>NC_037352.1:20000000-22855619 GCF_002263795.3 Bos taurus | reverse complement strand
GTTATATATATACAATAAAACTCAAATCATAATTCAGGGAGGATCTTAAGAGAAAAAGAATGAGAAGAAGATAGAACAGAGAGATGTATATTCTTAGGACCACAAAGATGGTGAGCCCAAACCACAGCTGAATCTAGCCAGGTTCAGCCAGGGGTCTAGCTGTGACTGAATGGGGCCAAAGCCATTCTGACCCCAGAGAGTGTTATGGGCTGAATTGTGTCCCCTCCCACCACCATCATATGTTCAAGTCCTAACCCCTAATACTTTAGGATGTGACTGTATTTCAAGATAGGGTGTTTTAAGAGGCTATTAAGTTAAAATGAGGTCATAAGGGTGTGTCTTGATCCAGTATGACTGGTATTCCTCTAAGAAAAGGGATAAGAACAGATACACACAGAAGATCACGTGAAGACAGGGAAAAGACGGGTATCCACAGTCAAGGAGACAGGTCCAGAAGGAAACCAATCTATGGACACCTTGATCTCAGACTTCTAGGCTCCAGAACCATGAGCAAGTAAATCTCTGTTGTTCAGGCACCCAGGGTGCAGTAGTTATGGCAGTCCTGGCAAATGAAAACAGAGGGTCTCCTTTTTACTGATAATGATATTATTAATAGAAGTCACATGCCAATGACATGGGCAGAATAAGCAGCAATTACCAGTAGAATAGCACATGGTCTAGCCAGTTCCACTTTAGCAGAAGGTCTGGCGAGTGGTTTGGGAGGTTTATGAGCAATTAGCAAAGGATTAAGAGAGAGAGAGATGGGCTTGGGCTATAAACTCAAGGAAGCTGGGCTGAAGCTGTGAGCCCCAGACATTTTAGCTACTGCAGCCCTATTCTTTCACTGACATGGTCAGAACTAAGGTAGAAAACGTTGGCAAATCCATGTTGCATAATCCTTTTATCTGGTGACCACTGATTAGTAGAAGGAAACCCCACTAACATAAGCAGGCCATTCTCCTGATGGCTTTGTGAACTAGTTTACTAGTGGCTGGATAGTCATCTGCCTTATCTGCTTTTTGTATCCTTCCCTTTTTTACCAAGAAGTTTGGGCCTAATTAAAGAAATGAGGATATATAGCAGGCAGTCAACAAAGTACATCAATAATCTCCAATTAAAAGACAAAGACTCAAAGTAAGGATAGAGAAATAGATCAGTGGAACAGAATAAAAGCAAGAAGACTCACACCTACTCATCCACTTATTTTAACAAGGTGTCAAGTCAATGCAATGAAGAGAAGAATTTTTAACAAGTGATGCTGACAATTAGGGAAAAAATAAAAAGAACTTCCTCCCTCTCTCTCCTTTATACACAAACATGAATTTTAAATGAACACCATAGACTGAAATTCAAAAGGCTCAAAGTCCTACTTTTTTCAAGTGAAACACTTGAACAGAAATATCGTATATCAATAAACACTGGAAAAAGTGCTCAACATCATTATTTATCAGGGAAATGCAAAAGATGGAGACTTACTATTTCTATGTCCTGCTACGCAAATATGGGCTGTGCATTCCTACAAATGAAAATAACTCCCTTAAATGTGGGAGATGAAAGGGATGGAAAAATCAACACTCTCATTCTTTTTTTTAATATTTATTTGGCTGCCTTGGGTCTTACTGCAGCATGCAGGATCTTGGTCTTCACTGAGGCATGCAGGACTCTTAGTTGCGGCATGTGGGCTCTAGTTCCCTGCGTTGGGAGCACAGAGTCTCCGCCGTTGGACCACCAGGGGAGTCCCCAGCACTCTCATTCTTCATTAGGAATGTAATTGGCACAGCTTTTGGGAGAGCAATTTAGCAAAACTTAACTCATTTTACGCAATCATCTTCGACCCAGTAATATCAGTTATAGGGATAATCTAAAGAGAACTCACCCCTGTGCACAAAAATGCCTAGACAAAAGTATTCACTGCAGATTTGTTTGGAGTGAAAATCTAGAAACTCTCTAAAAATATTTGCCCATAAATATGGGAAAAGGTTAAGTTATGGTGCATCCATTATACATATGAGAGATGCAATTGTTAAAATGACAGAGTAACATGCCTACTTACTGACATGGGAGACCTGTAAGGCATACAGACCTGCTGCTAAGCAAAAAGAAAGAAGTCACCGAACAGTGTAAATGGCTCTATTTACATTAAAGACTAAACTCTGGGAGATAGTGAAGGACAGAGAAGCCTGGCATGCTCCAGTTCATGCGGTCACAAAAAGCGACTGAACAACAACATCTTTAAAGACACATAAACAAAAGCGAAAGTAAATTTCTGGAAGGATGCACATAGGAATGTGGCAATGTCCACCTCTGTGCACACAGGGAGTAAGGATACCTTTCATCACTTTTTACTCTTTCTGTTATTTGTTTATAACTAGGATGAATTTACTTGTTACCACTGTAATTATTTACAAAATAATACAATAAAAACTGCTTTTTAAAGTACTGAATATGAATTACTAACAGAACTAACACAAGATTATGTGCCACACCCTCTGCTAAAGAGTCTTCCATACCTTTTTTCATTGAATCTCACAAAACAAGCACTGGTACTCAGTTTTTTAACTTTTTATTTCATCCTGGAGTATAGCCGACTAACACTGTTGTGATACTTTCAGGGACTTTCAGGGGACAGCAAAGGCACGCAGCCATATGTATACATATACCCATTCTCCCTCCAACTCCCCTCCCATCCAGGCTGCCATATAACATTGAGCAGAGTTCAACACTGGTACTTTTTTATTACATGAGAAAGCTGAAGCTTAGAAAGTTTGTTGGTAGTACAATGGCCCTTAAAAATCATCTGAGGAGTGATTCTGAAAAAGACTCTGATGATTGGACCTCATGTCAGATCTACAGAATCAGAATTTCTGTGGATGGTGTCCAAGCATCTGTATTTTGTAGTTACAGCTCCCGACAGGATTCTATGTGCACACAGGGTTGAGAACAATGACTGCCATTGATTCTGAGTCTGAGGTCATATTGCTTGCAATTGGAAGAGCAAAGGTTGGGATTCACTGACACTTAATACGCAAGAAATGATAGAGATAGAGATAAAGAGATGGCAGAGATGTAGGCAAAGATATACATACTGAATTTTTTTCCAGCTATTGAGAAAGAGCATCTCAAGCATAAAACGGTCCATGCACTAATTCCTCTTCCTTCTCCAGAACCCATCCTCTGAATCTGTCTTCTGCAGTTGTCCCTGAAACTCCCGTGGGATGATGTTTCAAATAGTTAACGACCAGACACCACAGGCACAGACCAATCAGAATGGACCCTGAACTCAGCACTGGAGTGGGAGTCAGGCTTTCAGCTTTTGATCAGTGAATCCTAGAGAGCTGAGGCGGTCCCCGGGAAAACAGCAGTGGGATGCCACTTAGCAAGCTCAAGACAGCAGCTGTTTACTAACCAACATGGAAATAGTTCAATATTTTAAAACTCATACAGTAGTAGCACCAGTGTCTGTCTGCACCTAGACTAAGATCTGAGGATTTGGTGGGGGGTGGGGGGGATGGGCGGGGGTGAGTATTTTTGAAGGTTGTTCTACAATGGTCTGCCTATCAGGCCACTATTTTATGTCTCTACCCAAAGACTGCTTATTGACTGTCAGGAGGAAAAGTAAGAGGCTGGCACACAATCTGTGATCCACACCGAGCTGCCCCACCAGCTGTTGTGTGCCTAGCAGCCCCGGCTCCCAGCCTGATTCATTCCCAGCTCCTAGGGGGTTTGTCACTTTGCTGGTTATTGCTATGTTTCCATCCTGAAGTGGCAGCTCCAGTTGTGTTTCCCAGATAATTTCAAAGATGCTAATTGCCACCTGCTGATTTCCTGTATAAACACTGTACTTTACACATGAGATTAATCAGAGAGCTGTGGACTGTTCTGAGGAAACGTGTGTATGTGTGTGTGCTCATGAGTTTCATTACTGTGGCAGATTTAAATCATAGGCAATGTTTGCTCACAAAGCTGCATTAGTAAAATGACAGGGAAAACAAAATTACAAAATACCATAAACTGCAAGCTCATAGACTGTATAAACAACTACTCCAGTCAGCCGACGATGCACTGACTAAATTCTAGAACCAAGCATGAGGAAGGTAGCCTCTCTAAAGGAGACTTTGACGCACAGATGCTTATGTTTCTAAAAGAAACCAAACCTGAAAACATTTTCAAAGGTTTAGAGAAAGTACATTCTCTTCAGATTCAAGATCGGCCTTGTGTCAAATCCTAGCTCTTTCAGTGACTACCTGTAATATTCATGCAAATTACCTGGGTCTCCAAACCTCCATTTCCTCATTTGTAAAATGGACATTATAATATCTAAGTTACCTGAGACAACATGCATCAGGCCTAATTGCATGTTAGTCAGAAATGTATGGCTTGTGACAGAAATTTAATTCAAAGTGACCTCAGCAAAACAAGAAATTTACTGGCTCAAAATATTAAAAAATCAGGCCTCTGGCTTCAGGTCTATGAGCCCAAATGATGACTATGGAGCACTTTGACACCTTCTCCACTTTCTGGCCCTGCTTTCCTCTGCCAGACCTCATTCTCAGGTAGACTTTACTTATGGCAAGCTAGTAGACTAGCCAACAGCCCCACACGTTTTATCCTCTCAGCAACCACAGAGAACTGGTATAGATTGCATTTCACTTGGAAAATGACCCACTAGCCCATTCTCAGATCACATAGTTGGGTAGGAAAGTGTCTACTCACATAGCCCTAGTCAAGCCCCGGAGATATGTACAAATCAGTCACATATATGATAACACAGATGGACTTCTGACCCCAAAATCACTGAGAAGTTTGAAAGACAGCCAGCTCCTAAGTTGGACCATAAAGAAAGCTGCATGCCAAAGAATTGATGCTTTCAAACAATGGTGCTAAAGAAGACTCTTGAGAGTCCCCTGGATAGCAAGGAGATCAAACCAGTCAATCCTAAAGGAAATCAACTCTGAATATCATTGGAAGGACTGATGCTGAAGCTGAAGCTCCAATACTTTGGCCACCTGATGTGAAGAGCTGACTCATTGGAAAAGACCTTGATGCTGGGAAAGATTGAGGGCAGGAGGAGAAGGGTGACAAAGAATGAGATGGTTGAGGTAGCGTCACCAACTCAATGGACATGGATCTGAGTAAACTCCGAGAAATAGTGAAGGACAGGAAACCTGGCGTGCTGCAGTCCATGGGGTCTCAAAGGGTCAGACATGACTTAGTGACTGAACAAACAACATAAGAAGGAAAAATCAGTATTCCATCAGAATCTCAACCCCAGATTGGTACTCAACCTTCTGTATAAGCAGACGTCCCGAGTGACAAGACAGACAAGTTTTGCTCAACTCAGAGATGCTGGTCAGCCCTCATGCTCACATGGGATGAGATGATTTCGGTTCTAGGCCAACAGTGGAAAGTGGTAGTTCGCAGACTCAAACCCAGGCCCCATTTGGCCAAGGTAGTCATTTGCCATTTTCTGTTTCCAAGCATTCTTTGAAAGCTTACTGCATTTCCTAAAGGAAACTTCTCATAGTATTCCAGCCAGTGGTCCTGGTCTCCACCTAGTCACTTTGTCCCTTTATCTAGCCCCATCCCCACAAGTGGGGCAAGATGGGGCCTCTACCCCTTCATTCCATTGTCCCTCCTCCTCAACTTCCCCCCTGATGTGAACAGGGTCTTCAGAGTGTGGTAATGTATCAAATTTATTCCTGTGATAGTTGGTCAATATTAGCCACAGGATTCATGGTCTTTAGGTATCCTGCTCTAAAAAAAAAAAAAAAAAAAAATTAAAATGTGAGAAATCAGGCAAATGGGTCTTATCAGGACAGATTAAAAAGAGTAGGTGCACAAGAAGTCTAGCTGCTGCTGCTGGCTTCTACAGTCGCTTCAGTCATGTCTGACTCTGTGCGACCCCATAGATGGCAGCCCACCAGGCTCCCCCATCCCTGGATTCTCCAGGCAAGAATACTGGAGTGGGTTGCCATTTCCTTCCTCCAATGCATGAAAGGAAAAGTGAAAGTGAAGCCACTCAGTTGTGTCTGACTCTTAGTGACCCCATGGACTGCAGCCTACCAGGTTCCCCCATCCATGGGATCTTCCAGGCAAGAGTACTGGAGTGGGGTGCCATTGCCTTCTCCACAAGAAGTCTAGAGCTCTTGTTAAATAAGAATGGAGGGATGCCAAGGTAAAGGGGACTTCTTGGTGTCTATGAAAGTAAAACCTTAGCCTGATTGAAAAATAATACACATAAAACAGAAATGTTGGTAGCAGCCTCTGGACTCTAATGCCCTTCCCTGACCAGCTATGGAGGAAAATTAAAGTCCTTTCTATAATGAGTTGAGTTTATTTGCCTTTCTGGTCACTTGGTTAATAGTACCAGAGTTAGCTACAGCATAAAGTGGACATGCTCCTTAGCACAGCTCCTGATTCAGACCACCCGGATCTGAACCCAAGATCCTCCACTCCACAGCTAGAAATGCCTTAGGCAACATTACTTAACTTCTCTGTGCCTCCATTTCCTTGTTAGGAATAATAGCATCTGCCTCCCAGTGTTGCACAAGAAAGAAATTAACTAAACATCTATACAGTAACTAATTCAAACTAAACCTGGCTCATAATAAAACTGAATACACTTAGCTGTTCTGCAAGCAGCAACCTAGTCTCCCTTCCTTCAGGAAACTAAGCTCCTTGTCTGCATGAACTTTGTTGATTGGGTAATACCTCAGGACAGTGTTAGGTCTCCCTATGGACTCACAGAGGCAAAGCTGAGGTACCATAGGGATGTGACTTGCACCCATGGAGCTTTGATTTTCTTACAAATTGCTTACTTGCTTTTGTGCACTTGATTTTCTGATTGGCAGGGATTTTTCTTCTGTTTGACAGTGCTGGAGTAAGCTCGTCCGTTGGCTTACTCTGAAAGGGGGGAAAGGTCGGCAGCAAACTTTTCTTGCCCTTAGGCTGAAAAGACTTGGCACAGTAAATTACAAGAGGTGAGCTAAGCTGGTCACAGGAGGGCATAAACGGACGTCAGACTGTGCTAACAACTAGGAAGCAGCATCACAGAGCATTAGCAGGTGTTACCAGAACTCCAGAGGCAACGGCTATAGAAGCCGGAAGGGTTGTTATCCAGGCATAGAGATGAGGGTGGAGACTACTCCATGGCTGGCATAAGCCAACTTTGCCTGAAGGCTTGTCTGCAGCTCTTGTAGCTCCAGGTATCTTGTCAAGGTCATCTTTGCATTCTGGCACTTCCAACCTCCCTCCTTCACCAACTTATACACTCGGGTCACTCTGATCCCTTGCCTGTACTCCACTCAGTCCACCTCTAGAATTCCTTTTATCAAGTCAATTCCTACTCATTCCTCAAGCTTAATTAAATTTGTTTCCTCCAGAAAGTTTGTTGCCCACTTCCAAATCCTTTGAACTGATGGCTCTCTTTATACAATCAAGTGGAATTAAACACTGTCTTATGGCACTCCTTACACTCAAGCCTTGTAAGACAGCAAACATCATTGGTTTTACCTGGGTAGCATCTTTTCTTCTTCCCTCTGGTAGCAATACCTACCTGATTTTTTTCTTTGGGAAAAAAAAAATGCTTCCAAACTCTTGGTCCACGTGGCTGTTGGAGGAGGTCATCAAAAGGACATGACCACCAGGTGACCTCCAAGCTGGACCAGGGCAATCAGAGGCTCTTCAGGCCCTTGCCCTGTCCTTGAAGTATAAGTATACATCCTGTCCTCCAGTCGTACAGTGAAAGCTCTTCAAAGATACAGCCTTGAGAGAGTAATGTGCAGTAGAAGGCCAACTAGACTGAATACATGATTGAACCCAATCAAAGCCTCTATATAAACTACTAAGATTCTAGGGTGGGTACCAAGATCTACTCATCCACAGGCACTAAGACAAGCCTTGTATGTAAGTTCTCTCACATGCTATCAGGCGCTGCAGAGTGTGGAGACCCTCCAAATGCTCCTGCCCCCAATCCTGGGGAGAACCCTGTAGTCTGTAGGGAGGGAGTCGGGGAGATTCCCGCTAATGCCTGTTGCACGAGTCCGGTTGGGGTGGTGACCCATCCACATGGACTGCAGTCGCTCTTCAGCCCAACACTGACACCATCTGGAGGGAAACGGGAATGGACTGCAGTTGCCAGAGGGCTGAACTCAGCATTTGGTGATCACTTCCAGCAGGTGCAGTGGTAAAGAATCTGCCTGCCAATGCAGGAAACTCAGGAAACACAGATTCGATTCCTGGGTCAGGAAGCTCCCCTGAGATGGAAATGGTAGCCCATTCCAGTATTCTTGCCTGGAGAATTCCATGGACAGAGGAGCCTGGCAGACTACAGTCCAAGGGGTCACAAAGAATCGGACACAACTGAGCCACTGAGCACATGCACGCACACACACACGCACACGCACACACTTGAGCTCCGGTCATTAGCCCTTTGCACTGACAGTTGGGCTGTTCTAAGGGGATTGACCCCACAGCTTAGAAAATGGAAAGCTGAGGGGTGGCTGATTATGAATAAGCCCTTGTGGAGTCAGGATATGTGCAAAGTCACTTGAGTTTGCCTGTTAAGAGCTTGAGTCAGTCCTCACTATCCTCCAAATCCTAGCTCAGAGTGTGCCAACACCCCAGGGCAACCAG
This sequence comes from Bos taurus, assembly GCF_002263795.3. Taxonomy (NCBI): domain Eukaryota; kingdom Metazoa; phylum Chordata; class Mammalia; order Artiodactyla; family Bovidae; genus Bos; species Bos taurus. The sequence goes on along the minus strand of NC_037352.1, from coordinate 22,846,985 downwards.
AAGTTGACGTGGCTTAGGTGCAAGCCCTGGCAGCTGATCCTTCAATAGATACAACAGATGGGTGCACAGAAAAAGTGACCACAGTACTGCCTGTGTGGGATGGTGCACTGCCAAGGATAACTGCATGCCCCTGAAATACAGTGACTTGGTTAATGCTGGAACAGCATGACCTGCGTGTTTAATGCCGTACCAGCATGACCTGTGTGTTCCAAATATTTCCAAGGCAGCTGCAAAAGTCTAGGGTCATCCACTGGAGTTCCCAACTGGCAAGGGACTGGAAGACTGATTGATTATACTGGCCCCTCCCTCTGAGTAAGGGCTCCAAATATGCCTTGTTTTGTGTGGTTACTGTATCTCGCCTAACCCAAACTTTCCTCTGTCACTATGCAAACCAGGCAGCCACCACTAGGGGATTAGAGAAACTGACTACCCTCGTCAAAAAAAAAAAAAAATCAGTGATCAATGGTCACTTTTCAAAGGTCATGATATGCAAGACTGGGGAAAAGAACATGACATCAAATGGAGGTCCCACCTCCCTTATAAGCCACAGGCTGCAGTGTCGCTAACAGTCAGGCCCGACTGAGCGACTTCACTTTCACTTTTCACTTTCATGCTTTGGAGAAGGAAATGGCAACCCACTCCAGTGTTCTTGCCTGGAGAATCCCAGGGACAGGGGAGCCGGGTGGGCTGCCGTCTATGGGGTCGCACAGAGTCGGACACGACTAAAGCAACTTAGCAGCAGCAGTGTCAGTAAAAAAAGGAGGAGGAAACATTAAAGAGGCAGATTAAATTACTTACAGGTAAAACCTCCCTGGTCAGGTGGACTAAAGTACTGTCCCAGCCTTTAATATATGTGAATGACAACCAGTAGGGTCTGTTGCCCTATCTGCCAGTAAGGGGATCCCTGCCCCAAAACTCAATGCCCTAAGGGTAGGCAGTCTCTGGAGGCAGACATTGCCCTGACTCCCCCATCTGGATCAATGTGCTGAGAACACCAAGCCCTGCTGCACCTGGGAAGGGTGTTATCTACTGGAATCTGTGAGGGGACATCCCACTGGGATGGGTGGATTCCTTCACACCCCTGGGTGAGGGGGCACTACTCAGTCTCCACCAGGATCCTGTTGTCTTGCTGCAGGCCGGACCAGCTGAAATGTACTCTCCCTGGAATGGAACATGTACCATCAAAGAGGGGAGAAGGTGAGGTCCTGGTCTGGCATTTCCCACCCACCCCCCGATCCATCTCCTCACACCTGACAGTGCTACCTTCCCAACAAGCACAACTGGGTCAAGTTCTAAATGCTGCAGCCACATTAACATCCAAGGGTCAGACCATAGTTGCAGTTCTTACAGAAGGGGAAGACCTCTCCATATAAGTTCCTACTATGTTTCTGTCTTATTGACCTTGGTCTTCTGCTGCTCCTGTGGTTTCCAGTCATGGGATGGGCACCTGATGGAGATACCCTTCTACAGTGGGCCCACCTGATGTCTGGCAAACCAATCAATCCACCTGTTGGGTATGTGGGCAGCTACCCATCTCAACTCGTCAGGACTGGCATAGTGGGTATCACCACTCCAGGGAGGGGACTGGAAGGCTCTAAAGCAGTACCTTAAGGAATGACAAGCCAGGACTAATACTCTTCATTCATCTGATATCACCAACACTGATTCAGAACACTGGCCCCTACGATCAATAACACTGAACAGAGCACACTTTTTCTGTTAATCAAACTACACAGCCAGGCCATCAAACTGCTGACAGGATGAGTCCTAAAAATATCACCGGAGTCATGGGTGGTTCTCAAATTTGGTTTGCACTCAAATTTGGGGTGGGTTCACTTGGGTCCATGCCAGGTGGCGGACATCTGAGCACATGGGCAATTCAATGTTGGGAACAGAAAAATCACTCTAAAAAGAAAGGGCCAAGACTTCTCTGGTGGTTTAGTAGTAAGAATCCATCTGCCAATGCAGGCGACATGGGTTCAATCTCTGGACCAGGAAGCTTCCATATGCTTTGGGGCAACTAAGCCCATGTGCCACAACTACTGAGCTTGTGCACCCTAGAGCCTGTGGCTCTGCGGTAACAAAAGCCACGTCGATGAGAAGCCCACGCATCACAACTAGAGAGTAGCCCCTACTCCCCTCAACTACAGAAAGCCCACATGCAGCGATGAAAACCCAGAGCAGCCAAAAATAAAATAGAAAAAAAAAAACCAATTATACCATGGGTGTGGGATGATCACTGAACTGTGTGGTCATTCTGTCACATTAAGGGCTAGTGACTGATTTGGCACTAATTGGTCACACCTCATATCTGCTAGATGACCTGGAATGTGACCCAGTGGCTGTGTGGCTCAGATCTTTGGCCATGGCTTCCACCTGTGGTTGGGCCACTGTGACCCTGGGTTTTTCTGAGCCCAGGGGAGAATCCACCCACAGTAACAAAAGCTGCCAAACTCCCTGTGGTCAAGACCAGATGGGCACACCCTGTTTTCCACTGGTAACACTCCATCTGGCCTCCATCTTTATCCCCTCCATTGGCCTGGAGGACATCACAGCACACACAGAAGCCCTTACTAAGTTCACCCAGAAACTCTTCTAGGACAGCTAGCAAAGGCTGTCCTTACTAGACACTGAAGTATGTCCAGTGAGGAAATCCGTCTTACAACATAGGATGGCCTTGCATGTTGTTACTACGAGGCGGCACCTGTGCCATGACCCAAACAAAATGTGTGTTCACACCGGATGAGTCAGCTAACGCAGCATCTTTAACAAACCTCACGAGGACACAAGCGCTTGCCCTGAGTGATCCAGCCCCTAGCCTAGGGGGTTTAATAAACCAATGGCTCAGATCATGGGCTTCTTGATGGGAAAAACTGTTACTTATGTTGAGAGTCATTATCTTGGTGTGTGTTTTCTCTTGTATGTGCCTCTACAGCTGCTGTGGCTTCTGCCTCTAGTGCAACCAGATAACCACCCAACAAGCCACCTCCCTGCTGGCAACACCCCTTGCTGACCACTCAGGGCCCACTGTGGAAGTGGGGGCTAGGTGGAGTGTCAGAGGAGGTCACCAAGAGAACATGTCCGCCAGTTCACCCATGAGCTGGACCCCACTAACCAGAGGCTCCTCACCCCCTTCCTTTGTCCTTGGAATGTATGTTTTGCCCACTGCCACAAAGTGCGGGCCGTTTCAAGGACAGAGCCTTGAGAGAGCAGTATGTTGTTGAAACCATCTGGACAGTATTCATGACTGAACCCTATTAAAGCCTCTACATAAACTATTAAGATTCTGGGGCTGGGTGCAGAGATCTAGTCATCTTGTGGCCCCTAAGCCAAGCCTTATGTGTCAGTTCCCTTGCCTGTTACACCCACCACCTACCCATTTGGAGTGGCTGCCTCTTTTTGGTCTCTCTTTGTCTTCCATGTACAGGGACATGTTTACCGACCCAGAAGTGGCTCAGAAAGCTCAGCTCCAGAAATTGGACATGTGGCCCAGGTCTAACCCATCAGGTATTCCATCCCCCTGGTCACAATGATTGGTTGAGGAATGGCACATGACCCAAGTCAACCAACCTCATCAATGTCAGCCCCAGGATTTTTGCTGGATTGGGAAAAAAATAAAAGAGCAGGTACTCTCTTCCAAAAGACCAACAGCTACCATAGGATGGAAAGAACCTTTATGAAAATAAAGCCAAGTCAGAAGAAAGCAGAGCTGAATAAAGGGAGGAATCGGATACCTGATTATACCTGAGGGCATAATCTGGATAGAGCTGTGCCTGAACTTAAACTTTCCCTGGACATTTCAGTTATATGAAACAAATTCCCTTCACTCAACAAATATTTATTGAAGGCCTACTGCTTCAAACACTAAAACACATTAGTTAACATTTTTTTTAACTTAACATGATATAAACTAGATTTCTTCACTTGCAACTGAAATAGCTTTCAAAAAAAGACTTCATGTTGCTTAATTCCTGCATTGTCATTTAGCATCCTTCATGTGGATGGCTCTTTTTCCTAAGTAGATCATGAATTCATTATTAGAGACCTTATATTATATCTCTCTGTATCACCAACTACGGTATGTACATAATTGTAAATAACTGACAAATCATTTGTTAAGTCAATAAATAAAGGCTACATTTATTGGGCATCCAAATCAAATAGCCCAGTTCAGAAGAAATGTCCAAGGAGACTGGCCAGTGAGCTCTGATTAGACCCTGGATTTCAGGAGGCATCAGTGCTCCATGAGCACAAACATAGCATGATAATAAAATCAACACTGATCCACAGAAAAGGAACATATCACAGTCAGAACATATGCACGTGCCCACCTCTGCTCTCAGCCCAAGTTCCTAGAAATGACCCAAGAAAAAATATTGTTAAATAATAAATACATAACATTGATGACAATCAAGAAAAAGTACAGCAAAGGAGCATAAATTCTGAACAGAAGAAAAAAAGAGCTAAAAAGATGCCAGGGTGATTTTGTTAAAGTGTACATCAGATCTTGTCACTTGCTAGTTTAAAATCCTTAAATGTCCATTTTTAGAATCAGTTACCAGGACCTACAAGACTCCTGCAACATGGTCTGGCCCCTGCCTGACACTGCGTCTCACTCCGGTCCCATTGCTCCCCTTGCTCAGTATGCACCAGCCACACTGGTCTTCTTTCAGCTTTTATGTTTTTAATGTATTATTTTTTTAATCTTCTGGCTGTGCTGCACAGCATGTGGGATCTCAGTTCCCCAACCAGAGATTGAACTCATGCTGCCTGCACTGGCAGAGCACAGTCTTAACCACTAGACCGCCAGGGAAGTCCCTCCTTTCGATGGTGTGAACACTCCACGCTTTCCGACCTCCAGGTCTTTCATTCTCTTGCCTTTTCTCCTTCCAGAAATGCTCTTCCACTAGCTGCATATCTGTGGTTCCATCTCATCCTTCAGACTCCAGCTCACAAATATCAAACCTTAGAGAAACCTCTCATTGATCAGCCTTTCTAAAGTAACCTCTGTCTAGTTACAGTCTATTCCATCATCTTATTTATTTTCTTCATAGCACTGATAACAATCTGATGTTACGCTATTTATTTATGTTTCCTCGTATGTTATTTTCCTCCTTCTCCAGTCTCCACCTAGAATGAAAGCTTCTTAAGGGCAAGACTCATGTATGTCTTTCACCACTGTATCTTTGGTATTCAACACTTTACCTAGAACATAATTAGCTTCAATATCAGACCAGTCAATCCTAAGGGAAATCAACCCTGAGTGTTCATTGGAAGGACTGATACTGAGGCTGAAGCTCCGATACTTTGGCCACCTGAGGTGAAGAGCTGACTCATCAGAAAAGACCCTGATGCTGGGAAAGACAGAGGGCAGGAAGAGAAGGGGATGACAGAGGATGAGATGGTTGGATGGCATCACTGACTCAATGAACATGAGTTTGAGCAAACTCTGGGAAGATAACGAAGGACAGGGAAGCCTGGCATGCTGCAGTCAATGGGGTCACAAAGAGTTGGACACAATTTAGCAACTGAACAATAGGATGGTGTTTAAAGGATGGGTGCATGAAACATTATATAGAAACATTAACAGACCCTAGAAATCATCTTACTCAATTCCCTCTATGCTGAGTACTCTCTCGAATACTGTTTCCACAGTGGATCTGGCCCAGGAGTCTATACAGAAGCAGACTTTCTCCCAAAGACAGAGAGATGCCCTCACCTTCCTACAGAACAGGCATACTTTCCACTGCCTTCCTCATAAAGTTCAAATGCTCTCTACACCTATGTGCACAACTTCATCTTTCATCACTTCTTTCCCCTGAGCTAAGGTCAAAGGAAGGCACACTCAACTTCACACCATTACATGAAAATACCACTCATGCTCATGGTTTTGCCAATCTTTGAAATACTAAACATCCCTCAGCTTCCCTCTATGAAGGTTCTCCTGGTAGCCAGAGAGGCTATACTCTGTACTGTCACAGGCCTTCATGCATCCCTCCACTACATTTATTCTTGTTGTTTAGTCACTAAGTCACATTTGACTCTGTGCCTGTCAGGCTCCTCTGTCCGTGGGATTTCCCAGGCAGGTTTATATGACAATTCCATGACTAATTTTCCCCATTTTACTGTTAATACTCCAAATAAAAAAGTTATGTCTTACGTCTCTGCTTATCCCACCAGTGCCTAGCATAGCACCTCATAGCGATGCAGAGAAAAACCGTTGACTATTACATATGCATATCAAGAAATAATTGAGAGTTTTTCATTATTGTATTACTCAATGTGTGAAAAGAGCTGGAATATTTAATTGGTTATTATTCTGTCAACTATCTGACCATCATTAGCGAACCAGTGGGAGAGGCACTTCTTAATCTGTGAAATGGAAATTTATTTCAATTAGTTATAATTTGGTTAAGAAATCATATTTGAAAATATTTATACTATGTCTGAAATAGACACACCAATACAAACATACTCAACTTTTTTACTTTTCACTTTCACCTTGGATTTTTTTAACGAAGCATAAGTACTGATAGAATTTCTTGGAACTATAATGTATTAATATATACTTAATATACAATTAATGTTCACTTTTATGGTAACCCTACATTAAATCTCATTGGCCAAAAGCAAGTTATAGCTGCTCTAGTTGCTGGCTAAAGGCTGGCAGATCAGCACCATGGACAGAGGAAAATGGTGCAAAAGGTCACTCCAGGGCTACTTGTAAAATAACAGCTGTGATAGCAGATGTACTAACAAGGAGAGACTGGTATGAATGTTCCTCTGGGGATCATGGGAAGAGCATGACATTAGGGTTTGGGTATTAAGAAAACAACCACTCTGCCAAGATGGTTCTGAGTAGCATGATCTGCTTCATTTACTGACCCAGATTGATTCACTACTTTTTCAACAATTTGATCTTCTGTTCCCAAGGTGCCAACATTTTCATACTGAAGTAAATGTAAATACCTAACTAGAAAATATGAATAACATTTGTTCTTTTTACCTGTCCAGCATCTATGACCCTTTTTTCCTTTCCAAACCACCTTTCAAACAAATAAGACATCTTTAAAAGATGACACTACAGAATTTTTGATACTGTTGGGAAGCATTTATGATGATATTGAAGTTATGTTTACGGTGGAAGTTCCTGTCTTTTAGCAGTACATCCTGACACTTACAGATGACATGGTATCTGGGACTTGCTTCAACATAATCCAGGATTAGGGGAGTGGACAGAGGTATAGGAAAGACAAGACTGACCATGAATCACTAACTGTTAAAGGCAGAGCATGAAAACATGAGAGTTAATTCTCTCTATTCTTTTATATGGGCTTTCCTGGTGGCTCAGACAGTGAAGAATCTGCCTGTAATGCAGGAGACCTGGGTTTGAGCTCTGGGTCGGGAAGATCCCCTGGAGAAGGAAATGGCAATCTACCCCAGTATTCTTGCCTGGAGAATTCCATGGACAGAGGAGCCTGGTGAGCTATAGTCCATGGGATCAGAGAGTCAGACATGACTGAGCAATGAACATACATACACACTTCTATATTTTTGAAGTTTTCCATTAAACACATACATATAGGTGTGTATGCATGTGTCACTGAAAGACCACACACAAAAAAATAAAAAGTGATTCCTGAAGAATGTATAACCCTGCTCCTAACAGATAATGCAGGGCAAGCCTTAATACCCTCTGCTCCAAGAGTACCTTTAAGGAAGCTGAGCTATAACTGTCCACTGCAGACTTGAAACTTTGAGCTATAACTCTCCACTGCTCCCTAATGTACCTGAGCTGCTTGTGACACTTGCTTCTCCTAAAAACACCAGATGGCTCAAGGAGCTTATAAAAGACCTAATTTCTTAGCTGACTCAGAATTGTGGGTGGCCACTTAAGTCTGAAATAACCTGGGGCAGTTATATCACCTCACTGAGGAGTCAATGTCCTTAACTCTAAAACAGAGGTAATCTTACCTGCCTTGTAGGATTTCCATGAGAACTAAACTTTGCCTAGTCAGGTCTTACTCCTCCTTTGTTTCTCATCTCTAGCTTCACCTCTTCAAGAAACTTTCCCAGACCTCCTGACTAGGCCATTTCCTCTAATACACAGACTCTCAGCACCATGTTCCTCTCGTTGGCAGCCGCAGTTACAACTATACATTGTGTAATGTCTGCCTCTCTCAACAGCAGCAGGGGATGCTGTTTTCTCACCATCTATCACTATGTCTGGAAAAGGAAAAAAAAAAAAAGAGGCTCAATAAAAATTATTTTAAAGAGACAAAAGAAATGAAGCAAAGTAAACTTTGTAGCCAGCTGTGTAAAGACAACTTCTGGTATATACTAGATGCCCAGTAGAGTCTCACCTTGGAGAAGGCAGTGGCACCCCACTCCAGTACTCTTGCCTGGAGAGTCCCGTGGACGGAGGAGCCTGGAAGGCTGCAGTCCATGGGGTCTCTGGGGGTCGGACACGACTGAACGATTTCACTTTCACTTTTCACTTTCATGCATTGAAGGAAATGGCAACCCACTCCAGTGTTCTTGCCTAGAGAGTCCCAGGGACGGGGGAGCCTGGTGGCCTGCCGTCTATGGGGTCGCACAGAGTCGGACACGACTGAAGTGACTTAGCAGCAGCAGTCTCACCTAATGTCTCTTGGCTGTTAGAATCTGCATGTCAAAATTTAACTAAGACTTTCTCTGAGAAAGAAAAGCCACTAATTGTATTTTCTAAAAGGCTATCTACCCAAGTCCCCACCCCCAGCACAGGGAATTTTTTTTTTTTTTTTTTTTTTTTTTTTTGCTTTGCACGCTGACGTATGCCAAATGCCTAAAACTGCCTGGCACCTAATCAGTAAAAGGATGGAGAGAGGGATGGATGGGTGGGCACTGTTCGGGGGTTTCACATATAAGTTGGGTGACTGGACAACTCCTCCCGGCACCACCAGGAGGAAGCCGCAGCCCGTTGGGGGGACTGAGACAGAGATGACACCCCCTCCGAAAATTTTTGCACCCCCCTCACCCCGCGCAGACTTGCTGGGTGCCCGAGACAGTAAGAATCTCCCAGGCGAAGAGTAGACCCTCACGCTGCACTTCAGGCAACTGATGGGACATTTACAGATGCAGATATTCACAGCAGCTCCCACAGGGGATGGGCCAGTGCGGCGCCATGTCCCTCCGCGAGGGCTGCAGTCCCGCCGTCCGATCGCCTCACGCAGGAGTCCCGCCAGCACGCGACAGCGCCAACGGGTCACGGAACCCTCCGCCAGGCAAACGAGTTCTCACACGCGCGACAGAAAGAACCTTGCACCGCCTCCTCAGTAGCGCTCCACCGCCTCCTCAGTAGCGCTCCTCCACCTCATAGTCTCCCCGCCTCCCAGATTCCCCGGCTGAGCGAGGACGCCCACTCCCCTTTCTTGTGCAGTTCCACCGCCCCCAGCAAAGTGCCTGTGCTGTGTCCCTCCGCCCCGCGGACGCAGCGCGTAAGCTCCGCCGCGCCCCTTCTCATTCCTAAAGTGTCTCAGCAGCGAGTCACTGCGCTGCGCGCTCTCGCGAGAGTCCACTGCGCAGCCCCCTCCCCCCAGCACCTCGCTAGCGAGGGAGCCTCCCCTGAACCCCACGGCGCACGGGCGCGAGCGGCGCATGCGTGGCCGCGGCTCCCAGAGCCCCCCGCGCAGTCCGGGAACAGAGCGGATGAGCCGCCAGCGAGGAATCTGTACCCTCTACACTGCGAAGCGTCGTTTGGTCCCCGCAGCTCCTCTCCCTTAAGGGGCAGGGCCGCTTCGCGGCTTTCCTCAGCGTGCGGAAGTTTCCTGAGGACGGCCCAGGCCACCTTGAGCCAGAAAAGCCAAACGCTGGCCTCGGATAACGCCGGCCCCTACCAGCCGCCCACAGCGGCCTGGACGCGCCGCCGTGTCCCGAGCCTTGAACCCGGAGCCGGGAGGGGCTTGCACACCCGGCCCCACCCACTCGGGGCCTCGCCTCCCCGGGCCCCTGACACACCCCCTCCCAGCCCCACTGACGGCCCCCGCCCTCCTGTCCTCGGTCCCCTAGATTTTCTGGTCCTCTAGCCTCGCTGTTTCAGACATTGCACTAAAAGATGAATCTTGAAAAACTACATCGCGGGGACATATATTGTGGCGAGAAGAGGCCGAGTTTTTGGACCTTAAAGTACAAGTTCACCTTTTCAAGGGCCTAGGATAGATTTGAGCAATCAGCTTAGGGTACCCTGTTCCTGCTGACACTGCTGTTTTCACCTCCCTTCTTTCCCATACTTCCAAAACCATTAGGCGGCTCTCGGAGGTTTGACTTCTTTGAGTCACCTTCGAATCAGACGTGAGGTTGACCGGGTTAGAGCATGGCTGCATCCCTGGACCCTCAGACCGACGCGCCCCTGGAGGTTGAAGGATGCCTCATAATGAAGGTGGAAAAGGAGCCCGAGTGGATATCAGAGCCCACTCTGGAAGGATCGGATAGCTCTGAGTCCGAGACCTTTCGCAGATGCTTCAGACAATTCTGTTATGAGGATGTGACTGGACCCCATGAAGCTTTCAGTAAACTCTGGGAACTTTGCTGCCGGTGGCTGAAGCCAGAAATGCGTTCCAAGGAACAGATCCTGGAGCTGCTGGTGATTGAGCAGTTCCTCACCATTTTACCGGAGAAGATTCAGCTGTGGGCACAGAAACAGTGTCCGGAAAGTGGAGAGGAGGCGGTGGCCCTGGTTATACATTTGGAGAAAGAGACTGGAGGACTAAGACAGCAGGTGAGAGAGGCTTTTCCAAATTTTTATGTTTAGCAAGGAGAGGGTGGAAAGGAAAGTGGACAAGAGATGCATTGCAGAAAATGCAAATTACAGAAGGATAAATAGTAATGAAAGACCTTTAAAGGAGATCTACCTAAAAGGGATCAGAATTTCATATCAAATAGGAAGAAAGCTTTGGTTGAACTATTATCTTGCAAATGACACTAAAGATTATGCATCTGAGTATTTGTTTTAAATCTTTGCATAATGTTTCCCCAAAATTTTGAGAGAACAATACATTATGCTTCATAGGATTTGACTTCTGCAGCTTGCTCCTAAAGAGGGCTGTTTTGATCTCTCTCAAAATAAAAAATTTTTTTAAAAAAGAAAGGACTTCATCAGTTATCCCAGGGCTTCCTGTAATCCTTTAATATTCCAGTCCAGTCTTCTGAAGTGCCGTCAGTGTCATCATCCTTGTCACCCTTCTCCATTTTAATCTCTGATCCTTATTGTCAGTGACTTTGCATGCTCGTCTAATTGTTTTTCAACAGCCCTTTCCCTAACCTCATGAAATCCTGCAAGATTTGCACTTTCACCTGCCAAGGGATTTGCATTTATGTAAAGACCTGTCTATTAGCAAGTTGCTGTGCTGGTCAGAAATAGACACTCAATGTCAAGATTAATTTTCTAAGTTTTCATTTCACTAGTGAATTAGTGTTCTGAGAACTTTCACTTCTCTGTGAACCTAATAGTATCAGAATACTCAGTATTCTGATAACAAGGAGGCTCTGTATTTTACTCTTAACAGACTTTCCCTCTCTGTATATTCCCCCTCTCCGGTTCCCTTCTGCCTAGACTTTTTGGATAGCACAATGGACCCGATGTCCTCAGAGGTCCCATTGGGAATGGAATGAAATTTTCACTCCTTTTCACATCTTCTATCCTTCTTTGATATCTTTCATGGGGGAATTTGGCCCTGATCTGGCCCTCTTTTCCTCCCTTTTTCCATTATGGCATTGACTTTATTACCCAGGTTAGCAGTCCTGTGCATTCGGAGAAGCAAGCCCCCCTTGGAGCAGCCTGGGAGGTGGCAGACTTTCAGCCACAGCCAGTGGAGCCCCAACCCAGAGTGATGTCTCAAGAGGAAGCTGAAAGCCTCCACTCAGGACGCCAGGAGCAGCCGAACCAAAAGAGAGAGCTTCGACCCTTACCCAAAAATGGTAAGAAGAACGTAGTGCATGCCCTATGCAGAGACCGTGGCAGATTTGTTTTGTAGCCCTAACATTCTGACTTGTTCACTGTAGGGCCCTCTCGATACATACTTGAAAATAAATTGAATATTTGGGGAGAAGGACTTCATTAGTTTCAAGAGTTGGGAATATGGGTGACGACTCTTTGCGACCCCATAGACTGTAGCCCACGAGGCTCCTCTGTCCATGGCAATTCTCTCGGCAAGAATACTGGAGTGGGTTGCCATGCCCTCCTCCGGGGAATCTTTCCAGGCCAGGGATCGAACCCAGGTCTCCCACATTTTAGGCAGATTCTTTACCGACTGAGTCACCAGGGAAGTCCAAGTAAAAGGGATCTTAAGATGAAATTTGAGAAAGTTTAAATTGTCCAGACTGGCCTTAAGGTCTCCTAATGTTATTTAAGAGTCTGCATTCTGCAATCAGCTTGTGGGTTTTAGTCCTGCATGTATATGGTTTCTTAGCTGGCTATAAACACCTTGAAAGATTGGAAGAGGTAATGAGATTTATTTTCAAAAGTGACTCACAAAGGTATCACAGAAGTGACATGTGAGAGGGATAAGACTTCGCAGAGAAGGGACCACTGATGTTCATGTGTGCCCTGGACATAAATAAATCAAGTCAGATACAAGGAAATGAAGACCCATCCTCCCCACCCCCTGCAGCGTAGTATCAGGCTTAAGAGTGGAAAGACCACTGGACCTAGAGCACAGTATAAAAAAGCATGGGTTTATATCCTTTCTCTGCCCTTCTTTCTTTGTGATCTGAGCAAGTAATATTAATTAACCTCTGTATTAATGCATAGAGATTAAGAGATTAGGCTTTAGAAGCAGAAAATCTGGGTCAAAACCTAATTCAGCCATTCTTTATCTGTGTGACCTTGGTCAAGTTGCTAAACTTCTTGAACTTTCCATTCTGTCATCTCTAAAAGGAAGATAGTAAGATTTTAGCATAGATTAAAAGAAGCGTCATAAAAAAAAGAAAAAAAAAAGTCAATGCATAATAGTGCTCAATAAATGTTAGTTTCCTTTCTCCCGCAATGGCATAGTTATTTTTAAACTTTCAAGTCTATCTGATTTACACAATCCCTCATCAAGAGGCAAGATTCACTGCTACAGGCATCACCTCCTTATCTGTCCTGAAATTCATGTTATGATAAAATGCTTTGCAAATATTAATGGTTTCTGGATTCTTCAGTGTTTGTTCATCAACATCAAAGTTCCCGTGTTCACAAGGATTAGATGCTGTCAGTTACTTTACCTGGTAAATGTATGGTATTTCTGGGTTTTGCTATTCCAGGATGATAAGGAGTTCCTAAAGTGGGAAAGTTTGTCTGTGGAGGTTCTTACTGGAGGTATGGAGGACAGGAAATTTGAGGGATAAGTATCTCAGAAAGGTGAATGCCTTCTAAAAGATGACATAGGATTTCAACCAGGTGTGCCAAAGGAAATAATATGTTTCCAAGGAATTGGTTCCATTTGGTTTCGTAGAAAGTAGTAAAGCAAGCTTCTGAGTTCTTGGCCACAGTAACATTTATTTTTGAAGTTTTCCTAGATAGTGCTAGGGCAGAAGTTAGACTACAGATTGTCTTATACTATATAAGTTTATTTATTTTCCTTCCACCTTTCTGGGGGCACGTTTGCCTGTAATATTCAGTACTGTGTGTCTATATTTGTTAACTTTATAAGGATAATATGTACTCAGAGGGGATGAATTTATGCTAGAGATTGCAAACTGGTAACTCATGTGCCAAGTCAAACTTGTTTCTCAAAGAGTTTGGGGATGGAGGTTTTGTTTGTCTGTAGTTCTCAAGGTTTAAGACTTGAGATTGTACATAAAAATCCAGCTTTCTGACTTATCTTGAAAAACATTAGAAGCTCTGGCTATGGCAGGGCCATAGTCTTTAACAGGGAGGCATCACCCAGAACCGAACACTGGACCTGTGCTCTCCAGTTCCCCACAGTCCTCACCTCCCCCCTTTCATGATGTACTTTACCTGCTTACTTTCTAAAAGCATCTGCATTTGTGAGCCCTGCTCATGGTTTGGAGCATTGTTCTGAACTCATTGAGAAAATGACCGATTTTGTTGGTTTTTTTATACATGCCCATCCATAAAAGGAGAAGCAGATGAGTAAAAGGGCCAGAGCCCACAGCACTAATAGTTTCTTTTCTTCTTACAGCTCGGCCTTCTCCCTGGGTTCCTTCTCCTGCTAATGAATGGAACACCATAGATCAGGAAGTAACAGCCACTCCAGTTCCTGTCCGGTCCCAGGTAAATTGTAACAGTTCTCTCTGGCCTAACTTCCTAGGATATTCAGTAACAATGATTTCTTCAAACCTCTGTACCCACTCCAAGAGACTTTTCCCCCATTACTCCTTTTCCAGAAAAGACTGCACGCAGCCTTCTGAGTAATCAGACTCCTTGCTGGATCCTTTCTCTTATGATTCTTTATAGTACCTTCGCTTCATTTGGCACATAATGTATACTTGGTTCTTTGATTTCAGTTTTTATCTAGGGCTTTCCTATCCTTCATCCATGATCATTCATCCTTCAGAACCTGTGTGGTTATCTTGGTAGTCATTACTCTTAGTGTGTTACAGGGACCAGTGAAAGATGTCCACATGGCAAGAGGTTTTTCCTACAAAAAGAGTGTGCATCAGATTCCTGCTCACAAAGACCTCTACCGGGATATTAGAAAGGAGAGTGTTGGGAACATGGTCTCCCTGGGTAAGGATTCTATCCCTTTTCAAATAAAAGATGTGAGGATTTCTAGTGTATTCACTTCTGCTGATAGTAAAATAGTTATAAAAATGTTATTTTAAGGACCATGGGTTTTCTAGTCATTTCTGTGCTCTAGCATACCATGTTCTCTTACCTCACTCATTCCTTTCTTCCAATTTATATTATAGATTTATGCATATTCTTATAATTTAGTGATTAAAACATTAGAGAGGTTTATAGATGATTGTCATGTTATTTAAATATAAAACTCACCTACATCCACTAGACTAAAAACTCTATCAAATCACAAGGTATTTTTAGGATTTGTTTTTGTTTAACATACAGTAACCCCAACATTGTGCACAGAGCCTGTCTGTGGGTGGTGCCCAGCAAATATTCATTGAATGGATGGAAATCTTATAAATGGAAGAAAAAAAGTGATTTAAATATAATACCCTTGTGAATTATTTAAATAGCACACATTTTTACAAGCACACATAACCACTTGTTAAGTGTAATTTTACAAGCAGACTTTTGAAGAACTGTATCATCTGCTTTAACGGCAGGGATAAATATGCTTCATTCATATGTAAGCTGCAAGTCAAAGATTACTTATGAATAGAATTAAAGGCCTAAAATGTGTACAATACACACTATAGATACTACAGACCTGTGCTGTTTAATAGAGTAGCCACTAGCTACCTGTGGCTATTTAAATTTATAAAATAAATTAAAATCAAATGAAGTTTAAAATTCAGTTTCTCAGTGGCGGTAGCCATATTTAAGTTATTCAGTGACTGTACTGGACAGCATAGTTATAGAACTTCATCACAGAAATTTCTGTTTGACAATACATGTAGACACTAAAGTATAGAGATTACAGAATGGGCCATGTCAAACTGAATGAATGAAGATAAGCCAACAGTTGTTTGTGATCAGAAAGCAATTAAAGCACTTGGAAAAAATTGCCAATTTAAGATGATACCAATGACACACCAGTAACAAAGCACTCTTCCCAAAACACAGGACCCTTGATTTTAACTTTCACTTAGGGCATCCGTGCCTCATTGCTGACCATTCATCCTTCAAAGACTGGTGTGGTTATCTCAGTAGTCATTGCTACTGAGTAGTTACAGAGACCAGTGAAAGGTACCCACGTGGCAAGTTGCCCACACGATAGGTGTTTCCTAGTGTTGCCTTGGATCGCACAGCATGCAGACCTAGTAAAATGATGGATTAGAGGCCTTGGTGAAAGCTGCCGTGAGTGGGTTAGAGACCATACTCTGCACCTTTAGCTGTAGCCCAGTGATTCCATGTGTAATAATTATATATGGAAAGGCTCAGGGACACCTGGCACAGTGTTTTATCTTAGACTGTAAACTAAAGGCTCATAAATCTAGCCTGAAAATTTATTTGGGCCTTGCCCAGAGTTGTAACTTAAAATTTGTTCATAAATCTGGATTTCCAGCATCTCTTAAAAAACCTACCATCAGGCACATTCTCACACTGCAGCAGGTGACCAGAGCAAAGTGGAGGAACTTGTGCTGAACGGCCAGGGCTCTCACTCCAGACTGCCTAGTCCTTGTAGATGTTTGAACTTCCATTGTCCATGCCCTTCTCTCATATGAAAATGAAGAACAGATCCTCAGCCCCAGAGTTCTTTCAGCAAGGATTTGATTTAATGCTGCTTCTCTAGGAGGGGCTTCCTTGATAGCTCAGTTGGCAAAGAATCTGCCTACAATGCAGGAGACCCCGGTTTGTTCCTGGTTCGGGAAGATCCCCTGGAGAAGGGCTAGGCTATCCACTCCAGTATTCTTGGGCTTCCCTTGTGCTTCAGCTGGTAAAGAATCTGCCTGCAATGCGGGAGACCTGGGTTCGATCCCTCGGTTGGGAAGATCCGTTGGAGAAGGGAAAGGCTACCCACTCTGTATACTGGCCTGGAGAATTCCATGGATTGTATAGTCCATGGGGTCACAAAAAGTTGGACACGAATGAGTGACTTTCACTTCACTCTCTAGGAAAATTCCATGAAGCTCTTGTGTGTGTTTTTTATAGAGGAAAACTAAATGTTATTACATACCTATTAGACATTAGACAAGTTATAGATGATCACTTATTTAATATTACTAGCACCTTGTTGGGATTCCCAGGTGGCTCAGTGGTAAAGAATCTGCCTGCCAATGCCACAGGAGACATGGGTTCAGTCCTGGGTCAGAAAGATGCCCTGGAGGAGGAAATGACAACCTATTACAGTATTCTTGCCTGGGAAATCCCATGGACAAAGGAGCCTAGCGGGCTACAGTCAGCGGGGTCACAAAGAGTCAGATGCAACTGAGCATGCACACACAGACCTTTGGATAGATGATATTATTCCCTAGGAAACTGAGGCTCAGAGAGATTAAGAAACTTCCCCTTGTCAAAAAGTAAAGTTAAGTTTTGGAGCTAGGATTCAAATTTAAGACATTTTGATCTCCACAGTACTATAAGGTAAAAAATTCAAGTTGCTTTCCTATTATTGCATCTCTTTCCCATTAATTTTGTTAGAGTGTTTCCAAAACTTCATGACTTCTCACCTCCCACAGCCCCAGTGTGTGTGTGTGTGTGTGTGTGTGTGTGTGTGTGTGTGTGTTGAGTGAGGGAGTGAGGAGATACAGGGAACAGCTGTAAGCACACTTTATAAGTAACAAACACCAGTTCATAGGAGCATGCTGTGAATCTAACAATGTTAGATACTTGAGAGACAGTCAAAGGTAATAAGTGTTTCTTACCCCTAAAGATTTTCCTTTAAGAACTAGCTGGGGAAGGAAGTGGTACATGCATGAGATGTGAAATGGTAGTGTAAGTTAGTAGGTGATTGTGCAGAATAACTCATGCAAGAATCTAGTGTGCACTGTCATGGTTGAGGAAGACTTTAGAAAAAATACCAACTGGACAAGATCTTTAAAGGATAGCTGTGAACAAGTGGTCCAGGAGAGCATGCTAAGCAGGACCTTGGGGCATGCAGTCATGATCTCTCTAGCCTGAAATGTGTTTGTCTCACTGTAGGAAGTACAGTGTCTGCAGCTAACAAGATAGCCCGGCTGGAGCCAAGAAAGGAGCCATGGACCATAAGTCTGCAGTCCTCTAATAAGAGGACTGTCCTGCAAAGCAACTACATCAAGGAAAAGTCAGTTCATGCTATTCAGATCCCTGCAAGGAATGCAGGGAAAACATGGAGAGAACAGCAGCAGTGGGGTCTGGAAGATGAAAAAATAGCAGGCGTGCATTGGAGTTATGAGGAAACTAAGACTTTTCTTGCAATTCTCAAAGAGTCTCGCTTTTATGAAACACTTCAGGCTTGTCCCCGAAACAGCCAGGTATATGGTGCTGTGGCTGAATGGTTACGAGAATGTGGCTTCCTCCGAACACCAGAACAGTGTCGGACCAAGTTCAAAAGTCTGCAGAAGAGTTACCGAAAAGTGAGAAACGGCCATGTGCTAGAACCCTGTGCCTTCTTTGAGGACATGGACGCTTTGTTGAATCCTTCCGCTCATGCTTCATCCATGGATAAGCCAAAGGAGATTCTGTCTCTCCCCAGACTGAAGAGAATTGGCATCAGTGCTAAAGAACAGATCAATTTGGTGGAGGAGGAAGAAGCTGCAGAGGAGTCTGATGGTGATGAAATGGGCATTGAGTTTATCCGGAAGCCTGAGCTTCATGGTGCCCCTGTCATATTTCAAAACCTGAGTGGTAAGAATGGCACTTTTATTCTGGTATGAGAATGGATGATGTGGTCTTATGGAAAAAGGATAAGACCCCCAGAAGTGACCAAACGCAGGGAGTTCTGACACACACACCTTGCCACTCATCACTGTGATTGGCCACATAACTGAAAGTGCTCCTAGGTGTTCGTTGCTGCCCCCAGTGCAGTCTGAGTAACAGCCATGAAGGATTCTTTTTCAGGTTAGAGCACAGCATGGATTTTGAGTATTTGGAGTCTGTGGAAGGAAAATAAATGGAGTCCAGGGGTACTAAGGATCTAACATTATCTGAGAATTGTTATAGTGCAGTCAGTTGTGTTAGATTATAAAAGTCAGGGACCCATTATCAAGGACAGCCAGTAAAAGAATGTGTCACCAACAAAAAAAGAATTGAAAAAAATGAAATTCTGAAAGAAGAAAGAGAAAAAGGAATACGAAGTAAATGCAACAAATGGAAAGAATAAAAACAGGATGGTAGATGTGTATCCACATGTCATTAATTATAAATTTAAAGGACAGGTTTTTCAGATATATTTTTAAAAACCTGTATTTACAAGAGATACATCTTTAATATAAAAACACAGAGACATTAAAATTAAAAGGATAGAAAAAGATATTATGCAAAAGAATGGTGTTGAAATTTGGGGACTGGGAAATGCAGAACTAAACCACCAGTTGACAATCATTGTATGACAGTTGACTTACCATATAACTACTTAGAACTCAATTTTCTGTCTTTAAAATACGGCTTAAATTATAAGCATAGTTGTTAGTGTTAAATGAAATAATATGGATGAAGGCATTCTGCAGATGCTAAAATGCAATAGAACATTGCCTGATGTCACAGTTATTAGTACCACCTTATGAAAAAAATGATAGTTTCTTAGATAGAACGGAAAAATAAACCAGACTAGAAGAGCTGAGACTGTAACCATTATTGTACGTATTCAAAAGAAACAAATCTCAGGAAAAAGATGGGAAAATGTATTACACATGTACAGGTAATCACCATTCTGGAGATCCATAAACATGAGGCTCAGACAGTTTCAAATTTGGGAATCCAGTGAGACTGAAGGGAACCAGTGAGGCAGAGGATAGAAAAGATTTCCTACTACAGATTACAACACCCCAAAAGCATGTTTAACTATATTCAAATATACTCTTAAAACTTTAATTCTGCTATAAAAGCAGGACATCTGCTTGTCTTATAGATCATTTCATCTCTTGAAGTAGAGGACTCAGTAACATCAAAAACTACTCTGGATATAGTTCTGCTCTTCAAAGAAGATGGGTTAAAGAGGTGATAGCAACTCTCATGCTGTTGGGTGTCTTAGTCCATTATTCCTAAAAATTTTTAAAAGGCAGGCAGCTGAGTCCTTAATAACCATAGCAATGGCAGATTTAGGGGCTGCATTTTTATTCTGCCAGATAAACTTTGAGATCAGTATATCAACTTTAAAATCCTTTTGGGTTTTTTTACTAAATAGATTCAAGAATTGATATCTGTACAGTTTGAGTCTTCCTACCCAGAAGTATAGTATCTCTCCATTCTTTCTAATTCTTTTATGTCTTTCAATATAATATTATAGAATTTTTATACAGATCCTCTCCTTTCTTGCAAACCTTATTCCAAGACATATCATTGTTCCAGGGAATGGGATTTGTTTTCCTGTACTTCTTAGATTTTGTAATGTATGAAGGCTACAGACAACTTATATCTTTGAACTTTACCCTTGAATGGCTGCAGACACCTTGTATCTTTGAACTTTATCCTTGAATGGCAGGTGTGCACTGGGGCTACGAGGAAACCAAGACTTTCCTTGACATACTCCATGAGACTCGGTTTTACGAAGCACTGCAAGCCTGTCATCGGAAGAGCAAGTTGTATGGGGCCGTGGCTGAGCAGTTGCGAGAGTGTGGCTTCCTCCGAACTCCGGAACAATGCCGGACCAAGTTCAAAAGCCTTCAGAAGAGCTACCGCAAAGTGAAAAATGGTCACGTGCTAGAGTCCTGCGCATTCTACAAGGAGATGGATGCTCTGATTAACTCTCGGGCATCTGCTGCTCCCACCAGCTCCCCAGAAGAAGCCCCGTCACCCTCAGTTCAAGAAAGAGAGGACATGGAAATTGAACCCCAGGAACCTACAGTCTGGGAACCTGAGGAGGACTCCCAGGAGGTGCTTGTTGAAGACTCTGGCAGTGAGAGAATGAGTGAGGAGGAAATCATGCAAGAACCAGAATTCCAGGGACCTCCATGTTTACTGCAAAGCCCAAGTGGTAAGGATCATTGGGGCTCTGGGGTAAAGGAGGAATCAGTGGGATTACTGACAAATTAGGAGAGCTGGCACATCACATGTGCATGTATGTTCATTAAACAGTATTTGTGTGTCCTGTGCCATTTGAGGAGAAGAGTAAAGTAGCAGTGAATAAAACAAGAGTCCCTGTACTCATGGTGCTTCTGTTCAAGGGCAGAGCTTACATTTTCGTGATTTAGTCTTTGGGATCTCAGCCTTGGTTTTTGTGTGTCGGGGGCAGATAATGTTTTATATCTCCTAGAAATACTGTTGGGAAGAACTTGGAATTATATGTGAGAAAAACTCAGGTCAAGGAGACATGTTGGTAAGCTCAGAGCAGAAATTTCTGTTATGTGTGATATGCACAAGAAAAAGGCAGAGACAGAAAGACTTTATTCTGGTTTTGAGCTCCACCTGCGGGTGTCCCACCAACCACTGGATGCCCTCACAGGCATCTCACCAGCAGCCCAGCCTTAAAAGTTTCAAAAGGAATATCAACACCTTCCTTCCCACACTGTGGCTCTTCCTGGTGCCCTCCCATAGCACATCCGACCTGGAAAGCTAGGGATGTTTTTTGATGCCTTCTCTTTTGTTTACATCCAGGCAGATGACATATTTTCTCAACTGTTGGGGAATTTGCATCTGCCCCCTCTTTAGTTGCCATAACCACTAGTTTAACATTTCTCTGTCTCTTGCCTAAACTATTGTAAAAGTCCCCAAACCAGTTTTCCTCATTAGACTTGTGTTAAGCTTCCACAGCCATCCTTAATCTGAGCTTGTCTTTTTAGCCTTACCTGTCATTATTTTCCTTCCTATACTCTATGCTGATTCAAAACAAACGTTTGAAAAGAGAGTTCACACACATGCTCTTTGGTGGTATTTTTATGAGAATTTGTAGTAAGCAAGATGAAATTGTTGATTCTGGAACTGCTGAGTTGATAACTTTGGAAACAAAGTCCTTCTGTACCATCTCTGGTGAACCTTGTATTTTAAGATGAGCTCCAGACCTGTCACCAAATTACCAGGCTCTGTGTAAGCCAACTGCTAGGCTGTAACTTCCTCCAAGGCCCAGATGGACCCAATCAGAACACTTCCAAAGATGACGTGATTAGGGCTTCTCACGTAAGTCAGTGGATTCACTGATGGCTGTCCATGGGACTGAAAGAAAGTAAGGCCCAGTGAGTCAGAAAAGAGTCCCCCTTGCCTGAGGTCAGTGAAGCACACAGAGGCCTTAAGGTACCGGGACTGTCAGCTGTATTATTTATATTAACCCAGAACTGGTCTGAAATTTTTATTGTCTTCTTTTTTTCAGATTTTGAAATTGAAAGTAGTATCAAGGAAGATGCAACACAGGTGATCTGTAAGGACATGGAGCAGCATAGGGCATTCATAGAAAAGTCTAAAAGGGTCGTTTCCCAGAATGTTGATCCAGGTAAATATTGTAAAAGAGATTGTGTCTCAGGAGGACAGTGGGAAAACCTTCACGGAATCCGACAGGGAAAACTGATGCCTCAGCCTCGAGATTTGGGGAAAGCCGTAGTGCATCAGAGGCCTCTTGTGGGGAAGAGGCCCTTCCGGCTCCTCAGATACGGAGAAAGCTTTGGAAGGAGTGCGCGTCTCATGTGCCGCATGACCCACCAGAAGGAAAACCCTTCTAAGTGTAGTGTCTGTGGGAAGTGCTTCGGTAGAAGCAGGAGTCTAGTCCGACACCAAAGAATCCACACGGGAGAAAAACCTTTCAAATGTCTCGACTGCGGGAAAAGCTTTAACGACTCCTCCAACTTTGGTGCCCACCAGAGAATTCACACAGGAGAGAAACCCTACAGATGTGGAGAGTGTGGGAAATGCTTCAGCCAGAGCTCAAGTCTCATTATACACCAGAGAACCCACACTGGAGAGAAGCCCTACCAGTGCGGAGACTGCGGGAGGAGCTTCACCAACAGTTCGCACTTCAGCGCCCACCGGAGAGTCCACACCGGCGAGAATCCCTACAAGTGTGTGGACTGTGAGAAAAGTTTCAATAACTGCACGCGATTTCGTGAGCACCGGCGAGTGCACAGCGGGGAGAAGCCCTACGGGTGCAGCCAGTGTGGCAGACGTTTCAGCAAGAGTTCTGTGCTCACCAAACATCGGGAGGTTCACGTAAGAGAAAAGCTGCTGCCGCCCCCGCCAGCATTCTGCTCCCCGGAGAACCCCCTCAAGGGCAAGACTGATGACTTCAGGCAGACTTTATGATGATGAGCTCTTCTCTTCCTAAACATCCCCTTAGCCATTTTACCCTGATCTCACTCTTGGAAGCAGTCTTTTCTTAGCTAGAAAGAGTCATTGCCAAGATAAGCTTGAGAATATAAATAAGCTAAAGGCTAGGATCCTGTTCTCACCTCTGCCTCTTACTTGATTAGTCTGTTCCTCTCCTATGTGTCTCAACCTTTTCCCTTTAATAAAGTAAAGAAGATACAGGGTCTGAATGCAGAGGGAAATTCTCTTCAGTATGTCGAGGCCACTGCCATGGGATCACTAAACCCAGCAACATCCAGAATCCTTCAGCGCAGGGGAGAGTTGTTGCCAAGGAGATGAAAAATGTTCAAAGTCGTTTTCATTATCTGCCATGTGTGATCCCGGATGCAACTCAATCACAGTTTCCTGTTTGGGTAGAAATTTCGGGAGCCTGATAAGAACCACATTGGATCTGTCTTGGGTTTGAAGGTATTCACAAAAGGAGATTGAAGATTTTTTCGTTCCCTTCAGGAGTCTGTTGCAGTGTACCTTTTTTGTGTCAAGAAGTTGATCTAAAGAGCTCGGGTAGTGTTTCTGTATTGTCACTGAAACAATGCCCTGCCCTCCATAGAGACAGGGCACAACTGATCACCCATTGTCCTTTGTAGACTAACCCTCTCTGTACCTGAAGACTGACATGCCCTTGGCTGTTGCCTCTCCAGCCCAGGAGTAATGCAATTCCCTTTACTGTTTCTTGTAAGTCCTATACTTACCTCTTCATTGTTCTGGGTGCCCTTGTCTGACTCTTCTGAACTACCATGCCTTCCTCAGACTGAGTAGCATGCATGCTCCTGGTGTGTCTCATTAAAGTGGAATTCAGACACTTTCCAGTTCTGAATGTGCAACTGCTCTGGTTTTTATCTAGAATATGACTGATAGGTGGCAAATTTTCTGCCTCCCAACCCCACATTTAGATATAATGTTATATAATTTTAGATAGTTTTTTAAAACTCTGAGGAGCCAGGGAAGAAGTGAGTTAGAGACCTGAAACATTCACTATTTCAAAGACCAGTTGGACTCCTTAACCCTGCTTTAGATCAGGTAGTCGCCTTGGTCCAGACCAGCACCCCAGGGCAGTTTGTTAAGTATACCGTTGTCTTTTTTTGAGGCCAGCTCTTGTTCATGTGGTCATAAACCTCTCTGTAGAGCCAAGTAATTTGTACAACTCTACAGCTCACTGAGTGAAGGTGGAAATACTTTCTTACACTTCCAGCCCAGAACACTTTCTGTTTTCCACACTTAACCTGTTGGTCTGAAAAGTCTCCTTGACACCCCCCAGCACTGACCCAATAACTACTGAAGGAAGGGTTCAGATGGGGAGATAGTTCACTTACGGATGTTGCAGATAAACACCTGGGATTTGTCATCCAAAGCTGTTACTTCGGGATGCGACCAGTGGCATTTATACCCTTAAGATGACCGTGACCTCAGGGGACTTTGCTTTGGGAAAGGAGAAGTCACAAGTTTAGTGGAAAAATAACCAGAGTCAAGGCTGTGTGTAGATCATTTTTTCACTTTTCTCCTTTCCTTTGTCAGATGCTGTCTTATTAGAAGACATCTGAGTATGTTTGAATTTTCTGAAACTTATCCAAGAAGGTACCAAGGAGGATATAGGCAGGAAGGAAGGAAATCCAACCTATGGTGTCAGAATAGGCTGTGGCCTGTTGGAAGGCAGGTGACTCAGGTAAACGTTGATAAATGTTTCTTTCTGACATGCGTTAGGAGCGTTACGATTGTTCACATCTCACTAGGTTGATTTCCGCTGCGTTGTCCAAATTATAAATCCCTAATAGTTAAGTGAAGTTTCACGTCACTAGTGTGCCCAGCACAGAGAGGTGTGTGTGGTGCCCGTGGGTGTGTGCTTGTATTGTGTAGATGTTCTGGAATCACTGCTCTAGAGAAGATGCACATTAATAGAGTCACCACTTAGTAATAGGTACCCAGGGTTGATCATTATATCAAAGCATGATTCAGGAAAGTAGATGATTTACTATAAGTATTAATTAAGCACGGTTATGTGTAAGGCTATGTTCCTAGGCACAGTGAGGGATATAGAAATGAAAAAAGGCTTGGTGTCTGTGCTCAAGAAACGTGCAACATGGTGAACGAACTATTGCAGCAAAAGATAATGCCAATTACATTCATGTCCGTTATGGAACATTATTTGTTCATTAATGAAAGAGCCACCTTCTCTTGCAGAAGAGTTTTTCTCAATGCCTAAAATCATATTCTCTACCTCCGTCTCTTAAACTTCCCCAGTGGCCAGAAAGGCTCAGGAACCATTCCTTCTCCAGGTGGAATAATCCAATTCTGTCTGTCATGTCTGGGATCATGCCGAGGTGGAATTTGGGTCCCCTTACCTATTCTCAGTTGTAAGTGGGCATTTGGACTTGTATTAAATTAACTGAATGAACTTTGCTTCTATAGAAGGAGACAGTCCTGCCCACCATCTTAGACCAAGGCTGTTTGTATTTTGTCTTTTTTCAGGTGGACATGAAAGTCAAAAGTGAAGTCACACTCTGATTACTGTGTCTCATATCACATAACATTGCCTTCATGACAATCCATACAAGTTTTTCCCCTAAGTTTCAGTAGCAGGGAAAGCTCTGATCCTAAAGCAAAAACAATGTTACCTTACAAACACTGTGACTTTTTTTTTTTTTTTTAAGCAACTTACTACTATTCTTTCTTTGTTCTGGCTGCTGGAACAAAGAAACTTACAAAAACAGAACTTTTAAGTCACCTCAGCCAACCACTTAAACATGTATTTACTTAATCCTGTCTTATATCTTTGTACCCCATATCCTATTTTTTTTAAGTGTACGTAAGTAGTCATTTTATTCTCTGACTTCTTAACCAAGACCCTTTGGAGCCTGGCTGTATCCCTGCCTGCGCTTACTGTGTTACTCCCACAAACACCCTAATTCTTACTGGCATTTTTATTACACATACAACCTACTTTATTCATCTGGAAGGAAACATTTTTTTTTTTTTTAAGAGGAAAACTTCACAGTATGCTTAAAACAGCTCAGGGCAGCCTGCCACCTAGAATAAGCATTAGACCAGAAGCTGTAAGACAGGTTTCATTCTTGTCACTACCACTTTCTGAGTGTTGTTGGACAAACCAGTCTCTCTCTGGGCCTGAGTTCCTTATCTGAAGAGAAGTTGAGCATGATTGCCAAGACCACTCCAGCTCCTATGAGGCTGTGGGGCATCAGAAGAGAGAAGTTATAAGACCAGGCCGCCACCCTGGCTTGCCACCGCAGGCAGCGTTCAGGCCATACTGAATCCATTCCATGAGTCCATCCCGTACTTCAGCAAGAGGTTGCTGTGAGCAGTCTAGGAGCATGCTCAGTGAGGAGAAGGGACAAATCACTCATGTTCAACAGCAGGCGACAGACCGTGGCAGGTAGCTGCAGTGAAGAAAGCCAATTTGGGGACCCTGGTGCCCCATGACAGACAAGCCTCAACTCTGAGGGAGCCGGGGACACCCCAAGTGCAATGCTAAGCCCTTACCTCTGAATGCATTCCTAGTATAAATGTATGTCCACTCATTGTTTTGTGTGAATGTTCACTTAGATGTCTTCTTGAAAACTTGTATGTGAAATAAATGTCTAAATAAATGACTCGCATTGGTTTTTGCTATAATTTGAAGGCTGTCTTCATTAAGGAAAAAGAGAACTTACTCAAAGGTAATAAAAGCTGATTCTCACAGCTATGGAGAATCTCAGTCTCTTTTCCGGTCCACTGTTCTGCCCTGGGTCTCGTGTGAGCCCACAGCTATTCCCCTGCAGCAGTCCTGTGACAGCCATCACTGCCACTGTCGTAGAAGATGCTTGGCTCTAATTCCAGAGTAGGTTAGCCTACTAGATGAGATTAGTAGAGGCGCACACTGGGTGTATGCTCGGTGGGGCACTCACTCAGCCTATCCTGGTGGAATCAGTCAACGTGATTCCCCCAGACACAGTGCTGCTTTTGCTTCACTGTTTGACTTAAAGAGTTCCAGTGGCTTCCACTTAGCCCTCCTTCCCATAGCAGCTCCAACTCCATAGGTAACAGAGTCAATGTAGAGATTTTGCCACTTGTTGAGGATGTTTTTCCAACTATACTCTTAGAAACTGAGAAGAACTGCAGGGTGAATTTCGAGCCAGCTCACCTAAATATGAGGTGGATTCCAGACAAAGAATCTCTCCCGTCTAGACCTTATAAGCAGCCGACTGCAATAGCACCCACCCAAGGTTCTCGAGAGTGATAACTGCTCAGGGTCAGTACCTGAGAGTCCCTGTACATTTTCTGTACTTTCCTTGAGCAAATGACCGTGACCTTTTTGGAGGAAACAAAGGCTCAGAATATTCATGTTAGAGTTCTTCCACAAGATTATCTGATCTTCCATTTCTCTATGGAGGTTTAGGTCTGTGAACTGACTCACAGAGTTAGTTAGATGAGAGATTTTAAATCTCAGGCATCAGGAGGTAGCGGGTATGGGAAGCATTCTTTGATGGTCCAGTGGTTAAGAATCCACCTTGCAATGCAGGAGACACTAGTTTGATCTTTGGAAAGATCCCACCTGCCATGGGACAACTAAGCCCACGCACCCTAGAGCCTGTGCTCTGCAACATCAGAAGTCACCACAATGAGAACCTGTGCACTGCAACTGAAGAGAGCAGCCTCCACTCACCATGACTAGAGACAGCTCATGTGCAGCAACAAAGACCAAGTGCAGCCAAGATACATTTTTTTTAAATCTCTAAGGGGAAAAAAGATCTATCTTAAGGCTACAAATGTTCAATTCCTACAAGTACCAGTTAAGACAATTAGATTTCAAAGGAAGAAGAATGAATCCTTTGTGTTTCAAACACCAAAAGGAACACAGCTAATCACAACCTCCAAACCCCATGATGGGTGCAGGGATTTGGAAAGGAGGCAGTGGTTTGGGGCCCAAGACTGGCAAACTGCCTACCCTGCTCTGAGGTGGTAGATGCCGTGGCAGTGTGGGAGTAGAGGCGACGGGGAGCAGGCTTGGAAGGCCGGCCTTAGGAATTGGTTGGGTACATGCACATGGAGCCGTGGGACAGGCAGGTGTGCTCGCGACCCCTCTTGCTAGAGATCACCCCAGCCGAGACAAGCATGACTCAGCCGAAGAACGTGCCGTCTCTGAGGACCGCTGCCAACAGCCCCATGTGGTAGACAGACGAATGGCAGCCGCAGAGGGCGCACAGTAGGGCGTTAGGACCTGAAGATCATGGAAAGAGGGATGGGTAAAGCAGATGTGGTCTATTTATGCAATGGAATATTAGCCATAAAAAAGGACGAAATAATGCCATTTGTGGCAACCTAGAGATTATCATATGAAGTAAACCAAAATCAAATAGGTGGTATAACTTATATGTGGAATCTAAAAAAACTGATACAAATGAATTTATTTCCAAAACAAACTCACAGACACAGAAAACAGGATTACCAAAAGGAAAGGGTGTAAGGAGGGGTAAATTAGGAGTTTGGGATTAACAGATATACACTAAATGTAAGATAGATAACAACAGCCTACTGTGTAGCACAAGAAACTATATTCAATATCTTTTAATAACCTAAAATGGAAAAGATGCTGAAAAAGAATATCTGAAATCACTTTGTTGTGTGCTTGAAACTAACATAACATTGTACCTCAACTATAATAATAATTTTTTTTAATTTTAAAAAGTTAGGACATGAAAGTAGAAGATTGGCATACTTCCCTTTTGGATTGCTTAAACTCAGAGTTCTTGGACAATCTTCCGAGGGTAAGATGCAAGAACATAATACTAGGCCCCTCAACAACATAGCATGTGAGGACTCGGGCCAATCCTGGCAGAAGGACTAGGCCCTCAACAACATAGCATGTGAGGACTCGGGCCAATCCTGGCAGAAGGAAAAGAAGCAGTACTTATGCTTCCTGCAGTAGAAAGAAACACTAGAGAATGTGTCCAAAATCCTGGATTCTAATTGAGTTCTGCCTTTAGATCACTGTGTGATTATAGTCAAATTATTTAGTTAGCCTCTCTGGATTTAGGGGTTGGACAGCATGAGTGGTTCCCAACATTTTCCCCTCAAGAGGTCCAAAGGTCCTTATGTGAAGGTAACTGAGAAAATACATGTGGTGCAAAGTCCATTCAGAATCTCCTTGTCAGAGATCCACCCCCTTGCCATGATTCTGATACCTGCAAGTTTCAAAACCTTTGATTAGATGACCATAAATATAAAAACCACCACACTGTCCACTTACAGTTTTGAGGCAGTGTACTAATGCTTTATAAACATCTTATTTATTCTCAAAAGCATGCTGAAGGAGGTTTTCCATTGTACAGGTAAGGAAGTTGAGACTGAGAGAAATTCAATGCTTTCTTCAAACGTATACAGCAGACAAGCAGTTCTCAGACAAGTTCGGAAATTTAAACCTGGATCTTTCTTAAAATCCAAACTCGTAGCAACTGCATTTTACTGCTGTCATAGAGTTTCAAGCTCCAGCATCCTCAAATTCTGTGACCTCATTGTTCCTGAGAAAATGAGAGGTGGGGTAGAGGTAAACAGGTGATCTGTTTCAATTTTGGATTTGACTTAGAAAAACATCTACTTCTGCTTCACTGACTACACTAAAGTCTTTGACTGTGTGGATCACAACTAACTGGAAAATTCTTAAAAAGATAGAAATACCAGACCACCTTACCTGTCTCCTTGACAAACCTGTATGCAGGTCAAGAAGCAACAGTTAGACCCAGACATGGAACAATGGACTGGTTTAAAATTGGGAAAGGAGTATATCAAGGCTGTACATTGTCACCCTGTTTATTTAACTTCTGTACAGAGTACATCATGCAAAATGCTGGGCTGGATGAATCACAAGCTGGAATCAAGATTGTTGAGAGAAATATCAACAACCTCAGATACGCAGATGATGGACTCTAAAGGCAGAAAGTGAAGAGGAACTAAACAGCCTCTTGATGAGGGTGAAAGAGGAGAGTGAAAAAGCTGGCTTAAAACTCAACATTCAGAAAACTAAGATCATAACATCTGGTCCCATCACTTCATGGCAAATAGATGGGGGAAAAGTGGAAACAGTGGCAGATTTTATTTTCTTGGCCTCCAAAATCACTGCAGACAGTGACTGTAGCCACTAAATGAAAAGACGTTTGCTCCTTGGAAGAAAAGCTATGACAAATCTAGACAGCATATTAAAAAGCAGAGACACCACTTTACCCACAAAGGTTCGTATAGTCAAAGTTATGGTTTTTCCAGTAGTCTTGTACAGATGTGAGAGCTGGACCAAAAAGAAGGCTGAGTGCCAAAGAATTGATGCTTTTAAACTGGTGCTGAATAAGACTCTTGAAAGTCCCACCCATAGACAGCAAGGAGATCAAACTAGTCAATCTAAAGGATATCAACCCTCAATATTCATTGAAAGGACTGATGCTGAAGTTGAAGCTCCAATATTTTGGCCACCTGATGGGAAGAGCCAACTCGTTGGAAAAGACCCTGATGCTGGGAAAGATTAAGGGCAGGAGGAGAAGGGGGCAACAGAGGATGAGATGGTTGGGTGGCACCACCGACTCAGTGGACATGAATTTGAGCAAACACTGGGAGACAGTGAAGAACCAAAGTGCTGCAGTTCATGGGGTTGCAGAGTCAGACAGAATTTAGCAACTGAAGAAGAACTGCGGCAGAATGAATTTGAAAGTCATGAGGATCAGCTTATGCCGTTCATTCAGTCAACGAGTACTCAGTCCCTTCTATACAGCAAACAGTAAACCAGATAACATGGAGTCACAAAGAGGAATTAGCATCGCTCTTCCTCTTGAGAGCTTATGGTCTAGAAATTGACATGGAGACCCAGAGTTGAAATCCAATTACAACTGAGGAGTGAGAAGAGTTGTAATACACATCCTCTGTCCCTCTCCTTGTGGGGGGAAGAGGCACGTAGGTGACGAGGCAGGAGACGTACTGTCCCTTATTCAGCAACAGTAACATGTGATGGCAAAGATCATGTGAACCCTGTGTTTTTCAGGTCTACTACATCCTTCTAATTTTCTGTATATTCATTCTCTGATTTTTGAGAGTTTGATATTGAAATTCCAACTAAAAACCTTAATTTATCTACTTAAAATATAATTGTAATATATATAGTGAAACTATATGTAACTTTGTTCTGTATTTTCCAAGTCTCTTGTAAATGTGTCATCATACTTTCATCATTTAAAAAAATAAGAAAGAGGAAAAAAAAAAAGAGATCATGAACTCTGAAGTCAGATATACCTGATCTTAAATTTTGGCTCCACTAATGTACAATGTGACTTTGAGTAACATCTCTTGAAATCTCCATTTGTTCCTCTGGAAAAAAGGAAAGACTAAGAGTTCCCTGGTGGCTCAGATGGTAAAGAATCCACCTGCAATGCAAGAGATCTCCCCCTGCGTCAGGAAGATCCCTCGGAGAAAGGAGGGGTTACCCATTCCAGTATTCTTGCCTGGGAAATCCCATGGACGGGAGCCTGGTAGGCTACAGTCCATGGGGTCACAGAGTCAGACACGACTGCTACCTGTATTCACTTCCTGAGACAACCATGAAAAATGACCACAACCTTGGTGACATAAAAAAGAGCAGAAAGGCCTCTTCACCATTCTGGAGACCAGAAGTCTGAAATCAGGGCACCATCCATCCATACTCCCTCCAAAGGCTGTGGGGAAGAACCCTTCCTCACTTCTCATAGCTCTTTTTGGTGACCCTGCTACTATCTTCGGAGAAGGCAATGGCACCCCATCCAGTACTCTTGCCTGGAAAATCCCATGGACGGAAGAGCCTGGTGGGCTGCAGTCCATGGGGTCGCTAAGAGTTGGACACGACTGAGTGACTTCACTTTCACTTTCCACTTTCATGCATTGGAGGAGGAAATGGCAACCCACTCCAGTGTTCTTGCCTGGAGAATTCCAGGGACGGGGGAGCTTGGTGGGCTGCCGTCTATGGGGTCGCACAGAGTTGGACACGACTGAAGCGACTTAGCAGCAGCAGCAGCAGCTACTATCTTGCGGCCCCACAACTCTGCCTCTATCCTTCTTCCAGATACGCCTTCCCTGTGTCTCTATGTCCTTTTCTGTCTCTTATTAAGTCACTCTCCCGGGAGTTAGGGCCCATTCAGATCCAGTATGCTACCTTTCTTTGCGTCTGCAAAGCCCTTATTTTCAAATAAGGTCACTTTTTTTTTTTTAATCTTTTGGCTGCACCACGTGGCATGTGGGATCTTATTCCTCCCCCAGGGATCAAACCTGTGCCCACTGCAGTGGAAGCACAGTCTTAACCACTGGACCACCAGGAAAGCCCCAAGTAAGGTCACATTCTGAGGTTCCAAGTGAACATGAATTTTGGGGGAACACTCTTCAACCCACATACCTCACAGAATTATTGTTGCAAGGAGTAAATGAAATAATACATGGAACGCCTTCTGCACAGTGCTGAGCACACAGTAAACACTCAGGAAATGTTAGCTGTACGCATGTATGTGTGTGTGAGTCGTGGATATATATACATGTATATACAACTGTTTTGTTGCTTTTTAATGTGTATGTATTCATTTTTGGCTGCACTGGGTCTTTGCTGCTGTGCACGGGCTTTCTCTAGTTGTGGTGAATGGGCTTCTTGCTGCTTCTGATTTTATCAAGCTATTTCCTCCCATCCCCTCCTTTTTAATGGTGATTGTAGCAAGATTTTCCTGAACGTTTACTGTATGCAAGGTGCTGTGGTAAGTCCTTCTCATGTGTTAACTCATTTGATCTTCACAGTATGCCTGTTGCTAAGGAAACTGAGGCTCAGAGAGTTTAAATAAATTACCCAGGCACGGGCACATGGCTAAGAAGTGTGGGGAAACTGGGATTCGAACCCAGGTTCAGCCGACTCCGGGGTCCTAATTCTTAACTGAAGTAGGTCCATCAAGCGTCATGCTGGGTCTTGAATTTGCCTTCATCAAGTTCTTTGCCTTCCCTCTCTTCACTTGAATATTTTGAGCACATCATTCGCCATCCCTTCCTATCTCACCCTGCTCCTTTGATCTGCTGCTGCTGCTTCTAAGTTGCTTCAGTCGTGTCCAACTCTGTGCGACCCCATAGCTGGCAGCCCACCAGGCTCTGTCGTCCCTGGGATTCTCCAGGCAAGAACATTGGAGTGGGTTGCCATTTCCTTCTCCAATGCATGAAAGTGAAAAGTGAAAGTGAAGTCGCTCAGTCACGACCCCATGGACTACAGGCCACCAGGCTCCTCCACCCATGGATTTTCCAGGCAAGAGTACTGGAATGGGGTGCCATTGCCTTCTCTGACTCCTTTGATCTACTAGATATATTACAAGTTCTTACTAGACGTTCTTCCAGCAAAGACTCCTCCTTTCCTGACTAACCCTAATGGCTCTTCCCCATCATTTGAAGTTTCTGTTCTATTATTGCACAGTTCCCCTGCTCAGTGGTAAAGAATATGCCTGCCAGTGCAGGAGACGTGGCTTCAGTCGCTGGGTCAGAGAGATACCCTGCAGAAGAAAATGGCAACGCACTCCACTATTCTTGCCTGGGAAATCTCATGGACAGAGGAGCCTGGCGGGCTACAGTCCCAAATGTGACTTAGTGACTAAATAACAATAAACAGTCCTTATTCACAATTCTGTTTGTTCTTAATCCCAAGAGTTAATGTTTAAGTATAACTGTATGTCTTTAGATTACACAAACAGTGTAAGAGCCCAGCCTCTGGAGCCAGACCACTGGGTTTGAACCTCAGCTCTGCCACTTCCTGAGTGACCTTGAGTAAGTCATTTGACTTCTCTGGTCTCACTTTCCTCATATGCAACATGAAAAATAATAATATAACAACAATAATATGTACCTGTACAGTTGTTGTGAAAATGCAATAAATTACCACATGTTTAGTACACAAAGCAGATCCTGGCATGCAGGAAGTACTTGATAAGTGTTAGCAGCTTTTATTCTTAATGTGAGTGATTTTTCAAGTCTTTATTGAATTTGTTACAATATTTCTTCTGTTTTGTGTTTTGGTTTTTTGGCCAGGAGGCCTGTGGGATCTTGGTTCCTTCCCCAGCCAGGGATCAACCCACACCCTCCTGCATTGGAAAGTGAAGTCCTAACCAGTGGATCGCCAGGGGAATCCCACTAGCTATTTTTATAGTCACCTTCACATTGTTTTTTTGTTTGTTTGTTTGTTTGTTTCTGGCTGTGCTGGGCCTTCGTTGCTGTGTGCAGGCTTTCTCTAATTGCGGTGAGTGGGGGCTTCTCACTGGGGTAGTGTCTCTTGTTGTGGAAAATGGGCTCTATGTGAGCAGGCTCTGTAGTGGTGCACAGGCTTAGTTGCTCTGCAGCATGTGGGATCTTCCTAGACCAGAGATCGAACCCCTGTTCCATGCTTTGGCAAGCAGATTCTTTTTTTTTTAATCTTTTGTTCTCTTTCTTTTTGAAAAATTATTTATTTTTAATTGAAAGATAATAATTGCTTTATAATATTGTGTTGGTCTCTGACATACATCAACAGGAATCAGCCATAAGTATACATATGTCCCCTCCCTCTTGAAACTCCTTCTCACCTGCCTTCCCATCCCACCCCTCTAGGTTGTTACAGAGCCCTCCCGCTGCCAGGTTTTTACAGACCCAGCCCTGGTTTGAGTTCCCCGAGTCATACAGCAAATTCCCATTAGCTATCTATTTTATATAGATCCTCATAGAGAAGACACCGGAGAAGGCAATGGCACCCCAACAAGTACTCTTGCCTGGAAAATCCCATGGAAGGAGGCTGCAGTCCATTGGGTCGATAAGAGTCGGACACAATTGAGCAACTTCACTTTCACTTTTCACTTTCATGCATTGGAGAAGGAAATGGCAACCCACTCCAGTGTTCTTGCCTGGAGAATCCCAGGGACAGGGGAGCCTGGTGGGCTGCTGTCTATGGGGTCACACAGAGTTGGACACAACTGAAGTGACTTAGCAGAGAAGACACACACGCTACTTGTAAGGTATGAAGTTTGGAATGTGTCACTTTATTCTTTTTTATCTTTAGTTATTCTTTATATTCTTACCTTTCATCAAATACCTCTGTCTCCCTAGACTTGTGCTATGACATATTACATATTTCCTTAGGAAATCCTTGCAGCTCTGGGCCACCCCCATATCCACCCTCCTCCTCAGCTAAAGTGGGTAGATTCATATCCTGGATAGCCCTGGGAACTAAACCAGACCCTCGAGTCTGCAATGGGCTTTTCAGCAAGGTCTTGAGGTCTGTGATCTGGAACTGATTTTGAGTCCAAACAGGACTCTAGAAAGGACTTAGCTCCAGACTGAGTTCCCACGAGTCTGGCCCAACCTGGACTTTTGCTTCCTCCCCAGCAGTGTCCATTTCTGAAAGGAAAGGCCAGCCAGTGGGCACACAGAAGGAAATATTGGACTATTTATTGCAAAGCTGGATTGACAGCTCAGGCAGCAGGGAAACAGACCACAGAAGGCCCTTTTGTAACAGAGAAATCAGGGACTAGAGAAGGAGAAAGAGGATGAGGGAAATGACCAGAGACACACTAACAGTCACCTCCTCTACTCCTGGGAACTTCCCTGGCAAAAGCTCTTCTGTTGCGCTGTTTCTACCTCCCTCTGGGTGGCGCTGGCGACACATTCCCTAGGCTGAAGTCTCATGAGCACAAAGGAATGCGAAGGACCTAGCACCTCTGAGAAGCCAGGCCCAAGTCAGGGGAAGCGTATCAGTCAGTCCTTGGAGGCTCTGCCCTGGCAGGAAATGCAAAGCTGTCTGGTCTGTGGTCCCGGATGGATCCACTGAAGGTCCCTGGGGTGGCAGGAATTCCACCATCTCAGCCTCACCGTCCCTTTAGGATTAGACGAATTTTCGCATCTCCAATGAAGAACCTACAAAAAAAGGTGGCTCAGTGAGGTCTCCAAGTCTCTGGAAGAGAGTCCTTCATCACATGTCTCCAGGTCCAGAAGAGATGCCTTCCTGGGCCTTTCCAGCCTCAATAGCCAGATCTCCTGGGGTAGAAGGAGAAACTCTCCTGTTGGGTTTCCAACCCCTTTTCCCTAAGATCCTCATCTGTACTATTTTGAAAACATCAGAGAATGATTCCTGATGCTTTTCACTAAGCCACAGCCCAAGCCGGGACTGCAGATGGGCAGCGATGCAAGCAGTCTAGA
Source organism: Bos taurus (assembly GCF_002263795.3). Classification (NCBI taxonomy): domain Eukaryota; kingdom Metazoa; phylum Chordata; class Mammalia; order Artiodactyla; family Bovidae; genus Bos; species Bos taurus. Next base: position 22,810,765 of record NC_037352.1, on the reverse strand, counting down.
TCAGCCCAGCCCAGTGCCTGCCCCTGCCCAGACAGCAGGCTCTGAACCAACTCGCATCCGTACACAACTTGGAGCAGAAAGGAGAGGACCCTATGGATCCTTGAGGCTCACAGATGACAGCTGGAGGAGAAGCAGTCAAGCAGATATTATCCTCCTGATAATAACATCAACCTTATCCATTGCACAGTCAGGGAGCACTGCTCACAATGTGTCTTATGTGAATGGCATCTCCTGACATGCATGCTCTTGGAGGCACCATTGACATGATTTTCTATGTGGATAGGATTCCCTGAGTTGTATGACACCCCTGTGGGGAGCTATTCCTCCCCTACTCTCAGTCAATACAGTTGTTCAGGAGGGGCTGACCTCACCCGAACTCCAGGATTAGGCTCATGCTCAGACATAGCCAATAAGAGAGCTGACCCCAGGGCTACAGAGACCAGTTCAGAGGTAGACATGGCTCACACCGGGCCAGTTCAACCCAGAGAACAGCAGATCCAGGACTTTTGTAAGAGCTGTTGTTCTATTTCCTCTGGTCTCAGTTATTGAGCTGCTAGGCTGGAAGCCTGGAATGCCTGGTAGGCATCTTTGCTTCTACTGGAGAGCCTTCTCCTAAGCACAAAGCCTACCCAGAGGTCAGTAAAGCCTGTGAGAAGGACCCAGCCCTACAGACATTGTGCGAGCTCCCACCAAAGTCAGGGCTACCTGTGAACTTTTCAGTTATGCCAGCCAATGAGCTTCCCTTTATGACAAAAGCTGTGTTCAAATGGATTTCCGTCACTTGCAGCCAAAGATCCCAGAGCCATAATCTTTGCCTCTTCTCTGCTCTCAACCCAAGCGAGACCCGAGCCCCCTACCCCTGGATGCCCTGGGAACTATCCCCATGCCCACCAGATGGGCCACGACCCCGTGTCACTTTCCTACCTGATGAGCACTCCTACAAGCAGGCTGGCCAGGAGGGGCCCCAGCCAGTAGATCCAGTGGTAGTCCCAGTGGTTGGCCACCATGGCAGGTCCAAAGGCCCGGGCAGGATTCATGCACGCTCCAGACACAGCACCCCTGCCAACACCCAGCCACACTCGTCAGCAGAATGCCAGCCAAGGAGCCCCGACGCACCCTGGTTCATTTCCCCTATGTGGGCCTAGATCACACACTGCCCAGAAACCCTCTCTACGCTATGATAGCGTGGACGTTCCCAAGAAGACACAGGTGAAGAGACTTCTAACACGAGGAAGTGAAAGGCTTGACTCCTCCCTGGGGTCCTCCCTAAGGTCTGCCACTCCCCCGACACCCCTCTGGAAGAATGGCCAGCAAGCAGGGCTGGCTCAGTGATGGCAGGAAGGAAAATGGACCTACACCTTCTCCAGAGTTGATAAAGTCAGGCAACTCTTAGCTATATGAACTTAGGGTCAAGTGGATCTAGATTTAGAAATCTAGAGATTTCTAGGGGTGACATTTGTTTCACCTCTGTGTTTCAGTTGAGGTGAGCGTGCATATCTCATAGGTTGTTGTCAGGGATGGATGAGACAACACATACAGAACCCGTGTTTCTCATATAATTCATTGCAAGTGTTAACTCTAACCCAGCTGACCTGGTTGAGGTCTTTGTTGTGCTGCAAGCTTGGGGCCCAGCATCTCCCACAGGGTGGGTGTTCCCCAGGAGCACCTCTCTAGTCCTGGTGTCTGTACCCTCGCCCCATTGACTCAAGCTGGGGTCCTCACTCAGGCCTCACCCCACAAGGACGCCACCTGTGGCCAGTGGTCAAAGCCGGATGAATGAGTCAATAGGTTTGTAAGTGAACCAAGAGCCACTAGGGGGCAGCAAAGCCCTGCTACTGCTCTATACGCCTATTTTCCCAGCCTCCCCAGGCGCCACTTCCCAGACGATGACTCAGGGTCAGAGGGCAGAGCTAGGAAAGGCTACACCTGGTTAGAAGCTGGCCTTCAGGAAGGAGTTCCCTCATCCCCCCTTTACCAAGGGCTCTTGTCCCAGATCTTTCACTTAATTTGCCACTGCCCAATGACGTTTGATGCTTCCTGGTGGCTCAGATGGTAAAGAATCTGCCTGCAATGCAGACCTGGGTTCCATCCTTGGGTTGGGAAGATCCCCTGGAAAAAGGAATGGCAACCCACTCCAGTATTCTGGCCTAGAGAATTCCATGGACAGAAGAGCCTGGCAGGCTACAGTCCATAGGATCACAAAGAGTCAGACACAACTTCGTGGCTAACACACACAATGACTTTAATGAGGGACTTCCCTGGTAGTTCAGTGGTAAAGAATCCACCTGCCAACACAGGAGACGCAGGTTGGATCCCTGGGTTGGGAAGATCCCCTGGAGAAGGAAATGGCAACCCACTCCAGTATTCTTGCCTGGAGAATTCCATGGACAGAGGAGCCTGACAGGCTATAGTCCCTGAGGTCACAAAGAGTCGAACATTACTGAGCAACTAAACAAGAATGACTTTAAATAAGTCACCTGTGTCTTCTCTGAGCCTGTTTCCTCAGTTATGCTGCTGCTGCTGCTAAGTCGCTTCAGTCGTGTCCGACTCTGTGCAACCCCATAGACGGCAGCCCACCAGGCTCCTCCGTCCCTGGGATTCTTCAGGCAAGAACACTGGAGTGGGTTGCCATTTCCTTCTCCAATGCATGAAAGTGAAGAGTGAAAGTGAAGTCGCTTAGTCGTGTCCAACTCTTGGAGACCCCATGGATTGCAGCCTACCATGCTCCTCCACCCATGGGATTTTCCAGGCAAGAGTACTGGAGTGGGGTGCCATTGTCTTCTCCATTCCTCATGTATAAATGGGGAGAAATAACCCTTTGTCTTCTTAATGCCTTTCCAAGCCTACTGAGAGGCTCTTGATAAACAAGACAATGTGAAAGCTCTTTGTAAGTCTGAAGCTAAAATCTGGCTGCCTGCTGGCAAGTCTACAGAAATGATTTCTTGATACTACAAAATTAGGAAATGCACATAAAAACCCAGTCTTCTGACTTCCCTGGAATGAAATTAAAAAGGTCACCCCAAGCCCATATTCCCACACACTGATAACTTTTCAGAGGAGCATGGTGGGGGCCTCCTAAGACTCCGCAGTCCCCACCACTCCCTGTTGAATGCCTCCTATGGCCCACTTCCCGGTTAAACTGTCTGCATGGCTTCTATTGGCTACCGAGCCTGTGACCCTCAGGGAGGCTCTGCAGGCCTGCGCTCCTCCAGGACCGAGCCTCGGCTGAGGGCTGAACACTGCAGTCCCACTGCCGAGCGGCACTCACCCCGCCAGGATGTCCACGGTGACAGAGAAGCCGATGCAGAATGGGGCCAGAGGACCTAGCGTCTTCTCGTTGATGGCGCCCGTGCACACGGTCAGCACCAGCAGTGTCGTCAGGATGACCTCCGCCACCACTGCCCCGGCCACTTGCTCCGACTCCTGGACTGTCACAAAGGCCGCTCCGGTCGCATTCCAGAACCTGTCCTCGGGACTCACCGCCTGTGGAGAGCAGTGCTCAGCCCCACAGTGGGGGTGGAGAGACGACTGGGAACTGGGTTGGTCCGGGGGTCGGGGGTTCACACGCTTCAAAGCCAGGGAAGGGTTCTGTCCAATGTGCAGCCAGACCACATCCCAGCTCCACCAGTTCCTACTGTGTGGCTCACCTGAGCTACTGGACTTCTCTGAGCCTCATTTTGCTCATCTGTAAAATGGGGATAACCTAGTGGTGGCCCCAGGTGTTGTGAACCAGAAACATATGAAACTTAGATGACCTTTTTTTGAAAAGAATACAGAAATACCTAATTTTTACAAATTTTGCAAACACATACATACACTCAGGTGAACACATTGCCAGCCCCCTAAAAGACCTCTTTGAAGGGATGAGAAGAGCCATGGAACTTAAGCTCACTGGCTTCCCAGGAAGTTGGCCTCTGGGGTCATCACGACCCCTGGGAGGGCAAACAAGCTTCTGGACCCAGAACTCAAATCTGGGCCCTGCTGCGCCTCAGCTCATCTGAACTTGAGCAAGTCACTGCCTTCTCTGCCCCTCGGCTTCCCCCTCTGCAAAGTAGGGGTGCTGATGATAACAGTTTCTGGCCCAGGTGGTGGGTGCTCTCTCTCTAAGGACGGCTGCTGGCTTCTGGTCAAGCTGGAGATTAAATGAGAGGATTCTGTCAAGTGCTGGGCAGGGGTGGGGTGGGCAGAGAGGAACACTCAGTGAGCTCACTGCTGCCCCACACTCGTCTCCATCATGTCGGATGAGTCTGCAAGTGGCCTGGCCTGAGGGAGAGTCCCGGCATTGCTTTCCATAGGGAATCAGAGCAGTCCCCACTCTAAACAGACAGGGCAGCAGGGTCTCAAATGGGGCATGCGGTTACCAGGGCAGGGAAGATAGCAAAATGGGGATCAAGACCAAAGTCTGCAGTGGGCAGCGCTTAGAGCCACAGACCAAACCCTAGCCAGGCTAATAGGCACTCCCTTCACTCCTACCCACCCCAAACTCCCCTACCCCGCCACAAACCAAGCAAAGCCTTCATGTTGAAGGACTCCTAGTTAAGACGTAAGAACAGCAGGAAAGAGAGAGACAGAAAAGAGAAGGAAAAAAGAAAGTCAGGTGGGCAAAGATGGAGAAAGAAGTCCATGCGTGGAGTTCGGTGTATAACTATAGAAATTCTGTGGCTGAGAGGAAGAGCTAGCCTTCCTGTTGGAATGGGAGATTTCCAGTAAATTGAGTGTTAACTCCAATCAAAGGTAGAGTAACTCAGTTTAAAGGCAGGCAAACTGGAGAACACACAGAGAAGTTAGTTCAGGAGTTTCTCAAGGAGAAGAACCATATGCATCCTGAATCCTCAGCTGGTGCTTAGTGAGATGTTCGTAGAAAGAGTGAACAAGTGCGTGAATGGATGAATTTTAAAAATCAGCATTATCTAAAGCCACAAATGGACTCAGGAAGAGAAACTTTCAGTTTTGAATTCTGATTCCTGGTCTCCCCAGGGAAGGCTGTATCCAGACATGGACAGAATAGGGTGGGTTTAGAAAGAACCAAAGGTCCTTTGAGTGTTCCCTTCTGGGTAGAAATTTGGTGGGCTTCCCTGGTGGCTCAGATGGTAAAGAATCTGCCCGCCAATGCAGGAGACCCAGGTTTGATCCCTGGGTCGGGAAGATCCCCTGGAGAAGGAAATGGCAACCCACTCCAGTATTCTTGCCTGGAAAATTCCATGGACAGAAGAGCCTGGTGGGCTACAGTCCATGGGGTCATGAGAGTCGGACACAACTAAGCGACTAATGCATTCACTTTCAGTCCCATTGGAAGCAACAAAAAAGAGCCAGACAGTCCCTACTCCCCATCCCCACGCACCCCAGCAGCCCTGGCAGAGCCAAAGCCCCCAGCCCAGCCCCCTGGGGGATCACCCACCTTAGCCAAAGTGGCCCCGATCAGCCCCCCGCACAGCTGGGAGATCCAGTAGGGAAACAGCATCGTCAGCTTGAGGCCTCCAACCAGCATCGCTGCCAGGGACACCGCAGGGTTGAAGTGTCCACCGCTGTCGTCCAAAAGAAGCAGGAGTCATGAGGCCAAGGCTTAGAGCCTGGGTCCCCACAGCACCCTGGCTGGCCCTGCAGGGCCAACGTCAGTCAAGGGCAGCCCAAGCAGAAAACAGGCGCCGGATCATCCCCACGTCCCCTGAGGTGTGGGGTGGTGGAGGGAAGGTAATGAGAGGGGAGGCTGGGAGGGGAGGGCAGCCCCATTCCTGTCCTACCCCCAGATCCAGGACGGCCCAGAGGAAGAACGTGATGGAAAAGCATCTCTCAACTCCTTCTCGACCCCCACAGAGCTGTATCCAGCCCTTCAGAGCTGTGGCCACGGAGCACAGCAAGACCCCGAGCTTCAAATACATAGCCCAGGAGAGGTATCCCAGGCTCCCCATAAAAGTAACCAGGCCCTGAACACTAGCTCCTGACTGGTTGAACTGCTCAACCAATAAAAATCCTAGTTTGGGTCTGAAAGTGTGACTAGCGTTGTGTGTTAAACTTGAGCTTAAAGGTTCCTGGAAATGGCATTGGTAATCGGGAGTGAGGTTAGAGGTTCATGATTATATTGGGGGTTGGGATCTGGGGTTTGGAATGTGCAGGGAGGTTAGACAAAATCGAACCTAGGTCAAAGGGCTGGTTCAGGTTGGCTCCGTGGGGCAGTTCCATTGGTCCTGGGTAAAGAGCCTTCCTCTTGACCAAGCTGCTCAACCCATCTGAGTCCCAGGGCCAGGAGGCCCCTGAATACCCTGCTACACCCACTGGCATCCTGTCCAGCCCCACACAGATAGAAGAGCTGTCCTGAGAGGCTGGCTCAACAAGCCCTCAGGAGCATGGGATGGACACTCCCAATAAGAGGGACAGTGACCCCAAGACCCCCATGTCTCCCCAGCTGTTCAGAGCCCACTAATGGGCCTGCCCACCCAGCGGGCACAGGACACTGAGCTGAGACTGGACAGAAGACCCTGGCTCTGGACACAAGACTTGGTCCAACATGCCAACATTTCAGGACAAGCTGCCCCAGCTTGTCTGGCCGAGCTCTGCACACAGGCCCTTGGGGAGCTTCCTGTAGGGTCAGGAAGTGCTAGCTGATCTCAGACTCAGTCGATTCGGGTCCATGACCAAGCTTAGCCTGGGCTCTGCCAAAGCAGAGAGGTGGGGGGCAGGGGCAGGGGCAGCCTCCCGCCGGAGACTGCAGAGTTAGAAGCCTGTCTGCCATCAGCCCCTCCACCAAATCACCCAGTCCAAAAGGCGTGAGAAACTCACTCAGAGCATGGCTCGACCAGGAGAGGGCTGGAACACCACACATGTTCAGGAAATTCACTTCACACTCATTAACAATAAAACAATCATCCATTGTTTACTCACTAAAAGCTTACTGAACACCTACTCTGCGCTAGGTGCTGGGCTGGGTGCTCCAACAACCTCAAAGTCGGTGTCTGCTTCATGGTAGGTACCCAATAAATATTTGTTGACAAAAAACAGATGGTTGGATGAAAGGCTGGCATTTCAGATAGGCAGTCTCCTGCAGTGCAAAGCAATGTCCTCTCTGGCCAGCTGGCCTGGGTTCAAACCCCAGCTCGGCCACAGAACAGCTATGTGACCATGGGCAAGTGATAAAACCTCTCTGTGCCTTAGTGATCCCTATCTCATAAACTCTGTTGCAAAAATAATTAATACAGGTTCCTACAGAGTGGTGGCAGATAGTTGGTATTCAACAAGTATCAGCTATTATTATCATCTCCCTTTTATTCCACCTAACATAGGTGCAGTTACTTGCCCTGGTCACCCTGCTAAGCCATGACAAATGTTGCCTTCATCCCTGAACCAATGAGAACAGAGGACTCTGATTTTCATCCCACCTGCAGCTTCCCTTAGATATTTAAAGAGAAATGTAACAGTTCTCTTTCCATTCTGTTTTTCTGAGAAACAGTATTTTAATTTCCTTACTCAGATCAGTTTTCTGTGAGAGATTAAATACAAACGAACCAGATTCTAGATCTCCCTGCCAGACACCCCATCCACTGGGTCGTTTCTCCTGGGAGTCTGCGACCTCCCGGTGGAGCCTCCATTCAGGGGAGGGCTAGGCAAGGGGAGCCCCTCGGCCCTCCCTACCCCCCTGGTGGGTTCTTCTGTGAGGCATTGCCTTCCCCTAGGTTGGAGCAAAACCCTCTCTTAATGGTAACTATGGGCTTTCCAGGTAGCTCAGTGGTAAAGAATCCACCTGCCAATGCAGGAGACATAGGTTTGATCCCTGGATTAGGAAGATCCTCTGGAGAAGGAAATGGAAACCCACTCCAGTATTCTTGCCTGGGAAATCCTGTGGACAGAGGAACCTGGCAGGCAACAGTCCATGGGGTTGCAAAGAGTTGAACACAACTTATTGACTAAACAACAATAACAAAGGTAACAGTAACACAGCCACCAATCACCACCAAGTGAGTGATTGAGCGCTCACTATGGACTGAGCACTTCACAATATTTCATTCTTGTACCTCCACCAGGAGGGGCTGGGTTTAGGCAACAGACAGCTTGGGTTTGCATCCTGGCTCTGCCCTGGGTCCTTGGATGAGTTACCTGATCTTTCCCCTTCACAGTGAAAAAATGGGACTAATAATAGTACCAACTGCCCAGGGGTGTAAGGATTACATGAATTGCCATACACAAAGTGCTTGGAATAGTTCATGGTAAGCATGAGCATTACACCTGCACTGGCTTGAGAAATAAGATTTAGAAAATGCTGTTCCCATTTCATAGGTGAGCAGTTGGGTTTGGAGAATGACTTAAGCAAAGCTGCAGAGCTCATGGACTGAAGAGCCAGGATTCTAACCCAGGCAGTCTGATCCCCCAGCCCACATTCTTATCCACACTGTTCTCGGGATCCTGGGTGTGTGCCCCCGGATGCCTGCCCACCACGCCACTCCCTGCCCCCAGCTCCCCTCAGCCAGCACCAGGCTGAGTGCCCAGAGCTGTTCCCACCTGATATTTCCCAGCGTGGCAATGACCAGCCCCAGGGCCAGCCCGTGGGCCAGCGCTGGCTGCAGCCGCCCGGTGTCCGGCCCATTCTCGATGACCGACAGGCAGCCGATGAAGATGAACAGAGCAGAGCCCAGCAGTTCCACCAGGCAGGGCTGCACCAACCGCTCGTACCAGCACCCATGCCACCGGCCCCTGTTGCTGGGCTCCTTCACCTTGACGCTGCCCGACTCCAGGTCACACATGGATACAGCTGCCTGTGGGGGTGGGCAAGAGAGAGAGGGAGCCGGATGAGAGGAGAGCCCAGAAGGAAGACCCCAGCACCTCCACCTTTAATGAATCCTCAGCCACCCGCTTGGAGGCCCAGGCTGCAGAGGAAGAGGCCAGGAGTGGACCCACCTCTGTAAACATTGGGGCGGAGATGACTCTTGGAGGGACTCTGTCCTGCCCTGGCTGGGAGACCCACACCTGCTGTCCCGGACAGGACACTCTTATCTCCAGGACCCGGGCTGCCAGCCCACTAACAGGCTCTGCCCCTTTTAAAGGGCTCCAGACACTCCCGAGGGTGCCGAGAAAGCAATAAAGACCAGTGGGAGGTGGCCCTGAGGTCATGGAGAGGAAGCCTTTTTTAAAAAAAAAAATCTCAGCTGGGCAGGGCAGGGGGGTGGTCAAGGATTGCTGAGTTTTCTACCAACAAAGGGAAAAGGCGTTGTCTTCACTGCGTCACCTGGAGAGAACTCTAGGTCTTCCCCAGCAGGAGATGGAGGGGTCCAGAGGAGACCAGCATGTGTAAGTGAACACGGGGGGCTCCCACCAAATCGGGACCACAAATGGGAAGTAAGGCTGAACTCAACTTCAGTGATGTTTTCCACCAATTTCCAAGGACACCTCCTCATATCTGAGGCCCTGACACCTCCACACACTCACACTGACAGGCTGATCCAGGGCTGAGGGTGTAGACGGATGATTGTTCTGGGAGATTGCAGAGGCAATGGTAAAGCCCGCGGACTTTGGAAACAGGCTGCCTGGAGTTCAACCCCAGCTCCTCCACAAACTCCTGAGTAACCCTGAGCATTTGCTCACCCTCTTTGTACCTCAGTTTCCTCCCCAGTGTAGGGATGATAGTGGCGGGGCCAATGAGGTAGAGTTGTGTGGTTTAAATGAGTGAAGATCAGGGCACTTCCCTGGTGGTCCAGTGGTTAAGAATCCACCTTCCATCGCAGTGAAGTGGATTCAATTCCTGGTTGAGGAGCTAAGATCTTGCATGCCGCAGGGCAACTAAGCCTGCGGGCCGCTACTACTGAGCTTTCGCACCGCTATGAAGACCCAGCGTAGTCAAAAAAATTTTTTTTAATTTAAAAAAAATAAATGAGTTAAGATCATAAAGTGTTTAGACACAGATGTTTATGATAGACACAGGGTAAGTGCAATACCAGTGCCAGCTGATTTAGAATATGTATTTATGCGAATTGATATTTACCGAGAACTTTCTACATGCCAGGCACTTGGTTAAATACCTATACGTATTATCTCATTTAAACCTCACAATAACCCTATGAGGTAGGTACGATTATTACAGCCACTTGAACAGATGAGGAAGTGGAGATTCAGGAAGGTTAAGTTCCCCAGGATCACAGAGCTTTTGTGACAGCAGAACGTATGGGCTAATCACAAAAGGACAAATACTGTGTGATTTCACTTATATCAGGTACTGGAATAGACAAATTTATAGAGACAGAAAGTAGAGTGGTGGGCCTGGGAGGAGAGGAGAATGGGGAGTTAATTTTTAATGGATACAGTTTCAGATGGGGAAGATGAAAAAGTTTTAGAGAGGGATGGTTGCACACCAATATGAATGTACTGAATGTCACTGAACTATATGCTTAAATGGCTAAAATGGTAAATCTTGTGTTATACATATTTTATCACAGTTGGAAAAGAAAGTGTATGTTAAGCCACTACACTCATAATTTTTTAAAAAATCTTGTGGGTTAAGCCTTTCTAAAGGGATGGATGGATAGATGGATGATGGGTGGACAGATGATGGAAAAGATGCATGGAAGATGGGCAGATGGGTGGATGCACGGATGGGAAGAAGGAAGGAAGGGAGGAAAGAGGGAAGGGCAGGGGAGAGAGGTGGGTTTCCTTATTTATCCATTCAATAAATATCTAAATATCGACTGTGAACCAGTCACTGTCCTAAGAGCTGGAAGGAAACGTAGCAGTGAACAAGAGAAGCAAAGATGCTGTTCAGTGTTTATAACTATTATCTGCATGTTGTATACAGTCACAGAGAAGTAATATCTGGGATAAGAGAATTTTAATGAAAATTTCCACCATTAACTGATAACTCATTATGTATCTAACGCTGTGCTAAGCACTCAGCACGTATTTACAACTCAATAAGTCCTATGACTTCTTATCCCCATCTTCAGATAATAAAAACGAGATACAAAGAGGTTGAAGAACCTGCCCAAGGTTGTGTAGATTAAAAAAAGTATCTACTTCAGGACAGAAGCAGATGCATCCGGACAAAGGTTTGACAATTTGCTGAGAACTCGTTTCGGCTCGCCGCCCAGGAACACAGTGCCTCTGTTGAGCATCTGCACATCTTGGAAGGTTTCAGGGCCACTCTCTTGCTGGTTATCTCGAGACTTGTTCTCGCCCTGCTTCACACCCACAGCACACTGTACACATTGTTTCTTACTCCCTTCCTGCCGTGTCCCTGAAACATGGGATAGCGTCCAACCCTCAGCTCCCCAACTCCCTCACTCTTTACTCAAGTCCTGCCAAGCACTGCTTCCAGAAGATTCCTCTCCTATTTTCACCCAGGCCTTCATCAGTTCTTGCTTAGGCTCTTGAAAAGAAAATCAAATGTTTATTACACACCTGCCAACTATAGACCCCGTACTGGACACCTCTTACGCATTCCCTTGATAGTTAATATTCCCAATAATCTATTATTTTCTCACTTCACAAGTGGGAATGCCCAGCTGGCATTACTGTAACAACTCCTCATCTGGTCTTCTTGCTTCAACTGATTTCTGTTTTGTTTTTTTTTTTCAATTTTTCAATTGAAGTGTAGTAGATTTACAATGCTGTGTTAATTTCTGCTGCTCAGCAAAATGACTAAGTTTTATATATATATATATACACACACACACAATCTTTTTCATATTCTTCTCCATGATAATTTATCCCAAGATATAGAATATAGCTATACAGTAGGACCTAGTGGTTTATCCATTCAATGTATAATAATTTGCATCCACTAACCCCAAATTCCCACCCCATCCCTTCCCCCCACCCTTGGCAACAAGTCTGTTCTCTATGGCTGATGTCTCAGCCAATTTCAATCCATTCCTTTAAAACTAGCAGCCAGCAGGGCTGAGTTTAGCATTTGGGTCCAGGTTTGGGGATCAGGTTTCTGCACCTATACCCCCAGCTATTCTCTCTCAGCCTCAGTTTCCTCCTCTGTAAAAGTGGGCTAACGGTGGTACCCATCCCCATAGGATTGATGTGTGGATTGAGACAGCCCTTAGCACAGTGCCCAATTCAGAGCAGGAGACCAGTAACCAGTAGCTTTTATTATGGTTTGCATTAGTCAGAGTAGACTCACCTGTGTAACAAATAACCACCACCCCCCCAACATCTCAATGGCTTAACATAGTGAAAAGTGACTCATTATTCACAGAATAACAGCAGGCCCCTCATCACATGGTGACTCAGGGAGCCGGGTTACTTCCATCTTGAAGATCCACCATTTAGGTCCTCAGATCTTCTCCACCAGCCAGTAAATTCGGGAAGAGAATGTGGAGGATTGTGCATGGGGGTTTTGTGGGGTAAACCTGTGACTCAGTCATCTCCAACTCTGCAACCCCTTTGACTGTAGCCCACCAGGCTCCTCTGTCCATGGAATTCTCCAGGCAAGAATACTGGAGTACATTGCCATTTCCTTCTCCAAGGAATCTTCCCGTCCCAGAGTTCAAATCCAGGTCTCCTGCATTGCAAGCAGATTCTTTACTGTCTGAGCCACCAGAGAAGTCCTGCCATAGACCTAGAAATGGCAAATACCATTTCCATTCCAGTTGATTGAATAGAACTCAATCACATGGCCACAGAATAGTCTGGAAAGGACTTCCCCGGTGGTCCAGTGATTAAAACTCCACGCTTACACTACAGGGGCACAGGTTCCGTTCCTTGCTTAGGAACTAAGATCCCGTATGCTGTGCAGCATGTCAAAAAAAAGTCTGGGAAATGCAGTCTGACTCTGTGCCTAGAGGAAAAAAGAGGCATTTTGTGAGCACTCAGATATTTCTACCACGTGGTGGCTACTGTTGTTCCCCAGCCTGTCAATCTAATCCTACCTTTCCTTGACTTCAAACTTTCTAGCACCTTCTGTGGCAGTCAGGGCAAAACCAAACTCCCATACCAGTCATATCTGGACTCAATTCCTGCCACACAAATCATAAAGGATTTGTCAGAAGAGCCGTGCACCTCATCCCCTCCCTTCTCAGGCCGTTCCTTCTGTTGGAGCTCTCTTTTTCTCTCTTGGCCAACTTCTGCTCCTAACTCAAATCTCAGATCAAATATTTGTCCTTTTTCCCGGGCCAACAACATGCCAAGTGCCCCTCCCCCGCTAGAGCCAGGATTGGACTCAGGAGCTACAAAACCAGTGGTTGTCCTCAGAAAATCTGAATGTCATTCAAGCCGAACAACGTGTCTCCACAACATGAGAATTTTTCTGTGGTCTGAGGTCCCCATGTGCAATGTGGTGGTCTCCCCAAACCACCGGGATGATTAGTAAGTACACTGGGGAAATGGTACCATTCTCAGAAATTGTTTTACTGGAAAACTCTTCAGCCTTCCAATCCCAGGTCTGGTTGACATGACCAAAGCCTCTAATTTTTATCTCTGCTTGGATGGCAACATTTTAAGACATCTTTGCATCCTTAGGTACCTGTCTGCCATCTACCATCAAGTCTAAACAGAGTAAAAGAACAGGTTGCCTTTTTCCTAAAAAACCACTTTCTCCTCCTTTCTCATATTGATGGCTGCACTATTATGGAGAAAATGTAATGCTGGTGCCATGGCAACCACCTTGGGATCACGAGGTGCAACTTGCTAGACGTGTGAATCCTTGATGACATCACCAAGGCACCAGACAGTCCTAAGACCAGCTACTCCAGACTTCTTGTTAAATAAATATACTCTTCCCAGAGAACACCCCAAAGCAAGTGACTTCATAAATGGTCTGTGGGATATTTTAAATTTTCAAGGAAAATTACTTGATGCTCATATCTGTCAGACACAGTGTGAATTACTAGCTAAGTAGTTCACACTTTTCTATTAGATGGTCTTACATTCCTTTCAATGACATCATATCTTTGCAACCTGGTTTTATGGGGGTTGTCTTAAAAAGAAAAGTGCCACATGAAAATCAGTGTGGAAAGGAAGTGAGATTGGCAGTGTTCAATCCTATATCAAGCCCTGAGAAAGTGTGCAGTGCTCCAAAGGCATACATATCCCATGGTAAGCAACTGTAGTATTTAAAAATGAAAGTTATTAAAGAGTACAGTTAGTTATTTGTGTTATTAAATAACAATTGAGTTATTTAATTATAGTTATTTAAGAATGAAATAAAATATTTTTTCTTTCAATATACATGAATTTTCTTTAATGGTGACTAAGTTCAGTTCAGTTCAGTTCAGTAGCTCAGTCGTGTCTGACTCTTTGCAGCACGCCAGGCCTCCCTGTCCATCACCAACTCCTGAAGTTCACCCAGACTCACGTCCATCGAGTCAGTGATGCCATCCAGCCATCTCATCCTCTATCATTCCCTTTTCCTCCTGCCCCCAATCCTTCCCAGCATCAGAGTCTTTTCCCATGAGTCAACTCTTTGCTTGAGGTGGCCAAAGTACTGGAGTTTCAGCTTTAGCATCATTCCTTCCAAAGAAATCCCAGGGCTGATCTCCTTCAGAATGGACTGGTTGGATCTCCTTACAACCAAGGGACTCTCAAGAGTCTTCTCCAACACGACAGTTCAAAAGCCACAATTCTTCGGTGCTCAACCTTCTTCACAGTCCAACTCTCACATCCATATATGACCACAAGAAAAACCATAGCCTTGACTAGACAGACCTTTGTTGGCAAAGTAATGTCTCTGCTTTTCAATATGCTATCTAGGCTGGACATAACTTTCCTTCCAAGGAGTAAGTAGTTAGGCAATAAATGTTGTGTTTTTTGGACTTAACTAATAAATGTAACTATTAGATATTCTTTCTGGCCAAGGAACACAGTGAACCAAGAAAGTCTGAGAGCCTCTGAGTAAATAGTACATGTCCTTCTCTTTCAGGCACTGGGGGCTGAATTTTCTATCCTTTGTAGCAGAGAACAGTTATTGCTGATAAGCTCTGTCCCAATATACCAAAGATACTGGGCTTTCAGTTTAATAATTTCTTCTTAAAACAAGTCACTCTCAGTAGTGATGCAGATGCTTGCTCATTCAGGCCGGTCATGAGATCTGTGCTCTGTGGACAGCCACAGAAGCACGCAGCAGAACAGTGACCAACCAGGTTTTTGGACACTTTAATCAATGGAAACTGATAAGAGACCAGACAAGAAAATCAGGCAACACTTTACTGAGACTCCTGCTCCAGCAGGAGGGAGTAAAAACAAGTAAAATGTCCCCTTGATCACTCCCAGGTGGGGGGCTGGGGGGAGGGTGGCGAGCCAGTTCCTTAAATAAGGTGAAGGTAGGAGTGGATTGGTGGGTCGGGCCAGAGGGGCAGCTTGGGTGGTCTGCCCACCCCCTTAGCAGCGTGGTATGCAGGTGTATGCACAGACCCTGTTTTGCTCCCAGCACCTCAGTTAGATTTTGGTCTTTTTATATCTTCTGTGTCCTTAATTTGGCCCAACTGTGCATGCAGGCAGTTATTGTTAGTCCTTTATAGTTTCTTTGTATTTTATTGCTCCAGGAGATGTTTGTCCAGGAGCAAGCACTGCAGCAAAGGGTCTCAGGTCCCAGCCTCTCAGAACATCTCAGTGTCTTCTGAAACTGTGCCTTTATTTCTATTTAAATAGCTCTGCCATTTGTTTGCAGCTATGATTGCTCACTTGGAGCTCAGGGCAGGTTGGTTGGTAGAAATGAATCTGGTTTTCACCTTTCTGGCTGCTCAGATTACAGATTTAGTTTGAACCTGAGCATCTTCCTTCCCTGGAGAAGCCACCAGCACCCTATTTTCTCCCCTGCCGTATCAAGTTCAAATATCAATGTCTTTGGAGTCACTAGTAACCAGAATCAGACATGCAGGCCCCATTGTGTCAACTTAAAAAAAAAATGCACAACGTGAGAGTTGTGAGTTTAGTTTTATTTGGGGCAACATGAGACTGCAGCCTAGGAGACCCCACCGCGGCTCTGAGAAGCTTCTCCAAAGAGTCAGAGGGGAAAGGCCCGCATATATGTGATTTCAGTGAAGGGGGAATACACTGACTCAAGGATGTATTTTCCCAGAAGCTTTCTGCTGGTCTCATGAAGCTTTAGTTAGTCACGAGGAACAGTCACCAGCATGAAAGATTTTAGTGCTTTTCTAGATATGAGGAGATACAAGGATTGGGCTCATAAAATCAGCTCCTGAAAATATCTATCTAAAGACCTGTCCTGCCGGGTTTTACCCTGAGTACAGACTGCCTCCTTTCTGCTCTTCACCTTGAACTCCTTTCAGATAGTGTTGGAGGTCAGCAGCTGCAGCAGCACATGAGTTAATCCTTATAGAAGTAGACGGAGGAGGAAATGGCAAACTACTCCATATTCTTGCTGCAAGAACCCCATGAACAGTATGATGAGGCAAAGAGTGCCCATTATTGTTGCTCATTTGCTCAGTCATGACTGACTCTTTGCAACCCCATGGACTGCAGCACACCATGCTTCCCTGTCCTTCACCATCTCCCGGAGCTTACCCAAATTCAAGTGCGTTGAGTAGGGGATGCCATCCAACCATCTCATCCTCTGTCGTCCCCTTTTCCTTCTGCTTTCAATCTTTCCCAGCATCAGGGTCTTTTCAAATGAGTCAGTTCTTCGTATCAGGTGGCCAAAGTATTGGAGTTTCAGTTTTAGCATCAGTCCTTCCAATGAATATTCAGGACTGATCTCCTTTAGGATTGACTGGTTTGATCTCCTTGCAGTCCAAGGGACTCTCTAGAGTCTTCTCCAACACCACAGTTCAAAAGCATCAATTCTTTGGCATTCAGCCTTCTTTATGGTCCAACTCTCACATCCATACATGACTATGGGAAAAACCATAGCTTTGACTAGACAGACCTTTGCCAGCAAAGTAATGTCACTGCTTTTTAATATGCTGTCTAGGTTGGTCATAGCTTTTCTTCCAAGGAGCAAGTGTCTTTTAATTTCATGGCTGCAATCATCATCTGCAGTGATTTTTGAGCCAAAAAAAATAAAGTCTGTCACTGTTTCCATTGTTTCCCATTCCATTTTCCATGAAGTGATGGGACCGGATACCATGATCTTGGTTTTTTTAATGTTGAGTTTTAAGCCAGCTTTTTCACTCTCCTCTTTCAACTTTCATCAAGAGGCTCTTTAGTTCCTCTTCACTTTCTGCCATAAGGGTGGTGTCATCTGCGTATCTGAGGTTATTGATATTTCTCCTGGCAATCTTGATTCCAGCTTGTGCTTCATCCAGCCCAGCATTTCACATGATGTACTCTGCATATAAGTTAAATAAGCAGGGTGACAATATACAGCCTTGACGTACTCCTTTCCCAATTTGGAACCAGTCTGATGTTCTATGTCTGGTAATAACTGTCATGTTCTAAAAGTGCCCATGGCAAGCGCCACCTTGTAGCTGACAGTCAGAACTCTTTACAGCCAGAAAGTCACTGGGCTGAAGGAGAAGTCCACTAAGTCTCAGTGTTAACAGGAGGTCATTTGCTCACCATCTGCATGTTTGGGACAACAATGAAAATGGTAGCAACGGACTTCCATGGTCGTCCAGCGGTTAAGAGCACTTCCTCTGCAGGGGCCTTGGGTTCAATCACTGGTCGGGGGAGTTCCTCATGCTGTGCAGGTAGGTCAAAAAACTTAAAAAAAATTTTAATGGTAGCAATAATGTCTACCATTTGCTGAAGAGCTTGACACTATGAGCATATTTCATACAAAAAATCAGAATGTTCCTATGTTGTCATTTTTTTTTATTTTGTTATTTTATATACTATTTGGACAGTAATAACCATTAAAATTAAATAACTCTACCCAGTGGCTCAGCGGTAAAGAATCCTCCTGCAATGCAGGAGCTGGAAGAGACATGGGTTCAATTCCTGGCTCAGGAAGATCCCCTGGAGGAGGGCCTAGCAACCCACTCCAGGATTCTTGCCTTGAGAATCCCATGGATAGAGGAGCTTGGTGGGCTATGGCACATAGGGTTGCAAAGAGACACAACTGAAGTGACTTAGCACAGAAGAAGAAACCCAAAGTGTCAACAAACATGAAAAGATAATAACCAGGAAAAAACTCAAGGGAAACAACAGAAGATGAATTTTAAAAACATGATTAACATCCCATACTGACAAAGAGGGAGAAAATGGGCAAAACCAATATATTTCTGGGAAAAGTGTACAAAGCTACAATATATTGTAACACAATCTTGCAATATACATGAAGTCTTTAAATTCACCTACCCCTAGACCCAAGGAGCCTTATGTTTGAAAAGCGATCCTATAAAAACAAAAACTCTAGAACGTTCTTGGTGGTACAGTGGATAAGAATCCACCTGCCAGTGCAGAGGACACAGGTTTGATCCCTGGGCTGGGAAGATTCTGGATGCCGTGAGGCAACTAAGCCCACGCACTGCAACTCCTGGAGCCCTCGCACTCTAGGGCCCGTGCGCCACAGCTAAAGAGCTCCCTGTGGCTCAACCACTGAAGCTGGTGCACCTGGAACCTGTGCTCCTTAACAAGAGAAGCCCCTGCAATGAGAAGCCTGCACATGGCAATGAAGAGTAGCCCCCACTCACCACACCTAGGTAAACCCCGTGTGCAGCAGTGAAACAGCAAGGGTAACCAAAATAAATACACAAATGCTTACAAACACACAAAAGCTCCAACTGGTGAGGGACATTGATTTCATTATTCTCTATTGGTAGCAAAAGCTGAGAACTATCTGAATGGTCATAATGCTGGAAACAGTTGAACTAAATAGGAACCATCTACCCTAGAAAGAATGTCTACTTTCAGTGTCCTGAACATCCCATTGTTTCACTCAGCATCAAGCCTTTGGACAGTCTGTTTCTTTTACCCAAACTGCTCCCTAATGCTGACAAAATCTTACTCATCCTTCATGTCTCAACAAAGATATAATGTTTTGTAAAGGTGTAAGAGAGAAAACATCATGAAAATGTAAATCACATGGAAGGGCCAGCAATTGAATGAATCTCTCAAACAAAGGGAAAGAAGTCAGACACGAAAGAGCACGAACAGTGGAACAGAAAGTTCAAGGACAAACTTTGGGAGGTAGTGACTGAGACGGGCACGTGGAGACTTCCTGGCTCCATCACTTTCTGTTTCTTGATTGGGTTCTGGCAAAGGGTGAGTTCACTCTGAAAATTCATCAAGCTGTTAATGATGCATGTACTTCTCTGTACGTACATTGTACTTCAATAAAAAGTTTAAAATAAACCAAATCTATTATATTTTAAGAAGTAGCCTTCCGGACATAACCAAGAGGAAATCTGTAGGTGAATCAACGGTACCTAAGAAGAAGACGCTGAATTCTATCTCTACATTGTTGCTTACAATGTTTTATCCCCATAAAATACAAAAATATGCACATTTAGAAATTGCCATTAAGAATCAGAAGCCTTGGACTTTGCTGGTGGTCCAGTGGTTAAGAATCCGCCTGCCAATGGAGAGGACACGGGTTTGACCCCTGGCCTAGGAAGATCCCACAGGCTGCGGAGGAACTAAGCCTGAGGGCCGCAACCACTGAGCCTGTGCGCCCTAGATCCTGTGTCCATAACAAGAGAAGCTACCGCAATGAGAAGCCTGCATATCATAAGGAAGTAGGAAGTAGCCCTCACTCATGGCGACTAGAGAAAAAGCCCTTGCAGCAGCAAAGACCCAGTGTAGCCAAAAAATAATAAATAATTTTTTAAAAAATCAAAAGTCTTCACTCTGCTGTTTGTTACTCCAGTAATTGAATTGTCATCAATAGCAATACAGGTTAACAGCCAGCAAGACCTTTTTCAGGCCTTGTACTGAGCATTTAACAAACATCACCCTGTTGGTTCTCATGACAGTCCTGTGAGGTGGGCGTTGTTCCCATTTTGCAGCCGAGGAAACCGCAGTTCAAAGATCTAGTGACTCACTAAAGGTTAGAGGTAATTAGGGTCAGAAATAGTTTTCTAACTCCAGAGTCTATGCTATTACAGGCCAAATGTCTCTGTAAGAGGTGAAGGTGAAAAAAGTTACAAAAGTGTTAATCGTTCAGTCATGACTGTTTGTGACCCCACGGACGGTAGCCTATCAAGCCCCTCTGTCCGTGGAATTCTCCAGGCAAGAATACTGGAGGGGGTTGCCATTCCCTTCTCCAGGGGACCTTCCCGACCCAGGGATTGAACCCAGGTCTTATGCATTGCAGGTGAATTCTTCACCATCTGAGCCACCACCAACTAGCAAAAAAAAAAAGAAACGAGAGATATCTTTTGAGAGACTCATTTGGTTTTTTATTATTTCTAAAAAAGCTTTATTGAGGTACAACTTATAGACAATAAATTACGGGTCAAGTGTACCACCGATGCTTTGACCTATGGTATACCCATGAACGGAGAAGGCAATGGCACCCCACTCCAGTACTTTTGCCTAGAAAATCCCATGGACGGAGGAGCCTGGTAGGCTGCAGTCCATGGGGTCGCTAGAGTCGGACACGACTCAGCGACTTCACTTTAACTTTTCACTTTCATGCATTGGAGAAGGAAGTGGCAACCCACTCCAGTGTTCTTGCCTGGAGAATCCCAGGGACAGGGAAGCCTGGTCTTCCCCATGGACAGGGCTGCCATCTATGGGGTTGCACAGAGTCAGACACGACTGAAGCGACTTAGCAGCATACCCATGAAACACGCTCCAATCAATATGCTGAACATGAACGTATCGTCTCCCCAGGTTTCCTTCTGACCCTGTTCCTGTTCTCAATCACTAATCTGCTTTCTCCCACCATAAGCTAGTTCTAATTTTCTAGAATTTCCTAGAAATAGAATCTAATTTATAGAGAACTAGTAACAGAGGAGCCTGGTGGGCTGCCGTCTCTGGGGTTGCACAGAGTCGGACACGATTGAAGCAACTTAGCAGTAGCAGTAGCAGCAGTGATTAACAGCAAGGAAGGGGGAGAGGAGCAATAAAGGGTTGGGGAGTGGAGGTAAAACTGTTGGGTGTAAGACAGGCTATGAGGATGTATTGTACAACATGAAGAATATAGCTAATATTTTGCAACCACTGCAAACAGAGTGTAACCTTTAAAAATTGTGGAAAAGTTTAAAAATTAAAAAAAAAGAAATAGAATCAAACAGCATGTGTTCTTTTTTTATCTGGCTACTTTCATTCAGTGTATTTACTTTTGATTCAACTGTCTTGTTGTGGGTCCAAAATTAATTTCTTTTGGTGGCTGTGTAGTATTCTATTTTTTATCCCTTCATCCTGAATGGACATTATCCAAGTTTGGGGATGCTACCAGTAAAGTTGCCACGAACATTTTTGTACAAGTCTTGGTTGCTGCTGTTGCTGCTAAGTCGCTTCAGTCGTGTCCGACTCTGTGCGACCCCATAGACGGCAGCCCACCAGGCTCCCCCGTCCCTGGGATTCTCCAGGCAAGAGCACTGGAGTGGGTTGCCATTTCCTTCTCCAATGCATGGAAGTGAAAAGTGAAAGTAAAGTTGCTCAGTCGTGTCTGACTCTTTGCAACCCCATGGACTGCAGCCTACCAGGCTCCTCCGTCCACGGGATTTCCCAGGCAAGAGTACTGGAGTGGGTTGCCATTGCATTCTCCACAAGTCTTGGTAGTAATATATAATTTCATTTCTCTCTGTTTTTTATTACTTATTTATTGGTTTTTTGTTTGTTTTTTGTTTTTCTGCTGTGCTGGGAAAGACCTGCTTTCTCTGGCTCCGCAGTGATTGGGGGCTACTCTTTGAAGCCCAGTACAAGGGCTTCTCATTGCAGTGGCTTCTCTTGTTGCAGAGCGTGGGCTCTAGGTGCACAGGCTCAGTAGTTGTGGTGCATGGGCTTTAGTTGCTCCTCAGCATGTGGAATCTTCCCAGACCAAGGATCGAACTCATGTCTCCTGCATTGGCAGGCAGATTCCTATTCACTGTACCACCAGGGAAGCCTGCTTTCACTTCTCTTGAGTAAATACCTAAAAGTAGAATGGTAGGTGTGTTATGTAACTTTTAAGAAACCACCAAATTGTTTTTCAAAGTGATTATAGATTCCCATATGCAAGGCTTTTAGTTGCTAATAGATGGATAGTGGTATCTTATTGTGGTTTTAACTTGCATTAATTATAACTAATTTTGTTGAACATCTTTTCATGTATTTACATGCCATCAGCCTATCACTTTTCACTTTCATGCATTGGAGAAGGAAATGGCAACCCACTCCAGTGCTCTTGCCTGGAGAATCCCAGGGACGGGGGAGCCTGGTGGGCTGCCGTTTATGGGGTCGGGCAGAGTTGGACACGACTGAAGCGACTTAGTGGCGGCAGCAGCAGCCTATCTTCTTTGCAGAAATGTCTGTTCAACTGTTTAAGCCATTCAAAAAAAATGTTAGTTCTTTGTTTTCTTATTACTGATTTTGGATAATACTATATATACTCTGGAGACTGTCAACTACATATTGGCACTTGCAGTGATCACTTGCCATCTACCTCTACAAAGATTAAAGCATATGCTGCTACAGCTGCTGATTTTCAGTACTACCTGAAAGGAGCTCAGTGTGGAGAACAGAAATGAGGTACTCTGTGCTCAGGGAAAAAACTGGCAGGACAGGTCTTCTGATAGATAGATATTTTCAGGAGCTGATTTTATGAGCCCAATTCTTGTATCTCCTCACATTTAGAAAAGCACTAAAATCCTTCCTGGTGATAACTGTTCCTAGTGACTAGCTAAAGCTTCACGAGACCAGCAGGAAAGTTCTGGAAGAATATGTGCTTCATTGCATGTATTCCTCCTTCACCAAAATTAAACATATACTGACCTTTCATCCTACCTCTCTGGAGCAGTTTCTCAGGGCTATTTGAGGTGCTGTCTCCCTGACCGCAGTCCTCATTGTGCCCCAAACAGCAAACTTGCAGCTCTCACATTGTGCATTTTTTTTGTGAACAAGACAACGACTTAACCAATAATGTGTTTGGCAGCTTTTTCTCCTAGTCTGTGTCTTGTCTTTTCATTGTCTTGTAAGTCAAACTCACTTGGGTTTATCTCACTTGTGAAAATGAACTTCCAGATAAGAGATCTCTGCACTGGGGCCGAGTTAAGGAAAAGGCCTTGGTCTTAATTAAGGATCTTCTCCAAATTTATTTTATCCTCTGTCTTCTCCTTCTCCGGATTTTCTAACTTATTCAGAAAATCTAGCCTGGGTAGAAAAATATGCTTTTCTCAAAAGTTTAGAGTACTAGTTTATCCCAATAATAGGAGAGAAATTGGATGGTAAGCTTAGGGATAAGGTGAAGTTGATAAACAGCAAAAAAAGTTAAGTCTTCAAACTTTTTTAAAAAGGATCTAGAATTCTGTGACAAACTTAGAGAAAAACATTCAGACTTGTTTTTACACTGAAAGAGGGGAAACCATTATTTGGTGGGTTTGAAAATGGCTGAGCCTAACTCATCAGAAGTAACTGGGTGTAAAATTAAAAGCAGTAGAAGAAGTAAAATAGTGAACTTCTTTGATTTTGCTTTTATTTTTATGACTTTGTTGTAAGAGTGAGTTTCTGTCAGTCAGATGTAAAATTTAACTCCTGACTCTAATAAAGTGTCAGACTGCAAATAACACCACCTTTCATGAAACATAAAAATGATAATATTTATATATTTCTCAAAATAAAATTGTATGATCATATTAAACATCGTTTTCCAAACAACATATATTCCTTTCCTCACCTCCAGCCCCCTCTCCGGCCTCCAGAAGGTCTGCTTGTGTGTCAACCTTCATTGACTGGTTTACATGTGTCTGTTGAGGTCAGCAGGTTCAAGAGAACTTGGTAGGGAGGACAGCAAGATCCTTTTTTGTGATACAGCTAAGTCCGAATGCCATTCTCCCTCCCTTTATCTGCTCTGTTATATATAAAATTCCAGGCACAGAACTAAATTCAAGACAAATTTATTGCATGGTCCTTTGCTTTAAAGGATATTGAGCAAGAATCTGATTTTAGAAGTTTATTTGTATGCTATAAACTTCTTTTAACTCACTGAAAATTAACAGAGACTAGGGAGATGAAGTTGAACGGTTCTATGAAGACCTACAAGACCTTTTAGAACACCCAAAAAAGATGTCCTTTTCATTATAGGGGACTGGAATGCAAAAGTAGGAAGTCAAGAAACATCTGGAGTAACAGGCAAATTTGGCCTTGGAATACAGAATGAAGCAGGGCAAAGACTAATAGACGTTTGCCAAGAAAATGCACTGGTCATAGCAAACACCCTCTTCCAACAACACAAGAGAAGACTCTACACATGGACATCACCAAATGGTCAACAGAAATCAGATTGATTATATTCTTTGCAGCCAAAGATGGAGAAGCTCTATACAGTCAGCAAAAACAAGACCAGGAGCTGACTGTGGCTCAGATCATGAACTCCTTATTGCCAAATTCAGACTTAAATTGAAGAAAGTAGGGAAAACCACTAGACCATTCAGGTATGACCTAAATCAAATCCCTTATGATTATACAGTGGAAGTGAGAAACAGATTTAAGGGACTAGATCTGATAGACAGAGTGCCTGATGAACTGTGGAATGAGGTTTGTGACATTGTACAGGAGATAGGGATCAAGACCATCCCCATGGAAAAGAAATGCAAAAAAGCAAAATGGCTGTCTGGAGAGGCCTTACAAATAGCTGTGAAAAGAAGAGAAGCGAAAAGCAAAGGAGAAAAGGAAAGATATACCCATTTGAATGCAGAGTTCCAAAGAATAACAAGGAGAGATAAGAAAGCCTTCTTCAGTGATCAATGCAAAGAAATAGAGGAAAACAACAGAATGGGAAAGACTAGAGATCTCTTCAAGAAAATTAGAGATACCAAGAGAACATTTCATGGAAAGATGGGCTCGATAAAGGACAGAAATGGTATGGACCTAACAGAAGCAGAAGATATTAAGAAGAGATGGCAAGAATACACAGAAGAACTGTACAAAAAAGATCTTCACGACTCAGATAATCACAATGGTGTGATCACTGACCTAGAGCCAGACATCCCGGAATGTGAAGTCAAGCGGGCCTTAGAAAGCATCACTACGAACAAAGCTAGTGGAGGTGATGGAATTCCAGTTGAACTATTTCAAATCCTGAAAGATGATGCTGTGAAAGTGCTGCACTCAATATGCCAGCAAATTTGGAAAACTCAGCAGTGGCCACAGGACTGGAAAAGGTCAGTTTTCATTCCAATCCCAAAAAGAGGCAATGCCAAAGAATGCTCAAACTACCGCACAATTGCACTCATCTCACACGCTAGTAAAGTAATGCTCAAAATTCTCCAAGCCAGGCTTCAGCAATATGTGAACTGTGAACTTCCCGATGTGCAAGCTGGTTTTAGAAAAGGCAGAGGAACCAGAGATCAAATTGCCAACATCCGCTGGATCATCAAAAAAGCAAGAGAGTTCCAGAAAAACATCTATTTTTGCTTTATTGACTATGCCAAAGCCTTTAACTGTGTGGATCACAATAAACTGTGGAAAATTCTGAAAGAGATGGGAATACCAGACCACCTGATCTGCCTCTTGAGAAATTTGTATGCAGGTCAGGAAGCAAGAGTTAGAACTGGACATGGAACAACAGACTGGTTCCAAATAGGAAAAGGAGTACGTCAAGGTTGTATATTGTCACCCTGTTTATTTAAGTTATATGCAGAGTACATCATGAGAAACGCTGGACTGGAAAAAGCACAAGCTGGAATCAAGATTGCTGGGAGAAATATCAATAACCTCAGATATGCAGCTGACACCACCCTTATGGCAGAAAGTGAAGAGGAACTCAAAAGCCTCTTGATGAAAGTGAAAGTGGAGAGTGAAAAAGTTGGCTTAAAGCTCAACATTCAGAAAACAAAGATCATGCCATCCAGTCCCATCACTTCAAGGGAAACAGTGGAAACAGTATCATATTTTATTTTTCTGGGCTCCAAAATCACTGCAGATGGTGACTGCAGCCATGAAATTAAAAGATGCTTAGTCCTTGGAAGGAAAGTTATGACCAACCTAGATAGCATATTGAAAAGCAGAGACATTACTTTGCCAACAAAGTTTCATCTAGTCAAGGCTATGGTTTTTCCTGTGGTCATGTATGGATATGAGAGTTGGACTGTGCAGAAGGCTGAGCGCCAAAGAATTGATGCTTTTGAAGTGTGGTGTTGGAGAAGACTCTTGAGAGTCCCTTGGACTGCAAGGAGATCCAACCAGTCCATTCTAAAGGAGATCAGTCCTGGGATTTCTTTGGAAGGAATGATGCTAAAGCTGAAACTTCAGTACTTTGGCCACCTCATGTGAAGAGTTGCCTCACTGGAAAAGACTCTGATGCTGGGAGGGATTGGGGGTAAGAGGAGAAGGGGACGACAGAGGATGAGATGGCTGGATGGCATCACTGACTCGATGGACGTGAGTCTGAGTGAACTCCGGGAGTTGGTGACGGACAGGGAGGCTGGCGTGCTGCGATTCATGGGGTCGCAAAGAGTCGGACACGACTGAGCGACTGAACTGAACTGCGGGAGATGTCTAGGAGGGCATAGGTGAGGGTATGTATGTAGCATGTGTGTGCCTGTGTGTTTTGCATGATTCTGTGTGTGTATGTGTGAGAGAAAGAGACAAAGAAAGAGAGAAAGAGGCTGGCTCACACACCAAAATATTGACACTTAGGACTGAATATTCTTGGTTGGGGGTTTCCCTGGTGGCTCAGATGATAAAGAATCCACCTGCAAAGCCAGAGACCTGGGTTCAACCCTCAGGTTGGGAAGATCCCCTGGAGAAGGGAACGGCAACCCACTCCAGTATTCTGGCCTGGAGAATTCCATGGACAAAGGAACCTGGCAGGCTACAGTCCATGGGGTTGCAAAGAGTCAGACATGACTGAGCAACTTTCACTTCACTTCACATTCTTTGTTGGGGGGCTGCTCTGTGCATTGTAGGATGTGTGTGTGCTCAGTCACATTGTCGGATAATCCCCAGCTTCTCTGGTCTTATATTACCCAGAGTTGTGACAACTAAAAATGTCTCCCGATACTGCCAAATGTCCTCAGAGGCGGTGGAGTGTGGAACAGAAGGGAATTTGAGTTACCCAATATCCACAAGGTGCTGATGAAGCCCCTGTAAGACCAGAGGGCCCAGACCCAAGCATTCAGGGCTGATGTGGCATTTGAAGGACAATGACCTCAATAATTGCTCAGATATTATTGCTGGTAATGGGGCCTGAACATCTTATGTTGCTTTATAATGTATCCAGCAAATTCTTGATGATTTCTTCTGTTTGCAGAGCGCTGTACTAGGCAAAGTCTGGGAGGCATGGGGTAAAATGTTTCCTTAGTTTAGGAAAGAAGGGAAAAGTTTTCCCAGTTATAAGTGGTTCTTTTCTAATTTAATTTTTTATTAAGGCAAAACCTAACACGAAATTTAACATTTTAGGGCTTCCCTGGTGGCTCAGTGATAAAGAGTCTGCCTGCTAATGCAGGAGACACAGTTTCCATCCCTGGTCCAGGAAGATCCCACATGCCATGGAGCAACTAAGGCCATGTTCCACAACTATTGAAGCCTGCATGCCTAGACCCCTTGCTCAGCAGCAAGAGAAGCCACTACACTTAGAAGCCCACACACCACAATTAGAGAGTAGCTCCCGATCGCCATAATTAGAGAAAAAACTAAGGTTTTCTCTCTGGTTATAAATAATTAAATAAAATTTAACATTTTAAGTATACAGTTAAGCAGTGTTAGGTACATTCACACTATTGTGCAATCGTCACTATTATTCATCTCCAGAACTTTCTCAAACTGAAATTCTGTCCCCTAACTTCCCATTTCCCCCTCTCCCTGCCCCCACTAAGCAACCACCATTCTACTTTCTGTTTCTGTGAATTTGACGATTCCAAAGACTTCATATAATAGAACCATACAAGCTCTGTCCTTTTGTGACTGGCTTGTTTCACTGAGCATAATGTCCTCAAGGTTCATCCATGTGGTAGCAGGTGTCAGAATTTGCTCCCTTTTAAAGACTCTATGATATTCTATTGTATAGATAGACCTCATCTTGTTTATCCACTCATCTGTTTATGGATATTGGTCTTACTTTCACCTTTTTAATTATTGTGAATAATGCTGCTGTGAACATGGGTGTAATAATTCTTCCTCGATTGCTTTCTTTTAAAAGGGCACTTGTTTTCTTAAAATTTTGTCTCCGTTTTTCTCTGTCACTGCTTCTCTAACAGTCTCTCTCTCTCCCTCTCTCTTGCTCTCTCTGCTGTCCTACCCCCACTGTGGATATCTGACGTTAGTGCCTACTTAAGATCTAATTTCTCCTTCCTTTGGTAATCAGTTCAGTTCAGTCTCTCAGTCCTGTCCGACTCTTTGCAACCCCATGGACCACAGCACGCCAGGCCTCCCTGTCCACCACCAACTCCCGGAGCTTACTCAAACTCATGTCCATTGAGTCAGCGATGTCATCCAACCATCTCATCCTCGGTTGTCCCCTTCTCCTCCTGCCCTCAATCTTTCCCAGCACCAGGGCCTTTTCCAATGAGTCAACTCTTCGCATGAGGTGGCCAAAGTACTGGAGTTTCAGCTTCAACATCAGTCCTTCCAATGAACACTCAGGACTGATCTCCTTTAGGATGGAATGGTAGAATCTCCTTGTAGTCCAAGGGACTCTCAAGAGTCTTCTCTAGCACCACAGTTCAAAAGCATCAATTCTTTGGCGCTCAGCTTTCTTTACAGTCCAACTCTCACATCCATACATGACTACTGGAAAAACCATAGCCTTGACTAGATGGACCTTTGCTGACAAAGTAATGACTCTGCTTTTTAATATGCTGTCTAGGTTGGTCATAACTTTCCTTCCAAGGAATAAGCGTCTTTTAATTTCATGGCTGCAACCACCTAAAGTTTGACACTGTTTCCACTGTTTCCCCATCTATTTCCCATGAAGTGATGGGACTGGATGCCATGATCTTAGTTTTTTGAATGTTGAGCTTTAAGTCCTTTTTCACTCTCTTCTTTCACTTGCATCAAGAGGCTCTTTAGTTCTTCTTCACTTTCTGCCATAAGGGTGGTGTCAGCTGCATATCTGAGCTTATTGATATTTCTCCTGGCAATTTTGATTCCAGCTTGTGCTTCATCCAGCCCAGCGTTTCTCATGATGTACTCTGCATGTAAGTTAAATAAGCAGGGTGACAATATACAGCCTTGACTACTCCTTTTCCTATTTGGAATCAGCCTGTTGTTCCATGTCCAGTTCTAACTCTTGCTTCCTGACCTGCATACAAATTTCTCAAGAGGCAGGTCAGGTGGTCTGGTATTCCCATCTCTTTCAGAATTTTCCACAGTTTATTGTGATCCACACAGTCAAAGCCTTTGACATAGTCAATAAAGCAGAAATAGATGTTTTTCTGGAATTCTCTTTGGTAATAGCATCTTGACTTCCTTGAGAGAACCACATGTCTTCGACTCTCTGTTCACACAAAATGAGCTTCCCTGGTGACTCCGACAGTAAAGAATCTGCCTGCAATGCGGAATACCTGTATTTGATCCCTGGTTTGGGAAGAGCCCCTGGAGAAGGGAATGGCAACTCACTCCAGGTATTCTTTCCTAGAGAATCCCATGGACAGAGGAGCCTGGCAGGCTACAATCCATGGGGTCACAAAGTTGGACACGACTGAGCGACTTTCACTTTCACACAATTTGGGTAGAGCTGTCACCACCGCCTCCCCCATTATTCAGCGCCCCAACCTTTCAGGGGCATTAAGCCAGTGAGACAGTCCATTTCCAAGACCATCCTGACTGGTTGAGCATGGAGCATATGATTCAAATCAAGCCATTCACACGCAATCCTGAGAATTTTTCGGAAGATTTTGGGGACCTTTCTTTATTCATTAAAGTGCTCTTTCAATAAAGAAAAGAAGTGTTCTTACTCTGGGGTTACTGAGGGGGACAATAGAGGCCTGGAGCCACTAACCACCATCTTTGTCATCAGAAGAGATGAGTCCTAAGAGAACAGAGCCATGTAGAGGAAAATAAAGCCAAGAGGGAGACAGGATTGATGACATCTATATTATGGCGCTGATCTAGCCACTCTGGACTGTCTTCTTAGATCTTTTCCTTTCTGAAAACAGTTGGAGCTGGGTTTCTGTCACTTGAAAGAGAGAAAGAAAGGGAATGAAACAGGAGAAACGAAGAAAGGGAGGACGAGAGAGAGGGAGGAAGAAAGGAAAGAAAGAAAGAAAGAAGCATCCCGCTTAATATACTCTTTTCTTCCACAATTACTATTTGCTTTTCAGATTCTTGAAATCTAAACAAGCAAATATTTCCTTGGTGTTTCAGGACCACAGAGAATTGTTCCTGTTCACGGGGTGGAGGGGTTGGGGTAGGACAACGTTTCAGTCATCCTGTGACACACCTATCCACCCAGAATGGAGAGGATCAAGAGAGAATGTCTGGTGAACTTTACAGTCAAATCAGGGAGGTGTGGCAGGCACAAAAATAACTGTTGTAAAGGAAGAATGGGAGAGCAAAAGCCACCTTCAGATGAACTTCCCTGGAGTTTATGGCTGCTCCCAAGTAGACCTGACTCTGGGCCAACAGACAGGTTGCACCTCCTCTGTCACCATGCCAGAAATTATGACTGTAAGAGTAGTCACCTGCATTCCCATTCCCTTTGGGAATGCAAGTGCCAAGGTGAGAATTACGTATCGTCATTATCCTTAAAGGGAAGGGAAGGGTGGCAGGACCAAGCGGGACTCCGGCCAGCAGCCCATTGCAGCAAGATCAAAGGTTATGGTGACCTCTGTTAGGAGCTTCAATGTCTCACCCACGGGTGGGCAAGGACTTTCTGGGCTGGGGCAAGAATGGAAGTCAAGTGATGCTGGCCTGTAATGAGAGCAGGACTGCAGGAGTCATGGGGTAAGAATGGATGGGAACAAAGCCAAAGATCAAGGACTCAGCTAGTGTACTCCACAGTCAGGAGCTGGCTCGTTACATAAAGGAACAGAAGGTATTACTGT
Organism: Bos taurus; assembly: GCF_002263795.3. Taxonomy (NCBI): domain Eukaryota; kingdom Metazoa; phylum Chordata; class Mammalia; order Artiodactyla; family Bovidae; genus Bos; species Bos taurus. Next base: position 22,779,812 of record NC_037352.1, on the reverse strand, counting down.
GTGTCCTGGGAGGGTAAAATTAAGGCCACAGGTCTGAGGGTACCTGGATATAAATACTCTGGGCATAGTGAGTTCCTGCTTTATTTCATTTAGTCCTCCTAACTTGTGTGAGGCAGGGTTTATCATTACGAACCCATTTTAAAGATGAAAGAGCTGAGGCCAAGAAAAGAGAAGGACTTTGCCATAAAGTGTGGAGCTGGACTTTAACCAAAACTGCTTCCAAACTGGTACCTTTTTTATTGTCTGAACTTGGTGAAATGCCATCTTACAATTTTTTTTTAACTCTTTAAGTGTGGCAACTCACTCTGCGAACTATTTTATATTATTTTTTTAATGATGCAAAGATGAATATTTTTAATGATAAAAGGTACAATTCACAAAGAAGATAGACATCATAAACCATTAGATACCTAACAACAAAGAAACAAAGATACATAAAGCAAAAATCAAAAGAAATACAAGGGAAAAGAAAAAATATATAATCATAGACATATTAACATTTCTCTGAGAATATTTTATCAAGTACAGAAAAATAAGATTAGGAGCATCTTGAATGATGTCATTAATAATTTAAATATGATATATATCTATTTATATTGATTTATATGAATCTTATATCCTACACAAATAAATTTAAACTTTTGTATCTCATACATTGTTATTAGATGTCCATAGGACATTTGAAAAAACTGGCAAAAAGATAAACATTACTAAATTTCAAAGAGTAGAATCCTTTTTTGTGTGTGATTCAGTTATACACGTATATTATTTTTGAAATAATTTTCCATTATAGGTTATTACAAGATATTGACTATAGTTTCCTGTGCTATACAGTAAACCTTTGTTGCTTGTTGCACTTCTATTTTTTTAAATTAGAAATCTGCTAACTATTTTATTCCCACAATCATGGTTACACATACATATAGATAGAGTACAAATGGATAGCACTTATTCAGCTATATTTCTCAATTCTAAATACCCTTATTTTTGTACTTAGGAGAAATAAAAACAATCCTTTCAACCTGAATAATAAGAGTTTTACCTTTGATATACACATTGCTATCAGGTAAAAAAGCTTCCAGTTAAAGATAAGCCATACATTGCTTTTTAAGAAATTCTACATGTAGGTCTGGGAGTGAATAACTTGCTGGAGTCATAATATTCAGTTCCTTGATAGCTGGTAGGCTTTTAAAATGAGTTCTTTTAAACCCAAATATATACATGGAAGGGCTTCCCAGGTGGTACTTAGTCGTTCAGTTGTGTCCGACTCTTTGCGACCCCATAGACTGTAGCTGTCCATGGGGATTCTCAAGCAAGAATACCAGAGTGGGTTGCCATGCTCTCCTCCAGGGGATCTTCCCAACCCAGGAATTGAACCCAGGTCTCCCGCATTGCAGGCAGATTCTTTACCATCTGAGCTGCCAGGGAAGCCCTCCCAGGGGGTACTACTGGTAAAGAACCTGCCTGCCAATAAGGAAGACATGAGACTTGGGTTCGAACCCTGGGTCAGGAAGATCCCTTGGAGGAGGGCATGTCAAACCACTCCAGTATTCTTGCCTGGAAAATCCCATGGACAGAGGAGCCTGATGAGCGGAAGTCCATAGGGTCACAGAGAGTCAGACACGACTGATGCAACTTAGCACACACACATGTAAGCATATGCATAGAAATATAAATTGCGGTTCAAAATCATGGATTAAAGATACTTCAATAGGAAAACTGGTTAGGCTTATTTTTAAAACAATAAAATATTTATCTCATTCTGTACTTCAAAATAAATTCTAAATGAGCCAAAGTTTAACATGTAAAAGAGAGGTCCATTTCTCTATTAGTATGGAAAGACCATGTTGTTGAGCTGTAGAAAAGAAAAACTACCTTGTCCAGTTCTTTGATGAAACCTTCTGGTCACGCATCTGTGATTTCACATGGTTGGAGCGTTCATTGTCTCCCTGGGAGTTGCAACTTTCTGTAAGTTTGCTAGTGACGAACCAAGGAAGGAGGCATATGCAGATTTCTACAGAAATTATGACTCTATGGAAGATTTTGAGGACATAAGGAAAGCTAGTATCTTTCAGAGTGAAAAGTGAGTTTGAACACAGTTTCTTTGGGTTGAGTTCCATAGAACTTTGTCACTTACCTATGTTCCTGAACTATGGAATGATAAATATCTGGGCTAAGGAATAGTCTCTCTTGATAAATAAATGATTAACAAATACTACGGACACTAAAAAAAATGTAAAAAAGGGTCATAAAAGCCCTAAAATAAAACATGGGTAAATATTTTTGTAATCATGAGAGGCTTGACATGCATGAACATCTATTATACTGGAAAAGGAATCAACCTGAAACAGATAAAATATATAACTTCTAAACCAAGAAAGAAAAAAAATGATTAGCATAGACAAGAAAAATGAAAAACTGGGGGAAAATACTGCACATAAATAACAAATGTCACTGCCCTTACTGGGTAAAGAGCTCTTAGAAATCAACGTGAAAAAATAACCACGGATAAAAATGGGGAAAAGACACAAACAGGGAATTGGAAATAATAAGTTCACAATAATGTGTGAAAAGACAGTCATGGTAACTAAAGAAGTGTAAGAACATCAATGAGATGTCTTTTTTTCACTTATTTGAGTAAATTCCAGGAGATAGTGGAGGACAGAGGAGCCTGGTGTGCTGCAGTCCGTAGGGTCGCAAAGAGTCAGCCGTGACTTAGCAAATGAACAACAACGTCCTTTGGAGGTAAACAGATAAGTGTGAAAAGATTTATACAGAAGGATTGTGCATAATTGCCACATATTTATAATACTGAATTAATATGGAAGCAACATAGATATACGTTAACAAAAGACTACTACTTAAGTAAGTGGCTTTTTATTTTATTTATTGGAGTATAATTGATTTACAAAGTGGTGTGAGTTTCAGGTGTTAGTGGCTTTTTGAATATGATGTAAGAAGCCTTTCACACTTCAAATAGTTATTAAGTATAAAATATCCTCTTGATCCACCAAGTCTAAAATATTAATTATCTGACCCTTAAAAAAAATTGTCCCGCCTCTGTTGTAGATCTGTATGTGTGCTGTGCATACAGATCTCTATATATTGTTGTAAAACTTTGGGGTAAAAATAGTTCATAATACAGTATGCAGCATATAATTCCATTTATAGGCAAAATCAAATACATATATTGGATTGGCCAAAATGTTCAGTCAGGTTTTCTATAAGATCTTATGGAAATACATGTCTGCACAGAGAAAGAGAGAGGGAAATTAATACTTGTATAAATTTTCTGTGAACAGTGACTCTAAATGTTGTTTATTCCTTTATGGATTGAGTTATCATTACAATTACTATCAGTAGACAATTGATTGACATACCCCAACTATACTGCACATGCTGATAATGATTAAACATAAAAAATAAAATTTTAGAGGAAATACATCTTTTAATGAAATGGATAGAGCAAGTTTTGCTTATTTATTCAATGAGTTCATATATCCCAAGATGACTCTAGCTTATTTTTATAAGACAGGGCTCAGCACCAACTCAATTTCTATTTTTCATTTTTACAGTAGGCAAGGAGAGAGCTTTCACAAAAACAAATAGAAGGAGGTTTCTATAGCAATGCTACACATTTCTTTGAACACCTTTTGAGTTATATGCTGAAAATAACCTATTCTTTAAAAAAACTTCTTTCAAATCTATTGCTTTTTTAAAAAAGTTCAAAGCATGCTAAGCTATTGTATCCCCCTTCAATTTGGTTGAGAGCAAAGAATCCTTCAAATCTAAAAAGGACTTGCTTGATACTTGGTCAGTATTATTTATTCACTTTCTCAGTGCCAGCCAGTACCAGTATTTCTTTGTTCTCCCCTCTCCCAGGTTTTAATTCCAAGAGCAAACCAGCAGCACAGATGTGAGACGGGGCAGAAGGATGCTCTTTGGAGAAGTGGGAGGGCATGGAGAAAGGGAGCAGATTGCACAAGGTGAGGCCCTGGATATGGATTCCCTTAAAACAGTGTTTCTCAACCATTGTTTTCCATGATCTCCCCCCTGCGGAGACTTATGGGGAGGGAGGAGGGTTCAGGATGGGGAACACATGTATACCTGTGGTGGATTCATTTTGATATATGGCAAAACCAATACAATATTGTAAAGTTAAAAAATAAAATAAATAAAATATTAAAAAAAATTATCACCCCTCTATTAAGCACTAATACCACAAGTAATATTTCATATCTGTTTGTGACCCCATGGACTGTAGTCTTCCAGGCTCCTCTGTCCACGGAATTCTCAGCCAAAATACTGGAGTGGGTGTTCGTGCCCTGCTCAGGTCTCCTGTGTTGCAGGTGGATTCTTTACCTTCTGAGCCACTGAAGAAGCCCACTAATGCCACAGATAACATTTCATATCTGTTTACATCCTGTGGTTCTTTGGAGGGCTAATAACCACCCTAAACCTGGGCTTCCCTGATGGCTCAGTGGTAAAGAATCTGCCTGCCAATGCAGGAGATTCAGGTTCAATCCCTGGGTCGGGAAGATCCCTTGGAGGAGGAAATGGCAACCCACTCCAGTATTCTTGCCTGGAGAATTCCAAGGACAGAGGAACCTGGTAGGCTACAGTCTACAGGGTTGCAAAGAGTTGGACAACCCTCACCCTAAGCAATTTTTGCTCCAGTGGGGGCAATATCACCTCCGTTGAGAATGGATGCCTTAAAAGTATACCGTGAGCACCCTGGGACATCTCCATGACCTCCCAGAGGAAACATTTGCCACTGGGCAGCACACAGCTGGTCTCTTCTAAATGGTCCCACATTACAGTCAGGGGCTCTCTTCTCTCTCTCTTTCATCACCCCGCCCCCAACCCCGCCTCCAGGGCCCACTCACCTGGCACATCCTCAGATGTCAGCTCACACATCTCTTTCTCTCCCCAGAGCACCCTCCTGGACTTGCCACAGGGTATTGAAATAGCCAAGTTTTTTGTTGGTGGGGAGGCGGGGGGCACTGATGGCTGGTGCTCTGTGAGTGCAGAGAGCATGCCTGCCATGTCCATCAGTAGATCTTAATTCATGGCACACAGCTTGACACAGAACAAGCATTTGTGAAGTGAGAAATGGAGTGTTTCCTATAAACAAAGGATGTCCCAGTCATTAGCAATTGCAGCCACCATGGACGGTGAGCTGGTGAGCCCTGAGGGAACTCGGGAAGGAAGAAACACCTGCCATCTAGCAGCCATCAGACTGCAGCCACTTCTTGGAGCAGTTTCTCAGATCTATCTGAAATAGTGTCTCCCAGGATACAGTGCTCATTTTTCCCCAAATAAAACTCACAACTCTTACACTTGCAAATTTTTTTCAACAGCAGGAAACATTCAACCAATACTTTGCCTTCTGCTCCCAACCTGCATCCCCACCTGTATGGGTTAGCTACTGTGGGGTAACAAACTATCCCCAAACATAGTGGCTTAAAGCTCACGATTCTGCAAGATGGCTGGGCAGTTCAGGTCAGGGCTCCCTTGTACTTCTGTGGTCAGCTAGTGAGCTGCCTGAGGCCTGGGCCTGGGGAAGGCCTCATCCAGACAGCTCATTTCAGCTCCACATGATCGTCTCATCCAACAGACCCACCCCAGGCTTATTTTCATTGTGGTCACCACGTGGTTCCCAAGAACGGTGAGAGAAGGTGAACCCCAATGCCCAAGCAACCTGTCAAGTTGCTCCTGTTTTCATTTTTTTTTTTTTTTTGACTATGCCATGTGACAGACACATGGGATTTTATTTCCCCACCAAGGATCGAACCTGCACCTCTAGCATTGGGAGCACAGAGTCTTAACCGCTGGACCACCAGGGGATTCCCTACTCACCTTTTCTTATCACCTTATTGGCCAAAGCAAATCATGTGGCCACTCCTGACGCAAGCAGTGGAGACAGAGACTCTAGAAGTCTTTAGGGCCATTCTTTGCAATCTACTGCGCTTCACCAGCATCAACATCAAAGCTGCCTTTGTGACGCCTTTTCTAGTGGGTTTACTGTAATGTTACATTTAGCATCATTTCACCAAGGCCCTGCTCCCACTCAAGAACCAACCCCATCTCTCTCTTCCATAATAGGTCCCCTCTCCTTATATCTCTAAATTATCTTTCTTCTGGTGTCAGGAAGCCATGATCCACCCTCGGGTTCCAGACCCCAGCACTCAAACTCACCCACAGTTGGGACACAATGGGTGGGTAAGACCAGAACAATGGGCCCTCCCTGCGTTCGCAAGGCTCTGCCTGGTCATTTAATTACTCACTTACCACTGAGTTCAGCAAGTTCTATTGGCAGACAGTGCACAACGATTTCCCCAGCACTGGGCTTAGCAAGCTCTTGGATCTTGTTCCCCGACTCCCTGCCATTCCTCCCAGAGGTTCAGTGGGTCTAGCCTTGAGAGGTACCCCCATGCAAACAGCACTTGGAAGACTGCAAGAGTTGTTGCCATTGGAGTCATTGCTTTTCTCTTGTGCTGATCTTCAGATTGACAAGCTGTGAAACAACACGTATTATGAACCACAGTCATAACCTACTGGGGTGTCCATCATTGGTGATAGGTCCTGAGGCCCCAACATCTGAATCTCAAATATTTTCATAGAGAGGTTAAAAATCAAATGTGCAATAAAGGTATGATTGCATCATCGTGCGAAGACATGATGGCAATCTTGAGTCCCTTGAGTCACATAAGCAGTGCAATTATTGTGTTTTATTTGTTCACTTGCTCTACTGTTTCTGAGTGCCTCATACAGAGAACGTGCTTGATACATACTTGCGGAATGAGTAAAAATGGTGACAAGTTCACACAAGGACCATAAAGGCAAAGCACAGGATGCTGTTACAGCCCCAGGGAATATTTACACAGGGTGATGCGGAGGTGATGTTTAATCTCAGCTTTAAGGGCAAAGGCTGACTCAGGAAAAGGAACAGCAGGTGCAAAGGCCAGCAGAGGCAAAGGGTCATGATGTGAGCTCTTGAGTGTTATGATCCCTACTCATCTTGTGTGAATCTTATAGGATTTAAGATAGTAAATTTAATTTAAGCTAGTTAAGTAGTTCAAAAGGGAGTCACAGGGCTTCCCTGGTGGTCCAGAGGTTAACAATCTGCCTGCGAATGCAGGGGATATGTGTTCAGTCCCTGATCTGGGAAGATTCCACATGCCATGGAGTAACTAAGCCCGTGTGCCACAAGTACTGAAGCCAGAGCGCCCTAGAGCCTGTGCTCTGCAATGAGAAGCCCGCGTCACAATGAAGAGGAGCCCCTGATCTCCACAACTAGAGGAAGCCCTCGTGCAGCAGCAAAGACCCAGAGAATCCATATATAAAACTTCTAATTATCTTGTTTAAAAAATGGAGTCACAGTGGCCAATGTGAACATCCACGTTAGTTGTTTTGAAACATCCACAGTAGGAGTGTGAAGAGTCCTAGAGGAACAGACTAAGAGCCTTACCTTAGGAATGTGGTGGGCAGTGTACCTCACTGGAACACAGGACCAAGACCTCCTCCCCTGGGGGAACTTGACTCCTCTGAGAGAGGTCACTGAGCCGAGTGACTTGCAGCCGCTTTGCTGGAGGACCGGACTCTGCTCTGGGAGACCTTCCAGATGGAAGCTGCCCGACTCCCTGTCGGAGCAGAAGGTGACCTCCCACCCACACCTACTGTGACTTGTTGCCAGTTGGGAGACAGCTGAGATGACTCCTTTCAGGACTTCTTGGAGTGGTTCACTACCCGCTTTCCTTACCTTAAACCTGTATTGTGTGCCATAAACCAAGTGATTCGTGAACTGAATACTGGCTGTGTTTCTTACATTTCCAGCCCCCTGACTGCGGGGCCCTGTGGCAAACAGAGTTTGGTAGGTTGGCAGAGCTGGGAGGAGGTCATGGTTAGGGCAGAGAGGCACAGAGGAGGTGGGGGAGCCGAGGAGGGATGCCAAGTCTTGGGTCTCATAGGCCACAGGATGGAGCTGGATTTCATACCAAGAGGAGGAAGTGAAGTGAAGTGGCTCAGTCGTGTCCGACTCTTTGCGACCCCATGGACTGTAGCCTACCAGGCTCCTCTATCTATGGGATTTTCCAGGCAAGAGTACTGGAGTGGGCTGCCATTTCCTTCTCCAACCAAGAGGAGGAAGTGGGGCTTAAAGGAGGGTTTTTAAGGAGAGTGTGGAATAGTTCATTTGATATTGGAAGTAGCAACCTTGGAATGAAGCTCTGCCTCTGGAGTAGCCTCACTTTCCCATGAAGACCTCTGCCCTCCACCGGGCTGGCCCTGATAAGCATTTTCATCTGGACCACTCAGTCAATTTGACCTCCCAGTCTTCGTCAAAGGTTCCGACCTCAAACTTACTATCATGGAATCTCGTATAGAGTATCCAGCTTTGAGACATTATTTTAGCACATCAGTTCTGCGGGCCTTTCATTTTCCCCAGGTTTTCTAGATCCTACTCTTGTATGCACTACAGCATCCCAGAGCTATGTACTTGGACTGTGCTGCTTTGGTCCAGAGTAATTTCACTTCTGTCTTCAGCTTGCATCAAGGGAACCTGAAGCAGCAGCTGCAAAGCCAGGCCCCACACATCCCCAGATCCCACTGATGATCCTCTGGAGAAGCGTCCTGGGTCTCTGTGCAGGAAGATGTGTGCCTCTCTAGAGCGTGCAGCTGGCTGTGGTTTTATGGAAGCAGAATCACATTTCAATCCTGAGGACTTTGGGGGAGCCAAATTTGTAGCCCACTTCCAAGACCTGTATGAGACAATAAAACATGCACATCTCTGGGCCTTTTTTCCCCCCTCTAAACTCACGTTCCAGCTGCCCAAGGGCTTTCTAGGTAAAGAATCCGCCTGCCAAGGCAGGAGATATGGGCTCGATCCCTGGGTGGGGAAGATCCCCTGGAGGAGGAAATGACAACTCACTCCAGTATTCTTGACTGGGAAATCCCATGGACAGAGGAGTCTGGTGGGCTACAGCCCATGGTGTTGCAAAGAATCAGACATGACTGAGTGACTGAGCACACATCTCCTCTCTCCTCTCCAGCTCCCCCAAGGCATTTATTTTTGCCTTTTGTGTTAATGTAGTTGTATTAGTCACCTCAATTCCTTTTGTGGAATAAGGGGGAATATAAAAAAGTAAAGCAGAATAAAATTATATATCCTGCCTATGACAGGCACTTTATTCATGACCCTCCACGCTTTCCTCTCCTCCCCTTCAAAAAAATAAAATAAAAAACTCTAAGATGAAAATATAGTTTGACTCTGCTTTGGACTTCATAAATTTTCTGATATTACGCAAACATATTCTCTGTGCAGGAGAGCAAACACAATCAAGATGACTCCACATCGAGTGGCTGATCACCTAAAAGCTTTAGTTTCTTTCTCTTTTGCCCATCTTGCATTACAAAAGCCAGAAAGTCAGACATTTTATTTCCCAGCCCCTCTTGCAATTGGACTCAGTTTTAGGGTTGCCAGATAGCAAAAATTATTAATATTTTTATGTATATAAAATAACAAAATCACTGGGGCTACCCTGTTAAATTTGGATTTCCCATGGGACATACTTACACCGAAAACAAAAATCTGTGTTTACCAAAATTTAAATTTAACTGGCCAACCTGTATCTCATTTGGCAATCCTACTCAGTTCTTATCATAAGGTATAGATGAAAATATGTTTGAGCACATTTGGGGACCACTTTATTCTGGATAAAAAGAGACTACTAAAGAAAAGACTTATCTTTCCTGCCATGAATGCAGTTGTGATGCCTGACACTCTCGCAGCTACTTTATCATTATAAGGCAACATCAAAAAATTAAAGCCAACGTGCTCAGCAAGACAGAGCACAGAGAGCAAACCCAGGTCCTTGATGGTATTCTCCAATCAATATCACTGAAAGCATCCTAGATACCAACTGGTGGTGCTGTCTTTTGGGTTTGTTTAAGTATATCTGATGTATAATGCTGTGTTAATTTCAGGTATATGGCGAAGTAACTTAGTTATAAACATATATTACTTATAAATATTATATATAATATATTTTTGCAGATTCTTTCCATTTATTATAAGATACTGAATATAGTTCCCTGTGCTATATACTAATAGTAGGTTTATTTTATATATATAGTAGTGTGTTTCCGTTAATCCCAAGCTATCTATGCCCTCCCCCCTCATTCTCCTTTGACAACCATAAGTTTGTTTGCTATGTCTGTGAATCTACTTCTATTTTATAAATAAGTTCATTCGTTTCATTTTTTAGATGACACATATAGGTGATATCATACAGTGTCTGTCTTTCCCTATCCAACTTACTTAGTATGCTGATCTCTGGCTCCATCCATGTTGCTGCAAGTGGCATTATTTCATTATTTTTTAAGGCTGAATAATATTTCACTATGTGTATATACATCTTTTTAAATATAGTTTTAAAAAAATTTTAGCTACTTCGAGCAACAGATGGAATCTTTGTTCCCCAACCAGGGATGGAACTCGTGTCCCTTGCATTGGAGGTGCAAGGCCTTAACCACTGGACCGCCAAGGAAGCTTCTATGCCATATCTTCTTTATCCATTCATCGGTCAATGGATATTTAGGCTGCTTCCTTGTCTTGGCTATTGCAAATAGTGCTGCTGTGTACACTGAGGTGCCATGTATCTTTTTGAATTAGTTTTCACCTTTTCTGGATACACGCCCAGGAATGGGATTGCTGGATCATATGGTAACTTAGTCGTGGTGTTTAACATTATTTCTGCTAAATATTCAAAATCCTCACTAAAATTTCTGCAGAAAAAGATCACTCTTCATTAACGGCACATAGGGAAGCCACCAAATGGGAAATAAGCGAATGTAATAAATGTGAAAATTTTATCAGAAATAAGGAAATGAGGCATCAGGGCAGCCATGGGGGAATTTTCTATGCTATTTGGGGCAAGGGGAGAAGGGATATATATATATATATATAACGCAGCAGTCAAAAGCACAAGTTGCAGAGCCAACCTGCCTGGTTTCAGATTCAGTTCCATCATTTATTGGCAGTGACAATATTCCAAGGAGACAGGTGGTAACCCATGTCAGATGCTACTGAGAAGTTGAGACAGCCAAGGACTGAGAAAGGGTCCCTGGATGTGATGGTTTCAACGTCACTGATGTCCTTCCCAAGACCAGCTTCAGTTAAGCAGTGTGTAGAAAGGATTACAAGAGGTTTTAGATGAGTGGGTGGGAGAACAGGAGAGGCAGGGAGTGACTGTAAATCCTAGGTGAAATCAGTTCCAAGCTCCAATTCAAAAACTGAAGCCACACTCTGGAACGCATGTCTTGGTTGTGAGAAGTATGGGGGTGGGGGTGCGGGAGGGCGTGAAAGTGGACTCCTGGCGAGATCCTCTAAAGGGCTGGGTCGACCATTCCCTCTTTCGGTGCTGCTCAATGTCAGTATTTCCAAACGTATCACTTTCGCCATCTCTGCTGCATTCATTTTTAAATGAGATTTATAGGTACTTTAACGGATATTTTGTAACACAACCATCAACAGTAATGGTGTATCCTTAGCCTTGAACAGAACATAATCCATTAAAAAATGTAAGGGAAAACAGAAATATAACTGAAGCCAAGCAAAGTTTTAAAAACTTCAGCCAAATGCTACTGCTGCCACAGTTGGTGAAGTGCTATAACACTCTGACCTTCACTTACGATCAAAACCAAAACCGATGCTGAGGAGGTGGTGAGGAGGAAGAGGGGTGGGTTGGGAGTTTGAGGTTGGCAGACGCAAACTGTTATATATAGACTAGATAAAAAACAAGGTCCCACTGTATAGTACAGGGAACTAGATCCGATTGTAATGAACCATAATGGAAAAGAAAATAGAAAAGAATGTATACATATGTATAACTCAATCACTTTGCTGTACAACACACATTAATACAACATTGTAAGTCAACTGTACTTCACTTAAAAAACAAGACCAAAACATTAGGAACAATGTTAGGGCAAACACACACAAAAATGAAACAAGTTATAAAAAAGTACGTACCCTGACTACTGATAACGTGCTATGAACGTTTTCCATTCCATTCCTTATCTTTTAAAAATAATGGACTTGATTCCCCAGATGGATTCACCACCCATTAATGGCTAGTACATGGTTTCAAAAACAATGAATTAGTAAATATGACATTAGTGTTGAAGACCCAGCAGTACCAGCCTGCGATCTTTTCCTTGAACTAATTCTTAAGATCTGAAAGGTAAGTGAAAAGCAAGTAACTTTCTCACTGGGTTCATGCTGTATCACCACCGACTCCCACCCACAAGCACACTGTTGTGTAGTGGGACGAAGGCCACACTCTAGGAACACTGATCTCTGATTCTGCAACCTCTAGGAGAGGAGGGTTGGGGGGCTGCCTTGCTGCCATTCTGCATACTCAGGTCCAAGTTCACAGCTCACTCACATAACCAAGAATGTTATCAGGCATGGACAGGCCTTACGATTCTGAATCTCCAGGGACCCTTTAATCTGTACTAGTATTGTATATGTATTAATTTCTTACTGCTGCTATAACAAATGACCACAGACTCACTGGCTTACAATAATACAACTTTATTCTCTTCTTGTCCTGGGAGTAAGAAATCTGAAATTAGTTTTACTGGGCTGAAGTCCAGGTGTTGGCAAGACTGGTTCCTTCTAGACGCTCTGAGATATTCGCTTGCCCTTTTCAGCATCCAGTGGCCACTTATATTCCTCAACTTTCGCCCTTCCCTCATCTTCAAAGTATATCACTCCGGTCTCTGCTTGTGGCATCACACTGCCTGTTCCTCTGACTCTGCCCTCCCTTCTTCCCTTAAAAGGAAGGACTCTTGTGATTACATCTGGCCCACCCGGATGCTCCCACCTCAAGATCCTTAACTTAATCACATCTGCAAAGCCCCTTTTGCCATACAAGGTAACATACTCTCAGCAGGGGGGATTGGGAAGGGACATTTTAGAGGGTCATCATTCACCCTGCCACAGTGACCAAGGTGAAGGAGGACTTGAGCAGGCAAGGGCAGAAACGGGAGCAGAGACGCGCTCCAACCTCTGGTCAAGATGCCACACGTAAGAGCACACGGGAGTAAATCCCACAACGGATGCAGGAGCTGAGTCTGACTCACGGGCAGTGGGCCAAGGCCAAGGTTGGGCTGAGGATATTTGGTTCCAGCTGACAAAGAGGGGAACCACAGTCCCCCCCGGGGAGCAAAGGATAAACAGCAGAGGACCAACACACCGGCAACTGGCAACAGAGATTTATTTAAACTGTTAGCCAACAGGAACAGGAACTTGTACAACCACCCCAGTAAATGAGGCTTCTTGGAGAGTGGGGAGAATGGCGGCCGGAGCTTCCCCACCACTCAGGAAACTTGGAGACTCAACTCCGGAAAGGTCGCTGGCTTCAGCTCTGGCTCAGCACGAGTCTTGAACAGATCAATAAGTTATTTCCTTCAAACCTGAGGGGAGGAAACGCACAGATGCTGAGAAGGGGCTGTCACAGGCTGAGGCAGAGAAAACAGTCAGAGGTGGAAGAATGTGACCCTGGGGCCCCAGGTCCATGGGGACCGGCTCTGGGGCGACGGCTGCACATTCAATTACTGCACCCGGGCCTCCTGGTTGTGTAAGATAAGATTCCACAAGGAAACAGGAGGCTGGATGAGACAGTGTTTACTGGCGGTTTAAAAGGGATTAAGACATGTTACAGCGGTTTATGGGCTCTCCAGTAAAACCCACACGTCCATTCTTTAAATGCTGAAGTTTTTTTTTTTTCCTGAATTAATACCTTTCATTCAGACAACTTGTTTTAACGAGTTCACTTGTTTTAACGAGTTCATTCTTGAGTGTTCTGCTTTTTACCTTAAATACATTTGAAAATTACTATTGTCCCATTTTGGGTGAGAAAGAAGTCAAAGGGTTACTGACTAGCCTTAGCAATTTTTTTCACCCTTTTGTCTTTGAATCAAATTCAGTAATAAAAAAGACTGGTGTAGGCAATTTATTTCTTCACATATCTAGTAATTTTTTAATCAAATACAACCCAATCAATCCTAAAGGAAATCAGTCCTGAATACTCATTGGAAGGACTGATACTGAAGCTGAAACTCCAATACTTTGGCCACCTGATGTGAAAGACTGACTCATTGAAGAGGACCCTGATGCTGGGAGAGACTAAGGGTAGGAGGAGAGGGCGATAACAGAGTGTGAGACGGTAGGATGGCATCACCGATTCGATGGACATGGGTTTCAGCAACCTCTAGGAGTTGCTGATGGACAGGGAAGCCTGGCCTGCTGTGGTGCATGGGGTCACAAAGATTTGGACACAACTGAGTGACTGAACTAAACTGAACACTGTGGGTGGTAAGCTGAGGAGACTCTGAATTCTGATATCTTCCTATGAAGAGTGTTGAATTTTGTTTTAGCAGGTGATTTTATTATTGGAGAATCATTCTGATTTTCCAGAGTCTTGGCTGTAGGTTTGTTTAGTATCAATCTGTTCGTATTTTGACTTATGGCCTATTCTTTAGAACCTGGTCTTTTAAGTGTTGAACTTCGAGCAAACACAGACAGTTTCTCCTCTACACACATACAAGTTAAGTACAGTAAGTCCCTTACAACGAATGAGTTCCGTTCCATTCCATTCCAAGAGTGCATTAGCAAGCCCAATTTGTTAATAAGTACAACCAAGTTAGCCTCCATACCCAACTAACACAATTGGCTACATAGTACTGTACCGTAATAGGTTTATAATACTTTTCACACAAATAATACATAAACAAACATACAAAGTAAACATTTTTAATCTCACACTACAGTACCTCGAAAAGTACAGTAGTACAGTACACAGCTCAGCATAGAGGGGCTGGCATTGAGTGAAGAGGCAAGAAGAGTTACTGCCAGAAGGGGGCAGGGAGGTGGGAGGCTGGAAAGCTGAAGGGCCGTCAGCAATAGGAGACGGAGGAAAAGCTGCAGTGTCACTCACACCTGACACTGACGGAACGCGCGTGCGCATCTTTAAAAGCTCGCAGCTTGAAGGTTCGTATGTAAGTGACTTACTACACTGTACCACAAGTAGCTAGGTGAGAAGGGGGAAAAAGAAGCCCCTTACATAGAAAAGCTCAATGCATCATTACTTGACAGAATCTAGAGTTAATTCTATACTATTACAAGTCACCTATATTTTTTTAAAGTGTAAGAAAATTAAGTAAATGCAGACAGAGCTTCATGACAGAATATTTATAAAGCCATGAAAATTATGCTCATGCAGAGTTTTTAGTAGCAAGGGGAAATGCTTATGTTATAATATTAAGCTTAAAAAGATCCAGAATCAAGGTTACATAGATAAATTAAACCCCCCTAAAAACAAATCAACAGCTAGAAAAAGAAAAGAAGGGAAAAGCTGCCAGAGGTTATCTCTGAGTGATGGGCATACGGGTGATTTTTTTTTCTTTGCCATACTTTTTTTTAGAAGTTTCCAAAGTCTCTGCTTAAAATTATACTGTTTTCAAAAATGGGGGAAAACAGCAGTACAAAAACACAGTAATAAATGATTTTTTAAATAAAAAATAAATGGATTTTGTGGACTGAACTGCCCAGCTGGGTAAATTTATAAACTGGTGGAAAGATAATCCCAAGGAGGATGATTAACAACCTGGAATTTTCACACAGGAGACAGGCCTTGACTCCAAGCTCTTTGTTTTATATTCACTACTTGCCTAAGGCAGTATGTCAGACAGAGCTATAGGAAGCAAAGGCCAGAACTGGGATCTAAAACTATCTCCACTGGGCTGGAGAGGCGCCCAGGGGAAGTACGGTCAGCACGGGGCAGCTGTAAAGGAGGAACTGGGTCAAGATCAAGGCAACAAGGCACTGAGACAAGGCTCCGGGCTTTGTCCCCACGGCCCGACTCTTTCAAGCCAGGGGAATTCACCTCCAATATAAAAGAAGATGAGAGAGAGAAACTCAACCCACAGCTGCAGGGGTGTTAGACAGAAACAATGACCTGTGTGTTTTAACATCAAGCAAACCTGGTTACAAGCAGATCAAAAAGCTGAACACTGGATCCTTTCATTAAGATGATTACAAGACTCAAGGTCTCTTACCATCCAGTTGAGGAAATTCCACAAACAGCCCTAAAGGGCTGTTGGTTGGTTTTCATACATGTGGTTTATTTAAGCAGTTCTCCTGGGTTTTGTGCTATAAAATCAGAGGATATAACTGCTGATTCTCTATGTTCACAGATCCATGTATACGAGCCCTAGTTCCTCCTGGGTAGAAAATTCCCATTGAGCGTTACGTTCTCCAGAGACAAAAAATTCCCTAGAAAAATTCCAATCAATATAAGTGAAGTCACCTACCTAGTTCGCTTCCTCCTTTGGTGGCCCAGCAAAGGCAGTAATGCTGCATGAGCTGTTCAAGAAGCTCCATTTCATCCAGGAATTCAAGGGCCTCTATTCTGTGGAATGACAAGACAACAGTACCAACGTATCCAATTAAAAATGAAGGCCGTGACGCACACTGCCGGGCGTGGAAACGCGTTCAGGATAGACTATGTGAAAAGAAGCGGGCTACAGAACAGTACGTATGGCGTGGGACCATTTTAGCTATTTTTGAAAAGAAGAAAAAAACCTCCATAAGCAAAGTCAAAAGTGACAGATGACAAACTCAAGAGAATGTCTGTAATACAAATGACAAGGGGGTAGATTTCCTTGTTATATAAACGAGCTGTTACACTTCAGTAAGAAAGAACACTTTTTAAAACTTATTTAAAAGATGGGTAAAAGACCAGATCACTGGCAAGGAAAAAAACAAGGGCTTTTCAATCTCATTTATGTGAAAAGAAACGTAAATTAAACCAGGACTCCTGCCATGTCCTGCCTGCTGCACCTGGTGGGGTTCTGCTCCAAGACACTGCTTCAGACGTCATGGACTGCGCTCTGGAACCACTGGCAAAGAAGATCTTTAAAGGAGTTTTAGTAGTGGAACCTGTGGGCACTTTTGGTGTGTGTTTTTTGTTTCAAAAGATGAACACAAGCCAAGATTTTAGGCCAACGATGAGCAAGAAATTTCCCTTCACCTTGGAAGTTTACTGCAAATCCATTGAACATTCAGGATGGAATGTATGGAGTCAGAAAGCAAGATGAAGAAATATGCTTAACGGCAAAAACTAGGAGTCTGATTATCTATCAAGGTTTGGTCTATTTCATAGGATCGGGCAAGACTAAAACTCCAAAGTTGACATGGATGGATTTTAGAATATTTAAGGTTAAATGTAAATTCTAATTAAGCTGGAGATTTTGTTCCTCAGACTAACTGTGAAGAAATTGATGGAGGGTTTCTTTTATTACATTATAAACGGAGTTTTGTTTACTACTCAAAATAAAGTGGTTCTCCTTAAAAAAGTGTTGTGCACCTGAAACTAACATTGCCTGTCAATTATATCTCAGTGTGAAAAACTGTTGTCGTTAGCATTTATCCACACATCAATATAAATGCCAGGCACCACTAAACAGGATATGGTAACCTGAACATCTTGACATGCAGAGATAAATATAAGCTATTGTTAAGCTTTTGAAAGGATGGTGGTTTACAGGCAAATACATGTATCAATCTACTGATTCAAAAAATACAAATCTATAGGTTGATAAATATTTATATACACATAGAAAAAGAATATACTCCAATTTATTCACAGCACACAATTGCTCTATATTATAATTCATGAACTTTACTTGAAAATTGTTTTAGAACAACAAGCACGTCTTTCTTTTATAATGAGGGGGAAAGTCCACTTAAAAATCCATAAGCAGACTCCCCCGAACCCCCCTTAGGACCCCTTGAGCAACGTGACTTTCCTCCTTTTCCAAAACACAGGATTGTGCAAGATTTCCACTGCAGAGGTGTAACTGTTTATTTTGACTAAAATAGTGTTGGGGCATAAACCTTGTCTTGGCTAATAGCTAATGAGTTACTCTCAAGGAGCTAGCAATGTTTAATCTATGTTAGCAGCAGTTAACTTGTGTCAAAATAGGTCTAGTTTGGGGTTGGGTTTGGTTTTTTTTTTAAAAAAACATTAAAAGGTATGGACAATGATGCCTTTCATTCACAGTTATTTGCCATGGAGCGGACTCTTGTCAGTCCCGTACCTGATCACTTCGGCACGAGGCAACCTGCTGTACACTTCCATCATGTCGATGGCTGACGCCGACTCCCACCCGCTGGACAGGAGCCGTTCTCTCTAAAACGTGGGGCGGAGAGAAAGGGAGACGACAGGAGCTGTCACACGACCCGAGGCACTCTTTGCACACACAGCTTCCCTCGGAGGGCTCCTCTTTAAAAAGCCCATTCTGGACCCTCTCATCTGTCTTTTCATTTCCCCATTTTCTCTACTCAACAGGTACTGTTACAATGGGGGCACCCTAAAGTATAATATTTAAAGAGAAATAAAGGAAGAAACTATTCTATACAAGCAACAGCTTTTTAAAGGGCCCTGGTGGTAATGACACAAGCCATGTAAAAACTAAGCCATTTAAAAGGAGGTAGGGATAGGGAAGTGCCTCTTCACCAAAAAATTTCTAAATTTTGGGGGAACAATTACAGTTTGCAAGAATTTAAGTCAAGTACGAAGTGGGAATCATGTTTGGATCCTGATTCAAATACACCAACCGTGAACAATTTTTTAGACAACTGGTAAAAGCCAAGTATGAATTGGGTGGGTGTCAGCTGCTATGAAGGAGCATGTCCACTTGTCAGATGTGATCATGGTATTATCATTATCCTGGGCAGAGGAAGGTCCTTACTGGTAGGAGATTCACACTGAAGTACTTACGAGGGAAATGAAACAGTGTCTGGGATTTGCCTTAAATATTCCAACGATGTGCTCAGACACTCAGCCATGTCTGACTCTTTGTGACCCCATGGACTGTAGCCTGCCAGGCTCCTCTGTCCATGGGATTATCCAGGCCAAGAACACTGGAGTGGGCTGCCATTTCCTCCTCCAGGGTATCTTTCTGACCCAGCGATTGAACCCACATCTACTCGTGAATCCTGAACTGCCGGGAGATTCTTTACCCCTGAGCCACCTTTCCAATGACACCACCAATGAAAATTTGGGGGAAGGGGTAACAATATGGCAATGACAAAATATTATTAATTATTGAAGTTGGCTGGTGGGACATAGGTGTTCACTTTAATTATTCCCTCTACTCTTATGTTGTTTGAAAAACAGCATAATAAAAAAGTAAAGTAACAGGAGACAGGAAATGTAAACTTGTATTTTCCATGCCAAGATGGTAGTACAGGGCTTGGATCTCCCCCACACGATGAACCAGTGGCTGCCCGCAGGCAGGCACTCCGGAAGGACCCTCACATTCTCCCATCTGTGTAGGGAGGAAGCACTTTCTCGGTTGGCCAGGGTACAAGAGGACATCCGGGCCTCTGCCCTCTGACCTGCGACTCCAGCGACTTGCAAGTCTCCACTCCGGCCAGGTCACACTGTCGCCTCCGCAGGTTCTCGATCATGATCTGCCCAAACCGGTCACCCATGTTTACCTGGGAAGGGAGAGGGGAGGCTGGGCACTACCACAGGGTCTCTCTGCTTCTTAAAACATGCAAAATAAAATAACCACATCCTATTGCTAAGCAGTCAAGGCTGGTAATACCCAGCGCAGGTCACGGAACCCCAAGTGCAATGCTGATGGAGTACAGCCCTCGAAAGGCACCTGGGCAGTGTTCATGCATTGCAAACACTCAGCCTGGGACCAGATAACTCCACCGCCAGGAGCCCATCTCACAGGTAGACTTGCGTCTGTATGCGAAAATGCAAGAACATTTACTACAGCACTGTGTATGATAGAAAGGATCTGGAAAGAACTTAAATACCCATTGCTTGGGGTTAAATAAATTCTGGCAGGTTTATATAATGAAATACCATATAGCCATGAAAACATAAAAAGCAGACAGACAGATATGAGATGGCCCCTAAGACAAACTCTTGAAAAGTAACTTACAAAGGAATGTGTATAGTATGCTCCCATCTATCTTTAGGGGGAAAAAAAAATCTCTCTTCACATTTATATATGCACATGAAAATTCTAGAATACAGCAAGGTTGCTTCCCAGGTTAGAGGCCGAAGTCTGCGATAGATGAGAGACTTTTCTTTGTTTACCCTTTAAACTATATGACTTTTTTTTTTTTTTTTTGCATGTGGCATTACTCTCTGAATAAAGAAGAAAGGCAATGCCAAAGAATGTTCAGACTACTAGACAACTGCGCTCATTTCACATTCTAGCAAGGTAATGCTCAATATCCTTCAAGCTAGGCTTCAACAGTATGTGAACCAAGAACTTTCAAATGTATTTCAAAACAGGATTTAGAAAAGGCAGAGGAACCAGACATCAAACTTCCAACATCCGTTGGATCACAGAAAAAGCAAGGGAATTCCAGAAAAACATCTACTGCTTCACTGACTATGCTAAAGACTTTAACTGTGAGGATCACAACAAACTGTGGAAAATTCTTAAAGAGATGGGAATACCAGACCACCTTACCTACCTCTGAATTTAAAAAAAAAAAAAAAGGTTTAAAAAACATCATGTACATATGTGTGCAAAATGGCTGATGCATGTCAATGTATGGCAAAAACCACTACAATTTTGTACAGTAATTAGCCTCCAATTAAAATAAATAAATAAAAACCATCATGTATATATGTGTGCAGAACAAAATATTATGCACATTAATGTAGCACACACACTGGTACTTTGTCACATATAAGGTATCAAAACTTCAGCACTTTAACAATATATGAAGTGATTCCCCAATCCTCTGCACGTCAAGAACCAATGTTACTCTTTTTTGGGGAGGATGCATAGGGCTTATGTGGCAGTAATGATATGATTGCTGACTATTCATTCAGAATAGAAGCATATTTATGAGCACAAACTCCTTTATTTTATTGCCTCGGTTTGAATATTGGCTTGATATTTAATAGCTGTGAGCAAGATACCTAATCCCTTGGTTCAAACCCTTACCTGTAAATCCAGGATAGTACTAGTAACTACCCTGTGGGCAGTTGTAATGATCAAACAGGTTAATATATACGAAACTCAAAGAAAAGCGCTGGCTATATAATAATCAAATTCTAAGAATCTGAAATCATTATTACTGAAATAATCATCATCCATGTTGTTTTGTCCTTTAACTATTAATTAAATAACAACATAAGACATATGAGCAATTGACGAACATAAGGCTAATGATTCTGTACTTGTCAGGAAATAAATGAATTAAAAGTTGATTATTCACAAAATGAAGGTGGTGGGCAGGGTTTAAGCCCTTTGAGGGACAGCTGTGGTCAACATACTAAAAACTAGTACAATCTTAGCCCTGCACCAAAGTGACAGGGTCTCTGGCCAAAACTTATTTAACCCCTTATCTCTCACGTGATGTTGAATAAAAGAACACACAAATGAAACAGTGCACATGTGAAATGTGTGGAAACGTGGGAAATGAAATTCCTTCTTCCCAGGTATGGTGGCCTGAAAACACAGACAGGTTGCCAGGATTTATCCACGTTGTTAGTACAGACTGACGAGGCCAGCAGCCATTATATTCATTTACCAGGTCAAAAGACTACGTCTGCAGCTTCCCTGGTGGTCCAGTGGTTAAGAATCCGCTTTGCAGTGCAGGGGATGCCAGTTCCAACCCTGGTCCGGGAAGATCCCACATGCCTTGGAGCAACTAAGCCCATGAGCCGCAACTACTGAAGCCCGTGTGCCCTAGAGCCCGCGCTCCACAAAAGAAGCCACTGCAATGAGAAGTCTGAGGACCACAATTCGAGAGCAGTCCCCACTCTGCAACCAGACAAAGCCCACGTGCAGCAATGAAGACCCAGTGCAGTCAAAAATAAATACATGAATATTAAAAAAAATTTTTTTTTAAAGACTGACTCTGAGGAATGCTTCCAATTAAAGAGGAAAATAAGAAAAATCAACCAACCAAGAACCACCTATACCAGAACCTGGGCTGGGTCGGGGGTGGGGAAGACAGGAGACCAAGGTACAGCCCCAGACCTGTTTGCAGCTACGTGACATGTGCAAGGCCCTGCACTGCCCTTATCTGTAATCACATTTGAAAATAAAATGAAAAGCAGTTAAAAAAAAAACAAAATAAAATCAATAAAGCTAAACTAAAATAAACACTAAAAGTAGCTAACATGTATTGGCACTGCTTATCATCAGTCCACTGCTGTTCAACATCTCAGGAGTTCCCATAATAATCCAGAGAGGCAAGTCTTCTTTTTTTAATGAATGCACTTGCCAAATTTAGTCTGGATAATTTAGACCTGCGAGGCAGGTATTCTTATATAACCCTGGGGCTCTGAGAGATCCAAATAATAACTGAGTTAACAGCTTACTTAATGTTGTCAATGCTTTTGCACTTGTTAACTCGTTTATGAACTATGAGGTTGGGGGACTATTATCCTCATTTTTCAGATGAGGAAACAGGCACAGAGAGGTCAAGTAACTTGTCCAGATCACAGAGCTAGGCAGTCTGTCTCCACAGCATGGACTCCCAACCACAGAGCAATTCTGCTGCAGGTCACACAGACCCAAGACGAATTATTCCAAAACACCAAAACATAACCTTTCAGGCATCAGATGAGAACAGCGAGCCACAGGCCAGACTCAGTGATTTTAGAAATTAGGAAAGTGAAGTGAATTCTCCAGGAATTCAGTCCTTGGAATTCTCCAGGCCAGAATACTGGAGTGGGTAGCCTTTCTCTTCTTTAAGGGATCTTCCCAACCCAGGGATTGAACTCAGGTCTCCTGCATTGCAGGAGCTGTGAGCTCATTGAATGAGCTCAGCTCAGCTCATTCCAGCTGAGCCACAGGAAATGTTACAGTAAAATCCTAGATTTCTAATCTCTCTTGAAAAATTGGGAGTTCAGGCAACTCTAGGCTCACTCCACATAGTAACAACTGACTGGCACTGAAAAGTGGGCATCCGTGAAATGGGACGTGGGTGTCCCAGGTCAGCACAGGCCCCACTACTTCACAGAGTATGACACCTGGCCAGCTTCTTCCACTTGCATCACTATCTGCCTCTGAAGGCATGTGAGTTCACTGCCCCTACCCTGATGACAGCCAAAATTCCCTCCATCAAGATCTATGACTTTATAGTAAACACAGTGATAAAGTAAGAACACAAAAAGCTTCCTTTAAGGCCAAGATGGAAGTTCCAGAAACTCTAGATAAAACTTTGCAGGCACTCTTGAACTCAAAAATACTAGGTTTAGGGCAGTCGTTAGGAATCCACCCTGGAATGCAAGAGACACTGATTCAATCCCTAGTCCGGGAAGATCCCACATGCCGCCTGGCAACTAAGCCCACGTGCCACAACTACTGTGCCCTTGCTCTCGAGCCCATGCTCTGCAGCAAGAGAAGACACCAACACAAGCCCTGGAACCCTAACTAAAGAGTAGTCCCTGCCGGCTGCTACCAGAGAAAGCCCCATATGCAGCAACGAAGACCCAGTTCAACCAAAAAAAAAAAATTAAATAAATAAACCTCAAGAAAAGAAAAGAATACTAGGTTTGCTGGAATTGATTAACAAAGGAGCTACAGAGGCAGAAGGAAAATAATAAGGGAAAGCATATTCCAAGGGTGCTCAAGACAGAGAAAGTCACCCCTGGAGTCCTGCACAGAACGTGGATTTCTTGAGCTTCCTCTTACCTGTTCGTAGTTTATGAACATGGCAGCCTCAAAACTGTTGGCGGCCCACTTGAGGAGGTTTGCAGACTGCTCCGGAGTCATGTACACCAGCACACATTCAGCTATCAGGAGGGTTGGCAATCTTAAGCGAAGAAAAAAAGGCACATAAATATGTTTTCATCCAGATGGGACTCTCTAAATGCGCTCACGTTGTAGTTCACACCCCAGTGCTTTCGGTTTGCATATTAACAATCAATGTAACACGACTCTAAGTTTTACAATGCAAAAAGGTGAGCGATCAGCAATCACTTTTGTCTCTCGGTTGAAAATGCAGACTATAAAAATGGCTACAGGTTCTTCCTAACTGTACACCCACACTGTGGCACAGTGCAGGCAGAGTCTCCCACTCAGGAGGCAGTTTATTTCCCTCCCCCTGGAATCTGGGTGAGTCGTGTAACTTGCTTTGGAATAGCAACAAACGTGATACCAGCAGAAGCTTGGAAATGACCTGGACGCTGGCACTTGCTCTCTTGCTGTACTTAGAAAACTGAAACCACTGTGGAAATGAACCCAAGCTAGCTTGCCCTAGGAGAGGAGGTCAGGTGCTTGAGAATGACACAGCTCCACTGACCAATCCGTTCTCCACACATGAACGAACCCCAAAGGACATGAGCGAAACCTGGCCCCTAGCAGATGAACCACCTAGCTAAGCCCAGGCCAGGTAAAGAAGGCTATTTGGGAATTTTCTGCATGATTTTTGAAACTTCTTTGTAGGCTTGAATCATTTAAAAAATGAAGTTAAACATATTTACAATATATTTTGTAAAAGGTAGCCATTAGCAACATTAGAAAGAGGATTAACACTTTTCAAAATATAACTGAAAGAAAAGCAGACAAGACAGCCCATAAAGGAAAACAGAGAACACAAATGAAACCACAGGGAAGAATACGTAATCTGAATATTTGTTACACAAATTTTTTTTTCATCTATTTCATAGATCTCCAAAGTGAGGCAAACTTCCTATGAAGATCTGGTCTGATTTATACATGATTACTTTCATGACCCACCAGCACATTTTCCAAACAGCTGGCTATACAGCTGCAGCTGTACTCAGAGTCAGATGCAGCTGACTCAGAGGCCTAATATGTGCCAATTTCTGCTCAACTGTTTTCACATGTGCTACCTGGTCTTCAAAACCATCGTGTGAAATAGTTTTGATCCCAGTTCATAAATGAAGACACTAAGCCTCAAAGAGATTAAAAAAACAAAACCCCAAAACCCTGCCCTCTATTAAACAACTAGTAAGCAGAAGTAAGCTTCTTGGCATGAAAGTTATGACAAACCTAGACAGTGTGTTGAAAAGCACAGCCATTACTCTGCTGATAAAGGTCTGTATAGTTAAGGCTATGGTCTTCCCGGTAGTCACGAACGATTGTGAAATTTGGACCATAAAGAAGGCGGAACGCCAAAGAACTGATGCCTTCAAACTGTTCAGTTCAATTCAGTCGCTCAGTCATGTCTGACTCTTTGCGACCCCATGGACTGCAGCACACCAGGCTTCCCTGTCCATAACCAACTCCCGGAGCTTACTCAAAACTCATGTCCATCGAATCAGTGATGTCATCCAACCATCTCATCCTCTGTCATCCCCTTCTCCTCCCACCTTCAATCTTTTCCAGCATCAGGGTCTTTTTAAATGAGTTAGTTCTTCACATCAGGTGGCCAAAATATTGGAATTTCGGCTTCAGCATCAGTCCTTCCAATGAATAGTCATGACTGATTTCCTTTAGGATGGACTGGTTGGATCTCTTTGCAGTCCAAGGGACTCTCAAGAGTCTTCTCCAACACCACTGTTCAAAAGCATCAATTCTTTGGTGCTCAGTTTGCTTTATAGTCCAACTCTCACATCCATACATGACTACTGGAAAAACCATAGCTTTGACTAGATGGACCTCTGCTGGCAAAGTAATGTCTCTGCTTTTTAATGCACTGTCTAGGTTGGTCATAGCTTTTCTTCCAAGGAGTAAGCATCTTTTAATTTCATGGCTGCAGTCACCATCTGCAGTGATTTTGGAGCCTCCCAAAATAAAATCTGTCACTGTTTCCATTGTTTCCCCATCTATTTGACACGAAGTGATGGGACCGGATGCCATGATCTTAGTTTTCTGAATGTTGAGTTTTAAGCCAACTTTTTTACTCTCCTCTTTCCCTTTCATCAAGGGGCTCTTTAGTTCTTCTTCACTTTCTGCCATAAGGATGGTGTCATCTGCAGATCTGAGGTTATTGATATTTCTTCTGGCAATCTTGATTCCAGCTTGTGCTTCATCCAGCCCCACATTTTGGATGATGTACTCTGCATATAAGTTAAATAAGCAGGGTGACAATATACAGCCTTAACACATTCCTTTCCCAATTTAGAACCAGTCTGTTGTTCCATGTCCAGTTCTAACTGTTGCTTCCTGACCTGCATACAGATCTCTCAGAAGGCAGGTAAGGTGGCCTGGTATTCCCATCTCTTTAAGAATTTTCCACAATTTGTTGTAATCCACACAGTCAAAGGCTTTGGCGTAGTTAATAAAGCAGAAATAGATGTTTTTTTGGAACTCTCTTGCTTTTTTGATGATCCAACAGATGTTGGCAATTTGATCTCTGGTTCCTCTGCCTTTTCTAAAACCAGCTTGAACATCTGGAAGTTCACGGTTCACATACTGTTGAAGCCTGGCTTGGAGAATTTTGAGCATTATTTTGCTAGCATGTGAGATGAGTACAATTGTGCAGTAGTTTGAGCATTCTTTGGCATTGCCTTTCTTTGGGATTGGAATGAAAACTGACCTTTTCCAGTCCTGTGGCCACTGCTGAGTTTTCCAAACTTGCTGGCATATTGAGTGCAGCATCACTTTCACAGCATCATCTTTTAGGATTTGAAATAGCTCAACTGGAATTCCATCACCTCTACTAGCTTTGTTTGTAGTGATGCCTCCTAAGCCCCACTTGACTTTGCATTCCAGGATGTCTGGCTCTAGGTGAGTGATCACACCATTGTGCTTATGTGGGTCACAAAGATCTTTTTTGTATAGTTCCTCTGTGTATTCTTGCCACCTCTTCTTAGTATCTTCTGCTTCTGTTAGGTCCATACCATTTCTGTCCTTTATTGTATCCATCTTTGCATGAAATGTTCCCGTGATATCTCTAATTTCCTTGAAGAGATCTCTAGTCTTTCCCATTCTATTGCTTTCCTATATTTCTTTGCACTGATCACTGAGGAAGGCTCTCTTATCTCTTCTTGCTATTCTTTGGAACTCTGCATTCAAATGGGTATATCTTTTCTCCTTTGCCTTTAGCTTCTCTTCTTTTCTCAGCTATTTGTTAGGCCTCCTCAGACAACCATTTTGCCTTTTTGGATTTCTTTTTCTTGGGGATGGTCTTGATCACTGACTCCTGTATAATGTCATGAACCTACGACCATAGTTCTTCAGGCACTCTGTCTATCAGATCTAATCCTTTGAATCTTTTTGTCATTTCCACTGTATAATCATAAGTGGAAGCTAGAAAAAACTCCTGGAAGTCCCCTGGACAACAAGGAGATCAAACCAGTCAATCTTAAGGGAAATCAACCCTGAATATTTATTGGAAGGACTGATGCTGAAGCTGAAACTCCAGTATTTTGGTCATCTGATGCAAACAGCTGACTCATTGGAAAAGTCCCTGATGCTGGGAAAGATTGAGGGAAGAAGAAGAGGGTGTCAGAGGATGAGATGGCTGAATGCCATCACTGTTGCAATGGACATGACGTTGGGCAAACTTCAGGAGATGGTGAGGGACAGAGAGGCCTTGCGTGCTGCAGTCCATGGGATCACAAAGAGGCAGACTCGACTGGGTGACTGAACAACAATAACAACATGCAGAAGTAAAACAGGAATCCAGGGTAAGAGTCCGAGACTTGCGCTCTCTTCATTCTGAGTGGGCTCCAGGCCCTCTGGTATCAGCTTTAGCTAATCTGCTGCTGACGTCCACAAACCCACATGCTCCCAAGAAATCCAGCAACACACCCTTGAGAGTCAAGACCTTCCTTCTGCTAAAAGAATACACACTACTTGCTCAGCATCACTAATTTCATTAGAGAAATGAAAATCAAAACTACAGTGAGGTATCACCTCATGCTGGTCAGAATGGCCCTCATGCAAAAGTCTACAAATAACAAATGCTGGAGGGGTTTGGA
Source organism: Bos taurus (assembly GCF_002263795.3). Taxonomy (NCBI): domain Eukaryota; kingdom Metazoa; phylum Chordata; class Mammalia; order Artiodactyla; family Bovidae; genus Bos; species Bos taurus. The sequence continues at coordinate 22,751,859 of NC_037352.1, read as the reverse complement.
ACCCTCCTGCACCGTTGGTGGGAACGTAAGTTTCCACTATGGAAAACAGTATGGAGGTTCCTCAGAAAATTAAAAATAGGATTACCATATGATCCAGCAATCCCCCTCCTAGACATATATCTGGACAAAACTACAATTCAAAAAGATACCGGCACTCCTATGGGCAAAGCAGCACTATTCACAAAAGCCAAGATGTGGAAGCAACCTAAGTGTCCACCGACAGAGGAACAGATGAAGAAGATGTGGTGTATATACACAATAAAATACTACTCAGTCATAGAAAAGAGTGAAACAGTGACATCTGCATCAGGACTGATGCAACTAGCGATTATCATACTAAGTGCAGCAAGTCTGAAGAGAAAGGCAAATCCGTATGGCATCACTTATATGTAGAACTTAAAACATAGCACAAATGAACCTATCTATGAAACAAAGACTCACAGACACAGAGGTCAAAGCTGTGGTTGCCAAGGGTGGGGGGCGGGGGCGAAGGAGGAACGGACTGCAAGTCTGGGATTAGCAGACGTAAACAAGTATATACAGAATGGATACTCTACAAGGTCCCACTGTATAGCACAGGGAACTATACTCAATATCCTGGGATAAATCATAATGCAAAAGAATATAACTAAGAACATCAATGTGTGTATAACTGAGTCACTGTGCTGTACAGCAAAAACTAACACAACACTGTTTCTCAACTATACTTCAATTAAAAAATATAAATTTAAGAAAACACGCCATATTCTGCAACTTGTGAACCATGTAATGGTCTCCCCAAAGGAAAAAAGAAGTATAAATACTCTTGGCAATGTATGGCCCTTACTTCTGAACACTCAAATAAGACAGATTCAGATAGTAAAGCTGGAGTGACAAAGCCCATTTTGACATTTGGGCTGGTGGGGCCGTAAATCCTGTGAATAACAACCTAGTTGATGATTTCAGAAGAAAGGTAAGCAAGAACTTCAATACGCTGAGATGACAGCCATCGCCAAGCCGATGCGTCAGAAGATCACTCTTTCACCCTCTACTCCTCCATCACCCAAAGCTCGTCTGTATTTGTGTCTGTCCTTACCCTCTTTCTTCCCCTCTCAGAAGACTGGGGGGTGTTTCTCTTCCCTCAAAGGCGAGTTAACTCAGTCCATGCTCTTCTTCCTCCCTTCCCTGTCCTCCAATGATTTCCCTCATTGTTCATTTTTCATTGTTTGCCGCTGATTCCTCGCCTTCAATTTATTTTTTGAAATAACTTTCCCTTTCCCTTCCCTTCCTTCCAAACCTCTCCTTGAGCCTTTCACCTCAGATATCCTGGAAAGTGTTACCCTCACCCATGGCAGACCAAGTAGGTAGGCCTTTTGCTCCCACTAGCTCTTTATCCATCTGACCAGCATCACTCTGCTAAAACCAAACCTCCACTGCCCTCCTCTGCCTCCCTAGGTACCCACACTCAAGAATCCGGTGCACACCCTTCTGGTCCATTTTAAAAACACTTCCTTGATGTATACACATAATCACAAAATTACAGAATTTGGGGGGAGGAGTTGCTTGTACACATTTGGTATCACATTCTGCATATAACCTGCCATCTAGTTTTTAAAAACTCAACATTAAACTTTGGAGCTCTCTCCAAAGTCATGCATTTTACGTATCATTCATCCGTTCTCCTCCTGATGGACATTTCAGTTGTTTCCAATTTTCTGCTACTAAAACTGAAAGCTGAAGTGAACGTCCTCCTTGTACATACGTGTAGACCTTCTCAGGAGAGACACATCCAAACATGGAACTGCAATATCACATGATACCAGCAATTTTACTAAATTCCAGATTGCTCCTTGCAATGTCACACCAAGATCACTTCTACCCGTGGTGTATGAGCATCCCTTTCCCCCAATATCCGTGCCAACACTTGATACTGTCAGACTTCTACCTTTCCGCCAACCTGGTGGCGGTACAACAGAATTTCATCTGATTACTACTGAAGTTCAATACCATTTTAACACGATACCCAGTTTCCTCTGAGCTGCCTGGTCATCTATCCTTTGCCCATTTTTCCACCAGACTTTTTTTAAAGAAATAGTAGCTATTCTTTTATACCCTGGATGCTAATCCTTTCTTTATATGTTACAATTATATGTTTCTATGCATACAATTATCTTCCCTCAAACTTATGATATTAGGAATCAGTATTTTACAAAAGCAATACAAGCGATTCTCATGGGAAAACAGACTTGGGGAACACTGCTTCTTAAAAAACTTCAGACAACTACTCTAAATAGCAATGAAATGATAAAGATTACAGAGGACAAAATGGTATATGTAATTACACTGCACTTCCAACTGGCCTTATCCCCAGTTAGCATGAAATCACAAATGTAAGAGGTTAAAAAAAAATCTCACTGTGTACTCATGTTACATTTCTTTAACTTCTCTTCCAGGTCAGCTATATCTCGGAGATCTGCTCCAATGATGGCATATCTTGTTGAATCCAACATGTGCCCATCTGTAAATGCAAGAAGAGATGGCAATTTCAACAGAAACTGATCAGGAAGAGATTGTAACTTCAATGGATGTGGCTTTTTCAAAACAAAAGTAAATGTACTGTTTTTCTCCACTATAAAAATGCATGCTCATTATGGGGGGAAAAAAATCAGGAGGTGAAAATTAACTAAAGTCATACCTTTCAAAGATAACTATTAGTGTTTTAATGTATAACATTCTATCCCTCTTTCTATGTGCTTAAATTCATATACACAACACAGACACACCCCCCACCCTTTCTTCCCTGTCAAATACACAACACACACACACACACACCTTGCACAATAAAAGAAAATGGGACCACCCAATACTTGTTCTGAAAGCTTTTCCTTTTTAACAACAGTATCAGGAACAAATGAACTTACTTACAAAACAGGAAGAGACTCACAGGCTTAGAGAATGAACTTACGGTTGCTGGGGGGAAGGATGGGGGAAGGGATAGTTAGGGAGTTTGGGATGGACATATTCACACTGCTATATTTAAAATGGACAACCAATAATCACATACTGTACAGCACGTGGAACTCAGTTCAATGTTACGTGGAAGCCCGGATAGGAGGCGAGTCTGGGGGAGAATGGTTACATGGATATGTATGGCTGAGTCCCTTCACTGTTTACCTGAAACTACCACAACATTGTTAATCAGCTAGATTCCAGTATAAAATAAAACGCGGAAAAAACCACAACAACAACAGTACGAGGGACAACATTCTCTGTCATGATTTCACAGCGCTTCAGCGAGTAGATAAAACAACTTGCTTAGCCAATCACTCAGTATTAGACAGGCAGTATTTCCAAATTTATTTCAGCTGAGGCATTGCAATGAATATCCTTATATACATATTACAAAGGACTTGCTCAGTTATGCTGGTTATGATGAGCAGAATCAGGAGATCAAAGAGGAAGCCTATTTAAATATTGGTACTAATTGCTCTCAAAATGTTTTGTCAATTTGCAAGATATTACATTTAAAATAAAACAGGTGATGTACTACAGTATTTACAGATAAAATAATATTTTGTTGTTCAGTCGCTAAGTTGTGTCTGACTCTGCAAACCCATCTCCCGGATGGAGTTTGCTCAAATTCATTTCTGTTGAATTGGTGAGGCTATCTAACTATCTCATCTTCTGCCACCCTCTTCTCCTTTTGCCTTCAATCCTTCCCAGCATCAGGGTCTTTTCCAATAAGTCAGCTCTCCACATCAGGTGGCCAAAGTATTGGCGCTCCAGCTTTGGCATCAATCCTTCCAATGAATATCCAGGGTTGATTTCCTTGAGGACTGACTAGCTTGATCTCCTTGTCCAAAGGAGATAAGAGTCTTCAAGAGTCTTCTCCAGCACCACAGTTTGAAAGCATCAATTCTTTGGTGCTCAGCTTTCTTTGTGGTCCAACTCTCACATCTGTACATTACTACTGGAAAAACCATAGCTTTCACTATACGGACCTTTACTGGTAAAGTGATGTCTCTGGTAATATGCTGTCTAGGTTTGTCATAGCTTTCCTTCCAAAGAGTAAGTGTCTTTTAACCACCATCTGCAGTGATTTTGGAGCCCAAGAAAATAAAATTTGTCACTGCTTCCACTTTTCCCCCTTCTATTTGTGATGAAGTGATGGGAACAGATGCCATGGTCTTAGTTTTCTGAATGTTGAGTTTTAAGCCAACTTTTTCACTCTCTTCTTTCACCCTCATTAAAAGGCTCTTCAGTTCCTCTTCACTTTCTGCCATTAGAGTGGCATCATCTCCATATTTGAGTCTGTTGATATTTCTCCCAGCAATCTTGATTCCAGTTTGTGATTCATCCAGCCAGGGATCTCACACGATGTACTCTGCATGTAAGTTAAAAAACAAGGTGACGATATACAACCTTGTCATACTTCTTTCTCAATTTTGAACCAGTCTGTTGTTCCACGTAACAACTGTTGCTTCTTGACCCACATACAGGTTTCTCAGGAGGCAGGTAACATAATATTCCCTTTAAGATATTCCAACAGAGGTTGGATGAAATGGTATATATTGTGATTCTCAAGCTTTGGCAGGAATCAGAATCACCCAGAGTTCTTGTTGAAACAACTGATCAGGCTCTACTCCCTGAGTTTCTGATTTATATTTTTTCAAAATGTTACTGTCATTCAGTCACTAAGTTGTATCTGACTCTTAGTGACCCCATGGACTACAGCACGCCAGCCTTCCCTATCCTTCATTATTTCCCAGAATTTGCTCAAATTCATGTCCATTGAGTCGGTAATGCCATCTAACCATCTCATCCTCTGCCACCTTCTTTTCTTCTTGGCTTCAATCCTTCCCACTATCAGTGTCTTTTTGAAAATGGAAATCCATATTTCTAGTAAGTTTCCAGATTGTGTTGATGCTGTTAGTGTGGGGCTAGACTTTTATTTATTTTTTCAATATTTATTTATTTGGCTGCACCTGGTCTTAGCTGCAGAATGTGGGATCTAGGTCCCTGACCAGGGATCAAACCCAGGCCCCCTGCATTGGAAGCATGGGGTCTTAGCCACTGGACCACCAGGGAAGTCCTATGGGAACACACTTTTAGAACCACAGGTAGATGAAATGACACTGGCAATAAAATTAGGCGATGGTACATGGAGATTCATCAATCTAGTCACATTATTTCTGTGTAGCCCTGAAATTCTTTTCAATTTAAACTTTCCATTTTTAAAGATCGATTAGAATGAAAAAAGAAATTAAATTGCTTGATTATTTACTCCAAGCACTGTTTGCTCAACTTCCTCAAAGGTACAAACCATGGAAGGAGCTGGGACATTTTACACCCTGCATCACTGCTGAGAACCCAGAGCAAAAAAGTGTGAGGAAGGAAATGGCATGTGAGCTTGTTTTCCCTTACTGAGCACCCCGCTGAGCTAGTTCAAATACACTTGGCCACATCCCATAAGCTAACAAGAAATACCTTCTAGGAACCTGCTAGATGTCAGGAAACCACTCAAGGACAAAGCCAGGAGATCCAGAGTCAGTCCTGGGCACTGCAACACCCGAGTCCAGAAAAGAATATAAAGGACGTGAAGGCACTTGCTTGCCCTGCTGTGAAAACAAGCAATGACTCTCAAATGCCTGTGTGCCTTCTGACAACATAGATATTAAAATTGAGGTTTTCCATCGCTGACCACAAAAAAAGAGAGGCCCAGAATGTTGAAGCATGTGGCTCCCTCGGACCATGCAATTCACAAAAGACCCATCTTACTAAGAGATGTGGATCTAAAGGTATATGCAAGGCAAAAACTGCACATGGTCATGATTATTCTTAAAAATTGAGCATAAGGCATGGCAGAGTGCAAAGGGCAATGACCTAGAGTGCACCCAGCAGTGACCCAGCTGTATTCCCAGGCAAGCTGGCATACTACCTGGGAAGCCCTAGACACAGTGACCCCAAGGTATCATCAACGATATAATCTGATGCTCTAAATCACACATACGCCACACCTGTCATGATCCTCAGAAGTCAGGGGCTACTCAATCTGTGCAGAAATAGAAAGTCTGTTATCTGCCCTTGAAGAATGCCTGACCCTCATTTCACAAGAAACAGAAAGAAGATACAGGCCCAGGGTAAGTTTCAAGGGAGGTATACTATGCTGGGACTTCCCAGGTGGCACAGTGGTAGAGACTCCACCTGCTAATGCAGGAGACTCAAGAGACTTGGGTTCAATCCCTGCGTCAGGAAGGTCCCCAGGGGAAGGAAATGGCAAATCCACCCCAGTATTCTTGCCTGGAAAATCCCATGGACAGAGGAGCCTGGCAGGCTACCCTCCACGGGGTCACAAAAGAGTCAGACATGACTGAGCGCACATTACTATTCTAGGAAAATGCACCATTTTTAGAAAATCTAACAGTGGCAAGAGACCAAAAAAAAACAACAGAAAAACCTTGGTGCCGTTAGAACGTTTCTGAAAACAGATAAGAAAAAGACCTTCTCATCAAAATGAGATTCAGAATCCTTTCCTTTATTTCTATATTCTACTTCCGAAGAGAAAAATAGAAGGGGACTTCAAAGCATTTGTGTGATATTCACATAAGAACAATTTTCTAAAGGAAGAGCTGGTACCCACCCACTTCTGGAAAGCAACTTAACATTGATTTAGAACCTTAAATTGCTACCAGTAGCTCTCCCTGTGCAGAGAAGGCAATGGCACCCCACTCCAGTACTCTTGCCTGGAGAACCCCAGGGATGGAAGAGCCTGGTGGGCTGCAGTCCATGGGGTCACTAAGAGTCGGATATGACTGAGTGTCTTCACTTTCACTTTTCACTTTCATGCATTGGAGCAGGAAATGGCAACCCACTCCAGTGTTCTTGCCTGGAGAATCCCAGGGACGGGGGAGCCTTGTGGGCTGTCCGTCTATGGGGTCGCACAGAGTGGGACACGACTGAAGCGACTCAGCAGCAGCAGCAGCTCTCTCTGTCATCAATCATTAGAGGACTGACTTCTAAGAGGATTTAAGAGGGAGAAGTCCTGAAGACATAACACCATGACATGGTTTTTTTAAAAAATTAAGAACAAATTAATACCAGGCCAGAATGGCAAGACAAGTATAAAAATCCTATTCCTCAGGTTTGATCATTTCATTCAAGCAGCAGCTCTCAACTTTGTCCCTAGGGAACACTGGGTGGTGTCTGGAGACATTTCCGGTTGTCACAACTGGGGGATGTTCAAGGCATCTAGTAGGTAGAGGTCAGGGACAATGCTAAAACATTATACATTGTGTGGGGCAGCCCCCCAACAGGGGATTATCCAGCCCCAGATGTTAGCAGGACTGAGGTTGAGAAACCCTGTGCTAGACTTACACACAAAAATTCAAAGATCATTAGTTGATGTTGAAATTTTTAAAAAAACCCTTGAATAGTTCTAATTATTCTCAGATAGGGGAAACTTAACATGCTGTAGCTTGGGAACAGGATATGGTTCCCAAGATGAAAATTCTCTAGAGTGCATCAGCAGAGGAACGGGCTTCGGAGTCAAAACAACCCTAAGAGCAAAGCTATTCTGCCAGTTCCCAGTCACATGATATACCACTCACGCATTTTTAAACATAAAATTCAAACAATGGCAACCTCATGTGGCTATATCGAACATTAAGGGCAATGTAAAAGTGTGAGCTCCAGGACTTCCCTGGTGGTTCAGTGGTTAAGAATCCACCTGCCAGTGCAGGGGACATGGGTTCAATCCCTGGACTGGGAAATAAGATCCCACATGGCACAGGGCAACTAAATCTGTGTGCCACAACCATGGAAGCCCGTGCTCTAGAGCCCATACGCTGCAACAAGAGAATCCACTGCAGTGAACACCCCAATGAGAGCAGCCCCCACTTGCTGCAATGAGGGAAAGCCTACACAGAACAACAAAGAGTCCATGCACCACAACGAAGACCCAGTGCAACCAAAAATAATAATTATTATTATTTAAGTGCAAGCTCCATGGTTTCCAACTGTGTACCCTGAGGTGCCCTGGGACAGCACAACCAACTTGGCAGAGCAGGATGTTTTAATAAATTTTTGAGGGAAACACAGAGACCCTCAACATGGATCAGACACAAGCAAACCACCAGTCAAAGCAGTCACAGTGTCCACTTGTGACCTCTGTGCACTCACTTTTAATGACACCCTATCTCTGCATAGCTGACCTCTCAAGATACGACTGTGATTAAAACAAACAAGCAAACAAACGCCACTACTGCTCAAACATCGCTTGCAATATTGCAAGAGGAACAGATGGTGGTGTCCCACCTGCTCCCAGGCAAGGTCATGACGTGCCTGACAGGAGCACGTATCCCATTGGAAGTAACTGTGGTTATTTAAGAAGGAAATTAAAAGAGCATTTGTTCTTAAACTGTATGCGTCTTTTTTTTCAAATGATCAAGAAGCTGTTAGAGTATAAATGCTTACAATGCTTGAGGCTAAACTTATTAATAAACAGAATTGTTGATATGTTTTGTAACCTAGGGTCACTGAAAAGTTTACTGAGGCGCTTAGGGCGCTGTGATCCAAGGAAAGTAGGGACTCCTTGTCTGACCCAATGCCTGGGATGTCATGGAGGTCTTCTGTGAAGACCAGACACAGATGATTAAATCCAGGTAGGTGCTGAGAAGCTCCACCCAGATGAAAACTGTTAGTTGCTCAGTCGTGTCCAACTCTTTGCAACCCTATGGACTGTAGCCTGCCAGGCTCCTCCATCCAAGAATACTAGAGTGGGTAGCCATTCCCTTCTCCAAGGGATCTTCCCGACCCAGGGATCAAACCCAGATCTCCCGCATTGCAGATGGATTCTTTACCATCTGAGCCACCAGGGAAGTCCCCAACCCAGATTAACCCAACCCAAACTGGCAAGCTGCAGGATGGTGAGCTAAACAGACAGTTGTTATTTTAAGCCATGTGCTTTCCAGGGGTTTGTTTCAGAGCAAAAGCTCACACAGGTTTTAATTATCTGCCTCATTAAGCTCATGCCTACAAAAGGATAGGCTTCCCTGGTGGCTCAGAGGTTAAAGCGTCTGCCTGCAATGCAGGAGACATGGGTTTGATCCCTGGGTCAGGAAGATCCCCTGGAGAAGGAAATGGCAACCCACTTCAGTATTCTGGCCTGGAGAATCCCATGGACGGAGGAGCCTGGTGGGCTACAGTCCATGGGGTCGCAAAGAGTCGGACACAACTGACTTCACTTTCACTTTCTTTCTACAAAAGGCATAAAGAAATGTAAGATTTACATGATGCAACAGTGTAAACACACACACAGAATCCACAGTGCATACGAGTCATGATCTCTTCCATCACCTCCAAGTCAGCATTTCAAGAGAGATGGGTTCCTCTGTGCTGTTAAGCTGGAGTGAAGCCCATCAATCTCATTCATTGTATGTCTTCAAGGACAGATGCATTATTAGGACTGCACGCCATTTTTAGGTCTACAGATTTTCGAGAACACTTCAGTTTAGAAAAGGTAGGGTGGGTGGGGCATGTTGTAAAATGGATTCAGCCTCAAGTGGATTTCTGGACCACACAGAAGTTTTGCTGGTCTGTCTGTCCATCAGTCCACCTGGTAATACTTAGTGAGCTCTCACTATGTCCAGGGCACTGAGTTTTGGGAATAAGTGGGTGAACAGGGAGATACTGTCCTGCCCGCATGGGCCCTGTGATCCAGCAGGGAAGATGAACACTGGGCAAGTGTGGAGAGCACTACAAAGATGGGGGCGGTCTTGTGGGAACAGGATCCCACTTCCCTTAGAACAGAGTCCTGACTTCTTGACCTGGCCTGCAAGATCCTAGGCGATGCAGTCCCTGATGGCTTCATCACACCGCCTCACTGCCAGGTTCAGTCACGCTGGGCTTTCAGCATCCTTGCACGCTCCTCCTTTGCCTCCACTTGCCTTGATTGAGAAAACCTTCTCTGTAGAGTTTCTCCTTCTTAGGGTTCAGTTGAAATGCCTGGTATTTGGAAATGCTTTGATTGGGCTGCCCTTTTTACTTTATATTCATCCAGTTCCACACAGGAGTTGAGATGGATTACAAAAACATAAATGTTCGTTCATTCAAGCCTTCAGGTACATGTTTATTCCATTAACAATCTGTGTCCCAGGCACTGTTTTCAGTGCTGGGGATATAGTGATGAATGAGACAGGAAGGGTCCCTGCTCTCATGAGGCTTATCCCCTCAGAGAGGGAGACAGTGAGTCATAGACCAAATGAAGAATCAAGGTAACATCAGAGTATTAACTGCTATGAAGAAAAGAGGATGGTAAATCTAGATAGTGTACTAAAAAGGAGAAACATCACTTTGCCAACAAAGGTCCATATAGTCAAAGCTATGGTTTTGTAAGGAGATCAAACCAGTCAATCCTCAAGGAAATCAGGCCTGAATATTCACTGGAAAGACTGATGCTGAAGCTGAAGCTCCAATGCTTTAGCCACCTGATGTGAAGAGATGACTCACTGGAAAAGACCCTGATGCTGGGAAAGATTGAGGGCAGGAGGAGAAGGGGGTGACAAAGGATGAGACAGTTAGATGGCATCACTGACTCAATGGACATAAATTTGAGCAAACTCCAAGAGATAATGGAGGACTGAGGAGCCTGGTGTGCTGCAGTTCATGGGGCCGTGAAAGTTGGGTCACAACTGAGCAACTGAACAAGAGAAGAGCATGACGTGGCAGCTGAAATGAGACATGTGTGACCACATGGAGCCCATCAAGCAAAATTAGAGCGAAAGAGTTCCAGACCAAGGGAAGAGGAAAAAGTTTGAAGATGAGAGAGAGCTTGGCAAAGTCAGAGGATAGCAGGAGGGCAGTGTGATGAGATCCTAGTTACTGTGTTCGAAAATAAAATGAGGAGGCATCCATTTGACTGATTAACCATGTGGATTTCGGCTCTGGGAAGATTTAATCAGAAAAGTCATAGAACCTGACTTACTTTTTAAGAACTCTTCCTGATTTACTTTTCATTGTGTATCCATTTATATACTTTTAATTTACTACCCTATGAATACTTCAGCTTAAGAAAACATCTATCATTAATTCTAAGATGCATATTTTTTTAACATTTTAACATGTCTGAAATCAGGATGCATCTAACAGCTGTTAATGTATCTGTTTAATTTGCCAACACTCTTTCTTATTGATAAACAGTGGCGATTCTTAAAATGACAGACCCACAAGTTTGAAGGAAAAGGATAATTTTTAAATTTTTGTCACTTTTATTATCACCTATCACTTTTCTCAGATTTTCATTTGCATTTTAATTTTTATTTATTTTTTATTCAATTTCTCTTTTCTCAATACAATGGCAACATCAACAACTATAAAAGACTAGAAAGACAACAACTATAAAGACTGGAAAATTTACCCACATTAAGACACAGAGTTAAAAAAACAAACAAAAATAAGAAAAAAAATCTGCAATTAAAAAAAAAACTGACAAAAGGCATTTATCAAAGAACTATCTTTATAAGGGTTCCTATAAACTGAAAAAAAAAAGGGAAACATTGCAACTGAAGAAAAAATTGGGCAAAGGAAATTTACAAAGAAATTCCCAAAGGCTAATGACATGAAAGATAACTCACTAGCACTCAAAGTTATATAAAATTTTAAAATAGGACATCAGTTCAGCTAATCAGACTGGCAAATTTCTACCAATATTTTAAAATATTTAATATGTGAAAATATCCAGTGTTAGTGAAGATTTAGAGAAAGAGTATCCTCATCTACTCTTAGTGAACACATAAATTAATAAAAAGAATTTTGAAGATCATCCTGGTAGTAGCTATTAAAATTCACAATGCACAATCCTTCAACCTAGCAATTCCTGCAAATACGCACATATACATATGTCTTCTACAGCACTGTTGAATATAGAAACATAAAAAGGCAGCAATCTAAATGACCATCAGTGAAAGCGAAAGTCGCTCAGTCGTGTCGAACTCTTTGTGACCCCATGGACTACACAGTCCATGGAATTCTCCAGGCCAGAATACTGGAGTGGGTAGCCTTTCCCTTCTCCAGGGGAGCTTCCCAACCCAGGGATCAAACCCAAGTCTCCCGCATTGCAGGTGGGTTCTTTACCAGCTGAACAACCACAGGGAAGCCCAAGAATACTGCAGTGGGTAGCCCATCCCTTCTCCAGCGGATCTTTCCAACCCAGGAATCGAACCTGGGTCTCCCACATTGCAGGCAGACTCTTTACCAACTGAGCTATCAGGGACCATCAGTAGGGACTAGATTAAATAAAATGGAATTTCCGTGCAGAGGAAATGGCTATAAAGCCACTAAAAATAAGGAAGGATTGTATACACTGACATGAAAAGACAGTCATGATTTAGCAGGACATGAAAAGAGCAAGTCACAAAACAGTACGTATAAATTATTCTATTAAAATTACATATAAACCTATATTCATATATAGAAGTATAGATCATTCATTCAACAAATACATGTTAAACTACAACAGATATTTATTCAATGTGTTTAGACATTCATTCAACAAAAATTTACTGAATCTTTTATGTCTATAGGAGAAAATACTAAGAACACTGGTTATCTTGGATAAGGGGAAGGATTATGGAAGGTCCTCCCTCCTTCGAATGTTTTCACACTGATGGATCAAAGTTCCAGCAAAGTACTAGACAGTTCACTACAGATAACTGTTCTGACTCAAATATTAACCAAACATACAGAAAATTATGATAGGCAAAGTGTGGAGAAAGCAAATCGGCCAGCAAATGACAGAGCTTGAACAGTTTCTACTTATAATCTGTATAAGGGAAACAGAGGTCAGGGGAGATATTATTTTCTGTGGAAACTTTCTTAGTAATGTGATCACTAGTAGGTGTCTAAAGCACTGTGGTTGTGTGACAGAGGAGGCGTACCTAGTTATCCGACATTTGTTGTACTATCTACGTCACCCATCCGAGAAGGCCACCCTCTCTAAGCACATTTTCTGACCTGAATTTTTAATAAGGCCCTTGAACGTCTCTATCAGATACAGGTTGAGAATGATGGAACATTCTGGAAGAGTTTTACTATAATTTGAGAGGCTTTAGAAATGAGGAAAGTGTTGTTTGCAAGCATTCATACTTAAAACCTAGGGAGAGCGACTTCCCTGGTGGCCCAGTGGCTAAGACTCCACACTCCTAATATAAGGGGTCCAGGTTTAAACCCTCTTCAGGGAACTAGATCCCACATCCCACAACTAAAAAGATCCTGCATGCCGCAGAAAGATGGAACATCCTGAGTACTGCAACTAAGACCTGGTGTAGCCAAATATACAAATTTAAAAAAAAATTTGAGGGGAAAAATGAAGGCAGGGGCCAAGCAGGTGACATAAACCAGGAAGCATATCTGGTGTGAGACAAGAGCGGGTGGTGGGGTCAGAGCTGGGGAGGACACGACCTGTCTAACCAAGGCAGTTGCTGCCAGTGACCACCATGCAGGAGTCAGGGTCTGATGTTTTCCAAGATCTGATATTTCCAAGCAAAACTGGAAATCAAGACTTTCATGAAAAATCTATTTTTGAAATGCTAACAACTAATTTCTCATTATAAAAAGATTTAGGATTGGGGACCTATGGACATCTAAAATGAGTCATACCAAGTGAGTGAAAGTTGCTCAGTCGTGTCTGACTCTTTGCAACCCCATGAACTATACATACAGTCCATGGAATTCTCCAGGCCAGAATACTGGAGTGGGTAGCCATTCCCTTCTCCAGGGGATCTTCCCAATCCAGGAATCAAACCGGGGTCTCCTGCATTGCAGGCGGATTCTTTACCAACTGAGCTATCAAGGAAGCCCAAGTCATACCAAAAATCATTTTAAATTTCTTCCTGGTAACAGTGGTGGAAGACAACATTATAGCAACAGAAGGATAGATGCGAGCATGTGCACACATGTGCACACACACTAACTCACACACACACACTAACTCACACTCGATCTTTAAAAAGAAAAGGGGGAAAAAAGAGCTGACATGGTCCTACAGCCCAGGTTGTATGACTCAAGTTATGGATACTTGCCCATTTGAAGTGTGTCCTCTGAATGCAAGTCTAAAATGGGTTTTGATAGGAGAGGTTTCAGTCTGCAGAAGATGGGAAAAAGAAAGATGAGGCAAGTAGCTCATTTACCACTAAAACACAGACACGCATACTGACACAGCAAACAAGATATTGGGTTGGCTAAGAAGTTTGCTCGGGTTTTTCCAGCAGATGTCATGGAAATATCCAACAGACTCCTTGGCCAATCCAATATCACTAGTGTTCAAAGGAAGGACCATGCCAAACGGTCATCTGTTTAATCACACTTGACCTTAGACACATATAATAAAAGTCTACAGGATATGAGCGTCAGTCAGGTTAGGTCAGCTAAGCTGAGAATCTGCTATCAAATCACAAACAGATCACAACACACTTACTTAGAAACAGCTACAGACAGGCAAGCAAGAATCATTCAAATGTTCCAGTATTTTTCAAGTCGTTCAAATGTCTTGCCTCTTCTCAAACAGAACTTTTTAAGACAGCTTATTATTCCTCACAGACAAACTAAAAATATTGACTCTTACTGAGACCTAAAGTTTAGTAACATTTATGTGATAACTCCCTCAATCAAGAATCTGCAAAACACTAGGGAATTCCCTGGTAGTCCAGTGGTTAGGACTCTGTGCTTCCACTGCCAGGGGCCTGGGTTTGATCCCTGTTCAGGCAACTAAGATCCCACAGGCCATGGTATGGCCAAAAAAAAAAAAAAGAATATGCGAAAAATCAGAAATCAGAGAACCAAGTTCAATATCCCAACAACCATACACAAATGTCAATGCTTTTTAACCCCAGAAAACCACCCTGGGCCTTGAGCCTACCTGCCCTGATTTCACTCAAGAGTTCCAACAAGTTTAGTCACACTTTGTATTTAGTCACACTTCGTAGTGTTCCCAGAGCATCAGAATTACAGTACAGCACCTTCAAAGCATATTTAATGTAGATATAATTTTATATGTAGAAAGGGTAAAAAAACTTATTTTCATGTGTGTGTGCACACAGTCATGTCTGACTCTTTGTGACCCCTTGGACTGTAACCCTCCAGTCTCCTCTGTCCATGTTATTTTCCAGTCAAGAATACTGGAGCGGGTTGCAATTTCCTCCTCCAGAGGATCTTTCCGACTGAGGGATCAAACTCGTGTCTCTTGCGTCTCCTGCAGTGGCAAAAGATACAAGGATAAACTAAAAAAATAAAGTTTGAAAATGACCTCCAATTCTCTCTGGATGTCTAAAGAATCAGACATCTCTAAAGGATAAGCAGAAACTTTTGTGCTTATCAAAAATTTGGTTAAATGTTAAGAATTGGGATTTTATTTATATGACCACTATAAAAAGGAGAGTGGACCCGTAGGTTATAACTGTTGGAAAACCTTAACCTTGGTCTTGAAGTCAGGGTTTAAATTTCAGTTCCACGCCTTTCTGGGTGACTTTAGGCAAATTAACTAAACTTCTCTGAGCCTCAGTTTTCTCATCCTGTAGAAAGGGGTCAATGATACCACTTAATTTACAAGTAGGCTCTGAGGACTGAGGAGGACCATCCAAGTGAAGCATTTAACATGAGGGTAGGCAAAGAAAAACTCTTGGCAAAGATTAGCAAACTCACCACTTACAACTTGGCAAATTCCTTGAAAACTGAACTCAGAATGGCCCCTGTTACATCTCTTATATAGTAACTGTAACTTCAGCCTCCCATTCATTCATTCAAAAAATTCTGAATGGACTTCCCTGATGGTCCAGTGGTTGAGAATTCATCTGACAATGCAGGGGACGTGGGTTCGATCCCTGGTCCAGGAAGATTCCACTAAGCCCGAGTGCCACAACCACTGAAGTCTGACTGCCCAAGAGCCTGTGCGCCGCAACAAGAGAAGCCACCAGAATGAGAAGCCCTCAGAACACTAGAGAGTAGCCCCTGCTTGCCACAACCAGAGAAAGCCTACACAGCAACCAAGACTCAGCACACAAATATATATATATATGCTGTTGCTTTTTTAAAAAAAAGAATTTTACTACATATCTATTCTGGGGCCAGGCATCTTTCTATATCGTAGGGATAAAGAAGTAAGCAAAATACACACCAAAATTCAGATTAATATACAACACTGCTAATCAACTATCCAAAAATTTTTTTAAATTCAGATTACTAATCTACTGTAAGTCACTTTTTTGTTAATGTTCAGGGGAATTACAAAAACAGAGAGAAGAGCCACAAAGGACGGTGTATTTCCTGTTGACTGCACAATACATTGGAATGAGGGTCCTGGGGCAAGAAAGAGAGTAGGGAGGGGATGAAACATGAGGTTTCCCACATCCAGACCCGCGGTCTCCCAGGAGCTGGTTCTGAAGCCCACCAGGCTCTTGCTTCTGGCCAAAGCCACACTTACTTGATGCTGTGCAGCTTTCTCGTGACTATCATCGGAAAGTCAATTTCGAAATATTTTCTTGGTAGAAGATCCTCATCCTGAGAAAAAAAAAAACAGAGAGTAATCCTTATACAAGGTTTCCCTGGTGGCTCAGTGGTAAAGAGCCTGCCTGCTAATGCAGGAGACACAGATTTGATCCCTGGGTCAGGAAGATCCCCTGGAGAAGGAAACAGCAACCCACTCCTGTATTCTTGCCTGGGAAATCCCATGGACAGAAGAGCCTGGTGGGCTACAGTCCATAGGACACGACTTCATGACTGAGCACACCTGCAATTTTTATATAATTATTACTCATACATTCACAGATCACTTTCACGTACCAAGTCCTAGGGGCCCAAAGAACAATGGCGGTGCTTCAGGATTTAAAATCAGGGTACTGAGGACTTTCCTGGCAGTCCAGTGATTAAGACTCACACTTCTACTGCTGGGAGCAAGGGTTTGGTCCCTGTTGGGAGAACGAAGATCCCACATGCCTCAAAGAGTGGTCAAAATACAAAATAAATTAAAATCAGGGGAATGATATAGTCAGAAATGGTCTCTCCAATTTACTTGGTCTCAGCATCAAGAACGGATGGAGGGGAAAAGGAGATTATTGTAGTCGTCCAAGAGAGAAGTGACGGGGAGTCTGAACCAGGAGAATGGTCACAGGGATGTTAAGAGGTGGTCTGGAAGGAGGACAGGAGAAGTATTTCTCAAAAACGCAGCTTGACACCTATTAGAGAGGGTCAAGAAACCAATGTGGTGGGTTGTAACCAGCAGACTGGGGGTGAAATAAAATAAAGTAATATACATCAGAAAATTTCACATGGAATTAGGGTCAGCATTTTTCTGTGATATATAGTGGGGTGGGGTGGGGTGGTAAACAGCAGGTACGCTGGAGCCCGGACATGGGCGAAAGGTTCCAATCCGCACTCCACCACTTGTTTGCTGTAAGGCCTTGGGACAGCCACTAAAATCCCTGGGCCAATGTTTCCTTATTTGAAAAGTAGGGAAAATGATTAACACCTCATAGAGTTGTGAGGATTAAAGAAGAAATGCATGAGTAACACTCGGAATGGGGCCTGCCCTTAGTAAGCATCATGGGTGTCCTTATATCTTGTGTGTACAGACATATGTACATAGATTTAGGTCCTGGCTAGGAGTGTACAGTTCTTTTTTTTTTTTTTACTGTGACTACAATTTTAAAAAGTGTGAAATACACACACACAGCCCTGCTTCCCTCTTTTCCTTTTTCTAGCTTAGTCAGTGGTTATACCCCATCCAGTCAACCTACTGGTTGTGCTAGAATTCTCTCCAGCTTCTCCTCCCCGTCCAATCAATAACTTAGCCCCAAATGTATGCAAATAGGTTTCCCTAGTGGCTCAGAGGTAAAGAAACCGCCTGCAATTCTAGAGGCACAGGAGATTCAGGTCAATCCCTAGGCCAGGAAGATCCCTTGAGGAAATGGCAACCCAATCCAGTATTCTTGCCTGGAAAATCCCATGAACAGAGGAGCCTGGTGTGCTACAGTTCATGGGGTCGGACAAGACTAAGCGACTGAACACACACACGTATACAAATCTATGCAAATATGAGATCACTATGTAATAATACTATGAAACTAACATAATATTATGTCAAATTATATGATATCACTTATATATGGAATCTAAAAAAAAATGATACAAATGAACTTATCTACAAAACAGAAACAGACCCACAGACACAGAAAACAAACTTATTGTTATCAAAGGGGAAAGAAGGGAGGGATAAATTGGGAATTATATATATATACACACACACACATATATATATACACACACACTGCTGTGTGTTTAGTTACTCAGGCAAATCTGACTCTTTTCGACCCTCTGGACCACAACCCACCAGGCTCCTCTGTCCATGGGATTCTCCAGTCAAGAATACTGCAGTGGGTTGCCATGCCCTCCTCAAGGGGATCTTCCCGACCCAGAAATCAAACCAGGGTCTCTTGCATTGCAAGTGGATTCTCTACCAGCTGAGCTATCAGGGAAGCCCACATATACACACTACTATATAGAAAATAACAAACAAGGACCTACTGTATAGCAGACTATACTAAATATTTCATTATAAGCTCTAAGGGAAAAGACATATATGTATAACTGAATCACTCTGCTGTAACACACTGTAATTCAACTGTACTTCTCAGATCCATCTTCAGCTGTGAAGACAAAACACCACCCCCATTTGCCTGTAGCAGCTCGTCATACCCTAAGACTTAGCAAGAAACAAGGCGCCCCACAACCTGGCCAACATACCCAGAAAGGGGCTGATATCCAGAGCCTGGTGGGGGCTTCTTTGGTGTAGAATAGGACAAACAAAAAGGTGGGGTAAGGATGATACCCTTGTTTCTGACTTGAGCGATCCGGCAGGTAAGAGTACCATTTATGAAGACAGTAATGAGAGATGGCCCCTTCATGGATCACCGCCTTGTTGTGGGCGAAGGGGTTTATGAAACTCAGTAAAGTTATGAGCCATGCCATGCAGGGTCACCCAAGACGAACAGGTCAAAGTGAAGAGTTCAGACAAAACACGATCCACTGGAAGAGAGAATGGCAAACCACTCCAGTATTCTTGCTGCAAGAACCCCATGAACAATATGAAAAGGCAAAAAGATGTGACACCGGAAGATGAGCCCCCGCCCCCCGGGTCGGAAGCTGTCCAATATACTACTGGAGAAGAGTGGAGCAAACCGGAGACAGTGAAGAACAGGGGAGCCTGGCGTGGGGCAGTGCAAGGGGTCAGAAAGAGTCGGACGCGACTTAGCAACTGAACAGCAGCAGCAAGTGAGAGACGGAGGACAGGTAGGAAGTGGGAGCAGACCTGCCCAAGGACGGAGTGATGGGGGCAGAAACCACGAGCACGCACTTCCCGGTGGGAAGGCGACCCCTAAGGGCAAGAACAGAATGAGGAGATCCGCCCACATGGAAAAGGGTCCTCAGTTAAAATTGCAGGGGATCTGGTTTGGGAGAAGGAGGGGAAGAAGACGGAAGGAGGAAGAAGGAGAGGGAAGGAAGAAGGAAGAAAAAGAAAACAAAGGGATGAGATGGTTTCCTGCCATCAGAGGAGACCTGGGCTCACCCACCCTCAGCTGTTCACTCCTGGAATTGCAACACACAGCTGCTGCAGGACTGCAGAGCAGGGCTAGGTAAAAGCTGTCTGAAGATGTTCAGAGGATATGTTAAAAGGATACACCGAAATGACTTCTGCTAAGAAATTCTACAACACCTCTCAAGAATTTGTACTCATGAGGTACGGAGCAACAAGAACACTCTAAAACTGGGACTTCCCTGGTGTTCCAGAGGTTAAGAATCTGCCTGCCAAGGCAGGGGACTCAGGTTCAATCCCTCATCCAGCAAGATTCCACGTGCCATGGGGTTACTGAGCCCATGCACCACAGCTACTGAGCCGGCGCTCTAGAGCCTGTGCTCTGGACCAAGAGAAGTCACTACAAGGAGAAGTCCGCGCACTGCAACTAGAGATAGCCTGTGGGCGGCAGTGAAGACCCAGTGCAGTCAAAAAAGCTACTAAAAGAAAAAAGGCCTAAAATTCCAGAACACCACACGGACAATCCAAAGCAAATAAATGAAGGACAGCATAGAGTCCTACATCACTTTGTACTTTTTAAAGAGCTTTCCCAGGCACTCGGGTACTTGATCCTCCTAAGAATTCTGAATAGGGGATCACTGTCAAAAGAAAGTTTCTAAAAGGCACACCAGGAGATTTTAACAAACAGCCATCCTCTTTCTTAGCTTTCAGAAAGGGGCAAAATGGCTCTGGCAAGTGATGCTTCAACTTTTCATTCTGCAATTCTCTGTGGCTCTTCCGACACCACTCCCAAGTAGCTCACAGGGCACGGGAGGCAGGGAGACACCCAAAGCTGAGCATGGCCACTGGGAGGCAGCCAGGAACAGCCACGAAGAAGGGGGGTTCCTCAAAGATCCAACGTGATCAACTGCTTCACGGGTGGCCAAAATCGAGACTGCTTCCTGTCCACACCCGACCCTCTGGTTGGGCAGAAACAGAATCCAAGGGCTACAAAGAACCAAGGCCCCTCTGTGATGACATAGAAAGGTGGGATGGAGGAGGGGGAGGAAGGCTCAAGAGGGAGGGGATATATGTACACTGATTCACTTGGGCTTCCCTGGTGGCTCAGATGGTAAAGAATCCGCCTGCAGTATGGGAGACCTGGGTTCAATCCCTGGATTGGGAAGATCCCCTGGAGGAGGGCATGGCAAGCCCCTCCAGTATTCTTGCCTGGAGAATCCCATGGACAGAGGAGCCTGGCAGGCGATAGTCCCCGGTGTTGCAAAGAGTTGGACACGACTGAGGGACTAAGCACAGCATAGCTGATTCACTATGTACAGCAGAAACTAACACAACATTGTAAAGCAATTATACTCCAATTAAAAAATAATTTAAAAAAAGAACTGAGGACCCTTACAGGGTTTCACTTACCCTTTATTTTTGCCTCATGACAAGATCAACTTTCCCTGTTCTTGCCTGCTGCCTGAAGATGGGCATCTGTGACTGTTCAATAGTGAGCCCCTGAGATTATACAGAATGAGCTCACATGGTTGTGGCTCCAGAAAGCCTGTGACTTGCAGCTGAGCCTCTGCTGGGGCAGCTGGGGGTGCCATCCCAGGTGGAAAGAGCCCGAGATATCACAATCAATGGACAAGATCTCCCTGCTCTTTTATGGAGGCACATACAGCTCTAAAACAGGGATTAGCAAACTTTCTGGCAAGAAAGTAAGCAGTTTAGCCTTGGCAGACCTGAAGATCTCTGTCGTAACTACTCAGCCCTGCTCCAAGTACCAGAGCAGCCATAGGTAAGAGGTAAATAAATGTGCATGGCTGTATTCCAATAAAACTTTATTCACAAAAACAGGTGGCAGGCTGGATTTGGCCTGTGAAACCTTTGCTCTAAGGGAGCAAATAAGATAATATTTGTCTTAAAAAGAAGAACTTAAGATTTTTTTTAAAAAATTCTTCAGATCAATATAATTATCAAATAATTACACTGATTTCCAAATTTCCACATAGGACTTTGATGCCCTGAGCTAGTCCCCTTTCTCGCCTCTTTTTCTTTTAATAATTTTACTTATTTTTGGCTGTGCTGGGTCTTCACTGTTGTGCGGCTTTTCTCTGGTTTCAGCGTGCCGTGTCTACTCTCTGGTTGCCGTGTCTTCTCTTGTTGCGTAGGACAGGCTCCTGGGCAGGCAGACTTCCGTAGTTGTGGTACATGGGCTCAGTGGCTGGGGCTCCTGGGCTCTAGAGCACAGGCTCAATAGTTGGGGTCCATGGGCTTAGCTGCTCGGTGGCACGGGGGATCCTCCCGAATCATGGATTGAACCCGTGTCTCGTGCATTTATTTGGCAGGCAGATTCTTATTCACTGAGCCACTGGGGAAGCTCCTTGTCTTTGTTTCTTGCAAGGGGTGCATATGCCTCCGTGTACCTTGCTCAGAAATTAAAATCTCAGATTTATGAATGATTAACCCACCTACCAGATGGCGGTAAAAGAAAAAAAAAAATGGCCAAGTCCAAAGGGTGTCAGGTCGAAGGAGGGATCTCTCCAGCAGTCTGTATTAATGCCGGCGGTACACACTCTTTGACACTGCCTTCTGTTCCAGTCGCTTCCACCACACCAGGGTCACAGTGTTATAGGGGCACAACTAACACAAAGAAAAGACCCCTCACGCAACCACAGGGCTGCGTGCAGAGGAAAGAGGAAGGAATCGGGAGTTCGACGAGCTGCAGGCCAATGTTGGTGCACATCCCAGTGCCACTAGCTGTCCAATTTGGGGGAACAACTTCCAAAACCTGGTATTCCCCATCTGTGTGAGCTCCTCCAACAGAGCTCTCATGTTAATTCCTGAGGTCATGTATGTGTAACCACACTTCATAGGGACTTCCCTGGTGGCTTAGTGGTGAAGAATCTGCCAGCCAATGCGGGAGACACAGGTTCAATCCCTGATCCAGGAAGATCCCACGTGCCACAGAGCGGGAGCTATTGAGCCTGTGCTCTAGAGCCCAGGAGCCGCAACTACTGACCCACATGCCACAACTCCTGAGTCTGTGCCCTAGAACCCATGCTCTGTAACGAGAAGCCCCCACAATGAGAGGCCCAGGCCCTGCATCCCGACAGGAGTCCCCACTTGCCACAACTAGAGAAAAGCCTGCACAGCAACGAAGACCCAGCACAGCCATAAATAAATAGATTAAAAAAAAAAAGCAGTCATAAATATCAGTTATCTTATCCAGAAGGAAGAATGCAGCGGCAAATGATTAACACCAGGGCCATGTTGAGGCCACTGATTTTTGAGTAAGAGGAAGGTTGAGAGTTCTTATGACCAAAGACCTTCTTATCAGGTGATGGGGACAAAACAGATAATGCAGGTTGAGTTATGTTATACCCTCTGATTTATCTTGCTCTCTGTCTGCAAGAAATCTGGAGAATGCACATACCCATTACTGCCACCAGATAGAAGAACCAAGAAAAACCCGAAAATGCCATCAGTGAGATATTTGTAGGGAAAAGGTTTGGTGATAAAATCCAGTCTAGGAATCAAAGACCACAACTTCAGCCCTGGGTTTGCCACTAACCAGACCCAAGTTTCCACACCTGCCCTTGAACAACCCCAAACAGAACAGTTGAGGAATCAAATCAGAGAATGACTTCAAAAAGGCTTTGGATCATGTTATCTTTACCCAGTCTTGCAAATCTCCCAGTGTTACTACCAAAGACACTGTTATTCTAACAATAAAATCTTCAGTTCTCATCAAAATTACAAACACATATGTTCTTTTGTCTCAGCAGTTCTACTGATAGAATTCTTTCTCTGATACATTTCCACACATGCAGAGGAAAATGTACCCAAGGAATTGTATTATAACCCTGTCTGTGGCAGCAAAATGTGAGCAACAACCCACATATCTTCACTAGGGCCCTAGTGGGATAAAGTACAGAGCTGATGGAAGTTGTGAGGGATGGGAGACAGGCTCCCACCCCATTTTAATCTCTTTTTTCAAGTTTTTGAACCAGGTGAACATCTTCAGTAAACTAAATTAAAACGACTGAAGAGAAGGGGGGAAATTTACCTTTAACATCCAGAAGGTGGTATCCATCCCGGCCCCAAGATTTAGAATTTGACAATTACATTCTGTCTTCCGTAGAAATGCCTTTGTAAGCTGACTGACGCCATGGACTCGAGCAAAATATCCTAAGTGACAGACAGAGAAGCAAGCTATCACTTGGTGACGACAGGAATAATCCATGCAAAGCCCACAGTGCTAGGGAGAGCAGAACAACACTGTGCCCTTCTTCAGGTCAGGAGAAATAATGATTTCCAAATTCTTCTTTTAAGGGAAAAAAAAAAGCTGATCAGACCAAAATAAGTATAAGCTACTTAATGGTAGTTTAAGAAAAATAAAATGCCCTGTCCTGTTACTTAGGAAAGACGAGTATCTTTTATCAAGATCCAAATGTCCTCTTGGAAAGGTGCTTTTTCACGGCTCCAGGGGAAGTTAATGAGTACTCTGCTAAAACTTGTCTGCAATGCAAGAGAAGCAGGAGATGCTGGTTTGATCCCTGGGCTAGGAAGATCCCCTGGAGGAAGGCATGGCAACCCACCCCCAGTATTCTTGCCCAGAGAATCCCATGGACAAAGCCTGGTAAGCTACAGTCCATAGGGTCCCAAAGAGTTGGACACGATTCAGGGACTGAGAACACATGGAAAATAACATTTTTAGGTCAGGGAATTGGGCAGATGAATGTCAAAGCAAGGAGAGCCATGATTATTATCTTGTTCCTTTCACCTCCATCCTGTGTGGGTTACAGCCTCTGTGTTTACAAAATGGCATCACCAACGTGAGGGTGGCGAAGCGGGGAAGCAGAGATACCAGCAAGTGGTGGCCTAATTAATGGACTTGTTAAGCTCTAGGGTGAGGAGCTGGAACAGAGGAGATGGGAAACCCAGAAGGGAGACAGGAAGATAGCGGCTATCTGTTCTAATGGCCTGATACTCAAGGTGCAAATGCTTTAAGAGCAAAATTTGAGAGTAGTATTCAGAAACTTTGTCATTTGACAGACAAATTTTAGTGAATGTGCTGATAAATATTTTGAGGGATTCCCTAACAGTCCAGTGGTTAGGACTCTGTGTTTCCACTGCCAGGGACCAGAGTTCGATCCCTGGGCAGGGAACTAAGAACCCACAAAGCTGTTTGGTTCGGCCAAATAACTAATCAATTGATAACCCCTACATGACTTATAAACAAACAAATACTTTGGGCTTGTGTTTACATTTTATTTTTCTAGTAAATCACCTTTTTTTTTTTTTTGGCTGCACCGTGAACCATGCAAGATCTTAGTTCCCCAATCAGAGCTCGAATCCATGTTCCCTGCAGTGGAAGAAGCATGGAGTCTTAACCGCTGGACTGCTAGGGAGATGCCTCTAGTAAATCATCTTTATTGTATTCTGCAGAATATTATCCGCAATGGATTCAATTTGAGGAAACAATGTCCTCACCTCAGATCTTTGGGGAGTGCTCTCCTCCTGGGCTGGAGGTCCCCAGTCTAGACACGTGGACCCGGGAGGGGAAGAAGGAAGGAGGCTGCCACACGGCCCAGGGCTACGAAGAAGAGCGGCTGCCTGCCTCCAGAACATTCCCTGGGAAATCCATCTGGACAGCGGCAGAGGCAGGCTTCAGGAAGGCCTCTTGGCCAGGCCTCGCCCAGGCTAACTGCTGCCCAATTCTACCCTCAGTTCAATGTTAACTACCAAGTCCTGCTCTTTAGGAACCACTATTTACACATTTCTTTGCAGTTCTTACAGAGTCCACCTACAGGACCCATCTTTAGGGCCAAGATTCCCCTACCCACAAGAATCATGGTCAGTGGTCAATTTTTCAATCTGGCTGCAACTAAGTCACATTCCTGTCTCAAATCCTTTGACTTCCTTGCTGGAAATTACTTGCAGAACCTAACAGTGTTACTAACAAAATAGGGCAACAACAACAAAAATAACCCCCTATATGAACAGACAGCTCTCAGCAAAAGACATGTAAGTGGCTTTTAAACACAGAATAATGAGTTTCAACCACACCTTCAAATAAGAGGAATGTAAAACACCATTTTTCATGTACCAGGAGAAGGCAATGGCACCCCACTCCAGAACTCTTGGCTGGAAAATCCCATGGACGGAGGAGCCTGGAAGGCTGCAGTCCATGGGGTAGCCGAGGGTCAGACACAACTGAGCGACTTCACTTTCAATTTTCACTTTCCTGCTTTGGAGAAGGAAATGGCAACCCACTCCAGTGTTCTTGCCTGGAGAATCCCAGGGACGGGGGAGCCTGGTGGGCTGCCGTCTATGGGGTCACACAGAGTCGGACACGACTGAAGTGACTTAGCAGCAGCAGGGGAATAAAGATTAAAAGTTTCATAACACACTGTGCTGGTGTCAAAGTTGGGAAACGAGCACTCTGGTGGAGACAGTACACCCCGGAACTCTCTTTTTAAGAATGAATTCCTAGAACCCCAGGGATTCATGAGATGTAGGGAAGGGAGCTGGGCACTTGCCTCGGTTAATTTCAGGTGCCTTCCTCTCTTTAGAGAGTCTCACCAAATGCTGGATGTAAGGGTCCTGCCAGTAGCCAATGCTCACTGCAAACCTGAAAGAGATGAAAAAGGAAACAGGTGATTAGAGAGAAGGGTCAGGCCAGGTTCCATGGGCAAGTTCCCAGGAACCAGGTCAAGGATCCAAAGATTCATCTCTGGCCAAATCATGCAACTGGAGGTTATCATAATAAGCGAAGTCAGAACAAGAAAGATAAACACCACGTGATATCACTAACAAGTGGAGTCTAAACTATGACACAAATGAACCTATCTATGGAACAGAAACGTTTGCTGACAAAGGTCCGTCTAGTCAAGGCTATGGTTTTTCCAGTAGTCATGTTTGGATATGAGCTGAACTATAGAGAAAGCTGAGCACCAAAGAACTGATGCTTTTGAACTGTGGTGTTGGAGAAGACTCCTAAGAGTCCCTTGGACTGCAAGGAGATCCAACCAGTCAATCCTAAAGGAAATCAGTCCTGAATACTCATTGGAAGGACTGATGCTGAAGCTGAAACTCCAATACTTTGACTACCTGATGCAAAGAACTGACTCAATGGAAAAGACCCTGATGCTGGGCAAGACAGAAGGCAGAAGGAGAAGGGGACGACAGAGGATGAGATGGTTGGATGGCATCACCGACTTGATGGACATGAGTTTGAGCAAGCTCTGGGAGTTGGTGATAGACAGGGAGGCCTGGCGTGCTACAGTCCATGGGGTCGCAAAGAGTCGGACACGACTGAGCGACTGAACTGAACTGAACTGATGAAACAGAAACAGACCATGGACATAGAGAGCAGACTGGTGGTTGTCAAAGGGAGGGGACTGGTGGAAGGATGGAGAGGGAGGTTGGGGTTAGCAGATATCGGCTATTACATATAGAATGTATAGACAACAAAGCCCTACTGTACAGCAGAGAATTATATTCAATAGCCTACATTAAACCATAACAGAAAAGAATATTTTAAAAAAGAACGTATGTGTGGGGTATTTACACACACACACACACACACACACACACATATATAACTGAATCACTATGTTGTAAGCAATAATTAACACACTGTAAATCCACTACACTTCAATTTTAAAAAATGAAAGGTTAAATAACATTTAATGCTCCAGCACAAGTTTAAACAGACTCATCCATTCATCCACTTTTACATTCACAGTCACTCCCATCACACTTCCCACCACAGTCATTTCTTACCTCTCTCTTCCTGCATATCATTAATT
Source organism: Bos taurus (assembly GCF_002263795.3). NCBI lineage: Eukaryota > Metazoa > Chordata > Mammalia > Artiodactyla > Bovidae > Bos > Bos taurus. The sequence goes on along the minus strand of NC_037352.1, from coordinate 22,724,499 downwards.
CCTTTCCCAGGACCCTGGCCTGGCGTGCTGCGATTCATGGGGTCACAAAGTTGGACACGACTGAGCGACTGAACTGAACTGAACAGACTGAAACAGCAAGTAAGCTCACCTCATATTTCATACAGCTCTTTGAACATTTATTCACACAGCAAACTCCCTGGCCGGAGCTAGTCAGGTAACTCTGTCCAAACAAGAGTTTTGTGTCCAGGGGAAGGGAGACCCAAAAATAAATAGCAAATATCACTAATAACTACCAAAGTATTTCTCCTGACTCTGTCAGTCCTTTCATGTCCCTTAAGGAGGCTGTAGTGGAGAAACCAGGAACAAATAAAGCAGCTACCACTTGGAAAGTGCCAGGGTAGCCTAAAGGTTCTCAACCCCAGTCTACACTACAAGCAATGATAGACGCCGTGTTCCAAGCCTGGGAGCTAAAGCCCTGATTACCATTGGAAATCTCCTGGCAAACATAAGTGGAACCAGCCTCAGGATAAATGAGAAGTCAGGGAAGGAATCTGGATCCCTAGGGCCATACCACACCCCCCAGGGGCCCAGAGCCTTCTCTACCACACAAGGAAAATTTAGTGAGATAATAAATGTCTTTACCACTTACATCAAATTGAGTCAGGCTTCTGTTACTTACAACCTTAAGCATCCTAAGTGATATCCTGCATGATACATCCACTCCACATTGCCTGGTAAGTAAGCTGAAACTTAGAGCGTGTGTGTGTGTGTGCGTGTATGGTGTCACCCAATTAAGTTCTAAGCTCCCAGATGCACAAATTACATCTTTTCTTTTCTTCATACCTACCAACAAGGTTTATGGGCTCAGTTGCTCAGTCATGTCCAATTCTTTGCGACCCCATTGACTGTAGCCCCACCAGGCTCCTCTGTCCATGGGATTTCCCAGGCAAGAATACTGGAGTGGGTTGCCATTTCCTACTCCAGGGAATCATCCCAACCCAGGGATCAAACCCATGTCTCCTGAGTCTCCTGCACTGGCAGGTACATTCTTTACCACTGCGCCACCTGGGAAGCCCCTACCAACAAGGCTTACTGCTGCCTTAACGGCAACAGCTGCTGAAGTCTAGACAAACATGCCCCCCAGTCTCCTGCACCCATGTCTGCACATCCAAAGGCATTCTCAAGGAAGCACATATGAGAAACACCCAAAATACTAAGGAACACAATTTGCTAAAAGCCCAGACTGTCCAAGGAGAACAGCAGACCGAGTTTTACAAAGCAAAGTTGCTCAGTTGTCTAAAACAGTGATTCTCAGGAATTCCCTGGAGGTCCAGTGCTTAGGTGGAGAAGGCAATGGCACCCCACTCCAGTGCTCTTGCCTGGAAAATCCCATGAACAGAGGAGCCTGGTAGGCTGCAATCCATGGGGTTGTGAAGAGTCGGACACGACTGAGAGACTTCACTTTCGATTTTCACTTTCATGCATTGGAGCAGGAAATGGCAACACACTCCAGTGTTCTTGCCTGGAGAATCCCAGGGACGGGGGAGCCTGGTGGGCTGCTGACTATGGGGTCGCACAGAGTCGGACACGACTGAAGCGACTTAGCAGCAGTAGCCAGTACTGAGGACTTCACTGCTCAAGGCGAGGATTCAATTCCTGATTGGGGAACTAAGGCACGAATCTCAGCCAATAAAAGTAGTGCTTTTTGAACAATGAGTTGTGACCCATTCATATCACAAAATCAATGTAATAGTTTGCAAATCTCCATTTTAAAAAATGAAGTAGAACACAGTAAAGTAGGAAATAGCAGCATCATACTATCTTGGAGAAGTCAGGGCTGTTTTTGTGAAACTTTTGTTTCAATGTGTGTTGGGTATATAAGCCCTCTGAAAAAAGTGTTCTTGAGAACTCCCTGGCGGTCCAGCGGTAGACTTGCAACTCTGAGCTTCCACTGCAACAGACATAGGTTCAATCCCTGGTGGGGGAACTAAGATACCACAAGCAAACAATTACCAAAAAGAAAAAGAAAAAAGAAACACTGATTTAGGAATCACTTCTCGCCATCTAGTGGTAAAAGTCATATGTGCAGTTGCAGCAAGATGGGTAGATGATGTAGATGTGATGAGAATACAGGTCAAACTGTTCCTGCCCCACATCCAGGGCAAGAATCCTGTTGACAACACAGAACCACTGTTGACTACTCCCCACAGAGAAGGCACTCGCCCCACCACCAAGAAGCTCAAACTGCTGAAAAGCCGATCAATTTGCCTCCCTCTAAGTGTTCCCTGCTGGAGTCATTAGTGGCATCTTGGATAACAAGGAGCAGTTTCTATTCCTTCCAACTCTGCATTATCAGTCAATTTAATACTATTGATTCAGTCCAGCAATGTTTATTGAGAGTCTAGCAGTATTTGTTGTCTGCTAAGTGCCGGGCATTGGATTACAGTGGTGAACAAAACAGAGAAGCGACAGAGACAGAGATCACAACAAACGAGGGAAGTAATTATATGGTGAATGGAGGAGCTATAGTAGAGGTTAAAGGGAAAGCCTCTTACAGGGCATGGCTGAGCTGAGTCCTAGAGAATTAGGGAAGGGCAGCTGTGCAAAAGGCATTCAAGACAGGAGGAACTGCAGGGAGAAATGCTCGGGGGTGGGGGTGGATGTGGAATGTGGAAGCAGGAAATAGGGAGGGCTGGAGGAGAGTAAGAAAACAGGAGAAACTGGAGAGGAGGTTGGAGCGAGCAGACTCAGGTCATACAGGGCCTGGCAGGAGCCTGGGATGGATCCCCACAGCACATGGGGCGTGGTCAGTGATGTCTGGCAGTACAAAAAGGTGGGGCGAGGCATGGACACAAGCCAAGGACCTCCCCCCAATCACTTGGGGAGACACATGGACATAACCCAAGGACCCCTGATCACTAGTTCCCATGACTCCTGCTTCCTAAGGTTACCATCACAAGTCTCTCCCCAGTCCTCAAATCCAGATGACTGCCAGTGGTTACCATGCCTCGGAGTTAAAAAGGATCTCACAGCTTAGCCTGGGAGAGCAGCCAAGATAAAAAGACTAACACACTGCCGGCAAGAGGAAAGAAGAGGGCGCTGCTGGGCGCTGCTCCTGGGAAGTCCGAAGGGAGGTGAGCACCGTGATTCAGGATCTACAGGCCGCCAAGGCAGCTGAGCAGGTAACAGTCACCTACACAATCAGTACCAACCAGTCATCTATAACAGGAACTAGGGGACTTTCCCTGATGGTCCAGCGGTTAAGACTCCACACCCCCAATGCAGCGGAACTAAGATCCCACAGGCTGCATAGGGCGGCTGGAAAAAAAAAACAAACCCAAAAGAACTGGGCACGGCAAGAGGTTCATAAAACGTAGACTATATTTCATCATATCTAAGACACCATCAATTTCAAGATTGAAAAAAGAAATTAAAAAAACACTACCAGCGAATGTTTCTTTTTTAATTGCTTAGAATTTTACCTTTGTAATTATTGAAAAAGCTCCTTTATTGGGCCAGAGTGTCATCATCTCCCTCTGTCTTGTACAGACAGAAAAAAGTGTGAGGTAAGCTGGCTAAGCCCTCACTTTCAGGATGTCTGTGCCTTTCCACACAATACTGACCTCTGTGTCACCAAGGGCATTGGTGAGGATGTATTTCTTTCCTTTAATATTTGTTGATTTATTTATTTTGCCTGTGCTGGGTCTTCACTGCTGCTCTCGGCTTGCCTCTGGCTGCAGAAAGCACAGGCCACTCTCTAGTTGTGCAGGAGCTTCTCACTGCAGTGGCTTCTCCTGTTACAGAGCCTGGGCTCCAGGCGTGCGAGCTTCAGTAGTTGTGGCTCCCGGATTCTAGAACACAGGCTCAGTAGTCGTGCACACGGGCTTAGTTGCTCCATGGCATGTGGGATCTTCCTGGATCAGGGATTGAACCCATGTCCCCTGCATTGGCAGGCAGAGTCTCAACCACTGAGCTACCAAGGAAGCCCCTAAGGGTGCATTTCTTAAGAGATCTCCAACATTCTCTCTGAGATTTTCTTCCAAGCAGCTGACCCTCAACCTGGAAGTTTGGCTACTGGCTCTTTCTTGATCTCATCAGAAGATATTAAGGAATGATTTTCAACAGCAAACAGGATTTGTGTCTTTCTTCAAATGGCCTTAAAAGGTAGGTGGACTAAAGCACCGAGGGCTGTGGTCACAGCTTTCCAACCAGGCCATGCCATCAGGAATAACCCTGTGTCTGCTTGCACAGGTAAGGACACCTCTGATGTCACTTGACAGTGACCAAAAGTAATGTTGAGAGTTAAGACACATCTGATTTCAGAAAAGTTAAAATCCAAGACCATGTGCATCACAGAATGGCTCAGATAGTACTGTCACATACACATGCATAACTGAAATCACCTAGCTGTACTGCCTGAAAATAATGTAAATCAACTATACTTCGATTTTAAAAAATAGTACAGAAGCAACCTAAGTGTCCATCACAGAGAAGATAAAGATGTGCTACATATAAACAATGGAATATTACTCAGCCATAAAAAGGAATGAAATTGGGTCATTTGTAGCTATGTGGATGGACCTAGAGACTGTCACACAGAATGAAGCAGGTCAGAAAGAGAAAAACAAATATTGTGTATTAATGTATATATGTAAGGAAATGGCAACCCACTCCAGTGTTCTTGCCTGGAGAATCCCAGGGATGGCGAAGCCTGGTGGGCTGCCGTCTATGGGGTCACACAGAGTCAGACACGACTGAAGCGACTTGGCAGCAGGCAGTGGAATCTAGAAAAACGGTAGAGATGATCCTATTTGCAAAGCAGAAACAGAGACACAGACACAGAGAGCAAATGTATGGATACCAAGCAGGGGAAGGGAAGATGGTGGGAGGAACTGGGAGACTGGGACTGACATACACACACCGTTGATACTATGTATAAAATAACTAATGAGAACCTACAGTATACCACAGGGAACTCTACTTAATGCTCTCTGGTGACCTGAGGGGGAAGGAAATCCAGAAGGGAGGCGATATATGTATATGTAAGGCTGATTCATCTTGCTGTTACAGTAGAAACTAACACCACAATGTAAAGCAACTATATTCCAATGAAAATTAACTTAAAAATAAGTAAAAAATAAAGTTAAAAAAAAAATAGTACTGAACTGTGACGAACCACTTTGACTATAAGGGACTCACCAGATGTCAACATTTAGCAATGAAATAACTAACGAGAGGAATATTTGCCATTTTTAAATGATGCTATTCTGTTTCTTTTTAAATTAATTTTTCCCACCAAAAAATTAATATTGTCTTTACAACAAGAGCAACAGTAAGTTTGGCCATGATGCAACTGATACCTTGTGCTGCAGCCACTGAAGCCCGAGTGCCCTAGAACCCACGCTCCACAGCAAGAGAAGCCACTGCAGTGAGAAGTCTGCACACCACAACCGCAGAGAGCCCGAGAGCAGCGACAAAGACCCAGTGCAGCCAAAACTTAATTAATACAAAAAGAGCGACAGTAACTTTGGACTTCATAAACAAACATAAAAGCCAATTATTTCACTAGAAAAATAATGTGTAACAAGTCACAAAGTGCTAATATCCTTACAACATACAGGACTCATTAGTAAGGGAAAAAACGAGTATCACTGAAGAATGGGTAAAGGACAAAAATGAACCATTCACAAAAGAAGCAACTGGCCAGTGAACCAACAAAAAGCTCAGCCTTACTGATGATCACAAAAAAAACCAAAATGAAGATGAAAGCAAAACCAGAGAGCAGTAGTGCTCCTAACAAATCTGCAATAAAACTCTTTTTCAGTAGAACCTGGCTTTGGAGAGAGATGAGAAGAAAGGGCACCACTATCCAAACTTGCTTCAAGGCCCTGTGGTAACAGGTACAAAAAGCCAGAGTCACGTGTGAACACAACGGCCGACAGTCCCACTTACCGGGATTTTATCCTCAGGAAATAATTAGGAATGAACACAAAGGTTTTTTTTATAAGACCACTGAACCTGGACTTACAGTATCAGGTCGACAAGATAGGCTACAAGATTACATGGCCAGGACGTCCCTACGTTTGTTAGAATGAATGCATAAGACATATAAAGTAGATAGTGAAATGTTAACAGCAGGGATCTCCCTGGTGCTGAGCACCTAGGCCTGCTGTCATGTCCATGATTGCACTCATTTCCCAAACTCAGAAAACATCCCTTCCATCTGAATATCGTGATTTCAAGTTTCAAACTCAGAACTGAAGAGTCAAAAATCTCAGATTTGGAAAGACCTGAAAGAGTCACTCAATCTTCATTCAATCCACTACTGCTTTCAAAATGTTCATAACACTCACGTACCACCTAGTCAAAGTTATATGTCTTTTTCAAAAATTTATTTTACTGAAGTGTAGCTGATTTACAATGTTATGTTAATTTCTCCTGTACAGCAAAGTGACTCAGCTATACATATATCTATTAATATATTCGTTTTCATACTCTTCTCCATTATGCTTTATCACCGGATACTGAATACAGTTCCCTGGGCTATACAGTAGGACCCTATTGCTTATCCATCCTATATATAATAGTTTGTACCTGCTAACCTCAAACTCTTAATCCTTCCCTCCCCCACACCCTCTCCCCAAAGTAATATGTCTTTAAATAAACTCAATTTTCTTAGTACTCAGCTCTGAGGTGCTACCTAATATTTCCTTCTAACACACACTGTAACAAATACCTAACTATTAACATTTAAAACATCTATCTCTGTTCCCGCCTGAAACCGTCTCATATTCCTCCCATGGGAAACAATGATCTGGCCCAACCACCTATTCATTAAAGAAACATTTATTGATTCCATGCTATTTGCATGAGTGTCAACTGCAATACTGGAAAATTCATGGAAAGTTGTGAAACGTCCTCCAACAGGGATTTCTTCATCAGAGGATTCAGGGAATGGGAAGGGACCCTCCCTGCTGTCTCAGACTAGCAGGAACAAGGCAGCGGCTGGTTTGTTTCACTTCTACAGACTCACCATGTGCTTACTGCATGCCAGGCGTTATTCACATGCCTGACAAACAGAAACAAACAGCACCCTCAAAACAACCCTAAGTAGTTTGTTCAAGCTGTGGAACCTTCACGGAAATTAACTTGACTACTTTCAGATCAGATGAGATCAGTCGCTCAGTCGTGTTCGACTCTTTTCGACCCCATGAATCTCAGCAAGCCAGGCCTCCCTGTCCATCACCAACTCCCAGAGTTCACTGAGACATCCATCGAGTCAGTGATGCCATCCAGCCATCTCATCCTCTGTCGTCCCCTTCTCCTCCTGCCCCCAATCCCTCCCAGCATCAGTCTTTTCCAATGAGTCAACTCTTTGCATGAGGTGGCCAAAGTACTGGAGTTTCAGCTTTAGCATCATTCCTTCCAAAGAACACCCAGGGCTGATCTCCTTCAGAATGGACTGGTTGGATCTCCTTGCAGTCCAAGGGACTCTCAAGAGTCTTCTCCAACACCACAGCTCAAAAGCATCAATTCTTTGGTGCTCAGCCTTCTTCACAGTCCAACTCTCACATCCATACATGACCACAGGAAAAACCATAGCTTTGACTAGATGAACCTTTGTTGGCAAAGTAATGTCTCTGCTTTTAAATATGCTATCTAGGTTGGTCATAACTTTCCTTCCAAGGACTAAGCATCTTTTAATTCCATGGCTGCAATCACCATCAGCAGTGATTTTGGAGCCCAGAAAAATAAAAGTGTGACACTGTTTCCACTGTTTCCCCATCTATTTCCCATGAAGTGATGGGACCAGATGCCATGATCTTCGTTTTCTGAATGTTGAGCTTTAAGTCAACTTTTTCACTCTCCACTTTCACTTTCATCAAGAGGCTTTTGAGTTCCTCTTCACTTTCTGCCATAAGGGTGGTGTCATCTGCAGATCTGAGGTTATTGATATTTCTCCCAGCAATCTTGATTCCAGCTTGTGTTTCTTCTAGTCCAGCGTTTCTCATGATGTACTCTGCATAGACGTTAAATAAACAGGATGACAATATACAGCCTTGACGTACTCCTTTTCCTATTTGGAACCAGTCTGTTGTTCCATGTCCAGTTCTAACTCTTGCTTCCTGACCTGCATACAAATTTCTCAAGAGGCAGATCAGGTGGTCTGGTATTGCCATCTCTTTCAGAATTTTCCACAGTTTATTGTGATCCACACAGTCAAAAGCTTTGGCATAGTCAATAAAGCAGAAATAGATGCTTTTCTGGAACTCTCTTGCTTTTTCCATGATCCAGCGGATGCTGGCAGTTTGATCTCTGGTTCCTCTGCCTTTTCTAAAACCAGCTTGAACATCAGAATTCACGGTTCACATACTGCTGAAGCCTGGCTTGGAGAATTTTGAGCATTACTTTACTAGCGTGTGAGATGAGTGCAATTGTGTGGTAGTTTGAGCATTCTTTGGCATTGCCTTTCTTTGGGATTGGAATGAAAACTGACCTTTTCCAGTCCTGTGGCCACTGCTGAGTTTTCCAAATTTGCTGGCATATTGAGTGCAGCACTTTCACAGCATCATCTTTCAGGATTTGGAATAGCTCAATTGGAATTCCATCACCTCCACTAGCTTTGTTCGTAGTGATGCTTTCTAAGGTCCACTTGACTTCACATTCCAGGATGTCTGGCTCTAGGTCAGTGATCACACCATCGTGATTATCTGGGTCGTGAAGCTCTATTTTGTACAATTCTTCTGTGTATTCTTGCCATCTCTTCTTAATATCTTCTGCTTCTGTTAGGTCCATACCATTTCTGTCCTTTATCGAGCCCATCTTTGCATGAAATGTTCCTTTGGTATTTCTGATTTTCTTGAAGAGATCTCTAGTCTTTCCCATTCTGTTGTTTTCCTCTATTTCTTTGCATTGATCGCTGAAGAAGGCTTTCTTATCTCTTCTTGCTATTCTTTGGAACTCTGCATTCAGATGTTTTTATCTTTCCTTTTCTCCTTTGCTTTTCGCTTCTCTTCTTTTCACAGCTATTTGTAAGGCCTCCCCAGACAGCCATTTTACTTTTTTGCATTTCTTTTCCACAGGGATGGTCTTGATCCCTATCTCCTGTACGATGTCACGAACCTCATTCCATAGTTCATCAGGCACTCTATCTATCAGATCTAGGCCCTTAAATCTATTTCTCACTTCCACTGTATAATCATAAGGGATTTGATTTAGGTCATACCTGAATGGTCTAGTGGTTTTCCCTACTTTCTTCAGTTTAAGTCTGAATTTGGCAATAAGGAGTTCATGGTTTGAGCCACAGTCAGCTCCTGGTCTTGTTTTTGCTGACTGTATAGAGCTTCTCCATCTTTGGCTGCAAAGAATATAATCAATCTGATTTCGGTGTTGACCATCTGGTGATGTCCATGTATAGAGTCTTCTCTTGTGTTGTTGGAAGAGGGTGTTTGTTATGACCAGTGCATTTTCTCGGCAAAACTCTATTAGTCTTTGCCCTGCTTCATTCCGTATTCCAAGGCCAAATTTGCCTGTTACTCCAGGTGTTTCTTGACTTCCTACTTTTGCATTCCAGTCCCCTATAATGAAAAGGACATCTTTTTTGGGTGTTAGTTCTAAAAGGTCTTGTAGGTCTTCATAGAGCCATTCAACTTCAGCTTCTTCAGCGTTGCTGGTTGGGGCATAGACTTGGATCACTGTGATATTGAATGGTTTGCCTTGGAAACGAACAGAGATCATTCTGTTGTTTTTGAGATTGCATCCAAGTACTGCATTTCGGACTCTCTTGTTGACCATGATGGCCACTCCATTTCTTCTGAGGGATTCCTGCCCGCAGTAGTAGATATAATGGTCATCTGAGTTAAATTCACCCATTCCAGTCCATTTCAGTTCGCTGATTCCTAGAATGTCGACATTCACTCTTGCCATCTCTTGTTTGACCACTTCCAATTTGCCTTGATTCATGGACCTGACATTCCAGGTTCCTATGCAATATTGCTCTTTACAGCATCAGACCTTGCTTCTATCACCAGTCACATCCACAGCTGGGTATTCTTTTGCTTTGGCTCCATCCCTTCATTCTTTGTGGAGTTATTTCTCCACTGATCTCCAGTAGCATATTGGGCACCTAACTGACCTGGGGAGTTTCTCTTTCAGTATCCTATCATTTTGCCTTTTCATACTGTTCATGGGGTTCTCAAGGCAAGAATACTGAAGTGGTTTGCCATTCTCTTCTCCAGTGGACCACATTCTGTCAGATCTCTCCACCATGACCCACCCGTCTTGGGTTGCCCCATGGGCATGGCTTAGTTTCATTGAGTTAGACAAGGCTGTGGTCCTAGTGTGATTAGATTGACTAGTTTTCTGTGATTATGGTTTCAGTGTGTTTGCCCTCTGATGCCCTCTTGCAACACCTACCGTCTTACTTGGGTTTCTCTTACCTTGGGCGTGGGATATCTCTTCACTGCTACTCCAGCAAAGTGCAGCCATTGCTCCTTACCTTGGACGAGGGGTATCTCCTCACCGCCACCCTTCCTTACCTTCAACGTGGGATAGCTCCTCTAGGCCCTCCTGCGCCCACGCAGCTTACAAACCTACTTACCCACGTGGATTCAGACCCCACCCCCAACGTTTCCGGGCTTCCCCAGTGGCTCACTGGTAAAGAATCTGCCTGCAAGGCAGGAAACACAGGAGTTGCAGGTTCAATCTTAGGGTCAGGAAGATCCCCTGGAGGAGGGCGTGGCAACTCACTCCAGTATTCTCCCCTGGAGAATCCCAAGGACAGAGGAGCCTGGAGGGCTACAGTCCATAGGGTTGCAAAGAGTTGGACACAACTGAAGTAACTGAGCATGCATGCCCACCCAATGTTTCAGGTGCTTAAATAGTACGAATTTGTCATGTGTGTGTGTGTTTGTGTATTGTTTAACTACTTATAGATGTATATGTATGTGAAAGCTGCTCAGTTGTGTTTGACTCTGCGACCCCATGGACTACACAGTCCATGGGATTCTCCAGGTGAGAATACTGGATTGGGTAGCCATTCCCTTCTCCGGGAGATCTTCCCAACCCAGAAATCAAACCCAGGTCTCCCACATTGCAGATTCTTTACCAGCTGAGCCATGAGAGAAGCCCATAGATGCATATGTAGCTATGTAATTCCATATATATGCAATTGCAACAACAACAACAACAAAAATCAATGAGTATTCTCAGCATTAATTTTCAAGTTTGGGGGACTTTCCTGGTGGTCCAGTGGCTAGGACTCTGCACTCCCAATGCAGGGAGCCCAGGTTCAATCCCTGGTCAGAGAACTACATCCCACATGCCTCAACTAAGAGTTCTCATGCCACAACTAAAAAAATAGATCCCTTGTGCCACAACTAAGACCCAGCACAGCCAAAAAATACATAAATAATTTAAAATATTTCTTTAAAATTTTTTTCAAGTTTGGCATTTTTCTTTTTTTTTTTTTTAAGCAGAGAAAGGTTTATTACAGGGCCAAGCAAGGATAACAGGTGGCTCGTGCTTAAAAAAACCTGAACTCTTCAGTTAGGGATTTTAACTGTACACTGCTTGTGGTCTTTAAGTGAAAGAGTTAGTCGCTCAGTTGTGTCTGACTCTGCAACCCCATGGACTGTAGCCCGACAAGCTCCTCTGTCCATGGAATTCCCCAGGGAGAACACTGGAATGGGTAGCCATTCCCTTCTCCAGAGGATCTTCCCAATACAGGGATCCAACCCAGGTCTCCTGCATTGCAGGCAGATTTTTACTGTCAGAGCCACCAGGGAAGCCCTGTGGTCTTTAAGATACTGCTCTAATTTTTAAATTCATTGTTGTTCTTTTGGAATGGGTAGCCATTCCCTTCTCCAGAGGATCTTCCCAATACAGGGATCCAACCCAGGTCTCCTGCATTGCAGGCAGATTTTTTACTGTCAGAGCCACCAGGGAAGCCCTGTGGTCTTTAAGATACTGCTCTAATTTTTAAATTCATTGTTGTTCTTTTACATATTTTAGTTGCAGTTTTTGGTTTCTATTTCCTGTTGGTTTCATTCTTGGTTTATAAATGGAAGACAGGAAGTAAAGTCTTGAGGCTGATAGACTCTGTACCTAAACAGAGTCTGGATTCGCTTCCTTCTTGGGAACTAAAGCTTGCTGCTTTCCTGAGTAGATCGGCAGACCTTAAGGGATCAATTACCTGAAAAACTGGGTCTGAGTAACTAAGAAGACTCACAAGATAGTTTCCTCCCAAAGGAGACTACTGGCATGGCCTCTTGGCTTCATGTAACATCTAATTACTTTACAAGGAGTAATATGATCTACAATCTACTGTCTTGCTTGTAAGAAGTCATTGAATAGTGGGCAAAGTGTAAACGGAAAAGGAACCTACATTTACAGAGAGTGAAATAAGTAGGAGAATCAAGTCAGTCCCCTTGGTGTAATGTCCCATATCTAACTTTTTAACAACAATCAAAAAAAAAACAGAAAATGTAATTAATATAACACAGAACATAGTAACAGGATGCCATGGACCTGAATAATGCTAAGTTTTTAACTAACTCCAAGTCAAAACCCTAGCCAGCTTTTTTTTTTTAAGAAACTAACAATTGATTCTACAATGGAAACACAAAGGATCTAAAATAGCCCAAACAAATCTTCAAAAGAAGAGTGAAGTTGGAGAACTAAAACTGCTTAATACTACTTAATTTTAAGACCCACTATAAAACTGAAGTAATCAAAACAGTGTGGTCTCAGCATAAAGGTGGAAAAATAGATCGATGAGACAGAAATAGACCTATACCAGTGCTGCCAGTTGGTTTTTTTACCCAGAGTGCCAAGGCAGCTCACTTTCCTACATGTTGGGCTTCCCTGGTGGCTCAGTCGGTAAAGAATCTACCTGCAATGCAGGAGACCAGGTTTCGATCCCCAAGTTGGGAAGGTCCCCTAGAAAAGGAAATGGCAACCCACTCCAGTATTCTTGCCTGGACAATGGACAGAGGAGCCTGGCAGGCTACAGTGCAGAGGGTTGCAAACAGTTGGTCACAATTTAGTGACAAAATGACCACACACACCACCACATTTTCCTATATGTGTATGTATATTTAAAACACATCCATCTGAAAAAGGATCTCTATCCAAAATATATAATGAACTCTAACAAGTCAAAATCAACATTACCATCATCAACAAAAATAGGAAAGGGCTTTAATAGGTAATTCACAAATGATGATGTAGGAATAGCCAATAAGTATACATCTGTCACCAAGGAAATGCCATTTAAGGCCATAATGAAATGCTATTGCATACCCACTGATGAATGTTAAACGAGGATATGGAGCAACCGGAGCTTTGACACATTGCTGGTGGGAAGTATAATCTGATAAACCACTTTGGAAATTAGTCTGCAGTTAAATGAATACTCACCCTATGACTAACCAATTCTACTCTTGGATCCAAGAGAATAAGAATGTTCATTGCAGTCCATTCAGAATGGCCGAAAACTAGACACAACTCTAATGTTCATCATCGGCTGAATGGATGAACAAATCATGGTGTATTCACACAGCACACAAAGGAGCAAGCCATTTTACACTGACAAAGATTCTCTCCTTGACCAAACTCTAGCCAGGCTCCACTGAGCACTCCTGGACTAGACCTCGATCTTGGCCTACAATATAAAGACCTGAGCAAACAACAGAGTTTCTAACAGCTCAAGGCCACACCCCTAAGGATGTCTCCAATCCCCCTTAGGGTGTGGACCTGAGAAAACTCAAGAAGAATTTACTGTTTGTTCCAGGCAACACCTGAAGATAGAGCCTTGCTGTCTCTCAGTTAGCAAATCCAGATAGTTTCACATGGACTAATCCCTTTTTCACACTTTCTATAATTTTTCTCTGATTCTACTGACTCCTGGCTCGTTCCCCTGCTTCCTCCCTCATTCTCCCCTTAGATACCCTCTATACAAATCAGAGTTGAATTCAGTTCATGCTGGATTCTTTTCCCTGTTGCAATAGTTATTACTTATTAAAATATCTGACTTTACCACTTTAACTGGCATCCAGCTTTATCTTTGACAATGTGCACAACATGGATGAATCTCAAAGACCATCTTGAGTGAAAGAAGACACAAAAAGAATGCATTTTGTATGATTCCATTTATATGACATTCTAGAATTGGGAAACCCGTGAGAGCCCAGATCAGAAAAATGGCTGCTGGGTTACCAACCATCTCTAGTTGGTGAAGAGACCAACTAGAGATACAAGGGAACTTTCTGGAGTCTCAGACGTATTTTATATCTTGTTTCAGGTGGTGGTACACAGATATATGCAACTGCCAACACTCGTCAAACTGAGTATCTTACTCTGTATAAGTTATCTCCCTCTCCTTGCCACCCTTCTAACAACATCTGAGGGAGCTTTCCTTGGTTCAGTTCAGTTCAGTTTAGTCGCTCAGTCGTGTCCGACTCTTTGCGACCCCATGAATCGCAGCACGCCAGGCCTCCCTGTCGCTCAGTGGTAAAGAATCCTCCTGCCAATGCAGGAGATGCGGGTTTGAGCCCTGATCTGGAAAGATCCCACATGCTGCAGAGCAACTAAGCCCGTGTGCCACAACTACTGAGCCTGTGCTCTGGGGCCCAGGCTTGGCAACAAGAGAATCCACCACTGTGAGAAGCCGTGCACCGCAACTAGAGAGTAGCCGCCACTCGCTGCAACTACGGAAAAGCCTGCATAGCAATAAACACCCAGCACAGCCAAAAGTAAATAAAATTATAAAAAACGGTCTTTAAAAAATATGACTATCTGAGGAAATTCTCGAGGGGAAAAAGATGAAGGATGTAGCACATCCTCCAAGTCCCTTCTGCGATACGCACTCGCCCCCTTGCCTAAGAGGACCCCAATGTGGTTTGAAGCAGCAATCTGCCCTATTGGGTGCACACTTTCCTGCACCCAGAAGCGGAGCCGTGTGTCCTAACCTTAGCTGATGAGAAGTACATGGAAGTCTACAGGGTAGGCCTTCCCAAAAAGCTACTGCTTTCCTGATGAAAAGGGACAGTTTCAGACACAAAATGTGTCTCTTGCTAGCATTCCTTCATTTTCCTTCTTCCTAAACCACAGCTGCTCAAATGGACTTAGAAAATTCTGATAACCCTGCTATAAATCTACCCTTACCCTGTGAAGCAAGCTATGGAAGCTCTGAATCAATTCACAACTGAATAATTTTGTTACTCAGAAGTTTTCAGACATAAAAATGAAAAAAAAAATTTCAACTACAAGAATGACATATGCATCAGTTCAGTTCAGTTCAGTTCAGTCACTCAGTCGTGTCCGACTCTCTGCAACCCCATGAATCACAGCACGCCAGGCCTCCCTGTCCATCACCAACTCCCGGAGTTCACTCAAACTCATGTCCATCAAGTCGGTGATGCCATCCAGCCATCTCATCCTCTGTCGTCCCCTTCTCCTCCTGCCCCCAATCCCTCCCAGCATCAGGGTCTTTTCCAATGAGTCAACTCTTTGCATGAGGTGGCCAAAGTACTGGAGTTTCAGCTTTAGCATGAGTCCTTCCAATGAACACCCAAGACTGATCTCCTTTAGAATGGACTGGTTGGATCTCCTTGCAGTCCAAGGGACTCTCAAGAGTCTTTTCCAACGCCACAGTTCAAAAGCATCAATTCTTCAGTGCTCAGCATTACTGCATTTGGTATATGATACAAAGGACATTTCAAATCAATGGGGAAAATACAGACCACTCAACAGATGGTGTAGGGACAACTGGCTAATAATTGGATACAAAATTAAGGTAAGGCTTTCCCTGGTGATCTAGTGGTTAAGAATCTGCCTTGTAATGCAGGGGATACTGGTTTGATCCCTGGTCTGGGAAGATCCCACATGCTGCAAGGCAACTAAGTCCAGGTGCCAAAACTACTGAGCCCAAGTGCCTAGAGCCTATAAGCCACAACTGCTGAACCCACAGGCAGCAACTACTGAAGCCCTCATGCCCAGAGTCCACGCTCCATGACAACAGAAGCCACTGTAATGAGACGCCTGTGCACGGCAGCTAGAGAGCAGCCCCCGCTCGCCCACAACTAGAGAAAGCCCATGCACAGCAAGGAAGACTCAGGGAAGCCAAATAAATAAGCCTTGAAAAAAATAAGTTAAAACTGCTATCTTATGATGTACAAAATAATAAAGATAGATGAATGATCTAACCATAAAGCCAAAGCCACAGAAGTGCTAAAAGAAAATGCTATAAGGATTGAGAATGGCCTTTCAAAGCTTTACCCAAAAACCACAAGACATAAAGTTACATTGTCAAGACTCTACAACCTGAAGAGTCACCATTTCTGTATTATGAAAGGGACAGTACAAGCTACACTGAAAAAGACAAGCAACAGCTTGAAAGAGAACACTGCAACAAACAGCGAAGCATCAGATCACTATTGCAGATACAAAAGGTCCTTACAAATCAGTAATAAAAATACAAATAACCAAACAAAAACAAAACAACCACCCAGTAGGGGAGTGACATCGAGAGTGGATTCGCACTATAAATATCCATGAGTGTGAGCAGACAGACAATGCTCAGCCTCACTTGTGATTTTAGAAATGCAAATTAAAAATAGGAAAGCAGCCTGGCATTTGCCTTCAAAATATTTCAGATCAGAAGCTGGGCCCTGCTCTCTGGGGTACAGCTGTAAAGATGCAGTCAGTAGGCTGGCAGGCCAGGGCCCTCAGGAAAACACCGGCTTTCCTAAGAGGTGATCCTGTGACCTGCTTTCATGACAATGGTGGGGGGGGAGGGGTTGGGGGGGTGGATTTTTGGATTCAGTTGAGAAATCAAATGAACTTCTACAATTTGCACAACAGACTTTCAGTCTTACAGCCCCTGGTCTGGTTTCTAACAGACTGCTGAAAACCAGCAGAGCACACCACCAGAATTCTAAGACCACATTAGGAAGTATCATCTTGAGCACTTGTATTCAGGTCCAATCATTTTCTAGGGAAGGAAATGGCAACTCACTCCAGTATTCTTGCTTGGGGTAATCCCATGGACAGAGGAACCTCGTGGGCCACAGTCTATGGAGTCGAAAAGAGTCAGACCCGACTTAGTGGCTGAGCGTTAATCACTTTAACCATCCGACACATGCTTACTGTATGTCTATACTGTGAAGGGCACTAAAGTAGACAGGTCCCTGCTTTGTTTTCATTCTGAGGAAAGACAAACATTAAACAACATGTCTGAACTACACCTGGGCCGATTCCCACCAAGGACACACAGTGTCCCAAGAACGTGGGACGGGGCCCTATCTTGTCTGCAGGTGCCTGAGAGGCCTCCTTGAAGAAGCCACATCTGACACAAGCCAAAAGCCTCGGTGCCATCTATGACTCCTGTCTTACTGTATATCTGATTCGTCAATACACTCATGACTCCTCAGTCTTATCAGCTCCGCCTTCAGTGTATCCAGAATCATGGATTCCCAGCGTCTCTACCACTACAATCCTCATCCAAGCCCCCAGCATCTGACTTGAGCTATTCCGAGAGCACGTATCCCTGCCTCCATGCTGCCCCCTACAGCCCGTTCTCAACACAGACGCTGAGAGGATCCTGTTCCACCCCAAGACGGTGGATGTCTTCCATTCCAAGGCCCCCAGCAGCTCCCATCTCGCTGACACTGGAAGCTGGGTCCTCACAAGAGCTCCTCTCCTCCTCTTCCACCCGGGTCTTTCTAGTCCTGGACCAGCCGGGCCAGCTCCTGCCCCAAGGCCTTCGTACCCTCTGCCTGGGACACTGCTTCCCCAGCTGTCCATCCTAGGGCTCACTTCCTCCCCAGCACTGACCTTCTTGGTGGGACTGTCCCTGGGCATCCCAGCTCATGGGGCAACTCCCTCCAACACTCCTGCGGCAGCACCCACCAGTGCAGGTGCCAGGTATGTTGCTGGTGTGTTTCCTGGCTGCTTCCCCCATTACATGCCCCACAAGAGCACCGCCTGTGCCTGCTTCATTCACTTCTACATCGTCACTACCACAGGGCCTCCGTAAACCGAGCAGGGTCTCGATAAAGAACATCAGGTGGAGAAATTAGTCTGAAGGATGATGTGGAGCTGATCAGACAAGGGAGGGAGGGAGAAAGCATTTTGGGAGAGGTTGGCCTGCTCAAAGGCCTCAGGGGAGGCAGGCACAGGGCACGCTGGAGGAACTGAGAGGGAGGTAGAGAGAAGGGCAAGAGTTAGGGGAAGCAAAATTGGAGAAGCAGGGTGGAGCAGGCAGGACTGGGTGGACCACGTGAGGAACTTCGCTATTTTTCTAACAGCGATAGCGGGTGCACGCTCAGTCGTGTCCAACTCTTTGCAACCCCATGGGCTGAGGCCCGCCAGGATCCTCTGTCCATGGAATTTTCCAGGCAAGAATACTGGAGTGGGTTGCCATTTCCTACTCTAGCAATAAAAAGCCATTAAACCAGGGAGTGACATGGGCTTGGGCATCTTTCCCAAACTTCTGGCTTTGGTGTGAGAACTGTATTTGGGGAGGGAAGCACCACTGGGGAGCTCAACTGGCAGATTAGTACCCTGGTTCAAATCACAGATGACTGTGGACTGAGACAGCAGCTGTGGAGGTGGAGGAAACATATTCCAGAAATATTTTCCAGGTACATTCTAAGGTCTGAGTAATTGATTGCAGAGAGGGTAAGTGAAAGGGCAGTTCCATGATGACTCCAATCTTTTTCACTCGTGAGCCAAGTGGAAAGGGGCACCATCCACTGACTTGGGGGCAGGGGGCGGGGGAGGGATGGCTTGTCACAAAATTGAGGAAGATGATCTAGAGTGTGGTTTCGGAAATAATGTATTTGAGGTCATTCTGAAAGTGAAAGTTGCTTGGTTGTGTCTGCCCCCCCATGGACTGTAACCGGCCAAGCTCCTCTCTGCATGGAATTCTCCAGGCCAGAATACTGGAGTGGGTAGCCATTCCCTTCTCCAGGGGATCTTCCCAACCCAGGGATCGAACCCAGGTCTCCGGCACTGGAGGCAGATTCTTTACCAGCTGAGCTACCGGAAGCCCGAGGTCATTCTGAGACCACCAAACAGAGATTTCTGGTTGGCAGGGATAGATCTGGAGCGTGATTTGATAAGGAAAGGTGAGGTGTGTCCTATCACCAAGTGTCACGTTTTACCTTGTGGCGGAAGGAGAATCAAAAAGGTTCAAGTAATAAAGTAACAGGGTAACATTTGTGATTCTAAAAAATCACCCCGGCCATGGCATAAACACTTGGGACAGGGGAGGTGGCCAGACTAGAAGCGGGCAAGACAATAAGGATGTTCGGTGCCAGGTCAGGAGAGCAAGGGCTACGGCCAACAGGAAGAAAACGGAACAGACTTTCCATCCGTTGCCAGCCTGTCTCCCCCACAGCTGCTGGGGACTTTTCTTTAAATTTTTATTTAGCTTTGACTGGGCTAGGTCTTCAAGGCTGCTCGCAGGCTTTCTCGAGTTGCAGCAAGCCGGCTTCTCGTTGCAGTGGCTTTTCTTGTTGCAAAGCATGGGACCTAGAATGTGGACTCAGTAGTTGCAGCTCACAGGCCTAGCTGCCCACAGCACGGGGGATCCTCCTGAAGCAGGGATCGAACCCGTGTCTCCTGCACTGGCAGGCATTCTTAACCACTGGACCACCAAGGAAGGCCCTGGGGATTTTTCTAAAACACAAACTCAGAGCATGTCAGTTCCCCCACTTTAAAACCCTCAGGACCTCTCCTGCTTTGTTCTCTGACAACCTCTCCAGAATTCTTTCTACCTAGACCCCACCAGCGGAGAAGGCAATGGCAACCACTCCAGTACTCTTGCCTGGAAAATCCCGTGGACGGAGGAGCCTGGTAGGCTGCAGTCCATGGGGTCACTACAGTCTGACACGACTGAGCGACTTCACTTTCACTTTTCACTTTCAGGCATTGGAGAAGGAGATGGCAACCCACTCCAGTGTTCTTGCCTGGAGAATCCCAGGGACCAGGAAGCCTGGTGGGCTGCTGTCTCTGGGGTTGCACAGAGTTGGACACGACTGATGTGACTTAGCAGTAGCAGACCCCACCAGAGGTCAAGTTCCCCTAACACTTCAATCTCAAGAGCTTCGATCTCTATGCTCTTCGACGTCTCTTATTTTCTTCTGCCTGGCCAACACCTATCTTTCTAAGACTCAACTCCTCCCTGATGAAAATAAAGAAAAGTGGTACTAACCCCCAGGAGAGGGCCTGGCGCCACGAGCCAGGCTTCACTGCTGTTAGATGCTTGCCTGGTGCTCACAGAGGCCACACTGTCCTCCGGTTGGACAGAAACAATCTCACAGGACGACCTGCACAAGGTCACACTAAAACAGTGATGAAGTGAGACAAAACCAGGACTCCTTCATCATTTTGTCCAAACAAAACCAAGGCCCGCTGCAGGGTCCCAAGTACTCCTCTCCCCCAGCTGATGCTGAGTGACTGTAGCTTCTTTATTAACTACAGCTTGTCTGACTCTAGTCACGCCTTTTTTTTTTTTTTTATAAATTTTGCAATTTATTTTAATTCTTTTTTGGGGGGGAGTTTATTTATTTCAGGCTGTGCTAGGTCTTCATTGCTTTGCACAGGCTTTCTCTAGTTGCACTGAGCAGGGGCTACTCTCTGAAGCCGTGCTCGGGCTTCTCATTGTGGTGGCTTCTCTTGTTGCACAGCGTGGGCTCTACGTGCACAGCGTGGGCTCTACGTGCACAGCATTCAGCAGCTGCGGCGCCCAGGCTTACTTGTTCTGCAGCATGCGGGATCTTCCTGGACCAGGGATCAAACCCGTGTCCCCTGCACTGGCAGGTGGACTCTTATCCACTAGGGAAGTCTGTCACATCTCCTCGAAAAGACTAAGCTACCTACGCAATCACACAACTGTCTCTACCTCTTGTGAACACCCAATCCTGGGCAAATCCCTGCTTCCTTGAAACACCCCCCACCAAATTATCCAACCAAAGCCTAAATCCTATAAGTTCTTTCTAACACCCTTTATGGAGAGACCCCCAAGCTCCCCATGAGGTGAGCTCTCTATCACGAGAATGAGTCATTAAATCCGTTTACCATAAAAAGGAACAAAATTGTGCCATTTGCAGAGATGTGGATGGACCTAGAGACTGTCATACACAGTGAAGTCAGAGAGAGAAAAATAAATACCGTATATTAATGAATGTGTTGGGAATCTAGAAAAATAGTACAGATGAACCTATATGCAAAGCAGAAACAGATACAAATGTAGAGAACAAACATATGGACATCAAGGTGGGAAGAGGGGGTGGGATGGATTAGGAGACTGGCATACAGACACTACTATGTATAAAACAGACAAATAATGAGAGCCCACTGTATAGCGCAGGGAGCTCTACTCAGTGCTCTGTGGTGATCTAAATAGGAAGGAAATCCAAGAAAGAAGGGATGCACATATACACAGCTGGTTCAGTACGTGGAACAGCAGAAACTAACACAGCAGTGTAAAGCTGCTATGTGTGTGCACGTGTAGTCGTGTCCAACTCTGCAACCCCCTGGACTGTAGCCCGCCAGGATCCTCTGTCCATGGGATTTTCCCAGCAAGAATACTCAAGTGGGTTGCCAATTTCTCCTCCAGAGGATCATCCCAATGTAGGGATCAAACCCGGGTCTACCTGTGTCTCCTGCGTGGCAGGCAGGTTATTTACCACTGAGCCACCTGGGAAGCCCCTAAAGCAACGTTCAGTTCAGTTCAGTTCAGCTGCTCAGTCGTGTCCTGCTCTTTGCAACCCCACGAACCGCAGCGCACCAGCCCTCCCTGTCCATCATCAACTCCCGGAGTTCACTCAAACTCACGTCCATTGAGTCGGTGATGCCATCCAGCCATCTCATCCTCTGTCGTCCCCCTCTCCTCCTGCCCTCAATCTTTCCCAGCATCAGAGTCTTTTCAAATGAGTCAGCTCTTTGCATCAGGTGGCTAAAGTACTGAAGTTTCAGCTTCAGCATCAGTCCTTCCAATGAACACCCAGGACTGATCTCCTTTAGGATGGACTGGTTGGATCTCCTTGCAGTCCAAGGGACTCGCAAGAGTCTTCTCCCACACCACAGTTCAAAAGCATCAATTCTTTGGCGCTCAGCTTTCTTTATAGTCCAACTCTCACATCCATACATGACCACTGGAAAAACCATAGCCTTGGCCAATGGACCTTTGTTGGCAAAGTAATGTCTCTGCTTTTGAATATGCTATCTAGGTTGGTCATAACTTTTCTTCCAAGGAGTAAGCATCTTTATATTTCATGGCTGTAGTCACCATCTGCAGTGATTTTGAAAGCAGCTATACTCCAATTAAAAGAAAAAAAAACCCTGTTTAACTAAATTAGATATATTTCTAATGGCCTCTGCTAAAGAACATTGACAACTCTCATGGTAGGAAAGGGTGGTAAAGTTTCTAGGAGGGAAGTTAACTGAGTGCCAATCTGAAGGCTTCCACTTTCTGTGACGCAATACTCTGGCATCACCCTGGTTATCTTGAGGATGAAGGAAAGGTGGAGTAAATCAAAAGTTGGAGGAAAGTGAAAAATGTCTGATTTAAGTCTCTGGAAAGTGGGAAAGGGAGCTAGCCAAAGCATCATACTGGAATGAATGAGTCAGCTCTGTAAGGGTGCAGATGAGGCTGGCTGACACGAATCCACACAGGGCCAAGTTGTCCTGCTGTGTGATTTCTACCATCAGTATTCAAGCTGGAAATGGAGAGTCTGGTTCAATCCAGGGTCTGAGGTTTACTAGGATGAAGGGCAAGGGAGATAAAGGCATTGCCAAGAGATTACCAGGGAATGGACTATGAACTCTGAGCTCAACTGACAGGCAGGAGCCTAGAGGGAAGCATCTAAAGGCTGGAGAAAACCATGGACGTCCTAGGGTTTTGAAGGCAGAACAGAAATAACTGATCAAGCATGCTGAAGAGACTGGGGTTGGAGGGTGCTGCACTGTTCATCTGTGAGGTGGTATACACAGCACCTGGAAATCCAGGGGATTATGGCAGGAATGGTAAGAGAGGCGAATGAGCACAGGTAATCACTGCAGGCGAGGTGTTCAAGAAAACAAGTGCCCTGCCTATAGGGTGGATCCTGCACACACACACTAGAAAGTCAACTATGATGATGGCATGAACTGAGGCAGAGGAAGGCTTGTGGGCCAGGTGCCCAAGTCGTCAGTGAATTAGGTGAGTAACCAGCAAACAGACAGAAAACAGTAATATGGAGGAGAGGATGCTGGGGACATGGGTCTCAAAGAAATGGGGGGAGGAGACAAAGGGCAGTAAGGACACAAATTTTGACCATCCTGATGCTAGGACCCTGGAGAAGGAAATGACAACCCACTCCAGTATTCTTGCCTGGAGGATCCCATTGACAGAGGAGCCTGGCAGGCCATAGTCCATGGGGTTGCAGAGAGTCACATATGACTGAAGCGACTAAGCACACACGTGTGCTAGGGCAGTCAGGGTATGAGAAAACAGAGCTGTGACTTGGCTTCAAGTAAACGATGCCCCCAGGGAAGGGCCAGGGTCAGTGGAAAGAGAGGGACGGAACGACTAAAGACAGGCTAAGGAAATAGAGGTGGCTGGTGATCAGAGTAGTAATTTCAAAGGACTCAGTGGGGACTGCAGGAGGGAGCTGGGGGTCAAAGGTAAACAAGAGTGGGAAACTGACTGAGGGGCATGGGACAAAGTAGGCGATAGAAGAGGAGGAATGGGGAGTGGGGATAAGTTAGCAAGAACGCTGAGTGCTTTATAGATAGCTGTTGAATCAGACGGGATTCTTAGGGATAAACCTAGTATACCTGATCACAAGAGTTCTAACTATTGGACTGTAGGAGGGACAGAGTCTGTGGTAGTGACGATGATGAAGAGTGGGGACAATGGGATGCTGCTGATGACAACGACCACCAATTTTGAACACCTACTATGTACCAAGCACTGCTGGAGGCACTCCACATTTAATCCTCACAACAGCTCTCTAACACCAGGAAGGGCCCTGTACCAAAGAAGAGAGCACATTAAAACAGAAACAACAGGGACTTCCCTGGTGGACCAGTGGTTAAGAATCCACCTTCCAATGCAGAGGAACTAAGGGTTTGATCCCTGGTTGGGGAACTAATATCCCACGTTCCACACAGCAACGAAGCCCACGAGCCACAACTAGAGAATCTGTGCACTGCAATCAAGAGCCTGCATGCTGCAATGGAAGATCCGGCATGCCACAACTAAGACCCAGTGAAGCCAAATAAATAAATTAATTAAAAAAGAAAGAAAGAAAGAAACAGCAGAACAGTAGGAGCCCTGGGGAGCTAACTGGCTCTTTGAACATTATTTTAGGGATTTTACAGCTACAACTCAGGGTGGCAGGAACCAGTCGAACTCACAGCTATTTCAGTAACTTCAAACAAACAACATTTAGACTGGAGGCAAATTAAAACTAGCAATAAGAATTTACTTTAGGCTTTTCTTCATGCCAGATCCTGTGCTAACCTCTGCATGATCTCATTTAATCCTTAATCCTCCCATCCAAAAGGCCAGTGACTATTACTATCCTCATTTTCAAGATGAGGAAACTGAGGCAGAAACAGAGTAATGTGCCCACAATTCACACAGGGAATCTCTACTTAACAAGATGAATTTGTGACTAGACTCATGGGTTCCAAACGTTACAGGGAAGATGCAGGTCACAGTATCACAGACTTCGAAAGTCCTCGAATCCTGCAAAACATTTTTAAAACATTAACTTATGGATTCTCACCATCTCATTGCATGTTGTTTTCCAGATGAGAGAAAACCTGGTGCAAAAAAAAAAGGGGGGGGGCTCTGAAGAAATGCATCCAGATGGCAAACAGGTCTGGTTTTTATAGACCCAAGACCCATCCCAGAAGGTTCTGATTCAGTGGATCCAGAGTCGGGCCCAAGTAACTGCATATCTTTTAAAACACAGGCTATGCTAGTGTGCAGTTCAGACTCGGAACCACTGCCTTAGATTCTCTGCAGTTCCAAACCCAAACTTTCTCTACAATGTTGAGATGGCTGAAGAACAGTGAGGGCACTAAAAAATGAAGCAGAGAAGAGCTGAGATTATAAAACTATCCAAGAGAGAGCCAAGGAAAGACACGCTCTAGTTACATTATTTCTCTGTACTTTTTGTGTCTGAACTATTTTATAGCTAATTTGCTTTTTTTAAAAATCATTTTTATTGGAATATGGTTGATTTATAATGTTGCATTAGTTTCTGCTGTTACAGCAAAGTGAACCAGTTATACATAGACATATATCCACTCTTTTTTAGATTCTCTTCCCATAAAGGTCATTATGGAGTACTGAGTAGAGTTTCCTGTGCTATAAAGTAGGTTCTTCTTAGTTATCTCTTTTATATATAGCAGCTAATTAGCTTTAAGTAACCAAGTTGGCCAGATTTTCCAGGTAGTGCTAGTTGTAAAGAATCCCCCTGTCAATGCAGGAGACCCAAGAGACGCAGGTTCAATCCCTGGGTCGAGAAGATCCCCTGGAGAAGGGCATGGCAACCCACTCCAGTATTCTTGCCTGGAGAATCCCAGGAACGGAGGAGCCTGGTGGACTACAGAATTGGGGTCACAAAGAGTCAGACACAAGTGAAGTGACTTAGCACACACGCGAGCAAGCAAGTTGGCCACAAATATTACCAACAAATATTAAATAAGCCAATCATTACCAATTGATATTAAGTAAACCTAACCCTAACCTGCTCTTGAAAAGTATTTTATTTTCCTCTGATAATTCTGAAGACACTTCTGATTTTCTTAGCAAACAGCAGCCAATATGAGAAAAACTGCTCTTAATCCAACAGTGCTACAGATGTAGTCAACAGCAACCAAAAGCTGGAGAAGAAATAAGTTGGGTATGGTTCATTTAAGTCCACAAATTCCACCAAGAACTGCCTTCACGCCTTTAATACTTATGAATGTATTTATTTATGTAATCACCCACCACTAACACCTAGTACATGCCAGACACTGTTCTAAGTGCTTTACTAATATTGAATATCACTTCATCCTTACTTTACAGATGACTGAATATCATTTCATCCCCACTTTATAGATCAGGAGATTGAGACAGAGAGTAGTGTAGTAGCCTGCGCAAGTATCCACAGCCGGGACCAGCCTGACAGTCCGGCTCCAGAGTCAATGTTCTGAATCACTATGCTTGGTCTCCAAGAACCTACACAAAGTACCAGCCCTAACCCAAAACTTTTGTTTTCTGGACTCAGTCCCTACAGGGCCCCAGCTTCCAAGGCATTTATTCAGTTCCTCTAACAGTTCATGAGCCTTCTTTGCTCTGCCTGAATACCCTCCTACACGCCTATTCTCTTTTTTTTTTTTTTAAGTCTTCTGTTCCCAGCTCAAACATTATCAACTAAATTACAAACTCTAATGGTGCACTGTATTTCTAAGCACACAACACAAAATTGTAATTATGCTACTTCCTGAGTAAGTACTTGCTTCCTGCCTTTTCCAAGCAGGCAGGTGAGTTCAGACACCATGTCAATCTTGTTCATCTTTTGTTCTCAATCACTGAATACCTACCAACCAAAAGGAAAAGCCTGGCACAAAGTAAGCTCTCAATAATTTTTGCTGAATGAATGAAAGAGTAGCATACACTCAAGCCTCGTGTTTTCTTTTTCATGCTTTCAGGTACTGGACACATACCTCTGCTCACAGCGTCCGCCAGACAGCCCTCACCACACCCCTAAAAGTGTAGACTCCCATAACACACAGGTAAAAGCTCTGGAAAATACTGGCTCTGCACGCAAATATTAAGTGGCCCTGGACAGGTCATCTCCCCCATTAACTGGCCTGAGTTTCAGGTGCACAATGGGGATCATGACAAGTCCCATTGAAACATAACCTATGAAAGAGGGAGGACCTGCACTTCTCCTCATAACCCATCAAAACTACAGTTATTACTTGCTTCACGTGTTTCCAACAAAAATGTGGCTCCGAGAAGGCCAAGTCCACGTCTGCCTGGTTCGGCGCCATGTCCCAGGCACAATAACCCCAGGCATGTACAGTGCCTGGCAAACGGCAAAAGTTGGATAATAAAATGTGAAGTAGATGAATCCCTGCTCTGAGCATTTCACAGATGTCACACCAGTTGACCGATGCCTTTTGGCGTAAAAGCGTATTCCTTAGACACAGCCCGCACCCCCGACCTAGGCCCCAGACCCCCGGAACGCTGGCCCCTAACCCCGCGCCGGGCAGGCACCTCTTGCATATAGAAGCATCTTCGCAAGTGCCGCGCACGCCCTCGTCGTCCGTGTCAGTAGGGGAAGAACAGGTGGTGAAAGAGGGCCTCCTCAGGCTAGCAGCCATGGGTGTGGAGGTTTCGGGGTGGTGCGTCCACCGGAGACATGTAAACCGGATTGACGGACGCCTGAGGAAAGTGAGCGGGAGAGAAGGCAGGAGAGAGGGGCTGGGCTCCACCAGGCTCAGCTGGCGCAGTTTAGTGACGCCACCCGCGGCGGCTGCCCCAGCTTCCCTCTGATTGGCCTCTCTATGGAGATGCTCATTGGACAATTTCCCACCCACTCAGTCTGAGGAGATGCCCATTGGATCACGCCTTTGGCCCCGCCCACACAACCCGGAAATTCCCTGAGGGGAAAAGTAAACTGATATTGACGCAAGAGAGCACCGCAATGCTCTCCGGGAAGTGTAGTCTTAGCTGCTTTGGAAGGCCACCTGGTTTCCACAGCTAGTCACGGAATTTTATAACTGTAATTAACTCAAGGCGGAAGAGCTTGCAGGATCCTCAGCGTTGTGGCGAAGGACAGAGTATACAGCCAGCAACAAGTGTCAGTGTTAACAGTGAGTTGGGGCTCAGTCTTATTCAGCAACTCAACAAATATTTATTGAGCGCCTACTCCGCGCCAGTCACACAAAATCACCCTAGCTATATTTAAAGTGTGTGTGTGTGAAGTCATGGTGGTGACCAGGTTGGTACAATCAGAATGAATTCCAGGAGTTGGATGGGAGTCGCAAAACCTAGAAAAAGCTCTCTTTTCCTGCAGACTTAAACGCAGGAGGCTGTACCTTTGGAGCTACCGAGAGCCATCCTACTATCTCATATCGCCTGAGAATGATGCTTATTGGAATGGCCCATGGAGTCTGGAGGACTGTGTGCTAGTTAGGGGTAACCTGGCTTTGCAGTGTGGGAGCTTATGGGAACATCCCCAGAACCTGTGACGCTAATCAATCAGAAGAAGCTGAATTCAGAAAGATGAAATGAACCGTTATCCAGCACTTGGAGCTTTCATCCTGAGCTGAGTGTACATTATTTCTCCCTACCCATCACCACGTGATAGAAAGTCAATGAAACCATTATATTCGTTCTTCGCTGGCCCAGTATTCCAAGTTTTTGGCCTATAATGTCATAGCTGTAGCCTATTGAAAAGTCTATCTTTCCTTCTTTGAACTACTTTCGCACCTTTCTCAAAAATTAGTTCAGCCTATTTGTGTGGGACTATTTCTGGGTTCTGTGTTCATTGATCCATGTATCTATGTCTCTGCAAATACTACATAGTCCTGGTTACTCTGCTGCTGCGGCTAAGTGACTTCAGTCGTGTCCGACTCTGTGCGACCCCATAGACGGCAGCCCACCAGGCTCCCCCATCCCTGGGATTCTCCAGGCAAGAGCACTGGAGTGGGTTGCCATTTCCTTCTCCAATGCATGAAAGTGAAAAGTGAAAGTGAAGTCGCTCAGTCATATCCGACTCTACGTGACCCCATGGACTGCAGCCTACCAGGCTCCTCCATCCATGGGATTTTCCAGGCAAGAGTACTGGAGTGAGGTGCCGTCACCTTCTCCCCTGGTTACTCTAGATATACATTAATAATAAGTTTTAAAACAGTGAACTGACTGCTCCCATTTTATTACTTTTTCAAAGTTGTTTTGGCTATTCTATTTCCCTTATCTTTCCATAAAATTTTAGATTAATCTTGTCTATATCTAGGGAAAAAGGCATACTGGGTTTTGATAGGAATTACATTAAATCTATCAATTTGGGGAGAATTGACATTTTACTATGTTTTGTCTTCAAATTCATGACCATAGCATATCTCTGCATTTATTTAGACCTTTGATTTATTTTATTAATGTTGTAGAGTTTTCAGTATACGAGTCCTGGACATACTTTATTAGATTTACACTTGATTATTTTAATTAGTGATTGTAAACGTATTGTAATTTTTGGCATCCACATGTTCATTGCTAATATCTAGAAATACTGTTGATGGTTGTGTTTGTTTTGTATCCTGTGACATTATTGAACTCAGTTACTTTTTAATAACTTCTTGTGGCATGAGGTCTGCAATTAGAGTTCTATTGTTTTTTCTCCTTTTTGCTGTACCTCACAGCATATAGGACTTCCCTGGTGGCTCAGCTAGTAAAGAATCCGCCTGCAATGTGGGAGACCTGGGGTTTGATCCCTAG
Organism: Bos taurus; assembly: GCF_002263795.3. Taxonomy (NCBI): domain Eukaryota; kingdom Metazoa; phylum Chordata; class Mammalia; order Artiodactyla; family Bovidae; genus Bos; species Bos taurus. The sequence goes on along the minus strand of NC_037352.1, from coordinate 22,695,044 downwards.
GTTGGGAAGATTCCCTGGAGAAGGGAAAGGCTACCCACTCCAGTATTCCAGCCTGGAGAATCCCATGGACTATATGGCCCATGAGGTCACAAAGAGTCAGACACAACTGAACGACTTTCACTCACTCACTCACTCACTCACTCTCACAGCATACAGGATCTTAGCTCCCTGACCAGGGATCAAACCCATGCCCCCTCCTGTAGAAGCTCAGAGACGTAACCACTGGACTGCCAGGGAAGTCCCAAGATTCAACCTTGAGAGCTGTTTTAACATCTAGTAAAGTTGAGAGGGCCTCAAATGGCTTAACTGCAATTCTCCACTCCCTCTTCTCCCACAGGTAAAGTTCCCCTAGCCATATTATCCTTCTTAGCATAAGAACCAGACACAGTGCCTGCTCATTCCCAAGTAGCAGACTTCAGTTCTGTTCAGCCCGCTGAATTATTCAAATAGGCAGGAACCAGGGCCCATCCCCATTCTTTGGTATTACAAAGTCTGCCTCCCAAGCCCCTGCTTGTTCATTCTGTTTCCAAGTGCAACCTCCTGTATGGCCCTGCATGATATGTGGTGTCTTCCCCTGGGCTGTAGGTAAATGTGGCTCATAAATTGCTGTCCATCCTGTCTTTTGGGGTCGAGTGTTGAGTGTCAGCCAACCCCATTAACCTAGGGTTGGAGTTCCTCTTTCCCCATGGATTGAAAAAGTAAAACAATTTGCATCACAAATAGGATGGTCTAACTCAATTAAGGATACCTCGTTAGCTTTAACTATGGGTTCCTTTGCTAGTTAACTGGTTTGCAAGGCAGTAGTTACTATCTTGGATGTAAGTGCCAGTTGCTGGCCAGCTTGGGCTTTAGCTCATGTTCTGTTATCTCAAATGGATTTTGCCATCTCCTTCCACTCTGTGGTCTCATGCTGGCCAACTAGGCAGAAACTATTGTTAATTGACTATGTCCCAGAGTGAGGTGCCATCGAGTGTGGCTTGTGTCTGGCAGGTGGTCGCTGAGGCTCCTACTTGAGATCAGAAACAACATAAAGTCCTAACTGATGGATGCTAGAGTTCCGCAGCACTTTGCTTACTGTGTCCAGCCTGATGACCATCACTGGCTGCTTAGGGCAGTCATAGGGACTCTGTTTGGGAAAGTAGCGCCTTCCTGGGGCGCTTGTGTTTGTAGTCTTGGGGATGAACCTTTGTTTTGTTTGTAGAAAGGAAGGAGGCCACGACCTCAGGAAGATTTAAGAATGACTACTTGATTGACTCCTGAGTCACTGCTGTTCAGGCAAAGGTAGTGTCTTTGCCCATCTCCTGTGCTGCAACTTCTCTTGGGATTCTTGTGTGCTCTCCTGACCCCTAAGGATTTGGAGGTGCACATCCATGGCAGTTCATGGTCTGAGAACTGATTAGAAAAAAACAAAAGTAGGGGGAAAGGGGCAGTGATACTCAACTGCTCTCTCAGTGCAAAACCCCCAGTCAACACCTGTGAGTTTTGCTTCCCATTGTTACTTACCAGCACACCAAAGGACTGATCAAGATTAGTCTAGGGCTTGAGGCCCCCACCCAGCCCATAGACAAAATGATCTTACTGGATGTGGATTCTAACACTGTGGAGATGTACTGGCATTCTCTGGAGGAAGGGAATAGCCTTCTATAGGGCCTGCCATCCAGCTTTCTTTCCCCATAACCACCCAGATGCTCTGCACCACCTGTGATTGGACAGAGACAGAAACAAAAACCTGTGACGTTAGATGGTTAGAAATCAAAAATGTCCTGAGACACTGTGCTCCAGGGGTTTGGGGAAACAGTGCACATGGGGGAAGAGGTAGGGCTGCAGCAAAAGATGGTTTTGATCCACCAGCTTCAGGGCTGTGATCTTTTTCTGACTCCCTGCTGCCTACCCTGGTGTGGCACAAAATCCATGTCATCAAGGTTATGAGCAAAAACATTCGTGGTGGCCCTGTGTCACAATGAAGGGATTAATTCAAACATGACTTAAGTCCAGGTTGCTAAACTCTATAACCACTGTCATGAGAGAGGCCCTAATCCTGAAAATACTGATCTGAGAGATTCTTTGTAGGAAAAATAATAATAAATGTGAGCAGGGTAAAAAGACCCCCACCCCACCCCAGGACTTCCCTGATGATCCAGTGTTTAGGACTCTGCCCTCCAGCACCATGGAGGCTTCAATCCCTGGCTGGGAAACAGGTTCTGCATGCTGTGGGGTGCGGCCAAAAATTTTTCAAAACAGACCCTCCCCCATCAAGTATATCCAGTGACAAAAAAAAAAAAAAGAATGAATGAAAGAAACCTAGATACAGGGGGAGGTACCAAAAGATTCAATTAAACAAAAGTTCACCATTTGACCCAAATGGGAAACCAAAGTTTACTGAAAATACATTTTATGGCAAAAACATAAAGGGAGCTGATTGGTTTTTGTGCATCTGCAATATAGGCTTGGGACTAATTTTAACATCTGCCAAAATGCAACAGTTGGCAAGCTTTCATGGACTTTATACTAAAGCATCAAATTACAGTTATACCTAGTGTAATAACCATGCTTTCTAGTTCCTGTATTTAATGCTTTGATATCTGAGGCCTTGCTCCTCTTGGATAAACTGCCCTGCAAGGGTTAGCTAATCCCTAAAGATAGCAAACAACTCACCTGTGAATGTACCTTTCACATGTAAACTGGCCAACCAGAGCCCACACTCACAACCACCTCCTCTATGGGGTTCTTACAATCTGGACCGCTATCCCTCTGCTCTAATTACCCCAGAGATGGGCACCAGACAACTAGGGACACCACTGTGCCCCAGAGCCCACTGAGGTTATTCAAATTAGCCAATCCTAAACCTGCTTGCCCTGCCTCACCTTCTCCCTCCCATGGAAACCATGAGACAGACTCTTGCCCCCTTCTGTTCCTTGCTCCCTCTGCCTCCTTATGGATCCTTGTGCTTCCCCAAGTGGCCCTCCATGGTGAGCTGGGCCTCCTGTTTCTCAGGATCTGTAGGCATAAAAAGCTTCTTTCATTTCTATATCTCTGTGTCTTACCATACCTGATTAAAATGAATCTCAGATACCCTTAAAACACCTGCTGCTGCTAAGTCACTTCAGTTGTGTCTCACTCTGTGCGACACTGTGGACTGTAGCCTGCCAGGCCCCTCTGTCCATGGGATTCTCCAAGGAAGAATAGTGGAGTGGGTTGCCATGCCCTCCTCCAGGGGATCTTCCCAACCCAGGGATCGAACCAGCATCACTTATATTTCCTGCATTAGCAGGTAGGTTCTTTACCACTAGCGCCACCTGGGAAGCCCTAAAACACCTAAATTTAAATATACTAAATATTTTGCTAATTATAGATGTGGCTGCTAGGTTTCATTCAATGCCGATTTCAACATCCTTTCAGCCAGTTTGCCGTCATCTCCAAAGGAGCACAGTACATTTTCACCTTGTTACCCTCAGGGTCCCGAAACAGCTCTGCTATCACACACAGCCTTTGCAGACAGTCTTAACTGCACCCACCTTTCTCCAGGAGTACAAGTATGACATTACCTGTATTTATTTTATTAGTTTTTATTGCAGTATAGTTACTTTATAATATTGTGTTAGTTTCATTATCAAAATGAACCAGCCATCCATATACATATATCTCTTCCCTTTAGGATTTCCCTCCCATTCAGGTCCCCACAGTACCTGAAGTATGTTCCTATCAGTTGTCTATTTTATACATAGTATCAATATGTGAACCCTGAACTTCCTGATGTTCAAGCTGGTTTTAGAAAGGGCAGAGGAACCAGAGATCAAATTGCCAACATCCACTGGATCATGGAAAAAGCAAGAAAGTTCCGAAAAGCATCTATTTCTGCTTTATTGACTATGCCAAAGCCTTTGACTGTGTGGATCACAATAAACTGTGGAAAATTCTGAAAGAGATGGGAAGACCACCTGATCTGCCTCTTGAGAAATTTGTATGCAGGTCAGGAAGCAACAGTTAGAACTGGACATGGAACAACAGACTGGTTCCAAATAGGAAAAGGAGTATGTCAAGGCTGTATATTGTCACCCTGTTTATTTAATTATATGCAGAGTACATCATGAGAAGTGCTGGACTGGAAGAAGCACAAGCTGGAATCAAGATTGCTGGGAGAAATATCAATAACCTCAGATATGCAGCTGACAACACCCTTATGGCAGAAAGTGAAGAGGAACTCAAAAGCCTCTTGATGAAAGTGAAAGTGGAGAGTGAAAAAGTTGGCTTAAAGCTCAACATTCAGAAAACGAAGATCATGGCATCTGGTTCCACAACTTCATGGGAAATAGATGGGGAAACAGTGGAAACAGTGTCAGACTTTATTTTTGGGGGCTCCAAAATCACTACAGATGGTAACTGCAGCCATGAAATTAAAAGATGCTTACTCCTTGGAAGGAAAGTTATGACCAACCTAGATAGCATATTCAAAAGCAGAGACATTACTTTGCCAACAAAGGTTCGTCTAGTCAAGGCTATGGTTTTTCCTGTGGTTATGTATAGATGTGAGAGTTGGACAGTGAAGGAGGCTGAGCGCCGAAGAATTGATGCTTTTGAACTGTTGTGTTGGAGAAGACTCTTGAGAGTCCCTTGGACTGCAAGGAGATCCAACCAGTCCATTCTGAAGGAGATCAGCCCTGGGATTTCTTGGAAAGGAATGATGCTAAAGCTGAAACTCCAGTACTTTGGCCACCTCATGCGAAGAGTTGACTCATTGGAAAAGACTCTGATGCTGGGAGGGATTGGGGGCAGGAGGAGAAGGGGACGACAGAGGATGAGATGGCTGGATGACATCACTGACTCGATGGACGTGAGTCTGAGTGAACTCCGGGAGTTGGTGATGGACAGGGAGGCCTGGCGTGCTGCGATTCATGGGGTCGCAAAGAGTCGGACACGACTGAGCAACTGATCTGATCTGATCTGATCTGATCAACAGTGTGGGCTTCTTAGGTGGCACTCACGGTTAAAAAAAAAAAAAAAAAAACCCACCTGCCAATGCAGAAGACAGAAGAATCGGGTTCAGTCCTGGAATCTGGAAGATCCCCTGGAGGAGGAAATGGCAACTCACTCAGGTATTCTTGCCTGGAGAATTCCATGGACAGAGGAGCCTGGTGGGCTACAGTCCATAGGGTCGCAACACGCATGCATGTCAATAGTGTATATGTGAAGGACGACATTACCTTTATGACGTCCTCCTTTGCACACATTTGTTTGACACACTTGTTAAGGACACACGAGTCCAACATCTTTTAGTCCTTTTTGGATTCTTGGGAAAACATATCCCTTGTTTACAAATTTTACTTAAGCCCGTTTATGCTGTTACTTTTAAATGAGCCCACCTTGAGTGGAGACTCCTCCAACAACAGGCTCTAGAACCTAAAATCAACAGGCACTCCCTTTAGTGCCCTCAGAGACTCCTTCAGTGAAGAGGCTTTAGCAACTTCCTCTCCTGCCTCATGGAGTCTCTGGACTGCCCATGTTGTCTATAAGTCATCCTTGGGCTTCTGATGCAAGAAATTGCTCTCTTTGGCCCTGTGTCACATACCATCAGAGCAGGAATCTCTGGCCACACATTGAAAACTGTGTCTCTCCCAGATCCCGAGTTTCCATACCCAGCTGCCCATGATTCCTTGACATAGGAGCAAAGGTATGGGTCCCCAAGCTCAGCATGGGTAGCAAGGCCTCCTTGCTACAGGATGGACCCAAACTTGGGCCATCTGGCACATCTTACTTGTAGGTGGGCGTGGCCTCCAGTCATCAGTCCATTGCCAGATGCCCTGGAGCTAGAAGATGTCACCTTTCCCTCCGGCCCTTTGGGATCAACTGAGTGAATATCAGTGAGTTCAGATACTTTATGTCGTAGAGGACCACCTCTTCCTCTTGGTCAAGCACCAACTTCACTGCCTAGGAAAGGGCTTCACCTACTACCTAAAAGTTTCATCGTCAGCAAGGTTTAAACTGACATCAAGGGACTTCCCCAGTGGTCCAGCAGTTAAGACTTCGCTTTCTAATGCAGGGAGTATGGGGTCAATGCCTGGCTGGGAAACTAAGATCCCACATGACTCATGGCCAAAAACCAAACATAAAACAGAAGCGATATTCCAACAAATTCAATAAGAACTTTAAAAATAGTCCGTATCAAAAAAAAAAAATCTTTAAAAAGCAAACAAACTGATGCCAAGGTATCAAATATTCAATTGTGGTATGAAGCCATGAAATCAAGTGTTAAGGGTTTTGCCTTGACATCTGATCAAATCAGAGGGCTTCAAATGACCTGACTTCAAACTCCCCTCCCTTTCTGCCCCCACAGGTAAGGTCCCCTAGCCAAATCACTCTCCTTATCACAGGGGCCAGGCACAGTTTATCCCCAAGAGCAGCCTCCAGGTCCCTGCCAGCCTGTGAAGTCAAACAACACTCTAGAGGGGGAATTAAAGATACCTCCAATCTCTTGTTCCTCCAAAGTCCTCCCTCTAAAGCCCCTGCTTGTTTTTCATTTCCCAAGTGCAGCCTCTGTGGCCCTACATGGTGTCGGCACGTCCTTCCCTGGGCTATAAGTATATGTGACGAATAAACTGCTGGAGGGCTTATCTGTTCAATGTCGGGCCCTCACCATAACTCTAGAGTGGGAATGCCCTTCCCCACAATGGGTGGAAAGGAAGCAAATGAGACACTTCTTTGATCTGCACTCTTGGGGAGGCATTATCCTGCTATGATCAAGCTCGTGGGCTTGAAGTTATTTGGGTAATTGTCTGTCTGGGTTTGCAAGAAGTCACATATAGCTGGAGGGTGGCCTGTGGGTGGTTGAGGAGTAGGAAGTAAGGTTACTTTGGTAACCTTTGTTTTGGTTACTTCTTTAAAGTTAGGCTACAGGCTGTGGGAACCCCTAAGGTAATTTAAAGCTGGGAAGTATCATCAGATCTTTATGCTGGAAAGTTCAGTTTTACTGACGTCTGCAAAATGGACTCAAGGAGACCCAGGAGTGGCACCAGCAAGACCAGTGAGGAGCCTGCTGTACTAGTTCATGGAAGAGACAGGAAAGGAAGGAATTGAGGGCCCTTTGGTAGTTGACTGGATATGGAGCAGGGGAGACAAAAAGATCAATCATGACTCTGATGCCTCTTGTTTGGGTGACAAGATGGACACGGGTTTTAGGAGATGATAAAAGGAACGGAGGAGGATTCTGAAGGAAGATCCTGAGTTCCCTTTTGGACACGTTGATTTTGAGAAGCCCACGGATGTCCTGACAGAGGTGTCCAGCAGACAATCAGATAAGTCAGTATGGAGTCAGGAGAAGGGGGAGGTCAAATATAGCCATTCAGAAGTCATCATCAGCGTCCAGGTGAAAGTAGAGGGGATGAGCTTGCCCTGAGACCACAGGGAGGTGCAGTTAGCTGAAAGCGGTACCTTAGAGAACAAATCCATCACGAAGTTGTCCGAAGAACCTGCTGTAGAGCACAGGGAACTCTGCTCACTGTTAGGTAGCAGCCTGGATGGGAGGAGAGTTTGCGAGAGACTGAATACGTGTATATGTATGGCTGAGTCCCTTTGCTCTTCACCTGAAGCTATAACATTGTTAATCAGCTATACCCCAATGCAATATAAAAAGTTCAAAAAAAAAAAAAAGTGATCCAAAGAAGAAGTCACAGAAGAAACAGAGATAGAAGATTCTGATGTTAGGAAAGGATCTTAAGGAGAGTAGCATCTCCAAAAGAAAGAAGGTGGAGAGAACTTTTAAGAATGAAGATGGGGCTAACATTTAGAAGATATTACCAAGAGTTTAGGGAAATAAGAAGACTGCTTTCTAATGCATTAGAAAGAAATGGCAAACCACTCCAGTATTCTTGCCTGGAAAATCCCATGGACAGAGGAGCCTGGCAGGCTATAGTCCATGGGATAGCGAGAGTCGGACACAAATTAGCGACTAAACCACCACCACCACTGAGAGTTTAGGGAAATAAGAAGACTACTTTCTAATGCATTAGAAAATACCTGGGACATTGAGACAAGATTTTGTGGTGCTTTCAAAAAGAAGTCCGCGAGGACTTCCCTGGTAGCAGAGTGAATAAGAATCCACCCGCCAATGCAAGGGTCCCGGGTTTGATCCCTGGTCTGGGAAGATGCTACATGCTGCAGAGCAATTAACCCGTGCGCCGCAACTACTGAAACCCGCGTGTCCTAGAGCCCTGCTCTGCAACAAGAGAAGCCACCACAATGAGAAGCTCAGTTCAGTTCAGTTCAGTCGCTCAGTCGTGTCTGACTCTTTGCGACCCCATGAATCGCAGCATGCCAGGCCTCCCTGTCCATCACCAACTCCTGGAGTTCACCCAGACTCATGTCCATCGAGTCAGTGATGCCATCCAGCCATCTCATCCTCTGTTGTCCCCTTCTCCTCCTGCCCCCAATCCCTCCCAGCATCAGAGTCTTTTCCAATGAGTCAATTCTTCATATGAGGTGGCCAAAGTACTGGAGTTTCAGCTTTAGCATCATTCCTTCCAAAGAAATCCCAGGGCTGATCTCCTTCAGAATGGACTGGTTGGATCTCCTTGCAGTCCAAGGGACTCTCAAGAGTCTTCTCCAACACCACAGTTCAAAAGCATCAATTCTTTGGTGCTCAGCCTTCTTCACAGTCCAACTCTCACATCCATACATGACCACAGGAAAAACCATAGCCTTGACTAGACAAACCTTTGTTGGCAAAGTAATGTCTCTGCTTTTGAATATGCTATCTAGGTTGGTCATAACTTTCCTTCCAAGGAGTAAGCATCTTTTAATTTCATGGCTGCAATCACCATCTGCATCTGTGATTTTGTAGCCCAAAAAAATAAAGTCTGACACTGTTTCCACTGTTTCCCCATCTATTTCCCATGAAGTGATGGGACTGGATGCCATGATCTTCGTTTTCTGAATGTTGAGCTTTAAGCCAACTTTTTCACTCTCCACTTTCACTTTCATCAAGAGGCTTTTGAGTTCCTCTTCACTTTCTGCCATAAGGGTGGTGTCAGCTGCAGATCTGAGGTTATTGATATTTCTCCCCGCAATCTTGATTCCAGCTTGTGTTTCTTCCAGTCCAGCGTTTCTCATGATGTACTCTGCATAGAAGTTAAATAAGCAGGGTGACAATATACAGCCTTGACGTACTCCTTCTCCTATTTGGAACCAGTCTGTTGTTCCATGTCCAGTTCTAACTGTTGCTTCCTGACCTGCATACAGATTTCTCAAGAGGCAGGTCAGGTGGTCTGTTATTCCCATCTCTTTCAGAATTTTCCACAGTTTACTGTGATCCACACAGTCAAAGGCTTTGGCATAGTCAATAAAGCAGAAATAGATGTTTTTCTGGAATTCTCTTGCTTTTTCCATGATCCAGCGGATGTTGGCAATTTGATCTCTGGTTCCTCTGCCTTTTCTAAAACCAGCTTGAACATCAGGAAGTTCACGGTTCACATATTGCTGAAGCCTGGCTTGGAGTATTTTGAGCATTACTTTACTAGCGTGTGAGATGAGTGCAATTGTGTGGTAGTTTGAGCTGGAGCACCTCAACTAGAGAAAGCCCGCACAGCAACAAAGACCAAGGACAGCCACAAACGAAATAATTTTTTAAAAAGTCAGTGAGAAATGAGATGGTGGGGAGGAGTGAACAATTTTTTTTCAGAACCTTTGTTGTGAAAGGTAGAGAGAGATGGTGGTAGCTGAAAGAGCAGAAAGGTAAGGATTGCTTGCTAGAGTGACTTGGACAGGCTCTGAAGCTTAGGGGAAAGAGACAGGCACAAGATAAGGCCGGAAGGAAAATCAATGGAATGAAATCTTTTAACAAGTCTGAGTGGATAGTTTCCGGGGCATAATGGAGCAATTAGACTTCAACTGCAAAGCTGGATCCCTTGTCCTCTACAGCAAAAGGGGAAAAGTAGAAGTGGAGGGAAGTGAGTAGATGATTTAATATAGGAAGGGGGTGTGGGAAATTGGGAGTTCCTGACTGCTGGCCTCTAGTGTCTGCAAGAGGACATAAGGCATACTTCAGGAAAGCGATGACAGTTTGGAGCGGTTCTTAAGGAAATGGGCAAGAGAGTTGGTTATGGCCATGATCATTTTGGGGATACAAACTGCGTAAGTGATGATTAATAGGAGCTAGTTAAAAGAATTAGGGTACATCTACACAGCAAATTAACTGCTGCTTTTTAAAAAGGGTAAGAGGGAATTCATTCACACCTGGAAAGATCTCTAAGGTGTAGTGTTTTGTTTTGTTTTTTTTAAAGTCAGAGAATATACACAAATATGTAAATATTTCTAAAAAGCCTGAGAGAACAGTTTACTAATAGAGTAGTTTCCCAGGCAATGAAAGGTTTTCCAGGTGGTACTAATAGTTAAGAACCCACCTGCTAATGCAGGAGATATAAGGGATGCAGGTTTGATTCCTAAGCCAGGAAGATCCTCTGGAGGGGGGCAAGGCAACCCACTCCAGTACTCTTGTGCAGAGAATCCCATGGACAGAGGAGCCTGGCGGGCTGCAGTCCATAGGGTTGCACAGAGTCAGACACGACTGAAGCGACTTAGCACAATAGCACCAGGAAATGAAAAGAGGAGTGGGACTTAGCCAGGAAAAGTAACCTTTCATTCTTAAAAACTTTATGCGTCTTGTACTTTTGGGCTGTCCATGTTTTTTCTTATACAAAGACTGTGCACTTGTATATTCTATCATTTTGAACATTCTGTGTGTATGTGCTTAGTCTTGTCCGACTCTTTGCAACCCCATGGACTGTAGCCTGCCAGGTTCCTCTGTCCATGGGATTTCCCAGGCAAGAATACTGGAGTGTGTTGCCATTTCCTCCTCCAGGAGATCTTCCCAACCCAGGGATTGAAACTGTGTCTCTTGGGTCTCCTGCATTGGCAGGCAGACTCTTTACCACTAGCACCACATGGGAAGTCCCATTTTGAACGTTAACAAAAGATAATATTTTAATTTCCCAAAGTCTACATAAGTATCTGCTTCTTATAAAAACGTGAAAGCATAACAAACACTATTTGAAGCATCCCTTGGCCACAGCCTCCAATCCCACTCATGCCCTTTCTCATAAAAAGTAACTACTGTTGAAGTCTCATAAAAAGTAATTATCTTTGAAGTCCTTAAAATATACACTTTTTTTTTAAAGTATTGATATTTTTATTAAACAAAGTGACTCTGAAAAGTCATGCTCTGGTAAGGCACACACAGTGACTTTGGTTTTTTAAAGTGGCTTAGTTTCTCGTCTCTGAAGAATCATCTATGGCTTTGAAAAGTCTTTCGACGCATCTCCAGCCCTCTTGCCAGGTGACAGCACCAAAGGTGGGTATGTAGGCAAAACATCAGTAACAGCATTTAAAAGAAGATGCCCAGACTCAGCACTTTTAGGTCTGGGTGAGTTAGTCCCAGAGATAGCTGTGAATGTTGATTCACATCTGGTTTTGGGGGTGTGGATTCTGAGATAGTTTTAAGACTTGGTGGTACATTTTTAGTTGGTTTTTTCTTTCCTGGTGAACCCAAAGACTTTGGTTTGAGTGGCTGAAGAGTGAGATGAGATTGTGTTTCTAGAAATTTAACAGATTTCCAAGAAAGAATTCTTCGTCCTTGATTGCTGATTTGGTCTCAGAGGTGTGTTGGGGACACTTTTTGTTCCAAGTCAGCCAGTCATCCATAGGGTACCACTGCCTTGCTCTTCATTCACAATCACATCTATTCCTTCCTTTGTGATACCCAGAGTGTTACGCATTATCTGCAACACTTCATGATGTTGTTTTTGGTGTTTGAAAATACCCTATGAAGAGGTTTCTCACGAGGCTCTCGTCAACTTCTTCTGCATTACTTAGTAACTTCATCAATTTCTTCTGTACCTCACCCAGCACTTCCTGTTGGACCTCATTTTGTCTTTTTCAGATCTTTAACTTGTTCTTCCTTTAGATTCCAGGCAGCATTCACTTTCTCCTGATGTCCTTGTGCCGATGTTAATTTTCCTTCTAGGCTTATCTACCTTCGCCATCCATTCTGCAGCTACCACCTTCAGGTTAGCTAGTGCTTGAGCATCCTCCTTTACTTGTTCTCACGACACAGAAAGCTGTCTCAAAGTGTCATCTCTCTGCGTTGGGATGATATTCACTTGTTCCTTCAATGACTCTATCTGCAAACTGGCTTGTTGATTTGCACTCTCCATTGCATTAGAAGACAGAAGGAACTTTTCCTCCAATGCGGTGACTTTCATTCTTAGTTTAGCCGCTGTCTTCTGCAGCCAAAGCCTTGCAGTTATGAGGCACTTCTGCTTCGACAGCCCATCATGCACTCTCTCCTGCACCTGCTTTAAACGTAGATCTTTGCTGTGTCAATGTTGAACCTCTGTCTAGAGGGCATGGTTTTCCATTTATTTCTGTTTTAGTACCAGTATGGCTTCATTTCTCTCCTGTCGAGGCGTGTCTTTTCTTGCATTGATGTCACTACATTTAAAAAATGACTTATTTCCCGTTTTGCCTTGTTCTGTTTCTTTTAACAGATGCTCAAAAGCAAGTGCCTTCTCCTCCATTGTAAAGTATGCCAATTTTTTCTCTCTCCACATCATAGACAGCTGCATATTTGTCTCTTGCAATGCTTGATTTTCTGTTTCCTTTTCCCTAGATGTTTTTACTATTTTTTCCTCTTCCTCTTCTAGTTGACACATCTCTGATTCAACGCTGACTGCTATCTCCTTCAGGTTGATTACTGCCTGCTTCAAAAGGTCGTTTTCACTAACTTTATTAGTGAAATTTGCACTTAAACAAAGTAATTCATCACTTTTTGCTTGGATTAAAAGCTCCTTTTCCTTAAGTTTTGTAAGTCATCTTGTTTCTCCTGTAGATGCTTAATTTCTGAATCCACTTGTTCACACCGCTTTCTTCCTAGTTCTGAACCATCTGCGATGGAATTGGACAATCTCTGATTATCTTCCTGGAGGGTTCTAATGGTTGCATCTTTTTCCTCCATTAATTTTCTTAACTCTTCAATCTCTTCTTTGAGCATTTTGGAAGAGTCACTCAATTCATCAGCTTTAACTGCCTTAAGAGAGGCTGCTGACGTGGAGCTAAGTGGTTCTTCAGAAGGCTGTGGTAAAATCAGGTCAGACACTCCAAAGAGAAGGCGTTTGGCACTGCTTCTACAAAGCCGCTCTAGGCTGAGATTAATTTGTGCTACCTGCTGCTCCAAGTTTTTTAGTTGGATTTTATCCCTTTCGTCGTTTTGATCAGGTCAGTACAGTTCAACTGTAGTTTAGAATTATTAACCTTGTCAACTGAAACCGGTGCCTGAAATTGTTGAAGTTCTTTCTGAAGACTGGTGGACCCACGCTGCATATTCTGTACCACGGCCATCATGTGCTCTTTGCATTCTTCTAGCATCTTCACCTGCTGTCTCAATTTATCACGTTCCCATAGAAGCTCCTCAAATGGATCCATATGAACGACTCTCACCTACCACCATTGCTGGATGTTTGCACTGTTGCCAGTAAAGTCTGACACTTCTGAGTCAAAGCATCAATTTCAATGTCTTTTTCTCAAACCATGTGGGATGAACTCTGGATTGTTTCTCTAAACATATCCTGATCATTTCTCTAAACAAATATTCTCTAAACATATTTCAGGATATGTTTGGATATGTTCTGGATATGTTAGAGAAATCTGGTGGAGAGTTCTGTGATGGCATCTTTGAGTTTCAGGAGGTCAGCTTCTTTGGCAACAATTACATCTATCATTCTGAAATTTTCTCTTGTAAGATGATTATTTTCCCTAGTTTTCTCATCTAAAACAGCTAACATTAATTGATGAATCTCTTCATTACCTTGGCCACTGGAAGAAGCTGAAGATACTATCATACAAAGAAACCATATCTCCAAATTTTTTGCCAGATGAGCTGAGTTAGCTTACTATTCTCACCATGGGACAGCTGATCAATCTGTTCAGTTAAAAGAGTATACTTTTCAGTTAGAAGTTTAATCTCCAATTTTTGTTATTTCTTGTAATAACCTTTCAGTTTCGGCTTTAGATCAGTCATGCTTTTCACTTCCGTTTTCTATGTGAAGGCTCTGAACTTCTTTCTGTTACTCGAAAAATGTCACAGCATTCTACTGGCATGTACTGGGATTCTTCAGGCAACTGGGTTTTGATTTGTTCTGCTGCATTTTGCAAATTCCCGATTTCCTCCCCTTGGGCGGAAAAGAGCTGATTGTGTTTAATATTCATTTGCTCTCGTTGGTATCTGAGATCTTTCTATTTCTTTTGATGAGATTTAATTTCAAGATTATCTTCAACTGTGCTCCATGGAGAGTCCTCAGATTCTATTTCTGGAACAGTTTTAGGGTTAATCATTGTTGCGGTTTGACTGTGTTCTTCCCTCAGTTGTTCCAATTCTTCTTTCAGATGATTATTTTCTTCTCTCATGGATGCAAGACTTTGGCTTTTTCCACTATGGTTTGCTGCAAATTTTCCATTTTTCTTAAGGCTTGAGCATACTGATTTAACTCCTCCTGAAGCTGTGAACCTCCTTGAAGTTTTTCAATAAAAAAATGTCTTTCTCCCTTATGTTGTTTCAACTGCTTCTGCTCTTCTAAACTAGACAAAATTTCTTTGGTTTCTTTGTGGTCAGCAATCATCTGCTCAACAGTATTTCTCTTGACCGAGTTTAACCAAACCCTCACACTCCAGCTAATAGGCAGAGCTGTCTGGGTTCTCTGTACTTGACAGCTCTTTAATAGCTTGCTCAGACTTCCTCCTTTCTTCCAATAGCCTCTGTTCCGCCTGACACAATTCTGCTTCTGTCCTTTTTGCATTTTTTAATGAATTAACTTTTCTTTTTGCCGATCCAACTCTTTAGTAATGTTCATTTTATCATCTTCAAGTTGATGAACGCTCTTTTTTTTCACATTCTAGATCTTGTTTTAGTTTACTGATGATGATGTCTCCTTCATTTTTTTTTTTTATTTCTGATCTTTCATCAAAACCACACACATTGTCGTTTTTTGTTTCTGCCTGTCTAGCTCTCCTAACTCAGGGATCAGTAATTTCTTTTCAGCAGTGCTCTCATTGAGTTTTCCTCCAAGTTCGTGTGTCCTATAGTTGAGCTTTTAATGGGTTCATATTCATTGCTCAATCTGACAAGTGATAGTTGAAGTTCCTTTTCTCTATTTAATAACGAATTCTCTTTTTCTAAAACTTGGGCTCGTTTTTGAAGCTTCAGTTTCTCTTCAATGAGATTTTTATTCTGCTTCAAGCTACTTAATCTCATCATTTAATTTTCAGCATCAGACAATGGCTCTTGTTGTCTGGATGCTTCTTCCAGGGATGTTCTCTGTGGAAGAACTTTTTCCTTTTCTGTCACAGCATCACTATGCTTCTTAGTAGAAGGCTTCAACTCACCTTTTTTAAATCTTTTATTCGTTTCATTTATCTGGTCTTGTTCTCTAACTAAAGCATCCATTTCCTTTTCTACCGAAGATAATTTTTTTTTAAAGGTATTTTACTCTAATCTCAAGTCCTTTGATTTTCTTGGTAGATGCTACTTTTTCAGTGGCTAGGACTTGAATAGCTTTTTGCTTATCATGAATCATCTCCTCGTAATCCTTTAATTGTTTTCGATGCCTGCCACTTATTTCTGCCAGTTTCTGCTGATGAATTTCCTGCAGTACTGCCATTTCAAGTTGATGGTCATCAATTTCCTTATTTCGATTCTGTTCAAGTTCCTTGATAGTATTTTGCAGTTTATAGATTTCCTTTAGATTAAAACTATCTGCTCCACATGCTGTAGAAGTTTGAGCAAAATGTCTCCAATGGCTGACATCAGCCTCAAGTCTTAAAACTTCATTTGACAATCTATTTATTTCTTGTTGTGACCAAATTAGATCAGCAAAGTCCATATCATCATTCTGGAAAGCTAAAGCATGCTGATAGACATCATAACCCAGTGAAGGAGTTGCAGGGCTGAAAGCTATCCTGAAGATTTACTGAGTGGATGACTGATTGTAGCTTTAGCCACTGATCCTTCATTGCTACCTGTCTTGCTGTCAGAAACCTGATTTCTGTGTCTTTCTGGCGTAACTGATGTCTGTAGCTAGTAGTTTGCTGCTTCAGCTGAAGCTCTGAGGCTTCATACTTCCCTTCTCTTCAGTTCAGTTCAGTCGCTCAGTCGTGTCCGACTCTTTGCGACCCCATGAATCGCAGCACGCCAGGCCTCCCTGTCCATCACCAACTCCCAGAGTTCACCCAGACTCACGTCCATCGAGTCAGTGATGCCATCCAGCCATCTCATCCTCTGTCATCCCCTTCTCCTCCTGCCCCCAATCCCTCCCAGCATCAGAGTCTTTTCCAATGAGTCAACTCTTCGCAAATAGCTGTGAAAAGAAGAGAAGCGAAAAGCAAAGGAAAGAGATAAGCATCTGAATGCAGAGTTCCAAAGAATAGCAAGAAGAGATAAGAAAGCCTTCTTCAGTGATCAATGCAAAGAAATAGAGGAAAACAACAGAATGGGAAAGACTAGAGATCTCTTCAAGAAAATCAGAGATACCATTGGAACATTTCATGCAAAGATGGGCTCAATAAAGGATAGAAATTGTATGGACCTAACAGAAGCAGAAGATATTAAGAAGAGGTGGCAAGAATACACAGAAGAACTGTACAAAAAAGATCTTCATGACCCAGATAATCACAATGGTGTAATCACTGACCTAGAGCCAGACATCATGGAATGTGAAGTCAAGTGGGCCTTAGAAAGCATCACTACGAACAAAGCTAGTGGAGGTGATGGAATTCCAGTTGAGCTATTTCAAATCCTGAAAGATGATCCTGTGAAAGTGCTGCACTCAATATGCCAGCAAATTTGGAAAACTCAGCAGTGGCCACAGGACTGGAAAAGGTCAGTTTTCATTCCAATCCCAAAGAAAGGTAATGCCAAAGAATGCTCAAACTACTGCACAATTGCACTCATCTCACACGCTAGTAAAGTAATGCTCAAAATTCTCCAAGCCAAGCTTCAGCAATATGTGAACCGTGAACTTCCTGATGTTCAAGCTGGTTTTAGAAAAGGCAGAGGAACCAGAGATCAAATTGCCAACATCTGCTGGATCATGCAAAAAGCAAGAGAGTTCCAAAAAAACATCTATTTCTGCTTTATTGACTATGCCAAAGCCTTTGACTGTGTGGATCACTTCTCTTCTAGACTGCTACAAAGAATTCGAAGCCTCTCAATCTCTGATTTTAAGACTGATTCGAAGTCGACAACTTCCTCTCTTGCAGAGTAAAGGAGTTCTTCTACCTTTTCAGCTCCCTTCCTCAGCACATTTTTTGTGAAACTAGAAACATAGTCTGTTAAAGAGGCCATAGTACCACCCGCTTGCCCCAGGGAATGGCCTAAGCTGGAGCCAAGGCCACCAAACCAGGCCATTGTCACAGGTCGTAGAACTGACCTAATTTGTCCTGCGAAAAGGATTCAGCGGAGTCGGACAGCCTCACTGCTGACCAGCTCGAGGTTAAGAAAAAAATGAGGAGTTTCTAGGCAACGTGGGCTGCGAAGGCCCCTCTGGAGAACCCTCGGAGCCCCAGGTGTGGCCTTGACCTGACAAAGAACTTGTCGGTCCTGTGGACCGGCGACCGTCACCGCAGCTCTGACGGCGCCATCGGTGAGCACGTGTTCATAGAAAGCACACCTTGTCTCTTTCTCTTTTTCTCTTCTTTATGATATGGAGTGACATTCAAGGTAGATTTAAATCAATAAAAGAGAAGCGGCACTACAGTAATAGTATTCAAATGGGAATAAAATATATTTAATTGCCTCTGAGTTTTTTACTAAGTGGCATCTCACATACAGACAGTCCTGCAGCTTGTTTCACGCAACTATTTTTTTTTTCTTAAAAAAGAAAATCGAGGAAACATGTACGTGGGACACGCGTCCGTCTTAAGAGTCCAAGTGGCTGTATTTTGACAAACGTCTACACCTGCGCATAAGCACGGCCCTGATAAAGACTTGGACCGTTTCCACCGTCCCAAAGCTCCTTTCCCGTTCCACTTTGCGCACCCCGCCCCCCACCTCCGAGAGCCCTGTCCGGGGGTCTAGTCCCGAGGGTGAATTTTTGGCGGTTCTTGGGGTCTCCACTCTTTGTGTCTGCTTTGCCCACCGCGTGTTTGCGATCTAGTCTGGGAAGTGAGTTAAATATTAATATCACCCGAGCAGGCGATCGCTGAGCGGAAACACAAGCACGCCGAGGTCCGGGTGGACCGCGGGGCTCCGGGTGGCCGCGCGTGGCCGGGCCCAGGGAGCCTCTTGGAGGCGGGGGGACCACACGGTCCCCGGGCGGGCGGGCGGGCGGCGGAGGCCTGGCCGCGAGCCGCCCGGGGCCTGGAGCTCCTCGCCCGGCCCGACCCGGCCCAGCCGGCGGGCGGCGCCGCTGGAAGTGACGCGGCGAGGGCGGGGCCGCGGGCCTGGGGAGCAGTGCCGCCGCCGCGCCTCGGCCGGGAAGCGATGTAGGAGCCGCCAGGCCGTCCCCCGTCCTGCCCGGCCCGAGCCCCGCGGGCCGCCGCCGCCGCCGCCACCATGAAGAAGCAGTTCAACCGCATGAAGCAGCTGGCCAACCAGACCGTGGGGAGGCGAGTGCGCCGCGCCGGGCCGCCGGGGGTCGCGCGGGCCGGGGGTCGCGGTCGTGGGGGGCGGGCCGGCTTCTTCCGCGCGCCCGACCGCTGCGGGCCGGGCTGAGGCTCCGCCCGAGGCCGGCGGGGCCCAGGGTCGGGGTCTGCGCCACGCCGCGGCCTGGAGGCCCGCTCTGGGCCGCCGCCTGGCCCCCGGAGACCGGCCGGGCGGGCAGCGCCTCCCGCTCCTACCCCTCGGGGTCCCCACTGCCCCGCGGAGCATCGCCCTCCTGGGACTGGAACTGCCCCGCGTCCTTCCCTACCCCGGGATCGGGCAGCCCCGGGCCGCCGCCTGGGGCTACAACTCCGATCACTGGTGTGTCGGAGGCTGCCGGGCTTGGGGGCGGCATTCCCAGCCTTTCCGTGTGGCCCCCTGCTGCAAAACCTCACTTGCAAGTGCCTGGGGGCGGGGGATGGCGGGGAGGGCGAGCAGTCAAGAAGCAAGGGTCATAAGCCCAGCGGATCTGCCTAGTGAGTTTCAGAACGCCCTTTGAGGGAGTTACGAGCTGGTGTTGTCTCTAGACCAGAGGCGAATATGAACTGGACAGCTTGACATTTAAAAAAGCTTGGGGGAAAAAAAATTAGAAGCAAAGGATTCTGGAAACGCCTAGCGCCAGTTTAAAAATAAGTATCATTTTAAAAAGTCTTTCTCACTTTGGGTTTGGAAGCAGCTCCTGCTCCCTGCTTCTTTGGGATTCCTTGACTGCTTGACAAGCCCTGATTCTGAAATGACAGGAGAGAACGGAGTTATTAGAGGATCCGGCCATTGGGACAGGACTGGTCTGTGGTCTTGAGAGCTTCATGAAGATGACCGTCATGTGCTGTGTTACCTGGGGCAGAATTTTCAAGGTCTATCCAGGGCAAGTTAGCTGTATGGTAGCGATTTTGCTGTTTATTCTGGGAAGAGAGATGAATGCGGGAATTTTTTTTTCACCTCGTTGGCTTCTTTTTTTTCAGCAGTTGAGTCAAAGGGGGAGTTCGGTTTGGCCAAAGCACGTGGGACACTTCTTTTTTGTGTGTGTGTATGAAAATACTTTTACTTCCTCTTGAGTTTTCTAAATGTGCTCTTTACTGTTTCGTTTCCCTCAACTTTTTGCTTAGTTTTGTTGTTTAGGTCTTTTTGGTACCCCACCCTGTTAGCTTGGGGTGCGTTTATCCTTTTTCCAGAGTTCATTCCTGTCTAGGCTAAAGCCTAAATGTGCCTTATTTTCTGTTATTTGTGGGGAAATGATAGAAATAACGTGGAGAGGAAGGTTGACAAAGTATTGTGGTGGTGGCGGTTGAGTCGCTATGTCCTGTCGGATTTGCGACCATGGACTGTAGCCTGCCAGGCTCCTCTGTTCATGGGATTTCCCAGGCCAGAATACTGGAAAGTGAAATGGCTCAGTCATGTCCGACTCTTTGCAACCCCATGGACTGTAGCCTACCATGCTTCTCCGTCCATGGGATTTTCCAGGCAAGAGTACTGGAGTGGGGTGCCATTTCCTTCTCTGAGGGAATCTTCCTGACCCAGGATTCAAACCCATGTCTCCTGCATTGCAGGCAGTCTCCTGCATCCCAGGTTAATTCTTCATGGCTAAGCTACCAGGAGAGAGTATTGGTGATGGCTCATGTTTCAGTCAAGAATCTGGGAATGAGTTACAAGATAATTCTGTGAATTTTCTACCCCTCTTAGTGTTCTCAAGAACATGCATCAGAGAATCAATATTTAGTGAGTGTCAAGATGCATTTGTCCCAGAGAGTCATTTTGGCCTGCTTATACATTGTATCAGGCAAGTGATTTTTTTTTTTTAAACAAAGTTCTGAGGCTTTAAAAGCTGCAAAGCTGGTTCAGGGAAACTGTTCAGGGTGTCTTTGCCCCCTGCTTCCTCTGTCGCAGCTTCTCTTTTTATACGTTTAAATTCTAGCTATCTTGCCTACTTTCAGTTTTCAGTGGAGGCTATACTTTTCTTTCATATTAGCCTCTACTTGGAACTATCAGAAAGAAGTCTCTTTTACCACACCTGCCCTGGGTCACCTCCCACTTGTTCCTCAGGTCTCCTTGGAAAGCTCTCTGCCTCCAAAAGGCCTTCTCTGGGACAAAGTTTGGATGTCCCTCCTTGGCTCTTTCCTAACCCCATACAGCACCTGTTTTTCCATAATGTAATTGCTTCTTTACTTGCCCGCATTCTTCATCGCGCTAAACATTTAAGAATGTTTACTCTTTCTTCTTTGATTCCCAGGATCTTCTGTGGTTCCTATCACTTGTCAGATCCTCAATAAACATTGTCAAATGAATGTAAATCCAGTTCTCACTAGACTGTTCAAGTGGTATGGGAAAATGATAACTGGACAGAATGAGTGGAGTGATGTGACTCACCCTAGGCCTGTAATTCTGGCTCTGACCTTTGACTCTGTTTGAAAATCCTTATTGCTTGATGCAGTGTAGGCTGCAGCTATACAGTAGTATTAAGGGTGTGGAAATTATGCACCTCAAATCAAAACTGTTTTTACTGGGGAACCTGTTGCTTTACTGCTGTTGATTTCCTATATATGTTTGTCTCTCCCCCCTCTCCCTACTTAAGTAATTGTAAAGGACTAGAGAGGAAAGATGGAGGAGGCAGGAGAGAGCCTGAAATTGTTATTGGGCAGAAGCAGATAGTTGGTGGATACCAGAACCAGGCTTCTGGATGTATTGGGGTCAAAACAAAGGCTACCACACACACACTCACTAGTGAGTGAAGTTGTATGTGTGAATGACTTGCCCCAGTGTGTACAGCCAGTTTGTGGTTCTAGGTGGTATCTTGCGATGAAGTCTTCTCTTTGCAGAATGAGGACCTGTGAGTAACCCCACTGTGAGGCTCCATGGGGCTGACATGTGGGAGAATTAGTAATGGCTGGAAGGAGTGAGTTTTCATGATGCAATTTGTTTGCAATGGGTGGATTAGTCTGTTTCAGAAGGTGGTTCAAATGAGGTGGTCTCCTGAGGTGGGTGTCCCAAAGGAGACAATGAGGATGGTTCTTTTGTGCCCCTTGCCTTTTGTTGATTCATCTATTCAACAATTGTTGGGCCTAAACTGTGTGTGAGTATGTGAGGTATTGGAGTCTGTTTCTGCCTCCCTGTTTCTGCCCTGAAGGAGCTCAATGCATTTGTGGAAGAGATAGGCAAGCAAAGAAATAATTGTTACCCTGAGATACGTGCTTTCAGAGGGCTGGCTAATGCTGGTTCTTATTGGATGGGGGAAGGTAACAAACAACAGAAGAAAGCTTGGGCAAAGCCTTTTGGCTTTGTTTTCATCTCCAAGCACTTTCAGATTTCTTTTGTGTTAATGAGGTCTCCCTTGGTTGTATGAAAACCCATTTCAAGCTGCCATAAGAGAAGATGGGAATTAATTGGCTTATATGTGACCAAAAAATATCCAAAAGGAGTCTGGCTTCAGGCTGGGCTGGATCCAGGGGTTCACTCTCCGGACAAGCTGGGTCCACAGAAGGACCCCTCCCCGTCCCCACCTTCCATCATCCTCAGTTCCATTCCCAGAAGGACGGAAAAACCTTTTCTCCCAGTCACTGTCTCCAAAGACCCACAGTTGACTCAGTGCTTCTGACTGGGTCCCCTGCTTCTCCCTGGAGATGGGTGTGGAGTCAACACCCATCTAAACCTTAGGGACTGAGAGTGGGGGAGCACTGGCTCCCCAAGGGAAACCGGGCTGCTGGTTAGGAAACAAGACACATCATGTCAGGTCTTTCGTAGTCTGATTTCCTGGACAGAGGAGCCTGGCTACAGTGCACGGGGTCACAAAGAGTCGGACATGACTGAGCACAGCCCAGCACAGCAGCAGCAAGAAGCAGGCATTTTGTTCTTTGAAAATCCTTGGTGCACATAATCCAGTGGACACAGGTGGCGATTTGGAGGAGGTGATGCCCTGCCAGGAGGAAAGTGTACGCAGGATGAGGACTTTGAGGAAAGTTTAGTTATGAGGTTGGAGTGTCCAGGAGAAAAGGAATCTGAAGGACTAACCAGGAGAGTTATGACCTAGGTGAGGCTCTGGGAGGGAGTGTCTCATTGGGTGTGGGTTCCTGCCTTGACTGAAGTACTCCCTAGAGGTTCAAAGCTTTTGAGATAAGCCAAGGTTACAAACTCAAATACCTGGAGGGGCCAGACGAGTAAAATAAATGAGTGACTGAAGACTGGTAAGGGTTGGGAACGTGCCCCTCCCTGCCCCCCTCCTACGGTCTCACCAAAAAGGGCACATGAGAATATGGACCCAGAGTGACTCAACCTTTGCAACTTTGCAGAAAAGCCTGAAATCTGGATTTTAATGAAAGTTTGCTGCTGTTAAGTCGCTTCAGTCGTGTCCGACTCTGTGCGACCCCATAGACGGCGGCCCACCAGGCTCCCCCGTCCCTGGGATTCTCCAGGCAAGAACACTAGAGTGGGTTGCCATTTCCTTCTCCAGTGCATGAAAGTGAAAAGTAAAAGTGAAGTCGCTCAGTCATGTCCCCACTCTTAGCGACCCCATGGTCGCTACCCCATGCAGTCTACCAGGCTCCTCCATCCATGGGATTTTCCAGGCAAGAGTACTGAAAGTTTAGGTGGTATTTAATGCAAATGAGACAATCACTGTGATACTGGGACACACAAAATCCATCATTGGCCAGATTTGGCTTGTGGGTCACCAGCCAGCAATTGTTGTCTAGAAGGACCTGGGACTTCAGGATCCCTATTATTATTTTTCTTATTTTTCCTGTACCTTACCCTGATATTATTGGAGAAGGAAATGGCAACCCATTTCAGTATTCTTGCCTGGAGAATCCATGGACAGAGGAGCCTGGTGGGCTACAGTCCATGGGGTCGCAAAGAGTTGGACATGACTGAACAACTAACACATACCCTGATATTATTACATTCTCAGTTCTTTGGATTTGTTGACGAGCTCATTCTTCTCTTTATAGGGGTGGTTTAGTCATTAAGTCATACCTGACTCCTGCAGTCTCATGGACTGTAGCCTGCCAGGCTCCTCTGTCCATGAGATTTTCCAGGCAAGAAACTGTAGTGGGTTGCTGTTTTCCTTCTCCAGAGGTTCTTCCTGGCCCAGGAATAGAACACACATCTCCTGCATTGCAGGTGGTCTCCCTCACTGCAGACGAATTCTTTACGCTGAGCCACCAGGATGGAAATCTTTAAAAGATTTGATAGTATTATTCATCAGCTTCTCTCTAGTTGCTTGGTACCAAGTGCTGTACCAAACCAGGGCTTCCCTGGTGGCTCAAATGATAAAGAATCCGCCTCCTATGCATGAGACCTGGGTTTGATCCCTGGGTTAGGAAGATCCCCTGGAGGAGGGCATGGCAACCCACTCCAGTATTCTTGCCTTGAGAATCGCCATGGACAGAGGAGCCTGACAGACGACAGTCAGTTGGGTCGCAAAGAGTCAGACACGACTGAGCAACTAAGCACACAGCACAGTACCAAACCACCTGGCTTGGTTCTTGCTACTGGCAACTATCATTTCTATTTTAGAAAGAAGGAAATGACTTGCCAGGTTCACACAGCTACTAAGAGGCTGAGGCATGACTTGAGTCCTGGGCTTCTGACTCTGGATCCCACGTGCTTCCCACTACACAATCTGGGCTGCCTTTTCACCAGGGAAGGATTAATGTTTATTAAATGTCCTTGGTGCTTATTAAGCTGCTGGGCTCAGTGCTTTGCATAAATTATCCCGTCGCCCTCTTTCAGTAACTCCAAGAGGTGATTTGTTCCTGATATAATGATAAGGAAGCCAGAACTCAGAGAGGTCATCAAGCTAGTAAATGACAGGTTTAAACTCTGGATTCTAGTCCCAAAGCAGCTGTAAATTCATGCTTCACGTGGGAACTCTTAGGTAAGAAACCTGTATGAGTCGTGAGTGATGCTTTTGTTAAAATCCTTGAGGCTGAGAGTTGGATATTGCTCTAGTTTAGTGGCTCTTACCAGGTGTCGTTTCACCCCCTGGGGGACATTTGGTGACGTCTGGAGAACCTTTTTTTGATTGTCCTGACTTGGTTGGGGGAGGGGTAGGTGGCGTCCTGAGAGGCTGCTACGTATGCTACAATGCACCTGATGTGAGAGCCTCACAGCCCAGACTTATCTGATCCCAAATTCAAGACTGCTGAGACTGACAAAGCCTGTTCTAGTCCCTCCAGGATCCGGACATGTGAATTATCCAAACCAAGGCACCAATGTGTTCTCTTTGGCTTATTCGGTACTTTTTTTTTTTATTTTAACAATCATTGGCTCATATTTTTATCTGTTTTTAAAAATATATTTTATTTATTTATTTGGCTGCACCGGGTCTTAGTTGTGGCACTCTGGATCTTAGTTGCAGCACGCGGGATCTGTTTCCCTGACCAGGGATCGAACCCCGGCCCCCTGTGTTGGGAGCTTGGAGTCTTTGTTGTGCTGTGCTTAGTCGCTCGGCCGTGTCCTACTCTTTTTGAGGCCATGGACTGTAGCCCGCCAGGCTCCTCTGTCCATGGGGATTCTCCAGGCAAAGAATACTGGAGTCTTCATTGGCTCCTATTCAGAAATGAGAAGTTTTCATATGAAAACCTGGATTTCCAGCGGCTTGTAAAATCTCAGAAGACCTGGCAGTGCCTGCCACCCCTCCCGAGTACAGGAGGCAGGAGCTGAGCTCCTGTTCAGCCCAGTCCCTACCTGGCTTGTTTTAGTCTGTTATTGGGTTGGCCAAAAAGTTCGTTCTAGGTTTTCCTGAAGATATCACGGAAAAATCCGAATGAACTTTTTGGTCACCCCAATACAGTCTTTGCCGACCCTCCCTGAAGGTCACAGATATCTACTGACCTTCTCCCCCGCCCAGGTGGGCAGCGCTAAACTCTCAAGGTGAGTCAGCAATACCCCTCTATCCACACACCCAGAATAGCCCTCTGGAGCCACGCAGACTCCATCTTGTCTTTTCCACGATACAGCCCTTGTTCTTATCAGCATCACATCCTACATCCCTCACCTGCTCTGGGCTTTCCAGGTGGCCCTGCTGGTAAAGAATCCGCCTGCAAGTGCAGGAGACATGGGAGACTTGGGTTTGAACCCTGGGTTGGCAAGATCCCCTGGAGGAGGGCATGGTAATGCCCTTGGGATTGCCTGGAGTATCTCCCAACAGGAGAGCCTGCTGGGCTATAGTCCACAGGGTCTCAAAGAGTCAGACACAGCTAAAGCGACTGAGGATGCACCCCCTTCTCTGCTGCCTCATTTTACTCACGTTGAGTTTCTCTGAACAGTAATTCTGAGACAGAGGAGGCAGCTGTGCTCTGCTCCAATCCGAGTGGATTCCATCCAGCCTCTGCTTAGAGCATGGGTGGTAAGGAATCTGGTACCTTTGCAGCTTCTTCTGAACCTGGTCTTCTGTGGCCTTGTGATGTACTTTACATATTGTGAAATCCTAGAATAGCAAACAGGGTATTTATAGGTGAGTGAAAACCCATTATTCACCAAGAGGGGGAAAACAAAAAAACCCAAAGGATGTGGTCACATAGCATCGTTTTCACATATCATATAGCATATGCAATGCAGGAGACCCCAGTTTGGTTCCTGGGTCAGGAAGATCCTCTGGAGAATGGATATGCTACCCGCTCCAGTATTCTTGAGCTTCGCTTGTGGCTCAGCTGGTAAAGAATCCGCCTGCAATGCAGGAGACCTGGGTTCGATCCCTGGGTTGGGAAGATCCTCTGGAGAAGGGAAAGGCTACCCACTCCAGTATTCTTTCGCTTTGCTGGTGGCTTAGCTGGTAAAGAATCCGCCTGCAATGCAAGAGACCTGGGTTCGATCCCTGGATTGGGAAGATCCCCTGGAGAAGGGAAAGGCTACCCACTCCAGTATTCTGGCCTGGAGAACTCCATGGACTGTCTAGTCCATGCGGTTGCAAAGAGTCAGACACAAAGTGAGTGACTTTCCCTTTCAGTTTGTGCCTGTGATTCCCAGTGTGTACAGGGCCGGCCTCACCAGGGTCAGGTGTAGGGTCCCGTACTCTGGCATAGGGTCCTAGGGTCAGCCTGTGCGCCATGCATTCTTCTCAGACTGTGGATGGTTTTGCATATTGTTCTATTTCTGTTTCTCACATATAGATAAATGCCATTATAATTAATCAAGTATAAATCCATGTAAAAATATTATTATTGCACTCCCATCTGCTTTGTGTGTGTGTATGTGTTCTTAAATGTAGATACCAAAAGTATAATAGGCCCACAGTCCTTTATCCAAAACCTCTGGGGTCAGATGGGCTTCAGAATTCAGAATTTTTCAGATTTTAAAGAAAAGTGCACATATGTGGTTATTATTAAATATAATATCTCCAGTACTGTCTGAGGCACTAGCCCATAATCATACATGTTAATATTTCTATAGCAAAATATATGAATGTATTTCACATTAAATGGAATCCTTAAGATTATAAATAGCTTTGTGTTGGCTTAGGTTAAGTTGTGTCGTCAAATGAGTTGCAAAGAAAAAGTTGTTTGTTTGTTTTTTTTTAATTTTAGAGTGATGGATAAGGGATTGTGGACCTGTAATGTTCCTGGTGAGAGAGTCTGAAATTTTGCTTTACATAATGTCTCCTATTTTCCAAAAAGTTGGGAACCACAATTAATACTCTGTAAGGAGGGAGTCACAAACTCAAATGCCGGGCAAGCAAAATTAGTAAGTGAAGTGGTAGACAGGTGTAAGGCATAGGGCATGGTGAGGACTATGAACCTAGTGAGGCATGTTTAAAGAGGGCAGATGGGACCTCCCCGGCAGTCCAGTGGTTAAGACTTGGCCTTCCCGTGCAGGGGGCTGCAGGTTTCATCTCTGGTCGGAGAGCTAAGAACCCACATGCCTGGCATTCAAAAAACCAAAACATGAAACTGAAGCAATATTGTGACAGATTCAATAAAGACTTTAAAAATGGTCCATATCAAAAAGAGAATCTTAAAAAAAAGGGATATCTACTCTCAGCTCCAGCACTTGTTGCTGTGGTGAAATGTGTATACATTGTAATCACATCTCCCCTTTTTAAATAATATTTATATTCCAGAATACAATTTCTTGGTGTTTAAATGCTCACAACCAAAAAGAAAAAATTAGTGTAAGTCCAAGAAAATATAACTTTAGGCTTTCTCTGGTCTTGGGCTGCCTGCTTTGACCTCTGGTTTTAGAGACTAACTCTTATGGTATGAACGTTGGACAGTAGTATTTTGAGAATGAACTTAATTCGCTTCCTCTTAAGATGGGGGACCAAACATTTGTTCTGTCATCATTCATTATACTTAACACACATGTGATAGATGTTTTGAGTATAAAATTCATAATAAAAATGAAACATTATTGTTTAGGCATTTTATTTTAGAATTGCCTTATTTTCCAGCCAGTGGGAAGTTTTCTTTTTCATCTATGACATTGAAACTCAATCTTGGAAGTCATCAACCTTGGAAAAGGGAAGGAAAGCCCTGTGTTAAAATAGGAGCCTCTTTTTAGGATAAAGGAATTAAGGGAGGTCGGAGAAGGCAATGGCACCCCGCTCCAGTACTCTTGCCTGGAGAATCCCATGGACGGAGGAGCCTGGTGGGCTACAGTCCATGGGGTCGCTAGGAATCGGGCATGACTGAGCGACTTCACTTTCACTTTTCACTTTCATGCATTGGAGAAGGAAATGGCAACCCACTCCAGTGTTCTTGCCTGGAGAATCCCAGGGACAGGGGAGCCTGGTGGGCTGCCGTCTATGGGGTCGCACAGAGTCGGACACGACTGAAACGACTTAGCAGCAGCAGCGGCAGGTTATAATGCCTCTATCTTTTTCATGGCCATAGTGAGCTGAGGTGACATTGCCCACCTGCCCTGGATTGGGACAGGGAAGCGCCCTTCATCCCTCTCTTCTGAGACCATTTCCCCCCGGTGATCTCAGCCCTATCACTGCCACCAGACGACTGACGACTCTCAATCTTATGCGTCTGGCCCTAGCATCTCTTTGTCCCTAGACTGAACATCTCCACTTTAAGTGTCCTGCTAACATTGAACTCATGAACTTCATCCCCAGATTGATCTCCTTTCCTTGGATTCCCTAGTCTCCAGGTCGACAAACTTTGGCCTGCAAGCCAAATCCTGCCCACCACCTGCTTTGTAAAAAAAAAAAAAAAAAAAAAGAGCCATGCGCTGATGCAGCGGAGCTAAGTAGTTTTAGCGGTGATCGTCTGGCCCACAGAGCCTATGCCGTTTACCATCTGTTCCCTTTACTGAAGAGCTTGCTGACTCTTGCCCTAGTGTGTGGAATGCCACCACACCTACTCAGTCGCCTGTCAGGCCCGCCCTCCCCCTCCAACCCCCCCTTGTTCATATCCAGGCTGTCACCACCATCTGGCAGTTCTGCCTCCTGAGTATCTTTTGACTTGGTCTCTGCCCCTTGATGACCATTCTTCCAATGACCTTAGTTCAGGCTTTCGTTTTTGTTTTTTTTTTCCACCTGGACCCACAGTGTCCTTCCAGCTGGCTCTGCTGGCTTGAGCCGATTCTTATCCCTTCTGAAAAACATCTAGCTCTCCTCTTACTTTTGACGTGGCCTGTCACTGTTTTAATGATCTTAGCCGTTCCCCTCTAAATTATTATTATTTTTTTCCTGATGAATTTTCTGGAGTTTTGAATCCATACGTTTGTAGGAAATCAGTATTTTTGTGGTCACTGTACTGCAAATTGGGGATTCCCTGGTGGTTCAGTGGTAAAGAATCCACCTGTCAAGCAGTAAATGCAGGTTCGATCCCTGGGTCAGGAAGATCCCCTAGAGAAGGGCATGGGAACCCACTCCAGTATTCTTGCCTGGGAAATCCCATGGACAGAGGAGCCTGGCGGGCTGCACTCCATGGGGTCACAAGAGTTGCACAAAGCTGAGCGACTGAGCAGCAGGCATGTGCTGCAAGTCGCCTGCTAACATGACAGCATGGTCATTTCGTTTGCAGAACATTTACAGCAAGTATGTCCCCCAGCAATGCACAACACCATACAAGACATGACGAGTGCCATGTCTCATCATCACCCTCGTAGCCCTAGACAAGTGGTTATTTTTGGTTGTGCTGGGTCTTTGTTGCTGTGTGCGGGCTTTCTCTAGTTGTGGTGAGTAGGAGCTACTCTTCACTGAGGTCTGTGGGCTTCTCATTGTCGTGGCTTCTTTAATCGCAGAGCACAGGCTTTAGCTGCACGGGCTTCCGTAGTTGTGGCACATTGGCTTAGTTGCTCCTTGGCATGTGGAATTTTCCCAGCCCAGGGATCACAGCTGTGTCCCCTGCATTGGCAGGTGGGCTGCTAACCACTGGATCACTAGGGAAGTCCAGATGTTGTCTTTTTTAAAATTTACTTCTTATTTTAATTTTTTCCACTAAAGTCGAAATGACCGTTGTCGCTATATTTGTGTTTCCTTGTATGTTCAAGTTTTCTGTATGTCATTTGTGTATTTAATTGCCATGGAATTAATGTTCAGTTGTCAGTTTCACTGTTCAGTTACCAATTCAGCTCAACCAATGTGTATTGTGCATGTGTGCTAAGTTGCTTCAGTTGTGTCCAGCTCTGTGACTCTATGGACTGAAGCCTGCCAGGTTCCTCTATCTGTAGGATTCTCCAGGCAAGAATACTAGAGTGGGTTGCCATGTCCTCCTCCAGATGATCTTCCCGTCCCAGGGATTGAACTTGTGTCTCCTGCAGTGGAAGATGGATTCTTTACCACTTTGCCACCTGGGAATATCCAATGTATATTGAGAACCTGTGAAATGCTAGGACCTAGGGTAACCGATGCCTAGGAACTTGAGTGGGAAGACAGACACACAAACAGATAATTCAAATACAGCCAAATGTATCTATTCTAGTGGATTTTAGGTGTTAATAAGTAAATATTAATGCCATATCTTGATTTTAAATAGGTAGAGCCTATTTGTAGCAGATGAAATGAAAACATATTCAGTTCACCACAGCGCTCTGGGTTGTAAGATTTGCTTCCTGTGTCTTGATACTTCACAGCTTGTTATTTGCATAGACCTCTTCCTTTTAATTAGTCTTAAGATGTTTCTCTTCCTCTCCTTTCCCTCAATTCTTTTTTAGGTGTCTTCCTTATCAATAGTCTAATCTAGTAGTCAATTTGATCCCTCTTTTAATGTTTCATCAGCATTTCTTCTATGGTTTCTCAGTGTTCTTCCACATGGGTTAGCCAAGTTTTTGCCTCCTAGAGTTTAAATCATAAATTGTAGACTAAACAAAAGCTGAAATAAATACAAATATTTAAATATATAAATGTTCAGAACTACATGGAAATTCTTGTAGGCAACTACCTGTTACCTGTCAGCGTGAACATTTACACATCTACCAGCTTGGATTTCACATGGTCATTGGATACTTTCAGATGCATTGCCTGGAGTGGCCACTTGAACCCATGCCCAGCTGTACCTTGGGAAAATATACCAGAGTATTTCTGCTTCACTAGCTGTGGTGAGTGCTAGGCTAGATGGAGCAGGGGCTCTGGCTTGTGGTCTCTGAAATGTGCTGGGGGCTCAATGAAGCTTTTCTGACATGAGATACTTTAGCAGTGTTGGTAACAGGCAGGAAGAGATGATAGGTGATTAAGAATTCCAAGAGAGAAGAAAAATTCATAGTGGAAAACCTAAAACCCTGAAAATTATCAGATCAGATCAGATCAGATTGGTCGCTCAGTCATGTCCGACTCTTTGCGACCCCATGAATCGCAGCACGCCAGGCCTCCCTGTCCATCACCAGCTCCCGGAGTTCACTCAGACTCATGTCCATCGAGTCAGTGATGCCATCCAGCCATCTCATCCTCTGTCGTCCCCTTCTCCTCCTGCCCCCAGTCCGTCCCAGCATCAGAGTCTTTTCCAGTGAGTCAACTCTTCACATGAGGTGGCCAAAGTACTGGAGTTTCAGATTTAGAAGGAAGAAAGAAGGAAACTTTCTTCCTTCCAAAGAAATCCCAGGGCTGATCTCCTTAAGTATGGACTCGTTGGATCTCCTTGCAGTCCAAGGGACTCTCAAGAGTCTTCTCCAACACAACAGTTCAAAAGCATCAATTCTTCGGCGCTCAGCCTTCTTCACAGTCTAACTCTCACATCCATACATGACCACAGGAAAAACCATAGCCTTGACTAGACAAACCTTTGTTGGCAAAGTAATGTCTCTGCTTTTGAATATGCTATCTAGGTTGGTCATAACTTTCCTTCCAAGGACTAAGCATCTTTTAATTTCATGGCTGCAGTCACCATCTGCATCTGTGATTTTGGAGCCCAGAAAAATAAAGTCTGACACTGTTTCCACTGTTTCCCCATCTATTTCCCATGAAGTGATGGCACCGGATGCCATGATCTTAGTTTTCTGAATGTTGAGCTTTAAGTCAACTTTTTCACTCTCCGCTTTCACTTTCATCAAGAGGCTTTTGAGTTCCTCTTCACTTTCTGCCATAAGGGTGGTATCATCTGCATATCTGAGGTTATTGATATTTCTCCCTGCAATCTTGATTCCAGCTTGTGTTTCTTCTAGTCCAGCGTTTCTCATGATGTACTCTGCATATAAGTTAAATAAACAGGATGACAATATACAGCCTTGACGAACTCCTTTTCCTATTTGGAACCAGTCTGTTGTTCCATGTCCAGTTCTAACTGTTGCTTCCTGACCTGCATACAGATTTCTCAAGAGGCAGATCAGGTGGTCTGGTATTCCCATCTCTTTCAGAATTTTCCACAGTTTATTGTGATCCACACAGTCAAAGGCTTTGGCATAGTCAATAAAGCAGAAATAGATGTTTTTCTGGAACTCTCTTGCTTTTTCCATGATCCAGTAGATGTTGGCAATTTGATCTCTGGTTCCTCTGCCTTTTCTAAAACCAGCTTGAACATCAGGAAGTTCAAGGTTCACGTATTGCTGAAGCCTGGCTTGGAGAATTTTGAGCATTACTTTACTAGCATGTGAGATGAGTGCAATTGTGCAGTAGTTTGAGCATTCTTTGGCATTGCCTTTCTTTGGGATTGGAATGAAAAGTATATTCTTTACTTAATATTTTTTTGGTCTATAAATTGAAAAAAGACAACTATATCTGACTCTTGAACAGTGGTAAAACTCCACTCAGCTCTTATTTTCAAATTAGCTAATGAAAGGTTGTGTGTAGATCCATATGATCTCAAGTCCAGAATGACTGCGGTATTGCAGTTCACAAGTCCCTGGATGCATTTCGATCCAGTAGGAGAAGAAATAAATGGGTTCTTCAAAGTTTAAGAGGCTTTAAAACCAGTATACTCAGTTTTCTTCACTTCGTGTGAGGGAATGATCATCTACTGCTGAATAGACGGTTGTGCTGCACATGGAAAGTCTACCGAGGCATGATTCCCACAGTGCAGCTTTTAGTTTCTCTACTTTCCATCATACTTGTTTGTCCTCTCTTATAACCTTTTCGGTACTCTCAGTGCTTTTGCATTTCTGGACATGCTAGGATTAATCATAACTCCCAAACAACCCCAATATGGCAGAACTCAAACACATGATCACCCATGACCAGTAACACCCAACTTTTTGAAGTCAGGTAGTATTGACTGGCTTTTGTTCTCCTCTGTGGAAGACCATCATTAGAAAGACTTCTGTTCCAGCTTCGGGGACCATTGCAGTGGATCTGGGGAGCCCTGACATGCAGAAGGTTGAGAAAATTAAGTCGGTTTTCTTTAGGAAGACAATTCTGGCAGCAGGTGGAGGAAGGGAAAGAGGAGAAGGTGAAAGGAGGCTAGCTAGGAAGCTCTGGAACAGACTGAGGGAAGTGGCTGTAGCCAGAGCTAAGACAAGGGCACTGGCGATTGACTTGAAAACACATTTAACAGTATGATGTGTGAGGTGAAGGGAAGAGGTGTACAGTTAGATGTTACTTACAGAAGTAGGTAACACCATGATACGTGGCTTTTCCAGTG
This sequence comes from Bos taurus, assembly GCF_002263795.3. Lineage (NCBI taxonomy): Eukaryota > Metazoa > Chordata > Mammalia > Artiodactyla > Bovidae > Bos > Bos taurus. The sequence goes on along the minus strand of NC_037352.1, from coordinate 22,661,420 downwards.
TTTTACAATACTTCTCTCTTTTTTTAAAACATATAATTCATAGATCTACTTTTTTGACTGTGCTTTCTCTTCCACTGATTTATGGCTTTAGTGTGCCTGTATGTATGTGCACACCAGTTTTACTAACTGTTGATCGGTAGCACGTTTTGAATCTGGTACATATAGTTTCCATGAGCTCTTCTTTTTCAGGTATTCTTTCCTGTTTCTGTCTAAAAATGAATTTTGGTATCACTTTTCTAGTTCCTAGAAAAATTCATTTAAGATTTTGATTGATACGGAGCTCCCTCACTTATCCAAACAATATTTATTGGGTGCCTGCTATGGGCTAGATCCTGAGGAGACAGAAATAACTAAAACCCAGGAATTGTGGTCTAGGAAACCTGTGAGCTAGACCTGGGGAGAATTGATATCTTTACAGCGTGAGCATGACACATCTCTTTATGCACCCAGAGCTTTTCTGTGCTTCCTAAATATTTTGTTGCAATAGTTCTTGTTGACAATAGTGCCTGATTAGTGTAATTGGTAAGCATGGGTCATGTTGATGTTTGCATATACTTTACAGCTTCTCCAGCTACAGTTGATAATTTTGTTACTTCTTTGACTTTTCTGTATGTATAATATTATCTGTGTTTGTTTCTATTTCTTTTGGTATTATTTTAATGATTTCTTTTTCTTTCCTTATTTAATTAGTTAGACTCCCCAAAATAATGTTTAGCTGTATAATTGTTTATAGCAATATCGTGTAAAGGGCATGTTTTTGCACCTCTGATGGGCATTCCAAAAACATGATAAGGAATGCTGCTGCTAAGTCTCTTCAGTCATGTCTGACTCTGTGTGACCCCATAGACGGCAGCCCACCAGGCTCCCCTGTCCCTGGGATTCTCCAGGCAAGAACACTGGAGTGGGTTGCCATTTCCTTCTCCAAAGGAATGCTTAAATCCTGCTAAAATGCAGATGTCCTAACCCGAATGCTTTCCAGTGGAAATCAGCAAGCATTTCCCTCTACCCTTCTCTCTCTTTTCTGGCCACATCACTTGACATGTGGGATCTTAGTTCTCCAACCAAGGATCAAACTTTTGCCCCTTGCCTTGGAAGTGTGGAGTCTTAATCACTGGACCACCAGGGAAGTCCTTCTGCTCTTTTCTTTTAGCCTCACACCTTTTAATATGTATGATGAGCCTTTATTCTGTGTCTTAGTCATAAGATTGACAGGTGATCTTCTGGGAAGAATGCTGAACTTGTAGACGTTCACCTGTATGGAGAAAGCAATTGCAATGCACTTAGGCTAAGGAAGGACTTGGAAGAGAAAGTTAGAAATAGAGGAGGTTTTATTTTTTAACTTATTTCTTTTAATTGGAAGATAATTGCTTTAGAGTGTTGTGTTGGTTTCTGCCATACATCAGCATGAATCAGTCATAGGTATACATGTTTCTCTCCCTCTGGAACCTCCCTCCCAGCCCCCAGCCCATCCCACCCCTCTAGGTTGTCTCAGAGCACCAGGCTGAGCTCCCTGTGTTATATGGCAACATCCCACTAGCTATCTGGTTTACATATGGTAATGTATATATTTCAATGCTACTCTCTCAATTTGTCCCATCCTCTCCTGCCCCTACTATGTCCATAAGTCTGTTCTCTACATCTGCGTCTCTGTTCCTGCCCTGCATATAGATTCATCAGTACGATTTTTCTAGATTCCATATATATGCATCAATATTTGATATTTTTCTCTTTCTAACTTATTTCAGTTTGTATAACAGGCTCTAGCTTCATCTACCTCACTAGAATTGATTCCAATTCTTTCTTTTTTTATGGCAGAGTAATATTCCATTGCACTTATGTGCCACAACTTCTTTATCCATTAATCTGTTGACAGACATCTAGGTTGCTTCCATGTCCTGGCTCTTGTAAATAGTGCTGCAGTGAACATAAGGGTACATGTGACTTTTCAATTACGGTTTTCTCAGTACATGCCCAGTAGTGGGATGGCTGGGTCATATGGTAGTTTTTTATTCCTAGTTTTTAAAGAAATGTCCATTCTGTTCTTCATCGTGGTTGTATCAGTTTACATTCCCACCAACAGTGCAGAAGGGTTCCCTTTGCTGCTGCTGCTGCTGCTGCTAAGTCACTTCAGTCGTGTCTGACTCTGTGCGACCCCATAGACGGCAGCCCACTAGGCTCCCGCGTCCCTGGGATTCTCCAGGCAAGAACTCTGGAGTGGGTTGCCATTTCCTTCTCCAGTGCATGAAAGTGAAACGTGAAAGTGAAGTCACTCAGTCGTGTCTGACTCTTAGTGACCCCATGAACTGTAGCAGGCTTCCTCCGTCCATGGGATTTTCCAGGCAAGAGTACTGGAGTGGGGTGCCATTGCCTTCTCCCTTTGATGAGAGGAGTTTAAATGGAGCATATGTGATGATATGTTCATAGAACTTGTCAAGTGGTCAATAGGTCACGGATCAACGGACTTAATTGTAGTCTTTGAATCTTAGAATAGTGTTTAGGAACAGATTTGCTAACCCACAGATTTTGATGAATGTTTTAACAATCCTCTCCCCGGAAAAAAAATCTCCACAAATACACACTTGTATATAATTTCATGGACTTCCCAGACATCTTCAAGCCTATGGACAAGAACCCCAGGATTAAAGGAAACCCATTTATATGGTCTGCAGCTCAGGAAGCCTACTGGTGATCAGAGAGATGCTGGGCTGCAGTTTCCAGGCTGTGACCTGGTCTTAATGTACAGATGGGTCCCTCACACATCTGTCTATTGTTCTGCTGGTCTCCAAAATACACACTCGAGGTCTCTCTGAGAGCCCTCCCCTGCCAAAAGCAGAAATCTGGTTCTCTAATTGATGAGATTTGATGAGCACATCAAATTACTGCCCCTTAATATAAATCAGCTTGTTGGGCAGGTTGTTAATTTAGTTGTTTTTTAAACTTGTAGATGAGGGCATGAGGAAGCTGACATTGCTTTAGGGCAGTGGGGGTATGGTAGGAGGTGAACGCGAGATCCTCTCTGTGCCGCTCACTAGCCAGCTCTCTCTCTCTGACCTTGGCCGCGTCGGCCTCCCTACTGTGTTTCCACAGTTGTCCGCCAGAGAACAAGCCTGGGTGTGTTTAGGAAGTTGGCAGGTGATAAGGAGATGCTATAAGACAGTAAGGAAACAGTCTGAGACAGCAAGTTAGTACTGGGGAAAAGAGTCAGGTGAGATCCCACCTCGCCACTCCATGCCAAGATAAATCCCAAATGGATTAAGAGTTTTGTGTAAAAAATAAAACCATAAAATGAATAGAAGGAAATATGAAAAGAACTTCATGCTCTGCCTTACAAATGCAGAGAATGAACAATAAAAGATAGCCTTTAGATTTAGCCACATAACTAAAATTCTGTCTATCATAGATCATAATTAAAATTATGGTGAATGAGTAACTGTGAAAAATCAAGAGCAGCCACAACAGAGGGTTAATATCCTTAACATATAAAGCGTTCTTACCAATCATTTTAGAGAACTCTACTGGGGCTTCTTTGGTGTCTCAGGCAGTAAAGAATCCACTTGCAATGCAGGAGACTAGTGTTTGAGTCCTGGGTTGGGAAGTTCCCCTGGAGAAGGGAATGGCTACCCACTGCAGTATTCTTGCCTGGAGAATCCCATGGACACAGGAGCCTGGCGGGCCACAGCCCATGGGGTCACAAAGAGTCAGACATGACTGAGCAGCTAACACTTTCACTTTTCACTTTCACTGCCATAAGCAAATACCATGAGCAGAAAGTCACAGAGGAAGTACAGATGAGCAGCAAATGTGTGAGACTCTCCAGAATTCAAGGAACTGAAGAAGCCCCACAGCGCTTTGAGACTCCATTTTTCATTGACCAAATTGGCAGAGTTGAAACTCATGCTGTACTGCTGCCTTGGGAGAGGGGAGGAAGGCTGTGTCACGCACTGCTGGTAGAAGTGCAGAGTGGCTTTCTTTTCCAGAGAGAAATTTGCCATTGTGTTTAAGAACCACTTCCATGTAGAGGAGGAAGGATAAATCGAGACTCTGGAATTGACATATACACACTACTATATTTAAAATAGATAACCATGGGACTTTCCTGGCAGTCCAGTGGCTAAGATTCCACGCTCCCAATGCAGGGGCCCTGGTTCCTTCCCTGGTCAGGGAACTAGATCCCACATGCCACAGCTAAAGATCTCACATGCCACAACTGAGACGTTGTGCGGCCAAATGAATGAAGGTAAATAAAATATTTTTTAAAAAAAGAAAATACATTCATTAAAAAAATAAAATAGGTCTAACCAGCAAGGACCTACTATATAGCACAGGGAACTCTGCTTAATAGTCTGTAATCACCTAAATAGGGAAAGAATTTGAAAAGGAGCAGATATATAGGTGGGAGGGGGGTTCAGGATGGGGAGCACGTGTACACCCATGACGGATTCATGTTGATGTATGGCAAAACCAATACAATATTGTAAAGTAATTAGCCTCCAATTAAATACATTTAAATTTAAAAAATATGTATAACCGAATCACTTTGCTGTACACCCAAAACTATCTCAACATTGTAAATCAACCATAGTCCAATATAAAATAAAAATTTTAAAAAAGAGAAAGATCTACTTCAAAAGTCTTAGCCCCAGATTCTCTGTCTGCCACCTGACTGAAGTCTCATACTCTCAGATTTCTCTGTAATCCAGTTCCTCCTGCCCTCGTTGAAGCCCCCTTCCTCCTCCAACCTCAGTCACCCTGGTGGCCTCCCTTTGACACCACTTTCAGAACTCTGTTCAGCCGGCCTTTTCCTTTGGCCTGTTGTGCAGCCCAGCAGCCTGACGCCTTTATCTTCTTGGCAGCTTCACTCCAATACCTGGGATGCAGGGCGCGGTCCAGAAAGACCATCCAATTGTGCAGGTTAGGGCTGCCAAAAGTTTATGGCCTCCGAGCTCCGCCGGGCTTTTCATACTGCTTTCCTATCCTTGGCCGAGTTTCCCATCCCATTTTCCTAAGTGTCTTCGCCAGACTTTTTACTTTCCTCAAACCTACTCCACCCGGCTCCAGACACACCCACTCTCCTCAGATGACCTGCCTCCTAACTGCCGAGAAGACGGGCTGCTGCCCCCGGTTCTTAGTCCCTGATGCTCAAGGGGTACCATCTTCACACTCGTCCTTGCTTCTCCTCTGCCCACCGCAGGGGCCTTTCTTCATCGGTCTTCCCCAGTCTCTTCTGCATCTTCAGGTCTCCCTCCCTTCGTTGGCTCTTTCTTCTTGACTGCTGACTGTGTTCAGGTTTCTCTCCACTTTCTGAGAAAGCTTTGCCTCTCCCCCCTCCACCCTGCATCTTGGCTTCCAGGAACCATTCTCCTCATACTTTCCTGTCCTCTCTGCCACCGTTTGCATTTTTAACCAGTCTCTCAGCCTCGCTTCCCTCCCCGCCCCTCCCGGGGGACTCGCCTTCTGCTCCCTGCCTTGGCTCCTCTTCTGTTGTGATCACAAGCCTTCCGTCCTCAGCCTCCATCTTCCCATCTTCTCTATAGGATTTGGAGCGAACTCCCCTAAATCCATGTTTGCTGCTCGTCCTTACAGCATGATCTGAACTCCCCCCTCCAGACGCCTCTTCTGTGCTTCAGAACCATACAACAAAAAACCACACATGCATCAAACCATACATACATCCATCAAAAAACACACAGGACGGCTCCACCTGAGCGTTCAGCAGAACCCTGAAACTCGGCATTTCTGGAGCTGCCCTCATCGAACTGACCTGCAGATCCTTCCAAATCTCCTCTCTAGGTGAAGAGCCTTGTTATCCAGTCAGCCACTCAAGACAGAAACTTGGCGATCACTCTAGGCTCTTCCTTCTCGCTTCCCATCCACATCACATCACCAGGACCTGATCACTGTCCCTCTGTAAAAACTCCCGTCTTGTCCTCTGCCTGCCCACTGCTTTCTTTTTTTTCTACCCCCTTGTTTAAACATTTTTTGGTTGTGCCGGGCCTTCGTTGCTGCGTGTGGGCTTTCTGTAGTTGTGGTGCACAGGCTTCTGCTGCAGTGGCTTCTCCCGTAGCTAAGCACAGACTGTAGCTCACGGGCTTCAGTAGTTGCAGCACACAGGCTTGGTAGTTTTGGCGCATGGGCTTAGCTGTCCCACAGCGTGGGAGCTTCCTGGCCAAGGATTGAACTGGTGTCCCCTTCATTGCAAGGCAGTTTCGTAACCACTGGATCACCAGGGAAGCCCTGCCCACTGCTTTCTTACTTGGGGTCTGGACCCTCCTCTTCCCTTACTTGGATCTCATATATGTGGGTCTCTCTCCAGTGTGTCTTCCCCTCAGTCATTTTCCACACGGTTGCCAGAAATATCCTTCCAAAGAAAAATCATTGTAATAACGGTAGCTTACATTTATTTGGGTGCTTACTGTATACCAGGCACGATTCCAAGTGCTAGTTATGTACCAACTCACTTAATACCCAGCACAATTGTATCGGATTATCTCCTTTTATAGGTGAGAAAACAGAGATTCAGTACCTTGTCTGAGACCACAGAGCTTGTAAGTCTGTCTCCAGAGGCTATACTCTCAACATCCTGTGATGAAACAGTAACTGAAACCCTGTGAGAGGGGCATTCTAGGAATTAGCACCTCACATGTATGATCTCTTTCAATCCTTTCAGGTCTCTAACTTCGAAATTCAGTATCTCTGTTTGGGGGTTTCCCGGGTGGCTCAGTGATGAAGAATCCGCCTGCCAATGCAGGAGACATGGGTTTGATCCCTGGGTCGGGAAGATCCTCTGGAGAAGGAAATGGCAACCCACTCCAGTAGTCTTGCTGGGAAATCCCATGGACAGAGGAGCCCCTCGGGCTACAGTTCATGAGGTTGCCAAAGACGTGGAAATGACTGAGCAACTAAACAACAATTTCCATTTTTCCACATGAGGAAACAGAGGCCCAGAAATGTGAAGTAACCTCGTACTTACACAACTCTTAGGTGGTGGATGGGGCCTTGAGCCCTTGCAAACTTAGCCCCCTCATCTACACACAAGGAGCTGGGGTTGTGTGAGGGGGTACCTTCTGAAATCAACACTTTTGTGAGTGTTTTTCTATTCTCCTTTCAAAGTTATAGGTGGCAAAGGAGGTATGCATGTGTAAGGTGTTCTCACTTACAAGAGCATTTGTAGTGGTAAGGAAAGATTAGCTTCCTGTTTGAATGATATCCAGATGTGATAAAATACCAGATTAGCCCTGTGATGCCGTAGAAATTCCTCTGCTCACTCAGTGTGCTCCATTCGGATTGCTCTCTCTCTGCCTTTTGATCTGCTGATTTTTTAATCAGGAATTTTTATAAATTCTTAGGGACATAGCTATCATAATAACATATTACAGCACAGCGAATTGGACTGTCGTCCCCTCTAGTAGCTTCCTGAAATCATCCATGGTAGGAAAATTCTCTGCTGAGGAGAGGAACTTAAGACATTATTAGAGATGGTTTCATTTAAGATGATTGGCTAAATACATGTTTATTTCTTCTCTCCCATTAAAATCTATTGAAATGTTAGAAGAGATATTAAAAAATATTTTTTTTAATTAAAAAATAAGTTACTGTAAGCCGTTGAAAAAAAGTCCCAAGTGACTTTTTGAGTAGCAGGTAGCTCTACAGATGACTAAAGCAAGTGCAGTTTTATTTGCTCATTCGTTGTCCAAGGCAGAACCATAGTTTGTAAGAAAAGTCCCCAGAAAAGATATTACCTCCACTTAAAAAAAAAAAAAAAAAGAGGGGGTGGCTACAAAAAGATACAGAGTTCTTGGAAGTTAAAAAAAAACAATACAGTGCTGTCACCATTTCATAAAATGTTTCTCAAGGGACTAAAGAAGTAGTCTTCAGAGAAGAAGTAAAGGAAGTTTCTATGTTCTTTTATTTTCCAGAGTACAGGACTCCCCCAGATACATCATCAGGGATAATACTAATAATACTAATAAAACAAAAATAGAGTTATTTACTAGGTCCTTACAAAATTAGAGAAGTATGCTCTGTCTTCCTTCAACCTCCCATCCCATTCATGTGGGTAAATTACATTGATGTTCACACTGAAAGAATGCCATGCTTCTGCCTTTCTGACAGCCGTCAAGGTGCTTTCTGTTAACCAAAACTGAGGGCAGTTTTGCCCCCGACCCCAACGTTTGGCAATATACCTAGATGATTTTGGTTTTCATCTCTGGGGTAAAGGGGATACACTCCCACCGGCTTCTAAGCTGAAGGATCCGGGGCCACTGTTAACGTTCTGCTGCCCAGGACAGCACCCCCAGCAAGAAGGAATTATCTAGACCAAAACGCTAGTGGTGCCAAGGTTGAGAAGTCAACTCGAAATTGCCTAGCACACTTGGAGCCCAAAGTTTTACTTTATCTCCTAAGACTTCAGAGATGTGAGCAGTTAAAATCTGAAAGCTAAAAACTGGCAGTCTTCTTTGTGTTAAACTGTCCTCTAATACTTTACTAGAAAGTAGATGAAATCTCTTAACATTTCACTGTGCCTAATCTGCCTGCATGGAGAAACTAGGGTGTGACATTAAATTTGACATTGAATGCCTGGGGCAAACATATCCATGGTTAGAATGACTGGCCCATCTCTCTGCCACTGTGTCACTGTCAGTCTGTCTGGTTCTCTTTCCCAGGGAGTTTGGGTACAGGCTCATAGTGTCTCTCTGATCCAGGCTACAGGCAGCCATGACTAATGGGACTTGGCGTGGGAAGTAAGAGCTCAGAGCTTTCTGCAGTCCAGACTGGATCAGCAGGGATGTCTTATGCCTACGCTCTCTCCATCTCCCCGGTCCTGCCCACTGCAGTGTTGTAGTGAGGTCTTCAGAAGATGAAAGCTTTTTAACCTTTGTCTCTCTAATAATGTCTTTATTTCGCCTTCATCTTTGAGGGAAATTTTCATTTGATGTGGAATCACTGGTTGACTTTTTTGCTCTCGCCACTTTAAAGATGTTATTCCGTTGTCATCTGGTCCTAGTGTTTCTGATGACAAGTCAGTCATCATTCTTGTTGTGCCCTTGTCTGTGCAGTCCCCTTCTGTTTGCTGCTTCTTTTTCCTCTCTGCTTTTTAAGATTTTCTCTTTATCCTTGAGTTTTAACGATTTGACCTTGATCTTTCTTTTTTTAGATTTTTTTGTTTTTAGTTTGGCCACACCGTGCAGCATGGGGGAATCTTAGTTCTCAGACCAAGGATCAAACCTGTGCCCCCTGCATTGGAAGTACAGGTGCTTAAGCCCTGGACCACAAAGGAAGTCCCTGACCTTAATCTTAAAAAAAAAAAATTATTTTTATTTATTCATTTATTTCTGGTTGCACTGGGTCTTCATTGTGGTGTTCAGACTTTCTCTAGTTGCAGCAACCAGGATCTACTCTTCACTGCAGTGCTTGGACTTCTCATTGGAGTGGCTTCTGTTGTTGTGGAGTACAGGCTCTAGGTTGCATAGGCTTCAGCAGTGGCGGCATGCGGGCTCAGAAATTGCTACTCTCGGGCTCTAGAGCACAGGTTCAGTAGTTACAGTGCATGAGCTTAGTTGTTCCACAGCATGTGTAATCTTCCCAGATCAGAGTTCAAACCTGTGTCCCCTGCGTGGACAAGTGGATTCCTATCCACTGCACCACCAGAGAATTTATGACCTTGTTTTTTTTAGGTGTGTTTTCCTTTGTATTTATCCCACTAAGAGTTCTCTGAGCTTGGGTTGCTGGTTTGATATTGTTCATTAAATTGGAAGCTTTTCAGCCACTGTTTGTTCAACCATTTCTTCTGCCTTATGTTCTTTCTTTTTTCCCTTGAGCACTGTATAGTTACATGTGTGAGAGACTGATATTGCCCCATAGGCTTTAGATACTTTACATCTTAGCTTAGATAATTAGTTTCATTTTCCAAATCGCCTCTAAAATCCCTCATCTATGCATGCCTTTTCCATTAGCTCCTTTAATATTTTTATCATAGTTGTTCTAAAGTCCCTGCAAGGTAATTCCAACATCTTGGCTATCTTTGGATCTTGTTCTGTTGACTCTATCACATCTTAATTATGCATGTCTTCTGTTTCTTTCCTGTGGTTAAGTTTTGATTGAATTCCAGATATGTGTAGAAACGGAGAGCATGTGCCTCTTCTGTCAGGCCATTTTTGTGAGGACTCAAATCAGTCTAGTCTGTTGTGTGACTCCAGGCACAGGCTTCAACTTCTTCAAAGGCAGGTTGAAAATTTTCCCTCTGTCAGGGCTCTTTTAGCTCAATTTTCTTGCTTATCCTGTTTAGTAGGACTTGTGTGCCTGCATCAAGAGAGCTTTTGTCAGCTCTCCTGTCCCTCCCTGTGGTTTCCTCCCTGTGGTTGAGGACCACTGCCTGATACTCATGTTATGGCCCAAAGTCCTGCAGGTTCTCTGCTCTCCCCTGCCCTTAAGCAGGCTCTGCATACTTGTGCCTTGGGCAGCCTGGAGTGGGAGGTGCCAGCTCTCCCACCCCTTCCCTAAGTGGTGGACTGCCTCTACCTCTCGCTCTGTGTGAGGCCCAGAGTCCTGGAAGGTTTCTCTAGTTCTCCTGCTTTGCCCTCAGACTACAGCAGGTCTGTGCATCTGAGCCAGAGGGGATTCTCTCCTACCTGTATCACCATGTGTCTGTTCCCTCTCATGCTGTCTCTCTTACCTCTGTCCCTCACTGCCTCACTGTCCCCTTGTTCTCTATCCAACACCCATGCTTCAAAGTCCAGTTCACCCAGTGATGGCCGCAAAAGCCATCACTAGTTTCAGAAAACCTTTCTGGTGTCTTTGGTCTGCTTTAGATGCCCTCTCTTTGCTCTGTAACCATTGGCAAGTTAATTAACTTTTCTGTGCCTAGGTTTCTCATCTGTAAGATGTATGTAATACCAGGATTGATCTCATCATTATCTTGAGGATCAAATGAGTTACTATATGTAAAGCACCTGGAACACAGACATTAAGAACAGGATCTCTAGAATAAAATTGCCCAGATTCAGAGCTTCGCTGTGAAAACCTTGAGCAAGTCACTTCTCTGTTCCTCAGTTTCCTTATCTGTAACATGAAGATGATATCAATACTACTCACCCCATGACGTTATTGTTGTGCCTTAAGGGATTAATTCTTTTAAAAAAAAATATTTTATTTATTTATTTGAGTATGCCAAAGCTTGGTTGTGGCATGCGAACTCTGAGTTGCAGCATGTGGGATCTTAGTTCCCCAACCAGGGATCAAACTTAGGTCCCCTGCATCAGGAGCTTGGAATCTTAGCCACTGGACCACTGGGGAAATCCCAGGAATCCCTTCTAATTCTTAGAAGCACCTGGAACCGTGCTAAGCACACGGTATGAGTTCAGCAAATGTTAACTATGGTGATAATAACGGACAACTACCCCTCTTAGAGGGTCCTGGGCTCCCCATTGAAGCACTCACTGCACAGGGAGTCATCATGTATTTTCCTTGATAGTCCTCCAGCTTGTCAGGGCAGGGGCTGTCTCTCTTACTTGTGATGGCCCTTGGAAGGGAACCCAACAAATATTTGTTCAGTGACTAACCACTTGGGAAGGTTAGTGGCAAAATATACATGACAGCAACTCAGTGTTGGGCTGCAAGCTCCACTCAGTTAACATTTCATTTGGGTAAAAGCCTCTTTTGAAAATATCCATTTTCTGTTTCGAGTCATCCACAGCATCCGTTCATCCATCAAGCTGTGGTGTTGGAACACTCTTCCCTTTGACCTTTAGAAAAGGGCAAGTGAAGATTGATGGTGTTCTCCACCCAGAATCTATCCATCGTCCCTCAAAAGCAGCCTCACCCCATTTTTCCAGGTGAATTTTGTTTCCCCTTCATCTTGTGCACCACACTAATCATGGAACTTTCTGTGCTACATCTGTGATGTGCATTCCTTGTAGAAACCTAGAGGGTCCACACTTACCCAGATTCTCAGTATTACCTGCTTTTAAAAAAATTTTGATTGTTGTTTATAGAGATGCAATCCTCAATTTGCAAAGCACGGTTTTACAGGTTTCAAAATATCCTCTCATTTGCTGCTTTATTGTGGCTTTTAAAAATTGTGTAAGATCATTGATGCAAATATAAATAAAGTGAGATACAGGAAGGTAAAGGATATATTTTTGGATCATACGGTTAGTTTGTGGTGAAGCTAGGACCAGCACCTAGCATGAAAATTAATTCAGAGAGACTCAACTTTGGTTAATGATCTTGAAATTGCTCTCTTTCTGAGGGTCCAAAGAGTTTTGTTTCATTCTGTAATTTATTTAATGGATGTTTGCCACATCCATGAAACAGGGATAATAAAAATTACCCCATAAGAGTATGTGTAATATAAGAAACTGAAATAATATATGTGAAAGTGCTTTCATTTTTTTTTTTTAAAAAGAAGGAATAGATGCCAAGTCTTAATTTAATGTTGGAAATACGGTGGTTTAAACAGGTTATAATTCATGAATTTTATTGTATTTATTTTGGGGGGGTTTGCACTGGGTCTTCGTTGCTGTGCAGGCTTTTCTCTAAAAGGAGAGCAGGGGCTGCGCGCTCTGCGGTGCACGGGCTTGTCACTGTGGTGACCTCTCATGGTGGAGCACAGGCGCTAGGCATATCCGATTCAGTATTTGCAGCACGCAGGGTCAGTAGTTGTGGCCTGTGGGCTTTAGAGCACCTGGGCTCCAGTAGCTGTGGTGCACAGGCTTAGCAGCTCCATGGCACATAGAATCTTCCTGGACCAGGGATCGAACCCATGTCCCTGATTGGCAGGCCTATTCTTATCCACGGTACCACCAGGGAAGTCCAATCCATGATTTTAGTGTCAGCATTTGATTTATTTCTTGAGCCGAGAGAGCTCCATCCTTTATACATTTTTCTGGAACTTTTAAAACGTGTTTTTGAAGCCATGAGTTTATAGTTTATAAATTCTGCCCTATTATTTCTGTTAAAATAGCGGCGTGTCATTGGCTGGCATGAGACTGTGAGGGGTGGATCTCTCTTCTTATCCTGTCTCCTGGATGATGCCTGGGGTCCTCCAGGTGCTCTTCCTACCTGCGTCCTGCTGTCAGAGTGGTCATTCTAAAGTTCAGACCTGGGCTTCGTCTTGCTACTCCATTGCTGAGACGCCATCAGTGGCTCGCCTTTGCCCTCTGCTTGCTTAGCAGGCAGAGCCTCTGTGTCAGCCAGGTCCCCGCCCCCAGGGCTCTGTGCCCCAGTGCAGCACCCTCTCCAGATCCCTTCCCCCACGCCGTTCGGATGTTCCGTCTTATCTGAGAACTTCTTGGATGGCTTCCCTGTAAAACCTCCCCTGGCCGCGCAGTCCATTAGGCTTCTCTCTGTGCTCCTGCAGCTCCATGCGAACCTGTTTTCTTTTCTGTCTTTCCCATCAGCTCTCCAAGGGTGGGGACTGCGATGCATCTCTCTCCTGTCTTCCCTGCCCAGTTCTTGACATTTAGAGAGAGCTCCGTGAATACAGGCTGAATGAATCAAGATCAGAGACACCTTGTGGCAGGTCCTTCCTCAGGGAATTTCTATCTGCAGAGTTCCTCGGCCCCTCTGTGAGCTCGCACTTGAGAGCCACCGACGCTGGCATGTTTACAGCCTCATTACCGTCCTGTGAGGCTCAGCCACTTAAGACGTTGATCCTTTGATGAGGGTTTTGCTAATTCACCACATATCTGATCTCTAAGTTCTGTGTATTCTCTGCCTGTGCTTCTCTTTGGTGGCCTGCAGCCCACACAGCATTATCACAACCAAGCCTTTGTTGCAAATGACCAGCCTGCCCTGCTCCCGCTGTGTAAGTGTGACATAGCTTTTTGTCTTTGTGTGGTCTGGGCTCAGCCGTGACTTCTCCCAGGAAGAGCTACAACAGCTTGATGACTACGGAAAGCTTTTTCTTAGATGGACTGTCTTGGTTTTATCTGCTGGTGGTGGTTGTTTGCTTTAATTCTCAGAACGACTAACATTCCATGAACTCAGTGCCAGAGACCCAGTTTATGAGAGAGAAGTCAAATGAGATAAATGGCATTTCTAAATATCCACTAAAGTGACAGTATTATGGTTATTCCTATTTGAAGCTTTTAGGATTATTCCCATTTTACAGTGGAGGAAGTGGAGCCTCCTGTCTGCAGCTTGTGTGTGTTAATTGCTCAGTCGTGACTCTTTGCGATCCCATGGACTGTAGCCCTCCAGGCTCCTCTGTCCATGGAATTCTCCAGGCAAGAATACTGGAGTAGGTGGCCATTCCCTCCTCCAGGGGGTTTTCCCAACCCAGGGATCAAACCTGGGTCTCCTGCACTGCAAGCAGATTCTTTACCTTCTGAGCCACCAGGAAAGCCCTGCAGCTTAGCTGACCACAACACTGGGATTCAAAGTCAGGTCTGTCTGACTCCAGAGCCCTGACTCGCAGCTCTTGTCATGCTGTGTCTCCTTAACCTTGAAACTTAAAATGCAACTTAGAATCTGCCATCCATTAGTTTCTTGTCCCTCAGCGAACTCCGCCTGAGAAGGAAGAGCGTGGACCCAGTTGTGAGTCATTCCTATCAGACCACATCCTGAATGGTCTTGACCTCGAAGGAGGGTGTCTCTGGGCTGTTATCCAGGAACACTGTGGGCTCTCCCCTCTGTCTACGTTTACTGCGGGTCCCTCTCTCCACCGTGTCCCAGTACTTCCTCTGCCACCGCCTCACACTGTCTAATATAGGGGTTCTCAGCCCTGGCTACACTTTGGGGTGGGCTGGGAGCTTTAAAAAAAAATGCCAGGCCCCACCCTTCAAAGTTCTGATTTAACCTTTCTGGTTTGGGGTCCAGCTATTATTCTTTTTTTTAAAACAACTTCATTGAGATACACTCTTTTTTTTTTTTTTGGCTTCTCTGGGTCTTTGTTGCTGCGAAAAGGCTTTCTCTAGTTGCGGTGCTCAGGGTTCATTGTGGCGACTCCTCTTGTTGAGGAACATGGGTTCTAGGGCTTCAGCCGTTGTAGCATTTGCTCTGAGGCATGGAGGATCTTCCTGGACCAGGGATTGAACCCATGTCCCTTGCATTGATTGGCAAGTGAATTCTTAACCAATGGACCACCAGGGAAATCTGAAATACACTTTGTATGTCATAAAATTCACCCATCACTCATCTTAAGTGTCCAATTTGATGATTTTTAGCAAATCTGCAAAGTCGGGTAACCATCACCACCATCTGATTTTAGAACAGTGGCATCGCCCAGGAAGATTCTCTCGTTCCCTTCTCTGGCTAATCCACATTTCCACCCTTACCTTCAGGTGGCCACTGGGCGTCTTTCTGCCTCTCTAGATTTGCTTTTTCTGGTCATTTTATGTAGACAGAATTGCTTGCATTATTTCAAAAGCCCCCTGCATTATTCTGAAAGAATTGTAATGTGTAGCCATGGTTGAGAACCGCAGTTATCTCCTGGTTTTTCTTTCTTTTACTGCTGTTCCCTGGGTTCAGCCAACGCCCGCCCACGAGGGCTGTCGTTTAGATAAGCTGTAAGCGAAGTAGGTCCGTCTAAGCTGGGCTGAGAACGTAATGATCATTTATAACCTGCTTTCTATGGGAACATGCTTTCCAAAGTCCAAATGTGCTGACTTAGGAAGAAGCCTTCGGACGGGAGCCAGCACAACCTGTCTTCAGACGCGGAGTGCCTCCACCAGCGGCCCGGCCCTGAGTCAGAGCTGAGCCCTTGACTTTGTGTGGCTTTGCCTTTGGCACTTTCGATTTAGATTTTTTGCGTGGCTTCGCAGTTGCTGCTGGCCTCTTGCCTTGCTTGGCAGTGAACAAGACCCGACCCCCGCTTCCTGGTCCTCCTCCTCGCTTCCCACCAGAGGCCTCCGCTCCGCGTGCACTGTTTGCAGTGTTTGCAAAATATTCCTCACGTATTTTTTACCTGTTTGAGGAAGCTTTGAGAGGAAGTTTTGAGATGGCAAACTCAGGTGCCCCCAGGCACGAGCAGGTACTGTGAGTGACTAGAGCAGGCCTGGGAGGGAGGCACTTGGACGCCTGACCGCTGAAAGGGGTCGGACAGTGTGCTGGTGGCCATGAACTTTCTTTCTCACTTTGCCATAAGCAGAAGTCCTCGGTGGAGCTTTTAGGCTGATCTCATGGTTAGAGCAGGGATGGCAAATAGATTCCATTCCAGGTGTCAGAGGGGCGAAAAACCCAACTGACCAAGCAAAAAGCTGCAGGACAAGCTTATGTATGTAGGAAAATGATAAAACTCAATTCAACGTATTTTAAAATGTAACAATTCAGCTCGGTCATTGATTCAAATTCAAATAATATTACAGAGATTCAGTTAAGATTTATAGGGTTTGTTGTTATTTAAAGTAAAAAAAAAAATGTATATATTACTTAGAGCAGCTGTAAATATGTAGGTAAAATCCCATCATTTAGGGAAACAAATCAAAGTAGAGAACTATGAGATGTTTGTTGCCCGTACTATTACCAAAATTCTCCTTAATCATTTCCCTCTGATTTCTTTAAACTTTTTATTTTGTATTGAGGTATAGCCGATTAGTACCCAGTTTCTTTTCAGCATTATGTATGGAGATTTTTTTCCTCCATACTATCCCTGTAGAGTTCTATAAATGCTCCTTTAAGGCTTTTAAAATTACTTTGTGGAATGTGTTGCAAATTGATTCATTTATAAAGTGTCAGAGGGGCCTTTATTTTTGAAATCCAATTAGGTAGATTTGCAGTTCCCTCCCAGGAACTTAAGAAGACAGCTAATCTAATGAGATAAAACAGGAAAAACTCACTCAGTAGTCCCCTGACTCACTGTGAAATCAGATGAGTGAGCCCAAACTCAGAGCCCAGGCTCAAGGGGATTTTGTAAACACTTGTAACAGGAGATGACAGCGTTGCACAAAATCTGGTTCCCAGCAGAATGAAATAGACCACTTAGCCGTGGGTCTGGCTGCTGTAATTCCTCTGAGAATATAAATTCCGGTGCATGCAGTGACCATGAGGTGCTGTTGCCCCACGTATGATATTGAGAATCCTCAAAAGATTGATCAGAGTTTATCTTGTTCATCAAAGATGGGTTTAGGTATTTGCAGACAATCAGAATTTAAAATCAGTTTATTAAAACTTCTCTCCATGTCCCATTTCTTCCCCCCACCGCCTTTAATTGGCATATCAAAGTGAAAGTGTAAGTGAAAAACCTACAGAACTCGGATCTTTTGTGAATTTCTAAACCAAAAAATGGCAGCACTGTGATCTTGGAGGCAATGGAAGCCCTCAATGTTAGATGATAGTTCTGGCTCCCGTACCACTGATTTGCATCCCTGGGTAGAGAGGGTACTGGGTGAGTAGAAAGATGAGCCCTCAGAGTGGCTGAAGGGACCAAAGAGGAATAATCTAATGGTGTCCTGAAAAGCCAGTGTCTGAAATGCAAGTTGGGAAAGTGCAGAAATCCCCCTTCAAAGTCAGAAGAATTTGGAAGCGATTAAAAAGGATTGGAGTTTCATGGGAAACCGTATTTCACTTGTACATGGATCAGGAGTCAGCAAACTGTGGCCTGTGGACCAAATCCAGCTGCAGCAGGCTCACGATGGTTTTTGCATTTTTAAATGGTTGAAAAAAAATCAAAAGAAGAATAATATTTCCTGACATATGAAGATTGTGTGAATTCAAATTTCAGTGTCCATGAATAAAGTTTATTGGAACCCAGCCGGGTTCATTCATTTTTATGTTGTCCCTGGCTGCTTTTGTGTTATATGGCAGTGCTGAGTAATTGCAGCAGAGACGATGTGGCCTGCAAGCCTAAAATATTTATTATCCAGTCTTTCCAGAAAAAGTGAGATGCCTGACCAGACAATTGTATTTATTTCTCATCCTGCAATCTGTTTACAAGCAGAAATCGAGGAGAAAATCATTGTTATAATACGCGTTTTGGGAGGGACATGGGTGGGTGGAAGTGGGTAGGCGGAGCGGAAGCTTAATTTCTGATTTTTCATTGTCACCGCATGACCAGCCCTGGGCTGTGCCTCCACTTTTGAACGATATTGTCAGAGCCAGCAACCCACATTCATTTTAGCAGCTGCTTCTCGAACACGAGGTGGAGAAAATACACCTCCAGACCAGCCTCACATACCAGTCTGCAAAGTGGTTCTCAAAAGCCTGTGGGTGTGGTTTGCACCACACGCTGTAACCATCACTGCCGCAGCCCCCGGGTCAGCAAACTTTTCCTGTGAACCGCCAGCTGGTGTTCTGAGCTCTGCAGACCACACGGTCTCTGTTGCAGCAATTCAGTTCTGTTGCTGTAATGAATGCAACCATAGATAATACATCAACAGATCAGCCAGGCCACGCCCTAAGAAACCTTGACTTGTGCACACCGAAACCTGAATTTCATAATTTTCACATGTGATAAAATATTGTTTATTGCTCTTTTGAGTTCTTTCAACCATTGAAAAATAGAAACTCTTTTTAGCTTGCTGTCCATACAAAAATATTCGGTGAACTGGTGTGTTTTGACCTATAGGCCATAGTTTGCTGAACCCTGGTCATAGGGATGGTTTACGGTGGTTTTTTTTTTTTTTTTTTTTTCATGAAAGAAAGATGAATTTCAGAAGAAAGTATCACATTTTAATTATAGTCATTGTGGATTTTACAGTGGAAGGCAAATCTGTATTTATGTGTGGCTGTTTTTCTGCCTTAGTGTGACTGAGTGTTTTCCTCGCTATCTCTTTTGAAATCTGGAATATTCTTTATTGCATCTCTTTCTCTGTCATTGTGACAGTCACTTTGTCATTCATTCATTCAGTATATATTTACTAAGCGTTTGGGGTTCCGCGATGGCTTAGTGGTAAAGAATCCACCTGAAGTGTAGGAGATGCAGGTTTGATCCCTGGGTCAGAAAGATCCCCTGGAGGAAGAAATGGCAACCCAATCCAGTATTCTTGCCTGGCACAGAGGAGCCTGGCAGACTACAGTTCATTGGGTCACAAAGAGTCATAATACGATTAAGTACACACACATTCAAGTGCTTTCTGTGTGACAGGCAGGGGCTAAGCGAAGTGCTGGGGAAGGGTTGATGCTAAGATCACCTGGTCCCCGCCCCCAGGGAGCGTTCTGTCGTGCTGGGATGAGGTCAGTAACGCTCGATAAGTGCTTGGAAGATCACAGTGTGCATTGAAGGTGTGGACTTGAGCATTTATGTCCATGGCTCCCATGGTACGTGCTTTAAGCTGATGTCTGTTCCCCAGGAAGTAGAATGGCAGTTCATGATATGCTAGCAACATCTGGGATTGAGTGTAGTGATGGCAGAAACTCCTCCAGAAATCAGTCCACGGTTAGAGGTGGAAATTATCAAGGCCAATTGGAAATCTTCCTTTGGCCCTTTTCCTCACGTGAGCTTTTCTGGAAAAGGTGACTACATTATGGCCCACACAGTGTGGCTGCTTTTAGACTTTGGGAATTAGAAGAGGGAAATCTTATGCTTTATCAGAAAGTGATAAGTAAATTAAAAATCGTGCCTGATGAAAGCCTTGTCTGAATGACTAGAGAAATTGTGCAGCAGCTTGCATAGGAAAAAACAACCCCCAGAGTAAAATGGCGAGTGGGAGGTACCTTCCTGCTCTGTATTGTTTTTCCAGTTACAGACAGGAAACATCAAGTGTGTTTTCAAGCATGGAACACTGGACACAAGGAAGGGCCAGACAAAGCAGGAAAAAAAAAAGAAACAACCCTCATATGCAAAGAGTTTAGGTCTGTGTAGCAAAATGCTTGATTGAAAACAATCCGATTTAGCAAGTATTATTTTTATAATTGGATCACTTTGTCTTGATAAATTCAGTCTCAGTAAAACTAAGTTTCTTTGGCTTAGGTAAATGGCTTTTAAATGGGGTCCTTGGACAGTACTCTAAATGCTAATCGCCAAACTTTTTTTAGGGTAAAAATTCCACATCTGTGGTAAAGATGAATGTTTCAAAGCACTTCAGCATAGAAAGGGCTGAGTCTTGGACTGGTCACAGTGATGAGGGAGGTCAGGTCATTTGGACCACATATGGGGGGAGGTGGAAACATTGGTAGTTCCCTAAAGTTAAGATGGGGATAGCACTGTCCACTGGGGAGTTTCTGTGAGAGGGAGGCATCCTACTTTGTATATTACATTCTATAGTTGTGATTTAGAAGTAGTCTTTCAGGGGGTTCAGGATGGGGAACACATGTGCACC
The DNA here is from genome assembly GCF_002263795.3 of Bos taurus. Lineage (NCBI taxonomy): Eukaryota > Metazoa > Chordata > Mammalia > Artiodactyla > Bovidae > Bos > Bos taurus. The sequence goes on along the minus strand of NC_037352.1, from coordinate 22,641,225 downwards.
CGTGGCAGATTCATGTTGCCGTATGGCAAAACCAATACAATATTGTAAAGTAATTAGCCTCCAATTAAAATAAATAAATTTATATTAAAAAAAATTTTTTTTAGTAGAAGTACTCTTTCCTAGATAACCCATATTCATGGATTGGAAGAATTAGTATTGTTAAAATTCTATACTACTCAAAGCAATCCAAAGATTCAGTATAGTCCCATCCAAATTCCAATGGCATTTTTCACAGAAGTAGAAAAAAACAATCCTAAAATTCATATGGAACCACAAAAGACCTTGAAATAGCTGAAGTACTACTGAGCAGGAACAAACCTAGAGGCATCACATTTCCTGATTTCAAACTATATTATGAAGCTACAGTAATCAAAGCAGTATGACACTGGGGTAAGAACAGACACATAGACCAACAGACTGAAATAAAGAGACCCAAAATAAACCCACACGTGTACAGTTACCTAGTCTTTGACAAGGGCGCCAGGAATGCACAGTAGGGAAATGATGGTCTGTTTGAAATGCTGTTGGGAAATACACATATCCATATGCAAAAAAATTAAACTGGACTCCTACCTTACACCACTCACAAAAGTTAACTTGAAATGGATTGAAGACTTAAATACAAGACCTGAAACCATAGAGGTCCTAGAAGAAAATGAGGGGAAAGCTACTTGATATTGGTCTTGGCAATAATTTCATATGTATAACACTCAAAACACTGGCAACAAAACTGAAAATAAACAAGTGGGACTACATCAAATTAAAAAACTTCAGCCCAGCTAAGGAAACAATCTACAAAATGGAAAGGCAACTTTTGGAATGAGAGAAAATATTTGCAAACCATCTATCTGATAAGGAGTTCAGTTCAGTTCAGTCACTCAGTCGTGTCCAACTCTTTGCAACCCCATGAATCACAGCATGCCAGGCCTCCCTGTCCATCACCAACTCACAGAGTTCACTCAGACTCACATCCATCGAGTCAGTGATGCCATCCAGCCGTCTCATCCTCTGTTGTCCTCTTCTCCTCCTGCCCCCAATCCCTCCCAGCATCACAGTCTTTTCCAATGAGTCAACTTTTCGCATGAGGTGGCCAAAGTACTGGAGTTTCAGCTTTAGCATCATTCCTTCCAAAGAAATCCCAGGGCTGATCTCCTTCAGAATGGACTGGTGATAAGGAGTTAGTATCAAACAACAACAAAAAAACAAATAACCTGATTAAAAAATGGTCAAAAGATCTAAACAGACATTTATCCAATGAAGGCATTTTTCCATATGGCCAAAATGCAACTGAAACCCTTTTACACTGTCGGTGGTGTAAATTGGTATAGCCATTAAATAAAACAGTATGGAGGTTCCTCAAAAAAAGAAGTACCATATGATGCAGGAATCCTGTTTCTGGGTGTATATCCAAAAGAAGTGAAATCAGTATTTCTAAGAGATAGTTACACGTCCAGGCTCATTGTAGCATAGGTACAATAACTAAGGTGTAAAAACAAAGTGTCTATCAGTGATGGATGAACAGATAAAGAAGTTGCATACACACAGGCACACAGGAACATTATTCAGCCATGAGAAAGAAGGAAATGGGGAAATCCTGCCATTCGCAACACGTGGATGAACCAGAAGGACTTTATGCTAAGTGAAATAAACCAGAGAAAGACCCATACTGTATGATCTCAATTATATGTGAAGTCTTAAATAAATTTGAACTCAAAGAAACAGAGTGGTGGTTACCAGGGAATGGGGCATCAGGGAAATGGTGGGGATACTAGTCAGAAGGTAAATGCCCTCAATTATAAGATGAATAAATTCTGGGGCTCTCACTCAGTTGGTAAAGAATCTGCCTGCAATGCAGGAGACCTGGGTTCGATCCCTGTATTGGGAAGATCCCCTGGAGAAGGGTAAGGCTACCCACTCCAGTATTCTGGCCTGCAGAATTCCATGGACTATATAGTCCATGGGGTCGCAAAGAGTCAGACATGAGTGAGTGACTTTCACCTTCACTACAGCATGGTCACTATACTTAATAATACATACTTGACATCTGCTGAGAGTGGATCTCAAGCATTCTCACAACTATAACAAAAAAAGGTAATGGGATGTGTTCATTAACCACTTCACATTGTGTGTGTAAATCAAATCATCACATTGTATACTTTAAATATATGGAGTTTTGTCAATTATACTTCAGTAAAGCTAGGGGGGAAATAATCTTTCCTGCTTATAGGCAATTTTAATTAATTTCATTGAACACAAAAATCTGATTGAGAAGATGCACTGGATCTCTTTCTAAAGTTCGCTTCATCAGTGTGGTATACCGAGTGTCCACAAAGGAGGAAAACAGAGGATAAACTCATCTTTAAGCTGTCTGTTAACATTTTCATGTAGTATGTTCCGTGTGTTTTTCGGTCTGTAGATACCTTTGCAAGTAAAATGCCTCTAAATTTAAAGGAAAGGATCACAGTTGTCAGTTTGAAGAAAGGACAACAAATATACCAATTTGCCTTGTATTTCAGATACTCTAATGTCTGTGTTCTGATGTTCTTTTGTACAGATTGGCAGTTGGACCCATCACTTTACAGTTATGCTTCACTTAAGTTTATACATCGCTTGAAACCATATCAAGCATGTTGCTGAAAAAAGTAACGAACTATTGTTACTTTTCAACTGTTTAAAAAAGTGCTTTTTTTTTTTTTGAAATTTGTTGTAATTTTAAAACTCAATAACAGGAAAAGGCTTATGCACAAATTACAGTGGATTCTCTCCTCACTCACTGCACTTTCCAGTTGAGATTCCCTAACTGAAGAGGCAACTGCTTTCAAATTTGTGCTGTTTATTTTGGCATTAACTCCTATCTATATTTATAGATAATATATATAAACCACTGTCTTTTGAGTTATCAAGTTTAGGTATTATTTATTGACTTCCTGTTATGATAAATGAGGGTTTAGGGCTCTCTACTTCTGCTTTCCCATCCTTCCAATACAGTTACATTACAACTTTTGCATATATTGCTATTTGATATATATAATACTATGTTCAATCAGTTATTTGCATCAAAGCATAGAAGTAAACTAGGACTGTCTTGCCAATAGACTTTTGATTTTTCTGAAGTTAATTCTTGTTTTCTTTTTACATTAGCTTTATTTTCTTTGTGGCTATAGCAGTGCTATGCTCATGTAGCTGACTCTCAAAAAAAAAAAAAAACAACCCTGATTTGTATTATGTGTATTTGTTTGTATTGTATTTGATTTTTTTTTTTTAATTCATTTCAAGTTACCAATGTGAGGTCACTGAACAAGCAGCAGGGACAAGATGCATAGTTTATTCTCTCAAACCACTGAGCTGTTACTAACTCTCTCATACCTACTAAACACCCGCACTGGAATTTTATCTTATTAATTATTTTTTAAATTGAAGTATTCTTATTGCCAAATTCAGACTTAAATTGAAGAAAATAGGGAAAACCACTAGACCATTCAGGTATGACCTAAATCAAATCCCTTATGATTATACAGTGGAAGTGAGAAATAGATTTAAGGGTCTAGATCTGATAGATAGAGTGCCTGATGAACTATGGAATAAGGTTCGTGACATTGTACAGGAGACAGGGATCAAGACCATTCCCATGGAAAAGAAATGCAAAAAAGCAAAATGGCTGTCTGGGGAGGCCTTACAGATAGCTGTGAAAAGAAGAGAAGCGAAAAGCAAAGGAGAAAAGGAAAGATACAAACATCTGAATGCAGAGTTCCAAAGAATAGCAAGAAGAGATAAGAAAGCCTTCTTCAGCAATCAATGCAAAGAAATAGAGGAAAACAACAGAATGGGAAAGACTAGGGATCTCTTCAAGAAAATCAGAGATACCAAAGGAACATTTCATGCAAAGATGGCTCGATAAAGGACAGAAATGGTATGGACCTAACAGAAGCAGAAGATATTAAGAAGAGATGGCAAGATTACACAGAAGAACTGTACAAAAAATATCTTCACGACCCAGATAATCACAATGGTGTGATCACTGACCTAGAGCCAGACATCCTGGAATGTGAAGTCAAGTGGGCCTTAGAAAGCATCACTACGAACAAAGCTAATGGAGGTGATGGAATTCCAGTTTAGCTATTCCAAATCCTGAAAGATGATGCTGTGAAAGTGCTGCACTCAATATGCCAGCAAATTTGGAAAACTCAGCAGTGGCCACAGGACTGGAAAAGGTCAGTTTTCATTCCAATCCCAAAGAAAGGCAATGCCAAAGAATGCTCAAACTACCACCACACAATTGCACTCATCTCACACGCTAGTAAAGTAATGCTCAAAATTCTCCAAGCCAGGCTTCAGCAATATGTGAACCATGAACTTCCTGATGTTCAAGCTGGTTTTAGAAAGGGCAGAGGAACCAGAGATCAAATTTCCAACATCCGCTGGATCATGGAAAAAGCAAGAGAGTTCCAGAAAAGCATCTATTTTTGCTTTATTGACTATGCCAAAGCCTTTGACTGTGTGGATCACAGTAAACTGTGGAAAATTCTGAAAGAGATGGGAATACCAGACCACCTGATCTGCCTCTTGAGAAATTTGTATGCAGGTCAGGAAGCAAGAGTTAGAACTGGACATGGAACAACAGACTGGTTCCAAATAGGAAAAGGAGTTCGTCAAGGCTGTATATTGTCACCCTGTTTATTTAACTTCTATGCAGAGTACATCATGAGAAACGCTGGACTGGAAGAAACACAAGCTGGAATCAAGATTGCCGGGAGAAATATCATCAATAACCTCAGATCTGCAGCTGACACCACCCTTATGGCAGAAAGTGAAGAGGAACTCAAAAGCCTCTTGATGAAAGTGCAAGTGGAGAGTGAAAAAGTTGGCTTAAAGCTCAACATTCAGAAAACGAAGATCATGGCATCCAGTCCCATCACTTCATGAGAAATAGATGGGGAAACGGTGGAAACAGTGTCAGACTTTATTTTTCTGGGCTCCAAAATCACTACAGATTGTGACTGCAGCCATGAAATTAAAAGACACTTACTCCTTGGAAGGAAAGTTATGACCAACCTAGATAGCATATTCAAAAGCAGAGACATTACTGTGCCAACAAAGGTTTGTCTAGTCAAGGCTATGGTTTTTCCTGTGGTCGTGTATGGATGTGAGAGTTGGACTGTGAAGAAGGCTGAGCGCTGAAGAATTGATGCTTTTGAACTGTGGTGTTGGAGAAGACTCTTGAGAGTCCCTTGGACTGCAAGGAGATCAGCCCTGGGATTTCTTTGGAAGGAATGATGCTAAAGCTGAAACTCCAGTACTTTGGCCACCTCATGCGAAGAGCTGACTCATTGGAAAAGACTCTGATGCTGGGAGGGATTGGGGGCAGGAGGAGAAGGCACAACAGAGGATGAGATGGCTGGATGGCATCACTGACTCGATGGACGTGAGTCTGAGTGAACTCGGGAGTTGGTGATGGACAGGGAGGCCTGGCGTGCTGCGATTCATGGGGTCGCAAAGAGTCGGACATGACTGCAGTGAATATTGGAGTCCATGTATCTTTTTGAGTTATAATTTTGTTTGGAATATATGCTGAAGAATGGAGTTGCCAGGTCATACAATAACTCTACGTTTAGTTTTTTTTAAGGAGGAAACTCCATACTGTTTTCCATGGTGACTGCACCAATGTACATTCCTACCAACAGTATAATTAACCTGTGTGGCTCAGCTGGTAAAGAATCCTCCTGCAATGCAGGAGACCTGGTTCCCATCCAGGTTTGATCCCTTAGAGAAGGGAATGGCTACCCATTCCAGTATTCAGGCCTGGAGAATTCCATGGACTGTATAGTCCATGTGGTCACAAAGAGTCGGACATGACTCAGCGACTTTAACTTCACTTCACCAACAATATAGAAGGGTTCCCTTTTTCCCATAACCTCTCCCACATAAATTATTTATAGGCTTTTTACTGCTGGCCGTTCTGACCAGTGAAGTGTACTATATTGTCATTTTGATTTGTATTTCTCTAATAATTAGCAATGTTGAGCCTCTTTTCATGTGCCCATTGGCCATCTGTACCACAATGGGAGTTTTAAACTTAAGTTTTCCTCTTCTATTTTTAAAATTTTGTTTCATAAGTAGACATATATGCTCTGAATCTTCTCTTTTGAACTTATGAATATTTTAATAGGCCTTGGGACTTTTCTCTGCATATACTTAGAGAAGGAGATATACTCTGCATATACTTTTCTCTGCATATACTTTTCTCTACTTATACTTCGAGAAGGAGATATCAGCATGCTCTCAGAGTCGTCCAGGGCCCTATCCAGAACTCTGGGTTCTGGCCAGTGAAGACAAATGAAAGCTACATTGTCTTGAGGTGATATTTTGCTCGAGGAGCGGCAAGGCTGGGATGAATGGTGAAGCTATGGTGGTCTCATGCCAGGTTTGTCCCTGCGAGGCCGACTCACAGGCTTCTCTCCGAGGCCGCTTGCTTGAGATCATAGTCAGCTGGGGTCCTGCTCCACTTCCCTAACTGGCATGACTACCTATGTTTGGCGCTTCAGCAATGCCTGGCACCATGCGTGCCAAGCGAGGGCTAGGATGACGTATTTTGGCCGGCTGCTTCCAGAACTTGTTCATAGAGTTGAGTTGGCCTCTTTGGGAACCTGGGGCCTTGGCCTGATCTCCAGGCTCTGCTCCTCTGGACCTGGGAGGATTGAATCAGGTCAGAGTTCTAGTTTCCTGCAGAAACCACAAGTGAGCCACTCCTGTAGGCATCTCCAGGTTAACTGGGGCACTGCTGTTGATGACTGATACTGGAGCTCTCCGTGCCAATGGCTGGGTTTCGCGTGATGTGCCATCTCCCAAGCGTGGGATTGGGGTTGTGGGCCACCATCCTCCTTGCATCTAGTGCCCTTCTGAGCCTAGCAGTGTTTTGCGGTCATTCTTGGGGATCCCACCGGTTTTTCTGGCCAGATGCCTTCTCCTTCTCTTGTGTTGGTACATGGGGAAGACCAAGGTCATGCAGCCTTCCGTTCTGCAGTGTATCTTATAAAAAGGCTTCCAATTTTCTGATTCATCAGTGGTCTTGCCTCCTCCCTCCTACAGCGTGATCAGAACTGATTTTTTTTTTTTTTTTCATTTTCCTTTAAAAATGTCCCAGTTTGTTTCAATGGGAATTTGGTAGGGATGTTAAATGATTGGGCTTAAATCACTATTTGAACCAGAAGTCCAGAATGTAGTGATTTGTAGTGACTCTGGGAATACCACCAATGCTGCTGTTTCGGACTGCAGAGAAAAATCTTCTTGGAAAAAGATGGTGGCCTGGCACGTGAGGTTCCAGCAGCTCACATTCTCTGCTGATTGTCAGCTGCTGTATCAGTCCTCTAGAAAGGTCAGCAGGAGTTCTGAAGCATAGATAAGGGTGAAACTATTTTGTCTCTTTTGAAAGTAAAGATGAGATAGCTGAAGGAAGGAAGACTTAAGTGTTGTTACCCTGTGTGTATGATTGCGTAACCTTTCTGGATCTGTGGCACACTTGTTCGCTGTGAAACTCAGAAGTGATCATTTTAAGAACTAAAGTTTAATTTTCTCCAGAGCAGTCTTTTCTCAAAGTGTGGTCTACAGGCCTCCTGCCAGGGAGTTCTGGGCAGGGAGGGGCTTGTTACAAACTCAGGATCTCACTACAATTCTGGACTATGGCATTTTAAGGCCACACCTCCTCCCCCACCCCCGCTTGCTGGGTCTGTGCATGCCCAAGTTTGAGAACCACTGATCTCAATCATTTGGTCTTGAGGGTTACTAGTTTCTGCAGACTTTCATTTGTTTGTTTCTTTGTGGCTTTGCTAAAGTCACCCTCTAATATAAAAACTGGTAAAAATTCCCCCCTTGTGATCATTCATTTCTACCTGTTGTGTTTTAAACGCCAGGATACTAATTACTCAGTTTCATGGGTTGCTTTTTATTTCCAGACGTCTAACTCTGAACTTTGAATTTTTCCCACAGGGCCGAGAAAACAGAAGTCCTCAGTGAAGATCTGTTACAGGTAACAAAAGAAAGACTTTTTAAAGTGCTCCATTTAAATAAGAACAACAACAAAAAAGCCCATAGGTAGAAAAAACCAAACAAATCAAAAATCCCATAGGGGAGACCTGAACCTTATGGTTCTTTGTTTTGGGGGGATTTTTCCCGAAACAGAATTAGCATGATTAGCATGGTTTTGAGCAGGAAAAGAAAAGCAGTTGAGTTGCACGGTGATAAAAGGGATCTGAAACTTTGGTGTCATATTATGAAGTTCAGATGGGGCTAGTCCCGCGTTCAAGTGCCAGGTGTTGGGGTGGGGACAGGGGGCGGAGCCTGGCTGGGCCGTCTGGACAGTTGGCACCGTGGCCTGGTCACAGGTCCCTGCAGGCCGCTGCGTGGTGCCCTTGATGCAACAGGCCCCACCAGCTGCAGCAGTGACCCCACTAGCTCCAACAGAGTTTGGATTTTTTGCTCCATTTTATGCTTCTTTTCCCCCAAACTGAGCTAAGTTGGGTCCTGCAGGACTCAGAGTCTCAGTGACAGTGACCAGGTCTCTCAAAACCACCCAGGGGTCTAGGGTGGCCTCACATGGCTAGGCCAGACTTTCCTCTTTGAACAGGAAGGGGCGTTTCCTGCCGGGGACCCTAATTACGGCTACTCCATGCCATCTCTCAATAGGCTTCCCTAACTGTGGGGCTGGGCATTTCTCCCAGGAGGGCTGGGACCCTTATATACACATCACTTCACCCAACCCCACTCGATCCCCACGCACACTGAATACTTCGAGAAAGACAGGACCCCTTCCACATGCAGGTTTTGTTAAGACTTCTCCACCTGTCTCCTAGCCTCTTATTTTCATAACCTACCTCAGGTGTGCTCCAAGGAGTCCCTGGAGACCAGAGGTCTGCTCCCAGATGGCTTTCTGTCTCTTCCCGTGGAGAGAAGGAGCTGCATAATTTAGAAAAACACCGCCTGTGCTCTGCTCCCACCCCATGCCAAAACAGTCTCCTAAATTATGATAGTCTTCTGCAGGTAGAAGATTTTAAGAGCACTTTTTTCTTTTCTATTTTTAAGGACTAGAAATTTTTATCAAGGACTAGGTTTTTAAAAAAAGATTTATTAAAGAATCATAATCTTTAAAATAAATTTTTTATTGAGGTATAGTTGATGTACAATATTATAGTTTAGGGCTTCCCGGGTGGCTCAGATGGTAAATAATCTGGAAACCCGGATTCGATCCTTGGGTCAGGAAACTCCCCTGGAGAAGAGAATGGCTACCCACCCCAGTATTTTTGCCTGGAGAATACCATGGACAGAGGAGCCTGGCGGGCTACAGTCCATGGGGTCACAGTCGGACATGACTGAGCGACTAACACACATATTATAGCTTAAGAATCAGATTCTTAACACTATTTCCCCACTAACTTTTATCAGATATTTCAAATCCATTTTCAGACTTTTAGAAATATTGTTTGTTCTAGTTCCACTAGGTTTTCCTGTGAGCATTCTCATTCCCACATCTCATGTCAGTAATTTCATCCCAAAGCCCTGAGGAGAGACCAGAGCTCTTGCTGGCAGGTGGAGGATTGCAGAGATCGTACGGGACTCAGGCAGTGACTGTCTGTTCTTGTCTCTTTGCTCAAACACCCACTGGGGCCTGAGGAGTTTGCTAGTTTCTATAAATCCTTATTATTTTTTTTAAATTTATTAAAGTTTAGTTGATTTGCAGGGTTGTGTTAATTTCTGCTGTACAGCACAATGATTCAGTTACAACTATCTCTATATCCTTTTTCGTATTCTTTTCCATTGCGGTTTATCACAGGATATAGGAACTCCTTATAACACAGATACTCCACGTCTGCAGCGGTTGTTTTCCTGCTCTTATTTCTGTGATCTTTAGCCATGAAGAAGGTGTGTCGTGGTTCAAAGTGCTGAGTCTGGCGACCAGCCACCTGTATTCCATGCCAGGTCTGCCCCTAACTAGTTCGGTGCCCTCAAGAATTCTCTGAACCTCCCTCTGCCTCAGTTTCCACTTCTCTAGAAGGAAGGTAATCGACATATCACCCTGTGGGGTTGTTAGGACGGGCTCATGGGTTAAACATGGTCAGCCCTGGGAGCAAAGCCTGGCCCGTAGTAAGGGGTAAATATTAATGACTTGTTGATATGATTGCCACCGTCACAAGCCACAGAAGTTATTTTGTTTCTGGTGTGAGACTTCCCTTAATTTGCTCTTTCTCCAGCCTCTTTTCTTAGATCTCAGTTAGAGCAGTTCAAGAGGCCGCCCTTTTATCTTGTTTGTATGGAGTTTCCCCAAGAGGCTGTCAACCCCAGGAGGGCAAGAACCACAAATTATTTACTCTTGTTTTTCTAATACCGTGTACAGGGATTCAGTATATACTTGTTCCTTCAACACATACTACCTTCCATTCATGGGCCAGGCAGTGATCAAAGCACTCGGGATAAATCAGTGAACATGAGAGACCAAGGCCCTGTCCTTGTGGACTTGATAAAAGTGAAGTCGCTCAGTCGTGTCTGACTCTTCGTGACCCCATGGACTGTAGCCTGCAAGGCTCCTATGTCCATGGAATTCTCCAGACAAGAATCCTGGAGTGGGTAGCCATTCCCTTCTCCAGGGGATCTTCCCAACCCACAGATCCAACCTGGGTCTCCTGCACTGCAGGTGAATTCTTTACTGTCTGAGTCATCAAGGAATTCTAGAGGAAATTGGGGCTTCCTTCGGAGCTCAGTCAGTAAAGGATCTGCCTCCAATGCAGGAGACCTGGGTTTAATTCCTGGGTTGGGAAGAACTCCTGGAGACGGAAATGGCAACCCACCCTGTTATTCTTGCCTGAAGAATCCCACGGACAGAGGAGCCCGGCAGGCTACAGTCCACGGGGTCGCAAAAATCGGACACAACTTAGCAACTAAACCACCACCAGTGGAAAATGGAATCAAGTAAAAATGGAGTTTTCTGGGTTCCCCCCCGCCCCGCCCCTGCTTTTATGGCCGATGGAGAATATGTATTAATTTTCCAATGCCTTACAATCAGGTCATTATAAAATTTGGGGCAAGTGATGTGGCATCTGGTCCTAAATAAGTGAGGCTGCAGATCAGGGTCCTGGGAGGGGCCCCCAGTCTGAAGAAGGGCTGCTTGAGAAGGAAGCCCAAAACCATTTCCTTGGGTAAAATATTTTGGGGTAAAAATGTATTCTGCTTGAAATCTGTTGATTTTTCTTTAAAATAGAAAGCATCCCTAAGGGCCTGCCCTCATTCTTAATGAGTCATCAGAATACACATTTTTGGCATTCCTTCCTGTAAAAAGCAGCTCTCTTTGCCATAAACAGCCATATCCCAGCAATAATATTTTGGGAAGCTAATGATGATGAGTGGGCCCCCGGAGTCAGACTTTCTTACTGTTGGCTGTCCATTTTGCTTTAGAGGTTTGTTCTAAAACAATAAATAAATAGGCAAAAACGCCCCCACCCTCCTCCATCCCAAGCCCAATAAGGAACAATAAGGAATAATTTTGAAAACACTGATCTCAAGTGTCAGTTGCAGAGCACATCTTTTGACTCTTCTGTCTGATGTACTGCGTGTGGAGGACTCCATTGCCACAATCTAGAGAAAGCTGAATGTCCCCATGGCTTTCCCACTTGGCAGTGGGCCTGCACCGGCCTCAGCTTGTTCATCTGCAGTGTTGCTGGTTGGACCCGGGACTTTGCTGGTGCTGTAGTGTGTGGCTTGGCCACCACTCATCAAAAAGCAAGCTCTAGTCAGGACTGTCCCCTCCTCCTGCACATGGAGTCAGCCTTTAAGGGATCTGAAGCTTCACTGCAAAACCAGGGGCCATTTTGGCAATATCCAGGGACAATTTTGGTTGTTAGAAAGGGGGCAGTTGGGTGCTACCAGCATCTAGTGGGTGGAAGCCAGAGATGATGCTAAACACACCGATAATGCACAGGACAGCTGTCCCTAGCCCAGAATTATCCAGTTCAGCTGTCAGTAGTGAGAAGCCGTGGTGTAGGTACATGGGAACCTTTTCCATTTACACCTGAGAGCTGAAAAATTCGATGGCAGGACACTTTTCCCTGCCTACATGCAAACAGTGCAGGAGAAGAGGCTGAGCCGGTTCCTGAGCCCTGCCAACCACTCATCCGTCTTTGTGTTTTCAGATTGAGCGGCGCCTGGACACAGTGCGCTCCATGTGTCACCATTCCCACAAGCGTCTCATGGCCTGCTTCCAGGGCCAGCATGGCACCGACGCAGAGAGGAGACACGTGAGTACCGGGTGGGACTCGGAGCCCTGATTCTCGTGTCCCTGAGAAGCTTCTTGCCCTTTATCAGGCGATTTTTCCCAAGTGGCATCAGAAGGTTTGGCTGCAGACATGAACCTTGTATCGCCATTCACGCTCGTGACTCGTGCCTGACCACAGCATTCTTTCATGCTTCCCTGAGCTGAAGGCCCTGCTCACACTGAATTCTCTGCAGGTGCTTTTAGAGATTGAAAGTGAATGTGAAAGTCACTCACTCGTGTCCGACTCTTTGCAACCCCCTGGAATATACAGTCCATGGGATTCTCCAGGCCAGAATACTGGAGTGGGTAGCCTTTCCCTTCTCCAGGGGATCTTCCCAACCCAGGGATTGAACCCAGGTCTCCCACATTGCAGGCAGATTCTTTACCAGCTGAGCCACAAGGGAAGCCCTTTAGAGATTGCACCGTCAATTAGAAATCCTTTGACAGCAGAAAGCTGAAAGCCTCTCTTGAATTATCTGAGAAAGTAGAATTAACTGACTTACTCATAAGTCCAGTAGTTGGGATGACTGCAGGTAGGGCTTGGTCTAGCTTTTCAGTGGTGTAACCAGGACCCCGGTTTCTTTCCTTCTCTCCTCTTAGCTATTTCAGCGTCTGCTTTATCCCTCATGGTGCAGGCTGGCTACCAGCAGCTTCCATGGGCTGCCTGCTTCTTTGTGCATGTCCAGCTGGAGTAGAGAGCATGGCTTCCAGTAGTGTCCTTAATGGTGTGAGGAAACTTTTTTCGCATACCATTCGCAGATAGAAGTCCCTTCCCATTGCACTGATGTGCGTTGGGTCACATTCTCCATTCCTGAACAAACTCCTCCCAACCCCCACCAGTTACGGTGGGTGGGGGTGAGTTTGGGTGAGGAGACGGGACGTGCTGGTTAGCTTAAGTTAATCACGGCTCATCCCAGAGTTTGGGCTGTGGTCTTACCTCCAGCTTGTAGGCTCCATCAAAACCAGAATAGATCCTCAGCAGGATTTAGGATGCTGTTATAGGCAGGAGGAAGAATGGGCTCTAGGAAATAATCCGATGTCTACTTCAGGGTACGTTTGCTCAAAGTGTCCCAGTCCCCATATCCCTTGAGCAGAGCACAGCATCTTTGTTCATCAGGCAGTTCCCTCCTTAGTGTTACAAGTTCCCAGCCTGTGAGCGTACTCTGACCCTTAGAAATCCATGTGACTCTATAAAGTGGGAGTTTCGATGGCTTTCAGGGAAGCTATGATTCCCCATATTGTTTTATTTGTCAGTAGATATTGCATAAGAATTGATGGCAGACGATCTGTGTCATCTCCTTTGATATCTCCTACACATGTTTCTGGCCAGCTTGCCATCAGAACCAGGCCCAACTCACTGGTCCTGCCGCCACTGTTCCTTCACATTTTCTTGCCATGGCCTCTGCTCTGCTCCCCTGTTAATATCATTCCCTCCATTCATCTCCTTATTCTTGCCTTCATACTCCTTGGGGCCCCTCCTCTCCTCATGGCTCCTAACTAATGCGTTTATTCAGGCACCTGTAAACCATGTTGTCTTTTTTTGTTTTTTAATTAAACTTTTGATTTTGTATTGGAGTATAGCTGATTAACAGTGTTGTGATAGATCAGGTGAACAGCGAAGGGACTCGGCCATACATATACATGTATCCATTCTCCCCCAAACTCACCTCCCATCCAGGCTGCTATATAACAGTGAGCAGAGTTCCTGGTGCTCTACAAGTAGGACCTTGTTGGCTCTTGTAAACCATCTTCAATCAGCAAAATACTGCCTCCCCTAGTTATCTATTTGAGCACGCATAACCTATTCTTCCTTCTGTGTTGACTTGTGAATTCCATGCACCCTACTATGCAGACCAGGTTATCTTATTTTCCTGCTTGTCTTGTCCTCTCCCTCCCATAGCTGCTTGATTTGCAAGTCCCGTGATTCTGTCTGTGACTATGTCTTGAATTCCTCACCTCCACTCCATCTTTACCACCTTCGCCTAAATGCAAGACCCAGTTACCTCTCATATGGACTGTTCAGTCACTTCTTGAGCTACATTGTCTGCCTTTAATTTCCTTCTTTTTCTAGCCTTTCTTCAGTGTGATCACCAGAGTTGGTTTCCTCAAATACAAATTGATCCTGGACTTCCCTGGCGGTCCAGGGGTTAAGACTGCACTTCCAATGCAGAGGGCACAGGTTTGATCATGGCACCCCACTCCAGTACTCTTGCCTGGAAAATCCCGTGGACGGAGGAGCCTGGTCGGCTGCAGTTCATGGGATCACTAGGAGTCAGACATGACTGAGCAACTTCACTTTCACTTTTCACTGTCATGCATTGGAGAAGGAAATGGCAACCCACTCCAGTGTTCTTGCCTGGAGAATCCCAGGGACAGGGGAGCCTGGTGGGCTGCTGTCTATGGGGTCGCACAGAGTCGGACACGACTGAAGCGACTTGGCAGCAGTAGCAGCAGCAGCAGGAAACTAAGAGCCCACATTCCATGCAGAGAGGCCAAAAAACAAACAGAAACAACAGAAAAGTTGATCCTGTTATCCTTCTGTATTAAAAAAAATCTTAAGCTTAATTATTCTCAACAGGGACCAGGACTACACTCCTGATATTTAGAAGGGCGTAGAGACTTTTTTGGTTGCCATAAGGTCAGGGGGACACTCCTGACATTTGGAGGGCAGGGACCAAGATACTAAGCATTCTGCAGTGTCTGAAGGTATAGATCCACAGAAGGAAGCATCCCATAAGGCCAGCAGTGTTGTGTCGGGACAGTGCCTGGTTCTCATTGCCTCAGTTAAAGTTCAAGCTTTCTTTCCCTTTTAATTGAAGTATAGTGAGCTTACAATATGGTATTAGTTTCATGATTTAATATTTTTATAGATTACAGTCCATTTAAAATTGTTATAAAATATTAGCCATTTTCTCTGTGGCTTTAACAAAATATCCTAAAGTCCAAGCTCTTTAGAGGACATGTGTGTGTTCAGTCACTCAGTTGTGTCCAACTCTTTGAGACCCTATGAAGTGTAGCCCCCCCAGGCTTCTCTGCCCCTGGGATTATCCAAACAAGAATACTGGAGTGTGTTGCCATTTCCTTCTCCAGGGGATCTTCCTGACCTAGGGATTAAACCTGCATCTCCTGTATTGCAGGAAGATTCTTTACCACTGAGCCACCTGGGGAAGATGACTTGAGCCCATCATAATCTGATCAAATTTTCCTTATCAGTCTCAGTATTTCCTGCTTCCTCCCATTCATGCTATAGGTCATTGCCCTTCACACAGAGCTGTCTTCTTGTTCCTTTGGTCTACTTTGAGACACAGCCTAGGACCAAGAATGGACACCAGAGGAGGAGAGGGGTAGTTAAGGGAGGCTTCCTGGAGGAGGCAGTGGCCTAGCTGTAAAGGAGAGAGAGTGTCAGGTGATGGGCCTCTTCAGGCAGCAGGAGCAAAGGTGTATCACCCTCATTTCTGAAACCTAATGTCTCAGCCTTCGTTTTCCAACCTCAAATCAAAGTGCCCAAGACAGGCTCTGAGAATGTCTACAGTCTGCACGTGGGAAGAGGAGTCACCAAGGAAATGACAGGTAATAGGTGGCCATCAGATGTCAGTCATGTTGAGAAAATCACAGCAGTCTCTCAGGCTCGAGGAAATACCAGAGCAGCCTCCCCCAGGCCCCATCGAAAGCTTACACACTTGGAGAGAGGCAAGAATTGGAGGGAAGAGAGACGTAGCAGGTGGCCTTCTCAATCCAAACTTCTCAGCTTATATTGTGGGTCATACATGTTAGATCTGAAATTATTTTTGTGTAACTGGCATGCCTTTTGTAAATTAGGACATCCTCAGTCGTCTCTGTGGAGGCGTCTGATGTGAGTAGACAGCATCTTCATTAACCAGTGTCCAATGAGTAGAAGGTCTGTAATCTGGACATTAGGAAACGGGATTATTGTGCTTGGGAGTCAGGGCATGGAAACCACAGCTTAGTTACAGCTGGGTACTTGAATGATACTTGTCAAAGTAAACTCTTCTCTTTATGATTTGTTTCCCCATAGACCTCCATCTAGAGTTGCACAAAGTGTATTTCTCTTCCTTATTGCATTGAGCATACATTAAGTTCCCTTAGAAAGGCAGCATCACCAAAAGGTATAAAGTATCCTCTGTTGTGATCCAAGTGTACTGCCCGTTTTCTTATAGCTTCCTAGTCTAGAAAGGTGGAAGCCAGAAGCGTCTCCTGTGGGGCAGATAAAGCCTGTTGTTTGTTTATCTGAAAATAACCTGACAGGGAAGGGAGATGGATAAATATATTTGTTATTTATTTTTATTTATTTTTTATGTTATTTTGTTTTATTTTTGCTGCACCATGCCCCATGTGGGAACTTAGTTCCCTGACCAGGGATCGAACCCATGACCCCTGCATGGAAGTGCACTGGACAGCCAGGGAAGTCCCCATTGTTATTTATTTTTAAATTTAAATATGCCATTTTGAATGAGATGTCCATTTACATGGTCAAAATCCATAATAAGTGAACGTAACATGATGTCTCTCCCAGCTCTGTTCTGGGGCCCCCAGTCCCCCTTTCCAGGACCACCAGTAGTAGGAGCTTCTTGTATAGCCTTCCAGAGAAATTCTATAAGTGTATCGAGTGGACCCGTTTGAAAGCAGGAAAGGCAGGTGCCGTGCGTGAGGTCGAGGCAGAGCTATGCCACGGCAAGGTGAACCCTGGGTTTTAAACATGAGTGCTGTTCCTACTTGGAAGGCAAAATGACATGGGGTACTGCAGCATTGAAAGCATTTTTTGTTAGCAGGTTATGGTGTTATGACCAACCTGCATGCAGCTGTCCTGGCATCTTCTGCCCATATTCTGAGATAAACCACCAGCCAGGTGTGGACAGACTCTGAACCGGGGCTCCGGCCGTCAGCACTAAGGTCTGGCTCCGTGCCCTCACCGGGGTGCCTGGTCAGGCCACATAAGCGCCCTGGGCTTCCCATTTCCCAGCCACACTATGCGAACATTAATCAGATGACCCTTATGGTCATTTCCAGCTGAAAAACCAATCTCTGATAGGAACAGGAATGGTTTTATGCTTAAAAACCTTAAAAATCTCTTTTGGATATTTAGCTTGGTATTTTCAAATTTTTAACTGAAGCAAAATCTTTATGATTACAGCCAATGTAAGAGCCAGTTTAAGAATGAGTATTCTAGCAGTTTTTGAAATTTGAGCAGTTCATGGCATTTATTTGCCATGATAATCAGAGGGCATGATCTGTGTCTTATGTCCCATGTCCCTAGTGCATGGGACATAGTATGCTCTTGATTAATCAGTAATTATAGTAATGACAACAACAACAGTAATAATAGCAGCTTACATCTTCTAAGTACTTACCATGTGGGGGGTTGCTTGACCTTGATATATCTCCTTTAGTCAACAGACAGCCCTAGGACCCGTGTACTGTTAGCCCGAATTTCCAGGCATGAGGAAACGAACACAGAGGTTAAGTCAGACTATTGATACCTTTGAGACCAGGATCTAAACCTAAACAAGTATCTCTTACCTGTGCAGTGGACCTGGAGGAGAAACCAATGACTGATGATCTGACGCAGGTAATTAAGAACGGGTGTCAACTCTAATGAAAAAAACAAAACCCCATTGTCTTCTGCCTTCCAGAAAAAACTCCCTCTGACAGCTCTCGCTCAGAATATGCTGGAAGCATCAACTCAGCTAGAAGACTCTCTCCTGGGGTAAGAACTGACTGCTCTCAGAAAGAGAGCCGAGCGCCCTGTGGGTTGGTGGAAGTGGGTGGCTGGGGGGGCGGCCTCCTGTGTGACCAGAGGGACCGTGAGCATGGTGGCATGGCCCATCTGCCAGGGGAATGGCTCAGGCGCCAGGGGAGGCCCCTGGGATGCTAGAGAATCTTTCTTTTAATAGAAGCAGGGATTGACGCTACAGAGGGCCGATGATGAAGTAATTGATAGGTCAGTGTTTATTCTGCTGAGCCTGGGTATAAAGAGCTCAGTCCCTTCCCTGGTTCAGGTGTTGACTCAGACTTATTGGAAGGCCCTGACCAGTCTCTTCCAAGGCCCTGTCCAGTCTCTTCCAATCCTTAAGAGTCACTTCTTTAAAGATGATCACCGTAATGGCAGTGGAGGTCTTCTCAAAATAGGGCCTTTGCTGAATTATGTGGCTCTTTTTTTTTTTTTTTTTACAGTGATCATGTATTATATAGTTTTAAAATCTAATAGTAAAGCTGTTTTCATTGTAAAAGAGAAGGCTGACCTTTCCTTCCACCTGCTTCTTTACGAGGCTAGTGTTCTTGGATCCTGTCAGCTCTCTCTCCTGCTGTAACACGGGCCCTCCTTTCCCAGCTGGGTATGACCTTTGGACTTTTCAGCCCATTTCCAGGGTCTGCCATGTTCTGCGCCCTGTAGTTCTCTGTCGTTCTTTGAAGGGCACTGCCTAGGCCGTGAAGACAGAAAACAGATACAGTATAATGAACTTTATTATTATTTTCTAGCAGACAAAAAAAAACAGAATAGAATAATGAACTTGATGTATGTTTTAAACGATTTTCAGAGATATTGAGAATTCTTGGTCGTCCCCTGATCCAAGGACCTAACCTTTCAGTGAGTTGTCACCTCACTGTTTACACACATCCCACCCATGCACACACACAGTGTACCTAAGATAGTCTTGTTCATTTTAAAGAACAAGCCTGTGGACTCACACCCTAATAAATTTATAACATTTTTAAGGCTCTATTGTGTAGCGCCCTAAGGTGTTCCCATCGTGGGGAGTGTGGAACTGGCTTAGTGTGGGTTTTGGGGGCCAGATTTAATGGATGTACGTGTGTTGTCGGGGTATATTGTTTTTTAAAGGAAGATGCTGGAGACGTGTGGAGATGCTGAGAATCAGCTGGCTCTGGAACTCTCTCAGCACGAAGTCTTTGTCGAGAAGGAGATTGTGGACCCTCTGTACGGCATCGCAGAGGTGGGGGCTTCAGTGGGGGCTTCGGTGGGGGCTGGACGGGGAAGGTTCACTTGTATCTGAAATTTTAACAATCAGTGCTTTTGACATTTACGCTTCTTTTTGGAAGTAAGGGTAGTAAGCAGAGGGTACAAAATCCTTTGCCTAAAGAGAAAAAAATTTGTAAATAAAGACTACACTTTCAAATGTTAAACTGAAAACCCTGGAGCTCGTCCCACGTGGTGTATTGGTGTGTTCTTTGCAGGTTGAGATTCCCAACATCCAGAAGCAGAGGAAGCAGCTCGCCAAACTGGTGTTAGACTGGGACTCGGTCAGAGCCAGGTAAGATAAAGCGGAAAAATAACCCACAATGCTGTCTTCCATGACATCCCCAGCAACCACCCCCCTCCTCAATACAGACAAAGACCGCTGGGTGGACAAAGCGAAAGTCACTGCAGACTCACACACCTGACTCACAGACCAAGTCACAGCCCACTGACACCTGCTTTCCGGCCTCATTCTCCCAGCGGGACGGTGTTAGAACACCCTGCTGTTAATCAACCAACAGTGAAAGGAGACAGGAAAAAAAAAAAAAAAAAACCTAAGTGTATTCAGGGAAGAAGAGATAGTTCTAAGAAAAACTAAGAGCGTTGCTCTTGGAGTAGTGGAGTGTAGGAATAAATAGATCTGTGATCTTAGCAACCGCGAAGGGTCCCACTGTGTCAAGATACACTCGTGTGGTTTTGATTATTTTTCATAGTCAAGGGATTCTGTGCTCCACTCCATCCTAGAACAGGCGTTCCTTCACGTTTCACGTGCTTGTGGAGAACAGACAGGACTCAAGGAAGGGAGTAAATCGTCCTTCCTTCTCAGAGCATAGTTAGTTTCATTTTTTAGTTGTAACATTTTATCGAACCTCTCTTCCCCTCTGACCTTCTTCTCATCTGCACTTTCCTGTGGTCTCTTTTCCACAAGATGAAAGGACTGTGGAAAGGGGAACTCAGTTTCCTTCCAGATGAAGGGAAAGAGCCTGACTGTAAATTTTAAAAACATGTAAGAAACTGCTTATGTTCTGCCAACAACCAGAAACAGGAAGAACTATATCTGAAGCTGCGTCTGCAAATAGATTAAAAAGCACTTTTATCTTTAATTCATCACTGCAGACCTTGTAATCTATTGTATACTCAAATGTTTTACTGTATCAGAGAAAACATCATGCGATACATTCAGAAAAGCTGGGAAAATAATTCAAAATACAATATTATTAACTCAAAAATAGAAAGAAAGAAATGCTGTGCTCAACAGGGAGGAACTAAGTAAAACCAAGTAACCATCCCAGAGGGCTGATGTCAAGTGACCTGTCTGTTAGCGCTCCGGGCTCCAGCCTCAGCTCCTTCCGTAAGGGCATTTGTATCGATGATTCATATGAGAAGCATGGGGATAAGGGAGATGGCCCCCATAGGCCCGATCATTTCTCATACCTTATACAGGGATTGACAAGCTTTTTCTGTAAAAGGCCAGATAAATGTTTTCAGCTTTGCCGCCCGGATGCTCCCTGTTCCGGCTACTCAGCTCTGCTGTTGTAGCATAAAAGTAGCCCTGGGCATTGTATAAATGCATGAGCAAGGCTGTGTTTGAATAAAACTTTATTTGCAAAACAGGTGGCTTTGCTGAGCCCTGCTTTGTTAATAGTCGTCATTGTGCTCTTGTGAAATAGATGTGGTTATTTCTGTTTGGCAAATAAATGGAGACACAGCCACCATTTACTGACTTTCTATGTGTCAGATGCTTTTATCGCAGATTGAGAAAGTCTGTAACAGGGCTGCGTTTCCTTGTTTCTAAGATGTCATTGAGTGTCAGATGCACGACTGATTTAATACCTGATTTCAAGAGGGAAATGAAATAGAAACACCACTGTATTAAATGTACAAATCAATTGGTAAGACACATCCTGATATAATAAATGTTGAGATGATAAAAGAGACATCTAGGAATTAACATGTGGTGAAAATGGTAATTGCCACCACCTACCCGGGTGCTTGCCGTGTGCCAGATACACATATGTGGTACGTCAGTTCTTCGATTCTCCCACCAATCCCTATCAGTTTGCCTGTTCATGTTTTCAACAGACATGAAGTAGGTCTTTACTGTGAATCAGACTCTGCTGCTGCTGCTAAATGCAGAGACCCTTCAGTGAGGGTTGTCGGGGGACGGGGGTTAGGAGGTTCTGTGATATCTCCTACTTTGAGAGGAGACTTGTATTGCGGAGACAGGAGGCACCTGCACATGGCGTGTCTGTGACTCGCTTTGGCCCTGAGACACAGTGAACAGCAGGGCTAGGATTCTGAATGCAAAGTCCATCATCATCTTGCCATCTGTGTATGTGGGATTAGAATCTTGTGGCCAGAACCAGGATCGGGCAGTGCAGGCTGCCCAGTGGTAGATTTTTGCTGAAGAAAAGGAAGAATGTTTTTATGGTTAATTAAACAAAGCTATGAGTCCTTCTTGCTGGAGTTGGTTGAGCAATATTGTAGATGCCTACCTGCCCGGAATTTACATCTGCAACACACATATCCCATAGGAGATTTCAACACTGATTCTTCATCCTGCGTTCATGGCTCTGTTCATGTAATGATCAGAGAAACTGAAATAGATGAATATTTCCTTGTTACTTTTACTTATTCCTGTCGTTTTCCCCTGGAGGAAAATGGTAGCAGCTAATATCAAGTGGGACTCCATCACGTGCACACGCATATACATATATGTTTGTTCTCTCCTTCGTTGCTTAGGACAGTTCTGCCGTGCAAACGGTATTTGTTTTCTTAGTTTTGCAGATGAGACAACCTGAGGCACAGAGAGGTTAGACCATTGCCCAAGGTCACACAGCTCATGAAGGCAGAGCTGACCTTTAGACTTGAGCCCATCAGACTTCAAAGTCAGTGCTTTTTCCATTGCCAGCTTTGCTTCAGCAGATTTACTGAAGCCTTGTTGTGGAGGAGTGCAGCATATCAGGAGCATGAAAGAGTGGAGCAGAGCCTTTTGAGGGCAATGCAGTCATCTGGGAAGCTTGATAAGTTGCTAACATGGGTTCTCATCTGCATCCATATAACATCCATGTTTAAATTTGAAGTGCTAGAACTTTCCACAATAGCAGGTATGTCCATATTTAAAAAGAAGTCAAAACACACTTGAAAACCAAAGAGAAGTTGTTTTAGAGTGTTATTCCCTATGCACCGCCCCCCTGCCATGACTATTGCTGTATAATTTGGGGGAAGGGAGTCCTTTTGACTTTCTGTGAAAGGAATGTAAACATTCCACATTATGTTTCAGATTTGCTGTAGCTGTTGTCTTTGGAATATTAATCCTTACAAGTGATTTTAATTCTTAAAGTGCTTTCACTGCTATCGATTACTAGTTCCATGACTGAAGTTCTGGCTTTCACTTGCTAAAAGTAGTCACAGGTCAGGACAGTTGTTGGCAGTGTTATAAGGGGTCCTGAAGAGCAGCAGCTGACCCCCAGTGGCACAGGGAACATTCTAGATCAAAGAGCACAAGGGGGTGTTTCATGGCAACGATCCCAAGATTGAACTCTAGAGGAAGAAGTTCCATGGACTGATCTCCAGCAGTGGGGCTTGCGTGAGACAAGACGTGTCAGTTCCGCTCAGAGCAGACAGCTCCTCCCAGCACTATGAGAGTCCGGTCCCGGCGGGAAGGCTGTGTCACTTTCACTTTCCTTTCTTAGAGGATAAACTCCAGAGAAGCTGGCATCCTAGGTACTGACACCTGTCCCAGGTAGAATCAGTTTTGGGAAAGGAATCTGTCTCTGTTAGATCCTTGACTCCATAAGATTGCGTATATAGAGTGGATTCTCAGATAATACCTACCCCTGTGCTTCTGCAGGTGGAACCAGGCTCACAAATCTTCAGGAACCAACTTTCAGGGGCTTCCATCAAAAATAGATACCCTAAAGGAAGAGATGGATGAAGCTGGAAATAAAGTAGAACAGTGCAAGGTAGGAAAATTCCCTAATGAATGTGTACTTAAATCAGTCTTTTGGTTTTTGCAAGTGATGGATGAAAGGTCAAATATTGCAAATTATTTAATGTCTTCTATAATTCCTATTAGAATTCCCTGAATGATGTTCAAGGTGGTTTCTATTTTCTTCTTCCTTCTTTGTTTTCCAAGGCTCTACATTGCTTTATAATCAGAATAAAACATTATTTTAAAAATTCAAGTAGGATTTTTTTTTTACAAAACTTGATTAAAATGTCTAAGCTTATTTAAAACAAAGATTTTAATAGGTATACCTATGGCTGATTCATGTTGATGTATGGCAGAAACTAATACAACATTGTAAAGCAATTGTCCTCCAACTAAAAAGAAATAAAATAAAGAATGGGGGGAGATAAAGGGAGAAAACTATAGAAAAACATATCATAAAAGTTATAGACATTAAAATAATGCAGAGCAAGCACAACAACAGAATCGTATAGATTTTCTAGAATGAATGCTATTATGTTTAAGGGTTGGATATATAGTAATGGGGTCATAATATGTCCATAAGAAAGGGAAGGATTAGTTTTAAGATGTTGCTAGGACAATTGGTTTCTCACTTGGGGAGAAATATAAAATTTGTATCTCATAAATTAAATTCCAGGCTAGGTGGTTAAGTGATCTTATTCTCTATGCATTTATCTACGAAAATAGATGTTTATTCCAAATGTTATTTGAGGTGGTAAAGAAACAAGTCTTTGGTGACTCTTAGAATCATGGCCTGAAACTTTTCCTCCTCTTATTATTCACCATTTTCCAAAACTGGCATTAGGACTGGATAGTTTGGTTTATTCAGGTTACGCTATAATTCACTTTTCAAGATAGGAAACTTTGGACAATTTGCAGCAAAACGACTTGTTGAAAATAGTACAGTGGGTAAGAATTAATACTGAAGTCATGCCATAGCCTTTGCATTTAAAAAGATGGTAACCACACAAATGCTTCTGGTAAAAGTCTCACATTGGCTTTTTCTTGTTCAGAGAGTTGTAGCTTTGCCATTGTCATTCATATCTGGTCTAATCTAGCTCTCAGCTGCTGGCTCCTTATTGGATATAAATTTGACTAGCAGTTTGGAGAAGGAAATGGCAACCCACTCCAGTATTCTTGCCTGGAGAATCCCATGGACAGAGGAGCTTAGTGGGCTACAGTCCACGGGTCTACAGTCCAAAGAGTCAGACACAACTTCACTTTCACTTTCATTTTGGGTGTCTGAACTGGTGCATTATGGGCTGATGTCTCTTCTCTGAACTTCCACACCATGGCTTGTGGGAAAGTCAAATGGTGAAAACATATGAAAATATTTTCTCCTCCTCTCTTTATGTTAACTTCTAGTTCCCTAAGATAGTTAGGAAACTATCTTACCTACTATGAAGCTACCTACCATAAGGTAGTTTCCTAAGATCTAAGTTCTGGTTCACTGATTCTCTCTTTCACTGTGTATGATCTGATGTTTAATTAACATCGAGTTTTGAGTTCCACTGACTATATTTTTCATTTTAAAGTTCTAATTCTTCAAGCCTGCCCTTTTTGATATTGCATTATTCTTTTTTAATGTTTTCAGTCATTTATGTATGCTTAAGTCTTTGTTCATTTTGTTTTCTTAAATTTTCTGGGAGAGTTTCCTTTATGGTAGACTGTTTCTCCTTTATGGTGGACTGTTCTGCAGTTTTGTATCATGAGCTTATTTTAAGAGGAACTTTATCTGTGGGCCTTCTTGGAATTAGGAGTCAGTCTCCCAGAGAGTATTGCCAGTCCAGGGCAATTTTAAACTAAACTTTCTCATCTTAAGGATTTCTAGACCATACGTATAATCAACTCAAACTCCAAAGCCTCATGAAAGTAGATCTGTATTTGAGAACTCTCAGGGAAATGTTTTACTCTCCCAGATCTAGAACCCTATCCAAAACAGAAAGTAGTACACTAAAAAAAAGAATATATATGAAATTCTATACATATGTATATGAAATTTTGAAATATGGGTATATCCAATTGCCCAACTTATCAGTTTTAAACAAATTATTTAATTTTTATGTAAGTAATTCATTTAGTTGTTGTTCAGTCACTAAGTTGTGTCCAACTCTTTGCGACCCCATGGACTGCAGCACACCAGGCTTCCCTGTCCTTCACTGTCTCCCAGAGTTTCCCTCAAACTCATATCCATTGAGTCGGTGATGCCATCCAACCATCTCATCTTCTGTCACCCCCTTCTCCTGTCTTCTCTTCCAGTGAGTTGGCTCTTCACATCAGGTGGCCAAAGTATTGGAACTTCAGCTTCAGCATCAGTTCTTCCAATATTATTCAGGGTTGATTTCCTTTAGTATTGACTGATTGGATCTCCTTGCTGTCCAAGGGACTCTCAAGAGTCTTGTCCAGCTCCATAGTTCAAAAGTATCGATTCTTTGGTTCTCGCCTTCTTTATGGCCCAGGTCTTACATCTGTACATGACTAATGGAAAAACCACAGCTTTGACTATGCAGACCTTTGTTGGCAAAGTAATGTCTCTGCTTTTTAATATGCTGTCTGGGTTTATCATAGCTTTTCTTTCAAGAATTCCATGAATTCTTTTAATTTCATGGTTGTAGTCACCATCTGCAGTGATTTTAGAGCCCAAGAAAATAAAATCTGTCACTGTTTCCACTTTTCCCCCATCTGTTTGCCATGAAATGATGGGATCAGATGCCATGATCTTAGTTTTTTAAATGTTGAGTTTTAGGCCAGCTTTTTCATTCTCTTTCACCCTCATCAAGCAACTCTTTAGTTTCTCTTCACTTTCTGCCATTAAGGTGGTATCATCTGCATTATTATTGATATTTCTCTGAGGTTATTGATATTTCTCCCAGCAATCTTGATTCCAGCTTGTGAGTCATCCATCTCAACATTCCACATTACGTACTCTGCATATAAATTAAATAAACAGGTTGACAATATACAGCCTTGACGAATTCCTTTCCCAATTTTGAACCAGTCTGTTGTACATTAATTCAAATATCAAAAGTATAAAACAATATAAAGTCTTCCTTCCACCCTTGTCCTTCTCCTCCTAGTTCCCACTGCTCCCAACAGGTAACCCCTGTTATTAAGCAAACCCTCTTGCTTTTTTTCCTAGAGGTATTTTTATACAAACATGGTGGTAAAAATCTTTCCTCTCCCTCTTTTACACTGGTAGTAACATACTATCCCAGAAGTAATGTTCTGTTTCATATCTTAACAAGGCATTTTGATAATAAACCTTAGAGGTTTATTATCAGGCCATACCTAATAAGATCAGGCCATAATAAGCTTGCTTATTCTTTTCATCATCCCTATGTATGAGTATACCAATCAGTTGATGGACATTTAGTCTGTGGCTGTTTCATCACGTTTTGCTCTTGGAGTTCATGGATATCAATTCTCAGATGCTATTTGCTTTCACTTCTCTTTTCTTCAATGACACATCTCCTCTTCCACTTACCCAGGATCAACTTGCAGCGGACATGTACAACTTTATGGCCAAAGAAGGGGAGTACGGCAAATTCTTTATTACGGTAAGCACTTTGCCCTGGCGAGACATGAAAGCACTGTAAAAGTTGAGTCATTTTAGCTTTTTTTGCAAAAGATGTCATTTTTGGTTTTGCTCAGCCATTGTGTGTATGTCCATCCAATGCTAACGTTACTTTTGTTTTTGAATGTGGGTCTGTTCTCAGTTATTAGAAGCTCAAGCAGATTACCATAGAAAAGCATTAGCAGTCTTAGAAAAGGCCCTTCCCGAGTTGCGAGCCCATCAAGGTAACGTAACCTGCGTGCTGGCCTGATGCCTCCTTCTCGCCTCTGCCACTTCTGCCTCTGTTCTTCTTCACCCAGCTCCTTTGCATGCGTTTCCTCTGGACAAAGCTGCTCTGCCTCGGCGGACACTGTTCCCCAGCACACTTTCATCTTCCCTTGCTGCATTCTCTACTTTCTTCCAAGCCCAAATTAACATACTAACGGAGCATTCGCAGTTCTTCTGAAACCTTCAGTTGAAGAGAAAGCTGCACCCTTTGGGGGAGCGCCTGTTCTTCTGTCTTCTAAATAGGCTCAAAACCTTCTAGTCTCTAATTACCTTCTCCCAAATCAGTTACTTGTTCCATAGGGCGTTATTCTGGCTCTGGGATTCCAGGAGCATACACTCTAGGAAAAAAGTTGGGGGCTTCCCAAAAGAAATTTTAGAAGCCAGTACCTGATACCGCAGCATTAGGCATGTAATCAGTGTGATCAGGTCATGAGAACGTGACCATCTCCTTCAGATCTTGTTCTCATCAGCACTCACTTTGCCCACCGTGTTCAGGCACATTGCTGATCCTACCCTTGAGTTACGAGCAGTCCAAACTTTCCCTTGATGCTTAGTTTTGATTCTAATCCTCTCTGATTTGCTATCAGAGCATCTCCCAGCAGAGATCAGTAGATGATCAGACACTGCTGTCCCCTTTAGACATGTTACATGCTTTGCCTTAAGGTATGGTCCTGACATTTGGAACTTAAATGCCCCCGACAGAAGCCTTGGTCTTGAGCTGAAAGAGGATTAAGCCAGGCGCTGAGTGTGACAACTCCATGATTGTGAAACATACACATGTGTGCGTGGGTGTGGCTGTGCTCACACACTGGCCCCTCAAGAATACCACTCCTCTCTCCTAAATATTAATAGTAGGCAATCCCAACAGATAGTCTTTGTGCCTGAGAGTTGTTAGATTTCAGAATTAGAAAATTCTGTGTCTTGCCTGACTCTCTAGCCCATCTCCCATCTGATCCCATCTCCTAACTCTTGGGTAATGGGGTTGAGTCACAGTGCAGAGGAATGAAGCAGCCGGCGAACACTCAGCCTTGCAAGGGGCCAGCTCTTGCTGGCCAAGGTCAGAGCGCCAAGAGCCTGTAGTTATGGGATACCTCCTATGCTCAGTGCCCTACACAGGACAAAATAGTAAACTTCACCATCTTAGCCTTTGAAGCCTAGTCTGGAAGGGTTGGCTAAAGGACACAAAAAATAAATTTCTTTAGCAGCTCCACTCCCCGCTTTTGAAAAGCTCCTGTTCTATTTTTACCCAAGGCTCTTTTCCCTGGAGAAGCATGTCAGAAAGTCATGGGGAATGGGCAGGGGCAGGCAGGCGTTTTAGGAGGGACAAGCCGGCATGTGGCGGGAGCAGCCGTCGAAAGAAATGAGATTCTTTCTCTCTTTCTGAGGCTGCTGCCTTCGCCCAAGCCTTGCAGTTCAGCCCCTTCCACCTCTGCCTCCAGTCTGCCTTTTATCTTAGTTCTGTCTTCCTCTTCCTTCTTCTCTATTTCTAGAAAGACTCAGAGTGTCCTTATGGTAGGCAAAAAGCTCAACCTCCCACCCAGCGCCCTGGTCTTCCACTCTGGTCGTCTGACCTTTGTTCAGTACCTGCTTGTCCTCAGCATGGAGGCTCCTTTCATCACATTCTCCTTGGTTTTTCTGGGAGGCTCTTCAAATGACTCGTTTCTATTGACCACCTCAATTTTCTAACCACCTTCCCACCCGTGTGCTTTGTGGTCTGATTTCCACTTCCAATCACTTTACGATTAAAACCAAAACTGGAAGACAAAAGGCACTGCAAGCCCCATTGGGTCAGTGATTCTGGATCGTCAGATTCTGGCATGCGACGTGGCTTGAATGGGCTCTTCTTTGCCGGTTCCCCCACTCATTTTGTGTTTTCCACCACTGTTGGGGCTGTGTTTTCTCCACATCAGAAATTGAGCCTTTTCTGCGATCCAGTTCTTGCTCCTGTGTTCTTCTGCCTCCCGTCTTCCCCAGCTTTTCTTTCCAGGCCTCCACTCTCACCCGCATCTTCATCCACACAGCCTCAGTTTCAGGCGATGACTGGCTGTTGTCTTAAACTCAGCATATCTCAAGCAGCAAACTGATGCTCTCCCACACCAGCTGACCTTTCCTCCACCTGGGCTCCTTAGGACCTCCTTTCCTTCAGACAATCCAGGTTTCAAACCTCAGAGCCCTCTTTTCCTTCCTTTCTGATGCCTCCTCTCCATTCCCACTCACAACCCCATCACCTAGAGCAAGGGTGTGGACGAAAGTGTCCGTTCCCAGACTCAAGATCCCTGCTCTCTTCTCAGCCCAAGTCCTCCTGGTCTACTTAATTCCTATCCATCTTCTAAGACTTTCACCAAGCTCCCTTCCTTGAGAAGCCTTCTCTGACAACTGAAGCCAACAGTGAACACTTGCGTCTCCCAAATCGCTCTAGCGTTTATGGTCTACACCAGAAGTCGCAAACAGCCGTTTCTCATTTAAAAAAAAATTTTTTTTAAACTAATTGCCATCACTTAAAAACCCTAACAGTCCTAATCTCTGGCTTGTCTTGGAAGTTCAGAGCGTCTGGTGATGCTGGACGTGCTTTCCCGCACAGTGACACGGGTCCAGCTCCCAGGAGTGGCTGCTGCCTTGGGACAGACCACACACATGCTCCCCACTGGATGGAGCTCCTACGGTGCCCCTGCACAGTCATGTTTGCGACCCTCGTCTATACCATTTTCTGCAGTGACTTAGCAAACACGTCTCATCTTGTTAATTTCTGTTGTCTGTTTACATGTGTGTCTTGTGCTCTCTTCACATTCTGATTGCTCTCGTCCTGGGGAGTGGGGCTGGGGGGTGAACTCTGACCCAGCACTGCAGATCTGTCACTTGAGGGGTCTGTTGTTGTGGGGGCAGCCCTGGTGGTAAAGTCTGCCTCCAGAGTGGTCTCTAAGCCAAGGGCTCTCACACCCATCCTCTGCCAACGTTATACCAACGTGGGGGTGAGACACCCTGTCCAGTGTTGACCTGAAAGTTCCGGCCAGGGTCTGGAGTGTGCCGGCCCCTCAGCATCGCAGGGTCAGGCACAGGGAGGTGATGGCAGGAATCATTTTCAGAAGTCCCTGGGTGATTCTGATGTGTCCCCCACCCCCTCAGGGGAAGGTCAGCTGGCCCTCTTCTGCCTGTGTTGAGAATCATTGCTTTAAATAAAGGGATGAAGTGTTTGAGGTAAGATCTGGCCTTTGAGTGGACTGTCCCAGAGCTCTGTCTTCTGAGAAGGGCCAGGCCCCTGGGTGCGGGTTGTGTTCAGAGTTCCATGGACCAGGGCTGGGGCCCTCAGCAGGGGCGAGGGGCCTCCTGACAGTTCTGAGAGTGGCCACTGCCCTCCGCCCCCTCACCCTGTCCTTTAAGGTCCTAGGGTAGGAATTTATGTTGGCCCTTTCCAGTCCTGTATGATAATGCTAGGCTTGTGTTTACATATTTAAGAAATTATTTCCTTTTTCAACTGAAGGAGTCGATTTCTTGTACCCTACTTGCTCTTTCCACCAAAGAAAAGCAGCCTTTGACCTCTGACTTCCCAGGAGTGCCCAGGTCTCCGGGTTCGTGGGATTTCCCTTTCTTTCTTGCAGTGGGCCCCTCCTGCCATCACATGTGGAGCAGTGTCAGAGCCATGCTGGGGTAACACTGCCCATCTGGCATTCAAGATTCGAATAGCAAAGTGGCTGAAGGACACGTGTCCACATGCCGAGAGGAACCCTTCCTGAACCACGTGTCCCGGTGGAGTCCCTCCCACCAGCCGACTTGCTCTCTTTGGCTTCTGCATGCATCTCCATCAGTACTGGGTCTCCACGGGCCCCCAGGCAGCCCGGGTCCCACCACCAGTTCCTAGTCTCCCTTGGGCATCCCCGTCGTAAATGCCTGTTTCTGTGTGCCCGCTCTCTCGTTTGTCTTTCTGCTAAGCCGCCTCACCTCTCTCGTGGAATGAAGCAGCGCATATGACCGGAAAATAATACACAGCGTTGCTTTGCTGCTGTCGGCACAGCCTCCAGCCTAAGCTGCCTTGTGGGGGCTGTGTTCTCTCCACTCAGAATCCTGGGCAGTCTGGGGGTCTGGCACCAAGAGGTGCTGCAGGTCTGGGGGTAGGAGTTTATGGTGGCCCTCTCCAGTCCTGTTTAGTAATACTTGGCTGGTGTTTACATCTTTAAGAAATTACTTCCTTTTTCAATGGAAGGAGTCAATTTCTTGTCCTCCGGATAGAAAACCAGTGCTGCCCTGCACGGCTAGGTCAGTTTCTTCTCAGTGGAACCTCTGTGCTCAGACAGGCCATTGGTTTTGGCCCAAGGCAGCCCACCCATCTCGGGTGCATGTTGGGCCAGATGCCCCATTGCAGCTTCCGCTGGGCATCTTACGTCGGGCACCATGGCGTGTTGGGCTCTGCTCCACAGGCCACCTTCCCAGCCTGGCACATATGTAAACAGGAAAGGACACGAGCAAAGAGGACACGTTTCCCCCTTTCCCAAAGCCTCAGCTACAGGCTGCTAAAGAAAAAAAGAAAAATCCCTCCTGGTAGTCTGGGGGAGGAAATAACTTGGTGACGCCCACGAGGTGGTCGAGTGTCTCACTGGACAGTTTGCTGCTCTAGATAAGTGGGCGGAGAAGCCCGCCTTTGGGACGCCTTTGGAAGAACACCTGAAGCGGAGCGGCCGCGAGATCGCACTGCCCATCGAGGCCTGCGTGATGCTCCTGCTGGAGACGGGCATGAAGGAGGAGGTGAGGGGTCCCGCCGTCCCAGGCCGGTCTCCCCGGACCAGTGACTCTTGAACCGCGTTCACTGTGACCACATTTCACACTGAAACCCTGTCCATGTTACCTTCTGTAGACATGGAATGAAAGAGAGCTTTCACAGAGCAATATTTACCTTGCCTACCTGCAGTACACTCTGCCTTTTTTTTTTTTTTTCTTTTGGCCCCATTTGATTATTTCATTTTATACTGTGGTCATGATTTGTGGAAGTGAATTTCATGATGTACTACTGAACCAGAGCTTATGTGAGCTTTGGTTTCCAATAGCAAGATGCTTACATTTGTGTAGTACTCTGTGAGGTGGGGGAGGGTGGTATTTACATACTTTTATTTTATGAAATCCTTACCCCAGGTGGCGCTAGTGGTTAAAAAACAAAACCCACCTGCCAATGCAGGAGGCGTAGTGTTCCATCCCTTGGTCAGGAAGATCCCCTGGAGGAGGGGATGACAACCCACCCCTGTGTCCTTGCCTGGGAAAGTCCATGGACAGAGAAGCCTAGCAGGCTAGAGTCCATGGGGTCGCAAAGAGCTGGACACAACTTAGCAACTGGACAACAAAAGCAAATAGCTGATGAACAACATTGTGGTAGTCTCAGGTGAACAGTGAGGGGACTCAGCTGTACAGATACGTGTATCCATTCTCCCCCAAACTCCTGTCTCCTCCAGGCTGCCGCATAACCTCGAGCAGAGTTCCAGGTGCTGTATATACAGGAGGTGATACTAATGGCTTTGCGTTGTCTTTAGGGCCTTTTCCGAATTGGGGCTGGGGCCTCCAAGTTAAAGAAACTGAAAGCTGCTCTAGACTGTTCTACTTCTCACCTGGATGAGTTCTACTCTGACCCCCACGCCGTAGCAGGTGAGCTCCGTGGAAGAAGACGCCTCGAGGTGACATAGCATCAGCTGAACGTTCAACATTAAGTTTAAGTAACAGATGAAACTGAAATGGTCTCCTTAATAGATTTAAGTGACAAAACTGAAATGACAAAACTCAAAAGTGTGCGTACTTACACATACGTATCTTTTCTGTTCCTGTTTTGGGGGTTTTGTTTTATTTTCCTGATTATTAAGTAAAGGTGAAAGAAGCTTATAATCCAAATGTTTGGAGGCATGCTTGTATTCTCTTCCTTTCTTTTACCCCCAAATCTCCATCTGCGCAGAGAAATGATGCCTATTAATTTGACTTTGAAGCTAATTTTACTTTCTATTGATCTCTCAATATATTTTACATGGGACAGAAATCGTCTTGTGAATATTTCATTCTCTAACCACTCCTGCCAGTTCATAATTTGTTCTATGTATTGTGAGTGGTTATAATTGAGGTCATTTGAATTTGCAAAATAATATATCCTAAGAGTCCCAGCCTTGCCCCTTGTCACACTCAAAGAGGGTGTTACTAATTTCAGGTGCTTTGAAGTCCTATTTACGGGAGCTGCCTGAACCTTTGATGACTTTTAATCTGTATGAAGAATGGACACAGGTTGCGAGGTAAGTGTAAAGAACACCAAGTTGTTTTTTTCTTAATTGATTTACTTTTAACTGAAGGATAATGCTGTATAATATTGTGTTGGCTTCTGCCATACATCAACAGGAATCAGCTATAGGTATACATGTCCCCTCCCTCTTGACCCTCCCTCCCACCTCCCACCCCATCCCACCCCTCTAGGTTGCCACAGAGCACCGGTTTGAACTCCCTGAGTCATACAGCAAATTCCCACTGGCTGTCTATTTTACATATGGTAGTGTGTATGTAAAGAACACCGAATTTTAAAAGTTAAAGAAAACAATGTAATACTCTGTCTTGTTTGTAAATCACCTTACTCTTGGGGACCACAAAACAACATTAAAATAAGGTATTTTGAGCTGTGTGGGAACTCAGCTGTGCAATAATATAATGTTGACGTAATCAGTAACAACAGTTGATGCTTACTGAGCATTTACTGCAGGCTAAGTACTGTACTAATCTTTATGCCCGTGAATTCCTGCAGCCGATAATTAATAACATGAAAGGCAGAAATGGCTGTTATCCTCACTGTTCAGATGAGGAAACGGAGGCTTACGAAAGACTGGTGTCACTTAACTGACAGAGCTTGGAATCCACACCCAGAACTCTGCCCCGGAGCCTGAGTCCCTGCTGTTTATCTCTTCCCCTCCAACCCCGGCTTCTATCTGTCCAGGAGTAGTTGGTTTTAGGCAAGGCAGAACTCATTGCAAAAGTTCTAGAGGCTTCTTCCTGGCCGCCTCCTGGTCAACGTGTCCCTCCCAATTGACTCGCCTCCTCTCAGAATGCCTAATTCCTCACCTATAAGGGGAGGGGAATATACCTCCCCTCCCCTCCTCTCCCCTCCCTGCATCTTCAAATACTCACCTGTTCCCATCAAACGAGCAGTGATTAGAAATAAGCCATGTGTTCTGATGAGTCATTCATCATCAGTTGAACCAGGCATTTGGGCTTTTTTTTTTTTTTTTATGGTGTTGACTTTTTTTTTCTTTAAATATTTAGTTATTTTTGGTTGTATCAGGTCTTAGTTGCAGCATGTGGGGTCTTAGTGCCCTGACCAGGGATCGAATCCATATCCCCTGCACTGGAAGGCAAGTTATTAACCACTGGACCACCAGGGAAGTCCGTGAGCTTTTCTGTGCAGCTGTGGCACAAGGCTTTCTCCCTGGCAGACAGTCAGGATTTTAAAGTAAGAGTGACCTCTTAGGCCAGTTGTGTCCTTGGAAGCAGCACGGGGCACTGCCTGCTCTGGGTACGCACATGTGTGGGGCTGGGGGAACCCACCGAGCAGTGTCAGGTCAGGGGTTCTGGAGTCTCGTACTGGGTGGGCTCCTTCCCTCTTCCTAGGCCTTGACTTTTCTCTCTGTTCTGAGATTCCCAGATTTGTCCCTGTGAGGAAATAAGCGGTAAAAGAGGGAATCTGTCTACTGGTGTGTTGATTCTATACTTGAGAAATGTCATCCCCTCCCAGTGACACATTCACTGGCCTCTAGAGTTGTCATTGTGTTTAACCCCTACCCACAGCTCTCCAGGCTGGTTCAGCTGTCGAGGAGGTTTTAAGTCCGAAGGTGTGTTGCGTGAGCAACTTCTAACGCCCTCTCTTGCTGGTGGGCAGAGTTGATTCTTGCCCTGCGGGCTCTGATCTAACCCTTTTTGGGTCTGTGAAAGCTCACACATTGAAACTCTGCAGCAGGAGAATTCCTGTAATTGCTTCAAAACAGAAAGGGCTTCTTGGCCCGGAGCCTTTGGGCAGTACTGAGCACAGGGAGAGCCCTGGGGATTGGGGTGCTAGGAGCTTGGCCCGCTTATCTGCTGCTGGGCCACCCTTGGGACAACAGACCTGAGCCCCGGACGCTGTACAGGAATATACACATTGTCTAGATAGAATTTTCAGAATGCCTCCTGTGTGCCAAACGTTGATCTAGGTGGTTTCTCATTGTTCTGTCTCTGAAAGCTCACAGTCACTTAGCAGAATTAACATTCTTATCCCCAGTTTGGCACTTTAGGAAATTGAGTCTTAATGAGGTTGACTAACTGCTCAGCATATGTTAGTTAGTATTTGACTCCATATTCGTTTCTTTCCAAAATCTGTGCTTTCTAATTAAAAATTTTTTTAATTTAATTTTTTATTTTTTGGCTACACCACCTAGCATGTTGGATCCTAGTTCCCCAACCAAGAATCGATCTTGCACACCCCCACCGCTGCCCCATGCATTGGAAGCTCAGAGTCTTAACCACTTGACCACCAGGGAAGCCCCTTTAATTCTTTTTTTAATCTTGGCTGTGCCACACAGCTTGCGGAATCTCAGGTCCCTGACTAGGGATTGAACCTGGGCCACGGCAGTGAAAAGTGCCGAATCTGAACCACTAGAAATTGCTGTGCTGTTTTCCAACTGTGCTTTCTCTGTCAGTGGGGGCATCGCTGCTAATATAGCAAATGAACACAGGTATTCCTAAAATGAGTGTTAATAAACGGTTATAAATAATTTTTTTTCTCAGCGTACAGGATCAAGACAAAAAACTTCAGGATTTATGGAGAACATGTCAGAAGTTGCCACCACAAAATTTTGTTAACTTTAGGTATGTATGATTGGCATTCTGCAAATTAAGCCACCGAGCTGCAATGAAGAAAGGTTTAATCCGCAGCGGAGAGGCCACTGGATTCAAGCATGTTTGGCACAATCAAAAAAATGCTCTGGAGGGTAACTCGGGGTTGCTGGGAGTGGGGCTTGATATATATTACTGTGATGTGTCTGGAGCACGGGCATCATGTCTGCCATCGACAGGTACGTCTCCTGACCATCTCATCACTGCAGCTGTTGGGGAAAAATTCTTATGAAAAGTTTGATCGACAGTATGTTGGATTTGGAGTCCAAATTGTCCAATATCTAAAAGGCAAAAATTCAACAATAGTTGTCCTTTCTGTAATGTGTTTCACATATGCTACATAATTTAAGCAGTGTACAAATCATCCTGCTCAATAAAACTTCAAGAAATGGAGATTATGTATTAGTTTGTGGGATGGCTGTGTTTGTAGGAAAATTTGCCATGGAATAAATTTCTAGTATTTAACTTCAGTTTTCTCTTTGACTTAAAATGTAACTTTGAAGAAGCACAGAGAGAGGGTAAAAAAGGTAGCCTGAGGTAATAAAGTTGTTTAAAACCAAAGAAAACTTTGTAAGAAGATATGATCTGAAATGACAGATACTTTACTGGTGAAAGTTCTGGTATGTCACCTGACCTTTAATTTCAGTCTTAGATCCTGTTACTAAGCTAAAGCTAAATATTCTAATATTTAGCTAATATTTTGAAATCTAAATATTTTAATATCTTAGCTATCAACCATGCCTTATGAATGTGTTAAATTTATAATCCCTTATTTGATTTGTTTAACACACCCAGCTTGTAATTGCAGGTACTCTTTCTTCAGTGTCTTATGGTGGAAACTAAATTACAGTGCTTGGTAGTTTGGGATCTGAGCTTTTATTTTGTTTAACTTACTCATTATAATTTTTACTAATTGTTTTTTGACTAGGGAGGACATTTCCATGGTTCAAAATTCAAAGATGTACAATGGAAAAAATCTCTTTCCTCTTCTTGTCTCTCAGCCACCTACTTCCTCTCCTGAGAAACAACTCGTGTTTTCAGTTTCTTGTATATCCTCTCAGCAAGAGTTGATAGATGTAGAATCAAATATATATACATATATATATGTCTACATACATATCTACAAACGTTTCTGTCACACCTTTCACTTTTTTTTTTTAAACCAAATGGCACTGTATATTAGGTACATCATTCTTCTCCTTGCCTTCTTTGCTATAATGCACGTCCTGGAGGTCTGTCCATATCAGTGTGTAATACATTTTTATGGCTACATAGTACTCTACTGTATGGATATGCTATGATTTATTTAATCAGCCCCCTCTTGGTAAATAGTTGGGTTTGTGCTTAATTTTTTGCTTTTATAGTGCTATTTTTGTACCTGAGAGTATATGATAAATTGGACATTTTCATAATTAGGGCCTAAAGCATTCTCATATACAGTTTCTTTTAAGCAATAAACCTATACTTGTATTTTTAAAATCATGTTTGTAAAAAAGAAATTATGTTCACATTAAGAATATATTGACCCCACTGTTAATCAAATTGTAATCTATTTCAGGGTAGAGAGGTCCTTTATTTCAGGTCATAAAGGAAAAACAGATTAGAAATATATAGCACATAGAGATTGAATCATTGAGGTTTGCATTTGAGCTGTTTTCCCATTCCAAGCTCTGAACTATCTATTCCCTGGAACAAAGAACATGTACTTATGGAGAATGAAATGGCAACCCACTCCAGTATTCTTGCCTAGAGAATTCCATGGACAGAGGAGCTTGGCGGGCTAGTCCATGGGGTCACAAAGAATGGGACAATAAAGGTTACTTCAATAACAAAAAAAAAAGAAAACACACTTAACCCAAGGCAGCTTTGGGTTAAGTCACACCCTGCAGTTAGCATCTGTGGGATCTGGGGTTGAGCACCCCATGGGCAGGAAGGTACTGCTCCTCCAAGTATTTCAGAGTAGATGCTTTTCTTCTCTCTTTTGTTCCGTAGGTATTTAATCAAGTTCCTTGCGAAGCTTGCTCAGACCAGCGACATTAATAAAATGACCCCCAGCAACATTGCAATCGTGTTAGGCCCTAACTTGTTATGGGCCAAAAATGAAGGGTGAGTAACCGTTCCCTGTATCCTATTATCTAAGTTCTGCTTTCCACCTGATGCGAAGGGTAGACATGAAATTCACTTCTGAAGTCGATATTTCCCTGATAGCCGACTTTCTCAGACCTTACTATGCGCTGGGTCCTGTCCCACACGCTGGTCACACAAAGGTGTAAGAGACTTTGTCCCTGTCCTCCAAGGACCCCAGTCCTGGGCAGCCAGGCAGGTGAACGGTGATCGTGCAGTGATAAGCTCCACACACACATCTGTGCATCATAGACGTTATGAAGGAGGAACACAGCTTGGGCTGAGTCATTCAGGAGGAGACGGCACTTGACTGATGATGGATGAGCGGTTTTCCATGGGTAGGACCTGAATGAGCCGTGGCACAGAGGGCATAAAAAGGCCCTGGTCTCTGTGTTTGGGGATGAGGGGTGGGGTGCATCATGTGGTCTCATATAGCTTGAGCACAGGGGTCATGAGGCTGTGGGTGAAATTTGTGGAGCCACTTTATGAAGGGCCTCATGCATCTTGCTGAGATGTTAGCAACTTATTTTATGGGTCATGCTGGGAAGAGGGCATCAAGATTTCTCAGCAGAAGAATCACTTGAGCAAATTGGATTTAGAAAGATTATTTGTTGGCTCTGAGAACTGTAGATTGACTGGAGGAGAGGTATCTAAGAGGTCAACTAGGAAGCGTCCAGGAAACCACTCATGTTGACATCTGCCACATAACCTTTTGAAATCAGTGATCTGTCCTCATTTTTACAGATGAGGATGCTGAGGCTTAGACAGGACAAATAATTTGCTTATTGCACAGCAGGGAAGTGGTGGGGCCCACAGGATCTGTCCTTAGCTTTTACCACTCTTCCCTGCCTCCCCTCACTTCTCTTCAGCTTTGTAAAATCATGAATGGTTCAAGTTACCATTCAAAAAATATAAGGACTTTCTGAATCAAATTTTTTCTATCTTTAATTCATCCATTTCCTTGTGTTATGCCCACTCTTGTTTTGGAAAGTATTTATAAAATTATTTACAAAGATCCAACGTTATAAAGCAAAAGATAAGTGAATATAAAGGCTAACTACATAGTGAATCGTATCCTACAGCAAATAAATTCCAAGGTAGACCAAAGAGGTAATTATAAAGAGTGATGTTATAAACATAGCAAGTTAAAAAAAAATAAGTAAATAAACATAAATGCGTCAGGTAAATATTTATTAGCTTTGAGCATATAATGTAAGAGGATTTTATAAGCATAAAAGCAGTTTAGGAAACAGATAAGTCAAAAAGCTCCTTAAATAAATAGCAATTCGCAAATGGGAAGGGAGTTCCTCTAAAAATATCCAGATACATAAAAAGGTCTTGAAATCAATAGGTAAACAATATCTCCTCAAAAAGAAAGATTGGCCAAGAATACCAGTGAATCGTTCCTCCCCCGTGCTGAGGTTCTAAGGCAGGAGAATCAGAATCCAGGTGGGTGGAAGGGAAGCATGAACCAGAGGGGAGGGTGATTTTCAAGCAGAATTTGGATTCAGATTCCAACTAATCTGGAATTTGAAAGGAGCTAGAACTTTCACATGGTTGGAAATCAGAGCAAAAGTATTCTTCCCAGTGGAAAGACAGGTTCTAGTGATAAAAGGAGGGAGGAAGTAGGTTTGGGACAGTCGGATGTGGGATCCAGTCTGTCAGAGATCTGTGTCCTCCTTTATATGAAAAACCTCAGAACAGTCATGATGCTGTAAAAATTAAGTGCAGTGAAGAATCTGAGGCTCTGAGCATGGTTGGTGCCCAGTAAATGTCAGGCCCTTGCAGCCCGTCTGCCATCCTGTGTTCTGACTCTGGACTGGATGTGAGCTCCTTAACTGCAGGGACAACAATTCTTCTTTATTTTCTTTCTTGTGAGCCCTGGCATTCAGACACTGTCAACTTCTGAACACACACCTTGGGACCAGTCCACATCTGTATGTGACAACCTTAGTTAACATGTGTAAACGCAGAGCCCAGGTCTTCTGTGTGATAAGAGACACCCCGAAACACCGCATACGCTTGGCTGCATCATAGCCATGATCACCATTGTATATGTGATCCGGGGTCTTAGACAGTGTGACTCCCACAGGCAAGAGTATGGAGTGGGAAAATGCAGGCCTGTCCCCAAACAACTGAAAACCAGCATTCTGAGACATCATTGGGGACTGACTTACGTCATACTTGTTAGCACAGACTAAGGAGTGACGGCCAAGTTAGGGTAATTTTTCTTCCTGGGTGATCACTGCCACACTCCTTGGCCAGAGCCTGATGGATCTCATTTTTGCCTTTGTACTTAAATGTTTTATCCTTTCAATATAATTGAATTGCCCTGACTCAACCTGCAGAAATTAGAAGCTGACCTGGGGAGGTGGTTTAACTTTGTCTACTTCCTTTGCAGAACGCTCGCCGAGATGGCAGCTGCCACATCCGTCCACGTGGTTGCGGTCATCGAACCCATCATCCAGCACGCCAACTGGTTCTTCCCCGAAGGTGACTGCCGCTCCAATTTCATCGACACACTGATACACAACAGTAGTATAAACAGTCTTTCTTTGTTGTTTATCTTTGAAGTTTTCATTGCGGTAAAATACACATAATATGAAATTACCGTTTTAAGTGTACAATTCAGAGGGTTAACTGCATTCCCAGTGTTGTGCCACCACCATCATCTATTTCCA
Organism: Bos taurus; assembly: GCF_002263795.3. Taxonomy (NCBI): domain Eukaryota; kingdom Metazoa; phylum Chordata; class Mammalia; order Artiodactyla; family Bovidae; genus Bos; species Bos taurus. Next base: position 22,600,443 of record NC_037352.1, on the reverse strand, counting down.
AAGCTTCTTCATCATTCCAAACTGAAACCCTGCCCACTGAACGATAAGTGTACATTATCTCTGCCCCTCAGTCTCTGTAACTGTTAATACTGTCCTGCTTTCTGTCTCTGGGAGTTGGTGATGGACAGGGAAGCCTGGCGTGCTACAGTCCCTGGGGTCACAAAGAGTTGGACACAACTGAGCAACTGAACTTTCTGTCTCTGTGAATTTGCCTGTTCTATGCATGTCCTATAAGTAGAATCATAGAATGTTTAAGCCTGTGTGTCTGGCCTGTTTCATTTAGCATAACAATTTCAAGGGTCATTCATCCATGTTGTAGCATGTGTCAGAATTTCATTCCGTTTTAAAAATCTGAATAATATTCCTTGTATGTATAAACAGCATTTTGTTTATCTGTTAGCCGATTGGTGGGCGTTTAGGCTGTTTGCACCTTTTTGACTATTGGTAATTGGCCGCTCTAAACATCGGTATAGGAGTATCTGTTTAATTCCCAGATTTGAGTTATTTTGGGTACATATCCAGGAGTGGCATTGCTGAGCTATATGAGAATTCTATGTATAAACAATCTTTTTAAGGAAGCAAATGCATAAGTAATCCCATCACATTGCCTTTACTTTTTCATGCTTCTTTTTAGACCCTTGGCATTCCTGTTTTCACACAGTAGTAGCCTCACTGTTGGGTATTTCACTTTGTTTCACGGCACATGGAGTCATCCATTCAGCCAGTGTGTGCTGAGTACTCGCTAGGTGCATGTTTGCTGGTGAGATGTGCTGTCTTCCTTGGAAAAGGAGACCTGATCGTCAGAGAAACTCTAACACATGACACCTTTGAAGGAAGGTGGAGGGAGGATTTGACAGACTCAGGTGTCAGGCACAAAGGGCCAGGGATGGCTCTGTAGAAGAGGTGACACTGACATGCAGGGATCCTCAGGGGTGCAGGGCCCCCTTTCGGGTACTGGTTGGGAGTCTGGCCCTTCCGCCCCAGCTTTGCCCAGAGCAGCCCGGCTGTCATCCTCTGGAGTGTAAGCTCCTTGAAGCCTGGTCAAGCACAGCTCTTCTCCTCTGTCTTTTTTCCTCATAGTCATCTTTCTTCTCATCTGTCTCTTCCCCTGAGTTCCCACCATCCAGAATCACACCCCACTCATGTAAGGATGCATAGTGAATGTGTGATGGATAGGTGATAATTGGCATTCTGCCCAGGGTTTCCTTTTTTTTTTTGGAGGGGGTCAGTGTTCATTGAGGTGCAATTTGCATAAATTAACAACTGACTGTACAGTGTAATGATTTTTAACAAATACATCCAGTGTGTACCTGCCACAACGATTTATATAGAGTGTTTCCATCATCCCAGAGAGTTCTTTCATGACCCTTTTCAGTCATGCCTATCATTCAGCCGGTGGCCATCACTCATCTGCTTTCCGTGTCTACAGTCTGTCTTTTAAACATTTTTATATAAATAAGAGTATGGAGTGTAGTCTTTTGTATCTGGCTTCTTTCATTTAGCATCATGCTTTTCAATAAGTTGAATCGCTCAGTCGTGTCCGACTCTTTGCAACCCCGCGGACTGCAGCACCCCAGGCTCCCTGATCACGCTTTTGAGAGCCAAGATTTCTTTTGAGAAAACGAGTCTTCAGAACCTGCTATAGACAGTATGAAGTTGATACCGCCCTTTTTATCTATTTAATATCAAGCTGTAAATATCTTAGTTTTTTCTGCTTCCAATAAGTAGTCATCCATGCTCAGTATCCTCTTCCATATTCCATGTTTTCTTTTTTTTTTTTTAAGAAAAGAGAAAGTGGGGGAGTTGTGTAACTTGGATGCTGAATCATACCCCTCCCTTAGCTCTAGTTTTCTTACCTTACCCCCCTACCTTGGTTTGGGAAACTGTCCTTAAGAAGATGAGGTGCCTGGGGCTTCCCCTTGTGAAATAGTGAGGGCTCGTGGACGAGAGGAGTCTCCTGTCCCAGTGGGGTGTCCTCCAGCTCTCTTGGCCCCTGTGCGCTGTGTCTCACGTACACACTTCTTTTTCTTCCGGCAGAGGTGGAATTCAACGTGTCAGAAGCATTCGTACCTCTCACCACCCCAAATTCCAATCACTCATCCCACACTGGAAACGACCCTGTCGACTCGGGGACCCTGGAGAGGAAGCGGCCTGCCAGCATGGCGGTGATGGAGGGGGACCTGGTGAAGAAGGAGAGGTGCGTTCAGAGCTATGATCTTCACGGTGGTGGGAGCTGGCACAGGGAGAGGCAGCGACCCATGGTCCCTGGTCCTGCCTCAGGGGACCTGTCCCTCGGGAGCGACTCAGTGAGCACCCAGGCCTGTCAGAGTCCAGACAGTTTCAGGAACTCAGCTCTAGTTCGTTGCAAACATTAATCCGTCCCGACAGGAGGTGTGTAGCCACCAGTTAACACTCGTACCTGGCGCATCCAAGCTTTGCTTGGTGGTCTGTGATGAGCCCTACACAGTAGCATCACACACATGTTACTAAATGTTACTAAATGTACTTGATTGGAGAAAAAGAAAAAAAAGAGTTAAATATTGAGGATGTCTGTCCAGGAGTGAATATGAGAACAACCCACCTCTCATGGTGATCTGTGTGAGCTGGTGTCTAAAGACACACGTTTTTGGTATAACTTGGTTCCTCACTGGATGCCAACCATAGGAGCCTCAGTTTTTGCCAGTTCTGGAAGAAAAAAAACTGCGTCGGACTTAGTAAGAGGCAGTACTAGTCTCTATACTAGGCTCCTTGGGTGATCTGTGGGATTTTCAAACGTTATTAAGACTATTTGTGGTTTTTGCCTTCAGATGCCAATCTGTCCAACATGTATGCTGAAATGCTACTGTGTTTACCAGTAACGCTGAGTTAGGAGTCGCGTGCTTTTCTCATGTACATGCAATAATCTTACTGGAAATAGTTTTACATGAAAACTAAACAACAAGCTCTTATTCTAACTGCCCGCTCTTAAAGTGAGGTCTGTTTTTTTGTTTTGCCTTTTTGTTGTTTCTTTGTTTTTAAAACCCATAGCAAAGGAAAAGGCTTTACTCTTCTGTTCCGTCACTCTGGAGGCCACATTTATGATGTGCAGAAGCTTCACTCCTCTGAACCCACATTCACACACGCAGAAGAGCTCCCTGATGACAAACTGTCCTTCACAGAATTAGCCTTTGTGTATCTGAAGTTACAGACTGCAGTGTTAGGGTCTACTTAGCACATGCTAAAGAGTTCCCAGCCATCTTCCTGGATGGATTCTCCCCACCAGCTGACTCAGTAACCACAAGCTCAGGCAGCCATATACCTTTCTAATCTTTTGAACTGGCCAAAAGGGTTAAAGTTCATACACCAGTGGCTTCAGTAGAAAGTGAATCTTCCTTCTAACCTATCGTCCAACCACCATCTCCTTTCCCAGAGCAACTATTTTTCCAGTCCTACACATCTGCTCAGATATATTCTTTGCATATTTACCATCATTTCTGGGCTTCCCTGGTGGCTCAGTGATAAAGAATCTGCCTGCCAATGCAAGAGACACAGGAGATGTGGGGTCAGAAAGATCCCTTGGAGTAGGAAATGGCAACCCACTCCAGTATTCTTGTCTGGAGAATCCCATGCACAGAGGAACCTGGTGGGCCACAGTCCATGGGGTCGCAAAAGAGTCGGACATGACTTAGCAGCTAAACAACAAACAGCGCGTCCTTTTGGATATATTCTTTGCATACGCATAGACCTAAGTTGGAGAAGGCAATGGCACCCCACTCCAGTACTCTTGCCTGGAAAATCCCATGGATGGAGGAGCCTGGTGGGCTGCAGTCCATGGGGTCGCTAAGAGTCAGACTTGACTGAGCGACTTCACTTTCACTTTAATCTTTCATGCATTGGAGAAGGAAATGGCAACCCACTCCAGTGTTCTTGCCTGGAGAATCCCAGGGACAGGGGAGCCTGGTGGACTGCCGTGTATGGGGTCGCACAGAGTCCGACACGACTAAAGCGACTTAGCAGCAGCAGCAGACCTAAGTTTCTACATCTCAGCTTAAGAGGTGACGTAAGGCTGTCTGACTTTGCTGCTGGTGGCACTTCTGCACTCAGCTTCCACCTTGATGGGGAAACACACAGATTCCAGGTGATGGCCTCGTGGAAATAAACTATGGAAATAAACACGCTGTTATGATGGCGCTCATTCAGGATGAGGCCTGCGTGTTTGCTTTCAGCTGCTCACACCCACTTTCAGAAAGGACGTTGGTCAGTACCAGGTCCAGATTTAGAGCCCTGTTACTCCGTGCCTGAGTAACAGGAGCGACCATTCATCTGGTCCTTGCTGCTTCATTGCATGCTGGGCAACTGGGGTGGCTGTCCCCGCGTGTGGGGTTTAACACGCGGGGACCGACGGGCGTCTGTGTCAGTGGTTGGCTCGCATGGTGTGTTGCTCACTTTTCTTCTCTCTGTGTAGCTTTGGTGTGAAGCTTATGGACTTCCAGGCCCACCGGCGGGGTGGCACCCTAAATAGAAAGCACGTATCCCCTGCTTTCCAGCCACCACTCCCGCCCACAGATGGCAGCACCTTGGCTCCGGCGGGCCCAGAGCCCCCTCCTCAGAGCTCTAGGGCCGAGAGCAGCACAGGGGGTGGGACTGGCCCCTCCTCTGCAGGCATTCTGGAGCAGGGGCCCAGCCCGGGCGACAGCAGGTAAGGAGGCCAGCTTCTGCTGGCAGTGGGTGCCAGACACCCCAGCCTTCTTGCAGGTGCTGGCCTGCGGGCATGGCCTCCATGTCCCAAGGATCATTTGGCACAGCATGAACCATCTTTGCCTTCACTCCTTCTGGCAAAGGATGGAAAAAAAGACTGCAAATTGCTTGCTTCCTTTCCTGTTTTCAAAAGAAAGCAACATTTGTTTGCATTCTTTACCATACTGCTTTAGGGGTGGGAAGCTAGAAGCCAGTGAGTGTCTCACAAGTCATAAGCCTCTCCTACCTGTTTGATGTATACTCGTTATTCACGTAGCACTTGCTTGTTGTCATCCAGAACGCTAACTAGTAAATGCTGGCCTGTAACAAGTTAGTAAAATAATTATATTCCTTGCATTCCTTCACTCATCCATTCAGCCATCCATCCAATCAGATGTAGTGAATAACTGTGCTGGCCACTATACTGAGCATCCCCCCAGCCCCCTGACTTTAAGTCTTGTAGGGGAGGGGATACATGAGTACAAAGTAGAAAATAATGGTAGATTTTCTTCGGAGGCTCTTTGGTTACTTCACCTTTTGATTAGCCACCTGGAGTGGACTGTGAATTTATAGCAGCTTTAGGGAAAAATACCTTTGACCTGGAGACCTTTATTGAATGGGCGTGAATTCAGTTCTCCACTCTGACCTGGGCAGATAGCCACGAGAAGCCACTTGAGGTGGTATGTTGGGTGGTTCAGAGCTGGCAGCTGCTATAAAAGATGAGCCCCTCTTGGACATGCTAACATTTTTACTGTATTTGGTCTACCTTGGCCACCTATAAAGCACTGAACGGTCATATATCAAGTAAAATAAAAGGTAAAACAAGGATGGCCGCCTGTGAATCGTGCACTTTTTTCCTGCCCAGAGGTGACTTTGCCTTGGGGGAGCTCCCTCAGGTCTTCTCCTGTGGTGGGGAGAGACTGCTTGTCATGTGCAAAGCATAATGAGATGAGAATCTCATTAAATTCTCATAGCTAACTGAGGGCTTTGTACATTCCTACATTCCTTTCTACCAGCATAATTGAAGGAAATATACCTCCTGGTTAAAAATAACTAAGGCCTCAAACTCCCTGGTGCTTCAAACACGCATTGTAAGCTCCACCTTGGCCTGTCCATAACTCCTGCCACACAGGTGTTCATTTGGGCCTAAATCTTTTGCTTGGAGAAAAAGTCTTAGCAGACTCACACATTTTCATTTACCTGCAGCGTTCAATTTGTTTCAATCAGGCAAAATATTTTATTTAAGACAGAAATTAGTCTTCACCACAGAAGGACAAATAGGATCTCTGTCATCAATTTGCTCTTTGTTTTTTGTGCTCTGTAGATATCTTGGGGTACATCTCATCAATGGCATTTACCTTGACAAATTGTAGCTATAAAGTTCAGTATACAAAGTTCTGAGCCAGGGATTAGTGGAACCTCAGATCTGATCTCTACGCCACTATTAACCCACCCTGGACCTTGAGTAATCATTTAGCCTCTCAGAGTTTCTCTTTCCTGCAGGCCAAATTATTGATAATAATTGAGCACTTGATCATTTAGCATAGCATTAGTGTTTTGCTACTCCATTTGCTTAGTTTTGTCCAACGTGTATGTCAAAATAGTATTATTTTGAAGTCCAAAAACCCTTTCATGTCTTTAAATGTTGCCTAGTTTAAGTACAAGCTCATTAGAACTTGAAATTTCTTATTGATTGCTGCAAAATGGCCTCTCATGATTTTTAAGTGACAGAGTAGTTGGAAGACCATCTGGTGCCATGAATCTCAAAATCTGTGGTCCTGGCTGGCACCAAATAGATACCATCTTCAAAGACCCTGAGTGAGCTATTTAAAAGTTCAGACCACCTCCTTGCCTGCTATGGGGAAAACTAGTGGGAATCCCGTACTTTACAGCATGTTTAGCTTTTCTAGCTGGAAATGCTTGACATCTAACGTGGCTTCTGCTCCCCATAGTCCTCCAAAGCCCAAGGACTCTGTAGCTGCCCCCGCGCCCGGGAGGAACAGCAGTCAGGCGGCCCCCGGCCCAAGCCAGGCCCAGGCAGCTGCCGGCTCCCATCAGCTCTCTGTGGGCCCCGCGCACAATTCCGCCGGCCCGAGCCCTCACACTGTGCGCCGAGGTAAGTCCCCGCCACCTTCACTCGTGCTCTTGGGGAGGGACACGCACACCTCCCTGGGTCAGCGTAGCAGTCAGGCTGAGAAGCTCTCCGGCTGATGGTTCCACATCTGTTGTAAAGTGGCAAGCAGAAATACCAGTCGTTAAGGAAAAGAATCCTTAAGGGAAGTGGAAAAACGGGGAGCAGGCAAACAGACCTTTCAGAATATGTTTGAGCTACCAAGCCTGAGAGACAGTCGTTTCTCCAGAAATGCTCCCTGTTTTCCAGGAACCTGGTGTTCCAAGCCCTCACTCTGTTTTCAGAACCACAGCCTCTGTCCCAGCCAGGCTTCCTGGGCCTGGGAGCCCCCAGGCTCTCTGGATTGGGCTCTGGGCCTCTGGGTCCCCATTCACATGTAATCTGACCTGCTCCCACCTGTGCCACTGTGGTCCTCACCCCCGCAGGCAGGGACATGGCTTTTTTTTTTTTTTTTTTTTAATGAAAAATTCTTTAAATTCTATAGTGCTTTACAGTTTTTTCAAAAGTTTTGCACACGTGATTTAATATAATCCCATAATAACACCCCCTTTTTTCCATACCCCTTTCTTGCCCCTCCCCGCATCCCTCTCCCTAGTGGTAACCACTGTTTTGTTCTATGTATCTTTGAGTCTATGTATCTTTGAGTCTGCTGTTTTTTTGTTTTATTCACCACTCCATTGTATCTTAGATTCCATGTAGAAGAGATATCATACAGGATTTCTTTCTGACCTGTTTTGCTCAGCATAATGCCCATCAGGAGGGGGATGGCTTTAAGCCACAAAGCTGAGTGAGTCATCCTGGCTGGAACTCTCCATTCCTTCCATGCAGACCTCCCACCAGGCACCCTGCATGGCCTGGCCACATGGTCTAGGTTGGCCCCTCTGAGCCCAGCTCTTCCCTTGTCCCTTTACTGACTTCAGCCTCACTGGTCCACTCTCTGTTCCTCAGATGCACTAAGCTTACTCCCTCTTTAGAGCTTCTGCACATGTTTTCTCTTCTAGAACATTCTGTCCCACATCTTCACATGGTTCCTTCTTTTTTATTTTATTGGGGTAGGAGCACATGAGATCTACCCTTTTAAATATTTGTGTATAATAGACAGTACTGCACTCTTCAGTGCATAATACAATCCTGTACTGTAGACACAGTGATATACAAGAGATCTCCAGAAGCTGCCTAACATGACTGATACCTTATGCCTGTTGAATACCAGCTCTCCATCACTCCCCGTCTTTACTCCTGCCCCCAGTCCCTGGCAACGCCCATTCCACTCCTGGTTCCAAGAGTTTGACTGTTCTTGATACCTCATGTAAGTGGAATCAGTTAGAATAGGTCTTTCTGTGACTAGGTTGTTTCACTTCGCATCATGTCTTTAAAGTTCATCTGCATTGTTATATATGACAGAATTTCCTACTTTTTGAGGCTATTCCATTTTATATATATACCAACTTTTTTAAAATCCAGTCATCCCTTCTCAGTGTAAGAAAAAAATTTGGAAGTAATTTTTGATGCAAATAAAGTATAGAAGATCCATATCCAATATACTGAATACTAAATTTAAAAAATCAGGAGCCACTTAAAGGGCTGATATCCTGTTCATCATAAAATTGAGATAAAAATTAGTTGTACTAAGAAATACCTTTTCACCTCCTTGGGAAAAATGACCATTTTTCTTTAAAGAAAAAAAAAATCCAGTTATCCATCAATGGGCAATAGATTGTTTCCACATCCTGGCTATTGTGAATCATGCTTCAGTGGACATGGATGTGCAAACAGTCTCTTCAAAATCCTGATTTCAGTTTTTTTGGATAAATACTCAGAAGTGAGATTCTTCAATCAATGTGGTAGTTTTATTTTTAATTTTTTTTAGGAGACTTCATTCTGTTTTCCATAATGGCTGTCAGATCAGATCAGTCACTCAGTCGTGTCCGACTCTTTGCGACCCCATGAATCGAGCACGCCAGGCCTCCCTGTCCATCACCAACTCCCCGAGTTCACCCAGACTCACGTCCATCGAGTCAGTGATGCCATCCAGCCATCTCATCCTCTGTCGTCCCCTTCTCCTCCTGCCCCCAATCCCTCCCAGCATCAGAGTCTTTTCCAATGAGTCAACTCTTCGCATGAGGTGGCCAAAGAACTGGAGTTTCAGCTTTAGCATCATTCCTTCCCAAGAAATCCCAGGGCTGATCTCCTTCAGAATGAACTGGTTGGATCTCCTTGCAGTCCAAGGGACTCTCAAGAGTCTTCTCCAACACCACAGTTCAAAAGCATCAATTCTTTGGCGCTCAGCCTTCTTCACAGTCCAACTCTCACATCCATACATGACCACAGGAAAAACCATAGCCTTGACTAGACGAACCTTTGTTGGCAAAGTAATGTCTCTGCTTTTGAATATGCTATCTAGGTTGGTCATAGCTTTCCTTCCAAGGAGTAAGCGTCTTTTAATTTCATGGCTGCAGTCACCATCTGTAGTGATTTTGGAGCCCAGAAAAATAAAGTCTGACACTGTTTCCACCGTTTCCCCATCTATTTCCCATGAAGCGATGGGACCAGATGCCATGATCTTCGTGTTCTGAATGTTGAGCTTTAAGCCAACTTTTTCACTCTCCACTTTCACTTTCATCAAGAGGCTTTTGAGTTCCTCTTCACTTTCTGCCATAAGGGTGGTGTCATCTGCATATCTGAGGTTATTGATATTTCTCCCAGCAATCTTGATTCCAGCTTGTGTTTCTTCCAGTCCGGCGTTTCTCATGATGTACTCTGCATAGAAGTTAAATAAACAGGGTGACAATATACAGCCTGATGAACTCCTTTTCCTATTTGGAACCAGTCTGTTGTTCCATGTCCAGTTCTAACTGTTGCTTCCTGACCTGCATACAAATTTCTCAAGAGGCAGATCAGGTGTTCTGGTATTCCCATCTCTTTCAGAATTTTCCACAGTTTATTGTGATCCACACAGTCAAAGGCTTTGGCATAGTCAATAAAGCAGAAATAGATGTTTTTCTGGAACTCTCTTGCTTTTTCCATGATCCAGCGGATGTTGGCAATTTGACCTTTGGTTCCTCTGCCTTTTCTAAAACCAGCTTGAACATCAGGAAGTTCATGGTTCACGTATTGCTGAAGCCTGGCTTGGAGAATTTTGAGCATTACTTTACTAGCGTGTGAGATGAGTGCAATTGTGCAGTAGTTTGAGCATTCTCTGGCATAATGGCTGTACTTATCTACATTCCCACCAATAATGTATAAGAGTTCCAGTTTTTCCATATTCTCACCAATGCTTGCTGTCTGTTGTTTTTTGATATTAGCCATTCTAGCAGGTGTGAGGTAATATGTCGTTTTGGTTTTGATTTGCATTTTCCTGATTGTTACAATGTTGAGCACCTTTTCATATGTCTGTTGGCCATTTTTATGTCATCTTTAGAGAAATGCCTAATCAAGTCTTGAGTCTATTTTAAAATCAGGTTATTACTTATTTTGCTGTTGAGTTGTAGGAGTTCTTTATATATTTGGGGAACTAACACCTTTTCAGATACATGATTTTGAAATTTTTCTCCCATTCTGTAAGTCGCCTTTTCATTCTGTCGACTGTTTCTTTTGTTGCTTTACCAAAGCTTAGTAGTTTGATATAATCCCACACATCTATTTTTGCTTTTGTTGCCTATGCATTTGATGTCATATCCATGAAACCACTGCCAACACCAGTGTTATGAAGCTTTCCCCTTGTGTTTTCTTCAAAGAGTTTTACAGTTTCGGGTCTTACATTTAAGTCTTCAGTCCATTTTGAGTTGACCTCTGTGTTTTGTGTAAGATAAGGGTGTCATTTCATTCTTTCACATGTGAGTATCCAGTTTTGCCAGCATCGTCTGTTGGAAAAACTATCCTTTTCCATTGTGTATTCTTGGGACCCTGTTGAAGATCAGTTGGCAGTACAGACACAGATTTATTTCTGTGCTGTCTGTTCTCTCCATGCTTCAGGTCTCAGCTCAAAGACTTCCCCAGTGAACCCTCGCTGACCACCCAGTCTGAACTGAGGCCCACCACTCACACAAGTCATTCTCTTATCACATCACTCTGTTTCTTTCAGAGCCTTTTTCTCCATCTGAAATTTTTAAATTTGTGTTTTAACATATTGCTCGTCTCCCCTCATAGCTCACAGAACTGGGATCTTGCCTGTCTCACGCACTCCTATATTCCTAGTCCTGGTCCTGTGCCTGTTAGAGAGAGGATACTCAAATATGTATGGTTTGGGAGCTAAAGAAGCTTGAATGATTCAGATCTCGGGATGATTTTGCTCTCTTCCCACCATCTGGGACATTTGGCAATGTCTGGAGACTTGGAGCAGTATTGGCATCTAGTGTGTGGAGGACCAAGATGCTGGTAAACATCCTACCATGTGCGAGACAGCCCCCCGCAACACAGAACCATCTAGCTCCACATGTCAGTAATGTCTCTACAAAGAGACATGATTCACTGAAGATGTTTCTAAAGCCAGTTAAATTCCACGTGAACCAGGGCACCCTATGTCTTAACTCCAAACTGCATTTATTGGAGTATGGATGATCTTCAATATAAAATGACATATATATAACAAAATATATTTTTTAATATTAAATTTGATATAACTTTAGACTTAAAGGAGAGTTGCAGAGATAGTGTAGAACATGTACACATAGTCTTCACTGAACCTCTCTTAAATTTTTATACTTTTATGGAACAACTATAGACATCAGAAAATAACACTGAAACAGTGTTATTAGCTGAACTTCAGGCTTTGACCACATTTCCCCAGTTTTTCCAGTAAAGTTCTCTTTCTGTTCCAGTATCAATCCAGAATCCCACATTTTTAAGGTGTACAGTGTGATGATTTAATACATGTATTCACTGTGAAGTTATTACCCCAATCACAAGAGGTTAATATCCAAGATATATAAGAAACTCATACAATTCAATAGCAAAACAGAATATCCCATTTAAAAATGGGCAAAGAGTATATTTCTGAGTTCATTTTCTTGTGTTATCATCTCGGTAACCAAGACTGGGGAAACAATAAATAACAGTTTTGCTATTAAAAAACAGTTTTGCTATTACGGAGGCTCTCCTATAAGCCACCGTCATCTTTGTCTGCATCCTAACTGATGCTCGAGGGAAGTTAGGTCTTTTCTACCTGGATTCCAGGTATAGCCCTGGAAGCGAGGTTGAGATTCCTTCATAGCCCCTTTAGGAGTTTTTCCTGCATCACAGATCTCAGGTTTCCTCACAAGAAGAGTCTGAGCCTTTGTGCACCATCCACCTGCCCTGGCTCAGCCTCCCAGCACCTGCGGGGTGGGCTTAGACGAGGCCTTCCTCCCAGCCTGGCCTCCACGCGGGACTCGGACCTTGTTGTGCTACTCTCGTGCTTTCTCTCCAGATTCCCGCTACACCCTTAAATGTCAGGAATGATCTTTTATTCAGCATGAATTTGTACTTAATATTGTTTAGAACAGAATGCTGGAAATTTTTCTTTTTAAGTTGCTTATGATAACGAGAGTGCAGCTAATGTTCCAGATTCCTTTGTCAGTGGGTTGGTTGTTTCTGTGGGAAAAGATCTTCCCATTTCCAAGGTCAAAAGTTCTATCAAGCCAGCAGAGCAGACTTTATTCCTTTTTTATTCCTGAATTCTGGACCTTATGAGCAGGGAGCCAGGCAGCGTAGGAAGGAAGAAGAGAGAGAAAAAGAGTCCAAGGAGGCCACAGGACATGGTGTGAGCCTCTGCTCTGCTCTGTACTGGCTGTGTGACCCTTTACAAACACTTGACCTCTCTGAGCCTCGGTTTTCTGCACATGAAATGGATATGATAATGCCTGTCTTGCAGTGAGCTTATGAGACTTAAATGAGACAGTCTGTGTAAAGGGCCCAACTTGGTGCCAGTCACGTATTAGGTGAATGATACACCTTCATTTCTTCCCTTTGTTTCCCTCTTCCTTTCTTGCAGGATTAGGAGGATCTCAGCAGAATTTGAAAAAATGCTAAAGTTTCTCCTTTCCACTTATTTCTCCCAACCCCACACCAGCTCCAGACTTGTTTTTTTCTCCTACCCTGCCATCCTTGGTACCCAATTCCCACCCCCAGTGATACTGATCTTAGCTGACGTAGGGAGTAGAGTGATGCAATTCAACTCTTGGAACTGAATCCAAGGCTATCATCCAGATTTATACTTCTATCTAGAATATATCTATTAGCACAAATGATTCTGGAATTTGTAGAATTTCTTTCAATAATAAAAAAATATCATGCCCTCTAGGAGATGATACCTCAGGGCAAGGGGTCCATGGTTACGTACAGGCGGCCCAGTCATGCTTAGAGACCTCCTTAGCTATTCTTGGAGAAGGAAACGGCAACCTACTCCAGTATTCTTGCCTGGAAAATTCCATGGATGGAGAAGCCTGGCAGGCTATAGTCCATGGGGTCGCAAAGAATCGGACACGACGGAGCGAATAATACTTAGCTGGTCTTAAGGTGCTTGACTCCATGTAAGTGGGTCAGCCTCTGTTAACTGAGTTTTCTAATCATTCAGCTTTTAAAATGACAGGTTTTTAAAGACCTATATGTGTACAATGTACTTTTTAAAAAAAAATAGCCTTTTTATTTTGGAATAATTTTAGATTTACAGAAAAGTTGCAAAGGTAGTCTAAGAGTTTCGGTGTACTTCTCACTCACTTTCCCCTATGGTTAACATCTCCCATCACCAGGGTACTTTATCACCAGAGTTGGCTGTGAAACCAACCCTGGTACATTACTACTAACCAAACTCTGTATTTTGTTCAGATCTCACCAATATTTCCTCTACTGGCCCTCTTCTGACCCCAGCTTGATCCCCGACCCCCAGGACAGCATGTAGCATTTAGTCAACACCACCTCTCCTTACCGTTTCTGGACTGTGACAGTTTCTTAGTCTTCCCTTAGTTTTTCGTGGCCTTGACAGTTCTGGGGAGTCCTGGCATTTTGAAGACAGTCTGTCAACTTGCGTGTGTCAGACACTTTTCTCATGGTTAGGCTGAGACTGTGGGGTTGGGCGAGGAGGACCACGGAGGGGGGTGCCCCTGGCTGACATGGGGTTGGGAGTGGGGGCAGGTCCGGATCTCACCTGGCTTACATGGTGAGGTTAAGCTCGGTACCCTGGGCCAGGGGGTGTTGGCCATCCCCAGCGCTCCGCTTCCTGAGAGATGTTTTTCCTTTGCGCAGCTGTTAAAAAACCTGCTCCAGCACCCCCGAAACCAGGAAACCCGCCTCCCGGCCACCCCGGGGGCCAGAGTTCTCCAGGAACATCTCAGCACCCACCCAGCCTGTCGCCAAAGCCGTCCACCCGCAGCCCTTCTCCCCCCACCCAGCCCCCGGGCCAGGCCCCGGGCCAGCCCTGCGCCACGTCGCAGCTCTCGGCACCGCGGAGGTACTCCAGCAGCCTGCCTCCGATCCAAGCCCCCAACCACCCGCCGCCGCAGCCCCCCACGCAGGCCGCATCGCCGTCGGCGCTCACCAAGCCGGGCAGCCAGGGCCCACCGGCGCCCGGTGAGCCTGGACTCGAGCAGTCGTCCCACACCCCTCCCCAGACTCCGACGCCCCCCAGCACTCCGCCCCTCGGAAAACAGAACCCCGGCCAGGCGGTGAGTAACCCCGAGACCGCACAGCCACACGCTGGAACCTTACCGAGACCGAGACCAGTACCAAAGCCAAGGAACCGGCCCAACGTGCCCCCGCCCCCTCATCCTCCCGGCGCGCACGCCGCCGGGGACGGCAACCTCAGCATCGCAGCTCCCACCGCCTCCAAAATAGTCACAGGTAAGTGGGAAATGGATTCAGACAGTTCCCCTTGCCAACTCTACCTTGCTTTATTACTATTCTCCTTCATTTAGGCTTCGATTTTACATCAGGGGTTGGCAAACCAGGACTGCGGGCCAAATCTGGCCCCCAGCTTGTTTTCATAAATAAAGCCTTCCGTTTGTTGACATGTTCTTTCTAGACGCTTCTATGCTAAAACAGCAGAGTTGTGTCGGCCTTTGGAAAGTCCTATACTCCCAGAGCCTTCAGAGTTCCTACCTGGCCCTCAGGTTTGCCAGCCCCTGATGTATAGGGTCACTATGTTTGAGAACCATCTACGTTTACATTTTCTAGGTATAATGACCTCATCCAAGTGGAAGGTATTGTCCAACTCGAGCATGATATTCATTTCTTAGTGAACTCATTAAAATGCTTGTTTTCTTTTCAAGAGTAATTTACAGTAAGTGAAGCATTTCAGGTATAATCTTAAAAACTATGTTTTGTGCTAACTGGATGCTCTCAGCAGGGAGATTTGAGACGCATGAGAATGCCAGCCTTTAATGGCAAAGAACAGAAGAATTGAGATTTCCTTTTAATTCTATGAAAACCTGTTTTAGGTATTGATGATTGTACAGATTTTACCTGTCTCATGGGATATTTTTTATTGGCAGTCTGGAACATAACCATTTATTTAATTGTAATTTTTTTTTTTTAATTTCCATCTCAAGTGCTCCAATTTACTGTTTAAGGATGAGATGGATGGATTTTTTTTTTAATGTTTTTAAAAATGGTAATTAGGAGCTTTGAATAATTTCTTAGAACAGCCTAGTTTTACATTTTCCTAAGTGGAGCTGTTTTTAGAGAAGTAGCTGAAATATATCTCTGGGCCCTCCAGCCATGCTGAATGACATCTCTGCTAAAAATGAGCAAAGGATACATCCCACCCTAAGTGACGAGGGTTAACCGACTAGTTTCTCTATTGATAACTTTTTTCCCCCAGGAATATATTGCGTGATTTACATGTGTTATAAATTGTGAGCTTTTTTTTTCTGATGACACCTCAGCTTTTATTTAAAAAACAAAGCCACATTGGTTTGTTTGTTTGTTTGTTTCCCAATAGATGCCCTTCCTAGCGCCCTCACAGGTGGGGAAGGTTTCCAGGAGTAAGGTCTGTAACCCTCCCCAAGCAGCTTGCCCGCAGCCCCAAATGCTCCTGCTTAGCCATGTTTTGTATACGTGTTTTTGACTTTGTGCTCAAGAGCAGCCGTCCGACCCCCTGCCATCCATTCTCTAGCAGGTAGACATCACTCTTGTTTATATCAGAAGCACTTGGAGCTGCAGTGCTCCAAATTCGAGATGTAGGTGTCAATAGATCTCGAGCCCAATTTCAAGCCGCTCAGATAAGAATACTAAGAAATGTTTCCTTTCTTTTTGGTAAGCTTTTCCCAAGCGTCTGCTCTGCTCAGCGTGATTTCCCTGTCATTGATTGGCTCCTCAGCGTCCAACCAAAGAGAACTGGGGTGCAGTTAGCCCAGAAAATGGCATCCCTTATGTCTTGAGCTTTAATTTTGAATTAACTGCATGGAGCTTCTTAATTTGGTGTTTAAAATTCTCAGGATCCCCCATCCCCTCCAAAAAAGTTCTTTCTCCAAAGATCCCACACTAAATTTCTTTGCATTCTGGCATGCTTACATTTTGCTTTCTTAAACCACATGAGCTTTTTGAAAGGTACTGTGAGGCTCATCTGAATCTAGCCTTTAGGTCCACGCTTGGACAGCATAAGGCTCTTGTCATGTGTCCAACTCAGTTCTAATCAGCTGACCTGAGCCTTAAGCCTTCAGTGGGCTACTTAGAGTTTTCCCAGCTTTGGCCTGAGGAAGACTTCTGTAAAAACCAGAAAGGGAAAACAAGAACTCAATCTTTACAACCAGTGGAGGGCTCAGGTCTTATTCTACCTTCCTGACTCCTGGGTAATGAACCCAGAAGTCTGCAGTTACCCAGTTGGGTGTGGAAATCACAGAGTGAAAAGACTAAACCCTAATTAAGGCTGAGCCTTTTAACACTTTAATTCTTGTGATACATCAGAATTTTATTTCCAGATCTTCCCTTTTCTTTAGAGGAAAGACTACAATCAGAATTGTATCTGCTCTTCACTACCATTGTTATCCGGGTGTTTTTATTCCAGAAACTTATTTTATTGATGTGCTATGACACTGTAATGTTCTGTACTTTAACAACTGTCAGATAAGTGAAATTTGATATTATAAATAACTTTTCCTAGGATATTAGCTAAATATTGTAAAAATCAATCTGTACTTTGAATTCTCCTAACTCAAGAAATTCCAGGTCACCATATCTTTGTTTTACAGAATTAATTTTTAATTTCTTCAAATCCCCTGAATTGCCATTAGAAGTACGTAAAAGGCCAGCATCTAGAATTTACGAATATGCTTGTGTTGATCATGCTGCTGTTAACCAATCTGGAATACAGTCATTGGGTTTTTCAAGAAGAAGAAAATGTTTTAACTTCCCTAGACAGGTAGTCCTTTATTATGAAATCATGTTTTCACTTGGAAAACTCTAGACAGATGAATTCCTGAAAACAGGTTATTCACTGAGAGCATTTAATCTTAAAAACTTATGGCCTGGGGATTAAGATAAGCTCTCAGGAGAGATTCCTGATACCAAACAGGTTTGGCAGTCAATTTCTGGCAGCTCAGCACCAGAGAAAGGAGGGATTCTGCTGTCCTTCTGAATCTCTTCTTAATTGTTAACTCTAGAAAGCAGTAGGAAAAAAGAGCCGTAGGATTTTAGCTTTGCAAGGAAAAGAGTTTACATCTTGCTGTTTTTAAAGTAATAGATTTTAGAGTGTTCTAATCTAAACATTTCATTAAATAATTTAGATGTATGACCTGCCATATTCAGTAAGAACTGAAATTGGAATATTTAATGGTAAGGAAAAGGCACCTGATTGGCCAAAGCATTGTTGCTACTTGATGATCATGTCCGCGCACTAATGCCCGATGTTAACCGTTCACTCTAACCCTGCCTGCTCGCACCCCCACTAACCGTGCATGCACTGAGGGAGGCTGGCTTTGTTCATGCTTGCTGCCAAGGACTGTGAGTACTGTGTTCACACTCCCGTGTCACCGGGCTGGCCTTGTCACCTCCTCAACTTCTAGTCTTTTCTGTTCCGGGCAGGCTTGAGGGGTAGTGAAAAACCACACTAGAACCAGACATGCCTGAATTCGAATTTCAGCTTTCTGTGGAACAGCGGCACCGCATCACCGGGTTGCTCTGTAAAATGGTGACATTTGCGAGAGTAACTATCCAAGGCGTTACAGTAGATAAAATAAGGAAAGGACCTTACAGTTCTTAATATACAGGGGGTCTGAGTCAGTGGTAGCTATTTATTATCATTTTTATCGAGAAAAAATAGATAATCAGAGTTAGGTATTAGATTCGTATGTCACCATTTTAAAGACTCACATGCCCAGATCCAGACATGTCAGGTCTGGAGCCCAGTATTTTGATTCCAATGTGCCACTTGGTAGTGGGTTGAAAAGACAGTGCTCTGGACTAGAAGATACATATATTTTTTTATCGGAGTATAATTGCTTTACAGTGTTGTGTTAGTTTCTGCTGTACAAGAGCATGAATCAATTATATGTATACATATATCCCCTCCGTCTTGAGCCTCCCTTCCACCACCCACCCCCTCACCCACCCTACCACCCCTCTAGGTCATCAGAGAGCCCTGTGCTGAGCTCCCTGTGCAGGAATGGAGTAGAAGATATTCTTAATTTAGTGAGCCTGAAAGTTAATTTAGTAAATCATTCGTCCACTGCACAGTGGTAGAACCAGTCACAATAATTGTATCAAATAGTTGACATTTTGCTGGTTCTCATAGCTTTTGCTTTTTAAAATTAAGCATTTTTTTAATAAAATGAAAGTAACGTATTGGGACTTCCCTTGTGGTTCAATGGTTGAGAATTCACCTTCCAATGTAGGGGGTGCAGGTTCGATCCCTGGCTGGGGAGCTAAGATGCCACAGGCCACAGGTGGCCAAAAAACCAAAATATAAAACAGAAGCAATATTGTAACAAATTCAATAAAGACCATAAAAATGGTCCATACTAAAAAAAAAAAAAAAATTTCCAAAAAAGTAATATATTAAAAAAATAAATATGAATACTAAAGCAAACTGGGAAATTAGAAACAATAAGAAATCACCCTTCCATAATTGAAGAAGTCCACTATTCATATTTTATTTTTTCCTTCTAGTTTTTTTTTCCTAAAAGGCAAAGGGATGCATGATCATAATTGTTTGGCATATACAGAGTTTGATTTTACGTTTTTATTTTACTTTACATCATGTGCTCTTTCTTATATTATGATACAATTTTTATAACTTTATATGATATGCTATTTCCCATGTTATAATGTAGTTTTTCAGTGACTACATGATATTTCATTAAGCAGATGTTTTATTGCTCACAGTTGGACATGTAAGTGGCTTCTGCTTGTAGTTGCATTTTATTTTTAATAAGTGGATGTCAGGATCATGTCAAGATAAACATCCAGTGAGACCAGAACAGGCGCTCTCCTTTGACTGAAATAATAAAAAGTTGACTCAAAGTCGCTTGCAGATGAGTAAGCCTCTCCCAGCCCTAGAAAACTGATGAGGATTATAAGGAAGTCATTTCCTCAGACTCTAGCTTAGAGAAGGGTTTAATGGTTGAGAGGGGGGTGGTTCACCCTGCACTTGTGCCTGAAATGTTTAATTTCAGGTTTGTGTTTGGACCCCTTAACGTGTCAGAGTGGCTATCAGAATAACCTTGGCCTTTCTGAAGGGTAGGCTTACCACCTAAATCACTACTAAATATTGTTGGCGTGACAGACTTCCTAGGACCGTACCCTAACTGTAGAATGCCAGTTCCCACCCTCAGAAGGCCCACCCTTCGATGTGTGTGTGCGTGCTCAGTATCTCAGTCGTGTCCAACTCTTTGAAGCCCCATGGACTGTAGCCCACCAGGCTCCTCTGTTCGTGGAACTGGAGGATCCAGGGTATGTTAGCCAGAGCCCCAGAGCAATGGTGAACCACATGGCATTCTACCAGCAAGCAGAGGCTGTGACTTGGCCCTCTTGCTCAGCCTTCTTATAATACTTTTCATATGAACTTAACTCCAAGAAATATGCTCAAAGACCAGCCCATCTTGGAGTGCGTATAATGAAAAATGATGCCTTGTGTAAGTAAATCCATAGCCAGAAAGTTTTGAAGATGTTTTTTTAAAAAACATTGAAGGGCTCCTATAGGCATCTTCCTAAAAGAACCTTTATCTCCTTTGCAAATAATGAGCCAAAAGTCTTTAAGTCACTAAAGGGACTAGTGACACTTTAAGTCACTAAAATGAGGCCAAGAGTCTAAGCCTCAAGCCATTATCTGCTCAGGTGCTGTCTTCTCTCCCAGGCCCCTCTTCCAGGGGCATCTAGACTCCTCTAGGGAGGTGGAGAGGCCTTCTGCAAATTAAGAACCAGGCTCCAGAGCCCAGCTGGTCTGGCTTAGCTCCTCCTTCCAGTGCTGGCTGTGTCCCCTGGATCAGAGAGCCGAGCCCCGCCCAAGACTCCCCCCTTGCTTGTCTTATGGCGGTGCCAGTGCCGCCTTGGGGTGATTTCACGAGGGTTCAGTGTGATGCTGTGATGTGGTGACGTGTGTGGCGCACTCAGCACCACACCTGGAAAGTAGCAGCTGCTCAGTAGCTTCGGCCACTGGGATAAAAATCTGTCTCTTTCTGAAAGCTGGCTCTGCACACATGCCGTGATTCTTACTGCTTTTTGTGTGTAAACAGATTTGTAGTTTTCTTTCAAGAAATGGTTCATATAAAAGTGAGATGGGAGAAATCCACCAGCCTCAGGCAAACCAGGCAATGTGAAGTAAAGGAATTTCCTCTATGTCCCACCACACATTTTTCTTCTAAGTATGTAAGTAATGTGTGTTCATCATAAATAGCTAGAGAAATTCAGAAAAGTCAAGTCCAGAAATTATTGGTGATGTTAAAAAAAGAAAAAGAAGAAAAATAACAAGTTTGTACTCTGAAAAGGATCTGTTACTGATAGTGTTACGTTTACATGTAAATAGATACTGATCAGTAGAAATCTAACTCATATGCACACTCCCTTTGCATCATGCATGTCAGTTCCATGGTTCTGTGTAAAGTCTATGAGCCAGGGAGCGGCACTGGCTGATTGTCCCATCTGTCTTGCTGGGTTGGGATAATGGTAAAGGGGTTGAATGTGCATTGAGTTTCTTGTATCAGTGTTGTCTTCAAGACATGGCCACTTCTTTACATGAGGCTGTCGGCAAAGAGGATTAGAAAGATGGCTGGACTAGATGACTTTTTATCTATTCTTCTGTCCAGACAGACACAAACAGCCACAATGTTTATTGCATATCTGCTATTAACTCATCACTGTTCTGGGCACCAAGGACGCACTGTAAGTAGGACAGACGTGGTCCCTGCCCTCGTTGACCTTCATTCTGCTGAGGACAAATCTGAGATATTGTATTCTGTGTACATAGACACCCTTTCCTGTACCTTTAGACAGTGCCGTTCAGCACACTCAGTTGACGTTACGATTACCATAAGACCTGAGCTATCTGAAATGACACGCAGCACCTCAACTCTTTGACACCTTGGCATCTCCATAAATTCGGATATTCACCTGAGTTATGGTGCATAGCAAATCTCAAGGGATGGTCTGCCAACCCAGGAGTGACTGAGAGAAAAGGGACACCCCAGGAAGTAAGTAGATCTCACACCTCAGAGCTGTAGGGATGTGTCAGAGCAGGAGTCTCAAAGAAGTGAGCCTCTCAGGATACAATTGCATTTGCCAGTTCTGCCTATGTGGATCAGGAGTGGCTAAAACAGAAGTACTGTTTAGTACTAGTTTAGTACTATTTTAGTACTGTTGAAAGCAGCTTCTAGCAAGGGCATACTGCACCACAGCCAGTACAGAAAAGCAGCTCTAAGCATAACAGGAAAACCCCACCACACGTCCCCCCTGCCGCCCCACCACCCACTTCCTGCTCCCTACATGACTAGCTCTAACCTGGCAAAAGGAAACTACAACACATCTAAACATCTCCCGCCTCTCTTCCACTGCCCTAAAATCCCTAACAAGGCTCATCATTTGCTAGAATTCACATCTACTAGAGAAACAAGTTTTTCAAGACCAGAAGGCCTGTCTCCCCAACTTGGCCATGGGCTTCAACTAAAGCTGTGTCTGACTTGTTCACTATTGCGTCCTCACAGCTAGAATGTGGTAGGTGCTGAGCAAGTATTTGTTCATGATGAAGGAATCTGAGACCCACCATCTCTCTAGGAAGAGGGCTGTGATTGGTTCAGGTGTCCTGTGAGCAATCATGGCTTGAGGACCATGTATTTGCCATCTCACTGAAGGAGTTCCAGCCATTGTAATAAGACACGAAAAAGGAATTGGAGGTGTATAAGTCTTAGAAACGGGCTTCCCAGGTGGTGCTAGTGGTAAAGAACCCACCTGCCAGTGCAGGAGATGTAAGAGACACGGGTTCAATCCTTGGGTCAGGAAATCCCTTGAAGGAGGGCATGGCAACCCACTCCAGGATTCTTGCCTGGAGAGTCCCATGGACAGAGGAGCCTGGTGAGCTACAATCCACAGGGTCGCACAGAGTCGGACATGACTGAAGCAATTTAGCACGTGCTTGCACAAGTATTAGAAATAGATGTGAAAATTAATATTTGTAGGAGATTTGGTGCTCTGCCTCAGTGATTGCCAGCCAGGGGTGATTGTGCCATCCCACCCTCTCCCCAAGGACATTTGGCAGTGACTAGAGATATCTTTGGTTGTCAGCTGCGGGAAGGAGAGCTGTGTGCCATTAGCATCTCATGGGTTAAGGGCAGGGATGCTGCTGCTCAGCATCCTACAGTGCATAAGACAGCCCCACACCCAGGGTGATCTGGCCCCACATGTCACTAATGCCGAGGTTGAGGCCACAGCATTCATTAGTATCAGGAGGAAACTCACCAGCCTCAGAGGAGGGAGCCCTTTCCAGCGAAGCTCAGCCCTTCCCGCAGCCCAGATGTTGTCAGCAGATTTCAGTTAATGCTTTACAGCTATTGGTAGGAATAAGGTCTCTCTTCCTCAGTCACAGCAAGCAGATCCTCCAAGGGTTGTATCTCTGAGGATTGCCGTGGGCTCCCAGAAAGGACCACCAGAGCCAGGTGGTCTGTGCCACGTGGCTGTCCCTGGGGTCTCCAAGGCTTGACTCAACTTCTTAGGGCTAATGGTGCCTGCAGTAGGGGAGTGTGCGTGCATGGGCTGACCCTCAAACTCTCCAGCTTCTCTCCTTCTCAGAGAACCTCGGTGGCCTCTTGGGCATTTCCACACCATTGATACCATGTCTCCTCATGTTTTTGTCCAGACGCCAATTCTAGGGTTTCAGAACCGCTTCGCAGCATCTTTCCTGAAATGCATTCAGACTCAGCCAGCAAAGACCTGCCCGGCCGCATTCTGTTGGATATGGACAATGATACAGAAAGCACCGCCCTGTGAAGAAAGCCACGCCCCACCCTTGACCCCTTCCGCCCTGGCGAGTGGAGCAGGGGCAGGCAGATGTTAATCTTCATAGACCAAACAGTGAGAAGCTTTCAGTGAAGGGGAAGAAGATAGGCCTCACCATGCTGGACGTGGCCTTCTCACAGCCCCAGGAGAGAGCAGAGGCTGACACTTAAAGCTGGATGACCTGTGTCTTGAAGAAGTTGGCTTTCTTTACATGGGAAAGAATCATGCCAAAAAAAATTTTTTTTCTTTTTTAAAGAGAGATACCTACAGTGGAAGGTGTATCATTGCCGAGACATGTGTTGGAAGCTTTTGTCTCTGCTGTTCACACAGGCAGCACCATGGGCAACTTGGAATGAACAAAGAGCCATGCATTAACACTCTATTTAATGAAGTACATCCATTATGCTCACCTACTTCCTGCTGCTTGGACTTTGCTTCTCATCTATCACAAGGGAGTTTCCTCTCCTTCAGACATGCTGCAGAATCATTTTGTATGAAGTATGGTCTGTGTCTCCCCGACCCCTCAGAACCACGAGCATTGGGGGTGACTGCTGGATCCGTCACCTCAGCAAACTGGATCGCCTTGTGCCTTGTTGGATTGCCAGAATGTAGACAGAAATGTACTGTTCTTTTTTTTTTTAAACAATGTAATTGCTACTTGATAAGGACCGAACGTTACTCTAGTTTCATGTTTAATTTGAATTAAATATATTCTGTGGTTTATATGAAAACTATCATTCTTGCAGGCAAAACTGTGGATTGTGTGTGTGCATGTGTCATCTGTCACTTAACTACAGAGAACTGTGGATGGGGGACTTCCCTGGCAGTCCAGTGGTTAGGAGCCTGTGCTTCCACTGGAGGAGGCGTGGATTCCGTCCCTGGTCAGGGAAACTGAGATCTCACACATCAAAAAAATTTTTTAAATTAAAAAAAAGACTTGTGGATGGGACAGCCGAAAGTCTTAACTGTGAACGTAGAAGTTTGAAAGGGTCAAGAGCAAGGTCACAGAAGTGAGACCCGCCCCCAGGGCACCCAGAGACCTCCCAGACTGGTTCTCTCTCATTGAATGTTCCAGGGGCTGGGCTCTTCCTTTGCTCTTCTTACCAATCCTGATTCTTTTTCTTGTCTGGAGACACTTGTCCAGCGACACTTAGACACTTGGAGGCCAACTCTCAGTATCTCAGCCCCGCAGGCTCAGTGCAGGAGGCAGAGCCATTCATTAGCTTCCAGGGAAATCCCTCTTCTAGTGACCGGAAAGCACTTCTTTCCCAGGATTGAAATAACCTGGGAAGAGTGGATGCGGGACTGGAGCAAAGTGAGGCCGATTGGCTGGACACCTATTGTGTTGGTAGTGCCTCCCTGTGGCCCAGATTTGGCATCGTCTCTTGGGACACAGGCTGCCATGCTGGCTGCCCCAAGTGGCTCCACTGATAGAATCCATGACCCGACCCCTGCTCAGAAGCCACTGGACCTCCTTCCCCTGTTGTCGTTGTTTTTCAGTTGCTCAGTCATGTCCGACTCTTTGCAACCCCATGGACTACAGCACACCAGGCTTCCCTGCCCTTCACTATCTCCAGGAACTTGCTCAAACTCATGTCCATTGGATCAGTGGTGGCCATCCAACCAATCTCATCCTCTGTCACCCCCTTCTCCTGCCTTCAGTCTTTCCCAGCATCAGGGTCTTTCCCAATAAGTCGGCTCTTCGCATCAGGTGGCCAAAGACTGGGGCTTCAGCTTCAGCATCAGTCCTTCCAATGAATATTTAGGACTGATTTCCTTTAGGATTGACTAGTTTGATCTCCTTGCAGTCCAAGAGACTCTCAAGAGTCTTCTCCAGCACCACAGTTATATGAATTGACTGAAACTTAACTTGCAAAAGACAATCACTTTTTTCTCTTAACTCAAAGTTTAACTCCCTGCACTTTTAAATTACATTGAAAATATGTACCTGTAAACCTGTTTACCCCCTATCTTAAATTTGTGTTTACTGAAGGCTCACTCTTTCCTTCCTCATACACCACCTCTGTTCTTTTTCTCTGCTCCCTCCCATCCCTGTTTAGCACTATAGTAAAAAACCTCTAGAGAAAGCAAAGGTCTCCGTGTGTTGATATGTTGCTCCTAAGTATTGACCCCCTCTCCAAGAAGCTCAGCCATCCAGTCAGGCATCTCTGCACACCTTGGAGATACTTCTTCCAGAATGCCTGAACTCACACTCCAGAGGGAGCTGGGATGCGGTGCTTGCCCAGGAGACGGTGTGGGTGCCTGGGGAGGAGGAAGGGCCATGGCAAACATTCTCCCCAGAATGTATGCTGAGGTTTGTTATTTGAACAAAATGATTCTGAAATACACCAAACCCTACCTCTTTACTTTAGGAACAGTGTTCACGTTTCCCTCTCCAGTTGTTTGTAGCTATCACCCTACCACAGTGGCTCCCATCTAAAGAAAGATGAAGCTTGCTTGCCCCTGTGTGTGTCAGCAGCCGCTGTCCTTCCTGAATGGCCGAGTTATGGTGTGGGACGTGCTGGCTCAGCTTGTAGTCAGAGCTGTCATTGCATCACCACGGGAGCACCTCCAAGGTGCTGCAGAGACAGAATCACCCCTGTGTGGGGGGCAGGGGTCGCCATGTGACTGTCACCTTGCCCAGGGTATACTACACATGACAAGAGTCTTTTCACCATACCCACCATCAGAGAGGTGGAGAGGTCTGTAATACAAACTCACATGGCCTTCCCTGACCATCACGGGAGGTGCTGGGATCTGCCCTTCAAACTGTTCCCTTCCCTTCTCCATACAAATATTCCTCATGGCAGCGTCAGTCCTGGGTGCCCAGGCCTTCTGTTCCTGCTTCCCTGCCCACAGCGACACCAGAGTCAAGGACCTGGGCCTCTCACCATGCACCCCTTGCAGGCAGCACCCATCTGCCTGTTCTTGGTCTAGCCCTTTGGAGGCTACAGGGGGTCAGGGTGTACCCTGGTTACCTTGATTGTACTGGGCTCTACCCTGTGAATTCCCTACAGGTCAGAAGCACGTGGAATGACTGAATCCCTGAACCTGTTTAATACCCTGGTTCCCTTGGGGGCTCCGTGGAGCCCCTTGGTCCCCTTCTTGGGGCTTCAGCTTCCAGTACTGTCCTGAGCCCAGTGAGTCCTTAAAGTGCTCATATTTGCAGGACTTAAGACAAACCCTCTTTCTAGTTTCTCTACCTGTGGTCTAGTCCCACCATTCTGCCACCTGCACCCTGAGCCTGATGGTCTGTGAGTGCATTTCAGAGCCCTAAGTAGTCTCTGACTCACAGTATAGGGTCTTGCATGAGACCGGGCGGCACACCACCGACAGATATTTCTAGACCAAAGGCATCCATTTTGCTAATAGCCTAGTGATGGAGCTGAAGATAAAGATCTGTGAACATGGTGAGGCCACTGGCTCTGATGCAACCAAAAGGCAAAAAGCGCTTCAAACTGCCTGAGTTGCCAGCTTAGGGAAAAGGCATGAAGTGGTGCAGAGTTGAGGCACCTTCTCTGGCATCACTTTTAGAGGTGTCTCTGCAGTTCACTCTCCCATTAACCCATCTCCATCACTGAGGCCATTCTGCATTTCTTGCCCTGGTACCCTCACCACAAATTCTCCCCCCTCCCCCGCCTCACCTTTATTTTTTATTGTTTTTTTGCCTGAACTTTGTAGGGTTTGTCTCTGTTGCTTGCAAGCAAATGACTCCTACTTGATACACTCTTCAAAAGAGAGTGTAGCACTACATGCTATAATACAACCAGAGATGATATCTCATCACCCCAGCCGGCAGAGGCTGCCCTCTTCTGCTCACTCTCTGGCACGTAGCTGTACAAACCCCTGGCAACCCCACAGGCAAGCTCTCCCCACATCACCCCACCCTTCTTATCCACACAGGTATCCATAAATGGTACACACTGTCAGGTATCGCTGAGCAACAAATGACCACTAACTTAAGCAGCTTAGAACAATGCACGTTTATTATCTCATTGTTTCTGTGGGTCACAAGTCCAGACAGAACTTAGCTAGCCCCTCTGCCTGGGTCTCACAAGGCTGCAGTCAAGGGTCACGTGGGTCTGGGGTGTCATCTGGAGGTCCGACTGGGGAAGGACCCACTCCTAAGCTCCCTCGGGATGTTGTCAGAAGTCACGTGCTTGTGCTTGTAGGACCACAGGTCTGAGAGCCTATGCTGATTGCTGACCGTGATCTAAGTGCTGCCTGCAGTTCTGATCATATGGGCTTCCGCAGGGAGGCTGCTACTTCAAGTCAACAAGGAGACCCCTAGAGTGAGTCTGCTGGCAAGACCGTGTCTGCGTGCTGTAATGCAATCCCAGACAGCATCTCATCACCCCTGCCATACTGTGTTGGTTAGAAGCCAATCACAGGCTCTGTCCACACTCAAGGGGAGGGGATTACACAAGAGCAAGACACCAGGAGGTGGGGATCACTGAGGGTCACCTTGGGGTCTACCCATCACCTACGTCAAAATGTCACCACAAATGACCCATCAGGATATACTTGAGCCAAATATATTTTGAGAAGAACAAAAACAAAAATTCATCAGAATTCTGTTTTTACCTTCTGTATTTGTATTTGAATGCAGTTTTCATACATATCAATAAATTATATTTGGATGACCCAAAGTGTTTTTCATGTTATTTCATGGTAGAAACAGAATTCTTGCTTTCACCTAAGGATGTTTCGAATTGAAGCTGTGTCTTATAATGATTTCTATGTCTTCTTTAGGTGAATACCATGGGCTTACTCTTCCATACACTGACCTAGACCCTGGGGAACCAAGCTGAGCCACACAAACGTAGTCTTGGCCTGCAGGAAGCTTGCAAACAGATACCTGGCAGCAGGGAGAGGCTGGGGGATGGGGAGGGGTGGACCATGGAAACACACGGGAGGAAGGTCCCTGTTGGTAGAGAGAGGAGTGGAGAAGTGGGCTCTCCAGGTGCTAGGAATGGCCTGTGAGGTGAGAGATAGCTCAGAAGTAGAGGGGGAGGTGGGCCACGGGCAAGGAGTGAGCCTGGCGAGGGAAGCAGGAGCTGGGGGTGTGAAGGGCCTTAGAGTCAACCGGGGAGCAGCGGGCTGTGGATGGAGGAGCAGAGTGACTGTCGGATTTGTACTTTAGATCCTTGTGGCTGTGGTGCTTGTTGGGAACAGCATTGTGGTGAGTCAAGCAGAAAGGCCCAAGCTAAGGCAGAACTTGGGACGTGCAGCCGATCCCCTGATTTTCTTATGGCACAAGATTCCAGGGCACCAACTCAGGTCTGTTTCCCAGAGGTCATAGAAAGGTGCAAACTTCACAGTGGGAAAACCTTTGGGGACCAGCTATTTCTTCACCCAAAGCCATCAACAGTGAAAGGCAGGAGACAGAAGGCAGGTCCCATTCCTTCTGCTTGGAAGATGAGCCGGGGAAGAGTTCACCCAGCCCAGGAGATGTGTTTCCTGGAGGGCTGGGAGTCTCTGCTTGTCTCACCTTTTGGATTTGGCTGTTGATGTTACTTGATGGACAGAAAGAGTAAATGACTGCCTTTTGAGACAAGGAAGCCTTTACCCTTCTCTCTTTTTCCAGCTTCTAACCTTCATTCCCTTGTAAGAAGGGCTAGGGACTTCCCTGGTGGTCCAATGGTTGCGAATCCACCTTGTAATACAGGGGACTCAGATCCGATCCCTGGAAACTAAGCTCCCACATGCCACGGAGCGTCTAATACCCTGTGCTACAACTACTGAGCCTGCAACCACAAACTAGAGAGTTCATGCACCTCAAGGAAAGATCCCGCGTGGCGGAATGAAGATCCCACCTGCTGAAACTCAGATCCAATGCCGTAAATAAATAGATAGATAAAAATCAATAAAGGAAGGGCTGAATACTATGTTGAAGATGGCCCATTAACAGCTTTGACACCTAGTGGTAAACAAACAAAGCTTTATTATTTTTTTCTCCTTCATTAAAAAAATCGGAACATTGATAACAAATGAGAGCTCGGACCCCTGGGTTCACCCCCACGTTAAGCAAAGTAGCCCCAGAGAAATATGGCACAGCTGATGCAAATGATGAGGTTGAGGTCCAGAAGGGTTTTCACCAAGGGGTTTTCTTCCAGGGAAACTATGATCGGGTCCGCTCTGCTGGGTGCTTGCTCCTTGCCCTTGTTCTCCACCCCACAGAGCCACAAGATGGCTTTCACCACTTTGGACCGCTTTGTGGTCATGTCGCCTAAAAAGAACATGACAGTTAAAGGTCATAAGGGTGAGCTGTGTCTCCCAGACAAGAGGGAAGAGAGTCTCACCCGGTATGTTTCAGACACTGTGATAAAAACTTTATGTTCCTCTTCTGGAAGGTATTTGTTAATACCTCAATCCTGGAAGACTTGAATTCTGAAAGGTTGGTGTTTTCAGACTTTTCATGAAGTTTAGGTGCAGAATTTCAGATGAATTTCAGCCACTTAGATAGAGGCTCAGACTAACTTGAGTGAAGCACAGAGCGGGTCAGCAGAGGCAGAGATGGGTTTAGGACCTGCTTGATCTGACTCCCTCTCTGTGTGTGGCACCACCTGCCAGAGGCTGAAGGGAGACAGGCACTCTTACAGGGAACTCTGTCTCTACTCAGAGCTGGGGCTGTGAAATCAACTGTGGATGGAGCCAGGCAGGTGGCCTATGGGAGTCAGAAGAGCTGATTTGCTTCTTACACACATCACCTCTACCAAGGAAGATTCTCTCATGTTTTCCTGAAGCACATGGCCTTCTGCATCTATCCTTGCGTTTCCCACTATAGGATGCCATGGGTTCATAGCCACAATTTTTTTTTAAGCCATTTGCTATTGTTTAGTCATCAAGTCATGTCCCACTCTTTACGACCCCATAGACTGTAGCCCTCCAGGTTCCTCTGTCCGTGGGATTTCCCAGGCAAGAATACTGGAGTGGGTAGCCATTTCCTCCAGGGGATCTTCCTGACCCAGGGATCGAACCTGAGTCTCCTGCATTGGCAGGCAGATTCTTTACCACTGAGCCACCAGGGAAGCTCCTTTAAAAGCCATGTGTGGTAATTAATGACAACCACAGCCTTGGGGTCATGTAGGCAGAAGGGACTGCTGGGGACTTTGACTAACTGTATATCCCAGGTCTAAGGACCAGCTGCTTCCCACCTCCAGGCAACTTTTGCCAGGCAGGCATATGGGTTCCATGCTGCCAGATCTTCCAGTTGTTCAAAAGAAGGTGGAAATCTGAAATGTTATGAAATCTCCCTACTTTTAAATAATTCACATTAAAAGAGTAGGTGGCCTAAACCAAAATATGTCCGCAAGCTGAGAGTTTAAAACCAGTAATTTAGAGAATGCCAGCTGTAACCCCAGCCTAGCACGTGGGGTTTCACGAGGATCAAATGAACTGTGTTTTAGCAGGCACTCAACAAACGTTGGCTCTCATTGCCCACCTGAAGCATCTATCGAAAGTTCCTAACCCTTTCAGTGGCCAGAGAGTGAGGGAAGACCAGACCCTGGGAATGAGGAGACGCTAAAATGCCACATGTGCCGCTTTACTTGCTAGTGATATGATAGAAAAATGTCCTCTTAAACACATAATGCTTCTTGAGGTTCCTACTGCAACCTAGGAAAAAGGCAACTCACAGCTGTGGGTTTTGGACAGGTTTTCTTGAACCATCTCGAACTGGGTGTTGGTGCCGCTGGCCTCTGGTGTCCCGTTTTGAGAAAGGGTAAGAGGCGGTGGGGTTGCTGACGGCACCTGTTCCTTCTGGACCACGGGGTCATGGCGAGTAAACCAGGTCAAGCGACTGACCTATGGAGTAGAGAGGAACTGTGAGATGGGGGTGGGGTGGTGACGTTCATCCCTTTCTCCTACCTCCTTCCAACCCCAGGCTCAGCCTTCATGTCCAAGTCTCTTCCAGTATCTCCCTCCCACTCCACCTTCCAACAAGCTTCAGCTCCCTGCACTCTTCAGAATCAATGGATGTTTCCCCCACTCATTCCCCATCTTTCTTTGAAAGCCCCAAACCTCTTGTGGGGATCTCACCCTCCCTCATTCTAATAAGAGCTTAACCCCAGCCCAGGGGTGTGTGGGACCCAGCGACCAGCATTCAGCTCATCCATTTCTCTGGCCACAGCAATTGGGTTGGTTCATGGGTGACCATGTGTCTTGGGCTGACTCCATCAATGGGCATGAGCAGCTTCGCTGGAAATGCTGGGACTAAAATGCTTATGCTTTTGCTTAATGAGACTAAGAGAGGATATATGCTAGAAGCTGCTGACCCCATTAGGGGCTGGAGAATAGGAATAGAGGCGAGAAGGGACTTCCCTGGTGGTCCAGTGGTTAAAAGTCCACCTTCCAATGCAGGAGACACAGGTCAGGTAACTAAGATCCTGCATGCAACGGAGCAACTAAGCCCTCACACCACAACTACTGAACCTGTGCACCCTGGAGCCCACGAGCCACAACTAGAGAAGACCATGTGCCATAACACAGACCCAGTGCAGCCAAAATAAATAATAAAATTTTTAAAAAAAAAAAAAAAAAGAAGAGGTGACCAATGGATTCAGATGGTCTTTTCTGAAATCAAGTTCCTCCAAAGACCGAACCCTGGACTTTTCAGCTTTTTGAAAATCAGTCCTGGTTTTCTGTTGCTAGCAGTGAAGGGTCTCAATGGCTATAGGTCATAGGCTATAGGTCAAACCCCAAAGTACCATTTCCTTGGAGGGCGGCTCTGTGAACCAGCTCACGGCACACACTGTGATCAGGGTGACGAGGACAGGATCATAGAGAAGTAGAGGTAGTGGACATCCTTTACCACGGCTGGGCGCTCATCCAGCTGGTCACAGCGAGGCTGCACGTAAATGAAGTCCAGGATCAGCCTAACCAAGCCTAGGAGGAGGCCTAAGACGAGACCGAAGAAGGCACCCTGCAAAGCAGAGCAAAGCAAAGCTATCTTAGACACGTGCCTCCGGAAAGCTCAGCAAGCCCTTTCCAGAGCTGGTCTTTATAATGACAGTCACTGCAGGGGTCGGTGATTCAAAAAGGGTGGGAGCTACTTATCTGCTTATCTTTTACATACAATTGATCCACTACATGTAATTCCCTGTTAATTCAGCTTCCCTTTTGAAAGACAAAATGAATCAAAGTAGAAGCTTCATTGCTTGTTTTCAAAAAGCCAGGTCACGTCCTCCCTGGATCTTTCTCCCCAGATCTCATTACCCGCCCCTCCCACATACACAATGACACCTGACATCCGCGTGTCCCCTCTCCAAGTCCCTCCTCTCCCATCCAATGGACTGAAGGGCTGATCCAGAGCTACCTTTTCATTGGCCCGCTTCCAGAAACATCCCATGATGAAGACCACAGCCACAGGTGGCTGTAGGTAGGAGCTGATGGACTGGATGTAGATGAAGAGCTGGCCGCCCTGGCTGGCCTGGACCACAGGGATCCAGAGGATGGAGACCAACACCAGAAGCAACACAAACACCCTGGTTGGATGAGAGACCCACACCCCCCACATTAGTTTTGTCCTCCCTGGATACTTCTCTTTTTAGCTTTCTGGAGGTAGAATTTATATACCATAAGATTCACCCATTATGAGTATGTAATCAAGTAATTTTGGTAAATTTATAGTCATGTAACCAACATCACAAATCAAGTTTTTGAATATACATCACTCCAAAAACATCCCCTCATGCCCATTTACAGTCTATTCTTGTTTCCAACCGAAAGAAGCACTTCTATCTCTGTGAAAGAAAATGGAATTGTTAGTCCCTCAGTCATGTCTGCCTCTTTGTGATCCTATGGACTATACCCACCAGGCTCCTCTGTCCCTGGGATTTCCCAAGGCAAGAATGCTGAAATGGGTTGCCATGCCCTCCTTCAGGGGATCTTCCTGACCCAGGAATCAAACCCAGGTCTCCTGCACTGCAGGCAGATTCTTTTCCACGAGTCACCAGGGAACCCCCTAGGGGCTTCTGTGTCTATAGGTTTGCTTTTCTGGACACGTCACATAAATGGCACACAATATATACAATGCATGGTCTTTTGCAGCTGGCTTCTTTCATTTCGCATGTTTTGAAGTTCATCAGATATCATGTATCAGTATTTCATTCCTTTTTATTGTTGAAAATATTCCGTTGAGTGGATATGCCATTGTGTAACTATGTTGAAAACATTCCGTTGAGTGGATACGCCGTTGTGTAACATTATTTATCCTTCACCTATAAGTGGACATTTAGATCACTTCTACTTTCTGGCTTTAAAAACTGGCTTTAAAAACAGTAAAAACTGCTGCTATGAACACTTGTATACATGTCTTTGTGCAGACGTATGGTTTTATTTCTACGAATGCAGTTGCTAGGTCATATGGTAAGTTTATATTTAACTTTTTAAGAAAATGCCAAACTGTTTTGAACAGTTGAACCATTATATATTAACACCTGCAATTCACAAGAATTCCAACTTCTCTGCCTCCCTATCTGCTGTTCAATTATAGCCATACTAGTGGGTGTACAGTGGTCTCTTGAAGTCATTTTCAATCTTTGTGAAAATTAGATTACAAAAAATTAGATTAGAAAATAGATTACAATCTCATTTTGAAGATTGTTCTAGATTACAGGGCCTTTGTCAAATATTTGGCTTGCAAATAGTTTCTCCCAATCTGTGGCTCATCGTCTCATTTGCTTTCTTTCCTTTTTTTTCTTTCCTTTTTTATTTTCTTGGCCACCCTGCATGGCATGTGGGATCTTAGTTCCCTGATCAGAGATCGAACCTGAGCCCCTTGCATTGGAAGCTTGGAGTCTTAACCACTGGACCACCCAAGTCCCCTTCTTAGTTTCTTTTGAATTGAAAAAGCTTTGGGTTTTGATGAGGTCTAATTTAGCTCTCTTTCTTTTTTTTAACAGAATATGTTTTTGATGTCATAGTTAGTGGCTCAGTCATGTTCCACTCTTTGTGACCCCATGGACTGTAGCCCACCAGGGCCCTCTGTCCATGGAATTCTCTAGGCAAGAATACTAGAGCAGGTTGCCATTTCCTTCTCCAGGGGATCTTTCCGACCCAGGGATCGAACCATGGTCTCCTGCATTGCTGGTGGATTCTTCACTATCTGAGCTACCAGAGAAGCCTTTTGTTGTCATACCTTTCCCTCAACCATGGCTGAGACAGCCCTAGGAATGCACCTTTGAGAAGCAGAGCCCCGAGATGCTTGTTAGCATACCTTTTGCATAAAATGTGCATGCCACTCACTTCACTCATTTTCATTCCCTGCATTATGCTTCAGGAAGTTGGCAGAAGACTTGGTAGAGAAACCTTCCCCCAAACCTCCAGAACACCCTCCTTGCTTTTACCTGGCTATCTCCTATTGACCCCTCAAATCCCAACCCAAGTTAGAGACTTTCCTCTGAAGCTCTAGTTCTGGCTCATCTGTCATAATACTCAATGCGGTTAAAACCACCTGTTTACTTATGCTTTTCTTATTCTAGCTCCAAGAAAGCAAAATGAGTCTTGTCTTTTCACTGTTATGTGCCCAGCACCTGGCAGATAGGAAGTGCTCTTGAATGAATGAATGCCTTACTCATCCACAGGGTCCTGGTGTCCTTCAGCTTGGCCATCAGAGTGGGGCTGAGCCAACCAGGAGAAGTCACTGTTTGGACTTTCCCTTTGAATGGCTCAGCTTTTTCCTCCCTGGGTTATCCTGACTTTTCAGACTCTTGCCCGGCCCCACCCGATAAGACTGTGAAAAGTGAAAGAAAGTGAAGTTGCTCAGTCGTGTCCAACTCTTTGCAACCCCATGGACTGTAGCCTACCAGGCTCCTCCATCCATGGGATCTTCTAGGCAAGAGTAACTGGAGTGTGTTGCCATTGCCTTCTCCAGGGGATCTTCCTGACCCAGGAATCGAACCCAGGTCTCCCACATTGCAGGCAGACGCTTTACCGTATGAGCCACCAGAGTAAAATCATACCTGCCCACAATCATGAGCTCCTTCTCAGATGCCCGAGGCCGGAGATGGTTCCAGAGGTCCATGGTGAAGATGGTGCTGGCACTGTTAAAGATGGAGGTGAGGGAAGACGTGAGCGCCGCCACCATCACAGCCATCATGAGCCCACGGAGCCCTGGGGGCAGAAGGGAGCTCTATGGGCTTTGGGCTTTTTTCTGCCTTCACTGTTGACCCCATTGCCCAGGTCTGCAGCCAACCAGTCCTGAGAGGTTCAATGCTGACAAGGCAGAACTCAGGGCTGGGAGCTGAGAGGAGGGACCCAGAGGTGGGTAGGGTACAGCCCCCTGCGTAGCCAGGGCCTGAACTTCAGCTGGGGGCCCTCGCATCTTGTCCCCCACCTTGGATGGGAGCCCAGCCAGGGTCCTCCTTTCTCGGGGGGACTCAGCTGAAGGGTTATGGATCATTACCTGTAGGCAGGAGTTCCAGCACAAGTTTGGGATACGCGATGTCAGAGCAGCCGGCGGGGTTGCTACAGACCTTCCGGCAGATTTCTGGGTCTGCACAAGCCACTTCGTCTGTGGAAGAAACAAGCCCAGAGATGGCTAGATGGACCCTCAGAGCCCCAGGCCCAGCCAAAACACAGCCCGGCGCCGGTCAGCACCAGGAGACAGGGCTACTGCATATAAGTGTAGAGCTCAATGAAATAAAAAGGACCCTGGACTTGATTAAGTGGTAAAGAATCTGCCTGTTTCCCAGTGGTAAAGAATCTGCCTGCCAAGAGACACAGGATCAATCCCTAGCTCAGGAAGATCCCCTGGAGGAGGAAATGGCAACCCACTCCAGTATTTTTGACTGGGAAACCCCATGAACAGAGGAGCCTGGCGGGCTACAGTCCATCGGGTCACAACAAGTCGGACATGATTTAGCCACTAAACAACAAACTTGATAAACCATGGCCTTCTCACTTAACCATCCTGGACCTCAGTTGCTGTATCTGTGAAATTGGGACAGTAATGGAACTTTGCTTCCTAAGATTACAGTGAGGACTGAGAAGGTGCACGTTAACACATGTAGCCCAGAGTCCGAGGCATGGGAAGTGCTGAGTTCATTTCAACTACTTTTATTGAAACCTCAATAAAGCTGACACCTCACAGCCAGTCTCGGCACCCTGTTCTACATCAGGTTCCTTAATTCCCTAAAAAGGACACAAGCAATTCACCTCTTTACCTAAGTTTATTGGAAGTGCAAAGGAGAATGCCATCATTTGACACAAGGCAAATGTTTTTAAAATTCCTCTTTTCCCCATCTCCTTCCCAATAGCACATATAGTTCAACAGCTGTTCCTCATTTTAGACTCATAAAAACCCTACCCACTTGGAAGTTTTCTCACCTCCTCTTTCTCCATTTCTGTATCAATTCTTTTCTCTCCCAAGCAGCATCCTGATTTTCTAATGTAAATCCATCCAGAATTCCTGGCACCTCTAGTTCTTCATCTCTACCTGTTATCGTGATGAACACATCCAAAGCATACAAGCATAGACCTCTTGCTTACAAGATAGAAAGAGATAAAAAAAATTATACTAATGCGTGGTACTGATAGGGACACAGTAAAGGGACAAAGTAGACGATTAAATAGTTAATCCCACTAGGGGACTGTATGCAAAAATATATATATAGGGGAGCCTTGTAAGTTAATGATTACTCAAGGGAGCAGGTTTGCTCAACCACAAAACCAAGAAGGCTGGCTTAGCAACAAAATCATGCAACAGAAGCACGGGACCTGCCCCCAAACAATAAAACGATGGTGACACGGGACCCACAGCCTGCCCAGTGAGCTCAGTAAGTTACTGATTCCTAAGACATGCTCTCTGCACACATGAAAAACAATAATCTGTGAACCTAGCTTGACCCTGTAGGGACGAGAAATGTCCCCTGCACAACCTGGAGAAGGAGCTGATGTTGGAAGCAAGAAAGTCTACTGAAGAAAGACAAAGAAGTTCCTCTCCCACCCCCTACTTTTCCTTTGATTATGAAACTGTAGCCCAGTAAATTCTCGGGGCATGGCACCCCCTTGCCCACCTGCTTGTAAGACTTACAACTGTTCTATTCTAAGAAATCACTTCTCATCCATCACTTTGCTTCTCACAGAATTCTTTCTGTGCTGAGACATAAAGGACTGTAGTACCGGGAGCTCTTTGGAGCCCCCCTGAAAGGCCACTATACAATTTCAGTGCAGACTATCTGCTCAATACACTTTTGTTGGGAAGAGGCTCACTATCTCATTATTAGTGTTACCTTCAGAGAGGGGAAGGGACCTGATTATAGTCACCCAGCAAGGTCATGATGGAGACAAGTCTCACAACTCCCAATCCAAAGTTTCAGGGAAGGCCCAGAGTGTAGGTAGTCTCAGTGGTCTGGCACGTGTTTGAATGAGAGCTTTCTTGTTACTTTCTGTCTTCCTCAGCTCCTCGTATCTGAGCTGAGCTATGCTCCTCACCACCGTCTCCATGCCAAAACATCACCACTCACCCCTGCTGGACCACTTATAAATCCTCATATCTCTTTTGCCAGCTGGATCTATTAATAGGGGTAACTCCCATAAACAACTCCCAGACCCTCCCTCTGTCTTTCTTCCTCATTCTGATGGGTGACACTGCCTTCCAGCCCACGTCCGATGGCAAGTGACAACTACCCCCAAGACTCAGTTTAGGGGTGGGCTTGGAGCCCATCACTGCCCACGCCCATCTCCTCCCAGGTTCTGATGCAATACCAATTTCATGATGAACGTGTAGTTGAAGCCTCGAATTCACAAGTGGCCTCAAACGCAGATGCTTGACAGGGTTACAGCAGGCAGGTAGCTAGGTATGAGCAGGGAAATGGGAGCAGGGGCCAGGTGGCAGGAAATCTTGTAAACATCTTGTAAATGTCTTGTAAACAGTGAGGCAGATGAAGGAAAGCAGGAAACTCCATGTTGACCAGAAAACTACATATTTTAGGTGATAGGGTTCAGGTAACAAAGAAAGCTGGGGAAAGGCAGGAATCTCCTGCCTCCAAAGGCAACCTTTTGCTTAGTATGTTCTTATTACAATAAAATTGGCCTTACAGATAAGCACCCACCATGCACTGATGCCATGACACTTCTGATTGAAGCTGAATAGGGACAAAAACCCCTCCTCCCCTTGGGAAAATGGAACTGGGGTTAAAATCAGGGAATACAAACTCCAAACTCCTCCTTCCTCAGGGAATAGTCTACCCCTTCATTTGTATGAAGCCCCTCAACACCGATGATAAAGAATCCCAGGGTGGCGGCTCCTCACCTGTCTGCCCACTGTCCCCTTTGCTTAAATAAACTCTCACTTTCTCTTCCCAAACTCTCTGAGTTGTCTCTGAAATCTTTCGGGACAAAGAACCTTAAATTCACTGGCAGCAATGTTATCTCCAGATGAGGTTAAATGCCTGGTCTTTATAATTTTATCTGGGTTAAAACTATTAGTTTAATAAATGTGAACATTTAAAGTACATCACGACTTTAAAACCTAGTACTGTTGATTCTTTTCTTCAATTAAAATTTTTTATTGAAGTATGGTTGTATAATACAGACACTTATAATGTTTCAGGTATACAGCAAAGTGATTCAGTTATATATATATATATATATATACATATATTATTTTTGAGATTCTTTCATTTATTGATTATTAGAAAATATTGACTATAGTTCCCTGTAGATCCTTGGTGTTTATCTATAGTAGTGTGTATCTATTAATCCCAAATCCCTAATT
The DNA here is from genome assembly GCF_002263795.3 of Bos taurus. NCBI lineage: Eukaryota > Metazoa > Chordata > Mammalia > Artiodactyla > Bovidae > Bos > Bos taurus. Next base: position 22,561,480 of record NC_037352.1, on the reverse strand, counting down.
TATCCCTCCCTGCCCTCTAATATTTTTTATTGTTCTTTTTGCCACACTGCACAGCTTGCAAGGTTTTAGTTCCCCGACCAGGGATAGAACCTGGGTCCCCTGCAGTGGAAGCACAGAGTCCTAATCACTGGATTGCCAGGGAGATCCCAATTCTTCATTTTCTTTTTTAAGGTAGTATAAGACCTAAGAAATGGAAATCACCCCAGACCACTTCATCCATTAGGAAGCCCAAGAACTAACTGGTCTTTGTAAAATTTCTCCACTCACAGCTATGTCTTCTCAAAGCCGGGACCCTTCCCTCCACTTACATCCATGAGTGATAAAGGGTGCTGTGGCCACAATTAATAATACTAATAACAGGGGATTTCCCTGGTGGTCCAGTGGCTAAGACTCCACGCTCACAAAATAGGGGGTCCAGGTTCAATCCCTCGTTGCTGAACTAGATCCCACAGGCCACAGCTAAGAGCTGGCATGTTGCAACAAAGATCAAAGATGCCATAATTAAGACCCAGCGCAGCCAAATAAATAAATAAATATATTTTAAAAATAATAACAATTGCTATGGAACAAAAGTAGATGCCTCCAGAACTCTGATTCAGTTTAGACAAAATTCAGATTGCAGACCAAAAATGATATTTGACAGGAAGTATTGAGAAGGAACAATCTTTTTGAGAAAAATGCTTTTGAGAGGTCAAAGTTCTTGGCTTGTTCATGGTTTGTCTGAGGAAGCTTTGGAGAAAGTTAGAAAATAGTTACATTCCTGTGGCCAGAAGGCGGTAGGGAACCTCCCAGGTGGGGCAAAGATCTTGTTTACATTCACATGTTATGAGTTCAAACTCTTAAGTGTCCAAAAAAACTCCTGTCTTCAAGGGACACCAAGAAGGAGCAAGACTCCCTCTGAAATAATTCATTTAACAACCAAGTTTTTGTTTAACCCTCTAGGAATGCAAGCTTCAACCATGAAACATGTGACACAAAGTTTATAATGCATGTTTAGGGCAGAAAATTATGTTTGTTCATTCGGGCTGAAAAATATGCTCGTCACAAGGAAACTATTTGGCTCAGCTTAAGTTATAAATGAAATCGACAGCCTTGCGATTGTTAACCCATCATTCACTAATATCTGCTCATGTGTCTTGGGTGAATTAATCAACCGTTTCATACGTTGAGTGGATTCCCTTGTTAGATCCTATGATGATGCTTGAAATAAAGGATGGCTCTAGCAGAGTCCAGTCCAAACACAGCACCAAAACTCCTTCTTCCAAAATGCCAGCATTCATAGAAGTTGTACTGTGACGCAGATGCTGCAAATTAACACTCTACACATACCTTCTCATGTAATTTTCATAACTCTGTGAAAACATTGCTATTATACCAATTTTTTAAAATATTTATTTATTTGGCTGTCCCGGGTCTTAATTGTGGCACGTAGCATCTTCATTGTGCCATGGGGTTGTGGTGCATGGACTCTAATTGTGGTAGGGGGCTCAGTTGCTCCATGGCATGTGGGATCTTAGTTCCCCGACCAGGGATCGAACCTGCATTGCAAGGCAGATTCTTAACCACTGCACCACCAGGGAAGTCCCTATTACACCTATTTTAAAGACAAGCAAATTGAGACCCACAGAGGCTAAATAACATCCCCAAATCATAAAGCTAGGATCATGGCTAGGATTCAAACCTTAGTTTATTCCAAAGCTTAGGTGGAGATGATTGGTTTGTAAACAGGTACATTTCTAGACTCTTGGGTTTCATTGTTTTGAGGGTCATTTTGCTTCTTTCTTGGTTTCTACCAGTATTCCTTAATGAGTGGGTATTGGTTTTTCAGATGGACTAAGTGGAAGAGGATGTTGTCCAGGCTCATGAGAGCCCAGGATCAGAGCATCCTTTGAGGCAGTGCTGGACCCATCTGAAGATTCAGCAGGGAGCTGCTGGGGCTGAGACGGAGAGAAGAGTGGAAATGGGTAGGAACGGTGGCTTGGCCCAGCCCCTGGCCCTTTAGACCAGGGATTCTCCACCTTCTGTTGGGCCCCATCCCCAAAGACCTGGATTCGATAGGTCTTGGATGAGGTCTGAAAAGTTTGCCTTTCTAGCAAGTTCCAAGGCCACTCTGATGCTGCTGGACTGGGGACCACACTTTGAGAAGCTCTGATCAAGACCTTCAAATCCACCATGCCCACCTCACCATCTCCACCCTGCCTCACTCTCTCAAATTCATTTCTCACTTATTGCTGGTACCATAGGCTAGACTGTTTTGATATCTATTTTCTTTTACTTTTTCATGAGGACCAGACTCATCTGAGATGTTACAACTCCCTAGGGTCATGGAATGTGGCATTATGTTTCATTTAATAATCATCACTGATTGGCTGACTGCTATGAGTGAGGATCAGGGTCTTGATATTGATCTTCCAGATATAGATCCAAAGCTTAAGATGAGATTTCCTGAGAGAGACAGTAGCCTGATTAAGAGTCAGGTTTTGGAAGCAGATGCACCTGTCTGCAGGTACAGGTATAGAGATCACCAGTTCCTGACATCACAATGACTCCCAATAACATTTTCCACTCCTAGGCCTGTTTAATTTCCATGCTGAAAACCTCATCCCTCTACCAAGTTTTTTTATAGATAAGGCAAATACTTTAGAGGTTTGATACCCCAGTTTTGTTAAGAAAAGTACCCCACCAAGGGTTCTATGCTTCCCTTGTGGCATATTAAAAAGCAGAGATATTACTTTGCCAACAGAGGTCCAACCAGTCAGAGCTATGGTTTTCCCAGTAGTCACATATGGATGTGAGAGTTGGACTATAAAGAAAGCTGAGGGCCAAAGAATTGATGCTTTTGAACTGTGGTGTTGGAGAAGACTCTTGAGAGTCCCTTGGACAGCAAGGAGATCAAACCAGTTAATCCTAAAGGAAATCAGTTCTTAATATTCATTGGAAGGATTGATGCTGAAGCTGAAATTCCAATACTTTGGCCACCTGACGGGAAGAAACGACTCATTGGAAAAGACCCTGATGCTGGAAAAGATTGAAGACAGGAGGAGAAGATTGAAGGCACAACAGAGGATGAGATGGCTGGATGGCATCACCGACTCAATGAACATGAGTTTGAGCAAGCTCCGGGAGTTGGTCATGGACAGGGAGGCCTGGCGTGCTGCAGTCCATGGGGTCACAAAGAGTCGGACACGACTGAGCGACTGAACTGAACTGAACTGAAGGGTTCCATTGGGCTGAAGTTGCCAAACCACTGAAGTGTGAGGGGTGCCCTCACGTGAGATTTCAGGGAGCTGGCATCTGGGACAAGATTTAGCCTAGTTTGTGGTTTTAAATATATATGTATAGTTGAGGGACTTCCCTAGTGGTCCAGTGGCTATGACTCCACACTCCCAATGCAGGGACCTGGGTTCAATCCCTGGTAAGGGATCTAGATCCCACATGCCACAACCAAGTGTTCACATGCCTCAACAAAGATCAAAGCTCTCAAGTGCTTGCAACTAAGGCCTGGTGCAGTCAACTAAATAACTAAAATGTATAGTTGAGAGTGCAAAAAATAAATAAATAAATAAATAAAATAAAATGTATAGTTGAGGCAAAGCCCTGGATAGGTCTCCACTCTGTTAGGCCTGGGACATCTATAGGACATGCCCATTGAACCAATATTGGGAAACAGCACAGAATCAGTAGATACTGGAATGGAGATGCCTCAGTGGAATCACAAGGAAGGGACACCAGTCTCACTCTCATGGGGCAGTCGGTAATATGTTTAGAACACTTTACTGGGTCTGAGACTCACAGAAAATCTCTCCTCCCAGCTGTCTTCTTACCTGGAAAGAGGACACGGCTGACCATACCCGGGAACACCATGATGAAAAGGGGTAGCACCTTCAGGTATGCGGCCATCAGAGAGCCCCCTTTGGCGTGGGACAGGTTCTTGGCAGCCAGAGTCCGCTGAACAATCACCTGGAAAACAGTAGGGTGGTTTGAAGTTGAGATGACTTTCTCTTAAAGCAAATTAGATGTGCGTGGCTTCTTGGTAGGCATATAGACTCAGGAGCCTAGTGGATCTGGCTTCTCCAAAGAAGCATCTCTTTTATTCTCAATCCCTGTGGCCCAGTGGTCCAGCTGCAGGAGCTACACCAAGGCAGAGAAAGCAAGAACTGGAAGGAGGATAGAAGAGAAAGAGAGGTTCTGAGATACTTCCACCAACAGGATTGGTGTATCTGGGCTTATAGTTACTGCATACTGGTACACCTAGGTCTTAGCCTGACCCCCTTCTCTCTGATGGGAGGCATAAGGTAGGTCTTATCAAGATTTATCCCTTTAGAACAGATTGGTAGTTGCCAGAGACAAAGGGTGGGGGTAGGCAAAATGGGTGAAGGGAGTCAAAAAGCACAAATTTTAGTTATAAAAGAAGTCCTAGGGATGTAATGTACTGCGTGGTGTCTATAGTTAATACTGGGTCGCCTATCTTTAAGTTGCTAAGAGATGATCTTAAAAGTTCTCATTACACTAAAAAAGGTCTCATCACAAGAGAAATAGTGAAACTATGTATGGTGATGAAAAATAACTACATTTACTTTGGTGATGATTTTGCAATATACCCAAATTTTGAATAGCAAAAAAAGATTTATCCATTCAAAGGGAACGACATGCTGTCGAGTGTTTTTTGAGTGGAAAGACCGGTCCCTGCTCCAGCCTTCAGATGGCATCTACATGAGCTCAGAATTTTCTCTACTATTTCCTGAGGTTTGGGGTCTTGAAGCCTCTGGAGAAGTTGCAGAGACCTTGGTGAATTGTTGTTTAGTGGCTAAGTCATGTCTGACTCTTTGTGATCCTATGGACTGTAGCTCACCAGGCTCCTCTGTCCATGAGATTTCCCAGACAAGAATACTGGAGTGGATTGCCATTCCTTTCTTCAGGGGAGCTTTCCAACCCAGGGATCAAACCCATGTCTCCTGCATGGGCAGGCGGATTCTTTACCACTGAGCCATCTACCAGAGCTTTTATAAGTTGGTTCTGTGAACAGTAGACAAGAGGAGTGAAATGTCATTACCACCATTAATGGTGGTGAGCAGGACAAAGTTGGAGTCCTTCCCATTTTTAAAAAGCATTCATCAATGGCACAGGCTTACTGGAGTGTCCTGCTTCTTCTTTTGAAACCCACCCCCTCTCCACATGGCTATCCTGTCTTCTTGGGCACAGATCCTGCCTGATCCAGGGGTAGGCACGGGACCCAAGCCTGGCCAACCAGAGCCCTTCCACAGGGTTTTTGGATTTGGGACTTTGCAAGTTGTCAGTCTCTTTCCACTGGATGTCGATGAGAAACAATGAAGTCCGCAGGTAAGAAATAAAGACCATGGAGAAGGATACCAGAGTATGTTCCAGGAGTTTCTGAAGGCTAGTACACCTTCCTGCAGTTCGAAATCCATGAGGTTATAAATTCCCCACCCTTTTCCTAAGCTGGTTTAAACTTGATGTGTTTTTTTTTTTTTCCTGTGACTTGCAAACAAGTGTTTCCTCAACTGCATAGATTATTATTATTTGTTTGGATGCTGTCAATGAATGAGTCTAAAACATGGAATCAGCTTATTTGAGGAGAGGTGGGGGAATAGTGAGGCTCGAGCTGGGAACTGGATGTCTTTGTCTAGAAGCTGATTTAACTGTTACCTGTTGTTTCTCATAACTCCAAACATACACCCATTGGGCTTTCTAGAATACTTAAGAATGTGGTAGTTACATGTAACAATATAGCATCTATAGGATACTTTTTTTTAATGGCTTCATTAAGATGCCGGAGGGGCATCCCCAGTAGCTCAGTGATAAGAATCCGCCTGCAACGTAGGAGGCACAGGAGACTCAGGTTCGATCCCTGGATTGGGAAGATCCCCTGGAGAAGGAAATGGCAACCCACTCCAGTATTCTTACCTGGAGAATTCCATGGACAGAGGAGCCTGGTGGGCTATGGTCCCTGGGGTCACAAAGAGTCAGACACGACAGAGCAAGTGAATGCAGTTGCTCAAAAGTGCCAAATTAGGCATTCGAGCTTCAATCCTTGTCAATCCATCTGGAAGCAGATAGGAGGGTTTATAGCTTTGGAAAACCTAGCCCTTGTGATGGCAGGTTCAAAGCTGTGACTGAAAGAATGTTGGTTTTTATTCCCATGAAGTGGAGCCTCCAGAGGGGAATTTAAGAGGCAGCTGAGTAAGTTTTAAGAGCGTTGTGCTGCTCAAAACCCCACAAGCCCTGTGAAGAGTGTGTGGCCCTGTATGACAACCCCCAGACCCAAGTAATGGAGCAGAGCTCATAGAAATGTTATGAACATGAATGAGCTAATACATAGGAAATGCTTCAATCAATTACTGGTAAATGGCACAGTGATCAACAAATGGTTAAGTGTCATTATTGATTGTGATTTGCCCTTCTGTCTCTGCACAGAAAGATCTAAAACACGCTCTCAATCCGTGCACCATGCATGCCACTTTGCCTTTCTTCTGCTCTAAAGTGAGCTACACACAGAGCTGACCAAACACGTGCTTCTCCTAGGGCAGCGCCAGCACAAGGAACTAACACATAACACAGCCTTTGGGGGCCACAGAATCCAGCTCAGCAGCAACAAGACCGAGAGCCGTGGGGTCCAAAGAAGGCTTGGTTTTCTGGGCCCTCTCGCCCTCCCTGGCGTCCAGAAGATGATCGAGTCATCCTGGATTAAGTCCCCAGGCTCTTGAACAATACGAGGTGGGTCGAAGGTGGGCTTCAAGGGATGTACACTGAAATCCCAGCTAGTGAGGGGGTGAGGCATCTCAAGGAAATATTTGTATTGATTAATAAATATAAGCTGGTGACCTGTGTCAAGAGCAGTAGCATAAAACCATAGCAAAAAGGTAAATGATTTTAACAGTTTATTAAATGCCCCTGCAATAGAAAGGACTATGAGCAAATTCCCAGTGCTTCTGTCTTTTACAATTATTAGTAATCCCACTAATGAGAAAACAGAGGCTGAAGATACTAAACAAAGTTATGCCACCTGAACTTCAGTCCAAGCCTGTTAAGGTTGAGAAAGCCCAGGCTCTCAGCCTGCATCTGAACTGTCTCCTGCCCAGTTCAGATGGGCTGAATATTGGCTGAACTCTCCAGCCAATATTTGCTAAGGAAAAGATCAGGGGAGAGGGTTAAGAGGGGAGAGTGATTTTCTAAAGGGGCAACACTGTACCCATCTCTGGCTTGGGTTTTAGCTCTTCACTCAGAGGCGTTCTCACCCATGGGGTGACCGAGGTTCACTCTCTGCAGTGCCTCCTGCACCAATTCAGTGGCCCAGCTCCATGATCATTATTTTGGTTAAAGTCTCATCAGCTCTGAATATGAAATACAGCTTCCAAAATGACACACAGATTGCTGATCCTTAATGTAATGGAAAAACCAATTTCAATAGATGACATATTCACCGGGCTTGAAATCTGCGAAAGTATAAAAAGGTGTGCAGTGAAATGGCTCCCGTCCTTCCTGGCACACCTACCCCCGGAAGTAATCGCCCTCAGTTTTAGGTAATCCATCTGGAGTTTCCTTTAGCACATTCACGTGTGCGCCCGTGCTCTTTCAGTCGCTCAGTCGTGTCTGGCTCTTTGCAACCCTATGGACTGCAGCCCACCAGGCTCCTCTGTCCATGGAATTCTCCAGGCATGAATACTAGTGGGGCTGCCATCTCCTCCTCCAGGGGATCTTCCCAACCCAGGGATCGAACCAGCATCTCTTATGTCTCCTGCGTTGGCAGGTGGGTTCTTTAGCACTAGCACCACCTGGGAAGCTCTTCAGCAAATACAAGCAAATGCAAATACGGATTCTATCCCCACCTTTTAACACAACAGGCTTATTTTACCCACAGCAGTGTCTTTTGCCTTTCTAATTTCTTTTTTTTTTCACCAGTTAGATATTTGCTTTAAGGGATTGGCTTTGGTGGGTCCCTCTGCCCCAAACTCTCTTCCTTGACAATCACCAGAACCCACTTGCTCTCCTCCTTTGCCAAAGGTCACTTCTCAACCATGATTCTCCTGACCACCCTATTTTTAAATGTCACTCTCACACTCTCAACCTCCTTTTTTTTTTTAATGACAGTTATCACCTTGTACTGTTCCATTTATTTATTTACTGCCGTCTACTTCTGTCAGAAGAAAGTGAGTTCTACAAGGACCGAGTGTCCTTGTTTACCTGTGACTTCCAAGCAGCTGGTACAGTATTTGTGGAGCAAATAATACCAATGTCAGCTAAAACCTCCATTTAAAATATATCATCGCTTTTGCTTACTGGGTCTTTCCAGACATTCAGCAGGATGTATTAAGTTTTCCCTTTGCAAAAAGCAGCAGCTTTGGATTTGCCATATGAGCAAGAATAAGCAGATGATGTGTAGAGTAGTAGAGAAATAAGAGAACAGATAGGGGAAGGACAAAAACCCAGCTTCTAGACACCCCAAGGAAGCATTCCGGGGGCTCAGCCTGCTGCCCTGTACCTGATCCGTGCACCAATACCAGAGAGACGGGATGGACATTCCAAATAGGATCCCGGGCCATGGGAGATCAGACGTCACTGGGTCTCGGAAAATATGGAAGGCATCTTCCCGGGGCAACCCGCAGCTGCTGTTCCCGCTCCGGTTGCTGGCCATTGCCAAAAAATATTTCTCCTCCAAGCCTTCCAACCCACCAACTGCAGCAAAACCTAGAATTAAGAGGAAGCCCAAATTTGCCAGGAACTCAGATTGATCCACAGCAGCTCATAAGGGAATGGTTGGAGATTGGTGAAATCCTACTTAGAACCACAGCAAAGTTAATTGACTTAGAGCTTCTTAGCCTCCTATTTTAAAAAAACATTTTTTTAATGCCTTTGGTAGTGACTATGGATTGCTTCTTAGAATAATATTTCTAAATATATAATACAAAATTGTCGTTTAGTCACTAAGTCGTGTCTGACTCTTGCAACTCCGTGGACTATAGTCTGCCAGCCACCTCTGTCTATGGGATTTCCCAGATGAGAATGTTGGAGTAGGTTGCCATTTCCTCCTAATACAAAATACATCAATTATAAAGGAAGCCAAATACATCGAAGGCACTCATCAAACCATGAGAACTAAGACATAGTAATTTATTTATTTGCACCATTAAATACAAAGACTCCACAGTGGGTCAAATAACAATCTAGTTTTAAAGTAACCATGGACACAGACAGTGTTTCAACACATCAGCAGCAATTATAAAAACATTTGGATAAAAACATCAGGGTTATATTTTGGTTTCAAAGTCACAGATATTGCTAATATCCCTGTGGTGAGCTGCCTATGCTAATAACTGAAAGATGCTAAATGTCACTGGTAGATTTGTGAAAACAGATGGATTTCTTTCCCATCCAAGGTTCACAAAACCTGTACCTTCTGTCCATGGACCCCACGTTAAGAAACTCTGCCTTAAGGAAACATACTTTCACCTCTAAACTTCTTCTCAGCTATCCCAATTTATGGTATTTCAAGAGTGGTCCAAGTAACCTATGGCCTTGAGAAAGTCATTTCTCCATCTGAGATTCAGTTTTTCATCTGCGAGTGGTAATAATAAAGTGCCAACCTCACAGCACTGGAGCAAGGACTAAGTGAGATTCTGCATATAAAATGCACAGCATCCGGCACAAGCATGAGTTGTCTATAAAAAATAATAAAGCACTGTAGTTTGCAGATAATTTGCTTTGTTATATTAATCGAAAGGATTCAAGGTTATCCCCAAAATAACACTGCTCTCACTGGATTATGTTCTGGAAGATTGTGTTTGTCTTTTTTGTTTCTTTTCTTGGGTATTTTTTGTTTGTTTGTTTCTTGGTATGGAAGAGAAGGGGTTGGTGTTACCATTTGGGTAAGAATGATATGTAACCAGCAGCCTGGCTTATTTTTGTGGAAGAGTGTGGTAAACAGTGGCTACTGGGGGGAAAATATTTTTGATGATAAATTTTTGTCATGCTTTTTTCCCTGAAAAATTATTTTGTGGTAGTGGGAGGGAAGGATAATTGTTTGTGGTCCAATTATCAGTAATTGGACCTTGAATATATACCATTCAAGTCAAGAGAAAGCTAGACAGACTATATTAATATTAGACAAATTAGACTCCAGAACAAAGAATACAGCCAAGGATAGATAGGAACACCACATAATGATAAGGAGGTCAGTTCACCAAGAGCTCATAACAATCCTAAGAAGAGAAAGAAGTCAACTATTATAGTTGGAGACCTCAATACCCCCTTTTTAGTGGTTGATGGAAAAATAAGACAAAAATATTTATACAGATAAAGAAGATTTATACAACACTATCAACCAAGTTGACCCAATTGAAATTTATAAAGCACTACACCCAACAATAGCAGAATACATAGTCTTCTCAAGTACTCTTAGAAGATTCATCAAAATAGGCAATGTTTCTGGCCATAAAACAAACCTCAATAAATTAATAAGAAATAACATCATACAAAATATATTCTATTATTGTAATGGAATTAAACAAAAAATAACAGAAATATATCAGAAAAATCTCCAATATTTGAAAATAAGTTGTCCCTGTTTGCTGATAATATATTATATATAAAAAATCCTAAAGATTCCACCAAAAACAGTTAAAACTAATAAATGAATGAATCTAGTAAAGCTGCAGAATACAAAATCAATATGCAATAATCAATTGTGTTTCTATATACTATTCAGGCCTCCCTGGTGGCTTAGACAGTAAAGAATACGCCTGCACTGTGGGAGACCTGGGTTTGATCCCTGGGTTGGGAACATCCCCTGGAGAAGGGCATGGCCACCCACTCCAGTGGTCTTGCCTGGAAAATTCCCATGGAAGGGAGGAGCCTGGTGGGCTACAGTCCATGGGGTTGCAAATAGCTGGACACAACTGAGTAACCAAACACATAAGCAGATACTATTGGAAAGAGATATTCAGAAAATAGTACCAATACACATTACTACATATGAAATAAACAACATGAATTTACTGTATAGCACAGGGCACTATATTAAATAATTTATAATCTATAATGGAAAATAATCTGAATATATATACACATATATATTTACACCTCAAACTAATACAATACTGTAAATTGACTATACTTCAATGAAAAGAAAGCAATATTGTTTCTAATTGCATCTAAAAGAATAAAATAGGAATCAATTTAATCAAGGAGGTGAAAAGATCCGTACACTGAAAACAATAAATAAGAGTGATAAAAGAAATTGAAGAAGACACAAATAAGTGGACAGATATTCCATGTTAAATGGACTGGAAGATCAAGATTGTTAAAATGTCCATACTACTCAATGTGATCCACAGATGCAATGAAATCCCTATCTAAATTTCAATGGCATTTTTCACAGAAATAGAAGAAAGAAAGGAAAAAAAAAAAACAATCCTAGCATTTACATGGAACCACAAAGGATCCTGAATAGCCAAAGCAACCTTGAGAAAGATCAAAGCTGGAAGCATCACATTTTCTGATGTCAAACTATATTACAAAGCTATAGTAATCAAAACAGTATGATATTAGGAAAAAGCAGTCCTGTAGACCAATGGAACAGAATTCAGAGCACAAAAACAGGACTTTCCTGGTGACCCAGTGGCAAAGACTTCACCTGCCAATGCAGGAGACGTGAGTTAGATTCCTGGTCTGGAAAGATTCCGCATGCCACAGGGCAACTAAGCCCTCTCACCACAACTATTTAGGCTGTGCTCTAGAGCCCAGAAACCACAACTGCTGAGCCCTCATACCACAGCTGCTGAAGCCTGTGCACCCTAGCGCCTATGCTCAGCAACAAGAGAAACCACTGCAATGAGAAGCCAGCACACCACAATTAGAAAGTAGCCCCCCTCGCTGGAACTACAGAAAACCCCACACAGCAATGAAGACCCAGCACAACCAATAAATAAATAAATACATTTTTAAAGGCACAGAAATAAAACCATGATAAACAAGGGGATTCAAATTGACATATACAAATCACTATATATTAAATAGATAACTAAAAAGAACCTACTGCATAGCACAGGCAACTCTCCTAAATACTCTGTAATAATTTACATGGGAAAAGAGTCTTAAAAAGAGTGGCTATACATATATATAATATATATATATTATATATATGACTGATTGATGTTGCTGTACAGCAGAAACTCACACAGCACGGTAAATCAACTATATTCCAATAAAGATTAATTTTAAAAAATAAAATAAGCTTTATGATTAAAAAAAAGAAAGAAAGAAAATCAAGCATATATTGTCAATCAGTTTTCCACATTTAAAAACCTGCAGATACCTTAGGAGAAAGTCTGCTAGATATAGCAGAATGAGGAAGATTGCTGAAGGTGAATCGGTTATCTCTCTCCTGACTGATCATAATGAATTAAATAGTGGAACTTCCTCATTGAGACCCCATATTTAGGAAAAGAGATCAGGGAGTTGGCTAAATAGCAAACCATGTGAAGGTCTATCTTTTGGCTCTTTTGCCTCCAAAACCCGAGAGTGTTATGAGTCACTTATGTGGCCCTGGGAGATTCAAAATATTATGATAGCAACCACACTCAACATTTATCTAGTGAGGCTGAACATGTGTCTTTATATATTTATTACTCATTTGTTTTCTTCTTTATATAAATCAGTGAAGTTTTTCTTCTTTGTAAGGATCCAGAACATTTCCTGATACAGTTTATAATAAGCAAGTCTTATTGCTGTTTTTTTTTGTGTGTGTGTGTGTGAAACTAATTTATTATTCCATGATTTTTTTAAAATGTTGTTTGAAAGGTAAAAGTAACGCATGCACAACATTCTGCATAACTGTGCAGAAAGACACAAAGTTAAGGTAAAAATTCTTGCCTACACTCTTTGACTCCTGCTCCTAGACTCTTCCCAATAAAGTTATTACCCACATTATCTCCCTACTCTTATCACCAGCCAGTGTGATAGGGAAGGAAGAGGGTGAGATCGGAGGTCAGTCTGACTGGGGCTTGAATCCTGGCTTTGAATTCTGGCTTTGTGACATTGGGCAACTTTCTGACAGTTGGTGCCCTAATTTTCTCATCCAACAAAGGGAACAACAGTAATACCAATACCATTGGGTTGCTGTGAGCATTAAATGATAGCACATCCGGATCACAAGGGTTTTAATACTTATTAATTTTTGAACTTTTAATTTTGAGATAACTATAGACATACAGAAGAGTTGTATAAGTAGCACAGAGAGTTTCCATACACCCTTCTCCTAGTATTACGGAAACTAAGAAATTAACATGGGTGCATTACCATTAACCACAATAGAAGCTGTTCCGATCGCACCGCTCATGTTCTTTTCCTCTTCTGGAAGTCAGATCAGGATCCTACACTGTGTTTATTCACTGTGTCTCTTTATTTTCCTCCTCTCTTCGTAGTTCCTCAGTCTGTCTTTATTTTTCATGCCCCTGATGCTTTTGAAGAATACTGATCATTGTAGTTTGTAAAATGTCCCTCACTTTGTCTGATGTTTATAAACGATGAAGTTGAGGGTATATATTTCAGCAAGAATGGCACAGAGGTGACTGTGTCCTCAGTGACCATATAAGAAGCTACATATGGGTACACCTGATTATTGTGTTATCAGTTACTATATCTTGATCACTTAGTACAGTGGTGCCATGCTTCTCCACTGTAAAGTGGATGTATGTCCCCTTGTAATGAACAAATATTTTGGATTTGATGCTTCGAGACCAAGCAAATATGCTATTTCTTCATAAACTTTCACTTGCTAACTTCAGCATTTATCGTTGGCTTTTGCCTGTAGCAGTTATTACTATGGTGTTCTAATGGTGTTATTCTATTTCCCTCACCCCACCTGCATTTATTAATTGGAATTTTCCTGTAAGGAAGAACGATTCCTTTACTTCCTTTTATTTTGTTATTTATTTATCCACACCAGTATAAGAAGTTCTATTAATTTTTCCTTAAGAAACAGATAAGTTTCCATGATAAGCACAGTTCTCTTCCAGCTAAAATAACCAATGCCTCAAGTAGGAATCCCCCAGCTGGGTTTGAAACTGTGAAGAAAGCAGATGTCCCTTCTTGAGAGAGGTGCTGTCATCCACCCAAATGACCCTGGGACCCCACTTACTGTAGCCCATCAGGATGAGCGCTCCTATAAGCATGATCAGAGTCTGTAGAGCATCCGTGTAGATCACAGCTGCCAGGCCACCTAGAGGGGAGATGAGCACAGAGGTGACGGTCAGGTACTCTGATGGAGAGGAGTTATTCTGGGTGGGTGGCAGAGGAAACTTTGAAATTCAGGACCTGAAGGGACAGAGGTCTTAGTGTTGACTCTTTGCAAAGATGGCCACAGCAGGATCCATTTCTCATGTGCCTGCCCACTTTGTCATGTAGCTTTGCTGTCCTTTCATATTGAGGTGAAGTTGATTCCTCTTCCTCTTAAATTGGCTTGGCCAAATGGCTTGCTTTAACCAATAGATATGGTGGAGGGGGATATTATGGAGCTTCAAGCCTGGGCCTCAAGGGGCCCCTGCAGCCCCTGCTCTTGTTCTTGTGTTGTCCTAAGACGACTATGCTTCTTTAAGAAGCCCAGTCCAGGACTTCCCTGGTGGCCCAGTGGATAAGAATCTGTCTGCCAGCGCAGAGAACACGGGTTCGATCCCTGGTCCAGGAAGATCCCACATGCTGCAGAGCAACTAAGCCCGTGTGCCACAGCTACTGAAGCCCTCTCACCCTAGAGCCTTTTCTCCACAATGAGAGAAGCCACCACAATGAGAAGCCCATGCGCTGAAACCGTAGAGTAACCACAACTAGAGAAAACCCGTGTGCAACAGTGAAGACCCAGCATGTCAGATAAATAAATATTATAAAAAAGAAAAAGCAGATACATATCAAGGCCCTGCTCCCCACCAGCCGCTCTTCTGGGATGCAAGTCTTAGGGGAAAAGACGAGCCTCAGGCTCCAAAACTGCAGTGGTTTGTGATCCAGCTATGCACTGTGCTTGTGAATACACCTGCTCAGCATTTAGTAGGTTCTAAGAAAAAGTTCTTAAAGAAATAAATGGAAAATAGCTTTATGTAGGTATGGCACATTTTGAAATCCTCCCTTCCATCAGACAATCTTTTCCCTCTGGACAATGGCCAAGAGAAATCATATCTCCCAGGGTAACAGATTGAGAGTTCATGAAGGCAAGGTCTTAGCATACTGGAATATCAGAAGACGGGCCAGGAAAAGATAGGATGGATCACAGCTCCTGCCCACCACCTCTCCCAGCAGCACCCCTTGTCCAGTCGTACCTGCAATGGTGTATAGAGCTGTGACGGCCAGCAACCCGACTATGGCCAAGTAGAGATTCACATGCAAAGACTGCTGAATGAAGATGGCGCCTGCATACATGTCCACCTAGAGAGAAGTCAATGGGTGTATGAATGAGTGGACATTTTAGCACAATTTCCCCAGGCTCAGGCCCTAGCCTTGATTCTGAGAAACACAGAAACATATGTTATCCTTTCTTCACCCATCTCTTCCCAGATCAAGGGTCTCAAATGGGAACCCTATGGGTGATTATGTTTGAGATCCCTTCACTAGGCTAATACAGGTTCCTCAGTGGTCTTCCTGCTTCTCTTCTTGATCTGCTTACACTCCATCCTCCACACTGCAGCCTTATCAAATACCATCATGATCATCTCATCCTCTCCTCCTCATCAAAACTCTTCAGTGGCTCCCTACTTGCCCCCAAGATTGTTGTTCAATTGCTAAGTTGTGTCCGACTCTTTGCAACCCCACAAACTGCAGCACACCAGGCTTCCCTGTCCTTCACTGTCTTCCGGAGTTTGCTGAAACTCATGTCCATTGAGTCAGTGATGCCATCCAACCATCTCACCCTCTGTTGCCCACTTCTCCTCCTGCCCTCAATCTTTCCCAACATCAAGGTCTTTTCCAATGAGTCGGCTCTTTGCATCAGGTGGCCAAAGTATTGATGCTTCAGCTTCAGCATCAGTCCTCCCAATGAGTATTCCTTGAGGATTGACTAGTTTGATCTCCTTCTGTCCAAGGGACTCTCAAGAGCCCCTCAGATAATGTCCAAATAAGTTAGAGCTCTATGCCAGGTGCTTCACAGTTTGCCTGCCACTTGATTTCATTTCCTTTACTCACTTCATGCTCCCAGTCCCCCAGGCATGCTGAAATATACCCTGTTTCCCTAACAAGTCAAAGTTGCATGTTCTGTCCATCTATCTGGAATGCCAGTTCCTCTTTCTCTATATTTTCTCAGCATCGTTCTCACATGTAACTTCCCTTGGGAAGGCTTCCCCACGTCTGTAGATTCCCACCAGGATGAGAGCAAGTGTTGTCCTTCTAAGTCTTTCTTTCACATCTGGAGCTGGCAGACAGTCAGTTATAGTTGTTTGAATGTAATGGAATTCCTGTACCCCGCCCCACACCACCTCACACCGGACAAGGTCTCCCCCAGTTCCAGATTGAAGAGAAGATGGCATCCTGTGAGTCAGGCCGAGCCGCACCTCCTGGAGATTGCCAAGCATCTGCTCTTGGCCGCTTTCCAGGAGATCTGCCTATCCAAAGGTCAGGGTGGGACAGATTGAATGGCTGTCAGCACATGTGACTCATAGCTGATAACTGTCTGATCCCAGGAGGAAAATGACAGACTCACCCCAGGGCTCTCGGAGTCCCATTCAGTGTCGGGTGCCATCCTGAGATGTTGCTGAAGAAGCTTTGGCAGGAGACAGGGGAGGAGTCCTCTCCACCTTTTCCCCATACTTACTCTTCCCCTGCTTGCTCTTTGTTCCCACCCCTCCCATCTTCCTAGAACCTCCCAGAAGCTTCCTCAATAAGAGAAGAATGTGGACGGGCAGCGGACGCCACCAGCAATGGGCTGTAACGAGCTTCTCACCGGCTGCATCCCCGTCTTACCGAGATCTTGGTGAAGATGTAGATAAACAGGTAGAGCACAGCCAGGATGATGGGAATCCTGTTGCCACCAAAACGTTTCCGTAGGTACTCTGGCATCGTGGTGACCTGGGGACCAGAGCTGAGCTTTTGCCACCCAGCAGCCCTTCCTCCCCCTCCTCCCCAAACTCAGAAGCACAGATGGTCTTCTTGGGATTCTCAGTGGGAGACTTAAGAGGGAGGAGAAAGTGGGGACCAAAGGGTGGGGTGAGGATGAATTGGGGTTCTGTGAAGAGCTATGTACTTAACTATCATATATGCCAAATGTATATCCTATCCCAATTTTTGCCATCTGTGTTATTAATGTTATGTTATAAAACTTATAAATGTTACTATAAAACAATGTTTTTCTTTAAACCAACTCATGTTTATTTTTTTATATTTATTTTTTTTAATTAAAGGATAATTGCTTTATCATGTTTACATTTAAATAAACATCTAAAAAGAGAAGGAAATGGCAACCCACTCCAGTACTCTTTATTCTTGCCTAGAGAATCCCATGGACAGAGGAGCCTGGTGGGCTACAGTCCATGGGGTCACAAGGAATCCAGACACAACTGAACACACACACACACACTCACATCTATAAATAACAATGCAAATCACTACTGTGAAATGGAAAAATCAATCCTAAACTTAAGGAAACCAGCAAAAATATACACATTGATAATAAAATAACTCATTTATGTTCTATTCATTTCTGGTGCCTTCCTCTTGCACACAAAAAACCCTGGGCCTGGAACCTACTCTTTTAAAAAAAAAAGTCATCAGAAAAGTGTTGGACAGATGTTAAAAGCACACTAACACCAACATGAAACATTACCCTTGAGCTCATTGAAGACAATGGAGGAGGCAATAACTTCTCTAGATGATTCAGTGTCGTTGGCTCCATATCTAATGCATAAAATCATCTCAACAATCTCCATTTGTCCTTGCTCTAAACTTTGGGAAAATTGCTCTAAACTGTTAACCAGGTTACCAGGAACACAGAATCCTAAAAGCAAAATGTGCACATTCCGGAGACAGCAGAGAGACCAGGGCAGCACTGAGTGAGTGGCTCGCCCATGGTCCAGATGGGTGGTCCCAGGCTGGCTGTCCTTGCCATATGGGGCACCCCAGGGGCTGGGTCATGCTGATGAAAACCATTATTTGGGTGATACTTTTCTTGGGGGATGGCATGTCCTTTCCCAATCTCCTCACTGTACCCCCAGACTTGGGTTCAGAGGATGCTGTGTTTGGACAAAAGAACCTCAAACCAAAAACTTTTCTTTCATGAGATCCTAGATCTCAGATGGAGAAGGAAAGAGAGCTGATTATAGTCACAGAAATGTTTGCAGCCCCTTTTCCAGGCTGCTGCTGCTTGGATGTTTCCCAGTCCAACCCAGGGAGAGACTAATGGGTACCAAAACATGAGCTGACAGACAGCCAACCATCCACCCCAAGGTCAGATGTGAAGGCAGAAGAAGCTCGGAGGGGAGACTGGGAGAAACTGGATAGCCAGACTTGATTTAAGAATGATAAACTGAGACTTCCCTGGTGCTCCAGTGGCTATGTAGTGGACCTGGGTTCGATCCCTGGTCTGGGAACTAGGTCCCACATGCCACAGTTAAGGGTTTGCATGCTGCAGCTAAAGATCCTGCCTGCCACAACGAGGACCCAAAGCAGCCAAATTAATAAATTAAAAAAAAAAAAGAATGCCAAATTGTTAATAGTAAAACCTGGCTATTCAAGACTATAAGGGTGTACAGTGTAAAATTATTTCAACATTAATGTATGTTTGAAAATCTTTTCATAATAAAATACTGGCCAAAAAATTGAACTCTAGAAATAAATATGTATGTGCTCAGTTGCGTCCAACTCTTTGTGACCCCATCGATTGCACCCCGCCAGGCTCCTTCTGTCCATGGGGATTCTCCAGGCAAGAATACTTGAGAGGGTTGCCATGCCCTCCTCCAGGGGATCTTCCCAATCCAAACCCAGGTCTCCCACATTGCAGGCAGATTCTTTACCGACTGAGCCACCAGGGGAGCCCATAGAAGTAAATAAATGAACACCTTGAAATTTTAAAAACTTAAAAAGTATCTCTTCCCTCCCCCATCCCTGAAAGGGCATTTAGGGGTTCTGACCCCGGTGAATGTCTTGTCTCAACCTTCTGATTTGTTGCAAGGCAAACAGGGGTTTTTCCTGAAGCACATGGCACTAAAGTCTGGCACTATCAGGGAATAACACACAGAGGGATTCAATCAAACCGCACTGAATGGACACACTCTTGGTGACAGTTTGTTGTTGTTCGTCAGTTGCTAAGTCGTGTCTGACTCTTTTGCGACCCCATGGACTGTAGCCCACCAGACTCCTCTGTCCATAGGATTTCCCAAGCAAGAATACTGGAGTGGGTTGCCATCTCCTTCTCCAGGGGATCTTCCTGACTCCAGGATCAAACCGACATCTCCTGCTTGGCAGGAGGATTCTTTACTACTGAGCGGCCTGGGAAGCCCTCTGGTGATGGTGTCAGAGCTAATTAGAGAGAGCGCATGAAAGCTTCGGCCCATTCAGATAAGTAGACCAAGGATGCTGCTGCTCAAGCGGATTCACTGTCTGGTCTGTGAATGACAACCATCAGCGGGTCTTGCTGGAGAGCGACATTCCTATCCTTGGCTGACAGCCTTTATTATCAATTGACCTCCATTTCGATCTACAGAGAGCTGCACAGCCTGCTACATGCAGGACGTTTCTAATGAGCTAAGAGAGGAAGGAGGCATGAAAATCATCAGAAAGTGAACGGCACTGGTATCTAGAAATCAAACTCTGGGGAGAAATGTGATGCTAGCTGACAGATGGGAGGCAGCGCCCAGGCTGTTTGTTGTAAAGTGGCTGAGAAGGCAATTTGGAAGAAAACAAGGTTGAGAGACAGAGATGTGAATGACTGTTGACACAGGAACCACCCTATGAGTGTTGCTGGGTGAACATTAACAGGAAATAAACACAGCCAATGACAGCTGCCCCGAGAGAGGACCTCCTGAGCTCCATGCTCTGGGGGCTCCTCATCTCCTGAGGATGGAAGGTGGCGAGAGGACGTCAGCATCTGTCTTACTCTCCCTTGAATCAGATCCAGACCGCCACACTCCATCCTCATGGGAAACCCCTCCCTCTTCCTCGGAAAGCCATGTCATCAGCCATAGCAACCTCCGCTCACCCCAACCCTCCCCAGAACGCTGTTCAGCAGCCAATGAGAATTTCAGTTCCTTTGTGGTCTTGCCCTCTTTCTAGGCTTTCCCCCAGTCTGGAAGCAGTTTCAAGGACAGTGCAGAGAACCTACATGGGACACTTTGTACAATGTCCTAGCCCCAACAACAGACAGGCATTTCCACCTCAACAACTCATTTCTCTGGCCAGCATCCAAACCTCATCATCTCCAGGACTCTATTCACCACCAATCCCCAAAGTTTTCATCAATGCCACCATCTCATTTGCTCAGCCTGATGACCCTGGCTTTGGCACTTGACTGAGATTTTCAGTTCCTAAATGGTGCCTCTTCTTTTGAATGTCAGCTCATCCTGCCTTTTGATTCCTTCTGAAATCATGGACCCTGCTACTGAGTAGCTTCAACAAATATTTTTCAAGCATCCACTATGTATCGGACACTATTTACTTTTGGCTGCCCTCTTTGCTGCCGCGTGTGCAGGCTTTTGATTGCAGCGGCATCTCTTGTTGCAGCATATGGTCTCTAAGTGTGCAGGCTTAGAAGTTGTGGGCCACAGGCTTAGTTGCCCTGTGGCACATAGCATCTTCCTCGACCAGGGATCAAACCCATGTCCTCTGCACTGGCAAGCAGATTCTAAACCACTGGACCACCAAGGAAGTCCCCAGACCTTATTCTAGACACTGAGAGAAACCAAAACTGGTTCCTGCCCTCCTGGAGCTTACGATCTAATGGGAGAGACACGCAGTCTAGTGCAGTGGCCTTCAATGGAAAGAAGAAGATTTCCTATCTCCCCAGGGAACATGCGGCAATGTCTGGAGAGGCTGTGGCTGCCACAATTTGAAGGGTGCCATTGTCATCTGGTTGTAGCTCAGTCGGTAAAATATCTGCCTGCAGTTCAGGAGACCCAGGTTCGATCCCTGGGTTGGGAAGATCCCCTGGAGAAGGAAATGGCAACCCCACTCCAGTATCCTTGCCTGGCAAATCTCATGGACAGAGGAGCCTGGTGGGCTGCAGTACATGGGGTCGCAAAGAGTCAGGCACGACTGAGTGACTATCACTAACACTGATTGTCATCTAGTGGATAGAGATAGGGGATGCTGAGAAAACATCCTAAAATGCACAGACCACCCCTCATACATGCATATACACACACACAGCAAAGACTTATCCTGGTCCAGGGACTTCCCTGGTGTTCCATTAGCCAAGACTCTGCGTTCTCAATGCAGGGGGCCTGAGTTCAACCTCTGGTCAGGGAACTAGATCCCATGTGTGGCAACTGAGACCCACCACAGTCAAATAAATAGATATTTTAAAAAAGAGAATTAGCCTGCCCCAAATGTCACCATTGCTAATGTTGAGAACGTATGGTGGGAGAGACACAGTCTAATGTGAGAGGTGTATTAATTTAATAATCACACAAGCAAATGCACAACAGCCATGACGGCAAACGAAGGAGAAGACTTAACCTAACCAGAAAGGTTAGCCCTCCAGACAGGGCTTCCTGGAGGAAGAGTTGCTTAAAGTAGGAATTGAACAGATGATAGGAGCTAACCAAACCACAAAGGAAAAGGAAACTTTACAAGAAGAGGGGAAAGTTTTGCATTAAGCTGGTGATGCAGAGCCTGGTGAGGATGAGGACCTGTTAAATACTGTCTGGAATACAGTTCGCATACAGCTCAATAAATCCTTCTTCAAAGAACAAATAAATGAATGAACTGACAGGAGTATACTGTGGATGGAGAGTAGGGTGGATCTCTAAAGAGCAGGAGTCATTTTCCATATTCAAAAGTAAAATTGGTCTATAATTTTCTTGATGGATAAAATTAGCGTCATCCTAGTCTCAAAACATGGTATACAAAAGTCAATCCTAGGTGGATAATTGACTTAAAAATAAAAAGTTCTAGATGGTAATACAGAAGAATATCTTTATGACCTTTGAATAGGAAAATATTTTTAAAATAAGATATAAAAGGCAGTAATTAAGGAAAAGTGGTAAATGGAACAACATTAAAATTAAGATCTGTTAAAGAGAACCCTCTTACACTATTGATGGCAATGTAAATTGGTACACTCACTATGGAAAACAGTACGGAGGTTCCTTGAGTGAGTGAAAGTTGCTCAGTTGTGTCCGACTCTTTGTGACCCCATGGAATCGAGGTCCATGGAATTCTCCAGGCCAGAATACTGGAGTGGGTAGCCTTTCCCTTCTCCAGGGGATCTTCCCAAACCAGGGATCGAACCCAGGTCTCCTGCATTGCAGGTGGATTCTTTACCAGCTGAGCCACAAGGGAAGTAGAGTTTCCTTAGAAAACTAAATGTAGAGTTATTGTATAATCCAGCAATCCCACTCCTGGGCATGTATGTCAGAAAAGATTATAATTCAAAAAGACACATGCAACCATGTTCACAGCAGTATTATTTAAAACAGTCAAGACATGGAAGCAAGCTAAATGTCCATCAACAAACAAATGGATAAAGAAGATGTGATATATGTACACAATGGAATATCACACAGTCATAAAAAAGAATGAAATAATGCCATTTGCAGCAACATTTATGCACCTAGAGATGATCATACTAGTGAAGTAAGTCAGAGAGAGAACAAATATTGTATAATATAACATATTTGACATCTAAAGTATGACATAAATGAACTTATCTACAAAACAGAAATAGACTCAGACGGAGAACAGGCTTGTGGTTGCAAAGGGGGTGAGGAGTGGGGGAGGGGTGGATTGGGAATTTGGGGTTAGCAGATGCAAACTCATCTGTAGAATGGATGAACAACAAGGTCCTCCTGTATAGCACAGGGAGCTACATTCAGCATCCTATGATTAACCGTAATGGAAAAGAATATGAAAAAGAATATATATATATATATATATATATATATTATATATATATACACGTATAACTGAACTCCGGGAGTTGGTGATGGACAGGGAGGCCTGGCGTGCTGCGATTCATGGGGTCGCAAAGAGTTGGATACGACTGAACGACTGATTTGATCTGATCTGATCTGATAACTGCATCAATTTGCTATACAGCAGAAATGAACACAACATTGCAAATCAACCGTACTTGAATAAAATAGCTTTTAAAAAGATCTGTTTATCAAAAAATACCATTAAGAGTTAAAATGCAAACCACAGAGTAGGGGGCAAAGATACTTGCAATACATGTAATCAGCTTGTTTCCAGAATGTACAAAGAACTTCTATCAATAAGAAGAAACTGTAGAACATAATAGAAAAGTTGGCAGAAGTCCTAGACATGTTACTTTCCCAAAGAGGACATCTGAATGGCCAGAAAATATATAAACAGAATTGCCAATGGAAAGCACAGGGAGAAAACTACACAGTCACCAAATTGGCAAGGATTTTAAAACTGGAAAATACCAAGTATTGCCAAGAACACAGAGCAATGGCGCAAAGGGAATTTGCATGCCCCGCTGCTGGGAGTATAAACTGAGAGAGCTACTCTGGGAAGAAATTTGGCAATGTCTAACCAAACTTGATAAACACATCCAATGACCCAGAAATTCCACCTATAGTTAGATTTTCCTCCATAAACATAATGTTTATATTCATCAGGACACTTGTATAAAAACGTTACCAGGACTTCCCTGGTGGTCCAGTGGTTAAGAATCCACCTGGCAACACAGGGGACACAGGTTTGTGGTCTGGGAAGATCCCACATGCCGTGAGGCAGCTAAGTCTATGCACCACAATGACTAAGCCTGCAGTCTAAAGCCTGTGGTCTGCAACATGAGAAGACACCGCAATGAGAAGCCCAGGCACTGCAGAGAAGAACAAGCCCCACTCAGCACAACCAGAGAAAGCCCATGTGCAGCAACGCAGACCCAGCACAACTAAAAATAAATAAGTAATTTTTTAAAATGTTATCAGCAATACTGTCCATCACAGGCTAACACTGTGCTGTGCTGTGCTTAGTCTCTCAGTTGTGTCTGACTCTGCGACCCCATGTACGGTCCCCACCAGGCTCCTCTGCCCATGGGGTTCTCCAGGCAAGACTACTGGAGTGGGTTGCCATGTTCTCCTCTAGGCTAACATTAGGAACAACCTAAATGCTTGTGAACAAAAGGAGAGACAAATATATTGGAGTATAATCATACTCCGGGATACTACATAGCAATGGAAATTAACCAGGTACACGCAAGGAAAGAATGTTACCCACCATTCCATGTACTATATTTCATTCCAAAAAAGTAAAATTAAACTATATTCTTTAGGTGTGCACAATTAAAACTATAAAGAAAAGTAAGGGAGTGAGCTCAGTGGAAGTCACAAAGAAAGGAAGACATTGCTATCTGGTAAAGGCATGTGAGGGAGGGTATTACACTTTGTGACTCGATCTGGGTATTCGTTTTACAACAATTTGTTAAGCACCACATTTGTGTCTTATTACTTTTCTGTGTTTATTTTATTGCCCAATAGAAATGGATTGGGTAGCTTTTTATTGCTCCTCAGCACTGTGGCATTTATTATCTAACATCAGCTTCATCTCCCCTTTGAATAAAATGTTGACCAAAGAACGTCTGGAGCCACAGGAATTTTTAATTGAGCAATAAAGCCTGGAGATCCTTTCACAGCAGCACAATTCTGTCAATTTCAGCCCTTTTCACGGCATGATATTCACAGTATAGATACCCAGTCCCCCAATCAGTGATACTGTGGGAGTCCCCAGGTTTCTCTATTACAAACCACAGCAATCATTTCAATTCTTCATGCCTCTTCTTAACCTTCAACCACACAAGTTCCTTCCTCACTCTCAGCAAATGACACCATCTTCTACTTCACAGAGAAAATAGAAACCATCAGCTAAAAATATCTGGCCACCCTACCTTTAAACTACATCTCCACCATCCTTCATTCCTTCCTATTCAAGGTGCTCAAGAAAGACCCACTGATCCAGAGATCTTCACTTCTAGTTAGTGTTATTCTGCCTCAGAGATTTTGTCCATGTAGGAGCTGGACAGACCCAGGCTCCCCATCGACCAAAAGCCATGCTTTTAGACTCAGTATTATCTCCAAGCAAGATAATTTATTTATTCCTACCTCACTGCCTTTGCATAAGATTGCACTACTTCCAGTACAGAGTGATTTTTTTAATGATTTTCCTGATCATTAAGTAGTTCTACTTTGTATATTTTTTTAGTTTCCATAATAAAAAGTTAAAATCAGTTATTACTTGATGAATAACACTGATACTCTGTGATCTTGGTCTGCCTAGTAGAATATCTAAAACAGGATTAAGTCGAGAGGGTATGTGTGACAGAAAGCTGTCAATAAGAGCAGAAGTGATTTTTTAAACTACCTCTGTCAAAAAGTCTAAAGCACTACTATTTTGTAACAAAAAATTTGACATATCACATCAGCCAGAAATAACTCAATTATTATAGTTTTAGGTAGAAAGGAAGAAAAAAAATCACTGAATCATGTGGGTGTGTGTGTCTGTGTTGAAAGCAGTAATCTGTTATGGCTTAAACATTCAGAAAAGACTGTGATTTTGTGTTTTGACATTCAAAAAAAAAAAAAATTTTTTTTGAGCCCACATTTCTTCTAGCCTCTGAATACCCCGCATGTATCTTTGATGTCATTACTCAAAATGTTCCATCATTACTAGGTGGGAACTGCTAAGGACAGTGTTCCTAATTGTCCTAATTAATACACGAGTCACCCCTCACCGATGCTGCAACCTCTTGGGGACTGTGTAACGGATGTCCACTGGCAGGACAGAGGGATGCTGTTGGGAGGGAAGGGATGAAGGCAGGGCCGACTCTCCCTAAGGATCTTCCTAGTCCATAGCACCTGGACCCCCTCAGACTCACCTGACCAGTGATGTAGATTGGAAGGAAGATCCAGGACAACATCAGCACGAAAAATAAGCCCTGCCCGAGAAAACAGAATCAGGACTCAGCTCCTGCCCAACATTGTGGTGACAATTTGGATTTCCTTATGTCTGGATGGAATCTAGTCTGGTCTGCTCTGGTTCCATCTCTTACTTACTGAGTAACTCACCCTCCCTGGACCATCACATCCCCATATTTAAACAGAACATGGGGATGAAGTGGGGCAGAGTGGCTCCCAGGGCTATGTCTCCTAAACCTTGCATATCCCACTTTGTCCACTTGTGTTCCCTCAAAACAAGGCTGTGAGGTCAGGCAGGCCATGCTGATGAACAGCTGGTGCTGGGAGAGTTTACATAGGTCTCTGAGACACATTTTTCTCACCTGTGCAATGAGAGTAGCAGCACCGCCACTGGGTTGTTGCAAGGGAATCAGTAAGACGATGCTTACTAAGCACTTATTATATTCCAGACATTCCCATGCACGCTTTACAAGCATGAAGTCATTTAATCCTCACAATGACCCGATATGGAAGGTACCATTATTTTCTCTGTTTTATACATGAGGCTCAGAAAGGTCAAGTAATTTGCCCGAGGTCACTCAGCCTGTAAGTTTTAGAGCCCAGATTTGAATCCAGATGGTTTGGTTCTAATCTGTAATTGAATCCCATAATATGATGATGTATGCAGTGTACTTAAGTCTATGGCACAGGGTAAACGCTTAAAAAATGAGTTGTTATGAAGATGAAGATCACTATTAATAAGTGCATCCCCTCCCAATCAGTAAAAATCATATCCTGAATGAGCCTGCTACACAGAGAGTGTGTCCTGTCTCCTGAGTATCTGCAGGGTGGCAAAAAGATCAAGAACCATGGAACCACATAAGTTTTGTGATGGGCAATTGATATCTAATACACAGAAACACCCCCCAGTCCCACAAAACCTTGTATCTTCTGCATCTGCACAGAAGAGATTCGTGCCTTCTTCACACACATATCTGCCTTACGGACTCCCATCAAGCAAACACGGGGAAGCCTGCAATATGACTTGCAGATCAAATTGATTTTTGCTAACCAGGGATGCCCTTGATGCTTCCTGCTTGTTTCTTCATAAAGCACCACTATATTTAGAAGAGCAGAGCATGCATAAAACTGCCCCCCGCCCAGGATCCACTTGTTTGGTAATCTTGAACTGACATTGCCCTGGAAACATACTTACATTAAGCTCATAAGCAGTTACAGAAAGACCCGCAGCAGCACCTGACCCTGCCAGGCCAACGAAATGTCCACTTCCAACGTTGCTGGCAAACAAGGATGCACCCACCTGTGGGGAGACGGACAGGTCAGATCTTGCAGCCAAGCTCTGGAGTGGCTTCTTCCCACTCCCCTTCTTCCCATACTCCAAAGGGACCATGACAAAAGGAGAAAGTGGGGCCATCCCTAGTTCATCTAGCAATAAAAACCTCTTCTCCGAGACTCTTTTACTTCCACCTTTAGGAAACTGACATAACAAATATGCATATCTAGGATGCCTAAAATGTAAATTGTGCCCCCCATTAGGCTTGTGCAGTGCACAACTCGAACAACTGTATGCAGCATCCCTAGGGGTTAGGGAGGACAACAGGTGTTGTAGAAAGTGCTCCAGGATGAGAATCAGGAAGCCTGTGTTGTTCCTCAGCTCCACTTCTCACTTAGCAAAGTGGAGAGCCCTTCTAGCAGAACTCTAAGTGAGCAGAACAGTTCTTGAGGACCCCAATTCCTGGACTTCATTGATGACATAAGACAGACTTGGGCACCTGGCCCCAGTTGAGCCAATTACATTCTCTCTCCTGGGAATCTGGACCTGGGAAATCATCTTTGCTGGTCCCTTAGACTGGGGGGCATGTAACCCAGGGCAGTGTGTGTGTAGCAAGGGGATGGGGAGCGGGGTGCATAGCACATTCAAGTCTGCTACTCTGAGAGGAGAATGAAGAAGACTTGCAGAAAAAGGCAGCTCAAGGGAGGACAGAACCAGATAGAGACAAAGAGACAGATGATGGGGGGAGAGAGCGGGAACTGTTTGTGAGGGGACTGTGGTGCCGCCCACTGACTTTCTAGTCCCTGGTTTTCATTGACTCTATGCATTGATCTGTCACTATCACACTCTCTTGAGTGTTATAGCTTAGCAGTGTTTTGAAGTAGAGAAGTCCTAAATCCTCCAACTTTTTTCTTCCTTTTCAAGTTTGTTTCAGCTATTCTGGGTCCCTGGTGTTTCCATCTGAATTTTAGGATTGCCTTACCAATTTCTGCAAAAAAAGGAGGGGGGGTGTGATGCATATGGAATTATGACAGGGATTGTGTTGAATCTATAGTTCAGTTTAGGGACTGTTACTATTTGTGTTAAATAGATACTAACGTGCCATTTTAATTCCCTTATTAGCTTAGGCAGCTGCAATGTCAAATTGATGGTTTTTTAACTAATACCTCTGGATAAAAAGCTGCTCATGCTGCATGATCATTGATTTGGATCAAATAAAGACAAGTTGTACAAAGGGTGCATTCTAGAGTAAAACACTGGCAATAATATGAGAATGGGGCTTTGAACGAGATCCAATCCTGTTCTAACCTACTGGTCTTCAAGACTACTGCAGAGCTGAAGAGAAGGGGATGGGAATAGAGCCATTCCCAATAGAAACACGACAAAGCTTCCTGTTCTTATTGCGATTCCGTTGTTTTTCTTGAATTAAAGCTCCCTGGGGGCTTCCCTGGTAAAGACCCTGCCTGCCAGTGCAGGAGACATGAAAGACAGAGGTTCAATCCCTGGGTCAGGAAGATCCCCTGGAGAAGGAAATGGCAACTATTCCAGTATTCTTGCCTGGAGAATCCCATGGACAGAGGAGCCTGGCGGGCTATAGTCCATAGGGTCACACAGGGTCAGACACGACTCAAGTGACTTAACACACACGCACGGGGGCTTCCCTGGCAGTACAGTAGATAAGAATCTGTCTGCCAATGAAGGGGACACAGGTTTGATCCTGGACCTGAGAAGGGTCCACATGTTGGGGAGCAACAAACCCCATGCGTGGCAACTACTGAAGCCCACGTGCCCTAGAGCCTGTGCTCTGCAACAAGAGAAGCCGCGACAATGAGAGGCCTGAACACTGCAATGAAGAGCAGCCCCGCTCACCACAACCAGGGAAAGCCCACGCAGCAACAAAGACCCAGCGCAACCCAAAACGAATAAAGTAAATAAATAATTCAATAATTAAAAACAAAAAAAAAAAGCTCTCTGGAGGAAATTTCAAAGATCTTTACTCTGCCATTCCCAATGACACCACCCTGCCTGTTCCTCTGAAATGTGACTTTTCCACTCTTCCCATAAAGAACTCACACTGGCTGATGGCTTGTTTTGACCAATATGACGCAGTGAAAGTGACACTGTGGGACTTCCAGGTCAAGGCTCAGCAGCCCGGCAGCTTTCATTTTTGCCCTTTCGAGTCAAACGCCTTGTAAAAACCTTGGGCTGGGTCACTAAACGATGAGGGGCATGTAGAGAGTGAAGCCCCAGCCTTCTAGCCATCCCCACCAGAGCCACATCTGTGGATGGGGCCGTCTTGGTGTCTAGCCCATCCAGCCAACAGCTAAATGCAGCCAAAGAGCTAAAGTGCTAAAGAGCAGGGGAGGAATCACCCACTCGAACCGTGCAATCATTGGAATAATACACTGAGACTTCCCTAGTGGTACAGTGAGAGTCTGCCTGCCAGTGCCGGAGAAATGGGTTCGATCCCTGGTCTGGGAAGAATCCACATGCTGTGGAACTGAGCAACTAAAGCCTGTGCACCCCAACTCCTGAGTCCTCACCCTAGAGCCCACGAGCTGCAACTACGGAGCCTGTGTGCCTAGAGCCTGTGCTCCGAAACAAGAGAAGCCACTGCAATGAGAAGCCTGTGCACTGCAGTGAAGAGTAGCCCCCACTCATTGCAACTAGAGAGAGCCCAAGTGGAGCAATGAAGATGCAGCATAACCAAAAATTAATTAATTATATCTTTTACAAAGATATAATATGCTGTATATACTATATATATATATATATA
This sequence comes from Bos taurus, assembly GCF_002263795.3. Lineage (NCBI taxonomy): Eukaryota > Metazoa > Chordata > Mammalia > Artiodactyla > Bovidae > Bos > Bos taurus. The sequence continues at coordinate 22,531,347 of NC_037352.1, read as the reverse complement.
TATATATATAATGAGTCACTTTGCTGTACAGCAGAAATTAACATAGCATTGTAAGTCAGCTATACTTCAGCTTTTAAAAAATAAATTTTAAAAAGAAATAATACACTGTAGTGGTTGTGAGCCACTACATTTATGGGTAGCTTCTTAGGAGCAATAGCTAACTGATGCACTTGTTCCAAAGCCCTTTCTCTTAACCACACCTCCTTTCCGTTGACATCATTCTCCGGAGTAAAGAAAGCAAAGAAAGTTCCACAACTGCCCTTTCCTTCTTGACCTGGAGAAGGGTCATCCAAGAATATGAGCAAAGAAATGGATACAAGTATGCAAAAGCAAGCATACTTAGGTGAGCTGCTATATTCCAACTGAATCTTTTTTTTTTTTTTGAGCCCAGCATCACTCATGATAAAGACCATTTGACCAGCATTTCTTAAAGTTCAATCATTGCGGGACTTCCCTGGTGGTCCAGTGGTTAAGACTTCACCTTCCAATGCACAGGATGTGGGAAGCTAAGATCCCACATGCCTCATGGCCAAAAACCCAAAACATAAAACAGAAGCAATATTGCAACAATTTCAGTAAAGAAAAAATTCAGTCACTGAGTACTTCTTTTGTAGCCATCTCTATGTCCACTACACCTGCACTGGTATTTACTCAACATTTTACCTTATACTGACTTCTTCTTTAACTTATATATATGATTATTATTTTATTATTTAACCAATTATTATATATTAATATGATATATGTATTTACAACTTTACATGGAAAACCAGTATCACTTGCTTTACATAGAAAAGAACCATACAAATAAAATGAAAATGAAAAAAAAAAGTTATAAAATTCTATCTAGGTTCTCCAGACTACCAAATTTACTTACCCTGAAGCTTGCATTCTCTTTGTTAAACACAGATTAGTCCGTGCTAAAAGACCGGTAAAGCCATCTTAGTAGCAAACTGTGACTTTCTTTTATGTAACCAAGAAGACTGACTGAGAATAGGAAAGGGAATGCTCCCACGATGTAATCTGACGTTACTCAGTGTTGTGTCTGCACAACTGAAAAATCGTGGTGCACCCGTTCTTCACACTTAGGAAATGCTGCACTAGATTACAAGCTCCGTGAGGGTGAAGACAAGCTCAATGATGTCTCCTCTGTTTGGTGCCATGCTGGACAGGGAACTGTTCTAATGAATTCACTGAATATATAACGCAGAGCTCATTTTTGGTATCTTTTGAGAACAGTGTGGTCATTGTCTTCAGACATCATATTGACCAGAGGCTCAGATACCTGTTATCTCTCTGTATCTTACATCTTTTGGACTCCCTGCAAATGGGAAATGTCTTCTCTCTTTTTATTTGGGAGATTTAACACTTATAATAGAAGATCATGAATAAAATGATCATTCCTGATTCCTTACTCAGGACCCATGAAGCAGAGGCCTGTGTGCATATATGTGTGTGCATATGTGTACACGTGTGTGCACATATGTGTGCATGTGTGTATTTCCACAAACTGTGGGAAAGTCTTCAAGAGATGGGAATACCAGACCACCTTACCTGCCTCCTGAGAAACCTGTATGCAGGTCAAGAAGCAACAGTTAGAACCGGACATGGAACAACAGACTGGTTCCAAATTGGGAAAGGAGTATCTCAAGGCTCTATATTGTCACCCTGTTTATTCAACTTATATGCAGAGTCCATCATGTGAAATGCTGGGCTGGATGAAACACAAGCTGGAATCAAGATTGCTGGGAGAAACATCAATAACCTCAGATAAGCAGATGACTCTACCTCTATGGTAGAAATCAAAGAGTAACTAAAGAGCCTTTTGACAAAGGTGAAAGAGGAGAGTGAAAAACATGGCTTAAAATTCAACATTCAGAAAACTAAGATCATGACATCCAATCCCAACACTTCAAATAGATGGCAAATAGATGGAGAAACAATGGAAACAGTGACAGATTTTATTTTCTTGGGCTCCAAAATCACTGCAGATGGTGACTGCAGCCATGAAATTAAAAGATGCTTGCTCCTTGGAAGAAAAGTTATGACAAATCTAGATAGTGCATTAAAAAGGAAAGACATTACTTTGCCAACAAAGGTCCATCTAGTTAAAGCTACGGTTTTTCCAGTAGTCATGTATGGATGTGAGAGTTGGACCGTAAAGAAGACTGAGTACTGAAGAATTGACGCTTTTGGACTGTGGTGTTGGAGAAAACTGTTGAGAGTCCCTTGGACTGCAAAAGACCAAACCAGTCAATCCTAAAGGAAACTAATCTGAATATTCATTGGAAAGAGTGATGCTAAAGCTGAAGCTCCAATACTTTGGCCACCTGATGTGAAGAGCCAGCCCATTAGAAAAGACACTGATGCTGGAAAAGATTGAAGGCAGGAGGAGAAGGGGAGAGAGGATGAGATGGTTGGATGGCATCACTGACTCAACATACATGAGTTTGAGCGGGTTCCGGTAGATGGTGAAGGACAGGGAAGCCAGGCGTGCTGCAGTCTATGGGCTCACAAAAAGCAGGACATGACTGAACGACTGAACAACAACAATGTATTTAGCAATGCCTTTAGCTCCCCTTGAATAGAGAATACTAATTGGGCTGTTGTATTTGTTATTTGGGTTCTCAACATTTTTTCCACCTTGTCTCAGTAATGGTCTCCAGCTGTCCTTCAGGGTCTAGCCCTTCTTATTTCTCATCACATATGCCTCAGAGCAGGCTCCATGCCCTCCAGATAAGGCACTGAGTGTGTGACCCAGGCTTGAGTTACTTAACACAGCAAACTACCTTGGTCACAGTGACTAACACAGAGATGGGCTTGGGACACATATTTTCCAGGGATCCTGCCATGGAGGCAGGTGCTCTTCCCATGCTAGGCTGGAGATGGAGAGGATGGAAAGTCTGGAGGAGTGGCCATCATCTTGTTGACATGAAGTTGAGCCTGTTTGGGAATGGCACCCTTCCAGAAGCAGAGACACTGATAGAGATAGATAGGTGATAGACAACTAATGGATAGATGGATAAATGTGTGTGCTTCATCGCTCAGCCCTGTGTCTGACTCTTCCCGACCCTATGGACTGTAGCCCACCAGGTTCCTCTGTCTATGGGATTTTCCCAGGCAAGAATCCTGGAGTGGGTTGCCATTTCCTCCTCCAGGGGATCTTCCCAACCCAGGGATTGAACCCACATCTTCTGTGTCTCCTGCATTGCAGGTGGATTCTTTATCCTCTGAGCCATCAGGGAAGCCCAGATAGATAGGCAGATAGATAGAAAGATATATATTAATAGAAAGATAGATAGATAGACAGATAGATGGGATAAACAGAGGGAGAAACCAGGTCCCAGTGATCACTTGTGCCCCTATACCCTGCCATACCTGAAACCAGACCAACTCTAGGTTTTTCCCTTAGGTGAGCTGATGGATTCTTTTTGTTCAAACAATTTCGAGTTGGAGCTAAGTCTTCTCTAGTTTAGACTGTGACTTCCAGACAACATGGAACCAGAGAGTCCTGAGAAAGCAAAGGCTAGACAGAGTATCGGGACTTGAAGAGTCTTTTAATTGAACCAAAGACTACTTACTGGCCACCACAGCATGTTGCCTCCAGCTAGAAAGTAGCCTTTCACGGTGTCTCTTTTGGTCTTCACTGTGGACTGAAACAGAGAACAGCAGTGGGTAAAGGAAGTGTTAGCAATCAGAGGCACCCCCAGGTGGTCTAGTCCCAGATTATAACCCGGGAGTCCAGCAAGCCAGATTCAGACATCAAATATATTTTGGGGTTTGTTTGGTTTGGGGTTTTGTTTGTTTTTGTAAGAGTCCCTGAGCAATACTTCCCATGGCCATTATTTGCATGAAATATCTTACTTCACTATTTTTTGCACCATGCAGCTTGTGGGATTTAAGTTCTCCAATGAGGGATGGAACCTGGGCTCTCGGCAGTGAACGCGTGGAGTGCTAACCACTGGACCACCAGGAAAGTCCCTTTTTTTTTCCTTTTTTTAAAGTAATTTTTAAGTAATTTTTTCCTTTTTTTAAAGTGAGGGACTTCCCTGGTGTTTCAGAGGCTAAGACTCTTTTCTTCTACTTCCCTAGTTAGGGAACTAAGATCCTACATGCACTGTGGTGAGGCCCCAAAATAAACATTTTAAATTAAAAAAAAAAAAAAAGCCTCTCAGGTCCTTCAAAGAAAAAGTATAGGTGATGTATGATATTATATAAGTTATAGGTGATTTACAATTTTTAAAGGTTGTACTCCATTTATAGTTATAAAATACTGGCTATATCCTCTGTATTGTATAATATATTCTTGCAGCTTATTTTATGCATAATAGTTTTTACCTCTTAATGCTCTACTCCTGTATTTCTCCTCCCCTCTCCCCTCTGATAACCGCTAGTTTCTTCTCTACATCTGTGATTCTACTTTTTTGTTCTTTTTGGTTTTTTTTCTTAAGATTGTTTTTTGATGCGGATCATTTTTAAAATTCTTTATTGAATTTGTTTCAATATTGCTTGTGTTATGTGGGGTTTTTTTGTTTGCTTTTTTGATGATGAGGCACGTGAAATCTTAGTTCCCTGACCAGGGATGGAACCCACATCCAGCCAGGGAAGTCCTTTTACTTCTATTTAGTTATTTTCACTAGCTTGTTGTACTTTTTAGATCAAACATGTTTTGTTTGACCCATGGTTTGTTTTTTCTATTTATTGATTTGTTTCTGGCCGTGTGGAGTTTTGGTTGTGGCACCCAGGTTTCTCTCTGGTTGTGGCACATGGGCTCGTAGTTGTGGTGCATGGACATAGTCCCCCCACAGCAGGTGGGATATTAGTTCCCCTACCAGTGATCGAACCTGTGTTCCCTGCATTTGAAGGCGGATTCTTAACCACTGGTCCACCATGGAAGTCCCTGTTTGATGTCTGGTTTTTAAGATTTTCATTTGAATCCCTTAGAGGAGACAAACTATTCAGGTCATCCCCCTCTACAACTCCCTGCCTCACACATGTATAATAACCTACTAGGTCCCCCTAGACATCTGAGTTTTAGACCATGGTTTGTCTGTGACCGCCCACAATGGATGTCATTTACTGAGTATCAGTACTATGTACCAGGGGGCTGCCCTGGTGACTCAGAGGGTAAAGAATCTGCCTGCAATGCAGGAGACCTGGGTTCTATCCCCTGCGTCGGGAAGATCCTCTGAAGAAGTAGCAACCCACTCCAGTGTTCTTGCCTGGAGAATTCCATGGACAAAGGAGCCTGGAGGCTACAGTCCATGGGATTGCAAAGAGTCGGACACGACTGAGTGACTTTCATTCAGTCACTCACTATGTGTCAGGCTCTGCAGTAAGCATTTTGAAGCATCATCTCATTTTAATCCTCACCAACTCCTGTGAGAGCTTCTCTGGTGTCTCAGATGGTAAAGAATCTGCCTGCAATGCAGGAGACCCAGGTTCCATCCCTGGGTTGGGAAGATCCCTTGGAGGAGGGAATGGCAACCTACTCCAGTATTCTTGCCTGAAGAATTCCATGGACAGAGGAGCCTAGCAGTCTACAGTCCATGGGGTCACAAACAGCTGGACTGAGCAACTTTCACTTTCAGTTTCTATGAGGTTGATATCATCAAGCCAATCTAATACATGAACAAACCAAGGCTCAGAAGTAGTCCCTTATCTAGTGCCATATTTCTACAGAGAGGAAGACTGAGAACTCAAACCCAGGTCAGCCTGATTTCAGAGCTCTTTGGGAGTGAGCTTCTTGGCCCTAAAGGTACTTTAACAGAGACATTTAAACCACTAAGTGATCTTGGATAAGTTGTAACTTCTTCCAGCTCTGGGTGCAGATATTGGTAAGAGGAGTCTTACTGGATGAGAGATGACATGAAATGATATCTTTTCATCCCTGCAAAAGATCTTACTATAGCAAACAGATACTTTGGCTCATTCCTGCTGATTCCTGACACAGGAAGTATTTTCCAAGAGTAAAGAACTCCTTGTGCTAAAAGGGATCATCTAAATCCAGGGCTCCCCAAACCAGCACTACATCAGAGTCTCCTGATTCTCTTGTGAAATTACAGATTCCCAGCAACTCTAACCCTTATTCTAACTCTGCCTGTACCCCCTAATCCTGATCCCAATCCTGTCTGACTTGAGAACCTTGACTCTTAGGACTTCCCCGGTGGTCCAGCAGTTAGGACTCCACACTTTCACTGCATGGGGCATGGATGTGATCCCTGGTTGGGGACCTAAGAACCCACAAGCCATGCAGTGTGGCCAAAGATAAAAAAAAAGAATCAAGTTCTACTTACTGTAAAACCTTGAGCCAGTCTCTCCCTCTGACTTGACTTACCCATAGTCCAACAGCCAGGACAAAGAGGAAATATAGAACCAACACTGCGATGTCTCCTGCTTCCAGCGTCCTCCGGGGAAACGCCTCCAGGGGATCTGACTGTGTGAGAGGAGGGCTGCTAGCGCTGCTCTCCATGGTCCTGAACGAACTCTTGCAACGCTGTGGAAGTGCAAAGGTGTGTCACATGCCAGGACCCGGTGCCACTCTTCTCACCCTCTCTGTAACTGTCTCCTTGGGCACCCAAGCAGGGAGACACATGTGGAAGGATGTGTGATGGAGACAGACCTCAGGAAGGCAAATCCATCCGTTCTGTCATTCACCAAATATTTACAAGGAAGTCACATCCAATCTACAGTTAATGTTCACCAACCCCACCGCTCACTTGGCAAAACACAAAGAAAAACAAACAGCTTAAGTAATATAGATGTCTCACCACCCTCTTCCACGTATCCAGGAGTGAGAGAAAAACAGGACACCCGAGTCAGCCTGTTTCCCTGGTACCTCGCAGCCAGGTGAAAGTCAAGCCAGCAATTTTGCCTAAGGCTCAGCCAGTCAATACAATCTTGTTTCACTGCTGGATATGCCCATAAAATGTGTATGTTTATTTATTTTTAAATTTGTATTTATTTTTTATTTTGGCTGCACTGGGTCTTCGTTGTTGCGAGTGAGCTTTCTCTCCTTGCAGTGCATGGTTTTTTCATTGTGGTCGCTTCTCTGGTTGCAGAGCACCAGCTCTAGAGTGCACAGGCTTCAGTATTTGTGGCTCGCAGGCTCTAGAGCACAGGTTTGGTAGTTGTGGCCCACAGGCTTAGTTGTCCCGTGGCATGTGGAATCTTCCAGGACCAGGAATGGAACCTGTGTCCATGCATTGGAAGGTGGATTCTTAGCCACTGGACCATCAGGGAAGTTGAAATGTGTTTCTTTAATAAACATGTATATAGCACCTGCTACATGACAGGCATCATCCTAAGTGTTTATAACCTTGCAAAGTGGGCAGCCCAATAATGGGGTAACTCACCTCATAGATAATAACACAATATGATGTTTCATACAAGTGGGTGTGTATAATGACAGACATATTAAGGATTCAAGCCTAAGAGTCATCCAGTTGGCTGCACCCCTTACTGACCCCGAGAGCTTGGACAAATTCCCTAACTTCTCTAATTCATTGCATTGCCATCTGAAAACGGGACAATAAGAGGTTACATTTCACAGATCGTCATGATCTAGTACCTGTGAAGTATGGAGAACAATGCCACACACAGCTGTGCTCAGTAAATTATAGCTGCTATTATCACTATTACTAATTTTCTACAGTAGGCCGTGAGGCAAAGACCACCTAGTTTTACATGGAGGAAAAGAGATGATAGTATATGAGCTGGGTTTTGAAGAATGTGTAGGTGGTCCTACACGCCATGAGCAGGGATGCGGGTACATTCCAGGCTAAGGCAACAGTATCCACAGACATTAAGATGTGAATAAGCATGTCATGCTTAAGGAACCATCAGATTCTTTCCTGAGGATTAAGACTGGGAGCAGGGAAGTGGGCAGTGAGGCTCATTATCTATGAAGGCATTAAACCAGCTCTTTGATGTCATTCAAAGGATTCTCTAAGGTCAGTAGTTTTCTTTCTACAGAAAGAAGATATCATCATCTTCAGATATTATCCCCTGTTTCTATAACAAATATTTTATAATATTCTTTTTACTGAATACTGAAATGAAACTCACAGATAATGTTACCTACCTACACACATTTAAAACATCAATATAAAGCTCTATTATAAAAGAGAAATAAAAGAACAGCAATTTATGGTTAAAATGATGGATAATTCAACATATAACTGCTCCATCTGATGCAAAGGGGGAGTCAGATCCTTTTACCTATTATACTGAGTAAGCTTTGAATTTAAGAGAAATAAGAAAACTGGAATCCATTTGATTCCAGAAGCACAGAATAAAGTGTGACTCTACAGAGGAAAACCAGAATGTTTAAATCTGAAAAAGAAAATGCTTTGTGATTTTAAATGTTATAAAGAAATCCAAACAACTCCCATGATATACCATGTTTTTATAGAGCCCTCTGAGAAATATCAGAGACAGCCCCAATAAAATAAAAAGCCGGTACATTTTTTAAACCATTTTTTAAAAAAATTGAGTACAGTTCATTTACAATGTTAGTTTCAGGTATATAGCAAAGTGATCAATATTTTCAGATTCTTTTCCATTATAGGTTATTATAAGATATAGAATATAGTTGTCTATGATTTTAATGTAAAGGAAAACCCAGAACACTTGTTTTGTGCAAACTGCAGATAGGTTCTGTGCGCTGTGCTGTGTTTAGTCGCTCAGTCATGTCTGAGTCTCTGCGACCCTACAGACTGTAGCCCACCAGGCTCCTCTGTCTATGGGATTCTCCAGGCATGAATACTGCAGTGGGTCGCCATGCCCTCCTCCAGGGGATCTTCCCAACCCAGGGATCCAAGTCTCCTGCATTGTGGGCATATTCTTTACCATCTGAGCCACCAGGGAAGCCCAAGAATACTGGAGTGGGTAGCCTATCCCTTCTTCAGGGGATCTTCCAGACCCAGGAATCGAACCAGGGTCTCCTGCATTGCAGGCAGATTCTTTACCAACTGAGCCACCAGGGAAGCCCCAGAACTGATAGAACCTGGAGATTAACTGAGAGAGGGGAAGAACTGGGGAGCCATTTCCTGCTTCTTACCAGAGCTGCCCAAAGGTGGAGTAGCCTGGTCACCTGGGTGACACATTCCTGGTTCTTAAAGCAAGGCTTTTCATCTGCAACACTATCGGCATTTTGGATCTCGTATGCAGGTCAGCAACAGTTAGAACTGGACATGGAACAACAGACTGGTTCCAAATAGGAAAAGGAGTTCATCAAGGCTGTATATTGTCACCCTGTTTATTTAACTTATGTGCAGAGTACATCATGAGAAACACTGGGCTGGAAGAAGCACAAGCTGGAATCAAGATTGCCGGGAGAAATATCAATAACCTTAGATATGCAGATGACACCACCCTTATGGCAGAAAGTGAAGAGGAACTAAAGAGCCTCTTGATGAAAGTGAAAGAGGAGAGTGAAAAAGTTGGCTTAAAGCTCAACATTCAGAAAACGAAGATCATGGCATCTGGTCCCATCACTTCATGGGAAATAGATGGGGAAACAGTGGCAACAGTGTCAGACTTTATTTTTCTGGGCTCCAAAATCACTGCAGATGGTGACTGCAGCCAAGAAATTAAAAGACGCTTACTCCTTGGAAGGAAAGCTATGACCAACCTAGATAGCATATTCAAAAGCAGAGACCTTACTTTGCCAACAAAGGTCCCTCTAGTCAAGGCTATGGTTTTTCCAGTGGTCATGTATGGATGTGAGAGTTGGCCTGTGAAGAAAGCTGAGTGCCGAAGAATTGATGCTTTTGAAGTGTGGTGTTGGAGAAGACTCTTGAGAGTCCCTTGGACTGCAAGGAGATCCAACCAGTACATTTTAAAGGAGATCAGCCCTGGGATTTCTTTGGAAGGAATGATGCTAAAGCTGAAACTCCAGTACTTTGGCCACCTCATGTGAAAAGTTGACTCATTGGAAAAGACTCTGATCCTGGGAGGGATTGGGGGCAGAAGGAGAAGGGGATGACAGAGGATGAGATGGCTGGATGGCATCACTGACTCGATGGACGTGAGTTTGAGTGGACTCCGGGAGTTGGTGATGGACAGGGAGGCCTGGCGTGCTGCAGTTCATGGGGTCGCAAAGAGTCGGACACGACTGAGCGACTGAACTGAACTGAACTGAATTCCTTGTTATGAGCGGGCTGCCTGGTGCATTGTAGACGTTTAGCAGCATCCCTGGGAGCCACCCACTCGAGGCCAGCAGCACTTTTGCACAGCTGCGGCAGCCACAAATGTCCCCTGTGTTGAAAAGCACTGCCTTAGAACCCAGGAGACTAGAGACGTTCATTTAGAGAAGATGCCTCAGGGGGGCGCTCAGTAGCCTTTAACATCCCTTCCCACAGCAAGTGCAGTACTGAACTTCTCTCCCTGGGCCTGGGCCTTGCTCTTCTGTTGAGAGGATGCTCACAGCTTCTCAGACCTGTGAGAAGATCCAAACAATCACTGATCCATAACACTGATCCAAAGATGGACGGACAAGAGAAGGAGGGAAGGAAGGAAGATGGACCAGCCAGTATCAGGCAAACCCAACTCACTGACCCAGCCTGAAGGCAGGAGTATGTAGCAGAAGCCCAAATTCCATCCCAGGTCATCCCTCAGCCCTCCCTGCTTCAGTCACGCTTAGGTTTTATGATCATTGTCATCAGTCCAATGGGATGGTAATAACCTAACTGAACCAGAAAACTCGCAAGGAGAAAGTGGGAAGGGAAGACTGTACTGGAGAGCTCCCAAGGGTGGAAGCAGAGATTCATAAAGGAGGCTCTAACCAGGAGGCAGATTTGGAGGCTAGAAAACAAGGGGACTAGATGGTCCTTAAGGTCTGACTCGACGGTGAAGCCCTTCTTGGTTAAGCAGTGTTCTTACCGCCACTCCACAGACAAGGAAGTGGTGTCGCATGACTGAGTGCCAGAGGCGGGGCTCAATTCCAGATCTGATTGCAGAACTGTGTTTTATTTTTATTTTTTTTATGTGTTTTATTTTTCAAATTTTTTTTGACTATGTGGTTTGTGGGATTTTAGTTTGAACCCTCATCCTCAGCAGTGAAAGCATGGAGTCCTAACCACTGGACTACCAGGGGATTCCCTGACCATCCTTTTAAAAAAATTATCATTATTAAAATATAGCTGATTTACAGCATTGTGTTAGTTTCTATATCTGTTAATCTTAAACTCTTAATTCATCTCTCCTCTTTTCCCTTTGGTAATCATAAGTTTGTTTTCTACATCTGTGTCTGTTTCATATGTAGATTAGTTTGTTCATTTTTTTTAGATTCCACCTGTACGTGCTGGATTTACTTCACTTGGTATGATCATTTCTAGGTCCCCCCCATGTTGCTGCAAATGGAATTATTTCATTCTTTCTTATGGCTGAGTAGTATTCCACTGTATATATGTGCCACATCTTCTTTATCCACTCTGTTGATAGACACTTCTGCGTCTTGGCTGCTGTAAACAGAGCTGCTATGAATATCGCATGTATCCTTTTGAATTCGAGTTTTCTCTGAATACGTGCCCAGGAGTGGGATTGCTGGATCATAATGTTAACTCTAGCTTTTTGAGGAACCTCCATACTGTTCTCCATAGTGGTTACACCAATTTATATTCCCACCAACAGCATAGGAGGGTTCAGAGACTGCATTTTCAAACGCTTCAACTGCTTTCAAGTACCCTGCTGCTTCCAGCACTGGGGACTTGAGGAAGAGGGAAGCAGCTTAAGGTGGAGATTTATATTGAACTGGGGAGTGGGGCGGCTTGTCCTAAAACTCTGCAGGTCTGAAAGGGAGGAAGGGGAGGAAGGAAGCAGGGGCATTAGACAGACTGGTGAGCCAGCCCTCCCCCGTCCACAGCCCCGCTCCCAGCTGCCTCTTCCAGGCCTCTGCCTGCCAGGCACCGAGAGGGGCAGGAGCAGATAAACAAGCCATTCATCACCGGCTCTGGGAGGCTGGCACTGACTCCAGGCTCTTCTCGAGTCCCAGGGAGGTGGGGCCCTGCCGGTGGCCAGGATGTACGGCTTTCTTCAGGATGGGAATAGGAGCTAGCAACATGGACCAGAGAGGCTGCGGAACCCAAGTGCTGGAGCCTTGGCCACATGTCCCAGGGGAGCCCTCCACATGCCCTCGTACAGCAAAGCCACGCTATCACCATAACAGGGATCATCTCTAAAGCTATTTATTGAAGTTGCGGGCCTGGAACTCAGTTTGCATTGATTCTCTTACTCATCCTGGTCAGCTCAGTGAGGCAAACACACTTGTTGCTGTTCAGTCTGAGTTGTGTTTGACTCTTTGTGACCCCCTGGACTGTAGCCCACCAGGCTCCTCTGTCCATGGGATTTCCCAGACAAGAATCCTGGAGTGAGTTGCCATTTCCTTCTCCAGGGGATCTTCCCAACCCAGGGATTGAACCCAAGTCCCTTGCATTGGCAAGCAGATTCTTTATCACTGAGCCAGCCAGGTTATACTTTCATTTTACAGGTGGGAAATGGAGCCACAGTGAAGTAAGAGTGAGCTGGGTTCAGGTCACAGCTGTGCCACTGGCCTCTGGGTCATAGGAAGTGCAGAGGTGGGATTCAAACTCAGGTCCTGAATTGAAGCTCATTGTTACCCTATACTGACTTCTCTCTTTTTTCCTCTCTGCCCTTCTCTCCTTCTTTCTATCCTCCCCTCCTTCACTCCTTCCCTCCATCTACTTGTATCTTTGCCACAAACATTTATTAGGCCCCAGCTGTGTGCCAGGCTCTGTGCTAGGCCCCGGGGGACAAATTGGTGATGACAGTGAAACTGGCCCCTATCCTCGCGAGATCTCACCCAGTCCCCGACCTCATGAGAGCTCACCCAGCCCCTTGCAGCCCCTTGCATGCCCAGAGCTACCCTCTGCACTGCCCCAGAGGGCTTCACTTCCAAGGACGGAACCACCCCGTGGGAGGCCAGGGTTAACAGGAGTCTATGCAAAGCAGGCACTCTAACAACGGCCCTGTTTGCAAGAACACCCTGCCCTTACTGCTGCCAACTGGCCCCAAAACAGAGGAAATTCAGCAAGCAGAGATGGCTGCTCAACCCTTTCCTTCTGGCCGCTTACATAACTTGCCAAAGCAGATGTGGAAATTTTCCGAGCCCCAGTGCTAGGCAAAGATGGGCAAGCATGCCCAGAGCAGGGTGGGGGCTCTGACTGTCTTCACTGCATTTAGGTTTCTTAGGCTGGCTCCTCTACATGCATCTACGGGTGGGGCTACATTATATTTCCCCCCACATTATTCTTTACGATGTGTGTGCATCTGAAACATTTCATAATGAAAGAAAAAGAGACAAACGGAACAAGATTTACAGCATAAAACCATACATGTATGTTAAATATGGATACATGCTGATGGGAAAAATAGTACCAACTATTTTGCCAGGATGCAGGCCTATTTGCTGAAGAATAACAAACCCATTACAGGGACAGAGAATGAGAGAGATGGAGACAGAAACCAGGGAAGAATTCTGCACTGGGTAAAGATGACAATGACTGTCTAACTACAAATTTCAATTATTGGAGTTTTTAAAAACTCTCTGGGAAATAAATGCACTTCGATCACCTGTAAAGACGTTAGAACTGCACTGCCCAGTTCAAATCCCAGCTCTACCTCTCACTAGCTCTGTGATCTTGAGCAAATAACTTCTCTGAGGCTCAGTTTTCTCATCTATAAAATCGGGATATTAATCAGGCCTATGTCACAGTTTTGCTAAAAGCATTAATCAAGTTCATTATAGAATGTGATCAGACCTACTAGATCTGACCTCGTCCTTCTCTCTCTTTTTTTTTTTTTCATTAAGCATTTATTTATTTATTTTTTACTTTTTGGTCACTCTGAGCAGCAATGCAGGATCTTAGTTCCCCGACCAGGGATCGAACCCAAGTCCCCTGCAGTGGAAGCACAGAGTCTTAACCTCCGGACAACCAGGGAAGTCCCAACACATTCTTCTTGTAAAACCATTAAAAGAAAGAAAAAAAAAGAGAGAGCATGGACTCTGTGGTCATGCAGATCCTGGCCTCTACGTGTATGAATCTCATTTTAAGCACATAGCGTCCCTAAGAGGTCGAGTTTCTGGTTAACCCCACAGAAAGCCCAGGCTGGGGCCCCAAGGCCACGCCACTGGTAAATGACTGAACTGGGACTTCCAACCGGGGCTTGATCTGCAAGTTCTCAACTACCGCTCAGCACGTGGGCCCTTAGCAGGGAAAACTGCAGAGGTGACCACACGGGCCCACACAGGCTGTACCTCCCAGGGCCGGCAACCCCTCACACCCTTTTCTTCCATTCCCCTGTGAAGGTAACTGCCCCCTCTTCAGCCATAAGCCTGGCCTTTGGCTCAAATTCAAGATGCTGATGGCAGAGACAGCCCCATAAGAGGGAGGGGGTCAGTACTGTAAAGGCTGAGCGAGGCCATCAGAGCCTCAAACAGCAGAACAGAGGACGGAAGGAGGACCACTTCTGCCTGCCCAGACAGCTAATGCCACACGGTTTGTTAGGAACAGATCTCTAGAAAGAGACCAGAGGACAGATTCTGGGGATCTCTGGGCTGAAGCAGAGACTGGGACTGTCCCTTGCCTGTTAGAAAGAGCCACCTCCCCGGTCATTAGCTAGAAAACCATGGGCACGGTAGGGCCTGACAGCTTTCCACAAAGAGTCCCTGTGGGGTTAACAGGTGTGAGTACAAGGGACCCTCGTGTGAGGCTTCTTCTCCAGCCCCTTCCCCACTTCAGTGATGACCTTGTCTCATAGCTCCTAGAGAGAACAGATGTCAAAAGGGCACCTTCTGAGCCCAGACCTGTCCACCCAAGTGCTGGCATGGAATCTCTCATGGAGTCTCAGTCGTCATCTCAAAGGTAATTCATCCAACATAGAGACGGTGATCTTCAAGGGCTTCCAGTCCATTCCATCTCCCTAAACGGCAACTTCATCCACTCTGCTGCTCAGGTCAGAAGTCCGAGAGTCATCCTCAAATCTTGCATCCATTCAATTTTACATTCATTCATTCTTGCATTCATTCCCTCATCCAGTGGCCTATGAGCACATCCAGGTACTGTGTCTAAGCACCAAAGATGCTAGGCCTGGCAAACATACCAAAAAAGACATTATAGTGTCTCTTGTTCAACTCCCAGAATCTCAGTCTCCCAGAACTGACCTCTGACTCCATTCTGTTGTATGTCCAAAGCAGAGCCGGACTCCATCTATTTCCTCTCACTTTACTTCTCTGGCTTTCATTCAAGCCACCATCACTGGTGTCTAGAGCAGAGGAAGAATCTTGCCTCCCCAGTGCCACTCTTGCTTCCTTGGAATCCACTCCCTTCACATGGAAGCCAGAGAGATCTTTGAACATAAATCAGATGGGTTCCTTTTCCTGCTCAAAGCATCTCAGCGCCTGCTGACTTGCTCTGCCAGCCCCATCTCACCCTGGTCTTCTTTCTAGCCCATGGGTGCTACTTCTGCCTCAGGGTCTTTGCCATTCTGTTCCCCCCACCTGCCATGCTCTTCCCTCTTGGCTTGGTGAACTCCTACTCATCCTTCGGATGGCACCCTACTGTCTCAGCCCCAGAGGAGTCTTCTCTTGGCTTTAGTCTAAGTTGGATGATTTGCCATCATAACAAACACGACTTCCCATCACTGTTGAATCAAGCAGGACATTTGATTTGTACGATTCTCTCATTCCCACTCATTCCCACTGCAGTGTAAGCTCCACAAAGGCAGGGGCTCTGTCCATCTCGTTCACATTGTGTCCTCTGAGCAGGCACTCAATGTGTGCGAGCTAAGTCGCTTCAGTCATACTTGACTGTTTGCAACCCTGTAGACTAGAGCCCACCAGGCTCCTCTGTCCATGGGTTTCTCCAGGCAAGAATACTGGAGTGGGTTGCCATGCCCTCCTCCAGGGGAATCTTCCCGACCCAGGGATAGAACCTGGGTCTCTTATGTCTCCTGCATCGGCAGGTGGGTTCTTTACCACTAGCACCACCTGTGAAGTCCCCATGCACTGAGTAGACTTGTATAACAAACAAATGGGGGATTTTCTGAGCCTTTGCTATATACTCGCAATTGTGACCCAGCTTGGGACTGTCCTGGGGGTTCAGTGGTTGACTGCACACTTCCAATACAAGGGGCGCAGATTCAATCCCTGGTCAGGGAATTAGGATACACACACACACACACACACACACAACTGTGACCCCCTCCCCCACCGACCACCACCCAAAGTCATATCCTCAAGATGTCCAGTGAAGGACAGCATCTCTCCCACCTGCTCCCCAGAATCATCATGAAGACACCTTTTGAAAACCAGACTTGGTGGATAAGCTCGCCGCTGTCCGAGCTGAGTCTCAGCTTCTCCAGCTCACTATCTGTGCAGCCTTGGGCGCGTTTCTTTCCAAATCGGTCTCTGCTCACTATCTGTGCAGCCTTGGGCGCGTTTCTTTCCAAATCGGTCTCTGCTGTGAGTTAGGGTGGCTGGGCCAGCCATTCCGGTCCACCACGCAAAGCTCTCTGCACGTGCCTGCCATGTATCAGTGACTCCTATTTGCTTGCAGTTAACAGCAGTCGCATGGAAGTCACAGGCAGTGCCCCCTCTACCCCCTCACCCCCTCACCCCCCAGCAGTGTTTCGCTGTTTATGTAGGTATTTTTGCACCTGCTTATCTCCTGGGGCCTCATAAGTCCACTACACCTGTGGCTGGGCTGCGCTGATTCACACTGTCAATTGACAGATGAGGAGAAATGTTCACTCCAGGAGCCTGAAACCGGGTAAGTGGAGGATCTGGGACGCCAGCACGGCGTGCTCGGGCTGCATCAACCCGTGTGTGGGGGGCAGGACTAGCCCCCTCCCAGGAGAGGAGCTCTGCGCCCCCCCACCCGGTCCTTTGCCAGCTCTGCCTCCGGTCCCCGGAGTAGCTGCCCCCTGTGTGTGTGCCGAATGGTTATCAATTTGGGGGCTGCGGGAGTGGCGGACGGAGTCTTACCTGTCTCGGTGCAGGGCCAACCTGCCCTGGGTACCGGTGGCGGCGGCGGCGTCTGAGGCGGAAGGAGATAGAAATGGCTGTGAGGTGGGAGAACCTTCTGGGTTCCTTTTCCCTCGCAGCCAGAGTTTGAAAAGACAGCGGTGGCCTTCCCTCCGGCCCCGCCTGCTGAGAGAGGCTCCTCGAAGGTCAAACTCCAAATTCCAGCCTGGGCTTACTGCAGGGGTTAGAGGAAGCGTCAATGATCTCCCCCAGGGCGGTAGGAGAGGCCCCGGGCCAGCCCCAACCCTGAACTTGAACTTGAACTTGAACTCTGAGCAGGTCCCAGAGGGGAAGATGGGCTGACCTGAGCCCCGCCCACATGGCCCCACCTCCTCACCTGGTGGGGGGCCCATGGCAACGAGGGGGCGGGCAGCGGCTGCCGCCCGGGGCGCGTCCTGCCCGCTCGCCCACTCTGCCACTGGCCCGCCTCGGCGCTGGGGACAGGCGGGCTTGGGACGAGCTGGACGCGGGGGAGGGGAGAGGCTGGCAGGGGACGCAGGGGACAGAGGGACAGTCCCAGGAGGGCACTCGCGGCGGCCCCACCGCTGGGACAGCACCAGTAACAGTGACCACCTTTGTTCGATTCCTTTGCCCTGCGCTTTCCAGACCGAGGCAGGACAAAGGCAGGCGCCTGGAGCCCAGAGGAGTTGTCAGGAGTGACTGAGCCCGTGGCCGGGGGCCCGCAAGACCAGGACAGGCAGTAGGGGACCGCGGAAGGCTTGCACTGGATGCTCAGAGCATTCAAAAAAAAATTTTTTTTTTAAAGAAAAAGGATAGTTACTAGCGTTTGCAAAACAAGGGATTGAATGACTCTGGATTTCCCAGTTTACCAGAACAATCTGAAGATCTGGCCATTCCACATGGCCGCAGGACAGCCACTGGCTAGAGCAGGGTGCTGGCCGCCTCCCCACCACCACCACCACAGAGGCCACCTCCGGCCTCCTTCCCTTGACCTGGGCCCTGGGTGGGGGCAGCCCCTGGCTCAGAGCAGTTCAGAAAGCATGGTGAGAATCGACATGCTCCAGGCTCCATTCTGAATGCTTCCACATCTCTGCTCACTTGGTCTTTCCAACAAGCCTCCTGGACTGATAGTATTATGTCTATTTTACTGATGAGAAGACAGAGGTAGAGATGGGTGAGTGGCTTGCCCAGGTCACCAGCTGTGAGTGGCAGAACCAGGATTTGAACCCAGAGCGTTTCTTCCAGAGCGCTGCAGGGCCTGTGGAGGTGGCGTAGAAACAACCTCAGTGGACAGAGGCGGCCTGGATGCGCAGACACTCAGCGATTGGACCGACATCAGCATGAGCAGGGGACCTGCCTAGGGCGAAAGATGGACAGAAGGAACAGCTGGAATCAGAAAAGGTGGCTGGCGGACAGACAGCCGGGGAATGGACAGTCTGTGACTGCAGACTCAACACCAGAAAGGCAGAACAGGCTCCATCAAGCCAAGATCCAGTCCTGACTTCGTAGGGGCATGTCTGGGGGATCAGGGGCATGTTCCCTGGTTACAGTGCTACAAACAAAGCACACAGATGGGTGAGAAAGCAGACGGCACCGTGGTGGGCAGGAGAGCTACGGCCCAGCCACGACTCAGCTCCAACTGGGGGAACACAGGCCAAATGGGGCCAGACCTTCAATTGTTCTGGAAAAATGACAAGTCCAGAATTTTAGCCTTATGGTTATTTATCTATGAGGGCTGATTGCGGCCCACTGGTCCCTGGAACGTTGCTTCCTACAGTTTCTCTCATTGTCCAGCTTCTTTGGCTCTTGTTCGATACTGTAAAGAGTAGAAAATGAGGCTTCCCTGGTGGTTCAGTGGCTGAGACTCTGCACACTCAATGATAGGGATAGTGTAAATGGACAAAATAGGTGATTCAATAGTTAATTCCATGACGGGAGTGTAAGTAGAAAAAATATGAGAGACCCTTGTAAGTTAATGATCACTCAAGAGGGCAGGTTTGCTCAACCACAAAATCAAGCTGACTTGCTTAGCAACAAAACCACATAGCAGGAGCATGAGACATGTCCCCACTGCCCCCTAAAAATGGTGGCATGAGACCACATACTGCCCAGTAAGCTCAGTAAGTTTATGACCCCCTGAGATAACCTCTCTGCACACTTGAAAAACAACAATTTGACCATGTGTATGCTTGCTTAGTCACTCAATCATGTCTGACTCTTTGCGACCCTATGGACTATATAACCCCCCAGGCTCCTCTGTCCATGGGATTCTCCACACAAGAATACTGGAATGGGTTGCTATTTCCTTCTCCAGGGGATCGTCTTGATCCAGGGATTGAACCGGCATTTCCTGAGTCTCCTGCACTGGTGGGAGGACTCTTTACCACTCAACTACCCACAATAATTTATAGAACTAGCTTGACCAACTCAGGCTGACCAACTCAAACCTGAAGGAGGAGTTGATGATGGAAGCATGACATCTGTTCAACAAAGACAAACAAGTTCTTCTCCACCTCCCACTTTCCATTGGATTATGAAACTGTAGCCTCAGTTCTCAGGGAGCAGCATTTCTCAGTCACCCACTTGTAACCTTCACAAGCATCCTATTCTAATAAATCACTGCTTATCTATCACTTTGCCTCTCACTCAATTCTTTTCTACACTGAGACATAAAGAATTATGGTACCAGAGTCCTAAGGAGCACCCCCTGAAATGACACCTAACTATTTCACCAACGCAGGGGGGCCTGGTTTGATCACTGGTCTGGGAACTGGATTTCATATGCCACAACTAAGATCCCACATGCCCTAACTAAGACCTTGCACAGCCAAATAAATATTTTTTTAAATAGAATAGGAGAGAGGGTGGTGCAACCGCTTTGGGGAATCTTTTGGAAGTTTCTTATGAAGTTAGCATATTCCTACCCTCTTGCCCAGTTGCTTTGTCGTGTCCAACTCTATGCAACTCCAGGGACTGCAGCCCGCCAGGCTCCTCTGTCCATGGGATTCTTCAGGCAAGAATACTGGAGTGGATTGCCATTTCCTTCTCCAATCTCTACCCTTCTCTAGTTCATTCCACCACTTTTATCACTGTAATTTGCTTGAGGGAAACCATGATATATTTTTTAATGGCCCTGGCACTGAGCCATACTGAGCCCAGTATCCCCAAACTGACACCTAAATTGGTCCCAGATGGAAAGGGGAAACTATTGCTCTTACATTGGTCTTTCCTTCCTGCAAGCCTAATGCAGGTCACATGTGAAGTGGTTTTCCATCTCTGAGGACTAATCTCTGCTGACAGTGGCCTGCATGTCACACTGAGTCTCCTGAGCTGGACAGTCTCTCTCCAGAGAACTGATAGGTGGGGTAGGGTGGGGGATGGCTGACGGAAAATAGTGAAAGTGTTAGTTGCTCAGTCTTATCTGATTTTTTGCAACCCCATGGACTGTAGCCCACCAGGCTCCTCTGTCCATGGAATTCTCCAGGCCAGAATACTGGAGTAGGTTGTCATTCTCTTCTCCAGGGGATCCTCCTGACCCAGGGATTGAACGTAGGTCTCCTGCATTGCAGGCAGATTTTTTTTTTACCATCTGAGCCACCAGGGAAGCCTATGACCCAGCAATTCCGCTCTTAGTTGTTTATCAGGAGAAATGAAAGCATAAGTTCCACAAAGACTTTACACAAATGTTCAGAGCAGCCTTGCTCACAATAGCCTCAAAGGGGAAAAACAGCTCAGGGCTGATCAACAGAAAAATGGACAAACTGTGATGCATTCATACTGTAAGCAGAGAGGGTAGGTAGGGATTCACTGGAGAGAGAGAACCAGGCTTGGCTTTCCTGACAGAAGAGAACCCTTTATGGTCTAAGCCATTTTGTGATCTAAGCTTGGCCATAATGCTCACCCTTGAATAGGTCTCAGTAATTGATGATTTTAGGGGAACAAAGGGAGATGGTGAAGGACAGGGAAGCCTGGCATCCATAGGATCCCAGAGTTGGACAAGACTTAGGGACCGAACAACAACAACAAAGGAACTAAGAAATGAACAGGGAAATGGCAATCAGACAATGGTGCAGTGATAAGGCAGGGTCCTGGTTCCTCCTCCAGGGATACACGTAATAACATAACTGAGTTCTGCAGACACTAAGGCCCCCACCCGGGTGGAGGGTGGAAGGATGTTGTTGACCCTCCTGACTTCATCAACTAATAAAGCTTGGACCCTGTCACCCTTTGCCCCAATTCTATGCTGAATTCTCCTCTGCTTAAGTCCTTTCATGAATATATATGTGCCTGTAGCTTAAAAACTTCCCCAATTTTGCTGTTCTGGGAAACACTGCTTTGGGAAAGATCCTTATGTTCTCCCCACTTGCTGCAAGTAATAATAAATACTTCCTTCTCCTTATCTTTGGTTTGGTTACTGGCTCAACACCCACCAAGAGGCAAGCTCAGTTTTCAGGTAACAATACTCTGTGGAGAAACACATTTGGTTTTAGTAGGACAAACTAATGACATAAAGCCACGTATGAATCTCAGAAATATGCCAGGCACAAACACACCTTATGATTCCATTTATGGGAAGTTCAAGAACAGGAAAGATGAATCTATGGTAATAAAGTCAAGAGATCCGAGTACTTTCTGGGGAGAAGAAAATTTCTGTATCTTAAGTGGTAACTATATGGGTATATACCACTGTTCAAATCTTTTGGACTGAATAAGATTTGTGCATTTCATTGTATGCAAATTACACCTTTGAAAAAAAACAGGGTAGAAGGTGCAAATGGTGCGTTTGGCAAATCAGCTCTTGCTTCTCTGAGAGTGGAGGCTGTGGTCTTTACTCAGATCTTACCTCCCAGGGTTTAGCTCCAGTTCATTGTCTCCATGTAAGAAGGTGGGTCCCAGGTCATCAAAGTGCCTGACTTGGCAAGAGAATCCCAAAGTCTCCATTTTTATATGGACTCTCTGAGGTTGATGGGGTGGTTTGGAATGAACAGAAACAGATACAACTGCTGTACAGCCATCCTTCTGTATCTGTAGCTTCTGTATCCTAGGATTCAATCCCATACAGACCAAAAATATTCAGGGGCAAAAAATCCGAAAAGTTCCCAAAACCAAAATTTGAACTTGTCACATGTTGGCAACTATTTATAAAGCATGTACATCGTATTAAGCAGTAGAAGTAATCTAAAGATCATTTAAAGTGTACAGGAGGAAGTGGTACGTGTAGTTTATACGACAGTACTATGCCTTCTATATAAGGAGCATGAGCGTCCTCCAGTTTTGGTGTCCATGGGTCCTGGAACAAACCGCCTGTAGACACAGAGGAACCACTGTGGGTATCAAGTGATGCATGTATGGTGTTCAGTCGGTAACCCTGTGTGATATTGTGGTTCATACTAAGAAATATATATTTTGTCTTTACCTCTGTTTCTGGCTTCTCTGGTGACTCAGATGGTAAAGAATCTGCCTGCAATGCAGGAGAGGAAGATCCCCTGGAGAAGGGAATAGCTACCCACTCCAATATTCCTACTTGGAGAACCCCCTGGGCAGAGAAGCCTGGCAAGCTACAGTCCATGAGCTCACAAAGAGTCAGACATGACTGAAGCAACTTAGCATGCTCAGAAGTGTTTTTGTTTTGTTAATGAGATGATTTTGGGGCCTCAGATTGGTTGTCAGGGGAACTGACCAGGTGTTCAGAGGGTTGAACTGGGAGTCGGGGGTAGGAAGGGAAGGGCTGAAGCTTGATTCAGTTGCCAATAGCCAATGACTTAGTCAATCATGTTGTTCAGTAGCTCAGTTGTGTCCGACTCTTTGCGACCCCATGCACTACAGCAGGCCGGGCTTCCCTGTCCTTCACCATCTCCTGGAGCTTGCTCAAACTCATGTCCGTTGAGTCGGTGATGCCATCC
The DNA here is from genome assembly GCF_002263795.3 of Bos taurus. Lineage (NCBI taxonomy): Eukaryota > Metazoa > Chordata > Mammalia > Artiodactyla > Bovidae > Bos > Bos taurus. Next base: position 22,508,439 of record NC_037352.1, on the reverse strand, counting down.
AACCATCTCATCCTCTGTCATCCCCTGATGCTACTTCCAGGTAGACAGAGTCTGGTGCAGGTGTCAGGGCATTGCGTGGTGGCCAGGAGAGGGGTCTGGGGAGAGGGACCCACAGGTTGATATTGGTCCCACAATCTTACCCAGTTTCCCCAAGTCATGTCCCCTGCTAGTCTGGAGTCCAGGCTGAGCTCTGTGTGAGGTCATAATTCCTTCCTGTACTCTTTACAGTCTTTTAGAAACATACCTCACCTACTCACACACTATACTCCAATATTGCTGTTTATAGTAACAACTGAAAAGATCAAACCTTCACAACACTGAAATAGGTGAGCTGTCCTGACCAATAGGCAAGGGTAGTGCAGTGAGCCCAGTGGGGGATAAAACGAGAGACATTTTTGATCTTAGAAACTGTGAGACCTGGCTGCAAACGATATTCACAACACCCTCTTGGCAGAAGATGAAATGAGATGCCACTGAGAAACACTGGCCAACAGAAGGTGGTCAGTCCATGCTGGCTCCTTCCCTCTTCCCAGACATAAACCCCAGTTACCCGTCTTGCGTCTAGTTGCCACCGAGAATCTCAAACCTTCTATATATAACGAGAAATCTTTATGATGGCTTCAACCAGTAAACACTGCGTTCTCTGTCTCTCTGGTTTTGTTTGTTCGTTTCTCCCAGAATCACGTTTCCAACAAATCTGGGACGTGGGTGGCCTTTCACCCATGGTGGCTTCAGAACAGTGTGCAGGTTAAGAGCCCAGAGATGGGGTCAGGCAGACCCCAACCTCCTTGAGACCCCAACCTCCTTCTGGCTCCTCTGCCGCCAGCTGTGTGTTCTCATGTAAATGACTCAAGCACTCTGAACCCAGATTTTCTTATCTGAGACAGGGGATGTCATAATAGTAATGCAGAGCCATTTTACCAGGAAGACTCAACAAACTAGACCATATCACATTCTTTATAATTGTTGTTCAGTTGCTAAGTTGTGTCCAGCTTTTGGTAACCACATGGACGGCACATGCCAGGCTTCCCTGTCCTTCACTGTCTCCCTGAGTTTGCCAAACTCATGTCCATTGAGTTGATTCTTCATAGTACAGTACTAAGATGTTGTTTTTCTTTTCTCTCTCATTACTTCATGAATGTCTAGTGGAGTTTCTGGAAAACTACAAGACCTGAGATGTTACAACAGAACGAATGCAGAAGCAGATGTCCTCATCCAGCTGTCTTCTATTCAACTAGACATTCAAGAGATTTGCAAACATGTAAAACAATGGCTGTGCTTTGCTGGAGCAGCCGTGAAGAGATACCCCATGCCCAAGTAAGAGAAACCCAAGTAAAACGGTAGGTGTTGCAAGAGGGCATCAGAGGGCAAACACACTGAAACCATACTCACAGAAAACTAGTCAATCTAATCACACTAGGACCACAGCCTTGTCTAACTCAATGAAACTAAGCCATGCCCATGGGGCAACCCAAGACGGGTGGGTCATGGTGGAGAGATCTGACAGAATGTGGTCCACTGGAGAAGGGAATGGCAAACCACTTCAGTATTCTTGCCTTGAGAACCCCATGAACAGTATGAAAAGGCAAAATGATAGGATACTGAAAGAGAAACTCCCCAGGTCAGTTAGGTGCCCAATATGCTACTGGAGATCAGTGGAGAAATAACTCCACAAAGAATGAAGGGATGGAGCCAAAGCAAAAGAATACCCAGCTGTGGATGTGACTGGTAATAGAAGCAAGGTCCGATGCTGTAAAGAGCAATATTGCATAGGAACCTGGAATGTCAGGTCTATGAATCAAGGCAAATTGGAAGTGGTCAAACAAGAGATGGCAAGAGTGAACGTTGACATTCTAGGAATCAGCGAACTGAAATGGACTGGAATGGGTGAATTTAACTCAGATGACCATTATATCTACTACTGCGGGCAGGAATCCCTCAGAAGAAATGGAGTGGCCATCATGGTCAACAAGAGAGTCCGAAATGCAGTACTTGGATGCAATCTCAAAAACGACAGAATGATCTCTGTTCGTTTCCAAGGCAAACCATTCAATGTCACAGTAATCCAAGTCTATGCCCCAACCAGCAGCGCTGAAGAAGCTGAAGTTGAATGGCTCTATGAAGACCTACAAGACCTTTTAGAACTAACACCCAAAAAAGATGTCCTTTTCATTATAGGGGACTGGAATGCAAAAGTAGGAAGTCAAGAAACACCTGGAGCAACAGGCAAATTTGGCCTTGGAATACGGAATGAAGCAGGGCAAAGACTAATAGAGTTTTGCCAAGAAAATACACTGGTCATAACAAACACCCTCTTCCAACAACACAAGAGAAGACTCTATACATGGACATCACCAGATGGTCAACACCAAAATCAGATTGATTATATTCTTTGCAACCAAAGATGGAGAAGCTCTATACAGTCAGCAAAAACAAGACCAGGAGCTGACTGTGGCTCAGACCATGAACTCCTTATTGCCAAATTCAGACTTAAATTGAAGAAAGTAGGGAAAACCACTAGACCATTCAGGTATGACCTAAATCAAATCCCTTATGATTATACAGTGGAAGTGAGAAACAGATTTAAGGGCCTAGATCTGATAGACAGAGTGCCTGATGAACTGTGGAATGAGGTTTGTGACATTGTACAGGAGACAGGGATGAAGACCATCCTCATGGAAAAGAAATGCAAAAAAGCCAAATGGCTGTCTGGGGAGGCCTTACAAATAGCTGTGAAGAGAAGAGAAGTGAAAAGCAAAGGAGAAAAGGAAAGATATAAACATCTGAATGCAGAGTTCCAAAGAATAGCAAGAAGAGATAAGAAAGCCTTCCTCACCGATCAATGCAAAGAAATAGAGGAAAACAACAGAATGGGAAAGACTAGAGATCTCTTCAAGAAAATCAGAGATACCAAAGGAACATTTCATGCAAAGATGGGCTCGATAAAGGACAGAAATGGTATGGACCTGACAGAAGCAGAAGATATTAAGAAGAGATGGCAAGAATATACAGAAGAACTGTACAAAAAAGAGCTTCACAACCCAGATAATCACGATGGTGTGATCACTGACCTAGAGTCAGACATCCTAGAATGTGAAGTCAAGTGGGCCTTAGAAAGCATCACTACGAACAAAGCTAGTGGAGGTGATAGAATTCCAGTTGAGTTATTCTAAATCCTGAAAGATGATGCTGTGAAAGTGCTGCACTCAATATGCCAGCAAATTTGGAAAACTCAGCAGTGGCCACAGGACTGGAAAAGGTCAGTTTTCATTCCAATCCCAAAGAAAGGCAATGCCAAAGAATGCTCAGACTACCACACAATTGCACTCATCTCACACGCTAGTAAAGTCAAGTTCAAAATTCTCCAAGCCAGGCTTCAGCAATATGTGAACCGTGAACTTCCTGATGTTCAAGCTGGTTTTAGAAAAGGCAGAGGAACCAGAGATCAGATTGCCAACATCCGCTGGATCATCAAAAAAGCAAGAGAGTTCCAGAAAAACATCTATTTCTGCTTTATTGACTATGCCAAAGCCTTTGACTGTGTGGATCACAATAAACTGTGGAAAATTCTGAAAGAGATGGGAATACCAGACCACCTGATCTGCCTCTTGAGAAATCTGTATGCAGGTCAGGAAGCAACAGTTAGAACTGGACATGGAACAACAGACTGGTTCCAAATAGGAAAAGGAGTTCATCAAGGCTGTATATTGTCACCCTGCTTATTTAACTTATATGCAGAATACATCATGAGAAACACCGGACTGGAAGAAACACAAACTGGACTCAAGATTGCTGGGAGAAATATCAATAACCTCAGATATGCAGATGACACCACCCTTATGGCACAAAGTGAAGAGGAACTCAAAAGCCTCTTGATGAAAGTGAAAGAGGAGAGTGAAAAAGTTGGCTTAAAGCTCAACATTCAGAAAACAAAGATCATGGCATCCGGTCCCATCACTTCATGGGAAATAGATGGGGAAACAGTGGAAACAGTGTCAGACTTTATTTTTCTGGGCTCCAAAATCACTACAGATGGTGACTGCAGCCATGAAATTAAAAGATTCTTACTCCTTGCAAGGAAAGCTATGACCAACCTAGATAGCATATTCAAAAGCAGAGACATTACTTTGCCAACAAAGGTTCGTCTAGTCAAGGCTATGGTTTTTCCTGTGGTCATGTATGGATGTGAGAGTTGGACTGTGAAGAAGGCTGAGCGCTGAAGAATTGATGCTTTTGAAGTGTGGTGTTGGAGAAGACTCTTGAGAGTCCCTTGGACTGCAAGGAGATCCAACCAGTCCATTCTAAAGGAGATCAGCCCTGGGTGTTTGGAAGGAATGATGCTAAAGCTGAAACCGCAGTACTTTGGCCACCTCATGCGAAGAGTTGACTCATTGGAAAAGACTCTGATGCTGGGAGGGATTGGGGGCAAGAGGAGAAGGGGACGACAGAGGATGAGATGGCTAGATGGCATCACTGACTCGATGGACGTGAGTCTGAGTGAACTCGGGGAGTTGGTGATGGACAGGGAGGCCTGGCGTGCTGCGATTCATGGGGTCACAAAGAGTCGGACACGACTGAGTGACTGACCTGTTCTGATCTGATCTGAAAACAATGCCGGTCTTCTCACTAAATCTTTCTGGGAAGTCTGGTGGTTTTTCATAAAAGTATTACTTATTTAACATATAATGGGTTTCTTACTGTTCTTTTAAAATTAATGTATTTAATTATTTCTCCATTTAAGAATCTAATTCAGTAAAATATCTCTATCTATTAATATAACCCATATAAATGAAGTCAAAGAATCCTGAGATCAAAAAGTTTGAGAATCGCTGTGCTGTGACAAACTTAATCAGAACCTGTGGCTCTGGGAAGAGTCTTCGAAATGGTCTAAACCCAAATCCATACAGTTCATTAAAAGGTATGTTCTGATCAAAGTGAACCCTACCTGGGAAGCCTGTTCTTGGCCATAGGGTCTTTGATGGAAAGTTGTTTGTAAGTCAGGAGACCTTGCGGGTCAGCGTATAGTGTGGATCGTTAATGAATCAACAAGGATTCTCCTTAATCACTAAACACTTTAACAGCAGGTCATCTGTGACGGCGAGGTTGAAGTTTGGAGTGTGACTTCAACACACTTGGAGATTATTGGAGTGGAACAGCATCCCGTGAAAGCCAGCTTGACCAACACTGCCCCCAGCATGAGTCTGGATTACAAGAGACGGTTGTAGTGACAGCTCAAGGTCATTGGCATCCTTCCAGCATGTGACCAGCCATAAGACTTGTACTCAGTCCCTGGGCTCTGCTTCCCGTGTTTGGTTAAATCCTGGTTCTACTAAATTAGTGGATCACTGTCGCCTCTCTACTTCACCACACTGGTCCTGGGTGTTCTCCATTAGTCAAATATTTAGTTAGGGTAGTTGTTAGGGTTAAGGGTAGATAGCATCACCAACTCAATGAACAGGAATCTGAGCAAACTTCAGGAGATAGTGGAGGACAGAGGAGCCTGGTGTGCTGTAATCCACGGGGTTGTGAAGAGTCAGACATGACTTAGCAACTGAACAATGATAAGGAGTGAGTAAAAGAATTATCTGAGGTGGACACTAGCCAGTGAAATCTGCCCTTCCCCCTTCCTGCACGACATGTGTGTCTGGGTGTGACCGCTGGCTTGAGAAGGCATGTGACCTAGGCGATCTCTCTCTCTCTCTTGCTTAAGACGGATCTCCGGCCAGAGCTGTCGCCCCTTCCTGCCTTTCCTCTGGTCAGGACAGTGACAATCAGATGGTCTTGGAGGCACCTGTGGAGGCCAGCAGCTGGGGTCCCTGGCAAAGCAGGGAAGTTGCCAAAGTGGAGACTCTCTGTGGACTGAGAAATGCAACTGAAAGGGCTTCATTTCTTAAATCATGTCATCACTGGGACTCTGGTTGTAACAGCACAGCCTTCTGTCCTAAAACATACAAGCAAAGCATTTGGATGAATGGCATCATCAACTCAATGGACATGAGTCTGAGCAAACTCCAAGAGGTAGTGAAGGACAGGGAAACCTGGTGTGACCGAACAACAACCCAGCATTTGGAAGAGTTCGTGCCTATGATAATCGCTAAGATTTGCAGTCAGGATCCGGGGGTCCTGCTCTGGAAGGACACACCTTTTCTTGTCTCTCATCACTGGAAACACACACAAAATACATTCTTAATCTTTGACGGTGCAGAAGAGACATTTCAATTTGCTTTTATTTTTAGTTTTTAAACTTATTTTATTGATATATAGTTGATTTATAATGTTAATTTCTGCTGTACGGCAAAGTTATTCAGTTATACATGTATATATATTCTTTTTAATATCCTTTTCCACAATAGATTATCCTAGAATATTGAAGAGTTCCCTATCCTATACAGTAGGACCTTGCTGCTTATCCATTCTATATAATAGTAAACGAAGATCATGGCATCCGATCCCATCACTTCATGGCAAATAGATGGGGAAAAAGTGGACATAGTGGCAGTCCAAAATCACTGCAGACAGTGACTGCAGCCAGGAAATTAAAAGATGTCTGCTCCTTGGAAGAAAAGCTATGACAATACTACACAGTGTATTAAAAGGCAGAGACATCACTTTGCTGACACAGGTCTCCCTAGTCAAAGCTGTGGTTTTTCCAGTAGTCATGTACGGATGTGAAAGTTGGACCATAAAGAAGGTTGTACTCGATTTAGCAACTGAACAACAAGAAATAATAATTTGCATCTGCTCATCCCAAATTCCCAGTCTTCCCCTCCCTCTCCTCCCTTGGCAGTCACAGGTCTGTTCTCTATTTGACTTTGCTTTCAAACTTCATGCAGTGTATGATCTGAGCAAGTCACTCTCCAAAGATTCTTCATCATCTGCTAAACAAGAGAGAAATAGTATTGCCTCCCACCCAGGGGAGCTGGTGAGGCTTCAACAATATAATCCATGTAAACTGTTGAAGTTTCTTCTGCAAGGGCTGAATAATTGTGTGCTCTCATTTTAGTGATCGCTTTCAATATTTCTAGCAGAGATGTCTCGTAACTTTCCACCTATTGCAATTGTTCTGAATCTCCATCTGGCTGTTGCATCAAGCAGGTGTTTTGCCAGCCAGTGAAAGCCTTCCTTGGCGATCAGTGCAAAGAAACAGGAAAACAACAGAATGGGAAAGACTAGAGATCTAGAGATCACTTCAAGAAAATTAGAGATACCAAGGGAACATTTCACACAAAGATGGACACAATAAAGGACAGAAATAGTATGGACCTAACAGAAGCAGAAGATATTAAGATGAGGTGGCAAGAATACACAGAAGAACTATACAAAAAAAGATCTTCATGACCCAGATAATCACGATGGTGTGATCACTCACCTAGAGCCAGACATCCTGGAATGTGAAGTCAAGGGGGCCTTAGGAAGCATCACTGTGAACAAAGCTAGTGGAGGTGATGGGATTCCAGTTGAGCCCCTTCAAATCCTGAAAGATGATGCTGTGAAAGTGCTGCACTCAATATGCCAGAAAATTTAGAAAACTCAGCTGTGGCCACAGGACTGGAAAAGGTCAGTTTTCATTCCAATCCCAAAGAAAGGCAATGCCAAAGAATGCTCAAACTACCACACAATTGCACTCATCTCACATACTAGCAAAGTAATGCTCAAAATCATTCAAGCCAGGCTTCAGCAGTACGTGAACCAAGAACTTCCAGATGTTCATGCTGGATTTAGAGAAGGCAGAGGAGCCAGGGATCAAATTGCCAATATTCATTGGATCATAGGAAAAGCAAGAGAATTTCAGAAAAATATCTACTTCTGCTTCATTGACTATGCCAAAGCTTTTGACTGTGTGGATCACAACAAACTGTGAGAAATTCTTAGTGAAGTGAAAGTCGTTCAGTCATGTCTGACTCTTTTCGACACCATAGAGTCCTTGGAATTCTCTAGGCCAGAATATTGGAGTGGGTAGCCTTTCCCTTCTCCAGGGCATCTTCCCAACCCAGGGATGGAAGCCAGGTCTCCCACATTGCAGGCAGATTCTTTACCAGTTGAGTCACAAGGGAAGCCCAAGAATACTGGCATAGATAGATTATCCCTTTCCTAGGGGATCTTCCCAACCCAGGAATGGAACTGGGGTCTCCTGCATTGCAGGTGGATTCTTTACCAACTGAGCTATCAGGGGGAGATTCTTAAAGAGATAGGAATACCAGACCACCTTACCTGCCTCCTGAGAAATAGGTATACAGGTGAAGAAGCAACAGTTAGAACCAGACATGGAACAACAGACTGGTTCAAAATTAGGAAAAGAGTGTGTCAAGGCTGTATTTTGTCACTCTGCTTATTTAACTTATATGCAGAGTACATCATGTAAAATGCTGGGCTGGATGAAGCACAAGCCAGAATCAAGACTGCCAGTAGAAATACCAAGATATGCAGATGACACCACCCCTATGGCAGAAAGCAAAGAGGAATTAAAGAGCCTCTTGATGAAAATTAAAGAGGAGAGTGAAAAAGGTAGTTTAAAATTCAACATTCAAAAAACTAAGATCATGGCATCCGGTCCCATTACTTCATGGCAAATAGAAGGAGAAACAATGGAAACAGTGATAGACTTTATTTTCTTGGGCTCCAAAATCACTGCAGATGGTGACTACAGCCATGAAATTAAAAGACGCTTGCTCCTTAGAAGAAAAGCTATGACAAACCTAGACAGCATATTAAAAAGCAGAGACATTACTTTTCTGACAAAGGTCCGGCTAGTCAAAGCTATGGTTTTTCCAGTAGTCATGTATGGATGTGAGAGCTGGACAGTAAAAAAGGCTGAGCACCAAAGAAATGATGCCTTCAACTGTGGCATCACAGGAGAAGACTATTGAGAGTCCCCTGGACAGCAGGAGATCAAACCAGTCAATCCTGAAGAAAATTAACCCTGAATATTCATTGGAACCATTCAACTTCAGCTTCTTCAGCGTTACTGGTTGGGGCATAGTCTTGGATTACTGTGATATTGAATGGTTTGCCTTGGAAACAAACAGAGATCATTCTGTCATTTTTGAGACTGCATCAAAGTACTGCATTTCAGACTCTTTTGTTGACCATCATGGCTACTCCATTTCTTCTAAGGGACTCCTGCCCACAGTAGTAGATATAATGGTCATCTGAGTTAAATTCACCCATTCCAGTCCATTTTAGTTCTCTGATTCCTAGAATGTCGACGTTCACTCTTGCAATCTCCTGTTTGACCACTTCCAATTTGCCTTGATTCATGGACCTGACATTCCAGGTTCCTATGCAATATTGCTCTTTACAACATCGGACCTTACTTCTATCACCAGTCACATCCACAATTGGGTATTGTTTTTGCTTTGGCTCCATCCCTTCATTCTTTGTGGAGTTATTTCTCCACTGATCTCCAGTAGCATATTGGGCAGCTACCGACCTGGGGAGTTTCTCTTTCCGTATCCTATCATTTTGCCTTTTCATACTGTTCATGGGGTTCTCAAGGCAAGAATACTGAAGTGGTTTGCCATTCCCTTCTCCAGTGGACCACATTCTGTCAGACCTCTCCACCATGACCCGTCCATCTTGGGTGGCCCCACACGGCATGGCTTAGTTTCACTGAGTTAGACAAGGCTGTGGTCCATGTGATCAGATTGACTAGTTTTCTGTTGACATCACAGCCGTAGTTGTTACAGGAGCAAAAGCTTATGCACTCAACACACAGATCAAGCAAACCAAAAGGCTGGAGTTTGGAGCAGAGAAAGTTTATTGCAGGGTCAACCAAGAACAAGTGGCTCAAATTTCAAAAAATCTGAACTCCCCGGTGGTTTGGGCAAAAAGTTTTCATAGACAAAATGTGGGCAAGGGTTGGAGATGTGCGACTTTGTTCTGATTGGTTGGTGGTGAGGTAACAGGGTGGTGCTCCAGGGATCTTGTGCTCAGTGGAAAATTACCTCCTCCACCTGGGTGGGAGCCTTAGTTCAAAGACATGGTTTTGCTTGTTCCTCAAGGAGGAACCAAAATCCTGCTTTAACACTGGGCTATTGTCTCAAGACTGCTCCTCCCTTGTTTCTGCATTCCCTCCCTTTCCTGATTAGCAACTGTTTGATCCTGCCCTTGGGAACTTAGGAATGGTCAAGGAGGCTGAATAAAGCCTATTTCCTATAAACAAGAAACAGGGACATAGAAAGGATTTGTATCCAGGAACTTTACAGGGGCCTACTCAGTTTCACCCGCCAAATATGGCCCCCTGCTTGTTGTTATAAATAAAGTTTTGTTGGAACACAGTCATGCCATTTATTTGCATTTTGTTTCTGACTGCTTTGTGCTACAGTGGTAGATTTGAGTACTTGTGACAGAGACCATATGGGCTGCAAAGCCTAAAATATTTACCATCTGGATCTTACAGAAAACTTTTGCTGTCCCTTAACCTATAGCATCACTCAATGAGTTAGCATCCCCAGAGTTTGGGGCACTAACAGGAAAGATTTTCATCCCTACTTTTCCCTTTCAGAAGACAACACAGCCAACTGGTTGGGGAAATGTCAGTGGAAAGAATGTAGTCTGGTAACTCTCTGGTAACAAAGATATGTCATTCTCAGAAACCTTCCAAGGGAATTCCCTGACAGGCCAGTGGTTAGGACTCTACCTTTCCACCATTCTGGAGCTTCCCACATGTGGTAAAGAACCGCCTGCTAATGCAGGAGACATAAGCAGGTTTGATCCCAGGGTCAGGAAGATCCCCTGAAGGAGGGCATGGCAACCCACTCCAGTATTCTTGCCTGGAGAATTCCATGGACAGAGGAGCCCGGTGGGCTACAGTCCACAAGGTTGCAAAGAGTGGGACACAACAGAAGTGACTTAGCATGCAGACACATTTCCGCTGCAGGGGACACTGGTTCTATCCCTGGTTGGGGAATGATCCTTTAATCCCTCAAGCTATGTGATGCAGCAAAAACAAAACAAAAAAGCCCTCCAGTCTGACCATCAATATGGTTACTTTGGGGACTTCCCTGGTCACCCAGTGGTTAAAACTCTGAGCTCCCAATGCAGGGGTCTTGGGTTTGATCCCTGGTCAGTGAAGTAAGATCCTGAATGCCAACTGGTGTGTCCCCTTCCCCAAAAAAAGTTATTTTGAGACTTTTAATAAAATATATAATCTCTCTATATCTTTGTTAAAGCCACTGAGAGAAGAAACGAACAGGATAGGATTGTGAACAAAGCAATCTCTCAATACTTCTCTCTAGTACATGTATTCATGCTTAAAATCTCAAAATAGAATGCTGTGGGGAAGAAGCTAGATAAAAGAGAGTGCGTGTGGGATGATTCCATTTACGCAAGATTCTAGAAAATGTAGCTGGATCTGCTGTGGCAGCTGATGAACATTTGACTGGGTGAGGGGATGGCAGGACAGATGGATGTTACAAAGTGGCACAAGCTAACTTTTGGAGGTGATGGATCTGTTTATTAGCTGGATTGTAGGTCCTTTCCTGCTGTATAGCACAGAAAACTGTATTCAATACCCTGTGATAAACCATAATGGAAAAGAATGTGAAAAAGTGTGTGTGTATATATATATAACTGAATCACTTTGCTGTAGACCTGAAAGTAACACAGCATTGTAAATCAACTGTGTGTGTGTGTGTGTGTGGGTGTGTGTGTGTGCACACGCGCCACGCATGCATCTGTGCTCAGTCGCTAGTCGTGTATGACTCTCTGGGACCCCATGGACTGTAGCCCACAAGGTTCCTCTGTCCATGGGACTCTACAGGCAAGAATACTGGAGCGGGGTGCCATTTCCTTCTCCACGGGATCCCAGGGATCGAACACGACTCTCCTGCATTGGCAGGCGAATTCTTTACCGCTGAGCCACTGGGGAAGCCCTAATCGGCTATAGTGTTGTTCAGTCGCTCAATCGTGTCCAACTCTTTGCGACCTCATGGGCTGCAGCACAGCAGGCTTCCCTGCCCTTCACCGTCTCCCAGAGCATGCTCAAACTCAACTACACTTCTATTTAAAAAAACAACAAACTCATATGGAAAAAAAAAGTCTTAAAAACAAAACAGTCTTTTTATAAATAGGTTCTTATGGGGAAACACAGACCATCTCAACATGAAACGGAAGCAGTGAGATGCTCCTTCCAGTTCTTCCCCCACAACCCTGCAGAAGGAGATGACTAGTCTGCCCTGTTCTACCACTTCACCCTCCCTGGTTCCTTTTCTGCTCTTCCTGCTGCGCTCTGCGCCTCATCCCAGTGGGTTCATTTCACGGAGCTGGAGCACCTGGCCTCCTTTGCTCTCTGGTCTCCAGTTAGACTTGGCAGTGAGAGGCCAATGGGAGGTCCGAGAATAGCGGAGAGTGGTCGGGGTGTTTGTCCCTCCCCCTCCCCCACCATCCCAGCTCTCCTGCCACCTCCCTGTGGTCCTGGCAGTGTCTTCGTTCCTCCATGGCTGGCTGCTGCTCTGCAGAAGCCCTGTAACATTATTCCCTCCTTCTTTCCAGCCTAGGAATCACAGTTCCCCACAGTGACTCTACGACAGGTGTTTTACTGACCCTTGTTGGTGCCACTGATCATGCTTACATCTCAATAAACTGTCCCTTTACAAAACTATCTTTGGTTGAATTCTTTGGACTGTGATATCTATTTCATGCTCAAACCCTGACTCACAAAGCTTTCAACTGTCTGTAGGACAAATTCCCTATGACAGTCTCTATTGGGACTTTGGGGTTTTGTTGGTGGCTCAGTGGTAAAGAATCAGCCTGCCAGTGCAGGAGATGTGGGTTCGATCCCTGAGTAAGGAAGATCCCCAGGAAAAGAAAATGGCAACCCACCCTAGTATTCTGGCATGGAAAATTCTACGGACAGAGAAGCCTGGAGGGATATAGTCCATGGAGTTGCAGAGAGCAGGACACAAATGAGCGCAAACCAACAAGGCCCCACTTTAAATCCAGGATGATCTCATCTCAAAATATATGTGCAAGATCACTTTCCAAATAAGGTCACCTTTGCAGGTTCTGGAGGTTGCAATTCAGGCATACCTTTGGGGGCCACTATTAAACCTGCTACATTATGGTAAAATAAATAAATAAAAACAGTTTTTTGCATTTTTTTTTTTTCTTCAGGCAATGGGGAGTGTTGTATCATTAAACGCTCTCTTGGGTGTGAGCAACAGAAACTCAACTCAAACTAGCTTAAGAAAAAACATTGGCTCACACAATGAAACGTGGACCCAGTGTCTCAAATCATGCCATCAGGCCTTTATTTCACTGGCTGCTCTGAAGCAGCTTTCTTCTTCACCATGGTCCTAAAAGGCTCCAGCTACCATCCATTCAGGTTCAAGTCCAATAGGAAACAGACTCCCCAGCAAATCTGACAACAGTCCTCACAGTCTCTGATCTGAATCTTAATGGTTTACATGCCTATTTCTGAACAAATCACCTAAGCAACGGAGCGCAAATGCTTTGTCCCTGTTGTCCTTGGCGTTCACTTGCTAAGTCACTAAGTCGTGTCCAACTCTTTGCTACCCCATGAACTGCAGCACACCAGGCTTCCCTGTCCTTCACTATCTCCCAGGGTTTGCTCAAGCTCATGTCCATTGAGTCAGTGATGCCATCCAACCATCTCATCCTCTGTCCCCTTCTCCTCCCGCCTTCAATCTTTCCCAGCATCAGAGTCTTTTCCAGTGAGTCAGCTCTTTGCATCAGGTGGCCAAAGTATTGGAGCTTCAGCTTTCACATCAATCCTTCCAAGGAATATTCAGGGTTAATTTCCTTTAGGATTAACTGGTTTGATCCCCTTGCTGTCCAAGAGACTCTCAAGAATCTTCCCAAACATCACAATTGAATGCATCAATTCTTCAGTGTTCAGCCTTCGTTACGGTCCGACTCTCACATCCATACATGACTACAGGAAAAACCATAACTTTGATTATATTGACATAGTCACTTTGTTGGCAAAGTGATGTCTCTGTCATCCTTGAGTTGTTCCCAAAGAAAACAAAGATTGGTGTTTCCAGAAGGTGGAGGGTGTGCTGGACAGAAAGTCAATGCAAATCCACTTCCCTTGCTCATTGGTTCATTATGAAAATTGGGTGAAAAGTGCTTGGCTGGGGCATAGTTTATGATGGGTTCTCTCATAAACATGTGGCTGTACCCTTCCCTGCTCAGAAACCAAATGCCCCAAATCCCTTCCACGAGAGGGCAGGTGGCCCAAGAATCAAGACAGTCCTTTGTTCTCTTTCTGTAACTCCTTTCCATCACATAATCTCCTGAGGAACATACCCTCCTGTGAACCATTCCAGACTCTTTCTAAAGTTAAACAGTGTAGAGATAAAATGCATGCATGACCCACTGAATTTATTTTCCTTCAAGTAAAAATGAGATTATACTAATAGGATCTTCTGCAACTACACTTTTTTTTCCCTCTTAGCCGTGTTAAAAATGCCTTTCTGTAGTGGTTTATCCATATCTTTCTCATTGTCTTAGTAGCTGAATATTCCAGCTTCTGGATAAACTATAGTTTATTTAACCAGTCCCTTCTTGGAGCAAATGCTGCTGATGCTGCCCAATACCCAGTTTCCTCTTTTCCACTAATCACAGAACGCTCACGTTGCAGATGAGGACATGACATTCCAAATAAAGAGTACAAGTCACAGCCTCCAGATTGGTGTGATCAAGCTCTGACTCGTGGGAAGTGAGCATGGTTGAGGCACTGACATGAGGGTCCTGCCTTTAAAGAAAAGGGGTGTGTCCTCTGCACACCGCTGTACCTGTTCTCACTGGATGGGATGTGCCTGTGGGAAGGAGCTGTCTCAGGCCATACAGATGAGAGAAACACTGAGCAGATGGAGAAACTCGGGCAAGCAGCCCCGACACCTGACAGCCAGCGATGGAGCAGCCAGCCACTCGGTTCTGTGGTTGAAGCCGCTGCTCTTTGGGGTCTCTCTAGTCCAGCCGGTGAGCCAATACTCCTAACGTGAAGTCCTCTAACCAAAAGCAGGGGCATCACCTGGCCACACCCCAGACCTAGGGACTCTTGATGTCTTTTAACAAAATCTCTGGGGGAGTCCGCACACATTATTGTTTTAGAAGGACTGATCTTATACCCTTAATGAAGGGTGGTTCCACTGTCTGCAGTTTTTATTACAAGCAAGGCTGTTGTTATGATTGTGGTCAATGTCTTCTCTTAGACTGGAATCCCTCTAGGTCAGATCCTAGGCATGGGATTGCTGGTCCATGGAAGACTGTTCTTTACAAGAGTTTCTGAGGGTTTTTTGTTTGGCTGGTTTTGATTGTTTTTGTTTTTTTTTTTAAAGATTTTAGAGTGTTTTGGTGGAAAGGCCTGCTAATCTCAGAAAACCTTAATGTGGCAAAGCTTCTTCTAGAAAAAAAGGAAATCACCATACGCCCCCTGGTGGCTATTCCAAGTGGCTAAAAGACCTTGCAAGCCCCAACCTGCGAAGGGTTAGGAAATCCAGAGCAAATGAGGATTGTGCTCTCAAGAGGTCTGGCTTCGTGGCTTCAAGGCTACTCCTCACTAGAACTGCTGTAATGGTCATGCGAGCAAAGGGCTGTTTGCAAGAGTATTGACATTCTGATGCAAGACTGACCAAAAGGAGTCCTAAAAAATGGCTAGATGGGAACATAATTGAGGCACAACAAACCATACGTATAAAAAAATGTCCAATGGATGAAGTTTTTCTTTTTTCGGCCATGCGACATGTGGGATCTTAGTTCCCCAACCAGGGATTGGACCCACACCCCCTTGCACTGGAACCACAGAGTCATAACCACTGGACCACCAGGGAAGTCTCAGGATGAGGTGCTTTTTGTTTTGTTTTTTAAATTGAAGTACAATTGATGTGCAATGTTATATAAATTTCAGTTGTACAACATAGTGATTCACAATTTTAAAGGTTACACTTCATTTGTAGTTGGAGAATTTGGCCATGTTTCCTGAGCTGTGTAATACATCCTTGCAGCTTATTTATTTTGCACAGCATAGTTTGTATCTCCTAATCCCCTACCCTTGTCTTGCCCCTTCCTTCTCCCCACTGGTAACCACTGGTTTGTTCTCTAGATCTGTGAGTGTGTTTCTTTTTCATTATGTTCACTACCTCTATTTCTTATATTCCACTCTTAAGAGATATCATACAGTATTTACCTCTCCCTATCTGACTGACTTCACTAAGCACAATAGCCCTCAAGTTCATCCATGTTCTTACAAATGGCAACATTCTATTTTTTATGGCTGAGTAGAAGGCAATGGCACCCCACTCCAGTACTCTTGCCTGGAAAATCCCATGGACGGAGGGGCCTGGTGGGCTGCAGTCCATGGGGTCGCTAAGAGTCGGACCTGACTGAGCGACTTCACTTTCACTTTTCACTTTCATGCATTGGAGAAGGAAATGGCAACCCACTCCAGTGTTCTTGCCTGGAGAATCCCAGGGACGGGGGAGCCTGGTGGGCTGCCGTCTATGGGGTCGCACAGAGTCGGACACGACTGAAGCGACTTAGCAGCAGCAGCAGCAGTATTCCACTGCAGGCTTCCCTGGTAGCTCAGCTGGTAAAGAAGCCACTGGCAAGTGGGAGACCTGGGTTCGATCCCTGGGTTGGGAAAATCCCCTGGAGGAGGGCATGGCAACCTACTCTAGTTTTCTTGCCTGGAGAGTTCCATTGGCAGAGAAGCCTGGTGGGCTACAGTCCATGGGGTCACAAAGAGTCGGACACAGCTGAGAGCCTAAGCACAGCACAGTATACAGTATTCTATTGCATATACATCACATCTTCTTTATCCATTCCCTCAGTTTTTTGGTGGACACTTATATTGCTTTCATATCTTAGCTAGCATAAGGGATGAAATAAAATTTGCATTTTAAGGCAAGACAAGAAAAAATAAACAAATTTTTCTCTCTGTGATTTTGATTATTTGCATTTCTCTCATTACTGGCGACCTTGAGAGCACATCTTTTCATGTGCTTGTTGGCCATCAGCCTGTCTTCTTTGCAAAAATGTCTATTCATGTCTTCTGCCCATTTTTAAGATTAGGTTGTTTTCTCGTGTTTAGCGTATGAGATGTTTATATATTTTGGATGTTAACCCCTTGTCAGTCATATCATTTGCAGATATTTTCTCCCATAAGGTTGTCTTTTCATTTTGTTGATGATTTCTTTCGTTGTGCAAAAGCCAAGTCCCCTTTGTTTATTTTTGCTTTTATTTCCTTTGTCTTAGAAGTGACAGATCCAAAAAATATATTGCTATCATTTGTGTCAAAGACAGTGGATGAGTTCTAACATATGCGTGTGCACCTATGAAACCAATGACACAGGATAATATCCACCACCCCCAATGGTTCCTGGCACCCACCCCATCTCCAGACAATACTGATATGGTTTTTGTCACTGTTGACTAGTTTACATGTTCTAGAATTTTATATAAACAGAACTAGGTTGCATGCACTCTTTTTTGTCTGGCATGTTTTCACTCAGAATCATATTTTGAGATTCATCCATGTTATTGGATTTATCTATGATTATGATAGCTTCATTGCTTTGATTTTTTATTTTTTTATTATTTTTTTGATTTTTTTAATTTAAAAATTTTAAATGGAAGTATAGTTGATTTACAATGTTTTGTTAATTTCTACTATACATCAAAATGACTCAGTTATACATATATATATATATATACACATTCTTTTCATGATAATTTCATTGTATGGATGTATCACAATTTGTTTATCTGTTCATCTGTTGGTGGATATTTAGCTTATTTCCAGTTTGGGGTAACTGTGAATAAAGTGGTGTGAATAACAGCATACATCTTTGAATAGATACACTTCCTCCCTTCTCTTGAGTAAACGCTTAGGTGGGAAATGTCTGGGTCACACTCTCAGTATGTTATTCCATTTTAAAAAGGAAGGAGGGGATTTCCTAGTGGTCCAGTGGTTAGGACTCTGAGCTTCCTCTGCAGGGGACACAATTTTAATCCTCAATTAGGGAATCCTGCATGCCATGTAGCATGATTAAATATGAATACATAAATAAATAAAAGGAAGGAAATTTTGACACATGCAACAACATGGATGAATGTTGAAAATATTATGCTACTTGAGATTTACATTAAGCTAGAAACTCCAGTACTTTGGCCACCTCATGCGAAGAGTTGACTCATTGGAAAAGACTCTGATGCTGGGAGGGATTGGGGGCAAGAGGAGAAGGGACGACAGAGGATGAGATGGCTGGATGGCATCACTGACTCAATGGACGTGAGTCTCAGTGAACTCCAGGAGTTGGTGATGGACAGGGAGGCCTGGCATGCTGTGATTCATGGGGTCGCAAAGAGTCGGACACGACTGAGCGACTGATCTGATCTGAGACACGGAGGGCCACATATTGGATGATAAAGATCATTTATATGAAATGGCCAAAACAGGCAGATTTATAGTGGCAGAAAGGTTAGTGGTTTCCCAGGGCTGGCAGATGGAGAGGAGATGGAGGGTGACTGCTAACGATGAAATGTTCTAAACCTGACCATGGTGATGACTGTACAATTGTGACTGTACTAGAAAACATTGCATTTTATGGCATGTGAATTATCTCTCAATAAAGTTGTTATAATAAAAAAAGAAGTGAATGCTCTTAGAGTGAAAGTAGATCAATTAAGACAAAAATACAACCGATTTTTTCTAGAAGTTGCAAACCACTGGATGCATACACTTAAACCAGTTTTAGCTTGTCTGGTCACTGCTCCTAACTGTTCTACGTCTAATAGCTCAACTGCTTTCTGTCATGAGAACAGTCTCACTCTGGAATTTAAGATTCTATGTTAGGGGTCTCTAGAAAAACAGAAACAATAGGACATTTAAGCAATTGGCTTATGCAATTATCAGTTCAGTTCAGTTCAGTCGCTCAGTCGTGTCCAACTCTTTGCAACCCCATGAATCGCAACACACCAGGCCTCCCTGTCCATCACCAACTCCTGGAGTTCACCCAGACTCACGTCCATCGAGTCAGTGATGCCATCCAGCCATCTCATCCTCTGTCGTCCCCTTCTCCTCCCGCCCCCAATCCCTCCCAGCCTCAGAGTCTTTTCCAATGAGTCAACTCTTCACATGAGGTGGCCAAAGTACTGCAGTTTCAGCTTTAGCATCATTCCTTCCAAAGAAATCCCAGGGCTGATCTCCAGAATGGACTGGTTGGATCTCCTTGCAGTCCAAGGGACTCTCAAGAGTCTTCTCCAACACTACAGTTCAAAAGCATCAAGTCTTTGGAGCTCAGCCTTCTTCACAGTCCAACTCTCACATCCATACATGACCACAGGAAAAACCACAGCCTTGACTAGACGAACCTTTGTTGGTAAAGTAATGTCTCTGCTTTTCAATATGCTATCTAGGTTGGTCATAACTTTCCTTCCAAGGAGTAAGTGTCTTTTATGCAATTATAGAGGTCAGCAAATCCAAAATCTATAGCATAGTCTGGCTGGCCGGACACCCAGGAAGAATCAACAATGAATTTCAAGTCCAAAGGCCTACTGCTGTCAGAATGCACTCTTATTTATTTATTTATTTAATTTTTGGCTGTGCCACAGGGCATGTGGGATCTTCGTTTCCCGATCAGGGATCAAGCCTGTGTCTTCTGCAGTGGAAGGGCGATGTCTTAACCCCTGGACCACCAAGGAAGTCCCTTTAATTTTCTTTCATTTTTTCAAAGTCTATATATTTAAAAATGCTCTCACAGAAATATCCGGAATAATATTTGACTGTGGCCCAGCTAAGCTGGCACATAGAATTAACCATCCCAGATTCCACCCTGTCTAGTTTGAAACTCCAATCTCAACATGCAGTTGAAAGTTCCTGCTCCCTTCCCTCCCTTCTGATTTTCAGAACCTTGTTCCTTGACTCTTCCAAGAAGGTGCTCTCTCCCCTGTGTACCACCCTGGTCTGGGTGGGTCTTTCCTGGGGCTTGCAGGGCATCTCGTCCCCTGTACAGCCCCCTCAAGCTCTCTCCCCACGGCCAGGCACACCCACAGCCCAGCCAACTGCCCACCTGGGGAAGCTAGGTGGCCCAGCTCCTGTATTTGGACTCCCTCAACCCCTCTGAAATGCCATCCTTTGGAGGTCAGGAGCAGAAGCCCAACTGTCCCTGGCACTGTCTGGCTCAGCCTCCAGTCTCTCGAAATTCTCTTTTCCTGCTTGCTGCAGGGTCAGGGTCAGATGGCTGAGGGCCAGGTCACTGCAGAATGAGTCACCCCTCTTTTCTTTAAAAAGATTTTAAAAAATGTGTATTTATTTGGCTGCACCAGGTATCAGTTGCAGCCCGTGAGATCTTTAGTTGCAACATGTGAACTCTTGGTTGCGGCTTGCAGGATCTAGTTCCCTGCCTGGGGATTAAACCTGGGCCCCTTGCATTGAAAGCTTGGAGTCTTAGGCACTGGACCACCAGGGAAGTTCCCACCCCCGCCCCCCCCCGCCCCCCCCCCCCACCGTCCCCCTCCTCCCCCATCCCCCACCTTTTCAATGGTCATTCTCATGGAAAGCCCTTTCCTTACCCTGCTCCCTCCCCATCCAGGGTGAAGGCCTCCTTCCTTGGCCTGTCTGCCCCAGGGTGGATCTCCCATTGCTTAGCCTGTCCTTCCCAGGCTGGAGCCCCTCTTCCTTAGTCTGTCTCCTCCCCCAGGATGGAGTCCCCCCTTCATTAGCCTGTCCCCTCCCCCAGGATGGAGACCCCCTTCCTTAATCTGTCCTCTCCCCCAGGATGGAGCCCTCCTTCCTTAGCCTGTCCCCACCCCCAGGATGGAGCCCCGCCTCCTTAGCCTGTCCCCACCCCCAGGATGGAGCCTCTAGCTGTCAGGGCTGTGCAAGTGCTCTCAGAAGTGAGTGTCTCCTTCCATCTCACACCCCAGGTACCTTAGTCCCCTCTCCATCACCCTGGTCCTGCCTCTCCAGGGACACTGCATCCCCACCCCCCCAAAGTGTACCTCTATCGCCCCATCCCTGAATACGGACTCATTCAGTTTTGTCAGGATGTCTTGCAGGGAAGGGCTGCTCCCCTTGCTGTGACTGAAGGAGAAGGGTGTCCCCAGTCCCATGTGAGGTGCCTGAGGAGCTGGCAGGGCTGGTGGGTGGAGAGCATCCAGCCGTCACCCACAGGGACCCAAAGACTGGCGGGAAGCCAGCGGGTGGACAGTGAGCTGGTGGAGGAGGCAACAGGTGAGGTCAAGGCCAACAGGTGAGGTCAAGGCCAACAGGTGAGGTCAAGGCCAACAGGGCAGGTCTAGCAGGGCCTCAGTGGCCACAGGAAGGAGCTTGTACTTTTGCCAAGCGCAGCGGGAACCTCGAAGGGTTGGAGGCTGGGGAGTGACTGGATCTGATCTCACTCTGCAACCGGATGGGAGGATGACCATACATGCGTTCTGGAAGGAGGTAACGCACAGGGACTCCTTGGAGATACTGAGAGATGCTCTGAACGGAATAAAACGGCACGTGCTAGACCTGGGCTTCTCATTCTCTGCAGCTGGATAATCCCTTCCTCTGTGTGTGTGTGTCGGGGGAGGGGGCGTCCTGTACACTTCAAGGACATCGAGCAGCATTCCTGGTCTCTAACTGCTGGATGCCAGGAGCAGGCTCTCCCCCCACCCACCCCCTTATTGTGAGAGCCATAAAGGTCTCCAGACATCCTGACTATCCCCTGGGGCGGGGCCAACATCACCTCCAGTTGAGAATCACTGTTCTGGACAGAAGAACGGCTGAGGGTGGGAGGGGACTATTCGAGAGAAGGTTGGGAAGGGGTTCCGTGCACAGGCTTCTTTGCTTGGAGTGGGATCAGGAGTAGCCAGCTGAACACCTGGGGCAAGACTGATTCAGAGGAAGAGGTGATTCCCTGGGGCGGGAGAGAGCAAGGGGGTCTGGGGAGGGCCGAGGAGAGCAGGTGAGGATAGGGGGTAAAGCGTGGTAAGGGGTCTGGGTTTTTTCCTAAGTGCTACAGAAAGTCATCAGAGGGTCATAAACATGCTGGTGATGTGATGGAGCTGAAGCCCCAGAGTTTAGGGGCACAAAGGGACTTTCTGGGGTGATGGACACGGCTTCTATCTTGGTGGGATGAGGGATACATGAGTGCATGCACTCATGAACCCACTGAATGGTACGCTTTAGAACTGGGCTCCTGTATTGTATGAAAATTATGTCAGTTTAAATATATATATATCTATTTGGCTGTACCAGGTCTTACTTGTGGCACTCAGGATCGTCAGCCTGTTGCAGCACACACAGTACCTTTTACTTTCGGCATGTGGGGTCTAGTTCCCTGGCCAGGGATACCGAACTCAGGCCCCCTGCATTGGGAGCGCGGAGTCCTTGCCACTGGCCACCAGGGAAGTCCCCATGGCGGCTTTTAAAAGGACAAAAGGCAAAGCTCACCCTAGCTATTGTGAGGCGGGTGGACAGAGAGGGTGGAAAGCAGGAGATGTCCTGGCTGAGGTCACGGCGTTGGGGGTGGAGAGATGGTCTGATTAAAGATCTCTTTTGAAGGCCAAGCAGAAGGATTTTGGATGTTGGGGGTCAGGGACTGAGCTAGCAGATGGTGTGATGAGGATTTCAGCCCAGAGTGGTGTCATTTCAAAGGCTGTAACAGACCAATAACAGCTTATTTATCTACTCTCTCTTTTTTTTTTGCCACACCTCCAGGCATGTAGGATCTTAGTTTCCCACCAGGGATGGAATCCGTGCCGCCTACAGTGGAGTTCAGAGTACTAACCACTGAACAGCCAAGGACGTCCAAATTGTTACTCCCAAGGGCACAGGTGTGCCGGTGGGAAGAGCTCTCCCTTGGCCATGTTGCCTCGTCCTTAGGCACTCAGGATGTCCCATTTCTGCCCTTCACCTGAACTGCTATGTATATAACTAAGATTGTCTTTATTTTTTAATAAGGGGAGTGCCATCATATTTCTGGGACTTCCCTGGTGGCTCAAATGGTAAAGAATCTGCCTGCAATGCGAGAGACCTGGGTTTGATCCCTGGATCAGGAAGATTCCCTGGAGAAGGGACTGGCTACCCACTCCAGTATTCTGGCCTGGAGAATTCTGTAGACAGAGGAGCTACTGTTTGTGGGGTCGCAAAGAGTCAGACATGACTGAGCGACTAACATTTTCACTTTCATCATATTTATTATTTTTTAAATTATTAAATTTTTAAAAAATTTGGCTGCATCGGGTCTTCGCCGTTGCGGAGCACAGGCTCCAGTGTGGGCAGGCTCAGCAGTGGCACCCAGGCTTAGTTGCCCCACGGCATGTGGGATCTTTATTCCCCGACTAGGGATTGAATGACTTGTCTCCTGCATTAGAAGGCAGATTCGTAACCACCAGACCACCAGGGAAGTCCCTAAGGTACTCTTTAAATGTGAGTCATTTAAAAAGTAAATCTTGCTTTTCAGGGACTGCAAATCTGGAGAGATCCTGGCTGGGAGAAGGACTTGAATCTCATTGTGCTCCCAGCCTTTCAACTCTCCCTGGAAGCCCCTCAGTAAAAATGGCCTGATCCAAAAAAAAAAAGTAAAACCTGAAAGTGTGTATTTACAAGGCAACCTTAGCAAACCAGGGTTACTTGTTATATCTAGCAGGGGGATGATAATAACTAGCCCAGTAAAACCAGACAATGTTATTGAACGAAAAATTCAAAATAATGAAATACTTGAAAACTAAATTCCTGAAGAATGGGACATTTTTTCTAATTTATTTTTAATCGAAGGATAATTGCTTTACAGTATTGTGTTGGTTTCTACCAAACATCAACATGAATCAGCCATAGGTTTAGCCCTGTCCCCTCCAAGAATGGGACTTCTGATGCTTATGTAATAAGGGCCTATAGTCATTGCTAGGCCTTAACTGTATTCCTTAAAAATCTCTTTGTCATCACTTATCTGTGTTTCTATAGGAAAAATATTAAAACAGAAACAAAACTACAATAGTGACTCTAGGAAGTGCAAACAAAGGCTTCAAGTCTCTGGTGCACACTTGAGGGGCTCCTTAGATCCCTGGAGGAGAGCATGGCAACCCACTCCAGTATTCTTGCCTGGAGAGTCCCATGGACAGAGGAGCTGGCGGGTTATGCTCCATAGGGTCAAAGAGACCCTATGGAGGGTCAATGTCCAAAGAGAATTGGACATTACTCAAGTGACTGAGCATGTGGTACGCATCTTAACCCTGGGGGCACCCTGGGGCCTTTGCTGAGCGCTGGAACCTGCCTGGGATGCTGACCCAGCACACCCAGCACAGCCAAGAAGTCCCAGGAGGGCCTTAGGATGGCTATAGAGTTAACATTATAATTTTTTTTAAACTTTTTGTTGTCAATTTATTATTTACCCCTTTGCCAAAATCCAACGAGGCAGGCATTCATTTGGGGAGTTCTCAGGCTGTCACTACTGTGGCCCAGGTTCAATCCCTGACAGAGATCCTGCAAGCTGCACAGTGAGGCCAGAAAAAAAAAAAAGGAACAGAGTTTTTAAAAAGATCCTCTAAAACAGCCGAAGAATCAGTTTTACCTCTAGTACTTTTCCGAAGGACAGAAATCAGGAACTCTGGGGCATTTGTCCAAAAGCAGTGTTAAAAATATCTGCTCCATCAAGAGAATGATTTGACGATCACTCCTTTAGTAAGACCTTAATTTACATTTCAGATGGAAATTTTTCTTCGGATAGTTGTAGATTCACATACAGTTACAAAATAAATAATATAGAAGGGAATTCCCTGGTGGTCTAGTGGTTAGGACTCTGCACGTCTACTGCCGAGGGCCAGGGTCCCATCAAGGTTTTAAAACGTGTCTGCAGTGGGGCTGGAGCATGGGGACTTCCTTCTAGCTCCCGGGCGATGCTAGCAGGCAGCCACAGTGCAGCAAGCGCTATCCCCACCTTCCTTTCTGCTGGTCTCCTGTGTTGTCCCCCTGGCTCACACTGATGCCCTCCCGGCCTGCAGGACTGATCTTGTCACACGCCTGGCTGTTGCTTCACCGCCCTTAAGGGCTCTCCTCAAATGCCACCTCAAGGACATGGGTTTTATTCCAGCTGCCTAGGCCGTCAGTGGTCATGGTAGCACTTTTCAGTGGAGAAAGGGAATGCTGAGTCAAAGCCTCAGGGCGGGACCCAGTGGACGAGGCTGGGAGTTATCCTTGACCGCCTGTACACACCGCAGACATTCCCGAGGAGCAATTTCTAAAGTGTGGGTATTCCAAGAAATAAAAAAGCAAAAACATTTTTTTAAAAAGGGACTTCCCTGGCTGTCTAGTGGTTATGAGGCTGCTTCCACTGAAGGGGAGCGTGTGTTCAATTCCGGCTACGAAGATCCTGCCTGCTGTGTGGCACAGCCAAAAAAAAAAAAAAAAAAATAAACAGGACTTTCCCTGGTGGTCCACTGGATAAGAATCTGCCTGCCAATGCAGGAGGCCGCGGTTAGATCCCTGGTCTGGGAGATTCCACATGCTGCAGGCAACTAAGCCTATGCATTGACCGCATGCTCTAGAGCCCACAACCCTAAGCAAAAGAAGGTGCCGCAATGATAAGTCCCCCTCGGTGCAGCTAGAGAAAGCCCCTGCACGGCCACAAAGACCCAGTGCAGTCAAAAATAAATAACATAAAATTTAAAAAAAGAAATAGGGACTTCCCTGGTGGTCAAGTGGCTAATACTCCGAGCTCCCAAAGGAGGGGGCCCCAGTTCAAACCCTGGTTGGAGAACTAGATCCCACATGTCTCAGCTAAAAGTTCGTATGTGGCTGCAACTAAGACCCAGTGCAGCCAAATAAAAATATAAATAAACATTTACAAAGTGTGGGTCCTCTGTGATGCTGTGCCCTTAACTCCTCTGCAAAGACTTCACACCTTCCCCTGAGCTTTGATAGGTTGTCTCCACCCAGAACTGAATCTATTTTTTGGTTTGTTTTTTGGATAGCTTACTTAAGACCAGTGGCACTGATTTTTCAGAGTCATGACATCACCATCTTTTGTCAAAAAACTGACATAAGGAGTTGATTTTTAAAACTATGAAGTCTGAAAATTCAGGTGGTTCTGTGATATGGTGAAACTGAGCAGGAAGACCTAGTGGGGCTCCTGGGCACAAAAGCCTTTCTGTATCTCCTATTTCTTGTTTGCAGGAAATAGGCTTCATTCAGCCTCTACAACGTTCCCTGGGTTCCAAACGGTTGTTAATCAGGGAAGGCGGAGGATGCAGAGATAATGGAGGAGTAGTCAAGAGACAATACTGCAGCCTTAGGGACAGGGTCCTGGTTTCCTCTCAGAGGATACACAGATGACTTTTGAGCTGTTTGGCAGCTCAGGTGGGAAAAGTTAACAGTATGCTGCCCCCAAACAGGTAGACAGACCCTAGACTGGTTGGAATCAGAAAGTTGATGGTGCTGACTCCCAACTGTCTCATCACCAACCTCAGAACAATGTTCATGAGCTGATCACACCCTCTTTGAACCTTCTATAGTAAACTCCTCACTACCCGCTCCGGGTTGGGACACACAATCTTGAGGGTGATCAGCCCTCTGGGTTTCCCTTTGCCTGGCAAAGCAATTAAGTTGTCCTTTTCAACTGCACCCAAAACAGATTCAGTTTGGTACAGGAGAGAGTCCGGATTTTGGCTGCCAGTCCAGGCAAGCTGACCCCAGCGGATTACTGTCTTTGAGGAGAAGGCAGTGTTGGGCAGGCCCTCAGGGAGCAGCTCAGGATGTCTAGAGCCCAGGACACATCCAAGGGAGGAGCTGTGTAGCTCCTGGGAGCTATATTTGGAAACACATAGCTGGATGTGTTAAAAGCTTTAGATCAACTCTAAGAGGCTGTTAGTGACTCAAGGTCACTGAGCCAGGGGAATGTCAAGGTCAGACTAATCATCTAGCCTAAGGCGTGGGCAGTTGAAAGAGATTAAGGAAGGTTTAGGAGGAACACAGTTGTTTAGGGACTAGAACTGTTAAAGACCAGGCAAACACCAAACCACTTCTTAATTTTTTAAATCAAACACTTTATTTCCACATAACAAGCGCAAAAAACTCCCAAACACTTTAACAATACAATTAACGCAGTTATGAAGTCAATTATATACTACTCAAAGCCCCAAAAGGTCAATCAGCTTAACGTTCCAAACATTTCCAGACGTGGTTTTTCAAAGCTACCTTTGGTTTTTGGAAAAACCAGTATGGAAGTCAAAATACATTGAATGCATTGAACAACATTTGCTTATATTAAGGTGTCCAACAACATTAGCTTACACCTGGCAAGTTGGAGCATGATCTGAAGTCATACGCTGAAATACATACACAGGTTCTGCCCCCGCAGCTCCTGCGGTGAGGAGCGAGGGCCGTGAAGGGGGGAGAAAAAGGCCAGTCCAGGCTGTGGCATTTCTCATTTTGTAACAGAGGTATGAGAGTTAACACTAAGAACACTGTCAAGTCATTAAGCTTCATGTTCCAAATGGTCTCTTGCTGAGGCTTGAGATGGGCACAAATGGTGGGGAAGATGAAGTCACAGGAGAGTTTTGAGCAACAAGATCCCAAAGATGCTGAGAGAGGGCAGGAAGGAGCAAGCGACAGTTTCCCATTGTTCTCACATTATTTCAGGGTGAAATTGTGAATGAGTTCGGATAAAACGTTCAAATATTCGCTTAGATTTTTTTTTTACTAGGTTGCTCTATGAGAACCCTCATACATAGCAACTTTGAAACTTTCGTTATAAAAAAGAGCGTACAAATAAATTCACAAAAAAGAGACAGTTAATGTTGAGCAGCCAAAAAGTCATGGTTTATTATATCTGAAGAAAGTTCATAATTCAAACACAACCAAACTGTACATTTTACAATCACATTCTATTTGTAAACAGTTAAAAGCCACTGACTTCTTTTGCATCTTAGGACACAAACAGTTAGAATCAAGGCAATGAAATGATGGCAAATTCTGTACTGTTAAAATTTTTACCCTTGTTTAGTCTCTCTTCTTTGACTAAGCAAGCATTATAATACCATTTGTGGGCAAAAAAAGGGGGGGGTGGGGAGAAAGAAATTTTAAAAATGGTGTATAACTCGTTAGTTTGCAACAACATTTAAAATTTTCTTTATACAACGAACAATTCTGTAAGCCCAATATCTTGGTTACAGTATGCATAGTTACTGATTTCGGCTTTAAGGTACAACAGTTAAACATTAACACAGTCACGAGAGAGCAGAAACAGAGAGAGCCACTTGATGGGATTACAAAAAATTATTACCTATTGATTATTAGCAAACCATCATCACTCACTAATAAAAAGATAGCATCTGAAAGCAGAATCTCAAACTCCAGCTTTAAGCATTTTTTTTTTTCTTTTTTTTTTTTGGCAGAGAAAATTCTTAAACAGAGCAATATGTAGTATCAGTGCTAAAAGTTGGGGTTTTTCTCTTTTCCTATAAGAAACTACAAGGAGTTTTTTTTTTTTTTTAATTTTTTTGTTTTTTTAAACTGGGGAACTGGTTTTCCTGAGAACCATGCTCTTTGATTTAGGACAGGAATAGAAAAACAAAAGAACATGGCCAAATGCTGCTCCTTTTTCCCAGAGATAGAAAGCATCTTTTAAATCATCCTCCATTTTTTTTTTTTTGTCTTTTAATTTTTTTTTAAATGATGGAAGAGTAAACATTTTTTTTTCTCAAAAAACAAACAAAAAAATCTGTAAACAAGAAGGCTCAACGTGGGAACCTTCAAAACAAAATGGAAAGCCTATTCAAAGTGCAGGGCCCGTCCTGGGTGGCAGGTGGGCTGCAAGTCACAGCTGTGGCCACAGTTTTTCAAACTGCAGAGTGAAATTCTTTAGTTTTATAACATGAGAAAACTGGTGCAATACTTTCATTTATAGTCCTAAGTCAGTATCATAACTTGATCTTTTAAACTCCACGATACCACAATAAGGTAGGCAAACATCAAGGCATAGTAGAGAGCGCACACCTTAAGAACATCCTTGAGTAAACGTTTACACTGGAACAGCTGCCCTCCCCGTGCTGCCGAGTAGACGGGGAGAACACCCTTCAGTGCAAAGTTAAAAGCTCATACATTATCAGCCCAAAAAACGTGTTTGCAAAAAGAAGAGAAAAAGAATGAATGGGGGGAGGGGGAGGAAGGGGGGGAAAGAACTCAAAGGCTAAACATGATGAATATACACAAGTGAGCTCATTCTATACGGTGTAGCATGTATGGCGCTATTTGGGAGTGTAAATAGATAGATACCTTTTCACATTATAATATTGGCCTGCATGATTCAAGTATTCAAACTGATATGTTTCAGGGAAAACAAAGTGGAGAATGTGCAGAGAATAGCTGTTCCCACAGGTGGCCCCTGGCTGCAGGCGGCGAGCCCAACTTAGTGCTCCTTTCTCTTGCGGCTTGAGGTCGAAGTTCGTGAGTCTAGTCTACACTGTTACATGGACTCTCCACCCCCACCCAGGTGGTCAACAGAAAGAAAAGCGTTAATGGGGGATGGGCTGCTAATTCCCCGGGGGTCGCTGCTGCTGGGAGGACCCCACAGGCTTGTGGAATAATGTGGGGTCCCCCAGAGGGAAGTGCCATGAAGGTCTCCACAGTTAGTTCCCGACAGCCCAGCACCATTCCAGTGATTGAGATCGGTCCGGCTGGAGAATGAGTGGGAACAGTCGAGGGAGCCCAGCCGGCTCTGGCTGGACCCGAGAGACTGCCAGCTGGGAGAAGGGGTCAGAGACTGACTTTGTGCAAAGAAACGACTGATCTCCTCTTCACTGGCAAACTCAGCAAGAATAGTAGTGTTCCCCAGTACACACCTGGAGGAGAGACACAAGCAGGCCTGGTGAAGATGGGGGCCAGCTGAGGGGTCTGAGCCAAAGTCAGGGGGGCACTCTGTCGCCGTGGAGGGGGAAAAGGAGAGGGCAGGGCATAGCAAGGGTCCCTCCCGCCAGCCTGCGTGCGCCCTGGAGGCCACACGTGGTGGGGCACAGTGCCCAGGGCTCTCCAGACCCAGACGTGCCACCCAGCTCTGCTGAGGCATCAAGATCACGTCCTGCCTTCTAACTGGCAATTTAAGGGACTTTCTAGGGCCACTTTGATCTGGGGTCATGTGCTCCCTTCTGAACGCTGCCCTTGGAGCCAAAACACAGGAGGCTGCAGCTGTTCTGAGATGCTCACTGCGGGGCTGCACGTGCCGGCCCAGGGGTGGTGCACAGGGTCACCAGAGGTGCTTCCAGCCACCCGAGGGGGCCCTAACAGGAGGATTCCAAACATGCGACCCCAGGGGCATTTTCCAGGCGCCTGCGCAGAATGGGGAACTTACATGTGCAGAGACTTTTGTGCCTTCACTACCTCTTCTTTTGAACTGTAACGGACCAAAGCGTTTCCATGTGGGAGGTTCAGGTGGAATGTTATCAGTGGGCCATGCTGCATGCACAGAGTACGCAGAGTTGAGCCATCAATCTAGGAAACAGAGCCGGGGAGCTGCGAGTTAGACGCACCACCGCGAGGACCGTCCGGGAGGTGGTCCCAGGCTGGGACTCTGGTTCTCTCTCTTGCCCGAGGTCCTTCACTCCTGGTGCCACTCTGCACTGGGACTCACTGCTGCCATGGGGCACAGCGCCTCCCTCCCCACCTCCACTGGTCCCAGAGCCATACCTCTGTGGCCTCTAGACTCCTGGATATTCCCCAGATCCCCAATTCCTTAGTTAGCCATTGCCCCTGCTGTGGCTTCAGGTCTTCTCTCTTCCCTGCCCTGAGGACAGGATTCATCAAGGCACTGCTCCCTGGGGAGGAGGGGGGTGGGCTCTTAACACCCAGCCTCCAGAGGAGGGGGTCATCCAGGGACTAAGAAAATGTTCTCATCTAAACGGGCAGACACGGTTTCTCAAAATGTGGCACAAGGACCACCTGCATTAAACTAATCTGAACGCCCTTACAGAAATGCAGACCCCTGGTCCTAGCCCAGGTCTGCTACATGAGGGTCTGCGGGGTGAGGTTTAGGACTCTGGTTTTGATCGGCTCCTGTGCATTTCATAGCATAAGAACCGCAGGATCAGACCAGCAGCCTGCCTGAGGAATCCGCAGACCATTCTCTGCCAGCCCTGACATCTGTTGAGTCCACTGAGCGGGCCTGCGCGGTCCTCCTCTCAGACTTACACCAGCATGGAAGCCTTTGCTTCCATGGGACCTGGAACCAGGAACCATCAACCAGGATACCTGATGTTCTTACCTGAGGTGTAAGGTTTTTTAGAACAAGCCAATTTGTTATTCTCCCTGAGCTGCTCTCACCCCAGCTGGAACCTAAACAAGGAAGAAAAAGGACAAGTCAGCCTTCTAAGACTGTGGCCTGAATGACTGTTCAGGACAACACAGCCCAGTTACACTGGAGGGATTCAGAAGGATCACCTGAGCTCAGGGCATCCATTTCCTTCCTTCTTACCTGGGTTTCTACCTGGGGTATTTTCTCCACAGGCCAGGATGCCACCTCACTCCAACTCTGACCAGCAGCTAATTCCTGGGGCACATGGCTTGGGCTCTGGGGGTGAGGGGCTCAGAGAGCTGCCAGCTCATCACGGTGGGCGAGGGAACCACAGGCCAGATGTCTTTGGGCTCTTCCCATTTATAAAGCTAAACCTATTCCCTATTTGGGAAATAGCCTAGCTTCACGATCATCTCAGCTACTGGATGACTTTGCATGCAGGTCCCACAGGGTACGAAGTTAGAGGGGATTTAAGAGTCTGCCAATCGTCCAGACATTCCTTGTTTAGCCTGGGCTACCACAGGGGCTCTGCACCTGGCTTTCCTGTCTGGCCCCAAGGCATCGTCTCCCTCTCCCAGCAGCTTCAAGACATGATCCAGTCACTCCTGTCTAAAGCTGTTCAAGAGAGCCTCATAAACCCTTTAGAAGATGGCTGCATGCCACAGCTCAAGGCACTCAGCACTCCCTGAACACCGCCCCCCAACCCTTGCCAAGCTCCGACTTCAACAGGAAACCCTGTGTTTTCCCAGGTCTCCACGCCCTGGCCTACACGGCCCCCTCTGCTGACGTGGCTGACTCACACAGGCTTCCTGATCCCACCCGACGCCATCAACCCTCCTGAGGGTCAGGGGTCCTCAGCCACATTTATGATGCCCCTCATCATGTACCGCCAGGCAGTGAGCTGGCACCCAGAAGATGCCTGTGGCCTAAAAGAATCGCTCACACATTACACCAAGCTAATTTGGATTTAGTAACTTGGAACAGACTCAAGTGTTCTTTTCACATAATTAAAACCTTTCCTCTAAGGAAACATTTTAAGTTTTTTTCCAACCAATCACTGGTCTAAAGATTGGAAATTATTATTAATGAGGTTTCACTACAATTTTCAGCCTGGAGATGAGAAAACTTCGTGCACTTGGGGACAGGGAAGCAGATGAGCCACGAGCTGTGTTTGTGGCTGTGTGTGCAGTGTATGCTGGGGGAGGCAGCGGGGACGTGACCCAGTACAAGTCCCGTGTTTGTCGTTTACAGAAGGAGTGGGGGTGGGAACCATTTGTCCCAGGCTTCCTAGGACAGTCCGGTTTAGGCCTGCATGGTTAATTAACAGCACCTCCTTTCACTCTGAAACGTCCCTGTTTAATCAATAAAGTTTCTGATGATCCTAAATACAGGCCAAGCTTTCACCCCAAAACAGGCCCCTTAAAGGCCCAGATGGGCTGTCCCCGCTGACCCCAGGTTTATCAGACGATACTTCTCCGTGTGACATGGTGTCACCACAAGTCCGCCATGTGCAGGAAGTTACTACACCGAATGAGATGAGCTCTTGAGCAGCTTCTGAAAGGAGGGGTCCCCATTCTATTAACTTCATTGCTGACTGGTGTGTGTTTCTGGGGAAACCTAAATAATGTGGGCCAAATTTAAAGTAAAATTTAACACTCTCCAAAGCACGGCAGAAGACAGTAAGGAACCAGGAATCTTGCGCTGCGTTACCTTCTAACCCTACTTCACAGAGGACAGTGCAGCAGTCTCCTTCTCAGGCCTCTAGACTGGTGGTTCTGCTGCTGTTCAGTGAATGAACCACAAGAAACCACCTTCTTGCACGTCGTCTTACCTGGGGTATACCTGGCGTCAGAATTTCCCCATCCTCCACCTACTCGAAGGGGAGAATTATCCCACGAAGACAAGGGTGGCTTCTGACCAGTCAGTCCCGGAGGTGGGCGGGACGGAGCAGTGATGTTTTTAGGTGGCAGAGGGACCTTCCACAGCTCATGAGCCAGAGAGGTGTTTGTAACTGAACCAGGGGACCATGTCAATTTGGAATCACTATTTCTGGCTACTCGAAGGAGAAAAACAAAGAGGGGGAGAAGGGAGAGAAATGCTTTCAGAAAAGAGAAAATTTAAGTAATGACAGTACCCATTCCCCCAATAAAAGCAGATCAGACAAAAATGAACTTTAAAAAGGAACCTGCACCCTTGCCTCAAAACAGACTGTCTGTCTCATTCGTAGTTTTAAGACCCGTGAGACGCTTAGTCCAGCTAACACAACAACACACTAAACACTGCTTTGAACTGCTTCAAAGAGCAAGTGGGAACTCCACACCTTACCAGTCATGAGTCCCTCAGGACCGATACTCAGACCACTGGATTTCAGCATTTCATTATTCACTCATGAGAAAAGCAGACGCGACTCAGGGAGTCCTCACAGCAGACATTCACAGGGGGACACTCGGTACCGAGTGCTGGTCTGCTGGGCTTGTGGCGTACTTCTCCTTCTGATCCTCACACACTCTCTACTGAGGTTCAGAGAGGGTAAGCAATTTGCCTATGGGTCCAGTGCACAGCCAGGAACACAGGGAACTAAGTAAAATGAATGCTAAAAAAGGCGGAGGAGCAGAAGCCAACAGAAAAACTTTTTAACTTCTGTCACCGTCAACTATTTTTCCTACCTGATCATAAGGAGCTTGTCTTTAAGCCAGCAGATCTCAAAGTGTGATGGAAGACTGCTCACAACCCAGTTTATTACTGGCTTGTGACAGTATGAGAAATTTAGAGCGAGCGTTTATAAACTTTGAGAGCAACCTGACACTACCCCCAAGGCTGTACTCATTTTTCTAGCACTTTCAAGCTTGGGTTTACTGTATTTTACAAAAGTCATCAGTCTGCAAAGGACTTGGCATTAAAAAAAAGGTCCTTCACTACAGATAGTCGAGAACTACTACTTTGAACTAAATTACATTTAATCTCAGATGAGAGTGGCTATTCAGTGAAACCTGATTATTTTAATAAATGACGACTAGATACGACAAATTTTAAAAGGGGGCAAATAGTGTTAAAAATATCATCCCAAGCTCAGAAATATACTTCCCTAGCTCCCTGAAAACACGACTCTGGATTAAAATAAGAGGGCAACACAACAGCCCCGGCCCAGGCTCGGATGGGGAGCGCGCGCGGGGACAAGGCCCACCTGCAGTGCTTTGTGCTGTGCTGCTGAGGGGAGCGTTGTAGTTGGAGGCACGAATGGATGACCAGGCACTAGTTGAAGGCAGCGTGGTGTTCAAGGATGAGGATGACCCTGCACAAGGAAGAGCCCAGCGAACCATTCACTAGAGCGGGAGACCAGGCGTTTTGAGACGCAAAAGCATTTAGAGAATCTGCAACTTAAGTGTATGCCACAGAACGGACACAGGCGTGTTCAGGCCTCGGGCACAGTGCCCACGATGGCAGTTTCCTTCTTGCCTCCACCTTGGCTCAGAAGAGGTCCCTCTCCCACCCGTCTCCTCGTACATGTCTGTGAGACTATACCCCAATAGTGAGACTGGCAAGAGGCAACACCCCCTTGCTTCTCAGTACCAGGCTCCATCTGAGGCCTGGCCTGTCTCTGAGCTCATGCCTGCTTGCTGGGCAGCTCCCCAAGGCGCCCTGGCACCGGCACCACCAGTGGGCCAGGCCTTTGTTCCTCCCCACTGCGCCCCAGAACCTAGCCTCTCTTCCTATTACTGCAAATCCCCTTAATGGCTACTCTAGTTTAGCTCCAGACCCGACCATTCTGTGAATCTCTGCAATAGTTCCTGCTGCTGGATCCTTTAACTACAGGCCATGAGCGCTCACTGCCCACGTTCTCCTGTGAAAGCAGTGGTTCCACACACAACTGTCAGCTAATTCAGCTATTTCAGAATGACAAGGATTCTTATCTCACCACTGTGACATGGCAAACATCTGTCAACAAACTATGTATTTAACAGAAAGTGTTGACTGTTTGACATTTTCTTTATTAGAAACTGTGTAGAGAGACAGCGGTGAGGATGTATGTTACAAAGATCTGTCCTCCTTCACTCTGCTCACCTTTCCTCTACTGCGTGTGTGCGTGGCATTCCTGTACATGGTGAGAAATAACCCCGTGATAAGGGAGGAGGAGGATTTTATGTGATGATCCACTGCAAAGCGCATCAGGATGCATGGACCCTTAAATTGCTCTTATTTTCACTCTGAGAGACCAAGAAAGCCAAATGCTTCTCCAGAGGGAAGTTCTTTAATATCCAGAGTGTGAAAACAAATAATAATACAACATCTTTCATAAGAAAGAGCCATTTCTTAATAACTACAATATGGCAACTTGTTATAAAAGTTATATACTAATATAGTTATTAGAAAGCAAATGTCTGTTGGTTCTTTAAGTTAATATACGTGTTCACCCTATCAAGTGATTAACAAATCCCCATCAAGTAAAAAGTGGTTAAGAGTTACCTACGGTAATCAAGAACTCTGTTATCACTGTCAGAAGCCCTTTGGATGTCAGGGGTTGTGTCGTGCTGGAGTGACTCTTGCCGCTCAGAGTTTCATGTCTACCTTGAGCCCTGCACCATTCAGAAACCCTAGGTTGTACCCGTCTACATACCACTGTTCCTGTCCCTGAGGTGGTCAACTTCCCGCACAGTATTAATTGAAAGATTGTTTATGACACTGCCAGGAGTGACGTAAGGGTCAGTTTCAGGGTCAATGTTTGGATAACCTTTCCATGGTTCACCAGGGCGAAATTCTGGAAATAAAAACTTCAAATTAGTTCAGGCTTAATCATCTAAAAATCCACTATTAACTATCCCAAAGTTTTATTCCTGAAGTTTATGCAATTCTCAAATATTTCCCAATATTCTCAAATTATTTTCCAACACCCTAACAGCCTGATTTAATATCACAACTAATATAAGCTGTTATTAATGAGTAACTTGCAAATTTTTGCCTGAAGTAATTTCTCTGGGTTTATATATTTTTAAAAGTGTATTTTGAAGTGCTTTATTACAATCACAAAGCTACAGCAACTTGGATTGGACAAAGCAGGCTGTAAGTGCATTTCTGGTGATTCCTCAATAGATGGAAATGCTGTCATGTCAGTCCCCAGACATTTGGAGAAGAACAATGAACACAGGTTTCTATCATGCTTTGTGTCGGACTAATCAACCCCACCTTCACAGCATACAAGCACCGGTAACAGGCCAGGTCACTCAGCAGCCCAAACCCGACGCTCAACTTCTCATTCGCCATTTCTGTGCTCTCCCCCACCCTCTGTGCAAGTCAGTCCAATCAAACAGAACTGGGGCCAAATCATTTGTATGTCCAGAGGTACTGAAATCTTAATGGAAACAAACTCTCACAAAAGAAGATGCCAGCATTTACCTGGTGGCCAATTAACACTGCTAGAGCCGTTAGGCGATTTGGCACGTGGCCAGCCATCTCCTATTGAACCTGGAGGACTGGCTGGTGAAGTACTGCTGTTCATAAAGTCATAGGGAACAAATGGAGACTCTTCCAGCCTGAAACCACTTGAAATAGCACCTAAAAAAGAGAAAATGGAAGGGAAGTGTGAGCAAAATATACCATCACATTTATTTCTTGTAGTTTGTCAAATACAGTAAGAAAACCTTTTATTAGATCTGTGGGTTCCAAACTGTGTTCTGTAGATTAGGTGAAGATGTCAGGAGGAAAAAAAGCCCTGCGCTTTCTTCAGACCTCAGTCACCTCTCTCCGATGGGGTCCTGGCCCTCAGTGACAGTGTATTCATTGACAGAAAAGCTGGAGGACAGAGGGTAGAAGGAGAGAATGCATGGTGAGGAGGGCCAAGGCCGGCATGGGAAGAGTTTGAGGGAAAAAATTCCAGCCAGTGGGTGAGGCCTGCACAAAGACTAGAGGAGAAAAACTGTTTGTCACTTCTCAGGAACTGAAAGATCATTTGGTCTGGAAAACAGTAAATGGGAGAGTGAACAACATGAAGGAGTTGGGCCCTGATCTTGAAGAGCCCAAGAACATTTTGTCTTAAATGCTTGCAATTCAAAGATCCTGAGGTGGGGTGTTGCATGCTCCAGCTGCCCCGGCCCCACCACTGCAGACTGACCGATGCCGTCTGCTCCCTCCAGCCTTCAGAATTGGCAACGCCCTCAAACAGGGCTTTCTAGGCCTTGGCAATGAGTTCACTGTATCGAAGGGTTTTAGGAAGGGAAGTCATACTAATACAGTTCCATTTATTTTGAAGCCACATTTGCTGCAGTGTGGAAAAGAGAAGGCAGGCTAGGACAGAAGCAGGGAGAGCATTAGGAGACACAACAGATGCATAAACTAGAAAGCAGATTGGGCACTATTCAGAGATGGACTGGATGGGGAGACTGGAGGAAGGAAGGAATCGAGAGTATCTCTGAGGCTCAAATATCCACCAACTGATGAGTACATAAACAAACGTGGTACATGTGATCCAATTCAACTATAAAAAGGGATGAAATACAGCATGCAGCAACATGATGAACCTTGAAAACATTACGCTAAGCCACAAACGCCAGCCGCAAGAGACCAGATACTACGCGCTTCCACTTCCACGAAACGTCCAACACAGACAAATCTATAGAAAACAAAAATACTAGTTTCCACTTACGCCTAACGCAGGTGGGAGGAATGACACCAAAGGGGCTTCTCTGGGGAAATGCACAACAACGGGTTGTGTGACGGGTACACAACTCTGAGAACGTACTAAAAGCCACGGAAGTGTACACTGTAAAAGGAGACTTGTCCGTGTAAATTGTCTCAATCAACTTTTTAAAAAAGAGAATGCCTCTTAAATTTCTAGATTCAATTTCTGGAACGGGGAGGAGCAAGGGTGAAGAAAGCGAAACCTAACAGATCCCTCTGGGGTTCTCTTGCGTACAAAAGCTTTTCCATGTCCCCCATTTCCTGTTGTAGAAAAAAGATCTCGGCCTCCTAGACCTTCCCTGAGTTCCAAATGGCTGATTCAATTAGGGGAGGGAGGGAACGCAGAGACCAAGGAAAGGCAGTCTAGAAACAACAGCACAGCTCTGGGCCAGGTCCTGCGTCCTCCTCCCAGGACATGCGCTAACAACCCCCCGCCGGGTGGAGGACGCTGACTGCAGGCTGAGCACCAGCACGGGGCCCAGAGGACGGGACCCGAAGGCTCGTGGCTGAGATTCCTGAACCACCAGCCACCAGAGGAAGGCAACACCCCGCAGCCCACCCCCTCAGTTTTGCCCAGGAAGAACCTCTTCCCCCGAAAACCATGGCGAGTTGGGCTTTCTGAGCACCAGCTAACACCCTCCTTGCCTGGCCCTGCAGTACGCTATTCCAAACTCTGCCTTGTCTGTTTGTTTGGCCTCACTGTGGGTCAGACACACAAAACTGGATTCGACAACAAAAGCAAAGTGTCTTGTCCATTGTAGATTTTGAAACAGATGTGAGCAAAGTTTTGGTTCATGGACTCAAGGCTGCTCCAGCTATGAGCTTCTGGTAAAATACGGGACCTCATGCCACTCACTGGTGGGCACTAACCCATCCCTGGCTTGAATCAGTTGTATCCCACCAATTCTACTGCCCTCTCTTCTCTGGCTTCCTCATCTAGCTATTACTTTTATCCTGAGTGAACTATGTATCTTAGCTGAATTAAAGCCACTTGGAAATAAAGTAGGATATATAAAGTAAGAGTTCTAAGTAATACAGTAAGTAAGCATGATTATCAAATTTCAAGTGATTAATTCTTATGCAAGAACCAGCAATGATAAAAGCACTCCTGTCCTCTGCTTTTTTAAAAAGAACATTTTCTACTTATCAAAACTTCATTTTGTTAAAAAGTAAAATGATGTGACTTAAGTGTTAGCCATGGTCCAATTACATTCTATCAGTCACTACATGGGAGAAGATGCGAAAAATGAAACATAAAATTTATGTGGGAGATTTTAGTTTAAAGCAAATAGAGCTGGATTTACACTGGAGAAATGGGCCTGTCTTAGAGGGAGGGCACTCATGACATAATAATGATGGCAACAGCAATACCCAGGAAGGCTGAGACCCACTGGTCACTTACGTGTCTAACCCTGGGTAGTGCTTAAGAGATATTGCCTGACTCATCCTCAAACCACCACAAGGGGTACTATTATTACTCCCATTGAAGATGAGGGACTGAAGTTCAGAAAGGTTAAGTTACTTGCCACTAGCTAATATGCAACAGTTAAGCGTTGATTCTAGGATCCGCATTTCTTTTGACATTTTTATCATTGTCTCAGCTGCCACTTTTAAGGGAAATTCCAGATGTAATACACCAGTGAGAGGCAAGTTAGCTTAGAATTCAGGGCTACTTGATTCATGTTCCAATGTTCCTTCAATTACATGGCAATTTCACCTTCAATTTCGGGTAATCATCAGTCCAGTGTGTACAAAGCAGCAAACTGACCTCTAAGCCAATGTTAGTCCAAGTTTTAAGAGAAAATCCAATGAAAAGGAAAGGAATCAATGTCACAGAATATCCTTTTAATACTAATCAGGGGAACATAGATCTGACGTTACTTAAGTTAGAAAACAAGTCTCTCCTAGCTCTTCCTTATTATCTAAAATCACTAAAAAAAAATAAATAAATAAAATAAAATAAAATAAAATAAAATTACTAGACCTGGTCAATTTTGCCTCCTACATAACTCTTTTTTTTTCTGTGATCGCAAAGATTTCGGAATCGTTTTGTTTTGGGTTCCCTGTATATAGCAGACAGTCAGGTTTTACTTTAGGATTCAATATGAACTTCTTTTCATAAATTAGTTTGACCCACTTACATTAATTAAATTGATATATATTTGGTTTTAGTTCTTCCATATAACTTTATATGATGCCTTTTACTTCTTTATAAGCAACAGCCCTCAACTCTAAAATAAACGTATTCCTGCTCCTGAACATTGTAGTTTTCCCTGGGCAACGAGGGGCAAGGGTTTTTATAAACTGGTGAAGACAGAATCATAGGACCATGAAGTATCACAAATACCCCAGAGCCCAGTCCAACTCTCACTGCTCCACAACTCCGGGGTTAAATGTCCTTGTTTCCACTCTACTCCCCTGGTGTTTTGACTGTGGAAGGTGAACAGAAAAGAGTTAGCATAGCAGGGCTAGGCTGCACATGGCAAAGAGCTCCAAGACTAGCCCTTGATGGTTGCTGGGCTCCTATAGCTCACAGAGGAGCCTGCCAGATAAGAGACCCTTTGCATAACCATGGCCATGCCAGCGATTATGACAACAACGGGACTTGTGGTGAACATCTGCTCTTCTGTGCACGGGGCCTGGGTCATGCTCTTTTTGTCTCAACACACAGGGAACCCAAAACAAAATGATTCAGAAATCTTTGCAATCACAGAAAGAAAGAGTTATGTATCCAGGGTCTGCAGGGTGCTGGAGACTGACACGCAGGTGTGTTCCACGACTATACAACTGACTCCCGATAAAAACTGAGAACACTAAGGCTTGATTGAGCTTCTCCGCTTGGCAATACTTTGTACATGCTCTCACACACTGTTGCTGGGAGAATCAAGTCCAAGAGATTGCACTGAGAGGGGACGACAATAGAAAGCTTCTCTTAAGTTTCTCCTGGACTCTCTTCTACACACCTTTTGCCTTTGCTGATTTTAATCTGTTTTCTTTTGCTGTAACAAACCATAACCATGAGTATTACAGCTTTTCTGAGTTCTGTGAGTTCTTTAGGGAAACTAGTGTACCTGGGGATCTCTGACACAGACAGTTCTCTTGACTTTGTCCTTTCTTCTCAGGTCCACAACTATCTTACTAGCCTGCTAAGCTTCACTAGATGGAGATAAAAATAGAACCCGTGTAAGACTGTGATGCAAGTTATCATAGCTAGCCTAATCTTTCCCACAGGCCTCTCCTGTCTCCAGGCTCAGCCCATCTCTGATGTGAGCCTGAATACTGCGATCAGATCACTCCCCCTTAAAAAATGATCTCTACACTCCTCTGCTACTATTAGAAAAACAGCCCCCATTTCCTATAGCATAGAAATACAAATGCCAATAGGGCCAACCAGGTTTTATAAACAAGTGAAGCAAGTTGCCTTTAGAAAAAAAATCCCATGGTCCTTCCTCAAGTAAAAACACAATTTCAGGGAAATATTCCTCTGGTTAGGGAGTATAGAAAAATATTTCTCCACCAGTGGGAGGGAAGATCCAAGTGGGAGGGGAGTGGGAAGAATGAGCTGAGGGCAGCAGCCACTCAGCTCGGGATGGTGACAGCTCCGGAGCTTGGTGCCGGCAAAGCTTTCCATTCCGCAGAGATGCCAGAAATCTGAACACAGAACTTCGTGAACGTTTAAATGGATGCTGTTTTGAAAAAAATTATTTTCAAAATAGTGAGGGTCTAACAGCACGTAATACAGTCCCGCCATTTGGGGATCACTCCTAAAATACATGAAGTTAGATCCCGATTTTATTTTTATAAGGGAAAAAGAACAAATTGCACCAAAATATTAATAACAGAAATAAAATGATTAACATTTCTCTTTGTAAAGAAAACAGAAAACAAAGCAAACAAAAAGAATGTGCCTGAGAAGAAGACTCTAAATCTCCACCAGGATGAAGAGATACAGCAAGAGGAGGAAAAGAACCAGGGAGCAAACAGGAGGAGTTCAGGGAGAAAATGACGGGATAGGCAACCGGAGTGACTATGATAGGAAAAGGCACCTTCGTTAAACAGGAGCAAACAGGAGGAGTTCAGGGAGAAAATGACGGGATAGGCAACCAGAGTGGCTATGATAGGAAAAGGCACCTTCGTTAAACAGACCGAGAAGCTTAAAAAACAAAAACACAACCTTTTAAAACCTGAAATTTAGAGGGAATTTAGCCAGTATTTTTCAATAACTATAAATGGAGTATAACCTTCAAAAGCTGTGGATCTCTATACTGTACGCATGTAACTTATGTAATACTGTACATCAACTCTATATCAAATTAAGAAAAAGGAATAGGAACTTACACTGAAGTAAACGAAAAGCATCAACTTCCTCTTTATTCTGAAGAGAATGTTACTAGAATATGCTCATTAGACTGCTATGTATACAGGTATAAAAGTATTTATTGTCTAAGCTATTCACTAAAAAACTTCAAAATTCACTGCTCACATTCCAGGTTTGTGCAGAATTAATAAAGTGCATGGTAAAAAAATGATAAAAAGCAGATAAAAGTTTAAAAAAAGAGAAGATAAAGTTCAAAATATAAAGTTACTAATTGAATTGAATGAAAACGGTAACAGAAGATACCACCACCCACCACTTGCATGTCTCATGCCAGGCAATCAGACAGGAGCCTTATGTTATCTCATTCAGTCCTCAACAGTCCTACGATGCTTCCTTTCCGCTTCACAGATGCAAACGCTATGCACGAACTAGGATCAAATCCCAAGTCTGACTTCAAAACCTATGCTGCATGATGACACGCTGTTTATACAATGCACACTATATACCGGTATGCCCTGGGTAAGCATACCAAGCGCCTGAGAATATGATACATATTATACCTACAACAGCAGTGCAAGGAAGGAAGTATTTCATTTTCACAAAGAAACTGAGGCTCAGACAAGTGAAGCAGACATGGAAACATTTATTTTAACGAGAAGGCAGACAATCATATGGTAGCAACACTTCTCTGGGTCTCCGCATCCTATCTCTCCACCCGTTCTCCTCCAGGTTTCTTTATTCCTACTGGCTCCAAGTTACTGTCCACATTCCCTTCTATGGTCCATCAGTCTGGGCAACCTCGTCCATGTCCGTGACATCAACATTCTGCTGAACATCAAATCTTACTCCAGCCCAGATTTTTCTTCTGAATACTAGGCCTCTACTGGGCTTGTCCATGTTGGGCTATTTCCAAAATATTAACACCACACTCTAAAATCAATCCATTATCTGACCCAGCAGGCCTGTTTCACTTCTTACATTTCCTCTACCAATAACTGCATTATCGTCCACTCATCCTTTCACCTAGTAAAGGTTCCCCGAGCACTGCAATGTGCTCAATGGGACTAGGTAAGCAAAGCACAGACTCACTCCTCCCTGTGATGGAGACAGGCCTTGCTTGCTTGCTAAGTCACTTCAGTCATGTCTGACTCTGTGCAACCCCACAGACGGCAGCCCACCAGGCTCTCCCGTCCCTGGGATTCTCCAGGCAAGAACACTGGAGTGGGTTCCCATTTCCTTCTCCAATGCATGAAAGTGAAAAGTGTTTGACCCTCAGCGACCCCGGGGACTGCAGCCTTCCAGGCTCCTCCATCCATGGGATTCCAAGCAAGAGTACTGGCCTAGATGGATACTAACATAAGACAGATATGCATAAGAGGTGCTATTCCAGCACAAAGCCTGGAGGAGGCTTCTTGAGAATGACCCTTGAGCCCAGGGTGAGGTATAAGATTGGACTGAGGAAGGAGATAAACATAGGAGGCGCATTACAGATAATTGTGTATTTGCAGAATGAGCGAAGTTAGTTACCCAGTCCCTTTGTCCTTAATTCTAATGCTCCCTTCAATGTACTCCCTCTTCTCATGTCTGTTTCCCTCTTTCTCACTCCGGCTCCTTTAAGTGGCCACGCGTTTCAGCTTTAGAGTGATTTTTCAGGCACAGAAGTTTTCCTTGACTGCTCCATGCCTGCTACTGCAGCTGTACCCTGCTCCCCCTCTCTCGCTTGGGCTGTCAACCCCCAGACATGCCCGTGTGGCAGAACTCACCAGGCTATCCTGTCTCTGAACTTTTCTCACGCTACCCTCTCCATGTTGTTCTTTCTCCAGTCCTTTGGTAAACTCTCCAAGACTCGGTTCAGAGGAGCCCCGGTTTAAAGCCTTTGTAGACCTGCCACACCCATGGTTTGTTATTCCTTACTCACTTTTCCAATGGAGTTACATTCTTAATACTGTTTATCCTTTTATATGTATTAATTCTCAGAGCACCTGTCACAGCGAACTAAAGTTGTTTATATGTTTATTTTTGCTACCAAACAACAAGCCCCTTCAGGGCAAGTACTTTTACTTGCATACTCAATCGTGTGCACGTATGTACACGTGTATCTAT
This sequence comes from Bos taurus, assembly GCF_002263795.3. NCBI lineage: Eukaryota > Metazoa > Chordata > Mammalia > Artiodactyla > Bovidae > Bos > Bos taurus. The sequence goes on along the minus strand of NC_037352.1, from coordinate 22,464,111 downwards.
GGACTCCAGGTCGTTGAGCACAGTTCCTGGAAAGAAAATATTTCATTAACATCTACTAAATGGATAAGAAACCATCAGAAATCAAGTTTTGTTTTCTTTTATGGTAAAATCTTTAATCCCTTACATTAGATTAAACTGAATAAATGTTAAGTAGAATATTAAAACAGTAAAATAAGAGCAAAAAACTAAACGACCATCTTAAGAGGGAATAAGTAAAAAAAAATTAATGTGTACTCTGACCTGTATTTTTCACAATAGCACAATAAAGGTCTTATTTTGTTTTAACTAAGATTCAATAACTAATAAAGCACTTTTTTAATAATGAGGAAAGGTTCTTAAGAGAATTTAGCTATGAAAATATATATTTAAAAATAAGGTCTAAATTTAGAATTTGACAGTTTTTAAAAAGTCAGAATATAAGAATGTATCTTATACCATGTTTGCTGGAGTTTTGATCCAAAGATGTGTTCACAGAAATGCTGTCCACTGTAGTCCACTTCCTTAGTCTTGACTGTGGCTCTTTAATACTGTTCATATCCATATTTACATTCAAGTTTGAGTTCAAGCCTAAAAATAGATAACAATTTTAAAAAACCACTTTATAAAAATATAGCACATTCTCCTTATGGTACCACAACTTTCATTTTCTAGAAAAACGTATGCCGTTAATCTAATGTTTTCAATCCTGTCCAATGTTCCTTAATAAATATCCTGCAAACGTGGCACAGCCAAGTGATTACAGACAAAGGCAAGGCAGGCAGGACAGATACTCTGGGCTCCTGACCAAGGTCAAGCAGAAACATCGTCAGAAGAAAGAGCCTGGCTAGGGTACCAGAGAAAGCAATACACAGAAATTCTAAAGAGCTAGCTAAAACTCAATAATATACATTTTTAAACCACAAAACTGTCAGTACTATACTTGAATTAACTGTGGAAAACTACTCTTATGATTTTGATTATTTTTAAATTCCTTGGCAAAATAAGAGAAAATTCTAAGGCAGCCAAGTATTTGTTTAGCTACTAAAATATATCTCTTTAGGAACTTCCCAACAGTACCATGCATGAAGAATTACAAATGATCATGTTCAGTTGCTAACTTTTGCTAGTAACAATTTTCAACTGCCTTAGCCACCAAAGGACACTATTATTTAAAAGTAAGACTGTCCTGCTGTAAGTGCAGGACTGTACCTAAGGGCAAGACTTTTATATCCCAAGGCACAACTTACTTGATTTGCTTGTGACACATATCGGCCTTAGATATTCTCTTGGAACAAAGATGGAAATTTCTATCTTAGTCACTGACCATTAAGCCAGTATTTCTTGAAGTGTGATCCTGGGAACCATGATCTACAGAATAATCTGAGATGCTCGTTAAAAATGAAAACTTTCCAATTCCCTGCTTCTGCTGCAGGGGGCACAGGTTTGATCCCTAGTTTGGGAACTAAGATACCACAAGTCATGCAGTGAGTCCAAAAAAAAAAAAAGAATTGATGATAGATGTTTTCTTTAGCTGAAGTAAGCACAGGGTAAGAAATTAAAAGCATATAAATGGGCACACAATGAAAAGTAAGTCAAAATGAGTTCTTAAAAAGTATGTGAGGTTCTATTACTTCTCTGCTTAAATCTTTCCAGTGCTGAAATCCACACTAACATTCCGCATGCCATAAAAAAAAAAAGGAAATAAATTTAAAAAAAGAAAACTTTTCAGCAAGAGCCAGAATCTTTGTTTAATACATCCAAATGGTTCTTAATCTAAAGTTTCAAAATAAATGGTTTTTAGATACTGGGTCTGGTGGAGAGTCCATGTGATACTAGGTCAAACTTAAGAGTTTAATAATATAAATTCGCTAATATCACCCCATTTGGAAAAAGTAATTAAATTTACTGCCCTCTGGACTCACCATTTAGACCCAGTAGTATGAAAGCTTTTTAGGTAAAGGTTTAGACAATAAATATCTTAGACTCAGTCAGTCACACAGCCCGAGTGTCTTTATGCAATTCTGTTGTAGCACAAAAGCAGCTAGGAAATACATAAACAAAAGCACATGGCTGTGTTCCAATAAAAGTTTATTTACAAAATCAGGCAGCGAGACAAATTTGACCAATGGGCTGTAGTTTGCCAGTGCCTGATTTAGACAACAACACTGGCGCTTGCCTGGGTTAAAGCAGACTTCCTTAACCAGGGAAAAGTCTCTTGCTCTAAGGCCAGCCAGGATAAGAAATTGCTTATTTAGAAACTTATCTTCTCAGTGGCCCAATCTATGTGCTCAGTATGTAATCACACAGTGAGAGTCACTTCCTTTCACTAGTGAGACCAAAATCTCTCAATGTTCACCTGAGTATTCTTTTATCACCATACTGCTGTCTCTGGGAGGACATGGCTTCTATGGTATTCGCCTAACAGACAAAGGAATGTAAAAAGACTGCTAACAACTCCTAAAACTTGAAGTTCCATCAATGTCCTAGCTGAGTCCATAGCGAAACCAGGGAGAGCTGAGTCATGTATCAGGTCCAGCCAACATGAAACGGGAGCAGGGATAACAGCAGGCCCAACCTCCGCCCACAGCCTAGAACATGCCAGTTAACTGAACATCTTCAACAAAGTTGGGCTAGTAACCAAAGCAGCTGGTTTACAAAAGAGAAAGAAAAAGGGAAACAAACAGGGGGTGAATGATCAAAGGTCAAAAGATATTCAAAGGCACGAGAAGAAAAGGGACCTAAGGAAGAAGACACATAAACCTGAAATTCCCAGAGGAAACAAAAAACCTGGAGACGTAATAAGAAAAGAGGGCTTGGGGGGAAGCAAATGTAAATGCAATAAAAGCAATTTCTTCTCTCATCCCTATTTTTTACATTTATGCCAGTAATTTATTGTAAACATTTAAACAATAGTTAAAATTTCAGATGTGACTGTTCCAAGCAGCAAAGCTCAAAATTTCTCTGGTGTGCTCTAATAATTTCAGTCCTCCCCTCTCCTTCATATCTTATAATGAAGATACCCGAGTCTTAAAAAGAAATATATGTATGTTAACTCATTTCAAACGAGCATCTGACTCTGTGACCCCATGGACTGCAGCCCACCAGGCTCCTCTGTCCGTGGGATTTCCCAGGCAAGGATATTGAAGTGTATTGCCATTTCCTTCTCCAGTGGATCTTCCTGATCCAGGGATCGAACCACGTCTTTTGCGACTCCTGCACTGGCAGGTGGATTCTTACCACTGCACCACCTGAGCATGGACTTTGTGAAATGTGTGATTTTCTTGAACAGAGAGAGACGTTCCTGAAGTAAGAAAAGAGGCAACGCTAGAAGCAGTGTGGCCACTCAGAGCCAGAGCAGCTAAAGAACCACGTGGTGCTCATGAGAGAAAAACTGGACAGGTCAGAAAGCAAGAGGTCAACCTGTGATCACCAAGCACCAGCCCAAAGCTCTGGCCAAGGAGAAACCCACCTATAGGGAAGTTGCTGAAAGCATTTATTGGTGATGGCCCTTTTTGCAGCTCAGGTGTAGTGTGGGGCATGACATTTTCAAGGAAAGACTTCATGGCTGGCTGATGGAGTGACTGTTGCTGAGATGGCGGAGTTTGTTGCTTCACCAACAGGTTTGGATCAAGTTGACGAGATTGTTGCATCATCTGCTGCTGCACGCTAAGAGGTCGACCCTTAAAACGACAAAATGATTGGGAAAAGTTGGGGAGAGAAGTCTTTACAGATACCTTCGATCCCCCCTTCATTTTTTAATTCAGTTCCTTCTCATCAGGAAGGTGAAGAATCACTGTCCACCAGTTAATAAGACTTCCAGGCAGACAGAAGACTTAATGTTTTCCATTATATTTTAATAAAGGCATTTCAACTGCCTTGTCACAATGGAATTGATCAAAGTGGAGTGTGAGCAAAGCAAGGGGAAGGATCACACCTACCTGCTGGTCTTGCTGCTGCCGGTTCCCAGAAGGCACGCTTCTCTGACTCTGCGCCCTTTGCTGCTGCGCTAACAATCGCTGGAAGGAAAAGTGCAAACAGGTTGTGAGCATCACATCATCACAGACAAGCGTGCCGCAGAGTGACTGTGGCAGAGGGACCTACAAAGGCACGGCTCCATCTAGTTGATGTCAACACGCCCTGCCTCATCCATATCATCTCGTTTGGACTCTCCGGCCGCCAGCCATCCTGGTGAATTGAGTCCTTTGCTCAATCTACACTTCCAGTTCATCAGGTGAACGTTTCCCAATCACCCTACTCCCATGGCCACTCCAGACTTGGCTGGGCTTGCTCACACCGCATCCTGCCCTTCCAGTTTACCATCTGCCTTCACTTAGAGACTGGAAGCTCCCTGAGGGCCATGACTATGCCTGCTCTGTCTACTGAAAAACACTCTGCACAGACTCGAGTGTGGCGTTTACAGTAGACAATGAATGTACACTGAATAAGGCTGTTATTCTATTCTACTTACCTGTAACTGGGAGATCTGAGAAAGCTGGTTTAGTTGGGATAGCTGGTTCAGCATGGCTACCTGTTGAGGGCCAAAGAGCGGATTCAGGCCACCGTTGTTTGGTGCATACTTCAGCAATGAAACTGGAACCTGAGGATCACAATGGTAAGTTAACTATGTTGATAAAAGAAACTCAAGCTCACAAAACATACTATGTGTTTTAAAATATCAGTAGAGCAATTACATTTGTGGATTATTAAGGTGGGGTGGGGGGGAGGTTGTTTTCTCTGGCTTCATTAATCTATTGTTCCCATGTATTTTCATGGGTTAAGTAAAAAGTGACAGTGATGAATCCTTAGCCAGTCAATTCATACTGCTACTGTCGTCCTCCCCTCAAGGTATTTTATGAAAGAGAATGATAGATTTGAGATTTAAATTGTCTTTGACTCATTTGCTCCACCCTACCCTCATCCCTTTTGTAATAACTCATTCAGAATTAGCTGCATCTCAAAGTGGCCAATAAATAATCCGACGACCAACCAGTCATCTCACTCAAATATCAATTTCTTTGAGGTTCTACTCCAGGTGAACAGTAGAGAATATAGTGGAAAAGCTTACTTACCTGAGGGGAGAGTAATGGAGGAGGCACTTGAGCACGGAGACTAGGCTGAGATGAACTGAGAGGTTGTGCTGGAGGCTGCTGCATGCCCCGGGGTTGTGCTGCTGTGTTTCCAACACCAAACATACTGGGATTGCCATTCTACGGAAACAAACCACCACCACCAAATGACACTGGGATTCTTCAGGGACTAACATCCCATTACCACACACTGTAATTCTGACTTAAACACAGCAACTACATGTAAGAGAGCTCTTATTACTTATACAAATCAACAGAGAGCCTGAAATACACGTGTGGACTTACCTGTCTAACAGAATTCAAGTTTTGCATACCCAGCCCTGCTATGGAGCCCAGGGCCTGGTTAGGTAGTGCACTATTTGAAGGGGGAAGCTTCATGCTTTGACTGGACATAAACTGCATGTTTTGGGATTCATCTGCTACAATGCCATCCTGATTGGACAGACAGAAAGACGTGCAACACCAGCCAAGCAAACAAGTGGAAGGGAGAAATCATTGCAGCAACAGGAGAGAAGTCACATGACATTCCAGCATCAACAGGAAACAGGTAGAAAACAGAAGAGATCAGATTAGTGTTAATTCTAGAGCACACAAAAAGAACCAAACATATTTCACGGGGTTAAGAGGAAAATATAAATAGGATCCCTGTAATCAACTGCAACATAAAAGGACAATGAACTATAAAAGGACAATGAACTACAAGTCCAGTAATATTTGGAACTGGGTTATATAACCCTTCATATTATATTAAATGTTCTGAACTGTTAATGAAAAATTATGCTATTAAGCGTATTGCTTTCTTGGCCACAGGGGTAAAACAAGACAGAAAACAAACAGACAACTTACCTTATCAAAATAAGGACTGCGGTCCATGGAAGACTCTTTGGAAATCTGAGGCCGAGAACCAGGGCCTTTCCCGACCGTTCGATTGTAATCACCAATATTTAGGCTATGTTTATCTATCTCCATTCGTTTGTCTTGTAACATTCCTAACAAATGCAGGAAATTATGTCATCAAGTAGGAAGAGAATTAACCTACTTAGTTTCAGATAAATTTCAACAGAAAGAGAAATACTCACTTCCAAACCAAAATGACTTCTGCCTTGACATGTGAAAAATGCACTAGCACTTAGCAAATCTTATAGTCTTCACAAGTTAAGTTTAGCAGACAGTATTATTTTATTGAACCAAATAACTTGAAACCAGACTAGTAAACAGAAAGGTAAAACATCGCTGGTCATCTCAAATCTGCTTAATTTTATGATAGCAACATAGTTTCCAGTAACCAACAACAGGAACCGCACCACGACTAACCATCACCCAGCAGATGCTCTCAATGTGCCAGGCACTGCTGTGAACACGCATTCTCATTTAATGCTGATAACTCTACTGTCATCACCCCATTCAGCAGATGGGAAAGGTCTCCCCTCCCTAAGGGCTTGCTCTGCTGACTTCTCTGCAGTAAATACGACCTCCTCTCATGGTATCCCTGTGTCTAGCAAAAATCTGTGCTTGAAACAGCCAGCTCCCAGGCTACCATCCTCAACAAAGCTCTAACTTCACATCCTTACCATATTATGCCTCCTAAGCCCTCCTCTCCCCATAGCTGAGCCACTTCTTTGTGTTTCTTTGATGTTGGGATGTACTCAGTACGTTCAAGGTCTCAGTCTTTCAACTCTCTTCAAACTGGCCTCCCTTAGGCTTATTCACCATCAAGGTGACCCTCAAATACCAATGTCTACTCTGACTTGACGCCTGTGCTCAGTGGCACATCTTCAGCTGCCTGCTGGGAACCGTCACTTGAATGCTCCTTCATCACTTCTAACTGGACAAACCAAGCACGATACTGCCCTTCGATCTTCATGGGGCTCAGAGGCAGTGTCTCTACTTTTCTAGTCACACAAACTTGAGTCCTTGGTTTTCAACTTGTTAAAATTGCAGTCCATTTCCTTGTTCCTTAGGCTTCATCCTCAGATCTCACCCACAATTTCTTTGCAACTGCTGTCCTCCTTTGAGAGAGCTGCTGCTGTAGCCACCACCACGACACACCCACCTTTACCACCCTCGTTTTAGGCGAGTGGAAAGGAAAAATTTTTAACAAAGGGAAGTACAGTTGCTCAGTCATGTGACCCCATAAACTGTAGCCCACCAGGCTCCTCTGTCCATGGGATTCTCCAGGCAAGAATACTGGAGTGGGTTGCCATTCCCTTCTCCAGGGGATCTTCTCAACCCAGGGATTGAACCTGGGGCTGCTGCATTGCAAGCAAATTCTTTACTATCTGAACCACCAAAAGGAAAGTATTCTTCAATAAGCATTTGCAACAAATTCTTCCCTGTTCTCTTTCCCTCTGTTAATTCACTGAAACATCCAAGATAGCCATTTTCAACTCTTTTCCTCACTTTTTTTTCCCCCTCACTTTTGACATCTAACCTAGGCCAACTCTTCTCTCAAATCTCTAAGTTGTTCTTTCCTAAAAATCCACATTATTTCTGCCTACCTAATAAAATCTTTTTTAAAAAAGTAGTGTGATACATCCTCTCCCCAAACCATTCCTCCAACCATTCGGCATCACTTCAGAAACCATCTGAGCTCCAAATGTGGCAGCCTTCCCTTGACCAATTGTATAAAAAGGCCCTTAGCTCTTGGCTAAGTTACCAATGACACTTCTCCTAACCTCCAGGGTCAAATGCATACCAAGACAATCACTGGTTCCATTTCTCCTCTTTCCTTAAACGCCATTTTTTGCCCCTGGACTTTGTTTTTGGTCCATCACTCCAATCCTCTTGTCAACCCCTCCTTTTGTTAAAATTTTAAATTTTTTGGCCATACCATGCAGCTTGCAGGACCTTCCCCAACCAGGAACCTAGGCCCATGGCCGTGAAAACGCAGAGTCCTAACTGCTGGACTGGCAGGGAGTTCCCTCCACAACCTATTTTTGAAGCTGTACTACCACTAATGTCTAATTAATTATACTTATTATCTCCAGCCCTACCTTTTATAAACTCCACACCCAGATTTGTTTTTACTAGTTACTGGATATCACCACACGGTTTTCATAGCAACTTTGAACTCAGCAATCTTGTCTGTCCAACCCATTATATATTTCCTATCTCAAACAATGGCCAGTCACTGGTTCATTGTCTCTCAGCTCCAAATTCACCCTTGTTGACTGCTCTCTGAAACTGTATCTGGGCTCTACATTTTCTTCCTTTGCCAACTGGCACTGAGGTTTTATCAGCAAGGGGCACTGGAGAGACGCTGCAGGCAGAAGTTTTGCCTACTTGCTCTTGGAGGCTCTGGCAGTGCTTCAGCTTCTCCTGTGCCTTACCCTCGCAGTTCAGGGTGGTGAGCCTCACTCGAGGCCTTCTCCCACCATTCCCAAATACCTCCAAGCAGCTCTGTAGCAGAGTGTCTATAGGGACACAGCCCTCCATGAGAAGCTTGTCCCAGCACCCTAGAAGGGTACACTGCCAGCAAGTTTCAACAACATAGCATCCCAGCAACTTCTCTTGCCATTCAGTGAGTCATGCAGGAGGCAGAGCCTTGTCCTCATAGGAACAGACACATATTCTGGATATGGATTTTTTTTTCCCCCTTACCATCCATGGTCTCACAGAGGCCTTATCCATCACTCCTCACAGCACTGTCTGATCAAGAACTCATTTCATAGCAAAGAAAAGACTAATAATGCGCTTAACTGGTCTTACCACAGACATCACCTGAAAGTAGCTAGCCAAACTGGAAGGTACAAGTGGTTACTGAAGACTCGGGTGCAAAGCAAGCTGAGAGGCAACACCCTAAAAGGACGCAGCAAGACTCCAAGGGTGAAAGCGGAAGCGGCTTCTCGCACCACCTCACCCAGTAAGCGACAATTCTGCGTGCTATCTATGGCTTCTCTGTCTGTCAGCTGTGCAGGCCATTTTCTTCTTTCTCTTCGCTTTCTGCATTTTTAAGCTGCTGAAAGTTGGCTTTTACAATTTAGTCTCTAGGTTACTTCTTGTATCAGCTATTCATATATGCTTAGGAGGGCCTGTTGTTATCTCTTCCTCGCCAATCCCTCACCAGTCTAACAGTAATTCTGTACATCTGTATTAAACTTTGCCTGTTCAAATTACTGTATGGTCCCTCTCCTCCACCTGGACTTGGACTACGCCAGGAACACCACCACCTACACAACTGTCCAGACGAGGCGGCTGGGAACCATCTCTTACCACACCCTCGTGCTCATCCTCTGTACCACACTGGTTCAAACAAATTATCAACTTTTCCTGATTCTGATCCCTGTATCTCCACTGAATTAAGATTCTTCCCACCAACTGTCTTAGCTTAGAGCTATGAAAATTCTCACCAGCTACAGCAACAAAATTTCTAACTGGTTTGCTATGTTTAGTAACTTTTAGTCTTCCTCCACTGCTAATGTTTTCTGTCCCAAGATTTTCAATCTACAGCCATGACTGTTTTTCTAAAACATAAATCCAAATCATTTCATTCTCTTGCTTACAATTCTTTAATCTCTTATTTTCAGAATAAAGCTCAGACACCCAAGTGCCACATGATTTAGAACCCACCTAGTTTTCTAGCAAATCCACCTAGGTACAGCTTTTACTACCACCACACTCCCACCACCATAGTCAATTTATATCTGTCTATTCTTCAACTACATGGAACTACTTGCCATTTCTCCAATATGGCTTCAGATGTTTCTGTCATTGTATCCGGGCCTTTGTAAAAAGTGTTCCCTAAATTAAGAAGACTGTCTCATCCAACCTGGATAACTCATTCTTGACAGGACTAAATCTGCAGTAACCAAAGACTAACAGTACCATTAGCTTAGATTTGCACAGTGATTTACACTTTAAAAGGCACACCAAATCGCATAATTCCCACATTCTAATATACGCCAGAGAAGAGGAACACTGAGGCAGAAACCCAGAGCTCCCTCTCCTGGTTGAGGTCAATGCTTTTTCAGTTGGATTACGTCACAAGTGAGTCTCCCCATCAATGATGAATATGAAACTCAAGTTGATTTAATTTTTTCTTACCTCCAGAAAGGTCCATCTTATTGCTCTGTACATTTTCTTCTGGCGAGTCTCTCTGAAAAAGAAAAAAGTAGCTTGTTAGTTGAGCTTAACTTGCAAACGAAAATAAAAGTGAAGTATTTTACTATTTCCTTATTTGTGAAATTTAAGTGGAACATAAAACATGTTAGGCAATGTTCATTGCCTAACATGATAAAAAATAATAAAAGAAGATATGTGATCAGTATTTTTAGCTGTAACTATAAAAATAAAGAACTCATGGAAAATTTTATTCTAACCTCAGCATATTCATAATGACTCAGCGAACAATTAAAGAAAACAAAAAAATGAAATTAGGGTAAGTTTATGAACCACCATTAAAAGGGGAGCAGGTTGCTGAGAAAACATACTTACCGAAAAACTGATATTTGAAAACTGTTTAACAAATGGATTTATCCATGCTTCTTCTTGTTTGTTTCCACCTTTCATCATTCCCTTTGTAAAATAAAAGAGCAGAAAGATGCCATGCCATCTCTATTTATCTGGGTATAATGATGGATTAATTAAACTTCAAGACAATTCCCAACTCTCATTTTTAGCCAATAATTTCTCCTCCAACCAACTCTTCTCACAGAGTTGTTAATAATTAAAAATCAACTTATTTGATTTTCAACTTCCTTTGCTCCAGTCCTCTGGTATAGCTGTAATGCACAGAGAAATCTCTAAGGGCAAGCAGTCAGAAGGAAAAGACAGAAGCAAAGGGCCTTGATGACCCACAGAAAGTAAACAGGTCCTCTGGATAATGGAGAACTGTTCATCAGACAGTTTCCAATGTACAAGTGGACTGTGTTCTAAAAAATTAATTATAATTTGGATTTGTAGAATTCTCACACCAAAGCACAGTAAAAATAGTCACTAGGCTCTCAGGTTAGTCCAAAGAAACCAATTAAAACCATAATTTAATTATGCTATGTGCACTGTACTGAAAAAACACCATATGTTTCCATACGAAAGAGTATTTTAAAATTCCAATTTATGTTGCCAAGAACACAATATCCCCAGCAGCAACTAAAGCTGGGATTCTTCCTACTCGGTGTTGGCTTTCTGTGGCTGGTTGGGGTATGGAAGGTACGGAAACCACTTGGAAACATGAGCTGAGAGAACAAATGGTCCATGATTAGCAGCTTGGTAGACAGGGAGGCTGGAAGCCATAGAGACCAAGGCTGCCCATAAAGGATCACAGAACCATTCTCAGCTTGTTGCCATAATTTCCCTATCCCGTTGCTACTACCTGTTCCTTCTGACTGCGGAACAGAACACAGCTTCGTAATTTCCCCTTGAAAGCAGGTCTCTGAAGCAAGCATCTAACCCTTTCCAAGGTTTGTGAAGTTGACTTTGATTCCTTTTCCTCTTTTACCCCCACCCCATACTTAACTGGTTGCTAACACCTGTCTCTTTAATCCCAAATGTCTCTCACATCAGTCCCTTCTACTAAATATTTATTTCTGCTTCCTAATTCAGGCCGTCCTTTCTAACCTGAATGAATGCAGACGTTTCCTAAATGAGATCACTAACTTTGGTCTTTCTTCCAATTTTAAAAACCAAACCGATGCTGCCTTTTATTCAATTTGATTGGCTCCATACATTATGCTAAATAAAGTTCAAATTATCTGGCATCGTACTGTAAACACTTTAGTATCTGCCCCTAATCTAACTGTGGAGTAGACTGTCACCTCTTTCCCCCCACATTCTGTATTTCGGGCTACCACTTTTCCTAACACATCCCACTCCCAGGCATCTTCGAAACTCAAGCTAACACTCCTTAGAGCATTGCTCACACCCCCATACGGAACCCTGAGCTCCCTGAAGTATGCGCTTATCCTAGTGTTTCTGAACCCCCAGCACTAAGCACAGTACCTGGCACACAGCAGAGGCTAAATAAATATTTGCAGTTGCTTTCTAAAAGATTTTTACTAGTAGAAACAAAGGAGAAAGAGTAAAAAGGCTACACACCCTTTCCCTTCTCCTTTTTTTGCCACTCAGACCCTGTAAGGAAAGACAAAGTCACAAAACAGCACGGTCCAGTGGGAAGAACACAGGGTTTGGAACTGGAAGACCTAAACTTAAATCCTTGCTCTGTCACTTACTAGTTATGCAACTCTGGGCAAGCCACCACCTTTTCCAGCTTCAAATTCCTTATCAGTATTCTATCTCAGAAGGTTATGAGGGTCAAATGATTTATGTAAAATATGGGAAAACGATTCATACACTATATGCTGAGGCAATAGGGAATTGCAGCCCAATGAAGAAAAGTCTTAAAAATGAAAATGGCAGGTCCTAGACTTAGAATCCCAGGTTCAAAAGGGAGGGACCCTGGCCATGAGCTACTGGTATCTGACTTCTTAGGTCCCTCAAAAAGAATTCATTCTCAAACAGGTTGGAAAGGATATATCAGAATCACCTGGGGGGACTAAGCACATATTTTGAAAATGGGCCCCAAGAAAATCTGACACTAGTCTTCTCAAACCTGGCTCTGCATCAGAAACATTTGGAGAGCTCGTTGAGAACAAGAAACTTGGTTCAATTTTCAAAACAACAGCAGGCCTAGAGTATAGGAAATTATACTTTTAACAAATGCCTTACAATTCTGATGTAGAGCCAGGTCTGGAATAAGGTTTGTCCATATAAAAGCAAAACCAAACGCTCTACTCATTCCTAGGGATTTCCATCCCAGGACCTTACTGAGTAGAGAAGGGACGAAGATGGGGGACGAATAAGGACCACGGTAACTCTGGGTAACGCGGAGGTTCGGGGCTCCAGGCGAGGAGGTGAAATGGGAGATGAACTGGCAGTGGGAAAGGAGGAATCAACATGTAGATTTGCCCTTCTCTTCATCCTCCCCACTGCAGGCACCATCCTGGGGTGAGGGGTTGTCCCAGGTAGCACTGGTGGAGGTGGGGGAGAGATGTCAAGCTGTAGAAGTGGGGAGAAAGGACCTTCCTGTGGTCCTAGGTCTCTCTAGATGGCTGCCCACACAGGAAGCTCTACCCAAGTTGGGGACTGCCTGGACTATACTGACTGCCATAAACGGGCAGGCAAGCACGTTATCTTCTGTGGGGAAACTACCTTTGGAATTTAAAGTTTCAAGGGCTTTGCCCTTGAAATGTTTACCTTCGAAGACATTTTCTTTGTATATGGTGGCCAATTTAAAGATGAATTAAGCTCTTGAGATGAATTACTATTCCACATTCCAATCTCTACATCTTCTTCCTCTTCCCAGCCAGTGGGGCGATTTCCAGGCAAGGGCATATCATCACCACACCAGCCGTCTTGCATAGATTTTGGCCCTAATTGTGGATTTGTGACAAAAAGAAACATGCTATAGTCAAACAGTTCTTTCCAGAGGATGAGCACTCATTAAGGGGGCAGAGCTGGGGGACAATCTAAAAACCCTCTTTTATTTCCCTTCCCAGGTTTGCATGGCAAAAATGTATGTAATATACTGAGCTAAAAGCTAAACAAGAATTTAAGTTTAGTAAAATTTTCGATAAAACACTTCTCATGCTTTTACAAATCAGAGGATTCCTAAACATGGGACATTGGTGGCATTCATGTTCGTATTTGCTTAGGAACTCAAGGATGAATGGAACTTTTAAAAATTCATCTTAATACATATTTTTAAGGAGAATGGCCCAAAAGTACAGCATGCAGGTCAGAAGCAGAAAGTATCTCATCTCTATACTTGGTCTTTGGAATCCCTAGAAGAATAGTAACAATGTCTGTCTGAATATTAAGGGTCCTTCCTGAACTCTGCTCATTATCTGTATAGTATTTAGGGGCCTGTCTGGTACCTGAGCCAGACCGCTTGGATATGTGTCCCCATGACTATTATACTCAGTCTCTTGTGCTGGATAGCATGAAAGTTGCTTGACAATTACGATAACATGTGGATACATTATCAACGTCATAAACGTTATCCAATTACTTAATTATAGTCAATGAATCACCAGTGCTATCCAACGGAAACCAGCAATTATCAGTAACTTACCAGATTTGTTTAATGTTTGTGGACCAACAGAGCTGGAGCCCCACGTGGATGTGCTGGATGCCGCAGCAATGGGTTCGCCCCAGCTAGGCCCACTGTCTACGGGTTTACCCCAGGCTGAAGTACCATTATCCACAGTTGTGGCTGGAGTTGAAGTCTCCCCCCAGGGCTCACCCCAGCCTTTAGAAAGTGTGGGAAAAGAAGTCATCAGCAGGTTGAAGGGGTAATAAGGAATACTTGGGGAACAAAAGAAGACCTTCACATTTGTGTATTAAATAATGATGCTGTGATGGGCAAAAAGGATGGCTTCTGTTTTATGTAAAGAAGACAAATAATTTTCCATTATTATAATCTAACTATACTTTTTTTTCACCTCTTCTTTCAGAACTGCCCTCGAGGTGCACAGCAGATTCTTCTGAATAATCTTAATTACGGCAAGTCTTCCTCCTTTGAGGATGAATTTAATTCCTAGAAAAGCCAAGTCATTCTGAGTCAAACCTAGTCAAGCAGGTGATCAAGCTGGGTAACAGTATGTGTATAAAACTTTTACTATAAGTACAACCTTTCAACATCACTGTTCTGGAAAATGTAATTTAATAAGACTAATGATAGGTAGGCATCCTACTTGTATACGCTGGACAGCACTTCTTAAAATTTATTAGGCTGTCCAAAGCCAACCATAATCAACAAAGGCAAAGCCAAGCCATGAACACACTGTTTTAAAAGAACCACAACAGCCTTCCCCTTAGATACATATACCTTTCTTCTAAAAATTAAATCTAAATTAATAATACTCAGAAAAAAGAATTAGGCGCTGAAACGTTAGTTCATGAAAATATTTCTGTCTCTACATCCAACAGGATTATTATTCAATGAAACCTCCATTAAAAAGACACTACATCTCAATGACAACTAATGAAAAATGTCACTGTCATATTACATGCCCACTGTATTCAACATGCCTACTTAAATAAATCCCTTCTATGGCCAATTACAGTATCTAGATTTTTAGAGGACTGTACTTTGAGGTACTTGTTTTATTTCTGGGGATAATCAAATAATAAAACCAAAATTTAATAGCTCGAGTCAGAAAAAGTGAGATGAGGAAAGTGTACAGTATTCCCACTTGACATCCCTTTTCCAATTCTGCCTTCTGTAACCTTCCAGATAGAGAATGGAGTGCGTGGGATTCACAGCCAATACTACCAAAGGCAGAGCCGTTTCCCGACAGTAACACCTTCCCCATAATCTTCTTCCCTACAAACTTCTCCTGGATTAAAGTTAAAAAAAAAAGTTTGTGTGCACATCCAAAAACAGTAAATTGAAACAAGGCTCCTGTGACTGTGAAGTACTATGAGAAACAAGACTGCAGAAAACGAGAACTTACCGGAGCCACTGCTCGCCTCTTTGTTTGAGATGGTACCTGCAGACGGTAGCAACTGGTGTACCTGTGCTTGCTGGTCTGAGCGACTGCTGCCATTTGGGACGTTTTTGTTCCACATGTTCACATTTTTGTAATTGTATTTGCTGGGATCTCCCCAAGCTGAAGTCCCATCGTCAATCTCCATTTTGCGACGTATGGATTCTGGGGATGGCTCCTCCCAGCCCGTGGGTTCTTCCTCTTTCGCTGGGGCTGGCATAGGTCCTCCCAGCCAGCCTGTACCAGGAGGTTTGCCTGTCGCTGGCGGGATGCCCCAAGATCCGACAATGTCTTGTTGCTTGTTCCAGTCTGGAGAACTGACCGGCTTTGATGAATCTCCCCAACCTAGAGACTGATTAGACTTTGGAGGGTCTCCCCATCCCTGGGAAGGATTCGGTTTAGAAGATTCGTCCCAGCCTGATGAATTATTTGGATTAATGTTATTTCCCCATGTAAAAGAACTGGTTTTACCGAGTTCATTCCAACCAGAAACAGACCTATCACTGTCACTACCTCCTGAGCTAGACTTCTTGTTAGCCTCTCCCCAATGGTTACTCCTTTCTCCCCAGTTGTCACCGGCAGAGACGGACCACCCTTGGTTTGACTTTTGTCCGTCACCCCATCCCTGTTTGTTCTTTTGCGAATCATTCCATGCGGACTTCTCTTCTTTGCAGTTCCCCCACTGATTGCTCTTGACCATTCCTGTAGCAGCAGAGTCATCTTCCCATCCCCCCTGGCAGCTTGAGCCTTTGGAATCTCCCCACCGCAGAGCAGGTTTGGGATCTCCCCACCCCGATACAGATGAGGTATCATTACTACTCGGGCTAGTCTTATCTACACACGCCCCTGAGTTAAAAGTCTGTGTTGCAGAGCTTCCCCAGGCCTCTGTCCCATTGTCAGTCTTTCTCTCCCCTCTTGGTGATGTTTCTGTATCCCAGGCAGTATTCTGCTTAATAGGAGTCTGTCCCCAGCCAGAGTTGGACAGGACACGTGGATCTAAGTCAGTTCTGTTTACAATGCTTTGGAGTAACGTGTGCTGATCCATCTTCCTTCTGTCCCTACTCTGATTTTCCCCAGTCGCTTTCTCCTCGAGGCGTCCAGTGCTTTCTGTACTACCTTCACTCTCCACTGTACCTCCTGTTTTGGCCCACACACTGCTTTGCTCATTTGTCTGAGATGCGGCAGAACCCTGATCCTCTTCCTCAGTAGACTTCCATCCGTTTGTAAACTTCTTACCGTTGCCATTTGCACTGTCACTGGAATGCTGGTTGCCAGGCAGTTTGTTCCACTCCACGCCGGGTGTATTAGTGCCAGTGTTTTGTGCAGGAGTTCCCCACCCTCTTCGACTTCCTCCAGAATTTGCACCATTTCCCCAGGATGCACTCTGGGAATTCACTGCTCCAGACTCCCACACGCCGCCTCCTTTGTTTGTGTTAACTTGAAAGTTAGTGCCCATAGGCCCGTTTACGCCAGGCTGCATTAGAGTTGCATTCACAGTGTCACCATTAGCTTGGCCATTAGGGCTTGAACATTTGTCTCCAGAGTAATTAGAACCATAGGCACCCCATGTAGTACCGTAAGAGCCTCCACTTTTTGACTCTCCATTGCTAAGGTGAGAAAGGGAAGTGCCATTTACAACCGAGGGAGCCTGTATCTGAGGATGATTCATTGTGCTCACACGCCAGGCCCCTGTATTACTAGGCAGTTCATTATTCTGTACTGAACCGGAGTTTGGTAAACTAGAGGTCATAAAGTTAGTAGTGTTATTTGGTCCAGTCATTTCAGTGGTAATATTTTGAGGTTGACCACTGAATGAAACCTTCTGTGTACCACTTACTTCAGATTCACAAGTTTCCTGAAGGCTTCCCCAGGTACCATGGGTGGAAGCACCACCCACTTTAGAGTTAATACTCTGATTGTTAGGCATCTGGCCTAAGGGACTGCACTGAATATTGATGCCAGAACTACCACTCCCTACAGGCCCTTTTAGGGCAAGTCCGTTGTTCTCTAATACTGGCCAGGCACCATGGTTGCTAGCTGAATTCAAAGTGCTTGGATTTAACCCTCCATTTGATGAAGAACTTACAGTGCCCCAAGCATTCATTCTATTGTTGCTACTTTCTGATTTGCTTTCAGGAGCATCCACAGAGGCCTGACATGTGCTTATTATGGCTCCATGGGAAAAACCCCACGGCCCAGTGCTACTTCCGTGGCCCACATTATTGCTGCTGCTACCAACCACAAACTTGTTTTGGGATCCAAGTCCAGTGCTATTCCGAAGGCCATCATTTTCACCACCTGTGCTCCCTGAAGCCATGATAGTGATGGGTCGCTCTGATTCAGAACTGGAGGCAGAATCAGCATCCATACATTCTGAAACCAACTCCGGATCACTGCCAGGGGCTGAGGGCCATGCTTCTTTTTCAGGGGAGTCGTTCACAACAGCATTCTTACAGTTTGTACGAGAGTCACTTGTAGACGACACAGGTCCCCGCTCTGAATTTTCATAATGGGATCCTGGAGTATTGTGGTTTGTATCTAGAATAAAGAAGAAACACAAAAATATATCAAGTGTTTGAAAAAATGATGAATATATTATAAATGTGTATGGCTCCTCAACAAAATATAACACTTGGCAATATAATTACAAGGGCACTGGTTATATCCCAGCCACTAACTTTCCATATTCAATAATTAATTCCACATAGGCAGGGAATTTTGCTGCTCTGTTCATTTATGTTATTCCAAGAGCACAGAGTAGTACCTGGAACATAATAGCTCCTCAATACATACATGAATGAATGAATGAACATATCAGCAAATAAAGAATTTGGAGTCAGGAAGGATAAGGTAGAAATGATTTATTAGGATGATGGAGCAACCTAGGCTTAGAGGCCCAACCTCAGGAAGGAAGGGTCTGGGATGGAAATGGGAAATGACAAGTGGACAGGCCAAACTTGGCGAAATGTACTAGAAATATATTAGGAATCCTTTTCTACCCATATAGAATAGAACAACTATTACACAAATAGAACAAATAGAACAGCTATTTCACACAACTGTTTTGGGTATTATAACAAGTTTATAAGAATTATAAAGCCTTTTCCATTATATTTGCATTTCATTAGTGTTCAAATTCAATCTGAAAAATACAGCACACAAGTAGAAATACTGCCTTCATAAAAATGTGTTAACAGCCATGTTTATTAGAAGACAACAGAAAACGGTTGATATGCTAAAGATCAAAGTTATGATTAAAAATTCAACTGCTGACATTCAAGACATTAATGACTAGTCATACAATCCTATAAACTTAAGACTTACTGGTATGTATTATCATCTAGTTATTTTATTACTTATAATATTTTCCCAAATGCATCACTCTCATTCAGTTTAAAACTCTGGTTAAGTTAGAAATCTTCAGAGATAAGATGTGGGCATTTAGACTTTCCTCAGGGGGTTGTTCATATTGTAGTTCTTTACTACAGTAGTTATCAGAATCATATTTAGTAAGTAATACATATGCTTAAGTCATGTCCCAGATATAATGAACCAAACACTAGGTGCTATAAGCCCAGAAAGTAAAATATCACTCATTGTGAGGGTATAGTGAAGTGACACTCAGTTGTGTCCGACTCTTTGCAGCCCCGTGGACTGTAACCTTGCCAGGTTCCTCTGTCCATGGACTTCTCCAGGCCAAAATACTGGAGTGGGTAGTTGTTCCCTTCTCCAGGGGATCTTCCCAACCCACCGGACGAATCCAGGCCTTTCGCATTGCAGGTGGATTCTTTACTGTCTGAGGAACCAGAAAAGCCCATGAGGGTATTGCTGATACGGAAAATCAGATTCAACATGCATCATTATTTCTCAAAGCACAACTGCTAAGCAGCAAAAGGTGAAGAGAGCTAGAAAGAACAGTAAAAAAAAAAAAGGGGGGGGGATGAAACAGAGACAAAAAATGTACACGTAACTCATTAAATACATATATTTTCTCAGAAGTTCTCAAAGTGCTTCTGACTTCCACTCTCTAATTAAAAAGTACTTGGCAGTTCAAAGCTTCCTAGGAAAGCTTTTCATCTTTCAGTGCCCATGAGGAGGATTTTTCTCAGGAAATAAAGGACACAAAAACATCAGTCTCACTAACAGACAGTGCCTGCACTGCTGGCAGTATCATTCAGCACGCTGGAGCACATGCTTTATGCGGAATGCTGTCACTGAATCCTCGAAACAACCCTACAGTAGGCATTACCTTCCCTTTACAGATGAAGAAATGGAGGCTCAAGGGCTGTAGAAAATAAGGTGAGAAAATCAGAATTCATCCTAAAGTAAAAAAGCGGGGTGGCTCAGAACATAACTGGAACTCTAGAGATACCGAGACTGAAGTCTGTGCAGTAGCTGTATGACCAAACTAGTAAGATGGGAATATACACAGTACATACGGACTTCTTTACCTGGTTGTTAGTTAACCTAGCTTCATACGTAAAGTATGCAGCTCACTGCTGGCTTCAAATAAGTGCTCTATGAAGGGCAGTTTGGTGCAGTGCTGCAGAGTAAAACTCTCAAAGCCACCCTGCTTGGGTTTAAAAGTCGCTCTGTTATTTACCAGCTGTGTGACTATAGGTAAGACCCTCAAATCTTCCTGTGCCTTGGATTCTTCATCTATAAAGTGGGAATAGTAATAGTAGCTACCTCATAGAGTTGTAAGGATTAAATGATTGCTAACTAAAACTGCTTTGAACTGTATCTGATTCAGATACAAACGAGGGCCATTATTTTTCACTAATTGTATCAATGATTATCATAATTTTCAATCCTATCTGCAAAGTTCTTCATTCTACCATACCTCTCTCATAAAGAGCAAAATTAGAAACCATACACCAATGTGCTTACTTTAAATCTCTACTTACATATCTCAAAAAGGTTATTAACTCCTAGATTATACCTCCACAGGTGCCTCCTCTCAAAGGAAAAAACAAGCCTGCTTCTTTTCCAGTTTTCTTCATCTTGGTAAGTTTCCTAATACCTAAGATTTACCCTTGATTCTTTCCTGTGAACAGCAAATCCAGAACATCAGCAAGTTCCAAACCTTCCACTTTTCTCCAAATCTAAAACAATCAAGCCATGGTCTATAACAAAAGTACTTCTGATATATTATTTGCGTGTGTGTGTCTTGCCACTTCCCATTCAACAGGAATAAGAAAACAAGACTGAGAAAGACAGACAAAACTACCCAAGCTGAAAACAAAGGAATGGACCTGGGGTTTAACACTGAAACATAATCAGCATTCCCCTAACAACAGGGAAAAGACAGGAATCTGTTATCAATACAGTTACTCAGGTTTGTGCTAGAAGCACAAACTGATGAAATATGACACCCAAATGAGGTCAAGATAGTAAAAAAGAAACAAAAAGGGTTAATATGTAAAAAGCCAGTTTTCCTATGCACCAAGAATAACCAACAAGAAAATGGGATGGAAAAGGATCCTAATTATAGGAACCACAAAAAGTATTAAGGAAGCTTTGAAATAAAGTTAACAAAAATATTCAATTAAATTTTATTGCAGGTCATAGCAGATAACCTGATTAAATATAAACTTGCTCCTCAATAGGAAGATATAACAATGTTCCTTCTGAGTTTAATTATAAAAATTTACTAACAAGAGTCGGTAATTTGATTAAAGAGATATAAAGGTTTTAAAATTCACATAAGACATATAAATAAAATCCATAAAATCCACTTTTATCATGCACTAAACAGCACTGTCCTATCAGAGTATGTAAGAACAGAAAAATTAACCCAGAAATGGACCCAAGTATATTATCTAAGGTTATATGCCAAAGGTTAGCATTTTAAATCACCTAAAGAAAAGGAATATTCAATACTTTTAAAGATTTCTTAAATGAGATGATCTATCAAAAGTAAATCCAGATGATTGAAGTGTTAAAGATGAAACCATGAATTTGTGATGAGAATTTTGTATACATAAAAGCAAAGAAACCATTTAAAAAAAAAAAAAAAAACTTGGCTATTTACAAGAAAGGTAAGGGTTTTTTCTTTTTTAATGTCTGAATACATCAAAAGCAAAACGCCCCAGAAAACAGCAGAATACACTCTGCAAACCAATTCTACTATCTTTAATGGTAGTGAAACTTTCTCACAATCTGGCCATGACCTAGTTTGGAGGGGGTTATGGTCCACACCTGCCTTTTGCTGTGTATGCCCATGTATTTTAGGAAAATAAGAGATGCCATCAGTAATTATTAACTAAAACTCCATTTTTAATCTGGAACATACTTGATACTTTCCCAAAAACATAAATTAAGAGGCTACCTCAAAAAACTGCATTTACCAACAATAAGTCACAAAGACCACTTTTTGTTATGAAAAACACTTTAGCTTAGATAGAAAAATCTGAGTGTGTCAGGGGCGGGGGCAGGGGGGGGGGGGCTGGGCGGGGCAGGGGGAGTCGGGTGAAAAGTGCAGGACTCCTCATTGATCACAACTAAAACATTTCACAGTTGGAGACTACTTCAGAATTGAAAGAAGTCAAATAATACACTTCCCTTAACACACAAGGAAGCCAGAATCCACCATTACAAATGATCTGGAAGATAAACATACAGCAACATTAGTAAGTAGAAGATGACAGTCACGCTTTCCCAGGAAATTGTGAGGAACAGTGAGATTGTAAACCCCTGTACTGGTGGGAGGAAAGTGGACAGTTCAGTTTCACAGTATGCTGCAAAATACAAAATTTAAACCAAGATTTGGAAGGCTGCATTTAACTGAGAAAAAACACTTGAAATCTAAAATCAGCACCCCACTCTCATACAAAATTACCATAGGAAGACTGAGGGCAGCTCTAGTACTATACCCCAAAAAGAACATTAAAAAAAAAAGGATATGCGGAACCTAGAAAAATGGTATAGATGCTTACTTGCAAAACAGAAATAGAGACACAGATGGAGAGAACAAACGTATGGACACAAAGTGGGGAAGGGGGGGTGGGGAGGTCTGGGATTGGCGTATGTATATTACTATGTATAAAATAGATAACTAATGAGAACTGACTGTTTAGTTCAGGGAACTCTACTCAGTGCTCTGTGGTGACCTTTAGGTTACCTTTAGGTCATCTTCCTGTTTATCGGAAGGAAATCCAAGGAAGAGGGGATATATATACATGCAGCTGATTCACTCTGCTGTACAGCAGAAACTAACACAACATTGTAAACCAACTATATTCCAATTTTTTAAAAAAAGGGGGTGGGGAGGGAGGAAATTCCAGGCACTCCAGTGGTTAGGACTCTGCTTTCTCACTACCGAGGCTCCGAGTTCAATCCCTGGTTGGGGAATTGAGATCCCGTAAGGCATGGCCAAAAGGAAAAAAAAAAAAGAAGAAGAAGAATATAGCAGTGTATTAACAGCACCTATTCAGAAAGAAGATACATGGGGTAAAGCAAAGACTGGTGAGAATTCAAGGGAACTGCATCATTCATTCATGAAGAATTTAGATCCAGGAAAATTCATACATTTGTCTAAGTTAAATATGTACCATGTAACAAACAAAATAGCCAAACATATGCTTTTTGCCTTAAAGACTTCCAATCTCACCAGAAAGAAAGGCCTTACAGCATTTCCAGGAAGTATGAAATGTTATCATTTGGAATATGAGAGAACTTTAGAGGCACAATTTCAAATAGCACTTGAGCGAGAAAGTGAAAAATGTTTTCCTTAGTTATTCTAATCTCTAGTCCAGGGGCTGGCAGAGGTTTTCTGTGAAGGTCCAATTAACAAATAGTTCTGCCAGCCAAACAGTCTCTGTGGTGACTACTCTACACAGCAGCTGGAAAGCAGCCACAGATAACGTGTAAGTGAATAGGTGTAGCAGCCTTCCAGAAAAACAGGCTGAGAGCCTAGGTTAAAGATGGTTAAAGACAGAAGCAGTACCACAACCAGATGCAATGCATGGATTCTGACTGGCTTCTGGTCGGAGAGATGGGGTGACGCAGCTACAGAAGAGATGCTGCGTGCCTGAACTCAGTCAATGGTGGCAGCAGTGCAGAGGAGGGAGCAGAGCCAAGAGCTGTTCCGGACTTAAAGCCAGCTGGGCATGGCAAACCAGAGGCCTGTGAGACGTGAAGAAGAGGGAGAGTGAAGCATGAGCTTAAGATTTCTAGATGGGTGAGTGGATGAAGGGGGGAGCCAACCTTTCGAGCAATGGGATCCAGAATGAAAAACCAGTATGTGGCAAGATAATTGAGTTCAATTTCGGACATGTTGAGTTTGAAGGGCCCAACAGCAGCTGAAGACATCCAGAAGACATGAAACCTAAAACTGGGAAGAGAGATCAAACAAAGCCATGGGAGGGAATAAAGTCTGAAAACTGGTCAAAGGAAAACCAAAGAATGAAAGGGCTTTAAAAGGAGAACATGGTCAACGATTTTAAAAAATGTAGATATCTTATTAAGATAAAAATGGGTAAGTCAGTCTGCTTTTTAAACCACAATTAAAAATAAAAAAGTCTGGATTTGGCATTCAGATCAGTGACCTTAGCAAGAACTATTTTAATCAAGTGAGCAGAAGCCAGATGACAGAGGACTGAGGCAATGTATTAGAGAGTCCAAGTATAGATTATTTTTTTAAGAACTCAAAAGTAAAGAGAAATTCTACAATAACCCCAAGAGAATGGGAGTTTAAAGGAATTTCTTTTAAAGATTATAAAGACTTAAATATGTTTACAGACCATGGGACACACTTAGAGCAAGAAGTGACAGGACAGCAAGGACGCACATTTACTGCACTAAAAGGACAGCTGAGCACAGGCAGATGGACAGTATTCTAACCTTTAAACACTTCTGGTAACTTTAACAGTTTTTCATTAAAACAGCCCCAATTTTTAGTAATTCACCATTATACTTCACATTTAAGTTTCTTTGAAAAAAAAAAAAAGAAAGAAACACAGGAAAATCTATAGCATTAATACAAAAAAACTCACATACCCCTCACCTTAGGAAATATACTACTAACATAATAGAAAACTCCTGTGTACTTTCTCTTGATTATATCTCATTTCTCCCACAGTAGGTAACTGAACAGTAACCACACAAAATGCTATATTTGAATTCATTCATATGCAAGGCATAATGCTGTTTCGCAAGCTTTATATTTTATATAAATGGTGTGTATGTGTGCTAAGCTGCATCTCACTATAAACTAAAACACATTCTTGGTACCATCTGCAAAATTCTGAATACAAACTACATATCACAGGATACTGCTGAAAATATCCCTCTTTTGCTTAAGGGTGATTGTGGTGTCACAGTTGTATAGAACACTACTTTATTCTTTAAAAAATTATCTGGAGAAGTAATAAAGGTGAAATGCAGTGAAATAAGGCACACGTGTGCATGTGTATGTACATATAATGTACTGACAGCACCTGGATTTGAGTGGAGGGTATACGGGTGTTTGCTGATCTACTTAATTCTTCTGAATGTGTCATGTCAGCTGATGATAAAGTGTGACCTGGAACACTCTGGCTCACAAGAGCAACACTGCCGCCAGCCCTGGTAAAGCACATCAGTCTCCTCAAACTCAAGGGTTATTCGGCGAGTAGTAAGGTCTTACACCTTAAGGCTTTAAGAAATCACTGTGAGAGAGAGTGGCGACTGCAACCATCGCTACATGTGTGCGGCACAGCCACAAACTGGCAACTCCACCTGCAGAGCTGTGCGGTTCAAAAGAAACTTAAAATTCATACCTTTACCACAGTTCCCATGACTTCTTTTCATCCTTCACTCTACTTACCTGCTAGCCTATGAAGGATTTAGTTGTGTGACCTCTAATTTAGACTAGGCACTAGCCCTCCTCTTCACTGCAGTGAATAAATGAGAAATGCATTCTTTGAAGCCAAGGCAAGTGTATCCAGCACTCCTCACCTTCACTATGAAAACTTTCAAGTAAATTTCTGTATGTATCAATTTAAATGTCAAATCTACTCCATCACCTCTCTCTGGTCAGAAAACTAAAAAAGTCAAATACAAATAGACAAAGACAGTCAAGGATGTGCCCCCACATTTCTGAACTACATGTAGTTTCACAACACGCAATTATCAGGTTTCTGGGCTATCGTTCATGCTGTTTATACTGTCCAGTACACTGCTCTTCACTGATCACTAGGCTACTTTCTAATCTGTAAGACGAAAATTAAACATGTTAAAACAGTGTGTGGGTCATAAGCACCCCATAAGGGTTAGTCAGTCACTATAGTATTACTGTCACTATAATTTATTATCGGCCCTTCAGGAGCCAGGACTGATCTAACAAGTCCTCTCTAATAAACAGACACCGAAGGCTCCATTAGGTTTCTATTATCATTTCTAGTAGCACCTACAAAGATATTTTAACATAAATATGAAACTATGCTGGTAAAAGGGGATTCACAAATGTTTAGAAAAAGACAAAAGCACAAGTCTGCTTCTCTTGAAGAATGCTTTGCTTGCATCTTCTTCTGCATTCTGTTTGGGGATTTAATTCTAAATTTTAGTCAGACTGCTGTACCCGTCTTGTTTCCATCTTAGCCTCCACATTAATACTGTCCACCTTTGTGAACTTGTTTTAGAAACAGGCGGGCTATCTTTCCTTCTCAGCCCTTTGTTTTTTTGAAGACTTCTTCCTATGTCCACATCTTAGGCTTCTTTTCACCTGAATGTATACCCATAACACTTTTGGGTTTCTTGACCCATACCGATCTTTGAGAAAATTCTTGAACTCCCATTGTTTCCATTTCAGAAACAGCTTTGCTTTCATGTCCCCAACTGAAAAAGCATATTCAACATGTATTTCCTAAAGTTACTATCCCACTTTCCTGTTTGTTAAGTATGCCACCATTGCTTAGCCTGCAGTAGGTACTCAAGAATTTGCTGCATATATAACCTCTCCAAAGTCTTAACTACAATGATGCTGATGACTCAATACAACTGCTTCCAAGCTGACTTCCTAGAGGAACTTCAAACGAAATTATTCATTGCTTGGCATTAGATGTAACATGTCTCAACCAGACTCTTCCTCCTGAAAAGCACAGGTCCTTCTAGAAAAGTCTCAGGGAAAATAATTCATGCAGTGCCTAAATATCTGACCCTAAACTAGCTGCTTTAACATGTCACATAGCATAATCCTCAAGGCAACCTTATAGACTGGGCACTACACTTCACAGATTAGCAAGGACGGTCTGATAAGTCATCTGGCCAAGCTTACACAGTGATAAGCGTGTAGGGGTAAGTATTGACTCAGGCTGATGATTTAAGTTTGCATCCTTTCCAATAACTTGCTTCTCCAATTACCTATGCCAGAAAATCACGTGTGCCCTCTGCCTCCTCACCTATCACATCCAGTAGGCTGCCAAAGCACGGCATGGTTGCTACGTGCACAGCTTTGGAGTCAGACAGATCTCAGTGTGAGTGCAGGCTCTGCTACTGATTAGCTGGGAAATACTGGATGATAAAGTACAGAGCAGTTCCTGGTATGGAAGAGAGCACAGAGGCAGAAAGTGAGTAAGTCCACCTGGGACAGTTAGGAAAGGCTTCTCAGATGAGACCTGGACACACGGAGCAATTAAGTGACCTGCCAAGGTCGCACACTGGTACACTGTGGAGCCAGGACTTAAAACACCAGGTCCATCTGGCTGCAGAGACTCGGGCTGGTTACTGGTCTGCTACTGCTCTCCTGTGTGGAAATCATGATTATCCTCAATTCTCTACATGGCTTGGGATAAAAGCATCAAAATAGTTCAATAAACGAATGGACAAACCAATCGTCACAACACAGGGAAATAAGCTGGACTCTGAGAAAACTGTAATCACATACTGAACTTATTTTCTGCCTCACAATCATTAATGAGCTGAGAAAAGCCATTCTAGGATAATAACCGAATGCATGTGCTCTGAACAGAACTTTCATGGGTGGTGGTCTTTTTTTACGGCACGTGGTAACTGATCTCAAGTAATTTTTGTCTTGGTGCCTCAGTTTCCTCTACTGAAATGCAGAGATAAGAACAGCTGATACCTCACAGGGTTGTTGAGGATTAAATGCAGTTAATATGCACAACTGGTTAGCATATAACTTTAGCTCTATAAGCTGTTTACTAAAATGGGTTAAGATCTGAAGGGAGAGTGATAGTTAACTTACAGGAAACATTTTAAGATTCCCCACTCACAAGTTCCCGCATAGAATTCTTACTTTACAACCCAGATACGGATGAATACAAATACATCACCAAATAGGCATGAATTTATAAACTTGCTACACTACTAATGATGATAGTTGGAGTCTCGTAAGAAATGCCTTCTCTCACCTGACTGGTTTTTGCTGATCTGCACCTCTCCGTTATTTTGTGGCTGTTGATTTGTTAAAGCACTGCTTTCTGACTGGCTGCTTAACACTTTAACAGCAGATCCCAGGTTTGCTGCTATGACGGGAAAATGCTGACCCCTCTTTAGAAGCTGCTTATGTTCCTGGTGGCGAAATCGAGGTGGTACTTCCCGGGGATACCGAGGCAAGGCCTGTGGTGGCGGCTGCGGCTGCTGCGGCTGCTGCGGTTGCTGCTGCTGCGGTTGCGGCTGTTGCTGCTGCTGCTGCTGATTGTTGGCTGTGGCTCGCTTGGCATTATTATTAGTGCTGGTTGCTGTGGAAGTGCCGTTATTAGAGTTGGCAGGCTGAGGCTGGCTTACACTGGGCTTTATCTGTTCTGGCACTAATCCCAACAAAAGAAAAGGGGTGGAAAAGATTAGCCAGTAAAGTGTACCTCTATTGCAAGCCATCTAAGCAAAAAGGCCCCAAGGAAAACAATCCTAAAGGAATAGACTCTTTATGTGTGCAGGGGTATCCTCATTCACGGGCTCAAGTTTTCTTGGGAAGGATCACTGCCAAGCATCAGATATTTACTTCAGCTAACTACCTATCCGATAAAGGAATGGACAGCTATCAGCATTCCCTGTCCTGGATGACAGCTCAGCTCACCATCTCTTTCTCTTGTTATCTCTGATTAGAGAACAAGCACTGCTCATACAACTCTGTAACTCACAGTAACTAAAAGAACAAAGTTGACAAAGTTTTGGTAGTCCCTAAAGAATCCTCAAGTCATGGGTGACTGTTCTGAATTTGCCTCATTCTTAATGCGTTTGATCCCTAGTTTTCATCTTTGAAAGACAACACAAGAGTAAGGGCAAAAAATAATCCTGCTACACAAGGTTAACATTGTTTTTTGTTATTAAAATGTAAAATCTGAATCAAATAAGAAAAATTCAGAAGGGGGACAAAATACAAAGATCATACGATGAGATCTGTGAGACTAACCTAAACTAGAGAAATAATTTGAATATGCTGGCTTAAGCAAATCAGAGAAACACAAACTGTCTATGGTACAAACAGTTGGAAACTACAGTGAATTTCTGGACTCCTAAAAGAGATTAAATAAGTTAACTGGTGGAAATACTCTAAACCAGGGAAACTATACCCAATCTCTAAAACTACCGAGAGGCAGCACGGTCTACACGGTCTATGAACTGTCGGTGCCAGATAGACCCAGGTTTCAATCCCAGTGATGCCTTTAAAAAGCTCTATGTCCCTGGACAAGCTGTATGAACCTGAGCCTGTGGTCTCCTCTGTGAAACAGGGTAACACCTATTGCTCACAGAGCTATCCTAAGGTTAAGTATGTTAATAGTGGTTACAGAGCACCAAACATAAGGCTAGGCAGTATACTCTGGTTTACTGTGCTTTGCTTTATCACACTTCAAAGATACTGCATGCTTGTATGAAAAGTGTGTGGCAACCCTGCATCAAGCAAGTCTATTGGTGGCATTTTTTCCCCAACAGCATCTGCTCACTTTGTCAGTCTGTTTCACCTTTTGGTCATTCTCACAGTATTTCCAACTTTTTAATTATATTTATTATGGTGAACTACGATCAGTGATCTTTGATATTACTGCTGCAAAAAGACTGGGACCCGCAATGGCTCAGCTAATGATTAGCATTTTTAAAGCAATAAATTATTTTAAAATTAAGGTATGTACACTTTTTAAAGACATAGTACTATTAAATATCTTAGACTACAGGACAGAGTCAGCATAACTTTTATATGCACTGGGAAACCAAAAGATTCGTGACTCGCTTTATTGCAATATTTACTTTATCGTGGTGGCCTGGACCCAAATCTGCAATAAAATGCCTATACGTAGTGTCTATTTTTAAATGATTGGCACAATACCACTTTACTCTTTTGTAGCAATTTAATCAGCTTCGCAGATGCCACCGTCAAATAAACAGTGATTCATCTCCATGTGATTGCTGAGGACACAGAAAACTCTTCAAGAGCACCAGGCCTGAAACTAAAACAGCCCCGCCACTCACGAGCTAGGTTATTTCCGTATCTTTTTCCTTGTCTATATGATATAGACAGTATTGGTCTAATACCCAGCACAATGTAAACACTTAGTAAACAGAAGCCATTACTGCAGCCCAAAAAAGAAATATTCATCAAACACCTACAATGTATATGACTCTGTGATAAATTACTGGTTACCTAGATTGTTTCCAAGTCACTCAACTTCCTCTTACAAGCCCTCAGATCTACAGCCGCCTCTCATTCAATGGTCTAGCCTTATTATTGTCTTCTTTCTCTGAACAGCTGGAGGATTTAGTTTATATTACTGATACTAATATATGATCTTGACCTCTTATTTTTTAAAAATTTGACTTTGACTTTTCTAAAGTAATACAAAAAAAAATTGTAGTTCAGGAGGAATTCCTTAGATTACAAATATTCCAACTACTGCTTCAAAACCCTTGTATTCTTGACGACTGAAAAGCCTCTTATTAACAATTTGGGCCCAGTGTATTCTAGGTCTAATTACTTTATGTATGAAAATTTTGCCTCCTAGACAAGTTAATGCTCTTAGAATGTAACAGTAATGTATATTCCTTTGTTGTGAGGAAAATAAGGAACTAGAATATTCTAAAATATATCTGAAACCAAGAGGATCAAATATATGTTAACTATGATATTATAAGGCACATAAAAACTCTTAACTCCGCTTTCACATGCCTAGTATTGAGCTCAGTATGGTATCTGGCAATTGAATGCAACCTTAAAGTTTTATAGTTACCCACTGCTAAAAAGTAAGTTTGTCCACCACTTTATTCCTAAAGGGAAAAGACTGACAACAATTTAATACCCAAACAAGATGTTATTTATGTCAGATAGCAACAGGAAACTGTTCTTTAGTACATTCAAGAAAGTAGGAAAATAACTTACATGGAGACACGTACAAGAACCCTAACGCTACTGTAGAAGCGAGTAGGAATTCAGAAGCAGTATTACACTGGTCACCCAGCAACCCCACACTTACCTCAAAAATTCAAAGAACTCCTGTATTTTTCATCAATAAAGTGCCACAGAGAAAAAGAGGCTGAAATATTGATAGATACTAGTCTCTAGGGCTAGAAAACTTCAGTGACGCCAGCAAAAAACATTGAGACGTAACTACTGATTATAAAACTAAATAATCTGAAGTAAAGTCTCAGATGTAAACATGGGATGTCGTAGCAAAGAAAAAAGGAGCTAACAGTGCATGCAGGTGTGCCAGGATACGGGCGGGGCTGCTGGGTAACAGAAATAAGTATGAGCAATTTTGGCTACTGTCTACGTGTAAAGTTTAGGTTAATTATGTCAGTAAATATCTAAACCACCAGAAGAGGGAAAAATGACAAAACCATTCAACAGACACAGAAAATGCAACATAGAAAATTATTTTAAAATTGTGCTTAACATGAAATACAAAATGAAATGCCAAGCATAAGCCTCAAAAATCTGTAATCACAATAAAAATGTGAATGGTTAACTAGTTAATAAACACCATAAAAAGGGTTAAGAAAAGAAAAAACAAACTTAAGGAATACACTTTGCAAAACTCACTCCTGAAACAAAACAATTCAGGACAACTGGTGGAAAAAAGTACAGAGACAGATACACTAACAAGAAATGCTAACAAAATTTAGATGAAAGCAGACTTTTAAAATTCAAAGAGAACGCATTATAAAGACTTTGCATTTTGATAAAGAAACCAACTAAAAAAGAAACAACCAGGTAAGAACCTTTATATACCAAATCTTAATATCAAAATATGTAAACCAAGTGGAGACAGAAAAGAAAAACTGGAAAAAAAAAAAAAAAAAAGCAAAACCTTGAAATCAGGTAACACCTTTTTTGACTATTACTCATGAAATAGTCAGGAAGTGCATACCATTCAGCACTAAAGAAAATATCAATGAATTACAAAAAGTAGGAATAATACAGATGATATTCCTGGACTACAATGTAATCACACTAGAAAAACTAGCAAGTAAAACTGCCTTATTCAAATAAATCTTGAGTTGAAGAGGAAATAAATACCAGGACTCTAGAGCTATCAAAAAAAAATCATGAAAGCAATACACACAATAAATTTTAAGACATGACTAAACCAGGGAATGAGAATGTGAAGAAACCAACTCAAGTGAAAAATCCAACAAAAAAAAGAGGTAAGAAATCAGCAAAGATAAAAACAAAAACCAATGACTTTAAACGTGAATCAATAAGGAAATAAAGATTTAAATATACGACACAAATAGTTTTAAAAGACTATAAACAATATATGCTATAATTTTACATTTTGATCTGAACTATTGCACAGTTGATTCAAATTTTTTGAAATGCAAAACAGTGAACCAATAAATCCAAGGCATGATTCTAAGAGAGAAGTAAACAACCAGTTAACCTAATTTTTTAAAAAATGAGATGATTTAGGCTCAACTTATAATTAGAAAAACTGGAGGAGGGAATTATTTACCACAAGATTCCAGAAGAGGCAGAAAAAATAGACTAATTATCACACAAAAAATGAAGAAATTATTAAATCATCCATCAGGATCAGACAGTTTGATCAAAACTACCATGCATACTTCATGTTTTAAAAAGCTAGCACATTGTTACAAAACCTCTCTCTAAATCAAATGCTACTCAAATTGCTGTAGGGCACAGCATAAGATCGAATACCAACATTAACACTATTACTAATACATCAGACAAAATTTTAGTAATCTCACACAATGGGGGAAATAAAAGAAGAAATATAAATAGTACTGAGGGAAAAACACATAACTTCATATGTAGAGAGTCTGTAAAGACAAGATCCTATGTGAAATATATACCAATAAAACAGAAAACCCAGCTAATGGCTTGGCAAACCTTTTCTGTAGAGGGCCAGATAGTAAACATTTTAGGCTTTCCAGGCCATACAGTCTCTGTTACAACTACTCAACTCGCTGCTGTAGCACAAAAACCAGCTACAGACAGCACGTAAATGAATGGATATGATTGTGTTCCAACAAAACTTCACATAAAGAAGCAGGCAGTGGGCCAGATTTGGCCTGCAGGATATAGTTTTCCAGTCTCTGCTCTACAAATATAGTTTCCCAAAATGAGCTCACAGAGGAGCAGAAGATCCTATGGTATAATAACAGCAGAAGACATTAAAAGGTCCTGCAAGATTTACCTCTCTAAAAAAGCACCTGGCCCAGATGACTTCACAAGGAGTGTGTGGGTAAATAAGTCCTCAAGAAACATGTATCTATCCTACATAAACTGTTACAGAACAAAGAAGTAAGTACAGGTTCAAAAGACTGGCTGGATTCAAATTTTGGCTCTGAAACTTGGTAGCTACATGACCATGAGCAAGGTATCTATTCCCTCTGTACCTTTTCTTCATCTGTAAAATAAAGTTAAATATTAATACCTATATCTATAGGGTTTTGTGAGGGTTACATTACTTTGCCAACAAAGGTCCGTCTAGTCAAGGCTATGGTTTTTCCTGTGGTCGTGTATGGATGTGAGAGTTGGACTGTGAAAAAGGCTGAGCACCGAGGAATTGATGCTTTTGAACTGTGGTGTTGGAGAAGACTCTTGAGAGTCCCTTGGACTGCAAGGAGATCCAACCAGTCCATACTGAAGGAGATCAGCCCTGGGATTTCTTTGGAAGGAATGACGTTGAAGCTGAAACTCCAGTAGTACTTCGGCCACCTCACGCAAAGAGTTGACTCATTGGAAAAAGACTCTGATGCTGGGAGGGATTGGGGGCAGGAGGAGAAGGGGACGACAGAGGATGAGATGGCTGGATGGCATCACTGACTTGATGGACCTGAGTCTCAGTGAACTCTGGGAGTTGGTGTTGGACAGGGAGGCCTGGAGTGCTGCGATTCATGGGGTCGCAAAGAGTCGGACACGACTGAGCGACTGATCTGATTTGATCTGAACACAATAATGGATGTAAAGAATTATCAATAAAAACTGTATCTGGCACATGGCTAGTATTCAATAAACATTAGTGATTACTATTACCAGTTAGGTAAAAAAGGCAGATGAACCCCAGGTTTCTGGCCTGGAATTTGAGTAGTGAGTGGTACCATTTACAAAGATACAAAATAGAGAAAAAATTAAATCTGGAAAGTATGTGTGAAAGAACGAGTTTAATTAGTTTTTGTTGTTGTTGGTAGGTTTATTACTATAGGACAGCCATTCTTGAACTTTTTGGTTCAAGGCCCTTTACAATTTTAAAAATTTGGAACACCAAAAATCTTTCATTTATGTGGGTTACACCTATAGATATTTACCATGCTAGAAAATTTTTAAAAAAATTTAAATATTTATTAAGTCATTAGGAAAATCCTTTATATATTAAAAGTTCTTTTTTTTGGAAAAAAAAAACAAAAAACTATTTCCCAAAAAAAGAAAAAAAAAAGCATGCATTGTTTTTTATTTTTGCAAATCCCTTTAACATCTGGCTTAACAGAAGGCAGGTGGATTCTCACAACCACTTCTGCATCCAGTTGGTCGTGATTTGCACACTGTGTCCCCTCTAG
This sequence comes from Bos taurus, assembly GCF_002263795.3. Taxonomy (NCBI): domain Eukaryota; kingdom Metazoa; phylum Chordata; class Mammalia; order Artiodactyla; family Bovidae; genus Bos; species Bos taurus. The sequence goes on along the minus strand of NC_037352.1, from coordinate 22,429,607 downwards.
AAAACTTCACTATACACTCATGGGAGAATAAGTGAACTAGACAAATAAAGTCTTTCTATTATAATAGAAACAGTTTTAACTTGTGGGTCTCAAGAGAGCTTCAGGGAGCCTCCCGTGGCCTCAGGTAAACTATGAAAACCACTGCTATAGGAATGCTAAATGATTGGGAGCAAGATGGTTCCAGAATTCAGTGAAAGTTTGAACTTTTTAAAAATATGGGTTTAGCATTCAACATACAGGTAGAAAAAGCAGCTATGAAGCTGTAAAATAAGAAATGGCAAGACTTAGAAAGAATAGGTTAGACTCATCAATTCAATCATGCAAAAACCCAACTAGTCTCCTTGACTTAAGTGGTGATCCCACCCTACCCTCTTTTCACTCTTTGCCCAAACCTGTGCCCTGTGTTATCCATATTTTTAAAGTGCTCTCAGAATTAATGCAAAGTCTTTAACACAGCCCCTGTTTACCACTTTTCCAGATTCATAACCCTGCTATATCCACATACATCTCCTCTTCTGCATCAAATGTCTGTGGTTTTCCAAAAGGTATCATGCTCTCTTATGACATTCCTTTCTTCAAAATATTTCTGTCCACCACCTTTCCTAGGAAACAACCAATCAACCACCTTATGACATTCCTTTCTTCAAAATATTTCTGTCCACCACCTTTCCTAGGAAACAACCAATCAACCCCCAACTTCTCCCTCTCCCAGACTCAGCTAATATTAGAAGTATATTATGACAATGCCCCTCCCCCACTCCCACAAAACTCGGGGGCATCTCTTACACTGCAATGTGCTCTGTAAGTGCAGGTTTCTTATTTTTTCTTCCTTTCTCCACTGGTGTTCCCAGAACCAAACACAGCAAATGGTCAAGAACTATTGGTTGAACAACAACTTATTAACCGTCAGCATATACGAGATGACTGAATCCAAAAAACGAGGCAGAATGATACTAAGGATGAAACACTGCAACACCAACGTTCAAGAGGTGGAATAATCAGGAACCAATGAAGAAGGACAAAGAATGACCAAGGGAAGTAGAAAGAGTAAGGACAGTGATGGTCACTGCGTAAGTACACTGCTGAGTAACTCAATGGTCACAAACACCTGCTCTAAAAGAAATCCAGAGCCAACGTCCAGAAAACAAGACAAGGTTAGTCAATGTGCTTGTTAGTGTGGAAAAGACATTCTAATTAGCCCTAACATTATCCATAATATCAGAAAAGTATTCTGAAGAAATTTCATTCAGCTAGTATAAAACATATTCACTGCAATTTTTCACTTTTACTTTTTTTTTTGGCCATACCATGACCCAATTTGTCTTTTGCAGTTTAAAGGAGATAGGCAAAATTTGAATTGGCCCAGAAATAAACAAGCATTTTAATCTTTGAAAATGGAAAAATTACTCAAGAAAGAATTTAAATCCACATCTTCCTGCACTTTACTCCAAATCAAGACTCTGTGAAACAATATTACAATTAAATTACTAACTTTTGCTTTTTTCTACTTTTATCCTAATTTTATGGCATTTCTAAATGTAAAAACATCATTTCATTCTGTAAACCTTAAACTGTTGCTAAAAAAAAATTAATTGGAAAAAAAGAAAAACCCACAGCAATAGTCTTACATTCAAATAAAAAACCAACAAAAAAACCAATTTAATATCCAAAGTTCTAAATATACCAACCTCTAAATTTGTAAAAACAAGTTGTTATGTACTCTTATTCCTTAATGATTGAAATTATCTTATATGAATATTTGCTTCTTTAAAATAACATTTAAAAAATTTGTTAACATTTTAATACATTTCAGAAAAAAATTAAAATGAACTTTCCTTCAGCTATCTACAAATTTAAAGAACAGTTTAAATACAAACCAGCCATCAGTCACCTTGTATTACTACTGAACTCCCCAAAACATCAGTTAATACATCTTAATAACTCAAGATCTTCCCTTATTATCCTTTTGAAGTTTACAAATCAGCTTTGCATAAAAGTTTTCCTATTGGCTACACTGCAAATTTTCTAAAAGTACAAGCATAAATAATAACCATACTATACAAACTGCCATTTTAAGATATGGTTTCACTTTAACAGAAAGAAGTATTAAATGGATGTCTGGAAAATAAAAAACCACATACAGATTTTCATTTGAATTATTCAAAGGACTAAAATAGTTAAAATTACTAAGCATCTATAAAATATAGAGTGCTTGGGCAAACTTACATTAACCTAGAATTATTATTTCCAATCTCAGTATGTATCATTATATGGGAAAAACAAAAGTCAACCTCTTTGAAGGCAAGATGGCATGTACCACTGAAAGCTGGTCAGTTAGAAAACAAAATTGTTCAAATATTTTTAAAAAGTTTGTGTCATCTATAGATTAATAGTCCTTAAAACCTTTATTACAAGGAATTATTTTATGCTCTTAAGGGTCACAAAATAAAATAACTTTGGGAAGAAAAGTTAACATGTAACAAACTAGTATATTTAAACTTTACTGTTTATCAGGCAATACCATGTATAATATTTATCTTTCTCCCTTATTAATGTTTCTAATATGTAATTATAATCTCTTTAAGCCTAAATTCTCAAATTAATTATTCTAGTTGTTCTACTAAAATAATAAGGTAGCTTTTAATAACATTCACTTTAAAGAATCTGCCTCACATTCAGAGAAGTGAAAACAAGTATGGGCAATAAAATAAAAAATCAATTATTTCAGCTTTCCTGATGAATAACAGCAACATTATCCATTTGCAGTCAAGAGTTTCACAAAGCACAAACCTGATAAAAACTTCATAGCAGATTAGAAAATTCTGTATATCAAGAAATTCCAAAGATAGGTGTTTCCAACTTTTGTTGCTTCCCACTCTGCAGCTTTCAGAAGAAAATCGAGGAAAGGCATAATGTCATTTTACTGCTACAGAAATAATGCTTGCCAACTATCCCTATATATGAGGCCCAATAACTTGAATTCCATCTTCTTATATTTTAAGCGTGAGGTGGAAAGGGAAAGAAGCAGCTAGCTGAAAATGTGAAGAGCAATTCTACTCAATTATAATGAGCTTATAAATCAAATTTATCAAAAACATAGCCAAACACTGTACTACTATAAAGATCATTTCTGCTATCATTAATAAGCATACTGGATGATTTAACAATATTGATTCTACTTCCCCTGTATAATATATGTTCTTTGTCCTTTACTAACTTGTCAGTTTTAGAACACTGAAAGGCACAGAGGGGGAACTCTGGCTTTTCAGTTGACACACAAAGATGCAGTGCTAAAGCCTTCATTGTGGATAAATGGCTGCAGTTTTAAGTGCCACTAGCCAATCTGCAAAATAGCTAAATGCTTGTCAATCCATTAACTTCTGCTAATCCTTAACAAGTTGAACTGAATGGCCTTTTGAGAACTTGAAAAATAAGACTTAAAAACTAATGTTAAACATAATAAACTATATTTATATTGTATACAGGTACAAGCAAATCTTAATTTTTCTTTTTTTGCCACGTGGGATCTTAGTTCCCCAACCAGGGGTCGAACCCTTGTCCCCTACATTGGGAGTGTGGAGCCTTAACCACTGGACCACAAGAGAGGTCTCAAATCTTAGCCATTTGTTTAAAGGTTCCTCAGAAAAAATACCAAACAGCAAGATATAAACAATCACTTCAGAATTAGATCCCAAATTGAAAACAAACATTAAATTGAATTCACTTAGGTGTTTTTTCTCTTTTTTTGGCCATGCCAAGGGGCATGTGGTATCTTAGCTCCTCAAACAGGGCTCAAATCCATACCCCATGAAGTGCAAACAGAGTCCTAACCACTGGATCACCAGGGAATTCCTGAATTCCCTTAGTTTTAATTCATTTCAAAATCCCAGAGAAATCAGAAATTTTCCTGGTCTTAGCTCTGCTGCTTCAAAGAACTCTTATCTTCCTACCCCAAATCTCCCATCTTAAATTACCAACACAAAGAGAAACAGAACTGATTTGTCCTTCTGCAATCCTCTAGGTTTTGATGACTGAATAAATTATTCTGCCAAGCTTCATTAATGAATTTCTGGATGAAGTCACCTTATTAACAAATTCTGTTCTTCAGCAAAACACCGAAGGAAGGTTTATCTGTTCTAAAGTACAGATCTTTAAGAGCTAGAGAATACCCACACAACATTCACAATATGGTAGTCTCAAGATTTTTGGTTAATCTCTCCATCAAATCTTGCCCAAATGTGTGAGATGCAGAGAAGTGGGAAGATGAAAGATTTATTTTTCAGGCAGAGGCTCATGCTTAAAAAAGAAAAAAAACTGCCTACTGTAATTTTTTACAAAGGGAACTCTACTCAATATTCGGTAATAACGTAAACGAGAAAAGAATCTGAAAAAGAATGGATATAAATACATGTATATGTGCAACTGATTCACTCTGCTGTACACCTAAAACTAACACAACATTGTAAATCAACTATACTCCTATACAAAATAAAAATTAAAACAAGATTCACTGCCCTCAAGTCTCTTCTTCATATAACTAACAATTCTAGAAGTGACCCCCAAATTTAACTAAAAGTGCTATGGGGAATGGGGAAATGTGTTTAAAAACAGAAAACACACACACCAAACCAAACAAAAACCAGGTTCTTCAAGCCTCACCGATTCACTAAATCAGAACCTGCATTTTAAAAAATGTACCACGTGGTTCTCATGTCTGAGTAAATTTGGAAAATCGTTCTACTAGACACTGTAGCAACACTTACAGAACTTTTGACTTCCGTTTGTGACTCCAAAGGGGAAAAAAGGGTAACACCTAAAAATTCAATTAGAAGTCAGTAACAGGAACAACAGAAGTCCCAAACATACTGGAAAAAAAAAAAAAAGTTCACAAAATTTGTATAACAGAGGAACTGTCATAATCACTGAAGATACAAACTAAGAAATACTGGATGAAGAAATAATTTTTTTAAATCAGAAAAACCACTCCCATATATATAAAAATGAAGTTCAGAAAAATTAAGCAGTTAATACTATACAATGCTGTTGTTTTTAAACACACATAAGCCCTCACGGGTCTGATATTTAGGTATTTCTCCCTGGAATCTCATCCTCAGAACAACCTAAAACATATGATACAGTCCATAATTTTAGAATTTTTTTCATGAAACACATCAAATGGAAGTGTTAATGAGCTTATTATACAGAGAGCTCATGTAAATAGAAAACAAAAACTCTTAGCTCAAAAAGTAAATGGGTAGAGAAGAATGGATAATTTTTAAGAGCAAAAAAGTACAAATAATAACACATAACACTCCATTTTACCAATAAACAAAATTGATTTCTATTTAAATCAAAGCAATAAAATACCAATTTTAGCCTGACAAACTTATAAAGATCATATATCCCACCCTCATATTCCTTGCACTATTGCAGAAACACTACTGTGATTCACCCATGTTGGGCTGGGTTCTACTTTAATGAGAGGAAAAAGCAAGTCATCGTCTGGGTGAGGAGGAACTCTGAAACGACTGGGGAAACTACTAGCATGATGTTTCAAGGGACTCAAAGGTTGCTAAGATACTGCAAAACCATAGCTGTGAAGCTAAAATTTACCAAGTATCAGCTGGATACCATGCAATTTAATATCCCTTTATCCTCACATGATTCTACGCATTTGAATTATTACCTCAATTTTACCAGTAAGGCAACTAAGGCTCAGAAGAAGGCTGCCCATGATTAAACATCTAGTAAATGGTGGAGCTAAAATTTAAAACCAAATCTGACCTCCATACCAATGTTCCTTGCAGTATACATTTTCATCTTAAAAGCTACAGATCAAAAATTTCTAACCAGTGTTTGTATTAATAATAAGTTATCTATTACATACTCAGCATTAACTACCCTCCAGGTCCTGTGATGTATGTTCTATGTATCATTTCATTCCCACATTAAGTAGCCTAGATAATCTCCTTTTAACAGAGTCAAACCCAAGTTTAGAGGTTACAGTACTTGCTCAAGGTCGCAGAGATAAGAACTACAAAGGCAGGATTCAAATCAAAGTTTATCTAACTCAGAAGACTGGACTTTTAACCACTATGCTTGGTTTATGCAAAAACTCCAGGATTACCTCATTAGATTACCTTATTTGCTTCCAGCAAAATGCCGCCTTTAAGTATCACTTTATCAGGTGCACTTTCGCTAAGGCTACTGGCACTGAGAGAGAGCTTAGTATGCATTCAGAAGCTCAGCTACTATTCTTACGAATGGTGCTCTGTCGCTAAGTGTGTCCAACTCTTTGCAACCCCACGGACTGTAGCCAGCAAGGCTCCTCTGATGGGATTTCCCAGGTAAGAATACTGGAGTGGGTTGCCATTTCCTCCTCCAGGGAATTTTCCCTACCCAGGGATTGAACCTGTGTCTCCTGCACTGCCAAGTGGATTCTTTACCACTGAACCACCATATACAGTGAAATTATCATATATAATGTGTTTTTTCCTAGTCTGGAGTTTTCCCTTATAAAGTTAGTATAAACTGATTAAGCTACTCTTGCTAATCCATCCCAATTTCTACTCCAAAATTTAAACAAGATTCCTAATTCGTTTTCTTTGAAACTGAAGACCTAATTGTTGCCCAGGCATAATATCTCAGGGCTCAGGATACAAACCCAGGATGCTCCCACAAGCCACCAACTATAGGCTCAATAGTCTCTGAATCTCATTTCTAACAACAGTTTACTTCGTTAACTACGTTAATCTCCACTTTTCTCATATTCATTTTGTCTCCTTTGTCCTGCTCCAGTCTTATCAGACATCCGAATACACAAAACCATTTCTACTTATTTTAATAATTTATTATTATTTATAAGCAAACACATCTACATTTACTAGAAATAAAATGGTTCTTTCCTAAAACAAACAAACAAAGTGTGTGTGGGGGAGGTTCTTAGCATTCTTTATAACCTCTTGAATACATAAATTTAGATTTACATGTATAAATCTATATAAATCATTTTTCTTTCTTAATAGGAGAAAAGGAAAAATTGTGACTGATACACCCCCAAATAATTTTTTTTATTGGCTCCCATGAAGTAAAAGGCCATTTTCCCCATCTCCTGTTAGCGCACAGCTAAAAAACCTTATCTGTTACACCGCTCAAACACATTTTCATAGAAACACATTCACCATTGGTAAATTCTTAATCAGTAAGAACCTCTGCTTCCTCAAAGGGGTCAGCACCCATTTGCCTTCAAAATTTCTCATAAAGCCAAAGTACTATCATGGCACATCTGGAATTAGAACTTGGTCTTCCAAATATTACCTAATGCCTGCCTGTAGTACAAAAGTCGTATCTGTACTATGCACACTGTGGAGAAAAACACTGAACCAAGCCCCGATTCTGAAAGCAGACCTTCCCAACATGTGGGGCAGAAACAGGCTACACGGACGCTGTGGGGGCAGCACTTCAGAGTCTGGGTGCTCAGACTCTCTGGGACTGTCATCTTCAGCTGAGAGCAGCCTCTTCTGTTTACAACAGCTTCACAAACATCATTTTCTACATGTGCCATTATGTGAACAAGGTCAGGCAATGTGCTTCAAGTCACAAACTCTTTGGGCCTCGGTTTTCTCCTCTGAAAATCTATGCCGTACAGTGACCTTTCATCAAGCCACCAAAGTTCCTGAATTTCATCATCGTAGGAAGCTTTGTGATTAAGAAACTTAGGATTTCAGGGGGAAAATGGAGTGCTAAGCTGAGATCACAGGTAAATACATTTACTTTTACTAGAGTAAAACATGGGGTCGCAAAGAGTCAGACACGGCTGAGCGAGCGAACTGAACTTAAAGTAAAACAAGGATGAGGATGGCAGCCCAGCGGGAGCAGCAGTGACCACAGCAGTGCGTGGAACAGGGTGGGCCCACAATAAGTATTTCACGAATGTTAAAAATCCTTGAAAAGCCAACTACCTCACACATCACAAAGCTGTCAAAACCTTTCTAATCAAAAAAATTATGCTGGTAATACAGTTTTTCTTTCTTTCTTTGTGCTCAAATGGGAAATACCATACACATATGGGAATATGTATATACATATACTTTCATATACTATTAAAAGACCTTTGTGTAATATTTTTAAAAGACGCATTGCTTTAGTTCATTTGTTGCGTATTATTAAAGCATGGGCAATGGTGTAGCTCTCCTGTTTTGTCTTCCATGTAACCACCACAGGGATGTTTTCAAAGAAAACAACGCCATAGACACCAGTAGGTTAATAGTTCAATCCTTACTCAGACATTAATCAGCTGCATAACCAACAGGCAAGTTACTTAAACTTCCCTAGTCTTCATTTTATCTGTAAATAGTGATAATGCGATCCACTCTCCTAAGGCTGTTGAAATTATTAAATGCAGGCTTATATTGCACTAGTACACACTGAGGAAGCCCTCTTCCCATACTAGTTTTTAAATATCCAGTGCGTGAAGTCTCATGGTTCCCAGCCTGCTGCTCTGGTCCCTTCCCTGGGTCCCACGTATTTCCCAAAGTTCAACAGCTGAGAGCTGGTTTTACTCTTGGCCCATCAAGCTTTTTTCGGCCTGCTGCAGTATAGTGTTCTGAATCACGGGTGCCCGTTCACTATTAGTGCCTAAATGTTTAGAATCTCACCTTGGTAAAATGAAGTAAATGTGAAGCACAGTGCATGCTGCACAGTAGGTGCTCAGAGTTAACTAGCCTGATGTCTCCAACAGGAGGTGACATGCAGCTGATTTAACAGCTCTTGAACATTTCGATCACACCCTAGATCAATGGATTTAAGTAATGAAATTGTGTTTGACAGAAAAACAGAAAAGACTAGAACTGAATACAAATAATGGTTTCTAATTGTGGCAGAAACAAAAATGTTTTAAATGTTGATTTAATTCTCATGAGTTTTAAATTAATCCAGAAAGAGAACAGAAGTAATAAAACTATGCTTCCCTGTGTGATCATCAGAAAACAAAAAATCTGTACCAAATTTTCTCTGTTCCTGCTTCCATCTGAAAGCTCCCCTTACCTCCTTTAGGAGCACTAGGGATTACCATTCTCTATACTTAGCTTGCTTATGAAACCACCTGAAGAAAGCCCTGGCATGATAATACACAGACAGACAGAAAAATAACTATCAGCTGACAAAAATGAACAGTGCTTATTTTTTGGTAAGGAATGTACAATCCTTCATATACTTCCAAAACAAGCCAGTGTCAGAGCTGGAAAGTTTTTTTTTAATGACCTTTATTCTCCAGAGAGTTCCCAATCACTTCTTCCTTGCCTGTACAGTGTATAGGGCCACAAGATATTCATCCATTCCTATATCTCACTGTAATTTTTTCAGCCCTTCATTTCCCTGCTGTTTCAAAGAGATACTCAAATACATTCTTTAACAAGGAACTTCAAATATTCAAACATTCCAATACTTATGCTCCTCACAGTTTTTCAAAGTTCAAGTCACAAGAATAAAATTTTCAAAAATTTCATTATGTCACTCATAAGGGTTCACACTTCTATGAGATGAACCATGAGTTCACTGCACCGAGAAATAAACATCATATTGTTTTCATATAACAAAGCTGGTCAAGAACTGAATTCGTGACACCTTACAAAAATCCAGCTTTTATACAGTTTCACCACCGAATGACAGCAACACTGGTAGGTGTTATTTAATTGGGAATGGCAGTAGTCTTAGAAAAAGAAATAGCTCATTAAGGCAGACTTCTAAAGGAAGTGCTGGGCCTAATCAGTTATGCTCAGTCTGAGCACTAAAATCTTGACTCTAACAACGAAGAAGGAGGCTCTAGAGCTACGTGGTCCAATAAAATTTTAAATTCAGTTCCTCAGCAGCATTACACATTTCAAGTACTTAAAAGCCACGTGTAACTAAACCTGGGCTTTATACAGACTCTATAATACAAAAAGACAAAAATGATGCTGATAGTATAAGCTATAATCTTGATTTACGGTGAATTCTCCTGAGTCTTAAATGTTGGCCATCAATTAAAAATTTAAAGGATATGAATAAAAACACCTGTGTGGAGACCACAGGCGATCAGGGAAAAATGGCAGCTAAACAAATTATTTTGCATTGGGTTGTAGAACAGAAAAGTTAATAGAAGAAATGGTAAAATGGAAATATAGTCTGGAGTTCAGTAATACCAATCAACGTATTTCAGTTTCTTAGTTTTGACAAGAGTACCAAAGAAAGGTAAGATGCTAATAATGGGGAACTGGGTGAGGTCTATATGGGAACTCTCTGTACTATTTTTCAATTTTTCAGTAAATCATAAATTATTCCAAAATTAAGCTTAGCAAAAATCAACTGTGTGAGCCAAACCCATATTGCTGCTGCTACTGCTGCTAAGTCACGTCAGTCGTGTCCGACTCTGTGCAACCCCATAGACAGCAGCCCACCAGGCTCCGCCGTCCCTGGGATTCTCCAGGCAAGAACACTGGAGTGGGTTGCCATTTCCTTCTCCAATGCATGAAAGTGAAAAGTGAAAGTGAAGTCGCTTAGTCGTGTCTGACTCTAGCGACCCCATGGACTTCAGCCTTCCAGGCCCCTCCATCCATGGGATTTTCTAGGCAAAAGTACTGGAGTGGGGTGCCATTGCCTTCTCCGAAACCCGTATTACAAGACTTCAATTTGTAATCTAATCACTGCAAACCCCAAACCATAAACACCATACAGATATTATACACATCATGAAAACAGATACACTTTCATGAATCACAGTAAGTGTGACCAAGTATGAAAGGAGCTGCCATCCAAAGAAGGATAAAGTGAGTAAAACAGCTGGCAAAAACAACAAAGTACTTTGAAGTGACCTTCACACACTCAGCCTAACATTCTCAGAATTGTGGAAAAAAATTTTTTAAAAAAGATTCAAATATGTTCACGTTTCATGTATGGATGTAAAAGAAATGACTTCTGTTTGGAAAGAATATAAATAGCAGGCACTCAAAGATCATGTTTAAAGAAACAAAAATATCCATGGACCCGTCAAAAATCTAAGGTTAGAATACAACTTTGTGCCCCGAGTTTAATACATGTCACAACATCTTAAGAAATCAGAAAGGGAAGGATCAATGGCAGTTGGAGGGATCCATCAGAAAATAAGTTCTGAGAGGTTTAGAAAAGCTGAAAGGCATCCTTGGCTGAGAAATGGGATCAAAAAGAAACACAAACAGGAATGAACATAAAAAGATAAGGATCTGAAAAATATGAAGGAGTGATGGGAAACAAGCTGGTTAGATTGTGGGAGGTCGGATTAAAGAGGGCCTTATAAGTCAATCAGGAGTTTGGTTTTGAAGCAAAGTAACACAACTCAACATTCCTATCCAAGGGAGTGGTGCGAGAAAAGTGGAATTTTAAGAAAACTAATTTGGTCATGGTCCTACTAAAAAAAAATTTTTTTTTCTTGTGGCCACACTGTGAGGCTTGTGAGATCTTGGTTCCTTGACCAAGGATGGATGGAACCCGTGGCCCCTGCAGTGGAAGCATAGAGTCCTATCCACTGGACCGTCAGGGAATTCCCCATGTTAATTAATGAGTTTGGCAATGCTACTCCCTACATGATTCCACATCCCTGTAACTTTCTTAGACATCAGGTTCAAGGCCACAATATCACCTTCGGGTTCTCTTCTGCTCTCACCAGTTACCAACGCTACCATGCACATCTCACACCTCTGTCACCCATCCCCTACCTCTACTGTCAAGACCTCAGTTCAAATCCCCATCACTCTCTCTATTCCTTCTCTTCCCTCTTTGGTGACACTAGACACAACTGACAAAGAAATATTCCTAAAGCATAGCTTATGATCATGACCTGTACATGTAAAAATCAGCACCAAGTCTTCCGGTTCCCCCCACCTCCGTGCCTATATTCTGCCATCTCCCTTTAACATTCCTACACTCATTCTCCGAATATTCCCTCTTCTTGCTCACCTGCCTCTTCTGCCCAGTGTCTTCTGTCGGCACCATCTTTCAAATCCCTGCCCATATTTCATCCAAACTTTCCATGTAAGTGACTGACAGATTTACAAGAAGAATGAAAAAACAAATGATGATGTCACGCTCTTCTTAAGCTCTTCCTCCAGGGGCTCCTTTAGTACATTTAGCATATAAGGCCCTCTTTGGCCCCTACCAACCTCCTTCAGAAAAATCCTTTAACCTTGCCCACTTATCACTGGGTACTTAATGCTCTTGGAATACCACTAGTACACATTAACATCACATTATTTCTTATCTCTGAATCTTCAATCACACTGATCCCTCTGCCATTTCATTATTTTCCTTGACTGGCTATCTCATTTTTTAAGACTCACAACCTCAAAAAAGGTCTTCCTTAACTGTTCCTGTTCCCTCTCAAACAACTGCATCTAAAAATGTGACCTTAACCAACACCTGACCTCTAATAGAAACAGGCAGTTCTGACTGCAGGTATCAGTCAAATGCAGAGATTATACTTTTGGTATAGCTTAAGTAAAAATTCACAATCTTTAGGCCAATAAGTTCAGCATCAGACAGCCATACACCTTTCACTAATTTCTGGGAGGGTGAAGAAATTCTGATTCAGGATCTGAGAGGAGTCAGGTTCCTGTTTCCTCACCACCCTTAAGTCTTTTGCTTGGCATGTACTAGGGGCTGTTCAATTTGACCATATGGCTAGCAATCTAATATTCTCAGTGATAACACAGAATGGATGTCACTGTCTGCCTACAGGAAGGAGTGGGAGACAACAGTATACAGAGAACAAGGAATAAAGTCCTAGAGGTAGCTCCAGACAAGACGACTTTTAGAAGAGTAAAGGAAAGGTACTGTGTTCAAACACTCATATCAAGGGAGTGTGTTAGGGAGTGGTGATTAAAGAGATAGTTGTAAGGTAGGTCTTGAGACAGTATTTTTAAAGTGGTAATATATACTACAATAAACCATAAATTCCCCAAAGGTGACTCCAAGGTGATGTCACTGCAGAAGTCTGCCCCCACCCCTCTGTTCCTTTCACGCTCTTCTCTCTCCCATCCTGGAGAGGAACAAAAATGCATATCAACAACCTTGCTTTCATGAAAAAAAAATAATAAAAAATAGCTTTAAACAACGTACCTTTGATTTTTTGTTCAGTGGCCTAAAATAAAAACAAACAAACAAAAAACAATGTAAATATGAAACTGAAAGAAATGGACTGTTATGATAAAATGCTCATACATTACTATTACATAAGACATATACACTTTTACTAAATAAGGAATCCATCATTTAGATGAACGGCATAGGAAAAGATATGCAAAGAAAGCATGCTTTTCCCACAGATGTGCCCCATTGTCCCTGACACAATGTTTATTAATTTAAAAAAATTCTTGAAATGTTTTAGGCACAAAGTGGAGAAGACACCATTGTATGACAGTATATAACAAAAAATGGAACTGCACTTCTCTCATCGTTTAGTTTTAAAATTATTTTTATATAACTGTCTTCTTTACCTTCTGCATATGTTTAAAAGGCTTCAAATTTTCTTATTTCAAATGATAAAAGATAAATCATGTTTTCTGGAAGAAAGCTGCATATAACTTCTTTGGCCAAACTAGTAACAAATTTAACTTCTGGAAGTTAGGCTGCTGCAGTTAAACATAGCTAACATTTAGGTATTTTGGGGTGGGAAAAATTTTGAAACATATTTGTCTCTTCTGACACATCTGACAATTCAATTCAAATGACTGTGTTCTGAAGCTAAACTGCTATGGGCATGCCTGCCATTACTTGCACTGTGTCTGATACGTTAGGGAGAGGGGCTTGAGCACAGCAGGACTGCCTGAAGGTGCCTGGCTCAAACTTCAAGGGCCTTGATAAGAACTGATTACAAAGGCCACAAGTGAAAATCAACTTTTTGATTATGCCCAACTGCGTGGGAATCCTTAAAAAAAAAAAAAGATACAAGGATAGGCAGATAGGCAGGGAGGTGAGGGAAAACTGAATAGTTAGTTACTGAATAATCAGAAATTGTTTCTAAATGAAGATAAGCCTTTTTATTAAACTGTCATGGGACAGGATAAATCATTTTGCTTAATCATAGTAAACTGTTGCCAAAAACACCATTTTAAAAATTATATCATTATGGAACTACATGGTAAAACACTGTATGGCAATTACTATAATACTGAAGCCATACTAAACATGAACCTTTGCTCAGAAAGGCAGAGGTTAAATCCAAGCACTTAAATGCTTTACCAAGTTTAGAGCACTAGCAACAAGTAAAATAATGGAGGCCCATCTTTACTTTATATGGATTTAAAATTTAAAAGAAAAAAAAAATTTGATGGAAGGACAATGGCAAAAGACCAGTCAATTAGCTTGAACACTTAATTTATTTCTGGGAGAAATTGTTTTTAAAATCTGGCAGTAGAAAAATAGAACTCAATACCTGAATACTTTCAAGTATTATAAATATCATGCCAAACAATAAGATAACAATTTTCTGAAACAAAAAAATCGATACAGAAATTATTCTGCATTGAAAATAGACATAGTGTGCTGTTCTGTGGGGATTTCTCTGTCTTTTTGTTTAACTCTCCTGGTTTCTTCCAGTTTATTCCCAAAGGAAACGAGGCTACAGTACATAGAAACCATGACCATGTTACTAAATCTCAAGACATACAATACTGCTCTTCCAGGCCTTACAATGTAAAGGGTATCTACTATGCCAGCTCCTTTGGGGAAAATCCTCCACGTTGCTTGAAAACAGTGGTTAACCTCATTCAAGGACAAGAGCGCCAAGGAGACGCTCAAAGGAGTCTGCCCATCGAACACCAACTAATACAGTGAAAGAATGTTCGTTACCACAACCCAAGAGCTCCTGATGAGAAGCAAATGGAATGATTCAAGCAGGTTTTTGTGCTGAGTTGGTTCAGGGACTCTGTATATTAATTTTCCAAGTGGGGGTCAGCGATTTATTTAAGAGTATTTGTCTGCAGTGCTCAAAATGAGGCGACTATCCCCATGTGGTTACTGACCACTGAGATAAGAGTTAGTGTGAGCATTGTTTAAAAAGGTAAATTATCCTGTTGATAGTATTTTACACTGATTACAAGTTAAAACAGCAATATTTTGGATATATTGGGTTACATAATATATATTAAAATTAACTTCAATAATTTGTTTTTATTTTGAAATGACCTTGTCATTTAAACTGTCTAGGTCTCAGTTTCCTAATCCCTCAAATGGATGAGGGGAAAAAAAAAAAAAAAACTGTACTGCTTACCTTTCCAGGGCTCTCATGAGGCTCAAATAAAATATAAATCTTTTCTGGATAAATAATACTATTCAAACGCAAAGTATCATTGTGGATCTTGTACAACAGAACTAAACGATTCAGCAAACTGAGAAGCAAAAGTATTTCTATTTTGAATATTGTTTTCTTAAAAAAAAAAACAAAAACCTGAGCTGCGATTCCACAAGCAATTAGCACCACTGTCTCAGTTTATCAGGGAAGACAAGGGGCAGACATGCCAGGTCCGTGCCGGCTGCTTTGTTTCTGTCAGGCTCTGCACCACTTGCCTCAGCTCCTCGACCCTTATGTGCGCCTCAGTGGTTAAGGACTCGGGGTCTGAAGCCCAGTTGCCTCGTTGTCACTCCTGGCTTCACCATGAACAGTGTAACCATGGTCAAAATTAGTTACCTTCTCTAAAGCTTGGTTTCCTCATCTATAAGACAGGAACAAAAACACCTACCTCAGACTTGTTGTTAGGCTAAAAGGATTGAACTCATATAAAGAGCTTAGGGGGGAAAAGAGAGCGAGCGAGCACGTGGGGCAGCACCAAGCGTACAGAAAGCATTCAATACATAGGACCAAGTGTGGCTACCGTCGGCCCTACTCGCCCATGCTCTGGCTCTGGCTCCATGCTCTCACACTTGGAAGGGATCTGACTCAAAATCACTCCCAGCTCCCAGGTCTTGCTTTTTCCCCCTCTTTCAAATCACCTAAAATGTCTTAACAGTGCCAGGTAAGATTCCCAGTCTCAGAACAAAATGACCTTTGGGAGACATGACTAGTATATACTAAAATTTCCAAAGAAGAGGAATGAAATTCGTCTCATTTAAACTCAAAATGAGTACATTAAATCCACAAAGCCTTTTATAAAAATCCCTTCAAGCTTTTAACACAGTAACAAAAATACTCATGAATACTGACTTTTACACATTCTCAACCAAAACATCCCAATTTGTCTTGGTGCTTCTCTCCTCCAACCCTCAACCATTATATGCTTTCTAGGAACTATAATTACATGTTTAAAGTAAAGTTGGTACTAAATTATCCCTCTATAATTAACCTGTTTCTCATCCTCCTTTTTCCTTCTCACATTTCCCTCAAGATTCCTGCTAGAAATTTCTTCTAAAACCAGAAACGAGAGAAATTCATACTAGCAACCTACTGCTACTATTATTGCCCTTTTCTTAAGTACAGGAACTACATTCCTGTGCTGTAGCAAATTATTTTCTGAGCCGAGAATCAGAAGATAAGCAAATAGCCATAATTCTTTGATGTGAAATAGAAGGCTTAAAAAAAAAATCATCTGGTCATTGATTTCTGTTATTAATCAGAGATGTACTGGGACTGAAATATAATAAAAACCATGCAATTTTGTGTAAACAAATTTTATAGAGGAATTTAAAACATTTAAATTGATACTTAATGAATAGACAAAATTAGAAAAACTATCATAGTATAAATAGTATAGTGAGCTTTGTCTGATTGTTTATGTAAGGAATTAAGTTATCTAGTTTTTCATTTAAAATAGAAACTAACTTGAGGTCTGAATTTGAATTTCTTTTAAATTTAAATTGCCACAGTGGCAATTAGGAATTGTTAAATCTGTTTTCTGTATTCATGGCATAAAGATTTATTAAATACCTTATAAAAACTATCATATTATTTCCAGCTTTAAAGTTCACCTTTGGTTGGTAAAAAATAAAAGTACAAGATAATGTTCTGTACTAAAAGGATAAAGCCATGGCACCGAGTTTTGGAAAACCACCAGCTGGGGGAAACAGAAGATTTCAATTCTATTCCTGTTCCATCACTCTGATGGTGACACTTAACTCATTTTAATGCTTGTGGTTCCTTACACATAAACTCACTGAATTAAAACAGATAGTATCTGAAATCTTTTTTTCAGAAACAAAAATACGTAGTCTTTTAAAAAAAAGTGTACACAGATTACGTAAAACAGACAGATTGTTTTTACCATGGTGAATTCGTGTTTTCAACACTTACACAAATGGGCTCGTCTCCCTGACTTCTGGAGATGTCTGTCATCTACCTGGATACACCTGCCGGCTCCTACTACAGCCAAAGACAAGCTTAAGGAAACGTAGAATTCCTGTGACTCACGATCTTTCATATGGGCTGTAAGTGTGCCAACTTGGGAGATTTTCCCTTTTGTTTTGTTTTTAAAGAGCTATTTGGTAACAGCCTACAGAAACACCAGCTGTCCTCATTTCACCAATGGGTTGTATTCAAATTCAGTTGTAAGCCAGTTATGTGGAATTCAGAGACAGTCCTATTTACAGGGCCAGTTTAGTCTACTAAGCTTAACATTTATTAGCAGTATTAAATATTCTTTATATTATGTTCAATCCCTAGATACTACTGTGTATACAGAATACATAGCAATACCCTATCAAAGCTGAAGATCTGATGAAAGAGAAAAAAGCCTTCTTCACATCTCTAAGCCTCTGATGATGGTTTCATTGGGACACAGCTGGGGTGAGAGATGAACCATACTGTGAGGCAGAGATGGAGCGGTATGAAGAACTGTCGCTTCAGATTTTGTGAGAGGCCAAATGTCACAAAAATCATCATTCGTGCGTTAAAGACACTGACTTGGTGATTCAGATTTGGTGATGAAGAATGGAAAGGTAAACTTCAACGACTAGTCATTACTTAAATATGTGACAACTTTAAAATTATACTCACATTACAAATTTTAAAAATATAGTATTTAAAATCTTAAAAGTTCTCCTTACAAGAAAAAAATATGATTAGCTAGACTTCTTACGGTGATCACTGCACAAGAGACACAAACACTGAATCCTTACGCTGTAATCATGAACCACCACAAGTTACCAAGCGGCGCTAGTGGCAAAGAGCCCACCTGCCAACGCAGGGGACGTAAGAGACTCGGGCTCCACCCCCCGCTCAGAAAGGTCTCCTGGAGAAGGAGAGGGCAGCCTACTCCAGCATTCATGCCTGGAGAATTCCATGGACAGGAGAATTTGGTGGGCTACAGTCCATGGGGTCGTAAGAGTCAAACATGACTGAAGTGACTTAGCATACACTAAAATGCTGTATGTCAACTATTCCTTAATTTAAAAAAAAAACAAAAAACAGGATATTTAAAGAAATCATTTGAGTAACTCCTCCCTTTCTTAGAATTTCCTCAGTAATTACAGTCAATTCCAAATTAACATGTTTCATTATACAATAAGGCCTCTTCTCTTGTCATTTCGCATACATCCTAAACTTACCAGCTAAATATTGAACTTTAGAAGCAGGGATCAATATGGCCTAATGCCATTACTCAGATGCCTGACAAACTAATGATTCTACACAAAGTGCACCCTAGCATCTTTCTCAATAAATCTCAAGTTTCTTAAGACTCTCTTTTCATTAAGTAATTGGCCTTCAAACAAGAGTATGATAAGCCTTCCTCCCGACTTTAGACTTAAAGAGATACACCTTTTTTCATAACAAATCCTGAGCAAAGACTGATCAACTGCAAAAACCGTCCTATACCAATAGGCCTCTGACAGAGGCCTAAGGCATCACCAATGCCAAAACTCTGTATACTAGGACCCATCCCAAACCTTACCTACCAACAACCAATGCATCTTTCCCCCTCATTCCTGGGTAACCAAAGGCTAACAATAAGGGTCACCTATTAAGTCAACTCATCTCATCACTTACTCATCCTCAGTGCTCTGTACTCTCTCCTTCTCCAGTTTACTGGCTTCAGCGTAACCCAAACTCTGCAGTCCACAACTGAATTATATTTCTTTTCCCCTTTCTGTGTATCCCCCAACCTGGTTAAACTTCTCCTAAGATTCCCTGGTGGCTCAGACGGTAAAGCATCTGCCTACAATGTGGGAAAGCAGGTAGATCCCTGGGTCGGGAAGATCCTCTGGAAAAGGAAATGGCAACCCACTCCAGTACTCTTGCCTGGAAAATCCCATGGATGGACGAGCGTGGTAGGCTACAGTCCATGGGGTCACAAAGAGTCAGACACGACTGAGCAACTTAACTTTCACTTTCAAGATGTATTTAGCCACTCAATCTAGAACCTAAGGGTCAATCTAAATTACTCCTCCTTCATATCCTTTAAACAAATTTTATGGATGCTTTTAATAGTCCCTTCACTATTATCACAGTCTCTAGTTTCTACCCAACCCAATTCTACACTCGGTCAAGGCTCTAAATACAGTTCTAAAATGGAAAATTTTATGTCACTCTACTAAAACGTCTTTGGTCACCCAATGGTCAAAATGAGGGAAGTGCCAACAGCTATGACCAGCCTCTCCAGTCTCGTCCCCTGACATTTCTACGCTTGGCTCCTTTCCTACCACCCCTTTCAATCAAAACCCATACTTTAACCCATACAAGCTATGGACACTTAATTCTCAGTTACTGCTGGAACCCTTTTCCATTCTGCTCCTCATTCACTTGGTTCATTTCTATTCTAAG
The DNA here is from genome assembly GCF_002263795.3 of Bos taurus. Classification (NCBI taxonomy): domain Eukaryota; kingdom Metazoa; phylum Chordata; class Mammalia; order Artiodactyla; family Bovidae; genus Bos; species Bos taurus. The sequence continues at coordinate 22,409,848 of NC_037352.1, read as the reverse complement.
AAAAATCCCCTGTCTCTCTACCCCATTTCAGGCTGAATTAAACACTTCTCTCTGTGCTTCAGTAGCTCCCTACCTGCCATAGTTCGGTGCCTGAGTTTTTCCCTACTAAATAATGGGGAGGTAATTCTGTTACTATAGTCTAAATCCAGTTGCTACTACAAAAGGTATTTATTTAAAAATTAAAGTCATAACTTTTCATTAGAATACAAAAATGGAATAGTATCATCTTGGGTCTTTAAGAACGTTTTTAAGGTCCTTGAAATGATATGGTAGGAGACGAATGCCCAGCTCAGTTAACTGTCATCAGCCTCTACTATTAATTTGTAAAAATCTTTACAGCCATCTTTTATTTTTCTGCAATTTGTGTTGCTTTGATTATAGTTTTTAATTAATGTACTGGCTAAAGATTTTTTTTGCAGCAATTAATTATGTCTTAGGCTTATTTTTAAATATCCTTTGATTACAGAAGGATACCATAAGAAACTCTTTTAGGTAATGAAACTTATGTTTCTTGATTATGACAGTGGTGATGATACGACTCTAAGCATGCTTCACAACACAGAACTGTACACCAAGAAGTGAAAATTTTATTGTATGTAAAATCAATATATTATAATAAAAATAAATTTTAAAGTAAAAAACATACATATATACCCTAACAAAACCTGCACATTAAAAAAAAATGAGCCTAGGTACTAAATAAACAGGGAAAAGAAAACTGACACTATTTCCTATTATATTTATTACTACTTCCATTATTATTTCCTATTATGTGTATGTATTACATTATCTTATTTAATTCAACTCTCATTTTACAAAACATAAGGAAACTAAGGCCAGAGAAGCTAAATAAAGTTGAAGGCCACAACCTTCTGTATGCTATGTGGGAGAGCCAGACTTCAACTCCTCTCTAGAAAGCTACAAATTCCATGCTCTTCTCACTATAAAATGATGTTAAGTATCATGAAAACCAGGAACACCTAATTGAAAAATAAAGACCTATGAAAGGACTTACCTTTGAAAAAAATTATTGGAAAGATCAAATAACTATGCATTAAATTATACACACATTACTATTTATGCATTAAATAGTAAAGACATTAAATATTAAAATGAAACACCACTGAAGTTAAAATATTAAATCAAATGCTTTAAGTAATCCAATAAGAGTAATTTCTTTTTAAATCTATATTTGCTTAATATAAGTAATTAGTTTATACATATACTACCTTCTTTTGAGCAGCTTCCTTCTTTTTCTTGTCGTCTTTTTTCTTTTTCTTTTCTTCCATCAACTGTTCTTCTTCTTGCACTAAATCCCTGAACCACACAGTTGCAATTAACTTTCCCAAAATGAATGAATAACAGTAATGTTGCATATAGATTCATTTTCACTCTTATTAGAAGATATGGCAAATTATTCATTTACCATATTCATTAATATAAAACACAACTTTAAACCTCAATCTAAGTATACAGCCACTGAACAGTACTTTTCCTTAGTAAGTAACGAATAGTAGAGCTTTAATGTTATAGTAAGGAAGATAACTTAAAGTTAGCCAATTTTACATTGGCAAACAAACAACTCCCTCCAATTCTAGAATGTAAACAACATCTCATGAGCAGAGTTATCTTGTTTCAGTAGCTAATGGCAACGCCTGGAACCACCCCTCCATCCAACCCTCTCCAGACCAGTATCTGGCGTATTTTCAGCTTTCCTTGCTCTAAAAAGCTTTATACTTCTTTTTTCCCCAAACTTTAAACTTTTAGTTTTGTATTGGGGTACAGCCAATGAACAAGGTTGTGGTAGTTTCAGGTGAACAGTGAAGGGACTCAGCCATACATATACACTTATCCGTTCTCCCCCAAACTCCCCTCCCATCCAGGCTGCCACATAACATGGAGCAGAGTTCCATGTGCTATACAGTAGGTCCTTGTTCATTATCTATTTTGAATACAGCAATGTGTGCATGGCCTTCCCAAATGTCTAACCATCCCTTCCCCTCTGGCAACCATAAGTTCTAAGTCTGTGAGTTTCTTTCTGTTTTTATACCTATTTTTAGAACACAACTTATTCATAAAAAGATGACTTGTATTTTAACATTATACTAATTTCATATCTTATAAACATTCAAAACTATTCTATCAACACTTGGGAAACAATCCATAATGCACTAATACAAGTTTGTTTCAGTTCTGAAAATCAGAAATGTTCACTGGCAATAGAACTCCCGGCTCAGGATTTCAAGATGAACGGGCAACTGTGTTTGTCTCCTCTTTTCTGCTCTCACTCACCAAAATGATAGGAGAAAAGGTAGTAAATCTATTCACAGCTGATGAATAAACAAGAGCAAAGGAAGCTACAATCTAAGAATAAACACAGAGAAGTCTTAAATGGCTGTATGTGCCATCCTCTGGTGCAGCTCCAGAGAGGCTCCAAGATTAGAGCTGGCTGAGCACAAACAAGCATGGAGTAAAGACTGCATAAGGAATAGAAAGGCCCCAACCATTCAACAACTCCCATTGAGTCTGCATTCCTGGATGGCTACACAGCCACAGGTAGCAAACGCATTCAAATTCAGCCTATAACCAAAAAAAAAAACCAAAAAACACTGAAGTAAAGCCCGACAGTCAACACCCTTCATACATACAGGGCTCCCCATCAACACTCCTCCAGCTCTTTCAATGTACAGGGCTCCTGGGTAATGAAATCTACACAAAATTGGAGAAAACATACTCGTTACCTACATTAATTACTCTAGTGTCTACAACCTAAATCTTCATTCATAGTATCAACAGACAACCAAAAATCACAAGACACCTAAGGAAAATCAACACACAAAGGAAAAGTACCTAATTCTGCCCTTGAGGAAGATTTCCAGAGGGTCATTATCAATACCAGGCAGAGATGGTTCAAGGAACAGGAACTAGACACTTGGAAAACTGTAAAATAATTCATTAAGGCTGGAATGCATATGGCAGTGGGGATGCAGTAGAAGATAAAATGAGAAAACACAGACAAATACATGAGAGACTAGAAGGGGTGCTACAGGTACACTCACACTAAGATTACCCAAAACTTAAGCTTAGGGAGTCGGCGAAAAACAAGAGTGACATTATGTAAAACTGATGATAATTTAGTAAAGCTAAGTTTACAACTGCTAAAATCAGAAGCTGGAAGAAGAGGATGATAACTGTTGCTGTCATTCATTTCACTTTGTTCAAAGTAGCACTGTCCTGTGGCTGATCAAGCCAGGTGTAACCATGATTCCCTCTGTAGCATTCTGTGTCAGGGAGGCAATGGAAGTGAGCAAGCTTGCACACTATAGTCCTAGAAGTCAAGGCCTGAGATAGCTACAGCATAAGAGAACAACAAGCACTGTAGTAAACAAAGGCAAATAAATTACATCACTGCATGTTACTCAACCAAAGCTGTTTACTAGCTCTACAGACGTAAACTCTTTCAGCACTAACAAGAAACTGGGGATAAGTTACCATGGGCATCAGTTTCATCACCTTTTTATCAGGCTTCAGTGAAGAATGCTTTCTTAACACATTTGAGTAAGCACTCAATGCCTAGTTAGGAACCCTTCTCACCAGTTCTCAGTGATATCTCGAAGACTGTATTCATTCAACTTTTAAGATATTTAGGGTCACTTATGCAGAAACATCAGGAATCGTTAGCATTTGCTCTTTGTGTTTGCCTGTGAATTGTAGAGAAGTCCTTGTTCTGTAATTTTACTCTATAGGATGCTCCTTTACTATTTACCTGGAATTTTTTTCATCCTTCTCAAACTTCATTTTGAAGACCTTTTGATGACATTAGCAAGTGTTTTGCAGACCAAAAATGACCTCTTTAGTACTTAAAAGATGAACCATTTTTCCTCATGAAAATATTACACCAGAAGCATAAGACAAACAAAAGTTCCTTCAAAACTGTCATTACAACCAACTAACCCTACTTTTCCCACATCTCCTTCAGAAAGCCAACTGGAAAAAACACACACACACACGCGCCCACAACCACCTGTGCCCAAAGACTGACTCCCAGAATTTAAATGCTAACAGAAATTCATTCAAAATATTTGAGTTTATTGTTCACCTTATTTATCAAAAGGAATAAGAGCTGATGCATTTGATAGGTCTACACTGTCCACCATATTTGATACGCACTCCACAAAGAGAACAGTCCAGTCAGCAAAATCATTCTCCCCTTAAAAGTTAGCAGCAGGGCATCTCAAAATGCAAGTTCTGGGTCTAGAAATGAGAACAAGCCTGAGTGATTAGAACGCTACAGTGACTATGCTGGGCACTTTATGGATATTTTCCCATCTGTCACTTTTTTTAAATGTTAGGGATTTCCCTTCTATAGATGAAGAAATTGAAGCTCAGAAAGGTTAAGGGACTTGTCCAAGGTCATACAGCTAGTATGGAGTGGGGTCAGGATTCCAATCTAGGTTCTCAAAGCCATGGTCTTCCCTTTCCCCTACACCCTGCTGCTGCTGCTAAGTCACTTCAGTCGTGTCTGACTCTGTGCAACCCCATAGACAGCAGCCCACCAGGCTCCTCTGTCCCTGGGATTCTCCAGGCAAGAACACTGGAGTGGGCTGCCACTTCCTTCTCCAATGCGTGAAAGTGAAAAGTGAAAGGGAAGTCGCTCAGTCATGCCCGACTCTTAGCGACCCCATGGACTGCAGCCTACCAGGCTCCTCCATCCATGGGATTTTCCAGGCAAGAGTACTGGAGTGGGGTGCCATTGCCTTCTCCGCCCCTACACCCTAATACTTCTCAAAGTCAAGTACCAGCACTCTTTTCAGAAGCAACAGTTTCCTTTAAATGAGTTAAGTGAGACGACATCTCACTTTTTTCTTCAGACTGTGTGCATACACAATTCTTTTATTTCCTTCCACCTTTTGTAAGAACACTTCAAGAAGAATGTATTGGGTTGGTCAAAAAGTTCCTTCAGTTTTTAAGTAAAAGACACATTTTTCATTTCACCAAGAATTTTACTGACCAGTGTATTTACTATTTTGTTCCACTACTTTCTGCCATTTTTCAAGGCAACTTCATAATCCCATCTTCCCAAAACTTTTCTTCTTTTTGAGCAAAGAACTGTTCCAGGTGCCTTTTACAGTCTTCCAGGGAAGTGAAACTTTTTTCATAAAGAGAATTTTGTAAAGACCAAAATAAAAGGAACTTGAAGGTGCAATGTCTGGTGAATATGGCGGATGAGTCAGAACTTCCCAGACAAGTTGTACCTGGTTATCAAAGAAACATGTGGTCTTGTGTTACCCTAATGGAAGATTCTGGGTTTTCTGTTGACTAATTCTGCACACTTTTTGTCAAAAGCTCCTTTCAGTTAGTCTAACTGGGAGCAGTTAGGCTTCCCTGATGGCTCAGAGATAAAAAATCTGCCTGCCAATGCAGGAGATGCAGGTTCAATCACTGGGTTGGAAAGATTCCCTGAAGGAAAGGACAACCTGCTCCAGTATTCTTGCCTGGAAAATCCCATATTCAGGACAGAGGACCCTGGCGGGCAACCATCCATGAAGCTGCAAGAGAGACATGACTTAATGACTAAAACAACAACTGGGAGCAGCACTTGTTGGAATTAATTGCTTGGTTTTCCGAAAGGAGCTCATAATAGAGGACTCCTTTCCAATCCCGCCATAAACAAATCACCTTCTCTGGATGAAGACCAGCCTTTGGTGTGGCTGGTGGTGGTTCATTTTGCTTACCCAATGATCTCTTCCATTCCACATTATTGTACAGTATCCACTTTTCATCGCCCACCACAATTTCTTTTAAAAACAGGACATTTTCATTACGTCTTAAGTAAAGAACCACACGCAGAAATATGGTCAAGGTTTTTTTCACTTAACTTGTGTAGAATCCAAACATCAAATGATTAACACAGTCAAGGTGGTGGGAATGATTTTCAATGCTTGATATGGATATTTTGAGTATATTGGTTATCTCCCACATGGTTATAGCATTGACTGTTCTCAATTTCTTGATTTGATCACCATCAACTTCAACCAGTACTGGAGTGTGGAGCGTCGACCAGTACTGGAGTGTGGAGCGTCGTCCAGTGACAAATTTCCAGCATGAGAAACTTTACAAACCACTCTTGATACATTAGATCAAGCACAGCACCTTCTCCATGCACCGCACAAATCTTTTTTGCATTTCAGTTTTTTACCTTTCTTGAAATAATAAACTATAATATGCTAAAAGCATTGCATTTTCTTCCATCTTCAATATTAAAATGGCTACACAAAACTCACCAATGTTGATAAGTCATTTTTAAAAAATGCACATTGATAGGACAGCTGTCACAACAGACTCTTACAAAACTGTTTCCAATGAAGTTAAAGACAATTAAGAGCTATTAGAACCACTGTATAGGAAACCGAACGAACTTTTGGGCCAACCCCATACTACAGGAAACTCAAAATACTGGAGTTCCAAACACCATGCAAGTATAATCAGGAGTAAGAACAGCCAAAGATTCAATGACAAAGACCGAACAGCCACTGGTTTTAACAAGAGGGGAGCAAACACTGGTGATATTTAAGACAGCAATTTTAGTATTTTTTATTTTGTGAATGTTTGTGGGAGGGCAATGTGGGAGAAACAACTAGTGAAGAGCTAAACGGTCCATGTTTCAGGAGTTCAAGGTTTTTTCTTTTTTTAGAGAGAGAAACATGAAGGTAGCTAAAAAGCTTTCAGAAGTGAGCAATAATGCTTGCCCTTAAAAAAAAAAAAAAAAAACCACTCATGAAAAATTCAAGTTGCCTGACAGTACAAGAGAGGCTATGTATTCATATTCGCCTGTATGTGTATAAAATGACTCTAAAAGAACACCTAAGAAACCAACAGTAACTGGGGGGAGGGGGCAGAAGGAACTAGGCATATGGGGGAAGGGAGCTCTCAACATATAAACCTTTTCATTCAATATTTTAAGTTTCTCAGCAATGTGAGTAAGTATTCAAAAACTTAAATATTAAAAGTTTTCCAGATTAGTATTAAATTTCAATATTTAAACAGTAAAAGGCTGTTCTCTGTTTCTGGTTTGCTGGGAGATCCAGTCATGAGTGCATGCTATATTCTGTTAAAATTCTTTTCTGTCTCTACTGAAATGGTTATAGAATTTCTGACTCTTGATCACTGATATGATTAACTCTGTCGATGGATCTTCTAGTACTGAACCAAGCTTTGCGTTTCCTAGTATAAAGCCAACTCAATACATTTTTTCCAAAATAAACTGCTGGGTTTTCTTTCTAATAAAGGCAAAAAAACCCCATACTAATTTCACTGGTAAAAATGATCAGGGATAATAATATCCAGTGTTGGCAAAAATGAGAAATTAAGAGGCTCTCTCTTATATTAATGCAGAAATTACTATAGCCTTTTGCAGAATATTGTGGTAACAGTTTTAATAATTAAAATTACACATAATCTGAGACTTCCCCAATGGTCCTTCCAGTGGTTAAGAATTCGAGCTTTCACTGCAAGAGTCACAGTTCAATCCCCACTTGGGGGAAGTAAGATCCTCCATGCCATGGGGTGCAGCCAATAAATAAATAAAGTTACACATAATCTAACCAGCCATCCCATGCTTCAGAAGGTATCTTACAGTGATAAAGCACTGGTACACAAGGCCATACGTATATGACCGGAAAACTGAAATGTCCATCAGTAAAGAAATGGCTCTATAATAGCATAGCATATTTGCACTGAAAATAAGTTGACCTGTCTGTTGATTTGAAGGAATGTCCTTAACATTGTTAAATGAAAAAAAGAATTTGTAAAACTGTGAACAGTGTTAGCTCATATTTTTTAAAAGTTGTCTGTTTTGTATACCCTCCTGAACTAGGAACATCAGAGGAACCTCACAACTGAACCACTATTTAAAGGAATTGTTAAGTTTTTAAAAAGAAAACCCCTATTTAAAATATTATGGTACACATGCACTATTTTTGTAAATTAGTACCAAAAATGAATGCTTTTTAAAACACCGTGTCTAGGATTTGCTTTCACTACTCTAGGCTGCACGCCATCCTCCCAAAAATAGGAAAAGAGAAAAAAATGAAACAAGATTGACAAAATGATGACAACTGCTGAAACTGGGTAATGGGTACAGAAAGCTCTTTATTCTGTTCTACTTTTGTGTATGTTTGAAAATTTCCATAATAAAAGACAAAAACAATTACAAGCCTCCACTCAAATGAGTAAGGCAGCAAGGTGGGAGATTAGGACAGATAAAAGGAGATGAGTCTGTGAACCAAGAATCTTGGGAAGACAAAGGGCAAGACAAGTGTCCTTAATGGCAGCAAGTCTAGGATCCACAAGGCCCTTCCTGGACCTGCTCTTCCTGATTCTTCCTGATTGTCAGCTTTCCCTTCATTCCCAACATGAATATCATTCAAAGCAATCACTTCCAAAGGATACTCCTGTAAACTGCTGTTGGACATGAACTAGCAAGGACCTCTGATGAACAACTTGGAAGGATCTGTTAATAGTAAATTTTTAAATGTCACTGATCAATTTCAATAGAAGCCTCTACAAAAGAAAATGTACCAAAACAGATACTGCAAAATAGACCAAAATAGACTAAAAACCAATCAACAGGGGAAAGTTAAACCATAATGTACTCAAATCATGAAACATTACACATTAGTTTTTTTTGTTTTTTTACAGGAGGGGAGTTACAGACTTCCATGGTGTGCAGGAAAGAGTTATGATTAGCACAGCAGGTTGAGACCACTATCCTGAGAAAGGACTGCAAGACTAGCTCCTGCCTGGGGTCAAGGTACTTGCATTTCAGGGAGGTTCCCACCAATCCCAAATCAACATACAAGCAACACAGTTTTGCTAAAAGCCTACTTTGTTTTTGGCGGTGGGGAATTTTGGTACATACTAGGCAGAAGGTACCTACAATTGTTGTTCACTATTGTTGCTCAGTCGTCAGTCGTGTCTGACTCTTTGCAACCCCATGACTTTTTTTAAGGGGCTGGCTGTAGATGGTACCTACACAATCAGCCCCTAAAAAATAACCCTACGCACTGAATTTCTAATGAGCTTTCCTGGTAGACACTTAACACATGTTGTCATAATTTGATGCTAGAGAAATTAACCACATTCTGTGTGACATCACAGGGACAGAAATCTTGGAAGCTTGCTCCTAGTTTCCTCTGGATTTTGACCACTGTGCCTTTTCCCTTTACGGATTTTGTTTTGTATACTTTCATTCTTATGATTCACAGCCATGAGAATGACTATGTGCTGAATCCTGTGAGCCTTCCTAGTGAACTGTTAAAACTGAAGGTGACATTGGGGATCCCCCAACAAACATGGCTTTACAGAAAGATCTCGAAGACACACCACTGAGTTGGAAAAAAAAAGTCAAGGTCCAGTTCAGTGTATATCATTTGTTAGAAAATCAAAAAGAAAATCCCATTTTAAAAAGTGCATATCCACAGCATAGCAAAGAAGCAGACCTTCAAGGTACCTGGATGATCTGACTCTCTCCATCCACAATTATTAATTAACAACCCACACAATGTTTAATCAATAAATCAGTAAGGATGTGCTTGGGGATTCCTGTAAGTCAAGCAGTCTGCTGTGTACTAGGAGAACTCAAGTAGAATTCATCATTTTTAAACTATAATTTTGTAGGAACAACAACTGAACACGCCTGAAATATGGAAACAAGAAATCATCTGGTAGAGGCTATAAGCAAGTTTAGAAAAACAAGACATGCGTATGAGCTCTTACAGTTACAGCTAAGGAAAGCTTCAGGGAAAAGTAAGAAGTTGATCTGGGTCTTAAAGAAAAGTCAAGATTTCTACAGAGCCAGAGAGGGGCTTTTTCAGGCAAGGAAGCACAAAAGGGCATGGACACAGCAAAGCACGGAGACCTACTAGCACGGCAATATCCAGAGCCAGTACTGACTGGGGGAGAAAAGGGGAGAAAAAGCACTGGGTAAAAGCAGCAAACAAACCTGCAGAACAGGGTGAAAAGACTGTTGCAGTAATCCAAGTAGAAGTGCAATGTCCTGAACCATGATGGTGGCAAGTGGAAATGAAAAGCAAAGAAGAAATCCAAGGTAATGACAAGAAACTGAAACAGCTGACAATATCAATAAGATTGACGAGAGATAGGCTTATGACAACTCTAGACTGTAGAAAGCAAAAATTTCTAAATAGAAGCTCTGCTGTTAGAAATGATAATACAGAAGTGATAAAAGGTGAAAGTCACTCAGTCACGTCCGACTCTGCAACCCCATGGATATACAGTCCATGGAATTCTCCAGGTCAGAATACTGCAGTGGGTAGCCTTTCCCTTTTTCAGGGGATCTCCACAACCCAGGGATCAAACCCAGGTCTCCCAACTGCATTACCAGCTGAGTCACAAGGGAAATAGAAAATAGAGGGAACTTTCCATAGCACCCAACTAGCCTATCAGTCACAAATCACTGTAAGGCAGGTCATCTTCACACAGAAGCCAACTGTATGCCACCAATTAGTTATGAAAATAATTTCACATCTTCTGCCAAAAATGTTGTTCACCTACTTTTTCCCTTACTCTGTTTTTCCCTTACTCTGTTTTCTCCCAGCCTTTCCCTATCTGCTCATCAGCCTTTCCTTTCTCCCTCCTTCTGTACTCCTACATCTAAATTAATCACCAAAGCCAGCCTAGTACCACATAACAGGAAGTTGCTAGTAACCTACAAAGCTGTATAATTTCACCAGCTAGTAGAGACAGAAACTGAATTAAGAGTGGTCAGATTTTCAAAAATGCAGCCTTGATATGAAAAATACAGGATAAAAATGAAGTTTTTGTTTTTGAAAATAAGCAAAGTGTTAGTCGCCCAGTCGTGTTCAACTCTTGTGATCCCCACTGACTGCAGCCCACCGGGCTCCTCTGTCCATGAAATTCTCCAGGCAGTAATACTGGAGTGGACAGCCATTCCCTTCTCTAGGGGATCTTCCTAACCCAGGGAACAAACCAGGTCTCCTACATTACAGGCTGATTATTATTTACCATCCGAGGCACCAGGGAAGCCCAACATAAGGAAGACTAGTACTTATTTGGAAATAGAAAAGGGGTTAGGGAACAAAAGTATCAGAGAAGGTACTAATCAATGAGATAACACGAGAGAAGCTTGTTTACAGTCACAAGCAGTAGCTCAAGTCATTAAATAATATTGATACATCCACAAAATGCAACACTATGCTGCTATAAAACACGTAAGAAGGTCTCCGTGTGTGACATGAAAGGATCTGGATGGTATACAGTTAACTGGGAACAAAAATGTTCAGTATACTACCTTCCATGTTGAAAGTAGGGGGGAGATACATTTCCCCATGTGCTTGTATTTGCAAAAAGGAATTCTAGAAGCACACACACAGAGAAACTAATAAAAATACATATTTGTGACAGAAATATGTGGAGAAAAAGAGGACAAAAGTCAGGGTAGCAGCAATACTGTATATTTCTATATTGCATTTGATTTTGAACTATAAAGCACAGTTCAAAGTCAGCATATCTTCCTTTTAAGAATGAAGAGAAAAATAGGATATGATGAGGTAGCCATGAAGATCCCAATCATACATAGTTTGGAACTCCTAAAGAAGTAGGAAGCTGAGCTTGAAAGGGGGTTTCTACTGGCCTCATAATCTGAGCAATAAAATAATACTAGTAAAGGATTATAAGGATTACAGCACAAGACAATGGTAAAGCCCAACCCAAAATCTGGTTTGCTAAACAACTCTCCTAAATCCACTCCTCTTTTGAGGCTTAATTTAATTACTAGTTCCTTCATAATTCCTTCCAACTCATACAAAACTCACTCTTGACCTCTGATTAAACAATACTCTTTTTCTAATTATTTCAGATGTTAATCTCACTCTTCCAAATAGAACTAATTACTGCTCTGGGAACAAAAACCAGCTCTACTTGCACCGTACTCCAATTAAATACCAATTCCTGCTTTTACTAACACTATAAACCTATCCACCACCACGCATGCAATCTTCCCACTCTTTCTTCTACCCACATTCTACTTCTTTAAGGACCAGTTTAAATCCAATCTATTCAAGCAAGCATTTCCTGGGCAGCACAGCATGTGGTTAAGAGCTCTGGCTCTGAACCTAAAAGAGAAGCGGGTTTAAATGTCAACTCCACTACCGACCTGTATAAGCAACTTGTTTAATTTCTCTAAAGCCTCCATCTCGTTTATAAGAGGTCTTAAATGCTACCTCCCTCAGAGGTGTCTTGTGAAGATTAGGTAATGCAGAGGAAGTGCTTAAGAGATGCACGTCAGTGTATACTGAACATCAGCCACAAGGGACTAGGTACAGAACCCCGCACGAAGTTAATGTTAGTATACAAGGAAGCCTGTGACCAAAGACAAGACCGCATACAGGAGAAAACAGAAACAGCACACCTCCTGGAATGGTTTACTTCAGGAAGACAAGCGGTAACAAGTGTTGGCGAGACACGGAGAAAAGGGGAACCCCTGAACACTGTTGGTGGGAATGTAAACTGGTGCAGCTACTATGGAAAACAGTATGGAGGTTCCTCAAAAAATTAAAAAGACAACTACTAATGATCCAGCAATCTCACTTCTGGATATATATTCAAGAGAAATGAAAACAGGGTATCAAAAAAGATACCTGCATTCCTATGTTTACTGCAGCTTTATTCACAATAACCAAGACAGAGAAACCACCTAAGTCCATCAATGAATGAAGATGCTGTATATACATACAAAGGAGTATCATTCAGCCTTGAGAAAGAATTCTGCCATTTGCAACAACATGGATATGAACCTTAAGGGCATTATGCTAAGTAAAATTAGTTCGAGAAAGACAAATACTGTATGACTATCACATACATGTGGACTCCAAAAAAACCAAACTTGTGGTTACTAGTGACCAGGGGATAGGAAAATTGAGATGCTGTTAAACAGGACTTCCAACTAAAGGGAGTAATAAATTTGCAAATAAGGGGAATAAATTCTGGAAATCTAATGCACAGAATAGTGATTACTGCCATTGATACTGTGTTTTATGTTTCAAAGTTGCCAAGAGACTGGGTTTTAGATGTTCTCACCACAAAAAAGAAACGATAATTATGTGACCTGAGAGAGATGCCAGCTAATACTTCTGTGGTAATCCTGCTGGAATACAGCAGACCCCTGAACAAGGCAGGGATTACAGGCACAGACCCTATGCAGTCGAAAGCTGCATGTAACTTTACAGTTGGCCCTTCAAACCCACAGTTCCACATCAACAGGTTCAACCAACCACAGATCATGTAATACAGTACTATGTATTTAGTGAAGAAAAAAAAATTTACAGATAAGCAGGACCATACAGTTCAAACTCACATTTCTCGAGGGTCAACATGTATATAAATATTTCAAACCAGCAAGTTGTACATATTAAACTTGCACAAAGTCAGATGTCAATTATATCTCAATAACACACACACACAGGTATGTACTAACTGAGAAAAGAAAATGGAATCGACTTTGTTAATCATACCTTAATAAAACTGGAAAAGTAACTTCCCTGGTGGTCTAAAAGTTAAGAATCCGCCTGCTAATGCAGGGGACACAGGTTAAAGCCCTGGTGTGTGAAGATCCCAGATGCCTTGAAGCAAATAAGCCAATGGGCTACAACTACTGGGCCTGTGCTCCAGAGCCCATGCTCTGCAAACAGAGACGCCCACACAGCACAATTAGACAGCAGCCTCCTCACTGCAACTAGAGAAAACCTGAGCATAGCAACCAAGACCCAGTGCAATGAAAAGTAATAAAATGTTTTTAAAAACTGGAAAAAAATTAAAAAGGAAAAATGGCACTGGATATATAGAAACAATTATTAATGCACAGTTCAGAATGAGGCAGATGCCAAAGCAAACAGTTCAAGATTCCAGATTTCAGACCAGACCACACCAGCTATCGAAAGACATTAAGATGTCACAAGAAGAGAAAAAACTACAGATCAATAACCCTTGTGACCACCAACTCAAAAATCCTCAACAGATGACTAATAAATCGAATCTAGCAACATATAATGGGAACTATATGCTATGCCCAAGTGAGACTTATCCCAGGGATGCAAAGCTGGTTTAACATACAAAAATCAACGTAATATAACATTGACAGAACAAAGGATAAGACAACATGATCTCAACAGATACAGAAAAAGCATCTGACAAAATCCAACACCCTTTCAAGACAAGACAAAAATGTTCACACCAGGAATAGAATGGAACTTCAATAATTTGATAAAGTCCATAGTTCACATTGTTCTTAATGGTTAAGACTGAATGCTTTTTCTCTAAGATGAAACAAGACAAAGATGTTCACTTTTACCACTCCTATTCAACATTTTCCCGTAGGTTCTAGTTAGGAAAATAAGGCAAGAAAAATAAGTGGGGGAGGAGGCTCAAGAGGAAGGGAATATATATATATATATAAAATTATGACTAATTTGAGTTGCTGTATGGCAGAGACCATCACAACACTGTAAAGCAATTATCCTTCAATAAAAAAAGAAAATAAAAAGAAATAAAAGGCATTAAGATTGGAAAGGAAATTATATAAATGAGTTCACCAAAGCTGCAGGATATAGAATCAACATACAAAAATCAATTGCATGACATGCTACAACAGGTATGAACCTTGAGAATATTCTGCTAAGTGAAGTCAATCACAAAAGGACAAACACTGTGATTCCACGCACGTGTTACCTGGAGCAGTCAGATTCACTGAGACACAAAGTAGATGGTGGTTCCCAAGGGTGGAGGGGAGGAGAGAACGGGGCTTATTGTTTAGCAGGTGCAGAGTCTGTTCTGCAAGATGAAGTTATGGCGGGGAATGGTGACAGTGGAGCAACATTATCAATGTGCTTAATTTCACTGAAATATACACTCGAAAATGTTTAAGAAATAATAGCAAATGAAACAACTTACAAAGGATTAATCTCCAAAATATGCAAGCAGCTCATGTAGCTCAATACCAGAAAAACAAACAACCCAATCAAAAAGAGGGAGAAAACCTAAACAGACATTTTCCCAAAGACATACAGATGGCTAACAAACACACGAAAAAATGCTCGATATCGCTCATTACTAGAGAAATGCAAATCAAAACTACAATGAGGTATCACCTCACACCGTCAGAACGGCCAACATCAAAAAATCTACAAACAATAAATGCTGGACAGGGTGTAGAGAAAATGGAACCCTTTTACACAGCTGGTAGAAAGGTAAATTGATACTGCAACTATGGAGAACAGTATGGAGATTCTTTAAAACAAAACTAGGATTAAAACTACCCTATGACTCACCAATTCCACTACTGGACATCTACCCTGTGTGTGTGTCTGTCGCTCGGCCGTGTCCGGCTCTTTGCGACACCATGAACTGCAGCCCGCCAGGCTCAGGTTCCTCGTCCATGGAAACTGCCGGGCAAGAATACTGCAGTGAGTCGCCATTTCCTTTTCCACCATATACCCTGAGAAAACCACAACTGAAAAAGACACATGGTCCCCAGCGTTCACTGCAGCACTATTTACAACAGCTAGGACATGGAAGCAACCTAGATGTCCATCAACAGGTGAGTGGATAAAGAAGCTATAGTACCTATATGCAATGGAATACTGCTGCTGCTGCTAAGTCGCTTCAGTCGTGTCCGACTCTGTGCGACCCCAGAGACGGCAGCCCACCAGGCTGCCCCGTCCCCGGGATTCTCCAGGCAAGAACACTGGAGTGGGTTGCCATTTCCTTCTCCAATGCAGGAATACTACTTAGCCATTAAAAGGAATGCATCTGAGTCAGTTCTAATGAGGTGGATGAACCTAAAGCCTATTAAAAAAGAGTGAAGTCAGAAAGAGAAAGACATATCATACATTAATGCATAGATATGGAAATCTAGAAAGATGATACTTTCTAGAAGTACTGATGAAGCTGATGAAGCTACGTGTAGGGCGGCAATGGAGATGCAGACATAGAGAACAGGCTTGTGGACACAGTGGGGGAAGGAGAGGGTGGGATAATCTGAGAGTGGCATGGGAACATATCTATTCCTGTATGTAAACAGATAGCCAGCAGGAATTTGCTATGACACAGGGAGCTCAAAGCAGTGCTCTGTGACAACCTAAAGGGGTGGGATGGGGTGGGTAGGTTCAAGAGGGAGGGGGCATATGTACATCTATGGCTGTGACTCATGTTGATGTATGGCAGAAAGCAACACTATATTATAAAGCAATTATCCTCCAATTAGAGATAAATAAAAATTTTAAAATAGTTTAAGACAGCAAACTGGCTGTACCAAAATTTTAAATTTCTGTGCTTCAGAGGACATCAAGAATGTGAAAAGGCAACCCACAGAATGGGAGAAAGTATTTGTAAATCATTAATCCAATAAAGGACTTGCATCTAGAACATATAAAGAACTCTTGACAACTCAACAATAAAATATAACCAAATTTAAAATGGGCACAGAATTTGAATAGACATTTCTCCAAATCAAATACACAAATGGTCAGTAAGCATATGAAAAGATGTGCAGCGTTATCAGTCATTATAGAAACGCAAATCAAAATCACAATGAGATACCACTCACATCGGTGAGGACGTGGAGAAAATCAAATACACTGCTGTTAGAAATGGAAAATGGGTGCAGCTGCTTTGGAAAGGCTTGGTGGTCCCTCAGAAAGTTAAAACATAGAACACATGCCTTGAAATTCCACCCCAAGGTGCATCCCCAAGAGAACTGAAAACACACGTCCACACAAACACTTGTAAATGAATGGTCACAGCATCATTATTCATCATAGCCCAAAAGTGGATGCAACCTTAAGGCCCACCAACCAGTGAATGGATAAACCCAATGTGGTATAGCTACACAATGGATTATTTTTTGCCCATAAAAAGAATGGAGTGCTGATACATGCCACAACATGCATGAACTGTAAAAACATGCTTAGTGAAACAAGCAAGACAAAAGGTCACGATTCCATTTATACAAAATGTCCAGAATAGGCAAAACCATACAGACAGAGTATAGACTAGTGGTTTGCCAGAGGCCAGAGGTGGGGTGAAGGGGGAGTGATCAATAGTAAGTATGGGTTATTTTTTGAGGGGTGGGGGGAGGGGGGTATAAAAAATGTTCTGGAATTAGGGAGCTGTGATGATTGCACAATTCTGCAAATAAACTAAACCAATGAATCATACACTTTAAAAGGGTGAACTTTATGCTATGTCAAAGTGTTAGAAAAAAATTTTTTTGAGGGAGAAATTGAAGAAGACATTCAGAGAAGGAGGAACTGAGGACAGAGCAAGAGGTAGAAGGGATAAAGCTAAAAAGATAAGCTTAGCACAGACTAGAGTTTGGGCTTCAATTCCAGAGTCATTAGAGAAGCGGTGGAAGTTTCTAAGTGACAGGCTGAGAATTGCAGCTTGAGCATGATTAACTTGCAGCAATGTAGAGAAGGCACATTTTACATTCCCTTCTAGCTTTTCACAGTGAGATTCTCACTTATGTGCCTCACATCATCTAGGGACTCACAAGTAGAATATTAAGTGAAACATATTTCTCTGACATCCTTGCACGGTCAATTAACAGCAACAAACAGAGATTTGCTCAGTTGTGTCTGACTCTTTGTGACCCCATAGACTGAGGACCCCAACAGGCTCCTCTGTTCATGGGATTCTCCAGCCAAGAATCCTGGAGTGGGTTGCCATTCTCTTCTCCAGGGGATCTTCCCGACCCATGGATCAAACCTGGGTCTCCCGCACTGCAGGCATATTCTTTACTGTCTGAGCCACCGGGGAAGCCCCTGACACGGTGAAGTAATGCTTAAAACACATTTAAAATCAGTGCATATTTCACACCACACAGCACTATGTTCTACTGTTTTATGGGGATACTCCAAAAGAGTAAGAGAAAAGAGAGACCAAAGTCAACAAAGCACAGATGTCAAAATTGTAAAAAATATTCAGTATCACTGCAGCAAGCCGTTCAATCAATGCTGGCTGACTCAAAATTACTAGTAAGAACAGCAAAACAAATGACTTGGTTTCATCGTGTTTGTTTTTATACAAAATCTAATCAATTGATGTTTGCAGAAAATATCTTGTAAGGTTCAAAGTATAAAATTCCTTAACCAAGTTTCAATCTGTTTTGAACATTCCATTTGAAACGGGAAGTCAGCTGAGTCATGGTCACACAACACACTAAAATTCAAAATGCCTTTTCCCTGTTAAAAGAGTAGAAACACTAGGATTTCTGCTTCATAACCATCTCACACAGAGTATGCAATTCAAGACCACCTTGATAGGACATTTAAACTATATAGTTGGGCTCCCAAAGCCCAAGTTCCAAATTCAGATTCAATTAACCAAGGATCAGAAAAAATTCCAGAAAGTTCTAAAAAGCAAAACCTGAATAGCTATACATGGGCAAATGTTCAGATAGCATTTACACTGTATTTACAACTATTTACATAATATTTACATTGAATAAAGTATTATAAGTAATCTAAAAGATGATTTAAATATAAGGGAGAAAGTGTGTAAGTTATATGCAAACACTATGCTATTTTATATGAGGAATCTGAGCATCTCTGGATTTTGGAATGGGCTGGGCTGGGGGTTTTGGAACCAACTCCCTGAGGGTCAACTCTTTTATTTTCACATTGTTGCTGTTTGAGGTTTTTTTTTTTAAGAGAAACTATGCCTTAGTCAAATGTTACTTTCTCTTTTTTAAATCTTAAAAATCTCTTTATTCACATTATTCAGCTCCTCTATCATACTCCCTATGATACAATGTTTCTTAGTATTTGGGGAGCCACAGCCTTTGAAGTATTCTAAGGATTTTTTTAAAGCACACATTCAGTTTTTTGAACTATTTCCTACCATCTGTGGTCCCTGCGGAATTCAAGATGAGAGACTGTTGCAGTGCCACAATGCCACTCTAATTTCAACAGGGGCGTTCTTTTGAAGAAAGCATATCACAAGCCCAGCCCAAGGTTTCATTTTCTTACCTGGGTTATCAGTTTATTACAGGTGAAAAGCCAAAAACACACAACGTTTATGTCTAACAATAAAAGAAGTTCTCTTCAGAATAACCTTTCAAAAAAGTTGCAATCATTACAGTTGGCCAATTTAAAAAAGACTTGTAATTATTGTAACCTCAACTATTTAAAATTATACCTCAGCTTCAACTAATTGTTTGGCACATCCTAAAATGAAAAACAAAACAAAACAAAACACTGAGTTAGTGTAAAGGTAAAAGTACTGGGTAAACCTTCAGTTAATTTCCTTCCGAGTGGTGGGGAGGGCACCTGATGGGAGGCACTGACAACGAACACGTCACCTACGTGACACTGCGGCCAAAAAGGTCCAACCTGAACCTAATCGTACAGAAACCACAGGACAAATCCAAACTCAAGTCCACAGAAACAACTAGTCCGGACTATACCAAAATGTCAGTCACTAACGGGGAAGAAATGGATGAAGAACTGCTCCTGATGGAAGGAAATGAAGACAACTAAATGCAACCCTGGATTAAGGAACTGAGAAAAAAGAAGACAAGACATTATTAGGACAACTGGGAAAATCTGAATATGAACCAAATAGTACTGTAACAAAGCTAAACCTCTCCAACTGTGATCTATTTGATTGCTGTTACACAGAATGCCCTTGGTTTTTATTTAGGGGTGATGGCATGATAAAACCAATGTGGCAAAATACTAGTACCTGGTAAACCTAGGTGGAGATACAAATGTTCACTGCACTCTTCTTGCTACTTTAATCAAGATTAGGATGATTTTTAAAAATTTTTAAATGGGAGGACATTTTCTTGATTTTGAGTGAGAGACATCATAAGTTAACCTAAGCAGAACATATACAGCCATATTTAAGTCTTTCCAACTGTGGGCAATACTTTTGAGACTGTCATGAAACGGAGCTGTAAAGGACGGTAATTTATACTCACAGATTTATTTCAGATACCAAAATTCAAAAGAGGTTACAGAATGGTACTCAGGTTTTTTAATGTTTATATTTAAAATTTCCATAGAGGGTTGTTACACACATTAAAATTAAGCTTACCTTTTACGATTCATTTATTCTACCAACTGATGTACCACATAGCTTCCAAATAAAGCTAGAAAGAAACCTATCAATATGAAATTGTTGGCCTACAAAGCACATCACAGGAAAGCAACACAAAAATTGAACAAAATCAGAAGCTTCTCCCCCCAAATAAAGTTGGGTGAATTCCAAGAGCACCCTATCTAGGAAGTTCACACCTGCTTTCTCTAGTCTTTTCTTAGTTAGCACATCCCAGGTAAAGGTGTCTCAGATAAAAACATTCCAGGTTAGATGCTACATTATACAGTATGCAAAATCTTTAACAACTTCTCTCATGTGATGGCATTTAATGGTTGGTTTTAGGGGCGGGGGGGGGGGGAATCAGCATAACATAAAGCATGTAACTTCTACTTCAGATAACACACATTAGTAAAATGGTCACAAAATAGTCTATTGAGGTAATTATTCTATTTTCAGAAAGAAAGAAGAAACCCAAGTTACCTTTTTTCCTATTGTGCAATATAAAATACTGCCTAGCCTGAAATACCCTAGAGTCAAAAGGTCTGTCTGAATCCCAGATTTGTCACTTTAGAGACTATAACCTTGACCACAGCTTTCTCACTTGTGAAATGAAGGGATCCAAATATTAGCTGGTGTTATGGTCTAGATCTAAATACGCAATGATTTTATCATTTTGGCTTCCTATACATATAATTTACAAAATTTAATTTATATATGTACTTTATATACATATTTATATATGAATTTACTTTATATACACACACATATACTTACTTTTTAATGTTAGATACATTGAATTAGAAGGGATTTTTTTTTTTAAACCATAAACTGTAATTTATCATCTTTTTTCCCCAAACCTCGATGTCTGTTCTCACCTTTATTTTATTCAGAGGCTGAGTCAATCTCCCCTCCACCCAAGACGGAGACCCCTGTATATTTAGTGGATTTTTTTTTTTTTAATTTAGCTGCATCAGGTCTTCGTTGTGGTGCACAGGTTCTAGAGCTCGAAGGCTCAACAGCTGCTGCCCATGGGTTGAGCTGTCTCAAAGCACATAGGCTCTTAGTTTCCCAACCAGGGATTGATCCCAACTCTCCCACACTTGATGGCAGATTCCTGACCACTGGATGGGCAGGCAAGTCCCAAGACTCCTGCAGTTCCAAGACTCCTCTCACAACTAATTCCAGTAAGTAGGTGCCAACCCTCAGATTCAACATCTGAGTAATCACACTCCTGCTTTTCTACTACCACTTTAATTCAGGTCGTCCTCACCTCTTGCCCAGATCACTAGTTATCATTTTTCTATCCTATCACCACCCTACCTAAAAGCTTCGTAGTAGCTTCCCACAATGTAAGATTTATGCAAAATATCCTCCACCGGATATTCAGGAAACTCTACCCCTGCCCCCACCCTTACACGCCAATGCAACTCAACTACTTACTGCTGTTTCAAATTGCCTATACTTTCTGGATGTCGTACCTTTATTTCTGCTGTTGTTCCTACACTGCCTTTTTCTCTGCCTTCTAAAATGGATTCCATTCTTTAAAATTTAGTTTCAGTGGTGATCTCCCGTATCTAGACATTACATTACACATTTGTCTTTTGAATGCCAGGATACTGACAAAAAGTGACAACTTTAATGGCCGACAGTAAATTAAGAGAGTTGACCTCATGTGGGCAACCAAACTTATCCACTGTGCCAATTTTATTTAACTGGCTCTGGCTACCTGGCACTCTGTCTTCAGGGTTTGCAGCTTAGCAGAGGAAAAGGAGAATGGCAATAAGACTTCCGTCCTTCATTCAGAGACTGGAGGAGTTTCCCAACAAGGGGTCTACACAGTGGGAATTTGGAGTCCCAGGGTATTACAAAAGATATTTAATGCTTACAGATTTAATGTTAAAAATCCAAATGTTTGGTTATATTCAGGAAACATGAAGATCTAGAACAGTGGGGGTGATTTCACCCGAGGGGACCTCTGGTGGTATCTTAAGGCGTTTTTTGACTGTCACACCTGAGAGAGTATTTCCGGCCAAGGCTGCTACACATCCCGTAGTACACAGGGCAGACTTCAAAACAAATGATCTGGTCAAAATGTCAACAGTGGGTCTACTGGTTAAGAGTCCGAGCTTCCAGTGCAGGGGGCATAGGTCTGATCCCTGGTCAGGGGACTAGGATCCCACGTGCCTCGTGGCACAGCCAAAAAAGAGGTCAACAGTGCCCAGGATGAGAAACTCTTATCTAGGAGTGCTGCCTGTATATGTGGGTTCTGCCTCTCCAAAGAGACTTTCACGTTTTTTGGAAGTGAAGAACCATGCCTCTTGCAAGGCAACACAATATAGCCCAAAGCGTAACATCTCCTGCAGTTTACCAGTGGTGTGGCCTCCTGGAAGTTACTTAACCTCTTTGTGCATCAAAGTCTTCACCTGTAAAACAGAGACCGAGATCCTGAAAGCACCTACCTCAGAGAGTTCCAGGATCAGATGAGTCGATGTAAGATCTTCAAAGTGTGCCAGGCAGACAGAAAACACCCACTAAATTCAGCTGCTGCCGTTCTGAACTTCCCTAGTGCCTAGCCTTGCATTTGGAACATCTAAGATGGGCAAGAAATGTTTACTAACTGAATATAGGATAATGCCTTCCTGGGGAGGCACAAATTGGTAAAGACAAATATACTCTCCTTATTTGGAAAAAAGGAAGCACAGCGCTGAGGATGGAGTTGAAAGGAAGCATCTGCCCACCTAATCTTCTCTCCCTCCTCAGAAAACTTTTAACCTTTAGGAAATGTTCCCCTCGCACAGGGACCTTGGTACACAGTGGCCTGTAACATCCTTTATATTTGTTTTTCCTTTTCATTCCTTCTGACCAGCTGAAGATCTTGGAATTTATGAATGGAATGGTATCTTCTTTTGACCCTCGCACCATTAGCCTGGTGGTAGTTATTCGTGTGCCCATTACAGCCTTCCTCCGACAATGCACATGGAGTCTGTGGCCAGGGACAACACTTGACTCCTTTTTATAAAACCCAAGGGGCCTAACAGACCTTGGCAACTGGCAGGCCCAAACCTCTCCCTTTACAGATTAGGAAGAGAGAGGCTAAGTGATTTGCCTAGAGTCAAGGTCATATTGTTAAGTGACAAAGCTGGGATTCAAACTCTGATACACAGCTGATACAGACTCCAAGTTCCATCCAACTTGTAATAGCGTATAGAAATTATACCTGTGGTAGAGACAGTTTTTAATTACGTCCCAGAAAACCTCCACAGAAATTATACTGATAGTTACCTGACAAAGCAAAAACAGAAATAGACGAACACTCAAAGCTCCCTTCTGAAAGTGTATCTTAAAAACTCAACCTGTTTAATTGTTTCATATCTTAACGTTAATAGCTTCTAACAAGACTTAAATATCCGGTTATTTAGTCAGGCTTAATTTCCTTTAAATGATTGTGTAATTATTTTGAATAACAGAATATCTCTTATTTGTTAAACCAATGACGACCATCCTTCACTGACTGAACAGATTCTTTAATGACCAGTTTAACAAATTAATATCTATATAACCCCAAAGACCAGCAATTTGAAATGATTCTATATGCTGAAAATACATTCAGATGATTTGAATTGTGAATGTTAAGACCTCAATACAAACACAAAACTTACAATCACCAAGCACAAACTACATTAAGACCTGAGACAGACAATTTTTATTTTATTTCGTTCAAGTAAAAGCTGCTCACTGATTAGGCTAATCTAGAAGTTTCTCTCAGTGTCCCAATATGATGCAAAAGAAAACGGCGAAAAAGAAAGGAAAAGACTGTAAGACCAGAAAATGAATGTGAAAAAGAGTTAAATGCCTTGATGCTTAAGCAATTACAGCTCAATAAAGCTCCACATTTTCATAGGGGCATCGTTTAAAAAACAAAAAAAGCCCTTTGTGGTGATGATTTAAGTTACCAGTGCAAAAGCACTCAGGTCCAAAAGGAGTGAGAACCACTTACTGGGAACAGATTTTTAATTATTTTACCACCTGATAAAAGGAGCACACGCCGAACGTAGGTATAAATGTATTTTCAAAAGAAAACAAAACGCAGTCTATGCTCGGTAAAGTTCAAGGGCAAAACTGTTTCCAGTGCAACAGAATCCGCCTGACTACAATGTGTGTGTGTGTGTGGGGGGGGGGGGGGGGGGGCGAAGACATAGTATCTTTTTATAAAGGCAACAATTTGAGTTACAAAGTAATAACGGGGAAGCCAAAACAGTTTGACAGCCCGCCATAAGGGCCGCCTCAATCATGAGTCACACAATGCCTGCAACCATTTACAATAGTAATTAATGCACAAGTCCCCTAATTAAATTCTAAAAGGGTGAGAATGCTTTAACTAAGTTTACAAGAATTGCTTTTCGCTGTTTTTTGCCACCCCCACCCCCCGCCCAAGAAAGGAACACACGCGTAATTACGCATCTCCCCGCAATTCCTCCATCCAGTATTCCCTCCAGCCTCTTCTCCGTGTCTGTTCCCTGCGTGCGATAGAAAATGACAAGGGAGAACTTCTAAACCCAGCAAGGGCGAGCCAGGGTGGAAATACACGATTAATCAAAGGGGGTGAGAGGCGGAAAGCGCGCCCATCTTACCTGCTAAGATTCCTTTCTACGTCTTTGGTAGCTTTAGCTTCCAATTCTCTGAAACGGAAAAGAAAAAGGGGGAGAGGGAGAGAGAGAGAGATGCGCGTGAAAACGGAGCTGCTGCTGCAGAGGCTCGCGCCGGGGCCGGATGGGGCGGGGGGAAGGGAGCCCGGGGGGGCTCACAAAGCTGCGGGGCTGCAGCACCGACTGCGGTCAGGCGGCGCGGGCCAGCCGCAGCCCCCGGCCCGGCCCCAGCGGCGCAGCGCGGCCCCTCCGGGCCTCCCGTCCGGCCTCCGCAGCGGCGCAGCCGGCGCCCCCTTCGCCGAGGCCCGAGGTCTCGGGGACGCCCGGCGCCGCCGCCGCCGCCCGCGATCGCGGGCCCTGCGGCAGCGCCCGAGGCTCCTCCCGCCCGGAGGGAGGCCCCCGCCCCGCTCACCTCATGTGTGTAAAGTGCACGAGCAAGTGGGGCGCGGCGAGTGAGGCTCGCGAGCCTCAAGCCCTCCGTAGCGCCGCGGGGAGAGGCCCGAGCCGCTGCACCAGCGCCATTTTCTACACCGACCCGCTACCGCCGCCGCCGCCGCCGCCACCGCCGCCGCCGTCGCCGCCGCAGGCCCCAGACCGGAAGTGAATGCCCCACTCGGCAACCCCTTCCGGGAGTGTCGCAGCCACCGGCCTCAAGATGGAGGCCCTAGCAACTAGAGCAGCAAACTGGGCAGACCCTTGGCAACCACCCCGGCGCGGCGCGGCCGCGGGCCGGACCTCCCTGGAGCTGGTCACAGCCTCGGAGCTGCCCCGCACAGCGGCTTGGGGGCCCACCGAATCCTGAGCCTACCCTTTCTCGGCGCAGTCGGCTCGGGTTCTGACATGAGTTCCCTCCCCTTCTCCTCCTTCTTTGCTGCGACACAAGTTTCCTTCCCTGCTGCCCGGCCCCTCCCCCACAGAAACATACCAAAAAAAAAAAAAAAAAGAATCGCCTAAACCGCAAATTCTATCCCTGCCGCAGCATGATGAGCCCGCGCGGCTTTTGAAATCCGTCACTTGCAATTATTTTTTACCTTGGGCTAATTATTTAACCTCTCTGCTTCTGTTTCCTCCTCAGGTAAAGAATGCATACCTGAGGATGACTGTGACGTTTAAACGCGACTTTTATCCCTCGAGTTAGGCTGACCATTTGACTCAGCAGTTCCTCTTCCATGAATTTCTGATCAAAAAATAATCCTGGGTAGCTACAAATATGTCACCATCGTGATACTAAGTCCCGCGTTGATGGTAGTGAAAAATTGTGACGGCGAAAATGTCCAGCGTTGCGAGGTGGCTTTAAAGACTGAACTACTTCATGTGTTAGGATACTGTTGAAAATGATGGTAAGGAAGAATAACAGCAGGAGGGGGAAATGGTTACAAGGATAAGTGAAAAAGCAAGTTCCTGAGTAGCTCACATGGTGAAAACATGTAGATAGAGTAAGATACATACATATAGATAAAATAAAAAATATATACCTACCTGTAGATACAAGATACATACTTACAGGTAGATACAGGAATATACATACCTGTAGATACAGTCAGATACATACATTCGTGTGCATATGTGTGTATTCTTTCAATCCTCTCACAATGGTTTTGTTTTTCCTCCCCTAATTTAAAGATGACTCCAACTCTGTGCTTGAAATCCATTCCTTCTCAGAAACCTCACTATACCTGTCATCCTATTTTCCTCTTTCGACTGACTTTGATCCTTTCATTGTCTTTAAAACATGCCTAAATGTCTCCCATTAAAAAAACAAAAACAAAAAACAAAGCTCCCTTGACTTTCCAGTTCCTGTCCTCTCTCAGGGAGATGTGTAATGTGTGCTAAATAGCTTCAGTCCTGTCTCTGCGACCCCATGGACTGTAGCCTGCCAGGTTCCTCTGTCCGTGGGATTCTCCAGGCAAGAATACTGGAGCAGATTACCATTTCCTTCTCCAGGGGATCTTCCCAACCCAGGGATGGAACCATGCCTCTTTTCTACCCTGCATTGACACGGGGATTCTTTACCACTGGCGCCACCTGGGAAGCCCCTGATGTGTAATAAGTTAATGAAAAGAGAATGAATGAATGCACAGAATGTCCTAAAGCATATGTACCAACATGTTAACTGATGATATTATGAAGTTTAAAATTTTCTTGTCAATAATCTTTTTTCACTTTTATACAATAAGCTTGTAAAAAAAATTTTTTTAATCTCTTACAAAATGTAAACTTTTGTTGTTTAGATGCTAAGTCATATCTGACTGTTGTGTGACCCCTTGGATTGTAGCCCTCTAGACTCCTCTGTCTGTGGGATTTCCCAGGCAAGAATACTGGAGTGGGTTGCCATTTCCTCTTCCAAGGGATCATCCCCATTCAGGGACTGAACCCAAATCTCCCAAGTCACCTGCATTGCAAGTGGATTCTTTACCACTGAGCCGCTGGGGAATCTCAGTGTGAAGTGTAGGGGGCACCGAATAAATCTTAGTGACTTTCCTTTTCTTGCCATCATCCCTAAGTTCAATTCATCCATGTGTGTATTTGGTTTGGTTTTCTTTTATTGTTCTTTCTACTGGAAGTATTAAAAGTTATATTACAGTATTTCTTCAGTAATTAAAAAACTAGAACATATATATATAGAACAATATGCTTTCATACCAAGTTTATGATAATTTTCCATAAAAGCATAAGGCAATGAAAACAGCTGTTAAGATTAGCTGATTTTTTTTTTTAATTAGACTTTCTTAGGTTTGAACAGGATTTCTCGGATAGCTCAGTTGATAAAGAATCCGCCTGCCATGTAGGAGACCTGGGTTCGATTCCCTGGGTTGGGGAGATCCCCTGGAGAAGGAAAAGGTCAGTATTCTGATCTGGAGAATTCCATGGACTGTAGAGTTCATGGAGTCGAAAAGAGTCAGACATGACTGAGTGATTTTCACTTTCAGGTTTGAATAAATCATTGATTCTCAGCTGGGGCAATCTGCTCTCCAACCCTCACACAAAGATTTAGCAATTTCTGGTTTCTGAGTATCACAACTAGATACTACTGGTGTCCATGTGGGTAGAGGCCAGGGTTTTGGTGAAACATTCAACCCTGCACAGGAGATTCAACCCCCTGCCCCTAAAAGGCAGAGAAGGCAATGGCAACCCAGTCCAGTACTCTTGCCTGGAAAATCCCATGGGCAGAGGAGCCTGGTAGGCTGCAGTCCATGGGGTCGCTAAGAGTTGGACACGACTGAGCGACCTCACTTTGACTTTTCACTCTCATGCGTTGGAGAAGGAAATGGCAACCCACTCCAGTGTTCTTGCCTGGAGAATCCCAGGGACAGGGGAGCCTGGTAGGCTGCCGTCTATGAGGTCACACAGAGTCGGACATGACTGAAGTGTCGCAGCAGCAGCTGCCCCTAACAGGAGAGTATCTGAACCAAAATACCAATAGCACCCAAGTTTGGAAAACCCTGGAACTAATTCCCAGCTCCAGGGAAGCTGAGAAGATGTAATTTCTTGAAGATCTTTTCAGAGTTGTTTGACAACCCTCCAGGGCTGTATTATGAAGTCCTGATAACTACTTTTTGCTTATCTCTTAAACTTGGTTCATAGGGCTAGGTCAAAGAAGGCTACAGAAAACCAGCACTGATTCCTTATCAGAAACCTACTGTGACTTCCCTGGTGGTCCAGTGATTAAGGCTCTGTGTTTCCAGTGCAGAGAGTGAGAATTGAGTCCTTGGTTGGGGAAATTCCCCGTGCAGTTAAAAAAGGAAAAAGGAACTACTAAAGGATCTTCCTTAATATTCTTTCCCTTTATTAATAATTACTCTGTCTATTGAATGTCCCATCACCATACAAACATATTCTATTAAGTTCCACAGAAAGAAAAAAATGCACACAAAACAAAAAAGTTCCACGGATACCTCATTCCCCTCCAACTTTTTTTGTTCGTTGTATCCTCTCTTATGAGCAAAACTTCTTCAAAAGGTGTTCTACACCAGCCGATTCCAGTTGCTCACCTCCTTTCCCAGCCCTCTCTAACCTGTCATCCCCACTCCCCACCCCAAATCACTCTTATCAACATCAGAAATAACCTTGATTGTCGCTAAGTTGTGTCTGACTCTTTGTGATCCCATGCACCAGGCTTCCCTGTCCTTCACCATCTCCTGGAGTTTGCTCAGACTCATATCTACTGAGTTGTTGATGCCATCCAACCAGCTCATCCTCTGTCGCCCTCTTCTCCTCCTGCCCTCAATCTTGCCTAACATCAGGGTCTTTTCCAGTGAGTCGGCTCTTCGTATCAGGTGCCATATTGGAGCTTCAGTTTCAGCATCAGTCCTTCCAGTGAATATCCAGGGTTGGTTTCCTTTAGGATTGACTGGTTTCATCTCCTTGCTGTCTAAGGGACTCTCAAGAGTCTTTTTCAGCATCACAGTTTGAAAACATCAATTATTCAGCACTCAGCTTTCTTTATGGTTCAACTCTTACATCCATATGGGAGTACTGGAAAAACTGTAGCTTAGATTATACAGACCTTGGTCAGCAAAGTGATGTCTTTGCTTTTTAGTATGCTGTCTAAGTTGTATTAATAGCTTTTCTCCCAAGGAGCAAGCGTCTTTTAATTTCGTGGCTGCAGTCACCATCTGCAATGGTTTTGGAGCTCAAGAAAATAAAATCCACCACTGTTTCCACTTTTTCCCCATCTATTTGCCATGAAGTGATGGGACCGGATGCCATGATCTTAGCTTTTTGAATGCTGAATTTTAAGCCAGCTTTTCCTTGTAGCATATGCAATCTAGTTCCTTGACCAGGGATCAAACCCAGGACCCCTGCATTGCAGGCTCAAAGTCCTAGCCCCTGGACTGACAGGAAGTCCAAAAATGACCCTGAAGCTCCCCAACTCAATGGTAACATTTCTATTCTGATCTTAATTTACTTCTTAGCTGTATTTGTCACAACTAATCAGTCCCACTGTCTTAAGAGAGCTTCTTTTCCTGATTGTCTTGGCAGCACATTCTCCTGGGTTTCTTTTTACATCTCTAACCATTCATTTTTGGGGTATCCTTTATCATCATCTTCATTTCTTCAACAAAAAAATGTTGATCTCCAAAGCTCCCCCCACCCCTATCTCTCCTGAGATGGGTAATTTCATCCTTTCTCTTGTTTTAAAATACTATTTAAATGCAGATAACTTTCAAATTCATATTTTTAGCCCATATCTCACATGTATACCCCAGAAGCTAAAATGCCAGTCTGTCTATGCAACAAGTATTTGTCAAGCTATATATGTTTTGGTGCTGTGGCGGGGACAACTCTGAGCACTACAAGAGCAACTACTCCCATGTGTAAAGTCTAATGAGGCAGACTATTCTTTTTTAAGCAAACTCAGAAGCTCTGGGAGTTGGTGATGGACAGAGAAGCCTGGTGTGCTGCAGTCCATGGGGTCAGAGTCAGACACAACTGAGCGACTGAACTGAACTGAAGTGTATAATTACAAACTATAACAAGTGCACAGAAGGAAATGTATGTTGTCCTGAGAGAGAAACAAAGGAACGTTACATAGAGTGTGTAGTCAAAGAAGGTTTCTTTGAAAACGTAAGGCTTCACCTGAGAACTGAGAGATAAGGGGCAGAGTGTGTTACTGTTGTGGTGCTCAGTCACGGATGACTCACGTAAGGCAACTCATTGAAGTAAGCCAATGCCATTTCCTACAATGAAGCGTATTCTCTAGATTAAGTGAATATTGCTACATGCCTCATGACTGACGTTTACAGTTTGATAATTTGTATATAACATTAAATATGCCTTTCCTACCATAATGTTTTTCTATTTCTGGAAAAATCGGTAACTATGTCAGGAAATTCTTGCTTCTTCTTAGTGAACATAGTAAGAGACAGAGGCTGTTCGAAATTAAATGTAAATGTCTTTTCTCCATTTGTCTTTCTTCCTTGGGATTTTTGTTCCTTTGGTTTCTGAGGTTACCAGAACATAAATGTTCTTCAACCCTCTTTTTCTTATCTAAGAAGGGTAATTGGCTAGCCTAGTCCTTGGAAAATTATGTACTTGAAAGGCTTTTGTTTTTCTCCCAAGTCTCTACCAGATATCATTATGAAATGTATATGTACTTTTTAGATGAAGCTCACTCGAAAGATTTTTAAATTTAGAAAAATGTCCATAATAATGTATAAATGGATATTGAAGATATGAACATAAGTGAGATTTCCTGGAGAGAGTGTATTTGTTTTATTTAACTAAAATATATTTGATACTTAATATGTGGCAATTGATGGGCCAATTATGCAGCGTTTGAAGTGCTTTAAAAATATTAATTAATCATTATTGTTGTCCTCACACAGCCTAATAAGGTAGGTATGTTATCCCCATTTTACAGATGAGGTTAATTAACTTGTACAAAGCCACCTAAATAATAGGTGGTAAAATCAAGCAATTTGTTTTCAGAGCCTAAATCACTAAACACTACTTTGTAAATCTGTTTTCCTCAACTGAATCAGACTTTGTAGCTCCCTTTGATAAGAAATATTTTGTAACACCACCCCTACCATCCCTAAATGATCATCATAGATAGTAGAAGTTACTTAACATCTAATTTTAAAATCACATAAAATGATATCTGAAATAAAGAGTCAAAGAAGTGTAAGTAAAATAAAACAAAATATGATAAAAAGTCTTTCACTATGTAAATATTTGGCAATTGTCTCCACTGGAAGACTCAGTAAAGTTGGCAGATCCCGGCACCTATGTGTTGAATCACTCCCACCAGTGCAGCCTGACACAGCAGTGCTGAAATAACTACTCATACACCAAGAAGTGTAGTGATGCTGGAGATGCCATTTCTCTGGAAGAGAGAACAACTCTCAAAGTTCTCAACAACTAGAAAACAAGTCTCTTTCAATTTAGGGGAACATTGCATTACTAAAATTTTAAGGGTATATTAACACTCGGAAAAAAAAAAGAGTTAGGTCCTTGGATAATTACAAATGTGCCTTTTACTCATGAGAGTGTCTGGATGGGGGGTGGGGGGTGGGGGGCAATCCTACATTTTGTATGACTATCCCAGGTGGCTCAGTGGTAAAGAATCCCTCTGCCAATGGAGGAGATGTGGATTTGATCCCTGGGTCAGGAAGATCCCCTGGAGAAGGAAATGGCAACCCAATCCAGTATTCTTGACTGGGAAATCCCATGGACAGAGGAGCCTGGTGGGCCACAATCCATGGGGTCACAAAGAGCCAGATATGACTGAGTGACTGAGCACACGTGTGTGCGCGCACACACACACACACACACACACACACACCCCTGTTCAGCCCCTCTCCACTGAATCTTGCCTCTTTGTGATGACCCAAAGCTTTTCAGTGCTTTCCCCGACTCCTCTGAGGAGTGGAGATGAAGGATTACATTATGGAGAACTATCACTGTGAAGTGAGGGAAGAGTGGAGGAAAGCTACTCCAGTGACCACCTCGCAAGGCGGGACTAACAGGATTACGTGTAGTGTAATGGGGACAAATGATGCTTCTCAGACTGACGTGTCGAAATTCAGCCTTATTCCTTCGCTGTCCCACTCCCCCACCACACACAAACCTGTTACCAAAAAGACAGTTTCCCCCAGATAGTAGTAATACCTAACAGTAAACCATCCCAGCCAGAAACCTGAACTAATTTTGATTCTTCCTTCCCTCCTCTCCAATGCACCCTTGTTATTTTGTTTGCAAACTTCTTATTTTCCCCTTCTGCCACCCCCACCCATAACCCTGAAAATGTCACAGGTTCTCTTTTCTTTCTCTTCTCTTTGTTGTAGAATAGTTTAAATACAATAAAATGCACACATTTGAAGTAAAAAAAAAAATGACTTGTTGACAAATAAATATGCCCTGGAAATTCCCTTGTGTCCCTTTTCATCACTCACCTGTTTTCCCTTCACCCCACACACACCTGACACCCAGAAACCACTGTTCTGACTTACATCACTATGGATCAGTACTATCTATTCTGGAGCCTCATATAAACAGAGTCGTATGGTATGCATATATCCTTTTGTACCCAGTTTCTCTTGCTGAACATATCTGAGAGTCATTCACATTGTTGCATGTGTCAGAAGTTCATTCCTTTTTGTTATTGAGAGTTATCCCATTAAATGAATGTACCACGGTTTGCTTATCATCCTCCTGCTGACTGATACTTGGGTTGCTTCCAGTTTAGGGTTATTGTGAATAAAGCTGCTCTGAACATTCTTGTATGAATCTTTTTTTTTTTTTTGGACATGGGACATATGTTTCTCTCTCTCTTGGATAAATAGCTAGGAATAGAAATACTGAATCACAGGATAAGTGCATTCATAACTACAGAAGAAGCTACACAATGTTTCTGAAACGGTTACAACAGGTTACATTTCCAGTCCCAGAAAGAGCTCAGGTTATTTTATATTCTCACCAGCTTTACTCATGTTCACTTGAAATCCTTCTCCATTTAGCAGCCCCAGTGATTTTTCTTCAATTGAGAACTTGATGATCTTACTCTCCAGTTTAAAATATTAATTCAAAGGCTTTCCAGGGCTCTTGACTCAAAGCCTAATATCTTTAATGTGGTTGGCAAGGTCTCCCAGTGCTATCTGCAGTCACCTGCCTTTTCCCAGACAATTCAATCCAAGGGCTCTTCTTTTGTTTTCTAAAAGGTGTCCAGGTCTTGACCCAGCCTGCTGCTTACCATTCTTCAGCTCTCCACCCTATGTCACTTCCTCAGGATAGACTTTGCTGACCATCAGCCACGTTGACTTTATTAGGTCTCCCAATCACATATTCTAAAGACATCCTCTACTTCCTCTTCATGACATGATCGCATTTGTAATGTAGTACTTCCGTCATTATTTGCTTAATTTGGGGGCAGGGTTGTTTGATTTTTGATTCTCCAGATTCCTTGTAAGCTCCAGGAGAGCAAGGTCCACATCTGCCTTGTTCTCACTGTATCTTTTGTATCTAACCAAGTTGCCTAGTATTTATTAGGCCCTTAATAATACTTACTGGATAAAGGAATGATTTTCTATGCTTGCCCACCTCCCTCTATCCAAATATTCACATTGCCACCAAAGTGATTTCCTAACAAATAGGTCTGATCAGGTGCTGCTGCTGCCACTAAAAAATTCTTAAACAAATCTCTGTTCTTAATAGAATATTATCTAAAACCCCTTGCTTCGCCAAAAAAAAAAAAAAAAAGGCTCTTCAAGAACTCTTACTGTGTAATCTGCCCTGTTTCTTACAATTCCTGCTGTGTGTTCCAGTGTCACTGAGTTATTGCTACTTTCGCATGTTTTTCAAAGGCTCTCTGACTTGAACATGTTGTTTACCTCCTATCACGTCTGCCTAACAAACTTCTATTTCAAATCTCAGCTCAAATAGCCTTTCATAAGCCTTCCGAGAGATTCTCTGGACCTCTTACTAATATACATGCAATTCATGTATCAAAATTAACTTAGACCTCACTGACTATTTCCCCCTCTTATTTGGGGAGAAACTCAGCTCTCCTAGAAAGGACCCCTTTAGCATTTAGGACTGGAATCTTACATGTTCTTGTGAGATAACTCATTTTATCCAGTCACTGCTGGCATGTAAGGCCCACAAGAATGGGGACTTGTCCGTAGGTTTCAGAGTTGTATTCACTATACCTAGAGTGGTGCCTGGGAGGTATTAAACATTGCTTTAATATTTGTTGAGTGATGAAGAATGAATGTTGTCTTTATTCCAAGCAGTTCCACAAGGTGAGTCAAGGAGCATCATTGTTCCTCCAGGTACCAGCTTGCTACCATCTTGACTACCAGCAAGAACTAGATTCTTCTAGACATCTTACTTTCTTAGATCTACTGGGTTTTGCTTTATCTTCCAGATACAAGCAACATTCTTTCATAATGCTTTTGTTTGATCCACCAGGCACCTTGATTGCTTTGTTGAGGATAAAGTGGGTACTTCTACCTCTTACTAGGTCTCTCAACATTCACTACTAAATGGCAACCCACTCCAGTACTCTTGCCCGGAAAATCCAATGGACAGAGGAGCGTAGTAGGCTCTTCAGTCCATGGGGTTGCAAAGAGTCGGACACGACTGAGCGACTTCACTTCACTTCACTTCACTGTTTCTCTTTTTCTCTGAATTGAAGAAATGATAATAGCACCAGCTTGCCCTGAGGGCAAACCTCCTTTACTCTCAGTTCATTAATTTTAGTGAAGAAATGCTGCATGAACACTTTTGAATTTAAAATTTTCTTATACACACTGACCAAATATAGGGGCTTCCCAGGTGGTGCTAGTGGTAAAGAATCCACCTGTTAATACAGGAGACATAAGATACACGGGTTCAATCCCTGGGTCGGGAAGATCCCCTGGAGTGGGAAATGGCACCCCACTCTAGTATTCTCACCAGGAAAATTCCATGAGCAGAGGAGCCTGGTGGGCTATAGTCCTGGGGCTGCAAAGAGTCGGACATGACTGAGTGACTGAGGACATACACAGTATTAAAATAAATAAATATAGTAAGGGATATAACTCTCTCAAAAAAATAGAAAAGTATATGTCTGGAGAAGGAAATGGCAACCCACTCCAGTATTCTTACCTGGAGAGTCCCATGGACAGAGGAGCCTGGTGGGCTACAGTCCATGGGGTAGCAGAGTCGGACCCGACTGAGCAACTAACACATAGGTCTGCATAGACACAAATGTATATTGTTCATCATTCATTAAACATTAGGTGAGGAATAGGGACTTCAACATCCACTTCCAACCAAGGTGAAGCAGACAAAGCTCTATTTACCCTCCCTTCTGAAAAAAACTAAAACTACAAATAAAATTTATGAAACAAGAGTTTTCAAAACACTGAGCATCAAGGAATGAAAGACAGTGATCCCTGGGACTTCTCTGGTGGCCCAGTGGTTAAGAACCCATCTTTCAATGTAAGCGACTCGGGTTCGATCCCTGGTTGGGGAACCAAGATTCCACAGGCTGCAGGGCAACTAAGCCCACAAGCCACAGCTAGAGGCTGATGTGCCGCAGTTGCTGAGCCTGTGCACTCTAGAGCTGTGCTTCACGGCAAGAGAAGTCAGGGAGCCTCGACTAGAGAAAGCCCTCGAGCCACAACAAACACCCAGGGCAGCCAAATAACTAAGAAAGTGATCCCTGGGAGATGGAAACATAGGAGGTGAGCCCTACGATGGCCCAAGATAACCGCTTGAGGATAGTTTCTTGGCAATAATACAGTGGTACAGGGAGGGGGAGCCCAAGCAGAGTGGACTCCCTGAATTGAGGCAATGAAGCTGAGAGTCTAGAGCAGTAGAGTGCAATCAAAGTAGCTAGATTGACAGGTCAGAGTGCCAGAGAGGAGAGAATCACACAGGTGGAGTGCTCTAGAGATCTGCAGAGGGTCACACTTGCTGCTTTAGCTGAGAACCAACAGTGCCTTCATGTCATGGAATGACTCAAGATTGGGAAATATTGGAAGAATTGGAAGGAAAATATATAGACTTACAGAGCTCCTGTTCCTATTAGTGCAGAAAACCTCAGGCATCGGGTGGAATACTCAGGAGGGTTTTTCATTAATATTGGGACAAAGTTAGGTCTAAACAAACACTATTTTAGTGCTATCCAACAAAGTTTAAAAAAAAACACCCACAGCTCTGGTGCTACACAACGAAGTTTAAAAGAACTCTCTAAAAGGTTCAAAGAGTTTTTAGGTAACTACATCCCAGAAGAAAATTTAGGACCACTTATATGAATGCAAAAGTATTCAACATCAAACAAAGTAAAATTTGCAACGTCTGGCATCAAATAGAACATTGCCAGATATGTGAAAAAGTAGGAAAATATGATTGTAATGAGAAAAATAAATCCGTTGAAATTGACCCGGAAGTGGCATAGATGCTAAAATTAAGAGGAAAGGACATTAAAACAATTATTATAACTGTATTCCAAATGTTCTAAAAGTTGAGATGTGGAAGATTTTTTTTTAATATCTAAAGTAAATTTCTGGAAATTAAAGCTACACTGTCTAAGAAGAAAATATACTGGGTAGGGTTAATAGAAGATTAGACCTTGGAAAAGAAAAGATTAGTGAACTTGAACACAAGGCAATAGAAACTCTCTAAAACAAAACAGATTGGAAGAAAGACTAAAAATTAAATGAAGAGAATCAATGAACTGGGAAACAACCTAAAATGCCTAATATGTATGTTATTGGAGCTTCTGAAGGAGAGAAATGGGGAATAGAAAAAATAGTTGAAGAAATAATAGTAAATTTTTTCCAAATTGGATGAAAACTATAAACCACAAATTCAAGAATATCAACAAACGTAAAACCCACCCCTCCATTTACACACACTATGACGAAAATGGCACCTGTGCAATAGAATCAAATCATTTAAAAACAATCATTAGGAGAAAAATCTTAAAAGCGGCTACAGAAAAAGACATTATAACCAAGGAATAGAGTCAGAAGACAGTAGATTTTTTTTTAGAAACAGTGCAACCAAAAAGACAACATATTTCAAGCATTAAAAGAAAAAAATTGATTAACCTAGAATCCTATTATCTGCAAAAATACTTCCAAAAGTAAAGAGTAAATAAAGGCTTTTCAGGCTTAGAAAATCTGAAATAATTGTCACCAGCAGATCTGT
The DNA here is from genome assembly GCF_002263795.3 of Bos taurus. NCBI lineage: Eukaryota > Metazoa > Chordata > Mammalia > Artiodactyla > Bovidae > Bos > Bos taurus. The sequence continues at coordinate 22,372,424 of NC_037352.1, read as the reverse complement.
ACTATCAGGAAAAAAAAGTGGTAAAATGAAGTTTTCAGACAGAAGGAAAATGAGCAAGATAGAAATCTAGAGTATATAAATGAATAAAGAACACTGCAAATGGTACCTACAGAGGTAAGTCATAGATAAATATGAACACATTTTTTCTTGTTATGTGGAGACCCTGGTTGGATTCCTGGGTTGCAAAGATACGCTGGAGAAGGGATAGGCTACCCATTCCAGTATTCTTGGGCTTCCCTTGTGGCTCAGCTGGTAAAGAATCCACCTGCAATGTGGGAGACCTGGGCTTGATCCCTGGGTTGGGAAGATCCCCTGGAAAAGGGAAAGGCTACCCACTCCAGTATTCTGGCCTGGAGAATTCCATGGACTATGTAGTCCATGAGGTCACAAAGAGTCCAACATGACTGAGCGACTTTCACTTTGACTTCATCACACAGCATCAGCAGATATCATTAAAAGATAATTGTTTAAAACAAAAATGAGAGAAATGTATTGTGGGGTTCACAACATATGTAGAAATAAAACGTAAGACAACAATAACTCAAAATCTGGAAGAGGAGAAATAGATATACTGTTGTAATGTCTGTTTCCCAAGATGTATACTATTGCTTAAAGGTAGAATATGATGAAGAAAGTAAATGTGAACCCTACAGCAACTGCTAAAATAACACAATAGTTAACGGCTATTAAGCCAACAAAAGAGTAAAACGGTGTAAGGTAAGGGCTCAGTTTTATTCTTTTGCAGGTGGCTACCCAGTTTTCCCATCATGCGTGCGTGCTAAGTCACTTCAGCTGTGTCTAACTCTGTGACCCCATGGACTGTAGCTCGTCAGGTTCCTCTGTCTAATGGATTCTCTAGGCAAGAGTACTGGAGTGGGTTGCCATGCCCTTCTCCAAGGGATCTTCCTGACCCAGGGATCAAACCCTTGATTCTTCTGCCTCTCACCATTTGTTAAAAGCCTGTCCTCTAAACATTAAAAGTTCTTGGCATCCTACAAAGGAGTAAAATGAAGTCACAATAATTATACAACTAAAAGTATACAGAAAAGAAAAGAAAAATGGAAACAAAGAACAAGTGGGACACACAGAAAACAAATAGCCAAAATGTGAAATTTAAATTTACTAGACCACATCAGATGTAAGTAGTCTAAGCATCCCAATTAAAGGCAGAAATAGAATGGATAAAAAAAGAAGGATCCAGCTGTATGCTGCCTATAAGAAACCCCCTTTAATACTAAGACACAGACAGGTTAGAGGCAAAGAGAAGGAAAAAAATAAACTAAGCTAACACCAATCCAAAGAAAGCTGAAGTGTTTATATTAATATCAGCAAAGACTGTAGAGCAAAGACTATTACCAGGGAAAAAGATGATCCTTTTTTAACAATAATGGGCCAGTTCATCAAGAGGGCATCCCAGGTGGCTCAGTGGTAAAGAATCTGCCTGCCAGTGCAGGAGACACAGGTTCAATACCTGGTCTGGGTCAATCCCACATACCACAGAGCAACTAAGCCCATGTGCCACAACTATTGAGCCTCTGCTCTGGAGCCCAAAGCTGCAACTACTGAGCCCATGTGACATCGTCACATCGATGTGACGGACATCGATGCCTGTCCGTCCTAGAGCCTGTGCTCTGCAACAAGAAGCCACGGCAATGAAGTCGGAGCACTGCAACGAGAGAGTGGCCCCGGCTCCCTGCAACTAGAGAAAAGCTTTCACGGCAGCAAAGACCCAGCACAGCCAAAACTAAATAAATAAATAAAATTTTAAAAAAGAGAGGAAATAATGAAGATCGGGGGGTTATAAGTGAAACAGAAAACAATAAACAATGGAAAAATCAATGAAACAAAAAGCTAGTTCTTTGAGAAACTAGTTTCATCAGCAAAATTCATTATTTTTTAGCCAGGAAAAAAGAAAACACAAATTAATAAGAACAGAAATGAATGAGATGATAATGCTACAAGTTAAAAAGACATTAAAATGACAATAAGCGTATAAGCCAGTATATGCCAAAAATTCAGCAACTTAATTAAAATGGCCAAATTCCTTGAAAGACAAGCTATAAAAACTCACTCAAGAAGAAGGAGATGACCCGCACAGTCCTTTATCAGTTTAAAATTTTGACTTTGTATTAAAAAATCGTCCCATGAAGAAAAGTCCAGGTCAAGACTGCTTCATTTATTCTAGTAAATATTTAAGAAATGAATAACATCAAAATCTACCAAACTCTTCCAGAAAATTAAAGAGGAGGAATTATTTCTCAATTCCTTATAAGAAGTCAAAATTACTCCAGTAGCAAAGGCCAAGATATTACAAGAAAAGAAAACTACAGACCAACATTTCTGATGAACACGAATACAGAATTTAAAGTGTTTTTGCAAAACAAACCCAACTGTATATGAAAGACAATATTCCATAACCAAGTGATGTTTATTCCAGAAATGAAATCAATCATCATATTATAAAACTATACAGAATCCACCTGCAATGCAGGAGACCTGGGTTGGATCCCTGGGTTGAGAAGATCCCCTGGAGGAGGGTATGGCAACCCACTCCAGTATTCTTGCCTGCAGAAGCCCCATGGACAGAGGAGCCTGGTGGGCTGCAGTCCATGGAGTCACAAAGGGTTGGACATGACTGAGCAACTAAGCACAGTACATAAACACAGCAAAACATATAAGAAAAACCATATAGTCATCTCAGTAGAGGCAGAGAAAGTTTTGGAAAAAAACCCAGTATTTGTTTCTGATTAAAGAAAAAATCTCATTAGATCAGATCAGATCAGATCAGTCGCTTAGTCATGTCCGACTCTTTGCGACCCCATGAATCGCAGCACACCAGGCCTCTCTGTCCATCACCAACTCCCGGAGTTCACTGAGACTCACGTCCATCGAGTCAGTGATGCCATCCAGCCATCTCATCCTCTGTCGTCCCCTTCTCCTCTTGCCCCCAATCCCTCCCAGCATCAGAGTCTTTTCCAATGAGTCAACTCTTCGCATGAGGTGGCCAAAGTACTGGAGTTTCAGCTTTAGCATCATTCCTTCCAAAGAAATCCCAGGGCTGATCTCCTTCAGAAGGGACTGGTTGGATCTTCTTGCAGTCCAAGGGACTCTCAAGAGTCTTCTCCAACACCACAGTTCAAAAGCATCAATTCTTCAGCGCTCAGCCTTCTTCACAGTCCAACTCTCACATCCATACATGACCACAGGAAAAACCATAGCCTTGACTAGACGAACCTTTGTTGGCAAAGTAATGTCTCTGCTTCTGAATATGCTATCTAGGTTGATCATAACTTTCCTTCCAAGGAGTAAGTGTCTTTTAATTTCATAGCTGAAGTCACCATCTGCAGTGATTTTGGAGCCCAGAAAAATAAAGTCTGACACTGTTTCCCCATCTATTTCCCATGAAGTGATGGGACAAGATGCCATGCTCTTCGTTTTCTGAATGTTGAGCTTTAAGCCAACTTTTCACTCTCCACTTTCATTTTCACCAAGAGGCTTTTGAGTTCCTCTTCACTTTCTGCCATAAGGGTGGTGTCATGTGCATATCTGAGGTTATTGACATTTCTCCCGGCTATCTTGATTCCAGCTTGTGTTTCTTCCAGTCCAGCGTTTCTCATGATGTACTCTGCATATAAGTTAAATAAACAGGGTGACAACATACAGCCTTGACTACTCCTTTTCCTATTTGGAACCAGTCTGTTGTTCCATGTCCAGTTCTAACTGTTGCTTCCTGACCTGCATACAGATTTCTCAAGAGGCAGGTCAGGTGGTCTGGTATTCCCATCTCTTTCAGAATTTTCCACAGTTTATTGTGATCCATACAGTCAAAGGCTTTGGCATAGTCAATAAAGCAGAAATAGATGTTTTTCTGGAACTCTCTTGCTTTTTCCATGATCCAGTAGATGTTGGCAATTTGATCTCTGGTTCCTCTGCCTTTTCTATAACCAGCTTGAACATCAGGAAGTTCACGGTTCACATATTGCTGAAGCCTGGCTTGGAGAATTTTGAGCATTACTTTACAGGGCACTTAAATTCTACAACTAACATGATAGTTAATAATGGAATACTGAATATTTTTCTCTAATATTAGGAATAAGACAAAGATTCTTACTTGAACGTCTTCTATTCAACATTGTTCTGGGGGTGTCAATACAAAAGAGTAGAAATGAAGTACAACTATCTTTATTCACTTTCGATGCAGAAAGTTCTATAGAATCTACAAAAACGCTACTAGCTTTAGTAAATGGGTTTAAAGGCAGCATACAAAAATCAGTTCTATTTCTATACAATAGCAATGATCAATAGGAATTTGGAATTAAAAATTGCAATTATTTTCAATGGTATCAAAAATATGAAATGCTTAGAGATAAATCTGACTAAATGTGCAAAATCTATACCCTGATAACAAAATATTGGGGAGAGAAATTAAAGAGTACTTAAATAAACAGAGAGATAGTGGTGCTTACAAATTGGAAGACTTGGTATTATTAGGATGTTAGTTACTCTAATTTGATGTATGGTAGTGGTTTAGTTGCTAAGTCATGTCCTATTCTTGTGACCCCATGGACTGTAGCCCACCAGGCTCCTCTGTCCATGGGATTTCTCAGGCAAGAATACTGGAGTGGGCTACCATTTCCATCTCCAGGGGATTTTCCTGACCCAGGGAGCAAACCCAGGTCTCCTGCATTGGTAAGTGTTCTCCTGCCATATAGGCAGATTCTTTACTGATGAGCCACCAAGGATTTCTAATTTGATGTATGTATTTACTGGAATGATAATCAAAATCCCAGCAAGATTTTTTTTTTGGAGGCCGGGGGCTTGGTAAAAATTGGCGAGTTGATTCTAAATCTCATCTAGGAAAAAAAAAAAATCTCATCTAGAACTATAGAGGACATATAATAACGAAAATAACCTTGAGAAAGACCAAGCAACCCAACTTCAAAGACTTATTAGAAAGCAACAGTAATAGTGTGGCATTGACACCAAAATAGATAAATAGATAAATGTACCAGAACAGAAAATCCCAAAACAAATCTATACCCATCTGATCAATCTATTTTCAGCAAAGGGTGCAAAGATAATTTTTTCAATAAATTTGCAAAAAATATAGTACTTCAACCCATTCCTTATATCATACATACAAATTAACTCAAAATGGATCATATACCTAAATATGAAAATAAAAACTATAGAACTTTGGGAGTAAACATAAGAGAAATCTTTGTGACCTTGGGTTAGGCAGTCACCAAAAACATAATTCATAAGACATCAAAATTAAAACATATCAGCTCTTTAAAAGATGCTGTTCAGAGAGAGAATGAAAAGCCACAGACAGGGAGAAAATATTTGCAAACCACATAAAGAATTTAAGTCCAGAATACATAAAGGAGTCACAAAATTCAATACAGAGAAAATAACCCATTTTTTAAAATAGGCCAAAAATGTGAACAGAACTTCAGTAAATACGATACACACATGCTCAAAAGATTTAGTACTTAGAGAAATGAACATTAAAACCACCATAGGATACCACTACACACCTATTAAAAACGTCCAAAAACAAGGCTCATAATACTATTGTCGGTAAGGAAGTGAAGCAACTGTAGCTCTTATACACACTGCTGGTGGGAACATAAATTATTCAATTATTTTGAAAAACCATTTTGATAGTTTTTTAATAGGTACTTACCCAAAAGATATAAATGCATTTGTTCACACAAAGACTTGTACATGAATGTTCAGAGACATTTCCTTTGTAACACTTTGAAACTAGAAACAACCCACTGTCCATCAACAGAAGAATGCATAAACAGACTGATCAATATATATATAGTACAATATTCTTCAGCACTTACAAGGAATGAACTACTGATATGCACAATGTGGATGAACTCAGATCCAATAGAATAGAACAGTGCTTGCCAAGGAATAGGAAAGATTCAGGGAAATACGAGAGGGCAAGATTACAAAAAGACAAGAGAAAACTTTTGGGGATGATGGATATTTTTATTATTTTGATTGTGGTGATGGTTTCACAGCTGTATACATATGTCAAAACTTCTCAAATTAGACACTTTAAATATGTGAGTCAATTAAGCTCTTTTTTTTTTAAGGTTTGGCAAAGAACAGGATATTTACATAATTTCAAAAACACCTCCCACAAAATGCTTCAAAATGTAAAAGGAAAATGAGTAACTTTACATTGGAGAAACCTGAGAGACACCCTGTTAGTGATCAAAGTGAACATCATCCAGAGATTGTAGTATCTGAATCTAGCACCACTTGGCAAGATGCAATAAGAACACGGCATCATTTTGTGGGGTTCCTGTCAAAGACGTTCAAAATAACTTGAACCTGATCATGAGGAAACCTGAGATCAACTAAATTGTGGGGCATTCTTCAAAAGAACTGGCTTGTAATTTTTTTTATGTGTCAAGGTTATAAAAATCAAGGAAAGACTGATGGAAGGAGACTAAAAAGATACAGCCACCAAAAACAATGCTAGATTCTGAACTGGATCCTTTCCCTACAAAGACATCATTCAGATAATTATGGACCTGAAGAGTTCGAGGATTAGATGATAACGATGTTAATTTCTGATTTCAATCATTGTATTAGGTTATACATGAGAGTTTCTGAGCTAATGGGAAATAAACTCTCATTTACTGTAGGGTGATGTGGCATGGATTTGGTTCTATTTTCAGGTTGTGTTAGCAATTTACTCTCAAATGGTTCGGTGCAGGGGTGGGAGTTCTTTTTCTGTATTTCCAACTTTTCTGTTAGTTTGTGATTGCTTTAAAAAAAAAAAAAGTTCTACTTACTCCTTTCTTAATGTATTTGAGCTATCAGTGGAGTAGATTCACAGAAGTGAACTAGGTGGGTCAAAGGATTTGAACATCCTTAAATGTGATGTTGTTCTTAGTTGCTTAGTCATGTCTGACTCTTTGCAACCCCATGGACTATATATAGCCCACCAACCTCCTCTGTCCATGGTGATAAGTATCACCAGATTACCTTTCAAAGAGACTGCCAATTTATGCCCTGGCCAACAATTTATGAAAGCATCTATTTCCTCTTATTCCTTTTGGGCACTATTAAGCACTTTTGGTTTTTCCTGTGGTCATGTATGGATGTGAGAGTTGGACTGTGAAGAAGGCTGAGCGCCAAAGAATTGATGCTTTTGAACTGTGGTGTTGGAGAAGACTCTTGAGAGTCCCTTGGACTGCAAGGAGAACCAACCAGCCCATTCTAAAGGAGATCAGTTCTGGGTGTTCTTTGGAAAGAATGATGCTAAAGGTGAAACTCCAGTACTTTGGCCACCTGATGCGAAGAGTTGACTCATTGGAAAACACCCTGATGCTGGGAGGGATTGGGGGCAGGAGGAGAAGGGGACAACAGAGGATGAGATGGCTGGATGGCATCACTGACTCGATGGATATGAGTTTGAGTGAACTCCGGGAGTTGGTGATGGACAGGGAGGCCTGGCGTGCTGCGATTCATGGGGTCACAAAGAGTCGGACACGACTGAGCGACTGAACTGAACGGAACTGAAGCACTTTTTAGCCATGCCACTGGTGTAAAGGTATCAACACTTTTAAAAATATTTATTTTTAATTGATTGATGATTGTTTTACAATGTTGGTTTGATTTCTGTCATACATCAACATGAATTACCCATATCAACACTTTTGATCTTTACAAATGTGTTATCTCATTTTAATTTATATTTCTTTAGTCACTAGTGAGGTTGAGAGACTTTTTATGTATTTATAAGCAATTTGGATTTCTTTTTTGTGAACTTCATGTTCACAAAAAAGTCCAGTTTCAAGCTGTTCATATTTTCCCTTTTATTTATGAACTCTTTGATATTAAAGAAAGTGGGGTTTTTTTTGTAGTCTGAATTTTTTTCACTTTTTTCTAGTGCGTTATCTATCTTTTAACTTAGTCTATGCTGTTTTTATACTACGCAGCTATTTTAATTTTTATGTAGCCATTTTTTTTCCTATTCAGCTTCTGAGTTTTGTGGCTTGCTTAGAAAGATTTTCTTTGATTCAAAATTATATGCGTGTGTGTACACATGCCCATGTTTTCTTATTCTTTGTTTCACTTATTTACATTTAAATGTTTATTTGTCTGGAATTTATCTGGTGTAAGGAATCAGATAAGCACCCAGCTTTATGTTTTCTTAAATGGCTGGGCAATTACCTGAGAATCAATGACTATATTGTATGATTTTCTTTCTTTCCTCCCTGATTTGAAATACAGCTTTACCATACACTAGCTTCTCAAATGTACTTAATCTGTTTCTGAATTCTAACCTGTTTCATTAATCTGTCTTTCTTTTCATGTACCAGTAGCAAACATTTTTCATAAATGCAGCTTTATAATATGCTTCAGTGCATACTAGGGTCACGAAGAGTCGGGCACAACTTAGTGACTAAACCACCAGCATACTAGGGTTAATCCTTCTTTATTACTTTTCTTCTTCAGAATTTTCCTGGCTAGCCTCACTTGTTTATTTTTCCATTTGAACTTTAGACTCTGTCTACTTTCACAAAAACCCTCATAATGTATTTTTATTGACATAAAGTTAAAAATAAAGGTTAATTTAGGGAGAATACATATTTTCACACCATTAAATCTTCTTATTGATGAACATGGTATGTATTTTCATTTGCTTCTTCTTTCATTTTCTTTCATCTTTGTTGATGCTGACATTATAAAAGTGAGTATTGGTGCTCTTTTGAGTACAGTATTTTTCTTCCTTTTTTTCTAGCTTTCTTTTTCTGAAACATAAAAATGCTGTTGATTTTCAATATTTCTCTTGCAACCAACCACCTTCCTGGCTTAATTCAGTCTGTTTTAGAGATTTTTTTGAAAGAGTTTTTCCAATAGTACTGTTGGGTTGTTTAGATATGTAATTATATTACCTGTGAATATCATCATATTGTCTTCACGTTGGAATGTTTAAACTTATTTTTTAATCTTGGGTTTATCTAGAACAATGTTTAAAAATAACTGTTAAAAAAGGTAAGGGCTTCCCTGGTGGTCTAGTGGCTAAGAATCCACCTGCCAGTGCAGGGGACATGGGTTCCATCCTTGGTCTGGGATGATTCCACATGCCAGGGAGCAATTAGGCCCGTGTGCCACAACTATTGAGCCTGTGCTCTAGAGCCCAGGAGCCACAACTGCTGAAGACCGTGCACCCTAGGATCCGTGCTCTGCAACAAGAGAAGCTCTCGCAATGAGAAGCCTGAGCACTGCGATGAGTAGTCCCTACTCACCACAACTGGAGAAATCCCACGCACAGCACAGCCACATATCAATCAATCAATCTTTAAAAGCAAAAATACTGAATGATACCCAATACTCTGTAATGACCTATAGGGGAGAAGAGTCTAAGAGAGTGGATACCACAACTAGAGAATGGCCCACACACAGCAGTGAAGACTCAGCATAGCCAAAATACAGATAAATAAAAAAGAGTGGATAGACGTACATGTACAACTGATTCACTTTACACCTGAAACTGGCACAACTTTGTAAATCAACTATATGCCAATAAATTTTTTAAAAATTTATCGAGGTGTCTTTATAATTGATAAAATAGAAATGTCAATAAAGGAAAAAAAGCTGAGCGAATGACAAAGTGAACACACACGTGCAGTTCCACACACCCTCCTCCCAGTTTCCATTCTTACACCCCTCCCCACAGGAAACCACTGCCCTGTTGCGAACAGGGTGTGTGCATTATGGTTTTAAGATGCTACTAGATTCTGGTTTGTGTGTAAAGATTACACTGGCTTTGTGGGAAAATCTGACTTTCTTTTCTCTGTGGATTAGGTTTGAAATAACTAAATTGCCAATATTCAACTGTTTTGGAACTTCAAAGATAGAAACAGCATTGAAAAAATTTAAATAGATGGAAGGACATTCAGAATACCTAATGTTGTTAAGACGGCAACACTCCTCAAGTTGGTTGAGAGATTTAACACAACTGTATTGGAATACCAGCTGGACTGTTTATAGAAATTGACAAGCTGATCCTAAAATTTATGTGGAAATAAAAGGGACATAGAATAGCCAAAGTGAAAGTGAAGTCGCTCAGTCATGTCCGACTCTTTGTGACCCCATGGACTGTAGCCTACCAGGCTCCTCAGTCCATGGAATTTTCCAGGCAAGAGTACTAGAGTGGGGTGCCATTTCCTTCTCCAGGGGATCTTCCCGACCCAGGGATTGAACCCGGGTCTCCCGCATTGCAGGGAGATGCATTACCATCTGAGCCACCAGAATAACCCAAGCCACCTAGAAAAAGAACAAATTTGGATGGCTCATATTTCTTGATTTCAAAAGTTACTGCAAAACAGTAATTAACACTTTGATAGACATAGATATCGACATAAAGATCAATGGAAAAGAATTGAGAATTGGGAAATAAGCACTCATATTTACAACCACTTGATTTTTCAACAAGGATATTAAAACAATTAAGTGAGTGAAAGAGTGGTCTTTTCAATGAACGGTGCTGGGAAAACAGGATGGTCAAATGCAAAAAAATGAAGCTTGACTCCTAACTTTCACACATACAAACATTAACTCAAGATGAATCAAAGACCTAAATGTAAGAACTAAACCTGTAACACGCTTAGAAGAAAGCATAAGAGTAAATCTTTATGGTCTCGGATCTGGCAATGGTTTCTTAGACATGAAACTACAAGCACAAACAAAACAACAAAATAGATATATTCAGTAAAGTGGACTTTATGAAAATTAGAAAGTTTGGCGAATCAAAGGACATTACCAAGAAAGTGGAAAAGAAAACCAATTTAATGGAAAAATATTTTCAAATCATGTATTTGATGAAGGACTTACATCTAGAAAATGAATGTAAGGAACTCTTAGAACTCAATAATAAAAAGATACATAACCGTGCACAGAAAAAGGAAACCATAAACAAAACAAAAAGACAACCTATGGAATGGAAGGAAATATTTGCAAACAATGCGACTGACAAGGGCTTCATTACCAAAATATACAAACAACTCACACAACTCAATATTAAGAAATCAAAAAACCCAATCAAATGAAAAAAAAATTGGCAGAAGACCTAGATACATATCTCTCCAAAGAAGACATACAGATGGCCAACAAGCACATGAAAGTATACTCAACATCGCTAATTACTGCTGCTGCTGCTGCTAAGTCACTTCAGTCGTGTCCAACTCTGTGCGACCCCAGAGACAGCAGCCCACCAGGCTCCCCTGCCCCTGGGATTCTCCAGGCAAGAACACTGGAGTGGGTTGCCATTTCCTTCTCCAATGCATGAAAGTGAAAAGTGAAAGTCAAGACGTTCAGTCGTGTCCGACTCAGCGACCCCATGGACCGCAGCCCACCAGGCTCCTCCGTCCATGGGATTTTCCAGGCAAGAGTACTGGAGTGGGGTACCATTGTCTTCTCTGCTCTAATTACTAGAGAAATACAAATCTAAACTACAATGAAGTCATCACCTCACCCTGGTCAGAATGGCCACCCTCAGAAAGTGTACAGATAATAAATGCTGGACGAGGTGTGGAGAAATGGGAGCCTTCCTACACTGTTGGTGAGAATGTACATTGGTGCAGCTGCTATGGAGAATAGTATGGAGTATCAATGAAAAACTCAGAATTACCATATGATCTAGCAATCCCAATTCTCACATCCATATGTGATTACTGGAAAAACCATAGCTTTGACTATACAGGCCTTTGTTGGCAAATTAATGTCTCTGCTTTTTAATATGCTGTCTAGGTTGGTCATAGCTTTTCTTCCAAGATGCAAGTGTATTTTAACTTCATGGCTGTAGTCACCATCTGCAGTGATTTTTGAAGCCCAAGAAAATAAAGTCTGTCACTGTTTCCATTGTTTCCCCATCTATTGGACCATAAAGATGGTTCATTAAAGAGAGAGTTGGACCATAAAGAAGGCTGAGCACTGAGGAATTGATTCTTTTGAACTGTGGTGTTGGAGAAGACTCTTGAGAGTCCCTTGGACTGCAAGGAGATCAAATCAGTCAACTCTAAAGGAAATCAATCCCGAATATTCATCAGAAGGGACTGATGCTGAAGCTGAAGCTCCTACACTTTGGCCACCTTATGCGAAGAACTGACTCATTGGAAAAGACCCTGATGCTGGGAAAGATTGAGGGCAGGAGGATAAGCAGACGACAGAGGACAAGATGGTTGGATGGCATCACCAACTCAATGGACATGAGTTTCAGCAAGCTCCAGGAGGTGGTAGAGGACAGGGAAGCCTGGTGTGCTGCAGTCCATGGGGTCGCAAAGAGTCGGACACCACTGAGTGACTGAACAACTAGCAATCCTAATCTTGGCCACATATGCAGAAAAAGAAACCCTCTAATTTGAAAAGATACATGCACCCTAATGTTCATAGTGGCACTATTTACAATAGCCAAGACATGGAAGCAACCTAAGTGTCCACTGACAGATGAATGGATAAAGAAGATGTAAATATATATATATATACACACACACACATATACTGGAATATTACTCAGCCCTAAAAAGAATGAAAGAATGAGATAATGCAATTTGCAGCAACATGAATGAACTTAGAGATTATTACACTAAGTAGACAAAGAAAAATATCATTATGTCATTTATTTGTGGAATCTAAAAGATAATACAAATGAACTTATTTACAAAACAGAAATAGACTCAAAGACATAGAAAACAAACTATGGTTAATAAAGGGGAAGGAGGAGAGGGATAAATTAGAAGTTTGGGATTAACAGATACAAACTACTATATTTTAAAATGGATAAAGAACAAAGCCTTACTGTATGGCACAGAGAACTATATTCAATATCTTGTAATAACCTGTAATGGAAACGAATCTGAAAAAGAATATATATATTTATGTATAACTGAATCACTTTGCTGTACACCTGAAACTGATACAACTTTGTAAATGGATTATACTTGAAATTAAAAGAGAAACATAACTCTAAGAAGAAATGCGAAAAGGATCTGTAAGACATTTCTTCAGGACAAATGGCCAATAAACACGTGAAAACATGCTCAACATCATTAGTCATGAGGGAAATGAAAACAAATCAATGAGATATCACTTTACATGTACTAGAACTGCTGTAACAAAAAAAGACGGATAATTACGAGTGCTGACAAAAATGTGGAAAAACTGACACCCTCATACCCTGCTGGTGAGAATATAAAAGAATACAGCCATTTTGAAAACAGTCTAGCAGTTCCTCATAACATTTAACATAGAGTTACCACGTGACCCATGAACTTCACTTCTAAGTAGACACCCAAGAGAAGTAAAAACATATGTCCACATGAAAATTTGTACACAAATGTTTTTAACAGTTTTATTTATAATAGTCAAAATGTAGAAATAACTCAAATATGTATTGACTGATCAATGTGCAAAGAAATGTGGTAGATCCATTCAATGGAAGATGATCTGGCTATAAAAAGGAACGAATTACTGATACCACCCATGACATGAACAAGTCATGAACACATTACCATAATTGAAAGATGTCATATGAGAAAGACTCCATATTATTAATATATGATTCCATTTATAGGAAATGTCCAGAATAGGCAAATCCATAGAGTCACAAAGTAGATTAGCAGTTGCTAAGGGTTGGGATGCAGAAAGTTGGTGAACTGGGGGATGATGGATATTGGGGTTTCTTCGTGGGGTAGTGAAAATGTTCTAAAATTGATTATGGTAATGGTTGACTGAACTGAACTGAATGGTTGCATAAGTCTGTGAATATACTAAAAACTATTGTATTGTATACATTGAATGTATGAATTGTAGGGTATGTGAATTATATCACAAGAAAGCTCTTACCAGAAACATGTCATTTCATATGGTTCAACCCAATATTGTCCAATGTCTTTTTTACAAAGTTTCTTTAAAAAATATTTATTTATTCATCTGCATCGGGTCTTAGATGTGGCACGTGGGACCTTCCTTGCTGTGTGCAGGTTCTTTAGTTGTGGCATAAGAACTCTTAGTTGCGGCATGTGGGATCTAGTGCCCTGACCAGGCATCGAACCCAGGCCCCCTGCAGTGGGAGCACAGAGTCTTAGCCACCAGACCACCAGGGATGTCCCCCAATATCTTAAATAGCATCAGCTTATATGGTATGGCTTGAAGAACTGAATATAGGAAGAGAAGAGGGAGTATAAGATTACCTGCATGAGAAGGTAGAAAAGGAGACAACCAGTGGGAGCAGCAGGCGGCTGGTTTGCTTTTTGGGGAGAGGACTTAGACTTCCTGCATAGGAAGAGGAGAAAGAAGCAGCGGAGTGGAAGATGTTGAAGAAGCAGGAACAAGGTTGACGGATGACCTCCAGAGTCATGGCGGAAGCAATCACCTGGGAAGGAGTCCAGCCTCTCTCCCGTAAGACAGGAAGGAAGAGGGAGAGGATGAATTCAGATACTAATTAGTTGATGGTGCAGGGAATTTTATTTTCTTCTTACTGGCCTCAATTTTTTCTGGAAAGAAGGCAAAATCGTTTGTAAAAATAAAAGAAGAGAGAGCAAGGTCGTGGGTTTGAAGAGAGGGAAATGTCAGGGCTTGGTAAGGGGAATGAATGAGGAAACACGGGGGCTTGGGAGGGCTTGAGGGCTTGAAGATCCGGCTGCCAGCAGAGGAATGGACTCTGAAGTGATGCTGAGACATGACCCCTGCAGATCCCTGGAGTCTCGTTCGTTTGGGAGCCATCACCTCCTGAGTCATTCCTGCTTCAGGCCAGACAACCCCAATTCTTTCAATATTACTCATACATTTTGGCTTTGAGCCTCTTACTCTCTGGACAGCCTCCTCTGAACTGGCTGCCTTTGGCAACCTTTCTCCCAGAACAGAATGTTCTTTGTTGGTGAGCACTGATCCAAGTCCACCTCCCTGATTCTGAGCCCTATGCTTTCATTAATTCAACCTAAGATGACCAGATTCCACTTGGCAGCCTCATGGCATTGGGTCAGTGCCAAATAAATACAAGGAGCAGACAGAAAGCTACCTGATAATATATCAGCCTCCCGCCTTATTAGGCAGGGGAGAAAGTGGCGCGGGTGGAGACCAGCAGTTTGTCAAAGAAGTTAGAAAGATGTTTAACAAGGTGAGTGGTGAACGTCTAAAGGTGTAGGATCAGGGATCAGGGTGAAAACACATATGTGGGCCATTCCCCCAGGGTGTGTAAGGCCAGCCAGACTGGCACGTCACCCGTCACCTTGAACCTAGTTACTGAACACAGCCCGTCAAGCACATTACCCTGGAGATCCACAGCCCATTGGGGTTCAGGAGTGTCACAAGATAAAGGGGAAGGTGCAAAGGAACCCTAGGAAATACCTTTCGACCTCAGCTGCTGCAGTTACACAGGTGTTACTGCTGGTCTAAGTCTCTAAGTACCAGAAGGCATACAGTCCCTGATTCTAGAAGGGGTAGGATAAACATGGTAGAAGGAACACTGCCTTTGGTGTCAGATAAGACCCTGATGCTGGGAAAGATTGAAGGCAGGAGGAGAGGGGGACGACAGAGGATAAGACAGTTGGATGACATCACCGACTCAACGGACATGAGTTTGAGCAAACTCTGGGAGACAGTGAAGGACAGGGAGGCCTGGTGTGCTGCAGTCCATGGGGTTGGCAAAGAGTCAGACATGACTTAGTGACTGAACTACAAGCAGATTTCAAGCCCATCTCTGCTACTTATCTGCCTTGTAACTCTAGAATTTGGCATGCTGCTTAGCCACTCAGAGCCTCAGTTTCCACATCTGTAGAATGGAAATTAATCGCATCTACCTTCAGGGCTGGTGGTTGAGGAAATGGTACCAGTGGCCATTCAGTGCCACTCTCTTGTTCATTTCTAGGTCTTTATTTTGGCAATTCCCTCAGAAGTACATTTTACACAGCCCAGATTTGCCTGAATAGTTCCTGGTCATCCTTCATGCCTCATCTGGCTCTTTTCTGTCTCCTGTAAACCCTCTTGGATTAGATGTCCTTCTCCTTGCTTGCTTTGCTCCTCCCTTCCCAGGACTGACTGCACCACATCAGAACTCATTACCTGTCTCTTCCCAGGTCTGTGGGGGCAGGAACAGGATCTCGCCACCAACATACCCCCAGTTCAAGGCACATACCAGGCACTCAGCAGATAAGCATTGAAGAGATGAAGTTTCGAAGATGAAATGAGAATAATGCATGTTTAGCCCATACCTCCCAAAATTCACTAGGAAGACAAAAGGAATACTTATCCACTTTCTAATCTCCCTACAGGTGCTTTGGCTTCCTTAAAATTCTCCCCAAGGGCTTCCTATGGTCCAGAAGCTGCTGCTGCTGCTAAGTTGCTTCAGTCGTGTCCGACTCTGTGCGACCCCATAGACGGCAGCCCACCAGGCTCTCCCACCCCTGGGATTCTCCAGGCAAGAACACTGGAGTGGGTTGCCATTAAGACTCCACATTCCCAATGCAGGAGGCCCAGGTTCATTCCCTGGTCAGGGAACTAGATCCCACACGTTACAACTAAGAGTTTAACATGCCAAAACTAAAGATCCTACATGCCACAACTAAGTTAATTCATTAATTTTAAAAATTCTCCCAAAGCCTATGGGGAGAATCCAGGGAAGAGAGCACAACCTCTGGAAATAGAATGCATGAGTTCCTCTCCTGCCTCTGTCACTCACCAGCTATATGACTTACCCTATCTGTACCTCAGTTTACTCATCTGTGAAATGAGTCATAGGTTGTCACAGAGATTAAATAAGCCATTCTTGCCATAATGCTTGTAACAACGCCGGGAATGGAGTAAATACCGTAAAATATTTAATAAACATCCAGAAAATGCCCCACACCAGTACTCCTGGCTGTCCTGCCATGCTCCTTCTCTCTTACGCCAGCTGCCTGTGATGATCTCCCATTCTTGTTGATAACAGAACAGCACCTAATCGTGTGCTGTGGAGTCTAGGCAACCTCCATCTCAGTTAGATCGAAATCAGCCACACTCGTGTGATTACTGAAACCACAGCTTCTCACTCTTTAATGTGCCTCTCAATCAACTGAGGATCTTATGAATTCTGATTTGGAAGCTGGGGCAGGCCCGAAATGCTCCATTTCTAACAAGCTCTCAGGTGATGCCTATGTTGTAAGTCCACGGACCACATTGAACACTAGGATTCCTTTTTCTCACAGGTAAGTGAAAGACTAGCATATAAACGGAAGTGAGAAAGAAGATTCGAATGAAAGAAATCAAAAGACACACAAACCTAGGTAGTTTCTCCCGTTGTTTCTGCATTTTAATGTTGTCAGTGTCTGTCATTCTCTTGGCCACAAAATGGTTGCTTTGGCTCTAGCCATCAAGTCCAAGACCCAGGCAGAAAGAAGACAGAGTGGGTCAAGAGGAGGACCAGATTTTTATTTATTTATTTTTTTTGGCTGCACTGTTCCTTTTGGCAGTGTGTGGGATCTAGTTCCCTGACCAAGAATTGAATCCAGATTCCCTGCACTGGAAGCTCAGAATCTTAACCACTAGACCACCAGGGAAGTCTCAGAGGGCCAGTTCTGAGCCTACCTCTTTAACACAAAAGCAAAAACTACCCCACAAAGCTCTGACAGAACTCTGCTTACCTCTCATCGGCAAGAGTGCTTTCACATGGCCACCGCTAGCTTCAAGGAAGCCTGGGAAGGTGTTTGAGCACAGTCCTGCCCCCAGATGACTTCATTTTCTTGGGCTCCAAAATCACTGTAGACAGTGACTGCAGCCATGAAATTAAAAGACACTTACTCCTTGGAAGAAAAGCTATGACCAACCTAGACAGCACATTAAAAAGCAGAGACATTCCTCTGCCAACAAAGGTCTGTCTAGTCAAAGCTATGGTTTTTCCAGTAGTCATGTATGGATGTGAGAGTTGGACCATAAAGAAGGCTGAGCACTGAAGAATTGATGCTTTTGAACTGTGCTGTTGGAGAAGACTCTTGAGAGTCCCTTGGACTGCAAGGAAATCAAACCAGTCAATCCTAAAGGAAATCAGTCCTGAATATTCATTGGAAGGACTGATGCTGAAGCTGAAGCTCCAATACTCTGTCCACTGATGTGAACACCAGACTCATTGGAAAAGACCCTGATGTGGGAGGGATTGGGGGCAGGAGGAGAAGGGGACAACAGAGGATGAGATGGTTGGATGGGATCACCAACTCGATGGACATGAGTTTGAGCAGGCTCTGAGAGCTGGTTATGGCGGAGAGGCCTGGCATGAAGCACTCCATGGGGTGGCAAAGAGTCAGACACAACTGAGCAACTGAACTGAACTGAACTGCCCAAAACAAAATGGAAAAGAAAGAGAGGAATGGAAAAGGGATAAGCAACTGGCAATATCAGCCAGTTTGTGCATATGCCCAGATTCATGTACACACTTCTTTTCACTCAGAAAATTATGGGATCAGTAAAATAGTCTCTCCCTCCTCTGGTGGAGGCATGGGTCGGTGGTGGCCTGCTGCAGGGTTGGGGGCACAGAGTGTAGCAGTGCGTGCATGGGACCTTTTGAAGGAGGTCGCCATTATCTGCAATATCTCCACCATAGTTTGGCCTCAGGTCAAATAACAGGGAGGGAACACAGTCCTGCCCTTCAACAGAAAATTGGATTAAAGATTTATTGAGCACAGCCCCGCCCACCAGAATACCCAGTTTCCCCTTCAGTCAGTCTCTCCAATCAGGAAGCCTCCATTAGAGGGCAGACAGACTGAAATCCACAATCACAGAAAACTAACTAATCTGATCACATGGACCACAGCCTTGTCTAACTCAATAAAACTATAAGCCATGTGCCGTGTAGGGCCACCCAAGACGGGCGGGTCATGGTGGAGAGATCCGACAGAATGTGGTCCACTGGAGAAGGAAATGGCAAACCACTTCAGTATTCTTGCCTTGAGAACCCCATGAACAGTATGAAAAGGCAAGAAGACAGAACACTGAAAGATGAACTCCTCAGGTTGGTATGTGCCCAATATGCTACTGGAGATCAGTGGAGAACCAAGTGCAGAAAGAATGAAGAGATGGAACCAAAGCAAAAACAATACCCGTTGTGGATGTGACTGATGATGTAAAGTCCGATACTGTAAAGAGCAATATTGCATAGGAATCTGGAATGTTAGGTCCATGAATCAAGGCAAATTGGAAGTGGTCAAACAGGAGATGGCAAGAGTGAATGTCAACATTCTAGGAATCAGTGAACTAAAATGGACTGGAATGGGTGAATTTAACTCAGATGACTATTATATCTACTACTGTGGGCAAGAAACCCTCAGAAGAAATGAAGTAGCCATCATAGTCAACAAAAGAGTCCGAAATGCAGTAGCTGGGTGAAATCTCAAAAACGACAGAATGATCTCTGTTCATTTCCAAGGCAAACCATTCCATATCACAAGATCCAAGTCTATGCCCCGACCAGTAATGCCAAAGAAACTGAAGTTGAATGGTTCTATGAAGACCTACAAGGCCTAGAACTAACACCCCAAAAAGATGTCCTTTTCATTATAGGGGACTGGAATGCAAAAGTAGGAAGTCAAGAAATACCTGGAGTAACAGGCAAATTTGGCCTTGGAGTACAGAATGAAGCAGGGCAAAGGCTAACAGAGTTTTGCTAAGAGAACGCACTGGTCATAGCAAACACCCTCTTCCAACAACACAAGAGAAGACTCTATACATGGACATCACCAGATGGTCAACACCAAAATCAGATTGATTATATTATTTGCAGCCAAAGATGGAGAAGCTCTATACAGTCAGCAAAAACAAGACCAGGAGCTGACTGTGGCTCAGACCATGAACTCCTTATTGCCAAATTCAGACTTTAAATTGAAGAAAGTAGGGAAAACTACTAGACCATTCAGGTATGACCTAAATCAAATCTCTTATGATTACACAGTGGAAGTGACAAACAGATTCAAGGGATTAGATCTGATAGACAGAGTGCCTGAAGAACTATGGACGGAGGTTTGTGACATTGTACGCTGCTGCTGCTGCTAAGTCGCTTCAGTCGTGTCCGACTCTGTGCGACCCCAGAGACGGCAGCCCACCAGGCTTCCCCGTCCCTGGGATTCTCCAGGCAAGAACACTGGAGTGGGTTGCCATTTCCTTCTCCAATGCATGAAAGTGAAAAGTGAAAGTGAAGTCGCTCAGTTGTGTCCGACTCTTAGCGACCTCATGGACTGCAGCCTACCAGGCTCCTCCATCCATGGGATTTTCCAGGCAAGAGTACTGCAGTGGGGTGCCATTGCCTTCTCCGTGACATTGTATAGGAGGCAGTGATCAAGACCATCCCCAAGAAAAAGAAATGCAAAATGGCAAAATGGCTGTCTGGGGAGGCCTTACAAACAGCTCTGAAAAGAAGAGAAGTGAAAGACAAAGGAGAAAAGGAAAGGTATAAGCATCTGAATGCAGAGTTCCAAAGAATAGCAAGAAGAGAAAAGAAAGCCTTCCTCAGCGATCAATGCAAAGAAATAGAGGAAAACAACAGAATGGGAAAGACTAGAGATCTCTTCAAGAAAATTAGAGATACCAGGGGAATATTTCATGCAAAGATGGGCTCGATAAAGGACAGAAATGGTATGGACCTAACAGAAGCAGAAGATATTAAGAAGAGGTGGCAAGAATACACAGAAGAACTGTACAAAAAAGATCTTCATGACCCAGATAATCACGATGGTGTGATCACTCACGTAGAACCAGACATCCTGGAATGTGAAGTCAAATGGGCCTTAGGAAGCATCACTATGAACAAAGCTAATGGAGGTGATGAAATTCCAGTTGAGCTATTTCAAATCCTGAAAGATGATGCTGTGAAAGTGCTGCACTCAATATGCCAGCAAATTTGGAAAACTCAGCAGTGGCCACAGGACTGGAAAAGGTCAGTTTTCATTCCAATCCCAAAGAAAGGCAGTGCCAAAGAATGCTCAAACTATCACACAATTGCACTCATCTCACACGCTAGCAAAGTAATGCTCAAAATTCTCCAAGCCAGGCTTCAACAATACGTGAACCGTTAACTTCCAGATGTTCAAGCTGGATTTAGAAAAGGAACCAGAGATCAAATTGCCAACATCTGCTGGATCATCAAAAAAGCAAGGGAGTTCCAGAAAAACATCTACTTCTGCTTTATTGACTATGCCAAAGCCTGTGACTGTGTGGATCACAATAAACAGTGGAAAATTCTGAAAGAGATGGGAATATCAGACCACCTGACCAGCCTGCTGAGAAATCTGTATGCAGGTCAAGAAGCAACAGTTAGAACTGGACATGGAACAACAGACTGGTTCCAAATTGGGAAAGGAGTACGTCAAGGCTGTATATTGTCACCCTGCTTATTTAACTTCTATGCAGAGTACATCATGAGAAATGCTGGGCTGGAAGAAACACAAGCTGGAATCAAGATTGCCCGGAGAAATACCAATAACCTCAGATATGCAGATGACACCACCCTTATGGCACAAAGTGAAGAGGAACTCAAAAGCCTCTTGATGAAAGTGAAAGAGGAGAGTGAAAAAGTTGGCTTAAAGCTCAACATTCAGAAAACGAAGATCATGGCATCTTGTCCCATCACTTCATGGGAAATAGATGGGGAAACAGTGGAAAGTGTCAGACTTTATTTTTCTGGGCTCCAAAATCACTGCAGATGGTGACTGCAGCCATGAAATTAAAAGATGCTTACTCCTTGGAAGGAAAGTTATGACCAACCTTGATAACATATTCAAAAGCAAAGACATTACTTTGTCAACAAAGGTCCGTCTGGTCAAGGCTATGGTTTTTCCTGTGGTCATGTATGGATGTGAGAGTTGGACTGTGAAGAAAGCTGAGCGCCAAAGAATTGATGCTTTTGAACTGTGGTGTTGGAGAAGACTCTTGAGTAGTCCCTTGGACTGCAAGGAGATCCAACAAGTCCATTCTGAAGGAGATCAGTGCTGGGTGTTCATTGGAAGGACTGATGCTGAGGCTGAAACTCCAATACTTCGGCCACCTGATGCGAAGAGTTGACTCATTGGAAAAGACCCTGATGCTGGGAGGGATTGGGGGCAGGAGGAGAAGGGGATGACAGAGGATGAGATGGCTGGATGGCATCACCGACTCGATGGACATGAGTTTGAGTAAACTCTGGGAGTTGGTGATGGACAGGGAGGCCTGGTGTGCTGCAATTCATGGGGTCGCAAAGAGTCGGACACGACTGAGCGACTGAACTGACTGAAATGACTGACTGACGCCTCAGGGATAACCCATTATCTTTGTGCTGAATCAGCGTCATTAGCATGAAATCTTCCTTAGGAAGTTTCTCAAACAGTCATATACATAAGCAATGCAGTGGAATCGTGAAAATCTGCCCACCCCTCCCATCAGCTGTTTCCCTTCTTCTATTATTTTTTTAAAATAATAACTCCCTTGAGACATAATTGACATACTATAAAGTTCATCCTTTTAAAGTGTACTATTCAATGGTTTTCACTATAGCGACAGACTTATATATAACTATCACCTCTATCAATTTTAAAACATTTTCATCATCCCCAAAAGAAACTCCATACCCATTTAGCAGACACTCCTCACTCCCTGTTCCTCTAGCCTCTAGCAACCACTAATCTGTTTTTTATTTCTGTGGGTTTGCCTCCTCTGAGTATTTCACATAAATGGGATTACATAATATGTGACATTTCACTGAGCATAATGCCCTCTGTGTGCATCTATGTCGTCACAAGTGGAAAGAGTTCATTCTTTCTTATGGCTGAGTAATATTCCCTTACACACACAAAGATAAATATATATATTATAATACTGTGTAATAATACAATACATAATACACAATAATACAATACTAAGTGGGAAAGGAATCTGAAAAAGAATCAGTACGTGTATACGTATAACTGAATCACTTTGCTGTATACCTGAAACTAACACAACACTGCTAGTCAACAATACCCCAATATAAAATGAAAATTTTAAATAAATAAATAAACCAAATTAAAGCCATGGGAACTTCTTCAACAACTCACTGGACCTGCTCAGTCTTCTGTGCCGGTGGACGCTGGTCCTGGGAGTGCTCTCTGGCCTTGCTCTTGGATCAATGCATTTAGCACCGCTGTCTGAGTCCAGGCGTCGGGCTTTTAAAGATAAGTGGTTTGCTTGCTATTGTGTGGAGCTTGGACCAAGGGGACTTGGCTAATTGGGAGCCTCAGGCCACAGAACAAATGGCCACATGAAATTATGTCCCTTTGAGGTACTGTTGTAGGCGTTCCTGGTGGCTCAGTGGTAAAAAAATCTGCCTGCGATGCAGGAGCTACAGGAGACACAGGTTCGATCCCTGGGTCAGGAAGATACCCTGGAAGAGGGCATGACAACCCACTCCAGTATTCTTGCCTGCAGAATCCCATGGACAGAGGAGCCTGGTGGGCTACAGTCCTTGGGGTCACAAAGAGTTCGACATGACTGAAGCGACTTAGCATGCACAAGGTAGTTACCTCCCTAGGGTGTTGTAAGAGGTGGGACATTGGGTGGGGACATGCCAGTCTCTGTCCCATGTCTAGGCCTGGGGACAATTCCCCCCCTCTTGGTATTCATTGCTCTGTCTCCCCTCCATCTAAGATACTTGCCTTTTCCCCTCATCCTCAAAGATGACCCAACATAGTCCTGCAACAAATAATATTTGAAAGAATAAGAGTCAAAGATGTAGGCTCTTTTGAGGTTCCTTCTGCTTTCTTCCATATCAACTAATCCCTTTCAGGTGAGAGAACACAAAATCTGGTTTCCTTCTTACAGCCCATGAAGGAAAAATCTACTGGGAACACATTATGAATTAATTGCTCACTAAACTATCTTGCCATAGTATGAGTATGCTTATTAAGATTATTTTTCATGCTACTACTACTATTATTTTTAAACTATTATTCTAAGTAATAGTTGGGAAAATATTTGCCAGTTTGTTGTTGTTTAGTTGCTAAGTCGTGGTCAACTCTTTTGCGACCCCCTGGATTGTGTAGGCCACCAGGCTCCTCTGTCCATGGGATTTCTCAGGCGAGAATACTGGAGCGGGTTGCCATTTCCTTCTCCAGGGTATCTTCCCGACCCAGGGATTGAACCTGTGTTTCTTGCGCCTTCTACATTGGCAGGCGGATTCTTTAGCACTTAGCCACATGGAAAACCCCATTTGCCAGTCTACCCTAAGGTAAATACAGCTTTGATTCAAATCTGAGACCTCAAAAATGTGTCATTCAATATAGATTCTGGCACCTACTGAAACCATGATAAATATTAATTTTCCTTCCAGGATGTTCACTAAGAACAGTTCCTGGTGAGGTGTTAGATATGAAGGGATGACTATTTTTTATTTTTTTAAGATGATGACCAGCAATATACTATTTCTTTTTTTTCAATCGAAGTATGGTTAGTTTACAATGTTGTATTAGATTCTGGTGTACAGAAAAGTGATCCAGTTATATATATATAAAATTTTCAGATTGTTTTTCATTATAGGTAATTACAAGATATTGAGTATAAGGTCCTTGTGTTACATTAAAAATTAAGTATAGTTTCCTGTGCTATAGAGTAGAACCTTGTTATCTATTATCCTTGTAGTACTATGCATATATTAACCCCAAACTCTTAACTTATCATCCTCTCCCCTTCCTCCTTTGGTAACCATGGATTGTTGTCTATGTCTGTGAGTCTGTTTTGTAAGTACATTCATTTGTATTATTTTTTTAGATTCCACACATAAGTGATACTTTACAAGATTTCTTTGACCTACTTCACTTAATATGATAATGTCTAGCTCCATCCATGTTGTTGCAGATAGCATTGTTTCATTTTTTTATATGACTGAGTAACACCACATCTTCTTTATCCGTTTATCTGTTGATGGACATTTATGTTGTTTCCATGTCTTGGCTATAATAAATAGTGCTGCTTGAACACTGAAGTGCATGTATCTTTAGGGCTGACTATCTTTTAAATAAAGAGTGAAAATTCCAGAATTGCATGTATAGTATGACACTATTTTTTTTTCAAAAGCACAAAGCAACAGTATGTGCATGCTACAGGAAAAAAGAAACATTTAGATAAACTTCTGTAAGGATAGACTCTAAGCACACTGAACAGAGGCAGGGAAAGGAAGCCTAGGATTGGCAATGGCAGCTGAACGGGACTTATCCTTACCTGTTACGTTTTCATTGTAAGGAGAAGATATTCATATATTGTGTGTACAATTAAAATCATTTTCCGACAAGTTCACTTATGATTGGAACACAAGTGGATGGCAGAGAAGCCAAGTAGCCCTAAGGAAGGTATGCACAGGGTACGCTTTGCTTTCCTTCTTGGCCCTCAGGTCTCTAATATGGGGTTTCCATAACTACATGAAGTTATGTTTGTTTGTTTGGAAAAGGGACAAGGAGCCTATTTTCTGAAATCCGGGTGACTCACTGCTCCAAATACCAAAGATCTTCACCTTTCTGGGTCTGTTCCAGACCTCCAACAAACTCCTGGCAACCCCTTGTGATGATAACTTGGGAACCAAAAAGGGAGAGATATGTGGTCAATGGAGTGAGAGGGACCCCAAAATATTGGCGAAAAGGCTAGCCAGGTCTGGAGGTGAGGCTTAACTATCTTTACCCTCCAGAGACTTAAAAAATATTTCTTTATTTCTTTGGCAGCGTTGGGTCTTGATTGCAGCACATGGATCTTTGTCGCGCCATCTTTCCTTACGGCACACAAGTGCTCGGGCTTAGTTGCTCTGCGGCATGTGGGATCTTAGTTTCCTGACCAGAGATCGAATTCACATCTCCTGCCTCGCAAGGCAGATTCTTCACCACTGGACCACCAAGGGGGTCCCTCTAGAGACTTCTGCATTTCCTCTTCTGTAACACATTTGATAGATTGCATTTATCTACTCAAACACAGCCTTCATAACACATTCATTTTCTTTTTGGTGTCTTATCTAATGCTACTGATCACATCTGCTGAGGACCATGAGTTTTCTCATGGACCTACTGCACTGAGGTAGCATCACACGGTCCAAAAGCAGAACATGAAACTCAGTGCTGACCGACCCCAGGTTCAGAGCCCCTGCCTCCGTGTCATCTCGGGTGACGTACTTGACATCACTCACTTTTTGTTCTCTTACCTATAAAACGGAGATTAAGTAAACTAGTATCTGTGAACAGATTGAAACAATGCTTTTGGCTTTCATATAGTAGGCACCCAATCCATGTTAGGGTTACATTATCCAGAAAAGATGTTTCTGGCCCTTATCAGTCACAAAATAATACAGAAAGTTACCATTCCTTGAAGCTTTTTGCTGAGAAAAAGCTCACTTTTTATGACCATGAAGTGGCAACTTCTGGCTGAATAATTTCTCTTTCTGACAGTCCATATTTCTTTTCCTTAAAAAACTTTTTTCGTAGCATGTATCACCATCTAACCAACGCTATATGTGTACTTAATTAGCTTTGTTTATTGCCTGTCCCTCCACTAAGACATCAGTTGGATAAGGGCAGTGATTTGTGTCCTTGTTCTCTGCTGCATCTCCAGCAGCTAGCCCAGTGCTGGCACATAAGAGCTCCAGAAAATGTGTTGGATCCATGAACGAATATTCCTAAATTTTCTCCAGGTCTGTATATGGTCCCAACCATGTCAGAACATTTGGAGTCTGAGGAATGATTCTAGTCAAGATAATATATTTTAGCCTCCAGTCTTAGGTCTCTTCTTCAATTTGTTCTTGACCCATATCCACACTAGGCATCTAGCAACGCAGTCTCAAACACAGCTCATTTTCATCATTGCCAAGAAGGTTCTTTTGAAGTGTTGAATCTGGTCATGCCACTCTTTTCTGGAAGAATCTAACATTGCTTCTTGATGGTTAGGTCTCCATGTTACTTTTTTTTTTTTTTTTTTAAATAAACCTACAAACATTTTATTTTTCAAATGTATATAAAGCAAATAGTTTCAAGGGTGTATATACATATGTGTGTGTGTGTGTATATATATATACACATATATATATAAACTTAGGTAATGGGATATACATACATATATATATATATATATATATCCCATTACCTAAGTTTTTAGCAGTTACATTTGAATCTCAAATATCCTTTATGGTCTACCTTGCAAATAATAGTCAAGAATCTATCAGGTCATCAAATTTTCATGCCAGCTTCCCCAGCTACATTTATCTAAAACAATTTTGCTTGTTGATTGGGCCAAGAGCTACTTGCCAGGCTAGAAAATGTTGTGATTACAACAATTATCTTTTTGTTTAAAAATCAAATTCCATGTTACTTTTTTATACCAGTTAGGATGCTCCTAGATGTTTTTAAAACCAGAAACCATACCTCCAACTGGTTTAAACAATGTGGACATGAATCAAATCCAGTAAAGAGTCCAGATATGGAGTAGACAGAATCTGATTGGATCCTGTGGCTCCGCTCCATTGACCTTGGCTAAGTCCTACATAGGTTTCATTCACAGGCTTGTAGAGAGAAAGTAGCTTCAGTGATGGCCTTACTTCCTTACTCAATAACATCCAAAAGAGGTGAGACCAATGTACCTTTTTAAAAATTTATTGAAGTATAGTTGATTTTATGGGTTTCCCAGGTGGCACTAGTGGTAAAGAACCCACCTGCCAATGCAGGAGACATGGGTTCGATCCCTGGGTTGGAAAGATCCCCTGGAGTAGGAAATGGCAACCCACTCTTGCCTGGAGAATCCCATAGACAGAGGAGCCTGGTGGGCTATGTTCTTAGGGTCACAAAGAGTTGAACACAACTGAAGCAACTTAGCACACACATAGTTGATTTACAATATTGTGTGAATTTATGATGTACAGCAAATGGTTCAGTTATACACACCTACTTTTAAATATTCTTGTCCTCTATGGTTTATTACAGGATATTGAATATAGTTCCTTGTGCCACACAGCAGGACCTTGCTGTTTACCCACCCTATGTAGAATAGTTTTCATCTGCTAATCCCAAACTCCCACTCTTTCCTTCCCCTGCCTCTCCTCCACCTTGGCAACCACGAATCTATTCTCTACAGGTGTGTGTCTGTCTCTGTTTCATAGATAGGTTCATTTGGGTTGTATTTTGAATTCCATATGTAAGTGATATCACACAGTATTTGTCTTTCTCTTTCTGACTTACTTCACTTAGTACAATAATTTCTAGGTCCATCCATGCTGTTGCAAATGGCATTATTTTATTGTTTCTTTTTTATGGATGAGTAATAGTCTAGTGTGTGTATATGTATCACATCTTTTTTTGGCTATACTGGGTCTTCACTGCTGCTCGGGCTTTTCTCCAGGTGCGGTGAGCCAGGGCTATTCTCTAGGTGCTTGGACTTCTCACTGTGGCGGCTTCTCTTGTTGTGGAACACGGGCTCCAGGGCACATGGGCTCAGCAGTTGTGGCCTCCGGGCTGCAGAGCACAGGCTCAATGGTTGTGGTGCACAGTCTTAGTTGCTCCATGGTGTGTAGGATCTTCCTGGGCCAGGGATCAAACCTGTGTCTCCTGCCTTGGCAGCTGGACTCTTGACCACCAGGGAAGCCCCTGCCACATCTTGTTTATCCATTTATCTGTCAACGGACATCTATGTTGTTTCCATGGAGAGACAAAGGTATCTGGAGTCCATCTCTCAAACGTCATGAGTCCTTGTCTACCTACCCTCTGGGCTAAGTTGGGTCATTGCCCCTTTTAAAATCAGTCCCTGCCTCTAGGAGAAGACCACACTCTGGCTGACCTAGGTTCAGATTTCCGAATCAATCACTGATATGTAAGATATAATATAGTTGTTTTTTTACCAATCAGGCTCCTCCCTTTCCCTGCTTCCATGGAGCATCAGTGCCTCTAATGGCTTCTGAATGGTTGAGAGGAGGTGGGAAGGGTGTTGAAGGAATAATAGAATCTGCTTTGCAATACATCTCATGGCACCCTCTATACTTTTCCTTCCATTACACAATTGTTTTGAATAAATATTAGTCAATGAATAAAGAAATGAGTTGGGTTTCACCTGCTAAAGATGAAAAAGATATCCAAGAAAACTGGAAGAGCTAAGACTTCTTAAGGTTTATTATAACTAGAGCCTGGGTCTTCTCTTGTGGCTCAGTGGTAAACGATCTACCTGTATAGGAGACCCGGTTTTGATCCCTGGGTCAGGAAGATCCCCTGGAGGAGAGCATGGCTACTCACTCCAGTATTCTTGCCAGGAGAATTCTATGGACAAAGGAACCTGGTGGGCTACAGTCCATGGGGTCCCAAAGAGTTGGACATGGCTGAGCAACTAACAATGTCATACACAGAGCCTAGGGACATAGGGCTGGGAAGAATTTCCAGAAATTAGACCCAGTGAGTGTATCAGTATTCTCCAGAGAAACAGCAATAATAGGATGTATATAGAAAGAGATTTATTATAAGAAATTGGCTCACATGATTATGGAGGCTGAGAAGTCCAGACCTAGGAGAGCCTAGTGTTGTTTCAATCTGAGTCCAAAGCCTGAGAACCAGCTAATGGTGTAAGTTTCAGCCTAAGTCTGAGTCCAAAGGCAGAAGACTGATGTCCCAGCTCAAAAACCATCAAGCAGAGAGAAAGAATTCTTTCTCACTCAGCCTTTCATTCTCTCCAGGACTTCCACAGATTAGATGAGGCCCATCCACCTTGGGGAGGGCAATCTGCTTGTCTCATTATACCGATTCAAATGTTAATCTCATCCAGGAACACACTCACAGACACACCTCATCCAGAAATAACACTTAATCAAATATCTGGGCACTCTTTGCCCCAGTCAATTTGACACATAAAATGAACCATCACAGTGGGCCACAGTCAAATTGCAGAAGGTCTTACATGCCATGATAAAAAGGGTGGGTTTATCCTTTAGTCATTTGACCATTCACACAGTCTTTGATCTCCTGCTCCATGAACTGTGCAAGGAGGTGGGGATAAGATGATGAAATAATGCAGATATGAGCCGTGACCTTTTAAGGAAGAAACGGGACAAATAGTAGCACATGCCCCCCACCCCCCTCCCCCGGTATCTGCAGGGAATTTGTTTCAGGACTCCTTGCAGACACCAAAATTCATGGATGCTCAAGTCTCTTACAAAATGCTGTAGTGTTGCATGTAGCCTACACACATCCTCCCATATACTTTAAATTAGCCTTAGATGCTTGGCGCTCTTATGGATGCAGGTACCATTGGGTACCTTTTTGCAGAGCAAGTTGAAGGTAGCCTTTCTTATCTATGAGCTTCTTGCACTTTTCTGGGAACACTGATGCTGCTTCAGCATTGTCAGTGGGGGTTTCCCCTGCCCCCATCTTTAAGTTCTTGAGCCTGTAGTGCTTCACAAAGCCAGCCAGCCAAACCCTACCATCCTGCATCTTCCTCTCACTCTCTTTGAGCCCCTCCCATAACCTCTATGCTCACAGAGGCTGGATGCTTTTTCATGCATAAGTTTGCCACCATCGGGAACATGTTTCTATGACACATCTTCTGACCACACACTTGATGCTTGCTCAGTCTTTGCAAGTACCTTGTTATGGAGCAGAGACCGTTTTTGCCATGGTAGGGCCAGCACTGACTCTTCCACAAATTTCGGCTTTTTTCGCATCTCTGTATAAATGCTTGGTTTGTTCTTAGCAACCTGACTCCTACTTCGGCAAGCCTCATGCCGCTTTTCGAAAGATTAAGATTTCTGTTTTCTTGTCGAGAGATGGCACTTTATGCTCCCTCTTAGCCTTTGAGGGATTGCTTTGACCACTTAATTGCTCTTTAGAAGCTATTTTTTCCTTCACAAAAACAAAGAGTTCACCTAACACAGGGAGCGAGGGAACGAACGGTGAGGTGAAGGA
The DNA here is from genome assembly GCF_002263795.3 of Bos taurus. Classification (NCBI taxonomy): domain Eukaryota; kingdom Metazoa; phylum Chordata; class Mammalia; order Artiodactyla; family Bovidae; genus Bos; species Bos taurus. The sequence continues at coordinate 22,341,513 of NC_037352.1, read as the reverse complement.
TGCTCAAACAAGGAGCACTGGAGAGACTCTGAGGACCTGTAAGGGGCCCTGAGGCTGCAACAGGGCAGAGCTACACATCACTGCATTCGTGTGGATTCAGAGTAGTGCTCCGTATGCAGCAAATTCAAGTGTTGCTTTTTGGAACTTTCTGGAATAATTTTTTTTCAATTACTTTCCATCTGAAGTTGGTTGAATCCACACGTGTGGAACCCAGATACAGAGGGCTGACTGTAGAGACACTGGATAGCTAATTATCTAGATGCCATCTCCTCTGAGAAGGTCTCTCTCACTGCTCACCCATTCTCCAGGGGGAGCCAGTCTATCCCACCTCTGGGCTCATACGGTCCCCTGAGGTAGGTAATAACACAACAGGTCTAAGAACGCTCCTGAGTGCATGCATTCACTTGGGTAGACCTCAAACAGCTCTATGTGATGGACATCAGGATTGTCCGTCCCCTTTTAACAGAGAATATAAGGAGCTTGGGGTCTCCCTGGTGTCTCAGTGGTTAAAAAAAAAGAAAAAAAATCCATCTGCCAATGCAGGAGACACAGATTCGATCCCTGTGTCAGGAAGATCCCCTGGAGAAGAAAATGGCAACCCACTCTGTTATTCTTGCCTGGGAAATCCCATGGACAGAGGAGTCTGGAGGGCTACAGTCTATAGGGTCACAAAAGAGACAGACATAACTTAGTGACTAAACAATGACAACAACATAAGTAACTTCCCTGGAAACACAGAGCCAGTAAGTGGTAGAGCTGAGGTCTGAACCCACCAGTCCCACTCCAAAGAGCAGGCTCCTCAACATCACACTAGGTAACGCCCTTGATTGGGTGTCAGCATCATCCCCATTTTATAGATGAGAAGACTGAGGCTCAGGCTAGGATGTGCCTAACGCCACAGAGTTTAGGAGCTGAACCTGAAAGCAGACAGGTGGCCGAGACTGAGCTTCTTCCCATCACGCCTCCACACCAGCCCTGAAAATGCCTCTGTGGAGGCATCATGGTGTATAGTGTTTAGTTACTTCCACGTCTCTCTCTGTTCTCTAAGAGAGAGACTCCTCAAGACCAAAGAAAGACTTAATCCAGTCCCCTCCGTTTCTTCAACTCCAGCACAGTTTGGGCATTTAATCCAATATGCAAATGTGTGCTGAATGAATGAAATGAAGAATGAATGAATAATCGTTAGGGAAGTTCCCAGACCCAGGGTAGGGCCTGTGCTCGAGGGGGTTTGGAAATATTCTCAGCAAACTGGCGATGTGTGTGAGCCTGTTTCCTTAACCTCAGGAAGAAACAAAACCCTTGAAAAGGAAGAAAGAAAATGGGGCGTAACAAGGATTCCGGGCTGGATTCCATGACGTCACCCTTAAGTTGGGTGTCTGGACTGGTAAACAAAGGCTCTTGTGACAGGGGCCCTGGCTGGCCACTCGGCCGCGCTGGGGAGGCAGGGAAAGCGGCCTGCCTCAACGCTGGCCTCCACCCCAGCTTTAGCCCAGGCGCCTCTGCATTCAGCAGGTATCTCGTCCAAGGGAAAACCAGGACAGGAAATCACGTTGCCATGGAGACCAGAGAGGCCCTTCCAGACACAGGGGAAAATAAACACGTTCTGGTTGGACTTAACCCCCACGAAGCCAGGGTGGTCTCACCACCTAGTCTGAGAGGTCCTGGTTTTCCTTAGAAACAGCCAGTGGCCTCTCCTCCAAGGACTGAGTGACAATTCCAGCCCACTCGGGGTCCCTGGGCCAGGGTCACCGCAGGGCTGAAGGAGGAAGCCATTTTTCTGCCCTGATCTAAGACCTCCATCTCCTTCACAGCTCAGGGCTCCCTGCTGACAAGGACTGACATTGCATATGGTGCTTGCTGGGTGCCAGGCAAGATCTATTAACTCCCCCAATCCCCATGACAACCGCTGAGGGAGGCCTTGTGTTACTCTCATATCTATTTTACTGATGAGAGAACTGAAGCACAGAGGCACTGTGACTCACCCAAGGTCATCAGATAGTTGATGTTGGCACCAGATTTGATGGACTTGGAGAGTTCTTTGGCAACAGTGTATAGCACTTAAGAAGACAGCACTTTGGGAATTCCCTGGCGGTCCAGTGGTTAGGACTCCATGCTCACTGCCGAGGGCCTGGGTTCAATTCCTGGTCAGGGAACTAAGATTCTACAACCCACATGGTGCAGCCAAAAAAAAAAAGAGAGAGAGAGAGACAGGACTTTGGAACCTCCAAAATTAGCTGTGTGACCTTGAGCAAGTTAATTATTGTCTCTGAGCCTCAGTTTCCCCACCTACTTGAAGCACTGTTTTAGGATTACATTCAATGCACATTTACTGAGCACGTACTGCATACTAGACACTATGTTGGGCCTTGAAAGTACAGTGGGATGGAAGACAAACATGATTCCAGGATCAAGCAGCTTGTAGATGGACAGAAGGAAGTGCCCCTCCCCCCTCCCCCCCCACCCCCCAACCCCGCCCTGCACACTTCCCGGAGCTCTGAGGCAGGAAGGAGTTGGCCCCTTGGAAAAACTGGAAGAAAGCCAGAAGGGCTGCAGTTCGGCCGTAGGTTTCCCTCTAATTGGAAGAGGTGGGGTTTGAGCCGAGGCCTGATGCTGTGTGATTACAGAAGAAAGTCAGGTTTCAAGGGCACTGTCAGGGGTCAGTCCTGCCTAAAGGGGTCTAGACTAGTGGTTCGCTAGCCAATTCCAGATGAAGAACTAAGTTTGGCCAGTCTGCTTGTTTTTGTATGGGCCTGCCAACTAAAAATGGCATTTACATTTTTAAGTCATTGAAGAAGAATTCGAAAAAATATTACTCTCTGACATGTGAAAATTATGTGAACTTCAAATTTCCGTGTCCATAAATAAAGTTTTATTGGAACGCAGCCATGCTCACGTTGATGGAGGGGGCTCTGGTCACTCTGGTGCCAAGCCAAGGGGTTGAGTAGTTGGGACAGAGATGTATGGCCTATGGAGCCGAAAATACTGAATGCTTAACTCCTGATGGAAGGAAGTTTCCGAGCCCTGGACAAGACGTCTCTGGCTTTGGGTGGTGATGGTGGTTTAGTCGCTAAGTTGGGTCTGACTCTTGAGACCCCATGGACTGTAGCCCACCAGGCTCCTCTGTCCATGGGATCCTCCAAGAATATTGGACTGAGATGCCATTTCCCTCTCCAGGGGATCTTCCTGACCCAGGGATTGAATCTGGGTCTCCTGCATTGCAGGCGAATTCTTTACCGACTAAGCCACCTGGGAAGTCCCTGGCTTTGAGTAGCAGGGTGTAATTAGGGACAGATTGTGCATCAGGACCTTTGAAGGGCAGTGAGGCCAGGAAGCAGCAGTTCCCTGTGAGTTAGAGGTGATGCAGGTAACAAGGTGCTGGGTACCACAGGTGTTCACGCCTGACGTCCTCACCATGGTAGGTTAAGATGATGGTTCTTGCTTCACACACGAAGAAAAGGACCGATGTCCTCGGGACCCACCCAGGGTTATGCAGCTGGTAGGGACAGGGTCAGGATTTGAACACGGGCAGTTTGTACCCCACCACCTCTCAGGTGGCTTCAGTGATGAGACAGGTTTCCCTGGGGATGCCATGCTAGACTTGCAGCTGACTTGGGCTACCAACTTGCCTGTCCCAGCAGCTGCAGGAGAGTCTTCTGTGGCCACCCCAGCACCTGTGGTCCTGCTTTGTATTCAGGGACTTTCTTCTTCTTCTTCTTATTTTTTGGCTGCACAGGATCTTTGTTGCTGCTCGTGGACTTTCTGCAAGCAGGGACTGCTCTTCATTGGGTTGCACAGGCTTCTCTCGTTGAGGACCACAGGCTCAATAGTTGTGGCACCAGGCTTAGTGGTTCCGAAGCATCTGGGCTCCTCCTGGACCAGGGATGGAACCCGTGTCCCCTGCATTGGCAGGTGGATTCTTAACCACTGGACCACCATAGGGGAGTCCCTGGACTTCACTATTTGACAAAGTCTTTGTGGTGACTACCGTCTGCTTGCCCTCAGGAGCAGGTTCCTTAGATTTAACAGCATAGGGCTTGAGACCCCTCCAGAACTAGTTGCATGACCTTGGGCAAGTTAATTATTTCTCTGAGCTTTAGTTTCCCCTTGGGATATAAATGACTACCTTGAAGGAAATTGTTGTGAGAGTTAAATTCAGGAACACACTTATTGAGCACTTACTGTTTGCTGTATACCTTGTGCTTTTGGGAGGCCAAAAAAAAAAAAAAGGACTATTCAAAGGGCTCCCTTACTCAGGGGCTTCCCATTGGTTTTGACCACTAGGGAGCCCCAGAAGGTAAGGAAGTTGGGAGGATTTAATCTCCAGCTTGCACCCTGCTGGGTGGTGGCTCCTTAGGGTCACAGCTCCTGCATGGCGGTCTTCACCCCATGGGCTTCTCAGTCTCCAGGTTATAGTAGCCACTCTTGCCTTTCAGGTTTAGAGGTGATAAAACAACCCAATGTAATTAGTCCCTGGGGATACTTATGGTTTTTCTGATGCACTGTCCTCCCTTGGAAAGAGTTTCTTAAATGCCCCTTAAATTACCCGATTTGAGTGTGCCTACACTTTCCTGCTGGGACCCTGACTGGCACACTCTTCATTTAAATTAATTTTCCAAGCATGGTGGGCGCATTATATCCTGCCCAGTCTCACAAAAGATCTGTGGGGAATCTCTCCAGTTCCCCAACACAATATTTGTAATTGAAAACCCCATCACAACTTTATGTCATAGATGAATTATATCCCATACTGGTGAGGGTGTTGGGGAATAGATATTTTTATACACTGATGGGTAGGAATGTAATGTGGTAAAGACCGCTGCTATTGCTGCTGCTAAGTCGCTTCAGTCGTGTCCGACTCTGTGCGACCCCATAGACGGCAGCCCACCAGGCTCCTCTGTCCCTGGGATTCTCCAGGCAAGAACACTGGAGTGGGTTGCCATTTCCTTCTCCAATGCATGAAAGTGAAAAGTGAAAGTGAAGTCGCTCAGTCGTGTCCGACTCCTAGCGACCTCACGGACTGTAGCCCACCAGGCTCCTCCATCCATGGGACTCTCCAGGCAATAGTACTGGAGTGGGTTGCCATTGCCTTTTCTGGTGGTAAAGACTAAATACAGGTAAATTTGGCAACATGTTTCAAAATTTTGTGACCCCTTGGACTGTAGCCCACCAGGCTCCTCTGTCCATGGGATTTTCCAGGCAAGAATACTGGAGTGGGTTGCCATTTCCTACTCCAGGGGATCCTCCCAATCCAGGGATCGAACCCATGTCTCTTGTATTTCCTGCATCAGCAGGCAGATTCTTTTACGACTGCACCACCTGGGAGTCTCTAATTTAAAAATATCCCTTTGATCTAGTAACTTCATCTTCAGGAATTTATCTCAAGAAAATAATCATACAAGTGTGAAGCGATGTTCTGTTGTATTAATAGTCAAACCAATCATCTATTGGTAGTTGATGAGATAAATTAGTTCACTCAGTGGATATTTTTTGAATGCCTACCAAGCTTCAAGCACTGTTCTAGCCCCTAAGGATCTAAAGGTAGGCAAGTCTGTTGAAGTCTTGTGCTTGTGGAGGTTATATATTAGCAGTTGCATTAATTACAGCACATGTATATAATGAATGATATGCAACACGACAACAAAATTAGTAGCTCCAGATGTATAAGTATAGAAAGATGCTCATGATGTATGATTAATAGAAAGAAAATCTGGCTACAGAACAGGAAGTAAAATAGGATCCTATTTTTATTTAATTGATTTAAAAGAAAATATGGAATATGAAACAAATTGTTAATAATTATTGATTGAGACAATGAGGTAATCATGACCTTTCATTTTCTATTTTATGCATCTATATTATTTGAGTTTTATTAGAATAAGCTTTACCAATTAAAAAAACTATTTTCGCTGGAAATATATAATCCCTATCTCCTGGAACAATATAATCTCTAAGCCTCTAAATCTCTAAGTAAAGTAATATTTATTTTTTTAGGGACTTCCCTGGTGGTCTAGTGGTTAAGAATCCAACTTCCGATGCAGGGGATGTGGGCTAGATCCCTCGTTGGGGGACTAAGATCCCACATGCCATGGGCAGCTAGAGAGCCTGTGTGCTGCAATAAGAGAAGCCAGAGAGCTGCAACTAGAGAGAAGTCACCATACAACCACACCTAGAGAAAGCCCATGTGGCAACGAAGAGCCTGCACATTAAAAAAATAAAGTAGTGTTTACTTTTTTTCATAGCAAAAGTTATACCTAAATACATTCTTTGTGTTAAAATTTCTAGACATACAGGCAAAGTTTAAGTTCTTCTTAACCACACCCAGGGAGGCATGCTATGACTTGATATGTTTACCTCCAGACTCATTTCCAGATATGTACATACATTTACTTGTAGCTACAGAAATATATTGTGTATTGAGGTGTTTTTTTTTCTTTTACAAGAATGATATCCTACAATAAGCCTTCTTTTGTTTCCTAAGATTTATTTATTTATGGCTGTGATGGGTCTTCATTGCTATGAGCAGGCTTTCCCTAGTTGTGGCAAGTAGGGGCTACTCTTCATTGAGGTACTTGGGCTTCTCATTGCAGTGGCTTCTTTTGTTGAAGAGTATGGGCTCCAGGCTCACAGGCTTTAGTAGCTGTGGCATATGGGGTCAGTAGTTGCAGCTCATGGACTAAGTTGATTCTCGGCATGTGGGATCTTCACAGGCCAGGTGTCGAACGTGTGTCCTCTGCATTGGCCAGGTAGATTCCTATCCATTGGGCCATCAGGGAAGCCCTACAATAGGTTTTGTTCTTCACCCTGCTTTCTAAAATTCAATGTTGTAAATGCCTTACATTATAACCAATAGATTGACTTCATTTCTCTTAACCATTCCATAGTATTCATAGCATGGTTAAACCAAATTAATTTAGGACCTTAGAAGGTTTAGAGCATGCAGTTTAAAATTGAGCCCTAGGTCATATATGACTTATCTATTTTTACACAATAAATTACCCCAGAATTTAGCAGCTTAAAACAAATTATTTACTATCTCACAGAATCTGTGAATAAGAATCTTTCACAAGTCTGCACTCAATGTGTTAGCCAGGACTGTGGTCTCATCTGATGGCTCAAGTGAGGGAGAATCCACTTCTGAGCTCACACACATGCTTGTTGGCAAGCCTCTTCGATGCCTGTCGGCTAGAAGGTCTTCCTCAGTTCCTCGTCAAGTGGATCTTCCCAGAATCCAGCTCACAACATAGTAGCTGTCTTCCCTCAGAGACAGCAAGCAAGAGAATGCATGAGAAATGGAAGCCAGAGTCTCTTTGTCACCAAATCTTAGAAGTGGGCTTCCCCGGTGGCTCAGACAATAAAGCGTCTGCCTGCAATGTGGGAGACCCGGGTTCCATCCCTGGATCGGGAAGATCCCCTGGAGGAGGAAATGCTAACTCCAGTACTCTTGCCTGGAAAATTTCCATGGACTGAGGAGCCTGGTAGGCTACAGTCCACGGGGGTCGCAAAGAGTCAGACACGACTGAGCGACTTCACTTTCTTTCTTAGAAGTGACATCCTATCACTTTTGCTATATTATATTCATTTGAAATAATTCACTAGATCCAGCCCACATGCAAGGATGAGGGGATTATACAAGGGCAGGGATATCAGAGGATAAGAATCGCTGTGGGCCATCTTGGCCATTACCTACTCTGGGAAAATAAGCAACCACAAGAACAATGGATATGATGAAAGATAATAGAGGAAGCACAAGTAATTCAAGGCAGGAGCTTCTTAACGACTTATCCATTCATTCCACAAGTATGTACTGAGCCCAGCCAACGTGTTTCATGCCCAGACACTATTCTAGGTTCTGAGGATAAAATGGTAAACAAGACAGACCAAGCTCAGGCTCTCATGGAGTTTATAGTATAGCAGAGGCAAGCAAGGCAACTAGAGAGATAGTGAGCATAGGAAACAAGACAGTGGTCGTGTAATTCATGAGCGGTTTAATAGGTAGACTCACCACAGTCTGCTGGGGAACTGGATGTGATGAGGGAGCGGGAGGGAAGAGTTGAAGATGATTCCCATGTTTCAAGGTTAGGCAGTTGATAGACCCTGGTATCTTGTCCAGGGGGAAGAAAACTAGAGGGCAAATAGACTTAGGGAAGGACAATAAGCTCAGTGTTGGATGTGATGAGGTTAAGGAATCTCGGGGACAACCAGGTGATACTCAGGAGGCAATTGGACACCAATCTAGCAGCTCAATGGGCTTCCCTGGTGGCCCAGATGGTAAAGACTCTGCTTGCAATGTGGGAGACCCGGGTTCGATCCCTGGGTTGGGAACATCCTCCGCAGAAGGGAATGGCAACCAACTCCAGTATTCTTGTCTGGAGAATTCCATGGATAGAGAAGCCTGGAGAGCTACATGGGGTCACAAAGAATCAGACACAACTGAGCGACTAAAACACACACACACACACACACACATTAGCAGCTCAGCAGGGATGCCCAGACTCGAGACAGAAAGGCATCAAGGGAAGTTTCCCTAGTTGTCCATTGGTTAAGAATCCACCTTCCAATGCAGGGGATGAGGGTTTGATCCCCAATCAGGAATTAAGATTCCACATGCCGTGGGGCAACTAAGCCTGCAAGCTACAACTACAGAGACCGCACACTCTGGAGCCCACACGCTACAACTACTGAGCCCAAGCACCACAGTGAAGATCCTGAGTGCTGCAACTAAGATCGGATGCAGCCAAGTAAATAAATACATATTTTTAAAAAAAATAATCAAAAGTTGTCTTGAAAAAAGGTTTAGAAAAGATAAAAAGGGGTTTCCCAGGTGGCACTAGTGGTAAAGAACCCACCTGCCAATGCAAGAGACATAAGAGACACGAGTTTGATCCCTGGGTTGGGAAGATCCCCTGGAGGAGGGCATGACAACCCACTCCAGTATTCTTGCCTGGAGAATCCCATGGACAGAAGAGCCTGGCAGGCTATGGTCCATAGGGTCGCAAAGAGTCGAAAACGATTGAAGCAGCTTAGCATGCATACATTGTCTAAGGTAAAAGAAGTGCTTAAAAAAGACACACACACACACAAAAACCACATCAGTGGTGTAGTGGTGATATTTGCATGTGTGCTAAATCATTTCAGTGGCATCCGACTCCTTGTGACCCTATGGACTGTAGTCCACCAGGCTCCTCTGTCCATGGGATTCTCCAGGCAAGAATGCTGGAATGGGTTGCCAGGCCTTCCTCCAGGGGATCTTCCTGACCTGGGGATCAAACCCTCACCTCCTCTGTCTCCTGCACTGGCGGGAGGGTTCTTCACCACTAGCACCATGTGGGAAGTCCCCAATGGTGATATTTAAGCCACACTAATAAATGGAGAAAGGAAAAAAGGGCTAGTGGAGCCCTGAGAAATAGGAACGTCTCTAGGGTGGGTAAAAGGAAAGAGAAGCCAAAAAGAGAGAGAAGATTAAGAAACAGAGAGCCACGAGGAAGCATCACGGATTCTGCAGAAGAGAACTGGAAGAAAGAGGAGTGAACAGCTTTGTTTAACCCAGTCAAGATGTCCCCCTTGGGGCAAAGAGAAGGTCATCAGTGACCATGATGAGAAGCACTTCAGAAGTGTGGAGTGGGAAGGCGAGAAGGTTGAGAAGTGACTGAGGGATGGGGAAGTACAGACAGTGCAAGTAAACCATTCTTGAGTTGTTGTTTTTTTTTTAATCCCATTGGCACGTAGATGAATACTGAGGCATTACCCGAATTAAACATCTACCCTTGACACTATTAAGTCTCTAGGAGGCTGTCAGCTCTTCTTGTCTCATTCAGTCCTAATACTCTGGTTGTAAATAGCTCCATTAGGCAAGAAGGATAGAACTGCTTTGGATGAGTGGGGGAAGGAGTAGAAAGGAAAGTCAGAGAGGAGGGGCATACCTGTCTGGACTGTGAAGTTGTGCAGCCTCCGTCAACGGAGAAGCAGAGGTTTCCAGGAGTGAAAAGGTTGAGGTGCTGGGAAGTCCTAGATTCCTCACGGTACTCAGTGTCTCCTATCTAAACAGAATCTCCTTCCAAAGCCAAAGTGTGTCCATATCCTTTAGCAAGATGGATTTTTTTTTTTTTTGCATTGCACAGCAAGTGGGATCTTAGTTCCCCAACCAGGGATCAAACCCAGGTCCCCACAGTGAAACTGGAGTCATACTGCCTGGACCTCCAGGGAATTCCCCGAAAGATGGAATCTTAGGAAATTCAGGCATTTACGAAGTAGGAAGAATCTCAGCTTTTCTCAGGCAAAGTATCTTTTTGGATGTCTGCAGGGTCAGTTTGTTCTTTCTGTCTAGAAAAGGCCTTGCTTCTTTAACTTTTCTTCTTCCCTTTGGGATCAGAAAATTGCCTAACACTGGTGGTGTTGGCTGGAGAGTTGGAATGAATTGAGGGACATGGCTCCTCTGGCAGTCTTTTCATCACCTTTCCTGCAATTCTTTCGAAAAATGTTTACTTCATGTAATTGTTCAGATTTAAACCAAACTGTGTATGTGTGTGTATGTGTGTTGGGTGGCATGAGAAGTGTTTTAAGACAAATAGTGGGTAAAAAGCTTCCTTTGCACGTGTATCCTTCTGTCATGATACTGAACGATTTGTCTGCTTTTATGCGTCACTCTGTTGCAATGGAGAAGAAAGGATGTCCCTGCCTCCACCTGCAATCCAGGCTCTGTTACTTGCAAAGTCCCTTTCTAATTGGGCTCCTGCTGGCTCAGATGGTAAAGAATCTGCCTGCAATGCAGGAGACCTGGGTTTGATCCCTGGGTGGGGAAGATCCCCTGGAAAAAGGAATGGCTACCCACTCCAGTATTCTTGCCTGGAGAATTCCAAGGACAGAGGAGCCCAGCGGGGTACAGTTCTTGGGGCTGCAAAGAGTCAGACATGACTGAGCGACTAACACTATGACATTTACTTTTGTAACTAGTCCCAAATTACTAATCCCACCCAAGAAAACTGGCACCTTGCTGTTTGTGGACACACTGAATCACCTGATACTATTTCACTTTTGAATCACAAGTTGGAAAGAAAAGGTAGACCATTTAAGAACAGTAACATTTGACCTGAATCAACCTTCTATTGAGAAGAGATGCCCAGGGCTGGGAAATCTGAGAACTAACTTGCCATTGGGATTTTCTTGTCCACTTGCTTTCCAAACAATCATATCTAAATAGCTGTTTTGCTTTTATCATGTGTGACCTCCCATTTCATTTTATTGATACGTGTTCAAACACTACTTGCATTTAGAAAACAGGTACGTTTTGCAAAATGTGACTGTCAATAATACTGATTTATAATCTGTAGAATTTACTCCTTGGGAGAGACTCATCCAGGTCTGATGTGATGGTCCTCAACCAGATTTTCAGCATCTATAACGTGCACCTTCGAGGCAATTTGTGTAGCTCCTTCCATTTTCTCCTCCTCCCTGTGATAATGCTTCTGGGGACTGAATCAATGCTACGTTATATCATTACTCTTAGTATTAAAGATTCCCAGCCAGTTCTTTTCCACTGCACTGAATTCAGAAGCTCCACTGTTATTTTTTCACTTCTTGACCTATTTCCTCTACCTTTCCCAAGTTCTTCTCTAGTTGCATTGATACAACTTTCTCCTGTGTTATCTCTGCTTTTCCTGCTTCCAAAAAGGTTTTTGTTAAGTAGACGTTTTGTTAAATTTTCCTTTGTATCTGCCTCTTTTTTTCAGTCTTGGTCTATTATCTCATTGAGTGTAGACCATTTTTCAAACATGCTGCCTTCTTTGAAGTAAGTCTTTGTATCAGGAGAAACATTTTCTTCTGAGCTCTTTTGCCTAGGTAATTTATCTCATGCTATTAAATATTTTCATAAGTCCCAAGATTTTGTTTTTATTCATTAATAGTATATTAATTAGTTTAATTTGATCTATATATGTGTTGCTGGAATGCTGTTAGATTGAATAGATATTTCAACCAACATTTGGAGCAGGAGGGCAGAAGGTCACTAACTGTTTCTGTAGGATATTCAAGACTAGACCCTACATTACTTTATTCAGAATCTCTGAAACTTAGTGCTTGGCTCTCAGTAGTTGTCAAAACTTGCTGGGTGATTTTGTTGTACAACTGAGGTGAGAACCACTGCTTATTAAGGATAAGTGGCTTATTAAGGATCGGTAGAAGCTAAAAACACCCAGCAAAGCTAGCAACATAGCGCTGAATTCTGACCAAAGCATGTGGCACCAGTGGTAAAGAACCAGACTGCCAATGAAGGAGATGTAAAAGACTCAGATTCGATCCCTGACTCATGAAGATCCCCTGGAGGAGAGCAGCCCACTCCAGTATTCTGGCCTAGAGAATCCCATGGACAGAGGACCCTGATGGGCTACAGTCCACAGGGTCACAGAGTTGGACAAACTGAAGTGTGATGGACAGGGAGGCCTGGTGTGCTGCGATTCATGGGGTCGCAGAGTCGGACACGACTGAGCGACTGAACTGAACTGAAGTGACAGCACGCACGCATGTACAGATAAAGCAATGAAGATGCTTATGAAATTCCAGTCTATTATAACTTCATTTTCTTAAAATGAGAAAGCGACAAATCTCAGCAGGAGCCTTTAGGCTTATTGCTAAGGCTAGTGTTGAAAGTAAATTTTGGACACAGTGCTTTTAAAAAGAAATACTTTTGATATTGTTGCTCATGTTGATGTTGTTTTGATATCACAGATGTTTTTTAAAGGCTACAAAAATTATAGTGCATATTCCTGACTCCCTTTCTGAGGTTGTTTTATGTTTTGATGGTATCTGATGCCAGGCTTTGCTGCTAAGAATAACGTAGTCTAAAGTGGGTTGCAATGTAAGGAGCACATAAGTGGGGACTTTGGTCTGTTTTCATTCACAACTGCATTTTTTACTGGGTGAACATCACATAGTGGTCTTGCAAAAATATTTCTTGAGTGAGTTGTTGAAGGGTTGTTTCACTGCTTGGGTGAGTGGAATTCTCCCTCCGCCACCACCTGTTTTCCTTACCTTTGCCTGAGACATGGCCCTTGCAAAAGGAACCCTCTGACATCCTTAGGTGAGCAAGGCTCTGTCCTCTCTCTGGGAAGGCAGCAGAGCCATGATCCTAGGATGTGAACTTTGAAACCTGGTGGCTCAGATCTGAGTTTGCTTCTGAGGCAGCAGAGCCATGATCCCAGGATGTGAACTTTGAAACCTGGTGGCTCAGATCTGAGTTTGCTTCTGACACCTAATAGCTGTATAATCTTTGGACTTCGGCAAGTTACTTAAGCTTTCTTTTCTATACTCTCTCACAATCTTACTATACAAATTTTCACAGATACAGAAAAGTTGGAAGAATAGTACAATTATATACTAATATATGATATATGATAAACATAATAGTAATATATGATGTGCTATTTTTTAAGATTTTTTTTTTTTTTTGAGGTGGACCATGCCATGCTGCAGTCCATGGGGTCACAAAAAACCGGACATGACTTACTGACTGAACAAAAACAATTTTTAAATTCTTTATTGAATTTGTTACAATATTTTCTCTGTTGTATGCTTTGGTTTTTTTGGCTGCAAGGCATGTGGGATCTTAACTCCCAGGTCAGGGATCGAACCCACACCTCCCTGCACTGGAAGTTGATGTTTTAACCACTGGACAGTCAAGGAAGTCCCTGTACCATTGATGACCCAATAATGAACCACCTAGATCCAACATTTGTTAATATTTTGCTATATTTTCTAGGTTTGCCACGCATGCATATGTACAAGGATTACATATTAATAATTAAAAAAAAATCTTTGTCCTAGGTTCATGGCACACAGCCCCTAACACCCTTGGAACTCTGGAGGGATGAGTGTCTTTTGTATGCTAATGAGATGACTGGTGCGTAGGGGCCTTTATATAGCTTCAGGATGGGTACTGGTCCTCAGAGAGACCTAGTCTTGAGGACAGGGTTGGAAATAGCAGCATCACCTTTCTCCTGGGAAAAGAGAGGTGCTAGAGATATGAGTTAATCACCAATGACCAATGATTTAATAATTTCTGCCTGTGTAAGGAAACCTCCATAGAAACCTCTGAATGATGGCGTTCAGAGAGCTTCTGAGTTGGTGAACACATCAACAATCACATCAATGTTCGTGAACATCTCAATGCTAGGAGAGGGCACCCAACATATGGAGAGAGCATATATCTCCTCAATATATGGAGAGGGCATCCACCCTGCCCTATTCATATCTTCCATTTGGCTGTTCCTGAGTTGTATAAGAAAGACTGGGGATCTCTTCAAGAAAATCAGAGATACCAAAGGAACATTTCTTGCAAAGATGAGCTCGGTAAAGGACAGAAATGGTATGGACCTAACAGAAGCAGAAGATATTAAGAAGACATGGCAGAAATACACAGAAGAACTGTACAAAAAAGATCTTCACGACCAAGATAATCACGATGGTGTGATCACTGACCTAGAGCCAGACATCCTGGAATGTGAAGTCAAGTGGGCCTTAGAAAGCATCACTATGAACAAAGCTAGTGGAGGTGATGGAATTCCAGTTTAGCTATCCCAAATCCTGAAAGATGATGCTGTGAAAGTGCTACACTCAATATGCCAGCAAATTTGGAAAACTCAGCAGTGGCCACAGGACTGGAAAAGGTCAGTTTTCATTCCAATCCCAAAGAAAGGCAATGCCAAAGAATGCTCAAGCTACCACACAATTGCACTCATCTCACACGCTAGTAAAGTAATGCTCAAAATTCTCCAAGCCAGGCTTCAGCAATATGTGAACCGTGAACTTCCTGATGTTCAAGCTGGTTTTAGAAAAGGCAGAGGAACCAGAGATCAAATTGCCAACATCCACTGGATCATGGAAAAAGCAAGAGAGTTCCAGAAAAACATCTATTTCTGCTTTATTGACTATGCCAAAGCCTTTGACTGTGTGGATCACAATAAACTGTGCAGGTTAGGAAGCAACAGTTAGAACTGGACAAGGAACAACAGACTGGTTCCAAATAGGAAAAGGAGTACGTCAAGGCTGTATATTGTCACCCTGTTTATTTAACTTCTATGCAGAGTACATCATGAGAAATGCTGGACTGGAAGAAACACAAACTGGAATCAAGATAGCTGGGAGAAATATCAATAACCTCAGATATGCAGATGACACCACCCTTATGGCACAAAGTGAAGAGGAACTCAAAAGCCTCTTGATGAAAGTGAAAGTGGAGAGTGAAAAAGTTGGCTTAAAGCTCAACATTCAGAAAACGAAGATCATGGCATCTGGTCCCACCACTTCATGGGAAATAGATGGGGAAACAGTGGAAACAGTGTCAGACTTTATTTTTCTGGGCTCCAAAATCACTGCAGATGGTGACTGCAGCCATGAAATTAAAAGACGCTTACTCCTTGGAAGGAAAGTTATGACCAAACTAGATAGCATATTCCAAAGCAGAGACATTACTTTGCCAACAAAGGTCCGTCTAGTCAAGGCTATGGTTTTTCCTGTGGTCATGTATGGATGTGAGAGATGGAGTGTGAAGAAGGCTGAGTGCCGAAGAATTGATGCTTTTGAACTGTGGTGTTGGAGAAGACTCTTGAGAGTCCCTTGGACTGCAAGGAGATCCAACCAGTCCATTCTGAAGGAGATCAGCCCTGGGATTTCTTTGGAAGGAATGATGCTAAAGCTGAAACTCTAGTACTTTGGCCACCTCATGCGAAGAGTTGACTCATTGGAAAAGACTCTGATGCTGGGAGGGATTGGGGGCAAGAGCAAAAGGGGACGACAGAGGATGATGGCTGGATGGCATCACTGACTTGATGGATGTGAGTCTGAGTGAACTCCGGGAGTTGGTGATGGACAGGGAGGCCTGGTGTGCTGCGATTCATGGGGTTGCAAAGAGTCAGACACGACTGAGTGACTGATCTGATCTGATCTGAGTTGTATAATATTGTTTTTTGAAAATTCTTTTCAACTTTCCCTTACAGTACTTGTTGACTATCTGTCTCGTGCTGGTATTTAGCCTTAGATGGAGTTTACCACCTGCTTTTTAGCTGCTAAGTCATGTCCAGCTCTTTTGCAACCCCATGTACTATAGCCCGCCAGGCTCTTCTGTCCACGGTATTTCCCAGGCAAGAATACTGGAATAGGTTGCCATTTCCTTCTCCAGGGGATCTTCCTAACCCAGGGATTGAATCCACGTCTTCTGTGTTGGCAGGTGGATTCTCTACTGCTGAGCCACCAGGGAAGCCCGTCCTGTTTAATAAGTCCAAAAATTTAAATAAATTGCTTTCCTGAAGTTCTGTGAGTCATTCTAGCACATTATCAAACCTGTTGTAGGAATTCCCTGAATTTATAGCCCATCAGTCAGAAGTACAGGTGACACGTGGGGCTCATGACTGGTATTTGAAGTAGGGTAGTCTTAGCCTTTGTCTTAGTCTGAGCCCTTACCCTGTGGAATCTATGCTAACTCTAATCGTGTGTGGGCTCAGTTGCTGTCATGTCCAGCTCTTTGTAACTCCATGGACTGTCGCCCACCAGGCTCCTCTGGTGGGAGACAGTCCCCACCAGACCCAGGGATTGAACTCCTGTCTCTTGCATCTCCTGCACTGACAGATTCTTTACCACTGCACCACCTGGGAAACCCAACTCTGGGTAGTTAGTGTTAGACTGAACTGGACTGTAGGACCCTCCACTCGTGTCCAGAGAATTAGAGAACTGGTTGCTGGTGTTAGAAAACATCACAGAGTAAGTATATGTACAGGTAAATTACAAGCATCATTACAATTCTCCCCTAAATATTTTGGCCTGTCTCACCTACATATTTTGGCCTGTCTCACCTAAAAATAACATGCACCAACAGACGCGCCCAATGTAGCATTTTCACACTTAGCAAAAATTAACAATTTCCTAATGTCATCTAACATGCAGTCCATATTCAGATTTTTCCAAATGTCCCTTAAATGTCTTTTATGGCTGTTTCTATTTTCCATATCAAGATTCAAGGAGAATCACAAATTCCATCTGGTTTTGATGTCTCTTTACTTTCCTCTTTTCTAAAAGATCCCTACCCTTTCATCAATGACATTGGGAAGCGTCCAGGCCAATTATCTTGTAGAACGTCCCACATTCTGGATTTCTGTGATTGTTTCCTCAGGCAGGGGTGTGCTATGTAACTTTTCTAGGCTTATATCCCCATCTGTGAAATGGGTATCCTCACAGTAGCTGCCGCCGGTTACTCCACACGGTAGATGCGAGGATTAAATGCAGAAATGCTTGGCAAGTGCTCGGTCTGGTATTTGGCACAAAGTAAATGGTGCTATTGACATTGCCATCAGCATCCTCCGCATCACCAGCACGGTGCTCAGCACCCCAGGTTCCAAGCCGCAGTGACACGTGAACTCGCCCGATCCTTTCCTCACCCTTCCGGGATCTCAGGCTCATTTTGCTCTGTTCCTTCTGTCCTGCAGAGCTTAATTGATTAAATGCATCTCTCACTAGCCCCTCCAAGAACGGGTGGTTAACCTCTACCCGTCCTCCTAAGGACACGCTCTTTGTTCAGAATCACAGTTGCATTACCCCAGAATGGCTCAGACGATCGTGAGGCATTGACCGGTGCGGTGCCCACCCAAGAAGGAAGTGAGTGCTTTGTCATTGTTGGTTCTGGTGGTGACCTTGGTGCGGAGGTTGTTGGTGCCGCAGCTGCTGCAGTGCTGATGGAGGGATGCTGGGGGAAGGAGATTGGCTGGCGAGGGAGGAGAGGAATGTGCTGCCAGAAGACTGGGCTCAGAGCCAGATGCTAATTACGATGGCCTGGGGGTGCTAGTACCCGCTGTCAGCATCATCTAAGAAGGGGGGGATGCTGGTAGGCTTGGGGGAGGTGAGAGAAACAGGAAAGGTGAGAGGGACTGACAGGTTGGAGAAATCCACTTGTTCCCCTAGGGTCCACCCTCCCTTCAGACCCAAGCTGTCTGGGAGAAATCGTGGCTGTCACCATAGCAACAGCAGCAGCTGATGCGTGATGCACGGTGTCTTTATTAGAGAACCTCGGTCAAGCTTGTGCCAGTATTTTTCCATCTGAATCTCATTTCTTCAGTAAAACGGGAGAGGCTGGAGGCTGGGAATGGCATGGGTGGGGCTGGGGGTGTTTGGAGATGGAGACAGGAGAGTTCTCAGATATTCTACTGAATTTCTGAGGATTGTATTATGGATTGAAGAGAAGCAGATTTTTTTTTTAACATTGCCTTGATAAGACATCATTTAAATATTCACTGTTTCAGAATTTCCTTAAATTATACATGAATTGCTGAAGTAGCATTCCCGTTGCCTTGGAAAGGTGCAAAGGATTGCACTCGCGAAACCTTAGTGGAAGGGAATGTCTGTGGTCAGGAGCGGCACCAACCTGGCAGTCAGACCGACCTTAGACTCCTAGCCCCGTTACTTCCCTGCTGACTAGCTTTGGGCTAATTACTTTACCTCATTAAGATCAACGTCCTCATCTGTGAAATAGAGGTAAGAAGAAGAGCTGCCTCATAGGGTTGTGATGAGAAATAAGGGAGCCGATGCATACAGAGTAAAGCCCAATTCTTAACCCACATTAGGTGCTCAATAAATGGTTGCTATTTTTCCTACTGTGAACATTTCTGCTACTACTGCAATTATTTCTATGACTCTGCCTATTACTCTAACTACTCCTGGTACTATTACTGTTACTATGCTTACTATTACTATAACAATGACTGCTGTTACCCACTCTGACTCGTCCTTCTCTTATCACCATGGAGATAACACAAATCAGCTGAGTACAGGATTGACTCACTGGCAACTCTTCTTCCCTGAATGATACCAGCCTGCCCGAATTTGCTGGCATCTCATTGTTGCCCTCACTGCCTGTGAATCTAGGGTCAGACAAAGGTATGACTCCACAGACAACCAGGGAATCCTGGCAGAGCTATAGGATCTTTATTAGAAGAGATGGTACAGCTGATGTATTTCAGGATTTTTCCAAACTTGTCACTTAAGTACCTCCTCTCTGTTTTCGTCCTGAGTACCACCCACGTTGTTCTTTATTTCAGGTTTTCCCCTTGAACTTGACCCCTTTTTATTGGCCAAACGAATGTGGTTTTGAAGGGAACTTTATAGCGCTATGAAAATGTAAAACTAGCATCACTTGCCACGAAAGAAATGATAAAAGTGATGGAAACAATTCAGGGCTGTTGAATTCTAACCTCTTCCTATTGAAAGTTTTCAGACTGGGGCTCACCATCTGTTCGGGCTGGCAGGTATTAGGTGTTAAAGACAAATGAGCACCAGAGTGAAACTGCCTTGTAAAGTACTGAAAACCACTGGGGGGGAATGACTTTCTCACTACACAGTCCAGGAACCTCTTTTGCTCCACGTGTGTCCCCCCGAAACCACTGCTGACCATAATGAAGAATAAAGAATTACCTCATCTTCAAGGCAGAGGAGGTGGGCAAGCGATAGGCCCTAGAGTAGACTGAATTTCAGGTGCCCTTCTAATTGATTCCCTGGTGGCTCAGACAGTAAAGCGTCTGCCCGCAATGTGGGAGACCCGGGTTCGATTCCTGGGTCGGGAAGATCCCCCTGGAGAAGGAAATGGTGATCCACTGCAGCACTCTTGCCTGGAAAATCTCATGAACAGAGGAGCCTGATAGGCTACAGTCCATAGGGTCGAAAAGAGTCGGATACGACTGAACGACTTCACTTCTAATTGTTCAGGACACCAACAAGTGGACAACCCAGCGGAAGGAATGGTACTGGTGAAACGTGGGGGCACCTGTCATGTAGCTGCTCTATCGAGCAGCTTCAAGTAGCTCAGAATCACTGAAGGTGGAGGGGCTGACGGACAATGTCCAAATCACAAAGGCTTTGTTAGTTGCACTAAGGAATTCTGAATTCATTCACTGAAAAAAGCGCAACCACTGAGATACATGAAAGAATAGAATAACAAGAGTAAAAACCGCTATTGTTCACAAGCACCAACTCTGCACTAGGCATTGAATCTTCCCAGTAATTCTGAGTGGAGCAATACTATCCCTGTTTCACAGATGAGAACACTGAAGCTTAACGAGGCTAAGTCACTTGCCCAAATGTGGAGGACTGCAAAAATGACCACAACTCTCCATCCACCGCTGTGTTTGTCACATTGCTGTCACCTGGCAAAGGGACTCTGCAGCTCTCCCCACCAAGAGTGGAATTTGTTCTCCCACCCACTGGCCTCGTGGTCAACTTGAACCAGAAGAATGTGGGGGAGGGATGATGGGCCAGTTCCAAGCATAGGCCTCAAGAGGCCAGCCATGTTTCTGCTCGTTCTTCTGGAGCCCTGACATGACTATCTGTACAAGGCCTGGCTGGCTTACTGCAGAGCGAGAGGCTGGGCAGACCAGAGTCCTGCTGTTCCAGCTGTGGCCCAGCCACGTGGCAGAGCCCAGCCAAGATCAGCAAAGCCACTTCTCCAACTGCAGCTGAGCCCAGACACAGAGTGAGACTGGGAGAGGCCAGAACAACCAGCTATTGACCACAGATTCATGAGCAATAAAGAATGGGGTTCATTAGTTTTAGAGCTGCTTTGGCTGGTAAAAGATAACTGAAAAATCTGGCTAATCAAGTGAGTAAATGTTGGAGTCAAGATTTGTTCCTAGCCTATATTTGTTTGTTTTTTGTTTCCAGGCTTTGCTTTTTTTAAAAAAATTATTTTTAATTGAAGGATAATTGCTTTACAGTATTGTGTTGGTTTCTATCAAACATCACAGGTTGTGTTTTTAAATATAATTTCTCAAGAACACTGAGATTTCCAACTTACATTGGTATGTCACATTTTTTCAATACAACTGCTTGCAACTCTCCACTGGACATGGATTACAGCTGCCCTGCATGCCCACCTCACAAAGATTTGAGTGATATACCAGCCGAGCATAGATATAGGAGGAGCAGGGTAAGACTGTGTCCCCAGAAACTTCTCTGTAAACGGCACCTTCAATAATTCATATAAGGCAGTGATTCTCAACCAGAAGTGATTTTGACCCTCTAGGGGACACTGGTGGTATCTGGAGACAATTGCTTTTATTGTCCCAACTGGGAAGTGGGGTGCTACCGGCATATCATGGATGGAGACCAGGGGTGCTGCTAAATATACATCCTACAATGCACAAGACAATGTCCCACAATAAAGAATTGTCTGGCCAAAATGTCAGTAATGAGGAGGTTGAGACACCCTGTTTTAAGATAATATGTAAACAAGGGACTTCTCTGGTGGTCCAGTGGTTAAGACTTGACCTTCCAATGCAAGGGGTGTGGGTTTGATCCCTCGTCAGGGAGCTAACTAAGATCGTTCATGCCTCTTGGCCAAAAAACCAAAACCAAAACAAAAGCAATATTGTAACAAATTCAATAAAGACTTTAAAAATGGTCCACATCAGAAGTAAGTCAGACAGAGAAGGAGAAATATTGTATGACATCCCTTATATGTGGAATCTAAAATGAAATGATACAAATGAACTTACTTACAAAATAGAGATTCACAGATTTAGAGAATGAATTTATGGCTGCTGGGGTGGCGGGGAGGGGAAGAAGGTGGGGAAGGGATAGTTAGGGATCTACACGCATACACTGCTATATTTAAAATGAATAATTAACGAGGGCCTACATATACCACATGGAACTCTGGTCAATGTTATGTGGCAGCCTGGATGGAGGAGAGTTTGGGGGAGAATGGATACATGTATATGTATGGCTGAGTCCCTACACTGTTCACCTGAAACTATCACAGCACTGTTAATCATCTATACCCCAATAGGAAATAAAAAGTTAAAAAAAAAGATTTTGCAAAAAAAATGGTTCACATTAAAAAAATAATAAACAAGACCATCATTATGACTATAACAAAAATACTTTTGAGTAGTGGATCTCGACCCTAGCTATGCATTAGATTCATCCAGGAAATTTTCTTAAAATACTAATGCCCAGCCCCCATTCTCAAAGACTCTGATTCAGTTGGGTGGGGTCATTTTAAAAATTCTCTCCAGGTGATTGTAATGTACAGCTCGGGCTGAAAACCACTATTTTAGGAAAAGTAGTAGACAATGAGTCATACAAAGAATATAGTGAGATGATATTTTAAAAAATACATTTGCCTCTACTCTTTGTTAGAGGAGACTCTCCAACCTAATTCTTGCTCCTCTGATGTTAGAATCTGACTGCAAACCTCTAAGTCCTTTAGTCCCATGGCTTACTTCTCCTGGCTTCTGTTTCTGCAACTGTTGTCCTAAAACACTTTTTTCTCTGATGCAAAACTCTTCCAGCTCATGGATTTTCATAAGAACTTCATATGCAGGAAGAGTTCACGATTTATTATAGACTTTCCTGGATATTTGGGGATTAGTCAGGACACTCTGTCCAGGAAAGTCTCCTAATATCACTCTGCTTTTATTCTCTCTTCTGTGCACTAACAGGTTAACTCAGCAGGCTTGGGATGGCCAAACCATACACATTTCAAAGAAAAGGAATGGCCTTTGATCTGCTTCTGGGAGATGACCTCTAAGCCCTTGACTATCTTGCCTGATGAGAGTGGCTTCATATACCTGGGATCTTGGGTCATGCTAGTTGGTTTATACTAATGTGTGATTTATGGTGGGGGCTTTGGGTCATTCTGTATTAGTTCAATTTCTGGAGAGGCTGGAGACCGAGTAACTAAGATCAGTCACACAGTCATTCTGTGTCTCCATGACTGATCCCCAACAAAAACCACAGACATCAAATCTTAGGTAAGCGTCCCTGGTTGACAATACTTTGTGTGTTGTCACATATTATTATTGGGAGAATTAAGCAATATCCCTGTCATTCCACTGAGAGGACATAGCTGGAGGCTAGTGCTGGGACTGTCCTGTGTACCTTTCTCCTTTGATGGTTTTAATCAGTATCCTTTCACTGTAATACCACTGAGCCACCAGGGACACCAAATGATGGTTCCAGTAGAGCTCATTTGAAAAGACGCTTGCTCCTTGGAAGAAAAGCTATGACCAAGATAGACAGCATATTAAAAAGCGGAGACATTACTTTGCCAACAAAGGTCCATCTAGTCAAACCTATGGTTTTTCCAGTAGTCATGTATAGATGTGAGAGTTGGACTATAAAGAAAGCTGAGCATCAAAGAATTGATGCTTTTGAACTGTGGTGTTGGAGAAGACTCTTGAGAGTCCCTTGGATGGCAAGGAGACCAAACCAGTCAATCCTAAAAGAAATCAGTCCTAAATACTCATTGGAAGGACTGATGCTGAAGCTGAAACTCTAATACTTTGGCCACCTGATGTGAAGAACTGACTCAGTGGAAAAGACTCTGATGCTGGGAGAGATTGAAGGCAGGAAGAGAAGGGGATGACAGAGGATGAGATGGTTGGATGGCATCAATGACTTGATGGACATGACCTTGAGTAAACTCCAGGAGTTGGAGATGGACAGGGAGGCCTGCTGTGCAGCAGTGCATGGGGTGGCAAAGAGTCGGACACAACTGAATGAGTGAACTGAACTGAACTGTAATACACTTTGTGATCATAACAGTTTTCTGAGTTCTGTAAGTCCTCCCAGCAAATCTTCAAACCTGAGGGTGGTCTTAAGGTCCCCTGACACATCTTCCCACTCTCTTTTCTCTCTCCCACTTCTTCTGGAATAAACTAAGATTCCTCGCCTAGTCTCTTGCAAGGCAATGGTGACCATGGGCAAATCATTTTGGATCTCCTTGCATGTGTGCAAACTCTCTCTCTCTCTCTCACACACACACACACATGCATTCATACTCAGAGCTGTCCTACCTTTACCAAAAGCAGGGCTAGAATCTAGGAGTCATTTCCTAGATTCACCATAAGGCCAGTGAAAGTATAATGAGGAACACAACTGGCAGTGTACCTCTCTGCAAATAAGCTGAAAGCCTCTTCACCACTCCCTCCCAAAAGTCAATGATTGTGTAGATTCCACAGTATGGCTGTACCATGATTTTCTCAACCAGTTCTGCACTGTTAGATACTTGGATTGTTTCTAACAATGTTGTGCTTCCATATAAAGGCACCAGTAAGGATTCTTGTACATTAATTATTAGGCTTTTCTATAATTATCTTAAGTTTCTACACATGGAATTTCTGAATTAAAGAGTACAGATGTTTTTAAGATCTTTGATAGAGTATATCTTCTAAGGACTATATCAATTAAAATTCACCAGTTCTATGCAAACAGGATTGTTTCCCTGCTTCCTTATCACACTGTGCATTAATTACTTGCTCCATTAATTAATAAATTGCTCTACCAATAAAAGGATAGTTAATTAAACTATGGTACACTCATACTACACAATATAATGCTGCAAAGAATAAAGGAAGCTTCTGGAATATATAAGTGAAGATAAGCAAAGAGATAGGTTTTTCTATCCCAATATAATGAAATGGACAAAAATCGACAACAATCTAGATTTAAAAAACCACCATGGAACTTCCCTGGTGGTCTAGTGGTTAAGAATCCATTTGCCAATGCAGGGACAAGGGTTTGATCCCTGGCCTGGGAAGATTCCACATGCCATAGGGGCAATTAAACCCACACACTGCAATTACCAGAACCTTCACGCCCTAGTACCCATGCGCTACAACAAAAGAAGCCACTGCAAATTGCAATTAAAAAGTAGCTGTTGCTTGCCACACTAAAGAAAGGCCACACACAGCAACAAAGACCCAGCACGGCCAAAAAGAATAAAAATCAAATTAATTAATTTTTAAAAACCCACCAGGATCATTTAGAGGAAGGTTTATGACCTCATGTTTTGGCTTTAAAATGTCAATGGAAAAAAATTCAGAAGCTTCATGCAATCAATAGGCAGCATTCTGCCCTATATCCCAGGAAGCGTGAAGCAGGGTAAGGAATAGGTAGAAGATATAGACGAAAGCCCCAAAAAATCTTAGTAATATTTCCCTTCCCACACCCACTGGAGGAGAAGCTCCTTGCTTCCATCTCGGAGTCCTACAAGAGAGCTGAAAAACAGGTAGGGGCTGGCATGGTGTATTTCAGGTAACAGGAAAGCAGGAAGGGAGATATAGATTGGTTTCAACCACCTACTGTCACTATCTCCTGCCATGAAAGAACTGGACAGAAGAGCAGACTGTAAAAAAATAAATCAGATAAATCTCTCAGTGGTGTGTGTGGCAGGCGGAAGTACCTGCTGCCAGTTCCCCTGCCCCGCTTCTGGCTGAGAGGGACGTGGGAGTGTCAGGGAAAACACTGACTGAAGTTGTCCATCCCGGCCAGGCAAGACAGAAGCCACTTGCATGAGTTATCTTAGAACAGGAGGTCTTGGTAAGGAACATGGAACTAACAAGCTATCACCAACCGGAAGAATTTGAGAAAGATCAAAAGCAAGGAGATGCCAGCCCCTGGGTCCTATCAACCTTCTAGAATCTTCCTCGCTGGAATCCATCTTGGCGACACCAGGAAGGTGTCAGAATGATTGGCCAGAGACACCCTGGAAACGAACCCCCTCACCATAAAACCTAAGTCTGTGAGCCACGTGGCAGAGCCGTGCTCCTGGGTTCCCTTCCCCTCCTGCTCTCCTCCTGGGCGCCCCTTCCCAATAACGTCTCCTGCTTTGTCAGCACACGTGTCTCCCAGGACAATTCACTTCTGAGCATTAGACAAGAGTCTACTTTTGGGCCCTAGAAGGGGTCCCCCTTCCTGCAACAGGAGGAATGTCTGGGAAAACTGGGTGATGGAATAACTGAGGTAGTCAGTTCTGTGATGCAGCTGTTAGCACAACGGTGGAAAACAGGAACCAGCCTCCAAAGGCCACTAAGACGCCTGGTCTCAGTCTATCTCTGTTTCCCTTTGCTGCCTGCCCCGTATTATCCCCAGTGCAAAAACTGACCAAACAGAAACCCAGGAGTCTCATCCATTTTCTTTTCTTTTGGGATCTCAATAGACATTTACTAAAGGAAATAGACATTTACCATCAGGAAATGGAGGCTTGAAATATTATCTGAAAGTACAAAAGGCAACCTAAAATGATAAAGCTAAAAACGACCAGAAACAAAGAGAAGCAAAGCAAACATAAAGCTTGTGTCCAAATGGTAGAAAATAAAGGAAATATTAAAAACAGAAAGTATAACATGAGAGAATGAAAACAAACCACATCTGTTATTTCCATAAATGAATGTGGAGTTTTTAAACAATTTAAAGAGAAAGACTTCCTGGGTCAAAAAAAATGAAACAAAACTTTTGGTTGAAAACAAAAGAGTATGCCAAATGAAATTTCTCAGCAAGTTTGAAGGGTGTGAACAAAGACATATCAGGTAAAGATAACAAAAATGAAGCTGGGTTCATGTTATTAATACCAGACAAGGTTGAATCTATAATTCAATTAAGAAATGGAGACAAACAGGGCATTTGATAATAACAAAGAGTGTGTACACTCCACAATCAGGCTAAAGCTTCCATGATATGAGGACACAATTGAAGCCAGTATCGAAATAATCAGAGCGTCAACTTTCAACAGATACCAAGGATTAACAAATGTGGCTTACCTCTCCCAGTCTACAAGAAAGGAAATTAAAAATACAGATTTAGAGGACCTGAATGTATATTTATGCTGACTTTGTTGTTTTGTATCGAATGCTGTACACTGATAATAGAGGATACATCTTTTCATGGTTCTGGGAAATTTTAAAATTTAAATTTAAAATAATTAAAAAATATCAGGCCACAAAGAAAATCTTAACAAAATTTAAAAAGTAGAAATATAACAGACCATTCACAAATAACAATACAAGAAAACTACGAACTAGCTACAAAATTAGAAGGAAAAAAACCTACCCCATGTGGGTGGGGAAGTGTGGGAAGAGAAAGAAAAATCAAAGAAAAAATTTAAACCCAAAGTTCATAATATCTCAAATAATGACATGAACGTCAATACGTGCCAAAACCTGTGTCACAGAGTTAATATGGGTTGTTAAGAGAAAAATACAGGGACTTCCTTGGTGGTTTAGTGGTTAAGAATCCAACTTCCAACGCAGGGGTTGTGGGTTCAGTCCTGGGTCGGGGAACTAAGATCCCACATTCCTCAGGGCAACTAAGCCCACACTGCAACTACTGAACTCATGCACCGCAACTAGAGAAGTCCATGCACTGCAACAGACCCAGTGCATCCAAAAATTTTAAAAAATAGAGGAAAATACAGAGCCTTAAATAAATACGTTAGTTAAAAAAAAAAAAAGCAAGGAAAACAAGCAAATTTAGTATTCAAACAAGTTAGAAAAAAGAAAAACAAAAATCAGAAGGAAGAAAATCATAAAGAAATGAATCAACTAGAACTCAAACTAATTTAAAAAGTAGAACTGGTTAATCCAAGAACTGACTCTTTGGGATGAGGTTGGTTAAAGTAAAATAGAGAAACTACTGAGTAAACTAATTAGAAGAAGAAGAAGAAAAAAAAAAAAAAACCCACAGGGGAAAGCAGCAAAAAACACAGCACTAGAAATATGGGGAGGAAAATAACATCACACAGAGGAAATGAAAAGATTTCAGATCAGATCAGATCAGTCACTCAGTTGTATCCGACTCTTTGCGACCCCATGAATCACAGCATGCCAGGCCTCCCTGTCCATCACCAACTCCCAGAATTCACTCAGACTCACGTCCATCGAGTCAGTGATGCCATCCAGCCATCTCATCCTCTGTCATCCCCTTCTCCTCCTGCCCCCAATCCCTCCCAGCATCAGGGTCTTTTCCAATGAGTTAACTCTTCCCATGAGGTGGCCAAAGTACTGGAGTTTCAGCTTTAGCATCATTCCTTCCAAAGAAATCCCAGGGCTGATCTCCTTCAGAATGGACTGGTTGGATCTCCTTGCAGTCCAAGGGACTACTCAAGAGTCTTCTCCAACACCACAGTTCAAAAGCATCAATTCTTTGGCGCTCAGCCTTCTTCACAGTCCAACTCTCACATCCATACATGACCACAGGAAAAACCATAGCCTTGACTAGACGAACCTTTGTTGGCAAAGTAATGTCTCTGCTTTTGAATAGGCTATCTAGGTTGGTCATAACTTTCCTTCCAAGGAGTAAGCATCTTTTAATTTCATGGCTGCAGTCACCATCTGTAGTGATTTTGGAGCCCAGAAAAATAAAGTCTGACACTGTTTCCACTGTTTCCCCATCTACTTCCCATGAAGTGATGGGACCGGATGCCATGATCTTCGTTTTCTGAATGTTGAGCTTTAAGCCAACTTTTTCACTCTCCACTTTCACTTTCATCAAGAGGCTTTTGAGTTCCTCTTCACTTTGTGCCATAAGGGTGGTGTCATCTGCATATCTGAGGTTATTGATATTTCTCCCAGCTATCTTGATTCCAGTTTGTGTTTCTTCCAGTCCAGCATTTCTCATGATGTACTCTGCATAGAAGTTAAATAAACAGGGTGACAATATACAGCCTTGACGAACTCCTTTTCCTATTTGGAACCAGTGTGTTGTTCCATGTCCAGTTCTAACTGTTGCTTCCTGACCTGCATACAAATTTCTCAAGAGGCAGGTCAGGTGGTCTGGTATTCCCATCTCTTTCAGAATTTTCCACAGTTTATTGTAATCCACACAGTCAAAGGCTTTGGCATAGTCAATAAAGCAGAAATAGATGTTTTTCTGGAACTCTTGCTTTTTCCATGATCCAGTGGATGTTGGCAATTTGATCTCTGGTTCCTCTGCCTTTTCTAAAACCAGCTTGAACATCAGGAAGTTCACGGTTCACATATGCTGAAAAGATTTAGTACCTAGCAAAACTTCATGCAATTAAATTTGAAAATTGGAAAAGATGATGAGGGTGAAAGAGGAGAGTTTAAAAAAAAAAAAAACTGGCTTAAAACTCAGTATTCAAAAAACTAATATCCTGGCATCCAGTCCCACCACTTCATGGCAAGTAGATAGGGAAATAGTGGAAACAGTGGCTGACTTTATTTTTGGGGGCTCCAAAATCTCTGAGGACGGGGACTACAGCCATAAAATTAAAAGATGCTTGCTCCTTGGAAGGAAAGCTATGACAAATCAAGACAGCGTATTAAAAAGCAGAGACATCACTTTGTTGACAAAAGTCCATAAAGTCAAAGCTCTGGTTTTTCCAGTAGTCATGTATAGATGTTGAGAGTTGGACCCTAAAGAAAGCTGAGTGCTGAGGAATTGATGCTTTCGAATTGCGGTGCTCGAGAGTCCCTTGGACTGCAAAGAAATCAAACCAGTCAATCCTAAAGGAAATCAACCCTGAATATTCCCTGGAAGGACTGATGCTGAAATGGAAACTCCAGTTCTTTGGCCACCTGATGTGAAGAGCCGACTCATTGGAAAAGACCCTGATGCTGGGAAAGATTGAAGGTAAAAGGAGAAGGGGATGACAGAGGATGAGATGGTTGGATGGCATCAGCAACTCAATGGACATGAATCTGAGCAAACTCCTGGTATGCTGCAGTCCATGGGGTCTTAAAGAGTCAGACACAGTGTAGTGACTGAGCACCAACAACAAAATGAACACAATGTTGTAAGTCTTAAAACAGTAAGCAAGAACAAAACAGAAGTTATCAACCAGCTCCCTACCAAAAGTCCACCAGACCCAGAGGGTTTCTTAGAGAGTTTCTTCTAAATAGTCAAGAAATAAACAATTCGCCTTCTATATAAGTTGTATTAGAGCACATAGAAGTAAAAGACATTCACATTCTCTGTGAAAGTCACATCAAAACCTGAAAATCATATCTGAAAATCTATATACCAAGTTCATTTATAAATATTGTATCTTAAATAAGATATTGCTAAAGAACACCTAACATATTTCATGAATGTAATTAATGCTGTGTTAAGAAATCTTTTTTTTTTTTTCCTGTGCTGCGTGGCTTGTGGGATCTCAGTTCTCATACCAAGGATTGAACCCAGATCATGGCAGTGAAAGCCTGGAGTTCTAACCACCAGGGAACTCTGAAGAACTCTCTTAAAATATTGTTGCCCATATAGCTTCATTAAAAAAAAAAAAAGCACTATAAAATAAAACTTTAAATGTTATTGTATAGACTTGAGAAAATATTTTCATATCTTTCTAAATCTTGACAGTATATTTGGTTGAACTTTCTTTTTTATTTCCAAATTTTGAAATATGCCCTCTATTTTCCTTCATAAATCTTTCTAGAGTTTTATTGATCTTACCAAAGATCTGGTTCATGGATTTAACAATTCTTTGTCTTTGTTAATGTAATAGTAGTTGTCATGATTGATTCAATCTACCTGCTATTTTAGTTCATTTAGTCCTTTCCCATAACATCTTTTTATCAGAAACTTATTTCTTATTATGCTTTCTTAGTAAAAGTGTTTAAAATTATGATTTTGCCTCTGATTACTGGGTTGCCTCATCTCATCAGTTTTGAAAGATAGTTATTTTTGTGCTCTTTTGTACACAAACAGCAACTGAAGTTTTAATTCCCTCTTTTCCCCAAAGTAATTTTATAGGGAAATTTTAAAAATTCTAGGTATTTTGATTTTTTCATTAACCCCAAAATACATTATTCATTTATAGTTTGTTTTTTATCAAATACACAATTTGACTTGTACAGTTTCTGCCTTTGGGATTTAAGTTTTCACTTGGCCTGATATATTATCATTTTTTAGTCAAATCCTGATTTTCTTAAATTTTGTTCTTCAGAACGAGAATATCTTGTTAATTTCTTGCTTAATTTTATTTTTGTTAGTATTTCTTCTAATTCCATAGAAATGATTACTTTTTATTCCCACATTCTTTGCCTCAGCCTTTGTTTGAAATTTGAGGTAATAAATTCAATCACACTTAACAAAAAGCTCTAAGATAGAAAAAATGTTGACTCCAGTTCTTTTGAGAATGCAAACACTGGCTTTTTAAAAAACATGTTAAAGAGATATTTATATGCTAGTGATAAAATTAAGTTAAATATGTAACTTTATGAATTTCTGTCATTATAAAAGTAAGTTTTTGCCTGTTTGATAACTTTAAAAGGCAAAGAATTTTCTTAAATTTGGAGATTCATTTTAATAGTCCCAAGGACCATTAATTTAAAATCTTAAAAAATTAAACATTTGATGCAGGAAATGGCATTTGCTAGAGTGTTTGTTGTAAATAATTTTGCTTGTTTCCTCAATGTTGTAAACTACATTTATCACAGAAGTTAATTTTTCTTACTGATGTAATTATAATGAATCCAGACAGCACATAAACTCTATATTCTCTTGGAGTCAAGAAAAGTTCTTGTAAGACTTTTCTTCTTCAGTTCAGTTCAGTTCAATCGCTCAGTCATGTCCGACTCTTTGCGACCCCATGGACTGCAGCACGCCAGGCCTCCCTGTCCATCACCAACTCCCAGAGCTCACTCAAACTCACGTCCATTGAGTCGGTGATGCCATCCAACCATCTCATCCTCTGTCGTCCCCTTCTCCTCCCACCTTCAATCTTTCCCAGCATCAGGGTCTTTTCCAACGAGTCCGTTCTTCAAATCAGGTGACCAACGTATTGGAGTTTCAGCTTCAGCATCAGTCTTTCCAATGAATAGTCAGGACTGATTTCCTTTAGGATGGACTGGTTGGATCTCCTTGCTGTCCAAGGGACTCTTAGCGAAGTCATATTATAGAAATAAATGGCAATTATAGTGGAAACTATTTAAAACCACAAAGCAGTCTCATTTTCTTTGACAATTCCTACATTTTTTTTTCTACAGTGCTTTGCCTTTTATCTCATAAATGTTAACAAATATCTTTTAGGAGGATTGTACCTACTGCCATAAAATAATACTTGGTCTAAAATGGTTTTTTGTCCTCCTTCCTCGAAAATTATTACTGTTCTGTTTCCTTTGCTTTTGTATTTGGATGTATTTTTAGATCACCCCATCCCCTTTTTTGCTTAACACTTTCCATTCACTTTCCATAGTTTGTCTCTTGGAAACAAGATGTAGCTAGATTTTTAAAATCTCATCTCAAAGGGCTTTGTTTTTTAATGGGATTGGTTAAGTCTTTTCATTACTGTTCTATTAGGTCTTATCATTGTCATCATGTTTTATACTTTCTAAAGTTAATGCTCCCTTGTTTATTTTTTCTTCTTGTCATTTGCAAGATGAATCATGCTGCCTTTTTTGGTGTTATTGTTCGACTTTTTATAGATTTATTCATTTCAGTTTTACTCCCAGACACATATCCTCTGCTTGGATGGTTCAGAGTTTCCATAATCCTGTCTTAGTGAAAGGCTGTGATCTTAGGGAAGTGGAATGTGATTTCAATTTAAGACATGGTTTGAAGCTAATGCTCCCAAGAAGCTCCAATTTCAGGACATTTTTACACAAAGTTCAGGAAGATTCCCAAGCCTCTCTGCTGATTTTATTGTCTTTCTTGACTAATCTATTTACTCAATCAATGTCAGGTAGGTCAAGGGGAAATTTGGGATCAGGATTAAATTAATCAGTCCGTGTCCTCTAGGGCCTGGGGTTAAATACGATCTATGGAGAGGCAAAAAACTAGCACAGGGGTATTTATTAATGTGAAATTGGGGTTCTCTATGATAAAGAAGGGCAAATTGAGGGTCTCAAACACTTCGATTTTTTCCCCCTCTCTTTCCTGAGAAAGGTTATGTTGTTTGATCTCATCACCACTTGTCTGGATCCTAACTGCCACTGAATCAACATCTATATTTAAGAAACAAAGGGAGCAGGAGAAAAAGAACAGTAGGTATGAAAATAGGAACTAGAAAAACAATTGGTGTGTTGCAAAATGTTGGTGAGGTCAAGGGGCTGGATGACAATTTGGGACTACGGTCTGGGTGCTTTAATGCAATAGCAGCACATGATAGGTAACCTGGATGTTTCCCAAAATGCTGGTGGAGGCAAGCCACATAAATTAGTTTTAATCACTGTTTGGCATTTCCCATTTTCAGTTTATAGGAGGGCCACTATATAATTTGCATATCTTCTTTTTGAAGCATTACTTTTGACTTATGCATTAAATGTTATAATCATGTGATTACACTTCTTAAGACACCATATAATCTATATTGCTGTTAATTCTATTTAATTGGTGTCTTTGTTCATCTTTCCACTTCTGTCAAGACTTCCCCTTTCTTAAGATCTTTTCTCCAAATTAATTTTCGTTAGATGAGTAAGACACGAATGCATTCTTCTTATTAAATCCAAGTTAGCCTAAGTTTCCTCTTTCCCTCCACAGAAACACAGAAGGAAACACTTGGTGTGAATCTATCTTGATCTATCTGTCTAATCAGTTTTTAAATGTGGTATTTGTTTAATGACTTCACATTGAACAGCTTGCTTTTTCCGGTTCCCCACCTAGTGATATGTTTTAAAAACCTAATCAGAGATCTATTTTGAACTGTGACACAAAATGCCTTAGAATGGATACATCACAATTTTTTTGGCCATAACCCAATTGATGGATATAAGGTTTTTCTGGTTGGTGGCCACTGTAAACAATGTTTACAATGTTGCCAGAACTTCCTTCTACGTGCCCTCCTGGGCACATGTACAGAATTTCTTTTGGGAAGAAACTGAACAATGGAATCATTCAGTTTATTGTTGTTTTGTATTTCTGGAGCCGCGTTATCCAATACAGTAGCCACTAGCCACATATAGGCATTGAGCACTTGAAATAAATTTTTAGCTATACCTAATATTTAAAATTTCAAAACTAAATCAGAAAAACAGATTTTTTTTTTGTTACATTGAATTTCAGTAGGGCAAACAAATAACTGCATTGCATAAAATATTAATTTTATAATATAGGGCACATGTATGCTGTTACAGGTAGGCCACGTGTGCACTTTCCTAGGATAACATATAAACATATCACCTATTTAATTGGTATATATGGACCGATTCAGTTTTTTTTCAAACTTCAAACTTTTTATTTTGTATTGGGGTATAGCTGATTAACAATGTCGTGATCGTTTCGGGTGAACAGCAAAGGGACTCAGTCATACATACACTTGTATCCATTCTCCCCCAAAACTTCCCCCCATCCAGGGTGGCACAGAACACTGAGTAGAGTTCCATGTGCTATACAGTTGGTTATCCATTTGAATACAGCAATATATACATGACCTTCCCAAATTCCTTCACTATCCCTACCCCCTGGCAATCATGTTTGCTTTCTAAATCTGTGAGTCTCTTTCAGCTTTGTAAGTAAATTCATTTGTACCATTTTTTTTTAAGATTCCACATATAAGGGATGTCATACAATATTTCTCCTCTGTCTGACTTACTTCACTTAGTATGACAATCTCTAGGTTCAATCCATGTTGCTGCAAATGTTTTATTTCGTTCTTTTTAATGGCTGAGTAATATTCCATTGCATATACGTACCACATCTTTATCCATTCCTCTGTTAATGGACATTTAGGATGGTCCCATGTCTTGGCTGTTGTAAACAGTGCTGCAATGAACATTGGGGTGCCTGTATCCTTTCCAATCATGTTTTTCTCCAGATATATGCCCAGGAGTGCGATTTCAGGGTCACACGGTCATTCTAATTTTAGATTTTTTTTTTTTCTAATTTTAGATTGTTAGGGAACCTCCATACCCGTCCTTCATAGTGGCTGTACCAATTTACATTCCCTCCAACAGTGTAGGAGGGTTCCCTTCTCTCCATACCCTTTCCAACATTTGTTGTTTGTGGATTTGGGGGGACTGTTTCAGTTTGAATGATTTTTTTTTTTTTCTGTGCACTGAAGTAAATCACTGTAATGTGTTTACTGGAATATTTTATATGGATAGGATACCTTTTAAGTTGTAATTGCTTTTGAACTGTGGTGTTGGAGAAGACTCTTGACAGTCCCTTGATCAAACCAGTCAGTCCTAAAGGAAATCAACCCTGAATATTCATTGGAAGGACTGATGCTGAAACTGAAACTCCAATATTTTGGCCACCTGATTTGAAGGGCTGACTCATTAAAAAAGACCCTGATGCTGGGCAAGACTGAAGGCAGGAGCAGAAGCGGACGACAGAGGATGAGATGGTAGGATGGCATCACTGACTCGATGGACAGGAATTTGAGCAAGCTCTGGGAGTTGGTGATGGACAGAGAAGCCTGGTGCGCTGCAGTCCATGGGGTCACAAAGAGTCAGACATGACTGGGCAACTGAACAACAATATGTATTATTTTAAGTATAATATAATTCAACTACTTTTCTACATACAAATCAATTTTTAAATGTATAAAATGAAGGCATATACCGATGATCCAATGGAGTTGCAGAAGCTAGCACACAAAATAGTAAAGAAAAAAGGGACTGGAAGAGGATAATGCCACAAATTTCACGATGAATGTCAATTGCAATTTGCTATGGCAGAGCAAAATGAAAATGCTGTGTTGTTGTGACACAAACATTTTAAAATAATAGAGTAGAAAATATTGAGGCATTTTCTGCACATACAGAGTTGCTTTTGATAAGAAGTTTTCTCTCAACATTTAAAAAGAATCAGTGAGGCAGGACTCCCCTAGTGGCCCAGTGGTTGAGAATCTGCCTGCCAATGCAGGGGACACTGGTTTGACCCCTGCTCCAAGAGGCAGTCCACATGCCATGGGGCAGCTGACCTGTGTGCCACAACTCCTGAGCCCATGTGTCCAACTACTGAAGTCCTTCTCTGCAATAAGAGAAGCCACCACAGTGAGAAGCCTGCACATCACAACTAGAGAAAAGGTTGTCACAGCAACAAAGAGCCAGCACAGCCATAAATAATAAATTAAAATTTTAAAAAAATTGCACACATTTAAGTACACATAATTTTTAATGTAAAGATGGTAAAAGAAATGATTTTTTCAATTGTGAAAACTTTATTAAAAATTATGAAGAAGAAACTAAACAGATATTTAATAACAAGTGAGCAATTTTCAATTAAGCTACCAAATGCCCATAGAATAAAAGAATTTATCAAAGATAAATTAATTCAAATTTTGAAAAATACCAAATTTTAGCTGAGTCATGCCATGAGACACTGCCCAGTGACTACTTTGGGTATATGGGTCTTAAAGGTCTTCCAAATTTGTACAGAAACATTGTAAATTCATGGCTTAAAAAACTGCTGATTAGAATTTTTGAATCTTTGACATCTGATAAAGAAGAATTTCAGTTAGATATGAAAAAAAATAGTTTCTATTATAACAGATGGCACTCCAGCTATGTTAAAAATCTGGATTTATTGGAATTTCCAAATAAGAGAATGATATTTTCCTTATTGCTTTATCCCACCGTATGATATATATTGAAAATATTTGTGTTCACTTTCAGAAGCACATTCTATGGAAAGTGTTATGGATACAGTTGTTAAAAATTTTCAGTGTATGCATTCAAATGCTGTGACTCATCACCAGTTTATGGAAAGAAATAAAAAGCAATAAATGCGATGATTTTGTATCCTAATCTATGTTCGTGGGTTGAGTCATAGGAGAATTTTACAGAGATTTACTGTCTTGTCAATTCCAACTCAAGATTTTCTTGAAACAGAAGAAACTCTTACCAAATACTTAGGAATCAAAGATAAACAATGGCAGTGAGATTTAAGTTTTCTTACTGATATCACAGTGGGTATGAATGAGATGCACTGAAGCTCTAAGGAAAGACAAAAAGCTACCTTGTGACCCAGTTAGAAAAGTACAAGGGTTTACACTAAAATGGAAACTTTTTATAATGTAAATCAACAATAATTTTTATACCTTTAATGGTATGAATCAACATATAAAATATTTTAAATGATAAGCAGTATTATGTAAATTATCTGCAAAACCTACCCAAAATTGGAAGAATAAATTTAGAATTACTTTTCAATTTGTGCAATACTCCTTCACATTC
The DNA here is from genome assembly GCF_002263795.3 of Bos taurus. NCBI lineage: Eukaryota > Metazoa > Chordata > Mammalia > Artiodactyla > Bovidae > Bos > Bos taurus. The sequence goes on along the minus strand of NC_037352.1, from coordinate 22,304,629 downwards.
CATCTTAATATTACTGAGTTGACACAAGAGACAATGTATTAACATAACTTGGACAAACATAGCTTTGAAACAGATAAACTTATGCTTCAAACAATTCTTCTAATAAAGATCTATTTGTCTTGTCAATGTGGAGGCGAATATTAAAGGCAAATTATTTTTGGTACTTGATTCAGTAATTGGATAACTTTTAAGCAGGTCTGGAAGAACTTGGGAATGTGTTTCTAGTTTTTTTTTTTTTTTTGCTAGGATCCTCTCTGTCCGTGGGATTTTCCGGCAAGAATACTGGTGTGGGTTGCCATTTCCTTCTCCAGGGGATCTTCCAACCCAGGGATTGAACCCACGTCTCCTGCATTAACAGGCAGATTCTTTCCTAGCTGAGCCACCAGGAAAGCCCCAAATATAAACATAGATCAAATATTTCCAATAAAAATGTAGCATCTGGATGAGCTGTGCTGTGAGAGAAAAATACACCCTGAATTCCAAAGACTTAAAACAACCATACAAAGGAACATTTCTGGATAAACAACAAAGTCCTACTGCATAGCACAGGGAACTATATTCAGTACCCTATGATAAGCCATAATGAAAAAGAATGTATATATGCACAAATGAATCACTTTGTTTCATATCAGAAACCTAACACAACATTGTAAATTAACTATACTTCAATGAAACAAAACGTTTACAAAGGAATATATCTTACCAATAATTTGTTATACTTTGATTACATGTCAACACAATGATATTTTGGAAATATTGGTTAAATAAAATATTAAAATTAATTTCACCTGTTTCTGCCTTTTTCAATGTGGTACTTGAAGATTTTGCATTATTATTCCATTGGACAACACTGATTAGAATCCCTCCCTTCTGATTACCACCAGATTACCCCCGAGAGAATTATCCATTGTGATTAGGACTGACAAGAGGGCAGTTGAAGGCAGCTGCCTCCTTTCTCAGCTCCCACACCATGGAAACCCATGGAACCTGATCCAAGGAGCCATGAACCTGGGCTGTCAGATGCTTACTCCTGGGACTTTGATTCTGGGCTGAGTGGTGCAGAGACAGATTCTGGGCTGAGTGGAAGCCAACCTTAACATGGTATCTGTGGCAGTGTGTGGACCAAACTGCATTGCCGCTACTGATGAGGGTGGGTTGGAGAATCAAACATAACGTCCACTACAGAAGCATAGCTGGAGGAATACGTAGAATCAGGCAAAGATGGCACCAAGCCGTGTGAAGAGAGAGCTAAATTTCCAAATAGGGAATAAGCAAGAAAGGTGGAAGCCAGGGAGATGGAAATGGAAGGAATGTGGATTGGAGAATGAGCTGAGACTAAGCATGAGGGTGGATGGGGTGGTAGTTGAAAGAAACATGCAAAGATTAAGTAAAATGCAGATAAGGACTCTGTGCCTGCCCTAACCAGCAGTCTTGCTAAGAAACCCATCCTTGGAGTCTTGGGGTGAGTACTTGGGATAATTCAAGAAAAAGGATTCTCTGGAACCATCCAATGCCATGGCAACCAAGGAGGCACTAATGGGGATTACTGTTGACAAAAGAAGCAACAGACACGACCTTTTCCCTCCATCCTGGCGGAGGTCGGGGAAGGGAGATGGTGCCCATTTCCTGTTCCCTCATCTTACATATAATGTATCCTACTGATAATATATTACATACAACACATTCTCTAAAGGCTAGGTCCTGTGCATCAGTGGGATGAAGGCTTAATTCCCAGAGATTTAACGGTTCATGGCTATCACGCCAGGTTTGATGAAGGGTCCAGGTAATAACTGGGCTCCTGTGACCAAGTCCCTACTTCATGCTCTGGTTCCAATGGCATCTCCCTTTCTCATTCCTGGGCCCGAGTCTCTGTTTTCAGTGCTTTGCTTGGGATGTTGTTTGCTCCTCCCATAGGTGGGAAATGTTCCTCAAACACAGCCCTGCTTTCAGTTCCACGACTGGCGCTCACCCTTTATCTGACTTAGCTAGATCCCAGATGCTCCCAGACTTCCCATGGCTTGCTCCCGACGCTCCTGTGTTGAAATCATCTGTGACAAAACTCCTTGGTCTCTGGAAGTCTGACTACCCACGTGAGCGGATCATTCCTTCAGACACTCTGTTCCGTCTGCACGTCTGAACCTCCTCACTTGGCCTTGGCTCAGAGCCCCTCCCCATGTGTCTCCTGCGTTGCAGTTTATTCCTGGGTGTCTGGTCCTGTCAGGAGCTGCAAGATCACAGTCACTGATCTGGGCAGATCCAGACAACTCTGTTATCTCAGTTCTCTCTGCCTAGAAGAAAATCTTTCAGATAACTAATGAGAACCTATCATATTGCATAGAGAACTCTACTCAGTGATCTGTGGTGACCTAAATGGGAAGGAAATCCAAAAGAGAGGGGATCAAAAAATGGGCCAAAGAACTAAACAGACATTTCTCCGAAGAAGACATACAGATGGCTAACAAACACATGAAAAGATGCTCAACATCACTCATTATCAGAGAAATGCAAATCAAAACCACTAGGAGGTACCATTTCACGCCAGTCAGAATGGCTGCTATCCAAAAGTTTACAAGCAATAAATGCTGGAGAGGGTGTGGAGAAAAGGGAACACTCTTACACTGTTGGTGGGAATGCAAACTAGTACAGCCACTGTGGAGAACAGTGTGGAGATTCCTTAAAAAACTGGAAATAGAACTGCCATACAACCCAGCAATCCCACTGCTGGGCATACACACTGAGGAAACCAGAAGGGAAAGAGACACGTGTACCCCAATGTTCATCGCAGCACTGTTTATAATAGCCAGGACATGGAAGCAACCTAGATGTCCATCAGCAGATGAATGGATAAGAAAGCTGTGGTACATATACACAATGGAGTCTTACTCAGCCATTAAAAAGAATACATTTGAATCAGTTCTAATGAGGTGGATGAAACTGGAGCCGATTATACAGAGTGAAGTAAGCCAGAAAGAAAAACACCAATACAGTATACTAACACATATATATGGAATTTAGAAAGACGGTAATGATAACCCTGTATGCAAGACAGCAAAAGAGACACAGATGTATAGAACAGTCTTTTGGACTCTGTGGGAGAGGGCAAGGGTGGGACGATTTGGGGGAATGGCACTGAAACATGTATAATATCATATAAGAAACAAATCGCCAGTCCAGGTTCGATACAGGATGCTTGGAGCTGGTGCACTGGGATGACCCAGAGGGATGGTATGGGGAAGGAGGTGGGAGGGGGGTTCAGGATGGGGAACACGTGTACACCCATGGTGGATTCATGTTGATGTGTGGCAGAATCAATACAATATTGTAAAGTAAAAAAAAAAAAAAAAGAGGGGATATATGTACATGGGTAGCTGATTCACTTTGCTGTACAATAGAAACTAACACAACATTACAAAGCAACTATACTCTGATTTAAAAAAAAAAAAAAGAGAGAGAGAGAGAGTGAAAAGTTGAAAGCTTTTGCTCTAAGAGCAAAAAACAAGATAAGGGTGCCCAGTTTACCACTCCTATTCAACACAGTACTAATGTCATAGTGAAAGTATCTCAGTCATGTCTGACTCTTTGTGACACCATGGACTGTAGCCCACCAGGCTCCTCTGTCCATGATGTTCTCCAGGCAAGAATACTGGAGTGGGTGGCCATTCTCTTCTCCAGGGGATCTTCCTGACCCAGGGATCGAACCTGGGTCTTCTGCACTCCAGGCATATTCTTTACCATATGAACCACCAGAGCCAGAGCAGTTAGGCAAGATAAAGATATAAAAAGTAACCAAATCAGAGAGGAAATAGTAAAACTAAAAAAAAAAAAAAATCTTTCTCTGAGGGAGCCAGTAAAACTCACCCTATTCTTTCTGGCTATTACTTTGATCAATACCATCTCAATGAGCTATTTCTCTCACAGCTGTCTTCGCCTATTGTTTTTCCCAAGAGACTGACTTCTGTGGCCACTTTTCTCTGAATGAGCTCCATGAGGACAAGAGTATTCAATATTTAGCTGACTTGATGTATACCATGTACTCAGAAAAGAACCTGGCACACAGTAGGTGCTCCATAAATAATCACTATAAAGGAAAAGGAATAAAGGAAAAGGAAACTATGACTTAAGACTCCTCAGAGGGGTCAATACATGTTAACAGTAACCAGTACCCAGGTTTATATATACAGAATAAATCTTACTCATAGCATCACAGGTAGCTCTGGTTTTATCCACGCTAGTCTTAAGAACACCCTAAGACATATGAAAGCAGGAACTCTTTTCCTCCCCATTTGGATGTACATTTCAGTTTTTGCCCACCTTTCCACTATCACTGCTGGCCAGTTTTCCCAGCCACGAACCCAGGTGATGTCACCCTGATCCAGCAGATCCCACCAGCCAGCCTTTCTTATTATCTCCCTCCTGGGTCCCTACAGAAGCCTCCTAACTGGTCTTCCTCACTTTCTTTTTCCCCGACTCCTCAACTGTCCTCTGCAAGTGGTCACTGATTGTCCTAACACTGTGAATTGCACCGGAGACAGCGTGGGTGTCAGAATGGCCAGAAGGTGACTCACCACCTCGCTATTTGAAGAAGGACATGATACGGTCAGCTAGAACCACCTTGAGAAGTTGACCGCTGCTTTGGGAGCACAGTCCATTGGACTCTGTCTCAGAGTTATGAGGGTTACATGTCAAACTTCCCCTTCTGTCTCTTACCCAGTTTCAATTTTATCCCTGAGTCATTCAGTGGTCAGCAATTTGAGCTGATGCTTCCTCTGGTTTCCTTGGTTGGAACCCCAGGCAGCTCTGAGCTGAAAAGACTGACCCATGGCCCCCAGTGTGAGCGATACTACCTGTTCCATTCCTCGGGCAGCGGAATGTCTTGGGAGCCAGGACACCTGGCTTCTAGGCCTGGCTCTGCCACTAGCTGCATGGCTTAGGGCAAATCACATCACCTCTCTGGGCCTGTGTTCACACCTGAGAAATGAAGGGGTTGCATCATATTAGTGATTCTCTGCTTTGAATTTTTTTTTCTCCCTCCCAATTACAGCCAGTGATACAGATTTACCTATAAGACACACATTCATAGGCCAATTTTGGGTGCTAACTAATTCCATCCCTTTCTTCCCCCACTCAAGAAAGCCTATCCAAATGCAAGGGAAGGACAGAGAAACTTTGTTTTTATTAATATTTTAAAAAATAATAATCTGCAAACTTGATATTTTGACTGTAATAGCATTACACTTATTGAGGATTTAATTACCCACCTTGAAAATAAAAAGAGAGAGAAGGGGAGGGAGAAAAAGAGCATAAGGAAGAAAAACTCATCACTTTAATAGTGAGGAATCGCACAAAAGATGGGTAACAGGGACCTATTGGCTCCCTGGTTGTTCTTGGTCTCTCTACACCTCCCATCCTGTGAGGTTCTCATTAAGCTGAGAGTTACACAATCATTTTTTAATATAAAGCCCTACAGGGAGGCCAATGACGTCAGCTCGTGTTCAACTAAAACAAAAATCAATACTTATGCTTTTCTGGGAGAAAACTTGTCAGAAAAGCATCTCTTCTCCAGTATGGCTTTTCCTCTGAGATTTTTTTCATTGGAAGCTTCATGCGGTTTTTAACTTCGCTGCTGCCTTACTGATCCTGGTGTCAGATGTGACTCTGCAGACATCTACGCAGTCTTATTTACAGGTCTTATGAGTCACCCTTGACAACTGTTTGATTTGTGAACCAAGGTGGGCAGCTGCTGAATTATGTACCTCTAAAGTCTTCATCCAGCATCCAGGTCCTGCAAACAGCCTGGCTTAAGTTACTGTCCTCTGCCTGGTTTCACCTGATCTTGTGTACTTTTCCACGCTCTTGCCTAAAAGGAATGCACCATGCTGCTTCACCAGTAATTTTTCTTAGCAACATTCGTATCCATTTTTCAGCCTTATCCCTTTGTAAAAAAAAAAGGTGTATCACCACTGTCTCACTGTAAGGCTGTCTCTTGCCTATGCTAATTCTTCCTATTGTATTTTGATTCAACACCCTTGCCAGCAGCATTCTTTCTGTCACCTATGTCTTCAGTGTCTCTTCTTTAATAGATTGTAAGCTGTAGGAGGGCAGAGATTGTGTCCAGTTTATTCACTGCTCTTTACCGCTGTCAAGAACTGATACAAAAGGTACCAATAAGTAGTTGTGGACTTCAAGGGTGATTGACAGACTGAATGCAGAAGTAAACGACTGGAACTACTCCTGCCTTGAAAAAGACCCTGATGCTGGGAAAGATGGAGGACAGGAGAAGGGGATGACGGAGAGAATGAGATGGTTGGTTGGTATGACCGACTCAATGAACATGACTTTGAGCAAACTCTAGGAGATGCTCAAGGACAGGGAAGCCTGACATGCTGCAGTCTGTGGGGTTGCAAAGAGTCAGACACGACTGAGCAACTGAACAACTCCTGGCTACTGATTTCCTGCGTTAGCATGTAAACAGGCTCCGGTTTTGCTCATTTTTCATGATAAACACACAAACACTGAAAAAGAAAACTATCAACCCCACACAATTCACTCCTAACTTTTAGAGTTAAAGGACTGGAAGTATGTGTCAGCATTTGCTGTTTGCAGCTCCTCAGATCCCATTTCCCCTTAGACCTCTGCAGTCTGGTATCTGTTACATGCACAAGAATGAAGCTGCTTCCACCAACACCATCAAGAACCTACATGTTGCCAGACTCAACGGACAACTTTTTGTCCTCATTTGATCTCCTGACTCTAAATCCTAGAAGTATTTGAATGTCTGCTGAATGAATTTATTATTCTCATATAAGCAGAAGAAAATTATTTATATTCTCATATAAATAATTTTAAAAATACATGCCCACTCCTGGGTATATATCTGGAGAAAACCATAATTCAAAAAGATACATGTACCCCATTATTCATTGCAGTAGTTACAATAGCCAGGACATGGAAACAACCTAAATGTCCATCAACAGATGAATGGATAAAGATGATATAGTGCATATACACAACGTAATATTAGCCACGAAAAAGAATGAAATGATGCCATTTGCAGCAACTTGGATGGACTTAAAGATTACCGCACGAAGTGAAGTGAGTCAGAAAGAAAAAGATAAATATCAGATGATATCATTCATATGTGGCATCTTGAATATGACACAAAGGGCCTTGTTCACAAAACAGAAATACACCTACAGACATAGAACATAAACGATGGTTACCAAAGGGGAAAGGGGGGAGGGATAAATCAGGAGTTTGGGATTAGCATATACACACTATCATATATTAGATAAACAAAGGCCTTCTGCATAGCACAGAGAACTAAATTTAATATTAACATTTTATAATAACCTACAAGGGAAAAGAATCTGAAAAAATAGATACATATGTATATATAACTGAATCGCTTTGTTGAAACTAACACAAGATTGTAAACCAACTATACTTCAATAAATAAATACAACCTAAAAAATAAAAATAATAATGAAACACAAAAATGACAACAAAAATAACCATTGCTTCAGTTTTCCCTAACGATTAGCTTAAGGGAAGCCAGGTACAAAACCAGTTAGAGGTTATAGAGGTGCGTTTGTTTACTGATTCACTTATTCATTGAAACATACACATGTAGTGAATCCCGTTATGTGCCAGGTATTGGGGGAAACAGACAAGGCAGCAGATTTCATGGGGCCTTCCGCTGGTTGTACCATCCAACGATGAGATAGCTAACTTTGAATTAAAAAAAAAAAATGAAACTGTTAACATGTAATATTTGTATAGAGAAGGCACACAATTACAAATGTTCAGTCTGATGAATTTTGAGAGACTGAACACGCGAGTGTTAAGAGCACCTGGATTAAGAAACAGACCATTAACAGAATTCCCACTGTGTCTCCTTCTAAACACTCCTTCACTTCTGCAATAACTGTTAACCTGACTTTGATGTCACAGGCCACTCTTCCTGTTTTTGTGCTCTGTATAAGCGAAATCCTATAGAATACGCCTCTCATTGCCTTGCTTCTCTTGCTCAACACTGTGTTTTGGGGATTCATGGATATTGTGGTAAGTGGCTGTGGATCATCCATTCTCCACTGCTGTCTGAACTCTCAGCAAAGACTCTCAGCCTTCCACAATATTATGCTTCCCTCTCTCCCAATAGGGCTTCCCAGGCGGCTCAGTGGTAAAGAATCTGTCTGCCAACACAGGAGACCCGGGTTTGATCCCTGGCCAGGAAGATCCCCTGGTGAAGGAAATTTCAACCCACTCCAGTATTCTTGCCTGGAGAATCCCCACGGACAAAGAAGCCTGGTGGGCTACAGTCCATAGCGTCGCAAAGACTTGGACTTGATTGAGCAACTGAACAACAAACAAAACTCCCCCAATAACATTTCCCATCCCCTTTCCGTGCTTTCTCTCCATACTTATTATCACCATCTAACATCCTGTACATTTGATATATTTTGTTTATTATTTGCCGTGCCTGGAATGTGAGTTCCATGGAGCTAGATAAGTGCTCAGTAAATACCTTTAGAACAAATGAATCTCGGCTACTGCTGCAAGGCTCCCAGCTTGCCCAGAGCAGGGGATGGGGCGGAGAGGGGAGGGGAATGCCGTGTCGCCCAGACAGAACAGATGGGGCAGGTCTGCAGCAAAGTGCCATTTAGCAGGAGATGCCAACCTGATGTGGAGCCAGGTGTGGTCTCCCACTGTGACATCTGTACCACAGCCATGAATACCAATGTGAAACTCCTCCATAAAATGCTTGCAAATGATTTTTTTTTTTAAGTTTACTAAAACTGAAAAAGAAAAAGGTCCAGAAATATCTATCAATAGGGAATATCCTTTGGGATCCTGGAAAATTGGATGAGAACTTTCTGTCTTTGTATTATTTTGCATCCTTTGAATTATTAATAATAAGGTCTTTGACTTAGTGATTAAAATGTAAAGAAAAACACACCACAGTTAAGTAGAAATTATCCTAGTATTGTAAAAAAAAACCACTGAATATTTTACAAACTGATAGCAAAGATATCACAACAGCTTACATTTTGTAAAAATCACAACTTATCACAATAATAGAAGAGTGCCTGGCTTATAAGGAAGCACTCAACTATTTCTTGAATAAATGAATGAAAACATATTAATATGTTCAGTCATCCCTCTAGGTCAAATGAGAAAAAAATCATTTAATAAATGCTGAAAGAGCATTAAAAAATAATTCATATTAAAAAAGTATATATGTATAACTGAATCACTCTGTTGTACAGCAGAAATTAACACAACGTTGTAAACAAGTGTACTTCAATAAAAATAAAAAAATAATTCAGCATCCATGTCTGATGAAAACTCTTGGCATGTGTTAAAGAAGGTTTCCATCGCATGCCTCTCTGCAAACCACTGCAATCTGGCTTCCGCTGGCACCATGCCATGGAGGCTGCATTCCCCAAGGCGCTCAGTGCCCTATATACTGCCAAACCCAATGCACTTGGAAGGGGACCAATAAATATGTAATGAATTAAGGAGTGGATGATCAAAGAATCTCAGATCAACAGTCAGCATCGTCCTTAACAATAAAACATCAGACCTTGTCTCTTTCAAGTCAGAAGCTGAACCAGGATATGAGCAACCGCTGTGTTCTGTTGTTTTTCTGGAAGCTCGAACAAAAACAAACAAAAAACCATGGAGACAAAACAAGGTATAGCTCTTGGCAGTGAGACAAAAACGATCTTTCCTTGCATGAAACCTAGGAGAATCATCAAAAAACGATCAGCAATAAGAAAAGAGTCCTGGAAATTTACAAAATACATACTCAAAGAGCAACAAATTTTCCCCAAAACCAGCAAACGGAATGTCCATGCAATGATATGATGAAACAGCTGAGAAAGTACGATATAAAGAAGGCAGGGGGTATTTTCTGGTGGTCCAGTGGTTAAGACTTGGTGCTCTCACTGCTAGGACCAGGTTCAATCCCTGCTTGAGGAACTAAGATCCCACAAGTCTAGTGGAATGGGCAAAAAAAAAAAAAAAAAAAAGGCACAGATTCTCATGAATAAATAGTAAAGCAATTTAGGTGAAAGAAAATTCTAGCTTTACAAATTGAAAAAGTTGTGTGGAGAATGCTGCTGCTACTGCTGCTAAGTCGCTTCAGTCGTGTCCGACTCTGTGCGACCCCAGAGACGGCAGCCCACCAGGCTCCCCTGTCCCTGGGATTCTCCAGGCAAGAACACTGGAGTGGGTTGCCATTTCCTTCTCCAATGCATGAAAGTGAAACGTGAAAGTGAAGTTGTTCAGTCATGCCCAACTCTTAGCGACCCCATGGACTGCAGCCTACCAGGCTTCTCTGTCCATAGGATTTTCCAGGCAAGAGTACTGGAGTTGGGTGTGTGGAGAATAAGACTTCTTTAAAAAAAAAAAATAGCTGAATGTGAAAAATAAATGATGCTTAGGTTGTGAATTCAATATTAAATTCTAGGTGAAACAGACAAATTAGATATCTTCCATAAACAGATCACATACAGCGTAATTATGAGAGAGGGTCAAGGTCATTAAAATGGGGCTGATATTGCCCTACCCTAGAAAGCATATCCCACTTCCTCTGTTGCTGTTTGTAATTACTCTCTGAAGTCCCTGAACTTGTAACCTCAGTTTCCCTAAGATGATAATCTGCTCTCTTACAGAAGTGACTTCACAAACATGGGACAGTGTAGAAACAAGAATAGAGGGGATGGACAGATAGGTCCAACTTGAGCCCTTTAGGTTCAGCAGAGAGTTTCTATGGTCCTTGTGATAATTTGTAATTTTTGCATGCTATTTAATGTGTGTGGAACACTTAAAAGAACTTTAATATCTAATGTACATTTATTTTGAAATTTTATTATTGAATTATCACAGGAAGCACTAGGCATATGGTGATAAAAAAGACGGATGAAGTCTATGCCTTAATGATGGCAGATGGGCGCAGGGAACGAACAAATATACAACTAACATTACTTCAAAAGTGACTGATGCACCTATAGTCAATTAATCTATGGCAAAGAAGGCAAGGAAACACAGGTAGAAAAAAATATCCATCCCTTCAACAAGTGGTGCTGGAAAAACGGACTAGCCACGTGTAAAACAATGAGATAAGAGCATTTCCTCACACCATACACAAAAATAAACTCAAAATGGTTTAAAGACCTTAATGTGGGTCATTTGTAGTGATGTGGATGAACCCAGAGTCTGTTATAGGGAGTGAAGTAAGTCAGAAAGAGAAAAACAAATATTGTGTATTTACGCCTATATATGGAATCTAGAAGAATGGTACAGATTAACCTATTTGAGGGGCAGGAATAGAGATGCAGACATAGAGAATGGACTGTGGACACAGCACGGAATAAGAGGGTGGGACGAAAATAGAGAGTACTTTGGCTACCTCATGTGAAGAGTTGACTCATTGGAAAAGACTCTGATGCTGGGAGGGATTGGGGGCAGGAGGAGAAGGGGATGACAGAGGATGAGATGGCTGGATGGCATCATTGACTCGATGGACGTGAGTCTGGGTGAACTCCGGGAGTTGGTGATGGACAGGGAGGCCTGGTGTGCTGCGATTCACCAGGTCACAAAGAGTCGGACACGACTGAGCAACTGATCTGATTTGATCTGATCTGTAAAGTAGCAGCTAATGGGAAGCTGCTGTGGAACAGGGAGCAGAGCTCGGTGCTCTGTGATGTCTTAGCTGGATGGGCTGTGTCCACGTGCTTAGTCGTGTCCCACTCTTTGCGATCCCATGGACTGTAGCCCTCCAGGTTTCTCTGTCCATGGGGTTTCAAAGCAAGAATACTGGAGCGGGTTGCCATTTCCTTCTCCAGGGGATCTTCTCAACCTAGGGATCGAACCCACGTCTCCTGTGTCTCCTGCATTGCAGGCGGATTCTTTACCCGCTGAGCCATTGGGGAAGCCCAACAGGATGGGAAGGAGGCTCAAGAAGGAAGGGATATATGTATACATATAATGAATTCATGCTGCTATATAGCAGAAACTAACACAACATTGTAAAGCAATTATTATGTGTGCATGCTCAGTCATGTCTGACTCTTATGACCCCATGGACTGTAGCCTGCCAGGCTCCTCTGTCCATGGGATTTCCCAGGCAAGAATATTAGAGTGATTTGCCATTTCCTTCTCCAGGGAAAGCAATTATACTCCAATTTTGCCAAGAAAAGACCTACACAGTGATAAGAGAATAGACTCTGTATGATTTCAATACCTTTAGACCATGAAATTTTTGCACCTTGTTTTATGTCCCTGGATATGTTCCAGTGTCTCCTAGTTTACAGTTTATGGGAATGTGAATAGAATTTGTATGCTACTGTTGTGTGAAAATTGTATAAATCTTAATTATGCTTAATTGGTTCATAGTGCTTTCCAGGTCTACATATCCTTCTACTTCTCTGTCCTTCCTGTAAGTCACTCAGTTGTCCTAATCTTTGTAACCCCATGGGCTGTAGTCCACCAGGCTTTTCTGTCTGTGGAATTCTCCAGGCAAGAATACTGGGGTGCATTGCCATTTCCTTCTCCAGGGGATTTTCCTGACCCAGGGATCGAACTTGAGTCTCGTGCATTGCAGGGTTCTCCTGCACTGTGGGCAGATTCATTACCATCTGAGCCACCTTCTCTGTATATTCATTCTATTAACTTTTGAGTGATTGATATTGAAACTCCAATTAGAAATCTTAATTTATCTACTTAAAAAATATTTGTAATACATAGTGGGATTATATGTAATCTTGTTCGATATTTTCCAAGGCTTCTGTAAATGTGTTATTGAAAGTGTTAGTTGTTCAGTTGTGTCTGACTTTTTGCAACCCCATGGACTGTAGCCTGCCAGGCTCCTCTGTCCATGGAATTCTCTGGGTAAGAATACTGGAGTGGGTTGCCATTCCTTTCTCCAGGGGATCTTCCAGACCCAAGGATCAAACCTGGGTCTCCTGCATTGCAGGCAGATTCTTTACCATTATACTTTCATAATTAAAAAAAAAACTTTTAAAACAACAATAACTAAAAAAAAAAAAGAAAAGGCCTAAATGTAAGACCTGAAACCATAAAACTTCTAGAAGAGAACACAGGCAGAACAGTCTTTGACGTAAATCATAGCAATATTTTTTTGGATCTGTCTCCTTGGGCAAAACAAAAGCAAAATTAAACAAATGGCACACAATTAAACTTAAAATCTTTTGCACAGCAAAGAAAACCATCAACAAAATGAAAAAAACAATCCACAGAATGGGAGAAAATATTTGTAAATGATGTGACCAACAAAGAGTTAATATCCATAACATACAAACAGCTCATACACCTCAACATTAAAAAAAAAGGCAATCAAAAAGTGGGCAAAAGACATGAATAGATATTTTTCCAAAGAAGACATACAGATGGCTAATGAGCACATGAAGAGATGCTCAACATCACTAATTGTTAGAGAAATGCCAACCGAAACAATAATGAGATATCACCTCACATCTGTCAGAATGGCTTGTCATCAAAAAGTCTACAAATTAAAAAAAAGTCTACACATACTAAATGTTGGAGAGGATGTAGAGAAAAGGGTGCCCTGGTACACTGTTGGTGGGAATGCAAACTGGTGCAATCACTATGGAAAACAGTATGGACATTTTCTCAAAACTTGGAACTTCCCTGTGACCCAGCAATTTCATTCCTGGGTATATATCCAGAAAAAGACAAAAACATTAATTCAAAAAGATACATGCACCCCAATATAGTAGCAGTACTACTTATAACAGCCAAGACGGGGAAGCAATTCAAGTGCCCACAGCAGATGAATGAAGAACGATGTCACACACACAGACAATGGAATAGTATTCAGCCATAAAAAGAACGAAATCCTGGCATTTGCAGCAAGCAATGTGGATGGACTTGGAGAATATTATGCTTAGTGAAATAAGTCAGATAAAGACAAATGCAGTATATCACAGTATATGAAATCTATAAAATAATACAAATGAATGCTTATGCAAAACAGAAATAGACTCACAAATATAGAAAACAGACTAGTGGTTACCAAACGGAAGAGGGAAGCGGAGGAGGGACAAATTAGGGGTATGGAATTAACAGACACAAATTACTATGTATAAAATAGATAAGCAACAAGGATCTATGGTATACTACAGGGAATTATAGTCATTATCCTGTAACAGCTTTTAATAGAGTATAATCTACAAAAATACCAAATCACTATGCGGTAAACCTAAAACTAGTATAATGTTGTAAATCAACTATACTTCAATTTTTAAAAAGTAATTGATAATACTCTGCAGAAAATACACACGGTTAAGGCGATAGACGTGAAAGGGAGTATAGTTTGAAGACTTCCCTGAGGAGGTATTTGAACTGAGATCCAAAATGTACGAATGAGCAAACCGCGCAGAAGCAAAGCACCCGTGCACAGCAAACAGAGCACAGTTTCAGAAACAGAAATGAGTTTGGTGTGTTCCAGACTCTGCAAGGCAGCACGGCGGGGGGAACAGAGTGAGTGATGGAGAGAGGAGACGGAAAGCCAAGTAGATGCCAGGTCATGTAGGGTCTTGAAGACCGTGGGGAAGGAGACTGGATTTTCTTTCTTTTTTTTCTTAATTTACTTGACTGCAGTGGGTCTTAGTTGCCGCATGCAGCCTCTTTCATTGAGGCATATGGACTCGAGCTGTGGTGAGCGGTCTCCAAAGCATGCGGGCTTAATTGCCCTGTGGCATGTGGAATCTTAGTTCCCGAAAGTGAAAGTTGCTCAGTCGTGTCCAGCTCCTTGTGACCCCATGGACTATATAGTCCATGGAATTCTCCAGGCCAGAATACTGGAGTGGGTAGCCTTTCCCTTCTCCAGGGGATCTTCCCAACCCAGGGATCGAAGCCAGGTCTCCCACATTGCAGTCAGATTCTTTACCAGCTGAAGTACAAGAGAAGCCCAAGAATACTGGAGTAGGTAGCCTATCCCTTCTCCAGTGGATCTTCCCAACCCAGGAATTGAACTGGGGTCTCCTGCATTGCATGTGGATTTTTTACCAACTGAGCTTCCCTGTCCAGGGATCAAACCCATTTTCCCTGCATTGGAAGGAAGATTCTTAACCACTGGACCACCAGTGAAGTCCTTGGGTTTTATTTTTACTGTGAAAGGAATTTTTTGGGAGGTTTTGAACAAGGGAATCGTGTGGTCTGGTTTATGAGCTTTAAAAGCCCATTGGGGCTACTGTAAGAATTCATAGTCTGTTGGGAATTCCCTGGTGGTCCAGTGGTTAGGACTCAGCGCTTTCACTGCCAGGGATCCAAGTTCAATTCCTGGTCAGGAAACTAAGATCCCACAAGCCCATGAGGTTTGGCCAAAAGCAAACAAACAAACAAAATGAAAAGAATTCATAGTCTGTAATGAGGAGGGGCACACATGGGGCAGGCCAGCCAGATGAGAGGCCCCTTAAAGGTGAAAGATGATACCGTCTCGGAAGAGGATGGTAGCAGTGTAATTGAAGAGAAGTGAATAGTTTGAAGATAGGTTATGATGACAGAGCCAAATATCTTCCATATGGGTTGATTGGTGTGGGATGTCAGGTAATGAGAAATTAGGAAAAACATCTAGCACTTTGGATTAAATATCTGGGTGGATGATGGAAAGATATTGGAGGGACTGGGGTGAGAGGGGACAGGTTTAGTAAGGGAAATCAAGAATTCTAATTTGGATATGTAAACTGTGGGGTCCTTCTTAGATAACCAAGTGGAGGTGATGAGCAGGGAGACGAGGAGCGCATTATAAGGCCATAGCTGGTATTTACCGGAGAGTATTACCAGCTCCAGTATTCTTGCCTGGAGAATTCCGTGGACAGAGCCTGGTGGGCTGCTGTCCCTGGGGTCGCATAGAGTCAGACACGACTAAAATGATTTAGCATGCATGCATGCATTGGAGAGGGAAATGGCAACCCACTCCAGTATTCTTGCCTGGAGAATCCCAGGGATGGAGGAGCCTGGTGGGCTGCTGACTATGGGGTCACACAGAGTCGGACATGACTGAAGTGACTTAGCAGCCGCAGCTGGTATTTACAGACATGAGACCTCAGGTAACAAAGGAAAGAATTTAAGTGGAGTGATGTTGAACTGTGGGGCATATTTACGATAAGTGGGAAGAGGAGGAGGAACAAATGAATGGATGGAGAGGGAACAGGAGGCAGACCAAGGAGAAAGTGAATCATTGTGTCAGAAGCTGCAGAGAGGTTGAGGAAGACGTGGCCACTGGGTTGGCAAACTGCTGGTTATCAGTGACCTTCACTAGAGAGCTTCCATGGGGCTGACCGGAGTGGGCATTCGTGGGGCCAAAAGTACAAGTGGAGGTCTACTCATCACAGATCTAAATATTTAAATAATATCAATGGAACAAACTGTTAAATAAAATATTATTGTATTTATTATATATTGGCAGGCAAGGTTCAGACTTAGAATTCTCCACTTCCTTGAGTTCCTTATCAGAATGAACTGGTATAAAGAGCACTTGGCCCCTGACCTGCTCCCCTTCCCCTTTTTCTTCCCTCCCTTCAGACCGAACGTCCAATTTTACCTACACTTGCTTCCCCAACCCTCCTCCCCAGCCAACAGCCATCTCTGAGGCATGGAGAAACACACACTGCAACCCTGTGATTTGGGGAACAGCCCCTCACAGGCCCTGGGAACTGGTGTGGGACCGCTGAGACAGGGTCCTAGGCATCCTGAGTGAGGTCAAGCAAGGGGGCAAATCCAGGGGTTTGTGTTCCCCTCGTGGGGAGGGGCAAAGCCAAAGGGGGATCTGAGCACGGTCCTCTAAAGTAGGGGTCCCCACCAGGTACCAGTCCATGGCCTGTTAGGAACCAGGCCGCACAGCAGGAGGTGAGTGGTGGGCAAGAGAGCCAGGTTTCATCTGTATTTACAGCTCCCCATTACTCGGATCACTGCCTGAGCTCACCTCCTGTCGGATCACCTATCTCAGCTTTCAAAAGAGAACCACATAAGATCCCTGCAGTGAGAAGGAATGGGTCCGAGACCTATTTGTGAATAAGCCAGGTGAATCAACTTTGTCCGTGCTAGAAGAGATGGCAAATGATGGTGGCCTGAAAAGCATGTCTGAGACAACTTCAAATCTCCACACATTCTGGATTAAAGTCAAGGCCTGAGATGCCATAAAAGCACTGAAAGACCTGCTTCTGTTTTCAACATCCTATCTTTGTGAAGCAGGGTTTTCCGCAGTGACAAAAACCAAAACAATATTATAAAGTAGACTGGACATAAGCAACACACTTTGGGTGTCACTGTCTCCCATTACCCCCAGAAGGGACTGTCTAGTTGCAGGAAAACAAGCTCAGGGATCCCATGGATTCTGCATTATGGTGAGGTGTATAATTATCTCATTACATATCACAATATAATAATAATAAAAATAAAGTGCACAATAAATGTAATGCACTTGAATCATCCTGAAACCATCCCCCACCCCCGTCTGTGAAAAAACCGTCTTCCACAAAACCAGTCTCTGGCGCCAAAAGAGCTGGGGACCACTGCTATAAAGCATGCGGCTTGGGGGCAGTATTAGAGTAGGTTAAAAAGAGAATGGGGGCTTCCCAGGTGGCGCCAGTGGTAAAGAACCCTGCCTGTCAATACAAGAGATGCGAGAGATGAGAATTCAACTCCGGGGTCAGGCAGATCCCCTGGAGAAGGGAATGGCATCCCACTCCGATATTCTTGCCTGGAGAATCCCATGGACAGGGGAGCCTGGCAGGCTACAGTCCATAGGGTTGCCAAGAATCAGACATGACTGAGCACACACAAAGAGAGAATGGAGAAAAGTGGTGAGAAAACAGTGTGGACAGGCCTTTGAAGGAACTTTCCCATAATGGGGTAGCAGCTGGAAGGAAAGGAAAAGCCTAAAGACAGCACTCTGGCGTGCTGATGGAAAGGATGCTGCTGCTGCTGCTCCTCCTAAGTCGCTTCAGTCGTGTCCGACCCTGTGCGACCCCATAAACAGCAGTCCACCAGGCTCCCCCGTCCCTGGGGTTCTCCAGGCAAGAACACTGGAGTGGGTTGCCATTTCCTTCTCCAATGCATGAAAGTGAAAAGTGCAAGTGAAGTTGCTCAGTGGTGTCCAACTCTTAGCGACCCTATGGACTGCACCCTACCAGGCTCCTCCATCCATGGGATTTTCCAGGCAAGAGTACTGGAGTGGGTTGCCATTGCCTTCTCCATGGAAAGGATGAGTAGAAGGAAAAGCTGACAAGGAAGAGAATGGGGATAATATTGGGTGTGGAGTCCTTGAGCAGGTGAGGGGGACGGGATCCAAGGCTTGGTGGAGAGATTGGCACAAACAGTTCTTCCACTATCAGACAAGGGAGAGCAGCTTAAAAGGGCACAGATGTAGACAAGCTGGCAAATCTGGCAGTGGGAAGAAAACAAAATCATTCTTTTCTAATTGCTCCCAATATTTACAATTACAGAGTGAATGAGATCATCCACGGAGAGTAGGGAGAGACAAATTGTGAAAAGTTATCTGAGACACTTGAAAAAAAGGTTAAGATGGTCAATTTTATGTTAGATGTACTTTGCCATAATTAAAAATAATAATAGTTTGAGGGAATTCCCTAGTAGCCTAGCGGTTAGGATTCTGGGCTTTCACTGCTGCGGTTCAGACTCTGGTTGGGGAACTGAGATCCCACAAGCCACACGGTGCAGCCAAAAAAATAAATAATAAAGAAATAATTTTTAAAAGGTGAAAAAAGGCTAATAAATAACCACCCTGCCCTTAAAGAAAAGAAAAAAAAAAGCTACTTGGGAATACAGGAGAGTAAATATATTGGGGAAATTTAATATTAGAAGCAGTACCAGGGACTTACGGGAGATTTGTGGACATAAATTTAAAGCAAAACCAATAAGCTTAATCGTGCATGTTTTTCCTCTGCTGCCTTCAGTTGCCAGGCTACAAACAGGTGAAGTAGGCAGAATGTTAGCTTAAGAGAATTTGATTGATTTAAGAAGATTTGTGACTTTAATTAAAAATATTTAAGAGAATTTGATTGACTCAGACTAAAACTGAATGTTAAAAAACTTCTGGATTAGGAAATAACTTCAGATTTATTAGGTCTGTAAACAGTGTTTCAGCGCTTAGCAATTTTATTTATTCCATTTATAAGTCTGCCTTGTCAGATGTTTGAAGCACTGAAGAGAATCAAATCTGTAATTGTGGTTAAAATGCCAAAGCTACGGAAATGTTATTAATCAAGTTTGTAAATGATGTTAAATATTTAGGAACATTTACTATGTAAAATTTACATGCTAATTTAGCATTGATATAAGAACAAATGAAAATTAGTCATTAACTTAAGATAAAGCTAGACTTATAAATACAACATTATCTGTGAGTCATATGTTAAAGGCTTAGGGAAAATTGGGTTTCTAGATTTACAAATTTAGCAAGTTGTAAAAGCAAAAGTCACTTAGTCATGTCCAAGTCTTTGCAACGCCATGTACTATGCAGTCCATGGAATTCTCCAGGCCAGAACACTGGAGAGGGTAGCCATTCTTTTCTCCAGGGGATCTTCCCAACCCAGGGATCGAACCCAGGTCTCCCACATTGTAGGAGGATTCTTCACCAAACTGAGCCATGAGGGAAGCCCTTAGCAAGCTGAGCATTAGTTAATATAGAAGTAACTGGACTTCCCTGGCGGTGCAGTGGTTAAGAATCCGTCTGCCACTACAGTGGACATGGGTTTCATCTCTGC
This sequence comes from Bos taurus, assembly GCF_002263795.3. Taxonomy (NCBI): domain Eukaryota; kingdom Metazoa; phylum Chordata; class Mammalia; order Artiodactyla; family Bovidae; genus Bos; species Bos taurus. The sequence goes on along the minus strand of NC_037352.1, from coordinate 22,284,854 downwards.
TCCAAGAAGATTCCATATGCCATGGAGCAACTAAGCCTGATGCCACAATCACAGAGCCTGTGTGCCTAGAGCCTGTGCTCTGCAACAAGAGAAGTCACTGCAATGAGAAGCCCGAGTACCCCGACAAAGAGTAGCCCCTACTCGCTGCAACTAGAGAAAGCCTGCACGTAGCAAGGAAGATCCAGCACAGCAAAAAAAAAAAAAAAAATATATATATATATATATATATATATAAATAAGTAACTGTAGCATACTCCTGTATGCATTAAGGCCCAAATGTAGTGCTAAAAATACAGCTACTCCCTATAAGATGCCATCTTATGCCAGTTGCACTATTTTATTTTCTCAGCACAGATATCTACTTCCTGTGCTCCCAAATTCCACTAAAATGACAGAAAAATATTATTGATATATACAAAATTATTCATATATACAAAATTATGTATACTTAATATGTATTATTTATGTATAAAATATTTATATAGTCTGGAAAATTTTGCATATATAATTGCCAAAAACCAAGAAAGAGTCCTATTATTAAATCAAAAATGATGAAGAAGGGACTTCCCTGGTGGTCCAGTGGCTAAGACTCCACATTCCCAATGCAGGAGCTGGGGTTTGATCCCTGGTTGGGGAACTAGAGCCTACATGCTGTAATTAAGAGTTTGCATGCCACAACTAAAGATCCCCTATGCTGCAAATATGACCTGGAGCAGTCAAATAAATATTTTTTACAAAGAAAGAAATGATGAAGAATTCCTGTAAGACTCTATAAAGTTTGCAATCAAGGGCAAGACTAGGGTAGAGAAAACTTGACACTAAACACTGCTGAGGAAAAGCAGCTCTTCCCAAGGAAGCCAGGGGGAAATCCAAGATTAGAATAAGCAAATATGAAGAGAGAGAGAGGCCCCCCTACGGTTGTTAAGGTAATTAAGTACCAGGCTGCATTTGGCCTGGCTGGATCAGACACTGCCCTCTAGTTGACAGCTCCAGGCAGAGAAAGTTCCCAGGATAAAGACCCCAGGACTACTTTCTGAACAAAGGAATAAATAACTTTCCTAGAGAAGGCTCTGAACTTGAGGGCTGGCCTGGATCGGGAAGCAGAGCCCTTCTTAAAGGGCTTCCAAAACAATAGGGACCGAGGTCGGGGAGGAAGAGGAAAGGCTATTCCTGGTGCCTGGCCCTGTCATAGCTACCTAGCTAGCTCTCCAAGGTAGAACACTTCTGAATAATTCCAGGAGCCACAGAAGGCGAGCAGTGCCCCCAAGAATACACAATGCCTACTAAGAAGGAGAGAATACCTGTCCTCTTCGAATATAAATGTACTATCTAGTCAGGCAGTACAGTTACCCCATCCCTTAAAATCTCAGAAACCAGCTCCTGGAATAAGAACAGAGGTTCTTATTTGGAAGCTCCAGCTTCCAACACTGCAAATTCTAGGGAAAGGAGTGGTGGATACAAGAAACATGCCGTCTAAAAACACTGAGGACTTCCCTGGTGGTTCAATGGTTAAGACTTCACCTTCTAATGCAGACGGCATGGGTTTGATCCCTAGTCAAGGAACTAGATCCCACATGCCATGTGGTACAGCCAAATTAAAAGAAAATAAAAATAAAAACACTAGGAAAATATGTCTATATCTAAATAAATGTAGACATGTGTACTGTGAGAAAAATTAAGACCTGAAACTAGAATTTCATAAGACTTCAACATTGGAGTGAGGGCAGGAAGGAGTTTGAAAACAGGTTATGGCTTGAATTGCTCCAGGGATGCTGAAGAAACAGAGTGAGCCTAGGTACCGAGAGAAGATATCTGGCAGGAGATTTAAGATGAACTGAAATGGGGCACGCAGGAGGCTCTGGGGTACCAGTAATATTTCATTTCTCAAGGTAAAATTGTGTTTTGCTTGCTTTATGTTTTTTTCCTGAGTGTCTTATATTTCTGTACATATGGTATTTTATAATAAAACATTAAAAAAAAATCAAGAGTGACTGCTAGATGTGGAATTCTCAAACCTGACTACATATACAACATGGGAAAGTTTTAAAAATACCAAAGGCCACTAAATGGCCATCAACAGAGGAATGGATAAAGAAGATGTGGGACATGTACACAAGAGAATATTCAGTTCAGTTCAGTTCAGTCGCTTAGTTGTGTCCAACTCTTTGTGACCTCTTTGTGACCCCATGAATCGCAGCACGCCAGGCCTCCCTGTTCACCAACTCCCATAGTTCACTCAAACTCATGTCCATCAAGTCGGTGATGCCATCCAGTCATCTCATCCTCTGTCATCCCCTTCTCCTCCTGCCCCCAATCCCTCCCAGCATCAGGGTCTTTTCCAATGAGTCAACTCTTCGCATGAGGTGGCCAAAGTATTGGAGTTTCAGCCTCAGCATCAGTCCTTCCAATGAACACCCAGGACTGATTTCCTTTAGAATGGATTGGTTGGATCTCCTTGCAGTTCAAGGGACTCTCAAGAGTCTTCTCCAACACCACAGTTCAAAAGCATCAATTCTTCGGAACTCAGCTTTCTTCACAGTCCAACTCTCACATCCATACATGACCACTGGAAAAACCATAGCTTTGACTAGATGGACATTTGTTGGCAAAGTAATGTCTCTGCTTTTGAATATGCTATCTAGGTTGGTCATAACTTTCCTTCCAAGGAGTAAGCATCTTTTAATTTCATGGTTGCAATCACCATCTGCAGTGATTTTGGAGCCCCCCAAAATAAAGTCTGACACCGTTTCCACTGTTTCCCCATCTACTTCCCATGAAGTGATGGGATCAGATGCCATGCTCTTCGTTTTCTGAATGTTGAGCTTTAAGCCAACCTTTTCGCTCTCCTCTTTCACTTTCATCAAGAGGCTCTTTACTCAGCCATAAAAAGGAATGAAATTGGGTCATTTGTAGAGATGTGGATGGACCTAGAGACTGTCATACAGAATGAAATAAGTCAGAGAAAAATGTATCACATATTAATACATATATGTGGAATCTAGAAAAATGGTATAGATGATCTTATTTGCAAAGTAGAAATAGAGACACAGGCATAGAGAACAAACATGGATACCAAGGGGGAAGGGGCCATGAGATGAATTGGGAAACTGCTGCTGCTGCTGCTAAATCGCTTCAGTTATGTCCGACTCTGTGTGACCCCATAGACGGCAGCCCACCAGGCTCCCCTGTCCCTGGGAATCTCCAGGCAAGAACACTGGAGTGGGCTGCCATTTCCTTCTCCAATGCATGAAAGTGAAAAGTGAAAGTGAAGTCGCTCAGTAGTGTCCGACTCTTAGTGACCCCACGGGCTGCAGCCTACCAGGCTCCTCCATCCACGGGATTTTCCAGGCAGGAGTACTGGAGTGGGGTGCCATTGCCTTCTCCGGAATTGGGAGACTGGGATTGATGTATATACACTATTGATACTGTGTATAAAAGAGATAACTAATGAGAACCTACTATATAGCACAGGGAACTCTACTCAATGCTCTGTAGTGACCTAAATGGGAAAGAAATAAAAAAAGAGAGAGGTAGGTACATGTACAGCTGATACACTTTGCTGTACAGTAGAAACTAGCACAACATTGTAAAGCAACTATACTCCAATACAAATTAATTAAAAAAATGCTAATGGCCAGAGCACACTGCAGACCAAATGAATTAGAATCTGTGGGATGGGGTCAGACTTATGTATCTGAGAGCCACTGTATTAAAAGAATAAAAATAAAGAAATTAAATAGGAGGAAACAGTAATAATAATCAAGGTCAATGGGTTAAATTCCATAAGTAAGAGACGGAATTCAGCAAGATCACCAAGATTCATTTTCTTCATTCTCATGTTCCTCTCATTGTATTCGCTCTGTTCTCAAAATCCTTGTGGCTATAAGACTATCGTAGAAATGTTACCGTTATATCCCTTTAGGTTTACATTAGGAGGAAAGAACCCCTGACTTTCTGCCAGAAGTCTCAGCAAAGCTTTCATGGCATCTCTTTTTTATTTTCCTACTCTGATCATGGATCAACCCTGAGGTAATCACTATCACCAGGACACTTTGGTTAGCCAGGCCTCTTTCACAGGTATAGACTCTCCTGCCCCTAATTCACGTGGAATCAGTATTACCAGAAATACATAGGATTAGAGTGGTGGGGGAAGGTGAAGCCTCAAGCAAAACCCAGAAGCTGTTAGCAGAAGTAGAGTGAATGAAGTTGAGCAACCAAAGAGAAAAAAAAAATTCCATAAGGGAAATATATAGATTTGAGGCAAGAGAAAACAATAAAGACTAAACCAAAGTAGGGAGGTTCAAAGTGGAAGTTAAGAGATGGAAGCTGGTTGAAAAAAATATCTTGCCCTGCAGAAACAGTTGTCTATAGCCTTGACTGAGGCCAGAGGAGAAGCTATTAAGGATAGTGGACAAGCTGAGTCAGTCTCCATAGCTACCAGTCCATCCTGTATCCCCAAATATGTACCTGCAGCTCAGATTTCTCTCTCCACATTTAAATACACACCTGCCTTCTGGACAACTATCCTGCATATCTCAGAGGCAGTTCAAATTCATCATGTCCATCGCTTAGTGGCACAGATGGTAAAGAATTCTCCTGCAATGTGGGAGACCTGAGTTTGATCCCTGGGTCGGGAAGATCCCCTGAAGGAGGACGAGCCAATCCCATATTCTTGCCTGGAAAATCCCCATGGACAGAGGAGCCTGGTGGGCTATAGGTCGCGAAAAGAAGGACACGACTGAGTGACTAAGCACAGCACAGCACAGCACTTAATTATCAAAAGATGGCAAATCACTTCCTCTTAAATCCGCCCTCCTTTTTCTGTCAATAACCTCAGGCTCTAAACCAGAAAACTGGAATCATCTTTCATCTCCTTCCTCTCTCACCTTCATGTCTCACCTTTCTCTAAGAACGGTTTCTATCTCCGTGCCATCTCTCAGAGCCACTCCTGATTCTTCATCAGGACTTAACACAATTGTGATTTAATCGTTGGGTAATTTGTTTGAATAGTGGTCACTTCCACGAGGCTGGACTCGGGACGATAGACCCCCATTGCAATCTTTCCATTCTTGTATCCTCCAGTACAAGCTCTGTTCAGTAGGTTCCTGAATGTTTGTAGAAAGAATAAAGTCGGCCAGTATTAAGTTTTTGGGAGGAACACCGGTACCTTCATTTGTTTACTTATTTTAATTAATTGATTTATGGCTGAGCTAGGTCTTTGTTGCTGCATTCGGCTTTCCCTAGTTGCAGTGAGCAGGGGCTACTCTCCAGTTACAGAGCATAGGCTTCCCATTGCAGTGGCTTCTCTTAGTGAACACAGGCTCTATGCATGCAGGCTTTAGTAGCTGTGGCATGCAAGCTTAGTAACTGTGGCGCCCAAGCTTAGGTGCTCCGCAACGTGTTGGATCTTCCTGGACCAGGATCAAACCGAGTCCCCTGCGTTGGCAGGTGGATTCCTAACCACTGGACCATCAGGGAAGTCCCCAGTATGGAATTTTATGTGCCATCTTCCAAACTCAACACTATTTTCCTGAATAATCTGAAAATGCAGATCTGATTATATTTTCCCCTCTATTTAAAATCTCTTTCAGTGATCTCCACCCCCTCCCATTCCCTAAAGGAAAGGAGTGTTTCGTAAATTTTCAGTGCCTAATAACCTCTTATTAGCTGCATGGAGCATATGAAAACCTCCAATTTTAGGTAAACATTCACAAAAGTTTTAAATAATAAAATTAATATATAACTTAAAATTAATAGTATTCAAGTATTCCCTGTTATCAGACCTATTTACCTCCTGACCTTGAGTTTGGAAATCAAGTTCATATCGCAAGGGATACATACACTTGGTACCTGAATTTTGGATAATAGGTAGCAAGAGTTTAGATGGTGCCGTATACCAGGCTTACTAAAAAGAACTATTCAAAGGTACTCAGATCCAGAGTTTGGATAGAAAGTTGAAATAGCAAAGGTAGAATGGTGAGGAATAACAAATCAGCAAAAAGGATACTATTATTTGCAATCAATCTTTAGAGTACATAATATGCACATGTATATGTGTATCTGGATTAATGACAGATTACATTTCTCTTGCTCTGCTAAATTAGAAAGCAAAACTACAAATGTATGCATGCTCAGTCGCTCAGTCGTAGTCAACTCTTTGAGACCCCATGCACTGTACCCTGCCAGGCTCCTCTGTCCATGGGTTTTCCCAGGCAAGAATACCGGAGTGGATTGCCATTTCCTACTGCAGGGGATCTCCCTGACCCAGGGATCGAACCTGCATTGCCTGCATTGACAGGCCGATTCTTTACCACTAGTGCCAGCTGGGAAGCCCGTAACTGAGAATGATGGGCAGCAAATGCTCGGTGGCCCTACATACTGTGCTGTGTATATTTGGATGGGGACATATACCTAGAAACAGTGGTGAAGTCTCTCACTGAAGGCCAGTTTTACAAGCAGTTAAGTCAAAGGCTGTATGGTTGGATTTCTAAAAATATTTATTATTTTTTGCTGTGCTAGGTCTTCTCTGCTGCACATGGGCTTTCTCTCGCTGTGGGGAGGAGGGGCTACTCTCTAGTTGCCGTGCATGGCCTTCTCATTGCCATGGCTTTTCTCGTAGCGGGGGGAGCATGGACTCTAGGTTGCAGGTTTTAGTAGTTGCGGCATGTGGGCTCCAGGACTCGAGCTCATTAGCTGTGGGGCACCAGCCTAGTTGCCCCTCGTGCCCCTAGTTGCCCTAGTTGGCATGTGGGATCTTCTCTGCCCAGGGATCAAACCCATGTCCCCTGCCTTGGCAGGCAGATTCTCAACCACTGGACCACCAGGGATGTCCTTGGATGTTTTAACTTGGACGACAGATACAAATGCATTTCTAAAGTTTTCTGTTTGGGTTCAGCTCAGGAAAGAATTTCTCCATGTTTTCTGGCACACTAAATGGTTTTTAAACATGCCCAGTGTCACTGATGTCTTTCTCCAGAAAATGGAAAAAAATCAAGTGTTAGGGAAGACTCATTGTTGGCTGACAAAGCCTCTTGCATCACAGTTCAATTTCCTGATATGTTATCTTCTGCACTTAATATCTGATGAGGTTGAAATGAGAGGTTTGAGATTTTCAACCTATTGCCCATGGCATGTTGACACCCACTGGAAACCTTTGAGATAACATTTCCTCACCAGTAATGACAAGGATGATTTCTGGTTTCTGGTTTTTCCTGGCATTATTAGCATTATAAAGAAATTTTATCTCCTCCCTCGTTTCAGTTTTTCACATGAGTACGTTCCCCCTGGATAGCCTGCACATTTTAGGGTAGAAAAACAGTCTTAGTCCAAGCTACCCATTTCTTCACAAGACACATGGAAAAGACATATGCTCTGTCGTGGAGATTTGATGGTGCTAACAATTTTCGTTCCTTCTTCACCACTTAGCAAAGATCACCATTCTTAACTGTTCTTAGTAAATAAGACAATGTGCAATCTTAGCACTCGGATACAGCTGGTTTTGAGTAGTCGAGGGAGGTACAAAGCAAAAGCAGCCCTAATTCTTCATCCTTTTGTCATAGTGTGGTAGCACCCTCCCCCTCTACTTCTGGGTTGGCCATAGGAGTTGCTGTGACCCAATGTGCGTGCGTGTGTGCTTCCTAAGTTGCTTCAGTCATGTCGACTCTGTGCAACCCTATGGATGGCAGCCTACCAGGCTCCTCTGTCCATGGGATTCCCCAGACAAGAATACTGGAGTGGGTTACTGTGCCCTCCTCCAGGGGATCTTCCCGACCCAGGGATCAAATCTGAGTCTTTTAAGTCTACCTGCCTGGACAGGTGGTCTCTTTACCTCTAGTGCCCCCTGGGAAGCCCACTCGTGCAGTGGACAGCAGCAAATGTGACAAGGCAGAGACCTGAGAAGTGCCTGCGTGTTTGGGCTTGCCTATCCTTCCTCCTGTCTCTTTGCCACATGCACATGCTTGGGCCAGCCTGCTAAAGGATGAAATGGACAGAGTATAGCTACCCCTGTTGTCCCAGCCAAGTCTAACCCAGACTAGCCACACTGCTACTCAGACAGAGGGAAGAACCCAGCTGAGGGCAGCAGAGCTGCCTACACAATGACCCACAGCTAGGACTGGCTTCATGGTTCTTGGCCTTTGCAGTCACACAGGGTCCTACGGTAAGAAAGATCCCATGCTTGGTTTAATGTTCTGTTGTCATTACTTTAAAAGTCTTCATAATGTCTAAATAAGGGGCCCAGCATTTTGCTCTGAGCTCCACAAAATACACAGCTGGTCCTGCTCACATCTTGTCACTGACACCAGGGTAAGCCTAGCTGAGATGAGAGGAACCACTCCACTGGCCGACAGACTCATGAGATTAATAAATTCCTATTATTTAAGCGGTGAGGTTTTGAAGTGGCTGTACATTTTTGTAGCAATAGATACGGGAACTTCCTTGGTGCTCCAGTGTTAAGAATCTGCCTTCCAATGCAGGGGGCGTGGGTCTCAACATGGTTGGGGAAGTAGGATCCAACCTGCCCCATGGTCAATTAAACCTGTAAGCCACAACTACCGAGTCTGCCTGCCACAACTAGGACCCATTTAGTTCAATTCAGCCGCTTAGTCGTGTCCGACTGTTTGCGACCCCATGGACTGCAGCGTGCCAGGCTTCCGTGTCCATTACCAACTCCCGAAGCTTGCTCAAATTCATGTCCATCAAGTCGGTGATGCCATCCAACCATCTCATCCTCTGAGACGAGAGGCAGCCAAAAAATAAATAAATATTAAAAAAAAAAAGTTGATACTGACATACCAAACCTTTTTGCTGGACACATGCCTGGTCCTTCATCAGCATACCCTCAAACACACTTCTAATCTGCATCATATCTCACAAAAATATTAGATGAAATGATAATGAGAATTCAAAATTATAAGGTATGTCTTTCTCTTTCATATGGGTACCACAGAGATGCAAAGAGCTGGTTTATTCTATTCCCACTAATGGTTTTGTTGTTGTTGCTGTTCAGTCATTAAGTCATGTCCAACTTTTTCCAACCCCATGGACTGCAGCATGCTAGATTCCTCAGTCCTCCACTGTCTCCTGGAGTTTGCTCAAACTCATGTCCATTGAGTTGGTGATGCTATCTAACCATCTCATCCTCATCCCTTTTCCTTTGGCTTTCAGTCTTTCCCAGCATCAAGGTCTTTTCCAATGAGTCAGCTCTTCCCATCAGGTGACCAAAGTATGGGAGCTTCAGCCTCAGCATCAGTCCTTCAGTGAATATTCAGGGTTGATTTCCTTTAGGATTGACCTGTTTGATCTCCTTGTAGTCCAGGGGACTCTTCAGAGTCTCCAGCACCACAATTCAAAAGCATCAATTCTTGGGTGCTCAGCCTTCTTTATGGTTCAACTCTCACAACCATACGTGATTACTGGAAAAACCATAGCTCCGATTATATGGCCCTTTGTAGGCAAAGTGATGTCTCCGCTTTTTAAGACGTTGTTTAGGTTTGTCATAGTCTTCCTTCCAAGGAGCAAGCATCTTTTAATTTCACAGCTGCAGTCACTGTCCTCAGTGATCTCAGAGCCCAAGAAAAGGAAACCTGCCACTGCTTCCATTTTTTTCCCTTCTATTTTCCATGAAGTGATAGGATTGGATGGCATGATCTTAATTTTTGTAATGTTGAGTTTTGAGCCACCTTTTTCACTCTCTTTTTGCCCTCATCAAGAGACTCTTTAGTTTCTCTTCACTTTCTGCGATTAGAGTGGTATCATCTGCATCATTTGAGACGTTGATACTTCTCCCAGCAATCTTGATTCCAGCTTGTGATTCATCCAGCCCAGCATTTCTGCATGACTGAGCGACTAACACACACACACACACTCTGCATAGAAGTTAAATAAGCAGGGTGACAATATACAGCCATGTTGTACTCCTCTCCCAATTTTGAACCAGCCAGTTGTTTCATGTCTGGTTCTAACTGTTGCTTCTTGACCCACATATAGGTTTTTCAGGAGACAAGTAAAGTGGTCTGATAGTCCCATCTCTTTAAGAATTTACCATGGTTTGTTCTGACCCACAGTCAAAGGCTTTAGCATAGTCAATGAAGCACAAGTAGATGTTTTTCTGGAATTCCCTTGCTTTCTCCATGATCCAACAAATGTTGGCAATTTGACCTCTGATTCCTCTGCCTTTTCGAAACTCAGCTTGTACAACTGGAAGTTCTCGATTCAAGTACTGCTGAAGCCTGGCTTGAAGGATTTTGAGCATAACTTTGCTAAGCATGTGAAATGAGCACAACTGTGTGTTAGTTTGAACATTCTTTGGTACTGCTCTTCTTTGGGACTGGAGTGAAAACTGACCTTTTCCAGTCCTGTGGTCATTGCTGAGTTTTCAAGTTTGCTGACATTGAGTGAAGCACTTTAACAGCATCATCTTTTAGTATTTAAAGTAGCTCAGCTGGAATTCCATCACCTCCACTAGCTTTGTTTATAGTGATGCTTCCTAAGGCCCATTTGACTTCACACTTCAGGATGACCGGCTCTAGGTAAGTGACCACATCATCGTGATTATTTGGGTCCTTAAGATCTTTCCTGTACAGTTCTTCTGTGTATTCTTGCCATCTCTTCTTAATCTCTTCTCCTTCTGTTAGGTCCTCATCATTTTTGTCCTTTATTGTGCCCATTCTTGCATGAAACGTTCCCTTGATATCTCTAATTTTCTTGAAGAGATCTCTAGTCTTTCCCATTCTTATGCTTCCCTGTATTTCTTTGCGTTGTTCATTTAAGAAGGCCTTCTTATCTCTCCTTGCTATTCTCTGGAACTCTGCATTCAGTTAAGTATATCTTTCCCTTTCTGTGGTTTTACTCAACTATAAAACAAAATATAGTTTTGTTTTATAGTTTTACTTAACTATAAAGCAAAATAAATTACTCAACTATTAAAAAAAAATTTAAAAAGACCCTGATGCTGGGAAAGATTGAAGGCAGGAAGAGAAGGGGATGACAGAGGATGAGACGGTTGGATGGCATCACCGAGTTAATGGACATGAGTTTGAGTAAGCTCCAGGAGTTGGCGATGGACAGGGAAGCCTGGCATGCTGCAGTCCATGGGGCCGCAAAGAGTCAGACATGACTGAGGGGCTGAACTGAACTGAAAACAAAATCTGGCTGTCATCATTACAATAAGAAGAGCTCCACATCTTTGTGTGTCATTTGCACTATGCAGCATCCTGTCCTGACATTAGGTTTGCCCAGGACTGCTTTGGCTTCCTCTCCCAGCATTTTATTTGTCCCGAGTTTGAGGCCAGTTTTATAAACGTGTTGGCCCTAGCATGGCTTGCATCTGTGGATGCTACTGTTCTGGCCTCTTCGCATTTAGAAATAAAACACATCAATTTCATACCAGAAAATATTATTTTGTGCCTGCTTCAGGAAAAACTACTGGCTGACCCACAGGCAAGCATGCTCAGTTGTGTCCGACTCTTTGTGACCCCATGGACTGTAGCCCACCAGGCTCCTCTGTCCATGGAATTTTCCAGGCAAGAATACTGGAGTGGGGTGCCATTTCCTTCTCCAGGTTGACCCATAAAGTTATTCTATTTTGTTTTTTCATTTGCTTATTTTTTGGTTGCGCTGCATAGCATGTGCGATCTTCATTCCCTGAACCCATGCCCCCTGCATTAAAAAAAGGAATCTTAACCACTGGGCCACCAGGGAAGTCTCCAGGTTATTCTGTTTCGGGAATGATGTAAAACCACTGAGAGCATCACTAAGCATTCTGACAGAGGTTTCTAATACAGAGTGCACACTGGAGACAAGAGGAGAACAAACCGCTGGTTCAATAAAATCCTGTTTTTAGATATTCATAGCCACCCTTCCCATTCACACTTTCCCTTTCAGCTGCTTGAGTGAATTCATCATGTTCACAGATGCTCTTGTTCCAAAAGATCCTGAAATCCTGTTCACTAATTATTCTTCTGAATTGTAGTTTTTGTACTATTTTTATCATTGCTTTTACACTTCAATGAATCACTTTTTCAGTCATTAATCTATTTTTGTTAATCAGAGTCATAACACAAGAGTAACAAGAAAAAATGCAAACTTTACACACATAAACAATAATATTCCAATGATATAACTAAAATAAATGATATCCTACTAATTTTAACTACACCTTAAGAGTCTGTCCAATTTGAGCCATCTCTACGTGTGAACCCTTATTAAGAGCATAATGGTATTTGATAATTTTTCTTCCATTTCAAATTCATAAAATTTTTAAACAGATATCTTTTCATTGCTTTTGCCACAGAAGCTGCTTGAGGACTGTTAATTTTATAGATTAATTGACCACATTTTAGAAACATTGACCTAAAAGAAAAAGCCTGTACTCTTAAACATGGTCTCTAAACCATTTCATAATCTAGTCCCTTGATTCACATAAAAGCACTATTGTTATTAGTGTGTATACCCACACACACATTGTTACTAGTGTGACAGTAACAATAGCAACCGCACGCTTCTATTGACTGAGCCCCTAAATGATACCTCGTGATCCAGTGTCATTTTAAGCATTTCAAATGGACTCTCTTATTTCAAACTCACAGTAATCCTAGGAGGTAGGTACTAGTTTGTTTTTATGAATTTACACATAGAGAATTAAGAATATTACAGAGGTACTTGCTCAAGATTGCAGAGCTAATTAGAGGCCAAGCAGGAGTCTGGTCCCAGGCTTGTCTAACTCTTAAGGACACCATATTACCTGGCCCCCACCCTGCCCCTTCAATCTGCCTTCCTGAACTCTTTCTCACAAATGCACACAGCCTCTCTATTCCCAGCGAAGATGTCTTCCATCTGTGATCTGTGTCCATCTTGTTCCTTCTGTCTAGAATGCCCTCTCTTTCTCCCCGTCACCTTCGTGAACTTTCACTCACATGCAGCACCCAATTTTAGAGTCTTCTCTGTGAAGCCTTTCCTTCCCCCGACACCCCAGATTTTTACCTTGTCTGTAATAGCAGCCTAAATTTTATTTCTCTCCATTCTCCAGACAAAGACACAAAAATGTCTAGAGCGACAGCTGAATTATTAAGAGTTATAAGATGACAGAACATAATTTACTACACTGTGCCTGACTGTTCCCTGGTCTATCATTAGTCAACTCCAGTTATTGAGTTGTGTTCAATGAATAGGCAATTCCTTACCTGGACAGAGGAGTCTGGTGGGCTACAGTCCATGGGTTCCAGAAAGAGCTGGACACGACTAACACTTACCTTAAAATATTATTCTCAGGAGGTCAGAAAACAGAGTTAATTCTTACTGTACCTATAATAGCAACTAGTTAACTTCATGAAACACAGGAAATACATTATCTATTTTGTTGTTGTTGTAGTTGTCTAGTTGCTAAGTTGTGTCTGAGTCTTTGTGATCCCACGAACTGTAGCCCGCCAGGCTCCTCTGTCCATGGAATTCTCCAGGCAAGAATACTGGAGGGGGTAGCCGTTCCCTTTGCCAGGGGATCTTCCCAACCAAGGGATCGAACCTAGGTCTCTCACATTGCAGGCAGATTCTTCAACGTCTGAGCCATGAGGGAAGCACCAAAGCAATAAGTACCTTTATAATAAAAAAAAAGAAAGTGAGGTTCCTAGAGCAAATGAACCCAGCCAGGGCCTCTTGCAATGGAGATGGTCACTTTTTGAGAGTTTCCAACTCTGGAAAAATGAACGTACTCAAGAGGCTCCAAAATCAGGACTTCCCTGGGGGTCCACTGGTTAAGAATCCATCTTCCAACACAGGGGATGCAGGTTTGATCTCTGGTCAGGGAACTAAGATCCCACATGTGGTGGGGCAACTAAACTCAGATGCCAAAACTACAGAGCTCACATGTGGCAGCTGCTGAGCCCAGGTGTTCTGGAGCCTATGCCCCAAAACTAGAGAGAAGCCCACATACCACAAGGAAGAGCCCTCACACCAAATGAAAAATCCCATATGCCACGACAAGGGTCCTGCATGCCAAAAATAAATAAAATTAATTAATTAAAAGAGAGAGAGACCCCAGAATCCACCAATAGCATATATCCTTCCCTTATAAAGTTTCTGGCTGCTATGACCTGAGTCTCACAAGCTCCAATTTGGTTGTATTTGCTACTTCCCTGCAGGTATACAAGTTGCCCCTTCCTGGATACTAAAAAGCAAGGACTTGTGGGCATGTGGATTATCACCAATTTCATCAATATCCTGCACTATTACTATATGTCAGCCTTGGTTCCAGAGCTATGAGCTGGAAGAATACAAAATAGAAACTTGAAAGGAGGTGTATATACAGGACTTCTTTAAACCACTTGTCTGCATTTCTTCTAATGCCAACTTGTTTAATGCTGTCTTTTCATTAATTCAGAACAAGATCCACAGGCTGCCAGTTGTTGACCCAGAATCAAGCAACATCTTGTACACCCTCACCCACAAGTGCATTCTCATGTTCCTCAAAGTGTTTATCACTGAGCTCTTAAGCCAGAATTCATGTCTAAGTCTAATAGAAGATTAGCTTCTATGCCAGCATTGCCATGTTCTGCACTATGACCCCACTGACACGGCTCTGGGCATCTCTGTACAGGATCTGCCAGTGAACGAGGAAGGTCAGGTGGTGAACATCTATTCCACATTTGATGTTATCCGTGCTAAGTCACTTCAGTCACGTCCAACTCTTTGGGATCCTCTGGACTGTAGCCGGTCAGGCTTCTCTGTCCATGGGACTTCCCAGGCAAGAACACTAGAGTGGGTTACCATTTCCTTCTTCAGTGATGTTATCCATCAGGCAGCATAAAAGATCTACCACAACCTAGATGTGCCTGTAGTCAAAGCCCTGAAAAATCGATCACAGTACTTTAAATGTAGCTTCAAGTGCGACCTGCATGAGGCTCTGGAGACCTTTCTCAGCAGGCTAGTGGAAGAAGGGAGTCACTGACTCGTGGTGGTGGATGAGAATGATGTGATCAAGGGAACTGTATCACCATCTGTCATCCTGTAGACCCTGGTGCTCACAGGCAGAGAGAAGCTGCCCTAAGCTGGGGGATGAGGTCAGGTGGCACCAGGGGATGTGCACTGCCTGCCCAAAGCTCTGGGAACCCCAGAAGAAACCTGAAGGCTCTTCCTTGCTCAGGAGCCCCCCACCCTCCTATCCGGAAGCTGAGAAGGCATGGGGAAAGGAAGGAGAATGAATTTTTAGGTGTCCTTATCCTCACAATACTCAGAAAAACTTTTAGCCTAGCTCAGGCTAGCTCCTGTCCTCTTATTCATATCCCCCTTTCTGGGCAAACCATGAGCTCTGTGCCCCTCCAGAAATTTTTACACCTCACGAACTAGAAGAACAAACCAAGCCCAAAATTAGCAGAGAGAAAGAAATAAAAAAAGGTTGGAGTAGAAATAAATGAAATGAAGACTAGAAAGAAAAATAAAAAGGATCAACATAATTAATAGTTTTTTAAAAAATATAAAATTGACCAAGCTTTAGCTTGACTGAAAGTGAAAAGTGAAAGTGAAGTCGCTCAGTGGTGTTTGACTCTTTGTGACCCCATGGACTGTAGCCTACCAGGCTCCTCCGTCCATGGGATTTTCCAGGCAAGAATACTGGAGTGGGGTGCCATTTCCTTCTTCAGGGGATCTTCCCCACCCAGGGATCGAACCTGGGTCTCCCACATTGTAGGCAGACGCTTTACCGTCTGAGCCATCAGGGAAGTCAGGAAGCCATCAGGAATTAGCTTGACTAATTAAGAAAAAAAGAAAAGGGAACCCAAATAGCTGAAATCAGGAATGAAAGAAGAGACATTACAACAATAATTCAAAGGATCATAAGAGACTGCTGTGAGCAATTATATGTCCACAAATTGAATAATCTAAGAAAAAATGGATAAATTCCTAGAAACATCCCACCTCCCAAGACTGAATCATTAAGAAATAGAAAATATGAACAGACCAATAACAAGTAAGGAAATTGTATCACTAATCACAAACCTCAACACAGAAAACTCCAGGACTAGATGGTTTCCCTGATGAATTCTAACAAACATTTAAAGAAGAATTAACAGCAGTCTTTCTTAAACACTTTCAAAATATTGAAGAGTACAGAATTCTTAAACTCATTTCACAAACTAGGATGACCATGATGTCAAAGCCAGATAAGGACACTACAAGAAAAGAAAACCATAGGCCAATTTCACTGATGAGTATAGATACAAAAATTCTCAACAAAATACAAACTGAATTCAACAGTGCATTAAAAGGATCATACACCATCCTCAAGTGAGGTTATGTCTGGGATGCAGACATGGTTCAACATATGCAAATCAATAAACATGACACACCACATTAATAGGATGAAGGATAACAATCATATGATCATCTCAATGGATGCAGAAAAGGGACCTGCGTGGTGGTGCAGTGGATGAGAATCCTCCTGTCAATGCAAGGGACATAGGTTCGATCCCTGATCCAGGAAGATTCCACCTGCTGTGGAGTAACATCCTATGAACCACTACTACTGAGCTTGTGTGTCAGAACTACTGAAGTCTGAGCACCTAGAGCCTGTGCTCTGCAACGAGAAGCCACTGTAATGAGAAGCCCCCTCACTGCAACAAAGAGTAGCCCCATTCATCACAACTAGAGAGGAAGCCTGCACAAAGCAATGAAGACCCAGTGCAACAAAAAATAATAAATAAATAAAAAATTTAAAAACAGATGCAGAAAAGTACCCAGCACGATTCAACATCCTTTTATGATTAAAAAAAAACTCTCAAAAAACTGGGTATACCTTAACATAATAACCTCAGATATGCAGATGAAACCATCCTATGGCAGAAAGCAAAGAGGAACTAAAGAACCTCTTGATTAAGGTGAAAGCAAAGTGAAAAAGCTGGCTTAAAACTCAACATTCAAAAAACAAAGATCATGGCATCCAGTTCCATCACTTCATGGCAATAGATGGGGAAACAATGGAAACAGTGACAGACTTTATTTTCTTGGGCTCCAAAATCACTGCAGATGGTGACTGCAGCCATGAGATTAAAAGATGCTTGCTCCTTGGAAGAAAAGCTATGACAAACCTAGACAGTACATTAAAAAAACAGAGACATTACTTTGCCAACAAAGGTCCATCTAGTCCAAGCTATGGTTTTTCCAGTAGTCATATAAGGATGTGAGAGTTGGAGCATAAGGAGGGCTGAGTGCTGAAGAATTGATGCTTTTTAGCTGTGGTGTTGGAAAAGACTCTTGGGAGTCCCTTGGACTGCAAGCAGATCAAACCAATCAATCCTAAAGGAAATCAGTCCTGAATATTCATTGGAAGGACTGATGCTGAGGCTGAAGCTCCAATACTTTGGCTACCTGATGCAAAGAACTAACTCACTGGAAAAGACCCTGATGCTGGGAAAGATTGAAGGCAGGAGGAGAAGGGGATGACAGAGGATGAGATGGTTGGATGGCATCACTGACTCTATGGACAGGAGTTTGAGCAAGCTCCGGGAGATGGTGAAGGACAGGGAAGCCTGATGTGCTGCAGTGCATAGGGTCGCAAAGAGCCGGACATGACTGAGCGACTGAACAACAACATGATAAAGGCCATAAATGACAAACCCACAGCTTATATCATACTCAATGGTGAAAGGCTGAAAGCTTTCCCACTAAGACTAAGAATAAAACAAAGGTGCTCCGTCTCAACATTTCTATTCAGTATAGCCCTAGAAGTCCTAGCCAGAACATTTAGGCAAGGAAAAGAAATATAAAGCATCCAGATCATAAAGAAAGAAGTAAAAGTGTCTTTGTTTGCAGATGATATAATCTTATACATAGAAAATCCTAAAGACTCCACCAAAAAGAAAAAAAATGTTAAAACTAGTAAATGAGTTCAATAAAGTTGTAGATACAAAAATAAACCTATAAAAGATGCATTTCTATACACCAACAATGAACTACCTGAAAAAGAAGTAAAGAATGCTGTTTATAAAAGCATTAAAAAAATAAAATACTTACAGGTAAATTTAACCAAGGATATGAAAGTATATGGTAGATTATAAAGTATTGATGACAGAAATTGAAGACACAAATATGGAAAAATATCCTGTGTTTGTGGATCAGAAGAATATTGCTAAAATGTTCATTCTACCCAAAAACATTTGTATATTCAAAGCAATCTCTATCAAAATCCCAATGCATTTTCCAGAAAAATAGAAAAAGTGACCCTAAAATTTGTATGGAACCACAAAGACTCTGAAGAGCCAAAGCAATTCTGAGAAGGAAGAATAAAGCTGAAGGCATCATACTTAATGATTTATTTCAAAGCTATAATAATATAACAGTATGGTACTGGCATAATAACAGACACATAGATCAAGGAAAAAAGAATCAAGAGCCTAGATAATAAACCCACACATGTAAAGTCAACTAACATTTTGCAAGGGAGCCAAGAGTAGTCTATAGGGAAAGGATAATCTCTTCCATAAATGGTGGGAAAACTGGACATGCACGTGCAAAATAATAAAATTGAACTCCTATCTTATACCACCCACAAAAATTATCTGGAAATGGATTAAGGATTTAAATAGAAGATCCAAAATGGTAAAACTACCAGAAGAAAGCATGGGAAAAGAGTCTTCGACATTGGTCTTAGCAACAGTTTTTGGTGTATGACAACGAAAGCACAGGCAACAAAAGCAAAAATCAACAAGTGGGGCTACATCAGACTAAAAACTTTGGCACGGCAAAACCCACAGTCAAATAAAAAGGCAAAAATAAAATAAATAAAAAAGCAAAATAAATAAAATAAAATAAAAAAGCAAAATAAAAAGGCAACCTACCAAATGGGGGAATATTTGCTAACCATTTATCTTTTTAAATTTTTTGTTTTGTTTTGGAGTATAGTTAACAATGTTGTGTTAGTTTCTGATGCACAGTAGAGCAACTCAGTCATACATAGACATGTACCTATTCTTTTTCAAAAATTTTTCCCATTTAAGCTGATCATCTATCTGAAAAGAAGTTAATATCCAAAATATATAACGAACTTGTATAACTCCATGTCAGATTTAGTGATAATCTGATTTTTAAATTGGCTAAGAAAAAAAATGGGCTAAGAACTTAATAGACATTTTTCCAAAGAACACACAAACGACCAACAGGTACATAAAAGGATGCTCAGCATCACTAGTCACCAATGGAATGCAGATAAAAACTACAATGAGATATCACTTCACACCTATTAGAATGAGTGTTATCAAAGAGACAAGTAACAGCAAGTGTTGGTGAGGCTGTGGAGAAAAGGGAATCCTGGATCACCGTTGGTCGAAACATAAACTGCTGGAGCGACTGCGGAAACCAGGCTTCCCAGGTGGGGCTAGTGGTAAAGAATCTGCCTGCCAACCCAGGAGACCTAAAGATGTGGGTTTGATCCCTGGGTCAGGAAGATCCCTTAGAGAAGGAAATGGCAGCCCACTTCAGCATTCTTGCCTGGAGTATCCTATGGACAGAGGACCTGATAGGCTACAGGTCCATGAGGTCTCAAAGAGTCGAACACTACTAAAGTGACTTAGCACTGTGGAAAATAGTATTGAGATCCTTCAAAAACTTGAAAAATAGAACTATCATATCACCAGCAATCCCACTTCTGGATATATAGCCAATAGAAATGAAATCACTGTCTCAAAGAGATATCTACACCCTCATGTCCTTTGCAGCATTGTTCCCAAAAACAAAGACAACCTAAGTGTTCATCAATGGATGAATGGAAAAAGAAAATGTGGTGGGTGTGCACACACACACACACACACACACAAACATATATTATTCAGCCAGAAAAAAAGAAGGAAACCCTGCCTTTTGTGACACATGGATGGATCCTAAGGACATTATACTAAGTGAGCTAAGTCAGACAGGGGGACTTCCCTGGTGTTCCAGTGACTAAGAATCTGCCTTGCAATGCAAGGGACGTGGGTTTGATCTCTGACCAAGGAACTAAGATCCCACATGCCGAGGGGGCAACTAAGCCCGAGAGTTGCAATTACAGAGTCCATGAGCCACAACAAAAGATCTTGCACGAGGCAAATGAAGATCCTACATGCTGCAATTAAGACCCAAAGCAGCCAAATAACTTTTTTTTTAAGTCAGAGAAAGATAAATACTATATGTTCTCACTTATATGTGGAATCTATAAAATTCAAATTCACAAAAATAGTAGAATGGTAGTTGCCAGGGGCTGAGGCATGGGGGAAATTGGGGAGATGTTGGTCAAAGGGTGCAAACTTTCCGCTATAAAATGAAAAAGTTTTGCTAGCCAGACTCAATAATACTGTGCTATATTCTTAAGGGCTTCCCTAGTGGCTCAGATGGTAAAGAATCTGCCTGCAATGTAGGAGACCCGAGCTCAATCCCTGGGTGGGGAGGATCCCCTGGAGAAGGAAACGACAACCCACTCCAGTATTCTAACCTGGGAAATCTCCTGGACAGAGGAGCCCATCAGGCTACAGTCCCTGGGGTCACAAAGAGGCATACACGACTGAGCAACTATCACTTTCACTTTCACATTCTTGAAAGTTGTTAAGAGAGTAGATCTTAAATGTTATCATCACAAACACAAAAAGGTGATTATGTGAGGATGAAGGTGTTAACTAACCTTATTGTAGCAATCAGTTCACTATAGACACACGTATCAAATCATTACGTTTACCTTAAACATATATATATGTCAATATGTCAATAAAGCTAGAAAAAAGGGAGAATTAATCAGTATAATTCACTGTACTAAAAGAATAAAATAGGAAAATCATTTTATCATCAGAAAAGACACAGAAAAAGTATTCAATAACATTCAAAAATAATTCATAATTTTAAAAAACTCCAAGCAAAGAAGAAATAGGAATTTTCTTAATCTGATAAGAGAGAAAACTCTAAAAAAAAACCCATTCAACAACAACAAAAAAAAAAAATCAATTTAATGTTGAATGTTTTCCCTTTGTGATCAGAATGAGAAAAGGATAATGGCCATTACCATTTCTATTATATTGTATTAGAAAACTTAGCTGGTATAATAAGGCCACGACAACAAAAATGAAAAGGTGTAAGGATTTGGAAGGGAACAAAATCAACTTGCAGAAAATAATTTGGCATTTTCTTGTAAAGTTGAACTTATACATACTCTATGACTCAGCACTTTCCCTCCTAGGTATATAGCTTGGAGAAATTCTTGCCCAAGTCCATAAGGCATGTACAAGACCATTCAGAGCAGTGTTATTCATGATACCCCCAAACTGAGGGGGAAAACCAAATGTCCATCAATAGTAGAATGGATAAATGAATTGTAGCACATCCACATGGTAGATTACTATATGTCAGCAAAAATGAATGAACTATAGTTACATACATAAACAGAATGAATCTCAAAAATAAAATGTTGAGCAAAATAAATGTCATGGGAAAATATGTATGGTCTGATTACATTTATATACAATTCAAAAAGCCGGGAGAAAATCTAATAGGTTAGGAATGTGTATATATATATATATGTGTGTATATATATATATATACACATGTGTATATATATACACATATAAATACATATATATATATATAACTAGAAGAAAAATCATTACTACAGAAGTCAAGATAGAGATTACCTATCTCTGTGATAGGTAGGTTATGAAGAGGTATGTAAATGAAGAGGGATGTTACTGAAGGGCTTCAAAGGCACTAGGTGGGGCTTCCTGGTGGCTCAGATGGTAAAGAATATGCTTTCAATGCAAGAGACCTGGGTTCAATTCCTGGGTCAGAAAAATCCCGTGGAGAAGGGAATGGCAACCCACTCCAGTATTCTTGCCTGGAGAATTCCATGGACAGAGGAGCCTGGTGGGCTACAGTCCATGTGGTTGCAAAGAGTCAGCCACGACTGAGCAATTAAAATGCATGCATATGCACACAAGACACTAGGCAGGGACTTCCTTGGTGGTCCAGTGGCTAAGACTACACCCTCCCAGTGCAGAGGAACTGGGTTCCACCTCTGATCAGGGAGCTAGATCCCACGTGCCACAACCAAGATTTTGCATGAAGCAACTAAGAGACCGCATGCTGCAACGAAGATTGAAGATGACCACGTGCCACAGCTAAGACTCAGCACAGTCAAAATAAAAAATATAAACAAGGCACCAGGGAGGTGTTACAAGGATATTCTTATTCTTCAGGTTATATGTATATATGCGTGTGGGCTAAGTCATTTCAGTTGTGTCTGACTCGGCGCAACCCTATGGATAGTAGCCTGCCAGATCCCTCTGTCCATGGGATTCTCGAGGCAAGAATACTGGAGTGGGTTGCCATGTCCTCCTCCAGTGGACCTTCCCAACCCAGGGATTGAACCCACACCTCTTGCAGCTCTTACATGGGCAGGCGGGTTCTTATCACTAGTGCCACCTGGGAAGTCCAGGCTATCTGTATATATGTATGTATTAATACATAAACATTTTATGTGCTGTACATTTTGCCATAAAAGTATTTTCAAAAGCAGTTCTCTTTAGGTCCAATTACCTAGTGGAACATATTCAATGATACCTTGGGCCAATACTCTGGGAAAATCTAGAAGACAAATCATTTTGTTTCTTCAATATAAAATTTCAAGGAAAAAAAGAAGAGATAAAGAAAGAACCTATAAATTATAAAAGACAGAAGAGGCATATTACCCAATTGCCAGGTTTAGACCGTAATTTGGATGGATGCTCATGCAAACAAATTATTACAAACATGGCAACTGCAGATAGGTGAACACTAACTGGATATCTGAAAAGAAGAATTTATTCTTATTGGGATGTGGTGATGATACAGTGGTTATGTTTTAAAAGGGGGCCCTTGTCTTTTAGAGGTAGTTGATGAAATATTTACAGGAGAAATTATATCATGTCCAAGATTTGATTCAAGATAAACTTGTTTGATGGTGGTGAGGGTCTTGCTGGGGTGCAGGAAGGGATGCTATAGAGAAAACAAGATTGGTCACGAGTTGAAAATTAGTGAAACTAATGTTGGTAGACTGGTTTTCACTACATTTCTAAATACATTTGGGATTATGCATAATAAAATTAAAATAAAACCCAGGACCAAATTTTAAAAAGGGAACTTCTGCTAAATCAAGATCTGTTTTAAAGGGGAAAAAATAAAGGAGTAAGACATCTTGGGGTTCACTGACTTCTCACTCTGCCCAGAATAACACCATTTATTTTTCACAAGACAATGTAGATCCTTGCTTCTAAATCTTCAGTGTACCTATAAGCCACCTGAGGATTGTTAACATGCAGACTTGGATTCAGAAAATCTAGGTTGAGGCCTGACAGTCTGCATTTCCAACAAGCTCCCAGGTGATGACGATACCAGACTACCTCCAAGAATGCAGTCTTTCACCTCATCAAACCTCTGTTCCGCTAAGCCTACCACTAACTCATCCTCCGTCATCCCTTCCTGGTTCCATTCCCACTCTGGCCCAGCTTGGATTCTGTGTCTCACCTGGACAACCCATTCCTCTGAAAACCCCTTCAACACCTGGCCCTTTTCTTTCCTGTGGAATTCATTCAGCAAAACTTCAACCCAACTTGCACTCCAACTTCTCCAGGTTTTTGAAGCCAGCACTTAAATGTTACTGGAGAAAAGGAGACGATTTTAAATCCATGCTGTTTTCAGTAGGCTCTCTGCTGGGCCCAGCAGCCCTGTTTTTCTCTTTAGGATGCTTATCTCACCCTCTCCATTTCATATGTTCACCTCCTCCCTCTTCTCATCTCCTTTCTCTCTGCTAAAGACTTTGTCTTATATTTCACTGGGAAAATAAAAGTTGGCTGATGGGAAATTCTTCATCCTTTCAGCACCAAATCGTCATGTATCACCTCCATCTTTTTTCTCATTATTCTCTCCTAAAAGGAGGGACTTTGCTAAAAATCTGGGACTTTGCTGGTGGTCCAGTGGCTAAGATTCTGTGCTTCCAACTCCGTGGGCCCAAGTCTGATCCCTGGGCAGGGAACTGGATCCCCCATGCCACAACTAAGAGTTTGCATGCCACAACTAAAGATCCCGCATGCTGCAATGAAGGCGGAAGGTCTCGAGTGCCGCAACCAAGACCTGGTGTAGCCAAATAAACAAATAAAATAAAATAACCTTATCATCACCTCTTGACTCACACACACTTTAGATCCCAAGTCCCTCTCTCCCTTTCAACTGGACCACTCCAACAGTTTACATAAACTACAGGCTGCTGCTTTTATTTTTTAAAAGCAAAGATAAAAGCAAGATAGATCCCCAACCCCGATCCATATCTAAATGATGCCGGATTTCTGTGTTCCTTTTTGAAGTTTATGCACCTTTATTCATTCCTTGAGAGTGAAAGTGTTAGTAGCTCAGTTGTGTCCAACTCTTTTCAACTCCTTGGACTGTAGCCCACCAGGCTCTGTGGGATTTCCCAGGCAAGAATTCTGGGGTGGGTTACTATTCCCTTCCCTGGGGAATCTTCGCAACCCAGGGATCAAACCCAGGTCTCATGCATTGCAAGCCTGTAGCCCACCAGGCTCTGTGGGATTTCCCAGGCAAGAATTCTGGGGTGGGTTGCTATTCCCTTCCCTGGGGAATCCTGGCAACCCAGGGATCAAACTCAGGTCTCATGCATTGCAAGCAGATTCTTTACCACTGAGCCCCTAGGGATTCACTCCTTAACACACTCCAATCTGGCTTCCATCATCACTGCTCCACCAAAATTATTCTCGTCAAAATCTTCAGCTACCTCCATGTTACCAACTTGAATAGACAATTTCCTGTCCTCAGTTTACTCAGCATCTCAGCAACATTTGACCAAATTGACAGAATGCTTATTTTTTTTTGCCTGCCCATTATCTTTTTCCCTACCAAAATATTCTGATCCTCTCCTAATCTTTCCACCTTAGGAAATGATATCAGCAACCTGCAGGTCCTCATGACTATGTCCCTTTTCTTAAACTCCAATCAAGTTCATCAGCAAGGCTTGTTCTTTCTGCCTCCTAAATATTTTTCTAATCTGTCTACTCCCATGCCATCTCCACTGCAGTTACATTAAACTAATGCCTCCTATTTCCCCAAATAAGCCACCTACTTTGCCTCAGGGCCTCTGTACACACTGTTGTCTTGCCTAAAACACTGAAACACACTCCAAATGCTAAATGGCCCAAATTTCACTCTAGGGAAACAATCTCAAAGTCTTCTTGAATTCCAAGTCATTCCCAGATAACCCCATGAGAAGAGGAGATATTTCTACACCACTTTTTAGACACTCCTCTGATGCACATCTGAAAGAGATGCTCAGACCCTTGGTTATTCTAAGCAGAAAATAAAGCTTGATATATGACCAGATCTAAGTTCATCTCTAATCATAGCAAAACTGGCTTTAAACTTTCTCTTGGCTTTCAGTTCTTCCGTAAATGAAGACAACCTCAGGCTTACCATTTCGAATTCATATAGCAGCCTGGAAATGAATAGACATAGTGTTTTATAACTCCTCTTGTCAAGAGGTTTTTCTCTTCATCCCTTCAACCTGAGCTTGACCATGTAACTTGTCTAGGCAAATGGAGCACTAACAACCACAACGCAAGCAGATGTTTGAAAGCTTCCCTTCTCTTGTTGAATTTGGAAACCAGCCATCATTTGAAGAGGACTGAGCTAGCTTGTTAGACATGGAGACACAAGGTCTAGTCAGTTTCAATTGCCTTTGCCAGTTAGTAGACTTATGAGTAAGACCATCTAAGATCAACCACCGCCAGCCAGCCTGCCAGCTGACTAGCTGTATGAGTGAACTAGGCAAGTAATTCTGTCCAGATGATCCCAGCTGCAGTTGTCAACTTGTAGCAAATTGAGCTATAAATGATGGTTGCTTGAAGCCCTTAAGATTTGGGATGCTTTGTAATGCAGCAAAAACTGACTGATACACCTCTGGAAGGAGTCTTTTCATACTGCAAATACAATTATGCTACTTCCCTGTATAAAATGTTTAAAAGGTTTTTCATTGATCTTGAGATGAAACCCGAGTCATTTTAGCAAGGCCTACTGTGACCCACTGACTCAACGGACACGAATTTGAGCAAACTCTGGGAGACGGTGAAGGCCAGGGAAGCCTAGTGTGCTGCAGTCTCCGGGGTTAGAAAGGTTGGACACGACTGAGCGACTGAACCACAACAGCTGTGACCCACATATCTGGATGGCCTCACCTCCCGTGGTCCCCCTGTTTTTCCTCTTGAAGTGGTCCCGGTTCTCAGATACCCCATTCCCTCTCCCTGGAATGCTCTTCCTGGCTCTTCACCTGGTTGACTCCTATTCTCCTTTCAAGTCATAACTTAAATACTACAGCATCAAAGGGGACTCCTTTGAGCAAATCTTCCCCTATGCCCCCCAACATATTTGTCTCCAGTTATATATTCTCATGTTACCCTATTATTCTCCTTCTTAGGAAATACTCTAATTTGAAACAAAAATACATAGTCTTGTGTGATGATATGTTTATTAGCTGCCTTTTCCACTGGACTGTAAACTCCATGAGAACAGGAAGTCTCTATTTGTTCACAGATGTGGCCCCAAGCCTTGCACACCACCAGGCACACAGGATTGGGGATAGGTATTTGGGGGAAGGAATTTTATCACAGAGGTTATCAGTGCAGACTCTGGAGAAAAGCTGCCTGGACTCAAATCCGAGCTCCATCACTTACAAACTGAGTGACCTAACTAACTCCTTTGTGCCTCAGTTTTCCCATCTCTAAAATGGGGATACAAATAGCATCTCCACATTGAATTGTTGGATGGATTATGCTCAGTAATAGTCCATTCTTGGGACTTTCCTGGTGGTCCAGTGGTTAAGGATCTCCATTCCAATGCAGGAGACTCGGGTTTGATCCCTGGTTGGGAGCTAAGACCCCACAGGCCTTGGAGCAACTAAGACCACACACTGCCACTAGAGAGAAGCCCGCTTGCCAAAACAAACATCCCATGCACTGCACCTAAGACCCAACGCAGCCAAATAAATAAATATTTAAAAAATGTTAATTATTTCTTGCTGAACAGATGCCAGCACACCTAGGGAATGGTGAACCAGAAGCTTCTGACACGGCCAACATGTCCTTCCTCTGTGGATACAGACACTGCCATGATTAAATTTACATGTGTCTTCCCTGTGGCTAGTTTCTCAGCCAGCGCTCTGTCTCATTCTGCCGAGGTGTGGTTTCAAACTCTAAGCCACCTCTGAGAGGTGCCTCGTGACATCTGAATGAGCCCCTAAGCATTGAGCACTGGATGTTGACTTCTGCTTTCACACCCGATTTCTCCCACAGGGAGTCAGTCGTTTAGGGTCAAAGGACATGGTCTCCTAACTGCTGTAACCGCCGTTCCTATCACTTGATGATCCCTTTGGGTGAGCCGGGATCTGGAGCCAGCAAACATCCACCCAAGAAACAGTTCTGACGGCCCCAGTAAATCCATCAGTCACCCTTAACACATACAGGCACGCACACACGCAGGACAGGAGCTGGGCCTTCTGCATTGTCTTAGTGAGCAAACCATCTCAGGAGGGGTTGTTGGGTACATTTCCAACCATCAGGTCCCCAGAAGCTGGTCCTTCAGATTCTGGACAGAAAGATCATAAAATCTAGGTACTTCTCCCAAATGTTTACAGTCCAGGGGAGAGGGACTCCTAAGAAAAGCCAAGAGAGAGAGAGAGACAGAGGGTGGGGGTGATGAAGAGAGAAAAGGAGAGGGGAGTGGAAAGGGAAGAGGTGAGAAGAGAGGCTGAGAAGAGAGAGGAGGGAGAAGACAGGGAAGGCAGGGTGCAGAGATGGGGCGCACATGCCAGCCGGCACAGCCGCGCAGCGCTGCCCCCAGGAAGCCTGCGTCTGTTTGGCGGGGCGGGAGCCGCGGGGTCCCCAGAGCCCGCCGACACTTCCCGGCCAACGCGCCCAACCAGGGTGCCCCTGCACGCTAATGAGGGGTCTAGATCGGCTTCACACACGATCGCTCCAAGTGTTCAGGAACTTACCGGGCTGCGGAATGATGGGGTACAGCTCCCGGGGGACCGCCCCCCGCCCAGCAGAGGGGCCTTGGCCTCCAGGTACCCGGTGCTCACAGGTTAGTGGAGGCAAGATGACGGGTTTTCCATTTAGGCCGGCGCCAACCCAAAGGGAAGGGAGAGCCAGACCAAAAGGCAAAGGAAAGGAGGGGAACCTGCTTGTGTTTTTGTATTTAAATTGTTTTTGAGCCCACGTAGCCCTGGGAGTCACATGCTGCCTCCAACATCACCGGAGTCATCACATGATACAGGTCCTCCATCATGTGACGAGACAAATCTGCCTAACTTCAGCCCCCCTGCCCCCACCTCCAGCTCAGAGACTGGCAGATAAAGTGCTTCTGGAGGAGCCCCCTCCCCCCTAGAAATCAATGATAGAAGGAGGGATGCAGATGGAGAACCTCAGAGCCCCAGCAACGCTCGGATCTTGATGAATAGTTAATATGCCTTTTTCCCTCCTCCTAAGCTACTGCGACTTGGAGCAGCGCCAGCCTCATTTGAATTCCAGCCTTTGTGAATAACTCAAGTGTCGCCACCGTTGCTCCAGCAATTGCAGGGCTTTCGAGCTCACACCATCCTGCCTCGTTCTGGAATACCCGACTGGGCAGGCTCCCCTCCCCACAGCTTCCATGCCTCCTTACAGAGCAGTGGGAGCGGGGCGGAGGTGGGAAGTGATGGAGCTGCAGAAGGAGAGACGCTCCTGCTGAACCTTCTAGTCCCCGCCCGCCGTTTTCCCCCCTAGCTGCAGTAGGAGTCAGGTGGGGCCCGTCTGGCTCTGATTAGGCTGTCTTCCTCTTAGCGATCTAGCTCAGTTCTGTCTGCAGCCCTCTGCACTCACGCATTCCTTCGTTTCCCTCCTTAATCAGGATTCAGTGAAATAGATCTGGCTGGAAAATCTGTGAGGCTTATTTCCTCCCATTGCAGTAACCTCCTTTTCTCGCTTGTTCCTACACCCAAACAATCTTTTATTAAACAAACTCATTTTTTGTGTGTGTGGCGTACCTAGTACATTGTGGATCTTGCGCAAGGGAAGAGAAGCGATGTTAAAGAAATGCGCGAAGTGAGCTCTCCATCCTGGAGGCGCACATTGTTTGTTAGAGGCAACAGAAACAGCAACAGATGTAGCAGATGCAAATTTCAGAGTCCCACAAATTGAGGCATGAGAAATGTGAATCTTGTATTTGTCTACTCCCCAACCTCCCCTCTCCCTCCAGCCTCCCCACCCTGCCCCCCGCCCCACGCCCCCATCCTACCCAGTATAGTAAATTTAATCTAATAATTTCCGAATAAACTCGTCTGGGTGACTTTTCTCTGGTTCAGATTTAAAATCAAATTAAATGTTTGTTCTCTTGACACTCTCCATACTAGGGTTGCTACTAAGCTCTGACACTGACTCAAATAAATAAACAGGTAAACAAACTATATGGACCTCTTTCCTTAGAAGAAAATAGTGTGACTCACTGTCACCTTATAATTTGGGGGCCTGTTTGAGCAAGGAAATTACAATTAAAGTTCAGACGGGTAGCAGTGTAAAATGCCCATAAGAGGAAATCAGAAGTTTTCCATAATCAGAAATTTTGTTCTAAG
Source organism: Bos taurus (assembly GCF_002263795.3). Lineage (NCBI taxonomy): Eukaryota > Metazoa > Chordata > Mammalia > Artiodactyla > Bovidae > Bos > Bos taurus. The sequence goes on along the minus strand of NC_037352.1, from coordinate 22,255,210 downwards.
TCCTATATAATAAGAGCAGAGGTGTCTGTGGTAGGCACAGGTGGCTGAGTTTACATGATGTGATACATTAAGCTTCCTGTGTGGGGCAGAATGACTATGTAGGGTAAAATTAAGTTTTCAGTTCAGTCTCTTAGTCCTGTCTGACTCTTTGTGACCCCGTGGACTGCAGCACGCCAGGCCTCCCTGTCCATTACCAACTGCCAGAGTTTACCCAAACTCATGTCCACTGACTCAGTGATGCCATCCAAACATCTCATCCTCTGTTGTCCCTTCTCCTCCTGCCCTCAGTCTTTCCCAGCATCAGGGTCTTTTCAAATGAGTCGGCTCTTTATATCAGGTGGCCAAAGTATTGGAGTTTCAGCTTCAACATCAGTCTTTCCAGTGAGCACCCAGGACTGATCTCCTTTAGGATGGACTGGTTGGATCTCCTTGCAGTCCAAGGGACTCTGAAGAGTCTTCTCCAACACCACAATTCAAAAGCATCAATTCTTCAGCACTCAGCTTTCTTTATAGTCCAACTCTCACATCCATAATGACTACTGGAAAAACCATAGCCTTGACTAGATGGACTTTAGTTTGGCAAAGTAATGTCTCTGCTTTTTAATATGCTGTCCAGGTTGGTCATAGCTTTCCTTCCAAGGAGTGAGCATCTTTTAATTTAATGGTTGAAGTCACCATCTGCAGTGATTTTGAAGGCCAAAAAATAGTCTGCCACTGTTTCCCCATCTATTTGCCATGAAGTGATGGGACTGGATGCCATGATCTTAGTTTTCTGGGTGTGGAGCTTTAAGCCAACTTTTTCACTCTCCTCTTTCACTTTCATCAAGAGGCTCTTTAATTCTTCTTCACTTTCTGCCACAAGGGTGGTGTCATCTGCATATCTGAGGTTATTGATATTTCTCCCGGCAATCTTGATTTCAGCTTGTGCTTCCTCCAGCCCAGTGTTTCTCATGATGTACTCTGAATATAAGTTAAATAAGCAGGGTGATAGTATACAGCATTGATGTATTCCTTTTCCTATTTGGAACCAGTCTGTTGTTCCATGTCTAGTTCTAACTGTTGCTTCCTGACCTGCATACAGGTTTCTCAAGAGGCAGGTCAGGTGGTCTGGTATTCCCATCTCTTTCAGAATTTTCCACAGGGTGTAGACAATTAGAGCAATTATAATTTTGCACACCTAAGTTTGTGTGGCCATGAAATTTGAGTTTGCTATATCTGGACTGCAAGGAGATCCAACCAGTCCATTCTGAAGGAGATCAGCCCTGGGATTTCTTTGGAAGGAATGATGCTAAAGCTGAAACTCCAGTACTTTGGCCACTTCATGCAAAGAGTTGACTCACTGGAAAAGACTCTGATGCTGGGAGGGATTGGGGGCAGGAGGAGAAGGGGACGACAGAGGATGAGATGGCTGGATGGCATCACTGACTCGATGGACATGAGTCTGGGTGAACTCCGGGAGTTGGTGATGGACCGGGAGGCCTGGCGTGCTGTGATTCATGGGGTTGCAAAGAGTTGGACACGACTGAGCGACTGATCTGATCTGATATCTGAGTTTCTGATGCCTTCTCTAGACAATGTGCACCTTAAGGACAGAGATACTGCCATATGCATTCTACAATTCATATTCTTTGTTAACACATCCTGATTATGGTTCCAACATGAATATTTCCAGCCCCAGGGATGACTCCATTCTCCTTCCCCAGAGATTGCTCCAAGGATGGACATGTGACCATTCTTTCCAGAAGATTCTGGAGCTGCTGGAACCTCCTTTATCCTGCTTGACAAGAGATAAACTCACAAGGAAAAAGTTCTTTCCTTCTGTGCTACTTTTTGTTCATTGGATGTGGTCATGGGAGGCAGCCTTCATGTGTCAATGAGGTAAAAAATATCATTGGCGTAACACTAGGATGTTATGAAGAAGGACAGAAAAAACACTTTTAGCCACATATTTTTATCACCTGTGGTTGGAACGTATCCTAACTGATCCAGCATCCTTTGAATTTGTTAGTTGCCTCCTGGTCATCAATGGCCTTGGAAGAATAGCATCAGTGAAGTTGTGGAGGTGGATGTTTGATGATAGTGAGTCGAGATGTAAATTGGAAAATTCTGTTCCCAAAAATATGGAGGACTGAATAAGCATAGGGAAATTCTAGATAATGTATAACAGCTTTCTTTTAAGTGCATAGCTGAGTGCTCTAGAAGGGAAGAAGAAACAGAAAAGCAGAGAGCTAAGCACCTGAGTTAACACTATGTCAGCCTTGGGAGCTGGTGTTTAATGGGGACATGGCAACCTTAGGGGACTGGGCAGCAACCTTGAGCAGTGTAGAGACAAAGTCTTGTGTCTGGGGAGATGCAACAGAAATTTCCACAACAACTTAGGGCCCTTAAAGGGCTGTATTTTCACTGAAAATGTGCAACAGAAAAAAGTCCACATTTACATTCAAGAAAACATGCAAGTTTATGTGATTTGACCTGAAATCTGGGGGAAATCTCTCATAATTAATAAACAAGGCCTGTCCTCATGTGTCTTTGATGTTTGAATATATACTATTTGTATGACCCAGGAATACCCCAAGTGGAAAATAACACATAAAGAGAGGAGCCTTGGAGAGGCAAACATAAAACAGATCCCAAGGCAAGTTCCCTGAACTCAGGCTCCACAGAATTCCCACAGATTAAGTTCCCACTGTAGATGAGTTCATAATCCAAAATTGTAAAGCATCAGTTATAACATATAAAGCACTAGTAGACAGAACAAAGAGCAGCATTTGATCCTTATAAATTTCATGCAATAATACAGTTAAATGAAGACTATTTTAAAAAATGTTATGCTTAACTTTTTAAAAAGAGATTATTGGCTCTTAATTCCAAATAAGATGGAATAACAGGAATTGGATGTATCCTTCTGCATGAAACAGCTTAAAATAAAAGATTAAATAAAACAACAGTTTTCAAGACAATGAACATTAGACAAAAAGGGCAGATGAAACCAATGATATTAGCCCTATTATTGCCCCTTGTTACTACCTGGAGAGAGTCTCCAGGTTGTAGTAAGAGAGGTGGGACTCAGACTGAGGCTGGCAGTCTCCATGAGTTGAGGAGACAGAGCAGGGACATCACAGAAGCCAAGGCAGTTAAAGTTTGCCAGGCAGGGTACTGGAGAGGAGAGAGCCTCGCAGGGAATGAGCTCCAGAGATCTTCAGGTGTGCCCTTCAAGTCTCCAGCTGAGTACAGATCATCACATGTGATATAACATGTCATCATACATGTGATAAAACTACCAAATACAATTGAAAGAACCACCCTAAGAGGAACCAATTCCTGAGGCACATACAGGGCCAGGAATAATTCCTGCTCACCACACTAAATTGGAACACTTTGTAATTATTGGGTAGAATACTAAGAAGTGTCTTGCTGCAGTGTTAGGCCCAAATAATCCCCAAATTAAACACAACTCTAGTTCAGTCAAATAAACCTTAAAAGCAAGCCTTAAAAGAATTGATATATTTCTGAGTAGCTTAACTGATTCCCATATCAAAGTTCAATAATATTTAAAGAAATATGAAAACATCCAAGCACACATAAAAATAAAATTCACAGTTCTACCATCCAATCTCAAATATTATCAAACATGCAAAGAAACAGAAAAATATCACACAGTGGGAAAAAATAAATAAAAATGACACAAAATCGAATTAGTACATAAGACAATCCAAGCAGTTGTAATAATTATGTTCCATATATATAAAAGTCTAGAGGAAAGATGAAATATGTTAAGTGGAAACATGGAAGGTATAAAAATGACAAAAATCAAGCCTCTAGATATGAAAACTGTAACGACTGATATAAAAATTATAATGTATAAGATTAGAAGCAGATTATACTTGTAAAATAGAATATTAGTGAATCTAAAGACATAAAAGAGCTTCCCAGGTGGTTCGAGTGGTAAAGAACCTGCCTGCCAATGCAAGAGACAAAAGAGACACAGGTTGGATCCCTGGGGTGGGAAGATCCCCTGGAGGAGGGCATGGTAACCCACTCCACTATTCTTGCTTGGAGAGTCCTATGGACAGAGGAACCTGGTGGGCCACAGTTCATAAGATTACAAAGAGTCAGACATGACTGAAGCAACTTAGCATGTATTCACACAAAGACATAACAATAGAAATAATCCCAAGTGAAGCATGTAGAAAAAAAAAAGATTGAAAGAAATTAGCTGACTATTGTGAGCTTTGGAAAAACTTCAAACAGCCTAATATACATGTACTTGGAGACCCCGAAAGGAGTGGGATAGAAAAAATATTTTAATAAATCGCAGTTGAAATTTTTCTAAGTGGATAAAAACTATAAACACACAGATCTAAAAAGCTAATCAAATACCAAACACAAAAATAAAACTACACCAAAGAATATCACAATCTAATATTTAAAAACCAGTGATAGAGAAAAATATTAATAGCAGTCAGGAGTCACTTCACATTTGTTAGGATTGCTATTATAAATAAACTATATTTCTAGATGACATTCTATACATGGTAAATCCTAAAGATGCTGCCAGAAAATTACTAGAGCCCGTCAGTGAATTCAGTAAAGTTGCTGGATACAGAATTAATATACAGAAATCTGTTGCATTTCTATACACTAACAACAAAATAACAAAGAGAAGTTAAGGAAACAAGCCCATTTACCCTTACATCACAAGGAATAAAATATCTAGGAATAAACCTACCTAAGGAGGCAAAGGACAGAAATGGTATGGACCTAACAGAAGCAGAAGATATTAAGAAGATATGGCAGGAATACACAGAAGAACTGTACAAAAAAGATCTTCACGACCCAGATAATCACAATGGTGTGATCACTGACCTAGAGCCAGACATCCTGGAATATGAAGTCAAGTGGACCTTAGAAAGCATCACTACGAACAAAGCTAGTGGAGGTGATGGAATTCCAGTGGAGCTATTTCAAATCCTGAAAGATGATGCTGTGAAAGTGCTGCACTCAATGTCAGCAAACTTGAAAACTCAGCAATGACCACAGGACTGGAAAAGGTCAGTTTTCATTCCAATCCCAAAGAAAGGCAATGCCAAAGAATGCTCAAACTACTGCACAATTGCACTCATCTCACACTCTAGTAAAGTCATGCTCAAAATTCTCCAAGCCAGGCTTCAGCAATATGTGAATCGTGAACTTCCTGATGTTCAAGCTGGTTTTAGAAAAGGCAGAGGAACCAGAGATCAGATTGCCAACATCTGCTGGATCATGGAAAAAGCAAGAGAATTCCAGAAAAACATCTATTTCTGCTTTATTGACTATGCCAAAGCCTTTGACTGTGTGGATCACAATAAACTGTGGAAAATTCTGAAAGAGATGGGAATACCAGACCACCTGACCTACCTCTTGAGAAACCTGTATGCAGGTCAGGAAGCAACAGTTAGAACTGGACATGGAACAACAGACTGGTTCCAAATAGGAAAAGGAGTACATCAAGGCTGTATATTGTCACCCTGTTTATTTAACTTCTATGCAGAGTACATCATGAGAAACTCTGGGCTGGAAGAAGCACAAGCTGGAATCAAGCTTGCCAGGAGAAATATCAATAACCTCAGATATGCAAATGACACCACCCTTATGGCAGAAAATGAAGAGGAACTCAAAAGCCTCTTGATGAAAGTGAAAGAGGAGAGGAAAAAGTTGGCTTAAAGCTCAACATTCAGAAAATGAAGATCATGGCATCTGGTCCCATCACTTCATGGGAAATAGATGGAGAAACAGTGGAGACAGTGTCAGACTTTATTTTTCTGGGCTCCAAAATCACTACAGATGGTGACTGCAGCCATGAAATTAAAAGACGCTTACTCCTTGGAAGGAAAGTTATGACCAACCTAGATAGCATATTCAAAAGCAGAGACATTACTTTGCCAACAAAGGTTCGTCTTGTCAAGGCTATGGTTTTTCCTGTGGTCATGTATGGATGTGAGAGTTGGACTGTGAAGAAGGCTGAGCACCGAAGAATTGATGCTTTTGAACTGTGGTGTTGGAGAAGACTCTTGAGAGTCCCTTGGACTGCAAGGAGATCCAACCAGTCCATTCTAAAGGAGATCAGCCCTGAGATTTCTTTGGAAGGAATGATGCTAAAGCTGAAACTCCAGTACTTTGACTACCTCATGCGAAGTGTTGACTCATTGGAAAAGACTCTGATGCTGGGAGGGATTGGAGGCAGGAGGAGAAGGGGACGACAGAGGATGAGATGGCTGGATGGCATCACTGACTCGATGGACGTGAGTCTTGGTGAACTCCGGGAGTTGGTGATGGACAGGGAGGCCTGGCGTGCTGCGATTCATGGGGTCGCAGAGTCAGACATGACTGAGCGACTGAACCGAACTAAACTGAAGGAGGCAAAAGACCTATACTCTTAAAAGTACAAGACACTGGTGAACGAAATTGAAGATGATACAGATAGAAAGATATGCTGTGTTCTTGGGTTGGAAGAATCAATATTATTAAAATGACTATATCACCCAAGGCAATCTACAGAGTCAATGAAATCCTTATCAACTACCAATGACATTTTCCTCAAAACTAAAACAAGTGATTTAAAATTTTCTATAAACCTTCCCTGGTGGCTAAGAGGTTAAAGCGTCTGCCTGCAATGCAGGAGACCTGGGTTCGATCCCTGGTTTGGGAAGATCCCCTGGAGAAGGAAATGGCAACCCACTCCAGTATTCTTGCCTAGAGAATCCCATGGACAGAGGAGCCTGGTGGGCTACAGTCCACGGGGTCACAGAGTCGGATACAACTGAGCAACTTCACTTTTACTTCACTTTCATTTTATGGAAACATAATGGTCCCCAAATACCCAAAACAATTTTGAGAAAGAAAAACAGAGCTAGAGGAATCATACTTCTTGACTTCAGACTGTGCTTCAAAGTTACAGTGACCAAAACAGTATGGTACTGACACAAAATCAGATACATAGATCAACGGAACAGGAGAGTGAGCCCACAAATAAACCCATGGGCTGATGGTCAGTTAATCCATGACAAAGTAGGCAAGAATATAAAATGGAGAAAAAAGTCTTTTCAATAAGTGGTGCTGGGAAAATGGGATAGTTACATGAAAAATGAATGTTGTGTACATGAATGAAGGTACATGAAAACAATTACATGAAAGAAAGAATGAAAATAGAATATTCTCTAATATTAATATAAAAATAAAATGGATTAGAGACCTAAATTTTAGACCAGATACTAATAGAACTCCTAGAGGAAAACTTAGGCAGAATAATCTTTGATATAATTTGCAGCAGTATTTTTTTGCATCCATCTCCTAAAGTAATGGAAATAAAAGCAAAAAAACTAAAACAAATGGGACTTAATTAAACTTAGAGGTTTTTAGACAGCAAATGAAATCATTAACAAAATGAAAATATAGCCTACAGACTGGAATAAAATATTTTCTAACAATGTGACCAACAAGGGGCTAATATCTGAAATGACAAATAGCTCATATAACTCAATATCAAAAAAACAACCTGATTTAAACAATTGGGCAGAGGATAGATGTTTTCCCAAAGAAGACATACAGGTGGTCAACAGCCAAATGAAAATGTACTCATCTAATCATCAGGGAATATCTCACGTTATCAAAAAGACAAGAATAACAAGTATTGGTAAGGACGTGGAGAAAAGAGAACACTCATGCACTGTTGGTGAGAATGTAAATTGGTATATCCACTATGGAAAACAATATGGAAGTTCCGCAAAAAATTTAAAAAATAGAACTACCATATGAACTGGCAAATTCCACTTCTGGGTGTTTATCCAAAGAAGGCAAACACACTAGTTTGAGAAGCTATACATACCCCTATGTTCACTGCAGCATTGTTTACAATAGCCAAGATATGCTAGCAACCTATGTACCTACACATAGATGAATGAATAAAGATGTGGTATATAAATACAATGGACTATGACTCAGTCGTAAAAAAGAATGAAATCTTTCCATTTGTGACAACATGGATGGATGCATAGAAGGTTATTATGCTAGGCGGAATAAGTCAGATAGAAAAACAAATGCTTTATGATTTCGCTTACATGTGGAATCTAAAACCCAAAAAAGAAAAGAAACAAAGGAAAAACCAGAAACAGACTCATAGATACAGAGACAAAAATGATGGTTGCCAGGCAGGGGATGTGGGGAGGGTAGAATGGAAGAAACAGGTGAAGGGGATTAAGAGGCACAAACTTTCAGCTGTAAGATACATAAGTCATGGGGATGTTACGTACACATAGGGAATATAGTCAATGATATTGTAACAACCTGTGTAATGACAGATGATAACTTGTCTTATTGTAGTCATCATTTTATAATGTATAAAAATACTGAATCAGTAGGTCATATACCTGAAACATTAATTTTGGCTTATTATAACTCAAAAAAGTTTAAAAAAAAAAAAAAAGCTCATGGATAGGTACATGGAAAATAAATCCCTTAGTTATATACTACAAACAATCAGTTAACCAAAATAAATAAATTAATAAATAAAAGAGGTTGGAGGAAGAGAAGATGAAATAAGGGAAGTAGCAGAAGAAAAAGTTAGTCATCTAAAGGAAGAACATAGACTGATATAGGTCAACTTAGGTTGACCAAGGATTCTAGTCATGAATTTACAATGGCCTTGAAAACATGAGCAGTCCAGAAATTTATAGAATCCAGTACTCTTGCCTGGAAAATCCCATGGACGGAGGAGCCTTGTAGGCTGCAGTCCATGGGGTTACTAGGAGTCGGACATGACTGACCGACTTCACTTTCACTTTCATGCATTGGAGAAGGAAATGGCAACCCACTCCAGTGTTCTTGCCTGGAGAATCCCAGGAACGGGGGAGCCTGGTGGGCTGCCGTCTCTGGGGTCGCACAGAGTCGGACACGACTGAAGCGACTTAGCAGCAGCAGGGGAAAACTTAGATATTTTATAGGCCAAGTTTTGCTAATCTGGAGGACTTGACCAAGTCCCCAGCTAGACATTGTCTAACAGTATTATTGATGAGAGAGTAGGATTGAGGGATTCCAGCTAAACATAATGGATTGAATATATTTCCTTCTGATTCTCCCTGAAAATTCACTCTAATGATAATAAAGGGAGAAAAGGGACACAAATGAAAAGGAATAGGAAAGGAAACAATAACAACACATTGCTGGAAGATGAAATTCAAATGAACAATCAGAAAATCAGAGTTCTAAATCAGTAGCCCAAAGTCAAACTATTTGTAACACAGAAGTCCAGGAAGAAACAGAATACATAGGTGATACTGTGGAAAGCAGGAATGCAATTAGGGCCAGAAGAGTGGATACACAGCAGCTCATCCTGCAGAATGCAGAGTAGCTCTCTAGAGAGCAGTGCTTCTCAACCCTTGGCTGCACATTGAAACCACCTGGGGAAATGTAATTTTTTTTTTAATTTTATTTTTCTTTTTCACATGAAGGAAATTGTGTAAATCTTTTTTAGATTTATTTTTTATTTTAACTTTTTTTGGCTGTGCTGGGTCTTCGTTGCTGCTCATGGGCTCTCTCTAATTGCAGCAAGTGGGGGCTATTTTTCAGGGCAGTGTACAAGCTTCTGATTGTAGAGGCTTCTCTTGTTGCTCAGCACAAGCTCTAGGTCCACACTTCAGTAGTTGCGGTGCACTGGCTTAGTTGCTCTGCATCGTGTGGAATCTTCCCGGATCAGGGATCGAAACCGTGTCCCCTGCATTGAGAGGTGGATTCTTAACTGCTGGACCATCAGGGAAGTCCTGGGGAGATGTATTAAATCAGAAACTCTGGAGGGGTAGCATCTTCAGTGTTTTAAAATGCCCCAGTCTTCAGTATTTTTAAAGTTCCACAGGTAATTTCAATATGCAGCCCCGGGAGAACCACTGAACAGAAAGGCTCAGGATTTGAGGACATCGGGCATAGCTGTAGTAGGGATGCTGCAACAAGAACAGAAAGATCGACTTAAAGTCTGTATACAGAGTGAAGCCTATCTGGCTTCAAAAAAAGTTTCTGGTAGCCAGCTTTGTAATTATATTGCACCTCCTCTATCCCATTGTGAAGAGTGGAAAATTCCTCTTTGGGAAACTAGCCCAAGAAAAGTGCCTGGGAGATACTAGCAGCTGGGTCTCCCCTAATGAAATGATGCAACAAGAACAATAGAACCCACTTGACAAACCTCACACACAGTTTTTCATGCAAGGGGCAAGAACTAAAAGAAAAAAAAAAAAAAAAACACAAAGCCTATCATCTCTCCACCAGTCCTATTATATCCATGAATAAAGAACAGAATGTTATTAAAAGGGAACAATAGAACAAAAAAAGAATTATGAGAAATTATAACTATACTAGCAAAAATAAAAACTGGGAAATGTTGAAATCTTCACCACAAAAAAACATAGATGGAAAATAGGAGGAAAGTGATAAGAAAATTAGACAATCACCCAAGGAAATCTTAACATATAAATAGAATAAGTCCAAGGAGAAAAATGAAATGGGAGGACATTGTTCCACAAGTAATAAAATAATGTTTTCTGGAACTGAAAGACAGGAGTTTCTAGATTGAAAGGGCTCAGAGAGCACTCAGTGAAATAAATTTTAAGACTCACATCAGTGTACATTACTGGGCTTTTTAATGCACCCAGGATGAAAAAGTTCCCAAAAGTTTCCTGGGAAAGGAAAAAAAAAAATCATATATAAATGGATTAGAAATTAGATTGGATTTGAACTCCTTATCAGCAGTGCCAAGCTGCATCATGAGAAAGGCCTCCAAGTATAAGTGAAAACAATTTCCAACCTAGAATTCTGTTCCTTATCAAGCCATACATCAAGAGTAAGGGTGAAGTAAGAACACTTTTAATATTACAGGGGCTCAAAAAGTTTACCTCTCATGCATCCTTTCTCAGGAATTTACTAGCGCATGTGCCCTCTACCCCAAATGAGGTATCAAACCTAAAAGAGAGACACAGCATGGAAAACATAAAGATCCAGTGCAGGTGAGAAGGTGAGGAAAATTTCCAGGATAATAAGATGAGCTCCTGCGGTGACAGCTGTGCGACAGGCTAAAAAGAATCAATGTAAAGAAGGTTCTAGGAGAATTATCACACACAAAAAGATAAAGCTGAAGGAACAAGATTTATTTGAATATTCCAAGAGGTTGTTTACATTTCTAGTAATCTACAGGAAACAGAACACTTTTTTTTTTTAGAACACTTTTAAATTAGTTTAAAACTTTTATTTTTGTCTGTGCTGGGTTTTCATTGCTGTGTGAGAGCTCTCTCTAGTTGCAACAAGTAGAGGTTACTTTCTTCATTGTCGTGCTCGGGATGTTCATTGCGTTGGCTTCTCTTGTTTCAGAGCATGGGCTTTATGGTGCGTGGGCTTCAACAGTTGCAACACATGCAGTTGTGGCTTTCGGGTTTAGTGGCTCTGTGGCATGTGGGATCCTTCCTGACCAGGGATTGAACCTGCATTGGCCAGTGGATTTCTAACCACTGGACCACCAGGGAAGTCCTAAACATTTTTTTTTTTAAATGAACCAGTTATTAATTCCAGGAAAAATAAAATTTTACAAGAAAGAAATCCTTATATACCAGATGACTTGATTCTGGATAACATATCATAATGTATACACAATTTGATTTAGCCTAAATAATAAAACTTTTATTTAGAGGATGGGAGAGGATGTCTATGTGGTGGGGTGGGGGCAGGTGGAGGCAAGGAAGAACTAAAGTAATTGTTAATACTTGAAACTGGAAAATCAGGAAATAAGAGGAGCATGCTCTATTTTATTATAAAAAGGTTTGGGGTTTTATTTTTTTAGGTTTTTGGGTTATGCTTTGGGGTAGTTTTTTTTTTTTTTCTTTTGTTTATATATTTGTTTTTGGCCACACCACTCAGCATGTGGGATCTGAATTCCCCAACCAGGGATTGAATTCGTGTCCCTTGCACTGGAAAGTGGAGTCTTAACCACTGGATCACTGAAGAAGTCCCTACTTTTGTATATTAAAGAAACAATTAGCAGAGTTGAAATTGCCTCTGGAGAATTGGAGTTGAGGTGCCTCAGCTTAGGGCAAGAGACTGAAATGTCTTGAAGAAATTTGTGACTTTTAAAACTATGTACAACTTTGTTAAGAAACAAAATTTAAAACTTGCAAATTGAGAATGCATATGATGATCTGGGTGAACTTCATAAAAAAACACTAACCATCAGAGAACGGGGGATGGAGAATCAAGTAGACTTTGGACTTGTGGATGATTCTAAACAACTGAGGGCAACGGAACTCTATTTTATTGGCGTTCTTTTTACCAGGGATATCTTTTTCAAATGGTAACGGGCCATTTGTATACTGAGTAATAGCTGAGTTTGTAATTTTTAAAAGTTGTAGAGGGGACTTCCCTGGTGGTCCAGTGGCTAAGACTTCATGTTCCCAATGCAGGGGGCCTGGGTTCAATCCCTGGTCAGGGAGCTAGATCCCACATGCTGCAACTAAAAAATACCACATGGCAACCAAGACCACAGAAAAGAAAATAAAAAGTTGTAGAGGGGGGAAAAAAAAAGAGTTGCTATTCTTAAAGAACTAACTGCAGCATCTTCTGCCCTCTAATGGTGTAATTCATCACAGGGGAATTGTTTCTTGGTTTGGAAAAATACTTTAATGACTGATTTCAGTTTAAAAGATGAAAAGCCTATGGTATAAGACAAAAAAGCAGGATGCTGCTGTATATAGGAAAATGAGGATATGATTTGCTCTGGGAGAAATGTCAGAAAATCTATGAAGACGGAGATTCTAGTGAGATTAGAAGAGAAAAATCAGCACAAGGAATAGACATCAGGAATTCAAAAAAGGGAAACCAAGGTAAACCAGATCTCACAACTACCGTCAGAAATACTGAGGAAGAACCCGGGTTTCCAATAGACAGGCTGATTTGGAAAATAAAGACCAAACTATTTAAGAAAAGATGATTCTAGAAGGCTGGAGTGAAATTGATCAACACTTGGGTAAAATCTTGGAGAAAAATTTAACCTATCTAGAATTTTAAGATGTGAAAAAAGTCTACTTTAAATGGCTGTCCAGTTCTCTCAAAGTATTTACTGAAAAATCTATCCTTTTCACATCTATTTATGCTGAAACTGTTACTACTTTTATATTTGGGTCAATTTCTGGAATGGTATTCAATTCCACTTAATTGTCTGCCCTTGCTAGTACCAATACCATAATGATTTGAAAATTATGTATGTTTAGGTGTTTTTTCCTTTCCTGTAATAGCCAGGCAAATGAGGCCTGTGTGGCCTCACCTGCTTCCTGGCAGTGCGACCAGGTATAGCCATTTATTTTTGGATAGAATCTTCACCTTTATGAATCAACATTGTAGCCTAAGATTGAAGTCAAGGAAACCTGAAGTGCAACTTCCATTTCAAAAGTGAACTCAGAGGGAATATTCCTCTTGTGCTCCACAGCCTTACCCTGTCTCTACAACTTTGGTCAGTCGCTCAGTTGTGACCAACTCTTTGTGACCCCATGGACTGTAGTCCACCAAGTGCCTCCCTCCGTGGAATTTTCCAGGCAAGAATACTGGAGTGGGTTGCCATTTTCTATTCCAGGGGATTTTCCTGACCCAGGGATGGAACCCGCATCTCTTGTGTCTCCTGCACCAGCAGGTGGATTCTTTACCACTAGGCCACCTGGGAAGCCCCGCCTCCAACTTAGTGATGATCTATTTGTACTTCCCAAAAGGCCATCTGCTTTCTCAAGAAAGAGAATTACAGGCATTTCTTCTTTTTTGTTTATAGCCAACAATATTTATTATAAACTTCAAAGCTGCTAACAGACTATATCCTTTGTTCTCACCACAAAAATAAATGATAACTATGTGACATGATAGAGATGTTAGCTAACACACGGTTGGCAATCATACTGCAATATATGTCTATCAAATCAACAGATTACACAACTTAAACTAATACAAAGTTACATCAGTTATATATAAAGTATTAATGAAGTGTGCTAATGAGCTCTTTTGATATAAGAAACATTTAAAATTATAAGATATCAATGTGACTTTGTAAATTGATATTTATTAAATTTTATTTCCCAAGCTAATTAATATTTAAGAATATATTATTAAACTATTAAACTAAGAAACAAAGACACATTAAATGCAGAAAAATAATATTTCCCAGAGTAATTACAAGAGGTAAAAATTGATTGCATGACTGGGAGGCTGTTCTTTAGCCTGAGATTCTGACTTGAAATTCTGAGTAAAGTCAAGATTCTTTGGATTCTTGGATTGGGTTATTTTTGAATCCAAATTAACTTGATAAAGTCAAGTTGAAATCCCTCCTAAACAACAATTCTATTCAAGGGATTCAAAATTTCAGGAATTAACTGTCAGTTTCAACATTTTCTTAACAGAAAAATTGCTACTAATCGATGAACTGCTATTTTGTTTTTATTCTTAGTATGTTTCCACCAGTGATAATCACCAGGATGGCCACCCACCACTGAGTGACAAAATCAGACGAAACCATACACACACACACACACACTCACAAAAACAAAAATAGAAAAAACCCAAACTTTAAAAATGTGGTATTGTGGTAGCAATCACACATTTGTGACCATGTCTGCCCCTTTTATATTTTACCTGGTTCCTAACACTGATATAGTTTGCCCTATATTCATTTTTCATTAAATTTGTTAATTTTTAGATGAAAAAGAGTCAGTCTACCAGCTTTAATCATATATCATTAAGCCTAGGTAAAAACATATTTATAAGCAATTATCAAAATTTTCAGGTGTCAGTGTCTCCACAAGAGTATTTTAAATCTTAAATGTATGTCCACTCTTGTATTAGTATCTTAATTTTTTTTTACTGTGCTGGGTCTTCGTTGCTGCATGTGGGCGTTCTCTAGTTGTGGTGAGCGGGGCCTACTCTCTAGTTGCAATGCGAGGGCTTCTCACCAAGGTTACTTCTCTCATCGCAGAGGACTGACTCTAAGGTGCTTGGGCTTCACTAGCTGCAGCTTCTGGACTCTGGAGTGTGGGTTCAGTAGTTGTGGCACAGAGGCTTAGTTGCTCTGTATGTGGAATCTCCCTAGTGATCAAACCTGTGTCCTCACATTGGCGGGCAGATTCTTACCTACTGGACCAACAGGGAAGTCCTTGTATCAGTATCTTTTATCACTAAAGGACTTTTTCTTTCAGCTTTCAACTCAACTGTTTTTAAAACTTTTTTGTGTTGGGATATAGCCGATTAACAATTTTGTGACAGTTTCAAGTGAACAGTGAAGGGACTCATCCATACATATCCATGTATCCATTCTCCCCCGAACTCCCCTCCCATCCAGGCTGCCATATAATATTGAACAGAGTTCCACGTGCTATAGGTAGGTCCTTGTTGGCTATCCATTTTAAATATAGCAGTGTGTACATGTCCATCCCAAACTTCCTAACTATCCGTTCCCCACAACTTTCCCCTCCCCCCACCCCAAGGCAACCATAAGTTCATTCTCTTAAGTCTGTGAGTCTGTTTCTGTTGATTTGTACCATTTAAGATCCCACATATAAGGGATGTCATACCTATCTCTCCTTCTTTGACTTACTTCACTCAGTATGATACTCTTTAGGTCCATTAATGTTGCTGCAGATGGCATTATTATTTTTAACGGCTGAGTAATATTCCATTCCACATCTCCTTTATCCATGCCTCTATGGATGGGCATTTAGGATTCTTCCATGTTTTGGCTATTGTAAACAGTGTTGTAATGAACATTGGGGGTGCATGAATCCTTTCAGATGTTTCTCTCCAGATATATGCACAGGATTGCAAGGTCATATGGCAGCTCTATTTTTATTAAGGAACCTCCATACTGTTCTCCATAGCGACTGTACCGATTTACATTTCCACCAACAGTGTAGGAGGGTTCCCTTCTCTCCACACCCTCTCTAGCATTTATTGTACATTTTTTGATGATAGCCATTTTGGCTGCTGTACCACTAAAAACTTAAAAAATAGAAAACTGAGAAAGATCTATACTGGCCAAGCCAACTTCATAGCAAATTACTAAATAGCCACACTGCAGAGTGGAAAAGATTCATGTTGGTGTTGGTTAAAAAAAAAAATCACTGTTCACCCAAGTGCATAATGAAATTATCAGTAACTGTTTTAAAATCCTTTTAACATGACATTAAAAATAATCTCAAAGTCAACAAAGAAAGCCCTGGTATAAATACTTGAAGTTGCTGAAAAAATTCACGAGATCATTATTTTGGTTGCACCTGGTCTTTGTTGCTGCACGTGGCAAGCAGGGGCTACTCTTCGTTGCCCTGCTTGTGCTTCTCATTGTGGTGCCTTCTCTTGTTGTGGAGCGTGGGTTTCAGTAGTTACAGCATGTGGGCTCAACGGTTGTGGCCAGAGCGCTTAACTGTTTCACAGCATGTGAGATCTTCCTTGACCAGGGATCAAACTCAGGTTCCCTGCACAGACAGGTGGATTCTTAACCACTGGACGACCAGGAAGTCCACGCATGAAATCTTTGAATTTTCCTGTTAACCCCATTTCTTTCATATTGTATACCTGTTATTCATTTATAGCAGCTCCACGTTATCCTTTATCAAGGATTTATATAGTTTATTCACTTATTTCAAAATCATTCTCGATTCTTAAAAATCAAAAGGATGTGATTCCTCGATGGCTCAGCAGGTAAAGAATCCACCTGCAATGCAGGAGACACAGGAGATGCAGGTTTGAATCCTGGGTCGGGAAGATCCCCTGGAGGAGGAAATGGCAACCCACTCCAGTATTCTTGCCTATAAAATCCCAAGGACAGAGGAGCCTGGTGGGTTACACAGTCCATGGGGTTGCAGTGTCGGACATGACTGAGCGACTTAAGCACATGGTATATAAAAAAACAAAGCAGGATACGCTGTGTGTATGTGTGCTAGTGAGGTTTTCACTGTTGCTAAGAAACCCATGGAAGCCGGCTTAATGGCAGTAGTGTAAAAGGACTTTAATGAAGGTTCCAAATCAGAGGTTCTGTTCTGTACAGTTTTGTACAGTAAGAACAGAGCTCACTCAAAGAAGACAGGAAAAAGTGGACAAGACATAGCTGGGGACACTTGCAGAAATCAGAATAAACAAACCATTAAAACTAGTTGCCTACCTTCTCTGAATCCCTGCCTTAAACATATTGGAGGGGATTAGCTTTCTTCATTTGGCATGCTGAGACTAGTAAAGGAGCTACTTTTCAACCCTTAATTATAAGGCTTTGTCTATCCTTGGCACACTAAAGCACCTGGTCATTGGAAGGACACTATCTCCCAGACCCATAGGGGCTCAAAACTTATATTCCCGTCTTTAAAAAAGCTGACATATTGCTGGCTTCCATGACGCAGTGGAGATCAGACAGTTCATAGTAAGCACTCTGGAGAGTTAATAATACTATAGCCTATTCGATGATGCAATTGTGTCCTGAGGGTGTTATTTTGAGGTAGGCAGGCAACCCTGAGGACTCAAAACAATCAAGCTAACTCTCAAACAATGGGTAGAAACTTGTGATACAGAGGAGGAAGGAAATTCCAGCCAGAGCAAACAGTCAATTGAGAAAGACAGAACATGACCTTTTCGGAAACCAGCAAAGATAGGTGGCTTTCACATGTCCAACTCCAAATGGCAGGGGTTACTTAGGTGGACTAGTTAGGCACTAGAGTACTCCGGGTTGGCCTGATCCTCACAGGCAGCGGAGCTTCCTGCTCAAAGCAGCACTAAACATGAGTCATTAGCATTCTCAAGGGTCAAGTAAGGCCTGCACCTAGCACAGTGCCTGGCAGTTATTTCTTCAACTTTCTTTCAAGCCTTTTAATTGTTAAGCAGCAGTTATCAGCACCTGTATCTAGTTTTGGGGACTGAGCTGTTTAGATAAGCAAGATGGGTAAGGGTGAGCAGGTTTGGGGAGTGTTAGCATGTGGTTGAAATGATGCGATACAGGCAGCTATAGAAGGAAAGCCAGTAAGTGACTAAGGGATGAGTTGAAACCTCAGGTCTAAATAAGGCCAATAGGGAAAGTAGCTGAAAAAGTAGGTTGCAGATGACACACTGGAGTTGAAATTTTAAGATGGGTATGGTGACGGGTGGTGATTAACTCAAGAAAATTGTCATAGGAGTGGACTGCAATTAAAGTGAAGGCCAGTTGAGCTCAAAGTGAATTATTAACAATGCATCCAGGTAATGAAACTGACCTCATATGATAGAATGTATGATAAAAAGTGAGTTCTAGAAGCCAAAGTCCTCAGTGAATGTGGGCGATATGGTCTAGATGTGGGGCCGAGATTAATAAGAATGGAGTGTGGTCTTGCTGGACTATCTGAAAGCACAAGGGGACCGTGTTGTGAGCTTGGAAAGGGGTGAGGCGAGCAGTGGGTGAACTCCCCCGTGATGGAGATGTCTGGAAATAAAAAGAGTGACTTAAGAATCACAGCAAAAGAGCTCTTTAAAAGTCAAGTTGGTTTCACTTAAAGGCAACATCTCCCCAAGCTTAACTCAGTCCTGAATGGCTTTCCTGATGTGAACAGCATTTTCGTTATTACCCTTACATGCTTTCAATCACTTAATGTTTTTCCTTACGTATTAAATGCTGCATTAGAAAACATCCTCACGTATGTTTGTATACCACCTAAAACCGAGTACCAACAGCAGCATACAAGACTGTAAATATGGTACACTTTGGAAATAATATCAAGGAAATGAACTGAGTTGCTGCTAATGTAAACCTGTTCTCTCACTACCAGTCCAGTGCCCTGGACCAAAGTATTTCAGGATCATTACCTCACACTAGAACTAGTCTCTTTTCCTTTTAGCCACTGTCTTCTTAATCTCTATTTACACAGCCGTATTTCTAAAGTACCAATCTTACCCTAGCTCCCAACATCTTTTCAATAGCTTTTTATTGCCCACAATAAACTTCCTGAACCGGAGCCATTAAGGAGATCCATTGTAGTCTCTACCTACTGCTTCTGGACCTATTACTACTCGCTGCTGGACACAGATTGGATAGGCCACGTATTGTAAGTGCGATCTAGAACTTTAAGACTTATTCAACCAGAAATCAAATTAACCACGATTCCTTGTTTCTGGCCACCTTTTATCAGCCAACAAATGAAGTATATCTTCCATGTTTACTTCAGGATTTTATACATACAGTTCAGTTTATACTAAAGACTCAAAGGATACTTTAAATAGGGAAATGGAAGAGGGAAGTGAAGTCATGACACACTTTCCTTCAAATAAGGCAATCATTCAACATTTGAAAAGTTTACTGAAAACTTTTATTGTAATCAAAAAGTGACATAACAGGGTTGTAATGAATTCAGCAAATCATTCTGCTGATATTTTAGAACTGATATCAGCTTTTGCCAGGCAATTAAAAAAATTCAAATGTGAAAATTTCACAGTACAGTAAACTCCACCCCAACTAATTAATGGTGGTTAAAAATAATAGGCCCTAGCAAAACCTCTCATGTTACATGGTCACAACTCACAATTCTGTACAAAAGTTCGTGTTATAAAGCTCTGATGTAAAAATCAAATAATCAAGCAGCAATATTTTAAGTGCAGCACAGGGTCTTCCGTATCATTATTTACAAGGCTTGAATCTCTTTACATTATAACAAAATTTAATACAGATGACTTAGGAATTAAGTCAATTTTTAAAAATCTGCCCTTCTACACAGTGACAGATTTCACTTTTTGGTCATCCTTCTCCTTCTCCTTTTCTTTATCTTTGCTCTTCTTTGACTTCTTTTTCTTATGTTTGTGTTTTTGGCTTTTTTCCAATTCTGCTTCAGTGCCTGCATGCTTCTTATGCTTCTTATGCTTTTTATGTTTCTTGTGCTTTTTCTTTTCCTTCTTTTTCTTCTTCTTCTTGCTGTCCTGACTTTCTGCAGAGCTGGCACTGCTGCTGTGGCTCCGGGTTTGGCTTCCAGAAGGGCTGTGACTTCTGCTTGGACTGACACTCGGGCTGCTCTGACTCTGGCTCCTGGTGACGCCTGCCTGGCTGACTGCTGCCGTGTCCAGGCTCTCCTTTGCTTTCTCCACTACTTTATCTTTCAGTTCTTTAGAAACCTTTCCTGCAGTTTCTTCCTCTTTTATAGACACATTGCTTTCACTGTCACTTTCATTATAGTCTGGTTCAAAAGCAGCTTCATCAGTTTCTCTAGTTAAGTCAGAGGACAGTCGAGAGGAGTGACTTAACTGGGGCTTAGGCTTGATGGTGTTCTTATCAATTTGCCCAGTAACTGGCTCTTTCTCAATCTGTGGGTCAGGTGGGTTAAGTATACTAAGTGATTTATTGCCACTTGACTCTTTACTGTTCTTTGCCTCTAACATATGTTTCTCACGATCTTTACAGGGATTTTTATCTACAGATTTTGTCTCTTCACTTAAGCGTTTAGTATCATAAGTGGCTTTATGATCATGAGGTTTTTTGTCTCTCGTGGGACTAGAATTACTTTTTTTGGAATCTCCTGTTCCTTTTTTAGGCAAATCTCTCTCCTCCCTTGGCTTAGTTTTTTGTCCAGATGCAGAGTCTTTACTCCGAGAAGGAGAGTCTTTTCTTCTTGTTAATTCATTCCTTTCATCTCTACGTTTGGAACTTGAATACTCTCTGTTGTCATAATCTGTTTTTTTGTCTCTGTTGGGAGTGAAGTCTTTATTTGAGGACCCTCGAACGGAATCATGCTTATCTTCTTTCCCAGAAGTTCTAGTCTCTTTGGAAGACTGAGACAGACTTTTAAAATTTCCTTGCTCATTCAGACGGTCCAGATTACTATCTTTCTCTGGCTGAGTGCTGTTGTTCTTTCTCTTTTCTGGGTTTTCCTTTTCCAATACTGAGTGATCTCGATCTTTGGTTTTCCCTTTTTCACTAGATGCAGAGTTTTTTGAACTTTTGACCTCATGCTGTGCAGTTTCATGGCTCACTTCCTTGGCGAGTTTCTGAATTTTCTCTGATGATTCACTTTCTTTTTCAGTATACTTGATTGCATTTGGTGGTTTAGTGCTAACATTTTTTATAACACTGGCAGGTTTTCCTACACTTGATATAGGCTGTGAGGTGGATTTAACATCTTCTTCTTCAGATTCAAAGTCATCTTTATCCCATTTGGATTGGGGAACCTGGATCATAATAATAACATCTTCAGCAGGAGCTGTGTTGTCATTATTATATTCTTCCATTGTTTTAATGACAGTTCGCTTTGTATCTGTTTTTTCTTCAGATTTCCGCACAGGACTGCCTCCAGTTGAACTGGTACTAAAAAGAATTAAAATATTTTTTATTCAATGAAGAACTCGTAACTGTTAAACACTGATGAGTATAAAAAGACTTAACTTAAATATAATAAATGCCCTTTCAAGTTTCAAAAGCCCACTTACTCTGCTCTAAGATATGTGTGTATGATTACATAAAAGTAAGTGTGGCTCACTCCCAAAATCTACTTAACATCTGTTATCTTTTAACAATTGTTATCCTCAAAGACAAGAGTAACCAGCTAACCCCTAACATCAATACATTCTTAAGAAACATATTCTCCTTTTTTCACCCCTGCCATTATCAGCTACCTGGTATAATCCACAATGCAACCCTCCCCCACCCCACCCCTCCCCAATTATCAGATACCTGGTATAATCCACAAGTGTTGAGCTGGATCCTTCAGTTCCAGTCACTTTCCGCCTGACCTTTCCTTTGACTTTTTCTTGTTTCACTTTGCCAGATGTTGATTCCAATTTTTCAGAGGGTTCTTTTGTGTTAGATACATTTTCTGTACTTCCAATTTTTTTACCAGTTTCTCTGTTAAGCTTGATTTTTTTGGCTGGAGCAGCTGATGATGAAATTTTGTCTTTTTCAGGTGTCCTATCCATCTTTTCAATATCAAGCTCCATTTTGCGCTTGGGTGATGGTTTCACTATTTCAGTTACTTCTAATTTAGAGATTTTCATTGAAGATGACTCAAAATCTTTATCTACACTTTTTTCTTCAGTTTTTCTCTTCCTTTTTTCTCCCTTGCTATCAAGTGGTTTACTTTTCTCATTAGGCTTCCTGGCCTTTTCTTCCTTACTAGCTACCTTCTCTGACTTGATGTCTTTGGAGTAGTCCTTCTTCACTTTTTCCTCTTTGACTAGTTTTGTCTCCTGGTGCTCCTTTACTGACTTTGAGTGAGCTTTTCTGGGGGTACCAACCGTCTTTTCATCTTTTTGAGAGGAAGATGATGATTTCACATTGTCAGTCTTCGGGGTCTCCTCTTTGGCTTTTTTAAGTGGAGGTTCAGATCGAGGAGATTTTTCACGCTCTCCATCTAGTTTTTCTTGGGGTCCTTTAGCAGGTTTTACAACAGTTTCTTTTTTGGATACAGTAGATCCATCATTTTTCCGTTTGGTCTTGTCACCTTTTGCTTTAGGTTTATCTTTTTCTCTCTTGTCTTTTTCAGACACTGATTTAAAAGTAATGGATTCAGCATCCATTGGTTCATCTCTAACAGGTGTAGCATCATCTCTACTTGGGAGAACAAACAATGAGTCTGTTTTATTTTCCTCACCACTTGTAGGCTCTCTTGATTTCCTAGAAGTGTCTAGTAACTCTGGGTTCAGAAAGCCTTCACTTTCTTCCCCCTTTCTTCTTTTTCGATGTTTCTTATGTTTATTTCCTTTACCATCTCCTGGAGCATTTTCACCTTCCTTGTCTTTTGACTTTGTATTATCCTTCTGATTGTGACTGTCTCTCGATGAAAGCTTTTCTGGATAGTTGCCACCTACATTTCGACTTCTATGACTCTGTCCACCAGAGTAATCCTCTCTGCGGCCTCTTGTGAAGGGAGAATTCCTAAGGTTAAGTGGTAAAAATCTTTCTGGAGAAAAGTTCTCTCTATTTGCTGATGGTCTAGGCTGTGCTCCAGTAGCAAAGCCTTTGTAATACTTTTCATACCACTCTCGATATTTTCTCTCCCATTCTCGATAACGTTCTTTCTCAAATGGGTCTCTAAAGTCAACACTCCTCCCATAATAAGCTTTCATGTCATAAGGTGGTGGAACTTCTCTGAATCTGTTAAAATATTCACGCTCTGTTTCTCCTTGAGGTACATTACGTTTATTAGGAGACTGTCCCCTAAATGCTTGAGGAGATCTTGATCGTGAGTGATACCGTCTATATGGAGGTGACCTTGACCTAGATCGATGATACCCGTGCGATCTAGACCGTGAACGGTAGTTTCGACTCTTTCCTCTGCCTCTTCTGGGGTATGGAGGTGATCGTGAATAGGAACGAGAATGTGAGCGGCTAAATGATCGAGAATAAGAACGTGACCGCGTTGAACCAGATCTTGATTTAGAATAAGTATATGAACTTCTTGAATAGGATGAACCACTATAGGGAGACTTGGACCTAAAAAAAAAACAAAAACAAAACAATAATTGATAGTTGAGAAAAATATACTAAATAAAATACAGATTCTTGCATTCAAGTATGTTCTCCTCATGGTTCCAGATTTCTTTATATCAAGTTTCATCTTAGATGATTAAAGAGGCACAGTGACCTCTACTGGAATGGAATAAAGTACACAAAGATCAGAGCAATCACTTGTTGCAAAACAAAAGTGAAGTCTTAATAATTAGAGTGAAGTGCATTAATGTACCGTGAATTATATGAGCTAATCAACACTAGACAAAATGCCAATTAAATTTAAATTTTACTTCCTATCTGATTATTTTAAGTAGCACTGATTTTTCTCTTTTTGTCCTTTATTGGCCAACAGTCTAGCTTTAAAAGGAACCATATTTTGAGCATAAGCTTAAAAAAGAAGTCTTCTAAACAAGCTTCTAGGGAATTTTTATAATTCAGTTTTTCTATCATTGTAGTCTACTGTTATTTCATAATTACACAGGTTAATGTTCCAGCAGAAAGCTGTAGCCTTAAGAGGGTCCTCAGAAATGTATTCTTCGGCTACTCCCCTATTTCTTTCCTTCTATAAACATTTCCCAATTTTTTTTCATACTATAAATAACTTCAAGGGACAAGGGTAATTTAATCCCCATAACTGCTAGTTCTACACAATAGAATTTACAGTGAGATATTATTTCCATAAACAGATACTGGGAAATAAGCTACATTTCCATTTCTATAAACCTAGACCGAATCAGAAAAATTCCATAACTGTGATGTTATTTATATCCATAGCTAATCCCTGGATATTCAAAGTCCCATTTGCAATTCTGTTGTGAAGGCTTGCAAAACACTAACCTGGAAAATGAGCGCCTACGCTCCTTTTGAATCTTTTTGTATTCCATCAATTCCTTAGCAAAATCATTTGTAAACTCATCTAGCTTGGACTTTTTCTTTTCCCTAGTAAAATAAAGTTAAAGAGTGAAAGTTAACAAAAACCATTTAAGAAAACTAACAAGACAAATGTAATTAGATTATGAATGAAATGAATGAAATTGCCATTAGTTTTCCACTTTAAAACTATAAATAACTAGGAATCCCTGAGGAAGTTGCTTGTATGACTTGGTTTAAGTTTTAGGTGATTTTTCTTACACTAACTGGAAACACTGGAAAATGCTTCCAAAGATACCTGTTTAATGTTACATCAGAAAATGAACGTGTAGAGTAATTTCAAATTAGAACACTTACTCTTCTTTTAGTCGTCGTTGCTCTCTATAGAATTCTTCCCTGGACAAAGGTGGTGCTTGTGTTGTTGGGATGGTATTAGAATGAGCAGTCTGTACTCCAGATGACACCCAAGGTGCAGATAAATTGGTTGGAGCTGGAGGAAACCCTGGAGGGGGAACAGTATACCCAGCAGGTGGTGGCTGGCCAGGAGGAAACTGAGGAGAGAACTGTGGTGGAGGAACACCTGGGAGAGGAAGTGTGTGGGGAGGAGGCGGATACAAGGGAGGGGGTGGGACAGGCACAAACACTGGAGTTGCTGGCAGTGACGGGCCTTGAGTTCTCTGTGATCTTTCGCTGTGGTGTCGTCCACGGTTTATACTTCTGGAAAAATAATTCCAAGATATTAAAGCATCTGAGATAAGGAAGCTTATCTTTTCTATCCCAAAACTATTTAAATAAGCATCAGGACACTGATATAAACTGAATGTAAAGGTAACATCATTCACATGTTAAAAACAACTTTTCAGGCCAGTTAGGGACTGAGAGGATATACGTTTACAAGGCCTTCTTTATATGGAGACACTATGTTCTCTTGTGAAGTTCCAATTATCACTTCACAATGATCTCTTGTTACTTCCTAATCCATCATTTAAAGGAGCTGATAGGTTAAAGCCTGTGATCTGGTTCTCCCCAAAATGCCTTCCAAGATCAAGTTTAAATGAAGAAAACCCACTTCCTATAATCTTTTTGAGTAAATATGTAAAGACCCTTCAAACTACAACAATTATTAGTTTAACAGTTGTAATCAGTAACTGAAAATCTGTTTTATTCTCACACAGTTAAAATTAAGTGCTAAAATTCTGCCTCATCAAAGAAACAGTGGTTTAAAAAAAAAAAAAAAGTGGGCTTATTTCTGTTAAGCTTTTTAAAAGGATCTTTAAATTACAGGTAACTGGTATACAACAGCAGCAGTAGGGGTTTAGATTTTAAGCCTCTTTTCAGAGAGTCTGATTTAGTAAATATCCTATTAAATACGTGATTTAGCAACAAAACAGTAGTTATCCTTCATAAGCTTAGCAATTCCCTTTGGTGCACTAGAAGATATCCTTAAGAATGACCTAGAGAGTAAAACTTATATGGGTTACTTCTTAGATTGACACTGCTTGTGTATCTCCAGAGCAAGGGTCCCTAACAATCTCCTGTCTCTTCTTTTAGAAGAAAAGATGGCAGAAGACTGGGACAACTGAGTCTAGGAGAGAAATATGTGCAATTCTTCTTCACATTAGGAGTTGAACTGGTTAACATTCACTTTAAATTAATGACAACATCTTAAACATTGTATAGGCTTTACTGACTTCCCTCTACACTCAACAGAGATAAGCCAATATTCTGCTATGTGCTGACAAGGAGAAAGTAGTCCTTAAGAAGGAGTAGCAAAGATGTAGCCTTAAAAAACCAATATTTAAAATACTAAATGTAATCTATTCTTTTATAGGCCTCTCAAGCACAACTCAAGATTTAAGTGAGGTATCTGCAAACCAAATGAACTCATTCCCCTTGCCACTGCTATGCTTTAATTTTTGCTGTATTTTTCAGTGTCATCAGATTACTGTTATTCACGACTTTTAGCAAGCCTACCTGTAGCAGCTTCTCTCTCCTCTTCTAATTTGCTGTGGTGGAGAAACCAAGTATCCAAGTTTGTTGGAACTGTGTGGAAAGATAAAATAGGCTTGAGTATAATACATGATCTTTTGGTGCATAGACTTTAAGACACCTATTTTTTAACTATTCCAGAAACTTTTCCTTACTCCCTGATTCTTGCTCGTTCCAGATAGAGAGATATGAGCAAGCATTATATGTACCTGAATATTTTTTCTGATTAACATTATAAACAATGAAGCCTCAATATAAACTTCATGTAGTACATTTTAATTAGCATTTTATAACGTTACTTTGAACTGTGTGTTTTTTTTTTTTTTTAAAGATCCCATGTACTTAAAAAAAGTTAAGTATTTATTTATTGGCTGTGCTGGATTGCTGCTCGGGCTCTTCTCTGCTTGTGGGGAGCAGGGGCTGGTCTTTGTGGCAGTGTGCAGGCTTCTCACTGGGGTGGCTTCTCCTGTTGCACAGCATGGACTCTAGGGCGCATGTACTTCAGCAGTTACGAACCCTGGGCTCAGCAGTTGCAGTTCCTGGGCTCTAGAGAACACAGGCTCAACAGCTGTGGTGTATGGGCTTGGTTGGTCCTAGGCATGTGGGATGTCCCCGGACGTGGCATCAGAACCCTGCGTTGGCAGGTGGGTTCTTCACCAATGAGCCACCAGGGAAGCCTTGAACTTAACTGTTACAGAAAAGGAAAAGAGTCCTTTTATCTGCTGGGAACTATGTGGAGGTGTCTGACATGTGAGGTAAGTAGCACCATTCCAATCCTACAGATGAGGCAATGGAGGCTGAGAAGTACAATCACACACTCACTGTCATACAGCTAGTAAATGCAGGAGCTGGGATTCAAACCCAGATCTGTCTTCAAATCCTGTATTCTTTCTACTGATAGATTTGTATGTGTGTGTGTTAGTCACTCAGTCATGGCTGACTCTGTGACTTCATGGACTTTAGCCCACCAGGATCTTCTGTCTATGTAATTCTTCAGGCAAGAATACTGGAGTGGGTAGCCATTCCCTTCTCCAGGGAAATCGTCCCAATCCAGGCATTGAACCTGGGTCTCCCACACTGCAGGCAGATTCTTCACCATCTGAGCCACCAGGGAAGCCTTTTCTACTGATACATTCTTAACATACTTTTTCTATAATGAGTCTGATTTATCTTTCAAACAAAAAGATCAAAGTTTTAGAATATAAGCCAGTTTATATAAATTAAATATATGAGCTATATAAACATAAATATTATATAAAACAATAAACAAATCTGATTTTTAATGCCATAAAAAATTATACCCTATAGAATTTTTTGCTTTTTCTTCTGAGAGGAGGAAGGACTTATTACAGGGACTGTTCACAAAGCATGTCGCTCAAACTTCATAGATTTTAATATGTAATAGAATTTAATTAACTGAACTATTCAAAATGAGAAATTTTGTGAATGATACACTTTAAAAAGAATTTATAAGTTTATATTTTAGAAAACACATTCTTTTAGAAAATAATTCTTCATATAGTCTTGAGTTTGTGACATTTTACACAAAAACTGTAAACTACGGCATATAAGAGAGTTTATAATAAAAGACACTCAGCAACACACTACTTAGATTGTAATTTCTATCTCTGGTTTGAAAGCAATCATCTGAAGATTATGTGAAACATATACTTACTGTTCCCAACCTGGTCGACCACCACCTGGACGAGCAGCATTTATTCTTACTGGACCTTGGACAAAAAAATAAGAACAACTAAATATACAATTATATGCTGAATAAAGCTAAAATTATTTTTTAAGGGAAAAAGTTCAAACCAAAATGATTTTATACTCACCAGTTGTGGGGATCAATTGTCCATGCAATAATGACTGTCCAAGCAAAGAGGGGGTTCCAAGTACAGGCACCTGGTAACCCTTTAGAAAAAAACACAAATAGTTAAAAAACAAAACAAAAAACTACTGTAATAATATAAAAAGGTCTCCAAATTTAAAAGCCAATGAAACTTACCTTCTCTTCCATAAGAGCAGTAATTGCAATTGAAGAAGCTCCCTTTGAATGTTCTGATGCAAGTGCTGCAGCTGGCAGTATTTTATTATCTGAATCCCTAGAAAATAAAATAATTTACAACAACATTAAAAGGTCATTACAAATAAAGAATTAAAGGTACAAACTTCCAGTTATGTAAGTAAGTACTCAGGATGCAATGTACAACATGATGACTGTAGGTAACACAGCTGTATGGTATACTGGAAAGCTGTTAAGAGAGATTAAATCCTAAGACTTCTCATCACAAGGAGGTGAGAACTCTTTTTTCCACTTCTTACTGTATTTAGGTGAGAAGATGGATGTTAGCTGATCCTACTGCAGTAATTATTTCACAATATGTGTAAGTCAAATCAGCACGCTGTGTGCCTTAAATTTCAATGAGAATATTTTCCATATTTTTGAAGAAAAATTCTATTATTCCAAAGATTGAGTCATATTTAAAGGCCTCAAACACTTGCGGAGAGGAGCCACCGCACGTCCAAGGAGCAGTGGCTGCGCGCGCAAAGGAGGGCCGAGAGGAGCTACTCCATGTTCAAGGTCAGGAGGGTGGGCCAGTGAGGAGATACCCCTCGTCCAAGGTAAGGGACAGCAGCTGCACTTTGCTGGAGCAGCTGTAAAGAGATACCCCACATCTAAGGTAAGAGAAACCCAAGTAAGATGGTAGGTGTTGCAAGAGGGCATCAGAGGGCAGACACACTGAAACCATAATCACAGAAAACTAGCCAATCTGATCACAAGAACCACAGCCTTGTCTAACTCAATGAAACTAAGCCATGCTGTGTGGGGCCACCCAAGATGGGAGGGTCATGATGGAGAGATCTGACAGAATGTGGCCCACTGGAGAAGGGAATGGCAAACCACTTCACTTTTCTTGCCTTGAGAACCCCATGAACAGTATGAAAAGGCAAAATGATAGGATACTGAAAGGGAAACTCCCTGGGTTGGTAGGTACTCAATATGCTACTGGAGATTAATGGAGAAATTAACTCCAGAAAGCACGAAGGGATGGAGCCAAAGCAAAAACAATACCCAGCTGTGGATGTGACTGGTGATCGAAGCAAGGCCCGATGCTGTAAAGAGCAATATTGCATAGGAACCTGGAATGTCAGGTCCATGAATCAAGGCAAATTGGAAGTGGTCAAACAGGAGATGGCAAGAGTGAACGTCGTCATTCTAGGAATCAGCAAACTAAAATGGACTGGAATGGGTGAATTTAACTCAGATGACTATTATATCTACTACTGTGGGCAGGAACCCTTAGAAGAAATGGAGTAGCCATCATGGTCAACAAAAAGAGTCCGAAATGCAGTACTTGGATGCAACCTCAAAAATGACAGAATGATCTCTGTTCGTTTCCAAGGCAAACCATTCAATATCACAGTAATTCAAGCCTGTGCCCCAACCAGTAACGCTGAAGAAGCTGAAGTTGAATGGCTCTATGAAGACCTACAAGGCTTTCTAGAACTAACACCCAAAACAGATGTCCTTTTCATTATAGGGGACTGGAATGCAAAAGTAGGAAGTCAAGAAACACCTGGAATAACAGGCAAATTTGGCCTTGGAGTATGGAATGAAGCAGGGAAAAGGCTAATCGAGTTTTGCCAAGAGAACGCACTGGTCATAGCAAACACCCTCTTCCAACAACACAAGAGAAGACTCTACACATGGACATCACCAGATGGTCAACACCGAAATCAGATTCATTATATTCTTTGCAGCCAAAGATGGAGGAGCTCTATACAGTCAGCAAAAACAAGACTGGGAGCTGACTGTGGCTCAGATCATGAACTCTTTATTGCCAAATTCAGACTTAAATTGAAGAAAGTGGGGAAAACCACTAGACCATTCAGGTATGACCTAAATCAAATCCCTTATGATTATACAGTGGAAGTGAGAAATAGATGTAAGGGACTACATCTGATAGAGTGCCTGATGAACTATGGACAGAGGTTCGTGACATTGTACAGGAGACAGGGATAAAAACCATCCCCATGGAAAACAAATGCAAAAAAGCAAAATGGCTATCTGGGGAGGCCTTACAAACAGCTGTGAAAAGAAGAGAAGCGAAAAGCAAAGGAGAAAAGGAAAGATATAAGCATCTGAATACAGAGTTCCAAAGAATAGCAAGGGGAGATAAGAAAGCCTTCCTCAGCAATCAATGCAAATAGAGGAAAACAACAGAATGGGAAAGACTAGAGATCTCTTCAAGAAAATCAGAGATACCAAGGGAACATTTCATGCAAAAATGGGCTCGATAAAGGACAGAAATGGTATGGACCTAACAGAAGCAGAAGATATTAAGAAGAGGTGGCAAGAATACACAGGAGAACTGTACAAAAAAGATCTTCATGACCCAGATAATCACGATGGTGTGATCACTCACCTAGAGCCAGACATCCTGGAATGGGAAGTCAAATGGGCCTTAGAGAGCATCACTATGAACAAAGCTAGTGGAGGTGATGGAATTCCAGTGGAGCTATTTCAAATCCTGAATGATGCTGTGAAAGTGCTGCACTCAATATGCCAGCAAATTGGAAAACTCAGCTGTGGCCACAGGACTGGAAAAGGGAAGTTCTCATGCCAATCCCAAAGAAAGGCAATGCCAAAGAATGTTCAAACTACCGCACAATTGCACTCATCTCACATGCTAGTAAAGTAATGCTCAAAATTCTCCAAGCCAGGCTTCAGCAATATGTGAACCATGAACTTCAAGATGTTCAAGCTGATTTTAGAAAAGGCAGAGGAACCAGAGATCAAATTGCCAACATCCGCTGGATCATCAAAAAAGCAATAGAGTTCCAGAAAAACATCTATTTCTGCTTTATTGACTATGCCAAAGCCTTTGACTGTGTGGATCACAATAAACTGTGGAAAATTCTGAAAGAGATGGGAATACCAGACCACCTGACCTGCCTCTTGAGAAGCCTATATGCAGGTCAGGAAGCAACAGTTAGAACTGGACATGGAACAACAGACTGGTTCCAAATAGGAAAAGGAGTATGTCAAGGCTGTATATTGTCACCCTACTTATTTAACTTCTATGCAGAGTACATCATGAGAAATGGTGGGCTGGAAGAAGCACAAGCTGGAATCAAGCTTGCCGGGAGAAATATCAATAACCTCAGATATGCAGATGACACCACCCTTATGGCACAAAGTGAAGAGGAACTAAGAATAGCCTCCTCATGAAAGTGAAAGGAGAGTGAAAAACTTGGCTTAAAGCTCAACATTCAGAAAACAAAGATCATGGCATCTGGTCCCATCACTTCATGGGAAATAGATGGGGAAACAGTGGAAACAGTGTCAGACTTTATTTTCTGAGGGCTCCCTTGGACTGCAAGGAGATCCAACCAGTCCATTCTAAAGGGTATCAGTCCTGGGTGTTCATTGGAAGGACTGATGCTAAAGGTGAAACTCCAATACTTTGGCCACCTGATGCGAAGAGTTGACTCATTGGAAAAGACTCTGATGCTGGGAGGGATTGGGGGCAGGAGGAGAAGGGGACAATAGAGGATGAGATGGCTGGATGGCACTTCATGGCAAATAGATGGGGAAACAGTGGAAACAGTGTCAGACTTTATTTTTTTTGGGCTCCAAAATCATTGCAGATGGTGATTCCAGCCATGAAATTAAAAGACGCTTACGCCTTGGAAGAAAAGTTATGACCAACCTAGATAGCATATTGAAAAGCAGAGGTATTACTTTGTCAAGGCTATGGTTTTTCCAGTGGTCATGTGTGGATGTGAGAGCCGGGATTCTGAAGAAAGCTGAGCACCAAAGAATTGATGCTTTTGAACTGTGGTGTTGGAAGAGAGATCTTGAGAGTCCCTTGGACTGCAAGGAGGTCCAACCAGTCCATCCTAAAGGAGATCAGTCCTGCGTGTTCACTGGAGGGACTGCTGCTGAAGCTGAAACTCCAATATTTTGGCCACCTCATGCGAAGAATTGACTTACTGGAAAAGACCCTGATGCTGGGAGGCACTGGGGGCAGGAGGAAAAGGGGACAGTAGAGGATGAGATGGCTGGATGGCATCACCAACTTGATGGACATGAGTTTAGGTGAACTCCGGGAGTTGGTGATGGATAGGGAGGCCTGGTGTGCTGCAATTCATGGGGTCCCAAAAGTCAGACACAACTGAGTGACTGAACTGAACTGAAACACTTGCAGAGTTCAAAAAATAATAGATCTGCAGAAAATGTCTGCAGTACACAAATATTCTTACTTCAGGAATGCATTATCTGTGATGACAGGATTATAAGGTTTCCTTTTGCACGTAACTAAAAAATTATTAATGGGAAAAAAAGTTTTAAATTACATCCTGTTGTTCCTAACACTGTTCTCCATCACACTTGCATTAAAGTGACTTAAATCAAAGGTGATGTAAACTTCTGGGGAAAATGAGCCAGACTGGACTTTGGAAGAGTTCTTCATATGTAAGTAAAATGTATGATGAAGGAATCTTGTAAAAAGTACAATCTATGAAATGATAGAAACTGGTGCAGTTTTAAGACTATTAAAGCTTAAAAAAAAAAAGTTGCAAAACCAAAAAGAGAAAAAAAGGATTTAGAGTTAAATTCTACTTCCAGCTCTAGTAAGTCGAAAAGGTACTCTAAGGTAAGTCAATGAATAAAAGACCACTCCCACTATTAATCAAATGAAAGGCTGAACTAGATCAGTGGGATTTTATTCTTTTTCATCATGATTTGTGACATGATACTCAAGTTTCCTGTGCTGTACAGTAGGATCTTGTTGTTTATCCATCCTATATATACAAGTAGTTTGCAGGGATCTCTTTAGTATACTTGTAAAGGTCCTACTCCTAAAAATTTTGCTTCTGGGAAAATACCCCTGGCATCTTAATTTTTCAAAGCTGGTTCATTTTTTTAAGACTTGGACTTACAGAGCCACTGGACTATATAGTCATAGGTCCCTTTCATTTCAGAAGCAGTAGGATTTAAGTGAGGTTTTGCTACTCTCCTACATAATTATGCTCCAAAACAATTATTTCTGACCTTTCTACCAGTGTTTCATCCCGTCCCCTCTGTTCTTAGTTCTACTCAAATCTACTGTTTTTTAATACCGTCATTATGATCATAAGTGAACGCTCCCTCCTGTGAACTGCAAAGCTGTTATGGGATACTATTCAACATTTAAGAGGGGTTGCTGGCAATCTGTATAGTTTTTGACTTTGGGACATTTAATCATTTACAAATGAATCTGCTTCATCTGTTTATTCCTCCAGTAAGACTAAGTCATTTCTTTTTTTTTCATTTGGCCATGCTGTGTGGCTTATGGGATCTCAGATCTCCAAAAGGGATTGAACCCGGGCTCCAGCAATTCAAGAGCCAAGTCCTAATCACTGGACTGCCAGGGAATTCCAAAAGACTAAGCCGTTTCTTACAAGTCACCCACCTTACTGAATACAGTAGGATGCTACAGACTGCCAGTCAATAAAACAACAATTTAAGCAATATACAAAAAAAAAAAAAAAAAAAAAACCATCTCTGGTCTCAGTTGTTTCCTAACAGTGAGAAATACAGACTTACCGAAAAGGTCCATCTGATTTTTCTGAGTGGACTGATATGGAGACTGTTGCAGTTATATCAGGTACGGGGGCTGGGGCAGAAGATGGATTTCCAGGGACAGGAGGGGCCAAAGAAGACTGATTAGAGGTTAGTGAAGACATAGATGGAGCCGGGTGAGTTGATGAAGATGTCACTGGAATCATCAGAGGATCTTGCTGTCTTGATATTGGAGATCTCATCAGAGGCTGTAGGTTCCGCTGGATGAGTGGTCTTGGAGGTGGTATTGGGGGAGGGGGTGGGGGTAACTGTTTTCTTAGTCTTTTCGTATAACCAGTTTCATTTTTGAAGTTATTAACAGCCTATAGACACCAAACATAAAAATGCAGAAAAAGATGCAGTATTTACTCAAGTACAGTTAAATCAAAAGATTTTTAAAAAATTTTCATAAAAAGAAATATAAATATAGCTACCTGTCGTAAGAACTTATTGGCAATTAAAGCGTCAGGAGAGACGTCATTCTGATGACATGTTGGACATGTATGTTCATCTGATTCCAAGAGTGCTGTCCTTATACCTATGTATAAGATTTTAAATATTAACAAAAGCACAGTTAGGAACCCAGTTTTTGGCCATGAATTGAAAAGATGGTTTATATGTGTTCAGTTACACTACTATTTTCCAAGCACACATTACTCATCACTTCTATTCTTAGATTAAGAAATTTAAAAGTAAATTTTAAATTTAAGAAATTTAAAAGTAAAATTTCTCTCCTGGTTATCACTCCTCAGCTCTAACCTCTACCTTAAACACAGAAGTAATGGATATAAGCTAAACAAACATTTAAATTGAGAGAAAGGACACTCTTTCTCAAATACCATTCTCTTTGGTTAGCTAACATCTAATGTATTATAGGGAGAAAACAGAAATATAGCCTAGAAAAAGACAAAATCATTATGTTGTAAATACAGGGCTTTAAAAAAAGCAATCACTTAGGAATACCCCAGTGGTCCAGTGGTTAGGACTCTACACTGCTGAGGGCCAGGGTTAAATACCTAGTCAGGGAGTTTAGATCTTATAAGCTATGTGGCATAAACAAAATTTAAAAAGGCATCACTAGGAAAGGGCATTAATATAGCAGAAGCATTATTCAGGCAAGGAAATCAGAAACATCTATAGCACAGCAGGTAAGAAGGAATACCAAATTACAGATGTACTGATTATGATTCAGTATAGTAAAAAAAAAATTCCAGTTATATAAAGTGGTTTGTAAATTTAAGACACACTCTGAAACAAGCCTTAAGTAACCTCTTCTTGACTTTTGTCTTCACTGAAGAGGCTTCATAACAAAGATTTGTATTCCAAAACTCTCTTTTCTTGTTTTTCTTTCGGCTGCACCACATGGCATACAGGATCTTAGTGGATCTTACGTTCCCTGACCAGGGACTGAACACCCTCTGACTCCAGCAGAAACACAAGGAGTCTTAACCACTGGACCACAAAGGAAGTCCCCCAAAACAATCTTTAGAAATGAAAAGGACCAAAGCAGGACTGGGCAATGAAATCTTTAGATGACATTATTTTCATCTGGGGAAGAACGGAAAAACTTAAGGTAAGTGGCAGAAGAGAATCAAGTGCTAATATAAGATAAATGACTAGGGAAAAAAAGTCACAAGCAACCCCCTGGCAACTGTTTGGATAATATGTTTACAGACCGTAGTTCTCAATCACCCTTAGGAATTTTAGAGTAAGCTATTTTTCACATTCCTAGAAAAGGACTTATTTTTAAAAAATACTTTGGAAATGTCTAAGGCCCCAAAAGCTTTTAAATTTCTCTATACTGATACCATTTAAAACATATTTGAAACAAAAATCCTACATTTTATAAAACCTCAGTAAAGACACCTTGATGAAGGTAAAGAAAGTGGTCAATTCTAAAGGACAGACTTTTTTAAAAAAAAAAAAGGAGCAACAAAAAGTTATTAAATGTTCAGATGCATGTATCAATAATTCATATTTTATCATTTAAATATATATTGTTCTAAGAGCCTTTCCAAGGAAATACACACACTCTAAAATACATATCTTCAAAGGTTCAACATTTCTTACATTCATCACAGTAACTGTTTCCACAGCAGGGAATGACAACAGCATCAGTCATAATATCTTTGCAGATGAGACACAACAACTCATCTGGGATAGGATCATCTTCTTCTGAAGATGATGATGGTTCCTCTGGCAAAAAAGGTGGTTTTTCTTTCTTCCCAATTGCATATGCCTCTCTGTAAAAGAAGGTCTTAGTGTTTTAACACTGTTATGGGAAAGTATTTCCAAGATATTTATATATTCTACTATACAATAGTGGGAACTTATAATCTAGTATGATGCCAAATTAGTTTATACAAGTGTAGTACTTTCCAAAATAAGAAAGCAGTTATGAATATCCTCCCCTAAACAAAAAGATATAAAACAAAATCCTAAGAGAGTATAACAAAACAGAAAGAAAAAAAAAAGCCATAAAATTGGCTAAAAGGATCTTAGATTCTGTATTTCTAAGAACTGTGAGTCAGAGCGGTACTGTGACACAATCAAGTACCACAAAGTTATATTTAAATGGCAGAGACAGGATTTGAGCTTTAGTGATGACAATGCCCTAATCACTGCTCTCCAGCCTACCATGTTTCCTGGAAAAGTTTTTTTCCCCCTGAGTCTAACAGTCTCCAAACCTGTGAAAATACTAGTGTGAATGTCACAATACGGGAAACTAAAATTGGTACTGACATTACACAATTAAGGTGGATAATTCAAAGGAAATATGTCACTAATCACATCTATAATTAATAAACAGAATTAGACTTCAAAACAGTGGTCTTATACTTAATATTATGAGAGATTAATCTATGTATAGACAGTCGGAGTAGGAAATGGCAATCCACTCCAACATTCCTGTCTAGAAAATTCCATGGACAGAGGAGCCTGGTGGGCTACAGTCCATGGGGTCACAAAGAGTTGGACATGACTGAGCACAAGAAATATTAATGATTTAATTAGAAAAATGTGTAAAAAACTTAAAAGTAACACCTCATTAGACATTTGGGGGGTCCATTTTTTTGTAAAAATTTTGTGGAAATGTTGGATATTAAATACATTAAAAACAAAGAAAAAAATAAGCCATTCTCAGACTTATCACCACCGCTTCCAATACCCCCATCTTCTCTGTAATCAGGCACATTTGTAAAACATAGGAATTCTTAGAGAAATCTTTTCTCTTTCATTCAGGAACAGAGTGTGTTCAACTCAATGCTAAAAATGAAAGAATCTCATCTGGACAGAGCAGGGTACCTTAGGTGTGTTATTTGTGTTGCAGTTGCTCCATAGACATCACCACGATTCCAGAAATAAGTATCAATTTGCTTATGCCCCATTGTTCCCAATTTGTGAAAGAGGAGTCTCCCACTGCCCAAAAGAGAGAAAAGAAAAGAAAAAAAAAAAAGAGGAGAACAGAGGATAGAAAAAGAAACAGAAGAAGAGTCTGAGTTGCGTATCAGTGGTGTTAGTGGAGAGGGTGAAAGTTTCATTTAAAATATTTGGGTTCCCATTTTCCCCAGTATTTGCTGTGTGTCTGTCACAAATGCACTTTTGTACTCCAGGATTCAAACAGCAATGAAGTTAATTATTAGTTATGAGTTTACAGGTGATGTTAATTCTTCCAACACAGATTTCTACTTAAATACTTTTACATTCACATCTTATTGTATTAAGATGAAGCGGTCTGCTCTTAAACTTTGTCTGTAAAAAGCCATCAATTTCAA
This sequence comes from Bos taurus, assembly GCF_002263795.3. Classification (NCBI taxonomy): domain Eukaryota; kingdom Metazoa; phylum Chordata; class Mammalia; order Artiodactyla; family Bovidae; genus Bos; species Bos taurus. The sequence continues at coordinate 22,217,487 of NC_037352.1, read as the reverse complement.
CCTAAAACTGTTTGGATGCATGTATGAAATGTCTGAATTAGAAACAGCATACAACAAACTGCTCTAAGATGAACCACAAAAACACACAATGGTAGACTGATAAAAAATAGATGGGAGTGAAGCTGAGAAAGTGAGCAGGGTTGGGAGTTTAGAAAAACATTAATTCTTATCTGTTAACTAAAACAATGTATTTACCTACTCAAAAACAATCTTTTTTCAGAATCATTCTGTAAGCGTAGCATTTTCGTTGTCCTTACCTGCTCATCACATTTTGATAATATAGCACAAAGCCGACAAAAACTGTTCTTAATAAATATTCTGTCACTGGGAACATGGATATCTATTCTTTAAATTGATGTTTCTCAAGGCATGCCTTGAGCATCCTCTAACCTCATATTCTCCTGGAGGACTTGTTAAAGATGCAGACTGAGAATATAATCCCTCGGGGGTGGGGAGAGGAGTGGGACAGGGCACCTAGACTGTTTTAACACACTTCTGCAAGAGATTCTTTTGTACAATAAAGTTACAGAGTCACAGTCTCAGGGAACACTTAATACTGTGTTTTATGTTGTGTGAGTTTGCAACAGTTGAGGGTAATCAAAAGATAACTAAATGTATTAATAAAAGCAGATAAAATGGAAAGTGACCCAACTGAATTATGCCACTAGGTTTCCTGTCTATTCATTTCATTAAAAATTGGCTCCTAAAATAAAACCTGAAAACATGTGAAAAATAAGCATTAAGGTATGGCTTACAGAGCTACAAACAGTTTATAACAGAAAAACAGTTCTGAACTGTTATATAACAGATCTCAACTAACAGTTTATAAAATAAACCATACTTTAGAATCTTAAGATTCACATAGTATATCCAAACTAGTCAAGATACTTGAGTATTTCCTATAATCTTCACACTTAAATCTGCCTTGATATCTTGCAGAACTTTTATTCTTAAGCCTCTTGTTTCTTAAAAAGCCTAAGACACTTAACTTGTTCATTTAAAAGATGCAAATAGCATACAAGATTATGTAGGAGTATGTATGTGAATGAGGAAGAAAGCAGGGAATGACAGAAAAAAGAAAAATTAGAAGACCACAAGGAAAGTGGCACTCACTGGTAACAAAAACCCCAAATACATTTTTAATTTGCTTTAAATGGAGCAGACTGCAGCCTCTCATTCTTAACACAGAAATGCGACATATAGACTAAGACTTGGTATACAATGTTTGTAAGGAATCCAAGTAGCCAAGTTACAAGCCCAAGATTAAATAAAACACTATCACCGGGATTGACTGTTATCTCCACAGATCATACCCAATTTGAATACTTACGCATCTATAGTTGGTATGGCATATTTTCCAGTGTTGGTAAGCATTGCACCTTTCATGTTAGGATCTTTCACTTCCATCATAAAACTTCTGGGAATTCCAGTGCTCTTTTTAATCCTAGGACCAGATTCAAAGTTCTTATCCTACAGGTAGGGGAAAGGAGAGAGGAGGAAGAGAAAAAGCAGTTACCATTATTTAATAATATTAGCTAACACACAGTATTTACTATCTGCTTGTATTATTTGTAGAGCTTTACATGTATGATCTCATTTAATCCTCACAACAGCCACGTGAGGTAAGTACTATCACTATCTTCATTTCACAGAGAAGAAACAACAGGCTTGGAGACATTCACGTAACTTGCTCACTCAGTGGCAGTGTCAAGATTTGACACCGGTAGTTTGGCTCCAGAAGCTGTGCTCATTTGCCACTATAACGTAGAAGCCAATATTTACCAAGAGAAGTAATATGGCTAAGGAAAAATTTTAGTTTGAACTTACCCCATTTGTTGGGCAATTCTTAATATAATGGCCAGGTTTACCACAACGGAAACAAGTATAAGATGGAGGTGGTGGACCTAAAGGTTTCTTCATGTAACTGAAAGGGGAAAAAAAAAGATTACATGAACACAAAGACTTTTTAAAAAAAAAAAAAGCTCTTGACATGGGGGGCTGTTAAGTACCACCCCAAAGTACGTACTAGAATAAAGTACTTATAAACTTACTTGATCGGGTCGTATTCATGGCCAGATTGCGACATCATTGCTTTAATTTTATCTTCTTCAGAAGCATTGGCTTCAGCCAGATTGGCAGTCTGTTTAACAGGTAATTATTTGACACACACATTAGAAACACATTTAAGACCACACAGCCAAAGACAACACCACTCATCCTGTAAAGAGCAATATCTAATCTTGCATAAAAACAGTTATTAACAAGTATAACCTAGAAGAGGCATGGGGAGTGCCTTAGGTCATTACATGATGTTTGGGTGTCTATGGGTTGAAGAAAGTCCTTCTGGGGGCACTCAAACCTTAGACCCTGTTTGTACCTTACATTAAGATTTACATACTACTCTTCTAAGTTAAAAACTGAGATTAAGTTAGAGAAACACTTGACATTTTTAAATATTAAAAATAATTCAAGTGTCATAGCATTAAGCATCAAGTGTCAAGCACACGACTTAGAGGTAGGGTTGGGGACAGGACACTGAACATATTATGCAGCAGATACTAGAAATCAGAAGGCTCTTTAAGTAGTGGTGCCAAATTTAAAATTAAGTGCAAAGCACATGCATTGAGCATTCAAATTATAAATCCAACTCTCCAAAGATTTATGAACTTCATCTCTGAGGTATTACATACAGTAGTCTAGATAATAAGCAGGGTCTAAGGGAGTGAGTCCTAATAACTTGAATCTTCAAGCATCTAGCACTCATTATCAGCCATTCATTAGGTTTTAGCTTTACATTCATCCACAAAACAAGCAACCAGTTTTAACACTTTATTGTAATTTTATATACAAAGAATGCTTAACATTAACAGAGCTTAGAACAACAGCAACATTTACAAAAAACTGGATTACAGATGTTGAACAACTAATTTGTTTGAACCCAAACATTAACTTACAAATAGTTAAAAAAAAAAAAGTCCCCCAAACCTCCAAAACTCCCCAACTGCTTCCCACAAAGAAACAATGGAGGAATAGACCAGAACTCAAATATGGTCCTTACAGTACAGAAGACTTTAAACAGTGAACTATAAGTTGCTAAAGATGTTAACTCTATGCTAAACCACTTTGCATTAAAAAATTATTGAGGTTGGTTTTAGAATTATCAACTTTATACTTTTCCCACAACAGGAGTTTAAAAAGCTGTATTTGTTACTAGGACATTTTGGGGATACATTCTAGGGGATAAGGACAAAACCTACAACAAAGCCAAGGACAAGATAGGGACAGCACTAATGGAAAACTTGTCTACTAATTCACTTTGGTTGCTAAATATAATTTTATATTTCTGATAGCAGGGGAAAAAAGGATTTTTGGAAAACTTCCTTCTTGGCCCTCAAAACACTACCTGTTCTCTATCATTTGCCTTTTTTCCCCTAAAGGCATAATTTGCAAACTAAGTCTATTGTTTTAAAAATTAATCCATCACTAGTGCTTTCCCAAACAAAAGGTACACACTGTTGAGCAGAAAACTGCAAGCAATCTTATCGCAAAACATGGCATATACAATGATTTCAGGAGGTAACAATTTGCCCCTCTGCCAAACATACACATTGGTATATTCCTGCGAACAACTTTATACATTTACACAATTCATGTAGTCTGTGTTCAAACAAATTAGGTTGTTTAAAACTTTTTCTAATGCAGACAGACTACAAGTCTATAGCATAGAGAAACAACTGTATCACATTTAAAACGTTAACTTTCAAGGGATCAATTCAAATATTCAAGAAATAACCACGCAATTGTCCATGTAAAGGAAAGCTTCTATTTTGGCTGCATAAAGTCCACATAAATTACAGCCAAAATCAGGGAATTCCTCCAGAAATCTGTTAGTTTCCAATGTATAAATAAACAAAATGTATGAGAAAAAAGGCAAGTAAGTGTAGCTTCATTTGTTTCTTCTGTCTTGAAGATGAAACTCCAACATTATGGTGAAGCAAAATACTCCCCCTATCTTCTCAAAACAGCAGCTACTCTTTACAGGATAGTAATAATATGTACAAATGTTTCTGCAAAGTATTTCCTCCCCCAACCCCTCTTAAAACAACTGCTCCACATTAAAAAAAATTACGATGTTAGAAAAAGATTTATATTTTCAAGAATATATATATACCTTTGTAAGCTGGGCCAGAGAAATAGACGCAGAAGAGTCATCAATCTGTTCATAAAAAATTAAACACACATTCAAGTTCCACACTGAAAACATCTGAAAGTGATCATTTACTCCCTACTGCCACTTAATGTTCAAATATCGGGTATTTTTATTAGAAGTTTTCCAAAGAATGTTATCTTGTTTTAAGCTGAAATGTAGCTCACCCAACTTATCCTTTTCCACACATCTCACATACAATAAATAAAGGTTAATGGTTGAAGGGGATGCTATTACAATGAGAAAACAGTAAAGAAAAGGATAGGAAAGCTGCTCAGTGTGGTGATTAAATACTAAGAGTCCCAGGTTTATCAGTGATTTCTAAAACTAATGATGCTCAAGACAATGTACACTAGAAGAGAGAATAAGAAATCTTTCTAACTTTCCTATAATGCCAGTATACAACCCTGTAAAAACAAGCAGCTCTTTAAAGGCTCAGATAATTGCTTTAATAAAACAGCTCCCAAATAATTGCTACTTTCCCCTCTTTTGAGTACGTACTGCTCGGTCTGAATAAGTTTATTCTCCCATGCAAAGCATCAGTAGCTAATCTCGCCAAAGAAACCACAGCTTTATCAGGGCAAAAATTTTAAGCCAAATAAAGGGAAACAAAAGACATCCCGAGGCAGGGCAAACAGAGCAGTTATAGGATGGACTTCAATATGCGGGGGAAATAGTTACTTTAATCAAAGGGAGCAAGTATTAAACATGGATATGAGGGCTTTAAAACACGTATGTTCAAATGTATTTAAAAGTGCTTCATTATTTGTTTCCCTGAACTATATTAATATCAGTTTTTAAAAAGTGTTTATGCATGGGTGTGTAAATGTATACACACACACAATCTTTAGCGTGTAACTCTAAAGACATGATTTCCCTACAAGTGTACCAAAATGAAAACATTATCAGCTTCCTATATAGTAAGTGGGTTGCTTATTCAACATGTTACAAATTTCTCATGCATTACTGGTCAGAACTCTTCTTTAAAATGGAGAGAATGTAAAGAGATGTCTGGATCAAAGGAAAAAAAAAGTGAGTCTTCATCATGCATTTTTCAAGGATTCCAAAGAACTGAGAGTATTTGAAAAAGAAAAAAAAAAAAAAGCAGCATGACTTGGAGCCCCAAATAGAAATGTAACCAGTTTCAATATGTAGTTCTTAGCTTAATGCCACCACAGCAGGAATGCAATAAATGGAAATAAAACTAATGTTGGCTAAATTTAAAATACATCTTATACATGTCTTAAGAGTTTTAAAAGCTAGTTTGATGGATATTACTGTTGGGATGTTTATCTAAACAAAAGGTTCTCAGCTCCACATTGAGGGACTGTAGAGTCCATAAATGCACTAACCCCATATACATTCCTAGCCATATAATCTATCAGTGGGTTGAAGTGTTCTTTCCTTAAAGAATGAATATCTCAAGAGGTAAATTTAGGAAAGAAAAATTGAAAGAACACAGCCTATTTTTACCCAGAAAAATTCTGACCTATTCAATCTATTTTGAAGAGCATAACATTTTATATCAACCAGGAATTACCTGAATTTTAAGAAATAAGGACTGAACAAACTGCTGTCAACCATCATCTATACTATGTTTCTAATCAAAGAAACAAATAGCCTTTTAAAATAGCCTTTTACTATACAGAATATGCATGCTGATCACTTCCTTAGAAAGAAAGCAGCAGTTATATTACACTTTTTTACTGCTGAAACCAAAAAAACCTAACTTTTTTGTTGTTCTTCTTCTCCTCAAATACAGCTGTCTTTTTGTTATTATGCCAGGCTTTCCTATTCTTCCTTTGGGCCAACTTGTTATTAGGAGCATATATTTAGTTATGAGTGCTTTTAGATATTCAACAGCATCTAAATCACTTTTTTCCCATCAAATAATCTGTGGATTCTTTACCAACTGAACTATAAGGGAAGCCCCTATATATAGCACATTAATACCCTATAAAAATACAAGGAGGTATAATTTACCACAAATTTAGGAAGGCATCCAATTGTTTTCTACATATAGCAAGATATTAAGAAATAAGTGAAAATGCTGACAAGAAATGATTTAAAAATGAGTACGAATTTATATGTATTAAACATCAATTAAAAAAACCCTACTTTAAAAAAGTAGTCTCTAGAAACACTGATTAATATGCACACTGTGGACATGATTAAAATCAACCTACCTCTCTCACATCTAATTTGTGGTCTTGCTTCTGGGAGCAAGAATCTGAAATCTTTTATGTCAACTATACTTGCCTGATATTAAAGGATCTTACAAAATGTAATTCTGATGTTAGCAGAAGGCCCACAGCTTTGGAACACGGAAGGGTAACTACAAACAGCAAAGCTGTGCAATATAGAAACAGCCATCCTTGATTAGAGCTGGCTTAAGTTACCAAAAATGTACATACATTTACTTTTACTAATCAGAATTAAAAAATCTGGCTTTAGTGATTTTGTCTTAATTGTGAATGTGCATAGGACACCTAAGTCTCCTAAGATGGGCACTAATGATGCTTTATGAATATATTTTCTCGTATTTTAAATGTCAGCAAATGTACCCCAAGCAAATAATGGGGATATTATGTTATCTAATTTCTCCACTTCAAATAATTCTACCTAAAAATTAAAGCCACTTTTAGTTATTTTTTTTTAAAAAAAGAAGAAAGAAAAGAGAAACCTAAATAAGCATAAAATAAACTGCTTCTTATAAGTGTAATACAGACATGCCAGGGAACACACAAGGCTAAAAGAATGTTAACTTTATTTATGAACATGTGATCTGTGCTTATACACATGCTAATAAACAAAAAGGAAATAATTGTTTTCAAGAAATAAAACTTCATCTGAATTAGTTTAAATACTGTATAAAATGTACTTTATACAAAATGTGTTACATTAACTACTACAGTCACCAGTATAGTCAATCTAATTTGTGCTAGCATTTGGATACATAAAAATCAGTTTTAAACCAATCACCAGCAAAACAGAAACTTGTGGACAGTTTTTACAGCATTATGCTTTAAAAAAAAAAAAAAACCCCAAACCCCCAAAAAACCGTATACCCCAAAGAGGGAAAAAAACTCCCAAAACACTAAGTTTTGATTTTTGAATCACTATATTTAGTTCCATGAGAACTAAAGGCCATATACTTTAGAAAACAAGTCCAAAGTTCAGATATTCTATGTTATCGTGTTTAAGATTCAATGATCCAAGGTTAGTGAAAATACCTGATACACAATTAAAAGATCACTAGTATTTTAAAAGGATAAAGTTGAAAGAGCAAGCAATACCCTTAAATTCTAAGTGAGGATTTCAGACATCTTGTATTGTGTACAAATCAAGCCTGAGCACTCAAACGTTTAGAGAACCATCAAGTTTTACAGAACTCAATTACTACAGATCTCTGTTCTGAACCGGGTGTTTCACCCTATAACTCAGGAATGCTGCTACCTTTTACTTAAAAGCTCAAAGTCAAAATGGTGTCATACTTAAGGTTACTAAGATGTTAACCTGGTTAAGAGGAGTTACCTTTGATAAGCTACAGCTTTCAGTTAGCTTACAATTAATGCAGCATTTTAATACCTTATGAGAAAGAGGGAATTATTTTAATTCGGACAACTGAGCAGACTAGAAGTAAAAGATCTCTATTAAAACTTGAGTACTCAATTGTATAAAATCATCAAAATCATCGACGAAACATTGTATACTTGTAGGGGGCCCAATTCCAGGTTTCACTTTACAGTACAGATGTAAACAAAGAATAGGAGCTCAAAACTGCCAAATAAAGCAAAACTAAATAATAAAAGCTGCGTCAATGGTCTCTGGAAAGCTCTATGACGTGTCTGAACTTGGAGAAAGCATCAAACTTTAAATATAAGCTTTGGATGTTGCTAATGCATTTTTCAAAGCCATCAATCAGGCAGAAAAAAAGAAAAAAAAAAAAACCCAAAAACCAAAAAAAAACTAAGTGATACAACGTGAAAATGGCAAAATATACATTCCAAACATTTTTTTTATTGCAGGAAACAAAAAGCACACAACAGCCTGTACATACATACAAAATACTAACTATAGACAGACAGATGCAGAACATGTTACCATGTTCATCAGTGTAAAACCTATACGATCTAAAAAGGATCATACATTAACTGTACAACACAGTGTCATACAGGGAGAATGCTACCATATTTAATATGAAACAGTGGTTTTTGGGCACAAATTACCCATTTCTACAAAATAAAGTGTGTAAATTATGCCACATATATCCATATTCAACTGAGCTGTCATCAAAATACATTTTATTTACAATAGGTACTATGATCAACTGGATATTACGTTCTAAAAATGATTTACTTCACTGCTACATTATAAAGGAAAAAGCAACGTGTAGAAAAAGTGTGAGATTGTGTTTTTACATACTGCTTTTGAAGTTCCCATCACTGGTTCAGTTCGACTTCTAAAAAGACAAAAAGAAAAACAGCATTAACTCTCTGAGTAGCTATTAATCAATTTTTGTGCTAAAAACATCTCTCCAATCATAAATTTTTTAGGAACACAACTTTTCCTTGGCACAAAGATTTAAAAACAACCAATTTCAGAAGTAATAAATATACTACCTTATTTAATTTTTACTACCTTTGAACAGTTTAAGATGCATTTTTGGTTTAAAAAAAAATCCATACTTGGTAATTATAGAATAGATGTGTATCTTTCTACCTAAAATAAATGTTTTCTGAAAGGCAGTATGAGGATTTTGTTATTCAAGAAACTTTGTGGCTATTTCTTAATAGGCTGAACAAGTATATTAATCCTCACTTTTTAATAGGTACAGATGAGAATTTTCATACCCTGAATTACCTTACAGCAAGACTGCTGCTGTAAATATTTTATAATTTGGAGCCCTGAGAAACTGTTATGCTCCAAAAACTAAATTTCAAATCCAGAAAAGACAGGTTGGCAGTTTCATCTTTTTAAAAGTCTCAACACAGTGACCAAGATAAAATAGGAACGCTATCTTCCAGAAAAATCAACAGTTTGACAGTGTATTTTCGTTAAAAGAATAAGTTTAATAAGTTGGTTATGGAGAATTGAACTGATTTTTAAAAATATATACACAAGTAAGCTCAAGAAGAAATTCCTTTAAAAGTCCACACAGGAAAGGGTATGAGGGTCAAGTTGCTAAAATATAGCCTGTAAAGGCTTAGTTTTAGTTTTAAGTTTATGCTATCCTGACAGAAAAATGTTAGATAGGATATGAAAGGAATTTCTGGTTTGTACATGACTGGGACATCCTGAGATAAAAATGAAAGTTTCATTTACTAGTATTTGCTCAACAAACTCAAAAACACTTCATGAGGTAAGTATATTATAAAAGAAACCAAATACATAGTGAATTACACATGCAATTCTGTAAGAGGCAACTATTTTCCCATGTACTTTAAACAATTCTCTCCCTAAAGTTTCTGAATATCAAAACAATCTCCTGAAACTGAATGTTTGCTATTTTTACAAAGCACTTAGTAAATTAAGGTATAACTTCACACTAAATTCTAGGAAATAATTCTTCCCTTATAATGTCTCAAAATTATATAAAGTTAAAGGTACATAGCTCACTTGGTATTTACAGAAGGAAAAAAAAAGTCTTCAGCTTTTAAAGTTACTATACAAAAGATTTAAGAACCTCCAAATGTTAAAATATGGAATAGAACTTTAAACTAAATGAGAACAGTCTTAGAAAGAAAACTTGCCCACATGAAGCAAAGCTCCAGGAAATGACTTTATTTTACCTCAATTCCAAGAACACATTCCATTTCCTAGGACTGGCAAATTCCAGAATGTTTCATTGACCAAAAGCAGAATTTGCCAGAATTTCAAGTAAGTCTATCTTACCTCTGAGTATTTTTTAAATAGCCCAAGTTGCTATCCTCTTCACAGATCATACTGAGTTGGTCAAAAAGTTCGTTTTGGTTTTTTCATTCCATTGTTTGGAAAAACCTGAAGAAACTTTTTGGCCAACCCAGTAACTGTTATCAGCATTAAAATGGCAAGAAAGCAGAGAAAGTTAGATATAAAGTTATAATCCTGCCCTTTTAGTGAACTCCTTAAGCTCTAGACCATTCCTAAGTATTACCACTATAATTCCTACTCCAATAAAGGGCATTTGCCATGTGCCAGGCACTACTGAATTCCTCCAATTCCTTGGAGTTACATATATTTTATTTTGAGGAATCTGAGGTACAGACTTTAGGTAATTTACCCAAATACAATTTCACACAACTGGTGTGAAGCAATAAATGGGAGTCAAATCTAAGCCTGATTCCAGTGTCTGTGCTCATGAATCCTATAAACATCGCTTTCCAACAAAGTCCCTTATTAATGAGAAGCAAATACTAGCATTACTGAATACTCCTGACGCTGACAAAATATTTAGGACAGATTTCAAGACACTTACATTCTTGTAGTGAAAAAATGGTAGGGGGGAAAAGTGCCCAGGTAATAAAAACCAACGAAGGGGAAAGATTTACTTATTTGAAGATCATTTGCTTTTTGTTAGTATTACCTATATAGATCAAAAAGCCTACTCACTCTTACTTCTGACTACAGTTTAACTGGGGAAAGAAACCAGGAAAACAAACATTCTCGTAATTTTAAGGATTAAGACGACATACTCATTAGCACAAAGTAATGAGTTCAGTTCTAAAGTATACCTTTTCCTTCTCACAAAGTAAAAAGTATTTTGAGAACTTGCAAATGTGGAATTTAATAAATACTTACATAACATATGTCTTGCTTGTAGATTTAACACCTCCAATAGGAATTCTTCTAACAATTACAGATGAATTTTTAGGAATTAGAGCATTATCATCAGTATATTCTGTAAATAAAAGGATAAAGAGTTGAATTTCTATTTAGAGATTTGGGTAAGTTATAGTCCTCAAGAATTAGAAAACTTCAACCAGACATAGATGTTATGGGAAATCATCTTAAATATAAAAGAGCATTAATAACCACATGTTCCTTGCATCGAGATTATTGTCAGAACAAATATCCAAAGCCATAAGGAGTTAACACCAAATATGTCAACAGGTTCTTGCCTCTGGCACCTCTACCAGAGATGGAAGTGGAACCCCAAGTCTCAGGAAGACTAAGTCATTCTCTATTTAGCCAGTAATGCTGAACATCTGAACTATATGAGGAAAAAGTTGTCATTTAGAATGAAAATATTTTCTCTCTCCTGGTGGCTCAGACGGTAAAGCGTCTGCCTATAATGCGGGAGACCTGGGTTCAATCCCTGGGTTGGGAAGATGATCTGGAGAAGGAAATGGCAACCCACTCCAGTGTTCTTGCCTGGAAAACCCCATAGACAGAGGAGCCTGGTAGACTACAGTCCATGGGGTCGCAAAGAGTCAGACACAACTGAGCGACTTCACTTTCTCTTTTCCTGGGCTGTACAAGAGTATTACTGGGGAAGACAGACTAAAAAGTATGACACATTTTGAATACTTTGTAGTCAAAGAAAAAAGGGCTTTGTAATAAAGAATTCTAAGTGGGATGCAACTCTGGATAGAATGTTGATTCAAGGAAAGCCCCTCTGGGGAACTGACATCTGAGACTTAGAGAAGACTGAGAAGACAAGATATGCAAAAACACTGGCAAAGAATGTTTCAGACAGAGAAGCATGTGGAAAAAAATGACACAGAAAGGCCAGAAGAGCTGATGAAAAGGACAGAAAGACCAGAAACACAGGTGCAGGTTACATATATTTATATTTTGTTTCTAAGTACAACAGGAAATCATTGAAGGATTTTAAATAAAAATGATGACAATCTGATTCATATTAAAAACAAAAACTCTGGTATCTAAGTGAAGAATGAATCTGTATAGGAACAAGAACAGAAACAGGGTGACTGAGGAGGAGATTGCTGCGTAGTTCAGTTAAGAGAGAATAATGATCTGCTCTGGAAGTGACAGAGAAATCAAGAGAATGTTTTAAGGCTTTCCGACAGATGTGGGTGGGGTCAGAGATGGAGGAGAAAGAGAAATCAGTCATGAATTCCTGGGTTCCTGGCTTAGGCAACTGGATGAACACAGATGCTACTTTCTGAGCAGACAAGACAGGAAGAATTATCCTACTCTTGGGACTATTACTTGGACTAGTTCTCTAAGAACGAAATTCAAACAAAAAATGAATCAGTGAATTCAACGATGGTTTTAAAAAAAATTTGCTATGAAAGGAATTTGCAAAATTACCAAAAATAATCCACTACAGGGGGATATATGTAAAAATGTAACCATCTCCCTTAATCAAACAATCAAGTATTAGGGTTCACTCTTTAAATTACTGAGTTTACCTGACTCACTTAAGTTACTCAGCACCAAGTGCTCTAATTATTAAGCTTATCAACCTCTGTTCTAATTATTTTAAGTTTATCAAATATGTAGTAAGCATTTTAAGCTTTTATAGATGTACTGGGCTCTATCCTTTCTAATCACATTATCATAAACTGGATTTCCCAAGTGGCACAGTGGTAACAGACACAAGTTCGATACCTGGATTGGGGAGATCCCCTGGAGGACGAAATGGCAACCTACCCGGTATTCTTGCCTAGAAAATTCCACAGACAGAGGAGTGGAGGGCTACAGTCTATAGGGTCATAAAGAGTTGGACACGACTGAGTGCACATACACATAAATTGTTCAGGAAAGGGTTCTTTTTGGTATATATATTTCAAGTAGTAAGCTTTATCTTCATAAGTATCCAATTAGAGTGATACAATTTTCTAATGTAAGACTACCATCATTATCTTTTGCATAGTTCAGGATAGTTCCAAGTTTCAAGCAAGCTCTAAGAAAGAAACACCCAGAAGCATGGGAGATGAGGAATCTTTAAAAAAAAAAAACAACTCTAAAACTTTATGTCAAATACCAGACAATTAAGTTGCTGACTATGTAACAACTGTCAAAAGAGTTCACTGTAGGAACAAATAGCAACTGTGTTCAGGAGCTTTCCAAGACGACTTTATTCACCTCATCAACACAGTGCTGTCAAGCTTAAAGTCTGGCTCTGATGCCACATGCTCTCTAATTGACCTTTTAAAGTATCTGAATTACAGTGATGATTTCCTACCTTTAGAATACCTCAATAAGTAACCTGTTAGCTTCAAAAGATCCTATTTGACACTGCCATTTTTGATCCAAAAACATGAAGAATATGGATGAAATGAAAAACAAGACAAATTTAAGAAATGAAGAAATAGTCTTTTGAAAATCCTTTTTCCTCAGCTTCCAAATCTTTTTTACCCTAAGTTCAGAATAAAGGCTGTTTTGTTGTGTGTGTGTGTTTTTTTTTTTGGGGGGGGGGGATAATTGCAAATAAGCAGAAAACTTAGAAAAACAAGTTTATATAGGAAAAACACAAAAAGATTGTAGTCTAGAAACAAAGAAGCAGAATTCTTAAATCTGAAACATGAAATTCTGATTCAAGCATTTCAGTCTAAGATTTAAGAGTCCTAAACATGGACAGACTTCCAAAACTGTCCAGAATCTTTTATAGAAACATGAGAGAAACATTAATTCAAACAAACTAAAGTGATCCAGTTCGCCATTCTTTCCTAGGCAATCTCCTAACTATGAAGCTATAAATATTTATTCTGTCCTCTTTAATTCACTGGATGGTGCTAAAAGCAAGTGGCATTCCTACTCAGCTGCCTTGTGACACTGATACTACTTGCCATAAAATTAAGTGCTTAAATATCTTTTTCTCTCCTAATTTGAGGACAGCATAAGATGCAAACTTTCTCTTCTCTTAACCAATCCAATAGCAAAGCTTACTACAGCAAAGTTTTCTCCAATAATGACAGTTCACAAATAAACAAAAAACACGGGGCTGGGCAAAGCACTTTCCTGCTTTCAGCATTTGTAAAAATAAGGTATTAAATAATTTCCTAGCTTAGAAAAAACATAACACATCACAAACTCTTAAATTCATGGACAAAAATTCAATCAACAATAATTTATTCCAGTCTAACAAAGCTGTAATCAGTTATTAGATGGAAAAGATTGATGGAGTTTAATCTTAAATGAGTTAATTGTGTTATACTTAAGCAAAATATGAAATCTGTGTATGATTAAAACTGTCTTAATATTCTCTAATTTCACTTAATAGTTTATTTTCTCTCCTTCATTAAGCATCATTAACATATCCAGATGTCCTAAAATTATTATAAATCCATCTGTTCTGTTAAGTGTGACTGTAATGCTTAAGGAAGGCTTTTGTGGCCTTAAAAAATATTTCCTTAAAGGTATTTTCTTGAATAATGTTTTTAAAAGCTGTTTCTCAACTAATCATGATCACCAGCAATTTTCCTCACAATCACAATTTCCAAAGCCTCACATGAAGCGTCTCTTAGGTCTGATACACTGAAAAACTGGAAAGGGGGGAAGTGGAGAATATTCCTGAACATGTTGTCAAGTTAGTATACAAGTTCTTTCTTACTATTTTTGAGTGCTGTTCCTTAATACAATTATATTTATGTCTGGATGTAAACGTAAAAAACAGCTCTTGTACTTGACAAGTGGGGGAACTCCCCCAATTTCAACTAAAAGAACCCATGTTCCACTAAGCCAAATTTAGTGATCAATAAACTACCCTAACTAGAACTTCACTTTACTTCTCATCTTATCAAAAAAAACTCAAAAGACACAAAACGACACATCAGCGTTGCAGTCCTGAGAAAAAGAAACCGAAGTTCAAAGCCAGAATCTGAAAATAGAAACTCTTAAGAGGCCATTCTCATTCTCGTATCTATGTTAAATTCTCAGTATCATAGAAAAAGCTTTAATAAAAGAGAAAAATTTAAAGATTCCAATTAGTGGCTTATGTATATTCATATGGTAGTGCAGCAGACTATTTTTCAGTATCCTAGTATCAATATAATCATATAAAATCAAGCAACCACTATTTTAAAAAATATGTACTTTTGATCTTTATGAAACTGCTAAAATTTAAGAGCAATGTGATGAACGCAGAGTTCAACTACTTAATTCTAAACTTAACACACCAGACAAAAGTGGTCACACCAGAACATACCAAGTTCCAAAAGCAATTCCAACTTTAAAAACCGGCTGGATTAAAAACATCAAAGGGAGGATCTTTCTCCAAATACAGGCAACTCCAAAATTAAAACTAAATAAATCGGGGAAGGGAGAAGAGGAGGACTTAAAATTCGCCATCAAACCCCCTACGGTGATTAAGTTAGAAAGTTAGAGAAGGTTCTCCAGCGCTGCTTTACAAAGAAGCCTTCCTCTTGCTCTCCTCTCCTCCTTCAGATGGAAAACAGATTAGGAAATGCCCCCGGGTAAGCACTCAGACAACCTGGATGACATCCCCACCCCTTACCATCAAAACCATCATTAAAAAAAATCATTTGGGAGGAATCATCAGACAGTTGGGGATCGGCCGGTTGCAGATGACCCAAGTATACAGAAAACAAATCAAAGTCAGTTAAACTCGGGGGGCTGACTGCTGCAACCCCTGGCTATCAATGAAAGTCGTCCCCAAAGTGTTAGAACGAACAGTCCCACAAGAGACATAATGGCGGTTAGCCTCCTGCCAGGCACCTCGCCACCAGCATCTCTCTTCCACCAGCCAGGATCCGGAGCCCGGGCGGCTCTTACCTTCTTTCGTCTGTGCGTTGGTGATCTGCAGGTCGCAGTCGGCAGCTTTCAGCTTCTCTCTCCCCATAATCTGCTTCTTTAAGTCGCAGAGGGAGATGTGGAGCCCATCAAAGGTGACGGTATCATAGTTGAGTTTAGAAGAAAATTTATAATGCACACAGGACATGGTGCCAAAGGATTCCTAAGGTTCAGCGAGGAGACGTGGACACGCTCAATATATGTATATTTATAAACTTAGGAGCAAAATATGTACACACACAAAACACTCAGAGACACCGAAGGACCCTAAAAAGCCTCAGATTAAATACCCCCCCAACCACAAGCAGGGGTTCGTAAAAACAATAATTCAGAACCCGCCCCTCCCCCCGGATATTCAGAATCGCTTCATGTGGGAGGAGGCGGACGAGGACGGGGCAAGGGGGCAAGCGAGAATCCGCCAACCGGCACAATGTCACCCGGCTGGGTCCCTCTCGCTCATGCTAAGGGCCGGCAGGAGACAGGGGCAGCGGTGCAGTCAGTAGCGGTCAGTCCACACGTTAAGAGTCCAAGTGACCCCGTGGGGTCAGGGGTCCATAGCGCGGCCGCACCTCCCGGATGGTCTCTTTCTCCGTGGATGGGGGTGACCCAGGCCCCGGGAGAAGGCAGAGGGGAGAGGGCCTAGGCCCGGAGTCCACGAGCGGCCTCTCGCCTCCTCCTGGCTTCCGGACGACCGGCGTCGGCTGCCCCAGGCCCAGGCCCCCGCCACGCAACAGACCCCTTTCGCCTGCTCCCCGCAGGGCCACGGGCGGCCCCGCGGCCTAGGCCGAAACGCGCGGTCGGCGGAGGAGAGGCCTTCCCGCAGGCCGCCCCCGGCTCCGCCTCCCCCCCGCCGCCGCCGCCGCCGCCGCCAACGCCAACGCCAACGCCGCTCAGACACAAAGCCGGTACTAGGCCTCGGCTAGGCCTCGCAGCACTTCCTCACCACCCCGGGCCCCAGCCAGCGGCCGGGGGGCTTCGGCCGACCCTCGCGACGCCGCCGAAGGCTCCCTGACGCTTCCTCTCGCCGAGTGCTCCGAGCTTCTCTCGCCTTTCGCTTCCGTCGCCTCTCGGCCCAGTACCGCGAGATTAAGCCCGGAAACCGCCGAGCAACGGCGAGGGCTCCGCCGGCTCCCTGTTTTGTTTCGCCCCTCTGCCGCTCTCGGGCCCTCACCAGGCGCCGGCGACACCTCTGAGCCAGGCACTATGGCGGACGCGGCCTGGCTTCGGGCGAGCGCCCCACTCCGGGGTCTCTTAAGCAGGGATTGCACGGGCGGCGCGCGAGGGGCGGGGCTGGCGTGCGCCGATAGGCGGGCCGAGGGGCGAGGCTTGGGCGTCACAAAGCGCACCGGCCCGCCCACGTGACCCCGCGCTTTGTGACTCCCGAGCGCGGAACCTGAACCAGCCGGGTGAACGGAAGAAACCATCTGCCTCAAAAGGCGGGGTGACAGACAGCAAAGAGGACCGGCTCATAGCGCGGTTCCGGAGGGGAGCTTAGGTTTCCGCTGGTGCCTGGCTAGTTCCCATTGAAACTTGGCGTGTGGGAGGGGCACCTAGCTGACTCCTCCTTCCACACAACCCCCATCGATCCTCCCGAGCCCCCCAGTTTAAGTAAACATTATGGTTGCTATGCAGTTAACTATGGTTGCCATGTAAGCACCCCCTAGCTTCCCCTTACAACAGACTGGCTATCTAAAGCTCTTCCTAAGGAGAAATTCTGGAGCAGCCCCGGGCTAGAAAAGATAACAGCCACTACTGTGAAGATTTACTGAGCTCTTACTACGTGCTAAGCATGGGGCTAAGCGCTTTACAACACTTCCAGGTTCTGAGCAGTTGCCTGCTTTGAAACCCTACCTGTGGGACCCTAGATTTTACTCCTCTGTGCCTCCCGTTTCCTAGGTTATAAAATACTCTTTAAAAAAAAAAATCGTACTTGGCTTACAGGATTGTCATGGATTAAATGAATACGTTTTCATTGCTCAGGACCGTGCCTAGCACATGGTTTAATGTGGCTCAATAAATGTCAGTTTAACAACGTCAACAAAAAACCCGAGGTGGTCAGCACTACTACTTTCAAATTTATAGATGAGAAAACTGAGGCTAGGGGTCGTGCACTTTCTGAATTTGCAGAATCAGAGGAACGTCTTTTCGGTGGCGGGGTCCGAAATTCCTTCGCTAATTGGCAGTAACTAAGCACCACCCAGTCTAGTGTTCGTGCCCGGAGAATCCCAGGGACAGGGGAGCCTGGTGGGCTGCCACCTATGGGGTCGCACAGAGTCGGACACGACTGAAGCGACTTAGCAGCAGCAACTAAGCGACTAAGAACCCCCTCAGTAGATTGGCATCTTTTCTCCTTGGTGCTTGGGGAAGTTACCATTACATCCATACAATTCATAATGTCATCTTATTGGAAAAGTCTCCGGAGGCCACCTTATTTAAATGGGACCGTCATTACTCTCCATTCCTATACACTTAAATTTTCTTCCAAGCTCTCATCATTACCCACAGAGTTTATGTCTATTTTTAAATCGTCTGTTCTGAGAAAAGGGACTTTTGTCTCTTTTGCTTATGCTATCGGAGAAGGCAATGGCAACCCACTCCAGTACTCTTGCCTGGCAAATCCTATGGACGGAGGGGCCTAGTGGGCTGCAGACCATGGGGTCGCTAGGAGTCGGACACGACTGAGCGACTTCACTTTATTTTTTCACTTTCATGCATTGGAGAAGGAAATGGCAACCCACTCCAGTGTTCTTGCCTGGAGAATCCCAGGGACGGGGGAGCCTGGTAGGCTGCCGTCTATGGGGTCGCACAGAGTCCGACACGACTTAAGTGACTTAGCAGCAGCAGCTTATGCTGTATCTCCGCCTCAGAACACTGCTTGGACATAGTAGGCACTCATTGTGTTGAATAACTAACACATTTTTAATGTGATCTATAGTAATAGCATGGTTTTAAGATTTTGGCAAATTAAGGACAGTCCGAGAGATACAAATACAATTTAATTTAACCACATCATCATCAATGCTTTTCACATGTAACACATTTCTCTCTTATCTTCTTCAGTAACCCACTAAAATTTTCTTGCTCTTGGGTCCACTTAAGAAGGGCTGCTTTTCTTGAAAAAAAAATTTCTGTGTGAATGAATGAGGGAAAAATCACATATAATGAAAGAAAATGACAAATCATCCTAGTATCTCTGCCTCCAAAACGGTGAATCTGTATCCTTTCACTAGTCTTTAGCTAATCCCACCAACCCTAATTTAATCAGTCAACTTGATGAGATTCAAAGGATGCCACACCCTTAGGGTAGAGTAGATCAGAATCCTGTCAGAAGAGCACTAAGAGTTCTCTGAAAGAATACACAATCAGTGATGTGACCGGATCCAACAACCAAGAGCCCTTTATAAAACTCTGTTTACTCTGGGCACTTATTTTTGGAGACCTCACTCTGGATCACGCCAAACAGGTCAAATGTATCCACATTAAATATACTTTTGATGGGATTTAATTAAGTAGCTTGATTAATGACAAAATTTCATTAAATTCCTTTATTAATATCAATTTTGTAAATTCCTTTTGGTTGCACAGAATTACATTCCCTGCCACTGTTGTACCCATCTCCCCAGTTTTTTCAAATAATTTATTTATTTGGCTCCGTTGGGTCTTCGTTGCTGGAGGACTTTCTCTAGTGTCAGCAGTTGTGGCTCCTGGGCTCTACAGTACAAGCTCAACAGTTGGAGCTTAGCTGCTCCACAGCATGTGGGATCTTCCCAGATCAGGAATGGAACCTGTGTCTCCTACATGCAGGTGGATTCTTTACCATTGGGCTACCAGGGAAGCCCTCTCCAATATTTTTGTAAGTCCTTGAGAAGCCTTTTGTGCTATACCTATGGTGAACGAAGCCTCCCTTTCCAAGAGCCTGTTAGTGGCTCAGTTGTGTCCAACTCTTTGTGACCCTGTGGACTGTAGCCCACCAGGCTCCTCTGTCCATGGGATTCTCCAGGCCAGAATACTGGAGTGGGTAGCCATTTCCTTCTCCAGGGGTTTTTCCCCACCCCGTGATCAAACCCAGGTCTCCTTCACTGCAGGCAGATTCTTTACCATCTGAACCACCAGGGAAGCCCTTCCAAGTGTCTCCTCTGTAGCAATTTTGGGACTCTTATAGCTAGGATTTTATAACTTTGTCCTTCTCAAGCCCACTGTACCTCATCCCTCCACCAAACACGTGCATTTAGTAGATTCCTTACCTTAGTTCCTTTGGCTAAAATTTGTGAATTGGGAGACCCACAAAGCTCTGCCTGTCCACTGCAGGGAATATGGACTACTACCCAGGATCCAGAAGTTAGGGTGAAGACTGCCCTCATGGAGACTGCAGTTTATTTGCAGTTATAATCCAATCTCCCAAATGCCCCAGATCATCAGATTCTTAGTCTGGTCTGCATGCTCTCAGACCAAATTCATCAAAGGTAGATATGTATGTCCCCACACCACCAATCTACCAATATATCTTCCCCAGATGGTTGATTGCCCTTATATTACTTTGGTATTTATTTATTTAGCATTAAGGCTACAAAAGTTTTCGCATTTTTTATAAAATGCGTCAGTCTTCTCCCCTTCGTGTGTTTTGTGTTTGTGTGTGGTGTGCGTGTGTTGCCGTTGTTGTTGTTTTTGGCTGCATCACACAGGTGGTAGGATCTCAGTTCCCCAGTGGACTAGGGACTACACTTGGGCCCTTGCCAATGAAAGTGTCAAGTCCTAACCCCTGGACTGCCAGGGAATTCCCTCCTTCAAGGTGTTTACCCTTACTTCTGTACAGTTCCTGGCCATTCAGCACCCACCTTAGATGTTTATTTGCTATGTTTCCTTCTAGTTTATGTATGAACTTCCTGAGTTTAAATTCTGTAATCTGTTTGAAGGGTTCTACACAGAGCAAAGATCATTTTATCCCTTTTAAAACTGTGCAAGGGACTTTCTGTCTTTTGTTTTTTAACTGTTGTTTTAAATCTTATGTCTATAATACATAGATGATTTTAGTTTTTAGAAGATTTTTGCTACATTAGTTTTGACTCCCTTCTCTTTTGTCTTCTTAACAGCATTTTAAGGCACATTTAATTTGCTGTAAGCTAAAGGTCTTTGATTATTTAAGTCCTCACATGAACTGAGTTTTTGAAAACTGATATGAGCAACCTATTTCCTCCCCACTATTAATTCATGTATTCACTCAACACTCATTCAATTGGGAATTCCCTGGCTGTCCAGTAGTTAGGACTCAGCACTTTCACTACAGGTTCAATTCCTGGTCAGGCAACTAAGATCCCCACAAGCCAGGCAGTGTGATCCAAAACAGAAAAAAAAATATGACAATACCATGCATAGAAGACATGTGTAGGGAAGAGTAAGATCCCTTGTGATCATCGCGGGGTATACGCTGGAACAGTCATTTGGAGAAAAAGTGGAATTCTCTTGCAAAACTGAGCATTCCTTTACCCCATGAATCAGTAATTCCCCTCCTTGATTTGTGAAACAGTTAAAATAGTACTTTCCTAGAAAGAGTAAGGGATTGTAGGAGAAAAAATGAGAAGATGTTCAATGAGTATAGAGTTAGTATATATATATGTCACTTTTATATATGTAGTATCTTTATGTATATAGTATATATAATATCTCTCTATATATACATAGTAACTTTATATATATATAATATATATATAGTATCTTTCTCATATTGGTTATAAACACAAGGCAAAATTTAGCTCATGAATTTGGACAGGAATTTTATGGAAGCTCTCTTTTTAATAACAAAAAGCTGAAACAACCCAAATGCCCATGCTGTGAGAAGAGATACATTAAAATCTATCCAGACACTGGAATGTTGTACAGCAGTGAAAATAAATAAAATATAGCAACGTGCAATAATATGGTGATAGGAATCTTTTTAGCTGTTCTTGAATCAAAAAAGCAAGTCTCAGAAGATAGTATATTATGCAATGCCCTTTCTGTGAATTTCAAAAACAGGTAAAACTAAACAATGTATAATTTAGTTAAGCATTTGGATATAACACATCTATACAAGACAACTGGAGAGTGATTCCCTCTAAGAAGGAAGGATAAAATACAGAGGAGGAGCTCAGAGTTGTTGGAATGATCTTGTTCTTGGATAGGTTCACTCTTTGTGATCACATGGACTGTAGCCCACCAGGATCCTCTGTCCGTGGAATTCTCCAGGCCAGAATAGTGGAGTGAGTTGCCGTTCCCTTCTCCAGGGGATCTTCCCAACCCAGGGATCAAATCTAGGTCTCCCACATTGCAGGATTCTTTGCCATCTGAGCCACCAGATAAGCTGATAGGTTCGCAGGTATTCATTCTTTTACTGAAAAGAAAGAACAATTAAACTAAAAGGGAGTCATGCACAGAACAATGATAACAAGTGGTCAGGGGATCAGGGTTATGATTAATTCATTGATGTGCCCCTGAGGTTTCAGCCCTCCCTCCTTCCTGCTGCCGGCAAAGAATCTCACAGACAGGAAAATGAAGCCTCTTTCAAAGAAACCAAAGTTAGTCTAGCTTCCTAAACTCTTGTAGCACTTAAAGCCATAACTGTAAAAACAAGCAAACAAACCTCATGTTTTGCTTATACTTGTATATTTTGGTTCTAGTTTTCTTGTGTTCAGATCAGAGTCTACTTGACCATCAGACTCGGGTTGACCTGGGGGACCTGGAGCTAGAACATGGCACCGGTGACCTCACACTGTCCTGTGTCTTCTAACTTCACTCCACCCCATAAAAGTGGGACTCAAAACCAGGAATGTTTTGAAGAGGTGAGGCCTCATAAAAGCCATCAGGGAATATTATGTATAGACAGACACATGCCACGCTTACTTCTTCCAGGAATGCAAGGGTTCTGGATAAACACAGAAGAGAAATAGGAATGGAAATATTATTGTGCCAGAGCCTAGGCAAAGCTCAGAACCTCCGAGAAGCTTCTTCTGTCTAGGGTGAATCCGACCTATTCATTCATTCCCTCAGATATGAAGTTTGTAATGAGCGTCAGTATGTTCCAGGCACTGTGCTGGCTGCTGGGCAATCTGCAGTAAACCTATCAAAGCCCCTGCCTGTCGGAAATTTACAATAAGGAAGGAAAGTCGTGTAGTTTTAGAGGCTCCCAAACTTGCTGTGTGACCTTAGGAAAGTACCTTAACTTCTCTGGCCCTTGGTTTCCTCCGGGGATGTTTTATGGGCTCACGTGACTGCACTCAGAAGGATCCTGTGCTTGGTTTAATGCTGCGCTGTTGCTGTCTAGACATTCCTCACAAGTTTCATTTTCATTTTGCCCTGAGTCCCACAGAGTGTGTAGCCAGTCTTGGTTTCCTGTCTTTTTGGGCGGGGATTGGGGGTTGGAGAAGGAAATGGCAATCCACTCCAGTACTATTGCCTGGAAAATCCCATGGATAGAGGAGCCTGGTAGGCTACAGTCCATGGGGTCGCAAAGAGTCGGACACGACTGAGCGACTTCACGTTGGGGGTTGGGGGGTGGGGGTGGGTGCTGTGCCCTGCAGCATGCTGGATCCTAGTTCTCCAATCAGAGATAGACCAGAGCCTCTTGCACGGGAAGCAGGGACTCTTAACCACCAGACAATCAAGGAAGTCTTCGGTCTTAGTTTCTTGCTGTGTAAGACAGAGTTAAAATTGTGTTTTCCTAGAAACAGAAAGTGGGCTTCCCTGGTGGCTCAGCAATAAAATAATCTGCCTGCCGATGCCTGCCAGTGCCTGCCAATGCAAGAGTCACGGGCTTGATCCCTGGGTCGGGGAGATCCCCTGCAGTAAGAAATGGCAACCTACTCCAGTATTCTTGCCTGGAAAATCCATGGAGAGAGGAGCCTGGCAGGCTACAGTTCCTGGGGTCGAAAAGGGTTGGAGACGACTGAGAGACTATAAACACACAGAAACAGAAAGTAGGGATTGGCAGAGGGGGAAATGGGAAGAGTTTCAGTTTCATTAGACGAAAAAGCTCTAGAGATCTGTTGCGCAACAAAGTAAATACACTTCACATTACTAAGTACATTTAAAAATGATTTTTACATTTTATGTTATGTGTGAAAAAAAGACAAAAACTAGTATCTTCCTCATAAGGTTGTTAATATAATTCCCTGACAGTGTTTGGCATAGAAGCACCACATAAATACATGTGGCAAATGCTAGAGATATTTCTTTGAAGCGCTTCCAGTTCAGGTAAACATAACAACAACACAACAGCTCTGGTTGGCATTTGCCACCCATTTCCTATTCACCATGCCCTGTGCCACGTATTTTCAATGCAACCCTCCTTAAATTTTCCCAAGAACCCTGCAAATAAATCCTAATATTATCCCCATGTTATAAACGAGGCAATGAGGTTCAGAGAGGTTAAGCTGTGCTTGATGTCATATAGGATCCATCATTTAAAACAGGGTGTGCCTGGCTGGGCAGGGGGGTCTCCTAACCATGACTCTATGTGACAGCAGGGGTATCCTACGGAGGGGCCCACGAGGAGAGGCTCCCCGTCTTTGGGTACCAGGAGCAAAGCTGATCCACGGCCAACAGACTGTCTCCCACCTTCTTTCGTCTCACACTTCTTTTCTGTTATCTTCAGCCCTGTTTTATCTTATCTCTGCTCCTGGATTAAGTTTTCAGAGGGCACAAACTGCATCTGCTTCAGCTATGTCTCCCGGCAGGCACCTGGAATGTGCTGGATAATTATTTGTAGAGTCCCAAAATGACTCTTGGGAGATGGTGAAGCACAGGGAAGTCTGGCATGCTGCCGTTCATGGAGAGTCGCAAAGAGTTGGACATGACTGAGCAACTCAACAACAACAACAAAATGACCCCTGATAAGTGGTTCTGTCTGGCTTCTCTAGCAGTAACAAGCTTGGTAGATTAAAGCAGGGCTGTGGCCTTGAATCTACCCATTAAGGAAGTACAAATGGGGTGCCTTTAGGTGCACAGGCCATCTCTCAGGCTTTGTGTGTGCCCGTCCCCCAGACTCTGCACCCAGGATTGCTGATCTGGTAGGTCTGATTCTTTTTCCTATTTCATGCAGGAGGAAAACCAGGGCCCAGAGAAGGAAGCCCAAGGTTGCATCCCTCAGAGGTGAGGCCCAGGTCACAGTTAGGAGTGATAGAGCCAGGTTTAAACCCAGTGGGTGCACTGAGTCTCTCTGTTGGGAGTTCCTTGCTGTGTCTACCCCCTGTGCCTGTCTTGGTGTCTACCCGGCTTTCAATTTGCTGCTGATGACAAAGGCATCATTCATCTCATGGATGCTTATTGAGTGACAGCTTGTCCCTAGCATTTTTCTAGGCCTGTGGGATAAGGCTGTGAACATGACAGGCAAGGCTTTTGCTATCCTAGAGTTTCTGTTCTAGTCGAGGAATATCACAATAAGCAACTAGACAAGTAGAGAGAAGACAACTGTAGAATGTGATAAGTGCTGTGAAGAAAATTAAAGCAGGTTAGGGAGATGGAGAGTGATGGGAGTGGTGGCTGAGGGTGACTTAACACTGGATGGTCAGGAGAGGCCTCTGTGAGGAGGTGACATTTGAGTGTGAGGTTCTAAGAAGATTCCCGGCAGGATGAATGCCTTGTGCAAGAGTCCTAAGGTGTAATCAAGGGACAGTCAAAAGGCTGGGATGGCTGAGGCACGGATAATGATGGGGAGTGTCCGAGCTTAGGCCACAAGCATATGCAGGGGCCCAATCACATAGGACCATAAAAGC
The DNA here is from genome assembly GCF_002263795.3 of Bos taurus. Classification (NCBI taxonomy): domain Eukaryota; kingdom Metazoa; phylum Chordata; class Mammalia; order Artiodactyla; family Bovidae; genus Bos; species Bos taurus. The sequence goes on along the minus strand of NC_037352.1, from coordinate 22,191,834 downwards.
CATTTAAACAAATTTTGATTTAGAGAGGAACGTTCTAGAGAAATATGAGAACTCAGGCAGGACCCTCTCGTGTTAACATTCAGAGCAATTTGAGTATGACTGATACCACAGCTGAACTATAATTATCCTCAGAAGCATCTGGGAGGTTCCAGGAACTTGAAGGGGCCTGGGATAGCATGGAGCTGTCAGGTGTGGCTGTTTAAAGGCAGAGTTTGGGTGGCACATACACCATGGCTCATAGCATCATTCCCAGTGGTCACGCGACCAGGGTTACACTGCGGATAGGTGGGGAAGGATGATGCAAAGGAGAGCCGTTTCTTCCGGTAGCTCCTGGAGCCTGTTCCACCTGTTGTGCAAGCTGGTAACACAGATCTGGCAGGAATGAGTCAAAGGTAACCCTAATCGTTTAGGTATGTGATTTGGTAGAGGAAGGGGCTGGTAGAGGTAGACATCCTCCCCAGTGAGGCTGGCGGAGGGAGACTGGGAGGAGAAAGGGATGCCCATATTTGAGCCCTGATTCTGTGACTAGGCACAGAGCTGGCTTCCAAAGCAGAGCCTGAAGGCTCTGATTCAGCAGGACTTGGCAGGATGTGTAGGTGTTTCTGATGAACAGCTAGGATAAAGAGCCTCCACATTCCTGGTTGCACGTGGTTGAGTGCACAGATGCAGGCAGCGCATAGTCTTGGTGGAAATCCCAGCTCTGCCATGTACTACGTGAGGGGCACTGGACAAGCCAGGTAAACTCGCTGTGCCCTGGTTTTTGTCACTGTCCAATGCAGCTGATAATAATAGTACCTCACTCACAGGTTACTGGAAAAACTAAAGCACCCAAGAGCAATACCTGCATAGACTAAGTGCCATGTAAACATCATTGCATTATTGCATTGACCGTCAGGTTCATCCTGTAAGGAAAACATCATCATTATTCAGATTTATAAATGAGAACTGAAGTTAAGTGACCTTTCCAAGGTCACACTGAAAGTACTTCATTTGCCAAAATAAAAAGATCCCCCTCAAAAAATCCCCCAAACCAAAAATACAACACCCACACTCACAAACACTATCAAATTACCTATGACATCTTTCACAGAACTAGAATATTTTTATTAAAAAAATTTTTATTGGAGTATAATAGCTTTACAATGTGTTAATTTCTATTGTACAGCCAAATGAATTAGCTTTACATACACTATATCCCCTCTTTTTAAAAATTTTCTTCCCATATAAGTCACCACAGAGCATGGAGTAGAGTTCCCTCTGCTATAGAGTAGATTCTCACTAGTTATCTATTTTTGAAGAAGGCAATGACACCCCACTCCAGTACTCTTGCCTGGAAAATCCCATGGACGGAGGAGCCTGGTGGGCTGCAGTCCATGGGGTCGCTGGGAGGAGTCGGGCACGACTGAGCGACTTCACTTTCACTTTTCACCTTCATGCATTGGAGAAGGAAATGGCAACCCACTCCAGTGTTCTTGCCTGGAGAATCCCAGGGACGGGGGAGCCTGGTGGGCTGCCATCTCTGGGGTCGCACAGAGTCGGACACGACTGAAGCGACTTGCAGCAGCAGCAGCAGTTATCTATTTTACACATAGTATCCATAGTGTCCTGGAGAAGGAAATGGCAACCCACTTCCATACTCTTGTTTGTAGAATCCCATGAACAGAGCAGTCTGATGGGCTATAGTCCATGGAGTTGCAGAGTCAGCCCGACTGAGTGACCAAGCACACACACATACCCATAGTGTATACATGTCAGTCCCGATCTCTCCATTCACCCCACGCTTCTCTTTGCCGCTCGGTGTCCTCTGTTTGTTCTCTGCATCCGTGTCTTGTTATACAGTGTTTGTCTTTCTCTGCCTGACTTATCTCACTTAATATCCTCAAGGTCCATCCAAGTTGTCACATGTGGCTGGGTTTCCTTTATTCTCCTAGATAAATAGTATTCTAGTGTGTGTGTATGTGTGTGTGTGTGTGTGTGCCACATCTTCTTTAATCATGGACATTGAGGTTGTCTCCATATCTTGGCTATTGTGGATAATGCTGCAGTAGCCATGACAGTGCATATATCTCTTCAATAATCTGAAACAACACATTTTACAAATTGTATAGAAACACAAAAGAGCCCAAAGCAATAGCCAAAGCAGTCTTGAGAAAGGAGAATGGAGTGGGAGGAATTGACTTCAGACTCCTCTGCTGACTCCTTGACTTCAGACTATACTACAAAGCTATAGTATTCAAAACAGTATGTTATGGGCACAAAATCAGACACATAGATCAATGGAACAGAACAGAAAGCTCAGGAATAAACCCATGCACTTATGACCAATTAATCTATGATAAAGGAGTCAACACAATACAATGGAGAAAAGACAGTCTCTTCAATAAATGGTGCTTGGAAAACTGGACAGCTGCATGTAAAAGAAACAGTTTAGAACATTCTCTAACACCATATACAAAAATCAACTCAAAATGGGTTGAAGACCTAAATGTTATACCAGATACAATAAAACTTCTAGAGGAAAACATAGGCAGAACACTGTTTGACATAAATAGCAGCAATATCCTTTTTAAGCCATGTTTTAGAGTAATAGAAATAAAAACAGAAGTACATAAATGGGACCTAATTAAACTTAAAAGCTTTCGTGCAGCAAAGGAAACCACAAGGAAAATGAAAAGAGAAACTACAACTGGGAGAAAATATTTGCAAATGATGCTCATACAAAGGGATTAATTTCTAAATTATACAAACATCTCATACAGCTTAATAACATCAACAACAAAAAAACCCCCAACAACCCAATCAAAAAATGGGGGGTGGGGTGGGAAAGAGGTCCAGGAGGGAGGGAATATATGTTTACATATGGCTGACTCACTTCATTGTAGAGCGGAAACTAATCCAACATTGTAAAGCAATTATATGCCAATAATTTTTTTAAATGGCAGGAAAAAAATGGTCAGAAGGTCTAAATAGACATTTCTCCAAAGAAGACATACAGATGGCCAATAGGCACATGAAAAATGCTCAACGTCGCTAATTATTAGAGAAATGCAAATCAAAACTACAATGAGATATTACCTTACAACAGTCAGAATGGTCATCATCAAGAAGTCTATAAACTCAGGCTTCCCTAGTGGCTCGGTTTTAAAGAATCTGCCTGCCAATGCAGGAGACACAGATTCGATCCCTGGTCTGGGAAGATCCCACATGCCTTGGAGCAACTAAGCCACAACAATTGAGCCTGAACTCTAGACCCTGGGAGTCACAACTGCCGAGCCCATGTGCGCAACTATTGAAGACCGTGTGCCCTAGAGCCTGGGATCTGCAACAAGAGAGGCCACTGCAATGAGAAGCCTGCACACTGAAACTAGAGCATAGCCCCCACTAATTGCAACTAGAGATAAAAGCCCTCGCAGCAACAAAGACCCAGTACGGCCAGAAACAAACAAATAAAATCATACAGGAAAGTCTACAAGTAACAAATGCTGGAGAAGGTGTGGGGAAACAGGAACCCTCCCGTACTGTTGGTGAGAATGTAAATTGGTGCAATCACGGTAGAGAACTGCACAGAGTTTCCTTGAAAAATTCAGAATTACCATATGATCCAGCAATCCGACTCCTGGGCATATATGCAGAAGAGACTCACATACACAAAAACACCTCTAATTTGAAAGGATACATGTGTCCTGGTGTTCATAGCAGCACTATTTACAATAGCCAAGAAACAACCTAAGTGTCCATCAACAGATAAATGAATAAAGAAGATGTATAATCTATAGACAATGGAATGTTAGTCATAAAAGAATGAAATAATGCCACTTCCAGCACATGAATGAACCTAGAGATTAACATACTGAGTGAAGTAAGTCAGACAGAGAAAGACAGATATCATATGATATCACTTATATGTGGATCTAAAATATGATATAAATGAACTTATGTACAAAACAGAAATAAACACACAGACATAGAAAACGATCTATGGAAACAGGAAAAGTGATGAATTGGAACTTGGTGTTAACAGACACACACTACTACCTATGGGCTTCCCAGGTGGTGCTAGTGGTACAGAACCTACCTGCCAACTCAGGAGACGTAAGACACGTGGGTTAGATCCCTGGATCAGGAAGGAGGAAGATCCCCTTAGATAAACAATAAGGACCTATAGCACAGGGAACTACATTCAATATCTTGCTATGACATATGATGGAAAAGAATCTGGAAAAGGAAATAATATGTATGTATGTACATACATAATTATATATATATATGACTGAATCACTTTGCTGTACACGCCAAACTAACATATTGTAAATTAACTACACTTCAATTTTTTTAAATGGCTAAAAAATAAAATAAAATCTTTTTGGGGAAAAAATCACACTCAATCTCAAAATGCTCCAATGCTCTGGGGTCCAATGGGCCCATAGGACACTTTGCTCTGCAGACAGGAGGCAAGAACATTACCCTTCTTGCAGAGTGGTCCTGAAGGTGAAATGTGGCAGTTAAAAAGAGTGAGGCAAAGTCCCTCTTCCAGTCAAGGACTTATACCCCCCCCAGATCAGTCACATGCAGTTAACAGTGATAAAATGCTGGACAAAATATTAAAAACAAATGAATTAATTAATGACCCGAGGGCTTCCCAGGTGGCACTAGTGGTAAAGAACCCACCTGGCAATGCAGGAAACTTAAGAGACGAAGGTTCAATCCCTGGGTTGGCAAGATCCCCTGGAGGAGGGCATGGCAACCCACTTCAGTATTCTTGCCTGGAGATTCCCATGGACAGAGGAGCCTGGTGGGCTACAGTCCAGAGAGTCGAAAAGAGCTGGACATAACTGAAGGGACTTAGCATGCATGAGGGCACTTCGGAATGTTTAAAGACAAGCGGGTTCTAGTGGTGGCTATTACGTAGAAGAAAAGGACAGGACCGGGTGAATGTCCTGTTTTCAAAGGCAGCGCAAATCTTTGCTAAGTGGAGGCGCTGGAGGTGGGGTGGCTACAATTCTGCCAGAATTCCTGGGTTTACTGACCTGAAGAGTCAGAGGGCTGAGTGTTCATGAACACGTGCTAAGTCGTTTCATTCATGTCTGGCTCTTTGCAACCCTATGGATGGTAGCCCACCAGGCTCCTCTGTCAATGAGATTTTCCAGGTAAGAATACTGGAGTATGTTGCTGTTTCCTCCTCCAGGGGATATTCGGGGCCCAGGATCAAACTTGGGTCTCCTTCATTGCCAGCAGATTCTTTCCCGATTGAGCCATGGGCTTCCCTTTCATGAACACTGCCTCTGGAAATTGAGGGGGAAATCCTGGAAAGGGAGATCCAGAGAAGAGGAACCTCACATTCTATACATGACCCCTGCTGAAATCTCTAGCAGATCACTTGTAAACAGGTCAACTCCAGCTGTGGTGGTTAAACAAAGTGAATTGCTACACTTCAGCAGCTGCTTACCTTCCAGGGGAGGTGGTCTGCAGCTTAAGTTCAGCCACGGTGTCTGCCTGCTTCAAAAAAAGAAAAAAGGAATGCGACAACCTGCTATGAATTGATATGGGAGGATGTTCAAGATTTTTAAAGTGCAAAGCACAGTAAAACCCAGTGTATAAAAGACTTCTAAAATTATATGTATGCATATTGTGTATGGGACTTCCCTGGTGGCTCAGATGGTAAAGCACCTGCCTACAATGCGGGAGACCCGGGTTCAATCCCTGGGTCGGGAAGATCTCCTGGAGAAGGAAATAGCAACCCACTCCAGTATTCTTGCCTGGAAAAATCCCATGGACGGAAGAGCCTGGTAGGCTACAGTCCATGAGGTCGCAAAGAGTTGGACACAACTGAGCGGCTTCACTTCACTTCACTTCATATTGTGTGTGCATACATGCATATGTACATATGCACTTGTATATATCTAGAATATTTCTGAGAAGCTGAAAGGATACACAGGCTGATAACAGTGATTGCTTTCTGGGAAGGAAAGATGGAGTTAGATGGTTGGTCCAGCCATATGAGCAGAAAGAGTAATTTCCCGCTTTGCTTTCATATTTTTTCTTTTGAAGTCAGATTCATTGAGGTATAATTTTCACACAGAACAATTCATTCATCTTAGCTTACAGGTTTCTGATTTTTGGCAGAATACAGTCACATCACCAAGCACCATCGCCTCCAAAATTCCCATGGGTTCCTCTGTGTAGTCAGCCCCTCGCTCTACTGCCAGTCCCAGACAACCATTGACCTGTCTTCTCTTCCTGCTATTTTACCATTCATCCTATAAATGGCTTCATACTGTATTTTGCCTTTTTTTTTGGCTCCCCTATACCAGCATGTGAGATCTTAGTTCCCTGATCAGGGATGGAACTCATGCCTCCTGCTTTGGAGGCACAGAGTCCTATCCACTGGACTGCCAGGGGAAGTCCCCATACCATATATATGTTGCCTTTTGAGGCTGTCTTTTTTCACTTAACCTATTTAATTTGACATTCATCCATGTTGTTGAAGCCATGGTTCATTCCTTTCTGTCACTGACTCATCTTGCATTGTATGGGTACATCGTGGTTGGTTACTCATCAGCTGAAATATTTGGGTTGCTTTTTATTTTGGCTGTATGCAGCTTATTATTTACTAGTGAACATGTGAGCATGTTTAGCTGCATCAGACTGTGCAGCCCCATGGACTGTACCTGCCCACAGTTCGTGGGATTGTGCTTGCAAGAATACTGGAGTGGGTTGCCATTTCCTCCTCCAGGAGATCTTCCTGACCCAGGGATCGGCTTATGGGATATTAATTCTCTTACCAGGGATTGAATCCATGCTCTCTGCAATGGAATCTCGGAGTCTTACCTGCTGGACTGCAGAGAAGTCCTTAAGTTGTTTCTTGTTTGGGCGATTATGCATGACAGTGCTATAAAATTCAGGTTTAGGTTTCTGTATGAACATGTGTTCATCTATCTTTGGTAAATACCTAAGAATAAGTTATTGAGCCATCATACATGTAACTTTACAAAAAAACCCTGCCAAACTGTTTTCCAAAGTTGCTCCATCTTGCATTCCCACCAGCAATGTATGAGACTCCCCACGGGTCCACGACCTTGTCAGTTCTTGATATTTTCAGTCTTTTTCCTTTTTTTTTTTTTTTTAAAGTCTTTCTAACAGATATGTGGGAGTATCTCATGTATATGTCCCAATAGTTAATAATGAGAAGCATCTTTTCAAGTGCTTATCTGTCACCATATGGAGTCGCAAAATGTTGGGCATGACTTAGCTACTGAGCAACAACAATCTTTATACGAGACAGCAAAAGAGACACTGATGTATAGAACAGGCTTATGGACTCTGTGGGAGAGGGAGAGGGTGGGAAGATTTGGGAGAATGGCATTGAAACATGTGAAATGTCATGTATGAAACGAGATGCCAGTCCAGGTTCAATGCACGATGCTGGATGCTTGGGGCTGGTGCACTGGGACGACCCAGAGGGATGGTATGGGGAGGGAGGAGGGAGGAGTGTTCAGGATGGGGAACACATGTATAATTTTTTTTAAATTAAAATTGAATAAAAAAAAACCAGAATTCTTGAGATATAATTCACATACCATAAGATTTACCTTTTAAACATATACAGTTCAGTGGCTTTAGGTATATTCAGAGAGTCATGCAGCCATCATCACTAATTTTAGAACATTTTAATTACCCCACAAGAAACCTGGTACCCATTAGCAGTCATTCCCCACTCATGCCTGCTAACACCAACTCACCTCCTTCAGTCCTGTCCTGAACCATAATTTGTCTTCATGGATTTGTTTAATTTGGACATTTCATATAGATGAAATGATGCTCTATGTAGTCTTTGCTGTCTGGTATCTTTCACCTAGCATCACGTTTTGAAGATTCATCCATATTTTCAAGGTTTATCATGTTGTAGCATGTGTTGGGGAGAAGGCAATGGCAACCCACTCCAGTACTCTTGCCTGGAAAATCCCATGGACGGAGGGGCCTGGTGAGCTGCAGTCCATGGGGTCACTAGGAGTCGGACACAACTGAGCAACTTCACTTTATTTTTTCACTTTCATGCATTGGAGAAGGAAATGGCAACCCACTCCAGTGTTCTTGCCTGGAGAATCCCAGGGACAGGGGAGCCTGGTGGGCTGCCGTCTATGGGGTCGCACAGAGTCGGACATGACTGAAGCGACTTAGCAGCAGCAGCAGCAGCATGTATTGGTACTTTTTGCTGACTAATTGTCCACCTTTTATATGGCTGAAAGATATACTGTTGTATAGTTTCGTTTATCCGTTCCTTTACTGGTGAACGTACGGTTTTCTCTAGCTCTGGTGAACTGGGGCTAGCCTCAAGTTGCGGTGTGCAGGCTTCTCATTGCGGTGGCTTCTCTCGTCTGGAGCACTGGCTCCGGGGTGCCCGGGCTTCAGTAACTGTGCCTTCTGTGCTCTGGAGCACAGACTCAGTAGTTGTGGTGTATGGGCTTAGTTGCTCCACCACACTCGGGATCTTCCTGGGTCAAGGATGGAACCCATGTCTCCTGCATTGGCAGGCAGATTCTTTACCACTGAGCCACCAGGGAAGCCCCTATGTTTAACTTTCATGGGGAACCAGCAAACTATTTTCTATAGCAGGTATTCTATTTTGCTGTGTGAACTCAGAGATCTCAGGTCATTCCCAGGTAGGCCTGCCCCGGCCCAGACCTGAAGCTAATTAACCCCTTAGTCACACTGCCCCAAACCCTACCCAGTAAATTAGAGTTGGTTTATTAAGTGCCTCCTCTCCCTCCAGAGACACTGTTCATGCACCTCCCTTCTACCCATCCACTTAAAAAAGGAAAAAAAGAAAGAAAACTATCAGGCATCTCTGTCTGCCAGGACCCCATTTGTTTAGTCGCAAAGTTGTGTCTGACTCTTTTGCAACCTCATGGACTATAGCCCACCAGTCTTCTCTGTCTGCAGGATTTCCCAGGCAAGAGTACTGGAGTGGATTGCTATTTCCTCCTCCAGGGAATCTTCCTCACCCAGGCATCAAACCTGCATTTCTTGCATTGGCAGGCAGATTCTTTACCACTGAGCCACTTATGGCCTCAAAGCAGCGTCTGTCTAAGTCTGTTTTCAGGTCCCTTGAGAGTCACATTCAGATGAACTTCATGGAACCACACAAAAACAATCTAAGCTTCTGGGGTGACATATAAAGGCTTACTTGCTCCTTTACTTAAAATAATCCCCTTTTTGGCCCCAGCACTTGCAGGGACCTTATTTCTCCCACCAGGGATCACACCTGGTCCCCTGGCAGTGGAAGCATGGAGTCCTAACCACTGGGCCTCAGGAAAGTCCCAAAATACCCGCTTCAGATCATGTATATTGTCCTAGTGAAGGTACACAGCATACATCTAGAAACACTTGTCAGCCCGCCAGAGACATCTTAAAAGGTTCTCCTAAAAGAAAAGCGTGGGGAAATTTCACAGGGCATGAGTCCACTCCTATGGGACAAGATTCTTTCAAGACAGGGGTAGCTTCCTTTTTAAAAAGTTAATTATTTTTTAAATTGAAGTACAGCTGATGCATAATGGTAGCTTCTTTTTGAAAACGTTGATTAATTTTTTGGTTGTGCTGGGTTTTTGTTGCTGCACAGGCTTTTCCCTAGTTGTGGCGAGAGGGGTCTACTCTCTAGGGCAGTGCCCTGGGCTTCTCATTGTGGTGGCTTCTCTTGTTGCAGAGCACAGGCTCTGGGTGTGCAGGCTTCAGTAGTTGAGAACATGGGCTCAGTAGTTTTGGCTCCCGGGCTCTAGAGCACAGGCTCAGTAGTTGTGGGGCATAGGCTTAATTGCTCCGTGGCATGCGGGATCTTCCCAGATCAGGGATCAAACCCATGTCTCCTGCATTGGCAGGCTGATTCTTTACCACTGAGCCACCCGGGAAGCCCCACAACGATAGCTTCTTATATGACGAAATAGTCTAGGGAACATTGGCAACTGTTGGAAATGTGCTGGGACCAATGGAATTCTGAGAATCTCAAAGAGTTGTTCCTCTTACTTGAAAATGCCTAGTGTCCTCAGAGATTTTCACTTGCCTCCTCCCAGGGCCAAAAAGTAATTCAGGAGAAACAATCTATCGCCCTGCCCCCCACCTCTGCATCAGTTTAGTTTGCTGAAAGGATAAAATGTAAATTTGAATTTGCATGTACTGATGGCCACTGGGGAAACCCTGCCTGGAATTGAGTTCCTCTAGAAGCAGATCCTGAGACAAGGATGTAAATGCACATAGTTTATTTGGCAGTTGATCCCAAGAAGCCTCAGTAGGGAATTAGGGTCATGAGACAGGGAAAGGAAGGAAGCCAGTTAAAAGTGTTTCATGGAACAGGTTACTGCTGTGGGTAACTGGGGCACAAACCGCACTGGGGAACTTTTTTTAAATTCGACTGCACTGCACAGTTTTTGGGATCATAGTTCCCTAACCATGGATTGAACCCACGCCCTTGGCTGTGAAAGGGTGTGTGTGGGGGGTCCCAAGTACAAGATCGCCAAGGAATTCCTCCTAAGTTTGTTTTCTATGTCTGTGAGCCTATCTCTGCTTTGTAAATAAGTGATTACACATATAAGTGATAACATATTTGACTTACTTCACTTCCTATGATAATCTCTGGGTCCATTCATGTTGCTGCAAATGGCATTATTTCATTCTTTTTTTATGTCTCATATACAAAATGAAATCATTTTGTATATGATATGTATGTGTGTATACCCATATACCATATATATATAATCATATCTTCTTTATTCATTCATCTATTGATGGACATGTAGGTTTCTTCTGTGTCTTGGATATTGTACATAGTGCTGCTATGAACATTGGGGTACGTGTATCTTTCCAAATTAGAATTTTCATCTTTTCTGGATATATGTCCAGGAGTCAGATTGCTGGATTATAACCCTATTTTTAGTTTTTTCTCAATGTTTTTTAACACTTAAATTTATGTTTAACTGAAGGATAATTGTCTTACAATATTGTGTTGGTTTCTGCCATGCATCAGCATAAATAAACTGTAGGTATACATATATCCTCTCCCTTTTGAACCTCCCTCCCACGTTCCTCCCCATTCCACTCTCCTAAGTTGCTACAGAGCCCCAGTTTGAGTTCCCTGATTCATACGGCAAATCTTCATTGGCTATCTTTCTCATATATGGTAATGTATGTTTCCATACTACTCTATTTTTAATTTTTTAAGGAACCTCTATGCTGGCCTCCACAGAGCACAGTATTTTCAACGTTTGTCCACGCTGTATTATGTATCAGTACTTCACTCCTATGACTGAATAATATTCTACTGTATGAATATGATGTTTTGTTTATCCATTCAGTGGACATTTGGGCTGCTTCTGCTTATTGACTGTGATGGACAGTGCTGCTATGAACATCTGTGTACAAGTATTTGTGTGGACATATGTTTTTATTTCTCTTGGGTAGATACCTCGGCATGGAATTACTTGGTCATATGGTAACTCAAAGCTTAACATTTTGAGAAATCACCACACTGTTTCCAAAGCAACTGTACTATTTTACATCCCCAATTTTTTCACATCCTCGCTTGTTCTTCTTTTTGAGTGTGGACATCCCAGTGGGTGGGAAGTGATATTTCACTGTGGTTTGTATTTGCATTTCCCTAATGACTGATAATGCTGAACATCTTTTCCTGGGCTTATTTTGGCCACCAATTTTGCTTGTGTGGTGGTTTAGCCTAGATCTTCATCCCTGAAGGCTCTGGGTCCTAGGTTTCCATGCTGGAAGGAGGCTGGGGTTGCTCTAATTGCTTCTTCACAGTTAAAATAGGCCATGGGAGCACCCAGGGGGCACCCCAAGAAATCCTCTGAGTTTAAGAATCCTCTTCTCTGATATATATGATATATGATAGCAGCATTATATATTGGTCATTATATATGATAGCAGCAATCCTATGTCCTTGTAATAATGAGTCAATTAGCCCTGCTAATATAGTAACTGGGCTTCCCAGGTAGCGCAGTGGTAAAAAATCTACCTATCAATGCAGGAGATGCAGGTGACTGGGGTTTGATCCCTGGGTTGGGAAGATCCCCTGGAATAGCAAATGGCAACCCACTATAGTATTCTTGCCTGGAAAATTCCATGGACAGAGGAGCCTGGTGGGCTACAGGCCATGGGGTCTATATCATCTGACATGCAAAGCATTGGACACAACTGAGAGGCTGAACACACAACACAATATAGTAATTGCTTTTTTTTTTTTTGGCTTGCATAAGGAGTTTAAAGTGACCAGGTAGCAAATTAGCCTTAGGTTAGTGGAATGATCCCTAAACCTTCCCTTAGGAACAGAGACTTCAGTTCAGCAGAGCTTCAGGTTGCAGGGAGAGGCAGTATAGACTCCCTAAGTGCATTGCTGGGAGTGATGGTGGAGAGGAATATGATTCTCATATGCATGCATTACCACTTTTAGGGACACACCATCATATAATGGCCACTGGTTCAAAGTATATATTGTATCTTGAGAGACAGCATCCTAACCCTCCAAGGTGTCATCCTTGAGCTGGTGTCTTAGCCGTGCTTTTAAGAGGCCATTGGAGCGTTCTATCAGACAGGCAGCTTCTGAGTGATGTGGCATATTATGCCCAAGTCCTTCACCATAAAAGGAATCCCGTGGTCTAAGACTTTGTCACCCAGGCTCCCATGATGGAAAACCAGACACTTTGTGAATCTTGAAATAGTGGTGCTGGCCAAAGTACTGTGGACGGGAAAGGTAAACAAACCCATACTTGAAATCCAGATGAATCCCAATAGGGACAAACCACTGCCTCATCCAGGGGAGAAATGGTCCAATGCAATCTCCTTGCCACCCGTGGGCTGGTTGGGTTCTTCCAGGGATGCCATCATAGATAGGATTCAGTGTCGACGGATGATGCTGACAGGCTAAGTGTCCAGCAGCAGCAGTGGCTGGACCAGCCTTGGTGGGAGGGAGTCCACATTGTTGGGTCCTTGCTGAGTCTCCAACTCTGCCAGGTGGTTATTCCATTTAAGGGCTCACAGCTATGGCACGGTTACAGCTGATTGAAGAGGCTGGCCAACCTCCACTGGACAAGTCACCCTGTGCACTCAGCTTTTAGCTGCTCTCTTTTGCCCTCTAATGGTTATTAAGAAAAGGCATGAGGATCCACATACTTGTGCTTTTCCCACAGATCAGATCCACCCACATACTTCTGCTCTAAGATCTCTGATCCTCTAATCTTGCTTCTTCAAGGCTCCCGACCAATCACTGAAGCCACTCGCCACTGCCGAGAAGCTAGCATATATCCTTAACTCAGGCCACTTCTCTCTTCTCACAAAATTGATGACCTGATATACTGCTCAAAGCTCTGTCCAGTTTTCCAAAGCTGCCCCTGAGTGGAGAAGTCATGTAGGAGCACTGCATTTTCTTTTATTTACTTATGTATTTATTTTCACTTGTGCTGAATCTTCATTGCTGTGTGGGCTTTTCTCTTGCTGAGGCAAGTGGGGGCTGCTCTGCAGTTGCCATGCACGGGCTGCTCATTGTGGTGGCTTCTCTTGTGGAGCACAGGCTCTAGGGTGCATGGGCTTCCGTAGCTGTGGTTCCCAGACTCTAGAGCACAGGTTCAACAGTTGTGCTGCATGGGCTAGTGGAATTTTTCTGGATTGGGGATCGAACCATGTCTTCTGCATTGGCAGGTGGATTCTTTACGGCTGAGCCACCAGTGAAGCCAGGAGCAGTGTATATTTTAAGTATACTGATGAAATAAATATTATTTATTTATTTAAGTATATTAAGTATTTTAATATATTGAGCCAACCCATCTAGGATTTTGGCTTGTATTTTCTCCTTCAGCAGGCCTATAGGAAACTCTTATGAGCCAAGGATGAAGGTCAGAGCAATAGAGGTAGGTAACAGGGAGATCTGGGTCACATGTTTGTATTATTTAATCAAGACCTCTGGACCTGCTCTGGACTGGTCCCAAATGTGCCCTTTCTACTGTACTATGTGTTTCTAAGGCACTCGCTCAATCTTATAATTTCGTGGGTCTAACAATAGTCAGCTCATGATGGTTATCCCATGGTTAGGTAGTCAGTCTCTACTAAAGCCCAGTAGCATGCCAGGGGCTGGTTTTTCAAACTCTCAGGAGTTCCCTGAAGCAGATGGCATGGCCTTTGTCCAGAACTCAAGGAGTCTGTGTTGCAGTTCTCCTATCGGGGCTTGCAGAGATTTTACCCAGTATCATTTTCCACCATGGATACCTCTCTGCCATGGAATCTATACAGCTCCAGTTTCAGGACCCTCTGTAAGGTGCAAACCCTACTACACAGCCCTGTTTTGTTCTGGGTCTAATTCAAAACCAGTAGCTCCCTGAGGTAGTAAGAAGCATCATTCCCAAGTACCTATAATTTGTCTCTAAAACCCTGAGCGCACATCTTCTGCTGTATCTTCTTGGTAATATGAAATGAGAGGTGCAGTATCCTTCCCTTTGTCTCAGAGGGGATGACTTGCTATGCCCTAGACCACCAGGCTGGAAGGAAAACATCACCAGTGTGGCAGACTCCAGAGTCTCTGTTGAGTTTGTCTCCTCTCTGTGGTACACCAGAATGTCCAGACATCTTCCACTTCCTGTTCATCAGCTCTGATGGGCACGGTGTCATCAGTATAGTGCACCGGAGAGATATGTGTGGTGGACCAGTGGCTATCCAGAAGATCGAGATCCCTTGGGACGACATTATAACAAAGAGCAGGGGAGTTGGTGTCACTCTGGACAAGACCACAAATGTGAACAAATAAGTGGAACGCCTCTCGATCCTTCTTTCTTTTTTTTATTATTTATTTATTTTTGGCTGCACTGGGTCTTCATTGCTGTGCATGGGCGTTTTTTTTCTAGTTGCAGCAAGTGGGGGCTACTCTTGCTCTGGCTTTTCATTGTGGTGCCTTCTCTTGTGGAGTACTGGCTCTAGGCACTTGGGCTTCAGTTGTTGCGGTGCACAGGCTTAATTGCCCCATGGCATATGGAGTCTTCCCGACCCAGGGATCGAACCTGTGTCCCCTGCATTGGTAGGTGGACTCTTATCCACTCTTCCACCAGAGAAGCCCCAAGGTCCTCCTTTCTGATGGGGGTTGAAAAGAACTCACCTGCCAGGTCAACAGATATACCCAGTGCAGAGGCTGTGTTCATCTTTGCAGCGAAGATTTCCAAAGAGCAAGAGGCAGCCACTGAAGGGTGTTGACTGGGGGAGTCATATAGCTATATTTGCACTGTAAAGGGTCACTTGAGATTCTATGTAGGGAATAGATTGGAGGAGAGGGTGGGAATAGATCCAGTCCAAGCTCATATTTTGTGCTTTTTGCATATTTGGAGTCATCGTCGGCGTGTTTGGTGGTATTTTCTGAATAACTATGTATTAAAAAGCAGAGACATTACTTTGACCAAGGTTTGTAGGGTCAAAGCTATGGTTTTTCCAGTAGTCATGTATGGATGTGAGAGGTGGACCATAAAGAAGGCTGAGCACCGAAGAATTGATGCTTTTGAACTGCGGTGTTGGAGAAGACTATTGAGTGTCCCTTGGACTGCAAGGAGATCAAGCAAGTCAATCCTAAAGGAAATCAACCTTGAATTTCTTTAGAAGGACTGATGCTGAAGCTAAAGCTCCAATACTTTGGCCACCTGATACAGAGGCCAATTCATTAGAAAAGACCCTGATGCTGGGAAAGATTGAAGGCAGGAAGAGAAGGGGAAAACAGAGGACAAGATGGTTGGATGGCTTCCCTGACTCAATGGACAGGAGTTTGAGCAAGCTCCAGGAGATGGTGAAGGACAGGGAAGCCTGTCATGCTGCAGTCCATGGGGTCGCAAAGCATTGGACATGACTGAGTAACTTAAAAACAAAATGTGAGACAGTGAATGACCAGCCCTCTCTGGACCCTGGGTACTATCTTTATTGTCAAGCCAGCTTTTCTGTTACTAGTAACCAAAAGCATCCTAACAGATAAAGGGCTGGTAGAATGTAGCTCTGGAGCTGCTTGCGACATAGAGAGAACCTTCCTTCAAATGAAACCAGCACAGAAAATGGAGTCAAGATTTCAGAAAGATAAGTTCCCAATTCTATTTTTTGAACACCAGATTCAGCAGTGCTGGCATGTTCAGTTACATGAGACATGGAAGCCACCTAGATATTCATTGACAGATGAATGAAGAAGATATGGTATACATTTATAAAGGAATATTACTCAGCCACAAAAAGAATGAAATTAGGCCATTTTCAGTAACATGGAAGGACCTGGGGTTTCCCAGGTGGCCTAGTGGTGAAGAACCTACCTGCCAATGCAGGAGACATAAGAGACGCAGGTTTGACCCCTGGGTCAGGAAGAGCCCCTGGAGGAGGGCATGGCAACCAACCCCAGTGTTCTTTCCCAGAGAATCCCATGGACAGAGGAGCCCAGTGGGCTCTAGTCCATAGAGTTGCATAGAGTCAGACACAACTAAAGTGACTTAGCACACATGCACAGATGGACCTAGACATTATCATATTAAGTGAAGCAAGTCAGACCAAGACATATATCATGATATCTCTTATATGTGGAATCTAAAAAAATGATACAAGTGAATTTATTTACAAAGCAAATAGACTCATAGACATCGAAGACAAACTTACGGTTACCAAAGCAGGGAATGGGAGGAGGGATAAATCAGGGATTTGGGATTAACAGATACACACCACTATACATAAAATAGATAAACAACAATAACCTACTGTATAGCACATAGGACTATATACCTTCAATACCTTATAATAACCTAAAATGAAAAAAATCAGAAAAAAAAATACATCAGTTCAGTTCAGTTCAGTCACTCAGTCATGTCCGACTCTTTGCGACCCCATGAATTGCAGCACGCCAGGCCTCCCTGTCCATCACCAACTCCCGGAGTTCACCCAAACTCATGTCCATCGAGTCGGTGATGCCATCCAGCCATCTCATTCTCTGTTATCCCCTTTTCCTCCTGCCCCCAATCCCTCCCAGCATCAGAGTCTTTTCCAATGAGTCAACCCTTCGAATGAGGTGGCCAAAGTATTGGAGTTTCAGCTTTAGCCTCAGTCCTTCCAAAGAACACCCAGGACTGATCTCCTTTAGAATGGACTTGTTGGATCTCCTTGCAGTCCAAGGGGCTCTCAAGAGTCTTCTCCAACACCACAGTTCAAAAGCATCAATTCTTTGGTGCTCAGCTTTCTTCACAGTCCAACTCTTACATCCATATATGACCAAGAAACGCTGGGCTGGAAGAAGCACAAGCGGGAATCAAGATTGCTGGGAGAAATATCAATAACCTTAGATATGCAGATGACACCACCCTTATGGCAGAAAGTGAAGAGGAACTAAAAAGCCTCTTGATGAAGGTGAAAGAGGAGAGTGAAAAAGTTGGCTTAAAGCTCAACATTCAGAAAACGAAGATCATGGCATCTGGTCCCACCACTTCATGGGAAATAGATGGGGAAACAGTGGAAACAGTGGCAGACTTTATTTTTTTGGGCTCCAAAATCACTTCAGATGGCAATTGCAGCCATGAAATTAAAAGACGCTTACTCCTTGGAAGGAAAGTTATGACCAACCTAGATAGCATATTGAACAGCAGAGACATTACTTTGCCAACAAAGGTCCGTCTAGTCAAGGCTATGGTTTTTCCAAGAAGATATACATAAAACTGAACCTCTTTGCTGTCCACCTGAAACTGAAAGAACATGGTAAACAACTATTTGTCAATAAAACAAAATGAGAACGGGACTTCTCTGGTGGCCCAATGATTAAGAATCCACCTTGCAGGAGATGTGGGTCTGATCCCTGGTTGGCAAACTAAAATCCCACCTGCCTTGGGGCAACTAAGCCCCCTGTGCTGCAACTATGGAGTCCATGTGCTCCGGAGTCCACATGCACCCCCACTAGAGAGGCCCATGCACCACAGCGAAGACCCAGAGCAGCAAACGCAGCCAAAAAAAAAAAAAAAAAAAATGAGGCCATTAGGGTGGGCCCTAACGCAACCTGACTGGCTTTAGGCCACAGAGAGACTTGAGGGGAGCACACAGGGGGACAACATGTGGAGATGAAACAAGAAAGTGGCCATCTGCAAGCCAGGGGGGAAGCCCTCAGAGGAGTCCAAGCCTGCTGGCACCTTTTTAAAAAAGTAATTTTATCTTTATTATTTATTTATTTTATTTGATTTGACTGCCCCGGGTCTTAGTTGCAGCATGTGGGATCTAGTTCCCTGACCAGGGATTGAACCCAGGCTCCCTGCGTTGGGAGTGGAGAGTTTTAGCCACTGGACCACCAGGGAAGTCCTACTGCTGGTGCCTGGATCTTGGACTTCCAGCCTCCAGAACCTCCTCTGTTGTTTAAGTCCCCCAGTGTGTGGAATGTGGCGATGCCAGCCCTAGCAGATGCTTCCCCAATCCTCTCCCGGTGCCTCCTGGGACCACTTCCCAAACAAACAATTGGCACTCAAATCCTTGTCCCAGGAACCCAACCCTCAGACCAGTGATGAGAAGGTCTTGGGATGCACAGAGCTTTATAGATCAATCTGTAATGCTCAGAAGTCAGGGATGCAGCAACAGAGTTCAGGGCTTAAAAAAGATTTGGGGGGGAATTCCTTGGTGGTCCAATGGTTAGGACTCTGCCCTTTCACGGCAGGAGGTGTGGGTTCCACCCCTGGTCCAGGAACTAAGATCCTGCATGCCACTTGGTTCGGCTAAAATAATTTTTGGCTTTTTTTTCCTAAAGAAAGGGACATGGAATCTAAAATATCCGTAAGTGAACCTGTCTACAAAACAGACACAGACTCAGAGACATAGAAAGCAGACTGGAGGTTGTCAAAGGGGAAGGGCAGAGGGAGAGGGATGGACTGAGAGTTTGGGGTTGGTAGATGCAAACGATTACATTTAGAATGGATAGACAGAAAGGTCTTAACTATAGAATACTATATTCTATATTCCCTATATATATATCGGAGACTATATTCAATATCCTGTGATAACCCGTAATGGAAAAGAATATTAAATAAAAAGATGTTGTAAATTGATATTTACAATATTTATAATATTGTAAATCGACTATACTTCAATTAAAAAATGGGAATAACTTCTTAGGACTTCCCTGACAGTCCAGTGATTCAGACCCTGGTCTTGCATTGTAGGGGTCATAGCTTCAACTCCTGGTCGGGGGAAATAAGATCCTGCATGCTATACAGAGCTCCCAGTCCATTTCTCCTCCAGCTCCTTCTCCCCCTACTCCCCCTCCTCCCCAAAGTGTGGGATTTGGGATCAGAACTGAGCTCTGATCCTGGCTCTACCGTCTCTTGGACCACTGTTTTAGCCTCTCTAAGCCTCAGTTTCCTCTTCGGTAAAATGATGATACCGTAGTACCTGCCTCACTGGGATGCTGGGAGAATGAACTGAGAGGAGGCAAGTCACGCTTGCTTAGCGCCTGCCACGAGGGTCTACACTTAACCAGCAGCAGCTGATCCTAGTGGTGATGGCGTTCATGACACCCGAGTCCCCCCAATCCTGGAGGGCAGCCTGAGCTCTGGCCGACTGCAGGCCAGGTCCCACCGGAGCTTCACGGATGGAGAAAAAGGAAATAAAATGGAGGCATCCCTGGCTCTGCTGAGTTTCTAGTCTGGGTGCCCTGAAACGAGATGGCTTTTCACGACACTGTCTATGTCCCCGAGAAAAGAACATTCAGCTGGTAAGCGGGGGACCTCCGTTCTGGTACCTACATGGTGGCCTTTACGTTCAGAAAGCAGGCATCCTGTGTCTTTTGCTTTGGTTTATCGCAAAGGTCTTGCATAACGCCCCATATGGGTGGACAGCTATGCACATAACTCTAGGGCAGGCCCTGTAGAACTGCAGCTTCTCTCACAGGATGTTCGTGCTGTTCCGTGCTGTTCTGGAAGGGCTTTACAAGCAGGACTATCTCTCTGAATACAAGATGATGGCCCTCTCCAGTCAGGTGCTGTGCCTCCTTGATAAACAAGAGGGTTCTCAAGTCAGATGGGATTCGGTTAAACTCCTCTCCACGACTGAGCGAGTTCACTTTCACTTTTCACTTCCATGCCTTGGGGAAGGAAATGGCAACCCACTCCAGTGTTCTTGCCTGGAGAATCCCAGGGACGGGGGAGCCTGAGGGGCTGCCGTCTATGGGGTCGCTCAGAGTTGGACACGACTGAAGCGACTTAGCAGTAGCAGCAGCAGTAGGAGCTTTCGGCTTAGTTCTCTGTCTGACCACTAGAGGTCAGGCTAACCCTAAAGTTCAAAGCACCTTAACCGTGTGCAGAGGCAAACGCGGACTTAGCCCGTGTAGCGTGTATTTGCACTTCCCAACTGTGCCTCTGTCCTTCCCAAACAGCGCTCAGGTCCAGGCTAAGAGCATGGAGACACCCAAACAGGGCAAATATGTGGAGTGACTTTCGAGAAATCATCAGCGTCAAAAGGAGGCAAAAGAGGGAGAAAGCCGGAAATCATAATAATTTCTTGAGTCTTAAAAAAAAAAGACTTCCCTGGTGATGAAGTGGTTAAGACTCTACGCTTCCACTGCATGGGGTGCGGGTTCCATCCCTGCTGGGGGAACTTTTCATAAGATCCCACAGGCCGCAATGTACAGCCAAAAGAAAAAAAAATTCTGAGTCAACTATGTATGCGTGCTAAGTCGCTTCAGTCGGGTCCAACCCTATGGACTGTAGCCCGCCAGGCTCCTCTGTCTATGGGATTCTCCAGGCATGAATACTGGAGTGGGTTGTCATTTCCTCCTCCAGGGGATCTTCCCACCCTAGGGATGGAACCTGCCGTCTCTTATGTCTACCTGCACTGGCAAGCGGGTTCTTTATCACTAGTGTCCTGGGAAGCCCCTGAATGCCATGAGGAGCCAGTTAATTTATTTCAGGCCTGGAACTAAGAACCACTAAAGGCTCTGAGCACTTCCCAGGCATGGATCCTTTCCATCTTTGGGCCAAATCTTTCGGGCGTGTTGAACTAGATGGGGCCCTTGATTGCTCGCACCTTTTTCACTGTGGCTTTTCTGAGATCACACAGACATAGGTTCAAATCCTGTCCTGTCAGTTGCCAGCTCTGTGGCCTGGGCAAATAGAACCTCACTGGGCCTCAGTTTCCTCCTCTGTCAAGTGGTCCAGCTTTCCTCCCACAGGTCATCCTCCAGCCTCTCTGACTGCTCTTCTGTGTTCACTGGCATGTGAGCTCCTGGAGGGAAGACTCCATTGCTCCGTATATCCTTTCTAATGCTTGGAGCAATGCCTGCCACCTAGTAGGTGCTCAAGAAATATTTGATGGGTGTCTGACTCTCCACTGGATGTCCCTTGAAGTGGCATCACCACCCCCCACCACCACCATTTTCTATATTCCCACTGAAAGCACATGACCTCAATCATTTCCTAATGACTGTTAGGCCATTCATTCGCTCATTCTCAAACATGTGTGCTTCTCTCCTACCAACTTCTGAGATTACCAAGGGGCATAAGCGGCCTACTCTTGAGAGCTTCAAGTTCAAGATGAGACAAGCTGGTGATTGTGAGTCCGGGTCTCCTTGGCCCCATCCCCTGTTGGATCTGCCACCCCCATATGTTTATCTGACTTTTGGCCGCTTAGAAGCAGAACTCAACAGTGGTCTCTTCAGTTAAGGGGAGAGCAGCTCTAGGGCTGGACAGTCTCAACAGGTGCCTCCAAATGTCAAGAACTCAGAGCATCTCTCAATGTTATGTGGCAGCCTGGATGGGAGGGGAGTCTGGGGGAGAGTGGATACATATATATGAATGGCTGAGTCACTCTGCTGTGCACAGGAAACTGTCACAACATTGTCAATCGGCTACATTCCAATATAAAATAGAAAGTTAAAAAAAAAAATAGATAACCAACAAGGACCTACTGTATAGCACAGGGAACTATGTTCAATATCTCATAATAACTTATAATGGAAAAGAACACATATCTATATCTACGTATCTGTGTAACTGAGTCACTCTTCTGTACACCTGAAACATTATCAACCAACTGTACTTCAATAAGAAATTAAAAAAAAAAAAGAACTAAAGAGAGAGCCATGGGCAGGCTGGGTCCAGTCTGGGCTCTTCTCTGAATGGATAGGCAAGGAACAGTCATGCTTTTGGTCCAAAAGTGTGAAAAATATTAGTTGCTCAGTTGTGCGACCCCATGGGCTGTAGCCTGCCAGGCTTCTCTGTCCATGGGATTCTCCAGGCAAGTATACTGGAGTGGGGCGCCATTTCCTTCTCTAGGGAATCTTCCTGACCCAGGGATCAAATCTGGATCTCCTGCTTTGCACGTGGATTCTTTACCATCTGAGCCACCAGGGAAGCCCACTTCAGTCCAAGCCGCCTGCTGATGCTCCTTAAGCAGCCAGCCACACTTGGACATGTCACATGTTGTGCACAGTCTTGGATCCTAAATACAAATGGACACATTACAACCCAGCCACACCTGCTTGTCTTAAGACCTAGGGGCCTCAGCTGATTGGGAGGATCCTGGCTCCTGGGCCATCTCTGGGTAGACCAGATGGACCCAAAACAATGACAGGGGTTCACATCACATAGATGTCATTCCTTAGGATAATTGATCAGCCACATGGCAGCTACTGCTGCCCTTACTTCACTCATTATATGGCTTGTCAGCCCTGCTGCTGAACAGAACTCACTCACGGGGCATAGTAAACATTTTGGCTGTATTTCCTAGGTATCAGTCATTATTCTCTAAGTCCTGGTATAAATTAACTCCCACAGCAGACTTGTGAGCTCAGTCGCTCAGTACTCTTGTTGTTCAGTTGCTCAGTTGTGTCCAACTCTTTGTGACCCCATGGACTGCAAGGAGGCCAGGCTTCCCTGTCCTGCACCATCTCCCAGAGCTTGCTCAAACTCAGGTCCATTGAGTCGGTGATGGTACTGTTATCAGCTCCATTTTATGGAAGAAGAAACTGAGAAACACAGATAGGAAGCATTGATAGGAAGCTGTAAGGGACAGAGCTAGGATTTGAATCCAGGTGGTCCAATTCTCCTGCCTGGATGCTGTAAATAGATGAAAGCTGGGGTGGCTTTTCCCAGTCTGGAGACTGACTTTTTCTTTGGCTTTTGATCTTAGCAACTGAGAATCTGCTTCTATTGTTCGCTGCTTTTACAGTAACAACTTTCTCCCTTAGGGCAGTGGGTGAGTGACTCCTGTTACGTTGCCTGGGGGATTGGGGTGGGGAAGGACCACAAGCAGCAAAAGGTGAAACCTCTCACTTGAGCCTCTAGCATCCTGTTTCCCCCTCCTCTGCCTTCACTTGATTTCACTTCCTGTCAGCCTCAAGCCTTGGGGATGGGTTCTATTCTGGGGCCTGTCCAGGCCTGCCCTTCTGGGATGCCCTCTCCCCCAGGGCGACGTATCATGTAAGCCACCACACAAGATTTTAAACATTCTGGCAGCCTTCTTAAAAGGGTAAAAAAGACACCAAGTTTAATATTGTTTTAACCCAAACTATCATTGCTTTGGTGTGTTAACAGTACAAAGTCATTACATTGTTTTTGTCGTACTAAATCTTGGAAAATGCCAGGGTGCATTTTATACTTACAATCACATTTCAGTTCAGACTAGTTATTATGGGGATAGAAGAACCAAGTAGATGATTAAACAGTTAATCCCACTACAGGATTGTAAGAATATGACAGACCCCTGTAAGTTAATGATCACTCAAGAAAGCAGGTTTGCTTAACCACAAAGCCAGGCTCGCTTAGCAACAAAACCATGCGTCAGAAGCACGAGACATGCCCCCAAACAAGAAAACACTGGTGGCATGAGACCCACATCCTGCCCAGGAAGCTCAGTATGTTGCCACATGCTCTCTGCACACGTGAAAAACGATACTTTATAGACCCAGCTTGACCATGTAGGGACAAGGAATCTCCCCTGCCCAACCTGGAGGAGGAGCTGATGATGGAAGGATGGCATCTCCTCAAGAAAGAAAAGAAGGTCTTCTTCCCCTCCCCACTTTTCCTTTGATTGTGAACCTGTAGCCCAGTAAGTTCTTGGAGGCACGGCATCCCTTTGCCCACCTGCTTGTAAACCTCACAAGCATCTTATTCTAACAAATCCCTTCTGTCATCACTTGGCCTCTCACTGAATTCTTAGACATAAAGGAATGGAGCTCTTCAGAGCTCCCCGAGATGCCACCAAATGGTTTCAGCTACATTTCTTTTTTAAAAATTAATTGGAAAGATGGAAGTATATTGATTTACAGTGTTGTGGTAATTTCCACTGTACAACAAAGTGAGTCAGTTATACATACATATATTCGTTTTTATATTCTTTCCCATTATGGTTTATCATAAGACGTTGGATATAGTTTCCTGTGCTGTACAGTAGGGCCTTATTGTCCACCTATCCTGCACATAATCGTTTGCACCTGCTAACCCCAAACTCCCAGCCCATTCCTTCTTCAGCCCCTTCTCCCTCTTGGCAACCGCAAGTCTGTTCTCTGTGTCTGTGAGTCTGTTTCTGCAAACCAGTCACATTTCAAGTGCTCAAAAGTCACACGTGCCAACTGGCTCCTGTATGGGATGATGTAGCTCTAAACCCTAGATCGCTCTGTCCTGCAGCTTGGTCACTGATATCAACCGGTGGCTCTGAAGTCTCTCTCTCCTGGAACAATGAGCTTTGTTCTCTTTCAGTGGAGACTCTGTCCTTGGTTTGCAAACAAATTGCAGACCAATTGTGGGATGTTTTCTAGAAGGCAAATGTTAAGCCCTGGCCCAAGTTTGCTTGACCCATGGAGAACATTTACTGAACATTTCTTAAGTTTGAAATCCTGGTTAAGGGCCTGGGGATTGGGAGCAAATTCTCCCTGCAGAGAAGAGGACTGGAGACGTGCAGAGGGTCCCCTTCAGATCTGCAAGTGGGAGCGGACTAGCGCACATGCATCATGCTCCCTGAGGCCAAGGAAGGGCCACCGAGAAGGCTTGGGTGGAGCTGACATGTGGGGGGAACTATCTGTGTTCTTGCTGTTGGGGCCCCGGGCAGGCTACCCCCCAAATATGCCTCAGTGGCATATTGATTTTTTGAATTAAATAAGAAACAGCTGATGCAAGGGGAACATTTCTGGCCTTCCTCTGGGTCTGCCTGAAAGCGAGAAATAAACCTCTCACATGAAAGCTGCCTCCCCTGTGTCCGGAGGCAGAAGGACAACCTGTACCTGCGGAGGCAGGACTTATCAGGCCCAGAAGCCTGTAGAGACAAGCCTGGTCACTCCTTTACTGTCCTAACCCAAGCCCAAACTCTGTTCAGATTCCTCACTGATTAAATACTAAGTTTCTTGGTTCTGTCAATTCCTCACAAACCTATTGTTTCTTTGTCTGAAAAGTATAAAATTTACCTACTTTGGCCACTTCTTAGGTCCCGTTTCTATAGGGTTTCCATGGGCATGAATTAAAATTTGTTTTTGTTTTGTTTTTGTCTTAATCTGTCTTACATCCACTTTATTATGTCCAGGCATAAGAACTCGAAAGGGATAGAGGGAGAAATTTCCCCTTCCTTGACATCAGCAACCAGAAAGAAAAGAATGCCTCATATGTGGAATACAGAGCAGAATTCTGAGAAAGATACTGCCTTGGTCGTGCCCAAATCAGTCCCAGACTAAGGCTGTTCTGGATCTTGCCAAGCAATCTTAAAAACAGGCCTCAAAAGGTTCAGATCATTTCCACTAACTTAACTACATCCTAAAGCAAAACCTCCAAGTATTTAAAAGAATTAAAAAACAAAACAAAACTTCAGGGGGAATTCCCTGATGGTTGAGTAGTCAGGACTCTGAGATTTCACTGCCAGGGGTACAGGTTCAATCCCTGGTCGGAGAACTAATATCTCATAAGCTGCGCGGCCTGGCGAAACAAAAGTTCAGCACTCAACAGTGTAACATTCAAAATGTGTGACACCCATTAAAAAATTACTAGGCAGACAAAGAAACAGGAAGCTATGAGCTATAATGAGGAGGAAAAATCAATCACTGGAAACAGATTCAGAAATGTCAGAGATGACAGAATTAGTAGACGAGGACATTAAAACAGCTATTAGAAATGCACACCGAATGCTCCGGATGAGAGAGGAAAGCTTGAGCATGTTAACGAAAGACACAGGAGGTATTAACAAGGACCCAAACCAAACTGTAAGATCTGAGAATCTCAAGGAAATCCAAGCAGATCTTGGCTCCAACACTTGCTCTGTTAACTGTGCGTAGCTTAATGTATCTGTTTCAGCCCAGGTTTCCTCATCTGTTGCATAAGAGCTAATATACGCTGATCATTTGTTCTGCGCCAGGTGTTGTTCTAGGAGCTTTCCACAAGAAAACTACACAGGCGCTGTTATCATCATCTCCATTTTGTGAGTCGCTCAGTCGTGTCCCACTCTTTGCAACCCCATGGACTGTGCAGTCCATGGAATTCTCTAGGCCAGAATACTGGAGTGGGTAGCCTTTCCCTTCTCCAGGGAATCTTCCCAGCCCAGGGATCAAACCTAGGTCTCCCACGTTGCAGGAGGATTCTTTACAAGCTGAGCCACAGGGAAAACCCAAGAATACTGGAATGGGTAGCCTATCCCTTCTCCAGGAGATCTCCCTTGCCCATGAATCGAACCAGGGTCTCCTGCATTGCAGGTGGATTCTTTACCAACTGAGCTATCAGGGAAGACTTGTCTCCATTTTACAGTTGAGGAAATGGAAGGATGGGGCACCAAAGGCTTTAGTAACTTGCTGAAGATTTCACAGCTCAGAAGCCTGGTGAATCCAGGATTCAAACCAGAGCCGAAGTTCTTGTCCTCTACACTCTCATGCTGTTCTCGGTTCTGTATGATGAGAAGAATGATCATGTTTGCCCTATAGGCTTACAATGTTTACAAATTATTTTTTATTTTATTTCAGCTTTATTCACGTATAATTGACAAATACAATTGTAAGATATTTAATTGTACCGCATGGTGATTCAATACACATAGTCTTTGGGAAAGGATTCCATCATGTAGCTAATTAACTCATCCATCACTTCACATATTTACCTTTTTTTTTTTTTTTTTTTAAAGTGAGAACATTTACGTTTTAAGTTTCCTAAGTTGTACTCTCTTGGCAGTGTTTTTTGTTTTGTTGCTTTAAGTATTTGTTTATTTATTTGGCTGCACTGGGCCTGTTGTGGCATGCAGGCTCTCAGCTGCTGCATGTGAGATCTAGTTCCAGGGACTGAACCCAGGCCCCATAGACAGGGGCTCAGAGTTTCAACCACTGAATCACTGGAGAAGTCCCACAATTCAGTGTTATCAACGATGGTCACCACGATTTTTTCTTTTTTCATTTTTTTTTTTAATTGAGGCAGGCTAGAGTCTATGGGGTCTCAAGAGTCGAACATAACTTATCGACTAAACCACCACCACCGTAACTGATTCACAATGTTGTGTTAATTTCTCCTGTACAGCAAAGTGATTCAGTTATACATATATGTATATAATCCCTTTAAATATTCTTTTCCATTATGGCTTATCACAGGATATTGAATAAAGTTCCCTATGCTATACAGGGAACAAGTAGGAACTTGTTTATCCATTCTATAGGCAATAGTTTGCATCTGCTAACCCCGAACTTCCACTCCATCCCCCCTTCCCCCTTAGCAACCACAAGTCTGTTTTCTATGTCTGTGTATGGTCACCACAGTTTACCTTAAATCCTCAGACCTCACTCATTGCATAGCTGAAAGTTCATAGACTTTTTGTGATGGGTAAACTGGACAATCCACGGGAATGTGTTCACTTAGCACAGAGTGTTTACTCAAAATGAAAAATAAATGAAAAGTTAAAGAGGGTTCACAATGCCTAGTGTGTGTCGAGGTAAGGTCTGTAAAGTCTCAAATGAGCACTAATACCCACTATTTACCAACTGTAACAGAAGATTCAGGAGGCCACAGCATGCTCTGGGCTGTCACGTAGAACCATTGATTCCCTGGGGTCCCTTGGAGAGGGACCTCCCCCTCCTCCCTCTCCTCCCCCTCCTCCCCCTCCCTCCAGGTGTTGAAGAGCTGCAGTTCCTCTTCCTTCCTGCTTTGCCTGGAGCATGCCAGCGCTGCTCAGAGCAACAGCTCAGAGAAGGTAACTGAAGGCTCTTTAGTGTCTTTAGCTCTTTCTGTGAGTCACCAAAACAGCATACTTTTTTGTTTAATGATACGGCCAAATCTCAGAAAGAAGCACACACAGGCAAGTGATCCAGTGTAATCTGGCTTCTAAAGTGTTCTTTTCAGGAGCAATAGGGGGAGGGATAAATTGGGAGTTTGGGATTGACATATACACATTATTACATTTAAAATACATAACCAACAAGGACCTATTGTATAGCATAGGAAACTCTACTCAATATTCTGTAATCCCTTAAATGAGAAAAGAATTTGAGAAAAAAATAGGTATATGTATTGATATATATATCTTTTTTATATATTAGGTATATCAGTCAGTCAGTTCAGTCGCTCAGTCGTGTCCGACTCTTTGCGACCTCATGAATCGAAGCACACCAGGCCTCCCTGTCCATCACCACCTCCCGGAGTTCACCCAAACTCATGTGCAAGGAGTTGGTGATGCCATCCAGCCATCTCATCCTCTGTCGTCCCCTTCTCCTGCCCCCAATCCTTCCCAGCATCAGGGTCTTTTCCAATGAGTCAACTCTTCACACACACACACACACACACACACACACACATATATATATATATAACTGAATCACTTTGCTGTATACCTGAAACTAACACAATATTGTAAATCAACTATACTCCAGTATAAAATCAAAATTTTAGAAACTGTTCTTTGACGCATTCTGAAACACAATTTGATTTAATTGGTTCTGGATTAGGTCAATGGAATCTCAGTTTGAGCTCTGGTCAACTTTGCTATTTTCTGTCCAGATCTACTCCTGGGACCAACTATTAGAGAGAAACATATCTCCAGCTCACTGTAGACATCACTGAACAAGCTGAAAGTATTTTCTTTTATGAAGCTATTTGTTTGCATAGGTGGTTTTGTAAATTTTTTTCAAAATTAGGTTAGTATCAATGATATAATGATATATTTATTCCTTAAAAGTTCCACTTATTATTTCTGATTATAAAAATAACACGATGCCCAGAGAATATTTGGAAAATGTAGGTATATAAATAAAGGCAGGAACCAAAAATTATCAGTAAAACTGCCGGCACATTTTAAATTTTGATGTATAGTTTCCCAGCATTTGAAAAGTGTCTATCTGATAAAAATGGGGTCACACTTCTAAAAATTGATGTATCATGGCTGTCTTGCTCAGCCATTACTTATTCTTCTGTAATATAAATTTTTGTGTGGCTCCATAATAAATATACAGTAGGTTACATTTAATGCAAATTTGAATTACACAGTTAGAAATAGTAGGGTATAAAATATTAATTAAGATTTGTTTTATGGGCAAAATTTGGAAGAATGTAAATCTTGCTTTGCCTTTATTTTGGGGAAGGAATTTAATCTTGCATAATGTGAGTTTTGCATTCTGTGTGAGCTCCAGCTGTACAACCCCTTGCATAAAAAGTGACTGTCCTCTGCTACTGTTTATTTAGCCAGCCCACTATTGATGGCCACTTATTATTGCAATGGGGCTTCCTTGGTGGCTCAGATGATAAGGAATCTGCCTGTAATGTGGGAGACCTGGGTTCGCTCTCTGGGTTGGGAAGATCCCCTGGAGAAGGGAATGGCAACCTACTCCAGTATTCTTGCTGGGAGAATTCCCTGGACAGAAGAGCCTGGTGGGCTACAGTCCATGTGGTCACAAAGAGTTGGACATGACTGAGCAACTAACACTGTTGTTGCAATGAGCTTTCTTGCAGATAAATCTTTGCACATGCCCATGATTACTCTTTAGGAAAAAAATTCTTATATGTGGAATTTCTGGGTCAAGGCTTTTGATGCACATTTTCAAAATCCCATTCTTAAAGGTGTCAACATTTTCCAACAAATATCCACCTAGTGCTTACTATGTGCCAGGCACTATTCTAAGAACATCCTCATGATGATGATACGCAGTAGGTACTACTATTATCATCCCATTGCAAAAAAGAGGAAGCTGAGGCAGCAGCAGTTGCTGGATCATTGAGCTAGTAAGTGCTAGAGCTGGCTTTGGACTCCTAGCTCTTAACTCCTGTACCACCAATGCTGCTTCTCCAGCATTTTGAGCAGTAGAGTATGAGGTGGTCATTTTCCTGTCCTGTTGCCCACAATGGCGTAATATCTATCTGCTTAAAGGGATTGTGACTATTCAGAAATACTATTTATGCTGGGAAATCGATCCACCTATTAGGGAACCCTTGAGTGAAATCACTCGCTTTGACCAGGGAAGATGATAACTGCTTGCCTGAGTTGTCTCACAACAGGAGGTCTCAAGAAGGAACATGGTGCTGCCACTGAAACTAATTAGAAGAATTCGGGAGGAGCCCAAGGAGGGAGGAGATGCCAGTCCATATGTCTTATCAACCTCCCAGAATCCTTTGCTCTGGGGAACCCGTCTTGGCTGAGAGATATGCATACCACCAGGAAGGACACTGAGTCAGACTATGGGCTAAAGAAGATGACTGGCCAGAGACAACCTGGAAACTAACCCCATTACCATAAAGTCTGAGGCTGCAAGCCACGTGGCAGAGCAGTTCTCCTGGGTTGCCTTACCCTGCTGCTTTCCACCTGGGTGCCCCCTCCAGTAAAGTCTTTTGCTTTGTCAGCACGTGTGCCTCCTGGGACAATTCATTTCTGGAAGAGGTCCCCCTTCCTGCGACACTGGTACTATAAGAGAGAGAAAGGAAGTTCTAGTTCTTGGGTATCAATGAATTACTAGCCTGTCTGATTTCTTTTTTAAGAAACTGCATCAAAGTACTTTCAGAAGCTTCCCCCAGGCAGAAGAGAGGTTTAATCTTTGGTCTTCACATAAGAGAGGTTTCTGGGGTCCACTTGTTCTTCCCAAATCTCTGCTCACAGCACCAGAATTTTAGGAAGCTCTTCTAAGTTATAGGGCCCTCTTCTTCCGCTGTCTGCTACATATGCTGGCGTCATACTTCAAGGACTCTGCAGCTCGTCTCTGAGCCAAGGTTCACAGTGGTAGACTTTCACACCTAAAGACTAACAAAGAGGCATGTTTCACACCTAAAGACTAACGAAGAGGCATGAAACTCTACTCTTCACCTGAGGTAAAGAGCTGAGTTTACTTACACGCCCTGAGCTCACCTACAGGATGACTAGACTCGCCCCTCTTAGAATACACACGCTAAGTTGCTATAACAAAAATACCAAACAATACTTGGCTTTAAAGAGTAAAGCAGTTTTTCCTCTCTCATTTAACAGTTCTGAGGCGAACACTTCCCATGCTGGGGTAATTCTAATCTGCATGGTCCATCAGTGACCTATGTGATCATGTCACTTTCCTTTACCTGCTTAGCATTAAATTCATCAGCGTGGGCCAGGGAAAAGGGAAATAACACAGTGGAGCCACGCCCACTGCTTAAGGCCTATGCGCACATCTCTTCCACTTGCATTTCATTGGCAGAAAGGGAATCATGTGAACACATCTAACTGCAAGGGAGGAAATATAGTTCAGCCAGGTACCAAGAAAGGAGAGAATGGATTGGCGGGCAAGCTAGTGGCTTCCAATGGACCCTCCAAACAGGGAACAAACCCAGCAGGGCATCTGTCTGCACATAATGAGGTTATCATGATATTTCTCTTTCTTGTCCCTCTCCCTATATCCTATCAGAGGGAGAATTTAACAATAAGATATATAGGCATATCAAATTTGTTTAGAGTGCACCAGCCTCATGGATTCTGGAAACTTACTCTTAAAAGCGTGAATTCATTTTCTTATTTGCATGTGTGCTCAAACTACCATTTGCACTCATCTCACACGCTAGTAAAGTAATGCTCAAAATTCTCCAAGCCAGGCTTCAGCAATACGTGAACCATGAACTTCAAGATGTTCAAGCTGGTTTTAGAAAAGGCAGAGGAGCCAGATATCAAATTGCCAACATTCACTGGATCATGGAAAAAGCAAGGGAGTTTCAAAAAAACATCTATTTCTGCTTTATTGACTATGCCAAAGCCTTTGACTGTGTGGATCATGATAAACTGTGGAAAATTCTGAAAGAGATGGGAATACCAGACCACCTGACCTGCCTCTTGAGAAACCTGTATGCAGGTCAGGAAGCAACAGTTAGAACTGGACATGGAACAACAGAGTGGTTCCAAATAGGAAAAGGAGTACGTCAAGGCTGTATATTGTCACCCTGCTTATTTAACTTCTATGCAGAGTACATCATGAGAAACACTGGGCTGGAAGAAGCACAAGCTGGAATCAAGATTGCCGGGAAAAATATCAATAACCTCAGATATGCAGATGACACCACCCTTATGGCAGAAAGTGAAGAGGAACTAAAAAGCCTCTTGATGAGAGTGAAAGAAGAGAGTGAAAAAGTTGGCTTAAAGCTCAACATTCAGAAAACAAAGATCATGGCATCTGGTCCCATCACTTCATGGGAAATAGGTGGGGAAACAGTGGAAACAGTGGCTGACTTTATTTTTGGGGGCTCCAAAATCACTGCAGATGGTGATTGCAGCCATGAAGTTAAAAGACGCTTACTCCTTGGAAGGAAAGTTATGACCAACCTAGATAGCATATTAAAAAGCAGAGATATTCTTTGTCAACAAAGGTCTGTCTAGTCAAGGCTATGGTTTTTCCAGTGGTCATGTATGCAGGTGAGAATGGACTATAAAGAAAGCTGAGCGCTGAAGAATTGATGCTTTTGAAGTGTGGTGTTGGAGAAGCCTCTTGAGAGTCCCTTGGACTGAAGGGAGATCAAACCAGTCCATTCTGAAGGAGATCAGTCCTGGGTGTTCATTGGAAGGACTGATGTTGAAGCTGAAACTCCAATATTTAGGCCACTTCATGTGAAAAGCTGACTCATTTGAAAAGACCCTGATGTTGGGAAAGATTGAGGGTAGGAGGAGAAGGGTACAATAGAGGATGAGATGGTTGGATGGCATCACTGACTAAATGGACATGAGTTTGGGTAAATTCCGGGAGTTGGTGATGGACAGGGAGGCCTGGCATGCTGCAGTTCATGGGGTTGCAAAGAGTTGGACACGATGGAGCGAATGAACTGAACTGAAGTTGCTAAGTCACTTTCAGTCCTGTCCAACTATTTGTGACCCCATGGACTATAGCCTGCCAGGCTCCTCTTTCCATGGGATTTTCCAAGCAAGAATACTAGAGTGAGTTGCCATGCACTCCTCCAGGGGATCTTCCTTACCCAGGGATCAATCTGCATCCCATATGTCTCCTGCATTGGCATGTGGGTTCTTTACCACTAGAGCCACCAGGGAAGCCCCTTCTTGTTTGCTCTGATTCAAAAATCAGCTCATAGTTTAAAATCAGAACAGAGTACACACACTTCGGAGACAAAAAATTGTGAACGGGAAGTCCAGTTCCATCTCTTACCTACAACTGTGTGACCGCTGGCATGTTCTGTAAACTCTCTGAGTTTTCATTTGCTGAGAAGATTAGAGAGCATGTGGAGAGAACCAGGTACAAATCCTGGCTTCTGTGACAAAGGCAATTCTTTTAATCTATCTGAGCCCCGAGTTTCCTGAAGAAAGGAGGTAATATCCTACCTCTCACTTGGTGGTATAAATAATATATGTCCTGTGTGGGGAGGTCAGTATAGGCTCAGGGTACAGAGAAGCTCCGGAAGTTACCTACATTCAGGCTCATTCGGGGCTCCCATCGTGACTCTGTCTTCCTCTCTAGGTCAGTCAGCTTCATCCTCAGGCTCTGCATCATGACTCTGCATGATGATGAGATGGCTGTGACATACTCAGAGGAAGAACAAAAGCTGCTTCTCTCCCAGACACATGCCTTCAAGTCTCCTTGTCTCTGAAGGGCTATGTGCCTGTGTTTGAACTGTGCTTTGGGAATGAGATTAGCTAATTGGTTTAAGTCATGAGGACCCACTCCTAGAGTTAGGGATGGGGTCACCCCCAAACAATTCTATGGCAGTCATATAGTTCCTCCAATGTGAAACGGGGCTGTAATTACCAGAAAGGCAGCCAAAACAACAGATGTCCACTATGGAGAATGTGTTTGAAGGATGAGTTAATTGGGCCTCATTATGGCCCAATTTTTGTTTGTTTTTTGAAATTATGGGCTGATTTCTTCTGCTGATAGATGAACTATTCATGGTCCCTGGCAGTTTTCCTTCATAGTCCTCTTAAAGGCCTTCTAGAGTTTCTTTTTATTGCTTTGCCCATACCCATGAATGCTTTTCTCCCATGACATCTTTTAACAGCTTTCTGACCCCACGGATTCATCAGACACCCCCAAACCAATGGATTGAAGAGGAACCAAATAGGAATCCATATATTTCTGAACTTGCAGTGTTTGTCTTTGAACAAGCAATGACATTTTTGTCTCCAAAGTCTGTGATGTACATATATATCACAAGTTCTGGAGACAAAAATTATATATATATATATATGAAATTATATGTGTGTATATACACACACATGTATATATTAATATGGATAAGTAAACTTTTAAGCTCTCAGTTTCTCACTTGTAAAATTTGCAATAGAAACAGATACTAAGTTCTTTTTAGCATGAAGACCCTTGGGAGATGCAGTAACAACAAGAATAATGGCCAAAATTAATATAGGGTGCTCCCTACATGCTGTCCTAAACTCTAAGGCATATGGTATTTTATCTCATTTGATCTTCACAACATCCATACTAGGTGTGAACTATTATTACCTCCTTTTGGAGATGAGAAATTGAAGATTCAATTGGTCACATGACTTGTTCAAGGTCACACATTATTGTTTACTTGGAACTGCAATCCAGGTTGGTCAGATTCCAGAATCTGTGCTCTTAACTGTGCTAAAGTGTCATTGCAGCTTCCATTGGAGAGGAAAGGATTCAGATTTGGGAGTCAGAAGACTTGCACTTAAATTCTGAATTCAGCACTGTGTGACTTTGGGAAAGTTACTTAACCTCTCTGAGCTTTAGTAAGAAGTAAGATGGAAATCATAATTACTCCCTATGGGTTAGGGGTCAGAATTAAGATTGTTGAATCAATGGATGTAAAACTTGGGGTGTGTAATAGGTGCTCAACAAAGGACATGTATCATAATAACCCACTAAACTACGCTGATTTATAGAACATTGCTACCAGGTGGACAAGAACTCTGTGAATGAATCCCTGGCTTCTGAGTCACTGTTCTAAAGGCTAATCATAAATAAATATGTTTGTGAAAGAAACTGCCTTTAATAAAACTTTGTTTCAAACTGAGAAGCATGCATTTGACATAGACAATTGACAAGTGACGGAGCAGGGATAATATTTTTTAAAAACCCATAGCAATGAATGCTGTTTTGCAAACAGAAGTGTTTTTCCTCTTTCAGTGATCTGAGTCATTTTTCCTCTTAAGGGGAACAGTTTTCTCTATTAAGGCTCATTCATGAGATTTGTGTTCACAGGAAAGAGGAGGGATGAAAACCTCTGCTGGCACGAGGAAGGCCGTAGGATGGGGGAGAAGGAGGATGGGATCCATGAGGAGTTCTGAACAGGGAGGGGAAATGGAGTAAATGCCTTCTTTCTGATCTGTGGGGTTGGACCTAAAAGTATCAGAAAAGAGGAAGGACATGGGATCAGACCAGTGTGTGCAGTCTCCCTCCCTGGGGGTCAAGGCTCCTGCTGGATAGGGTGGAGGATGGGGGTTAGAAACAACTAGAAGCATTTGGGGGAAATACTAGAACAGTGGTGCTTGGGGCATAATCCCCATTTGAGGTTCTGGGGTGAAAAGTCATAGGGAGAACCACACCACTGTGGGGAGGTTGTATTTATACTATTGAGGGTTTGGTTGCCTATGTCAAGAGGGCCTTTGCTGGTGTCTTGAGACCCTAACAGTTCCCCAGTGCCTGGGAACACCTAGCCCACCCCTCCACCATCACCAATAAGAAAGCGAGTGAACTTTCCTGACCAGGGATATAACCTGTGCTCCTTGTATTGGAAGCACAGAGTCTTAACCACTGGATCAACAGGGAGGTCCCAGAAACTGGGTTCTTGAAGATGCTTTTGGACTCCTGAAATGACCACCTTATTTCTACCTTCCTTGGTATGTAAGAGAATGTGAAGTGAAAGTCGCTCAGTCATATTCGACTCTTTGCAACCCTATGGACTATACTGTCCACGGAATTGTCCAAGCCAGAATACTGGAGTGGGTAGCTGCTCCCCTCTCCAGGGGATCTTCTCAACCCAGGGATTGAACTCAGGTCTCCTGCATTGCAGATGGATTCTTTACCAGCTGAGCCACCACGTTTGCTCAATAGGGCTCTTATTATGTAAGAGAATAAATTCCCCAAGTTAAAGCTGTTTGAGATGAATATCTTCTACTTGCAGCCAAAAGCATCCTAAATGAGGCAGAATGTGGATAAATTTTTGACCTTGCAACTCTTGCTTCATAAATATATCTTCATATAATGTGGCTGTAAGAAGGAAAATGGTGTTAAGTCATTAACTTTGAAAACCACTTGGATCACTTCCTTCGGGCAAGCTTTATTCCCAGACTGTTGAACCCTCTGGGTTTGACAGCAGCATCTACTTCACGTGGTTAACACCTCCCCTTACTTGTCTTCAAAAGCTTTCCTAAGGGAAGAGATGAAGCCATACTTGTTAATTCTTCTTGAACATGAAAAAAAGGGATTCTTTTTGCCCTTTTAACATGTATTATTAAAATGTAAAAAAATATGTTCTTCTAGAGTTGCCTGGAAAGTGAACTGGGAGCGGTTAAACATCAAACTCACTGCCAATTTTTGGCTTTAACTAGAATCACCTTTGCCTTTTCCTATGGGAGAAAAGGAAGTCTTAGAACTAAAAGAATTTCAAGAACTGGATTTTAACTGCTGAGCTGACCAGAGATAGAAGGCTAACGACTGGAACTGTATAATTTGGTTCTCTTTTTAACATTCAAAGTTCTCTCTGACTTTCCAAAATTGTATCTACTTTGGTTGAGCTTATTTTTTCCCCTAATCAAATGACATTTCTTGGAACTCATCATCACATATGCCTACTTACTTTGTGCAATTATTTCAGGATAATTTACTAGCTGGGGAAAAAGAGGGAGGGCAGGAAGGATGGAGGGAAGGATAGAGGACAGGAGGGAGAGGGAAGAGGGGGGAAGGACTAATCCTTTCAAGGACTGTTTTCATTACAAAATGTCCCAGAATTTCATATCCAATAGACCTGCAATCCTCAAGCCATGTCTTTCTTTGTGGAAATGCTGTTACTTCTTGTTGTTTAAATTTAATCTAAAGTAACTTCAAGAGATGAGTTGAAGGCTGGGGTAGATAGAAGATGTAAAGCTGTCACTAGTTCAACCCTGTTCCAGTTTGAACAAACTTAGATATTAATTGATTTCTACTGGGGGCTTTGAAAACGCTTATTGGAAAAAACATTTCCATTACAAAATACACTTTGAAAATGACAGTGTTATATAAGAAGAAACAAGTGCATACAACTCAAATATTATTGTCTTGACCTTTAGGGTCATGTATGTCTTCCATGCAAAGCAGTAGATAAGAATCAAACTTAAACTAATAATATTGTAATAGCTGGAGCAGTTGTTATTCAGTGTAACATAAACCTCAGCTATTTAGTGGCTTAATGTTCTAGACATTATGAGTCACTCATTCAATGCCTGAAGTTAGTCAGTGGTAGTTTTCCGTGTAATCATTCAGGGATTCAGTTGTATTGGTTATCTACCCCTGTGTAACAAATTATCTAATGAAAACACTTGTTACGTCACATAATTTCACAGGGTCAAGAATTTGGAACTGCCTTAGATGAGTGATTATGAATAGAATCTCTCACGAGTAAAACATCTTATATTCAAGATATTGGCCAGGGTTGCAGTCTCATCTGAAAACATAACTGGGACTGTAGTTTCTGCTTCCAAGACGATGCACTCATGTGACTGTAGGTAGATGCTCATTGGTAAGAAGCCTCAATTCCTTAGAGCTGCTTGAGCGTCCTTACAACATGGCATTGGCTTCCTTCAGAGGAGTGATTAAAGATAAGACAGAAACTACATTTTTTTTGTTGTTGTTGTTTCACCCCATGGCTTGTGGGATCTTAGTTCCCCAATCAGGAACTGAACCTGAGTCCTCAGCAATGAGAGCTTGGAGTCGTAACCACTGGACTGCCAGGGAATTCCTTA
Organism: Bos taurus; assembly: GCF_002263795.3. Classification (NCBI taxonomy): domain Eukaryota; kingdom Metazoa; phylum Chordata; class Mammalia; order Artiodactyla; family Bovidae; genus Bos; species Bos taurus. The sequence goes on along the minus strand of NC_037352.1, from coordinate 22,153,497 downwards.
CAATGTCTTTTATGATTTATCTTCAGAAGTCATACTTCATCATTTCCATTAAATCCTATTGATTACACAACTCAATCCTGTCCCGTTGCAGAGGTGAATATATGAGTATGAATACCTGGAGATAAGCATCATTGGGAACCATATTGGAGGTTGGCTACCACACTAAGCTCCTTCTATCCTGTGCTCTTTCCTCTTCCTCTGTCTTGAAGCAGAAAATACTAAAATCCAAGAGCACAAATGAGCTCCTCCCCAAATTGGGAGGGTTTATGGACCAGGAAAAGAAAATGTACACATTGCCAGTCTCTTCTGTCCTCCACTATCTCCCGGAATTTGTTCAAATTCATGTCCATTGAGTCAGTGATGCTCTCTAACCATCTTATCCTCTGCTGCCCATTTCACCTTAGGCCTTTACTCTTTTCCAGCATCAGGATCTTTTCCAATGAGTCAGTTCTTTGGAATTGGTGGCCAAAGTATTGGAGCTTCAGGTTCAATAAGTCCTTCCAGTGAATATTCAGGGTTGATTTCCTTTAGGACTGACTGGCTTGATCTCCTTGCAGTCAAGGGACTCTCAAGAGTCTTCTCCAGCGCCACAGTTGGAAAGCATCAATTCTTTGGCATTCAGCCTTCTTTATGGTCCAACTCTCACATCCATACATGACTACTGGAAAAATCAGAGCTTTGCCTGTATGGACCTTTGTCGGCAAATTGATATCGCTGCTTTTTATTACACTGTCTAGGTTTGTCATAGCTTTTCTTCATAATTTCTCAACTATATGGTATCCCAACTATAAAGGTGGCTGGGAAATGTCATACTGTGTTGGAAACAGCCAACAACCTTAAACCATGGAATGGAGAGCATGAGCATTTGGTGGAAAGATAATTGTCTCTGCCATAGGAAAGCTAAGAAGAAAACATGCAGAATGGTTAATGTAATGGCACAGAAACAAATGCTCAATGAATGCTAATCATTATATAGCATTCTTCTGATGATCTAATGCCTACCTAAATCTTAGCATGTAGTGGGGTTAAAGTAAATGTTTACTGTCTGAATGAGTTAAGGTAATGGATGTACAATGGACATATGTGTTCACGTGTACTCAGCTGCTCAGTTGTGTCCAACTCTTTGTGACCCTTTGGACTGTAGCTCCCTAGGCTCCTCGTTCCATGGAATTTTCCAGGCAAGAATACTGGAGTAGATTTCTATTTTCTTCTCCAGGGGATCTTCTTGACCCAGGGGTTGAGCCCCTGTCTCCTGCATTGGCAGGGGGTTCTTTACCACTGAACCACCTGAGAAGCCCTTACAATGGATGTACAAAAGAGTACAAATGGGAGGAACTGTAATTGATGTTTTTGAGCTAGTAAGTTGTACTGGCTAGCCTTATTAAGGTATAGATCTTCCTCTGGAAATAGATATTGCTGTTCTCATTTCAGTTGAGGACAGATATAGAGATAGCAAATACCTAAGGGCTTCTCTTGTGCCCCGGCTGGTGAAGAATCCGTCTGCAATGCAGGAGACCTGGGTTTGTTCCCTGGGTTGGGAAGATCCCCAGGGGAAGGGAAAGGCTACCCACTCCAGTATTCTGGCCTGGAGAATTCCATGGAATGTATAGTCCATGGGGTCACAAAAAATCAGGCACAACTGAACGACTTTCACTTTCACTTTCAAGGCTTTGTGGGCCATAGAGTCATTGTTGCAATTACACAACGCTGCCATTGTAGTGTGTGAGCAGCCATGGACAATATGAAAATGGATAGGTGTGACTGTGTTCCAATAAAACTTTATTTACAAAACAGATGGTGGCCCAGATTTGGCCCAGTTTTCTGGCTTTTGCTCTACAGTACTGAGAAAGCAGAAACAACATGACTGAAATAATATGACTAGAATTATTTCTGACTAATGGCAGAAATAATATGACTAGAAATAACAATATGGCTAAAACTTTGAAAGTTATTGAATGAAAGAAGACAGAAACATAAGAGTTCTCTGGTGGCCTGGTGATTAGGATATAGTGTTTTCACTGAGGAGGACTGAGTTCAGTCCTTGGTCAGGGAACTATCCTGCATGTTGTGTGGCCAAAATGCAAAACAAACAAAAAAAAGATAGGCACAAAGAAATCTTCCATTTATATACAGTTCAAAAGCAGTAAAAATGAAACGATATTGTTTAAGGGTGCATATCGGAGAAGGCAATGGCACCCCACTCCAGTACTCTTGCCTGGAAAATCCCATGGATGGAGGAGCCTGGTAGGCTGCAGTCCATGGGGTCGCTGAGGTTAGGGCACGACTGAGCGACTTCACTTTCACTTTTCATTTTCCTGCACTGGAGAAGGAAATGGCAACCCACTCCAGTGTTCTTGCCTGGAGAATCCCAGGGACGGGGGAGCCTGGTGGGCTGCTGTCTATGGGGTCGCACAGAGTCGGACACGACTGAAGTGACTTAGCAGTAGCAGTAGCAGCATAGAGGTGGTGAAACTATAAGGCAAATTGAGGAATTGATTATTAAAAAATCAGGATGTTTATTATCTCTGGAGAGTGAGGAGGGGTCGGAATTGGGAGCGAACACAGGAAGAACTTCTGGGGATGCTGGCAATAAGCATATTTCTTAACCTGATGGTGGTTTCATAGGTATTCACTTAATATAATTTGTTCCATTGTATATTTGTGTTTTATGTACAAAGAGTACATTCTATTTCTTATATATGATGAAGAAAAATGAAGATTAAGAATCATGCACCATGTTCTTATGCTCCATTACCTAATTGAAATCCCCTTTCTTTGGTTAACAGATATTAACCTTTGTTTCTACATCATTTTTTATTAGTCAACTCATTGGTATTCAGCCCTGGCTGTGTGTCAGAATCTCCAGGGGAGTGTGTCTTCCTCCCAAACATAGTTGCTTGAGCCCATCCTCTTAAGATTTTGCTTCAGGAGAGCCAGGTGGGAGCCTAGCTAGGCCTTGCTAGTTTGCAGACACTCCCCAAGCAATAGTGATAGGCAGCTGGGGTGGAGAGCCTCTGGTTTCAGCTCCTGCTATCTCATTGCAATTTCTGCAGAGTATTCCCCTCAGTCACACACTTCACCCCCAATATTCATCCAAGCTGACAAGCTGAGCATTTTATTTTTAATTGCATTTTCCTTGAAGTTAGTTTGCCGTTGAGTAAAAAAGACTGGTCCTATTCAAGGTGTTATCTTATCTGGCATTTATTCTAGCTTTCCATTCACCCCTTCCTAAACTCCAGCACCTCGACACTTCCTTTTTGGTACATTCACTTCCTTATTTTAAGCCCAGGGCACATTCTTGGTTCCTTACAGCCAATCCCATCACTCTTTTCTCCCCAGTGCTGTGGCGGGCTTGCCACCCATCCCAGAGTAGATAAGTGCCTGTTTATCCCTCGCCTTTGTTTCTGGGCTTTAAGTCAGTTTCCTATCACGGGGAAACATTCCTTCCATCCTCTGCTGACTCATCTTTATCAGCATTTACTGGAGAACCTTATCAATAGCCTTTTGAACAGCAACGTAAATTAAATTTATCCCTCTTATCCTCCTTCTTTATTTACCCTTCCAAACATCACTAGCAACTGCAAAATATTCCAGATTGACTTCCTCTTGGAGAAAGCACTGCATTTCTTCCCAGTAGATTTAAAATAAATGTTTGATCATTTGTTCATTGGAAGGTAATCTCCATTTCTGCTCAAGTCAGGGTACCTGTAAGTCCCTGTTTGCCTTGGACAGTTCTGCCTTATCCCTGGTAATTGTTAATGGTGCCCCCTTTTACTTGAAGGAAAAAAAAAAAGTCAGGATGATGCATTTTATGATCACTTTATTAAAGTCCATTATCAAGTATACTTGAAAGATAACTAGAGGAAGAGGAAGAGACTGGATCCTCATGCTAAGAGGCACACATTAACTGTGTAGGTTTGATCATTATAAACCCTCACTCTCAAAGTGTGGTCTCTAGACTAGCGGCATAAGCATCACTTGGGAGCCTGTGAAAAATACAGACTCTAAGGCCCAGTCCAGACCTACTGAACTAGAACTTTCATGTGAATAAGACTCCCAGGTGATTTGGATGCACATTACAGCTTTTGAAGCGCTGTCCTGAACCTCACCAGGCTTCAGTTTATTAGAAAAATAAAAATTGTCCAGCCTCCACACAGCATTAAAATTATATCAGTGTATACAACTTGCTCTGTTTTAATAACAAACCCACAAGAACAACAGAGAAGTACATTAAAAACATGTACTTACCTGGTGGATGACTTGCTTTTCTCTTAAAAACAACAACAACAAGATGGCGGAGGATGAGGTGGATGTGGAGTACATCTCTCTCTTGGATACTTCAGGAATACACCTTCAGACACAGAAGTGCATGCAGAACACTAGCTGAGAGTGGACAGGAGTACCTGACCAGTGGAAAAGAATATATAGAACCATGCAAAACTCGGTAGGGTGAAGGAACTAGGAGGAAAAACAGGAGTGTTAGTAGGACTGGACCTGCCCTCAGGCAGTGGGGGAACTGAAGCAGTGGGCCAATCCCCATATTGGGGCAATTGTCTGAGTCAGAGGAGAAACATTCAAGGCTGAGAGCGAAACAGCTGATCTGTGGCAGCCCAAATGGAATGAGAATCAGACAGTCCTTGCCACAGCCATACATACCCCAGACAGGGATGCAGATTCCCTGGAAGGCACAGCAGCTGGGAGTTGGAGATTAGGGAGTGTGGAGCAATCCCAAGGTGAGGGCTGCTCTTAACTGTGGAGAGACAGATCAAGGGGACGTGAGGGAGGAGATTGTGGTGGGAAATGCCTGTGGAGGAAAGCCAGGCAGCCACGGAAGCAAGGCGATACTGCTGAGTCACGCATAGTGGATGGAGCCATCACCATATCCTCTCTCTTCCCACACTGCCACATCTGCAGCTAAACAGTAGAGAGGCTGGCCCATCAAATGCCTGATGTACTGAACTACAGAGTAGGACCCCACCCAGGGTGCCCCTTTAAGTGCCTGATGTGCCAATCTACAGAGTAGGACCCCAGGCAGGGTGTCCCCTCTATGTGCCTGATGCACCCAACAGCAGAGAAGGACCCCAGGCAAGGAAGCCCTCTAAGGACCTGAGTGGGTGGAGCTATGGAGAAAGACTAGCCAAAGAGGCCTTCTGATCGCAGCTACAAGAGGCTGGAAAGAAGACTCTGATAGGGCCATAACTCCTGTGGTGGAGACAGTCCGTGTCCCTGCACACTTGGTGCCGCCAGGGTTCCCGCAAGCCAAGCAGCTGCCCCACCTTCATGCTCAACTCTCACTGGGGCAGAGCTGCCACAGGCAAAAAAGTCTTGTGTCTATGTGAGCAGGATCACTTCGGTAGTGTCCAACTCTTTGCAACCCTGTACACTGTTACCTGCCAGGCTTCTCTGTCAGGGGGTGGTGGTGGTGGGAGGGGGGGGGGTGGGGGGCGGTTCTCCAGGCAAGAATACTGGAGCATATTGGCCAATGCTGGTTGCCATACCCTTCTAGAGCGCCACATTTCCTGCTTCCCTAGCTGCCAAGTCCCCTGAGTACCGGGTGCTGCCAGAACCCCTGCAACCACCTCCACACCTGGCCCTCACAGGGGCAAACCCAAGTCCTCCAGGGCAGCCTCAGGAGCAAACCCCAGTGGACGACCCACATGCAGAGGTGGAAATAAAACCACAATTGAAACCCAGGGGCAGTGTGGCTAAGGAAGAAGATCCAAAACCTCCCCACCAGCTGTACAGGCTGCAGATTAAATCCACATAATCAACTAGGCAGAGTCTGTGTCTATGGAATATATAAAAGGTCATTGAGAGCTCCTACAAAAGAAAACACACTAGTTCTGATAGCTGTGGACATTGAAGGCAAGAACACACAGGAGTAGGACCAGATTAGAATCTAAGCTGCCCCCACAGCAGATCCAGAGATCAGCACAGTGTTGGAGGGCATCCTAGGGAGGTGAGGTGGACTGTGATTCCAGGAAGGGAAGGACTTTGACAGCAGTGACTCAAGAAAAACATCTATATTCTTATGTCTTGATTTGTTCTGTAGATTCTGTTGGATTTCTTTTCTTTTTTTTCTCCCCCCCCCCCCCACCCCGCCCTGCTCTGTTGTAGTTGTCGAATTTATTGGCACTATGAAATCCAATTTCATATCCAATAGGGGCGGCAGCTGAGAGGAGCAACCCCACATCCAAGGAGCAGTGGCTGTGTGGGCGCAAGAGGGCCGAGAGGAGCTACTTCACGTTCAAGGTCAGGAGGGGCAGCCAGTGAGGAGAGATCCCTCGTCCAAGGTAAGGAGCAGCGGCTGCACTTTGCTGGAGCAGCCATGAAGAGGTACCCCACGTCCAAGGTAAGAGAAACCCAGGTAAGATGGTAGGTGTGCGAGAGGGCATCAGAGGGCAGACACTCTGAAACCATAATCACAGAAAACTAGCCAATCTGATCACACGGACCACAGCAGTGTCTAACTCAATGAAACTAAGCCATGCCGTGTGGGGCCACCCAGGACGGGCAGGTCATGGTGGAGAGGTCTCACAGAATGTGGTCCACTGGAGAAGGGAATGGCAAACCACTTCAGTATTCTTGCCTTGAGAACCCCATGAACAATATGAAAAGGCAGAATGATAGGATACTGAAAGAGGAACTCCCCAGGTCAGTAGGTGCCCAATACGCTACTGGAGATCAGTGGAGAAATAACTCCAGAAAGCATGAAGGGATGGAGCCAAAGCAAAAATACCCAGTTGTGGATGTGACTGGTGATAGAAGCAAGGTCTGATGCTGTAAAGAGCAATATCGCATAGGAACCTGGAATGTTAGGTCCATGAATCAAGGCAAATTGGAAGTGGTCAAACAGGAGATGGCAAGAGTGAATGTCAACATTCTAGGAATCAGCGAACTGAAATGGACTGGAATGGGTGGATTTAACTCAGATGACCATTATATCTACTACTGCGGGCAGGAATCCCTCAGAGGAAATGGGATAGCCATCATGGTCAACAAAAGAGTCCGAAAGGTAGTACTTGGATGCAATCTCAAAAATGACAGAATGATCTCTGTTCGTTTCCAAGGCAAACCATTCAATATCACAGTAATCCAAGCCTATGCCCCTATCAGTAATGCTGAAGAAGCTGAAGTTGAACGGTTCTATGAAGACCTACAAGACCTTTTAGAACTAACACCCAAAAAAGATGTCCTTTTCATAGGGGACTGGAATGCAAAAGTAGGAAGTAAAGAAACAGCTGGAGTAACAGGCAAATTTGGCCTTGGAGTACGGAATGAAGCAGGGAAAAGGCTAACTGAGTTTTGCCAAGAGAACTCACTGGTCATAGCAAACACCCTCTTCCAACAACACAAGAGAAGACTCTACACATGGACATCACCAGATGGTCAACATCGAAATCAGATTGATTATATTCTTTGCAGCCAAAGATGGAGAAGCTCTATACAGTCAGCAAAAACAAGACTGGGAGCTGACTGTGGCTCAGATCATGAACTCCTTATTGCCAAATTCAGACTGAAATTAAAGAAACTAGGGAAAACCACTAGACCATTCAGGTATGACCTAAATCAAATCCATTATGATTATACAGTGGAAGTGAGAAATAGATGTAAGGGACTAGATCTGATAGATAGAGTGCCTGATGAACTATTGATGGAGGTTCGTGACATTGTACAGGAGACAGGGATCAAGACCATCCCCATGGAAAAGAAATGCAAAAAAAGCAAAATGGCTGTCTGAGGAGGCCTTACAAATAGCTGTGAAAAGAAGAGAAGTGAAAAGCAAAAGAGAAAAGGAAAGTTATAAGCATCTGAATGCAGAGTTCCAAAGAATAGCAAGGAGAGATAAGAAAGCCTTCCTCAGTGATCAATGCTAAGAAATAGAGGAAAAAACAGAATGGGAAAGACTAGAGATCTCTTCAAGAAAATTAGAGATACCAAGGAAACATTTCATGCAAAGATGGGCTCGATAAAGGACAGAAATGGTATGGACCTAACAGAAGCAGAAGATATTAAGAAGAGGTGGCAAGAATAGACAGGAGAATTGTACAAAAAAGATCTTCACGACCCAGATAATCATGATAGTGTGATCACTCACCTAGAGCCAGACATCCTGGAATGGGAAGTTAAGTGGGCTGAAGGAAGCATCACTATGAACAAAGCTAGTGGAGGTGATGGAATTCCAGTGGAGCTATTTCAAATCCTGAAAGATGATGCTGTGAAAGTGCTGCACTCAGTATGCCAGCAAATTGGAAAACTCAGCAGTGGCCACAGGACTGGAAAAGGTCAGTTTTCATTCCAATCCCAAAGAAAGGCAATGCCAAAGAATGCTCAAACTACCACACAACTGCACTCATCTCACACACTAGTAAAGTAATGCTCAAAATTCTCCAAACCAGGCTTCAGCAATATGTGAACCATGAACTTCAAGATGTTCAAGCTGGTTTTAGAAAAGGCAGAGAAACCAGAAATCAAATTGCCAACATTCACTGCATCATCAAAAAAGCAAGAGAGTTCCAGAAAAACATCTATTTCTGCCTTATTGACTATGCCAAAGCCTTTGACTGTGTGGATTACAATAAACTGTGGAAAATTCTGAAAGACATGGGAATACCAGACCACCTGACCTGCCTCTTGAGAAGCCTATATGCAGGTCAGGAAGCAACAGTTAGAACTGGACATGGAACAACAGACTGGTTGCAAATAGGAAAAGGAGTATGTCAAGGCTGTATATTGTCACCCTGCTTATTTAACTTCTATGCAGAGTACATCATGAGAAACGGTGGGCTGGAAGAAGAACAAGCTGGAATCAAGATTGCCAGGAGAAATATCAATAACCTCAGATATGCAGATGACACCACCCTTATGGCAGAAAGTGAAGAGGAACTCAAAAGCCTCTTGATGAAAGTGAAAGGAGAGTGGAAAACTTGGCTTAAAACTCAACATTCAGAAAATGAAGATCATGGCATCTGGTCCCATCACTTCATGGGAAATAGATGGGGAAACAGTGGAAACAATATCAGACTTTATTTTCTGAGGGCTCCAAAATCACCGTAGATGGTGATTGCAGCCATGAAATTAAAAGACGCTTACTCCTTGGAAGGAAAGTTATGACCAACCTAGATAGCATATTCAAAAACAGAGACATTACTTTGCCAACAAAGGCCGGTCTAGTCAAGGCTATGGTTTTTCCAGTGGTCATGTATGGATGCAGAGACTGAACTGAACTGATGAAATCCAATTAAGTTTTTGAGGTTTTCTTTTTTTCCCCTCAGTCACATTTTTTGTTGTTGTTATATCTCTGCCTCTACATTGGGCTTCTGCAGTTCTGTGGAGTTTCCTTTTTTTTCTTCTTTCTTTTCTCTCTCTCTTTTTTAATTTTAATTTTTTAAACCTATTATTATTTTTTCTATATTTATTCCTTTGTTTACTTTTCCTGCTGTTCTTTCCCCCTTGCAGTTAATCTTTAATGTTAATCTTCATCAGTTCAGTTCAGTCACTCAGTCGTGTCCAACTCTTTGCAACCCCATGAATTGCAGCACACCAGGCCTCGCTGTCCATCACCAACCTCCGGAGTTCACTGAGACTCACGTCCATTGAGTCAGTGATGCCATCCTGCCATCTCATCCTCTGTCGTCCCCTTCTCCTCCTGCCCCCAATCCCTCCCAGCATCAGAGTCTTTTCCAGTGAGTCAACTCTTCGCATGAGGTGGCCAAAGTACTGGAGTTTCAGCTTTAGCATCATTCCTTCCAAAGAAATCCCAGGGCTTATCTCCTTCAGAATGGACTGGTTGGATCTCCTTGCAGTCCAAGGGACTCCCAAGAGTCTTCTCCAACATCACAGTTCAAAAGCGTCAATTCTTCGGTGCTCAGCCTTCTTCACAGTCCAACTCTCACATCCATACATGACCACTGGAAAAACCATGGCCTTGACTGCTGCTGCTGCTGCTAAGTCACTTCAGTCGTGTCCTTTTTTGGCAAAATAATGTCTCTGCTTTTGAATATGGTATCTAGGTTGGTCATAACTTTCCTTCCAAGGAGTAAGCATCTTTTAATTTCATGGCTGCAGTCACCATCTGCAGTGATTTTGGAGCCCCCCAAAATAAAGTCTGACACTGTTTCCACTGTTTCCCCATCTATTTCCCATGAAGTGGTGGGACCAGATGCCATGATCTTCGTTTTCTGAATGTTGAGCTTTAAGCCAAGTCTTTCACTCTTCACTTTCACCTTCATCAAGAGGCTTTTGAGTTCCTCTTCACTTTCTGTCATAAGGGTGGTGTCATCCGCATATCTGAGGTTATTGATATTTCTTCTGGCAATCTTGATTCCAGCTTGTGCTTCTTCCAGTCCAGCGTTTCTCATTATGTACTCTGCATATAAGTTAAATAAGCAGGGTGACAATATACAGCCTTGACGAACTCCTTTTCCTATTTGCAACCAGTCTGTTGTTCCATATCCAGTTCTAACTGGTGCTTCCTGACCTGCATATAGGTTTCTCAAGAGGCAGGTCAGGTGGTCTGGTATTCCCATCTCTTTCAGAATTTTCCACAGTTTATTGTGATCCACACAGTCAAAGGCTTTGGCATAGTCAATAAGGCAGAAATAGATGTTTTTCTGGAACTCTCTTGCCTTTTCGATGATCCAGCGGATGTTGGCAATTTGCGTATCTGTTCTTTCTTTCTTTCTTTTCCTCTTAACATATTTGTTAGTTTTATTTTCATTGCTTTATTTCCCACTTTGCGCCTGGCTTTAGTTTTGTTTTCCAGTCTGTGCTTTAGTTAGTTTTGTGCTAGTAAATATAAATTTGGTTTCCTTTGCTCCTGGCTCAGTCTATTCTACTTTATTTTTGTTGAACTGTTTTGATTTTGATTATGGCTGTATATGTATATATGTATATTCAGTCACACTTTTTGTTATTGTTATAAACCTCTGCCTCTACATTGGGCTTTTGTAGTTCTGTGGAGTTTTCTTTCTTCTTTTCCTTTTTTGTTTCTTCTTCTGTTATTTTTTTCTCTTGTAATTTTAATTTTTAGTTTTTTAAACCTATGATATTTTTTTCTACATTTACTCCTTTGTTTGCCTTTCCTACTGTTCTTTTCCCCTTGCAGTTAATCTTTAATGCATATAAATCTCCTTCATCTACCCCTATTTAACTTTGCGTATCTATTCTTTCTTTCCTTTCTTCTCAACATATTTGTTAGTTTTGTTTTCATTGCTTTATTCCCCAGTTGGCACCTTCTTTAGCTTTGTTTTCCATTTTGTGCTTTAGTTAGTTTTGTTCTTAACAGGTGAATATAATTTTTGGTTTCTTTTGTTCACTGGGTCAATCTATTGTACTTTTTTTTGGACTGTTTTGACTTTGCTTATAGGTGTATATGTATATGTGTATATTCCATTACTTTATTATTATTTGCCTGATTTTGTAACTGCCATTTGTCTGGGGTTCATCTTTGGTTTCTTGTTTTTGTATATTTGTTTTAATCTCATTTAATGCCATAACAAACCACTTGTGGAATGTTCACTCCTGACCAGAGATCAAGCCCTGAGCCTTTGGAATGGGAGCATTAACTCCACAATCCTAGACTACCAGAGAACTAAGCCTAGGGAGTATAAAATAGTGAGAACTCACAGAAAGGCAACCACTTGAATATAAGACATCGTATCACCCAACCACCAGTAGTAACCTGTGCAAGATGCCTCATCTAAACAACAAACAAAACAAAAATACAAACCAAATCATCAGCAGACAGGATTACCACCTCACTCAGCCTTGCCCATCAGAGGAAAAACAAACAAGCAAACAAAAACTCAGCACAAATCTCACCCTATACAAAGCTTACATAAACCACTGGACCAACCTTAGAAGGGCAGAAACCAAAAGGAAGAAAGAATTCAACCTTGAAGACTGGGAAAAGGAGACCTCAAACACAATAATTTAAAAAAATAATGAAAAGTCAGAGAAATACTACACAAATGAAGGAACAAACTAGAAACACAGAAGTCCAAATAAATGAGAAGGAAATAGGCAAACTACCTGAAAAAGAATTCAGAATAATGATAGTAAAGATGATCAAAAAGCTTGAGGACAAAATGGAGAAAATGCAAGAATCAATTAAGAAAGACTTAGAAGAATTAAAGAATAAACATGCAGACACAAACAACACAAAATTAAAAACACTCTAGAAGGAATCAGTAGCAGAATACCTGAAGCAGAAGAACAAATCAGTGAGCTGGAAGATAAAATGGTAGAAATAACTCTTGATGGGCAGAATAAAATAAAAAGAATGATAAGTACTGAGGATAGTCTCAGAGACCTCTCAGACAATATCAAACACACCAACATTCGAATTATAGGGGTCCCAGAAGAAGAAGAGAAAAAGAAAGGGTATGAGAAAATTTTTGAAGAGATTATAGTTGAAAATTTCCCCAACATGGAAAAGGAAATAGTCAATCAAGTCCAAGAAGCACAAAGAGTCCCATACAGGACACACCCAAGGAGAAACATGCCAAGACACATACTAATCAAACTAACAAAACTAAACACAAAGAAAGAATATTAAAAGCAGCAAGGGAAAAGCAACAAGTAACATACAAGGGAAACCCCATATGCTTAACAGTTGACCTTTCAGCAGAAACTCTGCAGGCCAGAAGGGAATGGCAGGATATATTTAAAGTACTGAAAGGGAAAATTCTACAACCAAGACTACTATACGTGGCAAAGATCTCATTCAAAATTGATGGAGAAATAAAAAGCTTTTCAGACAAGCAAAAGTTAAGAGAATTCAGTACCACCAAACCAGTTTTACAACAAATGTTAAAGGGATTTATATAGTCAAGAAATACAAAAGAAGAAAAAAGATCTACAAAATCAACCCCAAACAATTAAGAAAATGGCAATAGGAACATATATAGCAATAATTAAATGTAAATGAATTAAATGCTCCAACCCAAAGACACGGACTGGCTGAATGGATACAAAAACAAGACCCATATATATGACGTAAACAAGAAACCCACTTCAGACCTAAAGACAAATATAGACTGATAGTGAGAGGATGGAAAAATATATTCCTTGCAAATGGGAAGCAAAAGAAAGCTGGAGTAGAAATTCTCATGGCAGACAAAATAGACCTTAAAATAAAGAATTTTACAAGAAATAAGGAAGAACACTACATAATGATCAAGGGATCAATCCAAGAGGAAGACATAACAATTGTAAATATCTATGCATCCAACATAGGAGCACCTCAATACATAAGATAAACACTGCTGCTGCTGCTGCTGCTGCTAAGTCGCTTCAGTTGTGTCTGACTCTGTGCGACCCCATAGACGGCAGCCCACCAGGCTCCCCCGTCCCTGGGATTCTCCAGGCAAGAACACTGGAGTGGGTTGCCATTTCCTTCTCCAAGACAAACACTAACAGACATAAAAGGAGAAATTGACCATAACATAATAATAGTAGGAGGCTTTAACACCCCACTCACACCAACAGACAGATCATCAAAGCAGAAAATTAATAAGGAAACACAGTCTTAAATGATACATTAAATGAGATGGATCTCATTGATATCTCCAGGACATTCCATCCAAATTCAGAAGAATACACCTTCTTCTCAAGTGCACATGAAACATTCTCCAGGATAGACCACATCTTGGGTCACAAATCAAACCTCAGTAAATTTAAGAAAATTGAAATCATATCAAGTATCTTCTCCGACCACAACACTATGAGACTAGATATCAATTATAAGAAAAAAAACTGTAAGAAACACAAAAGCATGGAAATTAAACAACATGTTTCTAAATAACCAACAGGTTACTGAAGAAATCAAAAGGGAAATAAAAAACTTTCTAGGGACAAATGGCAATGAAAACACAACAAACTGAAAACCTATGGGATACAGCAAAAGCAGTCCTAAGAGGGAAGTTGATAGCAATACAATCCTACCTCAAGAAACAAGAAAAATATTGAATAGATAACCTGACTTTACACCTAAAGCAACTGGAGAAAGAAGAACAAAAAGCCCCTCAAAATTAGTAGAAGGAAAGAAATCATAAAGATCTGAGCAGAAATAAATGAAAAAGAAATGAAAGAAACAATAGTAAAGATTAATAAAACTAAAATCTGGTCCTTTGAGAAGATAAACAAAACTGAAAAACCATTAGCCAGACTCATCAAGAAAGGAAGAGAAAAGAATCAAATCAATAAAATTAGAAATGAAAAAGGAGAGGTTACAACAGACCATGCAGAAGTACAATGGTTTATGAGACTATTATGAACAACTATATGGCAATAAAATGGATAACCTGGAAGAAATGGACAGATTCTTAGAAAAGTTCAATCTTCCAAGACTGAACAAGGAAGAAATAAAAATCATGAACAACCCAATTACAAGTGCTGAAATTGAAGTTGTGATAAAAAAAATCTCTTAAAAAACCAAAAGCCCAGGACCAGATGGCTTCATAGGAGAATTCTGTCAAACATTAGAGAAGAGCTAATGCCTATCCTTCTAAAACTCTTTCAAAAAATTGCAGAAGAAGGAACACTTTCAAATTCATTCTACAAGGCCACCATCAACCTGATACCAAAACTAGACAAAGATAACACACACAAAAAGAAAACTACAGACTGGTAGCACTGATGAACATAGATGCAAAAATCTTCAACAAAATTCTAGCAAACAGAATTCAGCAACACGTCAAAAAGCTCATACATCATGATCAAGTTGGGTTTCTTCCAAGAATGCAAGTATTCTTCAATATATGTAAATCAATCAATGTGATGCACCATATTAACAGATTGAAAGATAAAAATCATATGATTGTCTCAATAGATGCAGAAAAAGCCTTTGACAAAATTCAGCACCCATTTATGATTAAACTCTTCCAAAAATGGGCACAGAAGGAACCTACCTCAACATAGTAAAGGCCATATATGATAAGCCTACAGCAAACATTATTCTCAATGGTGAAAAACTGAAAGCATTCCCCTACGATCAGGAACAAGACACGGGTGACCACTTTCACTACTATTATTCAACATAGTTCTGGAAGTCCTAGCTACAGCAATCAGAGAAGAAAAAGAAATAAAAGGAATCTAGATCAGAAAAGAAGAAGTAAAGCTCTCACTGTATGCAGATGATATGATACTGTACATAGGAAACCCTAAAGATAGTATCAGAAAATTACTAGAGCTCATCAGTGAATCTAGCAAAGTTGCAGGATACAAATCAATACACAGAAATCACTTGCATTTCTATATACTAACAATGAAAAATCAGAAAAAAATCAGAAAGAAAAATTAAGGAATCAATCCCATTCACCATTGCAACAAAAAGAATTAAATATCTAGGAATAAACTTACCTAAGGAGACAAAAGAACTGTACACAGAAAACTATAAGACACTAATGAAAGGCAGAGGAACCAGAGATCAAATTGCCAAAATCTGCTGGATCATTGAAAAAGCAAGAGAGTTCCAGAAAAACATCTATTTCTGCTTTATTGACTATGCCAAAGCCTTTGACTGTGTGGATTACAAGAAACTGTGGAAAATTCTGAAAGAGATGGGAATACCAGACCACCTGCCTCTTGAGAAACCTGTATGCAGGTCAGGAAGCAACAGTTAGAACTGGACATGGAACAACAGACTGGTTCCAAATAGGAAAAGGAGTACGTCAAGGCTGTATACTGTCACCCTGCTTATTTAACTTCTGTGAAGAGTACATCATGAGAAACACTGGGCTGGAAGAAGCACAAGCGGGAATCAAGATTGCAAGAAGAAATATCAATAACCTCAGATATGCAGATGACACCACCCTTATGGCAGAAAGTGAAGAGGAACTAAAAACCTCTTGATGAAAGTGAAAGAGGAGAGTGAAAAAGTTGGCTTAAAGCTCAACATTCAGAAAACGAAGATCATGGCATCCGGTCCCATCACTTCATGGCAAATAGATGGGGAAACAGTGGAAACAGTGTCAGACTTTATTTTTTGGGGCTCCAAAATCACTGCAGATGGTGATGCAGCCATGAAGTTAAAAGACGCTTACTCCTTGGAAGGAAAGTTATGACCAACCTAGATAGCATATTCAAAAGCAGAGACATTACTTTGCCAAAAAAGGTCCATCTAGTCAAGGCTATGGTTTTTCCAGTGGTCATGCATGGATGTGAAAGTTGGACTGTGAAGAAAGCTGAGCACCAAAGAATTGATGCTTTTGAACTGTGGTGTTGGAGAAAACTCTTGACAGTCCCTTGGACTGCAAGGAGATCCAACCAGTCCATTCTAAAGGAAATCAGTCCTGGGATTTCTTTGGAAGGAATGATGCTGAAGCTGAAACTCCAGTACTTTGGCCACCTCATGTGAAGAGCTGACTCATTGGAAAAGATTCTGATGCCGGGAGGGATTGGGGGCAGGAGGAAAAGGGGATGGCAGAGGATGAGATGGCTGGATGGCATCACTGACTCGATGGACGTGAGTTTGAGTGAACTCTGGGAGTTGGTGATGGACAGGGAGGCCTGACGTGCTGCAATTCATGGGGTCGCAAAGAGTCGGACGTGACTGAGCGACTGAACTGAACTGAACTGAACTCAATGAAAGAAATCAAAGATGACATAAACAGATGGAAAGATATTCCATGTTTCTGGGTAGGAAGAATCAAGATTGTGAAAATGACTATACTACCAAACGCAGTCTACAGATTCAATGAGATCCCTATCAAACTACCAGTGACATTTTTCACAGAACTAGAACAAAAAAATTCACAATTCATATGGAAACACAAAAGACCCCAAACATCTAAAGCAGTTTTGAGAAAGAAGAATGGAGCTGGAGGAATCAACCTTCCTAACTTCAGATTATACTACAAAGTTACAGTCATCAAGACAGTATGGTACTGGCACAAAACCAGAAATATAGACCAATGGGACAAGATAGAAAGCCCCAAAATAAACCAGTGCACCTATGGGTACCTTATTTTTTACAAAAGAGGCAAGAATATACAATGGGGCAAAGGCAGCCTCTTCAATAAATGGTGCTGGGAAAACTGGACAGTAACATGTAAAAGAATGAAATTAAAACGCTTCCTAACACCATAAACAAAGATAAACTCAAAATGGATTAAAGACCTAAATGTAAGACCAGAAACTATAAAACTCTTAGAGGAAAACATAAGCAAAACACTCAATGACATAAATCAAAGCAAAATCCTCTATGACCCACCTCCTAGAGCAATGGAAATAAAAACAAAAGTAAACAAGTGGGACCTAATTAAACTTAAAAGCTTTTGAACAGCAAAGGAAACTATAAGCAAGGTAAAAAGACAACCCTCAGAATGGGAGAAAATAAAAGCAAATGAAACAACTAACAAAGGATTAATTTCCAACATATATAAGCAGCTCATACAACTCAAAACCAGAAAAATAAACAACCCAGTCAAAAAGTGGGGAAAAGACTTAAACAGATACTTCTCCAAAGAAGACATACAGATGGCTAATAAACACATGAAAAGATGCTCAACATCATTCATTATTCAGTTCAGTTCAGTTGCTCAGTTGTGTCCAACTCTTTGCAATCCCATGAATTGCAGCAAGCCAGGCCTCCCTGTCCATCACCAACTCCCGGAGTTCACTCAAACTTATTCCATCGAGTCGGTGGTGCCATCCAGCCATCTCATCCTCTGTCATCCCTTTCTCCTCTTGCCCCCAATCCCTCCCAGCATCAGAGTCTTTTCCAGTGAGTCAGCTCTTCGCATCAGGTGGCCAAAGTACTGGAGTTTCAGCTTCAGCATCATTCCTTCCAAAGAAATCCCAGGACTGATTTCCTTTAGAATGGACTGGTTGGATCTCCTTGCAGTCCAAGGGACTCTCAGAGTCTTCTCCAAGCACCACAGTTCGAAAGCATCAATTCTTTGGTGCTCAGCTTTCTTACAGTCCAACTTTCACATCCATGCATGACCACTGGAAAAACCATTGCCTTGACTAGATGGACCTTTTTTGGCAAAGTAATGTCTCTGCTTTTGAATATGCTATCTAGGTTTCTCATAACTGTCCTTCCAAGGAGTAAGCATCTTTTAACTTCATGGCTGCAATCACCATCTGCAGTGATTTTGGAGCCCCCCAAAATAAAGTCTGACACTGTTTCCCCATCTATTTGCCATGAAGTGATGGGACCAGATGCCATGATCTTCATTTTCTGAATGTTGAGCTTTAAGCCAACTTTTTCACTCTCCTCATTATTAGAGAAATGCAAATCAAAACTACAATGAGATACCACCTCACACCAGTCAGAATGGCCATCATGGAAAAGCCTACAAACAATAAATGCTGGAGAGGGTATGAAGAAAGGGAATTCTCTTGCACTGTTGGTGGGAATAGAATTGATACAGCCACTAAGACAGTATGGAGATTCCTTAAAAAACCATGAATAAAACCATCATATGACCCAGCAATCCCACTCCTAGCTATATACCCTGAGAAAACCAAAGTTGAAAAAGGCACATGTATCCCATTGTTCATTGCAGTACTATTTACAATAGCTCGAATATACAAGCAACCTAGACGTCCATTGGCAGAAGAATGGATAAAGATGTTGTGATACATATACACAATGGAATGTTAATCATCCATTAAAAAGGAACACAGTTGAGTTAGTTCTGATGAGGTGGATGAACCTAGAACCTATTATACAGAGTGAAGTGAGTCAGAAAGAGAAAGATAAATATCATATTCTAACACATATATATGGAATCTAGAAGAATGGTACTGAAGAACTCATTTACAGGGAAGCAATGGAGAGACATATGAACCTGGGGAGAGGGGAGGAAAGGGTGAGATGTATGGAAAGAGTAACATGGAAACTTACATTACCATATGTAAAGTAGATAGCCAACAGGAATTTGCTGTATGGCTCAGGAAACTCAAACAGGGGCTCTGGATCAACCTAGAGGGGTGGGAGATGGGAGAGAGGTTCAAAAAGGAGGGGATATATGTATACCTATGGCTGATTCATGTTGAGGTTTGACTGAAAACAGCAAAATTCTGTAAAGCAATTATCCTTCAATAAAAAAATAAATTAAAAAAAGTGAATAAATGGAATCTACTATTCAATCAAAGGGCTACAACATCATTTTGTTGTCATTGAATAAGAAATATGCCTCGTTAAGATGGCTTTCATTGGAGGAGAAAATCTATATAATAGGAGGCAGACATGGGCAGCTAATACAGGAGCAGGGTGTGATGTTCACTATTCAAGTACAGAGCATCTGGATGGGGCACCAATTATCATACGATGCCTATTTTACTAAATGTTGATGCCTTCTTCTCTGGTCTCTCTAGTTAGTGCTAGAAGCATTTACTAGTTATTCTTTGATAATGGTTACTTAAAAAAATCTGTATTAATGCTTTTCAGACATTTTCATGGATATACCTCTAATGTCATAGAGTAAGAGTGGATACTGTGAAGCAATGAAATTGTGTGCTATATCTCAAAACTCAGATAAATGTCATCTTCTACTAAAAAGATAGAAGGGAAAGAAGGAAAGAAAAGAAGACAGAAAGAAGTGAAAGAAAAGTACCAGTCTTTTAAAATATTTTTTAAAAGACTTATTTATTTTATTTTATTTTTGGCTGTGCGGGGTCTCAGTTCCTGTGGACAGGCTTTGTCCGGTTGTGGCAAGCTGGGACTACTCTTCATTTGTATTGCGTGGGCTTCTCGTTGTGGTGGCTTCTCACGGTACCAAGCATGGGCTCTAGGTGCACATGCATCAGTAGCCATGACACTCAGGCTCTAGAGCTCAGGCTCAGCAGTTATGGCGCATGGCTTAGTTCCCCCATGGCAGACGGGATCACAGTGAAAATCGCTCAGTCATGTCTGACTCTCTGCGACCCCATGGACTATACAGTCCATGGAATTCTCCAGGCCAGAATACTGGAGTGGGTAGCCTTTCCCTGGTAGAAGGCAATGGCACCCCACTCCAGTACTCTTGCCTGGAAAATCCCATGGACGGAGGAGCCTAGTAGGCTGCAGTCCATGGGGTCGTGAAGAGTTGGACACGACTGAAGCGACTTAGCAGCAGCAGCAGCAGCCTTTCCCTTCTCCAGCAGATCTTCCCAGTCCAGGGATCATACCCAGGTCTCTTGCATTGCAGGCTGATTCTTTACCAGCTGAGCCACAGGGGAAGCCTGTGGCTTAATCACTGGACCATCAAGGAGGCCTAAGTACCAGTCTTAAAAATCCAAATGCTGGCATGATCTAGAAAACACTTAACTAGTATACTTATTATTATTATAGAATTGGTCATTGAATATTTTGATTTGCATGAATGCTTTATGTCCCTGTTTTTTTTTAATTAAAAATTCATACACAAATGAAAACAGAAAGGAAAAAAAAAAACTTGTCAATACCTGTTTTTGTCTTCTATTTTTCCATTCTGTTTTTTGTTTTTGGGCTGCACCATGAGGCTTGTGGGATCTTAATTCCCTTATCAGGGATTGAACCTGAACCCCTGCAATGAAAGCTTAGAGTCTTAATCACTGGACCACCAGGGAAGTCCCACTAAGATCACTTTTGCCCATTCAGAAAAAGTATTTAGGTTTTCAGTAATAGCAAAAAAGAAAAATATATTTTTTATTAACTTGAGGAAATGTTTCTTGTACTGTAACTTAAGAAGCATATGCAGATTGCTCTCTGGGTGTTGGGGATGTGATGATTACCAACCAATAGATGGAATATTTATGTCCTCCACCCATCTCAAATTTATGTGTTAAAAGTCTAACCCCCAATATGATGATAGCAGGTGATGCCTTTGGGAGGCGATTAGGTTGTGAGGGTGGAGCCCTCATGAATGGGATTGTTGTTCAGTTGCTAAATCTTGTCTGATTCTTTGCTGCCCCATGAACTGCAGCATGCCAGGCTTCCCTGTCCTTCACTATCTCCCAAAATTTGCTCAAACTCATGTCCATTGAGTTGGTGAGGCCATCCAACTATTTCTTCCTCTGTTGCCCCCTTCTCCTCCTGCTCTCAATCTTTCCCAGCATCAGGGTCTTTTCCAGTGAGTCAGCTCTTTGCATCAGGTGGCCAAAGTATTGGAGCTTCAGCTTCAGTATCAGTCCTTCCAGTGAACTTTCAGGGTTGATTTCCTCTAGGATTGACTGGTTTGATTTCCTTGCAGTCCAAGGGATTCTCAAGAGTCCTCTCTAACACCACAGTTCGGAAGCGTCAATTCTTCGGCACTCAGCCTTCTTTACGGTCCAACTCTGACATCCATACTTGACTATTTGAAAAACCATAGCTTTGGATTTTGTTGTTAAAGTGATGTCTCTGCTTAGTGTCCTTTAAAAGAAATCCCAGAGAGCTCCCTTGCCCTTTCAGCCATGTGAGGATACAGGGAAAAGACAGCTGTCTGTGAGCTAGGATAGGAGTCGTCACTAGACCCAGAATCTGTAGGCGCCCTGACCTTGGATTCCCCAACCTCCAGAACTGTGAGAAATAAGCTTCTAATGTTTATAAGTCCATGGTATTTTGTTACAGCAGCTCAGATGGGCTAAGTCATTTACTCATTCGGCACAGGCGGCAGGAGGTTGGTATCTTTGAGCAGATAAGCCTGTAGCCCTCCTGATGCTGTAGGACTGATGCTGAAGCTGAAGCTCCAAAACTTTGGCCACCTGATGCAAAGAACTGACCCATTGGAAAAGACCCTGATGCTGGGAAAGATTTGCCTCCCACAAAGCACCATTGTCAACTTTCTGGAAACCCAGACCTGGCATGAGGTCCAGGTGGTTCCTGGCACCAGACACAGAAAGGAATGTCTCTGGATGTTTGATAACATCTGACTTCAGGAAATACCGCTGCACTAAGCTTGTAGTAACAAGATTTCATTGCCCTGCTTATAAAGGATGTGATTCAAACATAGAAAACATACTTATGGTTACCAAAGGGGAAGGGAAGGTGGAGGGATACATTAGGAGTAGGGATTTGCAAATATATACACTGCTGCTGCTGCTGCTGCTAAGCCGCTTCAGTCGTGTCCGACTCTGTGTGACCCCATAGATGGCAGCCCACCAGGCTCCCCCGTCCCTGGGATTCTCCAGGCAAGAACACTGGAGTGGGTTGCCATTTCCTTCTCCAATGCATGAAAGTGAAAAGTGAAAGTCAAGTCGCTCAGTCGTGTCCATGGGACTCTTCACGACCCCATGGACTGCAGCCTACCAGGCTCCTCCGTCCATGGGATTTTCCAGGCAAGAGTACTGGATTGGGATGCTATTGCCTTCTCCCAAGTATATACTACTGTATATCAAATAAACAACAAGGATCTACTGTAGAGCATAGTAACTGTATTCAGTATCTTGTAACAACCTATAATGGAAAAGGATCTGAAGAAAATATGTAAAAAAAACTGAATTACTTTGCTGTACACCTGAAACTAACACGGCATTGTAAATCTCCGTACTTCAAAAAAAAAAAAAAAAATGCGCTGAGTGGTTAAGACTCCTCATTTCCACTGTAAGTAGTGAGGGTTTGATCCCTGGTTAGGGAACTAAGATCCTGCATGCCACATGGTGGAGCTAAAAAATTAAAAGAAAAAAAAAAAAGGAGCCCTGGGTGTTTTTCCACTCGTTGACTGGCTGACAATCTCTTTCTTGTCACCCAAGGGTGGAGGGAAAGCCCATTACTCCCTGATCTGTTGCGGGAGCTGAGTAAGCGTGGCTATTGGTGGTGACTGGACATAATTTATGATCCCCACAGCATGACATTCTCAAGAGGATAACATGTAGAGATGTAAGGTTTTAATTTGGGGACCCTGAGTCTGGCCAATGTACCCATCCTTGGGGCCCAGGAACTTCCAATGTCCCACTTCCTGTGTACAGAAAGATGACATTTCAGAGGGGCTGTGCATAGGATAGGACTTTTATGTACATTCTATGCTGACAGCACTCTGGCTCAGTTGGTAAGGAATCCACCTGCAATGTAGGAGACCCAGGTTCAATCCTTTTGTTGGGAAGATCCCCTGGAGTAGGAAATGGCTACCCACTCCAGTATTTTTGCCTGGAGAATTCTATAGGCAGAGGAGCATGGCAGGCTACAGTCCATGGAATCTCAAAGAGTCAGACACAACTGAGAGGCTAAAGCACTAATTACCATACAGTCTACAAGCCCTCTTCATGCACCATGATTGGAAGATGTAGACACTTGGGGAGCTAATAGTCCAGTGTGGGAGTTGACCTCCAAAAGATAGTTTAATGAAAGAAAGAAAGAGATTGCAACCTGTTTGTGGGGATGTGATGTACCTTATTTACTTGGGGAGGTCAAAGAACAAGTTTAGGCAGAGATAAGGCTTGACCCCAATCTCAAGGGATAAGTAAGCATAAAATAGGCAGGGGAGATCCTTAGGAGGAAGGTCACTATAGAACAGTGGTTCTCATCAGTGGGTAACACCCCCTCCCTGACCCTCCCCAGACATTAGGCAATGCTTAGAGACATTTATGGTTGTTGGAACTTGGCGGGGTTGGGGAGGGGCACCTAGTAGGTAGAGGCCAGGGCTGCTGCTAACATCTTATACTGCCAGGACAGCCCCTATGGCTGTCTGGCCCCAAATGTCAATTGTGCCAAGCCTGAAAAACCCTGCACCAGGGGAAAGGATAAGCATCTTTAAAGGACTTGGAGTATCAGGGAGCATAAGTAGGGGGAAAACAGGTGCAGGCTTATCTAGAAGTGGGAGAAGTAAGAAGGGACTTCTGATGTGTTTTTCCCAATACCACCACGCGGTTTTCCGGTCTTCAGCAGACTTTGACTGAGTGTCCTACAAATTTAATTCAGTTCTTACACCGTGTTCCTGGAGACAGCGCCAAATCCCACAAGTTAAGGGCTCAGTCTCATGAGAGACTTCACACTTCACACACCCTGCTTCACACAGCAATCACAAGTCCACGTTGTCACTTGAACATCTCATGAACTGGCTATAAATTGGAGGTTCCCTGGCCCCTCCCTCACGTTCAATTAATTTGCTAGAGTGGCTCACAGGACTCAGAAAACATTTACTGTTTTTACCAGTATGTTTATTTTTTATTGAGGTGTAGTTGATTTACAATATTATATACGTTTCAGGTGTGGGCTTCCCTAATAACTCAGCAGTGAAGAATCTGCCTGCAGTGCAGGAGCTGCATGAGATGGGGAGTTTGATCCCTGGGTCGGGAAGTTCCCCTGGAGGAGGGCGTAGCACCCACCTCCAGTATTCTTGCCTGGAGAATCCCATGGACAGAGGAGCCTTGGGACGTGGGGGAGGTGGGGAGGATACAGACACGACTGAAGCAACTTAGCATGCATGCATGTTTCAGGTGTGCAACAGAGAGATTCACATTTTTTGAAGTTTATGAACATAAATTTTCCTGGTCCAGTGGCTAAGACTCCACAATCCCAATACAGGGGGCCCAGGTTTGATCCCTGGTGAGGGAACTAGATCCCACATGCCACAACTTAGAGTTTGGAGTTTCCTTGCCCCAACTAAAGAGCTCTCATGCCTCAACAAAGATGGAAGATCCTGTGTGCTGTGACTAAGACCCAGTGCAGCCAAATAAATAAATAAATAAGCAAAAATAAATGTTAAAAAAAATCCTCAAAAGAAAAAAAGATACAGATGAACATCTAGGTGAAGAAGTACATAGAGCAAGGTTTGAAACAATCCTGATCTTGCAACCAGGAAACTCTTCAAATCTCATTGTCCAAGAGTTTTTATGAAGTTTAATTTTCAGCCCCCTTCCACTTCCCTTCCCAGAGGTCAGTGGGTGGGGCTGAAGGTTCCAGCCATTTAACTACTTGGTCTTTCAGGCAACGAAACCCCACTCCAAGGCTATCTAGGGTGCCTCCTTTAAAACATGCTCCTTAGGAATAACAAAAGCCATCCCTATGACTCAGGAAATTCCAAAGGTTTTAGGAGCTTTGTGCTAGAACTGGGGACAAACACCAAATATATTTCTTATTATACCACAGAACCAAACTTAAGAAGGGTTTTATCTATCAAGACCAAAATATTGAGGGACTGCCCTGGTGGTCCACTGCTTAAGAATCTGCCTGTCAATGCAGGAGACAATGGTTTGATTCCTGGTCCAGAAAGATTCCACATGCAGGCAACTAAGCCTGCTTCCCACAACTACTGAAGCCCTCACTCTAGGACCCGTGCTCCACACTAAGAGAAGCCACAGCAGTGAGAATCCTACCCACTGCAACTAGAAAAAGCTGGTGCTAAGCCCTTATGCAGCAGTGAAGATCCAGCACAGCCAAAAGTAAATTAATTATTTAATTAATAAAAAGAATACTGAACTTTAAGCTGGGGCATTAAGAAGCACCAAATGAATTATTAAAAAATTAATATATGCTCTTTAATAGACAATGCTAAAGGAGTGTTTGAATAATCTCATGACTGGGATTCTATGCCATTTATATCTTTCCTAAGTATCATGTTGTAGACGCATATACAGACATTGTATTTTGTCACAAATGTTATTTTCATAATAAAATATTATTTATTTTAATTTAGTCAAGAAGAGTTAATCATAAGATGAAAACCGCAAAAGAACTATGAAAAAAGGTGTGTGATTATTTTATCAGATCCTTGGGAAGAGGAAAGCCTTTTTGAGCTTAACAGCAAGAAGAAAACCTGTAAAGGAGAATGCCCTTGGGTTTTAGTACATAAAAATTCAAAACAGTGTTTAGAAAAATTACAAAGAAACAAAGAGAACCCTGGTAAACATAAAAATAATGGAAGAAATTGTGAAGAAAATGGTTGATTTTACTACACTATTCTTCAAGTATCTGTGAATCAAATATGTGTTCAAAAAATGAAGAGGCAGCAGGCACTGTGGGAAAAACACTTTAATATCAAAAACAGTCTTGCAATTCAATAGGAAAACCTCAATAATACCCGCATATGAAAAATCAGCCAAAGGACATAGATTCGTGGTGTGTACCTAAATAGGTAACAACCATAATAAAACAGTTTAACCCTTCTATTAAAGTTCCTGCATTAACCAGATATCCTTAGGAGATAACCTTCCCTCTTAATCTCATCATGAGTCGTAACTTCTTAGGAGATAACCTTCTTTCTTAACCTTGTAAGGGGTCAGGGGACCCATGACCCACTGCTTCCTTTGTGTGTGTGTAGATCTGGATTGTGTAAACTGTCAATAACGTGTAATTTCCTGTATGGCCCTCTGTCTCAAAAACCTACTTATCTGTGCTTTGACCTCTTATGGGTAGAACAGTCCTTAGAGCTTTTTGAAAGGCTGTCTCTCAGATTTATAAACCTCTGGTTAGCTCAAATAAAATCTTCCATTTATTTCTTAGATGAACTGATTAATATTTGTTGACAAGCTTAAGCAGTCATGGTGGCTTCCCTGCTGGCTCAGAGATTAAAGCATCTGCCTGGAATGCAGGAGACCAGGTTTGATCCCTGGGTCGGGAAGATCCCCTGGAGAAGGAAATGGCAACCCACTCCAGTACTCTTGCCTGGAGAATCCCATGGAGGGAGGAGCCTGGTAGGCTGCAGTCCATGGGATATAAAGAGTCTGACATGACTGAGTGACTTCACTTTCACTTTCACTGCTTAAGCAGTCAAAGGCAGCATCAGTTCAGTTCAGTCCAGTCACTCAGTTGTGTCCAACTCTTTGCAATCCCATGAATCGCAGAACGCCAGGCCTCCCTTTCCATCACCAACTCCCTGAGTCCACTCAAACTCACATCCATCGAGTTGGTGATGCCATCCAACCATCTCATCCTCTGTCATCCCCTTCTCCTCCTGCCCCCAATCCCTCCCAGCATCAGGGTCTTTTCCAATGAGTCAACTCTTCACATGAGGTGGCCAAAGTATTGGAGTTTCAGCTTTAGCATCAGTCCTTTCAATGAACACCCAGGACTGATCTCCTTTAGGATGGACTGGTTGGACCTCCTTGCAGTCCAAGGGACTCTCAAGAGTCTTCTCCAACACCACAGTTCAAAAGCATCAATTCTTCGGAACTCAGCTTTCTTCACAGTCCAACTCTCACGTCCATACATGACCACTGGGAAAACCATAGCCTTGACTAGATGGACCTTTGTTGGCAAAGTAATATCTCTGCTTTTTAATATGCTATCTAGGTTGGTCATAACTTTCCTTCCAAGGAGTAAGTGTCTTTTAATTTCATGGCTACAATCACCATCTACAGTGATTTTGGAGCCCCCCCAAAAATAAAGTCTGACACTGTTTCCCCATCTATTTCCCATGAAGTGATGGGACCAGATGCCATGATCTTTGCTTTCTGAATGTTGAGCTTTAAGCCAACTTTTTCACTCTCCTCTTTCTCTTTCATCAAGAGGCTTTTGAGTTCCTCTTCACTTTCTGCCATAAGAGTGGTGTCATCTGCATATCGGAAGTTATTGATATTTCTCCTAGCATTCTTGATTCCAGCTTGTGCTTCTTCCAGCCCAGCATTTCTCATGATGTACTCTGCACAGAGGTTAAATAAGCAGGGTGACAATACACAGCCTTGACATACTCCTTTTCCTATTTGGAACCAGTCTGTTGTTCCATGTCCAGTTCTAACTGTTGCTTCCTGAACTGCATATAGGTTTCTCAAGAGGCAGGTCAGGTGGTCTGGTATTCCCATCTCTTTCAGAATTTTCCACAGTTTAATGTTATTCACACAGTCAAAGGCTTTGGCATAGTCAATAAAACAGAAATAGATGTTTTTCTGGAACTCTCTTGCGTTTTCGATGATGCAGCGGATGTTGGCAATTTGATCTCTGGTTCCTCTGCCTTTTCTAAAACCAGCTTGAACATCTGGAAGTTCATGGTTCACCTATCACTGAAGCCTGGCTTAGAGAATTTTGAGCATTACTTTACTAGTGTGTCAGACGAGTGCAATTGTGTGGTAGTTTGAGCATTCTTTGGCATTGCCTTTCTTTGGGATTGGAATGAAAACTGACCTTTTCCAGTCCTGTGGCCACTGTTGAGTTTTCCAAATTTGCTGGCATATTGAGTGCAGCACTTTCACAGCATCATCTTTCAGGATTTGAAATAGCTCCACTGGAATTCCATCACCTCCACTAGCTTTGTTCACAGTAATGCTTCCTTCAGCCCACTTAACTTCCCATTCCAGGATGTCTGGCTCTAGGTGAGTGATCACACCATCGTGACTATCTGGGTCTTGAAGATCTTTTTTGTACAGTTCTCCTGTGTATTCTTGCCACCTCTTCTTAATATCTTCGGCTTCTGTTAGGTCCATACCATTTCTGTCCTTTATCGAGCCCATCTTTGCATGAAATGTTTCCTTGGTATCTCTAATTTTCTTGAAGAGATCTCTAGTCTTTCCCATTCTGTTGTTTTCCTCTATTTCTTTGCATTGATTGCTGAGGAAGGCTTTCTTATCTCTCCTTGCTATTCTTTGGAACTCTGCATTCAGATGCTTATATCTTTCCTTTTCTCCTTTGCTTTTCACTTCTCTTCTTTTCACAGCTATTTGTAAGGCTTCCTCAGACAGCCATTTTGCTTTTTTGCATTTCTTTTCCATGGGGATGGTCTTGATCCCTGTCTCCTGTACAATGTCACCAACCTCCAACCATAGTTCATCAGGCAGTCTGTCTATCAGATCTAGTCCCTTAAATCTATTTCTCACTTCCACTGTATAATCACAAGGGATTTGATTTAGATCATACCTGAATGGTCAAGTGGTTTTCCCTACTTTCTTCAATTTAAGTCTGAATTTGGCAATAAGGACTCCCAGGCATGGAGGCCTTTTTCTTTTGTCCCCTGTATCTTAAAGGCAATATTCCCACGTCTGTGACCTTCCCTTAGTTCCAAAGGGCATATTCCAACAGCTGCTAATTAAAGGAGGAGCAGCCAAGAAACCACCTGAGGCAAGATTCAGGGGACGAGAGAAGCTCATCAAGATGAGGAGACTGAGACTTTCCTGGTGGCACAGCGGAGAAGAATCCCCCATGCAATGCAGGGGCGAAGTGCTGGATCCCTGGTCTGGGAGGATTCCACATGCAGTGGAGCAACTAAGCCCGAGCACTGAAACTGCTGAAGCCCGAGAGTTCTAGGGCCAGCCAGCCACAAGCCCAGAGCCTGCGTGCCGCAACTACTGAAGCCCGTGCGCCTAGAGCCTGTGTTCAGCAGCAGGAGAAGCCCACGGATTGCAAAGAGGAGTAGCATCCACTCGCCACAACAAGAGAAAGCCCAGTGCAGAAAAAGAGAAAGCCACGAAGACCCAGTTCAGCCACAAATAAATAAATACATAATTTAAAAAAAAGATTAGGAGACTATCACCTGGGACCCTGCACACCCTCTAATCTTATCAGCAACCCCACTCTTGAACCATTGCCATAAAACTCCTCACCAAAGTCCCCTGAGTTGGGACGCATAGTTTTTAAGGACAGGAGCCCACTGTGCCCCTCTTTGCCTGGTAAAGCAATAAAGCTATCTGTTGATGAGTCCGAACGCCAGTTGGAAAAGAATTTCTAGACATGGAGTATTGTGGAAAGGAGTGAGTTAATTAAGAACAAAGAGCAGAGATAATACGGGTGCTTTGAGGCAGTGGGCCAACAACTCCTGACAGGCCAGGGAGAGTCGACGGTTTTTGTGGGTTAGTAGCCAGTTTTCAGAGCCTCAAGACAAAGAATGTTCCTGCTGGAAGACTGGCATTAGATGATTGGTTGGGCTTCCCTAGTGACTCAGAAGTTAAAGCATCTGCCTACAATGAAGGAGACCTGGGTTCAATCTCTGGGTTGGGAGGATCCCCTGGAGAAGGAAATGACAACCACTCCAGTATTCTTGCCTGGAAAATCCCATGGACAGAGAAGCCTGGTGGGCTATACTCCACAGGGTAGCAAAGAGTCAGATGATTGGTTAGGGTGCTATTATAGGGTGAGTACCAAGGTGGCATTTTTACCTAATTTGGAGTCAGGAAGCCTGTTAGTGATGATCAGGGAGGCTTTTGGCAACAGCTACAATGGGGCTCAGTCAGCTTCAGAGGTGACCTTTGTTCTGGGCTCTGCTTCTGTGGCCTTGGTGCAAGGCCTCACACCTGCGGCCTTGGAGCAGGACTCAACACTATCCTTTCCTACTTCATCCAAAACTCCATCTCCAAGATTCGATTTGGCAGCAGTGTTCAGAGAAGCTGAGTTTCCAGCATCATTGGTGGTGAATAGTGGGCAGGCCACTGGCTCTGTCAACAGCATGATGCACCAGGGCTGGGAGTGGCCAAGCAGCAGAGACACAGGGAGGAAACAGGACTAGAGCTGGTGCAGTTGACTTCCATGCTGCATATGGAAGCTGGCTTGCATGTGACACATCCACCCACCTCCTCTGAGAACACCTAGAAACACACAAGAGGGAAATGTCATGCTGTTTGATGGATGGTACTAGTGATGCCAAAATCTTGGCTCTCTGTGCACCGAGGCTGAACAGAAACACAGAGACAGAGATATGGAGGAAAAATAGAGAGTTGCATTCTTTTTTACCCAGGCAAAGAGGGAACAAAGTAGGCTAGCGCCTCAAGCACTGTGTTCCACTCCCTGGGAAAAAGGGAGAGGTCTTACAGTCAGTTGCTCGTGGTCAGGGAAGTACTTTAAGTATCAAGGCAGAAACAAACTTGCATTCTTCTTTCTTCTGTAAAATTTCAAAAGGGTGTCTTGCTGACAAGATTAGGGGGTGTGCAGGGTCTTAGATTGGTGCTAGTGGTGAAGAACCTGCCTGGCAATGCAGGAGACCCGGGTTGGAACCTGAGTCAGGAAGATCCCCTGGAGAAGAAAATGGCAACCCACTCCAGTATTCTTGCCTGGAGAGTCCCATGGTCAGTGGAGCCTGGTGGGCTACAGTCCATAGGGTCGCAAAGAGTTGGACACGACAGAGCACTCATGCACGCAAGGGTCCCAGGTGGGGTCCTAATCTGGAGGAGCTTCTCTATCCTTGCCTCAGGTGGTTTTGTGGCAGCTCTTCCCATGTCTAGCAACTCTTCAAATCTGCCCTTTGGAGCTCAGAGAAGGTCACGGAGGCTGGACTCTTGCATATAAGAAATGGCGGACAAAAAGGCCTCCATGCTCAGGAGCCTCACAGGGCCCTGCTTGGTTTCATTAACCACCCATTGGATGGAGGACAGGCTGAAGGTGGACCCTGCCTGCCAATCCTATTTTAGCCCAGTGTTACCTGAATCCTCATGTGATGATTAGCCCCTACCTCTGGAATAGACGGCCCAGAGTTTTCTCCTCATTATGGTTAATAAATTGCTAGATGAATGGTACCAGAGTGATCTGATGATGCTCCTGGACCTTGGGTTACACCAAATAAAGAGAAAATATTTGACATTACTGAGATTTTAACCCCGTTTGTCCCTAGGTGAGACAGTAGCTATGGGGAGACTACTGTTGAGGCAGGGAAGTTTAGCTCGAAAGATTTTTTTTTTTTAGGAAAAGGTAGAGGAGGCCATGTGTATTCACAAGGATCTTTTCCATTTAGACAGATGGAAAGCAAGCAAACTGGCTTTGAAACAGAGCAAGATACCGGCTCATATAATGAAAGAGTTCAGGGGTGTCTGGATTAGGCGACTCAGATGGGACATCAGGTTTCCATCTCACACTCTCCAGCTCTTGGTGCTGCTTTCTTCATGTTAATTCCACTCTTGGCTTTGAGGCCAGGTGTAAGAGGATGTAAAGCAGCCTTGGGTTGCAGGTTGGGAGATGGCAGTTCCTTTGACTGCTTAGCTACTATTTGGTCCATTTAAGTTGGCTTAAAGCTCAACATTCAGAAAACGAAGATTATGGCATCCAGTCCCATCACTTCATGGCAAATAGATGGGGAAACAGTGGAAACAGCGTCAGACTTTATTTTTCTGGGCTCCAAAATCACTGCACATGGTGACTGCAGCCATGAAATTAAAAGACGCTTACTCCTTGGAAGGAAAGTTATGACCAACCTAGATACCATATTCAAAAGCAGGGACATTACTTTGCCAACAAAGGTTCGTCTAGTCAAGGCTATGGTTTTTCCTGTGGTCATGTATGGATGTGAGAGTTGGACTGTGAAAAAGGCTGAGTGCCGAAGAATTGATGCTTTTGAACTGTGGTGTTGGAGAAGACTCTTGAGAGTCCCTTGGACTGCAAGGAGATCCAACCAGTCCATTCTGAAGGAGATCAGCCCTGGGATTTCTTTGGAAGGAATGATGCTAAAGCTGAAACTGCAGTACTTTGGCCACCTCATGCGAAGAGTTGACTGACTCATTGGAAAAGACTCTGATGCTGGGAGGGATTGGGGGCAGGAGGAGAAGGGAACGACAGAGGATGAGATGGCTGGATGGCATCACTGACTCAGTGGAAGTGAGTCTCTGTGAACTCCGGGAGTTGGTGATGGACAGGGAGGCCTGGCGTGCTGCGATTCATGGGGTCGCAAAGAGTCGGACATGACTGAGCTACTGATCTGATATCATTTTAATTCATTTTACAAAATAGGGCTCCATTACACTGCCCTTTTAAACTTCTAGTCTGTAATGACAGACAAATGAAAGGTGAGGGTGCCTGTCCACCCCTACTTTGGGAAAGGACATGTGAGTCTTCCTCTTATCACGCGAGAAGTCCTTTCGGGTGAACGCTGAACTTCTATCCCAGCTTCAGGGGATGCAGCTGATCCTAAAATAGTTTTGGAGGGCAGGGAAAATCTCTACTCCTTGGAAACTTTAAAGGCACACAACCAGAAATGGCCCTCAAAGGCAATGAACAAACAAAGAATATAATCCCCAAAGCAAGCCTGGCATAATGAAAAGTGGCCCTGGGAGAGAGAGGCCATTGAGTTCAATGTAAATTCCTCTGCATATTTACTCTGTGATATTGAAGAAATCTTCAAATTGTATTCTACTCCTTCACAAAGGATATAATTGGACTTATTTGAGTGTTTTCTACTGCTCTTTCTGTGTATTCAGTCCTCATAAAAATTCCATGAGGTGGGTTCTTAATTCCCCTTGTCAATAAAAAAAAAAAATTAACCAGTAGATCTAAGGAAGAGATGAAAAAAAATTTTTTTTTAAGAAATAGAAAATTTCAGGACTTCCCTAGCAGTCTGGTGGTTAAGACTCCATGCTTCCACTGCAGGTGGCCGGGGTTCAATCCCTAGTCAGGGAACTAAGATCCCACATGCTGTGCAATGGGGCCCAAAAAGAGAGAGAAATGGAAAATTTAATTTAAGGCAAACTGAGGATTATAACACAGGAACAGCCTCTCAGAAAGTTCCAAGGACTGTTCTGTCCATTGAGATCAAAACACAGTTATGCAGGTCTTTGATAAACGATGTAGATAGTTTGTGCAATCCAGCTCTGCAAGTACAAAGTAGTGGGTCATTGTGACCCTTTACAAAATCAAGAACGTGTGTCATCTTTTAAAGAGTTGTCTTACTGGTGCTTGAAGAATGCTGTTCTTTGTGGCTGAGCAGGTTTCTGCCAATGGGGAAGTTTGGTCCATGCATAACGCAGGTACACAATGCACAGTGTGGGGAGAGAGGAGAACAAAGGGCAGAGCAGATGTTTTACATTTTTTTGTCTTGCAATAAAATATGAATTTTATTCTATATCCTACTTTATAAAAGAGGAAACGGAGGTGTAGAGAGGTATCTTGCCTGGGATTTGTACTCAGTTCTGTTCTGCTCCTGCGAGGGTGAGTGTGGATTCCTTCTGAGATCTAAGATTTCAGAAAAGCTCTACAAAGCTGATGCCACTGAAAAGAACAAAATTGTACCTCTTTGGTTCAGAATCCACCAGCTCAATCATTTTTTGTTTACTTCTGGTTTTTCTTTTTTAATTTGAGGAGACACTCTCCATGTTCACGACTTCCCTGGTGGCTCAGATGGTAAAGTGTCTGCCTACAATGCAGGAGACCCAGATTCAATCCCTGGGTTGGGAAGATCTCCTGGAGAAAGAAATGGCAACCCACTCCAGTATTCCTGCCTGGAGAATCCCATGGACCCAGGAGCCTGATAGGCTTCAGTCCATGGGGTTGCAAAGAGTCGGACACGATTGAGCTACTTCACTTTCTTTCTCCATGTTCACAAGTACATGCTCAAGAAAGTCAACTGCAGAAAGAAACTGAAGCCACGGTGGGGACTGAATTGACTGTGAAAGGGGATGAGAGTGTTTGCAGACACAGTCTTTCCAATGAGAGACTTTTCACTAGGGAAGCCAGACAAAAATCCTGTGACCAAAGCTTTAACCCTTAGCTGCTTCTAGCAGCTGTTTTCTCTGCCTTCTTTTATGTCTCTAAACTTTTGTCTTTGCTTTCTTATTTTCTCCTACAACTTTTAAAAAAAATGTAGATTATACACCCTTATTGTTACATCTTTAACTTAAAAAAAAAAAACCAGCTTTACCTTTGATCTTTAATTTTTCATAGGGTGTTTTTTTCTCTTTAAGCTTTGAATGTCGGATTATTGTAACTTTGTATTGATTTCCCTTCTTTTATTTCAAGTCATGTCTATTTTTGTCTTTTTATAAATCTCAGCTGTGTTTTATTGAAATCTTCATGAAATAATCATTGTATCTTAAGAATCTAGTCTTTTCATTTTCTCCCTCATTACATTTTAGCATTTTATTATTCACCTGGAAATTTTAACAGATATATTTAAATGCAGATGTGTATGAGCAAAAAGTAAAAGTTCTCCTTTCCCAATGCATTCCCTAGAGGTAACTTCTAGGCTTCCTAAGTAGCGCTAGCGGTAAAGAACCTGCCTGCCACTGCAGGAGATGTTAAAGAAGTGGGTTCAATCCCTGGGTCTGAAAGATACCCTGGAGGAGGGCATGGCAACCCACTCCAGTGTTCTTGACAGAGGAACCTGGTGGGCTACAGTCCATAGAGTCACAAAAAGTTTTGGACACAACTGAAGCAACTGGAATCAAGATTGCTGGGAGAAATATCAATAACCTCAGATATGCAGATGACACCACCCTTATGGCACAAAGTGAAGAGGAACTAAAAAGCCTCTTGATGAAAGTGAAAGTAGAGAGTGAAAAAGTTGGCTTAAAGCTCAACATTCAGAAAACGAAGATCATGGCATCTGGTCCCATCACTTCATGGGAAATAGATGGGGAAACAGTGGAAACAGCGTCAGACTTTATTTTTTGGGGCTCCAAAATCACTGCACATGGTGACTGCAGCCATGAAATTAAAAGACACTTACTCCTTGGAAGGAAAGTTATGACCAACCTAGATACCATATTCAAAAGCAGAGACATTACTTTGCCAACAAAGGTTCGTCTAGTCAAGGCTATGGTTTTTCCAGTGGTCATGTATGGATGTGAGAGTTGGACTGTGAAAAAGGCTGAGCACCGAAGAATTGATGCTTTTGAACTGTGGTGTTGGAGAAGACTCTTGCGAGTCCCTTGGACTGCAAGGAGATCCAACCAGTCCATTCTGAAGGAGATCAGCCCTGAGATTTCTTTGGAAGGAATGATGCTAAAGCTGAAACTGCAGTACTTTGGCCACCTCATGCGAAGAGTTGACTCATTGGAAAAGACTCTGATGCTGGGAGGGATTGGGGGCAGGAGGAGAAGGGGATGACAGAGGATGAGATGGCTGGATGGCATCACTGACTCTATGGACGTGAGTTTGGGTAAATTCCGGGAGTTGGTGATGGACAGGCAGGCCTGGCTTGCTGCAATTCATGGGGTTGCAAAGAGTTGGACACAACTGAGCAACTGAACTGAACTGAAGTGAAGCAACTCAGCATGCATTAGTTACTCAAGGGTAACTCCTAGAGGTAACTGCTGTTAATGGTTAGGTGTCTGCCCCATTCGGTGTTTTGTTTGTTTGTCTTCTGTAAACTGATATATTATATAAACATGTTACCACTCACATTCATTTCTTTATTAGAAACGAGATCACACTATCCTGAACATTATTGATCTTACCTTTGTTTACTTTTTTTTGCTGTTGCTTTTCACATGTCATGATTGTTCTCACTTTCAACCTTATTTATTTTATTTTTTCTTTCTGCACTTAAATGGAATAAAAATCAGCACCTTCATGATTTATTCCATGTATTATATTTTGATTATTTACATAGAGGGAAAATAATCTGCTGTATCAACTGATGAGTTTTTCCCCTTGTAGTTTCTCTTTACCCAATGACCCTCTTCCATTTGGACAACTGGAAATCAATCATCTGTTGCCTGAAGGGAGAGTGTCACAACAGAAGTGCTTTTGAGCCTCTAAAGTTGAGGTCATGGTCTATGCCCTAGATTTAGAAGATGATAGAGGAGATAAAAATTCCCTGGACTAGGGGAGAGGTGAAGAAAAGAGTATAAGAATGAGATAGAGGTGGGAAGGGAAAATTAATGGGACTCTATTATAGATCAAATGTTTGCATCTCCCCAAACTCCTGTGTTGAATGCCTAAACTCCAGTGTGGCTTTGTTTGGAATAAGGAAGCAATTAAGGTCACAAGGAGTCAGACATGATTTAGGGACTGAACAACAACAAAGGTTAAATGAGGTCATAAGGGTGGAGCCCTGACCCAATAGGATTAGTGTCTTTATAAGAAGACACAAGAGAGCTGCTGCTCCCTCACCCCTCCACGTGCATGTGAGGACACAGAGAGAAGGGGCTTGTGTGCAAGCCAGGAAGAGAGATATTGGGCCCATTGGACCTTGGTCTTAGACTTTTCAGCCTCCAGAACTTTGAGAAGACAAATTTCTATTGTTTAAGTCATGTCTTGTTACGGCAGCCCACATAAACTCTAGGACAGGTTTGGGGATATCTCTCATCAATCCCTGGCCCCAGAAGATCGCACACGCCATTGAGCAACGCAGCCCTTGCACCACAACTATTGAGCCTGTGTTCCAGAGCCTGGGAACCACAACTACTGAAGCTTGGGAGCCTTGGAGCCTTTGCTCTGCAACAGGAGAAGCCACGGCCATGAGAAGCCCAAGCACTGCAACTAGAGAGTAGCCCCTGCTCACTGCAACGAGAACAAGCCAGCATGCAGCTACGAAGACCAAGCACAGCCAAAATAAATAAATAAATTATTTTTAAAAACTATTTTCTTAGCTGCACTGGGTCTTAGTTGCAGCATTCGAGCTCTTAGTTGTGGCGTGTGGGATCTAATACTCTAACCAGGGATCAAACCCCATGCTCACTGGGCTTCCAGGGAAGTCCCATTCAACAAATCTTAATGAGGGGCAATCTGGGAGCCAAGGATATAACTGTGAACCAAGAGACACAGCTCCTGCTTGCATTATATAACATTGTACCCCCACAGTGTAACAGCCAGAACCTAGGAACTGTTTGATGGTGGCAAAGCAGAAAGGGCATAAGACTCTCCACACATTTCCTGTTGCCCTCGAGTGGCCTGGAGAGGCCCTGAAATGAAAGTAGGAGGTAGTAGTTAAGTGAGAATGGAAAGGAAAACAAAAAGGAAAAAGAATAGTCAGTGCTAGATGGTCCCTGTTTGTTTTTACTGATTTTCTTGACACAGTGATTGATAGACTCATAGACTTAGAGACCAGTTCATCTAAGGCTTCTCAAACTTCTTTGTGTATCAAAATTTTCCAGATGGTTTGTTGCACCATGAAATTTCTGGTCCCTTCTTCCCAGAATTTCTGATATAGAAATTTTGGGTAGGGCCCCAAAATTTGTATCTCTGTAGGTGATGCCAAAGCCCTTGCCCATGGTGTGTGTAGCTCTAATCTAATCTAATATTCTACCAAAAAAATTTTTTTATTGGAAAAAAATTTTTTTTTGGCCAGGCCTTGTAACATGTGGGATCTTAGTTCCTTGACCAGGGATCAAACCCACGCCCATGTAGTGGAAGCACAGAGTCCTAAACACTGCACCACCAGGAAAATCCCCTAATGTAACATTTTGAAAAATGGCACCCACAGATATAAGTGATTCTCTTAAGGTTATACAGTAAGTCAATAGACTTACTGTATAAGATGGATGGCTCAAGGATCTGTATTGGCTCTGTGAAATCAAATGCACATTTTGTGACATGACAAGAAAAATTAAACATAAAATTTCCCCCGCCTTTTGGCCTCTTCCCTTACCTGGTGGCTGAGATCATAATCTGCCTGCAATGCGGGAGACCTGGGTTTAATTCCTGGGTCGGGAAGATCCCCTGGAGAAGGAAATGGTAAAGCACTCCAGTATACTTGCCTGGAGAATTCCACGGACACAGGAGTCTGGTGTGCTGCAGTCCATGGGGTCACAAAGAGTCGGACACGACTGATCAGCTTTCACTCACTCACTTACCCCTACTGTACATTGTGCATCTGCATTTTGTGTTAATCAAACCTCCCTGGGCAGCAGAAATACCTGCTCAACCGTAAAGACCAGCATTCTCCTAGCACCAACAAGTGAACGTGAAAGCGAAATTGAAGTTGCGCAGTCGTGTCCGACTCTTTGTGACCCCGTGGACTGTAGCCCACCAGGCTTCTCTGTCCATGGGATTCTCCAGGCAAGAATACTGGAGTGGGTTGCCATTTCCTTCTCCAGGGGATCTTCTCGACCCAGGGATTGAACCCGGGTCTCCTGCATTGCAGGCAGACGCTTTACCCTCTGAGCCACCGGGGAAGCCCATCAAGACAACTCCTTAAATGGATAACATTCCTTCATGATCTTGTAAGAGGTCATGATGCTGCTTAGATATGGATTGTATAAACTGTCCATAATATGCCATTTAACGTACAGCCTTTTATCTCAAAAACCCTTTTATAACTGTGCTTTGACTTCAAACAGGTGGAAGAGTTCTTGGAGCTTTCTGTGATGTTGTTCCCAGGTTTATAATCCTCAATTTGACTGGAATAAAAATTTCCATCTCTTCTTAGATCAACTGATTCACTTTTTGTCAACAACGCTTATATTAAATTGGTGCAAAAGTAATTTTGGTCTTGCCTTGTTGAGTTTTGCCTTTTGATATTAGAATATATTCTTAAATAAATGTGGTTATGTTACACTTCATTTTAACACGCATTTCTTGCTTTGTGCTTTTTGCTAATGAATTATTACTTGCTGTTTATTTTATATGTATTTTAGACTATGGAAATGATGTTAAGTGAAAAGCAAACTTGAGGGATTTTCTTATTTGAGTTCAAAATGTGTCATAAAGCAGTGGAGACAACTTGCAACATCAACAATGCATTTGGCCCAAGAACGGCTAATGAACATACAGTGAAGTGGTGGTTCAAGGAGTTTTGCAAAGGAGATGAGAGTCTTGAAGATAAGGAGCACGGTGGGTGGCCATCAGAAGTTGACAACAACCAACTGAGAGGATCATTGAACTGACAACTGATCAACTGACGGGATCACTGACTGATCCTCTTACAACCAAAATGAGAAGTTGCCCAAGAACTTGAAGTCGACCATTCTATGGTCATTTGGCATCTGAAGCAAATTGGAAATGTGAAAAAGCTCAGTAAGTGGATGCCTCATGAGCTGACCACAAATCAAAAAAATATCGTCAATCTAAAGTATCATCTTCTCTTATTCTCCACAACAAACCATTTCTTGATCAGATTGTGACATGTGATGAAAAGTGGATTTTATATGACAACTGGTGACAAGCAGTTCAGTGGCTGGACTGAGAAGAAGCTCCAAAGGACTTCCCAAAGCCAAATTTGCACCAAATCAAGGTCATGGTCATTGTTTGGTGGTATGCTGTTGGTCTGATCCACGACAGCTTTCTGAATCGAGGCAAAACCATTACAGCTGAGCAGTATGCTGAGTAAATCAATGAGATGTACAGAAAACTAGAATGCCTGCAGCCAGCATTGGTCAACAGAAAGGGCCCAGTTCTCCACAACACCCGACCACACATCGAACAACCGATGCATCAAAAGTTGAATGAATTGGGTTACAAAGTTTTGCCTCATCTGCCATATTCACCTGACCTCTCGCCAACTGACTACCACTTCTTCAAGCATCTTGACAACTTTTTGCAGGGAAAATGCTTCCACAACCAGCAGGACACAGAAAATGCTATTCAAGGGTTTGTTGAATTCCAAAACATGGATTTTTACGCTACAGGAATAAATAAACTTATTTCTCATTGGCAATGTGAGATCAACAAATGTGTTGATTGTAAAGGTTTCTATTTTGATTAATAAAGATGTGTTTGAGCCTAGTTATACTGATTTAAAATTCAGGGTCATAAACTGTAATTACGTTTGCACCAACCTAATACCATACACTCATACCTGGATCAACCCCATTGACCCCTCAGGGGTCAGGGCAGATGGGAGGTTGTGAATGGCTGGGCCTGGGTCCCCAGTCACCTTTTCAGTGAGGGGTAGTGTGAACTCCATCAGAACAACACATTCTTGGCAGTTCCCTGGGGGTCCACTGGTTAGGACTTCACACTTTCACTGCTGAGGGTGTAGGTTCAGCCACTTGGGTAACTAAGATCCAAAATAAAATCACAATTTTTTTTTTTTTTTGCGTGTATATTTTTACGGCTGCCGATGGGCTTTGTCTCTCTGCATTGAGCCATGGTTTCTCTTGTTGCAGTGCTCAGGCCCTAGAGCATGTAGAGTTAATTGTCCCTTGGCATATGGGATCTTTCTGGACCAGGGATCGAACCTGTGTCCCCTGCATTGGCAGGCAGATTCTTAACCATGGACCACCAGGTTAAGTCTTAAGTGTATGTTCTTAAAGTGAAGGAACTTTGTTCCCCAGATGGAAGTAAGGTAAGTGCTTTCAGTAGGGCCTGAAACAATATGTTCTGTAGACCATAAATTACTGGGCAGGGTGCAATGAGCTATTGAAATAAAGCCTCATCGTATATAAGAGCCAGGCTCTGGAGGCATGCTGTGGAAGATGTGTGGGAGAGGCAGTCTAATCCTTGATCCCAGTACCTAACAGCATAAGGCTCTGCATAGTGCCTGGTGAGGAGAAGGCAATGGCACCCCACTCCAGTACTCTTGCCTGGAAAATCCCATGGAGGGAGGAGCCTGGTGGGCTGCAGTCCATGGGGTCACTAAGAGACACGACTGAGCAACTTCACTTTCACGCATTGGAGAAGGAAATGGCAACCCACTCCAGTGTTCTTGCCTGGAGAATCCCAGGGACGGGGGAGCCTGGTGGGCTGCCGTCTATGGGGTCACACAGAGTTGGACACAACTGAAGCGACTTAGCAGCAGCAGCAGCAGTGCCTGGCTTCTCAGGTGGCTCAGCGGTAAAGCATCCATCTGCCAATACAGGAGACTCAGGTTCGATCCCTGGGTTGAGAAGATCCCCTGGAGGAGGAAATGGTAACTCACTCCACTCCTCTTGCCTGGAGAATCCCATGGACAGAGGAGCCTGGTGGGCTACAATCTATGGGGTCTCAAAGAGTCGGACACGACTGAGCAACCGAGTACACACGCACACAATACATAGCACCTGTCATAGGTCACCCCTTGACACTGGAGTGTGAATTTCAGGTTTAAACCCTTCTAGCACTGAAAGCAAAGACGAATTGGTAGTCTGGGAAACTCTTGGTTGGGCTCAGGGCTCTAGGGCTCAGTCAGGGATTATTTGTTTTTTTTTTTTTCCTTTTTTTTTTTTTTTAAGCTGATGATCTTGGGGAGAGGGTCACAGAAAGAGGGTTTTCAGGGATGGGTCTTTTCATTCCTACTAGTTGCCTTTAACTTTCAGCCGCATCCTGGGGAAGGGGTGCATGAGTGGGCCACAGGAACTGGGAGGCATTTGTTGGGTGGTTAACCCTGGGACCAGGACTTGGTGCCCATCCAACAAGGATTGTGAAAAAAAAAAAAAAAAAGAAGTGGGTCCAGGCGGCACCACTGCTCTCCTCACTCTCCTTGGCTTAGCGACTGCCACCATGGCCCCCATGACTCTGGTTTCTGGGCAGCAAGGGCTGGGGTGGGGCCCAGGGAGTCATAAGGACCTTCTGCAGGGATGTTTCCTTTTGGGCTGGAAGGGTGGGTGAGACTAAAAATACCACCTATGTGACATATTTACTCTGTTCTTGTTAATACCCCAGAGAGATTGCCAAGAGTCACTACACCAAGCCTGTGATTAAACCATAATAACCACTTTCATGTTTATAAATTTTGTCCTTGATATCAGAGAGGAGTATTTTTAGGCTAGAACTTGGAACTAACACATCGCAAATGCAGGAGTGTAGATTCAAGCATGCATGCATGCTCAGTTGCTTCAGGCGTGTTCAACTCTTTGCAATCCCATGGGCCGCAGCCTGCCAGGCTCCTCTGTCCATGAGATTTTCCTGGCAAGAATATTGGAGTGGGTTGCCATGCCCTCCTCCAGGGGATCTTTCCAACCTAGGAATCAAACCCACATCTCCTGCACTGCAGGCAGATTCTTTATCACTGAGCCCCTGGGAAAGCCCAGATTTAAGCATCTCTCCTTAAGATTTACCTCCCAGGGCACAGCAAGTCCAGAGGGATCTGTCCACAGGTGTCAAATTAGGATTCTCCAGGTACATGAGGTAACACATCCTTTTATCCCAGGGCATCTCATCAAATGTGGAAGCTTCATGAACATCTATGCTCTTCCATTGAACTCTGTTTTCCAATTTCATAGGGCTACTTTTATTCATCTGTTCGCTAAGTCATTCGACATACATTTATGGAGTGCTCACTATGTGCCAGGCACTGACGATAATAAGTCTGTGAATGAACAGACCAGTTTCAGTTCATTTTCTGTTCATGTTTTCTGAATGTAAACATGGAGTTTATCTTCTAGTGGACATGGTGGCTGCTGATTGGGGAACAATGCAGTAAATTACTGTATTTATGTATTCAATATTAGGTAACTTGTAAGAAATGTACAGGGAGAAATGATATATAATTTCCTAGGGTGACAGGGAACTTTGGATGATGAAGTCAAGGAAATTGTGAGCTGAGAAGGACCCAGGCATAGGAGAAGCCAAGTCCCTGACCCAAATCCCCCACTGGTTCCCTCCCTCCTGACTCTTCTTCCTGTGCCCATTTCCACTGCTTTTGGAAATTGTTTTAACTGACACTTGATTCTTCTTTCAGGATATTGATTCCCCCTGCTGCTCTTGCAAATAGTTTAGTTCAGTTCAGTCCCTCTGTCGTGTCTGACTCGACATGCCAGGCCTCCCCGTTCATCACCAACTCCTGGAGTTTACCCAAACTCATGTCCATTGAGTCGGTGATGCCATCCAACCTGTCTCATCCTCTGTCGTCCCCTTCTCCTCCTGCCTTCGATCTTTCCCAGCATCAGGGTCTTTTCAATGAGTCAGCTCTTCTCATCAGGTGCCCCAGTATTGGAGTTTCAGCTTCAATATAGTAGTTGCTCATTCTCCACACCCCATTGATTCCAGGTCAGAAACAGGGTGTTGGAACCCTCATTCCTAGTGCTCTTTCCACTGGCACATCAATGTCCCCAGTCCTTTGAGACTCCTGCCACCTGATTACCTCACTTCCTCCCTCTCACTGCTGTCGTTCACTCATACCCCCCGTTCCATTCATTGAAGACTTTAGGACTTGGTCCACTGTCTGCTTTTTCAAGCCAAATACTGACCAAATACTGAATTTCAAGCCAAATCAGCTGCATTGTTTGCCTGATGCTTAGACCCTTAGACATTCTTTGGCTTTAATCCTTTTGACTTTCACCTTCAAGCCACTTCAGCCACTTGGACTTGTGTGGGCTCCACCTTAACAATCTTAAAAGTTCCAGGACTTCCCTGGTAGTCCAGGGGTTAAGACTCCATGCTTCCACTGCAGAGGACTCAGGTTCGATTCCTGGTCAGGGAAGTTCTGCATTCTGCCCAGTGTGGCCAAAAAGAAAAGTCTTAAAGCTCAATGTATCACTCTAAACAGGGCAAAACCAGGTTTCCTCAAGACTGTTTCTCAGCTTGATTTCACAGGTTAAAAAAACAAACGACTATTCTTCTGGAGAGAGCCGTGGAAAATGTTACTAGTTCTTCCTGAAAGGATCTTGAGACAGTGGCAGAGGGGTGAGGTACCTCACATAATATACAAGAAGACTTTCTAAAAATCACATCTGTTCACCTCTCCCCACAAAGTCCCACATCTTATGGCAGTTCCTTATCTCCTTCCTTCTGTTCAACCCCCAAGTCCACTTAGTTCTCCTGTCTCACTCGTTCTTTCCTCTCCTTGCCCCCTCTTTGCAACTCCTCCTTAACTCAGATCTATGTCTTTTTTAAAAATTGAGGTATAGTTGATTTACAATACGGAGTTAGTCTCAGGCGAACACCAAAGTGAATCAGTTATACATGTATCCACTCTTTTATAGATTCTTTCCCCATATAGGCCATTACAGAGTATCGAGTAGGGTCCCCTGCTGCTGCTGCTGCTCTAAGTTGTGTCTGACTCTGTGCGATCCCATAGATGGCAGCCCACCTGGCTCCCCCATCCCTGGGATTCTCCAGGCAAGAACACTGGAGTGGGTTGCCATTTCCTTCTCCAATGCATGAAAGTGAAAGGTGAAAGTGAGTCGCTCAGTTGTGTCCGACTCTTAGTGACCCCATGGACTGCAGCCTACCAGGCTCCTCCATCCATGGGATTTTCCAGGCAAGAGTACTGGAGTGGGGTTGCCATTGCCTTCTCCGCTGTGCTATACAGGTCCTTATTGTGTGCTCAGTCCGTCAGTCATGTCCAACTCTTTGCAACCCCATGAACTGTAACCCCAGCCTCTTCTGTCCATGGAATTTTCCAGGCAAGAATACTGGAGTGGGTTCCCAGTTTCTACTCAGGGGATCTTCTCAATCCAGGGATCAAACCTGCATCTCTTGCATCTCCTGCTTTGGCAGGCAGATTCTTTACCACTGTGCCAGCTGGG
Organism: Bos taurus; assembly: GCF_002263795.3. NCBI lineage: Eukaryota > Metazoa > Chordata > Mammalia > Artiodactyla > Bovidae > Bos > Bos taurus. The sequence goes on along the minus strand of NC_037352.1, from coordinate 22,108,716 downwards.
AAACCCAGGTCCTTAATAGTTATCTATTTTATATATAGTCGTGTATGTATGTCAATCCCAACCTCCCAAGTTATCCCTCCCTGCCTCTTTCCCCCTGGTAACCATAAGTTAGTTTTCTTCATCTGTACTCTTATTTCTCTTTTGTAAATAAGCTCATTTGTACCATGTTTTAGATTCCAAATATAAGCAACATCATATGATATTTGTCTATATCTTTTAAAAACGCCCTTGTGTAGGATTCTTCGTGTGTTCTGCATCTTCATCCATTGCCTCATCAGCAGATCAAGCAATCAAAGAACCCTCCTCTCCTTGGGAAATGGATGTGCGTGTGGGTGGGAAATTATAACCATTCATCATATGATTTGTCCTCATCACACCCCTCGGGCTCCATCATCTCCCATCTGTGCAGGGCTTTTGTTTCCATCCCTCCCACAACACCTATTCTTCCAACTTAGAGTGACTTCCAGAGCTCCATTCTCTCCAATCCCCTGGCCCCTGTCTGATGTCTCTTCATCCCTTCACAGCTGTGACCCATCTCAGGGGCGGTCCTCTGAAGGATTATTTCCCTTGTACTTACCCATGTCTGTCTTTTTATCATACCTGTCAAGCCAAATTCAATCCGAATTCCTCAGTGGGACATCTCTGCATCTACCCCTGGAGAAAATCACACGACTTGAACACTGGTGCCTTGCAAATCCATGGCAACAGATGCTGGTCCCCCAGAGCTGCTCATAAATCCTTTCACTTGTCTGCAACTAATTTCTTCTCTGGTTTCCCTCAACCTGCGTTCAGCGGGCCTGAAGCCAAGTCATGTTTGGACTTTGCAGTTAGAAGAACAAACAATTTCTCTCCCGTCTAATTGGAGTGTTTATTGAATTTGAATTGGGTTTCTTCCACTTGAAATCAAAAGACTCCAGACAAATAGAATGAATGACCCAAGCTAAGAGAAGATTCTGGGAGAAAGGATATCCCTTCTGAATGGGAGTAGCTATTGGTTCACTGTGGTGTCTAGTCCCTGAAAGTCTAAGGACAAGTCTGGTTGTTGGGGAAGCACAAGCAGATCTCATAGAGAATATTCTGGAAGACAATTGACAAGAGCATCTCTGCCCTCTTCCTGTCTTTGCTCCAAATCCTCCTTAGAAAAGCAGAACTGCCTGCGGTTTGAAATGGACAATCAGACGCTGCTAACAGCTGCAGCCCAAGAACTTCGGTTCCTGGCAAAAGGATCCCAACACAAAAGTATTTCTTTGTGGAAAATTACGCATTCATCGGGCTCATTTGAAACAAAATATGATTTGCATCTTAACTTCCTGTAACAAGCTCCAGTTCTTCTGTAGATTTCATAATGTCTGATTTCGTTGGACCAGATTGGTGGGGCACATGCTTTACCAAACAGTTTAAATTCAAGCCCAGGTTTTTCTTATTTTAAATAGCAACAGCTGCTAAGCATGATAATTATTGTATTTCATCAAAATAAACTCACTAAGTTGCTTCTGACTGTTCCTTGGAGCTGCTCTGCTGGGGGCTGGGGGGCCCTCAGGGCTGTCAAAGAAGAAGCATAGACTGGATATGAAAAACACAGGAGATGAGGTCTCAGGCTGGGAGATGGGGGACGTGGAGGAAATGGATGGACAATTCCAGAGACAGAGAAAGGAAAAGACAGTCTCTAGCTGGAGGCAGAGCCAGTGAGAGTCTTCCCTCTTAGTATCTGGTTGGGCTTTCTCTCTGCAATGTTCAGAGATTCCATGCTTCTAAAAGATTGAAAGCATATGGGAAGGAAGGAAGGAAGCATCAAGGCACTGTCATGGGAGCTTTATATATTTATAAGGCTGCCAGCATGATCTCTCTTAAAGAGAATTCAGACCATGTCATTCTCTTGCTTGAAACTCACCCCCAGTGGCATCTTTGTCCAACAGTCTCCACCTGGGTTGGCTTTCCTGGTGGCTCAGTGGTAAAGAATTCGCCTGGAGATGCGGGTATGATCTCTGGGTCAGAAAGATCCCTTAGAGAAGGAAATGGCAACCCACTCCAGTATTCTTGCCTGGAAAATTTCATGGACAGAAGAGCCTGGCAGGCTATAGTCCTTGGGATATCAAAAGAATCTGACACAATTTAGCTACTAAACAGCAACAATTCCACCTTGGCTGCCCATAAGAATAATTGGAGAGCTTAAAAAAAAACCCCACTGACTAGGCTGCACCCCAGACAAACCATATCAGCATTAGTGGGGTGGGACTCAGACATAAGCATTTGTTTAAAGCTTTCTAGGTTGTTCTGTTACTGAGTCCAAGCTTGGTCTGCTCACCACATGACAGGCCAATAAATCAGAGAGATGAGGTGTTGAGGCAAGGAATATGACTTTGTTTGGCAAGCCAGCTGACTGAGAAGATGGCAGACTGATGTTTCAAAATATCTAATTGTTGGGGTTTGGCTGCCAGGTTCTTTCATAGGACAAAGAGGGAGAGGAGTTGGGGAGAAAGTAAAAACCAGTATCTTATAAATATCTCCTGGAATGGCCAACCTCAGGGAGGGAACGTGTTAATCTCTTTAGGCAGAGGGGCAGGTTTCCCTGAGGCAGGACATTATGAATGATTATAATAACAAACCAGTCAATCTTAAGGAAATCAACTCTAAATATTCATTGGAGGGACTGATGCTGAAGCCGAAGCTCCAATAATTTGGCCACCTGATGGGATAGTGAAGTGAAAGTCACTCAATCATGTCCAATTGTTTGTGACCCAAGAATTCTCCAGGCCAGAATACCGAAGTGGGTAGCTGTTCCCTTCTCCAGGGGATCTTCCCAACCCAGGGATTGAACCCGGGTCTCCCGCATTGCAGGTGGATTCTTTAACAGGTGAGCTATTAGGGAAGAAAAACCAAGTTATTAGAAAAGACTCTGACGCTGGGAAAGATTGAGGGCAGGAGAAGAAGGGGGTAACAGGATGAGACGGTTGGAAGGCACCACTGACTCAATGGACACGAGTTCAAGCAGACTCTGGGAGACAGTGGAGGACTGAGGCGTGCTGCTGTCCATGGGGTCACAAAGAGTTGGACACGAATTAGTGACTAAATAATAGTGCCATAATAACAAAAGCAATGAAAAACAAAGGTTAAAGTCAGTGACATAGATCCACCATGGAGTCACAATTGACTCTTCCCTACAATAGTTCCCACTTGTGGTCAACATTAAGAACCACTGCATTAGATTCTGCTGCTGTTGCTGCTGCTGCTGCTGCTGCTAAGTCGCTTCAGTCGTGTCCGACCCTGTGCAACCCCATAGATGGCAGCCCACCAGGCTCCCCTGTTCCTGGGATTCTCCAGGCAAGAACACTGGAGTGGGTTGCCAAATCCTTCTCCAATGCATGAAAGTGAAAAAGTGAAAGTTAAATCGCTCAGTCGTGTCTGACTGTTTGCAACCCCATGGACTGCAGCCTACCAGGCTCCTCCGTCCATGAGATTTTCCAGGCAAGAGTACTGGAGTGGGGTGCCATTGCCTTCTCCAACATTAGATTCTGAATTAAATCCAAATGACTGACCATAACCAGGGAGGCCCTGACTGATATGGTCCCTCCTGTCTTAACTCAGCTTAAGTTAGTAGTCTTGCAGATCTTGGGTCTGTGTGGATCAAAGACTTTTCCATACTTGTCATCATGGGAAGATCATAATTTCCATGTTCTGGAAGACCCTATGTGACCTGGCCACCTGTCCCATCTCTCCTGGACATTCTCTCCCTCCTCCTACTGCCCTTCTGTCTGTTTTTCTGTTCATAAAATACTTCTGTCTTTTCAGAGCTGCTTCACCTGTGGTTTCCTTTGCATTGTTCTGGGAGCATATTCTTTCTCTAGGCCCTCTCATGGCCAACTTATCAACCAGACCTCTTAGAAGCCTTCTGTGTCATCCCATCTCTAACCTACCTCTTGTTTAATTTCCATCTCATTACTGCATTTGTTTCCTGTATAGCGTATCACTGTCTGAAGTCATTTTGTCTACTTGTTCCTGATCTCTCTTTGAGAAGGTAAACTGCAACTTTCTAGATATTATTCAATTGACATGTGGCAGATATTCAGTAAATATTTGCTGAATGAAAGAATGAATGTACAGTAGGTCAGTCAGAAAATATCAACTGCATTAATGACTTTTTAAAAAATTAATGACTTCTTAGCACCCTTCTAACGAGAGGTGTTGTTAGCACAATGTTGTAGATAATTCATCAAGATCAGAGGTTTGGTTACTTTTCCAGGATTACAAATAAAGGCTACAGTGGTTTGTTGGGGAGCAGGCAAGAGCAATTGTGGATTTTGGGGGATTCTGCTATCATCGGATACGGCAACTCCTTCACTAATTGGCAAAGATGTGTAATTAGGCTTTAATTGTGGGCTTCTGAAGGGACTATTTTAAAACCACATCTGTGGCAGCCTTTGGTGGAATCTGACTTTCTGACCTTCTAGAAGGTGATGGGAGGGCAATCGAGATGACTGAGAAACCAAGGGAGAACCTCACTATTTGGGGGTGACACATTCTCAGCATCTGTCAAGGAACCGGGGGCTGGGTAATGGAGCATGTCTTGGAATCTCAGGGACTCCCCTGAGTCCCCTGACTCATAGCAGTTGTCAGCTGGTCTCTAGAGATCTGCACCCTGCAAGGAAACCAGAGATGGCCTGAGTCATACAGTGGTGGTCTCTGCAGCCAGTCAGCCCACGTGACAGGGCTGGAAGGAATGTGGATTCTGCCTTCCTCTGCATAATTGGCCTGGGAGCCTTTATCAGTAGTGAAAACCAAGGGCACCTTGCTTCTCAACTTTGCATCTGGATTTCAAAATAATAACAATAGGGGATATGTTAGTCTGCTCAGGCTGCCATAACAAAATACCACAGGCTGGGTGGTGTAAACAATAAAAACTTTATTTCTCACAGTTCCGGAAGTGGATGGTCTAAGATCAAGGTGTCAGCAGGTTTGGTTTGTCCTGAGGCCTCTCTCCTTGACGTGTAGACCACTGCCCATCTAATATCTCTGTGTACTCACATGGTCTTTCATCAGAGACCCTTTCTCCAAATACAGTCACATTTTGAGGCACAGGCTTATGGCTTCAACATAGAAGTTTTGAGGGGACATAATGCAATCCATAATGTGTGACATTTGTTGAGTATTTATTGCATGTTAGCCTCATGCTTAATATTTTGCAAATGTCAATCATCTCACATAATTTTCCTACCTAGCCAGAAGTCTGTACTATTGTAACTCAATTTATTAAAAAAAAAAAAAAAAAAAAACTGAAATAGAGAGTTTAAGAAAATTGTCAAAGTTTAAAGATAAAAGTGCCAGAGCTCAGATTCAAGTCTGGGTATCTCTGATTTTAGAGTCTGCTCTCATCAAATCTGTGCTAAATTGCTGAATGCTACAATTCTGGTTTTTCTGTTCTCTCCATCTGAAATAGCTACTACATACATTTTGTGAATATCAAATATCTATCCTTCCTATCTCTTATCTGTCCTCAAATAGTTTTATCTCTTTATTTAAAAAAAAATACAGAAATTCTGGAGATTTTCTTGTATTTGGCCTTTAAGCCCTTTATTTGTTTTCCTGCCATAACCAATCTGCTCTTCCCTGCTTCTACTTGAATAAAAAAATTCACAAAATGAGTCAGTTCTGATGAGGTGGATGAACCTAGAACCTATTATACAGAGTGAAGTGAGTCAGAAAGAGAAAGATAAATATTGTCTTCTAACATATATATACAGAATCGAGAAAAATGGTACTGAAAGATTTATTTTCAGGGCAGGAATGGAGAAACAGATAGGGAACAGACTTATGGACATGGGGAGAGGGGAGGAGAGGGTGAGATGTATGAAAAGAGTAACATGGAAACTTACATTACCATATGTAAAATAGATAGCTAATGGGAATTTGCTGTATGGCTCAAGAAACTCAAATAGGGGCTCTGTATCAACCTAGAGGAGTGGGATGGGGAGGGAGAGGGGAGGGAGGTTCAGAAGGGAGGGGATATATGTACACCTATGGCTGATTCATGTTGAGGTTTGACAGAAAACAACAAAATTCTGTAAAGCAATTATCCTTCAGTAAAAAAATAAATTTAAAAAAATTCACAAAATGAGGTTTTCCCAGGTCATTTCCTGTTCAAGGTGTCCCTTCACTGTGGTTGCCGTTTTGTGCTTTTGCAAGAACTCTAAGGAAGTGAATATCAGTTGGGCACTATATATGAAATAAATATAATGATCGTGCAGGCATGCCTTCTGAGAGGAAGGGGAAGCCATCTGCTTTAATAACTCAAGTTAATAAACACACAGATAAAACAGGAGCTGCCTGAGGGAGCTGCCCACCTGCCCATAGAAACCTTACTCCAATGTTCAGGGTAAGGCTTGTTGTTCAGTCACTAAGTCATGTCCAACTCTTTTTGACCCCATAGACTGCAGCTTGCTAGGCTCCCCTGTCCTCCAGTACCTCCCAGAGTTTGCTCAGATTCATGTCCATTGAGTTGGTGATATTATCTAACCATCTCATCCTCTGCCACTCTTTTCTTTTGCCATCAATCTTTCCCAGCATCTGGGTCTTTTCCGATGAGTTGGCTCTTTGAAACAGGTGGACAAAGGCTTGGAGCTTCAGCTTCAGCGTCAATACTTTAATGAATATTCAGGGTTGCTTTCCTTTAGGATTGACTGATTTGGTATCCTTGCTGTCCAAGGGACTCTCAAGAGTCTTCTCCAGCACCACAACTTGAGGTGCCAATTCTTCAGTGCTCAGGCTTCTTTATGGTCCAACTCTCACATTTGTACATGACTACTGGAAAAATCATAGCTTTGACTATGCTTCACTGCTTTCTCTGTACCAGCCCTCTCACTTATCAGTTCAGTTCAGTCGCTCACTCGTGTCCTACTCTTTGCGACCCCATGAATTGCAGCACACCAGACCTCACTGTTCATCACCAACTCCCAGAGTCCACTCAAACTCATGTCCATCAAGTCGGTGATGCCATCCAGTCATCTCATCCTCTGTCGTCCCCTTCTCCTCCTGCCCCTAATCCCTCCCAGCATCAGGGTCTTTTCCAATGAGTCAACTCTTCACATGAGGTGGCCAAAGTACTGGAGTTTCAGCCTCAGCATCAGCCCTTCCAATGAACACCCAGGACTGGTCTCCTTTAGAATGGACTGGTTGGATCTCCTTACAGTCCAAGGGCACTCGCAAGAGTCTTCTCCAGCACCACAGTTCAAAAGCATCAATTCTTCGGTGCTCAGCTTTCTTCACAGTCCAACTCTCACGTCCATACATGACCACTGGAAAAACCATAGCCTTGACTAGATGGACCTTTGTTGGCAAAGTAATGTCTGCTTTTTAATATACTGTCTAGGTTGGTCATAACTTTCCTTCCAAGGAGTAAGCGTCTTTTAATTTCATGGCTACAATCACCATCTACAGTGATTTTGGAGCCCAGGAAAAAAAAGTCTGACACTGTTTCCACTGTTTCCCCATCTATTTCCCATGAAGTGATGGGACCAGATGCCATGATCTTAGTTTTCTGAATGCTGAGCTTTAAGCCAACTTTTTCACTAACTTTCATCAAGAGGCTTTTGAGTTCCTCTTCACTTTCTGCCATAAGGGTGGTGTCATCAGCATATCTGAGGTTATTGATATTTCTCCTGGCAATCTTGATTCCAGCTTGTCCTTCTTCCAGCCCAGCGTTTCTCATGATGTACTCTGCATAGAAGTTAAATAAGCAGGGTGACAATATACAGCCTTGATGGACTCCTTTTCCTATTTGGAACCAGTCTGTTGTTCCATGTCCAGTTCTAACTGTTGCTTCCTGATCTGCCTATAGGTTTCTCAAGAGGCAAGTCAGGTGGTCTGGTATTCCCATCTCTTGCAGAATTTTCCACAGTTTAATGTTATTCACACAGTCAAAGGCTTTGGCATAGTCAATAAAACAGAAATAGATGTTTTTCTGGAACTCTCTTGCTTTTTCGATGATCCAGCGGATGTTGGCAATTTGATCTCTGGTTCCTCTGCCTTTTCTAAAACCAGCTTGAACATCTGGAACTTCACGGTTCACGTATTGCTGAAGCCTAACTTGGAGAATTTTGAGCATTACTTTACTAGCGTGTGAGATGAGTGCAATTGTGTGGTAGTTTGAGCATTCTTTGGCATTGCCTTTCTTTGGTATTGAAATGAAAACTGACCTTTCCCAGTCCTGTGGCCACTGCTGAGTTTTTCAAATTTGCTGGCATATTGAGTGCAGCACTTTCACAGAATCATCTTTCAGGATTTGAAATAGCTCCATTGGAATTCCATCACCTCCACTAGCTTGTTCATAGTGATGCTTCCTTAGGCCCATTTGACTTCATATTCCAGGATGTCTGGCTCTAGGTGAGTGATCACACCATCGTGATTATCTGGGTCGTGAAGATCTTTTTTGTATAGTCCTCCTGTGTATTCTTGCCACCTCTTCTTAATATCTTCTGCTTCTGTTAGGTCCATACCATTTCTGTCCTTTATTCAGCCCATCTTTGCATGAAATGTTCCCTTGGTATCTCTAATTTTCTTGAAGAGATCTCTAGTCTTTCCCATTCTGTTTTTTCCTCTATTTCTTTGCATTGATCGCTGAGGAAGGCTTTCTTATCTCTCCTTGCTATTCTTTGGAACTCTGCATTCAAATGCTTATATCTTTCCTTTTCTCTTTTGCTTTTCACTTCTCTTCTTTTCACAGCTATTTGTAAGGCCTTCAGACAGCCATTTTGCTTTTTTGCATTTCTTTTCCATGGGGATGGTCTTGATCCCTGTCTCCTGTACAATGTCACCAATCTCCGTCCATATTTCATCAGGCACTCTATCTATCAGATCTAGTCCCTTACATCTATTTCTCACTTCCACTGTATAATCATAAGGGATTTGATTTAGGTCATACCTGAATGGTCTAGTGGTTTTCCCTACTTTCTTCAATTTAAGTCTGAATTTAGAAATAAGGAGGTCATGATCTGAGCCACAGTCAGCTCCCAGTCTTGTTTTTGCTGACTGTATAGAGCTTCTCCATCTTTGGCTGCAAAGAATATAATCAATCTGATTTCGGTGTTGACCATCTGGTGATGTCCATGTGTAGTCTTCTCTTGTGTTGTTGGAAGAGGGTGTTTGCTATGACCAGTGACTTCTCTTGGCAAAACTGTGTTAGCCTTTGCCCTGCTTTATTCCATACTCCAAGGCCAAATTTGCCTGTTACTCCAGCTGTTTCTTGACTTTCTACTTTTGCATTCCAGTCCCCTATGAAAAGGACATCTTTTTTGGGTGTTAGTTCTAAAAGGTCTTGTAGGTCTTCATAGAGCCATTCAACTTCAGCTTCTTCAGCTTTACTGGTTGGGGCATAGGCTTGGATTACTGTGATATTGAATGGTTTGCCTTGGAAACGAACAGAGATCATTCTGTTGTTTTTGAGATTGCATCCAAGTACTGCATTTTGGATTCTCTTGTTGACCATGATGGCTACTCCATTTCTTCTAAGGGATTCCTGCCTGCAGTAGTAGATATAATGGTCATCTGAGTTAAATTCACCCGTTCCAGTACCTTTTAGTTCGCTGATTCCTAGAATGTTGACAATCACTCTTGCCATCTCTTGTTTGACCACTTCCAATTTGCCTTGATTCATGGGCCTGACATTCCAGGTTCCTATGCAATATTGCTCTTTACAGCATCAGACCTTGCTTCGATCACCAGTCACATCCACAACTGGGTATTGTTTTTGCTTTGGCTCCATCCCTTCATTCTTTCTGGAGTTATTTCTCCACTGATCTCCAGTAGCATATTGAGTACCTACCGACCTGGGGATTTACTCTTTCAGTATCCTATCATTTTGCCTTTTCGTACTGTTTATGGGGTTCTCAAGGCAAGAATACTGAAGTGGTTTGCCATTCCCTTCTCCAGTGGGCCATATTCTGTCAGATCTCTCCACCATGACCCTCCCGCCTTGGGTGGCCCCACAGGGCATGGCTTAGTTTCATTGGGTTAGACACATCTGTGGTCCATGTAATCAGATTGGCTAGTTTTCTGTGATTATGGTTTCAGTGTGTCTGCCCTCTGATGCCCTCTCTCAACACCTACTGTCTTACTTGGGTTTCTCTTACCTTGGATGTGGGGTATCTCTTCACAGCTGCTCCAGCAAAGCACAGCCACTGCTCCTTACCTTGGACGAGGGGTATCTCTTCACGGCCGCCCCTCCTGACCTCTTATAACCATCTTGACCTCTCACTTATAACCATTTCCAATTTATAATCTGATATGAGACCAGAAATCTCCTCTAACCTACAGGAAACCTGAAGTTCAATGGGTTAGTAACACTGTGGAGTTTGGCAGTATGGAGGTGGAAGAGAAGTTGAGCATCACTCTAAGATTTCAGCCCCAAGGTTGAGAACTGAAAACTCTGAAATACCTTGAACTTGAAGCACCAATATAATAGCAAGGACAGCTAAAGTTTCTGTTCCTGTAAATGACTTCATGTCCCTTCTGGCTTATTGCATGTGGAGGGGTTGTAGTCTTTCCCAGATAAAGAGTGCTGTCCTCGTGGAGCTTTCTTAGGCCATCTCTGGAATCCCAGGCAGAAAAAAGGAGCAGTTTGACTTATTTCCTGCTGGAAATAAGCAGAGAGGGTGGCTCAGTGAAGGTCTTTAAGCTGAGCACTCCAGCTCTTGCCAGGATTCCTCTCCTCCTCTGGTCCAGATGTCTTCCCTGTCAACTCACATGTCCCCCCAGGAGGCATTGCCTCTGGCTGCCCCCTCCCTTCCCGTTGTGTTTGTTTAGATTCTAAAAAGGGATTTATTACATCTGTCTCTGGGCACATGTTCAAAAACACCCAAGCCAGGAGGTGAAATTTGTCCAGATTCACATTGTACCCATCCATACAGCACTGCCCCCCAGCTATACTGGGTCAGGGAACTTTCACAACAGCCTGAAGGACAGTAGAGTTGTCCTTTGCCAAATCCAAGCAGTTTGGGCCTCAAGTCACTTTCTGACTACTCAGTGAGATGGGTTCAGAGGATCAACAATCAGCCACCTCCATCCAAGGGTCTGCACGCAGCTGGTGATGACACGGGGTGATCTGCAGGGGGATGCCTCCATCACCCCAAGGGAGTTAGCCCACCCTCCAATTCTCCTTGATATTATTCACTCTAGTCCTTTGCTTTCCCTTTCAGTCGCCTTCTCTGCTGCCACATATTGACAGCTCTATCTTAGTAGAAATTTTAGACATCATCTGTTTTTATGAAAATTTCCCCTGTTGTTGGCATTGTTTGCCCTGTTTTCAGAATTAACTTCTTTTTTGTCTATTCTCTGTTAGCATCGTGCATACAACTTTCACTCCTATACTTAATGCATGGTTATTCACTAGTTCGGAGAAGGCAATGGCACCCCACTCCAGTACTCTTGCTTGGAAAATCCCATGGACAGAGGAGCCTGGTAGGCTGCAGTCCATGGGGTCGCTAAGAGTCGGGCACGACAGAACGACTTCACTTTCACTTTTCATTTTCATGCATTGGAGAAGGAAATGGCAACCCACTCCAGTATTCTTGCCTGGAGAATCCCAGGGACCAGGGAGCCTGGTGGGCTGCTGTCTATGGGGTCGCACAGAGTCAGACACGACTGAAGCGACTTAGTATAGCATAGCATAGCATATTCACTGGTTACTGGTGCTGGTCTTTTGTTAGGCGATGGAAAAATAGTGATGTGTGACAATATATAAGAGTTTAGCCTTCCTGAAGCTTATTTTCATTTTTTAAAAATTTATTTGGCCATAACAGGTCTTAGCTGTGGCACAAGGGATCTTCCACTGTGGCATGCAGGATCTGGTTCCCTGACCAGGGGTAGAACCTGGGCTTCCTGCATTGACAGTGCAGAGTTTGAACCACTGGATCACCAGGGAAGTCCCTCTGGAGCTTACTTTCTAGGTTGCAGAGACAGACCAAAAAACTCTCACGAAATATTTATCTTCCTACGTTATGAACTGCTTTACTATCATAGTGGTTATTTTTCTCATCTTACCAAACTCTATATATCACTTGCTATGTGCCTGGCTCATATGTGTGTACCACATATTAACTCCCGATAAGGCAGGCACCATGCCTTACTCACTCTGTGTACCATCCCCCACACCTGCCGTGGGCCATTGTGCCCAGCATCGTGTGTGCCACACGGCAGACACTTAACTCATCTCTGTTGAATTTGTGATTCATCTATATTGTCATGTTGATTAATTATAAAAAAGCGTGGGCAGGCAACTTTTAAAACAGAAACATTCAAATTCAAGGGGAACCCACTAGGAACAGGTTTTTTCCTGTTTTCCTTAACTCTTATCTTTCAAGTACATTCAAGCATACACACAAAGTCTAACTAGGGAAACAATAATGACTTCCAGTACTTATCACAGAGGAAATTTATGAAGGGACTTGGTGATGGAGGAGAAAATGGTAAGATATGGCTGATTCTAAAAATGGCCCTAAGATTTTTTTCTCCCCAGTTTAGAAATGGAGCCTATATCTTTACCTGTGGAACTGAGACAGGTCTTGTGACTTGCTTTGGAAAGAAGTGATGTTGTGTAAGTTTAAGCGTGGGCCTCAAGAGGTCTTTCCTATTTCCCTTCTTGTTCTTAGAACCAGCTGCCAACTGAATGTATCTAGGCTAGGCTGTTGGATAATGAGAGACATATGGACCCACCATCACCCCAGACGACAGCCAGCCAGCTCCCTAAGTGGAGGCCCCTGCAGATCTGGCTGCTGACTATGGATGCCTGAGTGTGCCCAGCCAAGACCAGCAGAAGAATTTCCCAGCTGATCTCAGTCCAAATTGCTACCGCATGCTTGGTGAGCTACAAAGAATGGTTGTTGTTTTAGCCATTAAGTTGTAAAGTAGTTTGTTTCAGAACAAAAGCAAACCAGTACATGAAGTAATCCAGAAATTAGCAACAGTAGGGGTTGTTACTATTGGTGGCTGTAGAGACATAGGGAGGAGGGGCCCTGGGTAACCTGAACACCCAACAGAAGAGGAATAAGGGCAGAGATGACTCATGGAGGCTTAGAGGTGCAGAGCAGCCAGAGCTGATTGAAGCAGAGAGAGTGAAATACCCAGCTTTCTCTCTTCTGTTTGCCCTCCAGTCTCCCACCAGGGCTAAACATTATGAGCTGAGTTTGGCTGGCAGCCAGGTGGGACAGGAGCCTGGAGATGCAGGCTTCAGGGACCAGTCCCTTCTGCAACACAGAGCAGAGGAGGCAAAGGCCTGGGAATGGATGCAAGTCCTAATAGGCCTAAGACTGATCCTACACATCCTTTGGGAGAAAGAAAAAGAAGTCGAACTACTTCTTTTTTATTTGTATTCCCCATTCAGGACTGCAAGGAGATCAAACCAGTGAATCCTGAAGGAAATCAGTCCTGAATATTCATTGGAAGGACTGATGCTGAAGCTCCAACACTTTGACCACCTGATGCAAAGAACTGACTCATTAGAAAAGACCCTGATGCTGGGAAAGATTGAAGGCAGGAGAAGGGGATGATAGACGATGAGATGGTTGGATGGCATCACTGACTCGATGGACTTGAGACTAAGCAAGCTCTGGGAGTTGGTGATGGACAAGGAAGCCTGGGGTGCTGTAGTCCATGGGGTTGCAAAGAGTCGGACACGACTAAGTGACTGAACTGAACTGATTCAGGTATTTAACCCAAACTAAAAATGAACTTTAACTGTTGAAAAGTTGTCATTGCAACTGTCTCAACTTTTAACAAAATATTCCATCAGACTGTATTAGCATATTTATAAAATGTTGCACCCACAATAGCCCATTGAAAACACAAATCATCAAAACAGTTTGAGTGGTACTCTTGTTAGGTCAAAAAGCACAGACATTATAAAACACGAAATTAAAAAAAAGTGTTTTTTATTTAAAAAAATTTTTGGCTAGGCTACACAGCATAAGGGATCCTAGCTCCCTGATGAAGGATCAAACCCATGCCCCCTGCATTGGAAGCATGAGAGTCTTAACAAGTGGACTGCCAGGAAAGTCCTTAAAAAACTAATTTGATTAATATAAGTTCATCCAGCAAGCATTAAAAACTTTTTGTATGGCAGTCAAGCACAATTGAAGGGTGACACAACACGTATGCACACACATATAGACACAGACAATTTCAGTAGAATACAAGGATTGATTCAAGGGATTAGATCTGGTGGACAGAGTGTCTGGAGGTCTATGTGCAGAGGTTCATAATGCTGTACAGGAGGTGGTGACCAAAACCATCCCCAAGAAAAAGAAATGCAAGAAGGCAAAGTGGCTGTCTGAGGAAGCCTTAAAAATGGCTGAGGTAAAAAGAGAAGTGAAAGGCAAAGGAGAAAGGGATATACCCAACTGCATGGGGAGTTCCAGAGAATAGCCAGGAGAGATAAGAATGCCTTCTTAAGTGAACAATGCAGAGAAACAGAGGAAAACAATAGAATGGGAAAGACTGGAGATCTCTTTAAGAAAACTGGAGCTATCAAGGGAGTGTCTCATGCAAAGATGGGGACAATAAAGAACAGAAACGGCAAGAATCTAACAGAAGCAGAAGATATTAAGAAGAGGTGGCAAGAATGTACAGAAGAACTGTACAAAAAAGGTCTTATAATCCAGATAACCACAATGGTGTGATCACTCACCTAGAGCCAGACATCCTGGAATGCAAAGTCAAGTGGGCCTAAGGAAGCATCACTACAAACAAAGCTAGTGGATATGATGGAATTCCAGTTGAGCTATTTCAAATCCTAAAAGATGATGCTGTGAAAATGCTGCACTCAATATGCCAGCAAATTTGGAAAACTCAGCAGTGGCCACAGGACTGGAAAAGGTCAGTTTTCATTCCAGTTCCAAAGAAAGGCAATGCCAAAGAAATGTTCAAACTACAGTATAATTGCGTTCATCTCAAATGCTAACAAGGTAGTGGTCAAAATCCTTCAAGCTAGGCTTCAACAGTGTGTGAACCTTGAACTTCTAAATGTACAAGCTGGATTTAGAAAAGGCAGAGGAAACAGAGATCAAATTCTCAACATCTGTTGGATCATAGAAAAAGCAAGGGAACTCCAAAAAGACATCTACTTCTGCTTCATTGACTATGCTAAAGCCTTTGACTGTGTGGATCACAGCAAACTCTGGAAAATTCTTAAAGAGATGGGAATACTAGACCACCTTATATGTCTCCTGAGAAACCTGCATGCAGGCCAAGAGGTTACAGAACTGGACATTAAACAATACTGGTTCAAAATTGGGGAAAGAGTACATCAAGGGCTGTATATTGTCAACCTACTCATTTAACTTACATGCAGAGTACATCATGAGAAATGCTGGGCTGAATGACTCACAAACTGAAATCAAGATTGCCTGTTTGTTCAGTCATGTTCACCTCTTCACGACCCCATGAACTATAGCCTGCCAGGCTCCTCTGTCCACAGAATTTTCCAGGCAAGAATATTGGAGTGGGTTGCCATTTTCTTCTCCAAGATTACCAGGAGAAATATTGACAACCTCAGATATGCAAATTTAACATTCTAATGGCAGAAAGTGAAAAGGAACTAAAGAACCTCTTGATGATGGTGAAAGAGGAGAGTGAAAAAGCTGGCTTGAAATTCAACATTCAGAAAATTAAGGTCATGTCATCCAGTCCCATCATTTCATAGTAAATAGATGGGGGAAAAGTGGGAACAGTGACAGACTTTATTTTCTTGGGCTCCAAAATCACTGCAGATGGTGACTGCAGCCATGAAATTAAAAGATACTTGCTCCTTGGAAGAAAAGCTACAGTCCATAGGGTTGCAAAATGTTGGACATGACTTAGCGACTGAACAATAACAAAAAAAAAAAAAAAAGGAGAAAAAAGGTCACGATTTCTGTCCTCTCTCATTTTGGCAGTAGCCAGGGCAAGTAAACAGGAGGGTATCCTGACATATCTTTCTCTTATTGAGGGTTGATTCGTTTGCTTATTTGAGCTCACCTGAATTGCAAAAGAAGATCCAGAGTTGTCCCTTGGTATGGTAGATTGGTTTCAGGATTCCTGTGGATGGCAAAAGCCAAAGATGCTCGTCCCTTATATAAAATAGTGTAGTATTTGCATATAACCTATGCACATTCTCCTTTATACTTTAAATCATCTCTAGATTACTAATAATACCAATACACTGTAAATGCTATGTAAATAGTTGCTTGTGGGAGGCAAATTCAAGTTTTGCTTTTTGGTACTTTCTGAAAATTTCTTTCCCCAAATATCTTTAATTCGAGGTTGGTTGAATCTGCCAATGCAGACTGCAAGGCTGCAGAAGGCCGGCTGTACTTATTATTCTGTACCTTGTTTTTTCCCTTAACAATATATGGACATCCCTCCAGATGAGTGAGGCTTCACTCATTTATTCATTTAAATATTCTCTTGCCAGTTGGCAAGTTGTTTTTCGTTTTCAGTAACTACAAAAATATTGCTGTATCCTTGAGATGAGCCTGGGTATATTGGGACTTTCATTTCAGTAAAATAGATTCTCAAAGGCAGGATATCTAGGTCAGTGGAAGTTTGTATTTTTAATTTTAATTGATGCATCCAAATTACTTTTCTAAAAGGTTGTAGAATTCCTATTCCTCAATGCTGTCAGCTGGAACTGGACATCATCATTCTTCCACTTGCAAATTTTGGTCAATGTAATGAGTGAAAAACATGCTTCGATGGTTTAATTTGCATTTCCCTGACTTCTATAGACATTGAATATCTTACTGTGTTTATTGACAATTTGTACATTCCCTTATGTGAATTGCCTGCTCATTTCTCTATTCAGTTACCTTTTTTTTTTTATCATTGGGTGAAAGCTGTTTGAATATTAGTAATTGTTCATCTTTATCCATATGTTTTGGAGAAGGAAATGGCAACCCACTCCAGTATTCTCGCCTGGAGAATTCCACGGACAGAGGAGCCTGGTGGGCTGCAGTCCATGGGGTGGCAAAGAGTCAGACACGACTGAGTGACTAACACACACACATCCATATGTTTTACAAAGGTTCCCTTTTATCCTCAGAATATCATTTGTTTGTTTGTTTGTTTTTAACTTTTTATTTGGAAACATTCAGAGACTAACACAAAGTTATGAAATGGTACAAAGAGTCCCATGTATCCTTCACCCCACTCTCCCAAGGGTAGCATCTTCTATAACTATAGTACAATATCAAAACTCTATTTGTCTCTTGATATAGCATATGATGCTATTTTGCTTTCAATAACTTTCTTATAAATTTTAGTATCTGATAAGTTAAATTTTAGTATCTGGTAAGCAAAATGGCTGTCTGAGGAGGCCTTACAAATAGCTGTGAAAAGAAGAGAAGTGAAAAGCAAAGGAGAAAAAGAAAGATATTCTCATTTGAATGCAGAGTTCCAAAGAATAGCAAGGAGAGATAAGAAAGCCTTCCTCAGCAATCAATGCAAAGAAATAGAGGAAAAAACAGAATGGGAAAGACTAGAGATCTCTTCAAGAAAATTAGAGATACCAAGGGAACATTTCATGCAAAGATGGGCTCGATAAAGGACAGAAATGGTATGGACCTAACAGAAGCAGAAGATATTAAGAAGAGGTGGCAAGAATACACAGAAGAACTGTACAAAAAAGATCTTCATGACCCAGATAATCACGATGGTGTGATCACTCACCTAGAGCCAGACATCCTGGAATGTGAAGTCAAGTGGGCCTTAGAAAGCATCACTATGAACAAAGCCAGTGGAGGTGATGGAATTCCAATGGAGCTATTTCAAATCCTGAAAGATGATGCTGTGAAAGTGCTGCACTCAATATGCCAGCAAATTTGGAAAACTCAGCAGTGGCCACAGGACTGGAAAAGGGAAGTTTTCATTCCAATCCCAAAGAAAGGCAATGCCAAAGAATGCTCAAACTACCACACAATTGCACTCATCTCACACACTAGTAAAGTAATGCTCAAAATTCTCCAAGCCATGCTTCAGCAATATGTGAACTGTGAACTTCCAGATGTTCAAGCTGGTTTTAGAAAAGGCAGAGGAACCAGAGATCAAATTGCCAACATCCGCTGGATCATCGAAAAAGCAAGAGAGTTCCAGAAAAACATCTATTTCTGCTTTAATGACTATGCCAAAGCCTTTGACTGTGTGGATCACAATAAACTGTGGAAAATTCTGCAAGAGATGGGAATACCAGACCACCTGACTTGCCTCTTGAGAAACCTATATGCAGATCAGGAAGCAACAGTTAGAACTGGACATGGAACAATAGACTGGTTCCAAATAGGAAAAGGAGTCCGTCAAGGCTGTATATTGTCACCCTGCTTATTTAACTTCTATGCAGAGTACATCATGAGAAACGGTGGGCTGGAAGAAGCACAAGCTGGAATCAAGATTGCCGGGAGAAATATCAATAACCTCAGATATGCGGATGACACCACCCTTATGGAAGAAAGTGAAGAGGAACTAAAGAACCTCTTGATGAAAGTGAAAGAGGAGAGTGAAAAAGTTGGCTTAAAGCTCAACATTCAGAAAACTAAGATCATGGCATCTGGTCCCATCACTTCATGGGAAATAGATGGGGAAACAGTGGAAACAGTGGCTGACTTTATTTTCCTGGGCTCCAAAATCACTGTAGATGGTGATTGTAGCCATGAAATTAAAAGACGCTTACTCCTTGGAAGGAAAGTTATGACCAACCTAGATAGCATATTAAAAAGCAGAGATATTACTTTGCCAACAAAGGTCCATCTAGTCAAGGCTATGGTTTTCCAGTGGTCATGTATGGATGTGAGAGTTGGACTGTGAAGAAAGCTGAGTGCTGAAGAATTGATGCTTTTGAACTGTGGTGTTGGAGAAGACTCTTGCAAGTCCCTTGGACTGCCAGGAGATCCAACCACTCTATCATAAAGGAGATCAGTCCTGGGTGTTCATTGGAAGGGAGGATGCTGAGGCTGAAACTCCAATACTTTGGCCACCTCATGCGAAGAGTTGACTCATTGGAAAAGATTCTGATGCTGGGAGGGATTGGACGCAGGAGGAGAAGGGGACGACAGAGGATGAGATGGCTAATGGTATCACCGGCTTGATGCACATGAGTTTGGGTGAACTCCAGGAGTTGGTGATGGACAGGGAGGCTTGGCATGCTGCAGTTCATGGGTTCGCAAAGAGTCGGACACGAATGAGTGACTGAACTGAACTGAAGTTAAATCCCACCACTCCATGCTTTTTCCTTATACTGGGGGCTATTCTCAGATTCTTATATTTTCTATTCAAAATTTAAAATAATTTTAACCACTCACTCTCCTTGTCTTCCCCCTAAAATTCTGGTTTCAACTTAAAGTTACATATTAGTTTGTGAAAGATTGACAGTCCTGATTGTAAGTCTCTTAAAGTTACATGTTAGTTTGTGCAGGATGGACATTTCAAAATACCAAGCTTTCCTATTCAGGAATGGAATATTTCTCTTCAGCTATTCAGGTCTTTTTTATACTTTTTAATGAGAATTTAGGTCTCTTCATGTAGATTATGCACCTTCTAGGGACAATTTATTCATAGTCATGTTAATTTAATTTAATCACATCTGCATTATTCCTTCTGTCATTTAATGCAATACACTCACAGGTTTTGGGGCTTCCCTCATAGCTCAGTTGGTAAAGAATCTGCTTTTGTGGCTCAGCTGGTAAAGAATCTGCCTGCAATGTGGGAGACCTGGGTTTGATCCCTGGGTTGGGAAGATGCCCTGGAGAAGGGAATGGCTACCCACTCCAGTATTCTGGCCTGGCGAATTCCATGGACTCTATAGTCCATGGGGTCACAAAGAGTTGGCCACGACTGAGTCACTTTCACTTTTCACTTTCACAGGTTTTGAAGATTACTTTGTGGATACCTTTGGGGAAGGGTGTTATTCTATCCACCACTGCCGGGGTCCAGCCCCAGCTGATCCAGGGTATTCGAAGGAGAGACGGTGTAGGTGAAGATCAGGAAACAACTGCTTAATTAAACGTTAATTAAGGATATAAAGAGTAATAGAATAAGGATAGCTCAGTAGGAAAATTCAGTGGAGAAAAGAGGCTGAGTGGCTTGGTTTACGCGGGAGACCAATAAAACTTCAAGATAAGAAGTTTGCACCACTTACGTAGGCCGCAGGCATCCTTCCGTTCTCCCGAAGGAGAGGAGACACTGAGACCTCCCCGGTCGGATCTTAGAAGCCCAGGCATAATTAGTAAGCATGGCGGGTTCCGCGCTCCAGATGGAGACTCAGCCAGAGTGAAAGAGAGACATGGGGAGACCAGTATTTCGAGAAACTGATCCAAATTCTTTATTTTCCATGGTCTACTTTTATGCACTGAGATGTTATGCAAAAGTCATGCGGGGTCAGCAGTCCTGACTTTTATCAAAGTCAGGTGCTTCATACAAATGTATACAGAGGTCTTAGGGGTGTTACATCATCTTCTGGCCAGGGGGCCTGCTGACAATTTATGACCCTCTCCTTGTGACAACGGTCAGTCAACCAGGACACTTATTTCTCCAGGGGTGATTATTCTTAAAACAGACGCCACCCAAATAAAGTTACATTCCTATAGGGTGAAGGTGTAGTGGGTTTTAGTTAAGGAAAGAATTTACTTAGCCTAAGGTCTAATGTGATTAATATCAAAGGTTAATACTTATTTCTTCTACATATTCATTAATGTGTGTAAGGGCAGGGGATGTGGAGACTTAGCAACAAACATTGGCTCAACAAATGAAAAACCCTTCACCAATACAATTTCTAATCAGCCCATTATACTTATGCTAATAGTTTTATAACTTCTCAAAAAAACCTGTTTTTAGAGGGTTTAAAGCATCTCGTGCCTCTCACGGTTGGGAGGCTGTGAGCAATCACATGTGGCTGGACGAGCCTGTCAGGCAGGCTAGAGAACCTTCAGAGGAGTTTGTAGGTTAAAACACTCTTGTCACGCCCAAGAGTTTTTACTGACTGGAGCTCTAGGTTAACTCCTTCTCCGAAAGAGGTGGTGGGGGACAGCCCCCCATAAAGTCAGAGGTGTAGGTGAGAGCACAAAGTAGTAAAGTAGGCAGGCTCTGGTTATGGGGGTAGATGCTCAAGGATTTCCAGGGGGACTCCTGAGGCTCGATCCCGCCTTTACGTATGTCGAGCCTCCTTCCTCATGACCTTTGTCATGGGCAGAGTACCTCACTCTGGCCCCCAACACACCACAGTTGAGATGATTTTCATGTCTTACTGTTTATTGCTGGCGTGAAGAAAATTTCATATATTTATTTATTTATTTGCCCTCACCCGTATGGTGTGTGAGATCTTAGTTTCCTGACCGGGGATCAAACTCTTGCCCCCTGCAGTGGAAGCAGAGTGTTAATCACAGGACAGCCAAGGAAGTCTGTATTTACTTTTGTATTCTTAACTACTATCATTCACCTTACCAAAGTTTAATTTTTTTGGTTAATTTTATTTTTGGCTGTGCTGGGTCTTTGCTGCTTCGAGGGCTTTCCCCTAATTGTGGAACGCTCTAGTCTCAGTGTGAGGACTTCTCATGGTGGTGGCTTCTTTTATTGCAGAGCACGGGCTCGAGGGCACAGGCACCACAGTTGTGGCACCCGGGCTTAGTTTCTCTGAGGCATGTGGGATCTTCCCGGATCAAGATCAAACCTGCATCTGCTGCATTGGCAGGTGGATTCTTTACCGCTGAGCCACCAGGGAAGCGCCCCAAAGTTTCATTATTTCAAATAGCTTTGGCTGAATCTTTTGGATTTCCTGAATATGCAGTTATGTCATATGAATATAAAGTAATTTTTGTCGTTTTTTCTCCCAGGTTTTGTGTGGATTACTTAATAATACTAAGTAATGTATTGCATTAGTTAAGGTCTTCCAAGCAATGTTGAGAACGATAACTTTGACAGAAATGACTTCAGCTTATATTATACATGCTATCAGTTTTTGGTAAATGATTTCTATCATTTAAAAATAGCTTTGCTTTTTGTGTGTTGGTGGGAAATGAACTCATAAATGTTCTTTCTTCCACACTGGGGGTGGAGGAGGTGGTGGCTAGACTCTCATACCTCTGAGTCTGAGAAGGGGACAGATTTTTTTTTTTAAACCACTCTGAGATCAAGTCAGGTGAACTGGATATTTTCACTTCTGTCTCCTGGTGTCAGCAAGATGGAGCAATCCCCACTAAGGACATCCAAGAGAACGCCAGTGTCTACCATACATCTTTTCTTAGAAAGCCATAAAGTCTTTGTCTCAGCCCAAGAAGGAAGCCCCACACTGTCCCTCCCCTGGAACTCTCAAACAAGTGCTAACCTCACATACCTTGCAGTTTCCATCAGAGCTCTTATTTTGGTATGTATATTGCTCCAAAAACAGACCACAAAGGGGAAGGACTGGGGATATTCATCCAGTTGGTCATCTTTCTAGAACTTTCTAATTATGTCACGCTGAAATTATGAAGCAGATGAGTAACACGATCAGATTTCTGTTAAAAAGTATTTCTGGAAGGAGCTTAAGTGATCAATTTGAATCGTATCCCTGTTAAAAAAATATGATAAGCTGCACTGTTACATAAAATATGGCATATCCACAGAGGAGATTATAAGAGGATGTGAATACAAGGAAACAGAGGTCATCTTAGAGCGAGCCTGTCACACCATGTAGTAGCAGCCCAAATAAGGTAGTTCTGAATATACTGACATGGCAAATCTCCAAGACATATTAAGTGGGAAAAGGAAATAGCAAAACTGTTTATGCCACCATTTATTATTTTTAAAAATCATACAAAAGTAGTAAAAAAAATTTTTTTCTGTGTAGATATGCAAAGAAAAACACTCCCAACTGGTTACCATGGTTAAATCTTGAATTGTTGATTATCTATATTGTTTATATTTTAAAAATGATAATATGTTCATGCTTTGTGCAATTAAAAATGCTTTTCAAATAATAAATGAAACAGACTTCGGTGAGTACAGAACAGAACTCATGGGACCTGAAAGTACTATAGCATTAAGTGAGATGCTGGAAAAAAGCAGAGAAGTGAGAGGTACTTAGGAAGTAATAACCAAGATATCTTAAAGCATCTGATAGAAAGGGAGGAGTCTAGGATTATTTAAGGTTTTGGGTTAGGTGATGGGGGTGGATGAAATCTAGGGGGAGCAGGCGTGGGGGTAAATGTCCTTAACAATTCCTTCCAAGCTTAAGGCATATGAGGCCACTGATATCTGTGGGTTCTGTGTCTGGGGAGATAATTAAGAGAAAGCTGAGAAATAAACCTTCACCTAAATTCTTGACTATAGTGCTACATTAACCTCACAACTTCCTAGAGGAAAATGCCAGAGCAATTAGTTATTGTTACAATGATGTGAAAGTCGCTCAGTCGTGTCTGACTCTTTGTGACCCCATGGAATTCTCCCGGCTAGACTACTGGAGTGGGTAGCCATTCCCTTCTGCAGGGGATCTTCCCAACCCAGGGATAGAACCCAGGTCTCCTGCATTGCAGACAGATTCTTTACCAGCTGAGCCACCAGGGAAGCCTGATGACAGCTCTGGTCAAAGACTCCAGGGTCATCCCCTTGTTGAGTTATGCCGGTGGGCACATGTGTCTTGAACACATGCCTTGTCTGGAATGGTAAAGCCGAAATAGCCCATTTCAATCTTCCTTTTCCCCCAAACCACTCTGGAACCCTCTTGATTCTCAGACCCTTTGCAACCCCATAGTGACCTGGGATCATAGAGAAATAAACCAAGATTGGAATCTGTAAATAAGAATCCAAAGAGAAAAGACAAACAGCTCTCTCTGCATCATGCTAAAACACACACACACACACACCACCCCCAACACCCTGGGTCTTGCTCTACCCAGGTCTTAATGAATAAAACGAATCTTCTTTAGGGGGTGTGTGTGTGTGTGTGTTTGAAGTGGGTCTGGGATGAAGATGAGGGTGGGTGGAACTTAGGGTTCAAATATCCCCTCCACAGTTTGTTCACTTTTAAACGCAGTTTGCCAACCAGACTGTGGACAACTTAAGACCGGTGTTTCTTCGGCTACTTATCAGAGGAGATAATGCTCATGACTCCAGCCATGAAAATTCTCTCAGCTATTCATCTGGGACCAGTGGAAAATGACCACTGAATTTAACAAGAGCCCTTTCCAAACATCTCTTTGGCATTGGCCCCAGAAGCTGCTGAAAAAATGTCAGGAAGCAAGTTAATAAATTAACCTCAAGGCCACATTCTTCACTGGATCTGGGAGCTCTCGGTTAATTATCATCTCAGTGGTGTTCAGTTACAGTGTCCAGTCAGGCCTCCCAGAGAGTGTTAACATCCTAAACAGAGTCCAAACCATTCACCACTCATGACAGAATCCCTAGACATGCCACCACTCTGCATTGTTCACACTCCAAACCTTCCTTTATCCACTTAATCCCTTGTTTCTACAGTGCAATTAAAGCTCCTTTCCTATTTTTTTCTGCTTAAAGAAGCAGCAGGATATCCACCCAGTCTCCACCCCCCAGGTTCACTGACTGGAACTTGAATTCTTCTGCACTCACAGCAGAGACTCTTAGGCCAGGTTGCACATTGGAATAATCTGGAAGCTTGAGAAGCCCTATTTCTAAAGATTTGGACTTAATTGGCCTCAGGTTAGGTCCAAGGCATCAGGATTTTGAAAAGTTATCAGATGATTCTAATGTGCAGTTGGCATTGAGAGCAATTCACCTACATCCTGGACAGGTTCATGGACTAAGCAAACTACAGCTCTTCCAAACAGATTTTCTCCAATTCAAAGTCTCTCTCTCCTTTTCCATTTTTTAAAAATTGCAGGATGGTTGCTTTACAATATTGTGTTGGTTTCTGCCATACATCGAGTCAGCCACAGGTATACAAAAATGTCCCCTCTCTCCTGAACTCCCCTCCTGTCTCTCTCCCCATCCCATCCCTCTAGGTTGTCACAGAGCAGTGGGTTGAGCTCCCTGTGTCACACAGAAAATTCCCACTTTCTATCTATTTTACATATAGTAAATGTATATGTTAGGAGAAGGCAATAAATAGCAACCCATTCCAGTACTCTTGCCTGGAAAATCCCATGGACGGAGGAGCCTGGTAGGCTGCAGTCCACTGGGTCGTGAATAGTTGGACATGACTGAGCGACTTGACTTTGACTTTTCACTTTCATGCATTGGAGAAGGAAATGGCAACCCACTCCAGTGTTATTGCCTGGAGAACCCCAGGGATGGGGGAGCCTGGTGGGCTGCCGTCTATGGGGTCGCATAGAGTCAGACATGACTGAAGCGACTTAGCAGCAGCAGCAGCAGCAGCAATGTATATGTTGGGCTTCCTGTTGGTGCTAGTGGTAAAGAACCCACCTGCCAATGCAGGAGACATAGAGATCCCTGGGTTGGGAAAATCCCCTGGAGGAGGGCATGGCAACCCACTCCAGTATTAAATTAATTTTGTTTTTTAAATTAATTAATTTTAATTGCAAATAACTTTGCAATATTGTGGTGGTTTTTGCCATACATCAACATGAATCAGCCAGGGGTGCACATGTGTCCCCCATCCTGAACCCCCTCCTCCCTCCCTCCTTCCCACCCCATCCCTCTGGGTTGCCCCAGAGCACTGGCTTTGAATGCCCTGCTTCATGTATTGGACTTGCAGCGGTAATCTATTTTACATATGATAATATACATGTTTCAATGCTATTCTCTCAAATCATCCCACCCTCGCCTTCTCCTGCATAGTTCAAAAGTTTTTTCTTTACATCTTTGTCTCTTTTGCTACCTTACATATAGGATCATCATTACCATTTTTCTAAATTTCATATATATGCATTAATATACTGCATTGGTGTTGCTCTTTCTGACTTACTTCATGCTGTATAATAGTCTCCAGTTTCATCCACCTCATTTGAACTGACTCAAATGCATTCTTTTTTATAGCTGAGTAGTAGTTCATTGTGTATATGTACTACAACTTCCTTATCCATTTGTCTGCCAATGGACACCTAGGTTATTTCCATGTCCTGGCTATTGTAAACAGTGCTGCAATGAACATTGGGCTACATGTGTCTCTATCACTTCTGGTTTCCTTGCTGTATATGCCCAGCAGTGGGATTTCTGGGTCATTCAGTTTAGTTCAGTTGCTCAGTCATGTCCGACTCTTTGCGACCCCATGAACCACAGAATGCCAGGCCTCTCTGTCCATCACCAACTCCTGGAGTCCACCCAAATCCATGTCCATTGAGTCGGTGATGCTGTCCAATCATCTCATCCTCTGTCGTCCCCTTCTCCTCCTGCCCGCAATTTTTCCCAACGTCAGGGTCTTTTCAAATGAGTCAGCTCTTCGCATCAGGTGGCCAAAGTATTGAAGTTTCAGCTTCACCATCAGTCCCACCAATGAACAGCCAGGACTGATCTCCTTTAGGATGGACTGGTTGGATCTCCTTGCAGTCCAAGGGACTCTCAAGAAGACTCAAGAGTCTTCTCCAACACCACAGTTCAAAAGCATCAACATTTTGGTGCTCAGCTTTCTTCATAGTCCAACTCTCACATCCATACATGACCACTGGAAAAACCATAGCCTTGACTAGATGGACCTTTGTTAACAGAGTAATGTCTCTGCTTTTTAATATGCTGTCTAGGTTGGTCATAACTTTCCTTCCAAGGAGTAAGTGTCTTTTAATTTCATGGCTGCAATCACCATCTGCAGTAATTTTGGAGCCCAGAAAAATAAAGTCAACCACTGTTTCCACTGTTTCCCCATCTATTTGCTATGAAGTGATGGGACCAAATGCCATGATCTTAGTTTTCTGAATGCTGAGCTTTAAGCCAACTTTTTCATTCTCTTCTTTCACTTTCATCAAGAGGCTCTTTCGTTCTTCTTCACTTTCTGCCATGAGGGTGGTGTCATCTGCATATCCGAGGTTATTGATATTTCTCCCAGCAATCTTGATTCCAGCTTGTGCTTCCTCCAGCCCAGCGTTTCTCATGATATACTCTGCACGTATGGCAGTTCTATTTCCAGTTTTTTAAGGACTCCCCACACTGTTCTCCATAGTGGCTGTACCAGTTTCCATTCTCATCAACAGTGTAAGAGGGTTCCCTTTTCTCCACACGCTCTCCAGCATTTATTGTTTGTAGACTTTTTGATGGCAGTCATTCTGACCTGTGTGAGATGATACCTCATTATGGTTTTGATTTGCATTTCTCTGATAATGAGTGATGTTGAGCATCTTTTCATGTGTTTGTTAGCCATCTGTATGTCTTCTTTGGAGAAATGTCTATTTAGTTCTTTGGCCCACTTTTTGATTGGCTTGTATGTCTTCCTGGTATTGAGCTGCATGAGCTGCTTGTGTATTTTGGAGCTTAATTCTTAGTCAGCTGTTTTGTTTGCTATTATTTTCTCCCATTCTGAAGGTTGCCTTTTAACCTTACTTACAGTTTCCTTCATTGTGCAAAAGCTTTTAAGTTTAATTAGGTCCTAATTGTTTATTTTTGTTTTTATTTCCCTTTCTCTGGGAGGTGGGTCAAAGAGGATCTTGCTGTGATTTATGCCAGAGCCACTCCAGTATTCTTGCCTGGAGAATCTCATGGACAGAGGAGAGTGGTGGCTACAGTCCACAGGGTCACAAAGAGTCGGACAAGACTGAAGTGACTTACCATGCACACACACACAGAGTATGTTTCCATGCTATTCTCTCAATTCATCCCACCCTCTCCTTCCCCCACTATGCCCACAAGTCTGTTCTCTATGTCTGTGTGTCCATTGCTGCCCTGCAGATGTGTTCATCAGTACCATCTTTCTAGATTCCATATACATGCATTAATATAAAATATTTGTCTTTCTGACTTACTTTCCTCTGACTCTCTTGGTTCTACTTTTCTAAAACTCTAATCTGATAGAAATTTCTGTGATGATTGTGTTAACCTAAAACAAGAAAACTATCACCTATTTTACCAGCAAAACAAGTTTACTTGGGAAAAGCAAAGATTTGCAATTTAGGACTATGGCAAACCACATGCAAGCTTCGTAAAGCAAAGGAGGGGAAACTCGGACTTCCCTGGTGGTCCAGTGATTAAGAATCCACCTGCCAATGCAGGGAACACGGGTTTGATTCTTAGTTCAGGAGGATTCCACATGCTGCCCCAAGTTGCAGCTACTGAAGCCCACGCACACTACAGCCTGTGCTCTGCAGCAAGAGAAGCCACTGCAATGAGAAGCCCGAGCACTGCAACTGGAGAGTAGCCCCCACTCACACAACCAGAGAAAACCCACACTCAGCAACGAAAATCCAACCCAGCCAAAAATAAATAAATTCAATTTTAAAAGGAGGGGAAACTCTCTTATAGAGGAGAAAGGGAAATTGGGAGGGGCTGTTATATCCATTGTGGGAAGCTGGGAAGTTGAATATAGTGGCTTTCCATTGGCTGAGATGTGACAGTCTCTCATTGGCTGAGCTGTTGCCGGGCAAGGAGAAGATCTCTCTTCCTCCTGCTGGTGGTAGTAAAGTAGCATCACTTCCTGCTGGAGATGCAAGGTAAGTCTCTTCCTGTTGGGAATCTGTATTGATGTTGAAAGGTACATTTGTGAGAGCTCCCCCTTCTGACCTCCTGACCCCACTGTAATAAGATTTCTTTCTCTTCATTAATTTTCCAATGGGAAATGCTCATATAAGGACCGGAACTAGAATGAGGCAAACGAGGCATGCAGGGTGCAAAATTTAAGGAAGCTCTTGCTTTCAGATGCTGACACTTCAGTTGTACAATTCTGGGAGTCAGTGCCTCCTTAAATTTTGAACAGATGGTAACTCACCTTAATCTTGGCCCTGGTTCGTATAGCACATGCATTCTTTATTTTTCAGGTCTCAGGGAACCCTACATGCTTTTGATCACACTTGTTTCTGAAAAAATTTTTTTTAAATTTGTTTATTAATATTAAATTTATTAAATTTATTAAAATTAAATTTATTAAATTAATAAATAAAATTTATTTAATTTGTTTATTATTTGGGTCTTCGTTGCTGTGCGGGCTTTCCTCTAGTTGAGGCGAGTGGAGTCTCTAGTTGTGGTGCTCGGGCTTCTCTTGCTGTGAAGCAGGGGCTCTAGGGCGCACAGGCTTCCGTAGTTGTGGCTTGCAGTCTCTAGAGCACAGGCTCAATAGTGTGCACGGGCTTAGTTGCCCAGCCCCACTGAGCCACCAGGGAAGCCCCAGCCCATGCATGATGAGGATGTTACTGCCTCCAGCGGGACAAACATTTGTTCCTGGTTGTGGGGGTTGAGGGAGAGGCAAAACAAAGCTTGCTGTTTTTATGTATGAAACACAAGATACTGTGGTGCCCTGAGGACAAAAGAACAAGATGAGCGAGAATGGTCTCAAATGCAGGAAAGAAAAAGCCAGACCCTTATCTCCCTTTCCACCATGTTGTAACTGTTGCAGAATATTTAAGCCCTCCTGAGTGGGATGGCCTGTCCCCTCCTACCCTCCTACCTACCTAAGGAAATGTATTTGTCTTACTCTTCTCTCAACCTATGTAGGGAATGTGTATATACCTCACGCAATCAGCAAATGACTAGCAAGCCCATTCCTATTGCCTGGCTATAGAAACAGACCAAAGACCCATATCTGGCCTGGCTCTCCCTGGAGCCCATCCACTGTTCTAACAGTGTGAAAGTGAAAGTGTTAGTTGCCCAGTCATGTCTGACTGTTTGTGATCCTATGGATTGTAGCCTGCCAGGCTCCTCTGCCAGACAAGAATACTGGAGTGGGTTGCCATGCCCTCCTCCAGGGGATATTCCTGACCCAGGGGTCAAACCCAGGTCTCCTGCATTGCAGGCAGCTTCTTTACTCTCCGAGCTACTAGGGAAGCCCTCTAACAGTGTCTCCCGCTCTGATAAACTCTGTTCTCCTCTCATGCTGCCTCTTGTCTGGAAATTCTTTTCCAACAAGTGCACAGACCATGACATATACATATACTATACCTGTGCTACTAAAATTTCATGGTGGGGGGATGTGGAAACTAGGGGGAAAAAATGCCTAAAAAGACTCCTAGAAGAAGCAATAGTGAAAAAAAAAAAGGTGGAGAAACACAGATATAGAACACTGAGCATAAATGGTACTAAGCACTTGGAATGTAGCTAATAAGACTGAGAAACTGAATTTTAAGTTACATTTAATTTTAACTCATTTCAGTTTAAATACCTACCTGTGGTTGCTGATTACTTTGATACACAGTTCAGATTGAGAGAATGGACAAGACAAATAAGATTATTACAATCCCCGCTCTGGTCCAAAGCACAAACATTCTGGAGACAAATGGGAGCTTCCTGGCAATTCACAATATAAGCACTGATCCACTCACTCACAGAACATCTCAGAACCCAACGCATTTCACCAGCTGTGCACCCTGGAGGAGCAGACAAGAAGCAGAGCAGAGGAAAAAGGAAGATCCTACCAGGGAAAAATGCACTACAGGAAGGTAATGAGGACATTGTTTGGGGAGAAATGATCTCCCAGCCATGTGATTGACTTCACCGGGGGGATGCTTGAAACATACTCCTTACCCTCTCTTATAACCAGAGCCCCTCGCATTTATACGTTTTTATTTTTATTTTTTGGCCATGCCTCATGGCTTGCAGGATCTTATTTCCCTGATCAAGGATGGAAACTGTGTCCACAGCAGTGAAAGCACAGAGTCCTAACCACTGGTGCTTAGTTTCTCAGTCATGTCCGACTCTTTGTGACCCCATGGACTATAGCCCGCCAGGCTCCTCTGCCTGTGGGGATTCTCCAAGCAAGAATACTGGAGTGGGTTGCCATTTCCTCCTCCAGGGGATCTTCCCAACCCAGGAATCGAACCCAGGTCTCTCACATCGCAGGCAGATTCTTTACCATCTGAGCCACCAGGGAAGCTCCCTAACCACTGGACCACTGGGAATTTCCACGCCTTGTATTGACTAAAAGGTAATATTTCCATAAAATGTCATGGCTCTGCTCTCACCAAAGTCCCAATCTTAAACCTGTGTCCCTTTGAAAAGTATTGTCCATCCTCAGCAGGATCCCCAGTATGCCTGATGCAGCTGTTTCTTATTCTAGAATTCCTTGGGTGTATGCATTCTGTTCCAAAGGCACCTTGTATTCTCATAGTGGTCCAAACGATATTCTCCCCCCTCCCATCCACATCCCCCACAACACAATTCTCCAGCCTAAAGCTGCTGTACTCTCAGGAGCCCAGGAAGAACAGTGTATCTTTCTACCCTACTTTTCCTTAGCTTTACATTTTAAAAATTTTATTTAACAAATATTTATGTATTTATTTGACTGCATTGGGTCTTAGTCATGGCCCATGGGCTTTTGGTTGGGGCATGAGGGTTTCTCTCTAGTTGGGGTGCAAAGGCTCTAGAGCTGTAGCAGGCTTATTTGCCCCTCAGCATGTGGGATTTCAGCTGGTAAAGAATCTGACTGCAATGCAGGAGATCCTGGTTCATTTCCTGGGTTGGGAAGTTCCCCTGGAGAAGGGATAGGCTACCCACTTCAGTATTTTTGGGTTTCCCTGGTATCTCAGATGGTAAAGAATCCACCTGCAATGTGGGAGACCTGGGTTCAATCCCTGGGATGGGAAGATCCCCTAGAAGAGGGCATGGCAACCCACTCCAGTATTCTTGCCTGGAGAATTCCCATAGACAGGTGCGCTGGGGCCCATGGGGTTGCAAAGAGTCAGACACGACTGAATGACTAAGCACAGCACATGTGGGATCTTAGTTCTCTGACCAAGGATCAAACCTTAACCTCCCACAGAGGTAGTACAGCATCTTAACTAGGGAAGTTCCCACTAAGGTTTTTCAAGTGAGTACCTTGGTTCCTTTCTCTTTAACCAGGATACGTCTGATAACTCTGCAGATTCAGGTGGCATCTTTCTCCTTCCTCTTTCATGCCCACCATTCCTGTCTTGACTGCAAGATGAAAACCTGTTTTTCAAAGTCATTCCGTTCATCCTTGAATTTCTGACATTCTCCTTTCAAATCCCCAGCAATCATTTGTTCTCCAGATACCAAAATCTGAAGCCACCTTACCTATTTGGTTGTTGTTGTCTTTTAAAGATTTTTTTTTTTTGATGTGGATCATTTTAAAAGTCTGTTTTGAATTTGTTACAATATTGCTTGTTTTATGTTTTGGTGTTTTGGCCACTGGGGATCTTAGGTCCTTGACTAGGGAGAGGACTGCACCCCCTGCATTGGAAGGCCAAGTCTTAACCTGAGAAAACATGAATTTTAGAACAAAATGGTTTTCTATTTTTTATTTTATATTTATTTATTTGTTTTTGGCTATGCTGGATCTTTGTTGCTGCACGTGGACTTTAGTTGCAGCGAGCAGCGGCTACTCTTTCATCGCAGAGCACAGGCTCCAGAGTGTGCAGGTTTCAGTAGCTGCAGCTGGACCACCAGGGAAGTCCAAAATGCTACTTTAAATCCCTAAAAGAAACTCGTGGGTGTGCAACCGTTTTATTACCTTTTCCTTTCACTCCCCCTGAAGGAAACGGCACATCTCTGGTAGTGTAAGATCTCCCTGCTTCCTTATGTCATTGATATTTGAACCCAGTCCAGGGGTCCCTAACTCCATGCCCATTATCTTGGTTTAGGAATGGTCAGCTCTGGGTGAGAAATAGAATGGAAAGAGTATGGATATTGCAGACCACACCATTTCCCAACCCCCAAATCTGCAGTCTGGCTCTTAGCCTGCTTTGAGGAGAGCCTCAGTTGGTCCTATAAGTGAGTACGATCTGGAGCCTCTCACGATGCAACTGGGGTTTCATCCCGGTGCTTGATCTGTCTAGTGTGCACTGGAGCTCCCAAGACATGAGGGTGACATTTCCAGGACTTTTGCAAGCTGACTGTTATGTACAACCTTTATTAAAAAAGAAGTTATGGACTTCTCTGGCTGTCCAGTGGTTAAGACTTCCACATGCAGGAGATGTGGGTTCAATCCCTGGTTGTGGAACTAAGATCCTGCATGCCTTGCAACCAAAGAAAAAATAAATAAATAAACAAAACCATAAAACAGAAGCAATATTGTAACAAATTCAATAAAGACTTTAAAAATGTTATACAGTCATATTAAAATGTTATATAATTATAAAATGTTACATATAATTTAAAAATGTGAAAATGTTATATATAACATCAAAAATATTAAAAAAAAAAAGAAGTTGTACTTAATAGTGGTTACCAGAGGAGAAGGGGCAGGGGGCAGGGGAGAAGGAGGGCAAAATAGGTAAAAGGGGATCACTGTATGGTGACAGATGGAAACTAAACTTCTGATGAGCACGTGATACAATATACAGAAGTGGAAATATGATGTTGTACCCATGAAAATTACATAGTGTTATAAACCAATGCTACCTCAATAAAACAAGTGATACGTGTGAAAGTCACTCAGTTGTGTCAGTCGTGTCCTACTCTTTGCTAATTCTCCAGGCCAGAGTACTGGAGTGGGTAGCTGTTCCCTTCTCCAGGGGATCTTCCCAACCCAGGGATCAAACCCAGGTCTTCCACATTGCCGGGTGGATTCTTTACCATTTGAGCCACCAGGGCTTCCCAGGTGGAACTAGTGGTAAAGAATCTGCCTACCAATGCAGGAGACACAAGAATGTGGTGGGTTTGATCCCTGGGTTGGGAAGACCCTGTGGAGTAGGAAACAGCTACCCACTCCAGTATTCTGGCCTGGAAAATTCCATGGGCAGAGGAGCCTGGTGGGCTACAGTCCATGGGGCTGCAAAGAGTTGGACACGACTGAGCCCCTCAATAAAAAATATAAAAAATTAAGTTACATAAACTTATTAACTAAATTATATTTTAAAAGGTCATAAATATTCACAGCTCATTGCTTCCAGATAGTTTTACATTTCCTATACTCTTGGAGTATAAAAATGCGTACATACGTATGTGTATATCTGTCTATAACCAATATGCTATATAGTGCTTAGCCTACGGTCACAGAAATACTGTGAAAATACTACATAGCAGGCAGCCAGCTCCCAGCTCTGCGTTCAGTGACATCACAGTGATAGCTTGAAATCAGCTGCTGTTGAGTATTCACACCACGGAAATCAGCCAGGGCTTCAAATCAAGGATTGATTTCTTTCCTTGATTAAATGTCTAGACTTTAGAAAGCGATACAAATTTTAATAATGCAGACTAAACATAAAAGTGTGTCTACGGTGGTTACATTGTGAATACTACAAAATATTTTGAAATCATGACTGAATTGTAGCTGTAGGTTGACTCTAGGGAACAAGAGTTCAGCAAAATTCAACGAAAGCATTCCATAAGAATGAACTTCATAGCACTTCAGGGGACAAGGGTTAAATCTCTGATCCAGGAAGATTCCACATGCCAAGGAGCAACTAAGCCTGTGTGCCGCAAGTATTAAGCCTGTGCTCTAGAGCCTGGGCACCACAACTACTGAAGCCCGAGTACCCTAGAGGCTGTGGTCGACAACGAGAGAAGCCACTGCTGTGAGAAGCCCGTGCACAGCCAAAATAAAATAAAATAGAATAAAATAAAGAAAGAACTAACTGCACGATAAAGGAAACAATTAACGGAGTGAAAAGGCAGCCTATGGAATGGGAGAAAATATTCACAAACCATGTATCTTAGGGATAATATCCAAAATATATAAGGAACCCTTACAACTTAATAGAAAATAACTAATAACTTGATTAAAAAATGGATTAAGAATTTGAATACACATTTTTTCCAAAGAAGGCATTCAGATGGCCAGTAGGTACATGAAAAGATGCCCAATATCAATAATCATGTGCCTAAATGCAAATAAAAATCACAAAAAGATATTACCTCATTCCTGTTAGGGTGGCTATGATCAAAAAGTCAAAAGACAGTTTAGTGTGATTGAGGATATAGAGAAATTGCAACTCATATACTTCTGGTGGGAATGTAAATGGTTCAGCTGCTATGGAAAATAGTATGAAAATACCTCAAAAAAATTAAAACTAGAACTACCATATGATATATGTATCATGATGGATATGATATATGTATCATATGATATATGTATCATATATCACATCATTTGCTTACCATAGGATCCAGCAACCCCATTTCTAGTATTTATCCCAAAGAACTGAAATCAGGATCTCAAGGAGATTATCTGCACTCCCATTTCGCTGCAGTGTTAGTCACCATAGCCAAGATGCGTGAACAACCGAAATGTACATCAGTGGATGAATGAATAAAAAAATGCGAAATATACATACAATGGAATATCATCAGCCTTAAAGAAGGAGCAAATGCCACTGTGTGCAATAACACACATAAGCCTGGAGGACATCATGCTAAGTGAAATAAACCAGTCACAGAAGGACAGTTACCGCATGATCTCATGTGTGTGTGGGTGCTAAGTCACTTCAGTCGTGTCCAACTCTTTGTCACCCTATGGATCATAGCTTGCCAGGCTTCTCTCTCCATGGGATTCTCCAGGCAAGAATACTTACCTCTCCTGCATTGGCAGACTGGTTCTTTACCACTAGGGCCATCTGGGAAGCCCATGATCTCACTTGTGTGTGTGTGTGCGTGTGCACGTGCACATGCGTGTATGCATGCTCATTGTGTCTGACTGTTTGCTAACCCATGGACTGTAGCCCACCAGGCTCCTCTGTCCATGAAATTGTCCAGGCAAGAATACTGGAGTAGGTTGCCATTTGCTACTCCAGGGGATCTTCTAGACCCAGAAATCGATCCCTCATCTCCTTCATCTCCTCCATTGGCATGCAGGTTCTTTACCACTAGCAACACCTGGGAAATGATCTCATTTATACCAGGTATCTAAAATAAAGTCATGCAGGTACAGAACTGTGGTTGCCAGCAGCTGGTGGGAAGGGGAGTGGGGGTTTTTAATCAAGTATAAGATTTCAGTTATGCAGGAGGAATACGTTCTAGAGATCAGCTGTATAATATTGTGTTCGTAGATAACAATGTGTTAACTAAAAAATCTAAGAGGATACATCTCATGTTAACTTTTTAAGCACAATAAAATATTGAGGAAGAATTAATCAGCTTTGTGTAATTTACAACAAAGAGTCTTTTATATTTTATCATTTGCAAATTATGTGATGCACTTTCTTTAGAGCTGCAAAATTTATAATAAACTTATGTTTGTATAGACACACAAGCATTCTCCCCACTACTCCCCCAGAGCTGGTTGTTAAACATTTACCAGTGCTCCCAAAGCTGGCTGTCCAAGCAGGACTTTGGTAAAAGGAGTGCTGCTGAGCGGTTCCAGCTCAGTCCCTGCCAAGCTCAGATTCCCGCATCCTGACAGCTCTGTCCCATGGCAGGAGCTATGCTTCCTCCACCTGGGACTCAGCCCAGAAGTGCAGTTTGGCACTGACAGTGAGGCGTCCTCCGAGGCGCTGGCCACCCACATCCCTGCCTTCTGCGTGCACACTCGCTTCCCTCTGCCAAATTACCAGATGTGAGATGTGGCTCAGCCCAGGGAAGAAACAAGGAAAGATGGCAGGGATCCTGATCCCCTTGGTCCTCAGCCTCCTGCTCTCTACCCAGATGTCAAGGGACTTGTATACAGACAAAACCCAAGGTGTTCTTTCTCTCACAGATACTTCTTCCTGTGTGGCCTCCAATCGTCTCCTTTAGAACTGCCTGGTACACATGTACTGTCTTGGATCCTATCCGGGCCCGCTGGGTCATCATCTCCGGGGGCAGTGTCTGTGTTTTAACTGCTCTATTCATTCATTCATCTGCTGAGTGCCTGCTGTCTGCCAGGCGTTGTTGTAGGCTCTGGATATGCCAGAGAACAAAGCAGACAAAAATCCCCGTTTGCACAGAGGTAGGGCATCCCTGGTGGCTCAAACAGTAAAGAATCTGCCCGAAATGCAGGAGACTTGGGTTCAATCCCTGGGTTGAGAAGGTCCCCTAGAGGAGGGAATGGCTGCCCACTCCAGTATTCTCACCTGGAGAATTCCATGGACAGAGGAGCCTGGCAGGCTACAGTCCGTGGAGTCACAAGGAATTGGACACAACTGCCGTCTATGGGGTCACACAGAGTTGGACACGACTGAAGCGACTTAGCAGCAGCAGCAGCAGCAGAGTCATGAACACTTTGAAAAGAGAATGAAGTCACTCAGTTGTGTCCGACTCTTTGTGACCCATGGACTGTAGTTGGCCAGGCTCCTCTGTCCATGGGATTTCCCAGGCAAGAATACTGGAGTGGGTTGCTATTTCCTTCTCCAGGGGATCTTCCTGACCCAGGAATCAAACCCGTGTCTCCTGCATTACAGGCAGACTCTTTACCATCTGAACCACCAGGGAATCCCTGTTTTTTTTTTTTTTTTGAACATGAACACTTTCACACTATACTAATGAAGAAACACCAAATAGATATGTATGGAAAATATAGGGTATATTAGTTAGTCATCAGTGCTAGGGAGAAGAATAAAGCCAGGATAGGGGGTAGGAAGTATGAAGCGGAAGAGGAGTGAAGATCTGAAAGAAGCTAGTGAGCCATGTGACTATCTGGTTGGAACAGTGCTCCAGGCAGACGGAACAGCAAATACAACAGCCCCGAGGAAGGAATTTGCTTGAAGTCACCAGAGATTAGGAGGAAGCCAGGATGGTTGGAGAATTTCCAGAAGATTCTTTTGCACACAAAAATGGAGAACTCCCTAGCAGAGCAAATGCCACTAACCTTTTCTTTCTTTTTAAAAAATATTTATTTATTTGGCTGTGCCAGGCCTTTAGTCGCAGCACCCAAGATCTTTGATCTTTGTTGCAGCATGCAAGATATTTAGTTGCAACACGTTAACTCTTAGTTGCGGCATGTGGGATCTAGTTCCCTGGACAGGGATTGAACCTGGGCCCCCTGCGTTGGGAGCACAGAGTCTAAGCCCCTGAACCTCCAGTGAAGTCCCTAACTTTTTCATGTGAAGTCTGTCATCCTCTCCACACTGGTGTTTCCAGACTCTTTGTCCACCGTTTATTTCTTTCACTAAACATTTATTGAGCACTTAT
Source organism: Bos taurus (assembly GCF_002263795.3). NCBI lineage: Eukaryota > Metazoa > Chordata > Mammalia > Artiodactyla > Bovidae > Bos > Bos taurus. The sequence continues at coordinate 22,070,661 of NC_037352.1, read as the reverse complement.
GAAGTGCCTGCCTTATGAGGCTGAAAGTCCTTCACTTGTAATCATTTTCTGGAGTCTTTGCCTGTCCATCCAACACCCTCTGACTCCAACTGGATTTCATTTTTCAGTTTCTTGAACTCTAAGGTTCGAGCCTACTGCCATCTCCCAAACTCTGCAGTTACCCTTTATTCTCTGCTTGTGGCCACAGGATAACATTAGTTCCCCAAACCTGGGTCCAGCTCCCAGAACCTCCCTGTCCCAGCAAAAAGGCTCAGGTCCCTCACTGGCCTGCAGGGGATGTTGGGAGATTGAGTTTACTCTTGGACATTGAGCTTGAGGCATCTGGAATGCCCAAAGGAGGCCACGCACAGCAGGTCATTGGGCTGATCACCCTCTGGCTCAGAAGAGATGGTACGGATGGAAGCAGTGATTGGATTCAATATAAGCATTTGTCAGACTGCATTCTACGTGCTAAGCTGGTGCTTCTCAACACTGACTGCACATTCAAAGTGTCTGGAGAGCTTTTAAAAAATATATCTACAAGAGCCCTACTCCAGGCCAGTGAACACCAGATCTCTGGGGATGAGGCCCAGGCCTCTGCATATTTATAAAGCTTTCCAGGTGATTCTAGTAAGCAGGGAGAATTGAGAGCCACTGTGACACATGAGCTGCATCAACCTTGGCTGCACATTGGAATAAACCAGGGAGCTTTAAAAAGTATTGCTGCCTGGGTCTCACCCACAGAGGTACTGTGTAAAGTGGTCTGGGTGCAGTTCGGCCTGCGGAGTTTAAAAAGCTCCCCGGGTAAATCTGTCAAGCTTAAGACCAACCCTGGATACTGTCCTCATCCATCCACTGAACTAGATGATGAACATGGAGGAGAGAGAATTACAAAGATGAACCAGGTATCTCTTCACCCTCAGGACTCTCACTCTGTCTTAGAAGGCACTGTAAATTAAGAGTTGATCAAGGGGACTCCCCTGGTGGTCCAGTGGTTAAGAATCTGCCTGCCAATGCAAGGATATGGGCTTGATCCCTAAAATACCATGGATAGAGGAGCCTGGAGAGCTACAGTCCATGGGGTCACAAAGAGTCGGACATGACTTAGTGACTGAGCAGGCATGCGCACACCAGGAAGCGTCCACATGCCGAGGAGCAGCTAAGCTGGTGTGCCACAGCTACTGAAGCCTGTGCGCTCTACAGCCTGCACGCAGCAAGAGAAACCACTGCAATGGGAAGCCTACATACCACAACTAGAGAGTAGCCCCCGCTCACCACTGTAGAAAGCCCGCAGGCAGCAATGAAGATCCGGTACAGCCAAAAATAAATCAAGTAAACCTTGGCACTTGGAAAACTCCCATCACCTTCCTTCTACTGCACCCTGTTCTAACTCTGAAAACTCAAACTCCAATAGTCTGTTTTGATGATATCCCCTGTTCTACCCAATCAATCCCAATAGACCTTCAGTTTGACCTCCCCATTCTTCAGTCCTTCCCAAACTTCCCTTCCCGCCTGGATTGCACACTCAGACTCTTAATGACCAGTCCTCAAATCTTTTGTCTCCTTGGCTTTCTATCACTCTACTTCACCAAATCCTATTGTGTTCCCTCCTAAATATTGTTAGGATGGGTCTGCTTCTTTCCATTCACTGTCCCACTTCAGGCTGCCCCCATTAGCTTGAATGCCTACTTGCAGTCTCCAAATTGATACCTACCAGGGTTCTTGGCCTTCCCTGCTGCTGCTGCTGCTAAGTGGCGTCAGTCGTGTCCGACTCTGTGCGACCCCATAGATTGCAGCCCACCAGGCTCCCCCGTCCCTGGGATTCTCCAGGTGAGAACACTGGAGTCCCTGATCAATAGAAATTGACTAGAGGCCAGACAAGAAATTCAGGCACGGCTTTATTGATCTGGGGCTCAGTTTCCTTATAAAGTGGACATAATACTTACCTTATAGCTAAGTATTCAAGAAAGCAGAGAAAAACTTCCACTTCTTGATGGAAAGAGCTGCACCATAGGATTTGGTGAATTAGCATGACAGAATAAATTCATTTATTTTGGCTGTGTTGGGTCATAGTTGCTGCATACAGAATCTTTGTTACATCATGTAGGATCTTTTGACTGAGGCACATTGATGTGGACTCTCTAGTTGCAGCATGGGGGCTCAGTAGTTGCTCAGTAGCACAAGGTTAGTTGCTCCACAGCATGTGGGATCTTAGTTCCCCCATCAGGGATTGAACCCACATACCCTGCATTGCCATACGGATTCTTTACCACTGGGCCACCAGGGAAGTCCCAACAAAAATGGTTTTTAGTGGGGTTTGCCAACCACGACATACCCTGGTCCTTTGGCCATCAGGCCTGAAACAAGAAAATCAGAAGCCTCCCTACAGGTTTCTGAATTCAAACTAGGGGAAGTAGCATGAAGCCCAGGAGGTATGAGCTTGGCCACCGCTGATTACCACGCTTTCAGCTTCATGGAGGAAACAGATGTGAAGAAAAGAAAGTACTGCCTACCCAACAGGGAGTGGTGTATGTGTGGTGGGGATGTGGGCTGGACGGGCAGATCGCAGGAGCAGGAAGTACCTGAGTTCCCAGTTTTATTATCAATGAGGGCAGCTGCTTCCTCATCTTTCTCAGGTGGAGTTACCTTGGTCAGTAAATCCCCTACTAAGCCTCAGTTAGTTGAAACTAGGTCACTTGAAACAATTTAAAGAACCTTCACAACACACAATCCATGGAGGAATTAGTCGAGGAGGAGGATTAAGGCATTAGGTAAAACCAGCCCCTTTGAAAGCAGGGGTTGAATTGGGAGAAGGCTGAATTGGTTGATGACACAGGTGAGGGTGTAGCCTTGGGCGCCCATCTAAAATGAAAACTCTTAGCCAAAAATTCAACTGAATTGCAAAGGCGTTTAGGACTTGGGGGGAAATGAAAATGTATTCTTCTAAATCAGAGGGGGAAAAAAAAAGTGTCTAACAGGTTGTGAATAATTCAGATTTAATTACTAGGAAAATGCCTTCCTTTTCTTTTTCTCTTTTTATTCTTTCTCCTGCCTGATGCTTAGGCAGCAGGTTTAGGAGATATTTTCGTTCCAGAAATTCTCCTTGAGAAATAGTGAGCCAAGTCCTCAGCTTTCTCCTTGTTGGGTGTGAAAACCGGGTGTTTGGATGTGGGCAGGAAGGAGTCTCAGGTACCCCCTGCCTCTTCCAACTGGATGGTGCTGGCGTGGTACCCACTGTGGGGGTCGCGATCCAATGCCTGGGGTCTCTGTGCTTGTGGCTGAAGGCATGGGTGTGAAATTCTCCCAGCCATGGAGATGGGTGCCATGACAATTTTGTGGTATTGCATCACAGACCTGGCCTCATCACTGCTCAGAAATCCCATTACACGCCTATTGCCATTGATTTCAAACCCCATTACTCACTTGGAGCCCTCTGTACTCTATCCCATGCCCAATTCTCCCCTCCTCTCCAGAAGATGAATTTTTAAAATAACAGCTCTATTGAGATATAATTCATATACTATAAAATTCACCCCTTTAAAGTATACAATTCAATGACTTTTTAAAAATATTTACTTATTTTTTATTTGCCTGCACTGGATCTTAGTTGTAGCATGTGGGATCTAGTTCTCTGACCAGCGGTCCAACCCTGGCCCCCTGCATTGGGAGTGTGTAGTCTCAGCCATTGGACCATCAGGGAAGTTCCCAATGATTTTTCATGTATTCACAAAGTTGCATAATCATCACCACTATCTAATTTTGGAATGTTTTTATAACTCCAAAAAGAAGTCCCAGGGACTTCCCTGGTGGTCCAGTGGCTAAGACTTCATGCTTCTAATGTAGGAGACCCAGGTTCGATCCCTGGTCCCGGAATTAGATGTCACATGCTACAGTTAAAGATCCCATGTGCCACAACTGAGACCCAGCACAGCCAAATAAAGTTCAGTGCAGTTCAGTTCAATCACTCAGTCATGTACAACTCTTTGCGACCCCATGGACTGCAGCACCCCAGGCTTCCCTGTCTATCACCAACTCCTAGAGATTACTCAAACTCATGTCCATCGAGTCAGTGATGCCATCCAACCATCTCATCTTCTGTAATTCCCCTTTTCCTCTCAACTTCAATCTTTCCCAGCATCAGGGTCTTTTCTAGCGAGTCAGTTCTTCACATCAGGTAGCCAAAGTATTGGAGTTTCAGCTTCAGCATCAGTCCTTCCAGTGAATATTCAGGAATGATTTCCTTTAGGATAGACTAGTTGGATCTCCTTGCAGTCAAAGGGACTCTCCAGAGTCTTCTCCAACACCACAGTTCAAAAGCATCAGTTCTTCCGTGCTCATCTTTCTTTATGGTCCAACTCTCACATCCATTCATGACTACTGGAGACATGACTACTACAACAAACTGTGGAAAAGACTCTCTTAAGAGTCTCTTCTTAAAGAGATGGGAATACCGGACCACCTTACCTGCCACCTATGAAACCTGAATGCAGGTTAAGAAGCAACAGTTAGAAACAGACATGGAACAACAGACTGGTTCAAAATTGGGAGAGGAGTACATCAAGGCTGTATATTGTCATCCAGCTTATTTAACTTCTATGCAGAGTACATCATGTAAAATGTTGGGTTGGATGAAGCACAAGCTGGAATCAAGATTGCCGGGAGAAATAGCAATAACCTCAGATATGCAGATGAAACCACCCTTATAGCAGAAAGTGAAGAGGGACTTCTTAATGAAGGTAAAAGAGGAGAGTGAAAAAGCTGGCTCAAAACTCAACTTGAAAAAACTAAGATCATGGCGTTTGGTCCCATCACTTCATGGCAAATAAATGGGGAAACAATGGAAACAGTGAGAGACTTTATTTTCTTGGGCTCCAAAATCACTGCAGGTGGTGACTGCAGCCATGAAATTAAACGATGCTTGCTCCTTGGAAGAAAAGCTGTGACAAATCTAGACAGCATATTAAAAACAGAAACATTACTTTGCCAACAAAGGTCCATGTGGTCAAAGCTATGGTTTTTCCAGTAATTGTGTATGGATATGAGAATTGGACCGTAAAGAAAGCTGAGTGCTGAAGAATTGATGCTTTTGAACTGTGGTGTTGGAGAACTCTGGAGAGTCCCTTGGACTGCAAGGAGATCCAACGAGTCCATCCTAAAGGAAATCAGTCCTGAATATTCATTGGAAGGACTGACGCTGAAGTCGAAGCTCCAATACTTTGGCCACCTGATGCGAAGAGTCGACTGATTAGAAAAGCCCCTGAAGCTGGGAAAGATTGAAGGCAGGAGGAGAAAGGGATGACAGAGGATGAGATGGCTGGATGGCATTACCGACTCAGTGGACATGAGTTTGAGCAAGCTCGGGGAGATGGTGAAGTGCAGGGAAGCCTGGGGTGCTGCAGTCCATGGGGTAGCAAAGAGCTGGACACGACTGAGTGACTGAACAACTATTGAATTGCTATGTCATATGGTCACTTTTGAGAAACAGTTTTTCAAAGTGGCTGCTCCACTTTGCAATCCTATCAGCAATGTATAAGTGTTCCAGGTTTTCCACATTCTTGCTAACATTTGTGATTGTCTCTCTTTTATATTTTGTGATATCTCACTGTGGTTTTTGATTGGCAAAACCTAGTGACTAATCTTTTCCTGTCAAACTTATACCCTTGTCCACTTTAAAATTAGGTTATTTGGGTTTTTATTTTTAAGTAGTAATAGTTTTTTTATATCATTTGGGTACAAGTTTTTTTTATCAGATGTTTCCAAGTATCTCCCAATCTAAGGGTTGTCTTTGTGTGTGTGTGTGTGTGTGAGTGTTTTATTTATTTATTTTTTTCTTTTTGTCCGTACCATGCAGCTTGTAGGATCTTAGTTCCCTGACAAGGAACTGAACCTGGACCCTTAACAATGAAAGTGCCGAGTCCTAACCACTGGAGCACTAGGGAATTCCTGTCTTGTTGTTTTCTTTTTGGTGTCCTTTGAAGCACACAATTTTTAATTTTGATGATGTCTAATGTATCTACTTCTTTCTTATCACTTTGGCTTTTCGTGTCATAGCTAAGAAACCACTGCCTAACCTGAGGTATTGAAGATTAACTCCAGTGTTTTCTTTATAAGTTTTATAGTTTCAGCTCTTGCGTTTAGGTATGATCCATTTTGAGTTTATTTTCATATGTGGTGTGAATTGGGTCCAACTTGATTCTTTTGCATGTAGATATCCATTCGGTCACAGCATCATGTGTTGAAAGTCTTTCCTCAGTGAATTGTGTTGGCAATCTTGTTGAAAATCAATCAGCTACAAATGTAAGGATTTTTCTCTAGCCTTTCAGTTCTGTTGCATTGATCTACTTACCCTCTTGCCAGTACCACACTGTCTTCTTAGTGGAACTTTGTTGCAGGTCTGAAACCAGGAGTTCTGAGTCTTCTAGCTTTGTTCTTCTTCTTTTAGATTGTTTGACTATTCTGAGTTCCTTGAATTTCTATATGAATTTTAAGGTCATTCTGACAATTTCTGCAAAAAGACTGCTGGGATTTTGATACGGATTCTGCCAAATCCATAGATCAGTTTGGTGAATATTGCCATCTTAACTATATCAAGTCTTCTGATCTGTGAATATAGGATGTCTCTCCTTTTCTTTAGATCTTCTTTTTTTGAGCAATGTTCTACACTGTACAAGTTTTGCACTTCTTTTGTTCAGTTTATTTCTAAGTACTTTATTCTTTTTGAGGCTATTTTAATTTTTGTGATTTTTCTTAATTTTTGTACTGTTCATTGCTACTATATAGGAATACAATTGATTATTTTATGTATTACTCATATTACACAATGCTGTTGTATCTGTTAGTTCTAAGACTTTGTGTGTGTGTATTCCTAAGAATTTTCTATATTTTCTGCAAATAAAAATAGCTGCACATCTTCCTTACCAAGTTGGATTCCTTTAATTTTTTCTTGCCTAATTGCCTTAGCAGAAGAGTTTTGGAATGGTTTAATATAGTGGTTTTAGGATGGTTCATGGCCTTTGGAATCAGTCAGATATGTCTTTGAATTATAACTCCACCATTCCACTCACTCACTCTGTGATTGTAGGCTGGTATCTTGATTTCTTTGAACTTTTGTGTTTCACCTGTAAAACCCAACTTGCAGTGTTTTAAAATATTTAATTTTAAAGTAAAGCACAATATATATAAACTAAGATACTGGGGTCCAGACCTGGTTGGATCCAGGGATTCCCTCAGGAGGACGGCATCGGCGATTAAAGGAATAGATAAAGAGATAAGGAAAAACTTTTGCAGTAAAGAAAATAGAGGAGAGAAAAGAGGCTGATATTCCTTGGTTTACGCAGAAAGCCAATAAAGCCCCAGCACGGGATTTGCTCTGTTCACGTAGGCCGAAGGCGCCCTCTCGAATTGCGGAAGGTGCCCCACCTTAGGCACCTTCTCCAATGGGTCTTAGAAGCCCAGGCAGGAAAGTGAACGCAGAGGGCCCCTGCGCTCCAGGGGGTTAGCCTGAAAAGGAAAAGTAAAGAGAAAGAACACATGGGGAGACCAAGCTTCGGTGAGCGGGGCCTGCACTTTATTTTCCAAAGTAGTTTTTATACCTTAAGTTGTGCATAGAGGATAATGGGGTGGGGGGTGTGGAGTCATGTAAGGTCAGCAGTCCTTGATCCTTATCGAAGCCAGGCTTTCTTTCTGCAAACTTATCATATGCAAAAGTTTTAGGTGATTTACATCATCTTCTGGCCAGGAGGCCTGTTAACATTTTATGACCCTTTCTTCAGAAAACTTATTTTTCTCTAAAGGTGATTATTCTGAAGTCAGGCGCCACCCTCCAAAAGCATTAGACAAAGTTGCATTCCTATAGGGCAAAAGTGTGGTGGGCTATAACAAGAAAAGAATTAACTCAAGTGTCCAAGGTTACAAACATTAAAGCTATACTTACATTTCTATACACCAACTATATTAATCAATCACTCCCAAGGACACAGTAGGTAAGGGATATGGAAATTTGGCAGCAAGCATTAGCTCAACAAAGAAATCCTCTACTAGTTCTATTTTAACAATTTTAACTCTGAGAAGCTCTGCATTGTTAGAATATCTTAAGCTTCCCATGCCTCTCGTGGTTGGGAGGCTGTGAATCTGAACAAACTTGTCAGGCAAGCTAGAAAGTCATCAGAGGGGTTTGAATTGAAACACTCCTATTATGCCCAGGAGACTTATTAACTAGAGTTTTAAGTTGATTTTCTTACAGAGAAAAGTGGTCGGGGATAGTCCCCGTTAATGTCAGAAGAGTTGGTGAAAGTCGTGAAATAGTAAAACAGACAGGCTCAGGTTTTGGGGTAGATGCTCAGGCAGGCCCAGAGAGGCACCCCTCGAGTTCTGGCTCGCCTTGCCCACCAGAACTCTCCCACATGACCTTGTCATGGGTGGGGACTCCCGTGCTGGTTCCTGGCACTAAGATGTACTCGTTAAGTGTTTACTTTGATGAATTTTAACTATTGAATACATTTGTGTAACAAACATCTGAAAATAAGAAATGAAGCATGACCATCACCCCAGAAAATTCACTTGTACCTCTTTCTAAGTGAATCTGTTTTTTCTGTCGTTATATATTTGTTTAGCCTGTTCTTAGATTTCATGTAAATACAACTATGCAGCATGTTTTCTTTTGTAACTACTTTCTTGTATTCAGCAAGGTGTTTTTGAGATTCACCCATGCTACTGTGGGTGTCAGTGGTTTATTACTTTGTATTGTTGGGTAGTATCCCATTGTGTGAACATACTACAATTTGTAATATGTCCTCCACTTGATGGGCATTTTGAATTGTCTCCAGTTTGGGCCACTATTATGATCCAAGTTACTATGAACAATTGTGTACTTGCCTTTTAATAGAAGTATGTTCTCATTTGTCATGGATAAATACCTAGGCATGGAATTTCTGGGTCATATAGATGTATCTTTGAGCTTCCCAGGTGGCTCAGTGGCAAAGAATCCACCTGTCAATGTAGGAGATGTGGGTTCAATCCCTGGATTGGGAAGATCCCCTGGAGAACAAAATGGCAAGAAAGTATTCTTGCCTGGAAAATTACATGGACGGAGGAACTTGGTGGCTACAGTCCATGGGGTTACAAAAGAGCTGAACACAACTGAACACACATGCATGTATAAATATATCTTCAACTTTATAAAAAATTTCCAAATAGTTCAAAATGGTTGCATGACTCTGCATTTTCACAGCAATGTATGAGAATTCCAGTTGCTCCATATTCTTGTTGGCATATGATTTTTACCATTCTCATAGGTTTGAAGTGGTATCTCACTGTGCTTTGGCATTGGCCTGATGGCTAACAATCCTGAGCATCATTTCATGTGCTTTTTGGTTATTATATATTTCCTCCTGTGAATTTTGTTCATGACATTTGCTCATTTAAAAAAAACGGAGTTGTTTAGGGGCTTCCCTGCTGCCCAGTGGTTAAGAATCTGCCTGCCAATGCCAGGGACAGGGGTTCAATCCCTGGTCCAGGAAGATCCCATGTGCCATGGAGTTAACTAAATCCATACACCACAGCTATTGAAGCCTGTGTGTTTAGAGCCCATGGTCTGCAACAAGAGAAGCCACTGCAATGAGAAGTCTGTGCACAGCAACTAGAGAGTAGCCCCTGCTCACCACAGCTAGAGAAAGCCCATATGCAGCAACAAAGATCCAAGATAGCGAAAATAAAATAAATAAATAAATTTAAAAATTGAGTTGTTTGATTTTTATTGTTAATTGATAGATGTTTAAACTATATTGCATACACTCTTCCTTTGATATATATACTATGGTTTTCCCCAATCTGTGTGCAGATTGTTTTGAGATTCAAATGAGGAATGGTACGTTAAGAACAGTGGTTGACGCACAGTAACTGTTCAAAATAAAAAGAACAGAGGCTACCAGAGCATAACCTTCCTCAATTTTCTGACCATCTATCCTGAAACTGAGTTCTTCTCCACCCATCCTTAGGATTTTCTTCCTTATTTTAGAGAGCAAGAAGAATTTCTCAATGTAATCCATCTCAGCAGGTTCTTGCTATATGAATTATGCCCTCCCATATCTGTTACACCTTCATCCTGTACTCATACATATTCAAAAATCTAAAGTTTCTTCGTTTAAAAATAAAAACAGGTGGGAGGAAGACAAAGGACAGTGATTTTAAGTGACCTTTTTCTTCTTTCTGGAAAATTTTAGGATTTTTCTCTTTATTCTTGATACTTTATATCCACATATGGGACTTTTAAAATTCATCTTACTTCTCAGTGTTCTTACCTGGTTATCTTCTCAGAGACCTGACATAGTTGTATCTCTCCAGTTAATCATCTTGACAAGTACTCCTGGGGCCACGCTTCTTTCCCTTGCCTCTGAGCTTGGAGTTTATCTCCATATATTCCTTCCTTCTCTAGCGATTCTCTTGCAAATGCTGTGATGATAATCCTCTAGTTTTGTTTATCTGTAGTGTATATGTTGTCTATTTCCCAACTTCTGCTTTTTTAAAAAAATGTATTTATTTATTGGCTGTACCATGCTGCGTATGGGATCTTAGTTCTCTGAGGGATCAAAACTGCACCCCCTGCTTTGGAAGTATGGAGTCTTAACCATTGGACTACCAGAGAAGTCCCTTCTAAGCTTTATCTTTGACTTGAAATTTCTGACCATCTGATGATGGTAACTTTCTTGCTTTCCTGTGCTGTTATGAATTTGTTTCATGGGTTTAGGGGTAACAGATAGAGGTGTTTATATTCTGTGTGTCATAATAGCCAATCTCCAAAGGAATTTTCTAATATGCTATTTATATAATGAGTACATAAGTGCCATCACTTCATGGCAAATAGATAGGGAAACAATGGAAACAGTGACAGACTTTATTTTCTTGGGCTCCAAAATCACTGCAGATGGTGACTTCAGCCATGAAATCAAAAGACGCTTGGTCCTTGGAAGAAAAGCTGTGACCAACCTAGACAACATATTAAAAAGCAGAGAAATTACTTTGCTGACAAAGGTCCATTTAGTTGGTTTTTCCAGTAATCATGTATGGATGTGAGAGTTGGACCATAAAGTTGAGCACCAAAGAATTGATGCTTTTGAACTGTGATGTTGGAGAAGACCCTTGAGAGGAGTCTGCAAGGAGATCAAACCAATCAATCATGAAGGAAATCAGTCCTGAATATTCATTGGAAGGACTGATGCTGAAGCTGAAGCTCCGATACTTTGGCCACCTGAATGGAAAGAGCCAAATCATTAGAAAGCCCCTGATGATGGGAAAGATTGAAGGCAGGAGGAAAACGAGATGACAGAGGATGAGATGGTTGGATGACATCACCAACTCGATTGACCTGAGTCTGAGCAAGCTCCAGGAATTGGTGATGGACAGGGAAGCCTGGCATGCTGCTATTCATGGGGTCGCAAAGAGTCGGATACTACTGAGTGACTGAACTGAACTGAACCGAGCACTTAGGCTCCCAGGGGATGCGGATTGGATTCCTGATTGGAGAACCAAGATCCCATATGCCTCACAGCCAAAAAATCAGAACATAAAACAGAAACAATACTGTAGTGCAAGAGCACTGGCTTTGAGCTGCATGCGTCATATGGCAAATTCCCACTGGCTATCTGTTTTGCATATGGTAATGTATATGTTTCAATGGTATTCTCCCAATTCATTGTACCCTCTCCTTCCCGCCGCCCCCCTGTGTCCACAAGCCAGATGTGTTCTCTACATCTGGTCAATTCATGTTGATATATGGCAGAAACCAACACAATATTGTAAAGCAATTATCCTCCAATTAAATAAATTAACATACTGTAACAAATTCAACAAAGGCTTTAAACATGGCCCATGTGAAAAAAATCTTTAAATAAATACATAAATAATTAGTGGGAGACTTAAAAAGCAAAACCGTCTCTGAGTCACTTGGTCTCTGTTACTTGCACTTTTATCAGCAGCCCACCCTCCTCCCCGAGTCATCTGTGTCCTCATTCACCTGCACCTTCTTCTGCTTTTCACCCTATTCCACCCCCTAAGCATCTATGTGCAGTCTCTCCAAGCAACGCAGAAGCCTGCCACACAGGCTTCCCTTTAATGGGCCTTAATAAGAACCCTTAACTAAGTCTGTCATCAGTGTCAGTAGGAGATGAGTAAGCAATTAGCATTCCTCACTTAATGGACCAGTATTTCTTGCGGGGGTGAGGGGTGGTGACAGTACCAGTTAGGAGATGGATGTAAAGTTTTAATCTTGTTTCCCGATGGACATAGTACAAGGTGAGGTGAAATGCCTCCTCTTTAAGGCTCCACACAAGTGAGCTTGAGAACAACTTTGTCTAGGGTGGCACTGGACCTGTGACATAGAGGTAATCTTCTTATACGTCAGGCTTGAGAAATAAAATGCTTTCTGGGCTAAAGGAGCAGCCATATGAATCCGTCTGGGCTAGGCTGAAAGGCATGAAGGTATGATTCTAGGAAAAGTGTTGGATACAAAGGAACACAGAGAAGGCATTTCTGGCAATTGAGACAGTACCACGTACCAAGGGATGCTTAGCCATGTAGAGGATGTATTTCTGGTTGGATAAAAGAAAGTGTCCATTCATTTGGTGATTGTTTATTGGGCTTCTCTAGTGGTAAAGAATCTATCTGCCAATGCAGGAGATGCTAAGAGATGTGGGTTTGATCCCTGGGTCGGGAAGAACCCCTGGAAGAGGGCATGGTAAACCACGCCAGTATTCTTGCCTGGAGAATCCCATAGACAGAGGAGCCTGGTAAGCTACAGTCCATAGGGTTGCAAAGAGTGAGACACCACTGCAGTGACTCAGCAGGCACGCATACATGTATTGAGCACCTACTATGTGCTAGTTACTCTTCTAAGTGCCAGGTTTACAGCAGGAAAGAAAACAGGCCCCAAATCTCTTCTCTCATGTTACTTACATTCCCGTTAAAGCATAGTGGGGCACCCTGGGGCCAGAGCAAAAGGAAACTTTAGTTGGTGATTTGAGACTTTTGGAGATGATCTACGAGTACGATTTGAATTCTCTGAGGTAGAAATGCAGGGACAGATGAAAGACCTTGGATCTCTCATCTTCCTGGGAAGAGGAGTTTAGAAAATTCCAAGAGCTCATTCTCAGGGAGCATGAAGGAGGTCTAGCAGAGCAAGAGGACTTGTTGGCTGGTTTGATGGTTGGAAGAGATTCTTGAAGGAGACGTGATAAAGGGTTGTTGGGAGGGGATGGTGTGAACTCATAAGCAAGCCTGCCTTGCTGGGGTGCTGATGGTGAGAGGAACCAGTTCGTTGGGAATGAGAAAGACACAGAATTATGTATTAGCTATGGGCATGTGCATTGAATCGGGGTCTGACACCTGTGTACATGACCTTGAAAAGTTTTCTATTTTCTTCTTCAGTGACGACCTCAGGAGCATTTTTTTGTTTGTTTTTGGTGGTGTTTTTTCTTTTGGCTGTATCGAGCAGCATGCAGGATCTTAATTCCTTGAGCAAGGATTGAACTCACAGCCCTGGCAGTGGAAGCATAGAGTCTTAACCACTGATGTGCGTGTAGCCTGCCAGGCACCTCTGTCCATGGGATTTCCCAGGCAAGAATACTGGAGTGGATTGCTGTTTCCTTCTTGAGGGGATCTTCCTGACCCAGAGATCCAAACTGTGACTCCTGTGTCTACTACATTGGCAGCAGACTCTTTACAGAGCCACCTGGGAAGCCCTTAACCACTGGATCACCAGGCAAGTCCCTGGGACCTCGGTATCTTCAACTTCAATGGAAACAATGCTGTAGCTTCTTGTGTGGATTTAGCCAGCAAATGCCTATATATGTATATTAATATGTGCCTGGCATTATTATCCTGTTTGCGAAACTATCTCTCCACAGGTTAATTCAGCCACGTGTAGAGGGTGACTGGAGGAAACATGCCTTTATCTCCCTAGGCTCCTGCGGTCATTGCCTGGGGATGACAGGCTCAGCCATCTAGGGTCACTCGGGGTCCACTCCAACCGGGCAAGGGGCTCATGGCTGCCTCTCTGCGTCCTTTCACTTGGAGGCCTCTTTTCACTTTGTTTTACAATATTTCCCGAAGCTCTAATTGCTACACTTCCTCAAATGTTTTTAATACAGGCAATCAGCGACGACTGCAATTAGGAGGGCCTAATTACATCGGCATTCTTTCTCTGCCTCAGAAACCACCATTGGAACAGTCACAAATAAACCTTAATGAAGACCAAAGCTCTTTCTTCAGTCTAAAGCCATTTGTAATCACGATCTGTTATTGTCAAAGCCAGCAGGCAGAGGAGTCCTTAGAAGGACTGTTGCATATTCAGCAGTGGCAGCAGAGAGGGAGATGGGCTGGGGCCTGGGAGGAGGTGAGCAGGCAAGCTTGGGGCTGGGCGTCTGTGGCCCAGGCGGGTGTCTGAATGGGTTTGCCCTCAATCTATCTTTCTGCTTTAATTGCTTTATTTGGCTGATAAAGTCTCTTAAGCCAAGGGTCCCCAGCCTCCGGGATCAAATGCCTGATGACCTCAGGTGGACCTATTGTAATAAAGATAGAAACAAAGGCACAATAAATGTAATGTGCTCAAATCATCTTGAAACCATCCCTCCTCCACTGGTCCATGGGATAATTATCTTTCATGAAACTTGTCTCTGGTGCCCCAAAAGGTTGGGGACTACTGTCTTAAGCCATGCTTTAAAAAAAATTATTGAGATGCATAGCTTCCCCAAAGTGGCTCAGTGGTGAAGAATCTGCCTGTCAATGCAGAAGATGCAGGAGACTTGGGTTTGATCACTGGGCCAGGAAGATCCCCTGGAGGAGGAAATGGCAACTCACTCTGGAATTCTTGCTTGGGAAATCCCATGGACAGAGGAGCCTGGCAGACTACAGTCCAGGGAGTCAAAAAGAGTTGGACTCGACTGAGCACGTACGCACGCACGCATTTAGCTGCACATTTGAATGGTAAAATGTGAATGTCTTAAGAATAAGGTTTAATTAATTAAAAACATGTATACGTACAGTATTCATGTAATCACTGCCCAGATCAAGATTTAGAGCATTTCCAACATCCTGGACAGTGCCCCCTGCCCTTCTGTGCTGTATCCATCAGGGTCGAATCAGAAAAGCAGAACCATGATGAATGTTAGGTTACCAGGGATTAAAAGAATTTGACTTTAGCCAACTGTGGGAGGAACTGGGGAATTAAGAGTTCAAAACAGGGCATGGGGGAATCAGCAAAGGCGCTCACTCGAAGCAAGGACACGGGTGAATGAGTCAGAGATTGTCAGAAAGCCCGGAAGCTGGCCACATCCGGCTGTAGTAGTGAGACCACAGAAGAGCTGGTGCAGAAACCCGAGGGAAGCTGTTGGTTCTTTAGCTGCTGCCTCTGCGTGTGCTCAGTGAAGCATGTGGCAGTGATGGGGTCACTGTGGGTCAGCAGGTCCGGGGGGCATTCAGGAGAAGGGCTGGATGCAGCATACAGAGCAGAGCCGGGGCAAACTGAAACCTGGCGACATCTCTCTCTCACCACGGTGAACATTCAATAAAATGGGCAACTCTAACTTGGAACCATTCAGGGAAGGCGATTCTGGAAAACGTGGATCCCAGCACAACCAGGCTGACTGTTAGAACAATCAGGCACAGAGGAAGAATTTTCGTGTCCACTAAGTGGCTGGTGGGGTTTGTGTCCTCCAGCTGAGAGACTGCAGGTCCTTTACAAAGTCTTTATATTCAAGCTGCAGGACACCCAGAATAGTGCCTTCCCCAGAGCCAGTGAGGGGAGGAGGTCTCCAATCCCTCCTTATTCCAGCCCCCATCTCCCTTTAGGAGAAGGCAGTGCTAACGGAATTGAGTCAGATTCTCGGATAGTGGCCAAGATCACTGTGCTTCAGTGCCTGGGTGTGGCCTATGGCTATGAATAGTGGTTCTCAACCTTGGCTTCCCAATGGAATCATCTGGGAAGCCTTATAAAATACTGGTGCCTGGGCTACCCCCAGAGAATCTGGAATGCAGCATTGGCATGGGGATTTTAAAAAGCTCCCCACATGATTTGATTGGACAGTCAAGGTTGGGAACCGCTGGAGAAGCAAGAACTACAGCTTGGTAGGCTGGTTCTTCTCTTTCAGGGCCTTTCTACTTTCCCATGCAACAATAAGATTAAATAACTCCAGAACAAGGGAAGGGAGCACAGCACAGTCTTATTTAAAAGAATGACGTAGCCAAGTGTGCATGCGTGCCAAGTCGTTTCAGTCCTGTCCGGCTCTTTGTGACCCTGTGGACTGTAGCCTGCCAAGCTCCTGTGTCCATGGGATTCTTCAGGCAAGAATACTGGAGTGGGTTGCCTTGCCCTTCTCCAGGGATCATCCCGACCCAAGGATTGAGCCTGAGTCTCTTATGTCTCCTGCATTGGCAGGCGGGTTCTTTACTGCTAGCGTCACCTGAGAAGCCCAACATAGCCATCTTGTTGTTCAGTTGCTCAGTTGTATCTGACCCTTTGCAACCCCATGGACTGCAGCATGCCAGGCTTCCCTGTCCTTCACCATCTTCAACATAGGCATATGCCGGGAGCCAGCACGGGAGTCCCCACCCATGACAAGGGCATGTGGGAGAGTTCTGGTGGGCAAGGCAAGCCAGAACTCAAGAGGTGCCCCTCTGGGCCTGCCTGAGCATCTACCCCCAAACCAGAATCTGTCTATTTTACTATTTTACGACTTTCACCAACTCTTCTGACATTAATGGGGGCTATCCCCGACCACCTTTCTCTGAAGAAAATCAACTTAAAACTCTAGTTAATAAGTCTCCTGGGCATAATAGGAGTGTTTCAATTCAAACCCCTCTGATGACTTTCTAGCTTGCCTGACAGGTTTGTTCAGATTCACAGCCTCCCAACCACGAGACGCATGGGAAGCTTAAGATATTCTAACAATGCAGAGCTTCTCAGAGAGTTAAAATTGTTAAAATAGAACTAGTAGAGGATTTCTTTGTTGAGCTAATGCTTGCTGCCACATTTCCATATCCCTTACCTACTGTGTCCCTGAGAGTGTATTGATTAATATAGTTGGTGTATAGAAATGTAAGTAGTAGCTTTAATGTTTGTAACCTTGGACACTTGAGTTAATTCTTTTCTTGTTATAGCCCACCACACTTTTGCCCTATAGAAATGCAACTTTGTCTAATGCTTTTGGAGGGTGGCGCCTGACTTTAGAATAATCCCCTTTAGAGAAAAATAAGTTTTCTGAAGAAAGGGTCATAAAATGTTAACAGGCCTCCTGGCCAGAAGATGATGTAAATCACCTAAAACTTTTGCATATGATAAGTTTGCAGAAAGAAAGCCTGGCTTCGATAAGGATCAAGGACTGCTGACCTTGCATGACTCCACACCCCACCCCCATTATCCTCTATGCACAACTTAAGGTATAAAAACTACTTTGGAAAATAAAGTGCGGGCCTTGCTCACCAAAGCTTGGTCTCCCCATGTCATTCTTTCTCTTTCATTTTCCTATTCAGGCTGATTCCATGGAGCGCAGGGGCCCTCTGTGTTCACTTTCCTGCCTGGGCTTCTAAGACCCACTTGAGAAGGTGCCCAGGGTGGGGCACCTTCAGCTATTCGAGAGGGCATCTGCGGCCTATGTGAACAGAGCAAGTCCCATGCTGGGGCTTTATTGGCTTTCTGCGTAAACCAAGGAATATCAGCCTCTTTTCTCTCCTCTGTTTTCTTAACTGCAAAATTCTTTCCCTGTCTCTTTCTCCTTTTATCTATCCTTTTCACCAATGCCGTCCTCCTGAGGGAATCCCTGGATCCAACCGGGGCTGGACCCCAGTAGGCATAGGACATGACAAAAACTGGTTAGAATCAACTAGGTCCAAGATGGTGAAATATTCAACTTCCAGTGGACTTCAAGCCTCATTATACACTCACTGTAATATATTAGCATAATCTAAGTGACACACCCACCACAATGGTTACAAGGCTGACCATCAAAGACCAAAAGATAGGCAGTGGTCCAATTCCTGGAAATCTCTGTTCCTGCCCCCATATCATTGGAATAATCCTTCCTTTATTAGCCTATGAAATTACCTGGCCCATAAAAACGAACCATGCCATATTTCAAGGCTGTTCTTGCCTTCTAAAATGGCCTACTCTCTGTCTGTGGAGGGTGTTTCTCTTTAAATAAATCCACTTCTTACCTACCACTGTGTGTCTCACTGATATCTTTTTGTAATGCAAAACATCAAGAACCTGAGCTTCATTACGTCCTGAGACCAGGTATGTGATCTCAGCTAAAAGACCGTGGGTTCCAGACCCGACATGGGCTTTGTCTGGGTTCAATCTGAGACACAAGATTTCAGCTCTGGGGTTGGCCTCCTGGGATAGGTTTCCTCCTCATGCATTACATTGCCTAAATAATTAGATTTGGAACATGGAGGAGTAAGAGGCTCTCCTTAGGCCTTACGGCCTTGTCGTCTGCTTCAGTCCAGTAAACCAGATTTCTTGTGCCAGTATATTCTCCCCTTTTCCCCATAATTGTGAGGGTTATCCACAGGGTCAGAGAGAAGCTAGAGGAGCATAGGTCCACTCTTCTGGGACAGTATTCTCAAAGCAGTCTTTGTATAAAAGACTGGCATAATGTTCAGTATGTCACTATGGTTAACAATGCTGTATTGTCTATTTGAAAGATGCTAAGCGAGATCTTAATAATTCTCAAACACACACACGCCCGTCTTACTGAGTCCAAGTTCATCCTGCTCAATGAAGAACAGGCCAGTGAATTGAAATTCGAGTTGCTGGGGTGAAGAATAGCAACTTTATTCAGAAAGCCAGCAGACTGAGAAGATGGTAGACTAGTGTCCCAAAGAACCATCTTGCCTAAGTTAGAATTTAGGTTTCTTTTATTCTAAAAGTTGATCTCAGGTGGCCTTGGCTGGCAGCAGCTTGAAGCAGGGCTTTGATTCCTGACCAGAGAATGAGGCCAGGTCACAGCAGAGAGAGCGCTGAATCCTAGCCACTAGACATGGTCAGTGACAAGGCCCCTGCTCTTTAGCTTTGCAAAAAAGAATTCCCACGGTGACAGAAAGTAGCAAAATAAGTAAAGTGTTTATTAGGAGGAAAAAAGAGTACAGTAGTGTAGACAGACACACGGGCATACTCAGAGAGGTAGAGTCATGCTTTCATGGCAGTTTAAATCACCTATATAGGGCATTTCTTCCTGGTTTCCTTTGGCCAATCATTTTGATTTGCCTGGTTCAGAGTCCATATTTGGTATATCTCAGGATGCTCCCATGTGTGTGCACACACCTCTTAGCCAAGATGAATTCTACTGAAGAGGCCTATGGGAAGTTAGCATCACTTAGCATCACTCTCCCTTTTTACCTCCAAGGAGTCTTCCTCTGCATGTGTAGTTGGGGAGGTTTCCTAACTTTGAGAATGAGAAATATGTGGTCTCTTATTTTCTATCTGGGCAGGACCCTACCTCCTCCCTTGATTGTCCTGCTATTCTCCTGTTGGAGTATCTACTGTGTTGGGGTGGGCGGTGGAGGGAGGTGGGGGTGGGTCGGGGAGGAGCATCTAACTCCTGCCTCAAAAGGGGAGGGAGTAAAGTCAAACTTTTCCTGATTCCAAGCAGCCTTCAGAGGGAATGTGTTAATTTCCTCCTTCCTGCAGTCATTCACAGGTGAACCTTGCCAGGATGTTTCCTGTGAGGTAAATAAAGGTATTTTAGCTTAATGCTCATTGACTGGGATGCAGGGTTCCCAGAGGTGGGCTATTATGTATAATTTAAGCTTATGGGCAACAAGTTAGTGATTACCTTGTAATAGAATACAAAGGTTTTTCCCTATTACACAATCGTAACTGCATGAGGTTGTTGGTGAAAAATTAATCAATCTAAGAAAGAAATGGGAAATCTTATTCAAGTCAAACTGAGGATTATAACCTAGAAAGAGCTTCTCAGGAAGTTTTATTCTCCCTGTTAGAAGTCAAAGCACAGTTATATAAGTTTTTTGAGACAGAAGGCTGTGTGTTAAATGACATATTATTGGCAGTTTACACAATCTAAGCATCATGTGACTCCTTACAAGATTGGGAAGGAATGCTGTCTTTTAAGGAGTTGTCTTGTTGGTGCTGGAAGAATGCTGCTCTTTATGGTTGAGCAGGTATTTCTGTTGATGGCAAGTTTTGATCGATGTGTAATGCAGGCGCACAGTGCCCTGTAGGGCAGTAGAGAGGAAATCAAAGGGCAGAGAACATTTTTTACATTCAAATTTTTCTTGTCTTGCCATAAAATATGAATTTTATTTCACAAGGTGATGGATGTGTTCATTAACCTTATTGAGGCAATCATTTTGCAACATATATATGCATATATAAATATATATAAACATTATGTAAGCCTTTAGTTCAGTTCAGTTCAGTTGCTCAGTCGTGTCCGACTCTTTGTGACCCCATGAATTGCAGCACACCAGTCCTCCCTGTCCATCACCAACTCCCGGAGTTCACCCAAATTCATGTGCATCGAGTCGGTGATGCCATCCAGCCATCTCATCGTCTGTCGTCCCCTTCTCCTCCTGCCCCCAATCCTTCCCAGCATCAGAGTCTTTTCCAATGAGTCAACTCTTTGCATGAGGTAGCCAAAGTATTGGAGTTTCAGCCTCAGCATGAGTTCTTCCAATGAACACCTAGGATTGGTCTCCTTTAAGATGGACTGGTTGGATCTCCTTGCAGTCCAAGGGACTCCCAAGAGTCTTCTCCAACACCACAGTTCAAAAGCATCAATTCTTTGGCGCTCAGCTTTCTTCACAGTCCAACTCTCACATCTATACATGACTACTGGAAAAACCATAGCCTTGACTAGACGGACCTTTGTTGGCAAAGTAATGTCTTTGCTTTTGAATATGCTATCTAGGTTGGTCATAACTTTCCTTCCAAGGAGTAAGCGTCTTTTAATTTCATGGCTGCAATCACCATCTGCAGTGATTTTGGAGCCCCCCCCAAAATAAAGTCTGACACTGTTTCCACTGTTTCCCCATCTATTTCCCATGATGTGATGGGACCAGATACCATGATCTTAGTTTTCTGAATGTTGAGCTTTAAGCCAACTTTTTCATGCTCCTCTTTCACTTTCATCAAGAGGCTTTTTAGTTCCTCTTCACTTTCTGCTATAAGGGTGTAAGCCTTAAACTTATACAATGTTCTATGCTGGTTATATCCTAATAAAGCTAGTAAAATAATCCCCATGGGACTCTTAAAATATCCCCTTGTCTTGGTCCTACTCAAAAATTCAACTGAATCAGACTCTCAGGGAAAGTGGGTACTGGCTTAGGTATTTTGTATTTTATGTAAATTTGCTTATTTTATAAAAAATTCTGTTGAGTTATGATATATCACAAGGCTTCCCCTGGTAGCTCAGATGGTAAAGAATCTGCCTGAAATGCACCCAGGTTCCATTCTTGGGTCAGAAGATCCATCTCCTGGAAAATGGAATGGCAACCCACTCTAGTATTCTTGCCTGGAAAATTTCATGGACAGAGAGGAGCCTGGTGGGCTACAGTCCATGGGATCGCAAAAAATCAGATACGACTGAGTGGCTAACATATACATATAGAATATTAAAGTAGAATTTACAAATCTTATTTTCAGCCCAATGAATTTTTACATAAATATATACCCATGTATTATACTAACACCTCCATGAAGCCGTAGAACTTTCCAGCTACTGCTGAAAACTCCATCATGCTTCTTCCAGGCAGTAACTCCTCCCACCACCCCAGGATGTCTGTGTGTGCGCTCAGTTGTAGGATTCTCCTGGCAAGAATACTGGAGTGGTTTGCCATGTCCTACTCCAAGGGATCTTCCTGACGAAGGGATTGAACCAGCATCTCTTGCACCTCCTGCATTGGCTGGCGGATTCTTTACCACTGAGCCACCTGGAAAGCTCCCTGTCCTAGGATAGGGCACTATTATCCTGACTTCTAACACCTGAGGTTCATTCTGCCTGTTCTTGAACTTCATAGAAATGGGGCCATGTAGCATGCAGTCTTTTGGAGCTTAGCTTCTTTCCCTTAACAGGTCTGTGAGATTCATCCACGTTGTGAGGGTCAGCAGTTATTTATTCCATCGAATGACTATGCCACAATATGTGCATCCGTCCTATTTCTGATAGAAATTTGCTTGTTTTCAATTTTTGGCTAACATAATGAAATATGATGAACATTTTATACATATTTTTGGTACACACACCAAAAATTTCCATCAGTGCACTCATTTTTCTTAAGCATATAATTAGGAGTAGAATTGCTGGGACATAGGGCAGGTGTATGTTTAGAATTTATACATAGGGAATAGGGTTTTGGTTTTTTTTCTTTTTTTTTTTAAGCTCTTAAACTGGGCCTAATGCTTAGCCAGGATTAAGAATAACTGTTCTGGAGGGTAAGTAGAAGCATTTTCAGTAAACATGGGTCTTCGTTGTAATAAAACCTAAGACAAAAGAGGGTTTGCTATGCCTTTAACATAATAAGGCCAGGTTTGTTACTTCTCATGGGATAAGGTCAAGGTCAATTCTTAAGAGACAAGTACATTTCTCAGGTAGCCTAAATGGGAGTGGTTTACAAAAGAGAAATTAACCTCACATCTGATTTCAATAACCTTAGGAGATAATAAGTCATTGCCTGAGGTGGAGATACCCACAAGCCTCCTTTACCTGCACCTCTCATCCGTGGACCAGGACTCTTCCTTCTTACCACTTGGAAAACTAGAAGAAAGTATCAAAGCTTACCTTCTCCACCAGCAGAAAGTGCCAAGGAGACATCTCTTCATATTCAGGAGGCGTTTGAGATGGCTTATTTTGTAACATGTGAGACCAGCCTGGATCTCATGGGGCTTTATTATTATGAGGGGCTGGGAAATGGGTAGCTTGGCTTGAGGAAGGGGCATGTGAAAAATACTATATAATGTTATAGTTAAAACCTAATGTAATTGTAACTAATATAATTAATGTATAATGATTGTTATTGTTCATTTGCTAGGTCATGTCCAAATCTTTGCAACCCCATGGACGGCATCATGCCAGGCTTCTCTGTGCTTCACTGTCTCCCAGAGTATGCTCAAACTCATGTCCATTGAGTCGGTGATGTTATCCAACCATCTTATCTTCTGTCGCCCTCTTCTTTTGCTTTCAATCTTTCCCAGCATTAGCGTCTTTTCCAATGAGTTGGGTCTTTGCATCAGGTCACCAAAGTGTTGGAGCTACAGCTTCAGCCTCAGTCCTTCCAGTGAATATTCAGGACTGATTTCCTTTAGGACTGACTGGTTTGATCTTCTTGCTGTCCAAGGGACTCTCAAGAGTCTTCTCCAACACCACAGTTCAAAAGCATCAATTCTTTGGTGCTCAGCCTTCTTTATTGTCCAACTTTCACATTTGTACAAGACTACTGGAAAAACCATAGCTTTGACTATGTGGACCTTTGTCAGCAAAATGATATCTCTGCTTTTTAATATGCTGTCTAGTTTAGTCATAGCTTTTCTTCCAAGGAGCAAGTGTCTTTTAATTTCATGGCTGCTGTCACCATCCACCGTGATTTTGGAGCCCAAGAAAAGAAAGTGTGTCACTGTTTCTACATTCTTCCCATCTATTTGCCATGAAGTGACGGGACTGGATGCCATGATCTTAGTTTTTTGAATGTTGAGTTTTAAGTCAGCCTTTCACTCCTCTTTCACCCTCATCAAGAGGCTCTTTAAAAAAAAAAAAAAAAAAGAGAGAGACTCATTAGTTCTTCACTTTCTGCCATAAGGGCAATGCATCTACATATCTGAGGTTATTGATATTTCTCCCAGCAATCTTGATTCCACTTGTGCTTCATCTAGCCCAGCATTTCACATGATGTACTCTGCATAGAAGTTAAAAAAAGCAAGGTGGCAATATACAGCCTTGACCCAATTTTGAACCAGTCTGTTGTACCATGTCCGGTTCTAACTATTGCTTCTTGGTCTGCATACAGGTTTTTCAGAAGACAGGTAAAGTGGTCTGGTATTCCCATGTGTTTAAGAATTTTCCACAGGTTGTTTTGATCCACACAGTTGAAAGCTTTAGAGTAATAATACATAATATAATAATAAAATAAAGGGAGTATTCATGGACAAAGGAGAGGAATACTTTCTTGAGATTTAAGCATTTGTGTTTGGACTTAAAAAAAAAAATTACATCTGTTCCCCTCTCCTAGTCTGGTTTCTGTATTAGTTGTTTATCTCCTGTTGGCAAATGAAACAATTTCCATACTATTAGAAGGGCAGAGAGGATGGATTCTGTGAGGGAAAGTCCCTGCCAGGCAACTGAAATTTTTTTTTAAAGTTTTATTTATTTATTCATTTTGGCTGCAGTCCATGGGGTGGCAAGGAGTT
The DNA here is from genome assembly GCF_002263795.3 of Bos taurus. Classification (NCBI taxonomy): domain Eukaryota; kingdom Metazoa; phylum Chordata; class Mammalia; order Artiodactyla; family Bovidae; genus Bos; species Bos taurus. The sequence goes on along the minus strand of NC_037352.1, from coordinate 22,046,276 downwards.
GGACACAACTGGGGGACTGAACTACTACTGGGCTTTGTCTAGTTGGAGCAGGTGGGGACTACTCTTTGTTGCAATGCTTGGTTTTCTTATTGCGGTGGCTTCTCTTGTTGCAGAGGATGTGCTCTAAGGAACCGGCTCAGCAGTTGTGGTGCACGGGCTTAGTGCTCCATGGCACGTGAGGCCTTCCTAGACCAGGGATCAAACTCAAGTCCAATGCATTGACAGGTGGATTTTTTAACCACTGGATCGCCCCAGAAGCCCTAACTGAAATCCTAACACACCATGACTGTCTCTGATGAGAACCCAGCTTTGATGCATGCAGCATATGGGGCCATGCCAGAAATTAAGGTCATTTTATCTGCCCTAACATGCCTTAGAAGGCCATGCTATCTCTCATGAGTCTTTGTGTTGTGATGCTCTGGGCCCCTCTGGGGGAAATCAAGCTCTATTCTGTGGGAAGTGGAAGGACTCACAATCTTTAAGGAGAAGCTTCCAGGTGACTGTGGGATCTCCTAGGAACAATCCAAGTACCTTTAAAGGGTGAATCACCCCATCTTCCTGGAAAAGTGAAAGAAGAGCTCTCATGGGCTCAAAGGAGGAAAACAACTCTTGGGTAAATCCCTGGGATGGATAAAAGCAGAACTTCTCAGGTGCTTGGTTCCTTGGGGTGGTTGGTGGGTCTCTAACTGGAAGCACTCCCTTGAAGCTGTCACTGCTTGAAGGGCTGCCTTGACTTTGCATTGTGACAACTGAGGTCACAATGAATTCTACACTGAATGGATAGCAATGTGGGCTTTCAAGGAGGGGTGTCAACAATGGATGGGTGGTACACCAAGACGTGGACGTTTTCTGTCCCCTAAATTTCTCCTATTTTCCTCCCCACTCTGAAGACTGGTAATGTCATCAAGTATCCTTTTCTTTAAATTTGCTATCCGTCCATTAGGGAACCATTGACTAAAATGACCTGCTCTGGCCATGCAGGATAATAACCATCTGCCTGAATTATCTCACAACAGGAGGTTCTGATAAAGAATATGTAACTGACAAGCTACTGTCAGCCAGAAGAATTCGGGAGGGGCCAAAAGGAGGGAGGGAGATGCCAAGATATAATATGACCTGTCAAACTCCCAGAAACTCTCATGCTGGAAAACATCTTGACTACACACATCTTGATATACACATATTGTTAGGACAGACCTTGAATCAGATCAAATACAGGCATGGGTAGTTCTGAAACTTAGCCTGTGTACCCTGGTGCTGAACCGAATCTCAAAGACAGAGCTTTGGGCACAGTAGTTTTATTGCTTTGCCAGGAAAGGGGAACACAGAGGGCTAATGCCTTCAAAACTGTGTGTTCCAACCTGGGGGAGGTTGGGCGAGGAGTTTTATAAGTTTGATAAGGACCAGGGTGTGTCCAGGGCCTGCATTCCTTTAATCTGGCCTCAGGTGGTATCTCCTAATGAGCTTCTCCTGATGAGGTTCTCAGGGTTATCAAACTGTGGTTCTCTGGAATGAAGAATGCTTCGTAAGTAGTTAACATCTTCCATTTGTGGTGGGTTTTAGTTCTGCAGAAGAGCTCAAAGATTGTTCTGTGTATTCCTTGAGGCAGAACCAGGACACTGTCCCCAAGCTGCACTGTTATTTCTTGACTGTTTTTCCCTTGTCATGCATTTCTTCCTTCCTTGATTAGCAATGATTTGAACCTTCCCTTTGGAACTCAGTGAAGGTCATGGGGGCTGAAACCTGTTTCCTACAAACAAAAAGTGGGGGACAAAGAAAGGCTTCCATGCCCAGAGCCCCACAGTGTCCTGCTCAGTTTTATGCAAGATGACTGGCCAGAGAAAACCTGAAGGATGAACTCCACCACCATAAACTCTGAGACTACAAGCCACGTGGCAGAGAAGTTCTCCTGGGTTCCTTTACCATACTGCCCTCTGCCTGGGCACCCCCTCCCAATAAATTCCCTTACTTTGTCAGCATGTATGTCTCCTTGGACAATTCATTTCTGAGTGTTAGACAGGAACCCAATCTCGGGCCCTGGAAGGGGTCCCCCTTCTGATAATACCTCTACTGTCTTCATGCTCTCTTTTGCTCATGGGAGGGATGAACTTGAATCTCCATTTCTCCTGGTTTTGTTGCAGAGAAGGAGCTAATTCTGACTCCATGTTGGAAACTGTTTCTTTGACTTGCTTTTCATTACTTTTGTTATTATAATCACACATAATAGCCTGCCTCAGAGGACCCTGCCTATCTGCCTACTGTAAACTAAAGTACCTTTTTTCAGCTCATAGAGACATACTCTGACCCTGCCACTTGTGAATAGCTACAACAAAAGGAAGACATGAACACACCCCTTTCAAAATCTGGCCGTTCCCAGAGATGTTTGGAAGGCTCAAGACCCTTTCACTTTACTCCCCCATCACCTCTTCCTCTCTTTCATTTATTTCCCCACTGCCTGACCCTCTCTATTCTGCCTTTTGATTTTAGCTTCTCATTGCTTCTCTCCCTGACCTGGCATCCAGACTCTGATGAGATGGTTACTCTGAAACATTAGTCTGCCATCTTCTTCATCAGCCGGCTTTCTGAATAAAGTTATACTCCTTGCCTCAACACTTTGTCTCTCAGATTCATTGTGAGGTGAGCAGAGCAAGCCTGGACTTGGTCACAGTTTCTCCATGTGGAGAGAAAGAAGAATCCTGGTTCCACGAAGAAGGGGTGAAAGGTAAAGGGGATATTTTCCAATTCTGCTTACCTTTGAAACAGAGCAGGACCCTGTGGGGTTCTTCTGGGCACAGATCCTTTCAGTGTTTCCCGATTTCTGTTTGTAGGAAATAAGCTTCGTTCAGCCTCCTTGAACTTCCCTGAGTTCCAAAGGGCATATTCAAACAGTTGCTTACCAGGGAAGGGAGGGAATGCAGAGACTTAGGAGGAAGAGTCAGGAAGCAATAGTGCAATGCAATATTGTAAAGTAATTAGCCTCTAATTAAAATAAATAAATTTAATTTAAAAAAATAAAAAGAGAGAGAAAAAAAAGAAGCAATAGGGTGGGGGCTTCCCTGGCAGTTCACTGGTTGACTCTACACTTCCACTTCCCGGGTTCCTCTGGTCAGGGAACTAAAATCCCGCAGGTCATGAAGTGTGGCCAAAGGGAAAAGAAACAACATTTCAGGGCCCTGGTTCCTCCTCACGGAAAATGCACAGCAAAATACCTTTTAGTTCTTCTGCGGGAACTAAGGCCCCCACCCAGGTGGAGGACGGTGACTTCAGGCTGAGCACGAGATTCCTGGAGCACTGCCCTGTTACCTCACCACCAACCAATCAGAAGAAAGCCAGCACACAGCAGAAGATATGAAGACTTTGACCTGCTCCACAAATGATTCTCCCTTTAAAAGCTTGTGTGTGTTGCACTAGTCACTCAGCCATATCTGACCCTTTGCAACCCCCATGGACTGTAGCCCACCAGGCTTCTCTGTCCATGGAATTCTCCAGGCAAGAATACTGGAGTGGGTTTTCATCCCCTTCTCCAGGGTATCTTCCTGACCTAGGAGTCAAACCTGGATCTCCAGCACTGAGGGCAGATTCTTTATCGTCTGAGACACCTGGGAAGACTTCATGGTTGAGCAGAATCTTCGGAATTGGTTTTTGGACACAAGTCAGCCTTCTCTCCAGGTTGCTAGCCTCCTGAAAAAAAGTAGCTTTTTCTTTCCAATTGACTCTCAATATTTGAATTTGGCCTTTGAATGGCACTCAGAGTTTGGTAACACCTTGCTTTCTCCTCCTAAAGTAACTGAAATCAGACACTACTTGCTTCCCAGAGAATGGACTTCCTATTGAAGATCATCCCCAATTTAGTAGCCCTCAAAAGACTACATAGAGGAAATATTAAAAAAGGAAGAGCGGTATGGGCTCATGCCAGTTTTGAGTTATTTGGTAGAAGTTAAAGATTTATGACTGTACTGACTCCTGCCCAATGTTGTGAAATATTTAAAATCTAATACAGTGAATACTAACATCATTACTGAGGAATATGAAAGTGTTAATGTTTCAGAGCCCTGACGCTACCCAGGCCTAATATTAATCATGAGGAAGCTTAATATTTGAACAGAACTGGAAAGAACTGGGCTGCTTTAAAAGCCTTCCTTTTGTGTTCAAAGAGGACATTATCTTCTGAGGGATGGAATGGCCTCCATTTGCATAATGTCTTTCCTTTTGTTCCTTCTGTTGTCCGAACTAATTGCTTTTGAATACACGACCTCTGCTATTTCCCCTATCTTTCTTGCCAATAATGATTTGCCATCCTCTTCCCTCTTGATATGTAAAATGTAGGTAAGTGCGATACTTCAAAGCACAAGACTTCTTGTGAGTCCCCTACAGCTGAGATGCCAATATGGACACATTGACCATGGGGTGCCTGAGCGTGGATCGAAGTAGGGAGACAGAAGCCAGCTCCCTGGGGCTCCCTGCTAAAAGGAAGCAGCTCTTTATGTTATGGGAGAGGGTGGGTTTGAAGAAAAGATGAATAGATTTACATTGTAGAAGTTTCCCTTCTCAAGAGAGACTTATAGTGGGGATGCCAGTGTGATATAAAATTCATATTTTATGGCAAGATTAGAAAAAAGTAAACCAGAGCATGTCCTCTGCCCTTTGGTCCCCTCTCTCCCATCACTGTGCATTGTGTGCCTGTGTTATGCATCGACCAAACTTCATCAGCAAAAACAGCAGCATTCTCCTAGCACCAAGAACACAACACCTTAAAAGGTAACTAACATTCCTTCTTGATCTTGTAAGGGGTCATGATGATCCACCACCTTGTACCTACAGATCTGGATTGTATAAACTGTCAATAATATGTCATTTAACGTACAGGCCTCTATCTCAAAAAACTTATAAAACTATGCCTTGACTTCTAATGGGTGAAACAGTTCTTGGAGTTTTCTGAGATGCTTTTCCCAGGTTATAATTCTTGGTTTGGCTCAAATAAAATTTTCCATTGCTTTCTTACATGGACCGATTAATTTTGTCAACACCAGCTTGGTTGTGTTTAATAAAACTGGTTATGTTTCTGTGACTCAGCTGTTCACCAAATTGTCCTGAAACCACAAGGGGCAAAAATACCAGGGCTGGGGATGAAGATGGAGAGGGCTAGTGATGAAATAAAATTCATAATTTATGGCAAGATGGGAAAATTTTTGATAAAGTGTTTCTTTGCCTGTTTGGGCTTCCTCCCTCCCCATTTAGTATTTATTGTATCTTTTGTTTCTTTGTTTTGTTTTTTGACCATGTAGCTTGTGGGATCTTAGTTCTCCAACCAGGGATCGAACCCATGCTCCCTGCAATGAAAGTACAGAGTCTTAACCACTGGACTACCAGGGAAGTCCCTTTAGTGTGTTGTGTGCATCTGCATGGGGACTTTCCGGGTGGCGCAAGTGGTAAAGAACCCTCCCGCCAGTGCAGAAGACATAAGAGATGTGGCTTTGTTCCCTGGGTTGAGAAGATCCCCTGGAGAAGGGCATGGCAACCTACTCCAGTATTCTTGCCTGGAGAATCCCATGGATGGAGGAGCCTGGTAGGTTACAGTCCACAGGGTTGCAGAGTCAGACATGACTGAAGCGACTTAGCAGGCACGTGTATCTGCATTAATCAGACCTCCTTAGGAGATCTGATTAATCCTCCTTAATCTCATCAAGATTCATTACTCCTTAGGAGATAACTTTGCCAACAAAGGTCCATCTAGTCAAGGCTATGGTTTTTCCAGTGGTCATGTATGGATGTGAGAGTTGGACTGTGAAGAAAGCTGAGCACCAAAGAATTGATGCTTTTGAACTGTGGTGTTGGAGAAGACTCTTGCGAGTCCCTTGGACTGCAAAGAGATCCAACCAGTCCATTCTGAAGGAGATCAGCCCTGGGATTTCTTTGGAAGGATACTAAAGCTGAAACTCCAGTACTTTGGCTACCTCATGCGAAAAGTTGACTCCTTGGAAAAGACTCTGATGCTGGGAGGGATTGGGGGCAGGAGGAGAAGGGGATGACAGAGGATGAGATGGCTGGATGGCATCACTGACTCAATGGACATGAGTCTGAGTGAACTCCGGGAGTTGGTGATGGACAGGGAGGCCTGGCATGCTGTGATTCATGAGGTCTCAAAGAGTTGGACATGACTGAGTGACTGAACTGAACTGAGGAGATAACTTTTCTTAATCTTGTAAGGGGCCATAATGACTCATGACCCACTACTCACTCTGTACTTGTAGATCTGGATTCTGTAAACTGTCAAAAACACATCATTTAATGTACATCCCTCCCTCTGTCTCAAAAGATTATGTGACCATGCTTAAAATCTCCATTTGGCTTGAATAAAATATTCCATTTCTTTCCTAGATTGATTAATTTTTCATCAATAGTAGTATTGGTAATTATTTAACAAGTTCTCAGTTACTAAGCACTGACTATGAGCTGGTCATGTGTTAAGTACTATACAAGCATTTGCCTCATTAAGTCCTCATTGCACAAATAGAAGATGGGTTCTCTTGTGATTCCCACTTTGCAGTATAGGGGAGGAGAATACTTTCCCTCTTACACTGTTTAATTGAGTGAATGGGGCCATGCAAACTAAACTAAGAAAAGCTAGGTAACAGAAAAAGAGGCTGTCGGGGAGGAAGACATTTTCCTCTTCCCTTGTAGGTTCTTCTGGCTGGCCTAAGAATTAAACTGACACAAGACAGATTAAGAGAAGAAAATCAAACAAAAGTTTAGTAACAAGCATACATGGGAGAGCCCAGGAAAATGGAGTAATTTACTAAAATGACTAAAACCTTCACCTTAAATACCATCTTCAGCTTAAGATAGAAGAAGATGTTAGGGGTAGGGATCTGGGACTTCAAAGGTAAGGCAGGCAATTCACATGGATATGGAAAAGCAAATATTTGGTAAATAAATGTTTGCTGGTCCAGGCAAAGGCAGTGGGACACAGAGGAGTTTTAACAAACAGGCCTTGTTAGGCTCCTCCGGGTCTACACACCTAATGTCTTACTATAGTCTTTGGTGATGTTCCCTTGTTATAACATGTCTTCTATCTACATTCTTTAGGCAGCTAAGGAGGAGGTCAAAGTTTCTTGCTGAATCTTCTGTTTCTTAAAAATAACTAACCTAAATAATCAATCATGATCCTCATGCCCCAAAGACAGATTTTGGAGTGGCAAATTTTGTTCCCCTATAAGGTATACAAATTGTATATGACGTTGATATTTTACTTATTTTTTTATACAAACAAGGGGATCTCATGGAAGAGGAAGTGAAAGCTCAAAGAAGTGTTTCTGAAATGGGAGGGAAGGGGACAGGACATAACCTTTAAAAGAATGACATAGCCACAAGTCATGACAAAAACTGGTTAGAACCAACCAAGCCCAGGATGGCAGAAGATTCAACTTCCAGTAGACCTTGAGCCTCATTAGATGCTCATGTGTCTAATTCCTCATTGTAATACCTTAGCCAAATGATACACCATGACAGTTCTGAGGCTAATCATAAAGGCCAAAAGTGACTGGTGGCCCAGTTCCTGAAAATCCCTACCAATTCCTCAAAACAGTTGGATAATCCTCCCACTCATTAGCCTATGAAATTCCCCAGCACATTAAAACTAATATCCCATATTTTGGGGCCTCTTGCTTTCTAAGATGGCCTATACTCTGTCTGTGGAGTGTATTTCTCCCTAAATAAATCTACTTCTTACCTATCACTCTGTCTCTCACTGAATTCTTTCTGGGAAGAGACTGCAAGAATCTGAGCATCATTAAATCCTGAGGTCAAGTGTGTGGTCTCAGCGAAAAGACCATGGGTTCGAGTCCCAATTTGATTGCATGGTTTAGTCTGAGAGGTTATATACCATTTTAACAAAGTACAATACATTTAGTTAGAGAGGTGACAAGAGGAAGGAAAAGGGTTTGGGCTTCTAGGGGCAGTAGATTGTGGGAAGGCAAATATATGGGAGAAATGATGCACGATAAGGGTTATTTCAATTCAATTTCTTTGTGCAAATTCAAGTTGGCGCCATCGCCAGTGTGACAAGAGTTGTTTCCTCTTTTTGGTACAGGATTGAGGAGGGGGCACACCTTCACGGAGGTAAATTTATGCCTTGCCTTGAGGCAGTAAAGAGGAGGATAAAGAACTTTCTCTGCATTTGCTGTTTCTTGCTTGCCTTCAGCTCAAAATAATCCTCTGCCAAAGTGGCATATTTCAAGATGGTATATCCTGATCCCCTCCAGCAGCTGAGTTAAACTGAAGCACGGAAAGTCACTTACTTAAAGTCACAGAGCACAAACTTGAACTTGATAGGGAAGGTGGGGTCAGGGCAGCAGATGGAGCTTTGCAAGGCATAGCAGTCATGGTCATTGTTGAGGAGGGGCAAACTTACCTCCTTCCCCTCTTGAGTTCTTGCAGCTGGACTCATAATAAAATGGACACAAGACAGATTAACTGGAGAAAAAGAGACAAATTTTAATTTGTATGGACAGAGGTCTTATAGAAATGGAATCTAAGAAGTGGCCAAATCCGGCAGCTTGTATACTTTTTAGACAAAGAAATAAAGGTATGAGGAATTGATAGGACAAAGAAAATTAGGCTGTGGGGGCTTCCCTGGTGGCTCAGTGGTAAAGAATCTGCCTGCAATGGGGAAGACCCAGCTTCAATCCCTGGGTTGGGAAAGTCCCCTGGAGAACGGAATGGCAACCCAGTCCAGTATTCTTGCCTGGAGAATCCCATGGACAGAGGAGCCTGGTGGACCACAGTCCATGGGGTTGCAAAGAGTCAGACACGACTGAGCGGCTAACGCTTCACTTTTCTTAGTGAATTACCTAAACAGAGTTTGGGCTTGGGGAAAGTAAAGAGGTAACAAGACTTGTTTATACAGTTTTCTCACCTCAGATGAGAAGGGTGTCCTTTTTACCTCCAGATGCAGAGAATGGACCTTTCCCATGAGAAATTTAATGATTGATTATTTATTGATTGACTGATTTTCTTTGACCTGGGGATTCTCTGCCCTCTTCTTTCTTTTTAAAAAAGATTCATTTATTTATTTTTAATGAAGTATAGTTGATCTACAATGTTACGTTAGTTTCAAGTGTGTAGCAAAGTATTTCAGCTATACATATATACATAAATATCCATTTTTTCCAGATTCTTTTCCCTTACTGGTTATTACATAATACTGAGTATAGTTCCCTGTTCTCTACAGTAGGCCCTTGTTGGTTATTTATTTCATATATAGCTGTGTGTATCACATGGGAAGTTTATTTCCTGCTTCCAGAGAGACACAGAGGAGGGTCAAAGTGTCCTGTTACATCAATTGTTTCTTAACTTTAATTCAACATAATCAGTACATAATTGAGGCCTACTTTGGGGGCAGTTGGTCCTGAAGTCACGTGGCTCAAAATTTCTGCTCTCTCAAGCTCTTTAGCCTTAAGGATGCCCAACACGGGGGAAGAAACTGCTAGACGTCTAAGGAGGTAGGTGGTGGCTGTAAACAGAAAGATCCAGGGGGATGGGGCCAAACCAGGAAAGGTCCGCCAGGGGGCAGGGTCGGGGCGGGGGTCAGTACTAAAGGGTCAGAAGTCAGAAATGAGTCATCACAGGAGTGGGGAATAAAACCTAGAACTTACGTCTTTAACAAGAGGTAGGAAGAAGAGGGAAAGCGGGGAGAGGGAAGATATTGACAGGTAAGGCTGTAAAGAGTTTTTATTATCAGTTATTACTTTTATTATTCCTTTAAAATTTATTATTATTATTATTTTATTCTTGGCCACACAGCACAGCATATGGGATCTTAGTTCCCCAAGCAGGGATCAAACCTGAGATCCCTGCATTGAAAGTGCAGAGTCTTAACCATTGGACCACCCGGAAAGTTCTTGTAAAGAGATTTATTGCCTGGAATTGGCTTATATGATTGTGGGGCAGGCTGGGCAAATCTGAAATCTGTAGCACAGGCTGTTAGGAAGGGCAGCCTGGAAACCTGGGTAGGAGCTGATGCTACTGTCCTCAGGAAGAATTTCTTTTTTTTTTTTGGTCATGCCACACATCCTGCATTATCTTAGTTCCCTGATCAGGGAGTGAACCCAGTGAACCCAGTCCCTGGCAGTGAAATCACTGAGTCCTAACCACTGGACCACCAGAAGATTCCCCAGAATTTCTTCTTCTTTAGGGTAACCTTGGCTCTGCTCTTAAGGTCCTTCAACTGATTGCATCGGGTGGCCCAGATTGTTGAAAATAATTCCTTTTACGTAATGTCAACTACAGATGTTAATCACATCTGTAAAATCCTTCAAAGCAACACCAAGATGAGTGTTTGATGAGACTACTGGGATATTCACATAAAATGGACCATCACAGCGCTCAGTAAATGCTGGGCGAATTGACCAGTAATAATAAGCCAATATTTATAGAGTAGTTAATAGATGCCAGGCACTGTTCTGAGAACTTTGTACGATTAATTTGTTTACTATTCCCAGCAAACTTATAAGGTCAGTATTGTTATTACTCATGTTCGACTTTAGTGCTGTTTGTCAATCAATATTTCCCCTTCTTCTTTCTCTGGGCTTGTGGTAGGTTTTCACTTTGTTGTCCCCTTTAAATTCAGTATAGCCACATAACTTATTTGATCAATGAATTATGAACAGGAATGATATGTATCATTTCCAGACAGAAACTTTTAAGGGCCAGTTTAGCATCTCTTTGTTTTCTCCTTGTCATTTTGACCAGCAATATCCAGATGGTGGACCCTCTACTGAGCAAGGTGAACAAAACCCCAGCTGACCCCCAGTGGACACATAGCCTGTATTTTAAACTACTAATATTTGGGGCTTATTTGTTTCCACCGTATAACCTAATTTAACCTGATTATCTCCTTTAAAGATAAGGGAACTGAGGCATGGAGAGATTAAGTCACACAAATAAAAATGATGGAGCCAGGATTCACATCCAACCATCTAACAGTCCCTGCTGTCTACAACCCTACAATGTCTCAGTATGATGCCAAAAACTCAGCCCCTACGCACTGGTGCTGAATAGAATAGAGACAAAGCTTTGGGTGAAGTAGAAAAGAAGAGCTTTATTTTTTTGCCAGGCAAAGGGGAACCCAGTGGGCTTGTGTCCTAAAGAACTGTGTATCCCAACCTGGGAGGATTTGGTGAGGAGTTTTATAGCAATGGTTCAAGCCTGGGGTTGCTGATAAGAATTAAGTGTGTGCGGGGCTGGAACTCCTTTAATCTGGCTTCAGGTGGTCTTGTCTGGAATGACAAATGCTAACATCTTCCATTTGTTGGGGGCTTTAGTTCTATAAAGAGCTCAAAGATGAGCTCTTTATGGGTACCCTTAAATGATTTTATATACCCTTATATGCCCTTAAATGACTGAGTTCTATAAAGAGCTCAAAGATGAGCTCTTTATGGGTACCCTTGAGGGGGAACCAGGACCCTGCTCCAAGGCTTCACCACTGTTTCCACACTCTTCCTTCCTTATCTCTGCAGCCCCCCTCCATTCCCTGAGTAGCAACAACTTGAATCTGCCCTCTGGAACTCAAGGAAGATCATGGAGACTGGAGTCTACTCCCTATAAACAAGGAAAGAATGGGGGACACAGAAATGCTTCCAGGCCCAGGAGCCCCACAGGGTCCTGCTCTGTTTCAAGATTGCCATCTTTTCTTAGGTTTAATCCTTAATCCTTTCTGTTGGGAGCAGCTTTTAATTCCCCCATCCCCACCAAAAACTTCTGCCATTGTCTGGAGACATTTTTGGTTGTCACAACGTTGGGGGTGGGGCAGGGCAGTTGTGCTCCTGGCATCTGGTGGGTGGAAGCCAGGGCTGCCGCTAAACATCCTACAATACTCAGCGCAGCCCCAGAGCAGAGTTATCCAGACCCCAATGTCGCTTGCACCACCTTTGAGAAGTTCTGCCTTACACAAAATTGATCTGTTGCTTACATTAACCGCAGCTGGCCACTTTTGCTTGCCACCAGAGGCTTGGTTGGGTTGTGATGAGTTAGTTAATCAATTAATTGAAAACAGCAGGGTGTCAGTGCTGGGCTGGGTCTTCGCTGACATTTGCCTGACTGATCCGGAGGAGTGAGTGGTGAGAGAGCCACATGCGTCGGTGACACTTCGCTGTGCCAGGGAGTGAAATGCCAAGCCGCTGGCGACACGTCGTCGCAGGAAGAGCTCACCAGGCTGTGCGAGTGGGCAGAGGAGTTGCCAGGGATGAGCTTTCAGTGTGGGCAAGTGCAAGGTGCTGCATTTGGCAGAAAATAATCCAAGCTATACTTAGAGGCTGGAAGAGAATGGAGCAGGATAGAAGAGAATGAATAGAAATGGAAAGGATTCCAGACACTGAGTCCCAAGACTGATTCTAAGACTCACCTGAGCTCCAGATAATGATACTGATGCCAAGGCCCTTGGCTTGGATGTATTTGCTCAGAGTTCTGGGCTCTATTATCAGATCTACTTTTTATTTTCTGCAGGAACACAGACTCCACTTTTCCAGATTTTCTGATTTTCAAAAGAATTTCAAAATCCTGGCTTTTATATGTAAGTTCCCATCACCCCCCTCTTTTGTAACTTTAAATTTTGATATAATCTCAAGCCTATAGAAAAAAAAAATCACAAGAATGAAGAAAGAGCTTCTTCCCCTATCCTTTATCCAGATGCACCGGTTGCTATCATTTTCCCCATTTGCTTTATCACTTCAAGTTCCCAAATTTTACGAGCATCTCATGGATTAAGCTAAACAAGAATGTAAATAAACTTTGTTCCTTAATCTGTCATTGGCGACTATTGAAGCTCAGGCCCCCTTTTGATCAGTTAAGTTGAGAGTCAGCTGCAAGAGTGTCTGAACATTTGTATTTTAAAAAGTGTCCTGCAGATGGTGCTAATGGACATCCAAGGCTAAGAACCACTGGTCTGGGTCCCTCATGGTAATGTTATTCCCTTTATTGGTGACTGGCTTATGGGTGGACATATGCCCCAATTCTGGCCAAAGAGAATAGGGGGAAATGTAATGGAGTAGCTTCTAATAAAGATTTCTTCCCTCTTAAAGACGCACAGTAAAGAGGCAGCATCTTGCACAGATGTTGCATCTGTCTATGATGGGATATTATACCTGGGCATGATGGATACTGGCCCAAGGATGGAGCTGTGGAAAGATGGAAAGTCTTTGGGTCCTTGGATATATCTTTGAGCTGCTGAATTAACTAACCTGTGTGTGTGCTCAACAGCTGCAGTCATCTTTTCCTCTTTGTGACCACTTGGACCGTGGCCTGCTAGGCTCCTCTGACCATGGGATTTTCCTAGCAAGAATACTGAAGTGGGTTGCCACGCCCTCCTCCAGGGGATCTTTCTGACCCAGGGATGGAATCCACGTCTCCTGTGTCTCCTGTGTTGCAAGTGAATTCTTTACTGCTGAACCACCAGGGAAACCATTAACTAACCTGCGGGTCCCTTTATCTTGAGATTTCTTTTTACAAAGGCAACATTTTTTCTTGCTTAAGTTGAATGACAGAAATGAGCAGTCACTTGTTAAAGATCAATGCCTACCTTACGTCATGTAGAGTTATTACTGGGAACCAACTCTCCAGCCGTGGATGATGTTTTCAACATCACTTCCCCTGGAATCTGGAGCCACGTGACTCTTCTTACTAATGAAATGAATGGGTTGCTTCTGGGTCAAGGTGATTGAGTTTAGGGGCATGACCCTTCGCTTTCTCACCACTACCACTCTCCCCTCCCCCATCTACCCAGGTGGATGAGTTCAGGCCACCCTGAAGCCACAAGATGGCACAACTGCAGGACAGAAGCAGCTTTGTCTCCTGAGTTACAACTTGAGTAGAGTCATCCAGGAGCATGGCTCAGCCCAAAACACCTGCATTGGACTTGTGTGAGCAAGAAGTAAAGGTTTATTTGGTTAAACCCTAGAAACTTGGGAGGTTGTTATGATAACTTAGTTTACCTGATCAATACAATCTAGTTAAGTTAGAACGGAGTATTACTTGCAGTCAAGAGGTTTTTACTGAAAGCATCAGAGAAGGCCCTCTAAAGTCCAGATGACCATCTTTTTTTTTTTTTTGCTGTGTCGTGAGGCTTGCAGGTTCTTAGTTCCCCGACCAGGGAGCAAACCTGTGGCAGTGAATGTGCTGGGTCCTAACCGCGGGAGCACAGGGGAAGTCCCCACAGGCCACCGTCTTAAAACTGGTTTTTGTTTGGTTGGTTTTGCTATTATTTGCAAAGAAGGAATCAGCAGTCCACAAATTTTACCTAACACCCAGGAGGTGCTTGCTTTCAGCCAATAACATGGCCTTGCCATTGGCTTTATGCTGACTTTGATTTTAGGCTCACGATTTACTGGCCCTCAGACACTGCCCCTTGGTTTTCGGTCCCCGGTTCTGTCTCAGTCTTGGCTCTTTCTGAACTGAACTGGCTTTGAAGTTCTGACCCCCCTTCTAGAAACATCCTGGCTAAATACTATTCTGGTCCAGCTATCCTGCTGTCCCCAAGAGGGACTCTCAGCTGCTCCCATATGGCTGGGTGTTCTCCAGCTCTGGAAGCTTCAGAAGTTCTTGTCACTGTTCACTTGGTGACTAGGAACAGAGACCCACTCAAGTTTGCTCGAGGAAAGAGGAGATTGTTGAAGGAATTCAGAAAAAGTCTCCCAGAGATCCCCTGCAATACGACTGGGCCAGAAGGAAATGGGACAGAGAAGCCATTAGAATCCAAGAAAGCCACGCTTTTCCTCTCCCTGTGCTACTTGTTTTCCCCTAAATAATACTCCATGCGTTCTCTTTCTTCCCTTCACATAGTTGAGCACTTACCAGATGAAAAGCTAGAACAAGACAGTCAAGGACACTGGTCTCACAGAACTTATCTTCTAGTAAGTAAACAAATACACAAAAGATAAAATATTACACCCTTCTGAATGATCAAGGGAATAAGTATGGACTATAATAGAGAATAACAGGGGATCTGCTTTTGACAGTTGGCAAACAAAGAGGTGACTTGTCAGCTCAGACCTGAAGAATGGGAAGAAGACAACCATATAAAGAGAGAGATTTCAAGCAGTGGGAGCATTGGATGTGAAGGCCCTGAGGCAGAAATATGTTCGGCTGGATCAAGGGACTGAAAAGGGAGGACATGTGACTGGAGTGTAGGCCGCAACATGAAAGGTGGCATGGAATAAAGATGGATAGGTTCGTATGGTCTTAATAATGCAAGACTTTGGAGATTATGGCAAAATTTTGGATTTTATTTAAGTGTAATGGGAAGGCTTTGCAGGGTTGTCTCTTCATGACCAAACAGTTTTGTCTTATTTTAAAAAATAACTTCAGCTTGCCTTTGCCCCATTGTTGCCACCCTAGTCCCAAGGCTTCCTTGTATCTTTTCTGTTTCGCTGTCCCTAGCCAACTAGCAACTGATTTCTGTGGCTGTTGGTTAAAAGTTCCAGCAGAGATCATCTGATTGGCTCAGTTTACCTTTTAAAGTCAAGTCACAAGTTCCAGGTTACCGGCCTCCCTATGAATGAGTTGGCTAGCCTTCAATCAGGTACAAACTGTGATCCAATCAGCTGTGTCTGGCAGCAAGTGTGTAAGTGTGTGTGTGTGTGTGTGTGTGTGTAAGTGTGTGTATGTTTGTGTGAGTCACTCAGTCGTGTCTAACTCTTCGCCACCCCATGGGCTGTAGCCTGCCGAGCTCCTCTGCATCTCCTGCAATGGCGGGGATTCTTTATTAACTATACCACCTGGGAAGCCCCCATCCACCAGAGACTGTGGATAAAGCAAGTAGTACAAAAACTATTGAAGAAGTATTTATTTCTAAAGATGAGATTTAGGAACTAATATTTCACTAGGTGCCTAACATAAAATTTCTGAAAAGACAAATAGATTGTCTCTAACATATACCTGACCTGCCTCTTGAGAAACCTATATGCAGGTCAGGAAGCAACAGTTAGAACTGGACATGGAACAACAGACTGGCTCCAAATAGGAAAAGGAGTATGTCAAGGCTGTATATTGTCACCCTGCTTATTTAACTTCTATGCAGAGTACATCATGAGAAACGGTGGGCTGGAAGAAGCACAGGCTGGAATCAAGATTGCTGGGAGAAATATCAATAACCTCAGATATGCGGACGACACCACCCTTATGGCAGAAAGTGAAGAGGAACTCAAAAGCCTCTTGATGAAAGTGAAAGAGGAGAATGAAATAGTTGGTTTAAAGCTCAACATTCAGAAAATGAAGATCATGGCATCTGGTCCCATCACTTCATGGGAAATAGATGGGGAAACAGTGTCAGACTTTATTTTTTGGGGCTCCAAAATCACTACAGATGGTGACTGCAGCCATGAAATTAACAGACGCTTACTCCTTGGAAGGAAAGTTATGACCAACCTAGATAGCATATTCAAAAGCAGAGACATTACTTTGCCAACAAAGGTCTGTCTAGTCAAGGCTATGGTTTTTCCAGTGGCCATGTATGGATGCGAGAGTTGGACTGTGAAGAAAGCTGAGCGCCGAAGAATTGATGCTTTTGAACTGTGGTGTTGGAGAAGACTCTTGAGAGTCCCTTGGACTGCAAGGAGATCCAACCAGTCCATTCTAAAGGAGATCAGTCCTGGGTGTTCTTTGGAGGGAATGATGCTAAAGCTGAAACTCCAGTACTTTGGCCACCTCATGCGAAGAGTTGACTCATTGGAAAAGACTCTGATGCTGGGAGGGATTGGGGGCAGAAGGAGAGGGGATGACAGAGGATGAGATGGCTGGATGGCATCACTGACTCGATGGACATGAGTTTGGGTGAACTCCGGGAGTTGGTGATGGACAGGGAGGCCTGGCGTGCTGCAATTTATGGGGTCACAAAGAGTCAGACATGACTGAGCGACTGAACTCAACTGAACTGAACGTATACCTAAAATTAAAATTCCTTTTTTTTTTTTATGTTTCAAAGTCTTTAAAAATTTTTCTAAACATTTTTTTTGTTTTTAAATTGAAGTATAGTCGATTTACAACATTATGCCTATCGCTGCTATACAGCAAAGTGACTCAATTGTACACATACAGACATTCTTTTTTTCATATTCTTTTCCATTATGGTTTAATCACAGGATACTGAATATAATTCCCTCTGTTGTACAGCAGGACCTTTTGTTTGTCCATCCTAGATATAATAGTTTACATCTAGGAATCCCAAACTCCCAGCCCTTCCCCACCCACCCCCCCCTTCCCCTTGGCAACCACAAATCTGTTCTCTATGTCTGAGAATCTGTTTCTGTTTTGTAAATAGGTTCGTTTGTGCCATATTTTAGATTCCACATATAAGTGGTATCATCTGGTATTTGTCTTTCTTTTTCTGACTTCCTTCACTTAGTATGATAATCTCTAGTTGCATCCATGTTGCTGCAAATGGCCTTATTTCTTTTCTTTTCTTTTTTTTTTTTTATGGCTGATAAGTGGCCTCTGAATGTACTCAGGGTCAAAATTCCAAATCTTTTACATGGTTGTAATTCTCTATCCTCTGGATCCAGCTTTTCCTTTGGTTTTGTCTGATGCCGCCCTTCCTGTAACCTGTATGCATTCCAGTTTTACTGACTTTTTAGGAGTTGGAGGCGGGGTCTCTCCAGTCTCAGGGCCTTTGCATATGCTGAGGTTAATTTTTCCCTCCCTGTGTCCTTCTTTCACTTGGATAACACAAACTCTACTTTTAGGTATAATTGTAAATGCCAACTCCTGAGACTTGACCCTCCAACAAAATTAGAGCTCCCCATTTACAGGCCTATGTACTTTTTGCTCTCTGTTTTCCCCTTATGACACGATTGTAAATGATGCTGATTCGTGTGTCTAGTTGTTTAGTACTTGTCTCCCACACTGGACTGAGAGTGGTTGTATCTGTGGGGATTGTAGTTGTTTCTGACACACAGTAGCATAGTAGGTACTTGGTAATAAGTGCTAGATAAATGAATGAAGGAATGAATGTTATGAAGTGAGAGGTTATGTAGCCCAAGAAGCCACTAAAGACTTCATGGAGGTAGATGAGGCTTGATTTTGCTCTTGAAGAATGGACAAACGTGGAGAGGGCAAGGGGAAACGTTGTAGGCAGGAATAACACTCATCGGCAATGGCAGAGAGCTGGGAATAGGTATGTAGATGTGGGCGCTTCCCAGGTGGCGCTAGTGGTAAAGAACCCACCTGCCTGTGCAGGAGACATAAGAGGTTTGATCTTTGACTCGGGAAGATCCCCCGGAGGAAGGCATGGCAACCCACTCCAGTAGTCTTGCCTGGAGAATCCCCATAAACAGAGGAGCCTGGGGGGCTATAGTCCATGGGGTCACACAGAGTTGGACACAACTGAAGCGACTTAGCATGCAGGCTTGCATGTAGATGCTGGCTTGATTAGAAGTGTGTGTTGACACAATCTGGAAAATAAGATTGGATTGGTGGGAAATGATCCAGTAGGAACAATGTAAATCTGAGAACAATAATAAATATTAGCTAACCTGATAGCTCAGCTGGTAAAGAATCTGCCTACAATGCAGGAGACCCCGGTTTGATTCCTGGGTTGGGAAGATCCCCTGGAGGAGAGAGTGGCAACCCACTCTAGTATTTTTGCCTGGAGAATCCCCATGGACAAAGGAGCCTGGTGGGCTACCGTGCATAGGGTCAGAAAGAGATGGACATGAGTGAGCAACTGACACAAAATAGCAACATTTATACGGTACATATTTTCTTTCAAGTATATTTCTAAGTGCTTTATGAAAATAAGCTCATTGAATCCTCACCACAAACCTATGAAGTAAGGACTACTTTTGCTTCCCTTTTACAGCAGGGAACGCTGAGGCACAGGGAGATCATCTTGTTAAAGTCATCATGGCTGATGAATGCAGAGCTGGGATTCAAATCTGGGCAGTGCAGCTACAGCATCTGCTTGCTTGAATGTTATGCTCTCTTGAAAGGTAGAGACAAAACTTGGCCCTGAGGGCTGCAGAATAGAGATACAAGACAGAGAAGCCCCAGTGTTCTGCTCTTGAAATCGGCCGTAGGATGTTGCTGGTCCATATGAGAGGACTGGGAAAGGAGCTGTATTGTGGTGAAGGAAATGGGGGGGACCTCAGCGGTGGAGCAAGAGATTTGAGAAGTGTGACCCAGAAGGCTTAGTGAGTGGCTATTGCATAGAGTTTAGAGTCAGGTAGATGCCAGTCCGAGCACCTCCTTTGCTGTTTCTTTGCAAGTTTTAACATCTATCCAATGGATTTAATGATAGTACATACCCAAATGTTAGGATGGAAAAACACAAATTAAGAGAAGCTCCTGACACATTGCTTGGCACACACAGTAGGCGCCTAGTGAATGTGAATACTCTTCACAGGACTTTGGATGACAGGATTGCCCAGGGTCCTGGCCGTGAACTGGAAGTGTTGATATGAATATGTACTTGATGCCAGCCAGCCGGGTGCATCTGAGCGGCCTTCACGCAAAGGCACTCTGAGGTCTCACATGCTGAAACCTTGCAGGGAGCAAGGGGGTCCTTCCAAGGGTCAGGTGCCTGCTTCTCTCCTCCAGCTCTCTGGCCTTTGCAGAGGAATTCGTACTGGGTCTCCTGAGCAGATGTCCAGTTAGTTAAGCCCCTGGGTTTTTTTCTCTCCATCCCTGATCAGCTCCCCAGATGCCCTGTTTTTGGCAAACTCCTGGTTCTCAGGGCTGCAGGTTGCTGAGTCTTCCCTTCACAGTATCCATCACCTACCTGCTCCATGTCTTAGATCTTTCCCTCTCCAAGAGTGCCTGGAGCCACTCCTCCCGAAGTGTTAGATGAGATAATTTGACCTGACACACGGCCGCAGTATTAGAGAGCAGTGTTAGTGAGGGGGTTTTCCCCTTGCCGTTTTTCCTGATTAAGCCAAGGGAAGCATCTTCTTTGTTGCTAGAGTATCTTAACATCTTTCTAACACTTTGATTATGTCCATTTTTACAAAGAGCAGGCAGCCGGCCTTTGGCTTACAATAGGCAGCAGCTAGAATATGGCAGGATTGTGTTGCTTTTTTCTGTAGTTATTCTCCTAGTTACCATTTGCTTATGGTAAGCAATTCAATTTTCTTTTTTACAGTAGTGATATAAAGTTCATTTTCAAGATATATTTATTAAAGTAAAAAGCGAGTCAATTTAAAGAGAAACATTAAATAAATAATGGCCGATGTGGTACGTGGATATGAAACATTTTTGCAAGGGTTGAATTCAAATGACTGAGGTTTGGGAAATGCGGCAGAGGGAGGAAATTGGTCAAATTAGGAAGCAGAGTCTTGGCTCTCAATGCTGGCTCTGTTATCGGTACCTAAGACACTCTCCTCAAGCCTCTCTTTCCTCACCTGCTGAAATGCGGATAATAATTCTTCCTACACGTGGGTTGTCTTAAGGATTCAGTGAGATAATTTGATGTATGTGTGTAATTTGCAAGCAATGTCTCTCAAGTGTCAAACAAAACAAATTGTTACTAGTCTGCACTCTACAATAAAATTCACTGTGGGTGTGAGTGTGGGCACGTGATTGGCTTCCCAGAATTTGGAGCCTGCAGTGGGAATGAAGTCTTGACAATCACACACCCTCTCTGGCCTCAGTTTCCTCCTAGGTAAAATGGGGATATTTCTGGGAGGAATAAATGATGCAATATGTGTAAGTTTCCACAACACAGCCTGGTACCCAGCAGAGTTAGGTAAGCGTGAGCTCCTATGACCATAACTCTGCCTCCTTGAGTGGCTGGAGCTGGAAGTGGGATGGAGGCTTGACAAGTTGGTGTGTGCCACACTCACCCCAGGAGTCACTGCAGGCAGGGATGCTGTCTGTCTCTCATGCTTTCTGGTATCAGTATTCAAAATATTCAAATGTCCTTCCACTTTCACTCCCCTGAGCCCCTCAGGGACTGTGCAAAGTACACCGTTACCCCCAGAAGAGACTAGCTTCCATTTGGCTTCAGTCTTCCTACAGTCATGCTTGCTGCAGACTGAATGGGATCCCTCCCCACCATCTAAATCCACATACTGAAGCCCTAAGCTTCAAAATGATGACATTTGGAGATGAGGCATTTGGGAAGTAATTAGAGATCAAGCTCAAGCTCAAGAGTGCATGCTCAGTCATGCCTGACTCTTTGTCACCCCATGGATTGTAGCCCATCAGGCTCCTCTGTCCGTGGGATTGTCTAGGCAGGAATACTGAAGTGGGTTCTCTCCAGGGGATCTTCCTGATCCAGGGATTGAACTCGCACCTCCTGCATCTCCTTCTTTGCAGGCAGATGTTTTTTACCACTGAGAAATCGGGAAAACCCTTAATGAGGGTGGGCCCTTGTGATGGAGTTAGTGGCTCTGTCATGTTAGGACACAGTGAGAATGTGGCTGTCTTCAAGCTAGGAGGAGAGCCCTCACCAAGAACAAAATCTGCTGTCATCCTGATCTGGAACTGCCCAGCCTCCATAACTTTAAGAAATAAATGTCTGCTATTAAGCCACCCTGATCTATAGTATTTGTTATGGAAGCCCAAACTCAGCTAATGCTCAGTCTACCCAGAAGTCATCCATAAGGTAAAAAGCATAAGATGATGCTGTGAAAGTGCTGCACTCAGTATGCCAGCAAATTTGGAAAACTCAGCAGTGGCCACAGGACTGGAAAAGGTCAGTTTTCATTCCAATCCCAAAGAAAGGCAATGCCAAAGAATGCTTGAACTACTGCACAATTGCCCTCATCTCACATGCTAGTAAAGTAATGCTCAAAATTCTCCAAGCCAGGCTTCAGCAATACGTGAACCATGAACTTCCAGATGTTCAAGCTGGTTTTAGAAAAGGCAGAGGAACCAGAGATCAAATTGCCAACATCCGCTGCATCATGGAAAAAGCAAGAGAGTTCCAGCAAAACATCTATTTCTGCTTTATTGACTATGCCAAAGCCTTTGACTGTATGCATCATAATAAACTGTGGAAAATTCTGAAAGAGATGGGAATACCAGACCATCTGACCTGCCTCTTGAGAAACCTGTATGCAGGTCAGGAAGCAACAGTTAGAACTGGACATAGAACAACAGACTGGTTCCAAATAGGAAAAGGAGTACGTCAAGGCTGTATATTGTCACCCTGCTTATTTAACTTCTCTGCAGAGTACATCATGAGAAACGCTGGGCTGGAAGAAGCACAAGCTGGAATCAAGATTGCTGGGAGAAATATCAATAACCTCAGATATGCAGATGACACCACCCTTAAATGGCAAAAAGTGAAGAGGAACTCAAAAGCCTCTTGATGAAAGTGAAAGAGGAGAGTGAAAAAGTTGGCTTAAAGCTCAACATTCAGAAAACGAAGATCATGGCATCTGGTTCCATCACTTCATGGGAAATAGATGGGGAAACAGTGGCAGACTTTGTTTTTTGGGGCTCCAAAGTCACTGTAGATGGTGATTGTAGCCATGAAATTAAAAGACGCTTACTCCCTAGAAGGAAAGTTATGACCAACCTAGATAGCATATTCAAAAGCAGAGACATTACTTTGCCAACAAAGGTCCGTCTAGTCAAGGCTATGGTTTTTCCAGTGGTCATGTATGGATGTGAGAGTTGGACTGTGAAGAAAGCTGAGTGCCAAAGAATTGATGCTTTTGAACTGTGCTGTTGGAGAAGACTCTTGAGAGTCCCTTGGACTGCAAGAAGGTCCAACCAGTCCATCCTAAAGGAGATCAGTCCTGGGTGTTCACTGGAAGGACTGATGTTGAAGCTGAAACTCCAATACTTTGGCCACCTCATGTGAAGAATTGACTCATTGGAAAAGACCCCAATGCTGGGAAGGATTGGGGGCAGGAGGAGAAGGGAAAGACAGAGGATGAGATGGCTGGATGGCATCAGAGACTCGATGGACATGAGTTTGGGTGAACCCCAGGAGTTGGTGAGGGACAGGGAGGCCTGGCGTGCTGTGATTCATGGGGTCGCAAAGAGTCGGACACTACTGAGCGACTGAACTGAACTGAATAATTTTACACAAGATGTTCTATTTAAGCCTCACAACTCTGTCAAGGAGAATACTGTACCATGCTCCATTTTACAGATGAGAAGGCTGAGGCTTGAAGGTCAGGTGGACTTTCCCCAGTTCCTAGAGCTACTGGGTACCAGAGCTATATTTCTGAACACATGTTTGCCTCCAGTAGCTTCTGGGGATTCAGGCGAGGGTTACAGACTCTGCCATTGGTGAGAGCACCTTGCTGTCCTCAAGAGGGGAAGGCGGATCCTTCCTAGTGACTGGAGTGTGGATGAGTAAAGTTCAGCTTTCAACGTGGACATGAGTCAGCTTGAGGGCAGGGCAGTGAATTTGTGCAGGAATTACCCAGAAGAAACAAAGCACCCCCGCTCTGTGAGTTACAACAAGGCAAAACTTTTAATACATGAGTGCTTATTACATTAGCTGCTTCGGGGCTCTGACATCTTTGATTTCTGGTCATGTTATTCTAACACGGAAAGGTGAATGCCTCCCTCCGGGCCACCTGGGCGGTTAAGTGGCCTGAGGATTTGCATGAGTGGACAATGGGGACACCTGTGCACACACCTGGGGATTTGGAGACCCCACCACCCCCCACCCAGCCACCACCCATGACTTTGAGTAAAGTCCTCTTCCAAGGAGGGAAGAATGAGGAGGTCCTTCCAGTAAAGAAGGAAGAGAGGAAAACATCTGTCACAGATACACACAGAGAGAAACGACATCATGGGATTGGCTTGAAAAGTGGGGGAAGGGATGGACCGGTTAGGACCTGGAGGGGGAGGGGTGAAGTGTGGGAGAGGGCTGAGTCCATTTGGTTTCATTCTTTGTAAAAAGTAATACCATCACGAGGACCATGCCATGCAACCTCAGAGACTCCTCTGTCCACTTCCCCCCGCGCTGTGCTGGGGCGGAGGGCAGAGGGCCGAGGTCAGTTCAGACGGGCGTGGTGCGCCTGTTGGCCGGATTATTATGCAACGACTCTTTGAACTCTTTGGGCGTGGAGTTGTGGAACTGTAGAAAAGCGTGGTCCCGGTCGGAGTTGAGGAGGGTCCCCATGGTGATCTTTGAGGGGTCCCGGGACAGGGTGAACATTGAGATGTCAGTGGAAGGGATGGTGTGGAAGCCTTTGCTGATGGGGGACAGGTCTCGGGATCTGGGTTCCGTGGAGCGGGAACTCGACCGCCTCCGAAATCTATACCTGTAGGGTGGAAGGCGAGCGAAGGTCGATTTCTTCAGGAGCTCCGAGTGGGATTTGGCACGTAACTGCTGATGCTTTTCTATATAGATGTGCACGGCGACGACCCCCACAATTTCCGCGATGATGAAAGAGAAGGCTCCGAAGTAAAAGGACCAGCCATAGGAGTAGCTCTTTTTGGAGTCACGCTGCCCAGGGTCTCCAGCATTGGCTGATATATAAACTATGATGCCGATGATGTTGCTTAACCCTAAAAGAAGGGGAAAGAAAAATACATCCTTTATAAACCTCAGAGGTAACTGTGACTTAGGCTTGAACTATTTATTTTGAAAATGTGAAGATGACAGGGAGAGAGGAGAATGGATTTATGGCCGGAAATTCAGCTGCTGAACTCTTCCCGCAGGGTGTGTCTCTCGGGAAATGAAAAATTCTGCTGATCCATCCCTGGTGGGAAGCATTCAGCTAAAGAATACACCTTACTCCTCCAGCAAGTGCAGCAGAAATCAAAGTGCATGTATTTTCCCTTAGAAACAATTCATTCCATCAAAACTTAGTCTTCAGCACTAAGTCATGAGGATGGTAAAATGAACGAGATACAGATTCTTGCCCTTGAGTTTCTTACCATTAGTAGGAGAAACTGACATGTAAATGCAATTACAGCAAAATACAGTCAGGGCTCCACCAGAGACATATATAAAATGGTTCAGGAGCAAAAAGAGAAGATGACTCAGCCACTTTGTCCTGAAGACAAGGTGACGTTTGAGCAGGTCCTGAACAGCTCCTGGCTCACCAGGAGATGAAAGGCTGTTGACAACAGAGTTGAGAATAACTTATAGTAGCAGTCTCGCCTGGATGGTGGGAAGGTTGATGGCATCTTGAGCCTCAATAAGAGGCAGCAGAGAGAGGAGGCTTAGAGAAGAAGAACGGGGTTAGAAGTGCTTATTGAGAGTCCAGATATGGCTGCCCAGTGGATATTTCTGGGTCTGGAACGAAGTTTGGAGAAAGAATGACCCATGGGTAAGGGACAGTAACTAACTATATCTTTTTATCTGCACGGGGGATACAATAATGTTTTAAATTAGCTATTGTTCAAACATCAGGAACTGGGGAATGTGAAGCTGTTGTCCTCAGTAGGCAAGGTCGGCAGACTTGGTGTCCCCAAGGGCCAACAGAATAGTTCTGGAAAGAGCTGTCCAGTAGCTTGGAGAGAAATTGATTCTCTAGGGAGTAGTAAGAAGGAATGAAAGAACCTGAGGGTCTGTGGCTGCTTCTCTCACACGATTGTCCAAAGCTAACAATATCTCTTTGTGTCTCTTTGCTTTAAGGGCCTCATCTAAGCCTTATACCAGTAATGACTCAGGGAGGCTTGTACATCAGCTGGAGTCTTCTAGCCTACAAACCCAGGCTGCCTCTAAATGGAAGTTGTCCCTTCTTACAGTTCCCAGTGTGTACGTGCTAAGTCACTTCAGTCATATCTGACTCTTTGTAACCCTATGGACCGTAGCCCACAAAGCTCCTCTGTCCATGGGATTCTCCAGGCAAGAATACTGGAGTGGGTTGCTGTGCCCTCCTCCAGGGGATCTTCTGGACCTAGGGATCCAGCCCAGGTCTCTTACATCTCCTGAATTGGCAGGCTGCTTCTTTACCACTAGCACCACCTGGAAAGCCCATCGTTCCCAGTACTAGTTGGTAAATAACCATTTCCATTGGCCTGCTGAGCATCCCGACCATTGAACACCTCATACTCTTCCTGGGGATCCTCAGGATTTCCCCAGAGTCCAGCAACCAAGTTTTTGTTGTTGTTGTTATTGTTCTTTTTAATTGGGGTATAGTTGCTTTGGAACTTCCCACTAGTGGTAAAGAATCTGGCTGCCAATGCAGGAGACCCAAGAGACGTGGGTTTGATCCCCTGGAGTAGGAAGTGGCAACCCACTCCAGTATTCCTGCCTGGAAAATTCCATGGACAGAGGAGCCTGGCAGACTACAGTCTATGGGGTTGCAAAGAGTCGGACATGACTGAGTGACTGAGCAACATAGCTGCTTTACAATGTTGTATTAGTTTCTGCTGTACAACAACATGAATCACCAATAGGCATACATATATCCCCTCCCTCTTGGACCTCTCCACCCCCTATCCCTACCACCCATCTAGGTCACCACCGAGCACTGAACTGAGCTAGTAGGAACCTACAGTAGGTTCCTGCTAGCTATCTGTTTTATACATGGCAGTGCCCATATGTCAGTCCCAATTTCCCAATTCATCCCCCCACCTCAGATCCACACGTCCATTCCCTACATCTGCATCTCTATTTCTGCCCTGCAAATAGGTTCATCTGTACAAAGGGTTAAAGCTTGGCATAGCAAGGGCCACTCCATTCTACTCCAGTTCTGATTGACTGGTGCTCATGCATTAAAGGGATTCATGTTTTGAATATGATCTCTGGCCACACTCCATCTAGGACTCTCCCCTAGAAGGCAGGGCCAGGGTCTGCTTCTTCCCTGTCTCCTCTTGGCTTTACCCAGCACAGGCACTCAGCAGGTAGGCAGTGGGTTCTAATCACGGAGCTATTTCTTCATATGGGGGTTGACACGGCCAGCCCTGTGTCAAGCTGCAGAAAACCACAGGGTGAAAAAAAACGGCTCCTGTTTCTGGAGTGTCAGTTTGGCTTGAAGATGAGTAGGGAAGACACATTCTTTTATATTAAAATGAACATGGATATAATAAGGAGAAGAGAGCAGAATTCACATGAATTTTTAAGTATAAATGGGAGACAGACTTCAAAGACATTTCAGCTCATGGAAGGCAGCTTCTGGTGATGCCCCCTGACTCCCCAGGGTCACATTTTTCACTCTCCTCTGCCTGCAGGGAAATTTTGGTGGCAAAGTTTGAGAAGCCCTGGAAAGAAGTCTTGCTGAAAAAAAAAAAAAAAAAGAAACTCAAAGAGATACTCGGATGTCAGCGCAGGTTAAAGGAGGTGACAAGCCAAGCGAGTTGCCACTTGTTTCTATGGCATTGATGATATGCCAGGCACTGTGCAAAGTCTTTACGTGCATGATCTCAATTAATCATTGCAACAGTCCTGCTTTAAAAAAACAAAAAAACAAAAAACCTTTTTTTTTTTTTTACAGATGAGGAAACTGGGACACAGAGAAAATAACTTCCCAAGTCAACACAGCTGGGGAATGGCCTGTGTGCTTGTGCTAAGCTGCTGTAGTCGTGTCCGACTCTTTGCGACCCCATGGACTGTAACCCACCGGGCTCCTCTGTCCATGGGATTCTCCAGGCAGAAATACTGGAGTGGGTTGCTATGCCCTCCTCCAGGAGATCTTCCTGACCCAGGGATTGAACTGGTGTCTCTTAAATCTCCTCCATGGACAGGTGCGTTCTTTACCACCTTGGAAGCCCTGGGAAATGGCAAAGGTGGGGTTTGAACCCAAGATTGTCTCTTGCTCCCTGAGCTCAGATCTAGCTAGGTTTGTTCACCGCTATGGTCTTATCTCCTTGCCCAGAGCCTGACCCGAAGCAAGAGCACAGTGCATATTTGTTGAATTGAATCAACATGAGAATTAAATGGTACAACATATATAATACCAGCTTTTATGGATCCTAGGTGGTCCTAGTGGTAAAGAACCCGCCTGCCAATGCAGGAGACATAAGAGATGCAGGTTTATCCCTGGGTTGGGAAGATCCCTTGGAGAAGGACATGGTGACCCACTCCAGTATTCTTGCCTGGAGAATCCCAAGGACAGAGAAGCCTGGTGGGCTACAGTCCATGCAGTCACAGAGTTGGACATGACTGAAGTGACTTAGCACTATGCATCCCACAGTTACTGCCAGCTAGATGCAGTTCTAGGCATTTTCCACATACCAACTATCTAATCCTCTGAGCAGGCTTAAGAAGTAGAGCCATTATTACCCCCATTTTTCAGATGAGGAAATGGAGGCATTGATTGGTTAAGAGACTTGCCTGAGGTTACCACACAGGGGAGTGGTAGAGCCACGATTTGCCCCAGGCAGCCTGACTTCAGAGCCCATGGTCTTGAGCATAATGCCCAGTTCCTGGCGCATAGTAGGTACTCAATAAAGGATTGTTGACTGCTTGCCAGAAATCATAGGACCTTAGAATAACTGAGCAAAAAGAGCCTTCGGGAGTGCTGAATCCTACTTTCATTTTGTAGGTGGAAGAACGGAGGCTCTTTAGGGCCCTCAGGGAGGTCAGTGGTGGGGGGAGAGCTAGGATTAGACAGACCCCCAGCTTCTGGCTCCCCTCAGGCCCTTGTTGCTGCCCCTTGTCTTCCCCGGTTCCCGTGAGTCTATTCTACCTGCTGTCTCTCACAACACCCCTTGTAACAGGACGTTTGCTGGTGACACACTCTCCCTTCACAATCCCCTTGGGGGACAAAATAATGATCTTCTCCTGTTTAGGAAACCCTCATGTCAGCACAACACAGCATCCCCTGGGTCAGTCAGAGACCGGGAGGTCTGGAGGGGCCCCCGACAACTAGAACGTGCCTCAAAGCAATGCAAGTCCCTGGGTCTGCCAGCTGTTAGCGTCTGTCCACACAGAGTGTCACCTTTAATAAAATCATAAGCTGATCTTATTCTCCTGACAAGATGGTCTGTGGCTCGAGTTGGTTCCCAGACACTCAGCGCTGGATTCCGTCCACCTTCCCCTTTTCCAAGAAGGGAAAAGAATAGGGAGGATACGGAGAAAGATCTTAGAGGGGGCTGGGAAGCTGGGCTTCCAACTTCAGAACTATTGTGTTGCTTTTAACTTGCTAGAAAATAATATTGTGCTTTTTACGTTCAACCTCCTTCCAACAACCCTATGAAATAAGCACTGGTACTTTTCCCCCCATTTTATAGTTGAGGAAATCAAGTTACAGGGATTTGGTAACATTTCCAGGGTCCCATAAGTTTAGCCAAAATTCAAATCCAGGCAGGTAAGCTATTCTGTTTTTGTGGTTGTTGTTTCGTCGCTAAGTCGCGTCTGTCTCTTTTGCAACTCCATAGGCTGTAGCCTGCCAGTCTCCTCTGTCCATGGGATTTCCCAGGCAAGAATACTGGAGTGGGTTGCCATTTCCTCCTCCAGGGGATCTTCCCCACCCAGGGATAGAAACCCACATCTCTCGCATCTCCTGCATTGGCGGGAGGATTCTTTAGCACTATCACCACCTGTGAAGCCTCTTCTCTGTTTCTACCCAAGTAAATATTCTGCCATTATGGGTTAAAGTTTGGAGGTCGTCATCAAAGAGTCAAGCTCTCTTCCCTCTTTTCATCTCTAAAGCATTTCATTCAGATGGCATCGACTGAAGGGTGGGGTGGGAAGAGACTGCAAAGCAAAGAGGCGTGGAAACCCAAAAGGGAGGAAGATGAGCGGGTGGAGGAGGGATGGAGATAAAGGAGGAGAGAGGAGGCAGAAACAGGAACCCTTCTCGAGACTGTCTCATCCTCCTTACCACCCTCTGCCACCTTCCGGTCAGGGCTGCTATTGATAAGATCTTTCCTGAGAGCATCTGAGGCTGCTGGGTTTTCTGTTGTTCCCAGAGATGCTCTGGACAGCCTGAGGATTTGAGTTCTTGAAGAGCTGTGACCAGTAGTTCACCAGTAAACCCAGGTCTCACGGGGCCAGAAATAGTGTATGATCGTATCCAGAAGTTGGACCCCTTTAAAACACACTGGACTCATCTCTCGAGTCACACCTTACACACACCATACACGCTCCCTGCCCACTCTGAACAGACATACACAGGCACATTCTTATTAATCATTCTCCCATCTCTGAGCCGACCTAAGTACCCCATCTCCTCCTCATCTTCCCTCTGTCCATTCTCCAGCTAGATTGTCAGCATCTTTGGTTCTTATTAAAGCCTTTGGTTCTCATTCTTAACACACAGGTCGAACATTTTCTTGCTCCTTCCCTGGAGGGAACCCTGAATAGCATGGCTTTGTCCTTCTGGCCCTGGCTCGGGTTTGGTGTCTGTGATGCTCTCTGGGCAGAGGCCAAGATGCTCACCTGCAGAGACAAAAAAGATGCCCGCGCTGAGGATGACGTTGTGTCTGCTGCGATGGAACTCGCTGGCTGCCACGCAGAGCCCGCCGAAGAAGAGCAGCGTGACGCTGAGGATAGGGAAGACGCTGGAGGCCCTCACAGCCCCTGTGGAGAGAAGGAGAGAGGGTTCTGCCTGCACCCAGCCAGCCCTGAGATCCCCATCCACAGACATGGGGGTGCCTGGTTGGAGGACAGCACGTGAGCAGGAGGAGTATACATCTAACACCCTGGGCTTGGGGTTAACGGTCTGTAGTCATCATCCTGAAATGCATAATAGCTTTATTTTGAATGTGTGTTTTTCAAATAAGTCTGATGGGCCAATGGAGCATGCGCCATGGGCTTCGAACCTCGACTCATGTGGCATCCCACTCCCCACCACATTGCTACCTCCCGTTCTCCGTGGGGTGGTTCCTAGCTGCCCCTCCCCCACCCCAACCAGTGACCGCTGCTACCCTCGGCTCCTGAGCATGGACACAGGGAGAATCAGGATTGGGTGCAAGCCCTGGGCACCCTTGAGTGTCCTTATGCTGGAGGGAGTGTGACATTACATAGCAAGTAAAAGACACCATGACAGGTGGAGAGAGAGAAGGCAGAAGAAGGGAAACAGCAATTTTGGCCTGCGTTTTGAACCAGAAACCCAGGATTTTCATTTTGCCCTGGGTCCTGCAATTTAGGTAGCTGGTGGGGCATCCTGGGATTCCCATTAGATCACAAGCTCTCTTTCCCAAAACACACGAACATTCATTTAGTACTGAGTCTGGCAATGACCATGCAATATCTATTTAGTCACTGGATAAACACATGAATTTAGTTATTCATTCATCAAGGCTTCTGGGGCACCTACAAAATGCCAGGGGCTCTGCTGGGTCCTGGCATACTGACAGAAATGTTTAAACACCCCCAGGGGCACAGGTGTGGCCCTTCAAAGGGGAAAGAGAGGATGCTAGTTGAGGCCCAGGGCAAGTCTTCAAAACAAGTGTGTTAACTCTTGTTACTAGATCATAGAGAGGCCCTAAGGTTTTGGGGGAAGGGGCCTTCAGGTGGGGATTCCAGTATTTACCCAACCAGTATTAGACTATTTCCTGGAATACTTGGGCCAGAATATCAGTTGGATAAATTCTGCCTTCATTGAGGTACAAAAGAGCTAAGGTCCCACCCTTACGGGACTTGCATTCTAACAGAGATGACGGGTAGGAGCTGCTACCTAATTTTTAGGGCCCTATGCAGGATGAAAATGCAAGGCCTCTTGTTATAAAATTATTAAGAATTTCAAGATGGTATGGTGACTAGACTTATCATGGCAATCATTTTGAAATGTATAGAAATATCAAATCATTTTGTTGTGTAACAGGAACCAACATAGTGTTGTAGGTTAGAAAGTGAAAGTGACTCAGTCATGTCCAACTCTTTGCGACCCCATGGACCCCAGTCCATAGAATTCTCCAGGCCAGAATACTGGAGTAGGTAGCTGTTCCCTTCTCCAGCAGATCTTCCTGAAGCAGGGATCTAACTGGAGTCTCCTGCATTGCAGGCAGATTCTTAACCAGCTGAGCTACCAGGGAAGCTCCAATTGTAGGTCAGATCTACTTCAAAAACAAACTCATAGAAAAAGAGACCAGATTTGCGGTTACTAGAGGTGGGGACTAGGGGGAGGGGGAATGAAATGGAGGTGGTCAAAAGGTACAGACTCCCAGGTTATAAGAAAAATAAGTACTAGGGATTTATTGTGCAGCATGGTAAATAAAATTAACACAGCTGGACATTATACATAAAAACTGAGAGAGTAACTTCTGAGAGTTCCATCACAAGGAAACAAATTTTTTCTGCTTCTTTAATTTTGTGTCTGTATGAGATGGTGGATGTTCACTAAACATTCTGTGGTCATCATTTCATGATGTATGTAAGTCAAACCATGATGCAGTACACCTTAAATCTATACAGCACTGTATATCAGTTATATATCAATAAAACTGGAAGAAAAGATGAAATAAAGGTGACTGTCAAAGGCATATATAAAAAAAGAAGACTTCCAAGATAGTGAGAGCAGAGAGCATGGACCCAAGTGTGGACCCTTTAAGGGTGGGGCTGGTGTGGCTGAAAGGGCTGTAAGAACCCAGACTTGAGCTGACCGTGGCATGGACTCGGTTGTAGATGGGTGGTGAGAGACTCAGGATGCATTTTGAAGGTAAATCCTAAAGAACTGGCAGTGGGATGTGAGAGAAAGAGGGGTTGACAATGACTCGAGGGCCTGGTGCTTAGCCGCTGAGCAGACGGTAGCATCTTTAAAATCACGGCGCGTGTGCAGGAGCAGTAGGGCGGCGGGGAAAGGCGGTCAGTGCATTCTTGGCGTTGAAGTTCAAGCTCAGTGCTCGGAACTTCACGGCCCTGTCTGTTTTCTCACGGATGCTTTCTTCCTACTGCTACAGTGTGGCGGTCCTCCCGCTCCAAGGGCACAGGGCTGGGCTCTGCTTTTGTTGTTGCTGGTGTTTTGTTTTGTCTTTTTCATGGAAAAAGTTTTCTGCAAGTTTGGTAGCTGATTTGGGATCTGCCTGGGAGGGCCGATAGAGGAGAACTGGGGTGAGATTCTCTTCATGAAAAGAAGAAAATGAGAAAAATTCTAGCTTTTGTTTAGGGATGACCACCCCAAGTCACCCAGTGTTGGGGTCTGGGCAGACCAGGATCCCAGTAACTGTCCTCATCGTGATGCGAAAGTTTTGGGAGGGGCTTCAAACTAACTAGAAACCTCGATAGGAGACCTGAAACATGAAGGGAGGGGTCCTGGATGTCCTGACCCCTGGGAGGGTGATTAGATCAGTCCCCATCCCGGCTTCAGGCCAGTCAGTCACTGTCCAGGAGTCCTAGCCTAGGCCTGGCTTGCCCTGCACATCTGGGGCCCCAGGCAGGCTTGCAGGGGGCAGGGCGGGCCCCCTGGTTCCTCTAGTGCCCATGTCAAGGGGCATCCTGGGAAGTAAGCTCTGGGGTCTTTGGTGGGCATAGCTTATTTATAGCATCTAAATATTTACCCATATGGCCTATGAGTTTCCATATGAACCTTGGGCCTGGGCCCCACAAATATTAGGAGTGGGTCTACCCCCAGGGATATCAAGGACTTGTTAGGAACTCTTGTGCAGATCTCTGAGGCAATCGTTTGCATTGTATCCTTGACGGGAATTGCTGGAATATTCAATGTGATGAGTTCAACTGATTAAAGGAGAGCACCTTAAAAACAATTAAAAAAAAAATTTCAAAGTATGATTACAGTGTGATTAAGCCCGAAGGAGATGATCTGAGCGTTGGAAGCTACTGAATTGCGTTGGTTGTGTGTATTTGCGATGTGTGGCTGTGAGACGTGGGAATGTGGTTGCTTCCTATGCGGTGTGGGAACCATCTGGAAACCAGGCGGTGGCCAGATCCCATTTCTGCCCCACGGGCGGGATCAGAGCAGGTTCTAAAGACTCTGGCTACAGGTGCCAGCCTCACACAGGATGTGCTCTGCTGCCACTTTCTCCTAAGTCAGGTGGAGTCTACCCTCGATTCATTCATTGGTTTTTTTTTTTTTTTTTTTGGCTGTGATGCATGGCTTGTGGGATCTTAGTTCCCTCACCAGGGATCAAACCCCAGCTTCACAGTGAAAGCACCAAGTCCTAAGCAATGAACCGCCAGGGAATTCCCAACCTTGGATTTGGTTTATCTAGATGAACAAGAAGGTTTTTGTCTGGCGTCAGGACAATTAAAGAGGTCTTACTGTCTTCTTTCCCTGTTTCTCCTCCCTAATCTATATGGGGCTAAGCTGTGGTCCTAGGAGTGGGGAGGGAAGCTTGTTCCAGGGTAATTTCACCTTCGTTGTCTGAGCAGGGCTTGGCCAGGTCCAGTGCTATGTTAGGGATTTCTCTAGTCTAGGGATCCCCAACCTACAGGCCCTGGACAGCTTCCCATCTGTGGTCTGTTAAGAACCAGGCTGCACAGCAGGAGGTGAGTGGCGGGCCAGCGGGTGAAGCTTCATCTGTATTTACAGCTGCTCCCCATCACTCACGTTACTGCCTAAACTCTGCCTCCTGTCAGATCAGTGTCATTAGATTCTCACAGGAGCCAGAATGCTATTGCTTGAATCCTCCTGAAACCATCCCCTCCACCGCCCGACCCCTGCTGTCCATGGAAAAATTGTCTTCCATGGAACCAGTCCCTGGTGCCAAAAAGGTTGGGGACCACTGCTCAGGTCAACAGGACCTGTGGGCGATTAAACCTTCTGCTACAGATTTAAGCTGTAACCTCCCCAACCACATATAAGAAAGAAGAAAAAGCAAACAAATTAGTGTGGAGAATCCCATTGTCCTGGGGTGTGGTCACAGCAGGAACTAACAGCATGGGACTGGACGGGCTGGAGACCCCTGCAGGAATGGGACCCTGGCCCCACGTGACTGGGTCAGGGATTCCAACATTCCCAGCAGGAAATTCGTGTGCTTGGGACAGTCCCTCCTTAACCTGGTTTGGTGGCTGATGGTGAGGACCTTCACCTTCCAAGAGGGGAGAGATATACTTTGTTGGAAAAGAGGTGCATCTCTTGGAAGAATTTAAAATCAGTTTTGCAAGTTGTGAAATAGAACTCACAGTTCTGTTTCATCCCCAGCAGGGCAAACATCAAAATAGGGAAGAAAAGTAAAAACTTAGGCACTCTGATAAAAGCCCACTTGTGATGGCTTTAGAATAATCCTTTTTTTGAGGAAGTCCAAGTAATAATAATCTATGTCATCCCCCAAACTCTGGTCAAGCTCCCTCTCTAAATGTGGCTTCTATTCCCACATCAGATCTTTTTGAGCTGCTCATATAAACCCTAGGCAGCATTGGGCAAATCCAAGTAGCTGAAAAAAGGGAAATAATATGTTTACATTTTAAAATTTAGCTTAGAAGTGTCTGTTTCTTTCAAACTGATCCCCCAGCACCACTTATATTGTTATGTGATTAAAGGCTCATATGAATACCCACAGTCCCTCTGCAGACTGGCAAGCATGAGTAGAGTGAAAACTGATTTTAATTGTAAAACACTCTGCTTGAGTTATGAGTTACAGGCATAATCAGAATACCACAATTTCTTGAAGTTTTATTGATATTACTGTAGTAGTTTTTTTTTTTTTTAATGTTACATTTAACACTCTCTAATAGTAGATTAGTCAGTGCCTTAAAATTTCCCTTCTGAGGAAACTCAGGCTCCCTGTTGAAGAAATTCTATTTAAATTACATTGTTTCCAATTCTCTCTGTGCCAGGATCAATGTCAGGCCCTTGGCTGCTGTTGGCCTTGGCTGTTGTTCATCCCATGCCACAAAAAAGAGCCAACACGTATGGTTTCAGGCGGTGTGTAATGTGCATCAGCTTATGTAATTTTCGTGACCCTGTTAAATGGATGACGTTATAGTCTTCATTCCTGACTATAAAGAAAGGTGAGAGACTTTTTGATGATGCAGTTTTGATTTGCATTTCTCTAATTATTAGAGATGTTGAGCATCTTTTCATGTGTTGGTTGGCTATCTGTGTGTCTTCTTTAGAGAGGGGTTTATTTTAGGTCTTCCACCCATTTTTTTATTGTGTCATTTGTTTTTGTTTTTTGATGTTGAGCTACATGAGCTCTTTGTATGTTTTGGAGATTAATTCCTTGTCAATTGCTCTGTTTGCAAATATTTTCTCACACTCTGGGGATGGTCTTTTTGTTTTGTTTATGGTTTCCTTCATTGCGCAAAAGCTTTTAAGTATGTCCCATTTGTTTATTCTTATTTTCATTATTCTAGGAGGTGGTCAAAAAAGATCTTGCTGCGATTTATGGCAAAGAGTGTTCTGCCTCTGTTTTCCTCTAAGAGTTTTATAGTGTTTGGTTTTACAATGAGAGGTAAAGCACCTTGGCCCACATCTAACCCAGCTAGTTGGGCGTCAGTGGAGTAAAAGCCCTGGTCGACCAGAATCCAGAGCCCTTGCTCAGCATACCCTACTGCCTCCTACATTCTGTGTTCATGACAGTTCCCCATCATATCAGGGTCACTGACCTTGGGACAATCTACGGGGAGACACTAGCCCTGCTGTTGAAACTGAAGAAGGGTGAACCTTGGTTTACATTTATCCTCCCAGGCCTTGCCCCTTAGGACCTCACCCATTAGCACTTCATCCATTAGCACCTCACCCATTAGCACCTCAAATCCACCCTCTGGGGCAGGTGAAAACTTGTATTCAAGTTGCAGAAAACCCTTAGATTTTCTTGTAAGTGGACTAAAAAGAACTTTTGAGGTTTGATTCACCTTTTTTTTTTCTTTTCCTGTTTCTAGTTCACTGAAATGAAAGAGACTCAGATATCAGAACTGCCTGAATGTCTCTGTCTAGTAGCAAAGATTTTCCTGAAGCTTCATTGCACATATCCATTTATGAGGCTAGGTATTGGGGAGCCTCAAACTCAGAGGCAGCTGGGCGACCGCAGGGCACCCCTCCTCATCACCCTCCCGCCAGGGGGACCCTGGAAGTCAGGGAAACTTACGCAGGAGATACTCAGCTGTATCCTGTTCGTAGTCAGCATCTTCGGGGAAGTGATCAATTTTCTTGCACACGCCTCGGAAAGCCCCTGTGGAAACAAGTGTGGCCCTGAGTCGGGGGAGGGGGGCAGAAAGAACACCTGGGCCCAGCCTGGGGCTTCTCCTCTCCCACAGTGAAGATCCTTCAGACTTGGTGGTTCTGCCTTGGTGGGTCAATCAGCATCTTTCTTGGGGCACAAAAAGGAGATTAGCAGAGGAAAAAAATAAATAAAGCTGGAGACAGAAACTTTCTGCTTAGATTTTGCATGATCCTGGGATCTATTTAGAAGGGCAAAGAGCTAGGAAGCATAAGCATTCATCATGAGAGCTGTTATTTTTTCCCCAGTCAATGAGGGGAAAGGGGAAAAGAAAGTGGAATATACACGTGTGTGTGTGCATGTGCGTGCTAAGTTGCTTCATCGTGTCTGACTCTTTGCGACCCCATGGACTGTAGCCTGCCAAGCTCCTCTGCCCATGGGATTCTCCAGGCAAGAATACTGGAGTTGGTTGCCATTTCCTCCTCCAGGGGATCTTCCCGACCCAGGGATCGAACATGTGTCTCCTGTGGCTCCTGCTGAGCCACCGGGGAAACCCAGTGGGTAGACATATATGTGTGTGTATATATATTTATATATAAAATCTTATCGTCCCATTTTACAGATGAAGCAACTGGCCAATAGCATTGGTCCACTGGTTAAGGATCCACCTTGCAATGCAGAAGACTTGGGTTCAATCCCTGGTCAGGGGAACTAAGACCCCCTCATGCTTCAACAAAGCCCCAAGGAGCCAAATAAATAATTTTGGGGGGAATGGGAGAGAGACTCGTGAGGGAAGGGATATATATTAATATATAGTTATGACTGATCCGAGTTGTTGTATGGCAGAAACCAACACAACATTGTAAAGCAATAATCTTCCAATTAAAACACAAAACAAAACTGTGCTTGCGCTCAAATGCGTAAGAGGTGAGCCAGAACACAGTCAAGGTCTGCTGGCTCCTCGGTGTGGATTCCAGGCACGGATTCGGATATCTATCTCTCTGATAGATAACACAGGATAGTCCCCTTTAACGATCTCCTTGCCTGGAGCCACAGCTTGCTGGGCTCTGCTGTGCAGCTCACTCCTTCAGGAGGACAGAATTGCACGGGTATATCCTGGGGAAACGACAGTCAGCATTCTCTTTCCTTTTCTTCCTTCGCCATCAGCCTGAGTTAACTCATTGCGGGTGTTTGATAATCGTTGTGGGTGTTTCTTAACTAGCCAATTAGCCAGTCTCCAGGGCAGTTAATGGCTCTGCCAGTTCTCATAAATGACAAACAATTTCAGAACCTCTCACCACAACACAGTGTGAAATTATGCCTTATTGTTCTTGTCTCTGCCCGTAGAGATGGCGTGGAGGTGAGGGGCCAGGTGGTGTCGAGGACCGCAGACAAGGCTTATATTCACACACAGCTGGGCTTATATTTTCAGAGTAGTTACTGTAAGAAATAAGATCATATATGAAGTAAGATAATTTTTGCAAAGCTCTAGGCGCATCATTATAATGGCTAGCACCTTTGAAGTGCTTCCAGTGGGCAAGGCACAGAGCTAAAACCTACATTCTTCTCATTTACTCTCATCCACCACCCTAGGAGGTAGGGACTGTTCACACTGACATTCAATGATGAGCCAATGCAGGATCGCAAAGGAGAGAGAGTTGTCATAGCTGGTGAAGGAAGAGTCAATATTTGCATCTGGCTTTACCATTACACTATGTCTATTATTATCTGATAATAATAGGAGCGCTATGCATTTTTAAAAACATTTTATTTATTTATTTGGCCCCACAGGATCTTAGTTGTGGCATGCAGGATCTAGTTCCCCAACCAGGGATCGAACCTGGGCCCCCTGCATTGGGAGCACAAAGTCTTAGCCACTGGACCACCAGGGAAGTCCCGTGCCATGTATATTCTTAAAATTTTAATGAAGTGTAGTTGATTTACAATGTTCTGTTAGTTTCTGCTGTTCATCAAAATGATTCAGTTATATGTGTATATATATAATTTTCATATTCTTTCCATGATGTCTTATTACAGAATATTAAATATAGTTCCCTTTGCTATACAGTAGGACCTTGTTGTTTATCCATTCTATATGTCTCAGTTTGCGTCTGCTAATCCCAAGCTCCCAATCCATCCCTCTCCCTACCATCCCCCGACCCCGACCCTTGGCAACCACAAGTCTATTCTGTATGTCTGTGCATCTATTTCTGCTTTGTGGAAATTCATTTACGTCATATTTTAGATTCCACATATAAGTAACATCATATGGTATTTGCCTTTCTCTTTCTGACTTACTTCACTTAGTATGATAATCTCTAGGTTCACCCGTGTTGCTGCAAACAGCATTATTTCATCCTTTTTAATGGCTAAGTAACATCCCATTGTCACCCCACTCCAGTACTCTTGCCTGGAAAATCCCATGGACGGAGGAGCCTGGAAGGCTGCAGTCCATGGGGTCGCTGAGGGTTGGACACAACTGAGCGACTTCACTTTCACTTTTCACTTTCATGCATTGGAGAAGGAAATGGCAATCCACTCCAGTGTTCTTGCCTGGAGAATCCCAGGGACGGGGGAGCCTGGTGGGCTTCCGTCTATGGGGTCACACAGAGTCGGACACGACTGAAGTGATTCAGCAGCAGCAGCAGCAACATCCCACTGTGTATACGTACTACACTCTCTTTATCCATTCCTCTGTTGATGGACATTTAGGTTGCTTCCTTGTCTCGAGGAGAGCCATGTATTTAACCCGCACTACAAGTATGCTCCAAACCAGAGGCATTTCACAGAAAATGGCATGTGATATGAGCCCATTCTCTCGGTTTTGATTCTCCACTTACCAGGCAGAGAAGGGACTCAGAACCAAGAAGGGGAGTCTTGGAGAGAAGGCTTGAAGACTCAAAGAAATTCTTGGAAGAAGGACAAACTCAGAACTCCTTCCCTGATATTGAGAAAAGGCCTTCCTTTTTCTTGTTTGGATTTGAGAGTTTCAGCCAGATTCCTGTTTGTTTTTAAGCCCCATCCCCTTCCACCTGGCTGGATAACAAATCAGAATAAGTCACACATGTGAAGCACTTACCGTATACCACATGCCATTCTAAATCCTCTCTAGCACTCAAGACAGCCTGTTGAGGTACCTGGTTTTATGAGCCCTATTTCACAGATGAGGAAATCTATAAAGCAGGTGATTTTCCCAAGGATACAGCTACAAGCGGCACACTCAAATGTAAGTCTTTCAGACTCCAAAGCCAAGTTCATAATCACTACTCAGAACTGCACTCTCTTCAGCACATTTTAGGGTTGTAAGCAAAGTCCTTTGCCAGATGGCTCTATGACCATTTCATGGTCCATCCACTGTTATAAACCAGACCATAGGATGGTGGTTTTTCCATCCACTATGCTTTTTCCAGGGTTTACATCAGGGGCCACTGGGCAGGGCAAGAAGAGTGGTTGTAGGACCACCTATTAATAGCTATTTCACATTCCCAACAAGAGATTTCACAGGAAGGAAAAGTTCAGCGGAAGACTAAATGTGAGAACTACTGAAACAGACCAGTCAGAACCACACGGGACTGGAGGGCTACACACACGCCCGCATCTGCTTGTGAAATGCGCCTTACCTAAGGGGGCTTAAGGCAGCTTGAAGCTAGGATGCAGAGCCAGCGAACACCAGTGGCTCCTGGAGAAACGGTCAAGAATTTTAAGTGGTCTAAAGCGTTGCACCACCTGTTTCGTACAGCCTACGAGCTGAGGCTGGTTTTTGCATATGTAGATGGTTGGAAAAATCAAAAGAAGAATGTTGTTTCATGACACATTAAAAAAAAAAAAAAACTAGACGAAATTCAACTTTCAGAGTCTGCAAATAAAATCGTATTGAAATCCAGCCATGCCCGTTTGTTTACGATTTTTGTGCCAAAATGGCAGAGCTGAGTAGTTGTGGTAGAGACAGCAAAGCCAAAATTATTGACTGTTTGCCTAAGGAGGCTTCCCAGGTGGCTCTAGTGGTAAAGAAGCCACCTGCCGATGCGAGGGACATAAGAGATGTGCGTTTGATCCCTGAGTTGGGAAGATCCCCGAGAGGAGGGCATGGCGACCCACTCTAGTATTCTCGCCTGAAGAATCCCAAGGACAGAGGAGCCTGGTATGTTATAGTCCATGAGGTTGCAAAGAGTCAGACACAGACTGTGTACAAACTGTGGTGGGGGCAAAGTGGGAAACAAATGGGCCTTCTTGGGGCTGGAGAACTTAATCCAAGCTGGAGCTTCTGAAGCAGATAATGTTCATCTAGGGCAAATTTGGACTGAAGAATGTTCTGTTTGGTGTGTTTGTTTGTTTATGTTCTGTTTTTCACTTGTATTTTATTGTATTTTGATTTTAAATTTTATTAATATTTTTAAATTAATTATTTTTGGCTGTGTTGGGTCATATTTGCTGCATGTGGGCTTGCTCAAGGGCTTTCTCTAGTTGGGGAGACTTGGGGGTAGGTGGCCACTCTTTGCAGTAGCTTCTCTTGTTGCAGAGCATGGGCTGTAGGGCACGCGGGCTTCAGTAGTCGTGGCTCCCGGGCTCTAGAGTTCAGGTTCAACAGTTGTGACTCATGGGCTTAGTTGCTCCTGAACATGTTGAATCTTCCCAGACCAGGGATCGAACCCATGTCCCCTGCACTGGCAGGTGGATTCTTTATCATTGGACCACCAGCGAAGTCCTGTATATTTTTATAAGTTAAGTATATCGCTGCAATTTAAAATTCAGGATATGTCCCAGGAAAATCTGATTTGCAGCTTCTCTTGAACAATGGGGCGCTCTGTCCCACGTGTCCATGTGGAAACAATCCCCAGCAGCTGGGCATCAGTAACCCCTCCCCTGCTTTGGACTGGATGTGAGTTTCTCTAGTCGGCCAAAGTCCCCACCCGGCTCTACATCACTTGAGCTACCTGTGGCGAATTACCGCTCCAAATCTCAATTTCTTCTTCTACAGGATGAAGATAATAACAATAATAACTTCATGAGGTTGTCATGAGAATTAATCGAGGCTGTAATAGTAGTGCTGTACTCAGCAGTTTCTACAGAACTCTTTTAATCAGGCAATGACGAAAGGCACTTAGTATAGTTCCTGGCACATAGTAAGAACTCAATAAATTATAACTATTCCTACCATTGGCTTGGGGAGGTATTTTAGGACCAGAAGAGACACATTGGTGCCATGATGAGATTTTAAAAAGCAATACAAAAGGAAAGGGAATCAAGAATTTCCCTGAGGAAGACTCCACACTGAAAATGAAGCTGCTGGCACCATAAGTCATACACTCATCAAAAAGTGAACTTGGCCATTCGTACATGTAGCATATTGCCAGCTCCCAGAAATAACCACTGTTTAGCATTTCTGTATGTTTCCTTCCAGCCTTCTCCCCACACCCCCCAGGCTGTAACACACAAATAGTTTTTTTTTTTAAATAAAGATTTTGCTGTTCTTATTCTCACTTATATTTTCTCATCAGTATTTCCCCACATCAGTAAAATCTAAGGAAAACACAGGATGGGATTGGACTTGCCCATGAATTGCAGAGGATGGAACCAAGAGAGATGCTGAAAACAGGTACCCTGCGAGGATGAAGTCAGGATACAGAGATAAGCACTGTCCTAGTACAGCTGAGGCTAAGACACTGGGGCTGAGAGAAGCAGAAACCAGGAATGTGGTACACCAGGAGAGGGCTCGGTGGTGCTTGGTCTAGGAGGCAGACCAGCGGTTACAGGTGAGAGGGGATGGGAACCCCAAGTAGAGCACATAGGGAGCTAGGCTGTGAGCACTCACAGACCTCAGGACCCCAAAAAGAGCTTTGGAATGACAGGGAGACCCAAGACAGATTTCCTGAAGTGTTGAAGTGTAATTACAGGGACTGGATTTGGGGTGACAACAAGACTCATCCTGCAGAGAAGTTTACACTAACGGCTCATCCCTGGCTCTGACAATAGAAGAATACTTCTTTCCTATGAGGAAGGCACCTCCTTTAAACGAACAATCCTTTTCAAAGGTCAAACCCTAGAAATAGTCCCATTACAATCAAGAATGAGATATGAATGCCCACAATTGCCTCTATTATGTACCATGGTTCTACAAGCTCCAATACAAGAAGAAATAAAACAGAATT
Source organism: Bos taurus (assembly GCF_002263795.3). Classification (NCBI taxonomy): domain Eukaryota; kingdom Metazoa; phylum Chordata; class Mammalia; order Artiodactyla; family Bovidae; genus Bos; species Bos taurus. The sequence goes on along the minus strand of NC_037352.1, from coordinate 22,003,278 downwards.
AAGAGTTATACACGATAAAAAATAGGGTAAAATTATCATTTCTTTCCAGGTGATCGAATTGTCTATTTGGTAATGGAAGCTGGAGGCAATTCACTATGAAAAAAATAGTAGAATGAATGAAAGAAGTCAGGAAGGTGGCTTCTGGTAAGATATTAAACCATAAAACAAAGCTGTAATAATTAAGTCATTGTGGTACTGACATTGACAAAGTACATTTATTAGGATATTTTTTCAAAGCAGAGAAATGTTAGAAAGAAAATAAGGAGCAATACATTATTCTGTATTCAGATAACCCCTGTTAAACTAAAAGAATATATGTATGTAGTTAGAAAATTCAAACAGTATATATAGAAAAGGCATAAGATTAAAGTAAAAGCGCTTCCTTCATCACCCAAAATTCTCTCACTTGATAACTTCGTAGAGTGATTTCTGTTAACTGAATGTTGAATGAAATCATGTCTAAACTGAGATCTGAAGGTTAATTAAAAGTTAATCAGAGTAAGGGAGGTGTGTGGCTCCAGGCAGAGTGGAATAACTTGTGAGATGATGAGAGGGAGTGAGTGAAAGAAAAACTCCTTTGGGTCCTCTGAGTGATTCAGGGTGTTAAGAGGATCGATGGTGGCTGGTCTGGGAGACAGATCCAGTAGCCACTGGTGACAGGTGATAAGGTGATGGATACCTGGGGTAGGGCAGGCATGAGAACTGGGCTGTGAAGATTGATTGCTTCAACCTCCCGCTCCCTCCCTCCCTCCCTCCTTCCTTTCCTTCTTTCCATCCTTCCCCCAAATTTATCAAACACCCACAGTGTACCAGAGCTGTTTTAAGTCCTAGGAATTGACTAGTGGCCAAGACAAAGAAGATTCTGGTCCTCAGAATTTATATCCTCGCTGGAAAAGAGAGTCTATAGACTATTCAATAAAAGAATAAGATAACTTTGCTGTAAAGAAACCCTACAGGATGATGTGATGGTGGGGGAGATGGTTGGCAACTTGGGGCAGGGTGGTCCAGGGAAACATATGACCTCAGACCTGAATACAGAGAAGGAGTCAGTGGTGTGAAGAGCGGGAGAAAGGGTTTTCCAGGCCAAGGGCAGTGCAAGTGCCAAGGCTCTGGGGTTGGGAATGAGCTTGGGGAACAGAAAGGAGGCCAGTGGGTGGAAGAGGGCTTCTTGTGGGGGTGTTACTGGGTCCATCAGCTGCCCTTCAAGCTGTGCCTTCAGCACTGAGGTCTATGGAATATCTCGGAGGTTGGGTTGCACAAGGACCAAGGTCACCTCCATCTCTTCCTTAGGGTCGGGGTAGCCTAAAGGACCTACATGGCCTTGAGGGTCGGGGTAGCCTAAAGGACCTACATGGCCTTGAGGGTCGGGGTAGCCTAAAGGACCTACATGGCCTTGAGGGTCGGGGTAGCCTAAAGGACCTACATGGCCTTGAGGGTCGGGGTAGCCTAAAGGACCTACATGGCCTTGAGGGTCGGGGTAGCCTAAAGGACCTACATGGCCTTGAGGGTCGGGGTAGCCTAAAGGACCTACATGGCCTTGAGGGTTGGGGTAGCCTAAAGGACCTACATGGCCTTGAGGGGCTTCCAGACATGCCAGGGAGGCAGCCCGGCTGGGGAGGGAGCCCAGAAAATGGGATGTTTGTGTTTTTAACTCATAAAGCCCTTGTCACATATCTCCAGGGAAAGTGGTGTTTCCATGTTCCCTGGCTCAGTTTCCATCCTGAGTATTTCCTTTCAGATATGAGTACCATGGGCACCCAGCCTGATCTTGGGAAATGGCCATCAACAATCATGAAGTGGGGATTAGGCTGTTTTGCTTGGAATTTCTTTTTTTTTCCTTCAAGTTTTTTTAAACTGAAGCATAGTTGATTTACAATGCTGTATTAATTTACACACACACACACACACACACACACACATACACACATACATATATATCCATTTTTCTCAGCTTCTTTTCCCTTATAGGTTATTACAAAATATTGAGTATACTTTTCTGGAATTTTTGCAAACAGGTCAGATTCTTGTAATTTGGAGAAATAAAGGCTGTACCCTCTAAGAGACGGGAATTCCAGACCACCTTACCTTCCCCCTGAGAAACCTGTATGCAGGTCAAGAAGCAACAGTTAGAACCGGACATGGAAAATGGACTAGTTCAAAATTACTCCCTTGATGTCAGTACATCAAGGCTGTATATTGTCACTCTGCTTATTTAACATATGCAGTGTACATCATGTGAAATGCCAGGTTGGATGAAACACAAGCTGGAATCAAGATTGCTGGGAGAAATATCAATAATCTCAGCTATGCAGGTGAGATTGGCACAAAGTGAAGAGAAACAAAAGAACCTCTTGATGAAAGTGAAAGAAAAGAGTGAAAAAGTTGGCTTAAAACTCAACATTCAAAAAACAAAGATCATAGCATCCAATTTCATCACTTCATGGCAAATAGATGGGGAAACAATGAAAACAGTGACAGACTTTATGTTCTTGCACTCTAAAATCACTATGGATGGTGACTGCAGCCATGAAATTAAAAGATGCTTGCTCCTTAGGGAAAAAAACTATGATGAACTTAGCATATTAAAAAGCAGAGACATCACTTTGCCAACAAAGGTCCACATAGTCAAAGTTATGGTTTTTCCAATAGTCATGTATGATGTGAGAGTTGGACCATAAAGAAGGCTGAGCACCGAAGAATTGATGCTTTCAAATAATTGTGGTGCTGGAGAAGACTCTGGAGGGTCCCTTGGACTGCAAGGAGATCCAACCAGTCAATCCTAAAGGAAATCAATCCTGAATATTTATTGAAAGGACTGATGTTAAAGCTCCAATACTTTGGATCACCTAATATGAAGAACCAACTCACTGGAAAAGACCCTGATGCTGGGAAAGATTGGGGGCAAGAGGAGAAGAGGGCGACAGAAAATGAGATAGTTGGATGGCATCACCAATGGACGTGAGTTTGAGCAAACCCCAGGAGATAGTGAAGGACAGGAAAGCCTGGCATCCCATGGGGTCACAAAGAGTCAGACACGACTGAGCAACTGAACAACACCTCCTTAGCAGGTACATATTTGACTTATAAAGAGGTTGTCCAGTGGCACAGTCATAGGAACAAAGCTTTGGAGCCCTCAGGCCTGAATTCAAATCTCTGTTCCACCACTTACTAACTCATTGGTTGAGCGACCTTGGATGAGTTATTTATTCCACTGAGCCTCGGTCTCCTGTAAGAAAACAATAATCTGCAAATAACTTCTCAAAGAAATAAGGATGTTACCTGCTGTTTGTTTAGATGTGCCCTGTGCCACGCGTCAAGTTAAGGGATCTTTGTGTAGTGCTTGCAACCCCATGAAGCGGGTACTCCTGCTGGTTGTAGACTGGAGTGAGGAGCGTGGATTCAGGAGCCAAAATGCCTGACTGTGAGAGCTGGCTGTGTTGCGAGTTACTGAACTTGTGTGTATCTCAGTTTCCTGTCTGTAATCTGAGAATACTGGTGGTATATAGCTTGTGGGGTTAAATGAGGATTAAAAGAGTTAATGTTTGTCTAGAGCTTTAGATTGATGGTTACTATTATGTGTGTGTTAATCCAATCACTCCATTTATAGACAGGAAACCTGAGGCCTAAAACCAAGGTCTGTCTAACTTCAGAGCCTGAGGTCTTAGCAAAATCCCCTAAATGGTACTAATATGGTGCTGAGCCCCAAGAACAGCGTTAACAAACGACAGCTTCTGGGACTTCCTTGGCAGTCCAGTGGTTCAGGCTCGAAGCTTGCAATGCAGGGGACGCAGGTTCAATCCCTGGTTGGGGAACTAAGATCCTGCATGCCACATTGTGTGACTCCTATTGCATCCCATCCCCCGCCAAAAAAAAAAAAAACCCAAACCAAGGGACAGCTATTAATGTTGTTACTATTTGGGGCACAGGGGGAAAGGAAGCCATGGGGAAGCTGGAGATCGTGTCTTCTCCCTGCCACCCTCACATGGATGTGTCTATACATGCACAGACCTGTGTGTGGGCGTGTGCACACGTGTGATTCCCACATAGAGATGAGCCAGGCAGGAAGCCTGAGGAGCCGCCACACCCCAGCAGGAACAGGTCTAGACTGCCGGCTGTACCACGTTTGGGCAAGGGCCCGACAGAGCTTTTCTGGGTCAGCTAAAGGCAGCTCTGATTTCAGTGGTTTTGGCTTCAAGATGGGAAATACCAGACCCAGAGCAGAAAGACCAGGGGAAGTGAGAGAGTCATTCAAATCAACCATCCTTTTTTCAAGTTTGCAGTCCTGAAGGGAGACCCTGAATGGAGGGCAGTTGTCCACAGGATGTCCATCCTCTGAAGGGAGGAGATCAGTCTGGCAGAGCCCCTCAGTGGTCTTCAGGTGGGTTTCCTACCATCCACCTCCTGCGGACTGTGAGCAGCCCATGTTGATAGTCCTGGGGCAGAATTTGGTGGCTGTGGCACCATCTGACCTGACAAAGGATTACTTCTGAGCAGTCTCTGGACAGTGACCATGTGCTCAGGTTGAGGGTGGATGCTCCTAGCCAGCCCCACCCAGCCCAGCATCGGTGCCCAGAACCTGGTCCAGCCCAGAAACACAGCCAAGCCAGTGCCTGGACCTTGGCACCCATTCCATTTGGCTGCTGCAGTCAAACGTCAGGCCCCTGAACTCCAGCTCAGAATGAAAACCGAGGCTCACTTGAGACGAGGGATCTGGGTCCAGTGATATAGGTCTTTTGTTAAATGCTCATTGTGATGAATCTGCCTTGAGAAATCAGGAAAGAAGAACAAACATCAAATCTGTGCCCCGAAAGTACTTGTGTTAAGAAAGCAAAAACCACCACCTGATGGTAAAGATGCTTGGGTTCCTGGTATTAAGGCAGATCTTTATTACAGAGGATCAGATCAGATCAGATCAGATCAGTAGCTCAGTCATGTCCGACTCTTTGCAACCCCATGAATCACAGCACGCCAGGCCTCCCTGTCCATCACCAACTCCCGGAGTTCAGTGAGACTCACATCCATTGAGTCAGTGATGCCATCCAGCCATCTCATCCTCTGTCGTCCCCTTCTCCTCCTGCCCCCAATCCCTCCCAGCATCAGTCTTTTCCAATGAGTCAACTCTTCGCATGAGGTGGCCAAAGTACTGGAGTTTCAGCTTTAGCATCATTCCTTCCAAAGACATCCCAGGGCTGATCTCCTTCAGAATGGACTGGTTGGATCTCCTTGCAGTCCAAGGGACTCTCAAGAGTCTTCTCCAACACCACAGTTCAAAAGCATCAATTCTTCGGCACTCAGCCTTCTTCACAGTCCAACTCTCACATCCATACATGACCACAGGAAAAACCATAGCCTTGACTAGACGAACCTTTGTTGGCAAAGTAATGTCTCTGCTTTTGAATATGCTGGATACCTTGAAACGGTGCTTCCCAACATGGGATGCACATGGGGATTTCAGGGGTTGAGGGCACAGCTGGAAAATGCTGATCTTAGTTTCTGAAGATTCTGAATCTTTCTGAAGATTCTTACTTAATTAGCCTGGACATCTGGAGTTTGTAAAGCTGCCCAGATAAGTATAACTGATCAACTAAGGTTGAGACTCATAGCCTTCAGGAGAGCTCACTTAAGAATAGGGACCGGGACTTTCCTGATGGTCCAGTGGTTAAGAACCTGACTTGCAGTGCAAGAGATGCAAGTTCACTCCCTGGTCCGGGAACATCCCACGTGCCTTGGGGCAACCAAGCCTGTTGGCCACAAGTACTGAAGCCCGTGGACCAGAGAGCCCGTGCTCTGTAACAAGAGAAGTCACCACAGTGAGAAGCCCGCGCGCCGTGACAATCGCCGCAACTAGAGAAAGCCCGCAAGAAGCAGTGAAGACCCAGAGCTGCCAAAAATAAATAAATAAAAATAGGGACCATCATTTCATAGCAAATAATAAAATTCAAGGTTGTTCTTCCAGCCTTATCTTGAAAATAGAATCATCACTAGTGAGACTATGTTTATTTTGTCTTATCTTTTCTAACTATACACTACAATGAACCCAAAAGTCAGTTATGTGGATTTTTTGGTGGGAGGGGGCAACCTTTGTCTGATACAATCGCATGATGGTGCAATATGAAATCCTTCGCTTTCCCAGCTGGATTATAAAGTCTGACTTTCGGAGCCGGATCATAAAGTGGGTCACTTTTGCGAAAAATGTTTGAGCATGTCATCATTTTCTCAAGGGCTCCTCTTGATCCTTTGATATTCAAATGGCTGGGATGCGCCTATCACATCATCACTCTTGTTGGGTTTCTCTTCTCCCATTGTTAACTGGCGCCCTTCTGTGCGGGCTCTTGGTCGCCCTTGGCTGGCATGTCACCCCACGCCACCAAATCCCCAACAACCCTCACATCCATCTCGTGAAGTCCTGACTATGCTGCAAGACACCCATTCTCACTTTGCAGTCATTTTTGCCTCCTATTTGCGTGGTTTGGTCACAGTCGACATGAGCTGGCAATCAGAGAGAGGCTGCCTGGCCACGACCATGAACCACAGGGTATTCAACGGGGGTGCGGTGGGATGGGGCTGGGGGTGTGTTTGAGCAGAGATTGATTTTATGAAAGGTCAGGTGACACATTCACAGTAAGACGGAGTTTGCTGGCTCATCCGTGCAGCCTCGCATGTGCAGAATTTGGATAATGAATTCACCAATAATGAGGACCCTGAACTAGGTGTCTTTGAGCAAGACGCAGCACTTGGGGGTACAGCAATTATGGCTCATGGCTCCTAATAGGAATGAGTGAATTAAGGAGAAATAAACAGGCTCTTCTGAGGCTCCCGAACTGCTGTCAGTGCACATCCAAATTCAGTCTTTTGTTCAACAGATGTCTGCCAAGGTGCCTGGTTTGCATTAAGCTGTGTCCTGGGCACACGGGATTCATCAGTGAATGAACAGACTAGGTTCTGGAGCTCAAGGCTGTTATAGCCTAGTGCAGAGGGACCAACAGTGAATGAATAAATAAATGAAACAAAGGTTTCTGTAAAAATGGAAAAGGCGATTTCAAATAGTGATAAATGCCATGAAAATAATAATTTCCAGAGAGAGAGAGTGTCTTGGGAGGGGAGGGAGAGAACTGTAAGATTGGGTGGATAGGGAAGTCTTCTCTGCGAAGATTACCTGAGTGACAAGATTTGAAGATGTGAGGGAAGAACTTTCTAGGAAGAGGGCACCCCAAGTGCAAAGGCCCCAAGGCAGGGTAATATGGAGCGTGTTTCTGGAATCGAGGGAAGTGCAGGGAGCAGAGTAAGGGGGAGACAGGATAAAACCAGGTTCGATGCACGATACTGGATGCTTGGGGCTGGTGCACTGGGACGACCCAGAGGGAGGGTATGGGGAGGGAGGAGGGAGGAGGGTTCAGGATGGGGAACACAGGTATACCTGTGGCAGATTCATTTCGATATTTGGCAAAACAAATACAATATTGTAAAGTTTAAAAATAAAATAAAAAAAAAAAACAACTAATCTACGGTGAAAGAAATCAGACTACTAAATACCCTGGGAGTTGGGGATGGAGTGATGTAGCAGAGATTAACCAGAAGAACAAAGGAACTTTCTGAGACGTTAGAAACGTTTTAAATCTTATAAAGAGTGGGTCACAAGAGTGCATGCATTAACCCAAACCTAATGAATTACAAAATTTTAAGATTGGTGCATTTCATTGTATATGAATTATTCATAAGTAGAAATATTATATTATAGATAAAGCTGTTATGAACATATGAATGAAAAAAAAAACAAAAACAAAACAGGTCCACAAAGGAGCCAGAGGATGGAGTCCCTTTGAGGTCAGGGCTGGGAGCTGGAGAGGTGTGTGGTCCCTGCTTCTGGAGGGCTTTATATAGGTGAGAAACACAATCTGATTTACAGTTTTAGAAGATCTCTTAGACGGTGGCAGGGGCTTGCATAGGCGCAGGAAGGGAAGAGCATCATCAGAGGAGTCATTGAAAGCTATCATGAACCTTCTGAAGAAGTAACTGATGATGGGGGAGGAACAATGATCCAGCCAGAGTCCAGCCACATCCACCCGGACAGAGATGCCTTATCAAGTGAGTGTCCTGCCTTAGAAGCAAGTACAGAAAGTTGAGCTCAGAGCAGGGGCCTGTGGTGCTGTCTGTCCTTCTCTGCACCAGTTCTAGGTCTGATTTATTTCTGCAGAGCCTGACATTGGGCATTTTGCTTGATTAGCCCCTTTGCTGGGTTTGGGGTAAAAATTTTTTGTGGTCTTTAATTGTCTGGTTAATTGCAGGCCCAACTGGAACTCCATTCTAACCCAAAGCCTGGGTCCTAGCTGGTTCTGAAGTGCAGAGTCAAGAGCCTGGCCCATCCTAGCCAAGACAGCAGTTCTCTCCACTTCTGTGTTTTGGATGCCCAGTTTGGCACCTGAAACTTCATAGGCACTGATGTAGAACACCTACTTCTGCCAACTAGGCAGAATAAGCCATGTGTTTGGGGGTACCAGGAAAGCAGGGGTAAAAACAGAGAGAGGAAAAAATGAGGATGGGAAATTAATCGATATTCGACTTTTACAAAATATCATTAAAATAGCTAAAGAATTGATGCTTTTGAATTGTGGTGCTGGAGAAGGCTCTTGAGAGTTCCTTGGACAACACAGATCAAACCGGTCAATCCTAAAGGAAATCAATCCTGAATATTCATTGGAAGGATTGATGCTGAGGAAGCTTCAGTACTTTGGCCAGCTGAAGAGGTGACTCATTGGAAAAGACCCTGATGCTGGGAAAGATTGAGGGCAAGAGGAGAAGGGGGTGACAGAGCATGACATGGTTGGATGGTATCACCAACTCAATGGACATGAGTTTGAGCAAACTCTGGGAGATAGTGAAGGACAGGGAAGCTGGTATGCTGTAGTTCACAGGGTCGCAGAGTCAGACACGACTTAGTGACTGAACAACAACAAAATTAAAATAGCATGGAAAAAATCCTGAAATGTGTTGTCCTTCCTTATTTAACAGCTTATTATTGTTATTTTAATATCAGATTATCTATGAGGGTGGGGGATGATCCCCATAATCATTTTAGTGAAAAATCATCTTAATCGCACCTTGGCAAGCATTGGCAGTAGTCAAAGAACCCATCAGTTTCCAGACCAAACAAATGGTTCATGGCAGGGGTTCTGGGGGAAACCCTTTTTCTCTGGATTCCTGGAAAAGCTGGGCGCATCCACATGAGAATCACCTGGGCTCTTGTTAGGAAAAAAAGAAGTGTATTCTTGGGTTCTCTACACAAGGCAGTGAGTTAGGGAGAGTCTGAGAAACTGCTTGTTAGCAGGCTCTTGCAGGATTCCGAGGTTCACCAGAGTCTGAGAGCCACATTCTGCAGCCAGACAGACACAGGATCATTGTCACACACACAAAGAACTTGACCTCTGTGAGTTTGTGAGACCTTGACCGTGGAGCAGGTCCAGATAGGGTTTGCAAGGGTTTGTGGAAAGCAATTCACTCTTACAAGGTTGAGGTTGAGGCCATACAAGTGTTTTTTTTGTTTTTCAACAAGGGAGCATCACACAGCCCTGAGTCCCTGCCCTGAGCAGGGAGCTCAGGGCAGCTGATCCCTTGGACTTGGCCTCCGCATTCCCAGGTGTTAGCAGTTCCAAGCGCAGCGCCACACAGCGTCACAGAGACACACTGGAGAGACACCCACTGTGCAACTTGGAGCCGACTCCTGGCTCCCTGCCTGCGCTCTTTAACACGAGTAAGCAGCATGTGAACGGCACACTTACAGAGTAACAGGTGGAGACGTGGGGTTCAAAGAGTTATTGCTATTTTTTCAATAGATTGTACTTTTTAGAGCAGTATTAGGTTCCAAGCAAACTTGAGGGGAAGGCCCAGAGATTTCTGATACCCTCCTGCCCCACACACTCATTACTCTACCTTTATTTGCATCCCCACCAGAATGGTACCTTTGTTGTAACCGATGACACATGGGTTACACTGTGTAACCCACACTGACACATCGTTATCACTCAAATTCATAGTTTATATTCTATTTCATTCTTGATGTTGTATATTCTTGGGTTCGGACAAATATCTAACAGTATGTATCTATCATTATAGTATCACACAAAATAGTTTTCACTGCCTTAAAAAATCCTCTGTGCCAGTGAAGTAAGTCAGAAAGAGAAACACCAATACAATTTATTAATGCATATGTATGAAATTTAGAAAGACAGTAATGACGATCCTATATGCAAGGCACCAAAGGAGACACAGATGTAAAGAACAGACTTTTGGACTATGTGGGAGAAGGCGAGGGTGGGATGACTTGAGAGAATAGCATTGAAACACGTATTTTGCCATATGTGAAATAGAAGACCAGTGCAAGTTCGATGCATGAAGCAGGGCACTCAAAGCTGGTCCTCTGGGATAACCCAGAGGGATGGGGTGGGGAGGCAGGTGGGAGGGAGGTTCAGGATGGGGGGACACATATGCACGGTGGGTGATTCATGTTGATGTATGGCAGAAACCACCACAATGTTGTAAAGAAATTATCCTCCAATTAAAATAAATTAATTTTAAAAATGCTCTGTGCTTCACCTATCCATCCATCTCTCTCCTGACCCCTGCTGACCACCATTCCTTTTACTGTCTCCTTTTGTTGTGTCTTTTCCAGTGTCATATACTTGGAATGTCATACAGTTTCTGTCACGTAGCCATATGCATTTAAGATTCCTCCATGTCAGTCCCAATCTCCTAATTTATCCCACCCCCTACATTACTATGTATAAAGCAGATAACTAATGAGAACCTACTGTATAGCACAGGGGGAAATAAAAAGAAGACACAGTCTGTTTGTAGGACATATGTTAAGTTAACCTGGAAAGTGCATTCCAATATACTTTAGGTGCGGACAAATACTGCTTGATTCCACTTGTAGGAGGTACCTACTGCTAAGTCACTTCAGTCATGTCCAACTCTGTGCGACCCAGTAGACGGCAGCCCACCAGGCTCACCCGTCCCTGGGATTCTCCAGGCAAGAACACTGGAGTGGGTTGCCATTTCCTTCTCCAATGCATGAAAGTGAAAAGTGAAAGTGAGGTTGCTCAGTCGTGTCTGACTCTTAGCGACCCCATGGACTGTAGCCTACCAGGCTACTCTGCCCACAGGATTTTCCAGGCAAGAGTACTGGAGTGGGGTGTCATTGCCTTCTCTGATGAGGTACCTAGAACAGTCAAATTCGTGGAGTCGGAAAGTACATTGGTATATACGTATGACCGAGTCACTCTGCTGCGTACCTGAAATTATCACACCATTGTTAATCAGCTATACTCTAATACAAAATAAAAAGTTAAAAAGAGAAAGCACATTGGTAGATGCCAGGGACCAGGGGATGGGGAATGGGGACGGGGGAATGGGGAGTCAGTGTTTAACGGGGACAGAGTTTCAGCTTAGGAAGGTGAAAAATTCAGGAGATGGATGATGGTGAGAGAGGTCCAGCAACATGAATGTACTTCGTGCTGCTGAACTGTACAGTCATATAGTCAAAACAGTGTGTTTTATATTATGTGACTTTTACCACAATAAAAAATATATTTTTTAAGATTCCTCCATGCCTCTTCATGGCTTCATAGCTTTTTTCTCTATACTGAACAATATTCCACTGTTTGGATGTGCAACAGTTTATTTATCCACTCACATACTGAAGGACGGGTTTCCTACGTGGTGCTAGAGCTAAAGAACCCATCTCCCAGTGCAGGAGATGTAGGAGACATGGATTCTGTCCCTAGGTCGAGAAGATCCCCTGGAAGAGAGCATGGCAGCCCACTCCAGTATTCTTGCCTGGAGGATCCCACGGGCAGGAGAACCTGGTGGGCTACAGTCCATGCGTGGCACGGAGTCGGACACGACACGCATACACGCATGCATACTGAAGGGCATCTTGATTGCTTCCAGGTTTTTGGCAATTGTGAACACGGTTGCTATAAATATCCATGTGTAGGTTGCTGTGTAGATATAAATACCAAGGAGTATTTGGACAAATACCAAGGTATATGATTGCTGGATTGTATGTTAAGTGTATATTTACTCTGTAAGAAAGCACCAAACTGTCCTCCAAAGCAGCTGTTCCATTTTGCATTCTCACCAGCAACGTTTCCCAGGTGGTGCTACTGGTAAGGAACTCACCTGCCAATGCAGGTAAACATAAAGAGACACAAGTTCGATTCCTGGGTTGGGAAGATCCGCTGGAGGAGGGCATGGCAACCCACTAATCCCATGGACAGAGGAGCCTGGAGGGCAATAGTCCATAGGGTCGCAGAGAGTTGGACAAGACAAGCAACTTAGCCCAGCACAGAAACAATGCATGAGAGCTTCTGCTGCTCACCCGCTTTTGGTGGGGTCAGCGTTCTGGGTTTCAGTCGTTCTACTAGGTGCTTGGTGGTATCTCGTTGTCTTAATTTGAGTTTAGTGACACGTTTGTTATAGTTTTTGGCCCATTTTATAATCAGGCTCCTTGTTTTCTTAATGTTGGTCTTTAAGAGTTCTTTTTTAAAATTAATTAATTGGAGGATAATTACTTTACAATATTGTGGTGGCTTTTGCCAAATATTGACATGAATCATGGAGAAGGCTATGGCACCCCACTGCAGTACTCTTGCCTGGAAAATCCCATGGATGGAGGAGCCTGGTAGGCTGCAGTCCATGGGGTCGCCAAGAGTCGGACACGACTGAACGACTTCACTTTCACTTTTCACTTTCATGCATTGGAGAAGGAAATGGCAACCCACTCCAGTGTTCTTGCCTGGAGAATCCCAGGGACGGGGGAGCCTGGTGGGCTGCAGTCCATGGGGTCGCACAGAGTCGGACACGACTGAAGTGACTTAACAGCAGCAGACATGAATCAGTCATGGGTGCACATGTGTCCCTCCCATCCTGAACCCCCCTCCCACCTCCTTCTCCACCCTATCTCTCTGGGTTGTCCCAGAGCACCAGCTTTGAGTGTCCTGCTTCATGCATCAAACTTGTGCTGGTCATCTATTTAACATGTGGTAATATACATGTTTCAAGAGTTCTTCATATATTTTGGGTAACAGCCCTTTATCAGCTGTGTCTTTGGCAGATACTTTCTCCCAGTCTGTGGCTTATCATCTCATTTTATGGACATCATCTTTACAAAAGGCTGTTTTTTCAGCACTAATTTGGCATTTTCTTCATTAAAAAAATAATCCAGTAAAGTTTACATGCATGTGTGCTAAGTTGCTTTAGTCTTGTCCGACTCTTTACGACCCTATGGACTGTAGCCCTGCAGACTCCTCTGTCCCTGGGATTCTCCAGGCAAGAATACTGGAGTGGGTTGCCATGCTCTCCTCCAGGGGATCTTCCTCACCCAGGGATGGAACCCAGGTCTCTTACATCTCCTGTATTGGCAGGCAGATTCTTTACCACTAGTGCCACCTGGGATGCCCTCCAGAAAAGTTTTTTTTTTTTTTTATAAAGTGACATCTTTTAATTCATCAAGGACCTAGACTTATATTTACACCCTCTGCAATCTCTGAGAACATGTTGCAGGATCAAACCCAAACCTGGAGTCTATGTAGAAACCGTCCATGTAGAAATCTACACTTTTTGACATTTTGTGCCATTCTGACTCTACTAACCTGAGAAGGGGGAGAGAGAGTCTTCTGCATCTGTTTCCAGCTACCCTGAACTGCTCATTTCAACCTTCACTGGGCAACTCTGCCCCGTGCGAACAGATCTGCTCCCAGCAAATCCATCCTGGGCCCTGACATTTATCCAGCATCTTTAACTCTCTTCTAGTCATTAAGCATGGGTGGTTGCCACGGCAACCATTAACTGCACCTGACATCCAGGAATAGTTCTGGCGTTTGGAGCAAACTCCATCCTGGGATTTAGTTCTGCAAAGTACAGAGCCTGGCTGCCTCCCTGTAACCTGTGTGGATGTGATGGTTTCTCCCCCATCTGGGCAGGAGAAAGAAAGTGTGGCCTCTTCCTCTAGATCCTCCATTCTCCCTGCACATTCACCCACTGGAGTCTTTCTAAGTTGCAATATGATTGGAGTGAGGCAGGGGTGTCTGTGGGTGGGGTGAGTCTAAGGGCAGGTGTGTGTGTGTGTGTGTGTGTGTGTGTGTGTGAGAGAGAGAGAGAGAGAGAGAGAGAGAGAGAGAGATGGGATAGGGATGCCCCTACCTACCCTGAGGAGGGCATCTAAAGTTATCAGTGCTTAGTCCTTAAGTCGTGTCTGACTCTTTGCAACCCCCTGGACTGTAGCCCTCCAGGCTCCTCTGTCCATGGGAATTCTCCAGGCAAGAATACTGGAGTGGGTTCCCTTGCCCTCCTCCGGGGGATCTTCCCAACTCAGGGATCAAACCCATGTCTCCCGTGGTGCAGGCAGATTCTTTACCGTCTGAGCCACCAGGGAAGCCTGAAGTTATCAGAGGTGGGTGCAAATATATTTTAGAAAAGCATAGAATGTAAACGGGCCTGGTGCCCACGTGTGGGTATGGCTGCATGCCCGTGTGCTGTGTGTGTGTGTGTTGGGGTGTGGCATATGAACCTGTGCTGTACTTAGAATGAAGCGAGGCCCCTAGAGTGAAGCTCATCTGACCTCCTCTCATCTCTCCAGTCCCACCTTGTCCTATCTACACCTCTCTCTTTCACTACACTCTAGGTCAACCATTCTCAAACTTTAACATGGGCACCTTGTAAAAAATGCAGATTTGAAACTGGTAGGTCTGGGAAAGGGCTTGAGGTTCTGTCCCTTCTGGGATTTCTAACCAGCTTGTAGGTGGTGTGGCTGCTGCTGGTCCGTGGACCTCACTTTGAGTAGCCAGGTCTGACCCAGGGGTTCTCAGTCCCAGCTGACCCCAGAACCATCCTAGAAGTTCTTAAACAGTATTGGTATCCACAACCCACATTTCTGGATGTGGGGGTTGGCCTTTTTTAGCTATTCTGGGTGATTCTAAAATGCTGCATCTTCCCAGGTGGCACAGTGGTAAGGAATCAGCCTGCAAAGCAGGATACTCAGGTTTGATTCCTGGGTTGGGAAGATCCCCTGATGAACAATGGCAACCCATTCCAGTATTTTTGCCTGAGAAATTCCATGGACAGAGGAGCTTGGTGGGCTACAGACCATGGGGTTGCAAAGAGGTGGACATGACTTAGAGACTGAGCATGCACATGTGATTCTAATGTGCAGGAGGTTGAGGAACACAGCTTTCTGCCTGCCCCGCTCTCTCCTGGCCCTTTTTGGAGCTGTCTCGTTCTCAACATTTAGGTCTCCACCTGCCTCTAGTTGCTTCCTTCACATCGTTTATGATTATATGTAAGTTGTTTATTATCTTGTTTATATTTACTGTTGCTATTTAGTCACTCAGTTACGTCTGACTCTTTTTACAACCCGTGGACTATAGCTCCTCTGTCCAAGGATTTCCCAGGCAAGAATACTACAGTGGGTTGCCATTTCCTCCTTCAGGGGATCTTCTCGACCCAGGGATCAAACCCAGGTCTCCTGCATTGCAGGTGGACTGTTTACCACTGAGCCATCAGGAAAGCCCTTCTTGCCTCGTTTAATTTCTGACTTCTTCACTAAAATATAAGCACTGCTGTATCTCAGACACCTTGTACAAAGTCTGGTACATAGTAGGTGATTCATCAGTATTTATCAAACGTCTGTTTGTTGTGTATTGTACCTGAGGGAATTTTAGACAAGGTGGATTCCTGTTGGATAAGGACAGAAGTTCTGCACAGTCCTGTGTCATCTGGCCTCTTCCCAGCTCCAGATTCTTCTGCCCGTACTCCTCCTGCTCCTGCCTCAGGACTTTGCACCTGCACTCTCTCTGCCTCATATATCCTTCTCTACCCATTCCCTGTTAGATTAATTCCTCCTGCCCTTAAGATCTTACCATCCACATGTACTCAGGCTGATGCCATCTAATTATTTGCTCTCACAGCACCCCATGTTTCTCTTTTGGGGGAACATATAAATAATTAATTATGGGTTTAGTTATATGTCTGTTTATTCTGTGCTACCATAAACTCCAAGAACACACTCCTTGTTTGCTGCTGACTTCCCAGTTCCTGGCACACAGTAGGTCATCAAATCAACAAATAAGTCAGTGAAGGGATGAGTATGGAGCATTTCCTCCAAGTCCGAATTCTTCCCTAAGTTTCTTGTGTTAGTGTCTCTTCACTGCTTGAGACCCTCTTAATTCCAGAGCCTTGCAAAATCTGGGCCCTGGAATTGTCCCCTTGCCTTTTCCTCCTCCAGGACTGTGGCTTTTTCTCTTGGGGTCCTGAAGCCCAGCCCACTACTTAGAGATGTGCATCTTTTCCCAGGAGGGATGCTGAGGTTCACAGCACATTCCCTGGGTTCCTGGCAGTGCTGTCCCTGGGCATGGTCAGTCAGCCTCAAGCCTGGAGCCTACAGCCAGCTGTCATTAACTAGACTGGCTCAGGATCAGGGCATGGTGGGGAGAGATCAGGTGGGTCTCTCTGATGACCAGGGAGGCTGAGGTCAGTACCAGGACTCTGGAGGGCACATGTGTTCTATCTGCCTGAGGAGGGTCTACACTCTTGTCTTTTGGTATCAGCACCCTGATTCCACTGTAGGAAACAATTTCTGCCTCACTTCAGCCTGTGTGTCAGGGGTGGGATGAGAAGAGTGACGACGTTATTAGCTTAGAGGTGGATGTGCGATGACCCATCAAAATTCCAAATAGGTCTGGCTGTTGTGGTTGACTAAAGCGGGGAACACGTGACTTAAGTTTGACCAGCCAACACATTCCATCTCTCTGATCACAGTGATTGGTTCAGGGATGGGCCAGTGACCGAGTTGGTCTGGTGAGGAATGGTCCTGGAGCCTTGGCTCAAACTGTTAAGGAAGAAAAGTGCTCTTTCCCACTGGGTTGCTAAGGTAGTAAGCTGGAACTGGAGTTTGCCAAGGACCCCTCTTGGAGAGGGCCAGCCTGAGGGTGAAACAGAGACAAGAACGTAGAGCTCAGAGGTGTTGAAGGTCTGAATCTTGTTGACATCATTTGAACCCCTGGATGCAGCCGTGTCTTAATTAAGTAAACCATTGAGTGTTTCAGCTACATAAGCTCCTCATGTATGCATGCTAACTCACTTCAGTCGTGTACAACTCTTTGTGACCCTATGGACTGTAGCCCACCAGGCTCCTCTGTCCATGGGATTTTCCAGGCAAGAATACTGGAGTGGGTTGCCATGCCCTCCTCAGGGGATCTTCCTAACCCAGGAATCGAGCCCATGTCTCTTAACGTGTCTTGCACTGGTAGGCGGGTTCTTTTCCAGTAGTGCCAGCTCCTCAGGCAGTTTATAATTATTTGAGATGGATTTCTGTCATTTACGAATGAGAGTCTTCACAAATATAGGATCACCTTCTTGGAACAGTAAAAGTCCTGTTATCTGCCAAGTCCAGTTTTAAGCACTTTCGGTCTAACCCGATGAGATAGGTACTCATCTTATTGATAAGGAAACTGGTCATAGAGAAATATGTAACTTGTCCAAGATGACACAGGCGACCTGTGGCAAACTCAGGATTCAAACCCAGAGACTCATTCCAGAGACCATGCAGGTACCACTCTCCTGCCCTGCCTGTCTCTTTCCTGTACTGACTCTGCTCAGTGTTGGCCACACAGTATTTCATCCTTACACCACATCACTTGAAATGGCATCAGCTCTTGTCATGGACACGTTACAATTTGTAAATTGAAGCTCAGTGAGGGTAAGTATCTTAACCCAATTAACACAGCCCGAGAGGGGCAGATTGACAACTTAAATCCAGGTTCTTCTGACTCCAGAATCTCAGCGTGCTTCCTTGTGACTAACTAAAGAAGATTTCAATACCCAGCCCTTTTCTAGGTTCTCACTGACTCTAATTCCTCCACAGGGCTTTCCCTGGCTGTGAGAGTTCTCAATCATGTCACAGTCTAAGCCTGTGCCTCCCCCTCCGACCCTCCCCCCACCACAGACTTTTGTTTCACCAAAGTATAAGTCTCACCCCAAGGAATCCAGATTCTGTTTCTTTACTCAGAAAATATTTCTTTCGTAAATGAATGGGTGTGCCTCCTGCTGGAAGGGCTGGCTTGACCATCAGCAGTTACTGATACATCCAGGAGGTGATCCTGATTCAGGCATGTCTGGATCCAGGATCTCAAATGAGGTCATCAGGATTTGATTTCTCATCACTCCTCCCGTTTTCAACTTCCAGCAGGTGTCTGAAAAGCTACCCACTGAAGAAAATTGGTGAACCCAGAGCAAAGCACATCTGTCTCCCAACTTCAGGTTTGCCCCAAACCCATGTTGCAAACCCAGGTAACTCACATAACCATTTCTGGTCTTGGTGTTCACGTTTGTGAAATGAGGATCACCAGTCCTACCTGTCCTGCTTCTCAGGCTTTCTGTAAGAATCAGTGAGGCCATGGCCCAGGAACAGTGCTGAGCATGGTCCCCCAGGAGCAGAGCTCCCTGGCTTGGGCGAGGCTTGTGTATCTCTGGGACTCCGGCTACTGAGTGTGCTGGGTCTGAAGTGTATGAAGGAATAAAGTGGGACAAAGCTGTGTGGTCATTGACTCTTCTGCTATAAATTAAGTGATGTTCCCCAATCATTTTTTTCCCATCATCCTTCCTTTCACCCCAAAGAGGTGAAAGAAATGAGAAAGCCTCAGCAGATGGCACATGCAGGCAAGATGACCCAGACCAGACATTTCCATCCTCTGAGCTTAGATGCCCTTCAAAGAAAGGGATTGGCTGAGATTAAATCCTTCCTCCAATGGAGCAGAGCTCATAACAGAAATTCATTCGTGTCATTCAAGAAATAGCTATTAGGGGATTTCCCTGGTGGTCCAGTGGCTAAGTCTCCACTTTCCCAATGCAGGATGCCTGGGTTTGATCCCTGGTCAGGCTTCCCTGGTAGCTCAGCTGGTATAGAATCCTCCTGCAATGCAAGAGACCCCAATTCAATTCCTGGGTTTGGAAGATGCCCTGGAGAAGGGATAAGCTACTCACTCCAGTATTCTTGGGCTTCCCTGGTGACCCAGATGGTAAAGAATCTGCCTGCAATTCAGGAGACCTGGCTTCGATGCCCAGGTTGCGAAGATCCCCTGGAGGAGGACGTGGAAACCCAGTCCAGTATTCTTGCCTGGAGAATCCCCATGGACAGAGGAGCCTGGCGGGCTATAGTCCATGAGGTCACAAAGAATCGGACATGACTGAGTGACTGAGCACAGGGAACTAGATCCCACATGCTGCAACTAAGACCCGGAGCAGCAAAATAAATAAATGTTAGAAAAGAAATAACTATGAGCCACCTCCTAGTTTCCAGGACTCCAACTACTGCATTGCAACTACTGTTCTGTGACTCAGAAAGCACCCCTTCTGGTGTTCTCAGAAGCTACCAGGTCCTTCTGGAGGGTGGGGAGGACGAATGAGCAAGTGACTTCAGTGATCAGAGCTGTGAGGAATCTCAAGCAGGACAAGAGGCTCGGGAAGCACGATCCATCGGGGTGTCTCTGAGGGGCATGTGTGGCCTGAAGACTGAATGGGGAACGAAAGAGTCCCACCTCAGGTGGCGGGAAGAGGAAGCACTGGGTCCTGAGGTGGGAGTGAGCTGGGCTGTGGAGAGACAGGGCAGACCCAGTAGGGAACAGGAGAGTCGAGTGGGGAGGAGATGGAGGCTGAGCCTGTGGAGGAGGGGAGAAGAATTGTGGGCTACAGAACAGCACTGGGGTCTTATTCCAAGTATGGTGGGGCTTGGGGAGGGAGAGTAAGTGGGAAAGTGATGTGACTAGATGGACATTTTAATGACACCTCAGGCTGCTGGGCTTTCCTGGTGGCTCAGCTGGTAAAGAATCTGCCTGCAATGAGGGAGACCTGGGTTCAATCCCTGGGTTGGGAAGATCCCCTGGAGAAGGGAATGGCTACCCTCTCCAGTATTCTGGCCTGGAAAATTCCATGGAGTCCATGGGATCGCAAAGAGTCGGACACAACTGAGTGACTTTCATTTTCAGGCTGCCAGGTGGAGGGTGGTCTTGACAGAGAGAAGCCTAAAAGCTGGGGCCATGTGGTCCTGGGGTGGGAGTGATGGATGATGACAGCTAGGACTAAGAAGACAGGAGGCAGGAGAAGCGCTAGGTTAATTCTGTATTTTGAAGGCAGAGCTGAAAAGATTTGGTCATTGGATGACGGGGGAGAAAAGAGACATTGAGGTTCTCTACATTTTTGGCCTGTGAGAGCGCTGTAAGTAGTGGTCCCAGGAAACGAGACGGGAAAACTGGACAAGGAGCGTGTTTCAGAAGGAAATTAAGACACTAAATCCACCCGCAGAAAAATACAGTTGTGTCATGCAGACTTGGGATTTTAGGCTGAGATCTGTATCCATTTAGAAATAGAAGCAAAGAAGAAGGGGATTGGAACCCCAGCTCCACCACTTCCTGTGTGATCTTGGGCAGTTTCCATTGCCCTTGAATTTCAGTTTTCTATAAACAAGGACACTATTATCTTTTCTAAAGGCTTTACTGCTATTGCTTGTCTTTGGGGGCATTCAATGAAATAATGTGTTACAGAGCATCCAGCAAGATGCTAGGCATATAAAGTGAAGTCGCTCAGTTGTGTCCGACTCTTCGATCCCATGGACTATAGTCTACCAGGCTCCTCTCTCCATGGGATTTTCCAGGCAAGAGTACTGGAGTGGGTTGCCATTTCCTTCTCCAGGGGATCTTCCTGACCCAGGGATCAAACCCAGGTCTCCTGCATTGCAGGCAGATGCTTTAACCTCTGAGCCACCAGGGAAGCCCATATGCTGCTGCTGCTGCTGCTAAGTCACTTCAGTCGTGCCCAACTCTGTGCGACCCCATAGACGGCAGCCCACCAGGCTCCCCCATCCCTGGGATTCTCCAGGCAAGAACACTGGAGTGGGTTGCCATTTCCTTCTCCAATGCGTGAAAGTGAAAAGTGAAAGTGAATTTGCTTAGTCGTGTCCGACTCTTAGCAACCCCATGGACTGCAGCCCACCAGGCTCCTCGGTGCATGGGATTTTCCAGGCAAGAGTACTGGAGTCAGGTGCCATTGCCTTTTCCAGAAGCCCATATACTAGGTGCTAAATAAAAGTCAGCTTTAGCTTTCTTCCTTTTGCCTTTCTAGGCAGAGGTCAGGTTTCCTTTACCTTTGTAGGGTGTGGAGGGGATAGAATTTGAGCGGCAGAATGGGTTTGGGGGAACTTTCCCCTCTTACTCTACATTTTAAAGTGGATCATGAATGAGTTTTATATTTTTGGTTTCATTTCCCTGTATTTTTCAAATTAAAAACTCTTCTAAAAACAGAGGTGGTGATGGTTTTAGTTGCTAAGTCATGTCCAACTCTTGCGACCCAATGGACTTTAGCCCACCAGGCTTCTCTATCCCTGGGATTTCCCAGGCAAGAATACTGGAGTGGGTTGCCATTTCCCTCTCCAGGGGATCTTCCCAACCCAGGGATCAAACCTGGGTCTCCCGTGTCTCCTGCCTTAGTGGGTGGATTCTTTACCACGGAGCCACCAAGGAAGCTCCCCTCCGGAAACAGAGGTAGTGTTTAAGAAAATGTTTAGCTGATCAGTGTCTGGCAAAGGGCTTTTATGTTCAATAAAAATGGCAACCAGAGAGGAAAAGAAGCAATGTGTGCCTGGTGGGGAGGGGCAGGTCTGAAGGCTAAAAGAAACTGTGGCCATGAAGCTCACAGCTTGTCTTGGCAGTTTCTGGTGGGTACCCAGGGGTGACCAGGGCTCCCTCGAGGTGCTAATGAAATCATAGAGCTGTTTTCAGGCACTGGCTGGGCTTGTTTCTCTTGGGCATCTGGAGACAGTGGCTCTTTTTTCTCACCTAGCTAAGGAGTGATGCTGATGTGAGAATTTCAGTGCTAGGAGAGTGGGAATCATCAATAGGTCATGGAGTGGCCATGGGGGTGGATACATCTGAGTTCCAGGTCATTCTGCCCTTCTCCTCCAGTCTGTCTGGCTTCCAATTCAGGTCCCACTATCATATTAGCTGTGTAAGTTTGTTTCCCTTTGTGTTTTTTAAACAAATATTTTATTTCTGTATTTGGCTGCACTGGGTCTTAGTTGGGGTCTTAGTTGCAACATGTGAGATCTAGTTCCCCAACCAGGAATTGAACCCCAGGCCCTTCAGGATTGAGCCCTGGGCCCTCTGCATTGAGAGCTCGGAGTCTTGGCTACTAGACCACCAAAGAAGTCCCACTGTCTGTGTAACTTTGGCAGGTGAATTAACTGCTTGAGGCCTCAGTTTCCTCATCTGGAAAATGGGTATAAACATAGTTCTTGACTCTTGGGGTTGTCATGAGGATTAAATGAGATCACATAAGGGGAAGCATGTCACAGGGTGAAATGCTCATGAACTCCCATTTAGGATTTGTGTGAGTATTATTTCCAAGGTCTACAAGTCCTTATCCAAAATTATGAAATCCAAAAAGCTCTGAAAGAAAAAAAAAAAGAAATTTCCTTGCTGTGTATTTGGTAACAAAACTGTGAGGTCATGACATGGACTCAGTTGCTGATAAAACCTGACCTAACAATCTAACTTGAGAAAGTAACTCATCTTTACAGATTTCACTTGTTGGAACTATTTTGAAGTTTTGCTACAGAGTAACTAATGCATCTGATGGCAGGGTGCTGCTGCTGCTGCTAAGTCGCATCAGTCGTGTCCGACTCTGTTCGACCCCATAGACAGCAACCCACCAGGCTCCCCCGTCCCTGGGATTCTCCAGGCAAGAACACTGGAGTGGGTTGCCATTTCCTTCTCCAATGCATAAAAGTGAAAAGTGAAAGTGAAGTCGCTCAGTTGTGTCCAACCCTTAGCATGGACTGCAGCCTACCAGGCTCCTCCGTCCATGGGATTTTCCAGGCAAGAGTACTGGAGTGGGGTGCCATTGCCTTCTCCGCTACCCAGGGTCATAAAGCCATCTATGGTAAATGTACCCTCGTCTCTCTAAAATTCTAAACACTCTGATGCATGAAATGTACTCGGGTTAGCAAACTACGTGTTCCCCAGCCTTTATGGCCGTCTCCATATATTTACACCACCTTTTAGTATTTGTCTGATACGTCTCTTTAAATCAACTTACTTTTTTTAAAACCCAATTTTATTTAAAAGGAGGCTTTATAACCTGACTGTAAATGGAGAACTAGTATTGCTGGCCATAAATAGAAGGCCACCTCGAAAATAAACACAATGAAAACAAAATGATGTTATTAAATTCCAGCTAGACACTGTGAATTGAAAAGCAAATAGCTTTCTCGCCATGTGGTAAGATGCTATTTAATGCCATGTCCAGATTCCAGGCATCAGCCATGGTAGGTACCCTCTGAGGCATGGGAGCCTCTGTGGGTGGGCTATCAGGTAACCCCCAGGTAGAAGGGAGGGCTAGGTAACCTCATTTCATCTAGGCTGGGTGGCACTGATTTTCAATGCCTCAAGGAACAGCCTTAATAAGCGCCCTTAATGTGATTTGCTGTTGTTGCTTAGTTGCTAAGTTGTGTCCAACTCTTTTGTGACCTTATGGACTGTAGCCCGCCAGGTTCCTCTGTCCATGGCATTTCCCAGGCTAGAATACTGGAGTGGGTTGCTGTTTCCTTCTCCAGGGGATCTTCCCAGCCCAGGGATTGAACCCATGTCTCTTGCTTGGCAGGCAGATGTTTTACCGTCTGAGCCAAAATTTTCCCTAAGCCACCCTAACCACCCTGTAACAGGCCATTTCCGCCTAATATACAAGGCCCCTCGGGCCTGTGTTGCTGAGACTTCGTGTTGAAAGGGCTATCATATAATAACCAGATGGTAGCCAGCCTATGAGCTGATGCCAGGCAGGAAGCTGGTGTTTGTTCATTCACTCATCCATAAAAATGTCTACGGAGGGCCTACTGGGTGCTAAGCATAACACCTGGCTCCAGGAAATGAACAAAATCTCTGCCCTTGTGGATGTGGGGGAGAAAGAGAGAGAAAGAACAAGCCTTTCTTGTTCAAACAACATAGCATGAGGGGGACCATGCTATGAAGGAAATCAACAAAGTGTAACATAGCCAGTCACAGCGGGAGGAGAAGGAAGCTTCTGGAAGGGGCATCTGAGCTGAGGTTGGATGCAGAACATGAGCCAGCCATGCCAAGAGCAAGAAGGAGAGCATCCTAGCTGGGTGACCAACAAGTGCAAAGGCCCAGAGGCTGGAACCCTTGAGAGCAGCGCTTCCCAAACTTCAGGGGCACAGGGTCCCCTGCAGGGCTTGTTACAATGCAGATTCCCGAGAAATTCTGACTCAGCAGATCTGGGATGGGTCTGAGATTCTGCACATTTAACAAGCTCCCCGGAGATGCTGCTGCTGCTGCTGCTGCTGCTGCTGGTCTGGGGGCTCCACGGTAGCCCCCAGGGCTCACCCATCCCTGTGAACAGTGGCTCTTTCATGTTCTGTCTGTAGTCTTTGGAACAGGCTGAGGAACACACCCATCACCTCCACCCTACCCACATCGCTTCCACCATGTGATTCCATGGTTAGGTGGAGTCTAACCGCCTCAGAGAGGGGCTTCCCAGGTGGCGCTAGTGGTAAAGAACCTGCCAGCCAGTGCAGGAGACATGAGACACGGGTTTGATCCCTAGGTCGGGAAGATCCCCTGGAGGAGCACATGGCAATCCACTTCAGTATTCTTGCCTGGAGAATCCCATGGACAGTGGAGCCTGGTCCATGGGATTGTGAAGAGTCAGATACAACTGAATAGACTTAGCCTGCACGCACGCAATGGTCTCAAAGAGAGCCAGCCTAGAGGCATAACTCAGTGGTTAAGAGCTCAGGCTCAGGCATAGCCAACCCCAAGCTGAAAACTGTCTCCTGTCTCTGCCCCTTCTTGCCCATGCAGCCTTGCTTGAATTTTTCAGCATCTCCAAGCTGCAGTTTCCTTAACTGGAAAGCTGGAATGGCCAATTAAATGAGATAATATAAATAAAGCATGGAGCATGTCCGTGGGACCTAGCCTATGTGGGCAATAAGGGTGATGATGGTTACTCTGCAGCCTGGTGGGTCATTTGTGAGATCCCTTCATTCACATTCATTCACTCATTCTCTAGTTTTGGAAGCTGGTCCTACTTGTCATGTGATGTCTGTGTCCTGGGTACTACAGAAGACATTTCCCCTGTGTTATCACTATGTTGTAAGCCAGTCAATCCTAAAGAAAATCAGTCCTGCATATTCATTGGAAGGACTGATGGTAAAGCTGAAGCTCCAATACTCTGGCCACCTGATATGAAGAACTGACTCATTAGAAAAGAAAGATCCTGATGCTTGGAAAGATTGAGGGCAGGAGAGGAAGGGGATGACAGAGGATGAGATGGCTGGATGGCATCGCTGACTCAATGGGCATGAGTTTGAGTAAGCTCCGGGAGTTGGTGATGGACAGGGAAGCCTGCTGTGCTGCAATCCATGGGGTCGCAAAGAGTCAGACACAACTGAGTGACTGAACTGAACTGATGTTATTATTTGTGCATGTTTATCCATATTTCATTAGTGAGGGGACTGCAGATCAGGGAAGTCGAGGAACATTTGACGACCTGGCCAAGTAGCCAAGCTGGAATTTGGACCCAGATCTGTTCATTTCTGCTCCCCATGGGGCCACCACATCAGGACTTTGGGGGGCGGGGTGCCAAACTGTCTCTCACTCCGAGGATCCAAGTGCAGACCAGGCACAGCTTGGAGCAAGCTGGGGGGTTCCAGGGCTGCTGGGGGTGGGGTGGAGTCTTGGGTATCTCAGTCGGACTGCTGGGAGAAGGTCTGGGAAGACAGAGCTGAATGAAGCCACGGATGGGCCAATCCATTGTCACCCCAGCAAGCGGCATGGCTGCCTGCTCCGCACTGACTCCGTGGGGGCTCGGGGAAGTGGGCCAGAACCTTCCCCAGGGAGCTCACAAGCACAGGCTCACAAGCCAGAGTGAGAGCCCAGGGTTCAGAGTTGCTCGCAGCATGCTGGGCATTCAGGCAGAGGCTCAAGGAAAAGCTGACACCGGAGCTCAGCCAGGGCACTGATGGGGGAGGGCCCGGGGCATGTGGCAGGGCAGGCACTGGCAGACAAACAGGAGGGGCTCCTGCCAGGGATGGTAAAAGGGAGGTTGTGTCTGCCTTTGATGTCTCGGGATGGATGAAGTCCAAAGGGTCCCTGAGATCCTCCAGGTGGCGAAGACCTTAGGCCCAGCCTGGCTCCCAGGCTATGGGGCCTCGGACACGTTACACTTTCCGAACCTCCGTTTCTTCCTTGGTAAGACAAGGATAATAACAGTACCACCTCATTAGGTGCACCATGCTGTCTGGGACATAGTATGTGCTCAGTAAATGCCAGCAATCCAATGATACCGCTGTGGTGAGGGTGGTGATCAGAAGAGGGAGCAGTGAAGTGGCGGGAGTGTTCTGACAGCTGAAGAAGCACACGGGTCCCTTCTTTGGATTCAAAGAGCCCTCTCTTGGGCTGGGAGAGACACAGAGGCGGGTGAATCTCCACCCAAGATACAAAGCGAGTCAGCAGTCTGACAAGTGTGGCCTGGCCTCGGAGAAGCGCTCAGTGAATACCTGTTGAATTAGTAGATTTCCAAAAATAATCCTGCAAGGCACAGAGGAGAAGCTGGGGCTGCTGGGTAAGGGAAGCACCAGCGGGAGTGGGGGGTTTGTTTTGGAAGCTCCCAGATGGAGCCACCTCCTTAGGATCTTCAGGTGGGCAAGGCCGCTCCCATGTTCCAGGAACTTCCCGAAGAACCTGGTAGAGAATAAAAAAAGCCCGCACGCACCCACAGCTTCCTAATACGGCAGCCCAGGGGGCTCCCACCCTTACAGACTCCCTGATTTCTCAATCACATAACACTCAGAGCCCACGGCTTCCATTTTTCACTTTCTTCCTACCTGGATTTCCTGACTGTGGAGGCTTCTGGATGGCATAAAGATGAAGGAGGTTGAGTGAGGGGATGAAGGAGGAGAAGGAAAAGAAGGAAGAGGAGGGACTGAGAAGGGGACGGGGCATCCTTGGGGAGTTTGCTGGGTTTCAGAATGAAGCTGGGTTGCTGGGGCGTCTGTGGGCACACAGAGGTGTATAGCAACATCCATATTGTAAGGATGGGGGGCGTCCCATACATACAAAGCATTCTGAAGGCTGATAAATCCTGGGGAAAGAATGGGGCTTTGGCTCAGACCGAGGAGAAGTGTTTTCTAGATTCATCCAGGAAGGCAGGGCTTCCTTCCTTTTTCACAGCATGGTGCCCTGGGGTGAAAGGTCAAGGCCACTCACAACCTCTCAGGTGACACGGTTCAGCCAGGGCCACGGGGCTGCCCTGCGGGTGAAGTGGAGCCAGGCCCCTGCATCAGGGCAGCTCCAAGGGTAGAGGAGCGGAGCAGCCTCACAGTGTCCCATGCTCAGAAGAATCCTGGCCTTGGTTGAATGCTTTGTTCTTATCGTCTTGAAATTCTTAATATTTTTGAAATGATGAAAAAAAATTTCATTTTGCACTGGGTCTATTAAAGTATGGATCTATTTCTGCTCACCAGGAGCCTACCTCTGGAGAGAAGCTCTGCCCCGTCGTAATCGGGTATCTGTTCTTTTTTGGGGGGCCATATCACGCAGTATGCAGGATCTAAGTTTCCCAACCAGGAACTGAACCCACGCCCTCTGCATCAGAGGTGCAGAGTCCTAACCCGCTGGACCACCAGGGAAGTCCCAGGAGCTCTGCTTTCGGATAGTGAAGACATAGTAAGTATATCTTTTTGGCCAGTTTCATCTTTTTTAAACGGATCCTGAACAGTGCAGAAAATGAAGCTTTTAAAACTATCATTGCATTAAAAACAAAACAAAACCCTCTTAGTGTGGTATTTTGAGCCTTGACTCTGGAGCCAGGCTACCTGGATTCAAATCCCAGTCCTGATGCTTCAAGCTGTGTATCCTTGGGCAAACTGCTTAACCTCTCTGAGTCTCATTTTTTTCATCAGCAAATGAGGGACAGTAATAGGATTTATATCAGGGAGCTGTTGTGAGAAATAAATCAGTTCATATAAAGTTCTTAATATAGAAGTTTTAACTTAATATTTTAGAAAAGATACATCATGGGGCCTTCCCTGGTGGTCCAGTGGTTAAGACTGCTTCAAATGCTAGGAGCACAGGTCCAATCCCTGGTCAGGGAACTAAAATCCCACATGCCATGTGGCATGGCCAAAATTAATTAATTAATTAAAATAAGAGCAGATTAATGTTTTTAAAAATGACAAAGCATTATGCACACTGAGATTGCTATTTAT
The DNA here is from genome assembly GCF_002263795.3 of Bos taurus. NCBI lineage: Eukaryota > Metazoa > Chordata > Mammalia > Artiodactyla > Bovidae > Bos > Bos taurus. Next base: position 21,974,954 of record NC_037352.1, on the reverse strand, counting down.
TCAGTGTTTAATGGGTGCTAGAATCATACTTTTCATTCTTTCCTCACTACAGCACCGTAAGATACATATTATTATTGCCATCACCCAAGGTTTTACAGATGGGAAAACTGAGGCACAGAGAAGGTAAGTGACTTGTGTAAAGAAGCACAGCTAACAAGTGGAGAGCTGGGCTTTGAACCAGTCTGGTGGTGGTGGTTTAGTCACTAAGTCGTGTCTGATTCTTACGACACCATGGACTGTAGCCTGCCAGGCTCCTCTGTCCATGGGATTCTCCAAGCAAGAATACTGGAGAGGGGTGCCATTCCCTTTTCCATTGAATCAGTCTAGCTCTGCACTTTTACACTGTTTTCCTCTCTTAACACAACTCACCAAAGCTGGAGTGGGATGTGGGTTGTTTTGATGGGCTGAGACGCTGACCTGGGTTCACACTCTGATCCATTTTAGACCTGGAGCCTCCCAGCCAGGGGGTCGTGGCTCATCGTGTAAAATGTTTGCTCCTATTGCCTAATGCAGTCCAGCCCAGCCACCAATATTTAACACCCTACTCCTTCTTGTTGACTCTGATTTCATATTTAGAACAGATGGACTGAAGCCTGATTTTAACATTTTCCCCAACATCAACCCCCAAACAGGTCAGGTCCCTGGATAGACATGTGTGCTCATTTTGTTCTGTGGATGATGATCTTGGCTTGGAGAAGTATTGCATCTCCCCCTTGCCCTCACCTATCACCATTTTATTTCTTAGCACCCATGTGAAAAAGCTCTTAGAATGTGCCAAGCACTTTTTAATAATACTTTATATATATTAACTCATTATAACCCCATTATAACTAACATTGTTCCCATTTTACAGATGGGAAAATTGAGACACAGAAAGGTCAAGTAATGTGCCTCACATCTCTTTGCAGAGTTTTTACTCTTAACTTCTGCCCCATATTGTGGCTGAATGAGACAGCTCAAGGGTCTCCACCCAGAAAAGGGAAACAGCTTGAAAACGCCCTAAGGACTGGTTCCTTTGTGTCCACGCTGGGGAGCTGGCCAGGAAGCAGGACCCGATGGAGTCCCTGGTTTGGGGCCTTGAAGGGTCATCACCTGGCGTGTATCTAGGAGGAATATGTGTCTCCATGCATGTGTGTGTGTGTGTGTGTGTGTGTGTGTGTGCCTGTGTGTGTGTGTGTGTGTGTGTGCGCGCGCGTGCGCTAAGTTGCTTCAGTTGTGTCTGACTCTTTGTAATCCTATGGACTATAGTCCACCAGGCACTTCTCTCCTTGGGATTCTCCAGCAAGAATACTGGAGTGGGTTACCATTTCCTTCTCCAGGGGATCTTCTCAACCCAGGGATCAAAACTGCATCTCCTGCGTCTCCTATATTTCAGGCAAATTCTTTACCACTGAGCCTCCTGGGAAGCCTGTACGTGCATCCACTTGAACTCTAACAGCCTCAGGAGAATAGCTATTCATCTCTGCCTACTGACAGCTCACAGCAGGATGTGGGGGAGTCCAGAAAGCCCCCTACCTTGTCAACATTCTTCTCTAAGGGGAAGAATCCACAGTGAAATGCCAGTGCTTGGAATCTGAATCCAGGCTCAAATCCCAGCACTCTCACCCACTAGCTGTGGGACTTTGGGCACATCGCTTAACCTCTCTGTATCTCAGTGTTCCCCATCTGTAAATGGGAATAACATTAGCTTCCTCCTCGGGCTGCTGTGAAGCTGAAAGGAAGTATTAACATACAGTAAGTGATGAAAACAGCACCTAGCAACCGCTGTTTAAGCAATAGCTATTTTCACTGTTGGTCTTCCCTATCTCAGGCAGGTGAGTTTTTCATAGATTTCCCCTCACTCTCAAACATCCAGTTTGTTATCAATGTCTGTCAACTCAATTGCCAAAGCTTGCTGCTGTTAGGAATGCTGCTTCCTCACACTTTAGTTTTTGGGGGCTCCAAAATCACTGCAGATGGCTGATTGCAGCCATGAAATTAAAAGATGCTTACTCCTTGGAAGCAAAGTTATGACCAACCTAGACAGCATATTAAAAAGCAGAGACATTACTTTGTCAACAAAGGTCCATCTAGTCAAGGCTATGGTTTTTCCAGTGGTCATGTATGGATGTGAGAGTTGGACTATAAAGAAAGCTGAGTGTCGAAGAATTGATGCTTTTGAACTGTGGTGTTGGATAACTGTGGTGTTGGACTGCAAGGAGATCCAACCAGTCCATCCTAAAGGATATCAGTCCTGGGTGTTCATTGGAAGGACTGATGAAACTGAAACTCCAGTACTTTGGCCACCTGATGCGAAGAGCTGACTCATTTGAAAAGACCCTGATGCTGGGAAAGATTGAGGGCAGGAGGAGAAGGGGACGACAGAGGATGAGATGGTTGGATGGTATCACCGACTCAATGGACATGGGTTTGGGTGGACTCCGGGAGTTGGTGATGGACAGGGAGGCCTGGCATGCTGCGGTTCATGGAGTCGCAAAGAGTCGGACACGACTGAGTGACTGAACTGAACTGACTTCCTCACACTGGTCCAAGCCACCATCCCCTCCCACCTGGATGTCTCCTCCTAATGGTCTCCCTGCTTCTGGTCTCATTCAGTTCTTTCCCATAGTGATATTTTACAAAGAAGATCACTTCATGTCTTCCCCTCTGCTTTAAAGTCCTCCAATAGCTTCCCACTATTTTTAGAATTAGGCTTCCCTGGTGGTTCAGACAGCAAAGACTCTGCCTGCCACGCAGGTGACCCAGGTTCGATCCCTGGGTCGGGAAGATCCCCTGGAGAAGGAAACGGCAACCCACTCCAATATTCTGGCCTGGAGAATCCCATGGACAGAGGAGCCTGGAAGGCTACAGCCCATAGCGTCACAAAGAGTCAGACACGACTGAGCGACTAAACCACCACCACCACTACATGTGAACCTACATCTGACGTCCCCACTGAATTCTATGATGTCGTCCTGATCTGGTCCCTGTCTACCTTCCGGCCCTCATCTACCATGCTGTTCCATGGGTCATCATGCTCTGGTCCCTCCAGCTACAAACACACAGAGCTCTTTGCTGCCCCAGGGCCTTAGCACACACTGTTTCTTCTTCTTCGAATGTATCTCTCCTATATTCTCACATGGCTGGCTTCTTCTTCCCTGCAACTTCTCTCTTGAGCTGCAGGTCTCAGCTCAAATGTCACCTCCTCAGAGAGGCCTTCCCTGCCATCCCTTGGGGGGAATGATCTGATTCACTCTTTGAAGATCATTTCTGTCTGCTTTGTGGAGAAATCATTACCTTCGCAACACATCCCTCCACTATTTCTATGAAGTCCCATCAGGCACCCCTGTGTGAAAGTACGTGAACGATGATTCATTTGCTCACTCAACAGGCTTTGTGTTAGGACGTGTGTGCGAAACCAAGGCAAACGAATATTATGTGGGCCCATTAGGAGGTCACAGCCTGAGTGAGAGGCTTACCTGGTGGTTTTCTCATGCTGAAAGCATTTCATTCCTATAAAGAATAAGGTTGCTCTAACAGGTGTCAGGAGGTCTGGGTTTGAATCCAGACAGATGGACGCCTGTTGTGATGACCTTGAGCAAGTTACTTAACCTCTCTGAGCCTCTCCTATCTCACTGTGCAGGTGTTGGGAGAAAAACTATAAAAAGGTACCTGGCTGAGTGCTGAAGAATTGATGCTTCTGAACTGTGGTGTTGGAGAAGACTCTTGAGAGTCCCTTGGACTGCAAGGATATCCAACCAGTCCATTCTGAAGGAGATCAGCCCTGGGATTTCTTTGGAAGGAATGATGTTAAAGCTGAAACGCCAGTACTTTGGCCACCTCATGAGAAGAGTTGACTCCTTGGAAAAGACCCTGATGCTGGGAGGGATTGGGGGCAGGAGGAAGAGGGGACGACAGAGGATGAGATGGCTGGATGGCATCACTGACTCGATGGACGTGAGTCTGAGTGAACTCCAGGATTTGGTGATGGACAGGGAGGCCTGGCGTGCTGCGATTCATGGGGTCGCAAAGAGTCGGACACGACTGGGCAACTGATCTGATCTGATCTGATCTGAGCACATATTAAGCACTAAATAGCATTTGTTTATTACCTTCCTTTTCTACCTTATCTACTCATCAGTCCTTTTTCCTTTGTCCGTATTGCCCTAACTTTGTGCTCACTGGGGAGGTACAAAGTGCTGCTGAAACACTTGCACTCAGAGCCTGACTGTCCTACTTGACTAGCTGCGTGACTTCAGGCAGGTTGCTTGATATCTCTGTGCCTTAGTTTCTACCTCTGCAACGTGAGAACAACAATTCATAGAGCTGCTGTGAAGGTTAAATAAGTCCATTCGGGAGAGGTTATTAGGCCAGCGCATACTTGCTCAGTCACTTCAGTCACGTCCAACTCTTTTCAACCCCACCAGGCTTCTCTGTCTATGGGATTATCCCAGCAAGAATACTGGAATGGATTGCTGCATCCTCCTCCCGGGGATCTTCCCAACCCAGGGATCAAACCCTGGTCTCCTGCATTGCCGACAGATTCTTTACCTGCTGAGCCATCGGCGAAGTGCTAATTAGGCCAGTGGTACATAGTAAATGTTTCAAATGCTTATTGTTAGCTTTTACCATTGATAATATTAATTGGTTAGCTGCTTACAATGAGATCCGGCCTGGACAAGAAGATGTTGGAATCCAGACATAAGTAAGACACAGGCCGGCTGCAAGGACAGCTTGCAGAGATGATGGATGGCGTGGAAGAGACAAGGGCCCAGCCAGCGAAGTCGTACATGCTGTGCAGATTCCGACGTGCAGAGGAAGGAAGTGGGCGCACCGCCTCTGCCCTGGCCGCTGTAGACACTGGTAGAGCAGATGGCTTCAGGAACAGCCACACCCAGGCTCGAAGCTGTGAGGTGTGGATCTGAACCCTCTTCCTCGGGGGTGGGGACCAAGGTCACCAATGAACGGGGACACGGTGTTGGTGGTGATCCACCATCTACCCCCTAGCACGTGGGGTCCTTCCACCTTTATCGACCTTCCCCCTGGGTCCCTGGCTCATCTGCTCATTCAAGGTTTTCGGAGTGTCCACAGAGTCAAAGGCCCTGTCAGATGCCCAGGAGTTTCAGATACAAATACGGCCCAGTGGAGAGTTCAGCATGGAGCCAGGGAGGCAGACACAGCAGCAAGATGCCCATCAGGAACACAGATCTCACGCCCCTGGATGGGCACAGGGAGATCCTTTTCTTGCAGGTCTGGGTCTGCTGGAGGGATCATGGCCTCTCCACCCCACCCCCTATTTGGGGAGATGCCACCAGCCACCAGAAGTAGGGCTGCGAGTCAGAAAGAATATCAATGCAGTGAAGTCCTCAGGGGATCAGAGTCCCTGCCTATCACACCCCAGGAAAGATTTCTTCCCTGGTCACATAGTGTCCTACACCATTAAAAAAAATACATTTATTTTTATTTATTTGACTGTAGCAGGTCTTAGTTGCGGGATGCAGGATCTTTGATCTTCCTTGCAGCATGAGGGATCTTTTTTTTTTTTTTTTTTCAGTTGCAGCATGCAACCAAAATCAGAGATTGAACCCAGGACCTCCACATTGGAAGCATGGAGTCTTAGACACTGGACCACCAGGGAAGACCCCTACAATCATTTTGTTATAAGTTATGCTATGCTTAGTCATGTTTGGGGACTCTTTGAGACCCCATGGACTGTAGCCCGCCAGGCTCCTCTGTCCATGGGGATTCTCCAGGTAAGAATAGTGGAGTGGGTGGCCATGCCCTCCTCCAGGGGATTTTCCTGACCCAGGGACTGCACCCAGGTCTCCTGCATTGCAGGTGGATTCTTTACTGTCTGAGCCACCAGGGAAGCCCTTTGTTATAAGTGAGAACATCCAATTTTTCCAAGAGGTGCATGGAGAAGAGGCAGGCTTGGGTTGTTTTCCCATCTCTGCCTGCTGGGTACTGGGCTGGGAAAACCATAGGTAAAGTTTACAGACCTCAAAGTCTAGTGTGTGCCTTGGAGTTTTCATAGTTTGTGTTCTCAGGATACAGATCCTGAAGATTTGCATGTCAGGTTTTTTGGGGATGGGCTCCTGGGGATGTTCCCTGTGTGGTGGGGGAGTAAGGGAAGAAGGGCCGGCCAGGGGGCATATGCAGCTGTGATGTGGTTGTTATGTGGTCTCAGTCTGCTCTATGGGTATGGGGACTCTGGAGCTGAGCTGATATTTAGAGATGTCCTGAATGAAAGCAAGGGGGCGGGGTCTTTGTACCCCGTACCTTAAGCAGCTGTTGGATGTGGGATGCCCCTTGCGAAAGGTGTATGACATTGGCCAAGGCAGCTCTTTATACTGAGGGCAATTTCCAGAGAGCTCTTTATACTGTATCCTCTTTATACCGAGGGCTCAGCTATGAATGGGCCGTGTCTGCAGGTGCAGTCCCATAGCTGGTCAGATGCTGTCCAGCATCTGTCACTCGAACAGACAGGGGTGCCAGTCTTGGCTCTGCCACTTACTAGCTGAGAGACCTTGGGTAAGTCAACCTCCAGGAGCCTCATTTTCCCCATCTGTAAAATGGGGATGAGGCCAGGAGGGGCTTCATAGAGCTGGGATGGGGACTAAATGAGGGGCTGCCAGTGAAGTTGCAGCACAGGGCGTGCAGTGTTGTGAGCAGTTGTGGTTATGCCTGAGATAGAGCCAGACATCACACCTAACGCAAACCGTGGAAGTTGTGTGTGTGTGGTGGGGGAGCGTAGTGGCAGGAATTGGGGGTGGGAAGAACTGTGTCCGGGAAATCTTCTCAGAGCTGGGGACAATGGAATTCTGAAGGCATCGTGGTACCTGGACACGCAGGCAAATGTGTATGTGTTGGGGGTGGTTAGCCAATGGCTAGCCCCCCGGAGGAGGGCACGCAACCCACTCCAGTATTCTTGCCTGGAGAATCCCCATGGACAGAGAAGCCTGGTGGGCTACAGTCCATGGGGTTGCAAAGAGTTGGATATGACCGAGCGACTAAGCTCAGCACAGCAGCACAGCCAATGGCTAGAAGGAATACTTCCTAGCACAATGGTGAGCAAGAGGCCATGGACTGCCACGTGTCCCTGTCTTTTGGGGTCAGTGCCAGTGTCCTCCTCCCTTTGTCCCACACGCCTGCTGCACAGGAAACCGTGGTTTAGTACCTCTCTGCTTCTGAAACTGCAATTCAACCTTTTTACCTTGCTCAGCACGGTTGCTTCATCAACTAGAAGGGAAAAAACGAAAAGCCCAGAAGGAAGAATAGGAGCCCTGAGTTTCCATGGGGCGAAATATAAGCCCCAGTTAAATGCAAAGAGACCCAAAGGGCAGTGACCACAGTGACGCCAGGAACAGCCCACTGGTGTGATAATTCCCACTCCTGCTGACGGGCGGTGGTGCAGCTGGATGGGTACCATCGGGGGGCAGGCACCAAAGCGAAACCGCCTCCCTGCTTCCATCAAAAGGCTCACAGACCAACTGGACCTGGAAAATGTGCCATCAATTGCTGGCATCCTAAAGGAGACTGAGGTCAGCTCTGAGCCTATCACATGATTTTGGTCGTTCGAATTATACATTCCAGCCTCTGAGAGCTGCCCTCTCTGGATTCCCCAATCAGGGGGGTGTGCATAGAGATAATTGGAAGAAGTAATTAATCAATGAGCCAATTCATTTATTCAGCAAACACTGATTGGTCGCCCAATATTTGCCAGGCACTGCTCTAGTCATGGGGCCACAGAGGTGTCAATGTTGGATTAGAACTTTCCAAAAACTGAGTCTATGCTGAATGAGGGCTGACAGTGGTCAGAAGGAGCATGAGAGAAGCTTCTAGAAGCTGATCGGGTGATGGATACATAGGAGTGTTCAGTTTATGAAATTTCACTGAGTTGAGGATGCATTTCTCTGTATGCATGTTACACTTTTCATGCATTTGTGCTAAGTCACTTCAGTCATGTCCAACTCTGCAACCGTATGGACTATAACCCACAAGGCTCCTCTGTTCATGGGATTCTCCAGCAAGAATGCTGGAGTGCATTGTACTTTAATTTTTTTAAGTTTAAAATTTTAAATCTCTAAGTACTAAAAAGATGATTGGTACCTTTTCCCTCTTGTATTTTTTTTTAAGAACTATTTTAAAATATGTATAAGGAAGTACAACAGATCCTAATTTTTTTCCCATGATGACTAACTTTGGTCAGCTTTTGAAATATCAAATCTTGTTTTAAAAAAGCTTTTCTTTCTGTCACTCTCCCCCCACCACATGTTCTTGCGCAAAGCACGTCCTTAGTTTAATGTGAATCCAGCCCTGATGGTAAATAAAACCTGCAAGGTCTCAGTCTTGCTGAAACTGAAATTCTAATGAACAAAAGCAACCATTTCATGGGCCAAGAAATACAGAAGCATGTTCGTTACCTGCAGATAGCAATAAATGCTCTGAAGGCAATCAAACAGGGCAGTGGGGTACAGATCCAGTGGGCAGTGGGACTAGCCAGGGAAGAGGACCTGAAACGCTGATGTTGAAGTAGCGTTCTAAACGATAAGAAGACCACAAGAGATGCGTCCTAGGCAGCAGGAACATGAGGGCGAGAGACTCATGTCACTCGGCATTTTTAGAGTATGAAAAAAAAAGATGGATGTGGGGACCTTGGGGGATGAAGCCAGAGGGGCAAGCAAGAGTAAAGCAGTTGTTCTGACCCCTAGTTGTATCTTACAACCACCTGGGGAGTTTTTTTGGGGGGAGGGGGCAGCGCTGAGTCTTCATTGCTACGCCGAGACTTTCTCTAGTTATTGCCAGCAGTTGTTGCAAACTACTCTTTAGTTGAGGTGTGTGGGCTTCTGACCGCGGTGGTTTCTCTTGTTTCAGAGCATGGGTTCTAGGCAAGAGGGTCAGTAGTTGTGGCTCACTGGCTTAGTTGCTCTGCCTAATGTGGAATCTTCCCACACCGGGGATTGAACTCACGCCCCCTGCACTGACAGGTGGATTTTTAACCGCTGGACCACCAGGGAAGTCCCACCTGGGGAGATTTAAAAAAAATATACCAGAGTCTGGAATCTACCACATCCAGATGGGGGCTGGGCAGGATGTGTTCAAAATCTTCCCAGGTGACTCAGTATGCAACCTGGGCTGAGAACTACTAGTGTGTGCCCGGAAGCCCATAGGTTCTTCAGTTTTGATGGGCAGCCCAGTCACCGGAGGATCTTGTGAAAATGCATATTCTGATTCAGTAGGTTGCATTCAGCAGCTGCATTTCTAACAAGCTCCCAGAAGATGCTGATGCTCCAGGTCCAAGGACCACACTTCGAGTAGCAAGGTTTAACGGGGCTGTGATAAGAAGGCTTATTTTTAAAAGAATCTTGGGAAGCCTTTGGAGAATATTAAGCAGAAGGAGAGCTCGACCTTATGGGTGTTTTCAAAAGATTACTCAGGAGACAATGAGGAAAATGGATTAGAAGGAGAACACAGTGGAAGCCAGAAGATAAGAGATGAGGGAGTAAAAGGGAAAAGCTGAGCGACTGCTCTTGCTTTCCATGTGCCTGGGTCCTAGGGATCCCTGGCATCAGGATAACAGAAGAAAGATTCAGAATTTACAGTGTCCCGGTGTTTAATTTAGAATCCCTCTCTAAGACTTCCCTGGTGGTCCAGTGGTTTGGAGTCCATGAGCCAGTGCGAGGGACATGGGTTCCATCCCCTGTCTGGGTAGGTCCCACGTGCCATGGGGCGACTAAGCTCGTATACCTCAACTACTGAGCCTGCACCACAACTTCTGAAGCCTGCATGCCCTAGAGCCCATGCTCTGCCACAAGAGAAGCCACCACGGTGAGAAGCCCACGTGCCACCTCTAGAGAAAGCTTGCACACAGCAACGAAGACCCAGTGCAGCCAAAAATAAATAAATAAAAATTAGAATCCCTTTCTATGTCATCTCACTAGACACTCAGAACTATTCCATGAAGAATTACTCATCCAAGTAATAACTTTCAAACCCAGATCTATGCCCCAAACACAGAAATCTAGGAAGCAGAAAGGAGATGCCAATTTAGGGAAATCCAGAGGACCAGAAGAAAATACAGTTGTTCAAAAACTTAAGAAAATGATCATGAACATCGCAGCTTTTTGGTTGCCAACTAATAGTGTTCTCTTGGGTGAAAGAACATGGTCTGCATGCCAAGATGAACGAAGAAGTATGGTTTTCATTTGGAGGCTTAATCTTGCTGGATGGATAATAATTCCCTCGGCTCCATTCCCTGCCTTATGGGATGCTTTTAAATCAATCCCCCACAGCCCTGAAAGACTCATGAGTCAGAAAAGCAGAAGCAATGAAGACCATAGAGTGTGGGGGACATGCCTTTGCAGGGTGGGCAGATGTCCCCCCCGTCCCCACACATCTTGTGATTATTTTGGGTGGTGGTAGGGGAGTCACATTTCCCCCAACACCCCATGAAGTTGACCTGGCTTATTCTGCCACTAATGGTTTGCTGCGTTCCAGTGTTAATCCCTCAGCCTCCAGAGAGTCTGAATTCTAACTTGTTTGGAAACTCACTGATTGAGGAAAGAAATAAAAGTGAATGTTTTCCCACTGGCTATCTGCTGTATAACACAGGGAGCTCAGCCTGGTGCTCTGTGGCAACCTAGAGTGGTGGGAGGTGAGGGAGGGGACATATGTATACCTATGGCTGATTCATGTTGATGTATGGCAGAAACCAACACAATATTGTAAAGCAATTATTCTCCAATTGAAAAATAAATAACGTTTTAAAAAAGTGAATGAGAAAGTCTTTAGAAAGTCTCTTTCTCTTTAGAAAGTCTTTAGAAAGTCTCTTTCTCTTTGCAGAAAGAGACTCACAGAGAATGAATTTATGGTTGCCAGGAGGAAGGATGGGGGGAAAGGATACTTAGGCAGTTTGGAAAGGACATGGACACACTATTATATTTAAAATGGGTAAATGTCAAGGATTTACTGTATAGCACATGGTGCATATGTGCCTGCTAAGTTTCTTCAATCGTGTCCTACTCTTTGCGACCCTATGGGCTATAGCCCACCAGGCTCCTCTGTCCATGGTTATTCCCCAGGCAAGAATATTGGAGTGGATTTCCATTTCCTTCTCCAGGGGATCTTTCCAATCCAGGGATCAAACTTGCATCTCTTACGTCTCTTGCATTGGTAAGCAGGGGGCTTCTTTACCAGTAGGGCTTCCCTGGTGGCTCAGATAGTGAAGAAACTGGCTACAGTGTGGAAGACCCGGGTTCAATCCCTGGGTCGGGAAGATCCACTAGAGAAGGAAATGGCAACCCACTCCAGTCTTGCCTGGAGAATTCCAGGGACAGAGGACCCTGGTGGGCTATAGTCCATGAGATTGCAGAGTCAGACACGACTGAGTGACCAACAATTTCAGTTTTGGTGCCACCTAGGAAGCCTATAGCACATGGAACTCTGCTCAACGTTATGTGGCAGGCTGGATGGGAGAGAAGTTTGGAGGAAAATGGATACAAGTATATGTATGGTTGAGTCCCTTTTCTGTCCACCCGAAACTATCACAACATTGTAACTGGCTATATCCCAATACAAAATAAAAAATTTTTTTAAATGAATGCTTCTGCAAGACAAAGTAACCCAGTGTTATTTGAACACAAATTATTTGAACTTGTAACCCAGTAACCCAGTGTTATTTGAACTTGTTGTGTGTGGGATCCCTTTATAGTATAAAAAGATGGTCATGGATTCCCACGTAATTGACTTAACGGTTTTCCTATGAACAAGTGAGTGCCAATACCAAAGTCCCAAACAGGAATTCTGAAGGTCATATCTTGCCAGAGGACATATTTTGGCTGGCTCTGACAGTGTTTTGGAAAGATTGCCAATCATGACCACCATTTAAAAATTGCAGAGGTTCACACAAAAATCTAGATTTCTGGCTTCTTCAAAAGAAATCAGAGGCCCTGGTGACACTGGGCCCACATTTCTATAACTAGGCCCTGAGTTTCCCAGTTTGCCAGCAGTCTTTCCCTCATGTGTAACCCACCTGGTTCTGGAGGTACCTGAGTTTTGTGACCCTTTATACAGATTCCATAGTCCATTGTTTACCCCATGAGGTCTCAGGTCCACAAGTTGGGAATAAAAGACCTACTCTTTATCTGGACTTAAAAGCAGTTTGGAAGCCACTCAGATCAAAAGATCTTAGTCATGGCTCAAAAAAGTACTCAACAAAGCAAGAAATAACCACAGATTTCCACCTGGAGCGCTTCTCTGATGTTAGTGGTCTCTGATTCTCAAAGTGGGGGAGTTGTGCACACAAGTACTTTCAGATTTTGATCTCTTCAAGCAAAAAGGGACTTCATATCTCTCATATAGCATGAGAAATGTTAGCTTAGAATGTGTCATTCTAGGCGGTGTGTGTGATCAATTTTATTCAAACCTGATTGTCAGCAAAGAGGTTCAGGGCATAGTTCTCTAACTCCTGTCCTCCCCTCAAAAGAAGTTCATGGAAGGCAATATGGCAGTATAAGTCAAAAGCCTTTAAAATATAGCTATCTTCCAAACAAAAACACTAATTTGAAAAGCTATACGGACACAAATGTTCACTGCAACATTATTTAAAATAGTCCAGATATAGAAGCAACCTAATTGTGCATCTATGGATGAAAGAATAAAGACGATACGTTTTATATATATATATATATACATACACACACATATATATATAAAACGGAGTACTGCTGCTGCTGCTAAGTTGCTTCAGTCGTGTCCAACTCTTAGCGACCCCATGGACTGCAGCCCACCAGGCTCTGCCATCCCTGGGATTCTCCAGGCAAGAACACTGGAGTGGGTTGCCATTTCCTTCTCCAATGCATGAAAGTGAAAAGTGAAAGTGAAGTCGCTCAGTTGTGTCCGACTCTTAGCGACCCCATGGACTGCAGCCTACCAGGCTCCTCCGTCCATGGGATTTTCCAGGCAAGACTACTGGAGTGGGGTGCCATTGCCTTCTCCGAAATGGAGTACTACTCAGACATAAAGAAAATGAAATCTTGCCATTTGTACAACATGGATGGATCTAGAGAGTATTATGTTAAGTGAAATGAGTCAGACAGAGAAAGAAAAACCATATGATTACTTAAAGGTGTAATCTAAACAAACTTAACAATTAAAACAAAATCAAAACAGACTTATAGATACAGGGAACAAATGTGCATTTGCCAGAGAGGAAGGGGTGTTGGGGGGCAAAATAGGTGAAAGGGATACAAACCAGTTGTTATAAAAGAAGCTACAGGGATTTAATATGTTGCCTAAAGAATATGGTGGTGAATAATACTGTCATAATTTTGTAGGAGGACAGATGATGACCAGACATATTACGGTGATTATTTCACAGTGTATGCAAATGTAAAATCACTATGCAGTACACGTGAAACTAACATCATACTGTATGTCAATTATATTTCAATTAAAATATATATATAGCTAATGGCAAAGAAGAAAGCTAAAGCAAACCATGTCATACTGGACTAGAACTGGAGACATGAATATGAACTCATGTTTAGCTTAAAATAGATACAGGTGGATAAATACAGAAATGATGATAGACATGTCCATACACATGGCTCAATGCACACATACGTTTCCGAGCTCCGTCTGCCAGGAGGGCCTGGAGTAAACAGCAAAGTGCATAACCAGCACCCAGTCTTGGTTTCTAATCCCGTTCTCCTGTAAAAGGAACCAAGAATTCTTGGGAAAACGACTTCTTCTGGGCAGAGAATGTACAAGATGAGCCCAGAACATCCTGGAGTCCAGAAAAATAAGGAGGCTGTCAGACACAAACCGATGGGAGAATGTCAAAAGGACAAAGGAGCCAAGTGAAAGAGCTCCCAATGGCTAGAGCTGGGACAATTGAAGGAGCAAAATAAATAATGGAGTAATGAATTATAATCCACAGTATAAAATGCACGTCTGTGAATTCATATTGATATAAATGAATGAATGAATGAATAAGGAAGCATGGACAATTCTCTCGTACAGAAGGATTCTAAATAATTGATGTAGATACTGCCGCCTCCAGGAAGGGGAGCATGACTCTCCACTCATTAAGTGTGGGAATCAGAGTAATTGTCTGCAGAGTAACTTCCTTCCAAATAACACAGTACAGGAAGTGGGGGGAGTAACTCTACAGCAGAGAAACCTGATAAACACAACCTCAGTCTGGTGATCAAGGTCAACACCAATCGTGATGTCATGTGGACAGCACGTACCCTTGATATGATGTGATGAGAATGGCACTTTTTGTGGGTTTTGCTCTCAAAACCCCATAGTCTCTGATGTGATCATGAGAAAAACATCACACAAAGTCAAACTGAGGGACATGCTACAGAATACCTAGTCAGTACTCCACAAAACTATGAAGGTCATCAAAAACAAGGAAAAACTGTCACAGCCTAGAGGAGCCTAAAGAGATGTGATGACTAAACGTAATATGACATCCTGGATGGAATCCAGGAACAGAAAAAAGGACATTAGGCAAAAGCTAAGGAAATCAGAATAAAGCATGTGACTTAATAGGGCTTCCCTGGTGGCTCAGATGGTAAAGCGTCTGCCTGCAATGCGGGAGACCCGGCTTCGATCCCTGGGTCAGGATGATATCTGGAGAAGGAAATGGCAACCCACTCCAGTACTCTTGCCTGGAAAATTCCGTGGACGGAGGAGCCTGGTAAGCTACAGTCCACGGGGGTCGCAAAGAGTCAGACACGACTGAGCTAATTCACTTTCACTTTGGTTAATAATGTACCAATACTGGTTTATGTTAGGTGTTGGATGCTCAGTCATGTCCAACTCTTTGTGATCCTGTGGACGGGATCGCCAGACTCCTCTGTCCATGGAATTCTCCAGGCAAGAATACTGGAGTGGGTAGCCATTCCCTTTTGCAAGGAATCTTCCCCACCCAGGAATTGAACCCCGGTCTCCTGCATTGCAGGTAGATTCTTTACCATATGAGCCACCAGGGAAGCCCGATATTGGTTTATAGTTGGAACAAATACATCACAGTCTGAGAACTTTACAGGGGAAAATGAATGTGGGAACTATTTCTAGTGTCTTTGCAGCTTTGCTGCAAATCTAAACTATCCTAAGTAAAAAGTATATTTTAAAATACGTACATCTTTTGATCCAGTGATTTTCAGTTTTAGAAATTCTCCATAAGGAATTATCATGAGTGCGTGCAGGAATTTATTTATTGCAATATATGCGTGTCTATTGCTTTTAACTGGAAACAAACTAAATACCCAACCCAAAGAGATTAAATTAGTTATGGCACAGCATACAATGAAATATTATCCAGTCATTAGATGATAAGGGAAAACATTTGTCGATATAGAAAAGATGATCATGATGCTTTAGTAAGGGAAACAGGACACTATAAAAAGTGTATGGTGGGCTTCCCTGATGGCTGAGATGGTAAAGAATCTGCCTGCAATGCAGGAGATCCAGGTTTGACCCCTGGGTCAGGAAGATCCCCTGGAGAAGGGAATAGCTACCCACTCCAGTGTTCTGGCCTGGAGAATTCCATGAACAGAGGAGCCTGGTGGGCTACAGTTCATGAGTTAGCACACAGTTGGACACAACTGAGCGACTAACACACACACACACACACACAATGTGTGGTATAATTCCATTTGAGTTAAAAGTAAGGGATAACTAGAAAATATAGAAAACCTAAACATATACATTCAATAAGGGTTATATCTCCGGGTTATATCTGGGATGAGAGAATATAAGGATAACTAATGTTACTTTCAAGCTAACTTTTATTATCTAAGTTTTTTATAGTGAATAGTGCAATGCTTCTACAGTAAAAGAGCCATTATACATAATAAAGTGAAAAAATGTTAGTTGCTCAGTCATGTCCGATTCTCTGTACCCCATGGACTGTGTAGCCCACTAGGTTCCTCTGTCCATGGAGTTCTTCAGGCAAGATACTGATGTGGATAGCCATTTCCGTCTCCAGGAGATCTTCCCGAGTCAGGGATCTAACACAGGTCTCCTACATTGCAGGTAGATTCTTTATCGTTTGAGCCACCAGGGAAGCCCCTATCACACAGTAGTAGTTAAGCAGGGGTAATGATTTGATACCTTTACTTAAGAGGGAGGGAGGGAGGGAGAGAGGAGACGGCAGGAGAGGTTATGGGGGGATCTGTAGGCCTCGAAACATCCACCAGGATGAACACTCGTCCTCAACAAACCCAGCCTCCCTTTGCATAGAATGGCTGAGGAGTGTCTTCAGAGATAACAGCAGTATCACCACAGCCCCCTGAGCTTCTCTTCTGCAGCTCTTATCTCAAAAGTAATTGATTAATTTTTTGTGCACAGCTGGGTGTCTGGTGAGGAAGCGGTTTAATTTTGTTTTCTGCAAGAGAAACTGTAGTTCCGGAAGAGCTGCACGTTCAGAGGACAAATTCACAGAAGGAGACCAAGACGTGAAGTTGTGGAACGCTGTTTAGTGTAAACTGGCCCAGCTGACGTGCAGGAGGGCAAGCAGACTCCTAGATGGAAGTGACCCCAGAGCGGGGCAGGAGCGGGGCGGGATGGGAGAAGACAGGACCAGGACTGAGGACATTAAGTCAGGAACTGGTGGACACTGGAAGCACCCCTGACCTTGTCATCCTGAGGGCAGACTTGAACTTGAATCTATATGCCCTATTTTGGTATATGATGGAAAAGTCTCCTCCTTAGCTCCTCCAGGAGAGGTTAGCAGTTAGAGGCAATGGCTCTGGTTCAGATCCTGGCTCTGTCACATAGAGCTGTGACTTAGGAGGGTCACTCCTAGCCTTGATTTCCTCACCTGTAAAATGGGGATAATCCTAATCCTGCCCTCACAGAGTTGTTTTCAATTCGAGATTGAAAGAGTTACTGTATGAAATATGCTCAGGATAATACCCAGTTTATCAATTGATAAATCAGTCAGTAGAAATCAGCTGTTTTATTATTCACACCTTAAAGGATCAAAGAAGCCTTGGTAGAAATCCCACCCTCTCTGGGGACTGAGATCTAGCTGTCATTGGTACCAGGAGTAGCAAGCTGAGAATCTACTGGGTATTTCCCCTCCCAGCAGCAGGCTGGGGGACTTGGCTGTATGGAGGCCCATTTTGAAGCTGGCATCTCAGGGGGCAACTGTGACATACCCTACTCCAGGGAGCACATCTGGGCTGGAGTTCAGGCTGCAAGTCTGGAGGAAGCCGAGTGACCGTTCAGACCCCAGGAAGCAATCTGGAGACTTAAGAGACTTAAGGAAAAAATTTGTACTTCCAGCTAACCTGGCAGGTGGAGGGCTAGGATGTGGCCTCTGGAGGGTGCTCTGGAGAAACCATTCCTCAGCTCAGGGCACACCTGCCTTCGCCCACCTGTATGTAAGAGCAGGTACCCCCTAGCACCACCCTATCTGCAACTACTGGCATCTAGAGAACACTCAGCCTCCATGATTTGAATAAATAAAGAAGTGCAATATATTCTCCCAAATCTTTTAATACCTAGCATCTCATTTAATTCTCATAACAACCCAAGGAAATACACAGAGCAAGAATCATTTATCTAATTTTGCCAGATAAGCTGGGCTTCCCAGGTGGCTCACTGGGTAAAGAATCTGTCTGCCATGCAGGAGTCGCGGGTTCAGTCCCTGGGTTGGGAAGATCCCCTAGGGCAGGGCATGACAACCCACTCCGTATTCTTGCCTAGAGAATCCCATGGACAGAGCGGCCTGGTGGGTTGCAAAGAGACAGACACGACTGAAGCAACTGAGCACACGTCAGCGAAGCCAGCACAGGACTCATAACCGGCAAGATCCCCAGATATCGACCCCATATTGTACTTTCTACTAGAGCATGCTGTTTCTAAAACATCTTTTCATTTGTTTGTTTTGCCAGGAGTTAAGAACAATATGGTTTCATCACTATCATCTGCCTAGACTTTTAGGGGAGTGTATAAAGTCAGTTGACCTCTTTGCCAAGCATCCCCTGGCTATAAAGACAATTATCTCCTCCAGTGCCCTGGAACCTGGACCTTCTGCCTGTCAAAGCAGAAGGACTTCTCCTGCAGCCTGTGGGCAGCATTAATGAACAGAGACTGGGCACCCTGGGGCTTTGGCATAGGCTGTTCTGCTGCCAGTAGGGATGCTGTTATGTCCCTTCACACTGAATAACTCAGGGGATTTCTCGTACCCAAGCCAAGAGGATGTGGGACCAGCTGCCTGGGGGGGAGATATTCTGGTGTCTTCTTCCGATGTCCTCTCTAAGTTAAGAGTTTGCAGATAAGCAAAAGGAAGCAATTTTACTACCCAGATTTGCCTTCTTGTTCCTGCACCTACAATCAGGTGCACAAACACGAAGTTTGTGGCACAAATATATCTTTTCAGAAGCAGCAAATTTTCTCAGAAGGGAGATAAGGCAAAAGCAGTTTTCTATGAGAACACATTCCTGCAGTGGAAGAAGAGGCTGTAGATCAGATGGATGGGGATAAGAGGCAGAAGGATTGGAAAGCTCTTGATTCACGGGTTTGATTTTTTTTTTCTCCCCTCTACCCATAATGTTTCCAGTATGAATCCCAGAACCAGATGCAGGGTATAGGAGTGAGAGAGGACTTCCCCTCTCTAGATCTCCCTTGGCATTTTCAGCGACACTCAAAAACATCTGTTGGATGATCCTGGGCAGATAGTTGGGCCGGTCTGATCCTCAGTTTTCTCAAGCAAAGCTGAAACGGACCCAGATTGGAGGAGCCAGCAAATCTCAGCTGCAGAATATTTCCCTGTCAATTGCAGAAGGCATCCCAAGAATCTTATTACCAATTACAGTGTACGTTCTGAAATATGCATGGGATGTACATTTTATTTTTATAAATCAGGGTAGGTTCTATTCTCACTCAGTGGCTTCCTGATAAGCTTTGTTGAGTGGAATGGGGAAAACAAGTGCAGTGAAAAACCGTACTGTTATCCATTTTACAGGTGAGGAAACTGAGGACTCTGAGAGTTAAAAGTAACATGTGCAGATCCACAGCTGCCAGGGATGGAGGCAATATATGACTGCCAGTGATGTGGTTCCAAAGATCACACTCTTAGCTGGCTGTCAAGTGGAGTGACAAGGACAAAGAGAACCAGAGGCTGAAGGTCACAGTTGGAGGCCTCTTGAGGTCGCCTAGTCTAATCCTCTTATTGTGTAGAGAAGGAAACAGGGGCCCCACAGGGAATGGTTTATTCCACAGCTCAGAGCTAAGGGGCAGAGCTGAGACTAGAGCTAAGATTCTGGCTTTTCCAACAGAAAAGACTTCAATATTTTCCTGACAGCTCTGGGATCTTTAAATCCAGAGGACAAGGAAGGACTTCTTTTTTTGTTGTTGTTTGCCCTTCTTTTTTAAAGAATTTATTTATTTTTAATTGAAGGATAATCACTTTACAATGCTGTGTTGGTTTCTGCCACACATTAGTATGAATCTGCCATCAGTACACACATGTCCCCTCCCTCTTGAACCTCCTTCCCACCTCCCACCCCATCGCGCCCCTCTAGGTTGTCACAGAGCACCAGGATGAACTCCCTGCGCTATGCATCAACTAAGGAAGGACTTCTTGACTTGGGATGAGAACCAGGGTGGCCAAGATCTGAAAGGTCAGGTCTACACAAGCAATCATCCACACATTTCCAAGAGCCGGATGTTTGACACAGGATGGACTTGACATCCAAATGACTGAACAGATGCTTTACTCTCTCTCTGCTGACTTTCAGGTCTTCTAATCAAACACCCTGGCTTGGTTACCTCTCTAACACACTGGGGTGACATCCTCTCTGTCTTTCCTTGTTCTCCACCCAGTCCCAGCAGGTGAGGCTCTCTTCCCAAATCCATTTCATCGTTCAGGATTATTGTCTGGTTCATTCTGGCTTAGATGGTACCCAAATTTCTTAGGACTGACTCAAAGGAAAAAGCGTTTTGTTAAAATAGATGCATTGCTTTTAAACAATTTGTCCTCCTACTCAGTTTTTCTTTTTGGAAGACAGAAACTGAATATAGATTTGTGGGAGAGAGATAGAGGGAACAGGAGAAGAGGGGTAGAGAGGAAGGGGAGAGGAGAGAGGCTGGGGAGGGTTGGGCAGCGGAGGGAAGGGGAGGCAGGCCAGGACCCGGGGATGTGAGTTTCAGGGAGTGTACCAGGAAGTGAGCCAGGACCCTTTCCCACTTCTGATTGTGTACAAGCTACCACCCCAAACCAGGCCTCCTTGATGTCAAAAAGGAATCCACTCCCTGGAGATCCACTGCCCCAAACGCCTAGTTTCATTGGACAAAAGCAAGGAGCCCCCTCTCTGGTCCCCGACGCGGGGTGGGAAGCCAGTGGCCCGAACCCGGGAGAAATGGGCACACAGCCCCCTAGACGGGCATTCCTGCTGACTCTGTTTCCCCATTCATGCATGACTCCCTGTGAGGAGCGATTGAAAACCTCAGCCGTTTGGCACCGCGGGAGGGCAGTTCACGCATATTCAAATCCCTCCCTTCCAGCGCTAAACTTAGCTGCCACCTTGCTCAGCCTGAATGCTTTCCACCTCCGCGCCCCGATTATCCGCTCCACCTGTGCCCGGGAGCCGGGCTCGTCTGTCGCCCCCAGGTCCTTACCTCATCAGTAAGCACCCCTCATTTACCCAAGTCTCCCTCCCCACGGCTCACCTGGAGTTCCAGTCTGCCTCCCTTGACGAAGTACAACCCCTTTAACCCTTTCCGCCACCACCATAGCGTCTTCGGGTTCTCACCTTCTGTACTCTCCGTGATAAGAACAGCTAACACTTAGCCTGACCCTACTGTGCCCCTTGTTCAACGGCATCTTTCGGATTGCTTAATCCTATCACAGTCATATGAGGTTGAAGCTGTTATCATCTGTCCCCTTTTGTTTAAGAAATGAGAAAACTGAGACCCAGAGGGGTTAGGTAACTTGGTCCAGGTCACACAGCCAGTAAGTAGCAGAAGCAGATCTTGAACCCTGAACAGGGTGGCTCCCAAACCTATGCTCCTAACCATGAAGCCATAATACCTCAGCCCTGCCCTGCTGGCTTTCACCAACACAACCCATTCTAAGGAGGACACCGAAATGGCCATTTATTCAGGTCCAGGCCCTTCAAGGGCACTTCGTCCTCTCCGAAAGGATCCTTCTACCCCTCGCTTGATTTAAGCTACATGGTTTGTCCTCAGTTGACAAGATAAAATATTTGAATGGTTGCCCGAAAAATGCGGACTGTAAGTGTGTCATCACACAGAGGAGATACCCCGCCAGGCCGGAGGGATATGCAGACCCCCCACCTATCAGGCATTCTGGGTGTCCCTCTGGATGAAGCCAGACCAGCGCAGATGAACCATTGCTGGCAACATCAGCAACAAACAACGTCAGGGCCACCGAGTGCTACCTACATGCCCAAACGATGCCAAATATCTTATCAATCATTATCTCATTTAATTTCTATAACATCCCTATAAGAAAAGCATTAATAGTAGTATTTTGCCCTTTTACAGACATAGAACCCAAATATCAGGAAAGTGAAGCGAGGGATCAGAGATCTCACCGCCAGTAGCAGTAGAGCTCGACCTTGAACCTGTACTTCTGTTTTTGCTCCTCAGGGGTTTGCACGGTGGCTTTGGGGACTTTGCCATCGTCCCCACGATGAGGATATCATGTTTTATTATGTGAAACAGCATCCTTTTAGGAAGGGAAACAGTACTTTCTGAGCTTGGTATCAAAGAGAGTGGCAGGTATCTATATATTCTGAAATTTATTTATTTTGACAATGATTTATTGGACTCTTTGCTAAGTGGCTGGCCCTGTAATAAATGTTTTTCATCTATGATTCCAAGTTACACTTGAAATAACCCCATGGCCACACACAGTATCCCATGACAGGTGAAGGAACTCCAAGAGGTTAAGTAATTTGCAAAGGGACAAGCCTTGAAGCACGTCTGGGACCCCAGGTGGGCCTGATCAAAGGTTTGCTTAGCCCTCAGGTTTACCTGCATTCGAGTGCTGCAGCCATGCATCTGACCAAACTTCCCCTTGTTGAGGCTTCCCTGGTGGCTCAGAGGTTAAACCGTCTGCCCGCAATGCGGGAGACCTGGGTTTGATCCCTGGGTGGGGAAGATCCCCTGGAGAAGGAAATGGCACCCAACTCCAGTATTCTTGCCTGGAGAATCCCATGGATGGAGGAGCCTGGTGGGGCTACAGTCCACAGGGTCGCAAAAAGTCGGACATGACTGAGCGACTTCACTTTCCCTTTTCTTTTCTTTCCCCTTGTTCAAGGAAGCCTGGTTTATGGGCAGCCTTAGGAACCACTTTTCCAAGAACATATTTCATTATGAGATGCATTTACTCTCACTCTTGGCGTGGTCCTGTCCCGTTTTTCTTAATCCAGTATTGAACCTATCTTTTCTTATGTTATGTACCTAGAAACTGCCTTATATTCTTTCTGGAAGAAGATGATTGTGCTGTGCCGTGCTTAGTTGATCAGTCGTGTCCAACTCTTTGCGACCCCATGGACTGTAGCCTGCCAGGCTCCTCTGTCCATGGGGATTGTCCAGGCAAGAATACTGAAGTAGGTTGTCATGCTCTCCTCCAGGGGATCTTCCCAACCCAGGGACTGAAACCAGGTCTCCTGCCATTGCAGGCGGATTCTTTCCCAGCTGAGCTACCGGGGAAGCCCAAGAAGATGATTATAAATCAACAAATATATTAAATATTAATTTTGAATCCCCATAGAGCTTTTGTCACATAGTAGGTCTTGATTATACCTATGATGATTTTTGTCCTAACCTCACCCCTGACTGGCTAGAATCTAAGGTTCTCTAACCCCTCAGCCCTGGGCTTCCCACCATTTTTAGCCACAATCCCACATCTTTTTTTGTGGTTGCATTGTCTCTGCTAATAAATAATAGCCAGCATTATTAAATGTTTCCCATGTACTTGGTACTGCTCTAATGCACTTTCAAGACATAACTCACTTAGAGTTATGTCATGAGATAGATATTGTTCCCATTTTACAGATGAGGAAACCAAGGCACAGAAGAATCAAGTAACTTGAATAAGGTCCCAGAATTTGTAGGTCATGGAATCAGTACTGCAAACCCAAGTGGTCTGACTTCACAACCCGAATCCTTAGCCAGATGCTGTGCTCCCAGCCACTCTGAGGGCAGTGGGACAGCCTTGGTGGGCTGAGTGGACAGAGCCCCAGAAGATGAGGTCTGCAGGAAGCTGGAAGGGAGGCAAGGAAAGGGCCCCCTGAGAGTGGGTGGCCACCCATTGTGTTGATGGCTCAGGCCCACAGGCTTCATCAAATCCCTCTGAGATGCAAGGCTCCCACTCTTGTCAAATTGAACGGGCTTTGCAGATTCAGTTTCAATCCTGCCAACTTGAAAGTTTTAGCATTTCAGCTGTTTCAGAATTATAAAAGCCTACAAATGCTAAGGTGCTTTTTTTAGAGTTTTAAAAAAATGTGTCTTTTCCCCACCATCACATAACAATCTGAAGGTTTTTTTTTTTTTTTTTCAGATTCTTGCCAAATGTGTATTTTTAAAGATTGCATTTGGCCAAAGACCAGAAGTGGAGACTCTGGGAGGAACGTTGAGGAAGTTCTAAGACACGTTCAGAGGGGAAGCTCTTTCCTTGCTGCATAACCCAAGGTCTGCTGGGGTGATGCTGTTTATTTCAGCTTTCTCACTCCCTTGAGTGACAGAGTGCATCCCTGGGACACTGACACTTCAGTGAGTTGGGTGACCCAGAGGACATTTGGATAGCAACCATGGCCAGGGAAGACCACCATGGCTGTGTGAAAAGCTTCCGGTTCTGCAACTGTCACCAGGAGCCAGATGGCCCTCAGTGGACAGTTACCACACCCACTGGACCAGGTGCCAGCTCAGTCTTCACTAATTAAGTGTCGTGTGCATGTATGTGTGTGTGTGTGTTTATGTGTCAAAGACTCTCCCCCGGTGTGAATCAGCTCAATCATCGTTTTGCAGTGTTTCAGCTTCAGATTGCAAACATCTACCAACAAATAGGAGCCTTGCTTTCTAACGAGCTGGAGATGTGTGGAAAATAGAATCACTCATGGTAGTAGGGAGCCACAGATGTTCCAGGGAGGCAGCAGGCTGTGCCAAGCACAGACGGTACGTGTGCCCACGAGACAGGATGCAGAATCTTGCCATGCAAGTGATGCCCACACACCTCAAAAGATGAAGGGATGAAGATGGGTGGGATGCAATCTGGTTCCTTCTTCCAAAGGCCTGGCCTTCTAAACAGCTGCATGACATGACATTTAGATATGGTCCAAGAAGCTGAATGTTTAAATTTGAATAACTGCCACCAAGGTCTTCACTACCAAAGGAAGGGCAAGGTAAGCTTCTAAGGAATCTGAAAGACCTCAGTTCAAATCCCAGCTCCTACACTTACTGAGTGCTCTTGAAAAGTCATTTAACCTTTCAGGGCCTCAGTTTTCTCATCTGTAAAAGGGGTTAATAATAGGGTTCATGTGTTGGGTTTTTGTTAGGACTGAATGAGAGTGCAAACAAAGTTCTTGATGTAGTA
The DNA here is from genome assembly GCF_002263795.3 of Bos taurus. Classification (NCBI taxonomy): domain Eukaryota; kingdom Metazoa; phylum Chordata; class Mammalia; order Artiodactyla; family Bovidae; genus Bos; species Bos taurus. The sequence goes on along the minus strand of NC_037352.1, from coordinate 21,950,392 downwards.
CTGACTCATAGCCAATGCTTGATAAACAGTAGTTATCACAACCATCACTATCATTTCTACTCTGCAGTTCTAGGAAGATGATCTTGACTCTGCTGAGTGTCATTTTTCTCCTCTGTATGATGGAAATAATGATGCCTAGGTCACAGAGTTGAGTCAATGTTTATTAAGTTCCAAGACAGTACTCAATACATAGGCTCTCAAAGCTGGATTCATTTCCCTTCTCCCCTGACTAGCCTTGAGTCTTACTAAAAAACATCATCAAATCTAATTGCTGAGAATCAATATTGGCCCAGCATGATGCAGGTTCCCTCAGGACCTGTAAACTGGGAGGCATGGGCATTGACTGGTCCCCAAGGAGATGATGCTCTAATAGGTAAGACAAGACACTGAGTGGGATGGTTATGCTGCCAGGGAGACCAGGAGGCTTGGAGAGTCTCATGAAACTTGCTCAAGGATGGATAGCAGGTTGGTTTCCAACCCAGGTCATTCCGACTCCAGAGTCTATACTTTTGACCATGATTGTGTGTTGGCTATCACGAGAGAATGGAGACAGGTAAAAAGTTCCCAGTTTCTCTTAGTTGCTTCAGTTCTCTGTTTTGAGAAAGAAAAAGAAAGAGAGTAGGGAGAGGAAAAGAGGAGAGAGGGAAGAGGAGGAGAAAGCTGGCTTTGGAGTTGTGTGCAGGGCAAACAAACATGTCCACCTAGCATCCTGGGAGCTCACTTCTCACTCAGCTCCCCTTGAATGAGGAAGTCCTACGTGGAGGTCAATCAAGCTCGAGGCTGTGTTCCTCCTTCCCAGCAGGAGGCACAGCTTAGCCTGTTCAAAGTGAACATCAAAGGTCACATCATTTTGGGGCTCAAGTAAAACAGTGTCAGCAAAGGCATCCTTGGAAGAAATCCCATATGGTGGTTGAGAGCACAGGTCCTGGAGCCACACAGAATTGGAGCCAGATCTCAGCTACACCACCTACTAGATGGGTGACCTTGAGTAAGTGACTTCAACTTGCTAGGCCTGTGTCTGTTTCTGGAAAGTTAGGATGGTAATAAACAGTATCTGTTTTCTATGGCAGCGAGAGTGAAATGAAAGATGCACACTTAAGGTGCTGGCTGATTACATGGGAAGGGCTCAGTAAATGGCTTTGCTGTTGTTTTTACTGTTCTCAATGACTTTCCTGGTGGCTCAGATGGTAAAGAATCTGCCTGCAATGCAGGAGACCATGGTTCGACCCCTGGGTCAGGAAGATCCCCTGGAGAAGGAATTGGCAACTCACTCCAGTATTCTTGCCTGGAGAATCCCATGGACAGAGGAGCCTGGCAGGCTACAGTCCATGGGGCCACAAAGAGCTGGACACGACTGAGTGACTAACAACAACAACAATTACTGTTCTCAGAGCAGTGCCCCCTGGATTTTGTGCATCCAACAGACCCATTGTAGAGAGCTTCCTTTCAAACAAATGTCTTGAATTTGTGTGGGCAGGCAGCATTTTAGTTTAATAATTATAGTATTTGCCTGGTAACCATCCCCTACTTGCTAAAATCTTTCAAGATTTTCAAGTCTGTCAATACCTTTTAGGATGATAAGCCCATGCCTGTATCTGGCAATCTCACTTTTGGTAATCTAGCCTATAAAAATAAAAGCACGAGTATGTAGTGACATATTTGTAAGAATGACTAGAAACAAGACGAAACTGGAAGCAAGGTGAATGCTCACCCATGGGGAAATGGTTGAATACACTGAAGTGATTCCATTCTATGGAATATGATATAGCTATTAAAAGGATTGAGTTAGATATGTGTCTATTGCCCTGGAAAGAAACCCATGATGTATTCAAGGAGAAAAGCAAGTAGCAGCTAATATCTCATTCAATTTTAAAAATAAAAAAAAAATCCCCCCCACCCCACTTGTGCATGTATGTGTGTGTTTTGAGGGTGAAGAAGATGTTGAGGAAACATATCTAGCTGTTAACATGGATTGCTTTGGAGTAGGGTAATGTGGAAATAGAGTTGGAATTGAGCAGGGTATATTATTACTACCTTTTCTATGTTTTCATAGTTTCACTGATTACAGGAAATATGATACTTCTGTAGTTTTTGAAGGGGAAACTTAATGTTTGCCTACATAAGAAAAAAAAGAAACTTAACGTTTGCCTACATAAGAAAAGCTTGCTTGTGAGGCAAGCTTGTGTGATCACATAATTTAAGAAAGGATTTTCTTCACAACCTAAGTGTCCGAAGAAAGGGGCTGCATCTTTTCAGCTTTGTGTGTCTAAGACCAGCAAGGTGCCTTTCTTACCCAGAGGAAATACTCAATGAGTGTATAATATAAGTGAATAACACTTAACTCAGCCAGCGTTAGGGGCTCTGGCTTTTCAGTGAACTCACTGAACTTGAAGTGAGTTTATATTCAGATGAATCTTCTGATAATGATTATGCTTAACTAATTCTTTACCACTGAGCTACATTCTTGAACTTTCCCTTTTCAGTGGTTTTATCAATGACTCTGTGAGAATCAGAGTGGCAAGCTAGTAAATCACATTGGCAGATGACACTTAGCTGGGAACTCTAGTGCCTTTGCTGGATGAGTTGGGATCCCCAAAAGGACTTCTTCCCATTAAAACCTGCCAACCTGAACAAGATGAAACTTTAAATCTGGGTTAAAAAGTCCCAAGAGAAAAAACATGTTGCTCAAAATGCATTTGGCTAGCTGCCTTCAAACAGTTTTTCCCAGCTTCTTAAAAAATACATAAAAACCCAGAAAGAGATGAAACCTCAAAGCTGAAAAATTGAAGGCTGAAAGACAACTCAATGGCACAGTGTTGGAAAAAACAGAACCAACTGTACGCGCAGTTGGAGACAAAATGATAAACTAGAGAGGAGAAAAGATAGACTTGGAAAAACACAAGCTTTAAGCAATTACAGTGTTCAACTCTATACCAAAACATTTGCATGTTTCTATGAAGTGAATGATTTTCTAGGAAACAGAAATGACTCCAAAAAAAGGCCTGATACAAGCAAGTAACACATGAAAGATTTTGTCAAAGAACTACTTTCAAAAAGGCCCCAGGCCCAGAGGGTTTTACATGAAAATCTCCATGTTATTGAATCTATTTCAGAGCATAGCAAATCATTTTATCAAGCTATCACAACTTTGATATCTAAACACAGATAGCACACAAAAAGCAGACTACAGATAAATTTTACTGATCAATATAGAGCAGGGGTCTAAATTATTTATTAGCAGATTTATTTCAGCATAATATGTCAAAAGCAAAATAAAACCCAAAAGGATTTATTACAAAAGGCATTAACGAGGTGGGAGGTGGGAGGGAGGTTCAAGAGAAAGGGGACATATGTGTACTTACGGGCTGATTTATGTTGATATATAGAAACCAACACAGTATTGTAAAGCAATTTTCCTCCAGTTAAAAAAGAAATAAATTTAAATTTAAAAACATATTATTAGCAAGTCAAGGGAGAAAAAGCTTGCAATCTCAGTAGATATCAAAAAATGTAAACCTCCAAAGAACAATGTAAACCTCCATTACCTGTTTAAGATTCTTAGTTAGCTAGACATTGATAGAAGCCTCCCTAGCATGATAAAGAAAACCTTTCTAAACCAATAGCAAAAAACCATGCCTCTTGGTGAAACAGTGAAAAGCAGGTTAGGGGAGAAGAAATCACCCTAGGAGCTTGCTAAAATGCAGATTAGCAAGTTTGCATAAACTTGGGGATTTATACCTAGATAAATCACTTTGAGAACTACAGTCCAAAGGCATTTATAGTGAGGGGCAAGGCACTTTAAGCACTACCATTTCTGGCCTTCATCCTCTGGGGCTCAGTCAAAGGGAAGCGAGCAGGAAGAAACTAAGTTTTATCTATTATTTGCAGATGTCATGATTGTTTACCTGGAAAACCAAGTGAAATTAACTACAGTGCAACTGGCAACAATAAGAAAATTCAAGCAGCTTATAATTGCAAATCAATACCTTCCTCACATACAGACTATTTAGAAAATATCCTGGAAAAGGTACCCGTTAACATTAGCAACCAAGAACATAAAAGCTACCTGAAAATAATATATACCCAATCAATGCACAAGCTTAAATGAGGAAACTGGCACAACTTCTCTAAAAGACCTTACAGGAAATGCTAACACATGGGAAATTTATTACCTTTTTGTTGAGGAAGATTTAGTGTTCTGAAGATGTCGATTGTGCCCAAATAACTCTGTTAATTAAAATTTTCTCAATATTCCATATCTCTGGCAACTTGACAGAATGGTCAGAAAATTCACTGGGAAAAATCAGAAGAACTGAAAACGTACTGGAAAAGAAGCAGAGAAGGACTTTGCAGGTGGTCCAGTGGCTAAGACTCCCAATTCAGGGTGCCAGGGTTCGATTCCTGGTCAAGGAACTAGATCCCACATGCTGCAACTGAGTTCACATGCTGCAGCTAGAGATCCTGTATACCGCAACTAAAAAAGATCCCCAGTGCTGCAACTAAGACCCAGCCTGCACCTAAATAGATATTTTTTAAAAAGTAATCAAACCACTCTTAGGGAAAAAAAGCAGCAGCATAGTAAGGAAGTACATGCCCTTCTGGTAATAAGAATCTTAAAAACCTGTGGTATTAAGTCAAACAAAAGTATGATAGAACCTCAGAAATAGAAGTATCAAAGTAAAGACTATAAAGTCCAGAAGCAGATACAGATTTGTTTGTGTGTGTGTGTGTGTGTATGTGAACTGAATCAAAGAAAAAGGCCATAATTCAGTGTGGATGAACTGTTTTATAAATAGCTTAATTTGCAGTTTAAATATCGAGGGAAGCTTTGTGTCCAAGTTCTTGAGATTCTCTTATCTGCCAACAACAAAGCCAGAAAGAAATTAACATGATGGTAGCTTCCAGGAATCAAGGGTTCAGGACCAGCCTGCAATGAGTCCAGTAAAGTCTGCAGGCTTTTAAAATATGCACTAAACTGTCAGGGTATGTAATTGCAGGGTTAGAAAGGATGGCTGTGGGAACTTCCCTGGTGATTCAATGGCTAAGACTATATGATCCCAGTGCAGGGGGCCCAGGGTCGATCCTGGGTCAGGGAACTGGATCCCACATGCTTCTATTAAGAGTTCTCATGCCCCAACTAGAAGTTGACATGCCTCAACTACAGATCCCACAAGCTGCAACAAAGATCAAAGATCCCACATGCCTCAACTAAGACCTGGCACAGCCAAATAAATATAAAATAAAGTAAGAAAAGAAAGGGTGGGTGTGGGATTTTAGACCCTGTTCCACTATTTTTTACTTGATGTTTGACCTAGAGCGAATCACTCAATTAACCGGAACATCAATTTTCTCATCCGAAAATGGGGCTAATGCACCCAGGTCCTGACTCATTCATAAGGCGGTGAGGGAAATTGAAGTCTATATGAAAGCCCTCTGTAACAGTGAAGTGTTGAGTGACAGTGGACATCTAGTAGCCCCACTCTAACTTAGGGTGGTGTCACAGAGAATGGGTTAAGAGCCCATTCTGTGATGAGAGGCTGCCTGTGTTTGTTACATTATGGTTCCATCATCTACCACCTGTCTGATTTGAAGACGGTTCCTTCACCTTTCTGAACCTTACTTTTGTCATTTAGCAGCTGTGGGTTCTTGAGAAAGTTACTTATGTTGGTGTTGTATAGTCGCTAAATGGTCTGACTCTTCTGCGACCCCATGAACTGTAGCCTGCCAGGGCCTCTGTCCATGGGATTTCCCAGACAAGAATTCTGGAGTGGGTTGCCATTTCCTCCTCCACAGGACTTTCCCTGACCCACGGATTGAAGCCAAGTCTGCTGCATTGCAGGCAGCTTATTTACCACTGAGCCATCAAAGAAGCCCCGAGTTACTTAACCTCACTGTATTTTGGCTTTGTTCATCATTAAAAGGGTGATATCCATAGCACCTACCCCAAAGGTTGTTCCAAATAGCAAATTAAAAAGCACGCATACTGCTTAGACCAGTGCCTGACATGTAGTAACTGACGCTTGTTGTTCATTATTGTAATTATCTCTGGGATCTATGCCTCTCCTACTCCAAGGTTTGACCACATAAACCAGTCAGCCCTTTGGGACACCTTGTCTACAGTGATTGGTTCAGTAACAGACATGAACCTTATCAGAGCCAATGAAATGCAATGAGATTTACACTTGCTGGGCAAGAATCTCATACTCTTTTGCTGAGTTCAAGCAAAGAAGCATTCAGCCCTGAGAGTTGCTGTTATGTATCTGTCTCTGAGTCTCTAATCCATTACTCTGAAATGGAGTCAACAGAGAAGAAAGAATGGTAAGAAAAATAGCGTTACTTGTGAATTCAGTACATCAAGCCATACCTTTACTGTCCAAGCATGTGACCTGGTAAAATCTCTCTCTCAGTTCGAATTGGGTTTTCTGTCACTTGCAATTGAATGAATTCTAAGTGATAAAACAGTGTTATTGGACTGTGATGACCTAAAACCAAATGTTCCCAGGTTCTCCAGAAAAGAACAGATTGGGTCGTGTTAGTAACAGAAACTCAACACTTTATATGTTTTTCATCCTCAGTGTCTGGTCACACAATTATGTATGACAATCCTTTATCCAAATGATGGGCATGTAAAGGATAAAAACAACACTGCCCTTTTCCAATTCTGGTTGAGAGCATGGGGCTAGAAACAAGTCAAGAGCTTCAAGCTCATGACCTTCAAGCAGCAGCCCCAGGGCTGGAATGGAAATTAACCAGAAACCATCATTTCAAATTTCAAAAGGTCATCATTATGAAAAGATTCTTTAATGTTCACCCCAAATCAGATGATAAGTCAGCAATGGAAGCAGATGAGGTTGAAACAATGGTTTTACACTACTTGCTTTCCATGACCCAGTAAACTCTATCTGTGCCCAGTTAGATTGGCAGTGACCTCCTGCTGTTGAAATCAGACTTTTAACATCAGTTAATCTGTCACGCAGAACCTCATTGAATGACCTGTCCAGAGTGACTCTATTAGAATTAGCAGAGGTTGGAAGGTACACATTTGTTTTCTGATCAAAAAGCCTAGCTACATACATGGAGAAGTAATTAGACAAGACATCTCTTACAAGATCAAGATGAGTGTATTCAATGACCTTCTTAATGCCCCCAGCTGAATGTTAGATGAGAAGCTGTAAACTCAACCTGTTCAAAACTAAACTCACCATCTTCCTGTTCAAAATTTCCATCAGTAAGAGGTATCATTGCTCATCCGAAGGTGAAGCCAGAAGCACAAGAATCCCCTGACTTTATTTTTCTTCACAATTGACAAGCAACAAATAGGAACTTCTGTGGATTTTAGCTTTTACACACCTCCCAAAGTAATGTGATTCCCCATCACCAATAGGGGAAATCCATCATTACTCCTGGATTATTGCATTAAAGCTTCTTAACTAGCCTTCTATTCTCCCATCCACTGTCCACACTGCATCCGCAACGGGCCTCAAAAATGAAAACTTTATCATCTCAGATTTTTTTTTCTTACTATTCATCCATTTATTTATTTTTTGGCTGTGCCAGGTCTTAGTTGCAGCAGGCAGGAACTTAGCTGTGTCATGTGGGATCTATTCCCCTGACCAGGGATCGAACCCAGGCCCCCTGCATTGGGAGCACGAAGTCTAAACCACTGGACCACCAGGAACATACCTCATATAAGTTTTTCCAACTCTCACTTTAAATTTTCCAAAGGATTCCTGTTGCCTCCAGGATAAAGTCTAACCTAATACACTCTCCCCAGATTTGCATGACTTGGCCCCTGCCATTCTGTGCACTCGGCCCACCTATGAATGTGTACCTCTCTGCAACCATTACTGAGTGTTTTAGTTCCTCTGTGGTGCCAGCCTCCAGACATCCATATGTGCTTTTTCCTCTTCCTGGAACACTGCTCCATCCTTTCATTTTCTAACTCACATTCATCCTTCAGTTCTTGTGAGAGTTGTAGTTTTTATCTTGGAAAATTCTTAGACCAGGGAGGCAGCTTGGTAGTTAAGTGGGAAAGCGATACGATCATATCTTTTTAGTTCTAATTCTCTTGGACAATAGCTAACTGTGTGGCCTTGGGCCAGTTACTTAACCTCTCTGTGCCTAAGTTTTCTTATCTGTAGAATGGTGATGAAAGCTTTGATAAATGGATTAAACGCGATCACGTAAATGACTTGGCATAGTGGCTGGCGCATAAACTGTCAGACGATGTTAGATATTATCATTATTTTACACGCCATACATGGGTGATTCCAGAGGCTCTGTCTTTGGTTCTATTCTATTCTTTTTCACAGCCTTATGGGAGGCTATTATTCTCATCCAAGTCTCTATGCTTTGCCTCTGATGATTTGCAAATGTTTATTTCCAAATCAAACTTCTTTCCAAACTTCTAGTCTCTCACCGGGGTTATCGCAATAGCACTCCCGCACCCGCTCCCTGTTCCACTCTTTGATTTCTAAAATCTGTTGCCACATGACACCCGACTATAATTTTAAAAACATCAGTTCACATCGCATTACTCCTCTGCTTAAAACCTTTCAATGTCTTCCTATTATCTTTCGATCAGGGCTATCAACCCCCGCTCTGTTGACACGTAGAACTAGAAAATTCCACTGTGGGGGCTTTCCTGTGCATAGCAGAGCATTTAGCAACATCCCCTGATGCCACAAGATGCAGGAGTACTCCCCCACACTCCTACCAAGTCGTGATGACCAAAAATGTCGCAAGGCTTTGCCAAATGTCCGTCCCATGGGGAGCAAAATTATACCATATTGAGAACCTCTACTTAGCTTAAATTTTTTATAATTGTCAAGGTCATTCCTGAGTCACATGCTCATCCAGAGGGCCAGGCTGGAGTCAGTTCCTCTCAAATCATGTGGACAGAGGACAGAGTGATAGGGTGACATGGTAACCCCGAAAAGAAAAACAGAGTACTTTTACCAGAAAAGTGGGGTGGATGTGGGGCTGGTAAAACAACACGCAAACAGGAACAGCCGTTTCTGGAAGCATCCCCAAGCCTCCCTCTGATTTCCCATTCTTCTCTTTGTTTCCCAGTGCCTAGCACTAGGACTGGGCACAAGAAATATTTGTTCAGTGACTGTCCCAGTAGTCCCTTCCATTTCTGAATTTTTTCATCCTCACACATGGTCTCCTTTACTTTGAGGTAGAAGACAGACAATTTATCAATTTAAATCCTTACCCACAGAATCCTGAGGACTCACAGCTCAGTTTCCCTGCCCTCTGCTTTGTCTCACATGTAAGGAATCACACCACAAATCCCGAGCTTTCCCTTCTTTGTGAGGACATGGCTAAGCTTTGTCAGTGTTTGTGAACAAAGACACAAGACACGGTGAATCCTTCAGGCCCTGTCAAACTTGATACCAGCAGGGTTGCATTTTAATCAAAGACACCTCTTTCAGTGCCTGCTGGAATCTCACATTGCCTCTTACATCCCAGTGATGGGCGAACAATGGCTGAGCTCAGCTGCAACTAAAGAGGACTCAAAAACAGAGAGACCAGAATGTGCCAAGGGACCGTGTTTTAGGTCCCAGCAGAAAAGAAAAGACAGAACTAGAAGGAAAGCTTCTGACAAAAGTGTGAACATGGCTTCTTTAGTTTCTCTCCTCGACCACTTGAAGTTTGTCAACAAGAGTAAAAGTTTATCTATAAAGAGATTCTGGTGTGTTTTGGTCTCAGGACTCCTATTACACTTGTGCACATTATTGAGATATTTCTGTGCATTAAATCTAACAGTATTTCCTGTATTAGAAAATAAAACTCAGAAAAATTCATATTCATTTGAAAACAATGATAGACCCAATTGCATGCTAACATAAATAACATATTTATATGAAAATAGCTTTATTTTCTAAAACAAAAAACGTGAGAAGAGTGGCATTTGGTTTTACATTTTTGCAAATCTCTTTATTGTCTGGCTTGATAGAAAAAAAAAAAGAGGTAGGTTCTCATATATGCTTCTGCATTAGATCTGTTGTCAAATGTTTTGTTGAAATATATGAAGAACACCTAGCCTCATACAAATATGTGCTCTGCAAAGATCAATGAATTTGAATAGCCTTTGAAGATGATCACGGATATCTCCTTTGATAGTACGCCAAAACTCATCAAGCAGTTTTTTTTTTTTTTTAATGGCTAGTTGCAATGTGGAGTTTGAAAACATATGCATTAACTTTTTATGCTCTAGTACATTAAAATCCATGGGTCTTTCTAATCCTGTATTTTGAATGAATCATTTATTCAGGGATCATTTTTAACATCATGCATTGGTCACTTGGGAAATATCAGCTCACTGAGTTATACAAACCTTCCAAATTTGGCACATTTCATTACAAATAGAAAAAAAATTGCATTCACTTATGGGGGCAGATAGAAACAAAATTGTAATTTTACTTGCAACCTTGAATTTTTTTCCTTGGCAATAAACACTGTCAGTTGCTTTCCTTGAAGTGACAGGCTCACTTAGCTCATTTTCGAGAAAATGTCTGCCAAATACCCAAGTCTGAATAACCATAATTTGCCTGTCAGTCATCCTTTCAAGTAAATAGGGTGTTTCGTGGGGGAAAAGCAGCTAGTTCAGCTCGCACCTCAGTGGCACAAGTGGCTTTGCTGGAGACCAGCGGTGGCCTTTGGTTTATGGTGGAAGTACTTTACCTGTCCTTCCCGTGTTGTTACATACAAAGTGAAACTAGCACTTCCTTTCACTGTGAGTGGGTGGCGGTGGTGAACACTGTGACACCTGGAACCACTTGGCGTATTGCCATTATTCCAGACTCCAGGAGTGTTCTCCACCTTTGTTTCTGCATCATCTGTGCAAATGTCAATACAGTGAAAAAGGCAAATCACATTTTATTATCACTATGAAATAGTTTTGACTCTGCAGACCCCATGAAATGATGTTGGGAGGCTCCGTAGTTAACAAAAGACATTTTGAGGACTCTTGACAGCAGCCTTAAGGATATCAGTTTTCAGATTTAAAAGACCCGGAGTTCAATCTCACTTCTACGACCACTCACAAGTTGTGAGAATCTGAACAGTTACTTCTCTGAGTTCCATTTGTTCACTGGCATGTGTGTGCTGAATTGCTTCAGTCATGTCCAATTCTTTGCAACGCCACAGACTGTAGCCTGCCAGGCTCCTCTGTCCATGGGATTCTCCAGGCAAGACTACTGGAGTGGGTTGCCATTCCCTTCTCCAGGGGATCTTCCCGACCCAGGGATTGAACCTGGGTCTCCTGCATTGCAGGCAGCTTCTTTGCCATCTGAGCCCATTTGCTCATTGGTAAAGTGAGTATAAATACCCCATAGTGCTCTTGAGAGGACTAAGGGAGATAATGCATACAGGTACTCAGTATGCACTTTGCTACTGTTATGTATTAAGTGCTAATGGTTCCTCACTGTGGCTCAGTTGGGGGATATTCTAGAATACATATTCCCCGACATTTTGACCATGTACATCAACCAGTATGAAAGGAATCAGGTCCAAGATGTATCACCAAAAATCATGAATTTTGTTTCTTGATAGGGTCTGCAATCAGCTATATCATTGGCTTTGCCTCAGGAAAGCCAAGACTGAAAATTCTTGGGGACTAACAGTACAGTGGTAACTATAGCCTGGGCGAGTCCTTGCTGTTGGCAGAACAGTGCCAATGGGCAGATTTTGTCTGATCTGTTTATCACAGGAGGGTGGTAACAACCAACACCAAGTTAGTACTACCGTGTGCCAGGCACTGCTCTAAGTGCTATACAAGGACTAACTCATTAAATCCCTGAAACAACCTTATGAGTAATAATCACCACTGTATAGATGAGGAAACACACATAGAAATGAGTGGACACATCCAAAGTTATATAACTGTATGCGGTTGACCTGGGATTTGAACCCAACTAGTCTAACTGTAGGAGTTGAGTTCTTAACCACTACCCTGTACTGAGGAAACAGGAAAAAAAAGACGGCGGAGTGATTTTTTCCAAAACGTTCCTTTCCCTGCCACAGGGCTTCTGTTTAAAAAGCCTAATTTTGCTCTTAAATGACCAGTTAGAAAACTCTTTGAGTCAATCAGAAACTCCAGGAAAAATGAAAACTGTAGCAAATAATATATGGCATGATTTTGAACAACTAGTTGAGCGTTAGAAAGGAGACTCCATAAGGACATTTATCTTTGAATGACTCAGATTGCAATGACATTGAAAGCATAAAGAAAAACATGTAATCCTAGAAAACAACTTAGCTTTGTATCAAACATTGTCTACATAATCATAATAATGTTCATTTGTTTTTCAAACTCCAGAGTCAATCTATAGCCCCAGCATGGAAGACATTAGCATATTTATAGAATAGAATGCAAATGGAGTGAATCTTGACCATGAAAAAGTCCAAACATAACTGACAGACATGGGTGGGTAGGAAGGAGGGTATATGTACATCCTCATTCTGCAAAGTGGGAAGCAAAGATGTTCTTCCCAAGGTGGCTGGAAAAAGAAATGAAGATTAATGTTATTTTTAGAAATTAGAAAGATAATCAATACAGAGGGTAGAGTGAGTTAGCTAAATCCTTGCCTATTATGGCAGGAAGTCAATAGATTATAAATCAAAAAATGTTTATGATATGTTTATCAAAGAAGAAACATACTATTTAGAGATGTGGATGTAACCACCAGAGGAACTGAATCAGAAATGTTTTTTTTTTTTTAAAAAAGCTTGCTCTAAGGAGTAGTACTTGAAGTGGGAAGGGGTGAAGCCCCCTGAAGTACATGCTTGTCATTAAAAGCCCTTCTGTATGATTTGATTTTTAAAAATAGTGTGCATGATTAAATATCTTAATAAATTGTAAGATACCATTTTAAAGCTTTTGAGTAAATTATGAATAATTTGAACTGGAAGAGAAAAATATATGCTTTCTAATCTTCTTGACATGGTAGACCGGAAAAGAAGGGAAATAATATTTATTAGAGATTCATCAAACTGAAGTAGCAATAGTTTGGGGGTAAGGGGATGAGATTGCTGTAAGAGCCCAGGGGAAAACTTGCCTTGTCTATTTTATTTTAAAAGTTGATATTGAGGATATGTTTTTCTATTACTTTTATATTCAAGGTGTTTTAATTAGGAAAATACAATAGGAAAAATATGCCACTCAAAAGAACGTGACAAAAATCAAATATCCAAGATTATTTGTTTTTTAAAAAGTTCAAAGAATTTCGAAAAAGAGACAGATGTGTCATCAGTTAGTCTCCATGGACCTTTAGGTAGACTGTTTTTCTGTTCTCTTTCCCCTCTGCTGAAGGATAAAAAGCCACGGGCTCTGAATTCATTTCTACTCCAGCCCCCAGCACCTGGCAGAGGTCAGCTCTCCTCTGTGTGCCCTCCACAAGTTTCTTCGTGCATTAGACAAATGTGTTCTGAACACATATTGTAGGCCAGGCACCTTGGGGACACACAAGCCCTAAGAGATCATTGCTGTGACAGTGAATAGTCCCCCTGCCTAATCCAGGATCCCCTGGTCTATGTCCTGGGAGAATCCTGAACTGTTCATCTAGGTGCACTCAGCATCTTTCCTACACAACTGTGGACTTGTCTATTTTCTGCTGAATCCTGGGCACCCAGAACAGTGTCTGGCACATAGTAGGTGTTAAATAAGCCCTCACAGAGCAGGAGGCAGACTGGAGGTTCCCTCAAATGCAAACCACTTACTTCGAAGTGTCTTATTGTCTCTCCAGGCTGAGAAGAGGGACCAGAGCACAGGAGAAGATGCCAGCCTGACTGGGATAATCTGTGAGTCAGGAAGGGGTTACCCAACAGGAATGATGACTCCAAGAGCTTTGTAAGATCCGGAAAGCATTAGAAACTTCCACATCATTGTCATTTCATTTAAACCCCATTTCCTCACAGTGAGAAATATGATGCTGAAAACAGTGAGGGACCGTGGCTTGTTTTCAGGAGAAGAAGGAAGAGGAGGCTGAAGAGATGCTATTCCACTGTGCCCAGTCTTAGAGAAGCATGGGGACCAGGTGGGATGAAAGTTTTAAAGGTTAGAGCTGAAGTTCTTGCCTGGTGGAAGCAAGAAAGGTCACAGTTCAAAGTTCTCCTTCTGTCAAGCAGCAAATAATGCAGGTGAGAAGACTCAGACACAGCAAATCCAAGAATATGTCGTTCCTGGGATTCAACTCTTTCAGGGACTTTCCTGGTGGTCCAGTGGTTAAGAATCTGCTTTGTAATACAGGGGATGTGGGTTCGATCCCTGGTCAGGGAACTAAGATTCCACATGTCTCGAAGCAACTAAGCCTGCCTACTGTAACTACTGAGCCTAAGCACCACAGCCAGAGAATCCATGTGCTGTAACCGAAGATCCTGTGTGCCACAACTAAGACCCCACACAGCCAAAGAAGTAAATTAATTAAAAACTCTTCCAAAGGCTTCCAGTTCACTCAAAGTCCAAGTTCTTACTACTTCCTTCCGACCTCCATCTCTCTCACCTGTTCTCTCTTCCTCCTCACTCATCCTGTCCAGTCACACTGACTTCCTTGCTCCTTAAACACCCAAGGCATCTCCCCTCTCAGGGCCTTTGCACCTGCTGTTCCTTCTGCCTGGCAGGAACGTTCTTCCCACCTGACTTGGTTCCTTACCTCTTTCAGATTTGGGGCTAAATGTCACCTTCTCAGGGAAGCTGACCTTGACCATGCTGTTTACAATTTCACACTCCTCCCCCACCCCATTCTTCTGCCTGCTTTAAGAGAGATTGGAGAAAGTCCACAGTCTTGGGCTAAGACTCTCCATTTCCTATGCTCAGCCCCAGGGACTCCAACTGGAAAATCATCTTTGGGGGTGGCCCAGAATGAATTTTCCTTGGTTCAGACCTTATTATCTCTTAGAACCCAACCCCTGCCATTTCCCCACTGCTCAGAGCTAAGCCATCACTCAGCACAGAGTGAAAAAGCAGAAAAGAGCAATTATGATGCTGTGCAGCAGGCCTTTGACTCAGATTAACATCATTGCCTGTTGATTTGATCTTTTTCTTTTTCTCTAAACACTTAAGGCATTTTGATTGCAAGCCAGATTCATCTTTGGTGAAAAGCAATATTTTGAAAAGCCGGGACTTACTTGGTAGTACATATTTTAAGACATTTTAAGTTGATAAACAGCTAATTGGTTCTGCCGTCCTGTGATTTGCAAAGGGTCAGAATGGTTTGTTGTAAATATGCATCTGTATTAATGGCTCAATGCCAAAATCAATTTCCATAGGTGACAGTAGAATTTTGTAATAGATGAGGTGATGGAAGACACCTCAGCTATTACCCATGAGGTTCGGAGTCACTTTAATTTAACAGGTAGGTATTATTGTATTCCAAGGCAGCTATGCATGATGCTGAATAGCATACGCTGCAGAATATAGAGTGGTGGAAATTCCATTTCCTAAATATGCAGGTAACCAAATATATACAGAATCTGAAGCACAAGGAATAGAAACAGTGCCTGCCGGATCTGTACACAATATGTCTCACACAACATGTATTTTCTTTTTTCCTTCCCCAAGTTTGCACCCAGGATATGGAGGGAAATTTTAAATGAGACGGTTAAAATATTATGGATCATCTTTGAGGGGAAAAAAATGGAAAGTGAGCTATGGACAAACAATATTGAGATCTTCACGTCAGACTTATTCAAAACACAGACTGTTGAATTACCATTCATTGTGGCAGGGATTATAGGATACATTATTTTAAAAGTAGTTTGTAAGCACTTAATGGCAGAACAACGATTGTCAGGGATTAGCATGGATTCACTCAGAGAAACTCAAGGTAATGAAATTACTTACTCACAAGCAATAAATTCAATGTATATTTATTAAGCATCAACTGTGTGCCAGGCTCTTGTTCTAGGCAGTGGTTCAGGGAAATGTGGTGGATAAAGTGTCCGGGAGACTTCCCTAATGGTCCAGTGGTTAAGAATCTGCCTTGCAATGCAGGGTATGCAGGTTCGATCCCTGCTTGGAGAACTGAGAACCCATATGCCAACTAAACCCATGCGTCACAACTACTGAGCCTGTGTGCCACAGCTAGAGAGAAGCCTACCTCCTACAACACAGATCTTGCATGCTGCAAGTAAGACTTGATGAAGCCAAAAATAAATTAGCAAATATTTTAAAGGGAGGAGACATATGTTATATGTTATATATGTTATATGTTACACATGCTCCATGTGTTATATGCTACATATATGCTATATGTTACATATTCTCCAAAAAGCATATGTGATAGATAACATGTGATAGTATTTCTTACAACATGAAAATTAAAAGTTGGATTGATGGTGTTAAGTCTTGCTGCCCCAAGCTCACCTCAGCAGCCTATTGTGAGCCTACTCACGCCCAAGGTCACTAAGAGCTAGAGCTGGTGGTACAAGAGTCTTTGGCATGTCTGGTGTGACTCAGGTGCTCTTCAAAGATGTCTTTGGCCTTGGGTACTGCGTGAGAACCAGGCTGCAGACCCTAAGTACCAGAGTTACCCAAGTCAGACACCTTGACTCCTCCTGCCTGACACAGAATGTAAAGCTCAAAGAAGTCAAATAAATGATGTGCCCAAGTCTAGTCCTCAGGAAGTGGGACACCCATGAATCTAATGGCACTCTTAAGTTTGCAAACACCACAAATTTAAGGTAGAGGATGCAAGAGTCTCTAATAGTTTACTCATCTGCCTCTAGTCAAACTCTGGAAAAGAAACATTGCTCTTATTTCAAATGCTTGGTGTTGCCTTTTAATTTTTTTCAACTTACCTTTTATTCAGAGGTGGTGTTTCTTCAGAACCTACTGCTACCATATCTCAGTCTCACTAGCTCTACCATATCTTTCCCTTGATCTTGCTTCTGGTTTTGTAATAAAAGTTGGCAAAGGCTGGGTTAATTATTTTTCACCACAGTTCCATCTGTTGAATGGTTCAGAGCCATGACTAACATCAAACTCTCCTGGATACAGGAGTGGGAAGGTTAGAGAAGCCCAGCCCACCAGGCCTTGAATCTTATATTAAGACAGTGCAGTGTGGAGATTAGGGTGAATTTTCTGGTTCAAGTCCCAGCCCTGCCACCACCTAGCTGGTGATCTTCAATTGTCCAAGCCTCAGTGTCGTTATTGGTGGGAGAGGCCTGCTGGTTGTCCCCAGGGCTATTATGAGAATCAGTTCCTTCTGTCTACACTAAGTGCTTAGCCAAGCAGGTCAGTTCAGTTGCTCAGTCATGTCCGACTCTTTGAGACCTCATGGACTGCAGCATGCCAGAGCTTCCCTGTCCATCACCAACTCCCAGAGCTTACTTAAGCTCATGTCCATTGAGTCGATGATGCCATCCCATCATCTCATCCTCTGCCAAGCAGGCCAAGCAGGTAGAGTACAGTAACGAAAGGCAACACAGGGTGGGATCAGAATTCCAGTTCTGCCTCTCATTAACCATGTCCCTTCTGGGTCCGCATCCCTTCATTTGTAAAATGGGGAGAATAGTAATGGCTACCTTCGGAAGAATGCATGAGGATTAAATAATGTTTGTCAAGTGCTCACTTACAACAGTGCTTGGCATAAAGCATGTGTCTGTTAAATAAATAAATAAATGCTCAGGAGTTAGCCCCTAAATGAACGCTCAATCTGCTCCAGTAATCATAGCTTCGTGCACAGAAGGTGTTCATTAAGTGTTAGCTAATTATTATTTTACTATTTCCTTGGCACTTCTTTCTGGAATTCTCATGACCCATTCTCTCCTTCAGCAACTTCCTTAGAAGCATCCTCCAGGGTCCACCTTGATATCTCACCTGCTTACCAATCCCAGAAGGAAGGGCAGACCTATCCTGGAAGCAGGCCCTTTTGTGGGACCTACAAACCCAGGAAATAGCCTACTGATGTTGACTTTCCATCTTGCTAGGAGCTATCTAAGCCAGATAGCTTCTAGCACCAGATGTTTCTGTTCATTTGCATCGTTTTGGAGCAAGCCTTAGTAGACTTCAAAATGGTATTTAAATCCTGAATTCTTTCTCCTCTTCAGTTCTCTTTTTTTCTGGTTGTTGTTGGTCTTGTTGTTTTTAAATTTTCACAAGTTCCTCTGATCCATGGGGCTTCCCTGATGGCTCAGATGGTAAATAATCTGCCTGCAATGCAGGAGACCTGGGTTCGATCCCTGGATTAGGAAGATCCCCTAGAGAAGGGAATGGCTACCTACCCTAGTATTCTTTCCTGGAGAATCCCGTAGACAGAGGAGCCTGATGGGCTATAGTTCATGGGATCAGAAAGAGTCAGACGACTGAGCAACTAACACTTTCACTTTTTTTTTTTTTTTCCTGATCCTTGCCCCATAGTATTAATGTTACTTAGAGGGGTTCTGTCAGTTTCCCTCTTTGTAGTCATCTGGGGTTTTTATGCCATTTCTTGTGTACTCTTGTGTCTTCAATTACCACCTATGCCTAGATGATCCTAAGTATCAACCCAGGTTTCTTCTCTGCCCTAAACTCTGTATTACTGATTCTTAACACTTTGGGAGAATGAAACTACTTCTAAAAAAGTGCCCATTCATATAATATTTTTCATAGAGTTTCATAATCATATGAACCTTATTCTTGGAACTATATGGATGAGTAGCTCTGTCTAGATTTTCAATACCAGCTGCCTCTTGTGGACATAATTTCTTCACCCTCACTCACCCAGTAGCCATGTCTGATTGAGTCTACTTCAGTCTGCCTCTAGGATTTTTTTTTTTAATTTCTTCATAGCCACCAGAACACAGGTTACCAAAGTTTTCTTCTCTTGCCGGCTCCAACAGATGTTTTTCCTTACATACCTTGGCAGGGGCTGTCTTCCTTAGATACCATTAGAGAGGGGAAGATCTCGTTGACTTTCTTTCAAACTTTTCATGGCTCAGAAAGAGGACAAGGACTGCCTGGGCAAAGAACTAAATGAGAGTTCTTCAGGAAAGAAGAGAGGACAGAATACCTGAATACCTGATCAGATGAACAGTCTATGATAAAGGCAACGTAGTACCAGGAAAAAAGAAAGAAATTCAACACTCTTGGGAATACAAAGGGTACTTCTCGAAATAAATTGTTATTGTAGATTCCTACATATCTCTGCAGTGAGGTGTAGCAGGGATTGGCAAACTACTTTTGCTTAAGGGGCCAGACAGTAAATATTTTAGGCTCTGCAGGCCAAGCAGCAAAATTGAGGATACTATATAGGTATTAACATAACAGGAAAGAAAACAAATTTCCATAATTTAAAAATATACAACACTAAGAGTTATATAATGCTGAAATTTGAATTTCTTATCATTTTTATGTATTGTGAAATATTTGGGGATATTGTTTAATTTTTTCTGCCATTTGAAAATGTACAAAATAGTCTTAGCTTTTGGATTACACAAAAATAAACCATGGGCCAAATCCGACCCATTGGCTGTAATTTGCCAACTCCTGAAATATAATTATGTATCATAGTACCTACATAGTACATCACTGAATTTTCAACTTTTAGAATTTTAGAGACAAAGCGTGATGACATATTTCCTATTTATTGATAAGTCTCAACTAAGTGGCATATAATGAGGCAACTGTTTTATTTTGGCTTTCAACTGTGTTATGTCCAATCCCTCATTTTCTTAGTGATATTTTGGGCAGATTTCATAACTTTCCAGCCACTGTTGGTTGTTAAAACTTGCAACTGCATACCTGGTTGCAAGCTATTTCCTTACTCTTCCCTCTTTCATTTGGGAGTAAATTCAGTATGCTGTGGCCAAGAACAGGAAGGAAAAAAGGCCAAAATGTTACTTTATTTAGCGGGTGGATTTGCAAAGCATTACTGTTCATTGCTACTGTTCCTGCATCTAACACTGATGGTCAGATTCTCTGCATGCAGGAGTCAACACATTGACTTCCCATTAGAAGCATGTGCATTAGTTACTGGAGGCCCTGTGGACCTTCCACTGCAACTTCCTTCCCTGATGTGAGATACCTGAGTCTGGTCAGTCTTTGCCATCCCACCGTGGCTCCCATCACTGGCAATGCATAGCCCTATGCTGCTGGACCTGCAGTTGCCCCATACAGAACCCTTATGCTTTTAAAGGTCTGCCTCCCTTTGGATAGACTCAGTTCTGGATCAACAGGTGTGGTTTGGGGAATGGCGCATGGACTGACTCTTAATCTCTGCTTGACCCCTTGGCCAGGCAGCCCTGTGCAGGGCAACAGACTGCAGGGCAATCTTCCTGAATATCATGTAGCCCTGTCTAGGGTCTACTTGCCTAACTGGCTATTCTCCTGGGTGGGATGTGAACAAAATGGCATAAGCTCTCAGGTATCCACCATAGATCCACTCAACTCATAAGACCTCTCCCTTCCGAACAGGCCGCCCCACTGCCATTCTCTCTCTCAGCCCTGCTCTTGTCTTCTGACTTCCTTGCTAAAATGTGCACATGAGCAGATGAGCAGTCATGCTGCCTCAGCTAGTATCCAGTCCAGGAATGAGATGCCAGCTGCCCTCAGGCTTTATGAATGATTCTTCTTGGAAGCCACAGGTAACTTATTGGGAAACTAAAAGTATTGAAGGAAGGGTAGTAGTTTAAGAAAGCAAAATCATTTGTCTTAGAAAATGCATCTTGTCTAAAACGCATGAATCAAGGACTACTAGTCAACATATTATTTAGAGGCATGAAGGAACCATAAGACATAAATTAAGAACTAAGAAAGAAACAGGTGAAAGTACTTGCTACTTTTGTTTACTTGTTGTACAGGTAAAGAAACTCATGCTCAGAGGGTTGGCAATCTCTGAAGTCGTATAGCCAGAAAATGGCAGGATTCAGGTAAGAAACCAGGTCTACCTGACCCCAAAGCCCCTGCTATTATTTAATATTCTTTGGGATCTTCCATAAATTATTAAAGGCCCATTTGCTTCTATATTGAAAAATGGGCTCTCGGCAGGGTCATAGAATGAGGGGGAAAAAATCAATCTTGGAGTTTTTGTAGGCTTCTTTTCAATCTCAGAAACATTGGTTTTATTGGGAATACTTTCACATGTTAGGGTAGAATGTTCAATTGTTAAAAACATAATTCTACTAAAATACACAGTGAGCTTATGTCAAATTTTATTTAATTCATCAGTGAAGGGAACCAGCAGAATGACAAAGCTGGCTCAAAGAAAGATGTTATGTTTTCTTTTTTAGATGAAAAAAACTGAAATAATATTGTTAAGTTATATATAAAACTGACTAATGTCCTAGGGAATGGGCAAATTGTCCACAACATTTGGAGTTATCTCCTCTAATGAACAGAAACTATTTGTACCTCCACTGAATAAAAAGATAAATGTTCATCTTCCCAAGTTTTCTACAAGTAAACATTTAACTATATAGCTAGGCCTGAATCTATAATAAAAGCTAGGTCAAACAAAGGTACACTTCCAGGGAATTAGATGACCACTTACGTAAGCTTGTCAGACACTACCCTGTGATATTAAACATTAAAAGGGCATACCCATCTTTTTGCCTGATTTCTTATTGTTGTTGCTGTTCTCCATATGTGCTGGTAACTCACACTAATCATCCACGCTACTAGCCCACATTGTTGTTGTTGTTGCTGTTCTCCATATGTGCTGGTAACTCACACTAATCATCCACGCTACTAGCCCACATGGATCACCCAGCCTTGGATTGCAGGTCACTTGTCTTTATTCCAATCCAGAGATAACATCTCAAATGATGAAGCAAAAAGTATATCTGAGCTATCTACTTTCTCAGATGGGTAGAATGCTACAGTCAGAAGGTAGAAGTCTGGATTTGAGGTAGAAAAAAGAGAATTCTTTCCATCAAGAATGGCATAGCTAAGAGTAAGATCCAAAAATATTTAACCACCAGTAGGACATAAGATGAGCCAATTTGAATTGATGCTTCTGTAGGCCTGGAGCACGATCCTGATGGCCCTGCTGGGCCAGGTTTTTACTTGTTGGATCTAATGGATGTTTGAGTGGTTCGAGGAAGGGCTAGTGGTGGGGTTTTGGTGAGGACTGGTCTTATTGGGGATACTTTCATGTGTTGGAGTATACCATTCAAATTGTCAAAAACATAATTCTCTTAAAATACACAGAGAGCTCATGTCAAATTATATTGAATTCATCAGTAAGGGGAACCAACAGATACTATTTATCAACAGATAAGGAAGTATTTCCATGTTTTAACATCTAGTATAGCTATATAAACATCTTCTGGCTGAATGTCAGTCATGCTCACACCTCAGCCTCTGCCACTTCCCCAAATCCTAACCTGCCCCCAAACACAGTCATGGTCAGTCTCTCCCATCCTGCCTTAAGCCTCCATCCCATTTCTCTCTTTTGTCTGCCTCTTGGATTTTAAGATCAAGGAAGAAAAGTGGAGAGAAAGGAACAAGGAAGGTCAGGAGTGGGAAAGAGAGTTCAGACGCATTCTGCACCCACATTTAAGGGGAGGTGCAGCATTAATCTAGGGCAGAGGAGCAGAAGGGTCTACTTGGTACTGTTTCTAAGCTCTGGGGATATAGTAGTGCCCCCCGTAGACAAGAATCTCCATCCTTATGGAGTTTATATTCTACTGGGGAGCAGACAGGAGATGTGAAAATTGTAAATTAATATAGGTTAAAGCACCTAGAATGGGCTTGGTACATAGGAAGTACTCATGTCCTTCTCCCATCCCTGTCCTCAACCACATCTTTGAAGCTTCCCCGAAGGCTTCTGAACACATAAATAAAGCTGGAACCCCATCTGGCTGAAAAAGTCAACCATCTGGAGATTTGGAAATATGGGAGAACTTCTAATGACCAGCTAATTTTTTTTCCAGTTTTTCAGCCAGATGTTTGATATCATCCAGGCCCATCTGTAGCAGAAACATCAGTTTCTTGAACTTCTTTTTCATAATTTTAAGTTCCCTATTCTAAAATCCGAAGTGTTTTTTGTTTTTCTTAGTAGCAACTTTTTAATGAGTTGAAAAAGTGATAATTCGCTTAATGAAGGACAACTTCATTACGGAAAATATCAGAAATTAGGATTTAAAGGGCCTTTTAGATCATTTTCAGGGCTCGAAAGGCAACCCACAGGGCAAATTCAGGCATAAAGTGAGCTTGGTTTGGCTGGAACTGTGTGTTTAAAAAGTTAAGCCAGTTGCCCACATTTTAAAAGTCAGACGATTCAACATCTGGTTTTTTAAAATTTGGAGCATTGGGCCAAGTTTGGGATCCATTTTCCCAGAGTGAAAATCAACTCAAGCCACATAGCAATTGTTCCCAGTTTGCTGCAGTCCCCACCACTCTCTGTTGCCACCACACTGAAGCCAAGTTTCAGTTACTGGATATCTTCTCATGGGCTTCCCAGGTGGCACTAGTGGTAAAGAACCCGACTCCCAGTGCAGGAGACATAAGAGACACGGGTTCGATTCCTGGGTTGGGAAGATCCCCTGGAGAAGGAAATGGCAACCCGCTCCAGTATTCTTGCCTGGAGAATCCCATGGACAGCTCATTTGCAGTGTTACTCCTCTTCTCACAACAATAGAACTGAGCTAAGAGGACTGCGAAATACTTGCTTCACACTTTACATCACTTGCCTAGTCCACAGGGATGTTTGGATTTGTTTCTTCCTAATCTTACCTGATGGAGAAGGAAATGGCAACCCACTCCAGTACTCTTGCCTGGCAAGTCCCATGGACAGAGGAGCCTGGTAGGCTACAGTCCATGGGGTCGCAAAGAGTCGGACACGACAGAGCTACTTTACTTACTTACTAATCTTACCTGAAGCTCTCTCTTTAGAACTGGGTGAACTAAGTTCCAAAGGAGGAAATAACATACACAATTTACATATACAACTGCTGCGTGTACTAACATACACAACTGCTAGAGATAGGAATGTGATTAGCACCTCGTAGCATCCTTCCTACTAAGCCAGTGGTCTTTCTGTTATCTAAACACATCCCTTTGATTATATCTACAACTTCAAGAGGTTTCTTAATGAGAGAATCACATATTGAACATGTTCTCATTCAAATTCACATGCCGCCATTGAGAGCACACAGCAGGTCGGGGCACCGCCTTGTGAATGCCTAGCGTGCTTTCCAGCTAATGAGTCAGGCATTTGTTCTGGCTTCTCAGTGTGGGTGTCTCTACATAGGTTGATTGGTTTTTCATTCAAACAGTGTCCTTTACTGCCTCTGAGTTTTTGCCTGTCTGGTGGCTCCTACACCCCTGCAGATGCTGCACAAGCATGGTGGGATCTGGGGCTTCTGAATGGAAAAACCCATGTGTTTGGGTTCTCTCACAGGCTTATATTTGTACCAGTAGCAACTTATCCTCTGGAGCATGAATTAATGTTCTCTAGCAAGGGCTAGGTGGAGCAACATGGCTTAGGTGCAGTAGTGTCTGCTGAGTTTAGGTATGAGACCTTGGGCAAGTTCTATAACTTCTCCAGGCCTCAGTTTTCTCATCTGTAAAATGAGGCTAATACATATACCCACCACCCTGACAGCCTTTGAAGATGAAAGAGTTAGTTTTTCAAAGTTCTTAGCACAATCCTAGCACATAATAAGTGCTAAATATGTATGATGTTCTGCTGAGTTACAGAAAAGAAAACTGGAAACATCTCTTCTCTCACTTGAGAGATGTGATCCTTCCTAACACACATGGTTATTCCCAGACCCATTGTAAATACTCAACGTGGTTTGGCATTAACATATATTGCTTGGAAGACTTTCAGAAAATTAAGATTCCAAGTGACCTACCGCAGACCCATGGAGGCCAAAAACCTAGTTGTGGGGCCTTATTATCTACTTTTTAAAGCTCTCTATGTGATTCTGATGACTAGTTAAATCTGGAAACAATTAATGTAGTTTTCTTATACTTGAATAATTTTGGTAGTAGACAACTCATAACCTCTGAAAGCTTCTTATGACATATTGGGGAGTTACTTATACTGAGGTAAAACTTGTTTTCCTCTAGCTCCTAATTCTATCCTCTTGAGACCACATAGAACATTTTGAGCCTCTTTTCCATATGACAGCCCTTCAGATATTTGCAGACAGCTGTCATGTCCCTCTGGAGCATTCTCTCCTTCTTGTACGAAATAGCCACATTCTCTCATGACTCTTAAAAAAGTATGGATGCCCTCTCCCACCCAGTTATCCTTTGACACTTAAAGGGCCAGTAAAATGAAGATGCTGAGGCTTTGGAAGACAAGAGATTATGGAGCAGGAGATGGCTGTACACCTTCATTCCAGCAGAAGATGGATGCTGCCTCCTGCATGTGTCTTCCTGTGCATAAAGCAGATGCTCCTGCAAATTCCTTGAACACTTGATATGTTCATTGCATGAAGGAAAATCTTAGCTTCAGATTTCATCTAGGCCTATTTTGGTGTTGATTATATGGGTGAACACATAGCTAAAATTTCATTGTGATTCATTAAAGTTTGTGCAGCTCACTGTATTAATACTTCAAAAATGTAAAAAACAAAATACCTGGGTCACATTGCAAGGAGACTGCAAGAAAATTTTCTTAGAAGAATTCACCTGACCAAGAACATATCTTAGGATAATCCAATTTCTTCTTGATTCAAATCCTCACTTCTCCCACTAAGCCCACATAATGCCTGGGTGGGATTCCAATTCCTTATACAAACTGTGGGTGTAGGACATGATGTTGGAGAAAAGTGAAACCATCAGTTGAGAAATTCTGAACAAGGATTCAGGAATTTTAGGACCTAATGAGGGAGGCCAAAACTGGGGTTTAATTGTGTATACCCAGATTTACATCAAAGAGGCAGAAAATTTGGAAATAAATGAAACATGGTCTACCTATATGCCATTTTGGCTTGGAAGCCACTTCAGATTTTTTTATGTCATCCTTAGAATCACATAGACACCAAAACATCCACCAAATTGCAGCTTTATAAAGATGGCTCAATTCCTTATTGTTAACATTGGAAAGAGAATTATGGCATTTCCCTAAGGTAAATGACTTCACCATATCTGACTACAAATAATCACAGATATCAGATTTTTGTCAAAGTTTAGGAAAGAATTTCTGTCAGTACATTGGCTATAATAAGACCCTTGGATAGTGCTAATTCATGAATACCTATCCCAAATTAATCATCTACCAGATTAATATGCTCAGGGTTGGATAGGTAAATGTCTTAGCCAAGGTCACATAGATAGTTTGCGGCATTACCAAGGTCTTCAGCCAGCAAGTGCAGTAATCCTGTTGCATTTAAAGTCATCCTTTCCTACCTGGGCTTCCCACCAGTTGCAAATTTGCGGTGGAAACAGAATCAACTCTAGTAGTCTACAGTCAGGAGAGCAGTTGTTCAGAGTGTCAGATCATGGGAGGAAGGCCAGGGAATGATGCAATATTACACTAGCAAGTGATGTCATAGCACGATTTCCTAAGCAATTTACGTAAATGCAACTTCTCAAGAAGCCCTGACAAATGCCAGCCTGTGGGAATGCAGGCATGGAGAACCAATGGCAGGCAGGGAAGGAAAGCACACAGGAAACACAGATTTCCTTGCTCATCACTATGACAAGCTTCACAGATTCCTCAGAAGCCTGAAAAAACTCCCTTCTGCCCCTCTAATCCAGTTCCTTCCCCTCAGGCACACAGTCTCTAAAGAGCTTTGATTTCCTTCTCTATTTTTTAATTTACTCCTACTGACATCCAGAGTGACTTCTGGTGTTCTGAAGGCAAGTTTATAGCGAGACAGGCTTGACATTCTAAAATTAGTTAGTCCTCTTCATTGTAATTTAGAATGAATCTTCAATTTTTTGAATGAGAAGTGGTATGCTGTGATTCTTGAGAATCAGTCTTATGCAAATGTCATAGAAATATATGTTGGCTTTGCAAATGCTTTAGGAAAGAAGACAGGTGGACACTAAATACCTAGACTTCAGTTTTGTTTTGATCCCAAATGGAGAAATATGTATTAATGTTTTCATAAAATATGTGTGTGTGTGCATGTAGAGGTTCATATAGGTTAGTCTGGAACTGATTGGCAATGGAAGTTCATGAAAATATCTAGTTAGACCAAACTCAGAAGTTAAACTGATAAGACTATGGTGTGAAATCAGGAAATAGCTGAGAGTATGCCAGCCTAGGTCATAATCAATCTCTCTCTCCCCCTGCTGCTTTCCCTTCCTTCCCTTCCTCTCTTGTCACCTCTTCCCCACTGAAATGCAATTTAAGCAGAGCCAGAGACCCCATCTAAAGCCAGAGATCAAAGCAAAGTAGTTCACAATATGCCTGGGGATCTTAGATTTGAAGACTTTTCTCAACTGCAGAAGCTTCCCGGAGAGCCACAAAATCTCATCTCATGAAGCTCATACCAAAAACGACCAACAAGACCCAACCCTTTCATCCCACACTGCATTAGTCTTTCTTGGAACAGTCTGGACATCTGCAAATTCTTGGCAATAATTCGAACTATCCTCTTTCCCCAACACTGCCTCTGTCTCCCCAACCACACACTGGAATAGCAAAAAATCAGAAACTGGATTGTTTGGGGCCATTGAGAGGAATTAGTAAATACCTTCTAGGCAGCAGGTCCTCCACAGCCCGGAATGGGTCATTACTTCTTCATTCTTCCTGCTGGTTTCATTATCACTTGTAGATTTAGTCCTGCACACACCTCTGGAATATAACCAGTAGTCCGTGCCCACTGCAATGGTCATTAAACTAAAAGCTGCGAAGGCTCCCACAGTAGTGATCAACATCTGGACTCCTCTGTCACACATCCTCATAATTCTTCATGGTACTCTGGACGGCTGGGCGTTGGAGAGGGAGATTCAATGCCAGAGGGAAAAATCACTCTGCAGCTGGGTAACCTAGGACAGGCTATTCCAAAAATTCGGGTCTCCTTTTGTCGGCATCCACAGGGACTTTGGGAAAGCTGGGTTTTCCTGTCTGGAGCTCTCTCCAGTTCCCTCGGTCGCCTATGGCCCTCGGAAGGGTGCAGGCTCCAGGGGGTTGGTCCACATCACCGCTGCCTTCTGAGGGTCCCTGGTTTCCTTTCATTCCTCGGGAGCTTGGTAAGGATGAGGGTCCGTGCAGGGCATGGCTCTGGAGCCTGGAGCTGCCAGCTCAATCTGAGATGCGCCTAGCTCCTCACAGCCCCGGGAGACTCAAGGCAAAGAAATCCAGAGAGGGCTATGTGTGTGTGTGTGTGTGTGTGCGTGCGTGCGTGTGTGTGCGAGCGCGTGTGCTGGGGGTGAGGGCGGATGGCAAAAAATAGCACTGCTGGGAGGCGAGTCGCTGAGAAGAGTGTTCATTGCTTCCCCAGCCTCCCAGGAAAGCTCACCGCCTGCTCCCGACACCCCCGCTCAAACTGGAGAAAAGACAGTCCTGGGGCGGGGGCCGAGAGGTTTCATCGGAGGGCAAAGGTCCGCGGTGCTGAAGGGACAGCTCCCCGCCTGTTGCCCCGCCTCCGCCTGCCTAACGACCAGGCTTTAGGTCCGTGGTGCTGAAGGGACAGCTCCTCTGCTGCTGCTGCACCCCCGCCTTCCTAACGCCCGGGCGAGAGACCTGGGATACCGACGGGTGGGTCTTCCTCCCGCCCCTCCGAGGCCAGCCCACCTGCTCTTCTCAACCTAGTCAACCCACGCTCCGCGCAAAGTTTCGGGAGCCCAGGGCAGTCAGCGCCCCGGCTCCTCAGGCGCGCTGCAGCACGACCCGGTTCCCCCGCTCCCCGCTCCCGGAAGGGTTAAGGAAAGGGGAAGGGGAAAGGAGCCTGCAGCGCACTCTGGCGCTCTCTCAGCTCCCACCCGACGCGGCATTTCCCCCACCACCAATGAGCCAGGCAAGTTTGCCTTTTGCTGCGGGCGCCGCTGGAGCCCATTGGGGAAGACCGAGTCTTCTTAAAGGGACCGGCGACTCGGGGCAACGGTTCTATGGCTCACTTGGGCAGGCAAAAAGTGTTGTCACAGGAACATCTGTGTATAGTCTGTCTCAATTTGGTTCCCCAGAAAACAAACCAATATGTCTACCCTCCTTTCTCTGGAGCTCTGGTTTACAACGGAGACAACGTGCTCAGATCAGACCCGGAACTGTTCATATACATATGATCATGTATTCCTAAAAGACAGAAGGAGCCAGAAGTATGTAGATTCTATTATGCACATATTAGGGATTTGGGCCCATGGAGTGTGAGATATTGATCTCCGAACACATATATTTTAACAACCGTACATTTTGCGGATGGTGGTGGTGATGGAGTCAAGGTGGGAGAGTCGCTGAAAATGTCAGATTCTCTTCAAAGGTCCCTTGGATGATCATTTGTTAACATCCTTGTCTAAGTTAGACAGGAAGCAAGTGAAGTTAGGTCTGCTTTCCTTGTTAGTCCCAAGTGCAAATGTTGGTGCACACCTGAAAGCTAGTGAGACTCTTCCTTGGAAATAGTCATTGTTCCAAGTGTTAGTTGCTCA
Source organism: Bos taurus (assembly GCF_002263795.3). Lineage (NCBI taxonomy): Eukaryota > Metazoa > Chordata > Mammalia > Artiodactyla > Bovidae > Bos > Bos taurus. The sequence continues at coordinate 21,920,919 of NC_037352.1, read as the reverse complement.
GTCGTGTCCAACTCTTTGCTATCTCATGCACCCGGCCTGGCAGGCTCCTCTGTCCATGGAAGTCTCCAAACAAGAATACTGGAGTAGGTAGTTATTCACTTCTCCTGGGGATCTTCCTGACCCAGGGATCGAACCTGGGTCTCCTGCATTGCAGGCAGATTCTTTACCATCTGAACCACCAAGGATCAGCATTTAATTCAAATAGCTTTTTATCACCATGTGTTCTGGCATATACTTGAGCATGCCAAGTAGACTAAGTCCACAGAATGCCCTCATTATTTCTATTCTGTGGCATGATGGGACAGAGACTCAGAGGTCGGGTGTTTGGAATCAAGGCTGCTTGGTTTGTTTCTGCAGTCCCTGAGATGTGTTCATAACCAGCTGTCATATTTGAATGTTATTTAACTGGACAAAAATATAATGGTAGGTAATCGCAGACACATACAGTCCCCTGGTGACATTTCTGGCTTTCTGTCTGAGAGCTTCTATCCAGAAGACCGAATAGCAACAATTCACGGAAGAGTTCTCAAATGCAGCTCACGATTTCTTGGTGACTCTGCTACTTTGTTTGTATGCTTTTGGTCTTAAATTCACTTAAATATTTGGTTCTTGGTGTTAGATATACCTGCACATGCATGTGTAGATTTGAATACATAGTAGTCATCACGTGATTGTGTTTAGATGTTTACTTGTGCTGTGTCCAATTTAGCTATGAGTTCTGAATGCCTGGGAATTTGTTGTAGAAGTAAAGCAGATATGTGTGTGTGTGTGTATATATATATATATATATATATATATATATATATATGTATATCTGTGTATGACAGTACCTGCTTACAGTGTTATAAGCCTATTTGCTGCAAATGCATAGCTATATGCATTTGTGGGTGTACATGCCTAAGTATAGGTGTAGTGTAGGTTTATGCCCCTACATAGACTTACTTGCATATGCATGTGTCGTGGATCACAAACACTGATTGGTAGGCAGGAAGTAGAAATACTGAAAGCTTGCCACATAACCAAAATGGAACAGATAAACTTGGGGCCAAGACCACAACTAGTCATATCTCAGAAGAAAGATAGGAGGTAATGGGGGGAAATGTACCAAGCTTTCTATAAGTTATTTATTGTTTTTCCTTTCCTGAAATGAAATTTGCTTCTCAATAAAGCTTCCTTAAAAAAAATAAAAAAAAGGAAAGGAAAAAGCCCTATGTAAGATGGAGGTGAAGCTGGTCTTCCCTGAAAAGAGTTGCTAGATTAGTGAAATTTCCCTTCCTCATCTCAAAAACTTAAATAATATGAAATAACTAATAATGACCAAAGCAACTACTCCAGGATCTGTTTTTGCCCTTCCTCTGATAGGAGTGAGAAAAGTCTTTTCTTTAAGCAGGATCACGTGATTGGAAGGTCAATGGGCTTTGGCAGAGTGTGCTCCAATCAATCCATTCACCAAACTCACAGTAAAACAACAGCAGCCCTCTCTCTACCTCCGTGGTCTGTAATAGAAGCCCAGACACACAAGGTATGGCTCCCAGAAGGTCCAGGAGAATGGAATCAAACATCCAGGCAAACTGTGTGGGGTTGGGGAGAAGGGTCAGGAGCTCAGGCAGATGAAGGTGACATCACTGCTCAGGATGTGGACAATTCTGAAGGAGAGAAAGGGATCAACATAACAAGAGTGAAAACGTATACTGAGCTTTTGGCTTGGTGAGGCAGGGTTCTCCCCTGCCTCTCCCCTCCCCTGTCTTCCCCTCCCCAGGTCCAAAACTGATCACAGACTAGTTCAAAGCTGATCACAGAGTATGGGAAGATCTGAACTTGCGTTTGGAGAATCAGAACACCTGAGTGGAGTGGGAGTGCAGAGGCAGGAAGGCCGTCAGTTAGTTCCTGATGATGCCTCCCCACTTACTAGGGGGTGACCTCATCCTTTCATTCAATTGAATGTGTAGGTGTGTGTACATGGATGCGTAGAATCAGCTTCTAAACCTAAATGTAATCGCTCGTTTCTTACCACTAGAGGGCTCTTTCACCAGATCCATCAGGGACCCAAGAGATTCAAAGCACTATCTTTTTATAACAGTGATGGAGCCAGGCTCTTTCTGTTTGCTGATGACCTTCTTTGATCCTACGAATGTGGCAGGAGACCGGGAGGCACTCAGATAGCTTGCAACTGATGTTTGAGACTCTTATTAAGGCTTCTTTTTACCAGCTTCCTTTGGATTCTTAGGGGTTTCTGTGGTGGCTCAGATGGTAAAGAATCTGCCTGCAATGCAAGAGTCCTGGATTCATTCGATCCCTGGGTTGGGAAGATCCCCTGGAGAAGGGAATGGTTACCCATTCCAGTATTCTTGCCTAGACAATTTCATGGGCAGAGGAGTCTGGTGATTGGATTCTTAGCTAGTCTGTACATCTGTATTTTTTCTGTTCTTCCTCTCCTAGGTCAGAGAGGAGCCTGGTAGGCTGCAGTCCATGGGGTCACTAAGAATCGGACATGACTAAGCGACTTCACTTTCACTTTCACTTTTCACTTTCATGCATTGGAGAAGGAAATGGCAACCCACTCCAGTGTTCTTGCCTGGAGAATGCCAGGGACGGGGGAGCCTGGTGGGCTGCCATCTATGGGGTTGCACAGAGTCGGACATGACTGAAGTGACTTAGCAGCAGCAGCAGGGGTCAGGGCCCCTGAAAGTGGTTGTGTCATTTAGGAATGAGTATCAGCAGCTGATTCAATTCAATAAATACTTCGTGAGTACCTACTATGCACAAAGCATTCTGCTTAGCTGTTTGAAGAATACACAAATATGGTTCCTACCTGCCCCTCAAGAAACCCATTATATAGTAGGGGATATTTTGCTAGTACATTTTGGCTGTAAATAGAAGAAACTCATTGGAGTTAGTTTAAGGAATTGGAGTTTTGATATAAGGATATGGTGCTGCTTCAAGAAACCTTTACCTAAAGACATTATCAGGCCTCAGCAAGGAGATAAAACCAGGGAATAAAAGCCATCAAAAGGCTTGAAAGTCACTCTATTTTTCATCTCTGCCTCTTTCCATATTTTTAGTTGGAAAAAGATTATTTTGCCATCTCTATTTGTTGATCCTCCAGATGGAAGCTAGATTTTGAGGTTTTATGTCTCCTCTATCCAAGAGATCCACCCAGACTCAAAAGGGCAGTTTTAGTCTCAATTAAAAACTTTCAGGGGAGATAAACTGATTGTGTCTCATGCCACTTTCCAGCCCGACCTGCTGTGGTCATTGAGACGGGGTGGTGGTGGTATGGACACAGCTACTGGGACCAGCTCCTGTGAGCTGAGGGAGAGAGGACAATTCTCAGAGTAGGAGGAACTTTTGAGACCTCTCAAAAGACTGCTGTGAAAAATCCATGTTGATTCACTTCTGGGGCCACTCTGATGATGCCCAGGGGTTCAGCAGTAAAACATGATCATGAGTGAGAAGGCAACATGTTAGGGTGTAAGGCTCTGAAGGTATTGGAGCCTCTGCCAGATGTACAACTGGGCTGAGTGTACCCCCCAGCTTCACCTTTGTCTATGCCCTTCTTCCAAGAAACATAAGCTGAAAGAGAAAAACTCGTCTGTGGTAAAGTCACCCACATGAATGTCAGTTAAGGAAATGGTGAAAACTAAGCAGATGTGGACTGAGGGCGCCCTATCTGCCATCCCATAACTCCCCTTTATATTCTCACATAGTTCAGTTATGGGTTTGTCACTTCTAGATTCAAGGTGTGGAAAATGAAATATGGTTATAAAACACATCCTCATGTTATTTAAACTTTAGCCTTACTGACCTTCTTTCAGTAACCAAAATCCCCTATTCTTTTGCACTCAAATACTTGAAAATTAGGTCCCTCCTATCTGCACCTATGATTGGAGCTGGATGGTTGGAGGAGGGAAGGAATGGTGGGGCTGCAACATCCAGGTATTACACAGAGAACAGCCAAGGTATGCTGTCGATAGCTGATGGAAGCTCTAGAGGTTGGAGTATGCCATTGAAAGTTATAAGGGAATCAATATAGGAACCATAAAAATTCAACAACTGTATTTGGAGTGGGCTTTCCTTGTGGCTCAGCTGGTAAAGAATCCACCTGCAATGTGGGGGACCTGGGTTCGATCCCTGGGTTGGGAAGATCCGCTGGAGAAGAGAATGGCTACCCACTGGAGAATCTATGGACTAGAAAAAGAGTCGGACATGACCGAGCGACTTTCAAGTTAAACTAGGGTGATGCAGATGGTAAAGAATCTGCCTGTCAATGCAAGAGACTCAGGTTCAATCTCTGGGTTAGGACAATGCCCTGGAGAAGGGAATGGCAATCCACTCCAGTGTTCTTGCCTGGAGAGTTCTATGGACAGAGGAGCCTGGTGGGCTAAGTCCGTGGGATCACAAAGAGTCAGACATGACTGAATGCCTTTCATTTGTTCGCTCAAGACAGAAAAGTTACCAGCTAACCATGGTAACTTTGGGGGAGAGGAGCAGGAATGGGGCCAGGAGCTGCTTTTCCTGACAGCCCCTTTGGCCCTATTTGATTTTCAGAAAATCTTGAGCAGGTATACTTTGATAAATGAAGTCGAATAAAAAATAAATGAGAAGAGTAAGTAGCATGCCACTTGTCCATCTCTTCCAGTCACCTCCTGCTTTATCAGTATAGAAATCCCAGGTGTTTCCTGTGATTCATCCAACCATTCCCTGGAATGCTCTCCCCCGAGATATCCTTCTCATAAGAAAACATTTATTTAGAAATAATTTTGAATTCACATAGAAGTTACTTCCACCAGATGTTCCTTCTCGTGGTTCAGTCCCTCACTTCATTCATATCTCAGCTCAAATGTCGCATTCTCAGAGAATCCTTTAACTGCTCTAAAATAACACCTCATTCTTCTCTCTGTCCTCTCCCTCTGCTTTTTATTTCTTTATAGCATTTTTCAATATCTGACACCATCTTATATACATATACACATATGTTCATATGTATGTATATGCATCTGTGTGTTTATTGCCACCTCCCCACTAGAGCAAAAGAATTCACATGTAAATTACAAGACCCTGGGTCAGTGCCCAGGGTACCGTAGGCACTCAATCAGCATTTGATTAATCAATTAACTTAATAAATAACTATTACATTTCACACACCACGAAAGGCACTGGTAAGTTAATAATAAGAAAGACTTAGTTCTTGATCACTTGGAACTCAGTCTAAAGGAAAGAACAGAGATAACTGAACAAATAAGAACAATTGAAACAGATGCTGTTAGTCTCCCATAGATGCCTAGATTCCCTTTGCTAGGTTGGTGCGTTTGTAGCCCCAACCTTCCTACCCCCTCTGCCAGCCCGTGGTTGTCCCTTCTTGGAAGAATTGTTCTTAGCTGATAAGAGCTACCTCCCCAAGGGATCCCTATGCCAGGGACAGCCTACAGTCAATGAGTGGCTGATACAGGGATGCAAAAGTCTTTCTTCTTGCCAAAGGCAGAGAGAATTCTGTGGTGCAATTTATGTTCTAGAGTCCCCCGTGGGTCAGGCCAAGGCCAGATTTTACCTGGGACCACATTCTCATTTGACTTTGTCCCCTCTCCCTGTGTTTCTCAAACTTGAGTTGTGCATCACTTACAAGGCTGGTTAAACAACAGCTTATGGGACTTTCCTGGTGGCCCAGTGGCTAAGACTCCACACTCCCAGTGCAGGGTGCCTGGGTTCAATCCCTGACCAGGGAACTAGATCTCACATGGCACAACTAAGACCCAGAGCAGCTAAATAAATAATTTTTAAAAGTCAGCTTACTGGTTCCATTCCCAGAGTTTCTAGGATGGTTCATGGAATCTTTCATTTCTAGCAAGTTCCCTGGCAAAGCTAATACTGCTTCTCTGGGAAGTCACAGGTGGGCACTCACTGCCTTTCTGTATGCTGGTTCCCATACTCTGCTAGGTTTTCCCTAAAGGACACTACTTCTAGAAGTTACCTGCATATGACTCCCTGCTTCAGGCTAAGCTTCTCAGCAACTCTACCTAAAACCTCAATGAAGGCTGGTTAGCAGTCTGCTAGGGGAAGTGCAAATCAGGGCTGATTCATGTCACTGGAGGTCATTGGAAAAGGCTTCACAGAGGAAGTTCCATTTTAACAGAGCCCTTAAAGATGAGTAGCCAAGTAAGGATCAGGGAAAACTGTGTTCCAGGCATTTAGATTGGTATGTGCAATGCCCTGGAACATAAAGAGCTTGAGGGAATGAAAGGAGTTTAGTATGACTGGAGTGTGATGTGGCATTAATATGGCATACTCTTCATGCTTGTATATTATGTACAGAGGAGATGTTTGGCCATGAATACTCTTCCAGAAAATATTAAAAATTTATTTGCTTTTTAGAGGAATTATTTTACCAACTATATCCCAAGCTTGGGTAGCAACCTTTAGATTAGGACACCTCTAAAAAGTAAACCCCTGAAAGATTCTTGAGTCCAAGAGGAAGCTTGTTGTCCCCAAGTTGATGAGTCCAGGGAGAGAGATATAGACAAAGAAGAATCTTCCAGAGGTCAGAGAGAAAGTAATGGAAAGTAACAGATAAAGGAGTTCCTCCTTGTTAGCCAAGAAACTTCTTCCATTCCCAGAAAAGAGAAATTTTGTTATTCTTACTCAGTTGGGCTGGATAATTTCTATGAACCTGTGAATGCTCTATATACCCACCTTTGCCTACAGCCACTATGGAGAACAGTGTGGAGATTCCTTAAAAAACTGGAAATAGAACTGCCTTATGATCCAGCAATCCCACTGCTGGGCATACACACTGAGGAACCAGAAGGGAAAGAGACACGTGTACCCCAATGTTCATCGCAGCACTGTTTATAATAGCCAGGACATGGAAGCAGCCTAGATGCCCATCAGCAGATGAATGGATAAGAAAGCTGTGGTACATATACACAATGGAGTATTACTCAGCCATTAAAAAGAATACATTTGAATCAGTTCTAATGAGGTGGATGAAACTGGAGCCTATTATACAGAGTGAAGTAAGCCAGAAAGAAAAACACCAATACAGTATACTAACGCATATATATGGAATTTAGAAAGATGGTAACGATAACCCTGTGTACGAGACAGCAAAAAAGACACTGATGTATAGATCAGTCTTATGGACTCTGTGGGAGAGGGAGAGGGTGGGGAGATTTGGGAGAATGGCATTGAAACATGTATAATATCATGTATGAAACGAATCGCCAGTCCAGGTTCGATGCATGATACTGGATGCTTGGGGCTGGTGCACTGGGACGACCCAGAGGGAGGGTATGAAGAGGGAGGAGGGATGAGGGTTCAGGATGGGGAACACAGGTATACCTGTGGCAGATTCATTTCGATATTTGGCAAAACTAATACAATATTGTAAAGTTTAAAAATAAAATAAAATAAAAAGAAGAAGCTCTTAATGTTTACCTGGTTCCACCTGCAAAATTAAATAATGGGTGAACTGGTAGCAAATGTGTTATCTTTTAGTTTAGACCAGGAGAAGACACACCCAGATCTGTTGAAGAAGACTACAAATTGCCCAGAAATCCTAACCTCTCAATGGATGAGAGTTTGTGATTGTTTCCTTTGGGAGAATGTCAGGGTGTGCTATATGTGGAAAGACATTCGCTGGCATAGGGGTGGACTGCTGCAGAGGCTGCTAGTTGTTTCCTTAATGACCTTTCTTCATTTGTTTTTAACTAATAAAACTCCAATTGTAGTTGGGGATGCTCTTTGACTACTTGAAAGAAAATCACATCTTTCAGTTTTCCTTGAAGAGAATGGTGATCCTGTAACAAAATTCTGACCAATAAAATGTAATTAAAGTGTTTTGCATACCATAGCCAAAAGGTGTAAACAACACAAGTGTCCATCAACTGATGAATGGATTAGCATATGTGTCCTATATGTACAGTGGAATATTATTCAGCCATATAAAGAAATGAAGCTTGGATACATGCTACAGCATGATTGGACCTTGAAGACATTATGCTTAGTGAAATAAGCCAGACACAAAAAGACAAATATCATACCATTCTGTGTAGGAGTACCTAGAATAGGCAAATTCATAGAAGCAGAAAGTAGATTAGATGTTATCAGGGCTTAAGAGGAGAGGGGGATGGGGAGTTATGCTTAACGGTTAAGAAACTGTTTCGTGTGATGAGATGTTTTAGAAATAGATTTTGGTGATGGTTACCTAACATTGTGGATGCAATTAGTGGCACTAAATTGTACATTGAAAATAGCAAACTTTATGTTACATAAATTTTACTAGAATTTTTAAATGGGGGGAAAAATAGTTGTTCTGTGGTGTGTAAAATCTCCTTCAAGGGAGCTGGTGGTCAGACTTTACTAACCCATGGTGTGCTGTCCTTACCTTATATTTCTTCCTGCATAGAACTGGAACTCAGTTTCAGAGGTTGACCAGATGACTTGTTACTGGAAGGTGACAAGTACATGTTTAAGATGTCTGAAAATAAAATAAAATTGGAGAAGCTTGGGTCTGTTATAGCATTATGGAGCCATCATCTAAGGTGGCTTCGATCATCTCCAAAGTTATTATTACATGACAAAAACAGACTTCTTATTTCACCCCTTTTCAATTTTAGCAGATGAGCATACAGTTGATTCTGGAACAATCGAGGGGTTAGAGGGTGCCAGCACTCTGTTCAGCTGAACATCCACAAAAAACCTATAGTCTGCCCGCTACACATGGATGCAGTTCCTCTGCATCCACAGATTCACCCAACTGTGGTTTATATAGTACCATATATATAAACTGTATATAGTATAGTATATATTTACTATTGAAAATAGTATACAAGTAGAACAGAGCATTCAAATCCTGTTGTTCAAGGATCAGTGGTAATTCCTAATTTATACAGATGAAGAGAAGTAGAATTAGAGAGGTAGCCTATTAGTCATGAAATTTCTATTTTAAAATGTTTTATTGAAGTATAGTTGATTTATAATGTTGTGTTAATTTCCAATGTACAGTGAGGTGATTCAGTTATATATATATATATTATTTTTCATATATGTATTATTTTTCATATTATTTTCCATTATGGTTTAATCATGGGGTATTGCATATAGGTCCAATAGAACCTTGCTGTTTATCTATCCTATATATACTAGTTTGCATCTGCTAATCCCAAACTCCCAATCTTGTCCTCCCCCACCCCCCACAAAGCTTCTGATTAGAGTTGACAGAAATCCAACTGAAAGGGTGTACAAAAAGCAAGAGCAATCAATCAGTGCCTGTGACTTAAAAGCACAAAAGTAGATAAGCTCGTGAGCAACTGAATCCCAGACTTCACACAAATGGCATCCAGTCTGCTTTTTCATCTCAGCCCTGTCTCCCTCTCCACCGGCTCCATCCTCAGCCTGGCTCTCTTCTCACATACAAGGAACTCCTGGCTTGCCTTCTACCAGCTGAGCAACCCTAGAAGAAATAGGATATGTCTCAATCAACAGTTAGAACAAATGTCTTGGGGGTAGTTTCTCATTGACCCATTTGCTTCAGATCTACCTGAATCAATTGTAGTATCCAGGAAATGAGATTCACTGATTTTCAGGTCTGTGCTATCATTCTGCCTCTGGACACACAGGGAGGAAGACCAAATCAATTTGTGTGAACTGAGACTGGGTAAGGGGCTGATTCTATGAGGAATTTGAGGGTGTTGTTACTAGAAAAAGGGAGATAAAAATGAGATGTTCACTGTGCACTACAGTTAGGTAGATGCCAGACCACGCAGGGCCATTTTGCCATGCGAGATCATCCAACAAACATCTACAAAGACCAGGTCTTCTGTAGGCACTGAGGATGCAGTGGTGAGCAACACGGATTCCCTGCCCCCAAGGAACTTGCATTCTAGGTGAGGGAGACAGCCAATGAACACATAAGCAAACAAACAAAAATTTAGTGATAAATACCGTGAAGCAAGTAGTGATAAGTACTGTGAAGAAAAGAAAAGAAAATTGGGTAACTCGATAGGATACACAGTAGGGGCAGTGGCAGAAGGAAGTCTTTAAGGAACACAATCAAGGAGGGCATTCCGAGGAGGTGGCTTGAGCTGAAAAAAATCAAAGGTGGAGAAGGAGTCAGCCTGAAGAAGAACCAAGGAAATTGTTCCCAGAAGAAGGATCATCAAGTGCAGAAGCTCTGAAAGGAGAATAAACATGACTTGTTGAGGTGGACAGAGTGGCAGGAATCTCATGAACAAGAAGGAAAATCCTAGCCAAGGAGGTCAGCGAGTTGGACTGGGGCTCAATAATATAGAGTGAGTGGGCCAGGGTAAACAGTTTGAACATTTCTTTTTTCCCCCCTCAATGGTTCAAGACAGTCAATCAGTTCAGTCACTCAGTCGTGTGCAACTCTTTGCAACCCCATGGACTGCAGCACATCAGGCCTCCCTGTCCATTACCAACTTCCGGAGCTTGCTCAAACTCATGTCCTTTGAGTTGGTGATGCCATCCAACCATCTCATCCTCTGTTGTCCCCTTCTCCTCCTGCCCTCAATCCCTTCCAGCATCAGAGTCTTTTCCAGTGAGTCAGTTCTTCGCATCAGGTGGCCAAAGTATTGGAGTTTCAACTTCAGCATCAGTCCTTCCAAAGAATATTCAGGACTGATTTCCTTTAGGATGGACTGGTTGGATCTCCTTGCTATCAAAGGGGCTCTCAAGAGTCTTCTCCAACAGCACAGTTCAAAAGCATCAATTCTTTGGTGCTAAGCTTTCTTTACAGTCCAACTCTCACATCCGTATGTGACTACTGGAAAAACCATAGCTTTGACTAGACGGACCTTTGTCAGCAGTACATCAAGTTGGTTTTTTTTTTTCCTTCAGCTGTGTCAGGTCTTAGTTGCAGCATCTGGGATCTTCACTGTGTCATGTAGATCTCTCACTGAAGCACACAGACTCTCTAGTTGTGGCAATACAGGCTCCACAGCGTGTAGGCTCAGTAGTTGCCGTTTGAAGGCTTACTTGCTCCATGGAATGTGGGATCTTAGTTCCTCAATCAGAGATCAAACCTCATCCCCTGCATTGAAAGACCCATTCTTAACCACTGGACCACCAGGGAAGTCCTGCGTATTCCTTAACACTGTAAAGCCATTGCATAAGAGTAACATGAGCTGACCCACACTTTGGAAATTTCCTTCTAGCCACTGAGTGGCTATTCTCCACTGGGGCAAAAGTGAAAACCAGGAGATAAATTAAGAGGCTATTGCACTAACTTGGGCTAAAGATGTTGGCGTCTTAGACTAAGTTGCATGTGTGCTATCAGCATAGCACATGTGAGAAACAGGAGACACTGAGAATCATGTTAAATCACATGACTTTCCTGAGGGAGGTGGGAAACTGTGAGAGGTTTTAGCAGGAAGCGACTTGATCAGGTTTGTATTTTTTAGTGATACGTCAGAGGCTTGGCTCTGCTCCATGGGATAGAAATGGTAGTGGAGACCAAGAAGATGAAAAGAAAATCACAGATAGAGTCCTTTGCCTTTTGGCCCCAAGCCTCCCTAGGGCATCTGCCTCCCTTCCACCTTCTTGTCCACTTTTATGGGAGAAGTGTACTGGCCTTTCTCTAAGACCTAAGGAGATCAGACTCAAGATATAAGATCCCCAAATGGTGTCCTGGACAAACCTCACCAGGAGAACCAGGAGAAAGAGCCTTTGTCCTCCCCTCATCCTGCACAGATTTGTGGGATAGAGGCTTATATCAATGGCAAGACCAAATACTGTAAGGAATTGGCAACCTACTCCAGTATTCTTGCCTGGAGAATCCCATGGACAGAGGAGCCTGACAGGTCCATAGGGTTGCAGAGAGTTGGACACTACTGAAGAGACTAAGCATGTACCCACATACTTAATGCAGGATGGAAAGTATGGGGTTTGGAGTCAGGGAAACCTGGATTTGAGTCCCAGTTGCATCACTTGCTGTGTGACCTTGAGAAAATGACTTAATCCTTCTGTGCCTCTCTTTCCTCATAAGTAAAATAATGGGACCAGTTTCTAAGGTCAGTAGGACTTCCTTATTGTATAATGAGGATTACATATAAGTGCTTAACATAGCCCCTCGCACATACGAAGTTCTCAATAAACGTCAATTCAGCTAAAAATAAAACAACGATGCCAAAGAAGCCAACTCTCTTAATGAGATTTGTTTTAATCCGCCACCTTCAGAATAACGAACAACTGACTATTACGTGGTTAATCACTTTCCATGGGACATATGGACTAGGAAAACAAAATGGCCCAAGAGGCAGTTAGAGATTCAAAAGGTGTCTTTATTGAGAGATGAGATAAACACCTCGACAACTAAGAGGCTTAAAACCACTTGGGAAACCTTCCTAAAATCAGTAGAACAGGATGTGGTTTAGGGCTTTTCCTGTTGGCTTGGAATGTTGGCCAAAGCCCCAAAGCTGAAAACAATAAGTGAGAAATATTCCCACATCCAGAGCCAAAGAGCTGCCAGATGACTCCCCAGGGCTCATGAAGAGCTGGCCAGACAGGTCCTGCAGCCCTCTCTCCAATGGCTCCCAGGCAGATTACATGGACTGAGGACTGGCCTCCAGTGAGGTGGGGAAACAGTGAGCCAGGAGCCTGGGGGAGGAAGGTGCTTTGCCTCTTTGTGTCCCGTCACCCTGGTGGAGGAGTAGGTGGCTCTTCCCCCATCAAGCCAAGTGAGAATGGGTTCAATCCACTCATGGATGGGATGAGGGACCTGCAGGAAGGGAGACTGGCCAGGGCTGCTGATGTGGAGGCTCTAGGCTGGCACCTGGAGCAAAATGCACTGGGAGGAACCCTGGAGAGAAACTAAGTGTCATCAGGTACATGGAGCATGCATGAACACATGAACATAGAGGCTGGTGCCTGGGTCCCACTTGGAGAACCATGAAGGCAAGAGGCTGGCTGGAGCATCCGTCGATTACAGGGTGAGGAGGGAGGGCATCAGGAAGGCAGCCTCGACTCCCAGGGTCTGGTGTGGCAAAGATGCACTGAGTACCATGTGGAGACCGAGGAAATTAACTCAGTTCAAACTCTCTCCACAGAACCATATTTAGGAGAGAGCAACATTTGAATGACAGCAATGCAGAGGGCTTCAGCAGTCACAAAAGGACCACTGATGACACCATCTAAGAAGAGCTTCACCTCCTACCCCTCTTCCCCCTCCTCAGCCCCAGAGCAGCCAGCAACAGGAGAGGAGGGGAAGCAGGGAAGGACATCTCACCTGCCTCCCGCTCCCACACGGAGCCCCTCCACTCACGGTCAGGCTGGGGCTGGAGACAAGCGAAGACTTGGAATTGAATGCGAGGTTCACGTTTGACTTCAACTGAATTGGACTTTAAAAACCTTGCCACTATGAAAAAATTTCAGGCATATGAAATTGGGAGGAATGTATAGCAGATGAATGAATGTCCTTGTGCCCATCACCGACTACAAGAGCCGTCGACCCATGGCCAATCCTGTTTCATCTCTATGTCCCGCTAACTGCCCCTCCCCACTGACTTATTCTGAAGCAAGTCCCAGGTCTCATGTTATTTCTGCATTGGGCTTTTGAATGCCTAGAAGTGAGTCCTCCTTACAAAACTAAGGTTCTTAACATTGAAACTGACCAGAGGACCCTGAGTTTTGCCCATTGTTTATTTTTCACAAACTCTAGAACATAAAGTTCACTGAGGGCAGAGAAATGTTCTATTTTATTCACTACACTTTTTGTTGTTCAGTTGGTCAGTCATGTCTAACTCTTTGCAACTCCATGAACTACAGCATGCCAGGCTTCCCTGTCCTTCACAATGTCCCAAAGTTTGCTCAAACTGATGTCCATTGGGTCAGGGACATCATCCAACCATCTCATCCTCTGTCACCCATTTCCCCTCCTGCCTTCAATCTTTCCCAGCATCAGGGTCTTTTCCAATGAGACAACTCTTCGCATCAGGTGGCCAAAGTACTGGAGTTTCAGCTTCAGCATCAGTCCTTCTAATGAGTATTCAAGGTTGATTTCTTTTAGGATTGACCGGTTTGATCTCCTTGCTGTCCAAGGGACTCTCAGAAGTCTTCTCCAGCATCACAGTTCAAAGAAATCAATTCTTTGGCACTCTGCCTTCTTTATGGTTCAACTCTCTCACATCTGCACATGACTATTGGAAAGACCATAGCTTTGACTCTACACTACTGTATCCCATGCTTACAATATTTATAGCACATGACACACAGTAGGTGCTTAATACACAATTGTTGATTAAATGAATGAATAAATTATCTTTTTCCAGAATTGTCCATCCTTCCTTTGTCACAGCCAAAGAGGTGCATGGGTTAAGGCAAAAGATGAAATCTTTGTTTTCTCTTATTCAATTGACTTGCCTCAGTGCTGACCCAAAGTTGTTCAGCAACATGTCCCACCCTGAAGCACTGATGGGGGTAATCACCTCTTCTGAGCAACAATTTTCAAAATGATTCCAGACAATGGTATTTAGGTCGTCCCTTCCTAAATCCTATGTATTTATAACATTTCCAGGAGAATTTGCAAATTGGTAGATCATAGGTTCTGTTCAGCCTGCTGATGCTTTTCTTCACCATCTGGTTTTTACAATTTGCACTGCACTGAGTTAAACTGTGGGCCCACATTCCAGCCAGCCATTGGTTGGAGGAGTAGCATCTGCTTCTTTAGTGAGGCACACCCGCTTCTCTTTACCTCAGTGTCTAGTCCTCTCTAAGGTCCTCCGCCTGTGTCACTCCTAGGTCACCTGTCTGGCTCCTGCTGGACCCAAAACAGAGACAGGGAAGTATAGATGCTGCCAACCCCTTCCTGTTTGTTTAGCTGTATGGTCTCACCCATGAAATCCACTGAGTCCATGGTCATTCTCTGACTAGTTTTTCAATTTCCCCCATGGTTCTGTATATTATGCAGATGATTTTTTTTTTTTTGCCATACTGCCGGCTTGTGGACCTCAGTTCCCCCACCAGAGATGGAGGGATAGAACCCGTGCCTGCTGCAGTGGAAGTGAGGAGCCCTGACCACTGGGCCACCAGGGAATTCCCTTTACTCAGATCTCTCATCCTCCCCTTGGAATCAATTTTTTGGTCCATATATGTTTTCCTATAATATAATCTATATCATCCAAATTTTCTATTTTATCAGTATGAAGTTATACATAATATATTCTGCATTTTAAACTTATTTTCCTTAACTGTAATTCTGATTTTGCTTACTCCCAATGACACCTGTCTTTCTTCCTCTCCTTGATTAGATTAACTAAGTGGTTTTTTTTTTTTTCCTACTTATCTCCAACATCACCAAAGATCCAGTTTTAAATTTCATCTCATTCCTATCACATTGGGAATAAATATTTTAAAGTTTCAAATATATGGATGGCAGCCCTCTGTAATTGTCAGATAAAGCTTTACCCTTCATCTTTAAAGAAGAAAAAACACAACACAAATGAACCCATCTATGAAACAGAAACAGACTCAGACACATCGAGAACAGACTTGCCAGGGTGGAGGGGGTTGGGAGAGGCATGGATTGGGACTTGGGACTGGCAGATGAAAACATATAGGATGGGTAAACAGCAAGGTACTGTGTTTAATATCCTGTGATAAAGCACAATGGAAAAGAATATGAATCACTTTGCTGTACAGCAGAAATTAACATCACGTTATAAATCAACTATACTTCGATAAAATAAAATTTTAACATATATAAATATATATAGTATACATATATATACATGTGCATGTATGTGTGTGAATATATATATATATATATATATATATATTTGCTTCACAAGTGGCACAGTGGTATCGCTTGTCACTGCAAAAGACTCAGGAGACAAAAGGTTTGATCCCTGGGTCAGGAAGAGCCCCTGGAGAAAGAAACGGCAACCCACTCCAGTATTCTTGCCTGGAAAATTCTGTTCACAGTCCATGGGGTCGCAAAGAGTCAGACACTGAGCATGCATGCACTGCTGATGTATATTAATACATATCTATATGTATATTTCAACAGGAGAATTGAGGAGAAAGGAGGAGCAGGTACACATTAGATGTCTATGATCAAGTGATCAAGCTGCTTTCTTACTCAGAACTTTGCCTAGATTGTTTATTAGTTTTAATTAACTTTTACTTTATATGCTTTCATCAATCTGGAATTTACACTGATGTATAATGAAATGAAGATTTAATTTTGCTTTGTTTACCCCCAACATTAATCAATTGTCCCAGTGTCACTGAATATTTCTTTTCTCTATAATATTGGATGGCCACTTTTAATATCTAATAAAGTCATATACATGAAATATTGTCTCAGAGTTATCTGCTCTATTCCATTGATCTATGTTTCAATATTTAAGTACTATGCTATTTTAATCTTTGAAATTTTATAGTTTATTTTAATATCTGTATTCAGCGTGTTCCCTAATTACTCTTCACTTTTAGGTTATTCTTGGCTATTTTGCCCGTTCATTCTTCTGGGTGAATTTTAGAGTCACTTTGTCAAATTTCTCCTTCTCCATTAGAGGAAAACAAACATAACAAATATAAAAGAAATTGAAATGGGGATGTTTATTAGAAATGTATCAAACCCATGTATTTATTTAGGAAGAACTGACATTATTAAATAATTCTTTAATTCCATTCATCTGATCTTATTTTAAATTCCCTTGATTAACTTTCATTTTTTCTTAATATACATTCTGCATAGTCCTGGTTCTATTTATTTCTAGACCGGGATTGTTTTTATTCCCATGTTAGAAGTGAATAAGTCAGCCATAAAAAAAGAATGAAATACTGCCATTTGCATCAACATGGGAGAACCTGGAGATTATCATATTAACTGAAGTAAGTCAGGAAAAGATAAACATGATGTGATATTACTTAATATGGAATTTTAAAAGTGATACAAATGAACTTTACAAAATTGAAATAGACTCCAGACATAGAAAACAAAGCAAAAGAGAAAAGGAAAGATATATCCAACTGAATGCAGAGTTACAAAGAATAGAAAGGAGAGATAAAAACACCTTCTTAAGTGAACAATGCAAAGAAATAGAGGAAAACAATAGAATGGGGAAGACTAGAGATCTCTTCAAGAAAACTAGAGATACCAAAGGAATATTTCATGCAAAGATGGGCACAATAAAGGACAGAAATGGTATGGACCTAACAGAAGCAGAAGATATTGAGAAGAGAGAGCAAGAATATACAGAAGAACTGTACAAAAAAAGTCTTAATGACCCAGATAACCATGATGGTGTGATCACTCACCTAGAGCCAGACATCCTGGAGTGTGAAGTAAGGTGCGCTTTAGGAAGCATTACTACAAGCAAAGCTAGTGAAAGTGATGGAATTCCAGCTGAACTATTTCTAATCCCCAAAGATGATGTTGTTAAAGTGTTGCACTCAAAATGCCAGCAAATTTGGAAAACTCAGCAGTGGCCACAGGACTGGAAAAAGTCAGTTTTCATTCCAATCCCAAAGAAGGGCAATGCCAAAGAATGTTCAAACTATCGCACAATTGCACTCATCTCACATGCTAGCGAAGTAATGCTCAAAATTCTCCAAGCTAGGTTTCAACAGTATGTGAACCAAGAACTTCTAGGTGTTCAAGCTGGATTTAGAAAAGGCAGAAGAACCAGAGATCAAATTGCCAACACCTGTTGGATCATAGAAAAAGCAAGAGTGTTCCAGAAAAACATCTACTTCTGCTTCATTAACTATGCTAAAGCCCTTGACTGTGTGGATCACCACAAACTGTGGAAAACTCTTAGAAATGGGCATACCATTTCACCTTATCTGTCTCCTGAGAAACCTGTATGCAGGTCAAGAAGCAACAGTTAGAACCAAACATGGAACAACAAACTGGTTCAAAATTGGGAAAGGAGTCTGTCAAGGTTGTCTATTGTCACCCTGCTTATTTAATTTATATGCAGAGTATATCATGTGAAATGCCAGGCTGGATGAAGCACAAGCTGGAATCAAGATTGCCAGGAGAAATATCAATAACCTCAGATATGCACATGACACCACCCTTATGGCAGACAGTGAAGAGGAACTAAAAAGCCTCTTGATGAAAGCAAAAGAGGAGTGAAAAAGCTGGCTTAAAACTGAACATTCAAAAAACTAAGATCACAGCATCCAGTCCCATCACTTCATGGCAAATAGATGGGGAAACAATGGAAACAGTGACAGACTTTATTTTCTTGGGCTCCAAAATCACTGTGGATGGTGACTACCATGAAATGAAAAGATACTTGCTCCTTGGAAGAAAAGCTATTACAAACCTAGACAGTGTATTAAAAAGTAGAGACATTCCTTTGCTGACAAAGGTCCATATAGTCAAAGATATGGTTTTTCTAGTAGTCATGTACAGATGTGAGAGTTGAACCATAAAGAAGGCTGAGTGCTTTTGAACTGTGATGTTTGAGAAGACTCTTGAGAGTCCCTTGGACAGCAAGGAGAACAAACCAGTCAATCCTAAAGGAAATCAACCCTGAAGATTCATTGGAAGGACTGATGCTGAAGCTGAAGCGCCAATACTTGGGCCACGTAATTCAAAGAGCTGACTCACTAGAAAAGGTTCTGAGGCTAGGAAAGATTGAGGGCAGACAGAGAAGGAGGTGACAGAGGCTGAGATGGTTGGATTGCATCATTGACTCAATGGACATGAGTTTGAGCAAACTCAGGGAGATAGCAAAGGACAGGGAAACCTGGAGTCTACGGGGTCACGGACATGACTGAGCAACTAAACAACAAATAGAAAACAAACCTGCGGTTGACAAGGGGAAAGGGTGGAAGAATAAATTGGGAATTTAGGACTATCAGTTACACATTACTACATATAACATAGACAAACAGCAAGGACCTGCTATGTAGCATGGGCTTCCCTGGTGGCTCAGCAGCAAGAATCTGCCTGCAGTGCAGGAGACATGGTTCAATCCCTGGGTCAGGAAGATCCCCTGGAGGAGGGCATGGTAGCCCACTCCAGTATTCTTGCCTGGAGAATTCCATGAACAGAGGATTCTGGTGGGCTACAGTCATAGGGTCGCAAAGGGTCAGACACAACTGAAGCGACTGAGCACACACACACATACTGTAAGGCATAGGAAACTATATTCAACATCTTGTAATAACCTATAATGGAAAACATCTGAAAAAGCACAGATAGATATCTAACTGAATCACTTTGCTCTCTGTGTGACACATACAAAGCTGTCAAGGAGGAAAGGCACAAATTATCTTCATCATCATCATCGTCATTGTCCTGATTGTTGAAAAACACTGACAGAAAGGTAGGTAGGAGAGTTGCCCACACCTGATTTTGTAGGATTGGAGTTTATTCTGTTTGTAATCGAATCATGCAAGTCAATAAGCTCATTTTTTAATTTAATTTTATTTTTTGCCAGAGCCTAAGAATGGATTTTTTTTTTTTTACAGGAACTAATTCACAATAACTGTTCCTAATGACAATCATTTATTATCGTCTCTCACTGTTCTGGGAATTGACTGAATCAGCTATGTGGTTCTTGTTCAGGGTTATCTCTGGTTGCAGTTGGGTGGCTGGGAGCGGAATCATCACAAAGTCTTTCCCATCTGCACCTCTGATGGTTAGTGCTGGCTGCGAGCTAGAACCTGAGAAGGGGCTTCTATAGGGAGCACCGCCGTGTGGCCCCTGAGTGGCCTGGGCTTCCATGCAGCATGGCAGCTGGGTCCCAGTGGGCATCCCAGGATGTGGGGAGCCTGGCAAAATTTCTGTATTCCAAGCTAGCCTTGTAAACTGCAAGGCATTACTTCCATCACCTCACTGTACCTGATAGAAGCTAGCCCATATTCAAGAGGAGGGAAATTAGTTCCATCTCTTAATGGGAGGGATGTCAAAGAATCTGTCAACATGCATCATTTAACATGTGTCACGTCAAAATTTAAGACCATCAAACTAGTCATATTGAGAGGAAATGGATGTATGGATCAGATGATTCTTTAACAATTAGCAAAAATAAATGCAGCTGTCAAAGGGCTCAGAAAACTCATGTCAGCACATCATTGCATTCTGCCTCCTGGTTGGCATTACAGTATGGTGATGAAGTTAAAGTGCTAGATTTACAGCCTCAACGTTCAAATCCTGGCTCTCCCACTGAAGAGCCTTGTGTGACTCAGGGCAACTTTGTTAACCTCTCTGGGCTTCCTTCTCTATTAGGCTA
Organism: Bos taurus; assembly: GCF_002263795.3. Lineage (NCBI taxonomy): Eukaryota > Metazoa > Chordata > Mammalia > Artiodactyla > Bovidae > Bos > Bos taurus. The sequence goes on along the minus strand of NC_037352.1, from coordinate 21,900,715 downwards.
ATGTGATTAAAAGCACAACATGTGACAACTGCTGGTCCATGGGCAGTATTTACCATGTGGCAATGAGTACCGTAAGCCCCAGGTCCGCCTCTGAGAACCTTACTGTTACAGATGCTCCTACCAGACCCGAAGCATGCTCCTTTCAAAAGAGTGAGCCAGCATGGAGGGCACCTCGCCCACACCTGGGTCACTTGTAGCACTTTGGGTTCCACTCTCCTCATAGTTCATGCGGCTCTCAAGTGAGCCCCTCTAAAGGCTGGCTTCCAGGCTGCTGGGGTGGGTGGGCATGGCAACGTCCCCATCGCAGCCGGCGCGTGGCCAGGGACTCAGATCTGCCAGTGTGGGCGCAAACACTACCTCCCCAGAAAAGCTGCTTGAAGGCATAGACGAGGGGAAGGGAAGGTTAAAAATAAAGAGTGGTCATGTTCGGTTTTAAAATTAAGGAGAGCCTGAACTCCAGGAGCCCTTCGGTGCTCTTGCTTTGAGAAGGGTGGCAGAGCATCAAGGTTGGGGGCATCATGTTGCTTCCTAGATCTGAAATTCACCGACACACTTGAAATTGGGCAATCGGACCTCCTGGCTCATAGCTGTGGTCTCACCTGAAACATTTGTGTTTCAATTGTTTTCTGGTGGTTGGAGAGCTTGTAGCTCTTGCCCTTATTTTGCTTGTCCCTCACAGAGATTTTAAAATTTAAAGCTTGAATGTCTTTGAATCAGGCTTTTGCCCTTCCAGTGTCTCCAGCACTCCCTATTATCTGTGTCCAGCCAGCTCAGCTGAAGAGTCCTGAATATTCATTGGAAGGACTGATGCTGAAGCTGAAGCGCCAATAATTTGGCCACCTGATGCAAAGGACTTGAAGGCAGGAGGAGAAGTGGGGGACAGAGGATAAGATGGTTGGATGGCATCACCGACTCGATGAACATGAGTTTGAGTAAGCTCCAGGAGTTGGTGATGGACAGGGAAGCTTGGTGTGCTGCAGTCCATGGGGTTGCAAAGAGTTTCAGACGACTGAGCAACTGAACTGAACTGAACTGAGTCAACTCAGCTACATCAAATTTTTTCCAGGCCCTGATAGACACTCAAATTTAGTTTCCATCACACTTATTTTGGTTTTTCCAGCTTTTCCAACACCAATAGTACTTACATGTATGACGCACACATGGTGTTCCCAAAACTGTGATCAGTGTTAATCAGCTATAACCTCAGTTACTATACTGATATCCCACAGGAGAAAGATTTCCCCTCCATAGAGGGGGCAACAGAGGATCAGAGGGGTTAAGCAGTTTACCCAAATGATATAGTTTGTAAAGATGGCAGGGCTGCTGTTTGAATCCAGGTAGTAGCAGTCCCAGAGAAGGCAATGGCACCCACTCCAGTACTCTTGCTTGGAAAATCCCATGGACAGAGGAGCCTGGTAGGCTGCAGGCCATGGGATCGCTAAGAGTCGGACACGACTGAGCGACTTCACTTTCACTTTTCACTTTCATGCATTGGAGAAGGAAATGGCAGCCCACTCCAGTGTTCTTGCCTGGAGATTCCCAGGGACAGGGGAGCCTGGTGGGCTGCCGTCTATGGGGTCACACAGAGTCGGACACGACTGAAGCGACTTAGCAGCAGCAGCAGCAACAGCAGCAGTCCCTGGTGGCTCAGATGGTAAAGAATCCGCCTACAATGTGGTAGACCTGGGTTTGATCCCTGATCGGGAAGATCTCCTGGAGAAGGAGAGGGCAAACCACTCCAGTACTTTTGCCTGGAGAAATCCGTGGACAGAGGAGCCTGGCAGGCTACAACCCATGGACTTGAAAAGAGCTGGACACGGCTGAGCAACTAACACTTTCACTTTCAGTCGCAGTCGAGTAGCTGTTTTTTAGTTGCCAGTGACAGAAAATCCATGTCAAATTGGTTTAATTCACAAAAGAAAAGGATAGTGATCAGTTAGCTTAAATGGAGTACGTCTGGGTCCAGGGGCTCAAATTCCATCTCTCAGCTCTGGTATCATCTGGGGGCCAGAACTATTCCCTCCATTGGCAAGATGGCTTCTAGCCTCTCCCAGCCAACAACCTACCCTTTCACCAACCCCTGTTGAAAAGAAAGAGCTTTTCTTTCCCAGCAGTCTTTCTTTCTTTCTTTCTTTTTATAATGCCAGTTATATGATGACTCTCGTAAGAATAAAATCATGCAATCATCTCAGAACCAATCATATGGCCAAAGGTATAAGACAGGTTTAGGTTTGTGCTTGAAGCCTTTGGTGGATAAGCCCTGCCTGAACCATATGCTTGAGAATGAGAGATGGATAGAACCATGAGGAATACTGCTCTTTCCAGAAGGGAAATTGTCCACTACATATGCTAGCAAACAAATTTATTGCCTTTCTTATAGGCTTCAGAGACACTGAGAACCTTCCATTAAAAATGAGGTAGGTCAATATGACCCAGCAATCCCACTCCTAGGCATATACCCTGAGGAAACCAAAATTGAAAAAGACACATATATCCCATTGTTCATTGCAGCACTATTTACAATAGCTAGAACATGGAAGCAACCTAGATATCCATTGACAGATGAATGGATAAAGAAGTATGGTACATATACACAATGGAATATTATCCAGTCAGTTCTAATGAGGTGGATGAACCTAGAGCCTATTATTCAGAGTGAAGTAAGTCAGAAAGAGAAAGATAAATGTCATACACTAATGCATATATATGGAATCTAGAAAAATGGTACTGAAGAATTTTTTTGCGAGGCAGCAATGGAGAAACAGACATAGGGAATAGACTTATGGACATGGGGAGAGGGGAGGAGACGGTGAGATGTATGGAAAGAAAAACATGGAAACTCACATTACCATATGTAAAATAGATAGCCAATGGGAATTTGATGTATGTTTCAGGAAACTCAAACAGGAGCTCTGTATCAACCTAGAGGGGTGGGATGGGGAGGGAGAGGGGAGGGAGGTTCAGAAGGGAGGGGATTTGTGTATACCTATGGCTGATTCTATGATCCAGCGGATGTTGGCAATTTGATCTCTGGTTTCTCTCCCTTTTCTAAAACCAGCTTGAACATCAGGAAGTTCACGGTTCACATATTGCTGAAGCCTGGCTTGGAGAATTTTGAGCATTACTTTACTAGCGTGTGAGATGAGTGCAATTGTGTGGTAGTTTGAGCATTCTTTGCCATTGCCTTTCTTTGGGATTGGAATGAAAACTGACCTTTTCCAGTCCTGTGGCCACTGCTGAGTTTTCCAAATTTGCTGGCATATTGAGTGCAGCACTTTCACAGCATCATCTTTCAGGATTTGGAATAGCTCAACTGGAATTCCATCACCTCCACTAGCTTTGTTCGTAGTGATGCTTTCTAAGGCCCACTTGACTTCACATTCCAGGATGTCTGGCTCTAGGTCAGTGATCACACCATCGTTATTATCTGGGTTGTGAAGATCTTTTTTATACAGTTCTTCTGTGTCTTCTTATCATCTCTTCTTAATATCTTCTGCTTCTGTTAGGTCCATACCATTTCTGTCCTTTATCGAGCTCATCTTTGCATGAAATGTTCCTTTGGTATCTCATCTGCTGGATCATAGAAAAAGCAAGAGAGTTCCAGAAAAATATCTATTTCTGCTTTATTGACTATGCCAAAGCCTTTGACTGTGTGGATCACAATAAACTGTGGAAAATTCTTCAAGAGATGGGAATACCAGACTACCTGATCTGCCTCTTGAGAAATTTGTATGCAGGTCAGGAAGCAACAGTTAGAACTGGACATGGAACAACAGACTGGTTCCAAATAGGAAAAGGAGTTCATCAAGGCTGTATATTGTCACCCTGTTTATTTAACTCATATGCAGAGTACATCATGAGAAACGCTGGACTGGAAGAAACACAAGCTAGAATCAAGATTGCCGGAAGAAATATCAATAACCTCAGATATGCAGATGACACCACCCCTATGGCAGAAAGTGAAGAGGAACTCAAAAGCCTCTTGATGAAAGTGAAAGTGGAGAGTGAAAAAGTTGGCTTAAAGCTCAACATTCAGAAAACCAAGATCATGGCATCTGGTCCCACCACTTCATGGGAAATAGATGGGGAAACAGTGGAAACAGTGTCAGACTTTATTTTTCTGGGCTCCAAAATCACTGCAAATGGTGACTGCAGCCATGAAATTAAAAGACGCTTACTCCTTGGAAGGAAAATTAGGACCAAACCTAGATAGCATATTCAAAAGCAGAGACATTACTTTGCCAACAAAGGTTCGTCTAGTCAAGGCTATGGTTTTTCCTGTGGTCATGTATGGATGTGAGAGTTGGACTGTGAAGAAGGCTGAGTGCCGAAGAATTGATGCTTTTGAACTGTGGTGTTGGAGAAGACTCTTGAGAGTCCCTTGGACTGCAAGGAGATCCAACCAGTCCATTCTGAAGGAGATCAGCCCTGGGACTTCTTTGGAAGGAATGATGCTAAAGCTGAAACTCCAGCACTTTGGCTACCTCTTGCGAAGAGTTGACTCACTGGAAAAGACTCTGATGCTGGGAGGGATTGGGGGCAGGAGGAGAAGGGGACGACAGAGGGTGAGATGGCTGGATGGCATCACTGACTCGATGGACATGAGTCTGAGTGAACTCCGGGAGTTGGTGATGGACAGGGAAGCCTGGCATGCTGTGATTCATGGGGTTGCAAAGAGTCGGACACGACTGAGCGACTGATCTGATCTGATCTGATGGCTGATTCATGTTGAGGTCTGAGAGAAAACAGCAAAATTCTGTAAAGCAATTATTCTTCAATAAAAACATTAAAAAAAAATGAGTGAGGCAGGTAACACATTAGGGACGATATAGATGTGTGCCTATAATCTTAAGCACCAAGAAGTAGGAGACTGTACAGTCTGAGCTTTTAGTAGACACCTGTTATTACTTCCCAGACCTCATTTCCCTTTCTTTTAAAAATTATATCACCAGGCTTCCCTGGTGGTCCAAAGGGTAAGAGCCTCCACCTTGCAGTGCGGAGGACACCAGTCTGATCCTTGGGCCAGGACGACCTCATGTGCTGAGAGGCAACTAAGCCTGTGCTGCTACTGAGCCCATGCACCCTAGAGCTGGTGCTCTGCAAGTGGAGTCACTGCAGTAGAGTGTAGACCCCTCTCACCACAACTAGAGAAAAGCCAGTGAAACAACAAAAACCCAGAACAGCCCAAAATAAAATAAATGAATTAATTAAACAAATTTTAAGAAATTATATCACCGTTTTCCTCTGGGAAGCCACACCTCCCCGTGTGATTCAAAAGAACTCTAGGGGTGAGCATGTGACCCAGGCTTGGAGAATGCAATATCTATCCCTCTAGCTAAGATAATTAAGTTAGAGATGGCTATTGAAGCCAAGTCAGTAAAACTCAGTCTTGTAGTTTTTATTGGGGCTATTAGAAAAATTAAATTTTCCTCTCATTAGTATTACTGAGCTCTGGGGGTAGTGATTGGAGCTTCTGGGGGCCACCAAGAAAATGAAGAAAATTAGATGAAGGAAGAAAGGGACAGCTTCTGATATTGCATGAGTCCCTGGACCCATCTGTCGGTGAAGCCAGAAAGCTCAAGGCTCTTCTAGTTACATAAACAAACAGAAAATGATTCTTTTTCTTCTAAGTACTCCACTTCGAGATGGGTTCTGCCACTTGTAAACCACATACAAGTTCAATACCCAGCCAAGTTTGGGGATCCAGGAGGTAACAAAGCAGGCAGACATTCTTCACATTTAGCCAGAGGGATAAGGGAGAGTCCATGATCCTCTGGTTTCAGGGTGCAGGGTATCTGAGGGGTGTCAGGCACTGCTCAGTCATGTGGACTTCTCTATGGAAACTCTGTGGAAGTTACTCCATGGCTGAACAATTAGTCCTTATTCTAGTTTTTCCCACCTCCCTTCACAGAGTCGTTCTGGAAGAAACAACTACTTGAACATTGTAATGTGAGGCTTAAACACTGAGGCTGTAGAATTTGATAGACCTGCATTCAAGCCCTCATTTGACCACTTAACAGTTGTGTGACCTTATTCAAGGCATCTCTGAGTCACAGCTTTTTCATCTATAAAATGAGTTAAATAATACCATCCAGCTCCTACAGTTTCTATGAGGCGATCATAAACTTAACACCGATGGAACCTAGGGATAATTGCCGCTTCCCAAAGCTAGCTACTACATCCTCCCCCCCCCCACCCCCAATGTTCAGTTTTGTCTGCAACTTAATGCTAAATCTCTCTCCTTGCTGTGTTTTTTCTTGCTCATGGACATTTTTGCAGTGGAGATAATCACAGGTAATTGACATTGTTAATTGATATATGAACAAAATGGAGTAGTCAAGAGCATAGACTGAGAAACTGGACCGCCTGGATTCAAACCCTGCCCCAGTCGTGGCTGTGTAGATTTGGACACATGGATCCATCTCTCTGTGATTCACCTTCCTCCACATACAATGGAGATGATAGGAATAGTATTCGTCTCATTAGGTATTCCCTGGTAGCTCAGGTGTTAAAGAATCTGCCTGCAATGTGGGAGACCTGGGTCTAATCCCTGGGTCGGGAAGATCTCCTGGAGAAGGGAATGGCAATCCACTCCAGTATTCTTGCCTGGAGAATTCTATGGACAGAGGAGCCTGGTGAGCGACAGTCTATGGTGTCACAAAGATCAGACATGACTGAGCAACTAGCACTTTCACCGGGGTTAGGTAATATTCACAGGATGTTTGGAACTGGGACTGACACATGGTGAATGCTCTATAATGGTTTACCATCATCTATGTGATTAATTTAGTGCCAGACCAATCAGAAATATGGTTCAAGGGACCATGTATTGACTTCTGATGGGCACAAGCAATTCCGTCTACATGACAAGGCTCTGCTGAGCTCTGTTTGCTCAGATTCTCTCATGGTCCTGCTAATCCAAGGTCACTCAGTGATATATACTATTATAAATACACATTTTGGTAACAGCTCTGGCCATGCCAACATTCTGTGTGGGGTTTACATCTTTCATGTGATTTGTAACAAATTTTGAAAAGCCATCTCGCATTCAGAATCTGGTTTGACCACCTTCTCTTTTGCTCTTTTGTCTTGAGCAAGTTATTTATCCTCTGAGCTCCAGTCTTTTCCACTATAAAATGACAAGAATAATAGTACCTACCTTATAGGGTTGTTGTGAGAATTGGATTATTATTATAAAGCCCTATGATAAGGCTTAGCATATTATAAGTGCTAAATTATTATATTGTAAATAATAATTTACATAATCCTACTTAACATAATATATTGTAAATAATAATGAAAGATGAAATACTCTCTCCACCAGATATCCTTAGAAGCCTTTTAAAAGAGCTGAAAATGGGCATCTGTTGATCTTGTACATTTGAGGTTTCAAGCTTGCAGCCTGCCTGATGTATGCATTAAATGGACATATTTTATTTGCACAGCCCAGAGTTTCAAGCTTCCCAGGTGGCTCGGTGGTAAAGAATCCACATGCAGAGCAGGAGACGCAAGAGATGCCAGTTTGATCCTGGGTCAGAAAGATCCCCTGGAAAATGAAATGGTAGCCCACTCCCTGCCTGGAAAATCCCATGGACAGAGGAGCCTTGTGGGCTATAGTCCATGGAGTCACAAAGAAAGTTTCAAGAAATTAGAATTACTGGCCCTTATTTTTACTTCAGGATATTTTATATAAAAATATAGATTTCTAGCTTCTTTTAAGGGATGAAAAATATGGCTGCATCCTTGCAGATTGTCTCTTGGAGACGATGTAGTGGCTGTTCACTTCAGATAGAACAAGGCACTCTCCAGACCAGGTACTCTTGGCTCGTAACACTCCCATTACCCTACTCCTGGAATGCTTCAGGCATTTGCCTTATCTGCCTGGTTCCTATAATAATGGAAATAATAGCTAACACACAAATGAAACATACTATGCTCTAGGCACTCTCTCATTCAATCTCCCCAACTGTTCTACGGGAGAGTATTATTACTGAATTCCCTGGTGGCTCAGTTGGTAAAGAATCTGCCCACAATGCAGGAAACCTGGGTTCGATCCCTGGGTCAGGAAGGTCCCTTGGAGAAGGGAATGGCAACCCACTCCAGTATTCTTGCCTGGAGAATCCCATGGGCAGAGGAGCCTGGTGAGCTACAGTCCATGAGATTGCCAAGAGTCAGACATAGCTGAGTGACACACACAACACCCCTCCTAAGGATGGGAAGACATGGCTAAGTAACTTTCTAAGGTTGTGCGGCTGGTATGTAGCAGAGCTGGTAGTTGAACACTTTGGATGCACAGTCTGGGTTTCTGCCACTCCTCTATAGTGGGGCTCCCAGGTGGCACTAGTGGTAAAGAAACCACCTGCTAATGCAGGAGACATCAGAGACACGGGATCAACCCCTGGATCGGGAAGATCCCCTGGAGAAGGGAATGGCAACCCACTCCAGCATTCTTGCTGGGAGAATCCCATGGACAGAGGAACCTGGTGGGTTATAGTCCATAGAGTCTCAGAGAGTCGGACATGACTGAAGTGACTTAGCATGCATGCACACATACTCTATAGTAACCCCTTTAGTTTAACCTAGGCAAGATTTTCTGCAGTTATATCAATGAAATGAGAAGCATGTTCCAGGAGGTCAGTATTCAGTTCTCATGGTCATGTTAGCCAAGAGGGCTAAGTTATGGGTGCCTAGGGTCATGATTTGGGAATTAGCTGTGTAATTTCTGTGATACCCAAGGACAGTCCTACTTAACATAGAGGCTCCTGATGGAAGGTATTGAAGCTGGAGGGTCATTCTTATGTCTCCCAACTAAGCCCCTGAACTGTAGGACATAGAGAACAAAATCTCTCTAGAAGTTGGTTCATTCTGCTCATCATTTACAACCATAGACACACCCTTTTCTAGGTGGCTGTACTCCTAGAAGCATTTCTAAGCATTCTGAGAATCAAGTCAAGGTAACATATTCTTTTACTGAAAAGAAAAAAACAAAAAAGAAGTGTCCCTTTCTGATAAACATAAAAACTCACCATGGCCAGGAAATTCCAATAAACCCCTATCCCAGACCCTGTGATTCTTGATTGAGTAATTCCCCCATTTCTACACAGCCTTTTAAGCAAGATTTGGTCAAGCTTTCCTTCCTGAAGTCTGTATTGTAGAAATAAGACATATCATTTCCCTTTTCTGGTTATAAAATTATACGATAATATTTGAAGATGTTGTTCAAAATACAACTCATCCCTGATTCCACACCCTGGAGAATCACTGATCTCTGAGTGATCCTCCTGGATTTTTAAAAGAACGTCTTTACCCAAATGGTAGCTTTTAAGATAATGCCTGACAACTGCTATCAAATGCTTAACATTTGAAAATAAATTCACAAAACACAGAAGATGAACAGATGGTCTGTGAGTTTTGTCCATTCTCTGTAGCTTTCCACCACTCTCTGCAGCATCAGACATAGAGGCGTTTGAGCCAACCCCAAGTGGGTGTATTGTCGTGGGAGGCGAGTTGTCCCCAGGCTTGAACCATACAGAGCCAGGGCTGTCTGTCTTCAGGGGCCCCACAGGAAGGCTGCACCCACAGAGGCGGTTTCAGGACTGAGGGTGGTGCCAATAGAAGGGGTTTAAAGGCATCAGGGGTCCCTGACTGTCAGAGAGACCTAGGCTTCTTCTCATCTTGTTTCCTGGGATGATGGGGAGTCCATCTCTGACTTCACCTGCCTGGGGGCATGTCCACAATGGAAGGCTTGAGTTCAGAGTTCTAGTTTGGTCAATTTACCAGCAGTTGAGTCAAACTTTAAGTTGTGATCTGGTCCCCACCAGATGAATTCATTACTTGGGGATGCTATAACAAACGACCACAAACTGGGTGGGCTGAAACAACAGAGATGGAGCCTCTCATGGGTCTGGAGACCGAAATCAAGGTGTTGGCAGGTGGCACTCTCTCTGGAAGCTCCGGGGGAGAACCCATTCCTCACCTCTTTCAGCTCCCAGCCACTGTGTCGACATTCCTTGGCTTGTGGCCACACCCTTCTCTGCTGCATCTGTGGTCTGCTTCCTCTTTGTGTCTGTGTTATGTCCTTGTCTCCCTTATAAAGATATTTGTTGTAGCACTTAGGGCCCACCCTAGTAATCCAGGGTGATCTCTTTATCTTAGGATCCTCAATTTAATTATATCTGCAAAGAGTCTTTTTCCAAAGAAGGTGACTTTTACATATTCCAGGTTTAGGACTCAATACCTTGGTGGGAGATTGTGGAGGGGTGTCATTCTTCAGCTTACTCGACCAGATTTTCCACATCACTGCTAAAGCCCTTCTCCCACTCATCCCCTGTCTGGTCCCTTATTCCTCAACAGCCCTTTATCCCAAGTACCACCCACAGACAGGACCAGCCCCCACCCTGCCTATGTCATTGGAGGGGATGTTTCTCTCTCTTCCAGTCCAGACCTCTTTCCTTCAGAAAAGCCATGCAGACCCAAATGGTTTCTATAGAGACTGGTGCTGGGCTGGTTAAGTGTATTCAGCTGAGAGTCAGCATACCAGTTTGGCTGGTAGTCCGAATCAATCATTGTGATTTTCTCTCTCATCTCTATGACGACTGCAGCAGTCAAGGTAAACTGTACCTTTGCCTCCCCCTGCACTGTTGTGATGGAGAAGGCAATGGCACCCCACTCCAGTACTCTTGCCTGGCAAATCCCATGGACGCAGGAGCCTGGTAGGCTGCAGTCCACGGGGTCGCTAGGAGTCGGACATGACTGAGCGACTTCACTTTCACTTTTCACTTTCATGCGTTGGAGAAGGCAATGGCAACCCACTCCAGTGCTCTTGCCTGGAGAATCCCAGGGACGGGGGAGCCTGGTGGGCTGCCGTCTATGGGGTCGCACAGAGTCGGACACGACTGAAGCGACTTAGCAGCAGCAGCACTATTGTGATGGCTTCATTGATCTTCCTTTATCCTCACCCCTATAGACCTCTAAGGTCAACCAGATCACATCAGCCCTCTGCTTCATGTGTCTGTGGGAAGACAGGATAAAGTTCCTCTAAAGGTGTCCCATAATCCCTGAAATATATATATATAATATTTATATTATATTGTATATATTATATATATTATATTATATTTATATTAAATATATATTTATATAATTATATATATAAATATATATATGTATGAAGCTCTAATACTTTGACCACCTAATGCAAAGAGCCAACTCATTGGAAAAGACCCTGATGCTGAAAAAGATTGAAGGCAGGAGGAGAAGAGGGCAACAGAGGATGAGATGGTTGGATGGCATTGCTGATTCAATGGACATGAGTTTGAGCAAACTCTGGGAGATGGTGAAGGACAGGGAAGCCTGGCATGCTGCAGTTCATGGGTTTGCAAAGAGTCGGACACAGCTTAAGTGACTGAACAACATATGTGTGTGTGGGGGGGGATTGCTGTAATGCATGGGCTCAGTAGTTATGGTACACTGGCTTAGTTGCCCTGAGATGCGGGATCTTAGTTCCCTGATTAGGGGTTGAACCTGTGTCCCCTGCATTGCAACGTGGATTCTTAACCACTGGACCACCAGGGAAATCTCAACCTATTAATATATCATCTTACATGGTAAAAGAGACTTTATGGATGCGTTAAGGATCACAAGATGGGGAGGTTATCCTGAATTATCTGGGTTGGTCCAATATAATCACAAGGAAGGCAGAAAAGTTACAAGTAAAAAAGATACAACAACAGAAGCAGAGGCTGGAGTGACGTGCTTTGAAGATTTGACAGAGGCCACGGGCCACAGGATGCAGGTGGACTCGAGAAGCTGGAAAAGGCAAGGAAATAGATGCTCTCCTAGAAGCAGCTGTCAGCTCTGTGGACAACTTTAGTCCAGGGAGACTGATTTTGGACTTGTGACCTCCAAAACTACAAGCAAATACATTGGTGTTGTTTTAAGCCACATAGTTTGTGAAAATTTGTTATAGCAGCAACAGGAAACTAATACAGTGTCCAAGGGATTCTCCCTGAACTTAGAACAAAGTTAAACTTCTCATCACTATCTACTAATACCTACAAGATCTGACCCCTGCCTTGCTCTCTGGTCCCGCTTTGCTGGGTCTGGCCTTTCTCTGGTGACATGGGCTGCTTTCTGGTCTTTGGAAGCCCAGGTCTCATGCTCTGGCACTTGCTGTCCCTTCTGTCTGGAATGCTTTGCTCTGGTCCTTATCACTGACTTCAGACTACAAGGAGGTCTTGCCTGAGTGTTCGGGCTAAGCAGCTGAGGACTCAGTCATCCCCACCCTTGCCAGTCTCTTCCCACCACCCTGCTTTGTCTTCTCCATAGAAGGTATGGCTATCAGCACTGTTATTCACGATATTTAGTACGTATCCCTCTCAGAGCATCGACTGCATGAGAAGATGACCCAGGTTCCATTCCCCATCTGGAATAACATGAGTCCTAAAGAGAGATGCAATGAATGAATGAAAGAAATCAATATGAATGAATCTATCCATTCATATTCAGGTCTAGTGATTTCTCTCTGCAGTCATGGGATGCTTGATAAAGTTTCAGCCTTTGTAGCATAATAATGAGAAGCGCATCCTCAAGCCCAGGTTTGAGCAAAGAGATGAGGAGGATGAGATCTGGGGGCTTCTTCTGCTGGCTCCTCTGTCCATTCAAAGTTTCCTCCCCCTTCACATCATATTTTAAAATATTTTCACCTTCTTTCCGTCTAAGTCTTTCCCTGTGCTCTGTTCACTTACAGCTAGTAGAATTTCCTGAAGATGATCTTGGGGTCAAATATCCCCAAGAGCTCCTCAAACTAAAGTTTCACTGTGCCTTTCAGCTTTCTGATGCCCGATTAGGGCAGAGATGTGAATCCAATGTTGCTTGTGTTTAGGGGGATTAAAGGAAACTAAAAGAGTTAAGTCAAGGTTGTCTATTGTCACCCTGCTTATTTAACTTATATGCAGACTACATCATGTGAAATGCCGGGTTGGATGAAGCACAAGCTGCAATCAAGATTGCCGGGAGAAATATCAATAACCTCAGATATGCAGATGACACCGTCCTTATGGCAAAAAGTGAAGAACTAAAGAGCCTCTTGATGAAAGTGAAAGAGGAGAGTGAAAAAGTTGGCTTAAAGCTCAACATTCAGAAAACTAAGATCATGGCATCTGGTCCCATCACTTCATGGCAAATAGATGGGGAAACAATGGAAACAGCGAGAGACTTTATTTTGTGTGTGTGTGTGTGGGGGGGTGGGGCTCCAAAATCACTGCAGATGGTGACTTCAACCATGAAATTAAAAGATGCTTACTCCTTGGAAGAAAAGCTATGACCAACCTAGAGAGCATATTTAAAAGCAGAGACGTTACTTCGCCAACAAAGGTCCATCTAGCCAAGGCTATGGTTTTTCCAGTGGTCATGTATGGATGTGAGAATTAGACTATAAAGAAAGCTGAGTGCTGAAGAATTGATGCTTTTGAACTGTGGTGTTGGAGAAGACTCTTGAGAGTTCCTTGGACGGCAAGGAGATCCAACCAGTCCATCCTAAAGGAAATCAGTCCTGAATATTCATTGGAAGGACTGATGCTGACACTGAAACTCCAACACTTTGGCCAACTGATGCAAAGAACTGACTCATTGGACAAGACCCTGATGCTGGGGAAGACTGAAGGCAGGAAGATATGAGGATGACAGAGGATGAGATGGTTGGACGGCATCACTGATGCGACGGACATGATTTTGATTAGGTTCCAGAAGTTGGTGAGGGACAGGGAAGCCTGGCGTGCTGCCGTCCATGGGGTCGCAAAGAGTTGAACATGACTGAGCAACCGAACTGAACTGAGCCTCTATTTTGAGACTAAGGGTGCTTCTACTCTGTGGGATTAAATAAGTGTGATTTATGTTTTATTTATGAAGGACTCAAAACTTTTGATGCAAGAAAAAAAAAAGTAATATTCATTCAGATGAATGGTGACAGCCTGGCCACCCACACTGGCTCAGAAACTCCTGGTCAGAGAAAGGATGGTCATAGTGCTTCCTCCCCACCTTCACTGCACTTCTAAGAAGGGGGTTGGTCTGGTTGATCAAGATCGAGTACATCCATTGGACACAGTGATAAGACCTCCCCACCTTTGTCTTTCATTGCTGTTGTTCAGTTGCTAACTCATGTCTGACTCTTTGCAACCCCATGGGTTGCAGCATGCCAGGTTCCTCTGTCCTCCGCTATCTCCCAGAGTTTGCTCAAATTCCTGTCCATTAAGTCTATGATGCTATCTAACCATCTCATCCTCAGCTGCCTCCTTCTCCTTTTGCTTTCAATCTTTCCCAGCATGAGGGTCTTTTCCAATGAGTCCCTGTCCCATATTACATCTCTTAGAGCAAGGGTCCTCAACCTTCTGCCTGATGTGGAACTGATGTAATAATAATAGAAATAAAGTGTACAAATAATGTAATGTGCTCGAATCCCTCAAAGCCATCCCCTACCACTGGGCCAGTGAAAAAATTGTCTTCCATGAAACCAGTCCATGGTACCAAAAAGGTTGGGAACTGCTGTATTAGAGGATACTCTTTATACTCATGTGGTAGTATATGATATGACTTCCAGTGGTCTCTGCCTCACTCATGTATGTCCTTATGTCCTTCTTCTTAAGAGCAGACCGGACCTAATGACTTGTTTGTAATGAAGAATACAGCAAATGATGTACTATCACTTGTGTGATTAATTTACAAAAGAATGGAACTTCCCTCTTACTGATATTCTTCCTATATTGCTTTCTAAGCTTGTGCACCTTGATGAAGCAAGCCAACATTTTGGAAAGACCCACTTGGCAAAGAACTGAGGGCAGCCTCCAGCTAAGAGCAAGTGAGGAACTGAGGTTATCAGTCTGAGAGCTTGCAAGTAACTGAATCTTGCCAACAACCATGTAAGCAAGCTTAGAAGTGGATGTTTCCCTAGTTGAACCTTCACAGAAGATCATAATCCCAGTCAAAACCTTGACTGAAACTTATAAGGTTTTCTGAAGCAGAGAACCCCACTAAACTGTGCCTGAACTCCCAACCCACAGAAATTATGACCTAGTAAATATGGGCTTCCCCGATGGCTCATTGGGTAAAGAATTTGCCTGCAATGCAGGATACACAGGAGATGTGGGTTTGATCTCTGGGTTGAGACGTTCCCCTGGAGGAGGAAATGGCAACCCACTCCAGTATTTTTGCCTGAAAAATCCTATGGACAGAGAAGCCTGGCGGTCTATAGTCCAAAGGGTCACAAAGAGTCAGACACAATTGAGCGCGTGCGTGCGTGCGCGCGCGCGCGCACACACACACACACACACACACACACACACACACAAATATGTCTTAAGTGTTAAGTTCGGGGTAACTTGTTAACAGCAATAGATACAAAACACAACCCACCTGATAGGAATTCTCCACGCAATCCAGATCACCTTAGGATTAGGATCCCACGTTGGGGTATGAAGTCAAATCTTCCAATAGTGATCAACTTTTCATCTACTAGGCATTTTCTTCTATTCATGTATTTCTCTCATGGATTGGCTGAAAACAGAATTGAATGTTCTTGCATCTTTTGTCCAAATACCATTGTAATCTCACCCTGACATCTGGCCTGATATTGGCAGACCATATGCTAGGAAGACTAGCATTTTATGGGACAAAACCCATAATGGATTGAGTGTGGTTCAGTCATTGGCTGAGATGTCTGGACTGCAAACCTTTATTGTTTGGGGAAATCAGGACTCACTTTTGGAACCACCATTGCTTGTCTGGGCTCCCCAGGTGGCGCTAGTGGAAGAACCCACCTGCCGATGCAGGAGACATAAAAGACATGGGTTTGATCCCTGGGATGGGAAGATCTCATGGAGGAGAGCATGGCAACCCACTCCAGTATTCTTGCCTGGAGAATCTCACAGACAGAGGAGTCTGGTGGGCTACAGTCCCTACAGCCACACAGAGTCAGACACAACTGAAGCGACTTAGCAGCAGCATTGCTTGTCTAGGATGTGATGACAGCAGAATTCCATGTGTCAAAGCAGTCTCATATCAAAGCCAGCACAGATACAAGACCTGAGCTATTTGGCTTTCAGATTTGGAGAGCTAGAGATTGATAGGCGGTAGTGGATTGGGTGTCCCAGACTGGGTCATCATTTAGCTTGTTTTCCATTCCTCCCTGAATTCTCCAGCATCTCAGTGTGTATGTGACTTGAGAAAAAGAATCAAGGCAGGAGTAACACGTGAATACTGCAGAATTTTGTCGTCATGGGTATGAAGAACCTATTGTACCAGCTCTCATGCTGACTCATTACCCAATTAACAAGCCTGAACTCTAGCACTGTGTCTGTATGTTGAGACTGAAGAGACAGAGTTTTGGTGATCTAAGTGGCCTGACCATGGTACAGCCCGAGATGTTCCCGGAAATTTCTTGATCCCATCTACCTTAACTCTTGGAAGCCCCCTAAGTTCACAAATGGTGCCACTGATGGACTCTGCGGTAGATACAAAGCTGGCCATACATTTCCCCATCATTCGATTTGCCTTTGCAATGTGTTTTTGTAGTGCCTCCCATCCAAAAGTGGAGTCCATTTCTCCACCCCTTGAATTTCCCTTATGGAGAAGCAGCAACCATGACATAAGATGAGCCTTCAAAAGTGCTTGTGCACTGGGGTTTGCTTCCCACTGCTGCTCTTCAGTGGTCCTCAAAACCACCCTATGAGGAAAGCTATGTTCTACCCCGCATGTGTGCTAAATCGCTTCAGTCATGTCTGACTCTTTGCGAGCCCATGGACTGTAGCCCGCCAGGCTCCTCTGTCCATGGAACTCTTCAGGCAAGAATACTGGAGTGGGTTGCCATGCCTTCCTCCAAGGGATCTTCCTGACCCAGGGATCGAACCCATGTCTCCTGCATCTCCTGCACTGCAGGCAGATTCTTTACCCCCTGAGCCACTTGGGAAGCCCCATGTTCTACCCTGCTGGAGGGTAAATAGAGAACATGGAGCAAAACCAAACCATTCCAACTGAGCCATCTCTAGACCGGCCAGTCTGTCAAACACTGTATATGTGAGTGAGGTCATCCTAGACCATCAAGTCACCAGCTGTCCTTCTAGCTGACTGAACATACACAGGCAAGTCCATCAGAGATGAGCTGGGATGGCCAGACCAGAAAAATCATCACTGTGAGTTAAACAAATGGTTGTTTTTTTTTAAAGACACTAAGCATTGAAGTGGTTTGTCACTCAAATAATTGATCTTGTATCATGTGTACGTTTCCACCAACTCATCTTCTTGATGGATTTTGAGTCCCTGGAAGGCCAAGACTATAATTCATCTGAAGGTCAAATTCACGCTCTTGTCTTTGGTGGTGAACTTGGCAATGGGGACCTCTGTGGACCACATGCAATGACAAGGGAGTCATTCCTTTAATTTTTTCTCAGTATTGACCAGTCTCTCATACATCACCAACCTTAAGGAATCTTTGGGGCTACTCTAAATTTCCATCTTCAGAGAATCCACCACTGTAGTTTGTCTCCTCAGAACACATTCCCCTTGTTCCAAGAACAGCTTCTGAAACTTTTATTTAGAGAGTGGTCCCTCACCCCGTCTCGGTTAATGTGGTTTGGGTGGCACTCTACCCATAGCGCCAGGGGTGCAGCTCATGGTGCATGTGGCAGCAGTCTCCAAGATGACACCTAGAGGCCCTCACTTCCTGGAACTCTCACCTTGTATAAGACCCTCCCCAGAGTATGGGCTGGGCCTACGGGCTTGCTTCTGAAGAACATAAACCAGTAATACGATGAGATGTCACTTCTGAGACTGGGTTGCCACTGAGATTAGATGGCTTCCAGATTAGACTCTCACTTGATTCATTTTCCCTGGGGAAGCCAGCTACCATGTCCAAAGACACAGTTCCTAGGCAGCTGCTTATCTGGCTAGAAACAGAGGCTGTCAGCATCGTGAGATTAAGCTTGTAGTGAATCCCATGTCCCCCAGTGGAGCCTTCATACGTAATGCAATCCTGGCCAACAGCTTAACTGCAACCTTATAAGAGGCCACACCAACCAGATTCTTGCCCACAGACAAGAATGTTGTGTAATAAATGTTTGCTGTTTCAAAGTTTTGGAGTAATTTGTTACACGGCAGTAGATAACTAATACAGTTTAGGCTTGACCAATCAAAATAGCCTACCCACGACCTCTCTCCACCCCAGATACAGGGCTTGGTTCAGGGATGTACACGGGACCAGGCAGAGCCAGTCAGAGGAAACTGCAGGGCTCTTACAGGAGCTCCCACTCCTATTTCACTGGATGCGAGCCCAGGAAGATGAAAGGCTGGAACTTCTTCAGTCTTCTTGTGCCTGTGTGTAGAAAGTCTTGAACTGTCTTGTTGGTCTCTATATCCCCAGCACCCAGAACTATGCCTGGTTCAGAGCTCGTGGTCAGTTATTTATGAAATGAAAGGCTGGTTTATATCCAGCAGAGGGAGGAAATATGCAGGGCTGGCAAGAAATATGGAGGAATCATAAGTAGCAATAGCAACTTCTGTAATATCATCTTAAATGGAACATGCCATCACACATCTATAGCAATTCACATATTTTTGTTTTCTGAATGTGATGCACTGAACATAGTTTCTTCTTTAAGTTAGCTTTACCTGATGTAACTGGCAGTGTTCCTGAAATTCTGCAGAGTACACTAGAATCAGTGGTTTCACTGTATCTGCCCAATGCCCATTTCCTGGGGGTCTTCCAAGGAGGGAGGAGATAAATAAAGTCTGTTGAGTCATGATGAACTTGCAGTGACAGATCTGCTCTTTTCCGCAACCCCATGACATTAGCAGCTTCAAAGGCAGGTGTTATCGATTGGATTACTACAGCTTTCAAAAAGAAAACAGAAGCCTGATTTCATTCAGAGAAGAAGGTGTCAAGCTCATACCCAGTGTGATTCACTAACATGCCACTTTGATCTCAGAGAATGGGTCTCCTTATCATGCCAACAGCTTTTAGAAGCGATCTCCCTTATTTTTTTCCCTTCTCTTCTGGCTTCATTGGACAAGTATGGCTGTTGAGAGAAGGGTAAACCCCTGTTTGTTTTGTCTGTTACAGATATGGGACTAGCAGAAAATATTACAAGGTAAGCAGTTTCACAAATGCGAGTGACGTCCTCATAGCAGAAAATATTACGAGGTAAGCAGTTTCACAAATGCGAGTGACATCCTCATAGACCACAGAAGTGTTCTGTCCTGATGCCAACCTTCCTGTTGACTTTTGTCATGAAACTGTATCATGTATTTTGTGTTTGAGGACTGACTACATACCAACCACTCAACTGGATGACTGGCCAGATACCCTAATTATGGGCACAGGAAAGTATTAAGGTCATGAAACCTATGACTGGCAAATAGCAGAGATCTTTACCTCAAAGGGCCACAGCATCCAGGAAGTGGATGAGAATGTAGGACAATAGAGAGTGGTGGAGACTGTGGTAAAATGAGAGGATGCACTGCTTTTAAAGAGATGGCCATTTCTCAGTTCTGTTGAATTATTTCCACATGGAAATATAGGCCCAGTGCTGCCAGTCTTCTGATTTTTTTTCAACTGAATCTGAAAGTCCAGAAATCTACAGAAAAATTCCATTTTTTAATGTTGACAACAATTTCAATTAAATGAAATTCTGTGCAAGTGAAACGAAACTCATCTATGGGATCAGGCTATGACTTCCCAGTTTGTAACCCCTGCACCAGACTGTATTTAAAAGCAGACATGTAAACAAGAGTTGGCATATATTAACTCAGTTTAATCGTATCAATTCTTAAACAAAAAATTTCCTCCAAGAGACAATAGTTCACAGTAACTGCAAAGCTTACTCACAATTTTTAAAAATACCAGTCATGCTTAGCATTCAAGGGGGATATTATAGGATAACTGTAAAAACTTTTACCAGGAACATTAGCTTCTGACTTTAAAAATTACAAATACTGAAGCATTTTGGTATCAGACACATTAGTTTTGACATCGTCTGTTTGTTTGATGAGTTTCTGGAAGTTTGGAAAATTGTACCTCTAATATTGGATAAAGCGCTTATTCTAAACTAAACATTTTCAGATGTAGAAAACAAACTAGCAAGCTACACATACAAAGAAAAGCCCTCTAGGACAAGCTCTCCATGTGTGGAATGCCAGCATATGCACCATGAATCCTGGAAGACTAGAATTGATACATACACTTGGCCTGAAGTCTTACACTCCAGGCTTACAATGGAGTTTGCATTCACCTACACATTAATGACAAACTCTGGGTTAGTATAGGAGAAGCCAGCAAATTCATTTTGGTCCAAGTTCATGATGAAGAGTTTATCAGTAGGCGTGAGTTCCACAGGCTGTCTGGTGAACTCTTTGTCGAAATTGGAGGTGTCTCGCTTGTCTCTCTGTCAAATGGAAAGCAAACACATTAACATGGCATAAGGAGGAGGAAATGTGACCGAGACATGCCAGTTATTGGGAAGCTGATGACGTCTCATGGGCAGAGTTGGGAGAAGCCCTGTGCTGACCGGTTTTAGCAGCTGCACTGCAATACTAATCCCTGGCTTTCATTTCACATCGTATGTTGGCTTCTGGAGAGAAGACTTTGTGGAAATTTTCTAAGAAAGGAAACGAGACATTGACTTTCTTTAAGGATTGCCAGAAAATATGGTGTGTGTATGTGTCTGTTGTTTTCTTCGGCTTTGAGATGAGTTGGAATCTACCTCTTACAAGGTATAATGTCATAGAAATAGTCATGCGGTAGAGCGTCCAGGAGAAAATCATTCAAGAGCGCCCCCTGTGGCTAGGAGGCTTCTTTCTTTAAAAAGGAGAAGAGCTCACAACCACTCATCCCCAGAAGGCAGAGTGGCAAGAATGGGGACATCACATCACTGCTCAACGAAAGGAGGGGATCACTATCCATCCCACATTCCCTGGTGCAATCGAGGCTTTGAAGGGATGCTCAGAAATCCAACCACAGACTAGAATCTGAGTCTTCATCAGCCAGAGGTTCTTCTGATGATCATCAGAGGTCTTCTGATGATGCATCTGGTTAACAAACTCAGTCTGGAAAGACAGTCTTAAAATATTCCATTCTCCTAGTTAGTCTGGAGTTTCATTTTGGGGGGGTGGGGGTGCGGAGGGGACATCAGTCTCCAGTTTACTAAATATAGTTTGGGCCAAGTTTCACCAGGGAATGTCAGAGTGTGGGCTCATGAAAAGATCTCACATCTGTATGATGCTCTCACCTCTTCAGGGTCCTTTCCAGCCTATGATCTTCCCATCTTCACCACCCACCTGGGGGCAGGTAGAGCTCCTTGCCCCAGTGCTCTGACATATGAGAAAACTGAGGCACAGGAAGGTAAAGTGACTTGCCCAAGATTGCACAGCGGGGTGGTGACTTTTACCTGACCACACGATTCCCAATTAGGCTTCATCTTAGCCTCTCTGACTGGGGGACAGTTTGATGGCTGGTGTATTGCAAGGACAACCAAGGATAACACATGGGTTTCACTGGTACTGGGCAGGTTACCTGGCTGAAGCCAGAGTGGTGTCAGATTGTCAAGAAGGGAGAGAACTGACTGATTTGCTAGAGTTTGGCTGATCATTATCTCTGCTTTAGGTTTAACCCCTAAAGGGCACTGACTGACAAGGATTTCTCATTGCTGGCCTCATTGTCCTTTGCAAAATGCCTCTCACAAGAATGCCTTCTTTTTGACTACTCCACTGAGATGGGTAAAATGTTCCTACGAAGTTCCCCACTTACTCTTGTGGTGTATGTGTGGGGGTGTGGAGTGAGGGGAATATGAGGAATTCAATTCAGTAGGTGTGGTCAGAGGGGAGTGAGCTGAAGATAGTGGTGGAGCTGATTTTTGGGTGGTAGGCATCTCCTGCCATGCCCCACCCACTCTACTTTTTTCTCATCCTGCCAGCTGCCAGCCTGTCCTGTGCTGTCCCAGGCACTGAATGCATTCTTTCCTGTGTTCAGAGAAAGGCTTGAATGCCAGCTTTTCCTTTAATACTGTCTGTGCCTCCCTCCCTGAACCCCACTAGTCATACTTAAACATCTTTCTAATTGTGTTCATTGTACTTGCTGCTGTCAGAAACTGTCATGATTATTTATTGCCTCTTTGCAGGAGGCTAAAGTCCTTGTCTGTATATTTCCAGTGCCAAGACTTGGTACATGGCAGGCCTTCCATGATTATTTGCTGAATGAGTGAATAGATGAATGAAGACTTAATGAAAGATGAGCCTCTTGACTTCTGACAACTCACAGTTGTCCCCAAGCTAGAGATCTCACTCTAGAGCAAAATAATGGAATTTGTTCCCACTGATTCTGTGGGTCACTCAGATGGGCCCTTATCCATTGTGAGCCCCAATATGGATAGAACTGTGTGAGGCTCCTTCAAGATCTGAGAGCTCCAGGGCTGGGTGTGGGCCCTGGGAATACCTGAGGCTAGAAGACAGGCATCTGCCTCCTTTCAGGTCCCCTGGCATGGCTTTCCCTGCCTGTGGGTATCCAGCAGAGGTTCCCTTTGCATCATCCTCAATTATTAAAGTCCTACCCCATTTGTTGTACTGGTGATGCTTCAATCAGCCACATGATCCAAACAGGACTTGCCATTGTGGGCAGATCCTCAATAGAAAAGACCCCTGAACTTTACCCTAAAAGTTGGGAAAGAATGGGCCTCTCTGTTGGGAAAATTCCTTTCCAGGGTGATAGTATCTGGAGTTACATGAAAATAGTTGCATTCACCCCAGGAAGATTACTGAACCCAGATCTCCTGCATTGCAGGTGGATTCTTTACCATCTGAGACAGTAGGGAAGCCCCACTAATTCCACTGGCTTCCTAGTAATTCCCCAAGATGGTCACTCTGACCGTGGCCCTGTGCTTTCTTAGAAGAGAAGGTCAATGAGGAGTCCAACAAAGGGAAAGAGGGATTCTAAGATCCTGGTAGACAACTAGCCATGACTACCCTGGACTGTGTTTAGGCTTCTTTGGATTTTCTTAGTTTCTTTTTACAAAACGACCCTCTAATTTAAGTTCTTCTGGAAAGCATCAAGCTGTCTCATCTAGAAGAACCAGGTGGTATCAAGCCAGGGGCAGTGTCTCCTGAGGGCCTGAAAGGAATCTGGACTAACGACTTGGAACTGAGTTCTGAAACTAGTTCCCTCTTATCACACAGGCATCTGTCAGCTCACATCTTGATGATTCTGTGATTGCATCAAGTATGGAGACTGTGTCTTTGGCCTTCTAGAAGGAAACACACCCCAGCTCTTGCCTCTCTTTCCCCACTTTGGCACTATAGGACTGGACCAGAAATCTGGGTCGAGAGGGTGCTGCTGCATCTCCTGTAGCCTCCAATGTGGTCTCCAGAGAGAAAGAACCCCAAAGTCTTCTGATGACTCTTCCTTTCTTAAATGAAGTCTTCCCTGATTAACCTAGAGATGAGTTATCTCTAGATCATATCGTGCTTTTAATGACTTGTTTAATGACTACCTTCCTGGGTTGCATCTTCATGCTCCCCACCATGCTTCTGCCACCTAGGATAGAGCCCAGCACACAGTTAGTGCTCACTAAATGCTGGCTAGGTGACTGAAAGGAGGGTGGAATACATGCACAATCACAAAAATTAATTTAAAAATCTTTCTTGGATGTGTTTGCAAAGTATTCCGCTGAGATTACATCTGTTGAAAGCTCTGCTTCTCAGTCTCCTCTGCACTTGAAATGTTGATGGAATAGGCAACTGCAAGAATTCTAATGATCCCTCCCTTTCACAGAAGGCTTCCCTGAACAACTCTCAGCTCAGTGTATTAGGGGAACAGAGGCTTTGGCTTGAGTATCTACTTCTGCAAACTATTAAACTTTTGAAAAATAATGTTAGCAATTTGGAAAATGTAGAGTGCAGTAAATATAATACATATATATATACACACACAGTATATTCTTTCTATTTATATCTATTTATCTCTATCTATCTACCTATCTATTTATATCTATTCACCCATCCTACGTTGTTCTCTAAAGTTGTCTCTAATGACTTGTCGATGGCCCAATGTTTCTCCTTGGTTTTAATCTTCCTGAGAGTATATCCAAGTAAAGGCTTGGTGACCCAACAGCCAGATGAAAGACTTCAAATAAGCTGTCTGTTGGTGGGCATGGCTCAGAGACGGCAGTCACAGAGGAGGGAGACCCGTACGGAGATTCAGGAAACTGGGTTTGCATTCCAACTGGCTGACTTTGGGCAAGTCACTTCCTCCTTCCTGATGCCGGTTTCCCAACAATACAATGAGGAGGGTCTTCCCCAGTTTTCCTCCTTCTCTTGCCTCCTAAGCTTGAGAGCTAGGGCTTCCCATCTGCTTCCTTTGACATCTAGATTGTGACCCACAACAGTGGCCACAGGGATGGTCCCCACACCCCCAGCAAGGAGACGAGAGCAGGCAGAAAGGAGTGAACAGCAGGGGGCTTTGCCCAAGTAGAAATCAAATCACAATTTTCTTAAAGATGAGAAGTCTCCCTTCAAGGACACTTGTCAAGTGTTTTGAGTTCCCTTGATGGTCTCTTAGAAGCCCTGGCGCTTGCGGAAATCACTTGACTTGTGACAAGAGTTGCCTTCAGGGCTGCCTGAGGACAGCGGGGGACAGGAGGTGGGATGGGGGACCACCTGCTGTCCTCATCTGCTCAGATGGAAACGGAATTTCCCCAATCAAGGGGTTTCCCTGGGCTTCTGGGGGCTCGTGAAGCTATTTGCTAGAAAGGATGAGTCTGAGCTGAGAGGCGTAGTGATTTTGATAACAAACTCAGCAGCCCCAGCCCTGCCCCTAACTGGCCCCTAAACTTGCCTCTGGTGAGAATGTGGGCCTTGAGCTCTGATCTCATTGAGACCCCCCCAGCCAGCTCATCCCACCCCATCAAAGGCCCCCAGGAGTCCCTAAATGATCCACAGTTTCAGTCTCTCTGACTGGCTGAACACTGGGGCCAAGATTAAGATCTGGCTTTAATTTTTTTCTGTCCTGAAGCCTCAGGAGGCCCCATTCTGCAGTTTGGGTCCATGTTTTTCATAGACAGCCGTTTTCCTTGAAATAGTATTTCTTCTTCTTTCTTGCTTTTTTTTTTTTTTTATTGTATCTCGATGCTAGAAGAAAAATGGCACATAACAGATATCCAGATACAAACATTTCCACAAACATCTTGCAAAACAACATCAAAGTGAAGAATACAACTGTCTATGCTTTCAAGACATGGTGTCTTTCTCAGAGCACTTAATTAGCTTTCTGAAGCCAGCAACAAACCTAGACAAATCCCATTTGAGCAGGCATGGGTCTGCCAGGCTCTAGAGCCGTCTTCTCGGTAAATCAAAGCAGGTCATTGTGGTTAATAACATCTGGACACGTATTTCAAAGCATGTGTAACAAAAGTGAGTAACTTTTTTTTTTTTTTTTGCATTTGAACAACAGAAATAAAACCCCAAAGCAAATAAAGTTTGAAATGTAATGTAAAACCATGGCCCTTTGGGACTTTGCTAAAGTGACCATGTCTTTTCAGGGAGTTAGTCCAAATGCCCTGTTCAAGTAGTTTGGGGATGAAGGTGATCGGGGGACACAGGGAACCAGAAATTACAGCATTAAGGTAGCACCCAAGCTGGTTGCCTTATGACTCCTGGAAGTGCCCTTAGATTGAAACTGTCTAAAAGCACACTCTTGGAATTTTAAAAGGACTTAAATAATCTTCTTAATTTTTGAGTTAAAAAAAAAAAAACAAATAAAATTTTATTTTTAGCATGTTTTTTCCCCAAAGCTCCTGGGGCCTCCAAACCAGGAAGAATGGAGGAAATTCCCCCTAAGGCAAAGCAACCATCTACTTGGATACAAGCCAAGCTCCAGGACTGGAAGCGGGAGAATACTGCTAGCATCCGATTATCCACTTGTTTGGCAGGAAAAAAAATCTAGATTGGATGGTTGGCGTTGGAAAAGGGATGAGAATGGCAGTGCAGGAACAAGGGGGAGAAAGCAGGCATGTTCTGTCCCCGCTGGATCTACATCGCTGACATGCTGGGGAAAATAAATGCTACAAGGACTTTGATAATGTGCTAATTATGCAGCCACATTGTCAACATGCCATCTGCATAATCCCATCTCACAGAGATGCTCCAAAACTACCTGAGGACATTTGGGTCCTGAAACATGGTCACTCTAGTTTCATCAGCAAACAAAACATGGATGCAACTTTGCAATGAAAACAAAAAAATGTCACCACAATAGCCGTTGAGCTTGAATGACAGAAATGAAGGACGGAAATCTACACAGCTACTTAGCTCTTGACTTCAGGTTTTAAAAATTCAGAGTTAACAAAGGAAAATCCTTCGAATTCTGATTGGTCAATATTCCTGATGACTTCCTGGTCAGGAGGTGTTAGAACTGGTGGATGGCGGGTGAAAAATCGGTCGAAGTTTTCAGCATTTCGCCCACACTATGAGAGGGGAAGAGAAGAATTTGTGGTGGGTGGAAAAAATAAACTAAACGAAACTGAAAACAGAACAGAACCAAACGAAACTGGGTGTGGCTTCTCCAAGCCCTTCCCTTTCACTACCTCGGAGAGACTGTTTCGATGATCAGAAATGAGAGCAACATAAAATGCAAAATTCTCATGACCACGGATTGGCAGGTGACCTTGGGCTCCCGACCTTCAGTTCCTGGAGCTCATGAGCTGCCCGTGGTGTCCTTCTGGGCAGTCAGGAGCTGGATGGCAGCATGGGATGGTGGGGATGGTGGCATGTGGCATGTTCTCCCAACTCCACCCCAAGGAGTTGGCCAAGCTCATTCCTGAAGGAGATGGGATTAAGGTCCCTGAGATATTTTTTGTGGTACAAGATTTGAAGTAGTGACTTGTTTATACGTCACCTTGGAGATTCCCAACATTAAGCAGCACGTCCCTTAAAGCGCTGTCCTTTGGCTCTCAGTCATCTCTGGAGACATTCTCCAACTCCACAGATATAAGAGTTTACATGCTCCAGTTAATGGAGAGAAACATCCAGACCTGGGTTTGGTGGCTGCAATGGCAGGGCCACTATGAGGCCCTGGTTGGAGGGAGAAGTCATTGACCCTTAATTACAAGGTACCAGGAAATAAATGCAGCCATTCTGCCTCCAGATGGGAATGAAGGGTGTGGGATGAAAGCCAACCCAGTGCTTGGGATCTCCCCAAGCTCTCGAGAAGAAACCATCACCATTTCTCATGCCTCCTGCTGTCCTTCTCTATGAAAAGTCCTGGTCTGAGACAGAGTGGTAACGCATGTGTGTGTGCGTGTGTACATTTCTTCACTCACGTGTGAGCACATACACATGCACACATCAGTCCCCATCTAATGAGAAGAGTTGAGTCACTAGGCCTGATTTTCTTCCTTCTTCACCAGCAAACCCATTTGCATGAAATCTCTAAGTGTTTCAGTATCTACAGGAAGCAAACAACCTAAGAACACAGTGGGAGTAATGACAATTGCGATGTGCGTGTATGCTCAGTCGCTCGGTCCTGTCTGACTCTTTGCAACCCCATGGATTGTAGCCCACCAGGCTCCTCTGTCCATGGGATTATCCCGGCAAGAATAATGGAGTGGGCTGCCATTTCCTTCTCCAGGGGATCTTCCCTACCCAGGAATTGAACCTGAGTCTCCTGCGGCTCCTGCATTGGCAGGCGGATTCTTTACCACTGAGCCACTTGGGAAGACACTAATAATTATAACAGTTAATGTTTATTATGCATTTTGTATGTTCCAGGCATGCTAGAATGCTCTTTCTTTGTATTACTTTTATTTCATTCTCCCAAAGACCCTGTGAAGTGGGTATTACAGCCATCCCTATTGTATGGATGAGGAGACTGAGGCCAAGGAGGTGATGTAATTTGTTCAGGGTCCCACTGCTAACAAATAGCAGAGCCACTGTGTCAGCCAGGTTTGTCTGTCAGAGTCCAGGCTCCCAGTGCCATGTTGCAAAATGGTTGGTGGGCTGGCGAATGACCGCCAGAGTGGAGTAACGGTGACGTGGGTTAAAATCCTGGCGTCACTGCCTGCTACGTGTGCAGCCCTGGCCAACTCCCTTCCAGCCTCAGTTTCCTCTTTTGTACACTAGAGACAACTCTAATTTTTCTCAAATGAGGTTCTGATGAGGATAAAATGAGATCCCGTCTGTGACTGACACCATGCCTGGCACTGAGTAAGTGATCAACACAGCAGAGCTGTGAGCATCGCTGGTTCTCGTTTTCCACTACAATTCCTCCCAGACAGTATCCACTTCCTATGATGGTGTGTTTCCATGATGTTGAAGTTTTAAACATTGAGGAAACAGCCTTGCATTTTTAAAGACTCGTGTCAGACTTGGAGAAGCACATTAGTTATTCCAAACTAAATTGTTTCAGCTGTTTTGACAGCTTGGCCTCAGTACCGATAAGGGACTCCCAACCACATGACCAAGACTCAGGTTTTTTCTGCTGGCCAGTGGGGCAAAACTTCTGCCGTCAAGGTCAACACAGTGTGGTCAGGAATACCGTCCAGATCCTTTCACTGTGTATTCATTTTCTCATTCATGAAACACTCTTGAGTACCTACTATGTGCCAGGCCCTGTGTTAATAGTAAATCATAGAAAATCCATGCCTCACAGAGCTTACATTTTACTGGAGAAGAAAGGCAATCAATAAATACATAAAAATATAACTGTAAATGTATATTTTAATGCCAGATGAGGAATTCCCTGGCAGTCGGGTGGTTAGGACTTGGTTCTTTCCCTGCCGGCACCCCGACTCCCTCCCTGCTCAAGGGAACTGAGATCCTACAAGCCAGGCTGCGTGGCCAAAACTCCCCCAAAACAACAAAAACAATAATAATGCCAGATGGAAATAAGTGACATTAAGAAAAACAGAGTCAGGGGGAAAGAGTGAAGATGAGGCCATTTTTGATAAATGAGTCAGCTTGGAGGTGACATTCTGGCAAGCCTTCAGCCAGGAGGAGCTGTGCACACACTGGCAGGAAGAACATTCTGGGTAGAAGGAACTGCAAGGGCGAAGGACCCAGGACAGGAGCTTGTTGGGCATGGTCACTGAACAGCCACGAAGCCAGTGTGGCCAGAGCAGTGACCAAGGGGCAAGCAGGGGTCTGAGAGCTCAAGAGAGGACCAGGAGCCAGATTGCTGGCCACGCCAGCCCTGTGAAGACAGAGGCTTTTCAGATCAGCTTGATGAGAAGCGGCTGGAGAATTCTGAGCACTGAGGAGGCAGGCTCTGACAGCAACGTCACTGGGACTGTGTCCAAAACCGACTGATGGGTGAACAAGGGGGAAAGGTAGAAGCAGACCAATCAGGAGGATGCTGCAATAATCCAGGCAAGAGAGGATGGTGGCCTGGAGGGAGGCGACAGTGGGGAAGATGGGAAGATGCATTTGACTGGGGAGGGGTCTACTTTGAATTGCGAGTTGATAAGATTTGCTGATGGACTGGTTGTGGGGTATGAGAAGACTTGTGGTCTGAGCCACTTGGTGAGTGGGTGACACTGGGGTAAAGCATGTTTGGTTAAAGAAATGGAGCCTTGGTTTCATTTGTGGTAAGTTGGAGAGTCCAGTGGAGATGTCAAAGGTCAGACAGGAGTCCCCTTGCTGGGACTGGAAAAGAAGCAGCCACTAGACTGATGGTGGAGGCAGCGGGGAGGGTAGAAGATGGTTGCGATCATCCAGAGGAGAGAGATGGTGGACAGGGTTGTGGAAAAAGAGGGAGCTGTTGTGGAAAAAGAAGGGATGGAGCTGGAAAACACAAAGAGATGTCAGCGGCAGGGCCTGGAGGAGTGGGATGGCATATTACAAGGCAGCCCTGTGGGTGCTTCTGGGTGTTGGGACCCCAACCAGCCGGCACAGGAAGCTGAGACACAGAGAGTCTTCAGGGACCATTTTTCTTTAAAAAACAAAAAACCAAACCCATCCCTTTCCCATCCACACCAGAAGGCTATTGCTTTGCTGGGGCCTCCCCAGAGGCTGTGATGGGAGACAGAGAAACAGCTTCTGGCAGCTCTGCGGCCTCCTCTCCCATCACTCCCCCCACTGCCTAGAGAACAATGAAATCTTTAAGTGAGATCGCAGAAAGGAGATGCAGGAACAGGGGTTAACCAAGGGGGCACAATACAGAGGGAGCGTGATTTCCCTGCTAATAAGCAGCTTACGAGCCTGGCACATCACAGCCTCCCTAAGTGTTTCCGTGTTTTTAAAATGGAGCTGTCACCGCCCATTAGCTTCAGGAGCGCTCCCTAAATGGAGACGTCAGCCCTTGGGAGGCACAGCCCGATCAGCTCTGCGCCTGCTGTGTCCTTGGAGAATGGGCAGCTCCGCGGCTGGGATCTAATTACAAACGCAGCGTGGACCACACCTGCTTCTCTGGCTGGGAACGCTTCAGCCTCACTCAGAAGAACACCCAACCCCCTTGTCATCACTGGGGCTCCTGGAACAGAAAGGGGGCCAAAGCCAACTAGGTTATTTAAAGTCACATGGAACCTCTTCCACAGTTGGAAAGGGGAGTGAGGATCATGATGTGTTCACTTGAGCCCCCAAATTTAAGAGCCAAGACCACTTGAAAATCTTATCTGTGAACTGTTACATGTGAGCTCTTTCCCCCCTCTTTTTCTTCCCTTCCTTCTAATTTCTGTTTCGTTGTGTTAATAACAGCTCCAAGTCTAGCTGTCAAATGTGGAGTTGGCTCAGTCACAGCAACCACAGAGATCTTTCAAAGTGCCAACCTGGATATGTCACTTTCCTGCCCTTGTCTGTGGTGGCTCCCCATGGCCCAAAGCCACACTCCTCAGCATGGCTTACAGGTTGTTTAGGAGTCGGCGCTGGTCACCTGGCCAACAGCCCCTTCACTGCCCACGTTCCCCTAGCCCAGCTCCCATCCCCAACACACCCTCCAGCTGTGTTGAAATCCTCCCAGTTCCTGGAACGCTCATGCATGCTCACCTCCAAGCCTGAGCACAAGCTGTCTCCTCCACCAGGAAGCCTTGCCTCCCACCCTGTTCCCCGTCATTGCCTACACATCCTCTGTCTCCAGTCACTTCCTCCAGGAGCTTTTCCTGGAGGCCTCCTCTACACACCTGGGTTTAGCCCATCGAAATACAAGAAGGGACTCCCTGGTGGTGAAGGGGTTAAGACTCCACACGGTCATCCTTGGTCAGGGAACTAAGGTCCCACGTTCCGAGATTCAAGAGACAGAGTGTTCATCAAAGAGTTGTTAGAGGGGGAAAAAAATTTTTTTTGAAATCAACTCTTGACCAATAGGGAAAAGAGTTGAATAAATAATGATATAACTATTTTTATGTATTACCATGCAAAACACTTTTAAAAATTAAAATAAGATGTAGAAGAATCTCAAATAACAGTTATATATAATTAATAACTGTACAATGTTCCCATTTTATAAATTATAGACATAAATGTGGACATACTATCTGCATGTGTATTATATATGTGCTTGGAGAGATTGGGAGAGTTACAGACTGTTTGATTTTTCTACCTTTTATGCTTTTGTGTTTTTGAAAATTTAAATATCAGTCAAGTAGTATTATTAATAAGTATCTTTTTAAAGATTTTTTTTAAATGTGGACCATTTTTTTTAAAGTCTTTATTGAATTTGTTACAATACTGCTTCTGCTTCATATTTTGATTTTTTGGCCATGAGGCATGTGGGATCTTAACTCCCAGACCAGGGATCAAACCACACCCCCTCTGTTGGAAGGCGAAGTCTTAACCACTGGACTGCCAGGGAAGTCCCTACAAAGCCCATTTTAAATGAGGGAGCTATTGAAGTGGAGAAAAGGGGGGAAATAGGAATAAAGGGAATGGAAATATTTAACCAAATTGTTAAAATCTGCCTGGTGCTGTTTAATGAGCTTCATGTTAGTTAAAAACCCTAAGATTTCCCTAATAGCTGTCCTAGTGTGTACTCTGGTGCTAAGGGAATGATGACGAAGGCTAATATTTGCTTATCTAAATGGGCATCTTCCATCTACTGATTTGCTGGGTACCAGAAATAAGATGGTGTATAAGATGTCCCTGTCCTTGTCACCATGGAGCTTACAGTCCAGCAGAGGAGACAGATGCATACACGGACAGCATGGAGCCGTGTGACACGTGCTGCCACGGAGTCCAGAGGTGAGGAACCTGAGAAGACTAGCTCAGGGAGAAAGAAGAAGTCCAGGGAGACT
This sequence comes from Bos taurus, assembly GCF_002263795.3. Taxonomy (NCBI): domain Eukaryota; kingdom Metazoa; phylum Chordata; class Mammalia; order Artiodactyla; family Bovidae; genus Bos; species Bos taurus. Next base: position 21,868,463 of record NC_037352.1, on the reverse strand, counting down.
TTCTGGAGGAGGTGACATCTAAGCTGAGTGGGATCAAAAAGAAAGATATTGCTTCTTAGAAGGAAAGAGCCCAGGGAAGAAACAGAAATGAAAAGAGATCAGCCACAGATGACGCTGGAGAAGAGGATGAGGGTCTGCCCCATACTTCTCGCTGCTTAACCGGGCTTGACGACGTGAGGCCAGTGGCACAGGGGAGCTTCCTGCCCAGCCTCCATCAAGACATCAGGGCATCTTCAGGAACCGAACCTAGGTCTTGATGAAAAGACACCCAAGCATACAGTCTGAGTAAAAGACAAAGGAGTCTCTCTTTTTTTTAAATGTGCAAATTCAATGAAATTCGGGATCCTTTTTAGGCTGTGTGGTTCTCCGCAGCGGAGAATGCAGGAGGGTCCCACCCAGTGAGCAGCAGCCAGCCACGGACAGAGCCACACACACATTTGATCGTTTTTAAAAGTTGTCTGTAGACCAAGGTTTTTCTCCCGAGAAAAGTCAGACAATATTCGAAAGTGTCTGGCCTTTGGCAAAGAAGGAAAGATTAAAGCCTCCTTTTCTGATAATGGAGGTCCCTTACTATCGGGATATTTGATCTCTGTGTCTATTTAAGAAGAAATCGGCAAGAGAGAGGTTTTTGTGCTGGATAGCAAGTTTCATTTTTTTTAACAAATTTTCATTTAAAAAACATGCAATGTGTGTTTTCCTCAGTCTCAATTTAAATGCTACCTCCTCAGAAAAGCGATTCCAGATCACCTCCAAGTCAAGGAGCTCCCTCTTTTCTCCTCTTCCTGTTATTCTCTCTCAGAACAACCTGTTCATTTCTTCCATAGGAAATAAAATGTGTGAATATCCAGATCTACATGTTTATTTCTTTGTGTATCTGTCATTGTCTATAGTTCCATCTAGATTGTATGAGCTACTGTATGAGTTTACAATCTCGATGGAATATAGATGATGACATGGCAACCCACTCCAAAATTCTTGCCTGGAGAATCCCATGGACAGGGGAGCCTGGTGGGCGACAGTCCATAGGGTTGCAAAGAGCTGGACATGATGGAGGCTACTTAGCATGCACACACACACAAGAGCTGAAGCCACATCTGATTGGCCCACACCTGAATTTTCAGATCCCGATACAGAGCTGGCACTGAGTGCTGTTCAACGGATAAATGGTAGTATATATGAAGTGCTTATTTTTAGCCAGATACTGTATAAGTGATTTACAAGCATGATCTCATTTAATCCAACAGGTTTATGAAGTCTGCTCTACAACAAGGAACAGATTTAGAGCTTAAGTAACTGACTAAGATTTGCGCTCAGATCTGACAACTGATCCATTTATGCAGAAACAAACAACTTGTTCACAAGTGCCAAGAGAAAGAAACAACAAAGTCCTTTATAATTCTACCACCCCAATACCTTCATTATGTTAACATTTTGGTCTATGTCCTGGATAGCTGGGTGAATTGATCGATGAATGCTTTTTACTCTCTAAAAAATGTATCATCACTTTAAGCTGCTTTTTAAAACTAGATGAAATATACTCTAAATGCTTTCCTATGTCAACAAAGTAACATATTATTCTTATCCATCCTTTAAAATTCATCCTAAACCTAAGCTGCTGCTGGCTTCAAATAAACTAGCCCTCAAACAGAAATTGCCCCTTTTATTTGCCTATGTTTTTATAGCCTTGATTCTCACACATCCATAAGATAGGCAGGAAAGATTATCTCCACTTAACAGAAAATTTGAAAAGTTAACAACTTGGCCAGGGTCATACAAGGTAAATGAGGAGAACCACGATTCGAAGTCTGGTCTGCTTGATTCCAGAGACCACAGGGTGTCAGCGACATCTCACTGCCTTGCAAATTGCATCTGATCATGTGACATGGACTTAAAAGTAAGCTGAAAAAGAAAAAGTTAAGTTGACCTGGGTAATAATCTTAGCACCATCAATCTGCAGATAATCTGTAAGCAAGTTATCTAAATTCCCTTGGCCAGGTTTCCTGTTTTGTCAAATGGATCTATCTTGCAGGGTGCGGTGAGAATGATTTGACAAAATGCACATTAAAAAAATCTGACATGGTAGCTGGTAGCTGCAGTTGAGTTGTGACTCAGCCAGTCCCATCCAGTGAGCTAGTCTGATGGGGGTGGCTGTACCCTGGCAACAGAGGGGTCCTACAGGCCCTGCCATACCCCAACCTACCCTAGTGAAGTGGGAGGTAGATGGGCCCCTGGGCTGGACAGTTGGAGTTTGTCCAGCAGAGAAACTTGGAGATCTGTTTTCCCTAGACACTCAGAGGACAAAGTGGCAGGAGCTGAGCTCTGCTGGAGCAAAGAGATAAAACAACCAAAAGGAGGGGGTGCCATCCCATAATAGGTGCTGTCAAACCTCCCACAGGCCTCTGCACTGGAATCCATCTTGGCCAAAACCTGTGCAAGCATATTGGGGAGGGCCCTAGGCCAAGTCAAGTGTGGAAAAGAAATAAGATAGCCAGCCAAAGGTAAGCAAAGATCCGGAAGAACTGCCCTATAGAAATGATTTAACTGCCTCTTTACTAGGGCTCCTCTCCATTGGGGAAAACGCCCACACCCTCCCGGGTGTGTCTCTCTGCCTTGCTTCTTCTGTCTTAATAAACAAACTGTTTCACCGTGTGTGCTCCCCCACATGCTATGCTGTGTCTCTGATAATAAACTTTGTACCTGTTTTTACAGTTTTTGCCTGTTTGAGAAATTCATTTTTCAATGGGGACAAGGGCCAGAGGAATTTTGCTCCAAGCCTCTAGCCCCTGGTGGACTAACAGCTAGGATTCCTGGTTTCCATCCAAGCCACCCAGGTTCAATTCCTGGGCAGGGAACTAAGATCTCTCTTCAAGACCCCTCACTGCTGTCTCTCTGAGATCACCAGAATATACTGTTAACAGTTACAGGCACTTAATACACAAAAATCTGTCCCACCAAGGTTGGCAGAGTATGCAGGAAGCCAGGTGAGGTCGGGCCCTGGGCTCCTGGTGAGAGACAGTGAAGAAAATGTGGACCCAGGCACAAAAGGGATACCTCCTGTCTCCCATCCCAGCCTCACTCCCTTGGAAAGACATTTCAAGCAGATTCACAAGCCACCTCTGAGTTGTTGTTTTTCATACCCTAATTGGAGGGCATTTTGTGATTGTTTTTAAGAAACTGTACTTGTAAATAAACAAGAAATACACTTTGGATCTTTCCCTCTCTGGGTCATGGGCATGTCTTGGTCCTCCAAGTTCTAATGTCATCAGAAGTCTTCATGGGACTCTGCTTATTGTGATGTGGCAGCCTGGAGGGCAGTTTGGGGGAGAACGGAGGCGTGTATGTGCATGGCTGAGTCCCTTTGTTGTCTGCCAGAAACTACCACAACATTGTTTATCAGCTATACCTCCAATACAAAATGCTTTTGGTGATTTAAAAAAAAAAAAAACTTAAAAAAAGAAAGAACTTCTCCATGGAGTCAATTTTTCAAGCAGGAATGGTTGTGGAAGGAGGAGGAAAGTCAGCCAGCTCAGTGCCATGAAAAAAAAACCAAAACCTCCAAGATGGAAGGGAACAAAGTGAGGGGTGGGAATTGAAGACGAGCACTGACACCCTCATGTGTGAGGTGGAGGACCTCTCCAGAAGCTCACCCAGGACGCCGATCACAGTGGGTGGCTCTGGGAAGAAGAACGAAGGAGCCTAGTTAGGGGTCTACAGGGAGGTACTTAATTTCCCTGCATAGCTTTTGATGCTGCTGGAAGTTTTAAACTCTTTTCAGATTTTTTTCTTAAGGAAGGAAGATCAAAGTACCCAGTTTGACGAGGTCAAGAAAGAAAAGACAAGTCTACGAGAGGAGGCAATTTTGAGGTCACTGCTGACTCAATGCGAGGGATTTCAATAGAATGGTGGGGGCAGAAGCCAGATTGCACTGAACCATGGAAAGAATGGAAGGTAAAAAAATGGAGGGAGCAAGAACTCCATCCAGTTTGCACGAAAAGATACCGCAGTGGTAGAATGGAGAGATCTCAGTCTAGAGGGAAGAGATTTTTAAGATGAGAGACTTTGCATGTTTCTGTGTTGAACAGAATGAATCTGAAAAGAGCCAGAGTGGGCATCTGCTTGGTTTGCAGGCACAGCGAGCAGCTTTATTTTTCTGGGAGAATCCACTCCTTCCCCTCTGCAAGATGTCCACTTTAGACAGGGGCAGACCCAGTCCCTTGACAGGTGCCCTGGATCTGGCCAATCAGAACATTCCATCCCCTGGCCACAGTGATTGCTTTAGAGATGGACATATGACTGAACATCTTCCAACAAGACTGAGTTCCAAGCCGCAGGAAATTTTAGAAAAAGGAAGCTCTCTTTCAGCAGGAATTGCAGAAACAATGGGATGTAGGCCTGGAGCAGCTATGTGCCCAAGAAAAACTTTGAAGAATAAAGAAGTCAACAGAGAGGAAAGCAATCTTAAGGGATACAGAGAAATGGATTGTTTTTGACATGGTCCAGACTCTGGATTCAGTCACAACTAAATACTAAGTCAGTTTGAACTGGGTTCCTATTTGCAACCCTAGGAGTTCTGATTAATATATGGAGAAGCTGTGGACACAGACTGGCCAGAGTAGACATGCAAAGGACACAGGAGAATGGGGGTTCAGAACAGAAAGGAACATCTTCATGAAGAGAACCTGTTTGTTGACACAAAGAGGAAGGTAGGTCAAAGAGGTCAAGATGACTGTGCAAGAGCAGGAAAGCCACCCACCCAGGGGCACCCACACGCCTCCATTTCCTCTCAGCTTACGAGATGAGGCTATCTGCTGAGACCAAGATGACCAGAACTTTAGTTGGGGGACCTTCAGGAAAGAGAAGGTTTGGGGACTTTCCAGGGGACTCAGAGAGGGACTGATGGGGAAGGCTTAAGAGCCTGGCTGAGATCAGAGCACCTACAACTGAGGACGCTCAGAGGGGTCCAGTTACTTGCCCACCTTCACTCAGCTGATGAATTGCAAGGCTGATGTTTTGTTTGTTGGGTTTTTTTTTTCACTGCACCGCATCATTTGTAGGATCTTAATTCCCCAACCAGGGATGGAACCCAGGTCACAGCAGTGAAAGCGCTGAGTCCTAACCACTGGACTGCCAGGAGATTCCCAAGGCTGGTGTTTGAATCCTGGCTCTGCTGACTCTCTGTCCATATTCCTTCTGCTTGACCCAGGCTCCCTGGATCCATGGGCTCATCTCCTCGAGTTCTCTCAACCTTTGGTCAACAGCTTTCTGGGGAGCTGTGATAAGCATTACAGCCTGGGCAGGGTTGACAGCAGAACTGAGGAGCTCGACTTTATGGACATTCACCCAACAGAGCCCATCCCCCAGGAATGTATTTAAACTTGGGACTTGACCAAGAGCAGTTCAAATCCCACATCTGTGTAGCCGGGTTGGGAGATGAAAGAAGAAACATCACGGAAGCAAGAATATAGGCTTCGGAGGTAGACTGATAGGATTTCAAATTGAATTGGCTTGTGACCATGGGCAAGTTACTTAACATCTCTGAGCCTGTTTCCTTACTAGTACAGGGTGAGTAATAATAGCATCTATTTCAGGGGGTTGTTGTGAAGGTGAAATGAGATGACTAAATTAGATAGTGTGCTCCACTTTCTACTAAAATTGAATAATTTCATAGAATATGGCTGACCCATTTTATTGTTACTGTCATATATAGTTGTTATTATTAAGGTCCTGCATGCATTCAATGGAAGGCTAGTTATCTTGTTCTGGTTCTGTCATATTCCCCATGTAAGTCCCTTGGGCAAAACTTGGCCTTCGCTTCCTTGTCTCCAGCATGGAGGGGTTGAATTCCGCTTCTAAAGTATTTTCAGTTTTTGACTGCTGTTATATTTCAGTGGTCATGGCCAGATATATCCTAACAGCTTCATGCTTTCTCCCAGCATGTGGCCTTTCCACCTACCATTTCAATCAAACCATTGCCTCCTCTGCCAGGGGACAGCTCAAAGTCATGCACCTGGCAAATGATTTAGAAACTTCATTTGGCCCACGGACCTGTCAACTTGAACCATCCTTCAAAGGGAGTCCGGCTGAATCCGCAGCTTAAGTAGGTTCTCCATGGACGGATGGAAAAGGAGATAAAGAGATACACAGACTCTAGGTTGCATGTCCTAAACAACTCTTGGCTATTTGTTAGTCGGTGTAGGAAGGTCGCCTAATATTTTGATTAAGATCTCTGCAAACTCCACACTCTGAATAACGAAAAGAATAAACAGAACCGGGTGGGGAAATGTCTACTTCTTAATAAGCCTGTCCTGAGTGCCTCATTTCAGATGCTGCCATGCCCCGTATCCAGGGGTTATTCAGTGTCTACTGTCTTTGTCAGCCTCGAAATCAGCGCCTTAAGGAACAAGTCAGATTTGCATCTTTTAAAAATTCTGCCAGAAAATTGTAAAAGGTGTGAATATGCTACTTGTTTGTTGCCATATTTTAAAATAAATTTTAATTCATTTGAACTGTAAGAATACTTAGTCTTTTTCTATTATGTAACAGACACCATTAGATGCTGTTATCATGGCTCTCTCCCATCAGTGTGATCACAGACCTTATTAAAAGGGGCTCCAAGTGCTTCGAATAATCTTTGCAAGATACTGGGCATGTGGAATCCATGGTTCCACCTCCTAGCCGCTGGGCCTTGAGCACATGTCCTAACCTTTCCAAGTTTCATGCCCTCATATCTGCAATACGGTGACAATGACACCTACCTCATAGGGTTGTGAGAGTTAAGTGAGGTAATGCCTGGAAGGCCCTTAACACAGTTGCCTGGCTCTGCCGGAAGAGCTCGATGTTTTTTCCAGTGTATTTGAATAGTACAGCTTTTATAAAAAAGTATTTTAAATCCTAATATTCAAAACGGTATTATTCTCTTCAGCATTTGGTACCTTGGGGGAGCTAAGTTCTATTCTTAAATAAATCATATTAAGTCAAAGTTAGCTCCCTTTCTTAAGCCTTGAATTTGGAGTTTTAATAGCAAACATACAAAGGTTATGCTTTGTGGCTTCAATTCAGAAATGTCAGCACATCAAACACACGTTCAGATACACACACAGAGACACTTACTCACACGGTGTAAAGGGCAATTGGCTTTGGAGGAGAATGTCACATGAACAGAATTGCAGCTCATTAAAGCAGTGCTTGACGCTTTTGACCTCAGCTACATAAACAGTGTTTTCAGATGACAGAATTACTAAGAAACCAAGTCCTGTGAGCACGACTGAGTCTCTGAAGCAGTTCGGCATTTAGACGCCCAGAAGATGCGAGTAACAGTATGCGATCCAGTAAGTAACCTCTGCGGTATTTTGGAAACAATATTAAATGAAAGGCTCAATAAAATACAGTGGGGGATAAGGGGCTCTGCTGGGTTTTTCTGTTTGCTTTTTAGTTTGCAAGATTCCAAGACTTTACAGATATGCAGATGCCTCAAAATTCTACAGAGCTTTACAAAAAGTGAGACTGGAGAAGAGGTAACCAGAGCAGAAATGATTGGCATCAGCCTGTTGTACGTGGGGGCTGGAGTCTGAGAGCCTGACACCGAGGCTGGGAGGGAAGGAAGGAGGGGTGAGCAGGCTGATCACATCTAGATAGTAACCAATGGCCAGCTGGGATGAAAGGATGTAGGGAAAGGGTTCTTCTTAATGTCTATGTCCCGCCCAGCTGTACTCAACTCCCGCCCAGAGTGAACCAATGATCAGATATATCTTAGAACAAGAATAGAGCCACATTTACCAGTGGGCAGATGGCTGTACACACCCTAGCGATGAAGGCTCTCTGGACTGTAACGAAACAGGACATCCTTGTTGCCCTGTTATTAACACTTTACTCTCCTTCTTCAATTTGTTGCATTGCCTGTTGGGCAAGTTGACCCAAGGGCTGCCTCCATGGGGCAGCTGCAGCCTCAAGCCCAAGGTCAGGGCCTCTTCCTTGTTTTCACAGTGAGCCCTGCATGAGGTGTCACAGACACCAGTGGACTTCACTCGCTCAGGCGTTTTGATTTAAAGACCTTATGCTAGCCTGGGCTTCTCTGGTAGCTCAAACGGTAAAGGATCTACCTACAATGCAGGAGACCTGGGTTTGATTTCTGAGTTGGGAAGATCCCCTGGAGAAGGAAATGGTAACCCACTCCAGTTTTCTTGCCAGAAGAATCCCATGGACAGAGAAGCCTGGTTGGCTACAGGCCATGGGATTGCAAAAAGTCGGACACGAACGAGCAACTAACACACACATGCTAGCCTATCTTGCTAACATCTGTGAGACTATAGCACCTCATACTACAAATTCTCCAATAAAACATGCTCACCACAGAGTGGTCTCAATGCACCCTCCACTACAGCACAGCCACACTCCAAGCTGATCACCCAGTGGGAACTTCTGGTTACAGACCTTGGCACATGGAGCGTTCCATGTCATGACGTCATTCACATGGACCAGAAGTATAATCCACTGGATAACCATGCCCTGCTCTATGCCCTCAAGCTGGCACTCTGGACTCCAGAAGCTTCCATGACTATCCATTTCATCAGTTCACCCTACTTCTCACCAGGCCCAACACTCAGCCATCACTTTATACCTGAGGGCAATTATGCAGGTAGTCCGGAGTCTTCTTCATCCATTCCTTCCTGCCCCTGGGGTAATTACTGAGCACCCACCAGGTGCAAGGAACTGGAGAGGGACTGAGGAAGCCAAGATGAACCCAACTTGGAGGCTAGAACATCATCCTGTCCATGAGCTGAGCACCTCTCACCTGGGTCAGCAACCTACCCCTGTCCCCACAACAGGTCAGATCAAGCTATTTCTCTGCCCATCTTAGTTGGAGTAAAAGTCAAAGATCCTACAATGACCTGTACAATGTCTCCTCCCATGGCCTCTCTGATCTCATCTCCGTTTACTCTCTCCCTTGCCTGCTCAGCTCAGGCACCTGGACTCTCTGCTCCTTCCTAAATGTGCCAGGCAAGCTCCTGCTTCAGGGCCTTTGCATCTGTTAATACTACCAAATCACTTTCACCCCCAGATATACACATGGCTCACTCCCTCCCTCACCTTCTTCCCATCTTTGCTGAAATGTCACTTTCTCAGCGAGACTTTCCAACGACCCTATTTAAAACTGACCTCTCAGGGACTTCCCTGGTGGTCGAGTGGTTAGGAATCCGCCTTGCAATGCAGCGGATAAGGGTTTGATACCAGGTCAGGGAACTAAGATCTTATACATCTCGAGCAACTGAGGAGCCCTCACACTGCAACTACTGAGCCCTAGTGCCACAACTAAGACACAATGTAGTCAAATAAATAAATAGAGAAAATAAAACTGACCTCTCTGTGACCCAGCTCTCCAAGTGCCCACCCCTCCATAACGCTGATCAACTTCTAACAAACATACCCACTGATTTCTATGTTTATTATTTCCCTACTCTCTCGAGAAGATTAAGTTTCACAAGGGCAGAGATTTTTATTATTTTTACTGTTGTGTCTCTATGACCTAGAAGAGCACCTAACCTCAATAAACAGGTGATGAATGCATGATCCATAACACCCCCACTGGAGGACAGAACCAGATCACACCACTTCTCAACCCACTGCCCCACGACACACCCAGTCACATACTCAGCCCTTCACCCACAAACCAGCAGCTCCCACTCACCACACACTGACCCAGAAGACCCTGCCGGGCACCCCAAGTCACATACAAAGAACATTCTGTACTAAAGCTTATACACCCCTTCAGTACAGCTTTCACCATGCTACATGGCACACCAATTACAACAGCATCTACCAGTCCACTCACTGGGTGGTGGCACCCCACAGAACCATGTCCTAGCCCCTGCTATTGCTGTGATCCAGTGGCAGTATCTCATCTGGGAGCATCATAGAAATGCAGCATCTCAGGCCCTGTTGTAGACTGGCTGAATCAGAACCCACATTTTAATCATATGTCCAAGAGACTCTGTGCGCATATTAACGTTTAACAAGCTCTGCTAGGCTACATCATGATGCCTGTGCCATTGGCTGGACAATGACAGGCTGTGGGAGTCACAGCCCTCCCCATCCAAAGTGCAACAATTCATGCATTGCATCATCAGATCTTTCATCACACAACCAAATGATGCTATGACAGATACAATTCAGTACCCAAATTATAGCCCTTTATAAATAGGGTAACTTACACAACAACCAATTTATTTGAGCTTCGCTGCTGGGCATGAGAAAAACCCCCTCTGTGCTCTAATAAATATCCCTAAAGAATCCAGTATGTTCCTCAGCACAGTGCACTGCAACATCTTATTTGACAGCCTTTCATTGAATCATTCATTTATTCAGTAAAAATTATTAAGCACCCGTTATGTGCTCAACATTATGCTAAGCATTGGGATCCAACACTGAAAAAGACAGTCTTTTGGTCTCGCCAGAAAGACAGACCTTACACTGAACAATTACGACAAAGTGTGATGAGTTTGTTGATAGGACTTTAGCAGATGATCTCTACTTGGCAATTGACAAGAGCTTCCCTGAGTGGGTGACAGTTTACTGATTTGATGAGGAGGAAGGAGGAAGGTACCAGGAGGGTTAGGGAGGGAGGGAGCATGGGACGGCTCCGGGGTTCCCAGGTGGCTGGCTCTGCATGGGCAGAGCCAGGAAGGGAAGGAAGGCACTTTGAGTTTGAGGAGCTGAATGACACTCAGCAATGCCAGTTCTTGAAGTTAGGAGCCTGGGGAGGCAGTAGAGGCTGGTTCAAGGAAGACTCTAAAAGCCATATATGCTGAGGAACAATAGACATTATCCCAGGGGCGGGCAGAGAGCCATTGATGGAGTGGAGTCGGGAGGGAGGGGGTTGGAGGGGGAGATTTAAGCAAGAGAATGACACAATCGGATGCACATTTAAAAAAATTACTCTTGTACCCTGAAACAGTACATGAAGCCAGTGTATTTCAGTAGTTTCCCATGATACCATGTGAACAGCTCCTGCCACAATAAAAGATGCACTGAGAACGACTTTTAAAAAATCCATTTAAAATTATTTTAATGAGCCTTCAATAATAGCACCCTTCACTGGTGTTTGAATATAATCCTCTGTTATTGCCCCGTGGTTTTTCTTTCTCTTGCTGCACTCTATTTAATAGCACGCATGAGTCAAGAACACTGACAGATACATGCACGCCTTTCAATATCCTGAGAAGCACATGGAACTCTGCACACACTCACCAGGGCCTTTCAGAAAGTGTGGGGAAAGGGAAAATGTGAAATCCTCAGGTGGGGGCTGGGGGCTCTAGGGCTGGCAACTGCTTTGTGAAAGGCACATACCCAAGTCGAATCGAATGAGTGTGTGATGTGTATACATTGTGCTGTGTTGTGCTTAGTCACTCAGACGTGTCCGACTCTTTGTGACCCCCATGGACTGTAGCCCACCAGGTTCCTCTGTCCATGGGGATTCTCCAGGCAAGAATACTAGAGTGGGTTGTCATGCCCTCCTCCAGGGGATCTTCCTAACCCAGGGATTGAACCCAGGTCTCCTGCATTGCAGGTCAATTCTTTACTGTCTGAGCCACCAAGGAAGCCCAAGAATACTGGAGTGGGTAGCCCATCCTTTCTCCAGGGGATCTTCCCAACCCAGGAATCGAACCGGGATCTCCCACATTGCAGGCAGATTCTTTACCAACTGAGCCACAAGAGAAGCCCAAGAACACTGGAGTGGGTAGCCTATCCTTTCTCCAGGGGATCTTCCTGACCCAGGGATTGAACTGGGGTCTCCTGTATTTCTGGCAGATTCTTTTCCAGCTGAGCTACCAGGGAAGTCCAGTGTATACATTATTATGTTTATTTTGAATTTACCCTAGGAATCAGAAATTCTTTATTCAGTGTCTTGTTTCCTTAGAGGTGATGGTAGAACATCTTGAAGTCTATAGCCCAGTCCAGTCACTGTACTTTGAAGGTCACTGTTAAGCCACACAAACATTTCAAGACATCAGCTGGTTGGAAACCATATCCAATACAGAACAGTTGAAGGATTCTATGGATCATCACTAGCTGTTGTAACCATTTTGTGTTATCAATGATAAGAACAGCTCATTTTTCCTGAGCACCCTCTGTGGGCCAGGGTATTTATTCAAAGTATTTAACCTGCCAAAGTGGACTCTGGTTGTAAGTAACCAGCACTTATGGGACCCAGCTAAACATCAACCAGACTCTGCAAGATCTCTACCCTAGAGATTATAAACTGACAGCCACGTATGGTTCATGGGTGTTTTATTTGACTTGAGTTGCATTTAACTTTTAAAATGTTGTTGCTGATATGTTTTTTAAAATAGTGAGATTTCATACAAAAGTCCTGAGGAGGATGCAGCAGTGCAGAGCCTGCATCTCCCATAGGACTGACGTGGCTGGCCCCATGCCTGCCTCATAGAAGGTCCCCAAGGAAAGATCACTCTTACTTTCATGAATAAGATAAAAAGAAAATAATAATCACTGATGATCCACAGGACCCTCCAATTGGTCAGCTGGAGATGAACACCCACCTGTTGAGCCTTGAGAACCACGAGCTCCCCCGTCTGCCCCTCTTTAAACCACTCCCACCTCTCTCACTGACATTACCTGCTTGGCCTCTGTAGCCATCTGAGTCTGTGACCTGTTCCTGGAAGGCACCTCTCCTCACTCAGACTGTGTAAAAACCACTGTCTTCCCCTTAAAGAGATTTCTCTCCCTGCCACGTTCCTTTGGCCTCTGTTTAGCTTCCCTGCAAGAGCTTTTGACCATAAACTCCACAGCAGTGAGTCCTAGACTGGAGCATTTATCAGATTCCCCTTGAGAGCCCCATGGCAAGGTTTCTGACTCAGGAGGTCTGGGGTGGGAGCCTGAGAATTTCATTCCTAAAGTTTCCAGGTGATACTGATGGTCTGGGGACAACTCTTTGAAAACCACTGCTCTCTAAGCAAGGAATGAACCTCAAATGTCAGTGGTTCAATTCTGGTGGGGATGGGGGCATATACATCTCTCCTCTAGCCAAGTGGAGAGAGGCTGATCTGCATATTGAGACCTCATGAACAGCCCTGCAAAACCCAAATAGGGTGTGTGTGTCCCCTCAAGTTCCCAGTTTCCTGACTGGAGAACCCATTCTTGTCTTTCAGATTGCTTTTTGATCTTTTCTTACATATAATAAAAATGATGATACTGCCTATGACATGTAGGTGTACACACGAACCCCAAGTACACACATGGACATTATCTTAGGGACTAGCACCAGCAGGACCCTCACTGCTCTGCCCCTTCAAAGACCCTGCACCCGAGACATTGACCAACAGGTGACATGTTGCTAACAAAAGTCATCATCAACTCTCCCAGAGTGCCTGCTGTGTACCGGTCATGTACTGAGTACTTTATGCATCATGACCCTCCCCTGATAGAGAAACTGTTGTCATCCCTGTATTACAGATGATGCAACAGAGGAGCAGAGAGGGGAAACGACTCCTTCAAGTTCTCCAGAGGTAAAGCAATCAAGAGATGGTTTATTGGATCCACTGTATTCATGAGAGTCAGACACGATTAGGAATACTGTGCTCAACCCTGTGTCTGCATTTCAAGATGGATGTTACTAACCTGGAGGACAATAGGTGACGTCATATGGGACATGCTTACAGGTGGACAAGGGGCGTGTTGAGCCCAGAAATTGCAGGTTTTGGAGTATCAGAGAAAGAAGCTCTGGTTGACAGAACAGGACTCAGTGATGGACATTCTGAGGAGGCTGATTTGGTATCGCTATATACACTGGCAACAATCAGAAGGACCACAATGTGGAACTCACTGCCCCTAAAGGACCCCAAGACTGAGCACCAGGAATTATCCAGAGAGAAACAGGACTCAGCAGGGATACTGTGAATCTAATCATTTGGGGTGTGCAGGGCTGGGAAGTGTGAGAAGCACCTGAGAGGCTTCCTTAAACTACATGCCCTTTGTCCCCGGGGCATCCTGGTATTGCCTCTAATGGAGTCAGACTCTCAGAATCCTCATTTCCTCACACACTGGCTGAATGAACTTGGAGAGAGCACTCAATTTTTATGAGCTTCCATTTCCTCTTCCATGACGTGGAATGACAGCACCTGCGTAATATTTTGTTTTGAGGATTTGCTTAGATGCTATGTGTGAACTGCTTAATATGGCCAGGTAAGTGGCCATGAAATTAATAATAATAATATCAAAACAAGCATCACTTTCACTATCATTTTTCACATCTGAGATCCTCATGACTTTTGGTTTTGATAACAACGTTTACGTTCAGCCTTACTACTTTTCAGCCTTAGCCAGCAGTTGCAACCCATAATAAAGTCACCAGGTCTCCCCTGTACTTTAACAAAGAAACATCCTTCCAGTAGAATCACGGTCCTGATTAATCCAGGAGAAAACTCCTCCTCCCTGCTGAGTCCTTAGGGATGGAAGTGCTCCTGCATGCACACGACCTTGGGAAATGTGAGACTTTCACTCTTTCAACAATTCCCCGAGAGCCATATCCACACCCAGAGGCTCTGGGAGGGCTTTATGAGCATGCCAGCCTCTGCTTCAATCTGGTTCGCCTTGGGTGGGAGCTGGCTGGGCGTTCTGTCTTCTTTACTGACTCAGATGGAGTGTATATTTCAAAATTAAATTTAAATACTGTTGAGATAAACAACATGACCTTTTCAATGTCAGTTTGAAGAGAAAATGACACAGTTGAACCAAGGAAAGACCGAGGGCAAAATTAGATTCTTTATCGCAGTCCAAAAATGGATCTGAACTCGGCTCACCCAAAAACCATTCCCCCAAAGCTGCCAGCTCAGACGGTTACAATAATTGAATCAATAAAACAAAAACACAACATCCATGGTCTTTCCCGCATATATTGAGGCTGTGCGGGCGGAAATCTCCATTTTTGTACCCGCTGTCTTTGAGTATAAATATGAACACTTATAGACATGTTCATCGAGGTCCACCCCTCGGAGGGCACCATGGGCACACACATCGGAGAGAGGAAAAGAGCCTGTTACGACGTGGACCCAAAAAACATTATGATGTGGACCCAACTGCCTTTAGAGAACGGTTTACTTACGGCTTTCGGCTTATACGGGGGCTGAATCTCTTTGCGTTCAAGTTTCTCCCAGTCAATATACCGGAAAAATGCATGCTCTTTGATGTCACGTTCACCTTCAGGTCCACAACCCAGACGTTTGCCTGGGTGTTTGGTCATCAGCTTCAAGAGAAAGAGAAATGTAGAATGAATTTCAGAAGAGGAAATGTGGGACTTTCAGAAATGATCGCTCCTATGAATGAGGGAAGACAGCGCAAAAGACTCCCAACTAAATCTTTATTTTTGGCTTTTCATCCCAGCAGTAATTTCCCAGCCAGGTCTTTCTAATAGGAGGACCCAACAAAAGTGTCTGCTGCTCCCGGTCCCAGAGCAAAGTCCATTACAGTTAATCACACTTCAGCCTGACTGTGGCCCTGAACTTCAAGTCAGAAATATCACATGGTGCGTTTTGATTTAAGAATGACTTCTACGCAATTACTGATGCATTTAATGAGAACAGTTTCAATATCTTCAAATTCTCCTCCTGCTACCACGAGGAAATGGGAGTTTGACCAAAGCAAAGGGCACGTTCATTCAGATAATGTTTGCATTTCTCAGTAAAGCGCTTGTGAAAATGACAAGACAGAAGAAAAAATATTAGTCAAATGGACCCAAGTTTCAAGTAATTACTTTCCAAAAGCTCATTAAATAGTCAAAACCTAGCCCAGCTCATTTCCCTTGTATCACACATTACACTAAACTCCGCTGAGGTTTCTTTGGTGTCCCATTTAAATTACTTAATTATCAAAACCCTCCATCTTTGGGTCTCTGAGCCAGAGCTAAATAATAAGATGAATAGACGTTCTAAGATGAAACCAGACAGGCTCCCTCTTGTAAATGAGTCCAAAGCAGCAGGAAAATATCTCTGATCTCAAGACTTAAGCAAATGCACAGAGAGTCAAGACGGAGGAGTTGATGATTAATTTTTTAAAAAAGAAAGATCAGCAAGAGGCCATCAAAAGAAGAAGCAAGACGATTGAAACATACAAGACCATGAAGCTTCCTGGAGTTGACTTGACACCAAGAAGCCCGTGATGTCAGACTCCTCAGGTTTTTGCCCAGGGCTTGAGGATTATGGGGGGAAGGGATGAATTCAGCAATTCACACCTACTCTGTTGGACTTTCAGCTCAGCCTGATTCTTGCTACAGATAATCTGTCATCAGAAACTACCCTCCTACACCCCCACACACAGAGAAGCACATACTTTCCACACATGCTTTATCTTCCAGGGGAAAAATAACCCTGCAATTCTGTTTCTAAGCTACTTCTTTATAAATTTTATGCCTAGTCTTACCCGAATCTCACAATGACCCAACGAGTTGGGTGTTTTAATTTTTCCCCCCCTGAGTGACAAGGCAATTGACACTCAGAGGGTTAAGCAACTGGCAAGGACTCACAGAGACAGTAGATGGCAGAGCTGGGATTGGATCTCACCTCTGCTGACCTCTAAAATTTGGACATTTAGAGACACAGATTCCATGTGGTTCCCAGGGATGATCTGTGGTCTCACTTGGTCAGGAAAAGTTTAGGGAGGGCAAGGAAATTGGGCCGAATCTTGACTTTTGTGTAGGATTAGAATGGGAGGAAAGAAAAGGTTACGAGGCCTTGGTTAGCACAACCAGCAACCCTATCCACAACAGCTTCCGGGACTTCCCTGGTGGCTCAGTGGTAAAGAACCTGCAGTCAATGCAGGAAATACGGGTTCAATCCCTGGTCTGGGAAGATCACACATGCTGCGGAGCAACTAAACCTGTGTGCCGATACTACTGAGCCTGTGCTCTAGAGCCCGAGAACTGCAACTGCAGAGCCCACGAGTCATAACTACTGAAGCCCATGCACCTAGAGCCCATGCTCCACAGCAAGACAAGCCACTCCAGTGAGAAGCCAGTGCACTGCAACTGGAGAGCAACCCCACTCACCCCAACTAGGGAAAAGCCCGGGCAGCAACGAAGACCCAGCACAGCCAAATAAATAAATTAAATTATATATATAAAAAATAACAGCTTCCGTGTCCTAAGCACTTCCTGTGTGCCCGGGCTCACAGCTATTATCCGTTACTCTTTCATCTTCACAACATTAAGGCCTCAGAAACTATTATCCTCATTTTCCACATAAAGACACTGGGTCCAGAGAAGCAGGCATCTGCCTAAGATCACCCAGCTAAGTAGCAGAGCTGCGCTTTGAACAGATCAGCCTGACCCAGAGTCTTGAAGCTCCATCTTATAGTTCCTTATTGTTTTCACCTTAATGTATGGCCAACTGGGGCTTCTGTCTGCTTCAAGTTTATTCAAAGGGGGAGTGGTGATCCGAGCAAACTGTATACTAATTTTTTTATGGTGGAAAATAGGGTCTTTAATGGGATGGATAACAGCAGTCCCCAACCTTTTTGGCACCAGGGACCAGTTTAAAGGAAGACATTTTTTTCCTCTGACTGGGGTGGGGGCGTGGTTTGGGGATGATTCAAGCGGATTATAATTATATAATTATGAGTGCACTTCACTCATTATTATTACATCAGGTCTACTTCAGATCATCGGGCATTAGATCTTGGAAGTTGGGGACCCCTAGATAAGCGGACATTTTCAAATGGAATGAGACTTTTTTCAAAAACCTAGCTCACTTTCCATGTAAATAGGAGAATGCTAGGCGAAGGAAAACCACTGCAGAAACACCCCAGCACTAACTAATGCGAGGCTGTGCTCAGCTCTTGCACGCTGAGCTCCGGCGCCGGAAGCCAGCCATGCAGACAGCTGGACTTAATCACTCTTCCGATCTCTGATCACCTCCCAGACGCATCCCCTGGGGCCCACGGTTCAGGAGGAAGCATTTGGCTGTTCACTTGAGCATCACTCCTTCTCTGGAGCATCAACCTTGAAGAAAAAGCCCACACGGGCCTCAGCCAACTCAACTCAGAAAGGTCCCCAAACCCAATAGTAAGAAAGTCACCCTCGCTAATCCTGAAGGTTATGGGTCTGAAATTAATAGAAATCTGCTCTACCAGGGAAACTGCTAATTGGAGCTGAAGCTGAATGCAGCTGACCTGGAAAACCCTTTTCTCCATGACCCACTTAGAACTCCAGCTGTCTAGGCAGGCAGGGCTGTGAAGGGGAAAGTCCTGAACATGCATGGAGCACCTACTATGTGCCAACACTATGCGAGGAGATTCCTCTTCTGTTACCTCATCATTTAACACTCTTCCAAAATTCTGCATAGTGAGGATTATTATTCCATCTTCGGAGATAAAGAAACAGAAGCCCACAGATGCAAAGTAATATGCTCAAGACTGTGCACCTAGGAAGCGGAAGGGTTGAAATGTACAAATAGTCTTGAATTCCCAAACCCCCCACTTTAAAAATCCAAGGCAGGGGGAATGCAAACTTGAATATCAAGAGGAGGTTAGCATGTAACATGGAAGTGCCAGCGTTAGTAACAGCAGGAGTTGTAACCCAAGGGTTTTGGAACACAGTGACAGACTCTCAATTGAGTTCTATGTATTAACTCATCTCCTGATCAGAGAACCCTGTGTGCGGTCCCATACGTGTGTCCCCAATCTGCAGATGAGGTGGAACAGCTTTCTGGCTGTCACAGGGTTAATAATGCTCACACTTGAACTCAGATGCGGGTTTCTGCCCAGAAAAATCAGGAGAGGAGAGGACACATTCTTATCTGAAGGACAGACTGGCTTCCAATACAGCTGACGGATGCCTTCCAGGAATGACAGACCAGCGTGGAGAGATCAGATTTTTTTGAAAGAAACTGGAAAGCTGAATGTTAGAGGAAATCCCCTGATTTTTAAAGGTCGCCATTTTTCTTTTTTTTCCCTCCAGTGATTTTATTTCTTTGTTTTTATTGGACTATTACTGCTTTACACAGTTGTGCTAGTTTCTGCTGTACAATGAAGAGAATCGGCTATATGTAGACATATATATCCCCTCACTCTTGGACCTCCCTCCCATCCACCCCCATCTAGGTCATCACAGAGCACCGAGCTGAGCTTCCTGTGCTTTATAACAGGTTCCTGCTAGCTATCTGTTTTACACATGGGAGCAATACGTGTCAATCCTAATCTCCCAAGTCACCCCACCCTCTTCCCTCCCTGTGTCCACATATCCATTCTCTAATGTTGGTAACTATTTAACAAACTAAGAGCTCCCTCTCTCCCCACCCTGTATCAACTCATCTCCTGATCAGAGAACCCTGATCGCATGGGCAGTCCCATATGTGTATCCCCAATCTGCAGATGAGGTGGAACAACTTCCCGGCTGTCATAGGGTTAATAATGCTCAGACTTGAACTCAAATGCAGATTTCTGCCCAGAAAAATCAGGAGAGGAGAGGACACATTCTTATCTGAAGGAAAGACTGGCTTCCAGTACAGTCTCTCCCTGTCTCCCCATCCTGTATGATGACTGTAGGGGTTTGCCCTGGCCTTGTTCTATGCCCTCTCTTTGCCAAGGGCCTTGTTTAAGCTTCTCATGAACAGCTCAGCTGGTAAAGAATCCACCTGCAATGCAGGAGATCCCAGTTCGATTCCTGGGCCAGGAAGATCCCCTGGAGAAAGGATAGGCTACCCACTCCAGTATTCTTGGGCTTCCCCGGTGGCTCAGACGGTAAAGAATCAGCCTGCAACGTAGGAGACCTGGGTTTGATCCCTGGGTTGGGAAGATCCCCTGGAGGAGGGCATGGCAACCCACTCCAGTATTCTTGCCTGGAGAATCCCATGGACAGAGGAGCCTGGTGGGCTACAGTCCATAGGGGTCACAAAGAGTCGGACACGACTGAGTGACTAAGCAAGCACATGAACCTCTCCACGCCCTGTACCTCCCCTTCCCTCTTCCTGCCTCATACCTATGAAAACTATTTTCAAACTATAAATTTTGAGATGTTAGGGACTGAGATGAATTCACATATGTCTTCCCCAGGGATATTTGCATCCTAACCTATGCAGCTGACACACAAGCTTAGGTGATTCTCAGAGTGGGAATTCAGGTGGCATGACAAGGTGCTTCTAGATCGAGGTTGGCCCAGGTGTTATAAACCTCCTGAGTTCAGCTTTCCTTCACTCAGGCCAGCTCACATGCCATGTGATGGGTTAGGAAGGGCAGAGTTGGGTTGGGTAACGAGAAATCTGCAAACACCATGAGGATCTAGAACCAGCAGCCCTGGTTTATCCGGACACACAGGTGGGCACGCTCCAACCCTGAGCCGTGCTGGCACTGCTGACTGCTGGGAAGGAAAACTTCATAAAGGCAGCATCCCTGAGCCCTGTTCTCTGGGGTCTCACAGTGTTCCTTTCATTCTTTCATCAGAGTTGAAGACTTACCATATTTGAATAATAAAAGGCAGTGGTTTTTAAGCAACACGGTGACTTTTTCACAGTACAGATAGATGCTAAACTCAGTTTCTAGGGGAGAGGCTGAGGTGTGTGCCTTTGAAAAAAGCACCACAGGTCATTCTGATGGTGCCAACGGGGAGGACCACTGGTCTCCAGGTATTCACCCATGTCATTGTGAGCATGTCCTGGCCAAACACAAAAAACAAAAACAAGCAATCCTTACCCAAAACAGGTGTCCTGTTTTGTTCACAGGTAAATTTGCATACATCACTATGTACAAACTTGCAAACTTTTCAGTCATTTGTGGGTTAGGGGGAGAGTAGGGGTTGGGAGACACTCAATTTGGGTCAACTTATCTAGCGGATCCCTTAAACTCAATACTGTGATTATTTTCTTAGGACAAAAGGCACATACTCTTACTATTAACTAAACTCGTAGGCCCCAGCATTGAGTGAGGCTGACCGGTCATGTCGTACCCCTCTTGGGTACCTTCCCCGGGTTCCAGCTCTTTGGCAAAGTTTCTGGGCTCCCCACCTCATTCATTCCATAAGCCTTCCTCTGTGCTGGCCTAGAGCCTGGAGCCCCGCCACATGCTATTGCAGGCAGGCCTCTATGGTGTTTCTGTGTGAGTTAGAAGAAAGCTCCCTTTCCTCTGGGAGGCAGCAGGTCTGTTCCGGGCTCACAGGCTGGCCAGTGGACCAGGGGTGGAGTTTGACCTCCACTACCCCTCCCCGGCCCCAGGCGCAGCATCCTTGTGCAGGGCACGACCTGCACCCCTGCACCCCTGTAGGTGGTGGTCCTGGCTGCCAGCTTTAAGGGGCTCACTCACCCCTTTGCAGATGGCCACAGCTTCCTTGGACATGGACTTCGGATAAGCCACGTTGTGTTCCATGATGGACTGGAAGAGTTCATCCTCGTCCTCCCCTTCAAACGGTGCCTGCGGAGCAGAGCGCAGGGTGGGAGGAGTCCTGCAGGAACTATACCCCCCACCAACTGCCCCAAACCAGCGTGCCCAGCTCCCTGGGGTCCACAGCCAAGCCATACCCAGGGCTTCCAGGAAGAGGATAAGGAAATGGGGTCAATAGATGAGGGTAACCCCAAGGTCATGGAAATTACAGAGGTTCAGAGCTGTGAGCTGGTATCCGGCTGACACTCTCAAAGAAACCACGGGGATGGGGGTGGGGGAGGACTTTCCTTACAAGTCACTTAAAATTCAATTACCTGCCCAGCCAACATCTCATACAGCAGGACGCCAAATGCCCACCAATCCACGGACTTCCCATAGGGCTGATAAGCAATTATCTGGAAAACAGAAGGCATCCGTCAGGGAGATGTGCAGGTTCTTGCAGTGGCTGAGAATGAATATACACTTCTCTTACAATAAGAGTGGAGCATCCCTGGGGCTGGCGGGGGTAGGGGGAGAGTTCTTCCTTTGCCTGACACCCGCCCGTTGTGAAAGATTAAATTGGCCGTCACAGTTCCAGATGTGGGCCTCTGTCTAAAGGAGTGAACAGGGAGTCCAGTGTCCACCGAAGCTATTTCTTTACCTTAAGAAGATGGATATCCTTTACAGAGATACCTGCAGGCGGGGAAGGCATCTGTGTATGTCACATTGCCTTTTCAAAGCACTTAGTATGGTTATTTTTAATTTTTAATACAGTCAGCACAGCATTTTAAAGGAGAAAACTTGTCTTTCTTTCTCATGATAAAAGTAATAACATTTACACAACAATGTGACCATATGTAAGACTACTGAACTGTATGCTTAGAAATGGTTAAGATGGTGATGTGTTTTTTTGCCACAATTAAAAATTTTTTAAGTTAAAAAATGTAATAGCAGTTATTATTATTTATTTAAAATATAGATATAATATGAGAATACAATTAAAACAGTTCTTTATCAAGAGAGACATTATGATTGATATTTGGTCTATTTTCCTCTAGATTTTTGTCTATTAATATATATTAAACTTTGTGTGTATGAATGTACTTTACATAAATACTTTAATATATGGAACTTTAATACAGCATTTTATTCATTTAGAATTACCATGCTAATATCTGTACATCAACATAACCAGCTTTTTCACCTCTGCATAATGTTCCATTGGTTGGATATACCAAAATCTATTTCATCAATACCCAACTGATTAGGTTTCTTCCATGCAATTAGATATGTGGACATCTGTCCAATTTTCTTTCCTTAAGATAAACTCCTAGGAGGAGAACTGGTGAATCAAATGGTATATGTAGTTTTAAAGGTTTTCATACTTATGACCAAATTGCCAGAGCATGGTAAAGCCTAGAACAGCTGTGTGACCATCCATTAGGATGTGAGTGAAGTGAGTGAGTGAAGTAGCTCAGTCGTGTCTGACTCTTTGCAACCCTGTGGACTGTAACCTACCAGGCTCCTCTGTCCACGGCAAGAATACTGGAGTGGATTGCCATTTCCTTCTCCAGGGGATCTTCCTGACCCAAGGATGAAACCCAGGTCTCCCGCATTGGAGGCAGACGCTTTAATCTCTGAGTCACCAGGGAAGCCCCCTCTTAGGATATAGGGGTGAAAACTAACTATCAAAGGGATTAGTTAAGGAGTTAGGAATCAACATGTACACACTGTTATATTTTAAATGGATAACCAACACGGACCTACTATATAGCACAAGGAACTCTGCTCCATGTTATGTGGCAGCCTGAATGGGAAGGGAGTTTGGGGGAGAATGGATACATGTTATATGTATGGCTGAGTCCCTTCGCTGTTCACCTGAAACTATCACACCATTGTTAATCGGCTCTACCCCAATACAAAATAAAAAGTTTAAAAAAAAAAAAAGGGATTAGAAGGTGATACGGCAAAGGTTAAGGGGTTGAGGACTGAGGGCCACACAGTCCAGAGTTGGAATCCTGACTGCTGTTGCCCAGCCTGTGACCCCGGGTGACGTCACTTAATGTCTCTAGGTCTCAGTTTCTTCATCTACAAAACCAAGTGTATAATAATATCTATGTCACAGAGTTTTAATAGGATGAAAGAGAAATACGTGCCTCTCATATATTATGCCCTCAAAATGTCAGCTATGACTTGAAAGTTCTCTAATTCAGTGATAGTTGGTTTTATTCAACAAATGTGTCTGAGCAAGCTTGGTTATAAAGCTTGGCTATAAGTCTGTTTATCCACCTCCATCTCCCACCTTGGCGTCTGCCCTGAAATCACAAGTGTCCTCTGAGGAGAACTGCTTGCAATGGATGAAGGAAAGCTTTCTGTGAGAACACTTATTGAAAGTGTTTTCACACTTTTAAAGTACTTCATGTCTCTTTTGATCCTCATGACAACCTAACAAGTTAATCCTTTTACAAAGGGAAATAGAGCCTGGGAGGTGAAAGAAGTTGCCAGAAGCGAGGGGCTTAGTTAATGGCAAAGCAGGGGGAAACCTGACCTGCAGTTTATTCCTCCCACCAGCAGGTTGCGGGCTGCAGGCTGGAGGAGGAGGCAGTTTCCCCCGTAACACAACTTGGGGCTTTACCAGCATCCAAGAATCTTTGAAAACCACACATGTGGGGGTCCATGCTGCAGTGATTCTGATTCCATTCATCTAGGGTGATGCCTGGCTATCCCCATTTTAAAAGCTCCCCAGGGACTTCCCTGACCATCCAGTGGTTAAGACTTTGAGTTTCCAATGCAAGGGTTCAATCCCTGGTTGGGGAACTAAGATCCTGCGTGCTGTGTGGAGGGGGAAAAATTAATTAATTAAAAAAATAACAAAAACTCCCCAGGTGATGGTAAAGGGCAGCAGGCCTTGTGAACCAGAGATCACTGAACTCACAGCAGATCAAGGAACTGTATCTGATATCCTCACTAATTAACACAATGATAATAAAGCAATGTATGTCACAAAGGGAAAATGCCATTGGGTCCTAATAAAGAGTTAAGTGCTCAAAGGATTACTTTTCAACTCCTTAAGTAATACACAAATACATTTGCCTTGTGCAAAGATAAAACGGTATACAGATTAAGATTTACAATGGCCTTATCCTCAGAGGTAACCAGTGTTGTAAAACCAGTCTGGAATCTTCATGCATCTTCTATACTTCTGCACGCATATCTACATACTTGTAAGAAACATATAGCAGTGTTCTGTGTATTGTTATTTACCATAAATGGCATCATACTGTATTTATCATTCTGTAACTCAATTTTTTCCTCTCAACAATGTTTCAATATCTGCATATACATCTCATTCACTTTTTGAATTGAGGCTTAATAGTATTCCACACTGAGGAGGTCATGGCAACCTGCTCCAGTATTTTTGCCTGGAGAATCC
Organism: Bos taurus; assembly: GCF_002263795.3. Lineage (NCBI taxonomy): Eukaryota > Metazoa > Chordata > Mammalia > Artiodactyla > Bovidae > Bos > Bos taurus. Next base: position 21,843,676 of record NC_037352.1, on the reverse strand, counting down.
CATGGACAGAGGAGCCTGGTGGGCTACAGTCCGTGGGATCGCAAAGGGTTGAACACGACTGAGCAACTAAGCACAGCATAGTATTCCATACTGTAAATCATTCAGTCTATTGCCCATCCCTTGATTAACAAACACTGTTCAAGTTAGTACAGACAGGTGTGCTCTGATCTTTATAAGGGTTGCATAATATTTAATATGAATTGCAACTCTTTTACTTCACTGGTAGTTACTGAGACTGTGTCCTATTTTTCATTATTAAAAATAGTGCTGCAACAAAGAAAGGGCTTTGAAGACATATCCTTCCGAGTATGGTGTGTGTTTGTGTGTCTGTGTGTGTGTATGTTGCAAACTAGATTCCTAAAAGAGGAAGAGTTTTGGTAACAGAGTAGGCAGGTTTTCAATTTAGTGCCAAGCTACTTAGTGACAGGGGTCCTCCCATCACCATTGTTACATATGAAGCCTTAACAGTCAAGAAGAGAGGAATTCGAGAATGTCCATTTCCAAGACTCTATGCCAAGCTCGCAGTTCCTTTCCATAAAAATCCAGTAACAGATTGCAGGATGCCACCTTCCTGAGCACCAATTCAGAGGAAAAGGGAGGCTATCATCTGGCACAAATTTTTGTACCATGACACGTTGGGGAAATCCATTCTGCAACTGACCGCTTCCTCTGGGAAGGGAGGGGGAGGCACTAAAATAAATCTTCACACTTTCATTTATATCTTAATCACAGGAAGAAAAAAGCTGAGTCTTTTAGGATTCAGCACAACTACCTCATACCTATGCACACACGGACCCTGTGTCATACATCTGTCCCGGGAATCAATCTCTCTCTCTCTTACTCCTTCTCTGCCTTTCCGTCTCCCCTGAACACACGTTTCAGTGGCATAATTAGGAGGTATCATATGGCCATGAGCCACAGCAGCTTGACGAAGAATCTTACTGATGTGTGGTGGATGGTTCTTTTGAGTTTTATTTAAATTTTCTCCCAAACCTTGATGTATTTTGGGTCTGCGCTTCTGGGATGTGTGCTAAGTTAATTTACATGTGTGATCTCAAAGGAACGATTTAGTCTAGGAGATGGACCAGCCTGAGGTCCTGCTTGTCTGGTACCCCTCGGACCTCTCCCACCTAAGGCTCAGGGAGGACATCAGCACAATGCAGACACGCCTGAGGGGTTGGCGTCAGCTCACCTCGGGGGCGATGTAGTCTGGGGTGCCGCAGAAGGTCTTAGTCGTCACCCCATCCCAGATGTTCTCCTTACACATGCCAAAATCAGCGATCTTGATGTGGCCCTCGGAATCCAGCATCACATTGTCAAGTTTCAGGTCACTGTGGGGACACAGATTCAGGGGCTGAATTAAATGCTATTTCTTTTGAGTCAACCAACATCCACTCACTACAGGCAGAACACTGTACCATGCCTGGTGGGGGCACAGCAGTGAGTACAACCCAGTCCTTACCCTCCAACAGCTTATGATCTGGCAGGGAGACATGAGGGTCTGCAAACCTCTGTGCTTCTCTTTTCCTGCAGCGGCAACTATGCCAAGTGTCTCGGGAGGATGCAATGAGACAGCAACTCTGAGAAGAGCGATCCACAGACAGCTAAATAAAACAGAAGCTTCCTCCATCTGGGCAGAGCATCCACAGAAGTGTCCTTTATCTGGGGGCATCTCTAGAGTTGACCTTTGCAACATCAAGATCCCTTACATTTCATAGGAAGGTTTTATACAAAACTATCATTTAAAAAATATCTCTGAAGAGCATGAAGAAAAAAAAAAACTGATTGAGATCATCTTGTTTACCACCAAGTACCCCAAGCTCCCCTAAGCCAGTTTCTAGGTCATGAACCCAGGGGTTTCTACTGATTTCCAATCAAAAAATATTTGTTGCCCACCTACTTTGTGACAGACACTATGCTTGGAGATAAGTATATTATGAACAAGATAATCAAGCATCTTGCTCTTATTCAGATTAAATTCTAGTAGAGGGATAAAGTCAATTACCAAGTATTCAAATCTACAAGCATGCTTCTTGTAGCTTCTGATGAATGATATGAAGGAAATAAAAAGAATGATGAGGTGGACAGGAACGGGGGGAGGTTACTGTAACAGAGAATCAGGAAGGTGTCACCTTCAAAGAGTGATGCCCTAAACAACACAGGCTCCACTCTCATTCTATTTCATCTGTGTTGATGGGGAGAGTTTGATGTTTGGGGACCCTTGCACATTTCCAGCATATCTGATGACTACAATATCATTACACTTTCCTCCTCCCTTAACACTGATTCCAAAGTCATCACTTGGGTGTTTCAGCACCCATGAGTAGGTATGATCTATGGGCCAGACTTCCTCAATCCCATTAGAAATCCAACTTCCTCAGAGGTTAAGGAATCTACCATTCAATTCAGATCTCTCCCTCAAATCGCCTTTGCTTGCTGGTGGACATCTGTGGCTCCACCTATTCTAGTATCTTGGGGTAAGAACATCCTAATATTTCTTTGAAGAAACAGCTTCCCTGATTCTCAAGCCATATGAAGTTGGTGATGCTGATCTTAACTCCTGCTTCCAGGAGTGGTCATGTGGGCCTGTCCTGGCCAGTGGAAATACTCCATCCTGCTAGTCACAGTGGATCACGGTTTCTGGTCACAGTTTAGGAAGAGCCATGTAACCCCATATAAGCTGATCAAAGTCTTTGAACATTAACATCAGCCCCAACATTTTTGCTGGCACCATCAGGAAAAAGATGAACTCTTTTAACATCAGGATTGTTCGGGTGGTAGAAACTAAGTCTAGATGCGCAAGAGGTCACCAGGTAGAGAAAACAAAGCTACTATAGATATAGCAGAACTCAGAGGGAGCGAATAAATGCTCATAACATCATTTGAGCCTCAGTCCTAGACTTTTCAGTTATGTCAGCCATGCTGCTGCTGCTGCTAAGTCGCTTCAGTTGTGTCCGACTCTGTGCGACCCCATCGATGGCAGCCCACCAGGTTCCCCCATCCCTGGGATTTTCCAGGCAAGAGTACTGGAGTGGGGTGCCACAGACTTCTCCAATGTCAGCCATAACACGCCTCTTTTAACGAAAGTTCATTTCAATCGAGTTGCTGTCATAATTTTCTACTAAAAGAATACAACCTGAAAATATATCTTGGCATCTCCTATCTGTGTCTGTGAGGTCTCTTCATCCAAGGGGAAGCCCATTTGCACTCCACTGTTTACCAACAGAAGCAACATCCTAGGATCTCTAGTGCTGTCCATGGTACTACCCACATCCAACCTTCATGCTTCTCTACAAGCCACAGTGGTCTCTGAAGGCCAGCTTAGAACTTAGAAAAGCTAGACTCGGAAGCAATAAACATACCACGTCTGCATGTGATTTGATTAACAGAGACCCATGACATTTCCTTCAGCCTGACCACATGCCCCTAAACAGGCAGTTGGGGCAACCCCAAAAGTGATGACATCTCCGTCTATTATAGAAAAGGAGCTTCAAGTGCTAAGAGCCAGCAGGTCATGGGGCTGGAGCAAGCTGTCACATAATAATGTTTTGATAGTCCACTCCATTCTTTTGTTTAATGTAATGAATCCTCATCTATGCTTCTAAAGGGGGCTGGCCAGATGTCTTCATGTTTACAATTCCATCAAGAGCAAAATCAATACACGTTCCAAGGATGGCGATCTATAAATCAGACACTAAGTTTGGAAGTCTTTCATCTTCCCCTCGCCCGACATCTCTAGCCACGGTCCTCAGAGAGGACAGATCTACTATGAGTCCTCATCCTCTTTACTTAAAAGCTGTTAAAATAACCAGAGATCCAAATGAAGAAGAAGGACATTTATAACATTTAAAAAGACTTTGTGTGCGTGTGCTCAGTCGCTCAGTCATGTATGACTCCTTGCGACCCTTTGGACTGTAGCCTGCCAGGCTCCTCAATCCATGGGATTCTCCAGGCAATAATACTGGAGTGGGTAGCCATGCCCTCCTCCAGGGGGTCTTCTCAAACCAGAGATCGAACCCGTGTCTTCTGCACTGCAGGTGGATTCTTTACACGCTGAGCCATCAGGGAAGCCCCTAAAAAGACTCTGCCACCATAAAACCAATCTCTGTGAACTTATAAAACCACTTATCTTCTGTCATGTAAATTTTCTGCAGTTTCCATTTGATTATCAATTGCTGTCTCCACCGAAGTTCTTGATTGTGAGCAACAAAAACCAACTCTGACTATTTCAACCAAAAAAAGGAGTTTTTAGGAAGGAATTGGGGGAGCTCTGAGAATTTCCAAAAAGGCTGGCAAAGCAGACTTGGAGGCTATGCAGCCATGAACAATGACTAACCAGCACAGAAATGACCCAGTGAAGATGCCACTGATGTCACCACTGGGTATAGACATTGTCCCTTGTTCCATGAAGCCCTAATGCTGGACTCGGGGCGCTATTCCTAAGAACCACTTCCTCTCACACCTCTGGAAACTAGACATAGCTGATGACTACATCCACTCTCCATTCTACAGGCTCTGCTTCTTGGTCACTAACTTCCGATTCAACGTCTTCAGTGAATGTGACGAGCATCAGAGCCTGAGTTGTGTGTTTGCTCTTCCTATAGGGAGGCTGCAAAAGTATCTGGTGTGTTAAATCTTTAGAGGAAGCTATGGATTCCATTCCTACCCACAAATGAAAGGGGTTCAGAGGGTGAGTGGCTTAAAAGGATGACAAATATAATGGAGGAGGAAAGGAACAATGTACAGTTAGGAGAAAAAGCTTTGCATTCAGGCACGGTCTAGCACCTAGAATCCTAATCTTTGGATTTTATGACCTAGACCAATGGATCCCAGATTCCAGTCTAGTTCCCTAATATATTGGAAACCTTGCCTTGAATCCCAGCCCTGTTGGCAAGAACTCAAATCATTTCCTGTCCTGGTCCCTTCCTTGGGACTGAGTTTTCTTCCAATAAACTTATAGTCCCTTATTTTATCTTCTCAGCAATGCTTAAGTGCCTGATTCTATTCTGGTGGAAGCCCATCCCATAGAGGAGTCAGGTTCAAATGTCAGCACGTAAGGAGAAAATCGTGTAGAGTGAACAATTACCCATGATCCCCTGTTCTTTGGTTTAACCACCAGCTGAAGTCATCAACTTGAATGTAGGGGTCTTCATGTCATACGGAAGATAATGCGTACCTTTCAACACCAGAATTACATTCAGTATAACAAGATGCTCCCACTATGACAGTCAAAGGGGAAACTGGGGGAATCAGAGGCTTCACGGGTCCCATTTCATGCATACATGGTGACACATGTTCATTGAGGGTGAGCATGGGTAGAATGACTACACTATTTACAGTTGAAATTATTATGATTACTCGCTGTTTCTATTTCTTTACTGAGATCAGGGCTGTGCCAGGTAAAGCCACTCTCCTTCTTGATCTTCATTCCTCTGTTATCAGGAGCACACAGGCAGAGTGGGGACTCGATGCACTCAGGACCTGCTACCTCAAGGAGTGAAAAAAAAGCCCCAGGACTCTGCAGGATTCTGGCAAGGCCCCTCATCTTCCATCCCTCATCCCACCAGGGCCCGCAGCCTCACTTCCACCTTCTGCCTTGAGATCACCAGGCTAGTCTCTTCATGCCTTTTATTTCCATGTCCTTCAGTTGCTTTAGGAAGACCAGGCTTCCGAGGGTCTTCCCTAACTCTTCAGACCCCAATCTCATGCTCTCTGTGGAATGTCAGGCAAGAACCACCACCCAGCCCACATCAGCCCCCTCCCCTACTTGACTTCCCTCCATAGTACTTCTCACTACAGACAGCATTTTTATGATTTACGGGATCTGTCTTCCACCACTGGAATCTGAGCTCTACAAAGGCTGGCCTTTGTCTGTTTTCTTCACAATGCATCCCCCCACCTAGAGTAGAGGCCAGTATATGATATGGTGGGCTTTCAATAAATGTTTATCAAATCAGTGAATCAAATGGACTTTGATGACTCTTCAAGATCTTTTAAAAAGACCCTCACTCGGGGCAAGCATCCTTCAGAAGCCCCATGCCACATGCCAGCCTCCCTTGTGTAACAAACCAGCCCAAGCCTGCACTGGAATGCTTGCATCCATGTGGTATAAGAATTATACACCGTGGACTCACTGACAAATAGCAGCCCCAGGCTCCACAGTCTGCCTTGCATGAGATATAAAGTGGGATGACTCATCCGACTATGATCATACGCTTGCTCCTCCAAAAACGGGCAAATGCCAAGTCCTGAACTTAATCCTGTCTTTCAGGGCAAGCTACTCTGAGATCCATTCCCAAACTGTAGTTACATAGCACAAAAAGAAAGAAAGAAAGTGAGGGAGAGAAACAAGGAAAGAGAAAGAAAGAAAGAGATTTGTTTCACAATAATATGATCCAGCACATTCTGCCAGCCAAGAGTCTTTGCTTGCTCCCCAAATGTGGGGTCCACGGGGAAGAGAAGGATGTGCTGGGTCCCCAGTGGTTAGCCTCCTCCTCTTGGAGCAAATGGTCTCACATATGAGGCTCTGAACAATCTCTGGAGGCAGAGTCCGTCAAGATCTTCTATCATCATACAAAGCTGCCCAAACTTTGCCAGGGCAGTGGGCGATGCTGCCTGGCAGAGCACATGCCCAAGTTAGTACTGGAGGATTCCTCCCCCACCATGGATTCTAATTTTAAAAGCAGTTAAAGAAAGAGGCAGGGAAGGGAGGAGCTGAGGGAGCCGAGAGATGGAAAGTACAGCAGTGTTCGCTTACCGGTAAATGATGCCCTTGCTCTGCAAGAAGAACAGACCGATGGCAATTTCTGCAGCGTAAAATCTGAAATTAAAAAAAAAAAACCACAATGGAGAAATTCAAGGACACCATATGCCCGGCAACTCTCAGAATTCAATACAATATTGAACTGGGCGTAGGGCATGAATGTCTCACCATGGATGGTCAACCACACAGCTCATAAAACAAAGTATGGGAGTCTAGACGGATGAACAGGGTTTAGAGAGCTATGAGGCTGCTTTAAGGACCAAATGGGGTGGGCAGAGGTTCAGCAACTTTTTAGTGGGGAGGAAGCCACAGGATATGATGAACTGGCTAGAGAAGGATTGTTTCAGATGACAACAAGTTAAAATATCTCAATGACAATACCTAACATCTGTTGAAGGCTTACCATTAACCTTGTATCATTTCAGGTTATTATCTGATTAAATCTTTACAATAACCTTATAAGGTAGTGGCTCTGTGGTAAAGAATATGCCTGCCAATGCAAGAGACAGGTTCAATCCCTGGGTTGGGAAGATCCCCTGGAGAAGGAAATGGCAACCCACTCCAGTATTCTTGCCTGGGAAATCCCACAGACAGAGGAGCCAGGTGGGCTACAATCCATGGGGGCACAAAAAAGTCAGACACAACTGAGTGACTCAACAGCAATGAGGTGCTACAATTACCTCCCTGTTCCTCAAATGAGGAAACTGAGGCTTAGTGACAGGAAATACCCTGACCAAGTTACACAGCTAATAAATAGCACAGCCAGAATTGGAAACAGCATCTGGCTGAAGTGTTAGCTTTTCAGTTTCAAAATTTAAGAGAGAGATTTGGGGAGAACCAGAAAGCCCAGTTGTAAAGGTTGGGCAGGGCTTTGGGGAACTCTGTAAAGTGTCCTGACAATGTCTCATATGATAATGGAATAAAGGTCAGTGGTCAATTAGATGTTAGAAGTCCTTTTACTTCTAAGCAGCCCATTAGAATTGTACCAAGACACACAAATGGCATGACCTGGAAGCATGGGAATGGTAACCCGCCCAGAATCAGTGCTCGTGTTCTGGGCAGGGGGGAGGAGAGGGGGCAAGGCTGAGCTGCACGGGCGCCAGGAGGCCTCTGCAAGGACAGGATGGGGCCCTGGGTGAGCCCTAGGGGCTTTCTGGAGGGACAGTAGGAGCCCAACAACCTCCCTAGGAGAGGTTAGCACTGCTGATCCTGTGACTTGCCACACTCCCATTCACCAACCGCAGGGAGACCCAGGATGAAATGTGTGTTCCAGACAAAAGAGACTGGCTGCCTTGTGTGCTGAAGGTGATGGAATGGACTCAGCAGGGGAAACAGATTTCCAAAAATCCAGAGTCAGTCTCCCCACTCCAAGAGCCACAGAGTGTAGTCACTATGCAGCTTGAGCTTTCATCTCCCTGGAATGAGGACAGCTAAGATGGAGCAAGAACGTGAGCAAGGAAGATCTGGGTCAGAACTCTGGGTCTGCCTCACACGAGCTCTGTGACTGTGAGCAAGTCTCTAAAATCTCTGAGCCTGGCACATGGTAAGCTCTCAACCAATATGCGCAAAGGAAAACTCAAAACCTACAACGACACTCCCCAAGGAATTTTTAGGGCTTTCCTTAAGCGCCAGGGGCAAAACGTGGAGGTCAAGAAATAGCTGTGGTTTTCAAGCTTCCAGCTCTTAGCGGGTGTTAAGCAAGAAACAAGTAGCCCATCTCAGCAGAACACCCTCTGTCCCGGCCACGCATTTCTCTTAAAGAAGAAGCCCAAGATATTTAAAATTCTTATTTGGCTAAAAACCCAAAGGAACTAACCACCCACTCATTCATCCCAAGGGAAAAAGCACAGCGCCACTTACACGGCGTGAGGCTCCTTGAACCGGCCCACTTGCTGGATGTGGTACATGAGGTCACCACCATTCACATACTCCATCACGAAGTACAGGCGATCCTGGGAGGAGACAGCAAAGAGCAAAGTCAGCCTTCTGGAGTTTCTTGGGCCCCAGATGGAGAGCAGGTAATAGCTGAGATTTATGATCCAAACCCCCAGGACTCAACGACAGGGCAGGTGCCTTGAGTCCCCAAATGGAGCATTTGTGCCATTGAAAGTACACAAGTGAACACAGGGAGAACGTGACATTTTTTAAAAAATCTTTTTGTTTATTTGGCTGTGCTGGTCTTTAGTTAGTTGTGGCATGCAAACTCTTAGAGGCAGCATGTGGGATCTAGTTCCCCAGTCAGGGATCGAACCCAGGCCCCTCAAATTAAGAGCGCAGAGTCTTAGCCACTGGACCACCAGAAAAGTCTCTGAAATTAAAGAAAAAAAGAGTAACACTGGGCTTCCCTGGTGATTCAGTGGCAAAGAATCCGCTTGCCAGTGCAGGAGATACAAGTTCGATTCATGATCCATGAAGATCCCACATGCCGCAGAGCAACTCAGCCCACGCGCCACAACTACTGAGCCTGTGCTCTACCACCCTGGAGCCGCAACAAGAGAGGCCACCGCAATGAGAAGCTCACACACCGCAACTAGACAGCAGCCCCCACTCACCGCAACCAGGGAAAAGCCCGTGCAGCAGTGAAGACCCAGCACGGTAAAAAAAAAAATAAATAATTAGGAAAAAATTAATAACGCTAAATTTACTCTCGTTTGTCCTGGAAAATACAATCAGCACATCAGCCTTGCGACTTAATGGCCATCATTTCAGAGAAAGCTAATTTTAAGGGTGAAGACCACTAAGTGAACAATCGTATGACAGGTAACAGGCAGCTGTGGGAGCCAGCCTCCACGCCGCGCCGCCTCCGGTGGTTTTCACTGCCGATGCTCACTTCCTGGTGTTGTCCCTTCCCTCTACGAACTGGACTGACTTCTGTAACCAACAGGATACTGTAAAAATCCTGTGTGTGGCTTCCAGACTGGTCATGTTGTGAAATATGTGTTTGGGTTTTATTTATATGTTGAGGTGGTTGGGTTGCCAATTTAAAAGACGGATTTACTGTCAAAAGTCATGAAGTGACTATTGTGCGGGGCTGTTAGACCAGGAGCGGAGTTAGTAGAGAAGTGGTGTGGAGGGCAAAGGGTCCCTATGAAATCAATACAGGATTTCAAGTCTCTCGCCATCCCTTATTGGCTGTGTAACTGCTGTTACTTAACCTCTCAAACCTCCAGCTTTATCTCTGCCATGATTCACCTGTCCTATAGAGTAGATACATATATAAAGCATTCAAACATGAGGACAAGGGGGTGACAGAGGTTGAGATGGTCAGATAGCATCATCAACTCAATGGACATGAGTTTGAACAAACTCCAGAAGGTAGTGAAGGACAGGGAAACCTGGCGTGCTGCAGTCTAGGGGGTTACAAAGAGTCAGACACAATTGAGCAACTGAACAACAACATGATGATGGCCATACAGCAAAGGTTTAATCTACCATTAAAAAACAAAATCTTCCTTACAGTGCACGGAACTTTGTCTTATACATAACAGTCATATGTGCATTTGTCAAATGTATACTGAGTGTACAATAATTAGAATAACAGCCATTCAATAAAGCTACCACCTTGTAAGCATTTGCTATGTGACAAAGCGCTTTATATATTTTATCTCTTTTATCTCTCTAAACAATTCAATGTGACAAGGACTACCATTTCTGGCAGGATTTGAACCTGGGCAGGTTGGTTTCTAAACCTGTAACCTCTTATTATACAGCTTCCTGTGCAAGGTTCTCACCCATACATTGCATGGATGTGTGGGTGTGTTCTTCCGTCTGGGAGCTCTCTGTCCAGGGGAGAAGGGAGGGGATATAGAAATCCAGCCATGTGTCAAAAAAGCTGGCAGACCACAAGGGAGGGGTATGGGTTAATCAATTATTTTTGAACTATCGTAGGACTTTCTCACCCCGACGCTACTTCACCCTCTCAACATCTCTAATGAGAGACAGAATTATCACTTCTGTTCTCAGTGTCCAAGGCATATGAGATTTGCAAAAAGGTCACTTACAAGTTAGTGGCAGAGTGGAGACAGTCAGCCAGAACTGCCGACACCCAGCCCCTGGTTCTTAGGGGTTTTTTTTTTTTGATAGAAAACAAGCCTAAAAATAGCATCTGTCTTTGCTACATGTTTGAAGAGAACCAAAACACTTGCTTTTAAAAATTATTTTTAAAACTAGCAGATGGCATCGGCCACAGAGAGAGAAGTAAGTGAGGGAGAGATTTCAGGAGCTTGCTTTCTGCTTGAAAGAACTCAACTTGCCCCCGCCCCCCAAACTCATTAGTTAGAATCCCAACATCAGGGAGAGAACTCCAGGGTGGATAATGCCATGTTCTGTGGTCTGTTTCTACTTCAAACTGTATGTGGGGCCACCCTGAGATCTGTCGTCTCTGAACTGTATCGAGTGTGGTGTTGGCACACCGGCGCTTCAGCTATTAAACGTTACGGCTGGCATCTTGCTGTCCTTTCATTTTCCGAGCAAATACTTAATGATGCCCACTGTATGCCAGGCTCTCCTACTGCCAGAAATGCTGCTGTGAATGATCCACGGTGCCCGACAATAAGGATTCCCCAGGCAAGTGGGGAGACCAGATAAATTTCCAAATAGCAACGTTTCCTAAATGGGGAGGGAGATAATTTTAGGTGGGCTATGGATGCATATGGTTTTACCTTTATAGTTCTGTGTTTATTTTGATGCGTACTGTGAAAAAAATATTACTAGCACTTGAAGCCCCTGATTTTACAGCTACTGATGTGAAGAGCCGACGCACTGGAAAAGACCCTGATGCTGGGAAAGACTGAGGGCAGAAGGAGAAGGGGGCGACAGAGGATGAGATGGTTGGATGGCCTCATTGACTCAATGGACATGAGTCTGAGCAAACTCCAGGAGATGGTGAAGGACAGGGAGGCCTGGGGTGTGCAGTCTATGGGGTCGCAAAGAGTCAGACATGACTCAGCAACCGAACAGCATCAACAACACTTCTGGCAAGGGAGAGTAAAGTGCATGGAGTTATAAAAGGAGAGTCAAGCAAGGCAGGGTGGGGCCAGCCACCCAAACTTCAGTCTTCTCACTTTAAGATCTTTACAGAGTATATCATCTAACTCATTTACTAAAAGTTACTTATTTTAAAATATTTTTTCATTAACTCACCTTTTTTTTTTCACTTAAACACAGTTACTTAAAAATTTTAAAACTTCATATCAAATTCACAAATGGAGAGTCACTGTTTCCTCTGTAAAAAAAATAAATGCCTACCTGGACTCTGTTGACTCTACACTATAACCAGTCTGCTTTTGGTACATCAATCCCTTAAATGCCTTATTTTAGAAACAAACGTCCCTGTACCACCAAGTTCATCTCCCACTCCAGAGCAAGGAAGATTCATTTTGGAAAACACTGCCAAGGGCAACCTAGAGCCCATCCTGAGCAGGGAAGTGAACTTTTTAGAACTTTAACTGAACATTTATTTTTGTTAAGTCACAGTATCAGGAGTTAAAGGAACAAAATTGGTAAGATGCAGGTCTTGCCTTCAGAGAATTCAGAATCTTGGTTAAGACAAATACATGACTAACTCAAGCCATCATCTCAAGTACGATGTGTTCAGAGAAACTGCACGACAGGTAGAGAGAGCGAGCTCTGGGGACTTCGGCTCATGAAATGGCCTTCAACCAACACCTCCAATTCTAGCATAATTATTTCCCCCCCATAGATAGTTTGCACAGTTGTGTGATCCAATGGGCTGAAGCCCACCAGGCTCCTCTGTCCAGGGAATCCTCCAGGCAAAAAACCCAGAATTGGTAGCCATTCCCTTCTTCAGGGGATCTGCCCAACTCAGGGATTGAACCTGGGTATCCTACATTTTAGGCAGATTCTTTACCATCTGAGCCACCTGGGAAGCCCATTCCACCCCCCCACCGCCCCGCACCCCCCCCAATAATGCCCTAATATTTGACTTTGTTCTCCTACTGTTTCTATAAAATTATTCCAAAGTTTTAAAGATCTTTCTCCTAGTCACGTGCAGTAGGTTTGGATCAGGACCTATCTGCTGGCCTCTCCTACGTGGACATTAGAAAGTATGTACTGAGTCTGGACTCCAAGTCCAGCTTGGCTCCTGCTACTTGCTCTGTTTTCCAAAGAGGACTTGTCACAGCTCAAAACATCAACTCTCACTGCTCTAGGCTGATGAATCTTGACTTCGGTTTCTACCCTCTCCCTTTCTCCTGAGCTCCAGTCAGCTCCAGCTGGCTACAGGACGTTTCTACGTGGGTGTTCCACCGTCAACTCCAATTAAAGGCTCCGAAAGGCAAGCTCACCATCTTTCCCCTCAAACTAGCCAGTCTGCTCAACTTTCAAAGTGTTCCTCCCTAATTGTCCTCGTTATTGTGGTGATTCTTCATTTACACACTGCCCTTGTCCCTGAAGCGTGAAACGACTCCAGTTAATTTTAAATTTCCTTTCCCCATGACCTCTCATGTTCAATCAGTAAATAAATTAAATATCTGTCTGTCACTGCAGCGTGCAAAATGGTTGGGTAGCATTTCTCAAATTTGGCGTGTGAGTATGAGGATGATGACGAGGGACTTCCCCGGTGGTCCCGCGATTAAGACTCCACGCTCCCAATGCAGGGGGCCTGGTGGGGAAACTAGATACCACATGCCATAACTCACACCCAGGGCAGCCAAATAAAAAATAAAATCATGGTTGGACTGCATGTGCAGAGTTCACCAGGGGGGTCATGGAAAGGGCAGGGCATTTAAAGAGATAATCACTGTTCCTCTAAGTCAGCTGAAAGTGGGATGTGACATGAGGCCCATGTAACTGCCAGGAGGACACCTGACACTTTTCATAAGGTACCCCGGACAGAGAAAGTCAGCAACGTGAGCAACTCTAAGCATGTACCCTCTCTAAGGCGAGTTGCAGTAAGTGTTAATCTATTTAATGATCTGGAGTGATTTTCCAAAGCTGGTCAGTGAATCAATCTTGCCTGTAAACTGTTCTCTTACTGTAGAGATCCATCTGTTTCTCTCAAGAAGCTGTGCAGTTAAGGGCTCTAGCTGTGGCATGAGCTTGTTTTGAGTGCAAGTCCTAGAGATCCTGCTTACTCTGACATCTTACATTAGTTACTTAAACTTCCTCTGCCTCCTTGAAGGGACAGGAACAGCTTCTCCTCCAAACAGTTTGCAAAGATGTAACAGATGATGCACACGGAGTCCATGCAAACTGGTGGAGCCTCATTCATATGAGGGTGTGACACCTTATTTCCTCTGTATTCTGTAGCCTAAGAATCACTATCATAATCATGCAATCTGATGCTCCTCTAACTGTATTTTCAGCTTTCTAAGCTTTGCCCTTCCACATAGAAAGCAAAGTTCTCAAGTTCAGTTCAGTCGCTCAGTTGTGTCCGACTCTTTGTGACCCCATGGACTGGGGCTAGGGCCATCTCTCTTCTTCCTTGGAATTCTATGGACCTTTGATTACTGAATGAATACACAAAGGTCACCATCAAGAGGGTAGAGAAGCAGGCTGTGTCCATTCCTACCCACCCCAGCTCTGTATGCCTGGGTTGTATTCCTGGATCCTTTCCTGCACTCAAGATTCTTAGATGGCTTTAGCTGCCTAAGGCCCAGACACCTATCTCTCCGGTTTCCTCTCTTTGGAGACACTGAACACCCTATTTGTACTGTTAGCAGCAGGCTATGTCCTGCTCCAACCCAATTGATCTCCTTGGCCTCAAGATGCTGTCTCCCACCTGACAAGAGCACCAACTATTCCTTCCCTGTAGATACAACTCCTTCTTAAAGTTTCCTACTGAACTAGTAGTCAATTACTAGGTGATTGGACTAGGAATAAAGCAACTGACCTATGCTGAACCAATCAGATTCTCTTTCCTGAGTTTGAATTGGAATGTGGGAATTTGGCGGATAGGCAAACAGGGGCTATGGAAGCCATGTTACCATGATCAGGGAAAAACAAAGAAAGCGCGGAGAAAGAAACAGATTTAGTCTAGAAAGCCTTGAAGTTCTAGATCTTCATGAGGCTCAGGTTCTGCCTTTCGGTCGTTTCTTTCCAATATTTTCTTTTTTAACAGCTAATTTGAAAGAAGGGTATTCTATTTCCTGCAACTCAACCATAGAGACTACTGCCAAGAGCTTCCTACGGCAACACCCTTACATTTAACCATATCCTTGGATACCGGTGCCAACCCAAACTTGACCCCAAATTACAAGGACCCCTTAGACACTCTCCGTGCTCAATGGACATGTCACCGGGGGCCAGCTCTACAAGCGGAATCATTCTCATCCCCTTCCCTGTCCCTTTTTGCATTCTGGGTTGACGTCCCTCCCAGCATGCCTTGCAACTGAGTTCTTGCTGGGCCACGACAGCAAATTTGGGGAGGAAGTAACTTCTGTCCTTCAATGACTCATGAAATCTAATTCTATTTAAAAAAAAAAAAAAGAAGTGCATATGTTCAATTGAAAAGAAAACATTTAAAATAGATGTTTTGCTAAGGAGACTCAACTGCCTGTGCCCACTGGCAGTTGGGAAATTGCATGAATGTGCCGGGCTGACAACTGTCCCTGGGAAACACTGCAAAAAGGCTGGAGGAAAACGCAATCCTTTTGTGCCTAGGCAGCCAGGTGCCCCTACAGCACAGCTCAAAGGGGTAGCCTCATTTATTATTTGTTCTGCACTTTGTATATCATCTCTTTTAATCTTCACTTCTTACGTCACTTTAAAGATGATGAAACCAATATTCAGATCTGTTAAGTGAATTCCTGGAGGTCACACAGCCAGGAATCTCAGACCTAGATTTATTTGACTGAGAAGCTCCTACTTATCCCTTTGTACTTCTAGAAAAATTGGCCTAAACCCCATTCTCCTAAGACCAGTTCCTCTAATGAGCAATTCACTGAAAATTCAACCCCCTTCTGATGGCTTTTGCATCTGTGTGTTAATGCTGAAGCTGAAGCTCCAACACTGTGGCCACCTGATCCAAAGAGCCAACTCACTGGAAAAGACCCTGGTACTGGGAAAGACTGAAGGCAGGAGGAGAAGGGGAAGACAGAGGATGAGATGGTGGGATGGCATCGCTAACTCAATGGACAAGAGTTTGAGCAAGCTCCAGAAGATGGTGAAGGATAGGGAAGCCTGGCACGCTATAGTCCATGGGATTGCAAAGATTCGGACATGACTTAGCGAGTGAACAACAATTTCAGTATTAACTTTTGCCACCTTGTGGTACATTCAACACTTTTAAGGTATTTTATCACAGACTCTCCTGAAATAATATAAATTCAAAATGAAGACAATTACCCACAGGCACCTCCCTAAATCAAATAAATGTTTTGATTTGTCTATATCTCTGATTCTTTTCCATGTGCAAATCCAATTTTAACACATTTAGAACAATCTCTTAAATAGAATTTGATATCTTACATCTTCTGTTAAATTGAGCCATGCATATTTTTCAAGGATTTAAAAAATCCAGTTGTCTAAGAATACTTCTGATGTAACTTTGCTTTTCTAAACAAGTTTTTTGAAATTAAATTTGCATCATTTTAAGGATGACAAAAACTGTTTCATACATTGGTGGGGAGTCTTTTTCCCTTTTATCTATTCTGACCAGCATCAAGATTCTTTTTCTTTTATTAAGAAGCTTTTATCTTCCAAATTCTAAGTCTGTAGCAAGAAAAACATATCAAGTCTGCAGCATGCTATACTAGATCTGTCATTTTTTTTTTAAGGTAGCTGATTCATAAAGGAATTCTGGGTCACAAGATACAAAATGACACTCCATTCAGGCTACACTGGCCTGGTCGCTGCTCCTCAAACACGCCAAGCATGTCCCTGCCTGGGGCGTTTACACTCATTCTTCCTGCTGTCTAGAACACTTTGCCCTGAGATATCCACATGCCTAGCTCCCTCATTTGCTCTGGTCTCTGCTCAAATGTCATCCTTATCAGAAACACCGCCCCTGATCATCCAATCAAAAATAGCATCTCTGTCTTCATCCATCATCTCTTGCCCCCTTATTTTTTGTTATTATTGTTTATTATCTGTCTCCCCCACTCAGATGTAAATTCCAAAGGAATGGGGGACTTTTATCTCTTCTGTTCATGGATGCATCCTCCCAGTGGTGCAGCTGGGTCCTGACACATTTATGTCAACAAATAAATACTTGTTGACAGAATCAATAAGCATTAGTACTGTCTGCAGACTGGCAGTAATGATCTGACTTCCAGGGCTGCTGGCTTTAGGGATATTGTCTACTCCAGCTCAGGCTCCACCTCCAGAGCACCAATCTGGGATCAGGGGAGATGTAATTCCAGAAGGTGATGACAACCACTTTCCTGGGCTTTCCTGCTCACCTGAGCTGGGCTAATAGTCCTCTGTCTCATCTTTATGCACGGCTCCCTAAATCTGAAAATCACTCGGACCATAAAGTCTTTCCAATCATCATAATATCCTTGTGAGACAAGTGGGTGATGCTTTCCTAGTGAAATGAACACCTGAAGGGGCATTAGGTCACCTGCCACTTACCGATAGTGTCAAAAATCAAAGTGTTAGTCACTCAGTCATGTCCGACTCTCTGTGACCCCATGGATGGAAGCCCAGGCTCCTCTGTCTACGGAAGAATACTAGAGTGGGTTGCATTCCCTTCTCCAGGGGATCTTCCCGACCCAGGGGTCAAACCCAGGTCGTCTGCATTGCAGGCAGATTCTTTACCATCTGAGCCACCATGGAAACTAATGTCACTTACGGTGTAACCTGAGCCATTGCAAATTTCTGAGGGTTGGCTTCCTTTGAGGAAGCGTGAACAGTAGTATGTGCTTATGGTGTCTTTGTTAAAATCAGACATGATCATGACAGTGAAGACAATTTATAAGCTAGAAAAAGGAATCTGGACGTAAGACAGAAGCAAGCTAGCAAGGCTTCGAGGTTGAGGGTTCTAGAGTCTTACAGAGCAGATCCCAGCCTCCCATCCCCTTTTCACAGATGAGGGCACTGTGGATGACAACTGGGATTGCCATTCCCCTGCTCCCACATGGCATTGCTCAAGTTACTTCTCAGAATACCAGCATCCTTATCTCAACACTGGGGGCAGTTCCAGGGCTCACCCAGGGTGGTGTCGGAGGATAAAATGAGAGGTTATCTGTAGAGTGTTGAGTACACAGTATGACACTCACTGAACACTAACGCCAGCTGCCGCTTTTTATTGTTTTTGTCTGTTAGGGCCATTTTGGTAGCAACTCAATATAATCTATTAGAAAACACTTGGGTTCTGGGTTCAGCAGTGCTGTGTCGAGGGCAAACTACCCTCCATGTCCCAGATCTTCAATCCTTTCTTTTTCAAGGTGGGATGTCAGATAAATCCTTTCACCACACAATTCTTTGTGAGGCTGGAATGAAGCAGAGTATTCACTGGCCCACATGATGGCAGATGCTCAGATGGGAGTCAGGTCCACTCCAGGGAGTGGGGGTGGAAAGTGGAGGGATGCAGGGAGCAGGGGTGGAAAGTGGAGGGATGCAGCAGGGGTGATATTTTACGGAGCAGGTGAGGGATGTGACTGGGCCCCCGCTAGAGCCCAGAGACAGGCTGGCTGCTGGCAGTTCCGCCCCAGGCGAGTCAGAAGAGGTGGGAATCGGGGAACATGCACTCAGAAGACCTCACCGTGTAGTGATGAAGTGTAAAGCCCCTTGGAGCCTGGCTGCCTGGCTTCCAATCCTGGCCCTGAAATGTACGAGCTATTATGTATGGCTTCAATGCCCTCATCTGTGAAATGGAGGTGATGCTGGGACCCATCCGGGGGCCATCATTCATGTGGCTTAAGATGGCTGGACCTGTGTGTCATGTATTGTAGGCATTATTCTTGTTGTTTAGTCTCTAGGTCAAGTCCAACATTTCTGCGACCCCATAGACTGTAGCCTGCCAAGCTCCTCTGCCCAGGGGATTTCCCAAGCAAGAATACTGGAGTGGGTTGCCATTTCCTTCTCCAGAGCATCTTCCAGCCCAGGGATCAAACCCGAGTCTCCTGCTTGGCAGGCAGATTTTTTTTTTTTTTTAACCACTGAGCCACCAAGGAAGCCCTACTGCATTATCAAATATCTGAAATAACTTATATGCAGAGTACATCATGAGAAATGCTGGGCTGGAAGAAGCACAAGCTGGAATCAAGACTGCCAGGAGAAATATCAATAACCTCAGATACGCTGACAACACCACCCTTATGGCAGAAAGTGAAGAGGAATTAAAAAGCCTCATGATGAAAGTGAAAGAGGAGAGTGAAAAAGTTGGCTTAAAGCTCAACATTCAGAAAACAAAGATCATGGCATCCGGTCCCATCACTTCATGGGAAATAGATGGGGAAACAGTGGAAATAGTGTCAGACTTTATTTTTCTGGGCTCCAAAATCACTGCAGATGGTGACTGAAGCCGTGAAATTAAAAGACACTTACTCCTTGGAAGGAAAGTTATGACCAACCTAGATAGCATATTAAAGAGCAGAGACATTACTTTGCCAACAAAGGTCTGTCTAGTCAAGGCCATGGTTTTTCCAGTAGTCATGTATGGATGTGAGAGTTGGACTGTGAAGAAAGCTGAGAGCCGAAGAAATGATGCTTTTGAACTGTGGTGTTGGAGAAGACTCTTGAGAGTCCCTTGGACTGCAAAGAGATCCAACCAGTCCATTCTAAAGGAGATCAGTCCTGGGTGTTCTTTGGAAGGAATGATGCTAAAGCTGAAACTCCAGCACTTTGGCCACCTCATGCGAAGAGTTGACTCATTGGAAAAGACCCTGATGCTGGGAGGGATTGAGGGCAGGAGGAGAAGGGGACGACAGAGGATGAGATGGCTGGATGGCATCACCGACTCAATGGATGTGGGTCTGGGTGAACTCCGGGAGTTGGTGATGGACAGGGAGGCCTGGCATGCTGCAATTCATGGGGTCACAAAGAGTTGGACACGACTGAGCGACTGAACTGAACTGAACTGAAACTTAAAATACAAGTGCTTAGCCAAAGGAAAAAGTAAACAAAAACATTTCAATGGGGGCCTTTCACTCAGTGATGTGGTGTTGGATGTGAGATAGGAGAAGTCTTGGCTTTCCTCTCAGCTGACCCTGCTCAGCCCCCAAGGGCCTCACACTCAGCTGGCAGGAAGTGCATCTCCCTGAGCCAGGCATAACTCTGCTACTTAAAGTTAAGTACTTTTGTTTGTTTGTTTTGTTTTTTAAAATTTTGGCCACCACATGAGGCATGTGAGAAGTTACATATTTTTCCTGCAAATACAGATGGGATAACAATTTCATCTGATCCTCACCAACCGGAAAGCAACCAGTTCCATCCCCAGCCTTGCTGGATGGGGTCAGTTTTCAAGAGGAGGCCTTTCTCCCCACACAAGACTCGAATCCACTCAATTCTCTTGGCTGTTACTCTCTCTTCCCTGGCAGGTGACGGCTCGTGGATATCGTGGAGGGGACCCAAGATGTTGTGCTGTTTCCATGCACGCCCAGGCCCTACTCCCCAGTTCCAGAAAGCATACTGAAATTCAAGACTCAACGTTAAAAGAAGAGCCTCAAATCCACTGTATCATGTTTAAAACAGTAAATTACAAATGAAGATACTTTACTTAATGAGTATTAACAACCAACGACCAATTTCCCCTAATCTCAACACATCCAACTGAAATTGAAAGCTTTTGCTCCAAGATAGCCCAGACTCTTCCTTGAGAACAAGGTCTCCTTCTTAGTGTATTTACCACTGAAACTGTCCTTCATCTGGTGATCTCCATGAGTCAATGTAGGAATGGCCAAAGGAAAAAAGAGAAGATGTGGGAATGAGGGAATCTAGAGGTCTAAGGGTCTAGTCGTGACTTGAATACCTGCAGGCTTTCACTCCCCAAGGTAACATTAGAGATTTGAACTTGTAAGAAGTATGTCCTTCTCCATCTCTGCCAAGTCTCGTGTGATGTGAATTGTTGCTCACTTAACATTTTTCTTTACAAAAACTCTATTAAGCAAACTTTAGTTACTTTTGGGGCATAACAGTGAACCAATTCATGAAAACTGTCAAGTAAGAGAAAAGCCTCATCTATCTATCCTGATTTCTAGATGAACTGTACCACCAGGGGACAAAGAAACAGGTGAGGGAAGTCTCTCTTTATAAAAGCATCCAACTAATAAAGAAAAAGAAATGATAGAATTAGGAAATCACCACCTCACAGTCCTTTATGAATTCATGGACCCAGACACAGAGCATCTCTCATTGCCAACATACAAAAAGAGGGGCAACTGGACATTATGTGCCTTTGGATTAAAAAAAAACAAAAAAAAAACAGCCACCTGGTCTTACCAAAGGGATCAAAGTTGAGTCTGGCCAAGCCTCTAGGTTCAGGTACCAATTTTCAAAAAACAGGGGACAGCGGAAACAGATATGCTGGCCCTCAGACAGCAATCAGAAAAATTCAGACTGTGAAAATGTTATGGGTCAGACAGCCCAGGCTCTTTAGCAAGTAAAAGAAAGGATGGAAAGAATGGAGAAGGAAATCATTATATTAAAGACACAGCAAATTTCTACCAAGGGGAAAGAGTAAACTATCTTATCAAGGGATGATAAAACTTAAGTGATAAAACTATAGAGACAGGCAAAGAAGTCAAGCTACCATTTGCGGGGAGATGGAGATTGGGACACAGAGAAACTTCTAGAGTGGCTGCCAAAGTTCTTTCTTGACCTGGATGGTGGTATAAGGAGCTTAACTCTATAAAAACTCATTATTAAAACACTAATTGCGTGTGGTTTCTTCATATTTGTCTTATAATATCTCAAAATTTAAAAATTGAAAGACTTTATAGTGCTGTCTTAAATGAAAGAAATCCGTAAAAAATATATAAAATAAAAGCAAAACAATGACTTAGAAACTGCTATTTAGGGACTTCCCTGGTGGTCCAGTGGCTATGATTCCATCCTCCCAAAGCAGGGAGTCCAGGTTCGATCCCTGGTCAGGGAACTAGATCCCACATGCCATAATTAAGAGTTCCATGCTGCAACTAAAGATCCCGCATGCCACAATAAAGACCCAGCACAGCCTAAATAAATATTTTTAAAGGAAATTGTATTCCTATGGCTGATTCATGTTGATGTATGGCAGCAACAAACACAATATTGTAAAGTAATTATTCCCCAATTAAAAATAAGTAAGTAAAAGAAACTGCTATTTGTCAAAGCTCAGAACCTGAAGCCTGGTCCCCTCTCTCTCTGTTAAAAAGGCAAGTGTTAGAAAGATGTTAATGGCCATGCTAGCACCAAATAGACAGAGAAGGTAATGGCACCCCACTCCAGTACTCTTTCGAGGAAAATCCCATGGACGGACGAGCCTGGAAGGCTGCAGTCCATGGGGTCACTGAGGGTCGGACACGACTGAGCAACTTCACTTTCACTTTTCACTTTCATGCACTGGAGAAGGAAATGGCAACCCACTCCAGTGTTCTTGCCTGGAGAATCCCAGGGACGGGGGAGCCTGGTGGGTTGCCATCTATGGGGACGCACAGAGTCGGACACGACTGAAAGGACTTAGCAGCAGCAGCAGCATCACATAGAAACATCCTCCTCAAGGTACTCAGAAGAATGTACAGTGAACTTAAAAGAACACAATTTAAAATCCGTGCAGCACCCAAAATCACCCTTCAAACTACCCAGCACCATACTGCATGGTGGTACATGCTCCACACACTGGCAAACACGACTTCCGCTCTCTGCCGGCAGCAGAGTGAAAATCTTCTTATAGCCCACTGTCACCAGCAGACCCCGACAAGAGGCTGGTGGGTCAAAGCCTCCGAAAGAAATACTGCACACATTTCCCTAGAATGTTCCCTCTCTCTTGACCTGTGGCAGGGAGATTAGGATTCGGGGCAGGGCCCCAGCAGAAAAAACCATCCCTTCACCCAAAATGCAGATGCCCCTGTGGCATCAAGGAACAACCTAGGGACTCCTTGACTTCTCCAGATTCTGCTATCACAGCAGCTTTACATTGTTTGGTAACATCCCCGTGTCTGTCATCTTTGCTTTAAGAGGAGAAAACAGGACCTAGCTTCTCAAAAAGAGCACCTAGCTTCCTCAGCTCTATAGCTCAGTACCAGTCCAGGCCAAGGCCAATGTTAAATGTCTGTGAAGTGGATAACCAACATTTATGAGTGTTTGGGGGCTTCCCAAGTGGTGCAATAGTAAAGAATCTGCCTGCCAATGTAGGAGTCATGGTTTGATCCCTAGGTCAGGAAGATCCCCTGGAGTAGAAGACAGCAACTCACTCCAGTATTCTTGCCTGGGAAATCCCATGAACAGAGGAGCCTGGGGGGCTACAGTCCATGGGGTCGCACAAGAGTCGGACACGACTGAGCAGCTGAGCAGAACACAAGAGTGTTTACCAGGTAACAAGCACCGTGTTAAGCACGTCTCATGTGTAATCTCATTTCCTCCTCATAGCAACCTTGGATGCAGCTACTTTTATCCCTTTACATATGAAGAGACTGAGGCCCAGCGGGGTTGCATGATTTTCTCAAGGCCACTCAGCCAGAAAATGACAAAGCTGAGATGTGAACCCAGGTCCCTCTGACCCCAATATGTATCAAGAAACTCTCACACCAAGGAAGGAGCCGGGTTCTGACTCTGCCCCTCTCACCACAGGTAGTTCTACCACAAGGGTACAGCCTGCACTGAGAAAACCCATCCCAAACCCAGTTCCGGGTCTTTCTAGGCTGGCGGGGGACTCAGTCGAACTTAGCAGAGCACAGGACTTGGGGATGCTGGAGGAAAAAAGAAACTTTAAAGCACACACAAGTTACAATAGCATCCCATCGCACACAGGAGTTGGGTTCTAAAATCAGAACGAAGGGTGCAAACTGGAGCAAGTCAAAATAATCTTGAACGTGCCCTTAAAGCATCTTTAAGACTCTAGGCCTTTGCCCTGAGAAGCTTCCAAAGCAAGAATTAACTCTTATCTCTTTGCATTTGGGCTCTGCTCTGCCTTCCTTCCCCTACTCCCACCCCCTCCACACACACAGTGTCTGGTACCTGGGAAAGGCTCATAGATGAGGCAGATGGCTGAGAAAGCTAGGTCCTATTTCTGAGAAGGTCGTGCTCTTAAAGCAAAGGAGACAGGGGGAGAGTTACCAGTCAATGCAATGGGGGATGTGACAGCAGAGCCCAGTGAGTTGAATGGGGCCCCAGATTGTGGTCTGATGGCCACAGTGGATGGAGAGCCAGGTCTAGTGTGCACAGGGGGAAGGAAAGAGGTTGTTCGAAGGATGTCTCTCATTCTCACAGATGAAAGTAGAATCACAGTGAATAGCAGATAGTACATAGATTTCCTCTTCTTCTTAGAAGCCTGGCTCTGAGCTCATCAGCCCCTACCCAGGCTGTGCCCCCTGCCCCGGGAGTCCTATGAGGGCCATGCAACCTGCAGCACAGAATCACACATTTATCTGAAGGATCCAGAGGCCCGACCCTGACCCTGTAGGGGCACCTGTGAGGACCTCTGCCCTCATCCCCATCTGTAACTGCTGCTAGAACATCTGAGATTGTGGGACTGAAAGTCCTGAGTTCCTGTCCCCAAGTCACCTCTTGCTGCCAGAGGAAGGCCCTGCTCAGTTGGTTATAAAACCAATTGCCTGAGTTCCTTTATCTTTGTTGAAACAGCATCTGCCTCAGGGGAGAGCGCTTCTCAGTGGCAACCTCAGAAAAATGCTCCACAGCCATCCCTGGGCCTGACAGCTTTCTGTCTCCAGGATGGGAAGGGCCTGGGTGCCTCTATGGGGTGGCCACTGCTAGAACTGCTCTGGCCAAAGCCTGGAAGCCCGGAGGTGGAGGGGTCCAGCCCCCAGGTAGTTACCATGGTCTGGAAGCAGGAATGCAGCTGGGTCAGGAAGGGCGGCTTCCCGGGCAGGGCCAGCACCCGCTTCTCCACCATCGTGCATTCCACGTCATCATCTTGGATGACCACGTCCTTTTTCAGGATCTTCACAGCATACAGCTCATCTGTGCCTTTTCGCTCTGAGAGCATGACCTGCAAGACAGTGGGCATGTCAGTGTAATTGAAGGGGCCCCCAGTGAAGCCACTGGTGGCTGAGGGTCATTCAAATCCATTCAAAGCTCCTTCCACGCGCCCTCAGTGGATGCTGATATGATACATAAAGTTTCCCCCGGACCTTGAACCTTGAATGGCTGAACCCAATCGAAAAGAGGGTGGTTCCAAGACAGAGACAGACTCACCGCCATAGAAAACAAATTTATGGTTACTAAAGGGGAAAGCGGGGGTGGTAGAAGGATAAATTACGGAGAAGGCAATGGCACCCCACTCCAGTACTCTTGCCTAGAAAATCCCATGGACGGAGGAGCCTGGTAGGCTGCAGTCCATGGGGTCGAGAAGAGTTGGACACGACTGAGCGACTTCACTTTCACTTTTCACTTTCAAGCATTGGAGAAGGAAATGGCAACCCACTCCATGTTCTTGCCTGGAGAATCCCAGGGACGGGGGAGCCTGGTGGGCTGCTGTCTATGGGGTCACACAGAGTCGGATACGACTGAAGTGACTTAGCAGCAGCAGGATAAATTAGGAGCTTGGGATTAACAGAGACACACTACTATATATAAAATCGGTAAACAAAAGGGGGCTTCCCAGGGGGCTCCGTGGTAAAGAATTTGCCCATCAAGCAGGAGACTCGGTTTCGATTCCTGGGTCAGGACTATCTCCTGGAAAAGGAAACGGCAACCCACTCCAGTATTCTTGCCTGGGAAACCCCTTGGACAGAGGAGCCTGGCAGGCTATAGTCCATGGGGTCGCAAAAGAGTCAGACACAACTTAGCGACTAAACAACAACATCAAAACAACAAGGATCTACTGTACAGCACAGGGAACTATATTCAGCATCTTGTATTAATAATAACCTCTAATGGAAAAAGAATCTAAAAAAGGAATATAGGTAATATAAACTGAATCACTCTGCTGTACACCTGAAATTAACACAACCTTGTAAATTAACTATCCTTCAATTTTTCAAAAGAAAAAATTTAAAAATAGAAGACAGTTTCAAGAGTGATGAGCATGTATTAAGATATCCCTCTGGGACACATATCAATGTCCAGTCAAACATAAACCCCATGAGGGCAAGTATCTT
This sequence comes from Bos taurus, assembly GCF_002263795.3. Lineage (NCBI taxonomy): Eukaryota > Metazoa > Chordata > Mammalia > Artiodactyla > Bovidae > Bos > Bos taurus. Next base: position 21,817,753 of record NC_037352.1, on the reverse strand, counting down.
TGCCTGTTTTGTTTGTTGGTGTACCCCCGCAAGCCTGGAATAGTGTGCCTGGCACACAGCAGATGTTCAAGAAGTATTTGTTGAAGGAAGGAATGATTGAATTCCTGATAAAACTGAATTGGGGGCAATGGTTCTCTTGTTCTTTCAGTTATTTAATATTTACTAAGAGCCTGCTAAGCATGGAGAAACACCATTAGATGAGCAGGCACGTTTCCTGATGCTGCATTCCAGGGAGGAAGGAGGACTTTGGACATTAATTACAGGGATGATTAATGTAATATTTTAACATCCCCTCCTGTGTCCTGGGGCTTCCTTCTACACAGCCGTGGTCACAATCAGAGCATGTTAATCAGCGTGGCTCGTGACACATCATTATTTTCACTGGTTGTGACTGTGCCAGAGGGAAGAGTGACCCGCAGGTACCGTTCTCAAGAAGCCTCTTAGAAGCATGGGGCAGGACCATGTTGTTCAAGACCTAACCTGGTCTGGGGGCTTCTGAGAAGGCTTCCTGGACGAAGAGGCAATCAGATCCAAGTAAGTACACACTGCACACACTGGGTCAGATATTTTGCAGGCAATAATATCAATCGTCACATTATTTTGAGTACCATGTGCCAGACAATGAGTGGTTCTCATTTATTATTTCTCATTCACTTTGCCTAAGACTCTGGGAAGTCAGTACCATTAAGAACTGCATTTCATAGGGAAGAGGCAACATAGGGCTGGCCGATTAAGAGGCACAGACTATTAGGTATAAAATAAGCTACAAGGGTATATGACACAACACAGGAAATACTGCCAATATTTTATAGTAACCATAAATGAAGTTTAACCTTTAAAACTTGAGAATCACTACAATGTATGCCTGCAACTTATACAATATTGTATATCAACTATGCTTCAATAATAAACAAATATAAGTTTTAAATTAATGAATTGAAAAGAGCTCTATCTCATAGGTGGCCCATGGCAGGTAAGTGACCTGTGACACCAAAAATTCAGTTAGGGACAGAGCCAGGATTTGAACCCAGTCTATCTGAACTAGAAGAAATGGGAGTAGCCATCATGGTCAACAAAAGAGTCCTAAATGCAGTACTTAGATGCAATCTCAAAAATGACAGAATGATCTCTGTTCATTTCCAAGGCAAGCCATTCAATATCACAGTAATCCAAGTCTATGCCCCGACCAATAATGCTGAAGAAGCTGAAATTGAATGGTTCTATGAAGATCTACAAGACCTTCTAGAACTAATACTCAAAAAATATGTCCTTTTCATTATAGGGGACTGGAATGCAAAAGTAGGAAATTAAGAAATACCTGGAGTAACAGGCAAATTTGGCTATGGAGTACAGAATGAAGCAGGGCAAAGGCTAATAGAGTTTTGCCAAGAAAACACACTGGTCATAGCAAAACCCTCTTCCAACAACACAAGAGAAGACTCTACACATGGACATCACCAGACGGTCAATATGAAAATCAGATTGATTATATTCTTTGCAGCCAAAGATGGAGAAGCTCTATACAGTCAGCAAAAACAAGACTAGGAGCTGACTGTGTCTCAGAACATGAGCTCCTTATTGCCAAATTCAGACTTAAAATGAAGAAAGTAGGGAAAGCCACTAGATCATTCAGGTATGACCTAAATCAAATTCCTTACAACTATACAGTAGAAGTGAGAAATAGATTTGAGGGATTAGATTGGATAGACAGAGTGCCTGAAGAACTATGGATGAAAGTTCATGACATTGTACAGGAGACAGAGATTAAGACCATCCCCAAGAAAAGGAAATGCAAAAAGGCAAAATGGTTGTCTGAGGAGGTCTTAAAAACAGCTACGAAAAGAAGAGAAGTGAAAGGCAAAGGAGAAAAGGAAAGACACACCCATTTGAATTCAGAGTTCCAAAGAATAGCAAGGAGATATAAAAAAGCCTTCCTCAGTGACCAGTTTAAAGAAATAAAGGAAAACAACAGAATGGGAAAGACTAGAGATCTCTTCAAGAAAATTAGAGATACCAAGGGAATATTTCATGCAAAGATTGGCACAATAAAGGGCAGAAATGGCATGGACCTAACAGAAGCAAAAGATATTAAGAAGAGATGGCAAGAATACACAGAGGAACTATACAAAAAAGACCTTCATGACCCAGATAATCATGATGGTGTGATCACTCACCTAGAGCCAGACATCCTAGAACGTGAAGTCAAGTGGGCCTTAGGAAGCATCACTACGAACAAAGCTAGTGGAGGTGATGGAATTCCAATTAAGCTATTTCAAATCCTAAAAGATGATGTGAAAGTGCTGCACTCAATATGCCAGCGAATTTGGGAAACTCAGCAGTGGCCACAGGACTGGAAAAGGTCAGTTTTCATTCCAATCCCAAAGAAAGGCAATGCCAAAGAATGCTCAAACTACCGCACAACTGCACTCATCTCACACACTAGTAAAGTAATGCTCAAAATTCTCCAAGCCAGGCTTCAGCAATACGTGAACTGTGAACATCCAGATGTTCAAGCTGGATTTAGAAAAGGCAGAGGAACCAGAGGTCAAATTGCCAACACCTGTTGGATCATAGAAAAAGCAAGAGAGTTCCAGAAAAGCATCTACTTCTGCTTTATTGACTATGCCAAAGCCTTTGACTGTGTGGACCACAGCAAACTGAGGAAAATTCTTCAAGAGATGGGAATACCAGACCACCTGACCCGCCTCCTGAGAAATCTGTATGCAGATCAAGAAGCAACAATTAGAACTGGACATGAAACAACAGACTGGTTCCAAATCAGGAAAGGAGTATTGTTACTCTGCTTATTTAACTTATATGCAGAGTACATCATGAGAAATGCTGGGCTGGAGGAAGCACAAGCTGGAATCAAGATTGGTGGGAGAAATATCAATAACCTCAGATATGCAGATGACACCATGCTTATGGCAGAAAGCAAAGAAGAACTAAAGAGACTCTTGACGAAAGTGAAAGAGGAGAGTGAAAAAGTTGGCTTAAAACTCAACATTCAGAAAACTAAGATCATGGCATCTGGTCCCATCACTTCATGGCAAATAGATGGGGAAATAGTGGAAACAGTGACAGACTATTTTTTGGGGCTCCAAAATCACTGCAGATGGTAACTGCAGCCATGAAATTAAAAGACACTTGCTCCTTGGAAGAAAAGTTATGACCAACCTAGACAGCTTATAAAAAGCAGAGACATTACTTTGCCAACAAAGGTCTGTCTAGTCAAAGCTATGGTTTTTCTGGTGGTCATGTAAGGATGTGAGAGTTGGACTATAAAGAAAGCTGAGCACCAAAGAATTGATGCTTTTGAACTGTGGTGTTGGAGAAGACTCTTGAGAGTCCCTTGGACAGCAAGGAGATCCAACCAGTCCATCCTAAAGGAAATCAGTCCTGAATATTCATTGGAAGGACTGATGCTGAGGCTGAAACTCCAATACTTTGGCCACCTGATGCAAAGAACTGACTCATTCGAAAAGACCCTGATGCTGGGAAAGATTGAAGGCAGGAGGAGAAAGGAATGACACAGGATGAGATGGTTGGATGGAATCACCGACTCAATGGATGTGAGTTTGAGTAAACTCTGGCAGTTGGTGATAGACAGGGATGCCTGGTGTGCTGTGGTCCATGGGGTCGCAAAGAGTCAGACACGACTGAGCAACTGAACTGAACTGAACTGAACCTGAACTCAAGGTCTCTGCCTTTATATGCTCCACTTGTCAGAGCTCCAGAAGAATCCTCCAGGAGTTTAGGTGGCTGAGGAAATGAAAATGCTCACCCCTGACTTGGCTGGAGGATCAGACACAGCAAGAGAGGCCTCAGGGGGCCAGAGGGAGCCTCGGGGCAGGAGGGCAGCTCCCATGTTCCGCTCAGCTCCTGCCTGGATATGAGAGGCTTCCCTGGACTCCTGCAGGGAGCTCTCAGCCGAGGTCCCCACCCCTCTGTGCGGTCTCCTGGCCACATCATTTTCTCTCATCAGAGCCAGGGGTGGTCGTGGGCGACACAGATCCAGGAACTTAGAAATCTTAGGGAGAAAGTCCCTGACACACACACTTCCGAAGCAAGAGGGCTTTTGCAGCCTCTTTCTCCCCAAGCCTCACCACAGAAATACGAGCTGCCAAGCTGAGCAGATCCTCGCAGGAGTTGCCTGGGCAGGGCAGGGCTCAAAGTGCTGGACTGTGTGTCTTCAGCTTATTTCCCATCTCTCTCTGCTCCCTCACGGGTACCCAGAGCCGTTTTTCCTTCCCTAGCCCTCACCAAGGCACAAACAGTGACTCCACTAAGCTGTAAAGAGTAGGCTGAAGACAGGCATTTTCTGCTCCCAGATTCCCCAGGAGGCCAGGGCTGGGGAAAGAGCAGGGAGGGCCATGAGCAGAGGTGAATGTGTAGAGGGAGTGAAGGCTGGTAGAAGCCGAGCCGTCAGCTGGGATGACCCCCCAGGACACAGGAGGGGCTCAGCACTTCGAGTGTGGACAGACCTGCTGTCCCGTCACCACTGGTCAATGTACCGTCTAACAATCCTGAATACTTGTAAACACCTCACCCCACCCAACCACCACCACCCAAAAACCCAGGAGAGGGGCCCTGGACTTCTTGAATGTCAGTGCAGCCCCTTGGCTGGAGGAGGAGCAAGACAGATGTCTGGGAATTTCCCCAGGCACCAGGCGCAGGCACCATATGTCTGTTTCAACTACCCCCATTCTACAGATAAACAAACTGAAGCTCAGAGAGCTGAACCTGCTTGAGCTAATGACTGTTTAGTTCACGTTCGATGCATGAGACTGGGCGCTCAGGGCTGGTGCACTGGGACGACACTCAGGGATGGGATGGGAAGGGAGGTGGGAGGCGGGTTCAGGATGGGGGACTCGTGTACACCCATGGCTGATTCGTGTTGATGTATGGCAAAAGCCACTACAATATTGTAAAGTAATTAGCCTCCAATTAAAATAAATTAATTAATTAAAAAATGCAAATCTGACCAGGCTACTCAGATGCCTTAAGTCCCTCAGTGGCTCCCTCAAGTGAAACAATTCCATGACCACGTCCTGTTCTCTCTTTCCCTGTGGCTATTCTACTCCCACGACCTGCAGAGTCCTCTCACACTCGTTCACTGCCCTGAGAGTCTGAGATTCAGCTCAGATGTCACCTTCGTCTATATCCCCCAATGGTCCACAAGACCAAAAGGGTCACTCCCTCCTCTGGACCATGGGACTGCTTTGCAGCTCTGCCAGCTACTTGATGCGGGTGTTCCCTAACTTCAATCACCATTCATGTGCCTTTTTTTTTTTTTTTTCACATTTTTTCCCCTACCACATAAACTGGTATTTCATCAGTATTTTTAAAACCCAGTCACATCTTTACTTAACCACACTTATCTGAAAAGGAAACTCTGGATCACCACCATTAATGGCAAGCCTATCGCATCCTTAAATGAAAGATGAGCAGAAAAATAAATATGAACAGAGCAGCGCTAGGAGATTCTAGCTGGATGCTCCTGGCTGCTGAAAGTGCTGAGCCAGACCCTGCATTTTCTCCTTGTTTAAGGAAAAAAGTGATATTAGCAAATGTTAGCTATTGGTGGCATGCAGTCAACAAATGAGGCTTTCTGGTTCAAGTAATTAGAAAGACTAAGAGAAAACATAAAAAAAGAGAGACTAACCTTATCATGCTGCAATTTAATTTTATTGCACATCACATCTACTTACCACCTTTAAAAACTCAAATTACTAAACTAAAATCGTCTTGCAAATCATCAATACTATGTGCTTTACATCTCAGAAAATACTGTTGCATTCATAGTTACAGTTATTTTTTTGTGTGAAGAGTCTCAGTACCTTGCCTTTCCTAAGCTACAGGAGTAGGGGGAGAATAAGCCAGTACCAGAAGGCCATTCACACAAGTGAAGAGTGTGGTTGTGTCCCAATAAAACTTTATTTATAAAAACAGGTGGTGTGCCCAACACTGGTAGTTTGTTCTAGAACATGTATTTCAAAAAAGATAGATAAAAATCAAGACTGACTGCATTATCAAAAGTGGCTGAAGTTTAAGTTGGAAATGGACCCTAACATACTTTTCAGTTCTTCCAGATCCTTACCAGAATCTTCTGATTGGGCAGGGGGTCTATCTGGCCACAGCTGATTGGATCAGAGGTAGAGAACTGAGGTTAAGCCAATCAGTTAATCAATTAAGGTTGAGCCAATCAGATGCTCTCATTTAAGAATGTGGAATTAGGATACTCCCAGCAGTCAGTCTGGGGTCCTGAAGAGAGAAACAGACAGATCTGCCTAAAGTGGTCTTTTCCTACACTTGATCTTAGCCAAAAGGCTGAGAAGCAATAAGTGGTTCCTTCCTACCACACACAGGCAGAGAAAAATGGCCCAGAGGTGGTGGTGGGGTGTAGGGTGAGGAAAAGAATGTCAGGGAATGATCAAAGGCTTTGCTTTCCAGTTCTTGGTTCCAATCTCTCAGGAGGCTTGGCCGTTTCCATAGAAACCTCCATATCTCCCCAATAAAGTTGTTATTTTATTTATACTACCTTGAGTGGATTTTTATTTCTTAAAGATCCTGTAAGACAAAATTATTGTTTGAGGAGCTCACATTCTTAATACAAAATAAACATTTTGGGGAGTCAAATAGCATCAGGTTAGTACATGACCTAAAACAAGGCAAATTCCATTCTTTATAAACAACAGTGCCTCCAGTATCCTTGCCTGGAAAATCCCATGGACAGAGGAGCCTAGCAGGCTACAGTCCGTGGGTTCCCAAGGAGTCGACGCAACTGAGCGCACAGCACAGATACCTGCCGATCTCAGGATTACATGGGGATATTTGCTTACAAGACAAGGTTTCAAGTGCCACCTCTGGTCTAGAAGCTCTGATTGTGGCCTGGGAGTGAGCATTTTAACAAGCACCTCCCCTTGATTCTAATTACTAAATGTGTTGCTCTGAGGAACCATGCGTGTGTGTGTGTGTGTGTGTGTGTGTGTGTGTGTGTGTTAGTTGCTCAGTCATATCTGACTCTTTGTGACCCGATGGACTACAGCTCTCTAGGCTCCTCTGTCCCTGGAATTCTCCAGGCAAGAACACCACAGTGGTTTGCCATTCCCTTCTCCAGAGGATCTTCTGGACCCAGGGATCAAACCCAGGTCTCCCACTGTGGGCAGAGTCTTGACCATCTGAGCCACCAGAGAAGCCGCTGAAGGTCCAAGATATGTGCCCTTTCTCAAAGGGCAGAGTCTGTGCCCTGTCCCGTGAACGTGGGCAAGTCTGTGAAGTATTATCAAATCGACTAATTTACTGTAAGAGCGAGGACGTTCCACAGGTAAAACTCTTGAGTTTCCCAACACTTTTTCTGCAGTCAAGGGAACTGCAAGACAAGTTAATATTAACATAATCAAGCTTTCCTTTCAATAGGAATCCTAGCCTTGGAGGGCTTTTTGAGAGCTTCCTGAGAGCTTCCCCCACACCACGAAGGAAGTGATATTCTGTGGCGGTTTCAAAACATGTCTACAGACATTTGCTGTTTCTCAAAGGGCAGAGTCTGTGTGTGCCCTGTCCCTGGAATGCAGGCAGCCTCTGTGACTGCTCCAGTGAATGGAGCACTGCGTGACTCTGGAGGCAGCCGCTTCTCTTGGGACACCTGCCTTTGGAGCCCCGAGGCCACCGTGCCAGCAAGGCTACAGAATGAGGCCATGTGGACAGGAGAGGCCTGGAGAAGACACAAAGAACTTGCTGTCCACACAGCACTGGGAACTCCAGCCCCAGCCGTCCCTGCTCCAGCCACTGCAGGACAGACCCCAAACCACAACCACCCAGGGGGTGTTCCCAATCTTCTGACTCTCAGAAACCATGAGAGGTAATAACATATGAGTGGCGTCGTTTGGGGGTCTTTGGGCTTCTCTGGTGGCTCAGATGGTAAAGAATCTGCCTGCAATGTGGAAGACCTAGGTTCGATCCCTGGGTCGGGAAGATTCCCTGGAGAAGGGAATGGCTACCCACTCCAGTATTCTTGCCTGGAGAATTGCATGGACAGAGAAGCCTGGCGGGCTACAGTTGTTGTTTTAGACCTCTGAGTTTGGGGACAATCTGTGGTACAACAGGAGGCAACTAGAATAGATTCATCTAAGTTCACGTGTGCCCTAAAGCAACCCGTTCTTGTCAGCTGTGGCCCCTGTTACCTGGCTTTATTTATGTCCTGTGTTTAATTATGCACACTCTTTTCAATCCAAAAATGTTTAAGGCTTCGGTTGAGATGGGCAATGGAAACAGAATTCATCCTGCCTTCCAAATGAGTCACCTTTTCTAGTTTCATCCCGGACCTAGAAGACTGGCCAATTCATTCATTGTTCAGTAAACACGAATTAAGTGTCTGGAATATTCTGGGCGCTGAGGATGCAGAATGACAATGCCTTCAGGAAGCTTACACACCAGCACAAATGATTCCCATTCAATTATGATTAAACTCCTGAAAGAGAAGTGCACGGCGCCCATTGTGAGTGTTCACACGGAGGACTTAACCTGATGTGGTGGGCCAGCAAAAGATGCCCTGGGGAAGTGATGGTTAGGCTGAGACCTGAAGAACTGCCAGGACTAGCAAGGTGGAGATGGGGGAAGGCATATTCCGGGCAAAGGGAAGCAAACTGTGTTCTCTTCAAATGAAACCAACCTGGATCCATAAACCTTGATAGGAAGTGAGTGCTCAAGTTCTAGAATTCAAATTCCAGATTCTAACTCCCAGCTCTCTGAGATGTAGCAAACAATCATCAGCACTGGCAACAAGGTGGCGGCGGGGGAGGGGCGGCTGGACAGAGAACAGGGGACATTCAAAGGGAATGGGCCTGTATATGTGCCAGGAAGAAAGCAGGCAATGTTGGGGGGACCAGCATATAAGGGAAGGTGGCTAGTTTGGGGCTAATAATGATAACTACCCCTACTTCTTATTTACATGGTGCATCATCTCATGTAATTCCACACAGATGCAGTGCAGGTACTGCTACTGCTACTCACAGAGGAGGAAGCCAGGGCTTAGAGAAGTGAGGTGAGGGGTCTAAAGTCACTCCACTAGGAAGTGACCCTTGGAGGTTATCTGTCTCCAAAGTCCATGCTCTTAACCATCTGATTCTCTGAGCCCTATGAATCAAGGGTTGAGTCATGAGGCTGCACCATCTGCATATTATTGCTGGAGTGTTTCAAATCTGACTCCAGATCCTGGCCCTGTTCTGCTTTCCCTACCCACCTCTCTTGTTGAGGCTTTGGCCCCTATGTCCTAACTCATGGCCAAGACAGAACAGTAGGTTATTTCTCCATTTCTTATACAACCAGGAACAAACCAGTCATCGACTTGTCCAGATGAGCTTAGTCTGAGTTAGTGCTGCAGCCATGATTCCAGTTCATCCATCCAGTCCCTGAGCCCTCCTGGGAATTCTGTGCCAGCCATGATGCTAGGCACTGGTAATGCACCTACAAACAGGATAGACATGGCCCTGCTTCTAAGGAGTAAGTGGCTGAGAAGATCTTACCTGCCTCCTCCTGTGCCCTCAAGTAGGGTTGGAACAAGAGAAAGAAATGGCAGAAAAACAGCCCGAGCACCAGCAATGGCGATGCCATGCTCTAAAATGTTCCTTTCTGTAGACATGGTTTTTTATTGTCTGCAGTTTCTGGAGCTTCCACTTCAGTTAATACCAACATCGAGGGCGTGGGCTGTTTGTTCAGCTGTCCCTCCATCTCCTGGGTGAGGATTCCAAACAGACTGAAAGGCTGTGCTGAAGTGATGTTCTTATCAAATTCCCAGCCACATCTGTTCCCCGAGAATCTTTTGGGAGAGATGTGATAAACAGCAGCAGCTCCAATGACAGCAGATAAAGTGGAGAGTAGCCCAGGGATTCCTAACTGGAAAGTCGGTGGAGATGAACTTTACTGGGAAATCCAAACAGGAAAATGTGCCTGGAACCTTGGCTCTTGGGGGACGGGACAAGACGGCATTATGGTTAGGTCACGGACTTTAGAAATAGGAGACCTGGTAAATATCCAAGTTCCACCACATACTAGCTGTGTGGCCTCGGGAAAGTCACTTACCTTTTCTGAACCTTAATTGCCTCATCTAGAAAACAGGGAAACTACCAATGCTCAGCTTTGGGTGGTGCTAAGGAAACTTGAGGGGATCAAGAACGAAAACGGTACATATGAATTCAGCACCGTTCTGGGGAAATGAAGAGTACTTAGGAACTGGTACTAGTTACAATAACAAGAACCACAAGTCTATTCTTGCACACTTCAGGAGACCAGAAATTGAGGTAGGGTTTGTGCCTCCTTAAGGTTTTGAGGGATGATCAGTTCCAGAGGTCTCCCCCGGCTTCTGCAGTTGCCAGCTATCCTCCGCCAGTGGACACATCACCCGAGTCTCTTCCTCCATCTTCACATGCTGTTCTTCCCTGTGTCTCTGTCTAAATGGCCTTTTCTTATAAAGAGATATGTCATTGGATTAAGGCCACCCTGAGCTCATCTGAACTTGACATCTGCAAAGACCCTCTGCCCAGGTTGGGCTTCCCTCATAGCTCAGTCGGTAAAGAATCTGCCTGCAATACAGGAGACCTGGGTTCAATTCCTGGGTCGGGAAGATCCCCTGCAGAAGGAAATGGCAATCCACTCCAATATTCTTGCCTGGAAAATCTCATGGACAGAGGAGCCTGGCAGGCTACAGTCCATGGGGTTGCAAGAGTAGGCCACAACTTAGTGACTAAATCACCACCAGTCTAGGTGGAATTCACAGGATCAGCAGTTAAACTTGAATATATATACTGGGTGGAGACAATTCAGCCCACTAGCCTCGCTGGTTATCATCAGCTTCATCTTTTCAGAGAATGACCGAGGAGACGGCTTGTGAGCCCTGAACACAGCTCTTAACCGGCTAAGGAGACTGGCCCCGAGGGAACTGTGTGTCTGTGTGCTTATTGACAGGAGAGGGCAATGACAGTTGGGGACCAAGGCCCCACTCCCCACTCCCCCAACTTCAACAGACGCCTGCTGAAAGTCCAAAGCCGAACTGAGCCTCCCTCAATTGCTCTCTCTTGCATCTCTCATCCAGTGCCTCAAGTTTTATCAACTACACCTTCAAAAAACGTCCACCCCCAACCTCCTTCCTGATCTAAGCCACCATGATTCGCACCCTGGTCTCTTGCAATTGCCTCCTGCATAATTCTGTTTCCACTCTACCTGCTCCCAACCTCCACAGACACTTTGTCCTGCCTGTGGGACTCTTCCCCGGAGATGCTCAACAGCGTGCTTTCTTACCTCGTTCAGTGTGACCTCCTCGAAGAGGTCCTCCCTGACCACCTTCCATCAAGTGGCAGCCCCTCTGCCACTCCCCACTCCCTTCCTCTTCCCAGCACTCACCACATCTGGCATCCTGTTCCCCTCCATTTGTTTCTTTTCTCCCTCCCTAGAAGGTAAGCTCCAGGAGAGCAGCTGTTTGGTTTGACTGCTTCACTGTCACATCACCCACGTCTAAACACTCAATAAATATTTCGTGAATAAATAAATGAAAAGATCTGAGTGAGAGGTGTGCCTTCTAAGTTGTTTCAGTCGTGCCCAACTCTTTATGACCCCACAGACTATAGCCAGCCACGCTTCTCTGTCCATGGCATTCTCAACAACGCTGGAGTGCGTTGCCATGCCCTCCTCCAGGGGATCTTCCCAACCCAGGGATTGAACCCAAGTCTTGTATGTTTCCTGCACTGGCAGGTGGCTTCTTTTTCACTAGAACACCTGGGAAGCCCATGAATGAGGAGAAAGGAATTAAAAAGAAACCCTAGGTCTAGGTCACTAAAAATCTTTAGTGATTTAGCTCTCAGCATCATTTAATTTATCTATGGTTACATCCAACTTATAATTCACAATATATTTGAGGCAGCATTCAAGATTATGTAATATTAAACAAGTGGATTTTATGTTATGTAAATTACACCTTGGTAAACCTGGTTAAAAATGATTATATAGTACATAGTATGTATTTAAGAATGGTACAGAAAAACCCGAATAAACTTTTTGCCCAACCCCCAACATGTGTGTGTGTGAGTGTGTGTGGATGGGTATGCATGTATATATATGTGTATGTGTGTATTTTATAAATATAGTATGTGTGTTTGTATGTATTGTACTATTAGCTTCCTAAAGACCAAAGCAACCAGAATTACGTGAAACGATGACAAAAGTTTATATTTCCTATAAAGAAAATCATTGGTTGCAGAGAGAAATAAGCTTTTCCTGGAACTCAGGTCTAGAAGAAATGTCTCGTGTGGATCGTGAACATGCAGTGCTGCCATGGAGGATGTTCTTAGCAACATCCCTGCGACAGGGTCAGAGGAGGTCGAAGGGAGACCATTCCATCGAGCACGATCAGAGCCCACAAGTTTGACTAATATACAGGGGCCAGGAAAAGATGGTAACTGGATGAACTCAGACGGTGCATCTTAAACTAGAGAGACACATCTGGGGCTCACAGAGTCCCCAAACAGTAATTCGGGAGGAGAGGGTCTGTAAGGTGCAGGGAGCTGAGGGTGCACGGGAGAGGGATGCAAAAGCAAGTCAAAGCCAGGTATGTAGCAGGCAGGCCTCCAGGGGGACCCCGAGCCCCTCTGCCCGCCTCTCCCACACCCACCACACTACAGAGCTGGCTTGTGGACAAGGCTGGGTGCGAGTCTGCGGGACGTAGTGGGGCGCTGATCTCTGGCAAGCATGAACCCTCCTCTATTTTAGGGTTCCATCTCTTTGAGGGTCCCCTTGCCCTCTGGGAATGTCTCCTACTTTGGCTCCACCTTTTCCCTCTGAAGACCTAGAGTACTTTAGACCAGCTCAGTTCTGTCTTCAGGCAAATCCAGTTTCCCCCACCCTCCCCTCCCCTTTGCTTGGCTTTGCCTCGAAAGCCTGCTTGTACTGAGCTCCTGTTTCTCCAGGCTGCACACTGGAACTCCCTGCGGAGCTTTTACAAGCTGATGCTTGGACCACACTCCAGACCAATTAAGTAGGAATCTTCTAAATAGTGGGGGCCTTCCTGTGCTAGGCCTGGCCTGCCGTGGGGGAGGATGAGGAGAGGCCATCAGGATGGTACTGTCATCAGGGGTTGGAGCACTGGGCAAACATTGGCCACTGTTCTCCTTGGGGGCTTTCGCCCACTTGGGGGGAGGATTTTGAGAGAGACTTGGGTGCAGCCGGGTTACAAGATGAAGGTGAGTGTCCACATCCTCTTCTCTTTACAACACAGCAGGTATCCTGACAAGCTCTTTGATGTAAGAATGAGACTGTGACCTTGACAAAACTGATAAGCTCAAAGTTTATATCTAATTAGAGCTGTAAAATCACAGTAGGTACAAGTTCAGTTCTGGATTCAAAGCATCACTCTATCATGTGCTTGCTGTGTGATCTCGGGCAAGTTATTCAACCTCCCTGACTCTTGGTTCCCTCATATATATATAAGGGGCACAGTGACAGTCCTCCTTCCTAGGGCTGTTGTGAGAGCAAGTGACATAATACAAGTGACGTTCAGAGCCTGGCATATATCAAGCCATTTTGTTTATGCCTCAGACAATAAAGAATTGGTGTACCCATGCAGGAGACAGGGGCTCAATCCCTGGGCTGGAAAGATCCCCTGGAGAAGGGAATGGCAACACACTCCAGTGTATTTTCTTGGGAAATCCCATCAACAGGGGAGCCTGGCAGACTACAATCCATCCATACGGTGGCAAAGAGTTGGTCACGACTGAGCCACTAAACACAGGTCTTAGTTGCGGCATGTGAACTCTTAGCTGTAGCGCGTGGGATCTAGTTCCCCCTGGAGCCTTAGCCGCTGGACCACCAGGGAAGTCCCAGGCAATGTTGTTAAAGCGAAGGAATAAATACAGAAAATAAGAGGGATGCTCCGGCTCCTTCAGTGGGGACAGCAGTTCCTTCCCACATTCTCCAGATGGCAGAGAGTGAACCAGAGCCATAGACCAAAATTTCTGCAAAATCTATTTCCCAGGAGATCCTTACGCGCAGCCCAGAGTGAAAGGCAAGGTCGTACTGTCTGTGTTTAGAGGTGGGGCTGGCACGAGCCCTCCTGGAGAGGCTAAGAGGACTCTCCCGCAGGGAGCGGCATGTTCAGGCCAGACGGGACTTCCCTGCAGAATCAGCAGACCATCTGTCATCTTCTAACATTCTGAACGGGGAAGTGATGATACACCCTGAACTCCAGGCCCCTCTAGACTCATCTTCTCTGGCAAAGCCCTCCTTCAGACTGGGCTGGGTTTGAAGAGTTGGCTTAGGCACCCCCCAACCTCTGATAACCAGAGGCATGGAATGAGGGACAGAGCCATTCCAATCAGGAGACCCTGGAGGTGGATGTGGGGGTAAATGTAAACCACAGTCCACCAAGTCATAGGGTCGCGAGAGTGATTCGATGATACACAGCATCTTAAGAGAGAAAGTGTGCACGCTTAGTCGTGCCTGACTCTTTGCAACCCTGTGGACTGTAGCCCGCCAGGCTCCTCTGTCCATGGGATTCCCCAGGCAAGAATACTAGAATGGGTTGCCACTTCCTCCTCCAGGGGGATCTTCCCAACCCAGTGATCGAACCTACACCTCCTGTGTCTCCTGCATTGGCAGGTGGATTCTTTACTGGCGAGCCACCTAGGAAGCCACATGGCATCTTAAGAGTTTAACGCCTAGAACCAGAACTCAATTCACCATGCCCATCATGGTTGATGAATTCTTTATTACCTTGTGAGGTTCTCCCAAATGTCAACTTTCACCAGACACGAGGATGTTCTAACATATTCTAGGTTATCTTGGAGGCCCTAATTTAATTCTTCAAAGTGTACTGTTATTGTTTAAACTTTGGGTCATATTTTCTAAGCATAATATATCCACACATATGTGTGTTCAAATTTTGTATTTGATGGTGGACTCACTAAATAGAATACAAAATCATGTGGTTTAAGGGAATTAAATACATTTGCTTCTAGCAGCAAACTGGAAGTTAGCCATCTAGAAATGGTTTCTGGCTTCTAATAGCTCCTTTTGGAGGAGCAACTTGGGTAGACTTGCAAATTGAAGAAGTACTTCAGGAAAAATCGAGAAGCGGTATAGTGGGAAAGGATGCTAATTGGGAGTTAATAGAGTGGATCTGGGTAGCACTGCATCACTTTGTGGGTACAGTGTTCAAGTTGGCAAGACAAAAATAAGAGCAGTGATACTCAGCATGCAGATCAACTGGGTTATTTCATGATTTATTATGTAAGGTTTTCCTTATTTAAAATAAAATCTCTTTATATGGTTACATACCGTATGATTCCAACTATATGACATTCTGGAAAAGGCAAAACCATGGAGACAGTAAAAAGATCAGTGGTTGCTAGGGGGTAAGGGGGTGGGAGGGATGAACAGGCGGAGCGTAGAGGATTTTTAGGGCAGTGCAACTACTTTGTAAGATACTATAACGGTTGATGCACGTCGATATACATCTGTCTAAATATGTAGAACGTACACCACCAAGAATGAACCCTAATGTAAACTGTGGACTTCAGGTGATAAGGACGTGACCATGTGGGTTTATTGATTATAATGAATGTACCACTCAAGTGGGAGATGTTTATAATGGGGGAAGCATGGAGCTGAGTGACAGATAAATTGAGTTTTCAGATCAGAGGTCAGGATGACAGGTGGGATTAAGATTTAAGCCTTTTAAAATGATGCCATGTCACCCACTAGATTTAATCAAGTGTCAACTTTTTCCCCACTAGCAGAGAAAGCCAGTGGAAGTGTGAAACAAAGTTTAGAATGGAGGTACTTTTGGCCGAGTCATCTCTGGCTCCTGTGGACCTGCTATTGTTGGGCAAATGTCACTACACCCATGGAAGGAATGACTCACAGTCACTGCTGGGAAGAGGAGAAGGAATATGAAGATTTAAACCTGAAACGCTGAGCCCTTGTGTTTTAAATGAAGATGGTTCATTGGATTCCATAAGAAATGTCTGATTGGGTTGTAATAAGAAATTCAAAACAACTATTATATTTCAAAACTCTGGCTGTATTACTTCTAATTATTCATATCAGAGAACTGATACAGTGGAATTGATAGGTATCAATTCGAGTTATTGACGTGTTCTCTTGAGCTCAAATCAATGTTGGTGACCTGTAGGTTGGCTTAGTTACTTTTCTTTGAATCATACATTGTATTTGACAAAGCTAGATGGTTAAAATAAAAGCAGATTTAATTCAACTGCTTTTTAAACAGTCTCAGGGAAGACAAACCAACAATTGATGCCTTTCATCAAAAGAAAACATAGTGAAACCCTTAAGGGTTCATCATTCATTTCAACAATTAGGCAGACAAAGGAATCCCATTTCTCTATAATCTGAAGCGCTCTGTGTACACAAGCCTCCCTTTGTGGTTGGTGTCACAGACTGAGAGAGAATGGGCTTTCTCTGAGGGGAGTGGAGTATGTTGAGTGCCCTGGAGGCTGTGTGGCATAGCGGCTATACCTTCAAGAGGCAGACTCGGGTTTGAACGTGCATCCACAGCCGCATGAATCTGGAGTCTCTGCGCTCAACCCTGAGCCTCCACTCCCTCATCTGCAAAATGGAAATAATGACAGCACCCACCTCCTAAGATCATTGTTAAGATTAAATGAGCAATGCATATAAAACACTTAGGTTCTCAGTGCTCAGACTATATTATCAATCTCTGCAGCAATGTTCAATGAGGTCAACGCATGCATATATGCTAAGTTGCTTCAGTCATGTCTGACTCTTTGTGACCCTATGGACTGTAGCCCACCAGACTCCTCTGTCCATGGGATTCTCCAGGCAAGAATACTGGAGTGGGTTGCCATGCCCTTCTCCAGGGCATCTTCCCGATCCAGGGACTGAACTGTCTCTTGCACTGGCAGGTGGGTTCTTTACCACTAGCACCACAATACATAATATGAAATGGAACCAAGGGACTGGTAAGGATTGAACAAACTATGGCATGCTTAGTTATATTAACCATCCATACTTGTACATTCCAAATATTTACCATGGGCATTGGATTATAATCTATAGGCCTCTGCAATCATGTTTGTTGTAGAAAAGATTATGGGTTATGCTTAGTAAACAGGGATTCATCTTAACAGGACAAGAATTTCTGAAATAGCAAGTAAAGATGCGGTTGAGATGGATGCGCAGAGGGTGAACTATGACAGCACATTAATTGGACCAGAGGCCATGAATTATCGCCTGAAACAGAGATCCCATGTTAATAGGCTCTATCTGACCCTTCGTAAGAGAACTAGATTTAACTTTTTATTATTTTCCCCAAAGAGCCAGGCAATGTTTTGAAGAATCTACAGATCGGAAGGGAACACAGGCCCATGTGCCATGCAGCCCAGCATTTTCTTCCTTCTCTTTGAGGAGCTTCCCAGACCACAGCTGCTTTTCAGACAGTCCATTCCTGTTGTCCTTCCTGACAGATGGTTGGAAAAGTGACCTGTCCTCCCGGCCAAAGCTAACTGGATCTCATGATCCCTGAGCCATATTGGCCCATCAGTCTTTTTCCTAGGGCTTTAAATTCTAGGCTGTTCTAGATTTGGGGATTCGATTGAGAATGGAGAAGTGCTGGAAGGCTGAGGGAGGTGTTGCTGAGGCACAGTCAGAACAAGAGACATCAGCAAGAAGCTGGGGTGACAGACGGGGGTTCCCCAGGATGAAGACAATAATGGCTGGATTCCTGGAAGCTTCTCATCCCAGCTGCACTTCCTGCCTTTGGAAGTTGGGGAAAATAGGCTGTGTCTGCCCAATAAATCCCCCCTTTCCTCACTCTGGCTTGACAAGAAAACTTGAAATTCCAAATGTTTCACTTTCTTTGATATAATTCATTTTATTGGGAAAATAGACTCTTATACTTTCTTGTTCTGTAATGTACTATCTCCTGAGGGGTGAACTGGGGCTTACATGGTGGCTCAGTGGTAAAGAATCTGTCTGCCAATGCAGGAGATGCAGGAGATGTGGGTTCAATACCCGGGTCAGGAAGATTCCCTGGAGGAGGAAATGGCAACCCACTCCAATATTCTTGCCTGGGAAATCCTTTCAAAGAGGAGCCTGGCAGGCTACAGTCCATGGGGTCGCAGAGTCGGACATGACTGAGCGACTGAGCTCCACACACAAGGGGTGAAAATCGGGGCTACGGAAAAGCAGCAAGTCACTTCATTGATGAGAGACCTGGACGAATTCAGAAAGTGACTTGGGAAGATGAGTTGGCAAAAATACTCAGCAATAAGAATTGCATACGAAAGACTGGGGGCTGGGAGGAAGGAGCCATAATTGGGATAGAACCAAAGAGAAGGCAGGAATCCAAGATCAGACAGCAAATGTCAAAAGGTTCTCTGGAAAAGGATTAAGGGAACAGGTAGCAAAGACTTTGAGCTATCTGTGAACCATATGATAAAAAGACTCACCATATGGTGCAGGAAGATAGCAGAGCAGGTTGAAGTAAAGGGAAGAGCTTTTGTCTGTAGGATTATATAACCACTTCTAATGTATGGATGTATATGTGTGCGTGTGAATCCATACCACTAATGAGATTAAAATTAGGATAGACTCCCACAACGGGAGCTCCGAGACTTCAGAAAAGGCCTTTGTTACCGGTAGAAACTAAACTGCCTTTTCATCTCTTCAGGCAATTTCTTCCTGGGGTAACTCAATGCTTTACTGGGATCCAGGAGAAGACACTAGAGTCTGGGGGTGGAGCTCTGCATTTTTCTCTCTCTTGCCCAAACTCAAAGCACATGCTAGTTAAGTACCCCGGCAGCTTTTGGGGAGAGAGCTTGAAGGTTGCACTGTTGGGGCACTGGTGTCAGCAGCCAGGGCCAACTTCAAGCACACTGGGGACCACGATCTTTTCAGGGGCTCATGAAAGTATTTTTCATTTCTTTCCAAATCACAAGGGGAAAAAATTAACTTTTAAGCTGAAGAAGATGCTTTAACATGCAATTTTAATATATTTGTCCTTGAATCAGTTGTAAAATAGAGTTTTACACTTTTTTTTTTCATGATGTAAGGAGAAGCCCATAAAGTCTTCATTTTAAATGGTTTCAAAAAAGACTAACAGTGTGGTGGAGATGAGTGGACCCCAAAGTAGAGAAGAGTGCTGTTAGAGAAGGAAAGAGGTAACTGGAATCATAAAACCTGACTTCAAGCCCTGGTCTTGCCTCCTCCTAGCTGTGTGGTCTCGGGGAGGTCGCTCAGCCTCTCTGACTTACAGTTTTCAAATAGGTCTAATAGGGTTAATATCAGTAACTACCTAGCAGGGCTGTGGTGAGAATTAATACATGTGATCCATGTAAACCCATAGCTTGGGGGCTTCCCTGGTGGCTCAGTGGTAAAGAATCTGCCTGCCGATGCAGGAGACGCAGGTTTGATCCCCGGTCCCAGAAGATCCCAATGTCTTGAAGCAACTAAGCCCATGCACCACAACTATTGATCCGGTGGTCTAGAGCCCATGCTCTGCAACAAGAGGCTACCACAGTAAGAAGCCTGTGCAAGCAACTAGAGCAGCCCGTCCTCGCCACAACTAGAGAAAACCCCACAATGAAGATCCAGCACAGTCAAAAATTAACAAATAAAATCATTTTTAAAAATAGCATGGTCCCTGGCAATTGGTATGAGCTCAATGGAGGCAATGGAGATGGGTGAGTGGAACTGTATAGGGTGGGGATGGCTGACAGAGCTGGTGAGGGTTAGAAGAAATGAAAGTTGACGGTTGAAAGAAACCAGCTGAAAAGTTACTGCACACACTGGAGATGCCTCCCAGACTCGGAGGATCTCACGAGCAAACCCTGCAGAGGAGGTGAGAGGTGCAGACACTAGAAGAGAGAAGTGAATTCTCAGGAGCCCTTCCTAGGAATCCCTGCTGACGAGCGTTGGCACATAGATGGTGATCGACAAACACGGAGCGAGGAAGGAGAACAGAACACCAGGAGCCTTCCAGCATGATGGGCATGCCGTCCGTCTAACGGCAGAGGCTCAGTCTGAAAACAAGGCATGCAAACTCTGCTTACACTTGGAGGGAAAGAGAAGGGGGTGGAGGATGAGAAAATAAGAGGGGTTAACAGTTAACCTTCTAGAATACATTTGTGACATGGTGAGACAACCATGCTTATTTAACTTCTATGCAGAGTACATCATGAGAAACGCTGGGCTGGAAGAGGCACAAGCTGGAATCAAGATTGCCAGGAGAAATATCAAGAACCTGAGATATGCAGATGACACCACCCTTATGGCAGAAAGTGAAGAGGAACTCAAAAGCCTCTTGATGAAAGTGAAAGAGGAGAGTGAAAAAGTTGGCTTAAAGCTCAACGTTCAGAAAACGAAGATCATGGCATCCGGTCCCATCACTTCATGGGAAATAGATGGGGAAACAGTGGAAACAGTGTCAGACTTTATGTTTTTGGGCTCCAAAATCACTGCAGATGGTGACTGCAGTCATAAAATTAAAAGACTCTTACTCCTTGGAAGGAAAGTTATGACCAACATAGATAGCATATTCAAAAGCAGAGATATTACTTTGCCAACAAAGCTCTGTCTAGTCAAAGCTATGGTTTTTCCAGTGGTCATGTATGGATGTGAGAGTTTGACTGTGAAGAAAGCTGAGCGCCGAAGAATTGATGCTTTTGAACTGTGGTGTTGGAGAAGACTCTTGAGAGTCCCTTGGACTGCAAGGAGATCCAACCAGTCCATTCTAAAGGAGATCAGTCCTGTGTGTTCTTTGGAAGGAATGATGCTAAAGCTGAAACTCCAGTACTTTGGCCACCTCATGCGAAGAGTTGACTCATCAAGGACCCTGATGCTGGGAGGGATTGAGGGCAGGAGGAGAAGGGGACAACAGAGGATGAGATGGCTGGATGGCATCACCGACTCGATGGACGTGAGTTTGAGTGAACTCCGGGAGTTGGTGATGGACAGGCAGGCCTGGCGTGCTGCAGTTCATGCAAAGAGTCGGACACGACTGAGCGACTGAACTGAACTGCACTGAGACTACCACTGTAGAAACTAGAAATACAGGTGTTAAAAGTATCAAGCAGTTAAGAGCCTCTGATCACACGTATTCAAACCAAACCCGGTCTGTTAAATGCCACTGACTAGCTCTCTGACATTTATTTCAACTGCCTGCATCTCATTTCCTCAACTGTACAATGGGGATATTAGCAACTATATTAAAGCAGAAGCAGAAGCCAATACATACAAAGCCCTTACAACAAGCCTGGCATTGAGTGAGGACTCAGAATGTTAGGCGATAGCATCAGCCTCTTCACTACCACCACCACGAGAATACATGTTCCACAAGGGCAGATAATTTTGCCTGTTTTGTTCACAGTCATTTTCTCTGCACTTATGGTACCGTGCAGGGCCCTGTGGGGCTTGTGGGCACAAGGTCTTTCTGTGTCCCCCACTTCTTTGATTATAGGAAACAACCTTCATTTGACCTACATGACCTTCCCTGAGTTCCAATGGGCAGACTCAAGCAGTTGTTAATTAGGGAGGGGAGGGGATGCGAGACCAGGGAGAAACAGTGGAGAGCAGCCTTGGGGCAAGGTCCTGTTTCCGCATCAAGGGATACACACAACAATATCTTTAAGCTATTTTGCAGATACTGAAACCCCGTCCAGGTGGGAGAAGTTAATAATTAATGATGGTATGCTGCCCACAAGACCCCAGACCAGCTGGACTGAAGGTCGGTGATGTTGACTCCTACTTATCTCACCACCAACCCATTAGAAGAATATCCACAAGCTTGATCACGGCCTCTGTGAACAATTACTGTAAAACTTGTCACTATCTTCCCCAAGTGGGGCATGTGGTTCAGACGGCATTAGCCTGCTGTGTCCCCCTTTGCCTGGAAAAGCAATAAACATATTCTTTACTGCTAAGTCGCTTCAGTCTTGTCCAACTCTGTGCGACCCCATAGATGGCAGCCCACCAGGCTCCCCCGTCCCTGGGATTCTCCAGGCAAGAACACTGGAGTGGGTTGCCATTTCCTTCTCCAATGCATGAAAGTGAAAAGTGAAAGTGAAGTCGCTCAGTGTGTCTGACTCTTAGTGACCCCATGGACTGCAGCCCACCAGGCTCCTCCATCCATGGGATTTTCCAGGCAAGAGTACTGGAGTGGGTGCCATTGCCTTCTCCACCCAAAACTCTGTCTCCAAGATTTGATTCGGCACTGATGTATGGAGAAACTGAGCTTTCAGCATCACCTATAAGGCTGCCTGACACATAGTGAATGATCAATTAATACTTGTTGAATGAATAAATCCTTAATTATGCCATCAGCAGGCAGTTATTATAAAAATGATGACTTCTTCCAGGTATTGGTTCCAACCTTAGCCCCAGTTCCTTTCCCTCATGTCTGCCTGCTGCTTTCATAAGCAGCCGCCATGCTTCACGCTCAGATCTGGAGAGTTAGGAGCTATGCGATCACTGATAATGGGTGAAACAGAGGTTGCTGAGGGTAGATGTCACAGGGCAAAAGGACAAGGCAGAGGTGAGTGGGAAGGAAGTGGAGGCAGCAAATCTCAAAAGAGCAGTTTGATTCTCTGATATAGTCAGTGAGTAAAGGACAAGAAAGAGAAAGTCAAGATCACAGAAAACATCTTGAAGGACTCAGGAAATGGTGAGCATGCTCCTTATCTAAAGGAGAGGATATAGGGGAGAGGAAAGATCAGAGACTTTCTGTACCTTCTGGAGATAAACAAAAATGCAACAGAAGTCTTCATGTTCTTAGGAATACAATGGTAGTTGAAGTACCAAATTTTCATGTGAGTGAAAGACCTTTAAGACAGTTTTCTTTTTGTAAAATGTGGTATTTGTACCATCAGCAATACAAGGACAAAATTACTTTTCTTTTAATACGTTCTCCTGAGATATATTAAAACAAATATGTAACTGCTAGATCAAGCCTGTGATTTCAGACACATTATCACTTAGGGCAATGCTAAGAAGAAGAGAAGGAAGTCAACTAAATCATTTAAAGAAAAAATATTTAAGATAATATAAAGGAAGTACATACATGTTTCAAAAAATTACAGGTGCATGAATAGCTAATAGCTGGGAAACTTGGTCAAGGCTATACTCAACCCTGTTATACAGTCTGAATCTTGAGCTATGGGAGATGGCGTCAGCACCCTGGAGAGTGGTACACAAATACTGAGTCTCCGGGGGCCACTGGGTTAACCCCCAACAGCTGCCTCAGTGACATTCAGACACTTAGTATCATCAGCCTCTTGGTCATTACTCGAGGAAAGTCAAACACTAGAAGAAGCTGAATGGTTTTGTCTCTCACCTCTTGGCTTTTTATTTTTGATCATCTTCGATGCATTTAAAGCAAAAGACTTGAATGGAGCTTTTTGAAGAGATAAAAGTAATACCTGCTTTTCCAAAGACTTTCCACTTTTCCTTTTAATTTCATAAGCTGCTGACTTCTTCCTACTTGATTTATTCCTGGCTTATGCTATGCTTCAGGAAAAGCAGGACTCACACCTGGCATGTTCCATGATTTGAACACAAGGAAATGTCATCAAGAGAGGCTTAATGGTTTTTGTTTGTGGGGCATGAAAAATGAGGAGTTCTAAAGGTTAAAGTCAGAAGGTCTTTCTTGTCATCGAGAAAAATTCCAACCAGAGCTGAAAAGTAGGGATTATGGCTGAAGCCACTATCCTCCCACCAAAACTGCTCTCCCAGCATCCCTTGCTCTGAGGCACGTGACTGAATTCTCTGCAACAGCGTGTAGGCAGAAGTGACGGGTACCACATCCACATCAGGGCTTTTAAAAAGCAGCTTGTGCCTCCTCTGTACTCTTTCCCCCTCTGCTCTCTGAGTACAGACAAAAACAAGGCTGTAGGGACTGATGGAGCCATGTAGGATGGAAGGAACCTGGGTCACTTAATCACCAGATGGAGAGCGTGGGCAAGGCCAGAAACACCCGTCTTGGACTTTGCATGAATGAACACTGAACTTCTATTGTGTCTGAATCAGTACAGATTTAGGGGGTCTGTTTGCTATGACAACTGAATCTACCCTACCTAGCTTATGTGTTTGGCTGCCACACAGATTAACCAGGCTGGGCTTGCTGTGGGGTCAGGAAGAAGAGACTTTTTTTTTTTTTTTTCATTTTTGGCCATGCCACATATGAGATCTTAGTTCCCCAACCAGGGATTGAAACCACGGACCCTGCATTGGAAGTATGGAGTCTTAACCACTCAACCACCAGGAGAGTCCCAGAAGAGACATTCTGAGATTTTCCATTTACTCCCTCCCCTCTTGGCACAGTTAACTTAGCTCATCCTTTAGGTAAAACTCAAGAGCCTCTTTCTCCAAGAAGCCTTTCCTGACTGCAGCCAGAGCCAAGCCCACTCCCTCAGGTTCTCCCAGCATACAGCAAACATCACAGTTGTACTTTACATCTGTTTAGTGTGAAGTTTTTTGATTAATGTTTATATTCCCATTAGGTTTTTAAGCATGCATTTTTCAAAATTCACAGAATGACATGCTACTTCATGCATTTTGTTGTGTGCAAATTTTACCTTAAAATGATCAAAAACAAATATTAAATTCTGGTGAAATGAGGTGCGTGCTGAAGAATTCAGGGTCAAGTGTACTGATGTCTGCATTTTGGTTTGAAATGCATTAAAGATAGGTTAATGTAGAGACAAAAAGAAGGATGGACATGTGATCGAGCATATATACAGTCAGGGACTTCCCTGGTGGTCCAGTGGTTAAGTGCTTTGCCTTCCAAAGCAAGGGATGCAGGTTCGATCCCTGGTCAGGAAACTAAGATCCCACATGCAGCACAGCAACTAGGCCCCTGAGCCATAACTAGCAAGCCCAAGAGCTGCAATGAAAGATCTTGCAAGACGCAACTTAAGACCCGATGCAGCCAAACAAATAAATATTTAAAAAGCAAAAAAGCATATATAGTCAAATGCTAAATGTAGAATCTAGGTACTGGGTATTACGGATGCTTACTGTATAATTCTTTCAACTTTTCTATATTTTTAACATTTTTTCCTGATAAAATGTTGGGGGGAAGTCCAGTGAGAGTAGGGTCTCTGAGTATATTACCTAAATAAAATGATTCTGTGTACAGTTTATGTTACACCACTAATCATAGCGTTCTGTGGTTTGCTTCTATTTTTACTTGATACTGTGTCATGGATGTCTGTCCACAATGACAAACAGAGATATGAAAGATAGAAAGACCATATTCTTTTGAAAGTATCATGGATACACCATTATACGTTTAACTTTCATACTACTGATGAACATTTGGGCTATTTTCATTTTTTCTACTTCTGATCATTTCCTGTGATAGATCTTTTGTGCTGCTGGATTTGAGCTTTTTTATGTTACCTATATGTCCACCATGACATGTACCTGCCCTCCCTACACCCCGAAGTCCCCCAGTTGGCCAGTACCCTCCATGAGCAAGAGTCCACAAGTATAAGGAAATAATAAGAAAACCCTCACTCAAACTTCCCCGCATAATTTTCTAAAAAGATCTGGATCAGACAAATCATTACCACAAGCACATCTGAAGTGTCAGAAGGCAAGTGATATTAGCATTAATTAAATATTCAATGGATATTCATCACGGTGCAGGCGTGCATGCGTGCATGCTAAGCTGCTTCAATCTTGTCCAACTCTGCATGATCCTCTGGACTGTAGCCCTCCAGGCTCCTCTGTCCATAGGATTCTCCAGATAAGAATACTGGAGGGGGTTGCCATGCCTTCCTTCAGGGGATCTTCCTGACCCAGGGATTGAACCTGTGTCTCTTATGTCTCCAGCACTGGCAGGTGGGTTCTTTACCACTAGCACCACCTGGGAAACCCGTTTATCTTCTAGTACTTCAGAATTAGGGGAATCAAGTTTACAATGTAAATAGTTGCATTTGCGCTGTGTATATACCTTACCAGGTCTTTCCAAGTGGCTCAGTGGTAAAGAATCTGCCTGCAATGCAGGAACTGCAGGAGACGCAGGTTTGATTCTGGGTTGGGAAGATTCCTGGGAGGAGGAAATGGCATGCCACTCCAGTATTTTTGCCTGGAGACTCCCATGGACAGAGGAGCCTGGCGGGCTACAGTCCATGGGGTCACAAAGAGCTGGACTGAGCACACAAAGACCACACACACATATATACCTGATCAGGGACTTTCCCTGCTTACTTCATAAACTTCCCTTGTATAATTGGTCTGGACAGTGCCCATCTGTCCAATTCACATATCTGCTGCACAATTTTAACCACAGAAATCACTCGACAACCACAGAGGTTAAATTCTTGAAAAGTGTAAAGGTTGGCAAAGCAGAAATCGAAGGTTCAAGAAATCATAAAAGGGACTTTCCTGGTGGTCCAGTAGTTAAGAATACATCTTGCAATGCAGGGGACAAGGGTTCGATCCCTGGTCAGGGAACTAAGATCCCACGTGCTGAGAAGCAACAAAGCCCATGCACCGCAACCACTGAGCCCTCGCACTCCAGAGCCCACGTGCCTCAACTACAGAGTCTGCGCGCCGCAATGAAGATGCTACATGCCACAGCTGAGACTCGACACAGCCCAGCAGATACACAAATATATAAAAAAAGAAATCGTAATAAATAGAACGAAGGATCAAACTATAAAAATAAACATTAAATAACAAAATAATACATGCAAATGCTCTGTAACAAGAGTCCTAGAGGGCATCCGTCTCCAAGAAAGCCAGAGATGCTGAGATGCCCTGCCCTCGTACGATGACCCTCCTGGGAAACACTCTCTCATGGCCAGGAAAGCAAACGAACTCTCCAAACTGTGCCTCCTGTTCAAGTTTTTGCAACAGAGTTTACTCATTTGGAACTCAACGGCCTTCACACTTGCTTTGTCCCTTGCTTCATTTTCACAGGTCTTAGCAAAACGCGTGTGTCACTCTCTAGTCACTCCACAAATTAGTGCCGTGCTGAACAGCAGGCTTTTCTGAGCCACATCTTACACTGTGGGCCTGGGGGAGGGGACGTGTGAACAGATTACCCAAAGGTCCAAGTCTTTCATCTTTGGAAGGGGGAGCACTACTGCTGCCTTGTTCTTCCATGTATGGGATTTAATGTATATAGCCTACAAGATAACAAAATGGTAAAAAGTAGACATTCAAATATAAAACCACATTTGTCTAAAACCGTGGTTGGCAAAACGTGAGTTGCCCAGGATTGCTCTACGCTTTAAAGGATGGCAGAGGTTTTTGTTATTCTAGTTGCTTTCATGACATACTGTTGTTTTCCTCTGTGATTCATTTGATGCCACATCCCAGACTGGAACAGAACTCTCAATTATTATAACCGTTTCCATGGAAATGCATGATTTATTCTAATTCCCTCACTATTCCCCAAGGACCTGCTCTCCAATTCCTCTACACCCCCCCCAAACCTAGTCCTTTTTGCAACACCCTCTGGAACTTCCACTCCTCAAAAACTTTCCAATCAGGGTTTCCCTGGTGGCTCAGCGGTAAAGAATCCACCTGCTAATTGGGCACAGGTTGGATCCCTGGTCTGGGAAGATCCTACATGCTGAGAAGCAACCAAGCCTGAGCACCACAACTACTGAGCCTGGGTTCTAGAGCCCGGGAGCAGCAATGACTGAAGCCCAAGCGCCCTAGAGCCCAGTGCTCCACCACAAGAGAAGCCACCCCAATGAGAAGCCTGCCCACCGCACCCAGAGAGTAGCCCTTCCTTGCCGCACCTAGAGAAAAGCCCACACAGCAATGAAGACGCAGCACGGCCAAAGAAAAACCTTTCCCATTTGTTGAGTGATCCAAAAGGTGAAGAACTGTGTGTGCAGTCTGCTAACTTTTGAGACAACAAGGACAAGAATAAACATGCATATTTATATTTGTTAAATTAGCAGGGAGAAAACTGGAAAGATGCAAATTAAATCAACGAAACAGCTTATATATGGAGGGGCAGTAGCAGGGAGGGGGCACAGAAGGATGTGAACTTGGGTGGGAGCAAGACTTCTCAGTGTTTATCCTTCTAATATCCTTTTCATTATGAACCATGGGAATATACTACTTATTAAAAATGTAATTTAATTTTTAAAACTGCCTGACAGCCTCAGCTTATTAGAACCTCTTCTTCATGTAGGCCACCTTCCTCCTTGTCATCATGGAAACCACCCCATCTTTGAAATCCACATGCCCCAAGAGCTAGCATTTTAAATCTCCTGGCCTTGGGACTTCCCTCGTGGTCCAGTGGCTAAGACTCCGTGCTCCCAATGCAGGGGACTCAGGTTCAATCCCTGGTCAGGGACATAGATCCTGCACGTGGCAACTAAATGTTCGAATGCCACAATAAGGACCCCTTTTATGCCCCTGGAGAAGGGCATGGTAACCCACTCCAGTATTCCTGCTGGGGGAATCCCCATGGACAGAGGAGCCTGGCAGGCTATAGTCCACAGGGTCGCCGAGTCGGACACGACTGAGAGACTACGCACAGCACAAGCTACAACTAAGGCTCAGTGCCGTCGAGTAAATAAATCTTAAAAACTAAAAAGCTTCCAGAAAGAGCGAGCAGAACATCCACAAAAGAGCAAGAGCCAGGGTTTTAGAATCTAACCCCTTTCTCCTTAAAAAAAAAAAAATCTCATGGCCTCATCCACTTGTTTCTCATCCCTAGGCCTCTAGACTTCTTTCCCACACCAAGGTGATAAACCTCTTCCTGCTATGACTTCCTCTGGTCTAGATGCCACTGTTACTCATTTATTCAGTACAGTTTTCCTGAGTACCTATTAGAACAGCCTCTGTTGGATCTGCAGTGGATATCCCTCTCCCCTGAAACCCTGACTCCCTTATTACCGTGATCTTCTAGGGCTAATCCCCATACTTAGCTCAAATCCACCATCTATTGACGCTACTCCGTCTCCACCCTCAGGCCGCTCAGAACTGCTGGCAAAAAGCACACAATGGCATGGACCTCTGCTATCACCACTGCCGATTCTTTAGCCTCCCAGACCTCCAGGCAGCTCAGCAATCTTACTCTGTGCTCCTACTCTCTAGTCCCACTCCCTGCCAAGGCTCTTCCACCTTTGTGCCACCATCTCAGATTTCTTATTTCACTGCAGTAGCAGGACAGACCTTGTGGCCCTTCGAGAAAATTCATGCATTCAGTCTAGGTCCTGCATGAATTCAACCCACAAGCACTGGAAGTAGGGCGGTGAACACGACACAGCTCCTGGCTCTTGTGGAACTCAGATCTTAGAATGAGGAGACAAATGAATAGACAAGCAAGAGAAGTATCCGCTGGTGGTGGGTGCTGGGAGAGTTAAATATAATGGAGAACGAATGCATGGCTCTTCTGAGCGGTGGTCAGGGAAGGCTTCTCAGAAGAGGTGACATCTAAGTAGAGAGGGAAATGACAAGAAAGAGCCAGTTCTGCAAATAATAAAGGAAGGGAACAGCATCACAGAAGCGCTAAGAGAAGAAGGAGCTTTGTACGTTTCAAAGAACCTCCATGCGGCCCAAGCACAGTGGGTGATGGGGAGAAGGAAAGAAAAAGAAGGCATCAAACAGAGAACAAGGACCAGATTTTAAAGAGCGATGTAAGCCCAGGACACAGGACAGAATGTATTCTGTTTATGAAGCCACTGGAGGATTTTAAGCAGGGGAGTGATTTGACCTAATGTAAAGCTTTTAAAAATAACTATGGCTGCTGCATGGAAGTGTATTAATTACAGGTCACCAGAGTGGAAGCAGGGTAACCAGTTGGGAACGTCTGCAGTGGTCCAGGTGGTAATGTATGGTATAGATTAGGACTGAATTAGTGAAGATGGAGAGAACTCAGTAAATTCATGATATGTTTTGTAGGAGGACCTATCTAGACTCACTATTATGCGGACCTGGGGTAAGAGGGGGGCCAAGGAGGAGTAGAGGATAATTCCCAGAGTTTTGACTTATGCTATAGAGATGGGAAAGAAATTTGATACTTTTTGCACACCTGAGTTCATGGAATGAGATTGATGTGAGACGTGTTGGTGGCACACACAGGGATTAAAGGACTCAAAACAACACTAAACAAGTCAGGAATACTTATAATGCAATCTCAACTTCAGTAAAACAGCATCTCCTGGTATCTATAAAAGCATCCAGAATCGCTCTACAAGTCCCAGAGACATCCTTCAACCATGCGGCTGTTTGAAAAGAGCCACTTCCATTCTCAGCTGCAAGAGTGATCTTTTCCAAAACTGAATCTGATCATGTCACTTCTCTGCTTAAGATTCTCAGTGGCTCCCCACTGCATTGTGAGTCAAATCCAAACTCCTCGTTACTGCTCTTAAGGCTCTGCAAGATCAGGCCCCTCCCACCTCTGCAACCTCACATCCCACAACCTCTCTCACCTCATGGCATTTTGGCCCAGCACCTCTGACAGTGCCTAGAATGTGCCCAGCCCTTCCCTACCTCAGGGCTTTTGCGCTTGCCGTTCTCTCTGCCACAAACAATCTTTCCTAGGTCTCTGAATGTATGGCTGGTTAATTCTCAACCTTCAGGTCTCAGTTTCTACATCACTTTCTCAGTCTGAGTAGGTCCTTTCTTTTTTAAAAACTTACCTTTTAATCAGAGTATAATTGCTTTACAGTGGTGTGCTAGTTTCTGCTGTACAACAATGTAAATCAGTTGTAAGTATATGTAAAACCCCTCCCTCTTGAGCTTCCCTCCCAGCAGCCCCCCATCCCACCCCTCTAGGTTATCACAGAGCACAGAGATGAGCTCCCTGTGCCGTAGAGCAGAGGGAACCACTAGCTATCTACTTTATACATGGTCGTGTATTTATGTCAAAGATACTCTCTCAATTCGTCCCATGAGTGGGTCCCTTCTTTATCTGCCTGTGACACAGCACTCCATTTATTTCCTTCACAGTACTGGTTACCAACTGGAGTGTAGCTCTATTTACTTTTCACTCTCTCCCTCCCTGGAACATAAGCCCCATATGAACAGCAAATGTGCCTGCCTTGTTAGCTGGTTCCTTCTGCAGCAGGTGCCTCCACCCAGCCACACTGTACCTTGCCAAAGCTGCCTTTTCCCAGCACCATCAGGAAGTTAAAATCGGTCAGTTTCATCCGGTCCCTGTTGCCGTTGTTGTCAAATTTGGAGATGGTGTTGGTCGTCTTTTCTTCAGGAGTCTTGGGCCCAGGACCGATCTTGGCTCTCTGGAGGGAGAAGCACATAGAAAACATCGTCAGAGTTGGAGGATGCCTGCATTAAGTGTTCAAACTCAAGCGCCGGTGGCAAGCTGTGGATCCTGCAACTTATGCCCCTGACTCGGTGAAAAGCACAGCCCAGTATCCACAGTGCAAACTCAAAACGTGAAGGCCAGACTTGGCACCTCCATGTTTCTTTTATCCCTCGTGTCTCATCCACCACCAGAAACTGTCATTGCTTCCTCCCAGCTGTCTTGAGAATTCCTTCCTCCTTCCATCTCCACCTGTCATCATCTCTCACCTGGACAACCCACCCTGGCTCCCTCCACATTGGGCTTTACATGCAGCAACTGTGACTTTCACGGCTTCCCTGGCTCAGATGGTAAAGAATCTTCCTGCAATGGAGGACACTCGGGTTTGATTCCTGGATTGGGAAGATCCCCTGGAGAAGGGAATGGCAACCCACCTCAGTATTCTGGCCTGGAGAATTCCAAAGACAGAGGAGCCTGGTGGGCTACAGTCCGTGGGGTCACAAGGAGTTGGACAAGAGTGGCTAACACACACACTGGGACTTCTGCTCCTTCACACTCAACCAAGTCAACCAAGCTTAAAATGCTTCAGTAGTGACCCAGCATTTTTAAGATCCTTGGTGCTTTCATGGGCCCAGATGACCCAGTCTGATCAGGCTCTCCCTACTTTTCCAATCTCTTCACTTCTTGGGTCCTTCTTCCCTACAAACCCAGCTTCATTGTCCTTTCACATCCTCGAGTCCCAGGGCCCTCCTACCTCAGAGCCTTTACACTTACTATTGCTCCCGTACGGATGATTATTCTCTCCCCTTCACCAACCTAGTTACCCACATTCTCTGCTCCACATTCTCACTTTCTCGGGGAAGTCTTCCTGGATTCTCTGTCTGGATAAGACGTCCCTATCTGCTCCCTTCATCCACCTCACTCTCCATTTATGCTGCAGGTTAACTGTCTGTTCGCTTGTTTTCCCAACAGACTGGAAACCTTCCAGGGCAGGGAGTATGTCTTATATTCCACAATATCCCAGACAACCAGCAAAGTTTCCAGCTACATATTTTGTAGGATAATGGATGGATGAGGCCCACGTTGGTCCTCAATGCAATCGGGGAGAGGCTTGCTGTTGTGAATAGCAAAATGATGCCTCCGAATGGCAACAAATTCCGTGAAATCAGGGGAGAATAGGAGACCAGCATATTTATAATTGGAGTCTAAAGTTGCAGGGGGAGCAAATGAAGCAACTGACAAACAACTAATCTCAAAAATATACAAGCAACTCCTACAGTTCAACTCCAGAAAAATAAATGACCCAATCAAAAAATGGGCCAAAGAACTAAACAGACATTTCTCCAAAGAAGACATACAGATGGCTAACAAACACATGAAAAGATGCTCAACATCACTCATTATCAGAGAAATGCAAATCAAAACCACTATGAGGTACCATTTCACGCCAGTCAGAATGGCTGCAATCCAAAAATCTACAAGCAATAAATGCTGGAGAGGGTGTGGAGAAAAGGGAACCCTCTTACACTGTTGGTGGGAATGCAAACTAGTACAGCCACTATGGAGAACAGTGTGGAGATTCCTTAAAAAACTGGAAATAGAACTGCCTTATGACCCAGCAATCCCACTGCTGGGCATACACACTGAGGAAACCAGAAGGGAAAGAGACACGTGTACCCCAATGTTCATCGCAGCACTGTTTATAATAGCCAGGACATGGAAGCAACCTAGATGTCCATCAGCAAATGAATGGATAAGAAAGCTGTGGTACATATACACAATGGAGTCTTACTCAGCCATTAAAAAGAATACATTTGAATCAGTTCTAATGAGGTGGATGAAACTGGAGCCTATTATACAGAGTGAAGTAAGCCAGAAAGAAAAACACCAATACAGTATACTAACGCATATATATGGAATTTAGAAAGATGGTAACAATAACCCTGTGTATGAGACAGCAAAAGAGACACTGATGTATAGATCAGTCTTATGGACTCTGTTGGACAGGGAGAGGGTGGGAAGATTTGGGAGAATGGCAATGAAACATGTATAATATCATGTATGAAACGAGTTGCCAGTCCAGGTTCAATGCACGAAACTGGATGCTTGGGGCTTGTGCACTGGGATGACCCAGAGGGATGGTATGGGGAGGGAGAAGGGAGGAGGGTTCAGGATGGGGAACACATGTATACCTGTGGCAGATTCATTTCGATATTTGGCAAAACTAATACAATACTGTAAAGTTTAAAAATAAAATAAAATTAAATAAAAAAAAGAAAGTTGCAGGGGGGATGTCCTGTAGGAATGAGCCCTTAACCTATGAGGTTTGTGCTGACTCTGAGCAGCTAGTGTCCAAACTGAATTAAACTGGAGAACACCTAGTTGGTGTCCACAGAGAACTGGAGAATTTCTTGGGATGGAAAACCCATACGCTTGGCATCAGACGTACTGTGAGAGTGTTAAGTTTTCCTCCATGGGGTATGTCGTTTTTCGCGCCTGGCTTCTCTCACTCATCATAATGGTCTTGAAATTCACTCACGTCATTTGCTGCATGCACGAATCAGTGGTTTGCTTTTGTACTGCTGAGTAGCATTCACTGTTTAAGATCATTCTCTTGTTTACAGGCATTTGTGTTTTCTCTGCATTTTGGCTACTAGCAAGGTATTCGAGAGGATTCTTGGTCCAGTTATTTTTTAATAAAGATTTGTCAAGATTTAAGTGTCTCTGGGACAACCCAGTGTAAATAAATACCCAGTGAGCAGTTGTATCATGTGGGTTTCGGGTTAAGAAATGACATAAGAACTGGAGATGGATTTGAGGGTTAAGGCATGGAAGGGGTAGTTAAAAGCAGATAGCCAGGGAAACTGTAAACAAGAAAAGAGCTTAGGGACCTCCCTGGTGGTCCAGTGGTTAAGATTTCACCTTTCAACGCAGGGAGTGTGGGTTTGATCCCTGGTCCGGGAGTTAAGATCCCACATGCCTTGGGGTCAAAAAACCAAAACATAAAACAGAAACAATTTGTAACAAATTCAATAAAGACTTTAAAAACAGTTCATATTTTTTAAAAGCATTTAAGAAAGAAAGAAAAGAGTCTAGAACAGAAGCCACATTGCTTTTGGAGGCCATGTCTTCCTATCATCCCAAATCCTCACCCTCCAGCTCCCAGAGATTTTCCCTGGCTGTCCTGATCCAAACACGTCCCCTCCCTCCCTCCTGCCCCACTATCTCCCTCCCCGCTGCCACCATCCCCTTGCTTTATTATGATGTCTCTGAACCCTGACTCGGGGCCCACCTGATTCACACACTCCAATCTCCAGCCCGTGAAGATCCATGTCCTGACCGTGCCTGGTTCCCAGTCCCTGTTCCAGCCCTGAGATCTGCTTCCCTCCACCTGCAGGGCCCAGCACACCCCCTGAAGGGGAAGGAGTGAGGCATGCTCACTCTCCCATTTCTCCCTTTGATTGCTTAGAGGAAAAATTTTTTCCTGTTCTTCAAGGAGCAGCAAGTGGGAAACAGCTTCATTCCTCAGTCCTGCAAGAAACCTTCTCTCTTCTGAATTCCACACTCCATCTCAATTTGCTTGTGTGACTTTCCTCTTAGGTAAAGTGGGCTTATGCTGTAGACGGATGTCTGTGTCCTCCCCAAAGCTGACACATGCTGACATCCTAACCCTCAAAGGTGATGGTGTTAGGAGGTGGGGCCTGCAGGAGGGGATTAGGTCATGAGGGTGGAGCCCTCACGGATGGGATTAGTGCCCCAATTAAAGAGACCCTAGAGAGTTCCTTTGCCCCTTTCACATGTGAGGACACAGTGATAAGATGACTATGGACCAGGAAGCAGACTCTCACCAGACAATTCTGCCAGCACCTTGACCCTAGACTCTCCAGCCTCCAGAACTATGAGAAATAAATGTCAGTCTATGGCTTTTTGTGATCAGAGCCTGAACTAAGCATGTTATCTTAGCCTCTACATGCTAGATCAGAAGTCTAATAGCCTGTTGGCCTGGTCTGCACTAATATTTACATTGCTTGACATCTGTTAAAAATTAGGAGCTGCTGCTGCTAAGTCACTTCAGTCATGTCTGACTCTGTGCAACCCCATATACGGCAGCCCACCAGACTGCCCCATCCCTGGGATTCTCTAGGCAAGAACACTTGAGTGGGTTGCCATTTCCTTCTCCAATGCACGAAAGTGAAAAGTGAAAGTGAAGTCACTCAGTCGTGTCCAACTCTTAGCGACCCCATGGTTCTGCAGCCCACCAGGCTCCTCCATCCATGGGATTTTCCAGGCAGGAGTACTGGAGTGGGGTGAAGATACCATATTAAAAACCCAAATCCTTGCTTCTTCTAAAGAAGTAGATCTGCCAACACTGGGCCCATCCATAAGCCACCGTGCCTGTAGACGGGACATTCGGGCTCCAGTTTATCTCATTTACCGCTCTCACCACCAGCCCTGCTGTCTCACACCAAGCTCTCCCCACTCCTTGTTATCTGCCCAGATCCTAGACACTTTTGGGCTTGTGATCTTTGGAGAACAAGAATCCTGTCCTGTGTCCCTCTGAACTCCCAGCCACCTCGTGCCTAGCAAGGTCCTCCATCGAAGAGCAAACACATTTTAAAACTGAGGCCCAAATTTAAATGATCTTCTGTCTTGCTGGGCTGAATATGCCTTCAGAAACAGGATACACTAATGGTCGCCTTTTCATGTCTGCAATTTAGAGCCCCAGGACTCAGCGCTCAAAGAGAGAGCAGACAGAGGTGCTTCTGAGAAAGAGCCCTGCCTCTTGCCAGGCTGCACCAGGGGAGGGTGAAGGCACCTGGGCTGCCAGGCTTCAGGGCTCCGTTTCAGATGAAGAATGCCTGTATTGGCTTAAACTAAACTCCTCTACCACCCCTACCCTCTGCAAGGAGCTCCTAGGGCACTTTCACACCCAACAGTGGTGGCAGAGACCCCAGTAGACTACAAGTCCACGCTGATGCTCTGAACCCCCAAGCAGCCCTTCCAAAGACCAGGAGGGGCAGGTCTGGAGCATTATTTATTCTGTATGTATTCTGGGAGGATGATAATGATGGGCTGACATCTGAATAATATCACATGCCAGGCTGATTTATTTATTCAATTTTTTTATTTGGCTGCACCAGGTCTTAGCTGCAACATGCGGGATCTAGTTCCCTGACCAGGGGTTGGAACCCCAACCCCTGCCCTGGGAGCACAGAGTCTTAGTCACTGGAGCACCAGGGAAGTCCCCAGACTGTTTAAAGTGCATTGTTTCATTCACTGCCACAGACCCTCCAGAGAGCAGAAGTATCATGATACCCTCACTTTGCAGATGGGGAATCAAAAGCTCAGAGATAAAGTAACTTGCCTTCAGCACCCAGCAAGGAAGGGAAGAGCTGGGACTCAAATATAGGCAAGCTGGCTCTCGAACCACCTGAACAGCACAGGCTACGCTGCACAGCTGTAGCCCCAGTCATCCAGCCAAGACCCTTTGGCGCCCCCCGACCCCCGCCCCTCTACACCTGGGCTGCTGGCCGCTGACACCTGTGACTCTGTCTACAGGCTCATTTCCTGACTGCAGGAGCAAGTATAGTCCACTGGCAGGCCAAGTTGAAACCGCTGACAAGCTAATTCCCCAGAAGCAGCCAGTGATGGAAGGGGGACTGGTGGATAATAATTCAGCTGCTTGCTCCTTGACTGGAAACCCTATGGCCCATGCTAAACCCCAGCTAAAGCAGGATTAAACTCCAGTTGCCCACAGTGGTATCTTGCTGATAGTACATCCTTTCCCAACTCGCTTCCTCTCCCTGCCTCACGTCCTCACTACGCTAGATGCTTCTCGGTGTCACTGCCAAGTTCCTCTGTCCATGGAATTCTCCAGGCAAGGATACTGGAGTGGGTTGCCACTCCCTCCTCCAGGGGATCTTCTCAACCCAGGGAGTGAACCTGAGTCTCTTATGTCTCCAGCATGGCAGGTAGGTTCTTTACCACTAGGGCCACCTGAGAAGCCCCTAAAGAAACCATGTGGACTTGAATCCTGAGAGTCTGTTTCTGGGGAAACTCAAAGTGAGACAGCGACCAGCTGAGAGATGTTAGAAAGTTGCTTAACCTCTCTGGGCCTCAGTTTCCTCATCTGTAAAAGATAAAGGGGGATGATAGGAGTACCAACCAGTCAAGGTGGCTGTAAGGATTGAATTATATGAGTTAATACTTCTAAAACACTTAATAAAAGGCACATAGAGAGACTGAAGCGACTTAGTAGCAGCAGCAGCAGCAGCAGTGAGCATTTTATTAAATCAAAAATTTCTCTGTAAATAGATAGCCAATGGGAATTTTCTGTATGACTCAGGAACTCAAACTGGGACTCTGGAATAATCTAGAAGGGTGGGAATGAGCGGGAGGTGGGAGGGAATGGGAGGAATATTGGAGAGGCAAAGGATATATGTACACCTGTGGTTAATTCATGTTGATGTGTGACAGAAACCAAACCATTATTGTAAACCAATAATCAATTAATTAAAAATAACTATTAATAAAAAATTTAAAAATCAACCACCCAAAAAAAATGTCTACAACTCTCAGAAGACCCATTTGGAACCAAGCAAAATGGTGGAGCTTTCCCCAGCCTATCAGCAAGACCATGGCCGGACAGAAGTCCCCAAACGGTCTCCTCCGACGTCCTGAAACAGACCACGAGCAGTAACTTCACCAAGCTCACCCTACCATGAAATTCTATTACGCCAATTTCTGCAGCTCGATTTTACCGTCACTCAGAATTTCTCCAGATAAGAGGCTTGAAAGTAATTTCTGAGTCATTCTGGGTGCTAATTGGTTATTGCACAGGGATTACATTTCTCACGTTCAAGGTCAACTGAAATTCCTCTATGTGTCTGGGAACAATTTTCGGTCTCTTGGAAACATTTTTTTAATCAACAAACTATGGTGTGGAGCGATTACCACTCAGGCATAAACAAGCGTTTGCAGGCTCTTTCAGGAAATAAAGGGACACGTTTTGTTGCACGCAGATAAAACAGTCCTTTCCTTCAAGCCAATAACTGGCCCAGACAAATGCTCTGTTCATGTAAGAAATGTTTTCCTGGGTGTTCTGAAATGTCACCCCAGCTGCCCTAAGACAGAAGAAATTATTTTGCAAAACTGAGACTTCATTTTATATAAGAAAACACTGGTCTTATTTTCTTTTTTTCATCCACAAGAGGACATTTTTAACTCCGCAGCAAACGGACACCACTCCATCAGAAAGTTGAGGGAAGGAACTGGAAAGAGCTCTGTGGAAGGCCTGCCCTCCAGTCCTACCTTTTAAAAAAAAAAAAAAATCAGTGTCCAGTTCTTATTTATTTATTTATTTATTTTTGGCTATGCTGGGTCTTCGCTGCTGCACACGGGCTTTTCTTTAGTTGCAGCGAGCAGCGGCTACTCTTTGGCTGCAGTCCTGGGACTTCTCGTTGCAGAGGCTTCTCTTGTTGTGGAGCACAGGCTCTAGGGGCTCAGGCTTCAGTATTTTCAGCACGTGGACTCCGTGGTTGTGGTGTCCAGGCTTAGCTGCCCCGCAGCACGTGGGATCTTGTCAGACCAGGGATCAAATCCGTGTCCCCTGGATTGGCAGGCGGATTCTTAACCACTGGACCAGCGGGGAAGTTCCCAGTGTCCAGTTATTAACTTTCATCCACTCATTTGGGCTTGAGTGGCCCTGTGAGGATGAACCTGTGATCGAGTTCCCTGGAGAATGACTGATGAGCCCACGGCCAACATGTTTACTCCACTTGCTTCCATGATGGGAAGTCCCACTGGGTCAGAACAATCACCAGGTTTTACGGAGGGTGCAGGCTCAAGACAAGGGTCAGGATCCAAGTACTATTTCTATCTAACTGAGGGGACTCTAAGAGGGTTCTTGGAATAATGCCCAAACCCTTGCCAAAGCCAGCACTACTCTGACCCCCACCACCTCCCAGCCGCACTTTGAACTCAGACTTTGCTCTCTCTGCTCCAGCCACACTGGCCATCTTTGAGCATCCCATAGTTGCAACAGATCGCCCAACACAGGGCCTTTATATCTGCTCTCCTCTTGGAATGAAAGGCTTTTTTCCCCCTTTACTTGGTTAACCTCCTGTGTTGTTTCCTCAGAGGCTCCTTCCCTGCCCTCTCAGATGTTATATTTCCCTCTTACATCTTCTCAAAGCACCATGGACCTCTCTGTCACAGAACTTTACCTGGTCACGTTCTGCTTCTATTTGCTTGCGTGATTACTGGACGAATAACAATGACAGTAACCTATTTCATTTTAGATATTTCATACAATTTTTCAGAGTTAGTAGACCATCATTGCTTATCTAGAATTGATGATTTCCCATCAGACTTCGTATATTAAGTTCCTGTGAACAAAATAATGAGTTTTCCCTTATGAAACTACTTTAAAATCACTCAATACACACTTAATGAAAGAACTCAAACCTATTTCCCCAAAGCATTTTCTTTGTAAAACTGGGATATGTCCTACACACCTTCGCATCCCATATACATCCCAAACTCCTGGAAAATGGAGTTTATGTGGCCCCACAGGGGAGAAGGGGTTTGCCTGGGGTAGAAACAGACCAGCGCTACTGCCCAAGGTCAGAGCCAAGGGCTCTTAATCTTGGGAAGATGCACCCAAAGGTATTTCAAGCACAGTTAATTCCATGCGTTAATACAGCACCATCCCACCGACAACAGATCCAAATCCAAATTCCAGACCTCAGCAAGCCTACTTGACTCAGCTTCCAGAATATAATCACTACCTTATCCACTGTTTTCATTCATTGTTACTGACATTCCTGTCCAAGCCACCATCCAAATGACCCAGGTAGCGAATGAACACGTTTAAGGAAAGGTCTAAATCTGATTGAAGACAAGGAGGCAGAATGATGTCAGAAGGCAGGGAACACTTAATTGAGATCTTGAAGGATATGTAGTTTTCTGGGAGGTGGAACAACATTTCCAAGGCCCAGGATTGTGAAAGGCCTTGGTAGAAATCACACCACGAACAAGAAAAACAGTACGGAGGCAGACTCAGCTGGTTCCCACCGATGCTGAAAGAAAGACATCTCACCTCGAATTTCTGTCGCAGTTCCTCGTTGCCCTCACTGCCTTCCGGTGGCACGGGCACGTTGAAGTACTCGCCTTCCTCCTGGCTCAGTAACTTAAACCTAAAGGGAGCAAAGGAAAGACAAAATCCATGATGCTACTTCATATTCTGATGATTAGGATAAGGGAGAGGGGTCTACAGAAAACTGCTTTAAAAACATGTGTTGATGGGTGTTTGGTTTGGGGATGTATCTGTGTGTGTGTGGGGGTGGGTGGGTGTGTGTGTGTAGGTAGGTATATTATGTGTATGTATGTGCAGAGAAACTTTTGTTTGCAGCAGAGAAAGGTTTATTACAGGGCCACACAAGGAGAACAGGTGGCTCATATGCAAAAAACTCAAATTCCCCGTTGGTTTTCCAGGAAGAGGTTTGCTTTTCTTTTTAACTTTTTGTTTTATATTGGAGTATAGCTGATTAACAATGTTGTAATAGTTTCAGGTGGATGGAAAAGGGACTCAGCCATATAAATATATATATATATATATATATACACACACACACATACATGTGTCCATTCTCCCCTAAACTCCCCTCCCATCCAGGCTGCCACATAACATTGAGCAAAGTTCCCTGTGCTATACAGTACGACTCTGTTGATTATCCATTTTAAATATAACAGTATTTACATGTCAATTCCACACTCCCTATCTCTTCCCTCATTTATATTTTTATAACCATCAGAAAGACATCAGAAAAAATATGTTTATAGAATGCAAAGTTCTTTGTCAGCCTGTACAAACACATAGACACACAGGATTTTCTTGGTTATAACAGTCATTGTTTCTATCCATTTTGCGGGGCCCATTAATGGATGTTAGAGTTGGACCATAAAGAAAGCTGAGTGTTGAAGAACTAATGCTTTTGAATTGTGGTGCTGGAGAAGACTCCTGAGAGTCCCTTGGACAGCAAGGAGATCAAACCAATCAACTGATTATTCATTGGAAGGACTGATGCTGAAGCTCCAATACTTCAGCAGCCTGATGCAAAGAGCCCACTCATTAGGAAAGACCTTGATGCTGGGAAAGATTGAGGGCAAGAAGAGAAGTTGAGATGGCTAGATAGCATTACCAACTCAACGGACATGAGTTTGAGCAAATTCTAGGAGATAGTGAAGCAGAGAAGCCTGGCGTGCTGCAATTCATGAGGTCGTAAAGAATCGGACACGACTTAGTGACTGACAACAAGAAAGTGCTTTCTGATTCTGAAAGAAGGCTAATGTATCACGCTGTATCACTGTATTTCGCTGTCCCAGCATTCCTACTCCCTTCCACTGTAACACACTGCCACCTTGCCACTCAGCACTCGGCAGCGCTTGGAAGACTATGGACTTCACTCAATGATGCTGTTTTTCTACACAGACACCTTCCCAAAGTGTCTGGTAGTCAAGCTCCTGAGAAAGTACACAAGTCCTGGAGTCAAACCATGCCTGGGTCCAAATTTCACCTCTTCCCTTGCCTCTTTGGGTAATTGAATGAGCTAGGAAGATCCCTCGAGCCTTGATTCTTCTCATCTATAAACAGGAATAAAAGCCTTTTCCATAGGATCATGGTGAAGTTGACACGTGATGATGTGTGTAAGATGATAAGCCTGGTGGCTGGCATTTTGTTGTTACTCAGTCGTGTCCGTCTCCTTGTGACCCCATGGACTGCAGCATGCAAGGCTTCTCTGTCCTTCGTCTCCTGGAGCTTGTTCAAACTCATGTCCACTGAGTCAGTAATGCCATCCAACCATCTTGTTCTCTGTCATCCCCTTCTCCTTCTGCCTTCAATCTTTATTGGCATCAGAGTCAGCTCTTCACATCAGGTAGTCAAAGTACTGGAGTTTCAGCTTCAGCATCAGTCCTTTCAATTAATATTCAGGACTGATTTCCTTTAGGATGGACTGGTTGGATATCCATGCAGTCCAAGGGACTCTCAAGAGTCTTCTCCAACACCACAGTTCAAAAGCATCAATTCTTTGGCGCTCAGCCTTCTTTATGGTCCAACTCTCACATCCACGTGTGACTGCTGGAAAAACCATAGCTTTGACTATACAGACCTTTGTTGGCAAAGTAATGTCTCTGCTTTTCAAAATGCTGTCTAGGTTGGTCATAGCTTTTCTTCCAAGGAGCAAGTGTCTTTTAATTTCATGGCTGCAGTCACCATGCAGCGATTTTGGAGCCCAAGAAAATAAAATCTGGCATTTAGCAAGTGTTTAATAAAAGGCATCATCATCATTGTTACTGATATTCATATTATTATAATAAACAAAATGGTTTCAATTTGTTTCTAGGCCACAAAGATATTTTCATCTAGTCAGACTGAGATGAGCGTGAGGAAGGAAAAGGGACATTCCAAAGACAATTAAGTCATTGGGCGAAAAAAGAACCCCAAATTCCTCACTCCCAAAGACTTCCTAAGCAAAATTTACAGTTTTCATCACAATGTTTTTCTCCATTCACAAATCTTCCTCGGCAGCTTCTAAAAATAGACAGATAGGTGACTCAAAGCCAAGATGCCAGTTTGAGCCCAGACGCCTCCACATTTAATAGTCAATGCTCATCTTCCAAACTTCCACTGAAATTACCCAAAGAAATATACAAATAAGAGAACATCTGTATCTTTGCTGGAAATCAAGAAGGCTGCTATCCACAAAGCAGGGACTTCCAGGAAGTTCCACAAATTAAAGTGCTAGTAAGAGAGCATGGAGCCGTCTTTGGCAAAATTCATTCACCTTTGTGGATTTTGCTAAATCTGGATGTTATTATCAACTTAATGCTTTCATTTAATCACCTCTTTTTTAAATAATAAATTCACTTTAAAAGGACACTCTATATCTCTTCCTTGTAAAGAAAACCAATATCATTTGTTAAGCAGAAAGTACGTATCTGTGAAAAATTAAACACATGCAAATCAAAGTTACTCATACATGTGGCTGATTCACTTTGTTGTACAGCCGAAAATGACATAACATTGTAAAGCAATGATACTCTAATAAAAAGTGAAAAAAAAAAAAAACCAAGTAGATGGTATTGCTTACCAAAGGCTCTGAGACTAACGCCTGCCCCCCTACTTTGTTAAAATGGGAGCTCAGCAAACAGCAGGGGTTAAAGAGCATTTAGAATACATCAGGGCCCTCTGAGACTTTCTCTGCAGCAAACTCAAGAACTGAAGCAACACCAACAGAAGAATAGTTTTGTCCAGTTACAGTTCTATATGGCCAGCATCTCAACCATGCACTACCTAATCCATTTGGAGTAGAAAGTATTTTGGAAGATATACGTTAAGAGGGATTGACCAGCTGTGATCAGTCAATGGGAACCTCACAGGACCCCACTAGCAACCCCGGATCAGACCACCAGAGATAGGATGAGGATCACTAATTTTGATCCATATTCAGGAGGTACAGGACACACCAGCGCCTGGGGCATTGGTCAAAACAGGAGCCCCCCACCCCTCACATTCGCTGTGGCCAGTACGCTGTCACTATGGCCTCTGGATATGGACAGTGAACCCATCAGAAAGGAGGAACAGGGATCCCTTCCAGCTTTGAGATGCACAAACCCAGCAGGCAGAAGATGCCCCACCATCAGGTAGCAGGGCTGCCTGCTGTGCAGCTGTCTCAGGTCATAGCCCTCCCCCCGGTATCTACAGGACCGGGACCCCAGACCTGACAAAGAAGAATTTCAAAAATACAAAAGACTTCTTTGTCCCTTCATCTGGATATGATAGATTAGAACAGGACACTCAGGTTTCTTGGGCTTCCCTGGTAGCTCAGACGGTAAAGAATCTGCCTGAAATGCAAGAGAACTAGGTTCAATCCCTGGGTCGGGAAGATCCCCTGGAGAAGGGCACGGCAACCCACTCCAGAGTTCTTGTCTGGCGAATGCCATGGACAGAGGCCCCTGGACCGTTACAGTCCATGGGGTTGCAAAGAGTCAGACATGACTGAGCGACTAACACATACACACACACTCACATTTCTATGCTCACCATTCTATATGGAGGGCACATGAACAACCTCTCTCAAATAAAGAGAAACAACGAGGAATCCAGTTTCCATGAAATAGAACCAGTGTCAAAAGAAACAAAATTCCAAACAATATCTAACTCATATTTTCAGTGAGTTCCAAGAGGTGAATGCATCTATGAAGCAGGAACAATTTGAACTTAGGAAAAAC
This sequence comes from Bos taurus, assembly GCF_002263795.3. NCBI lineage: Eukaryota > Metazoa > Chordata > Mammalia > Artiodactyla > Bovidae > Bos > Bos taurus. The sequence continues at coordinate 21,773,202 of NC_037352.1, read as the reverse complement.
TACTTTCAGAAAAAAAATATATATAATTCTAAGTTTTAAAATCCATTGGACACAGTGAACACTAGGATGGATAATCCAGTGAACAATTAGGGCATTAGAGGACAAACTTGAGAACTTTTCCTGGCAGTTGGCTTGATATTTATTATGCTAATTAGATTTGAATGGAATGTTTTATATACCACTAAGAAAAAAATGCATATTCCCAAAATTAACATACAACATGAAAGAAGGGAATATTGCAACGCATATTTCAGCAAAGACAGTATTATCCCTCTTATATAAAAACGTCTAAATTAGTAAGAAAATAATAGGCAAAACACAGTACACAGTCGCTTATGAAAACAAAAAAAAGGCAATATACAAATGAAAGCATTCAACGTAATTAGTAACAAATGTAGGTAAATAATAAACATTTATATTATTAAAGTACATATAAAATGTATATCACATTATGCATGTATATTATCTAAATATATATATATATATTTAGTAACAAAATATGTATAGCTTCTGCATCATCTTTGAAATTTATAATACCAGATGTTGACAAGCGTGGGTGAAAGGAAAAGTCTCACACAGCACTGGTGAGAATGTAAATTAACTGAAAAAAATGATAGAACAATATGGTAAATACTTTAATAATGCATATATCCTCAAAGCTACTGATTCCAGGCTTAAGAATTTATTAGGAAATAATTAAGGCAAGGGCTTCCCAGGTGGTTCAGTGATAAAGAATCTGCCTGCTAATGCAGGAGACACAGGTTTGATCCTTGCATCGGGAAGATCCCCCTGAGAAGGAAATGGCAACCCATTCTAGTATTCTTGCTTAGAAAAATCCCATGGACAGTCCATGGGGTCACAAAAGTCGGACACAACTTAGCGACTGAGATATTTAAAGCAAAGGTTTCACTTATAAGTATATTTACTGTAGAATTATTTATATAGGTAAACATTGCACATCTTATAATAAGAATATTATTATGTAAGTTGAGGCATAGCTATAAGAATGGGATATGTGAGGCTACTAAAAAGATGTTGCCCAAGATTACAAATAGTAAATAAATCTTTCTATTGAAATGTACACAGAACAATTAGCAACACTGACCATACACTAAGCTAAATTGAAAAAAAACATGAAATGAAATTTAAATGAAAAAATGAAATTTAAATGAAAAAATGAAATTTAAATGAAAAAAAAACAAGGAAAACATGAAAAATGCACAGGCCATATTCTCTGGCTATAAAGCACAAAAACTGTCACTGAACGTTAGTAATAAAAAGGTAAACAAAAAGTTAAGACTTTAAGTTAAGTTATAGCCTCTAGCTATAAAACATGCCTAAGGAAAAGCATGTTAGAAAGAAAATTAAAAATACAACTGCAAACTTCGAGTAAGCCACAAAAGCTCAATGCGATGTATCAAAACAGAAATTTCTGTTCCCGCCAATGCTTGCCTGTTATTTTTAAAGAGCAGCGTAAGTTAAGAGAGAAAAAAATAAATTAGCCAAATATTCAACTGAAATTCAAAGACAACCACAAAACAAACCTACGGGAAAGGAGAAAACAGAAACACAGAACTGATATACAAATCCCAGACTCTTTGAAGAAGTAAAAAAAAACAACAGTGAAACAGATAAACTTCTGAAAAAACAAGGGGAAGGAAAGAACACGGTATAAAGACACAAAATTAGAAACAAAGGAGAGGGTTTGACAACAGACACAGAACTGGCAGCAGAGCAGCAGATGCGGGCCCGGGGCTGGTGCGTCACATCTGGACGCGTTCCTTGCTGTTTCTGCCAGGCGGCCTTAAATGAGAACCGCAGAAGAGCAGGGAGCGCTCGTCCCCTTCCAGAGGGGCACACTGAGTCTCACAGAGGGAATGGGACACACCCTAGATCGCACAGGGTTAAAAGAATTCCTGGGTTGGGACTTCCCCGGTGGTCTGGTGGTTTAGAATCCACCTTGCAATGCAGGGGGCGTGGGTTCAATCCCTGGTCGGGGAACTAAGATCCCACGTGCCATGGAGCAACTTAGCCTGTTCACCCCAACTAGAGAGTCCGTGTGCCACAATGAAAGATCCCGCATGACGCAACTAAGACCCAATGCAGATGAATGAATAAATGTTTAAAAAAATATATCTGTTTAAAAAAAAAATACCTGGGTCAAGAACCCAAATTTCTAGCATTTGGTATATTTCAAGGTAAGACAGCATCATAGATATCTTGGCCCTACATGGCCCTACATCTGAAGAGGACTTTTATCTACAGCATCTGAAGAGGGCTTTTATTTTTGTAGAAGTTCCCTTCCTACTATTATTTCATCAACTTTGCAACTATCCCAAGAGACAGATGGAGGCAGGTTGCTATAATTACTCCTGATGAATGGAATCAGACCTGCTAAGAAGGCTGTGGTACAGGTGGCGAAGTCTGAGGTCACAAGGCATCTAACTGGTCAGAAGAGCCAAGCTTCCAGTCTGCCTTCTAGGCCCCCACCATACCGGGGGTAGAATGGGATGTGTAGGTGCTTAGATGCTGGCATCACAGAGACCTGGACCTGATCTCCAGCACTGTCACTGATGTGCTGTGTGCACCTCACCCCCGATCAACTACTCTGATCCAGGGAACAATGTTCCACCCAGCAGTGCTGGGAGAATTAAAAGCTGATGGAAGTGTAAATGCAGTCGTATTTGGACTTATTCCTGGTGGCCCGTCCCTTATCATCAAGCCATTCTGTCCTCTCTGCACTCTGCCGTTTGCTTCAGGGGAGGAGACATGGCGGGCGCTGGCCCAGGAAGAAGGATGTGGCCCTTGTGGGAGACAGCCCTGCCCTTAGGGGCCTGGAGAACCACGTGAAGGAGGCAGGAGAGGACAGGGTGAAAGCAGAGGGCTTGGGCCCCCTGCCTCCAGAGCCCTGGGCAGAGACCTGCACGGAGGGCCACAGCATAGTAGCAGCTGCAGAGGGAAAGACAGAGGGCTCTGAGATGGAGCTCCTGGATCTCCACGCAGGAGACTCAAAAAATAAGAGGTCATGGAAGTGCTGATCAGGGTGGGGCCTGGCAGTGGCCCACGGGGCGGGACAAAGAGGACAGGCACTGTGAAGGGACCTCACAATCAGAGGCAACAGCCAAGGACCTGGGACTCCAGCATGAAGCCAGAAGGATGCCCCCACAGCTGGGGGCTTGGGGAGAGAACTGTCCTGCCTCTGTGGGCGCTGGTTCAGGGACCAGGCAGGGTTGATCACCCAGCAGCAATGAAGCCCAGAAGCCACCATCTGCAGTGAAGGTTCCCTTCTCCTTGCCCACCAGGAGGTCACAAAACCGCATAAGAAAGTCTAGGTCCATTATAGAAAATAAAGCAGCTATATTTTTCCCTCACATCTGACTAACACTGTATCAATGTATGACTTCAGGACACCTGGGAAGAGATCAGCCCAGAGCCTGGCACTAGAAAGAGTCAATAAGAAGCAGCTATTGTTATCATAATTATTATTATTATGTTCTCTCCTGTCTCATTTATACCCTCAGGGATCATGCATTCTTTCTGTTTAACCTCTTTACACTTGATTTAAAGAGGAAGGAACAAGCAATCTGAGTAGCAATGCTGAGAGCCTGCAAAGTCAAATCATCCAGACGTCAAGAAAAATTATCCAGAACTTGGGGAAGAGGCAAAAGGATGATGGTGTGACCTTTTAATGTCATGCTTGAGCATTTTCTAATTAGTTATCTCCTTCCTCTTGGTCCTATTATTTATTATTCACAATCCAGTAAGATACAGATGGTCTCCCAAGTCTGCAAAGACAGATGTCAACTTTTAGAAATCCGAGGTGAGATTTTGTTCTTCGGTCTGGTAGATACAATAACCTCCAAAATTGTGATTTTACTGCCCTGTTTAACAGCAGCCAGTTTTACATCTAACTTAGCCAAGTTATTTCAGCATTCCTTTGTCTGAAAGTATAAGTGAAAGTGTTAGTTGCTCAGTTGTGTCCAACTCTCTGTGATCCATGGACTACAGCCCACCAGGCTCCTCTGCCCGTGGAATTCTCCAGGCAAGAATACTGGGTAGCCATTCCCTTCTCCAGGGGATTTTCCTGGTCCAGAGATCAAACCCATTCTTTACCATCTGAGCCACCAGGGAAGCCCGAAAAAAATTCCTCAAACCTATGGAATTAGGCATTCATCTTCCCAGCTTCCTCACTCATGAGCCAAGGAAAACTTTAACAAATGCTCATTATCTTTTTTTATGAGAATTATGTCTTTAACTTTTGTGATTGGGCTTTAGCACACTTCTTTTTAAATTTTTTTAAAAAATTGTATTGGAGTATATTTGATTTATAATGTTGATTAGTTTCTGCTGTACAGCAAAGTGTATTAATTATACATATACCTATATCCACTGTTTTTTAGATTCTTTTTCCATATAGGTCATTACAGAACACTGGGTAGACTTCCTTGTGCTATACAGTAGGTACTTATTATTAATAGTTATCTATTTTATACATAGAATGTGCGTGCCTGCTCTTTCATGTCTGACTTTGTGACTCCATGGACTGTAGCCAACCAGGCTCCTCTGTCCATGGGATTTTCCAGACAAGAATACTGGATTTTCCATACAAGAATACTGGAGTGGGTTGCCATTTTCTTCTCCAGGGTATCTTCCTGACCCAGATATCGAATCCATGTCTCCTGCATTGGCAGGCATACCAGAGTTACCTGGGAAGCCCCATTTTATGTATAGTAATGTGTCTATATCAATCCCAATCTCCTAATTTATCCCTCCTATCCTCCCCTCCACCCCCAGTAACCATAAGTTTGTCTTCTGCTTCTGTAACTCTGTTTGTTTGTAGATAAGTTCCCCCAAAAGGGTACAAGTGAACTTTTCAGCACACTTTTTTTATGGTCTCAGCTTCTGCATCCTTTCACGTCTCTCACCATGTAGTCACTGATTAGTTATTTGTATGATTTCTTCTTCAAGGTTTCGCATTCTTTTCTAGAAGCTAAGTTTCACAAGGGCATGTCTGTCTTATACTTGATATATTTCTAATGACTAGGATGGAGTGAGCACAAATAAATAAAGTGAATAAATGCCTATGATAAATGTGGAGGAGAGACAAGGAAGTTGTAAGGGGAACAATGGAAAGGACGTGAGGTCCCTTGTGAGCTTCCGATGATCCATTCTCTTTCTTGCTAAACCAGTTTGGTTCTGATTGTCTTTCACTTATAACTGAAAAAGTCCAGAGCAAGGACCATTCAGAAATGACACAATTTCTCTTAAAGAGACAGGACCCCTGCCAAATTACTACTTCTCCCATAGTTCTAGTGCCAAGGTGGACCATCTCTTCCGACTCCTCTGCTCAGATAACTGGGAAAGAAACAGTCACCAAAGAGGACCTACCCAGCCTCTTCGCTGGGAATATTGGGCAAAGATGTTGTTGTTGTTAGAAGCAAACATGTCAGAACAAGGGAAATACTGCAGCTGACTGTGAAAGTAACCAGGACTTCCCAGGTGGCGCTAGTGGTAAAGAACCCACCTGACAATGCAGCAGATATAACAGATGAGGGTTCCATTCCTGGGTCAGGAAGATCCCCCGGAGGAGGGCATGGCAACCCACTCCAGTATTCTTGCCTGGAGAATCGCCATGGACAGAGGAGCCTGGCGGGTCCACAAGATCACAAAGAGTCGGAAAGAACTGAAGCAATTTAGCGTGAGTGACGGTAACCCCCCAGTACTGTGGTGGCCAGGCTTGGTAAGCAGTCCCAGTGAAGAGGCATCTTCTTAAGGAGTCAAAATCTAACAGTGAATTAAACATACCTTTTAAATACAGTGTGAGAGCCATTTTAGTGCTCATGGGGCCTCTTAAGTCATACTGTTGTGTAAAGTGGGACAGATGTAAAACCATAGGGACTAATGAGGACTGCAGCAAATGGGATTCCCTGGTTGCTCCATCAGTAAAGAATCTGCCTGCAATGTAGGAGACCTGGGTTCAATCCCTGGGCCAAGAAGATCCTATGGAATAGGAAAACAGCAACCCACTCCAGTGTTCCTGCCTGAAACATTTCATAGACAGAGGAGCCTGGTGGGCTACAGTCCATGGAGTGATAAGAGTTAGATACAACTTAGCCGACTAGACCACCACCACCACCACATCCTGTCAAAAGTCAGTATTAACTACTCAGCTGTTCTCACTTGTTACCCTGTAGGCCCAAACTTTTATTGAAAATTTCCTGAGTTTGAAAATACTGACAACTAATTCTTTCTTTCTTTTTTTTCTCACGGAAAAGTCTAGGAAAGTGAAGTTGCTCAGTCGTGTCCGACTCTTTGTGACTCCATGGACTGTAGCCTACCAGGCTCCTCTGTCCATGGAATTTTTGCATGAGGACTAAATGTTATCTATACAGCAATCCCAAAGAAAGGCAATGCCAAAGAATGCTCAAACTACTGCACAACTGCACTCATTTTACATGCTAGTAAAGTAATGCTCAAAATTTACCAAGCCAGGCTTCAGCAATACGTGAACCGTGAACTTTCAGATGTTCAAGCTGGTTTTAGAAAAGGCAGAGGAACCAGAGATCAAATTGCCAATATCCACTGGATCATGGAAAAAGCAAGAGAGTTCCAGAAAAACATCTATTTCTGCTTTATTGACTATGCCAAAGCCTTTGACTGTGTATCACAATAAATGGTGGAAAATTCTGAAAGAGATGGGAATACCAGACCACCTGACCTGCCTCTTGAGAAACCTATATGCAGGTCAGGAAGCAACAGTTAGAACTGGACATGGAACAACAGACTGGTTCCAAATAGGAAAAGGAGTTTGTCAAGGCTGTATATTGTTTATTTAACTTATATGCAGAGTACATCATGAGAAACGCTGGACTGGAAGAAGCACAAGCTGGAATCAAGATTGCCAGGAGAAATATCAATAACCTCAGATATGCAGGTGACACCACCCTTATGGCAGAAAGTGAAGAGGAACTAAAAAGCCTCTTGATGAAAGTGAAAGTTGAGAGTGAAAAAGTTGGCTTAAAGCTCAACATTCAGAAAACTAAGATCATGGCATCTGGTCCTATCACTTCATGGGAAATAGATGGGAAACAGTGGAAACAGTGTCAGACTTTATTTTTGGGGGCTCCAAAATCACTGCAGATGGTGATTGCAGCCATGAAATTAAAAGACGCTTACTCCTTGGAAGGAAAGTTATGACCAACCTAGATAGCATATTCAAAAGCAGAGACATTACTTTGCCAACAAAGGTCCGTCTAGTCAACGCTATGGTTTTTCCAGTGGTCATATATCGATGTGAGAGTTGGACTGTGAAGAAAGCTGAGTGCCGAAGAATTGATGCTTTTGAACTGTGGTGTTGGAGAAGACTCTTGAGAGTCCCTTGGACTGCAAGGAGATCCAACCAGTCCATTCTAAAGGAGATCAGTCCTGGGTGTTCATTGGAAGGATTGATGCTAAAGCTGAAACTCCAAAACTTTGGCCACCTCATGCGAAGAGTTGACTCACTGGAAAAGACCCTGATGCTGGGAGGGATTGGGGGCAGGAGGAGAAGGGGACGACAGAGGATGAGATGGCTGGATGGCATCACCGACTCGATGGACACGAGTTTGAGTGAACTGCGGGAGTTGGGAGTTGGTGATGGACAGGGAGGCCTAGCGTGCTGCGACTCATGGGGTCGCAAAGAGTCGGACACAACTGAGCGACTGAACTGAACTGATGTGGCAGAGCCAATCTACCAGCTTTCACTTGTGATTCTGCTTCAGTCTTTAGGAGAAAAAGGGAACCATTCTTGATCTCAGGTTTTGATGGATCAAGCTGTACTGTTGCTCTCAAAGTGAAAGCTTCCTTACCAGCCATCAACACCAGCTTTCTGCAGTTCAGAAATCCCAAACGACAAAGATCCCATGAAGTCATTTCTGCTGGTCAGATCCCAATCCCAAATCTCTACAGACAGTCTCCTGTCTTTGTCCGATTCTTTCAGCTGGCTGCAAGGAGGGAAAAAAAAAGTCAGTGAGGTTACCGTGATTTCTCAAGCATATGAAATGTACAAGAGGCAAAGCCTGAAGGTAGCAATGTTTAAAGATTACAAGCTGTTCCAAGAAACAAATTCAGTTTTCATCCCGGGCAAGCTCCCTAGGGAGGCAGAGCTTTTCTGTTTTACAGCCTGTGGTTAAACAGGAAGAGGACCCAGGCGAGCTCTGACCAGGCAGTTCTAACCACTTGCGCTGCCGTATGTCCAGGATCCACGATGTTCAGGAAATCCTACTGACACAGTCACTCTAAGAACTATGAATGCCAGTCCTGTAATTATGTGAGTGTTTGCACACATGCAGGTTGATAATGAGGTTGAGGAAATGTATGAAGGAAAGAGCCTTGCTGGGGCCAGTCTGGGGAAAATTGTTCTAGGGCATGTCCTTGATGGAGGCTGAGATGAGCCCCCAGTTTTGCTCTGAGAGGGGAAGGAGGAAACAGGGCACCACAAGAAGTCATGCTTTTGGTCCATGATCCCTGAAGTTGGAGGGCTTCCCTGGTGGCTCAGACAGTAAAGAATCTACCTGCAGTGCAGGAGACTAGGGTTCTATCCCTGGGTCAGGAAGATCCTCTGGAGAAGGGAATGGCTACCCACTCCAATATTCTTACCTAGGAAGTTCCATGGACAGAGGAACCTGGCAGGATACAATCCATGGGGTCACAAAGAGTTGGACACAACTGAGCAATTAACACATTCACTTTTCCCTGGAGTTGGACTGTCACTGAATCCCATCCTACCCTGTTCTTGTTGTGGGATACTGGCCTGTTCTTTAACCTCTTAAAGCCCAATTGGTAAAATGGGGATGAAATTACTAGTGAAGCCAGATCCCTTAATACAGTGCTTGTTATAAACAGCACATGCTCAGTAACTGTCGGCTGATGTATCTCATAATTGTTAGCTCAGATGCATCAAAAAGTGATGCCATGTTCTTGGAGCACTAGCCAGGGAAGACCCTGCATGGCAGCTAGCAAAGAGCTCCCAGCAGGTGGCTGGCGGCTGGCCCAGCATCAGCCACACACACAGCCCTAAGCAGGTCATCCCCACACCCTATGGGTTGCATTCTATGTTTGCTGAGACCCAGAGCAACTCCCACAATTTGGCTTCACCTAGCAACACATCACAGTATTTTCCACTCCCCCACATCAGAGACATTCTCAATACTGTATATGAAAAAAGCTCCAATTTTTACTTGGCTTGCAATGCAAAACTGCAGGTGGAGAGGAAGGGAAGAAGGAAGAAAGGAAGAGAGGAAGGGAGAAAGGGAGGGAGAGAAGGAGTCAGGGACAGAGGGAAGGAAAGACAGGCTGGTAAAGGACCTTCCCAATCTCAGGTGGTCCACAACCCAACCTTGCCACCCAGACTGGGATGCAGTAATTTTAACTTACAATCTAAATGTTTCGTTCCACTCGGGGTTGAGGGAGCACTTGATGGTCTTGGTCTTCTGCTTGCTCTCACTCTTGGGATCAGGAATCAGTTTCAGTTTCACGTAAGGATCTGACAAGCCATTAGGATCCATAGGTACAAGGTTTTTAGCATCTCTTACTAAAAACAGAAAGAAAATAAACAAACCAGTTTTAGCATTAATATCTACAAAGAAAGCTGAGTGCCAAAGAATTGATGCTTTTGAACTGTGGTGTTGGAGAAGACTCTTGAGAGTCCCTTGGACTGAAAGGAGATCCAACCAGTCCATCCTAAAGGAGATCGGTCGTAGGTGTTCATTAGAAGGACTGATGTTGAAGCTGAAACTCCAATACTTTGGCCACTTGATGTGAAGAGCTGACTCATTTGAAAAGACCCTGATGCTGGGAAAGATTGAGGGCAGAAGGAGAAGGGGATGACAGAGGATGAGATGGTTGGATGCCATCACTGACTCAATGGACATGGGTTTGGATAGACTCCAGCAGTTGGTGATGGACAGGGAAGCCTGGCGTGCTGTGGTTCATGGGGTTGCAGAGTCGGACACAACTGAGCAACTGAACTGAACTGAACCCCCAAAAGTTAAAGTGCCAACCAGTGATGGTTGTAGAACCTGTGAAAAGGTTTCCTGGCATCACATTTATTTAATGGGAATCTTCATTTATTAACACCAACAGCTAAGAGGCATACGAAGTGAGATAAACTGAAAAGATGTAGACTCTATGTTGGTTTAAAATTGATTTCTGACTTTCAAACTGCCCTTCCCCTAGATTAACCATAAACTTTTTAGTTTATTTTCCAAAAGGCCTCCAAGAAAAATTAGTTTCTTCCAATTAGCTTAATCCTTTCTAGGATCCTACATATTGTACTTCATTTATGGTTGAATAGAAGACTCTTGAGAGTCCCTTGGACTGCGAGAAGATCCAACCAATCCATCCTAAAGGAAATCAGTCCTGGGTGGTCATTGGAAGGACTGATGTTGAAGCTGAAACTCCAGTATTTTGGCCACCTAATGCGAAGAGCTGACTCGTTTGAAAAGATCCTGATGCTGAGAAAGATTGAGGGCAGGAGGAGAAGGGGACGACAGAGGATAAGATGGTTGGATGGCATCACTGACACAATGGACATGAGTTTGAGTGAACTCCGGGAGTTGGTGATGGACAGGGAGACCTGGCGTGCTGCGGTTCATGGGGTCGCAGAGAGTTGGACACAACTGAGCAACTGAACTGAACTGAATATCTGCTTGACTGAATATATCAAATTTTGTTTATCCATTCATCAGCTGATCAACTTTTGACTATTGTAAAAGGTGCTGCTATGAACATGTGTATACTCTGACATAAAAATTTACATATTCTATGATTCCATTTACATGAAACATCCAGAACAGGTAAATCCAAAGAGACAGCAGACTAGCAGCTGCCAGGAGTTGGTGGTAGGTGGAATGGGAGTTACTACCTAATGGTTATGGGGTTTCCTTTAAGGGTGACAAAAATTCCTTGGACCTAGATAGAAACGATGGTTGCCCACAACTGTTAATTCAGTAAATGCCACCAAGCTATACACTTAAAAATGGTTAATGGTGCATTTTATCTGAATTCAAAAAGAAAACCAGGCAACTGATATGAACATGCAGTACAGCACAGGGAACTCTACTTAATGCACCATGGTGACCTAAATAAGAGGGGAATCCAAGAGGGAGGGGTATGTGTATATGTATAGCTGATTCATTTTGCTATGCAGTAGAAGCTACCACAATATCATAAAGCAACTACACTCCAATAAAAGGTAATTAATAAAAAAGTAAAAGCTATTAATAAAAGAGAAAGAATTGCCCTCTAAACCAAAATGACCTATTTATCCAGGCAGCACCCATTAACCAGCGCCTAGACAGCCCAGGGTGAGAGGGCTGGAAAAACAGCAGCATTACAGCTAGGCTCCACCTGTGCCCAAGAACACCCTGGGTAAAGGAGGTTTAGCAGGGAAAGGAAGAAGAAGGTCAACAGTCTGGGATGCAACTGAGAATAAGAAGGATGAGGCAGCATAAGACATCAGTCTGGAGAAATGGGAAGAAGTTAATTAGGAGTCAGTTCAAAAACCAGTAACATAGATGGCCAAGGGAAGGCGATAAGAAAATGAAAACTGTCTAGATCTTGAGGATACAGTGCCAACCACCTCATTTATGATAGGAAAACCCAAAGTAATATATTGATATTAGCAGACTGAATCAAACTATCTGCTAAAAGGCTAACAAACAGTGACTCTTACCAGAATGCAAAGATGGCTCAACCTCAGAAATCTATTATTAAAATATTCATCATAATTATAGGTCAAAGGAGAAAACTATAGGATCATTGCAATTAGCTAGAAATAACAGGAAATCGCCACAGGACAAAGGACATCTGAAATAACAGCACCAAAGTTAATGGTAAATGCAATCTCATTAAAGTCAAGAATATGACAAAGATACCCCTTACCACCACCATCATTCCGTATTTGTTCTAAGTGCTTCATAAGTGCAACAAGTTATCAGAAAAGTAAAGAATAAAGCATCCCCATCACTCCCTGCAACCTCTGCTTCCACCTCATCACAGTCACCTCCTTCCTGGTGTTTATCATCCAGAAGTTACACTACTTTTTTAACTCAGCTTCATGTATCCCACAAGCTATGCTACTTCCCATTTTCCTGTTCATTAACTCTAGTACCCCACTGCTACAAGTCTTTCATCACCAATCAACCTATTGAGCCCAATATAAAATTTTCTCTTTCTCCTCATTCCCTCTCGTCTTTACTCCCTTCACCCCCAGCTTAAAGTTTTGGAGGCATTATATTCACTCTTGAAAATTACTCTCAACTCCCTTGCTCCTCTTTCCTTTCATTTTATCTGACAACTAACCACTGCTTGGGATGGAGTGGTGGGGGGCTGACTTGCCTAAGACCATATAGCTAGTGAAGGGCTGAGACTGAATAAAGGGAATGAAGAAAGGGCTGAGTGGACTGTCAGAGGAGTGACAAGGGACCCCAGGAGGCACGCTATAACTTATTCTGCACTGACACCATTCTCTACTCTAGCACATGGCCCCTTCTTCCACTTATCCACAGGCTGAATTCCTATTCCATGTCATCTTGCAAGTTGTATCTCATTTTTGTACCAAAAGTAAGAATTTTACCTCTTTGATTTGGTTAAGTTCAATAAGCAGGTCCCTAATGTGTTCGGCATTCTGCTAAGTACTATGGACAGGGGTGCCAACATAATGTTGATCTCGCCTTCAATATCTTATGTTGACCCCCTATTCCCAGTGCCTAGCAGAATAAAACCAAGTTATTCAAAGCAATTTTGGGATCACGAAGAGTCGAACATGACTTGGCGACTCAGCAACAACAACAGATTCAAAGTAGAGTTGATTTCTAAGGAGACAGTAGTCAGGTCATATAGTATAGTGGATACAGGGCTATGAGAATCCAGGGTCTGCATCTTGCCTAGCAGTTATTTCACATTTTTGAATCTCAAATTCTTGATCAGTAAAATGGAAAGAACATACCTCACTGGGCTGTTAAAAGGGTGAAATCAGATAAAGAATATACATTGTTAACACCTAGAGAAATAGTCAATAAATGCTAGCTATATTATTGCTTTCACTTTCATGTTATTGCTATTTCATTGTTATTACAATTAATATTCAGTGCCCTCTTTTTACTACATTGGTTTGTTTTTATTATGAAGACGTAATCATTTCCAAATTTTTTCTTGAGAATAAAGCATCTGACTTTTCCATTTGAACCCTTCCAAAGGAATGCTTCTCAGCCCTTAGTGTGGACAAGGGTCACCCAGATGACCAGTGAGATGCATATTCCTATGACCCACTCCCACAGATAAGATTCTGATTCATTAAGTCTGGAGTGACACCTGCTCATCTGTTTCTTTAAGTTCCCAAGTGATGCTGATACTGCTGGTCCATAGAGCACACATTAGGTAAAACTTTCCTAGATGATATAATTTCTTAATATGCCCGTACACTTTCCCCATGGACTACATACAATCTCCAACTGTTCCTTTCTCTCATTCACTGAGCCTTCCAAGGAAAACAGCATGTGCAAGTTTCCAGGCTTGGATCTTGGAATGACACATCCATAAAAACATGATTTGAGAGGCTCTGAAGTGCCAGAAACTTGTCTGTCTGGTTGATTGGCAACACATATGCAAGTGAAAACAGCTTGTCTTTCTTCAAAGACCACACGCCCTCCCCTGTCTTATAAACTGACAGCACAGGACAATCACCAGAACATTCTTCTATTGTAAGTATGCACCTCACAGCTCCTTCAGAGTACTCTTTGTAGGACAAGTATTCTTGAGCCAATCTCATAACTAATGGTTTAAGAATGACCTCTCCCTGGCCGTCTACTTCCCCTAACTTTCCAAGCCTAACTGAGGCATGACTCCATCTTTCCCCCAACTCTTACAGATAGACCCTTTCTTCTACTTCTGTTCCTTTTGGGTCTATCCTCTCCCAAAGGGGCCAAAAATTTCTATGAAAAGGAACAAAGTGGAATTGATTCTGGGACTGTTGGTATTCACATCTCCAAGTGCTCTGGCTACTAAAGTCACTGTATCGTGAGCAGCTGAAAGTAGCTTCAGGCTAAGATCCAAAGGCCTGTCCCTCCTGAAGCTTTTCAAAGTAGAGTCATGTTTCCCAGCAGCAAGAGAGCTGTATATGTATTGAGACAGCAAATCTCTCTAGACCACACTTGGCGAGACTGACTTTGATTTTTCTTGATAAATGTTTCTTTACTATCTCTGTTGAAATTCAGCCAGCCCAGATGGTACAAAATGCTTCACACAAAGCAGAAATAGCAACTGTCCCCCCTGGTGGAAGCTTGCTAAGTGCACAGAAAAGTGTCCCAGTCAAGAGAACATTGCTTGCCTTGGGAGTGAAGCTGGTTGGGGGGTAAGATCTGGCTGTTTCCATCAAAGGCCTTCAGAGCAAACAAGGCCTCTGCATTCTGGTGTGATTACCTAATACAGTGCTGAATCCATAAAAGATAGCTCTACTGTTAACTATCTTCCTAAGGATTGCTCTTCAATAAGAACTTTCTTATTTTTTTTAATAAGTATTGGAAAGTCTGAATAACTGTGTTGCTTTAAAGTCATCATAATATACTATGTGAACCAGAAGCTTCTCTGTATTAAGAACTTCTCCTTTTGAAGGTACTTTCTTCAACGTCATGAGTCCTTATTTGTCCTCACTATAAATGTCCTTAGAACAGTCATCCAAAGCAATCCCCACTAGCATTCAGTTATGTTTGAGGATGTTTGCAGAGATAAAAAGCAGGAAATGCAAATTGATACAGCCACTACGGAGAACAGTTTGAAGGTTCCTTAAAAAATTAAAAATAGAATTATCATATGACCCAGAAATCCCACTACTGGGCATATACCCTGAAAAAAAAAACAAAATTAAAAAAAAAAACACATGCACCCCAGTGTTCACTGCAGCACTATTTAAAATAGCCAGGTCATGGAAGAAACCTAAATGTCTATCAACCAATGAATGGATAAAGAAGATGCGGTACATATATACAGCAAAATTTAATCAGTCATAAAAAAGAACAAACTTGGATCATTTGTAGAGATGTGGATATACCTACAGATTGTTACACAGAGTGAAGCAAGTCAGAAAGAGAAAAATCAATGTTGTATATTAACGCATTTTATCTACGTGGAATCTAAGAAAATGGTACAGATGAACCTGTTTTCAAGGCAGAAATAGACACAGACAGAGAGAACAAATGTATGGACACGAAAGGGGGAAAGGCAGGGTGGGATGAACTGCGAGACTGGGATTGACATATATACACTATTACGTACAAAGTAGATAACTAATGAGAACCTACTGTAGAGCACAGGGAACTCTACTTAATGCTCTGTGGTGACCTAAATGGGAAGGAAATCCAAGAAGAGGGGATATATATGTACATGGATATTTGGTTCACTTCGCTGTACAGCAGAAACTAACACAACATGGTAAAGCAACTATATTTCAATTAAAAAAAATAGGAAATAACGTGAATGCTCATCAACAGGGGAAGGGGTAAATAATCCAGAGCATGTTCACACAGTGAAATATTATGTATGGCTCTATAACACTGGGCTATCTACATGTGCTAACATGTTAAACCAGCAAAATGAAGATTGGCTATTACAATGTAATACTTCTTTGTTTAAAAAAAAAAGTCAGTGGTTTCAACTGAAGATCGACATCAGTGGTTCAGCTGATGAAATTTGGATTGAGACTATGAATTAAATGATAGCACTGGGCCAATATTAGGTTTCCAGAGTTGAATAACTGTACATATGCACGAGAATGTCCGTGTCCTTAGAAAATATATACTAAATTATCTAGGAAAAAATGGGGACCACGATTCCAACTCATTCTCAGATGGCTCACAAAAACATATACACGCATATTAAAATATTTAATAGAGAGAATGATGAACAAATGAAACAAAATGTGAACAAATGGTAAATCAGGTAAAGAGAATACAGAAATCCTCGTACTGTTCTTGAAACTTTTCTATAATTTTGGGACTGTGTTTAAACAAACAAGGCCCTCCAAATCTTTGAGACAAGTATAATAAATTTTCTATAAGGTCACATGTGAATGCAAATATATAGAAAAAAGTCTAGAAGGATAAATCCAAAAGTGGCTTGAAGAAAGGGCTACATCTGTGGAAGAGGTAAAGGCACCTGGTTCGTGGGCAAAAGAAACTTAAGCCTTAATTGTCATTTTCTGAAATTATTACAAAGAGAATGCATTCTTATATTAACTGCGTTATTAAAACTTAATTTAAAAAATCAATTCAGTTGTGGTCCATTTACCGCCGCCAAGAACTCATTGTTTTGGCCTTCAAAGACCCCCATTCTGTTCCCCAAAGACTTTTTAGAGCAACCGAGTCTGCAAAGATCCTGGTCTGAATGGCTGGGCCCTAGGTGAACAGACCCAGGATGGCCTTACTGAGACCAGCTGGACACCCGTGGCACACACGCCAGGACCAAAGCAGGACTGAAGTAAAGAGATTGATCAGGTGAAAACTTTCAGAGCCATCCACCCATTTTGGCTCTCCTGCTCTGCACCCACCTCCTTCTCTTTCAGTGATCTGATGGATGACAGTTTACTGGGCCTTCAGTTAATCCCAAGTTCCTCCCCACTGCCCCGTCACACTTCCTTAAGCCGAAACTTCTTCAGCTGTCTACTCCTAGATCTGCATTTTGTTGATAATAAGCCCACTTATTATGGGCTTCCTGAGTGGCTCAGTGGTAAAGATTCTGCCTGCTACACAGGAGACTTGGGTGCAATTACTGGGTCAACAAGATCCCCTGGAGGAGGGCATGGCAGTCCACTCCAGTATTCTTGCTGGGAAAACTCCTGTGGACAGAGGAGGCTGGCGGGCTAGTCATGGGGTTGCAAAGAGTCAGACATGACTGAAGCGACCGAGCAGCTGCAGCATTCACTCATTGCTTCTTCTAATCCCAAGCTTCTCTGATGCTATAGTTTTTGTGAGCCCTGGATCCATCAGCATCTCCTTCCATCATCTTAACTGGCCATCCCTGGCCTCATCTGATGGACTCTGATTACAAAGTAAGCAAGCCTAGGGTCTCTGGGTAGCCCACACGCAGGAGCTAAGACATCTCAAGTGCATCATGGCCAAAGGCTCTGAGAACAGCTGGCTTCCTGTCACTGCTGGCAGCGGCAGAGTCATCACACATCGAATCATCTGTGTTGAGACAGACTTCCAGCTGGGACCATCACAGTATCTGTCTGGAAGGGAGCCTGTCAAGCCAAGGCAAGTGAAACGATGATGGGGAGCTAATGCAGGTAAGCCGGGAACTAAGTTAGCAACAGTTAGACTTCAGAGTCACACACACCTGGGTCTAAGTTCTGCCTCTGCCTTTGACTCTCACTAACGGGGTGCCTTTAGTCAGAAGACTCCTCTGAGGACTTCCCTGGTGGTCCAGTGGTTAAGAATCCACTTAAGCATCTTCCAATGCAGGAGACGCAGGTTTAATCCCTGGTCCGGGAAGATTTCACATGCCACAGAGCAATATGTACCATGCCAAAGTACCGCAGCTACTGAGCCTGCGTGCAGTTACTGAAGCCTGCCTTAGAGCCGGTGCTCTGAAACAAAAGAGGCTACTGCAGTCAGAAGCCTGTGCACAGCAACAAATACCCAATGCAGCCAAAATAATAAATAAATAAAAGACTTCGCTGAGTTTCCCTGTCTCTGAAATGCTGATAAAGTCGCATACAACTCAAAAGGATGTCTGATAATTATAGGACTGCCATCCATGCCAGTTTACCAAGAACAACCTCAGTCTCTATCTGTTGTTCTTTTACTCTCAAGAGAGTCTAGTTCGGACAATAAATTACATGGTTCCTCTAATTACAGAGGATAATGGTGTTGAAGTATAGTGAAAAGCACATGGCAGAGTCTCAACAAATGTTGATTTCCTGTCTCCTTTGAGAGAATTTAGATCAAATTACATAACTATTAAGATCAATTTCAAGGCTAAAAGAGTATCTCTCCAAAGTGATTTTCATATAAATGAACCTGGAGGAGGTAGTCAAAGAATGATGTTCTGATGCCAACTGTGATAAATCCCTCCCTTCTTCTTACATTATAGCTTCCTCTCCATTCCAGTTCAGCCACCTGGAGTCTCACCTGGAATGAATGGTTCTTCCTCTGAACTCCCCAATAACCTTTTATCTTTTTAATCCTCTGCTCCCTTTATACCATTTTTTTTTTAAATACATATCAAACCCTTTGATCCCTGAACTCTTTCCTTTCTTCTGGGCCATCAGTGAGCTGCTGTGATGTTACTTTTCTTCCTAACCCTGCCAATATGGAAAGCTCCTCCAAGCACTTCTGGCCATGGGCTTTAATATTGTGTCTTTTGAACAACATCCTGTCTGCATACCTCTGACTGTCAGTGATACACGGCTTCGAGAGAGCACCAGAGAAAAGAATAATACATGGAGAGCTTGATGCATGACACACCCATGACCTCCAACAACCGCCTGGCCCTCCACACCACCTGTCACCCTACTGGGCATGCCTAGCCAACCCTTCCCTTTCCCGACAGAAACAATCTCAGGAGTTCATCATTTTAAGGCTCCTGTCTGATTCCTGTTCCATCTGGTTCGCACAATGATCTTCTGTATTATGTCTGTGGCATGGATTTCTAGTTCTATCACGTTTTCATCAGAAGATGTAGGCTGAGCCATTTCTGGGGCATTTTGTGAAGAGGTCTGCTTTGCAAGTTAACATATCATCAATTTTGTGCATACTAGGGAAAAGGCGAGTCTCTTAAGGAAGAGTTCAGGCTTCAAGAGAGAAGTATTTGGCACGAGCTTTAAGAATATTATTTAAGTAATCTATACTCATATTTTTTTACCTGTTTTATCTGTCAAAGACGGACACAATATGTTTTAAAACCATCCCTCAATGGCATTTCTATAAATTCCTCATTTCATTTCTAGCAGTTTTTGCTTTTATGTATTTGACCCTGTGTTACCTGAGGCACGTGACTATTTTTTTAATCTTGGATTTTATGTTTCATTCTTTTAAAAATTCTTTTTTGTACTGTTTACTACTTGCTTGTCTTGAGCTCTGCTCTCAAAATAGGTGCTTTTCCATTTGCCCTGGTTGTTTCTGCAGGAACACCTGATTCCATTTACCTGTGGATCCATGCTGTTTATCCTCCACACCTTTTTTTCCCCCCATAACTATAGTCATCTTTTTGTTCCTTTCCCCTGCCACCTGGGAGTATTCCTTAAGCCTATTTCCATATGACTGATTATATTTTCTGCAGTAAGCACTCCTCTGTTAACTGTTTCTATGCATTTTAATTTATTTTTTAAATTATTTTTTATTATCACAATATGATATCCTTCTTGCTTACGCCTTCCCCTTAGCTAGTTCCTCTTTCATCTCATGCCTACTGCCTTATCCTTCTGCCCTCCCCCACTCTCAGTCTCTCTCTCTTTCTCTCTCCCTCCGACCCTCTTTTCCTCTCCTTGTCTTTTGTGTGTGTGTGTGAAAGTTTTGTGTTTTTTTTT
The DNA here is from genome assembly GCF_002263795.3 of Bos taurus. Classification (NCBI taxonomy): domain Eukaryota; kingdom Metazoa; phylum Chordata; class Mammalia; order Artiodactyla; family Bovidae; genus Bos; species Bos taurus. The sequence goes on along the minus strand of NC_037352.1, from coordinate 21,753,641 downwards.
AATAATTATTTATTTTTGCCTGTGCTGGGTCTTTGTTGCCGTGTGGGCTTTTCTCAAGTTGTGGGGAGCAGGAGCTCCAGTTGTGGGGCATGGGCTTCTCATTGCAGTGGCATCTCTTGTTGGGGATCACGGGCTCCAGAGCTTGCCCGTTGCAGCAACTGCGGTACGCGGGCTCTAGAGCGCAGACTCGGAAGTCATGGCGCACGGGCTTAGTTGCTCTGCAGCGTGCGGGGTCCTCCTACACCAGCGATGATACCCGTGTCTCCCGCATTAGCAGGTGGATTCTTCACCACTTAGCTACTTGGGAAGCCCTCCTTTTCCTGTCTTTTTTATCTGTTTATTTTCTGTCTATGGCATTTAATTATTTAATCAGCATACAGTAATACTGACTTTTTGTGTATACTTTCGTGAATTTTAACATATGTATAGAATCATGTAACCATCATCCTACCAGGACATAGGACAGTTCAATCACTCCAGAAAAATCCTGTGAGCTGCTGCTTCATAGTTACAACCCACCCGCTACCCTCAGCCCCTAGCAATCGATGCTCCATTTCTCATTTACTATAGTTTTATCTTTTGAAGAATGACACATCTTCCATATAAATGTAGCATCAGACAGGATGAAACCTTTTGAGATTGGCTTCTCTAACTCAGCAAAGTGCCTTTGAGAGGCAGCCAGGTTGTGCATATGAATAGTTTTTAATCATTTCTTTCCATTGATGAGGAATATTCCACTGTATGGATGAACCACAGTTCATTTATCCATTCACCTGTTCAAGGGCATTTGAGCGGTCTCTAGTTTTTGGTCATTATGAATAGAGCTGCTACAAATATTCAAATGTGAACATGAAATTTCATTTCTCTAGGGTAAATTCCTAGGAGTTAGATCATTAAAGCATATGGTAAGTGTGTATATACATACATTCGTGTGTGTATATATATATGTATATACACACACATACACATATAGGTGTTATATATATATATGTATAAATATATACCAAAAGGTTTTCCAAAGAGACTGTACCATTTTGCATTCCTGCTAGCAATAAATAAAAGTTTCTCTCACCTTGCATCCTTTCCAGCACACTGTATTCACAGTATTTATTATTGTTTTTTTAATAATTTTATTTATTTATTTTTGGTTGTGCTGGATCTTCGTTGCTGCCTGGGCTTGCTCTTGCTGTGGCGAGCAGGAGTTCCTCTATCATTGCGGTGCATGGGCTGTTCACTGTGGTGGCTTCTCTTGTTGCAGAGCACGGGCTGTAGGGCACACGGGCTTCAGCAGCTGTGGCATGTGGGCTCAGTCATTGCAGCTGCTGGGTTCTAGAACACAGGCTCAATAGCTGTGGCACACAGGTTTCATTTCTCTGTGGCATGTGGAATCTTCCTGGACCAGGTATCAAACCTGTGTCTCCTGCACTGGCAGGCAGATTCTTTACCACTGAGCCACCAGGGAAGCTCTGTCGTTATTATCTTAGCCATTCTAATAGGTATATAGTGGTATCTCACTGTAGCTTTAATTTGCATTTCCCTGATTTCCAGTGACACTGAGCCTCTTCTTGTGAGTGAACCTGCCATCCTTACACCATCTTTGGTGGTGTTTTGGCCCATCTTTTTCATGGAGTTGCTTGCACACTTACGACTCTGAGAGTTCTCTACTCTGGATCCAGGTCTTTTTTCAGATATGTGCTTTGCAAATATGTTCTTCCAGTTTGTAGCTTGTCTTTTCATTATGTAACAGTGCCTTTTGCAAAGCAAAAGTGTTTTTTTATTTTAATGAGGTCCAGTTAATTATTTTTTCTTTCATGAGTCATGTTTTTAGTGTCATGTTTGAGAACTCTTTGTTTAACTCCAGGTCATAAAATTTTTTTCTCCTATGTTTTCCATTTCTATGCCTTTAAATTTAACATTTAGATCTATAATCCATTTTGTTTTAGTTCTTCAATAAGTTTATGAACAGAAGTTGAGGTTCATTTTGTTTGCATATGAATGCCAGTCATTCCAACATCATTTGTTGAAAGACTGGGTAGTCTTTCCATTTCTTTGTTTTTATATCTTTAAAAAAAAAAAACAACCAATGGGCTGTATTTGTATGGGTATACATCTGGACTCTCTCTTCTGATCCAGTTATTTATGTATTTATTATCCCTTTGCCAAAATTACACTGCCTGATAACTGAAGCTTTGTCTTAGGTCTGAAAATTGAGTACTGTGATTCTACCAACTTTATTCTTCATCTTAAAAACTGTGTTGGCATTCTAGTTCTTTGGCCTTTTCATTAAATTTTAGAATCCCTTTGTCCATATCAATAAAAAAACTCCTGCTGAGATTTTGATTGGAAATTTATTAAGTCTACAGATCAATCTGAAAAACTGAAGACTTTACTATATCCTGGGTCTTCCAATCCATAAACAAGGCATGTCTCTTCATTTATTTAAGTATTCTTTGATTTCTTGCAGTGTTTTATAACTTTCAGCATACGGATTCTAGACATATTTTATTAGATTTATAACAAAATATTACATTTGTTTTGAAGTTATTGCAAACGGTATTTTAAAAACTTTAGTTTCTGTTGATATATGAAAATACAATTGATTTTTGTGTGTTGACCTTATATCTTTTACTAGTTCTTGGAGGTTTTTTGGCAGATTCTTTTGGATTTTCTACATAGACAATCATGTTTTCCATGTATAGAGACTTTTTTTTTCCTTTCCAATTTGCATTTCTCAATCTGTTTTTCCAATTTTTTGTTTCTTTTTATCATCTTATTGCACTGACTAGATCTTCCAGTATGATGCTGAATAGACTGGGTAAAGGTGGATGTCCTTGTCTTGTTTCATAGCTTATCAGGAAAGCACGCTGTTTTTCATTACTAAGTATACTGCAGATTTTTCTCTAGATGTCCTTTAACACCTCAGGAAAGTTCCTTTCTATTTCTAGTATGATGACAGCTTTTATCATAAATGAATATTATTAATAAATCTATCAAATGCCTTTTCTGCATCAAACATATTCATATGCTTTTTCTTTCTTTAGATTATTAATACAGTGGAATACACTAACTTTATTATTATTATTATTATTAACGAACCAGACTTACATTTCCAGGATAAAATTCACTTGAAAGTGTTAGTTGCTCAGTCGTGTCTGACTCTTTGTGATGCCATAGACTATAGCCTGCCAGGCTTCTCTGTTCATGGAATTCTCCAGGCAAGAATACTGGAGCAGGTAACCATTCCCTTCTCCAGGGGATAGTCCTAACCCAGGGACTGAACCTTGGTCTCCTGCATTGCAGGCAGATTCTTTACCATCTGAGCCTCCAGGGAAACCCATTCACTTGGTCATGCTGTATTATTCTTTTTACTTCTTTCTGTATTTGACCTGCATGATTCTGTTGAAGGTTTTTGCATTTGTGGTCATAAGAGATAATCATGTGTAGTTTCCTTGTGCTGTTTTTGTCTGACTTTGGTATCAGAGCAATGCTAGCCTCATAAAATAAGTTAGGAAGTGCTCCCTCCTATTCCATTTTCTAGAAGAATCAGGGTTATTTCTTCCTTTGATGTTTGGTTGAATTCCACAATATAAATTTCATTTCAAGCACTTCTTTATCTGGATTCCACAAATTTTGGTGCATTGCATTTTTATTTTCTTTCATGGATTCAAAATATTTTCTAATGTTCCTTAAGATTTTCTCTCTGAACTATAGATTAAACATAAGTTTACTTTTGAATTTCCACATTTTCCCTACTCCCATGATTTTTATTATTACTAAAAGTGCTTCACTGAGCTTTAGAACAGAATATGCAACTGTCTATCATATATCTGGTACTGGATGCCCCACAGATACATCATGTCCAGGAATACTCATCAACTCCTTGTCATGAACCCCACCCACCAGCATTACAGATCAGAACATATCTGCTCCCTCTCCTCAATGCCATTCTTGATGAGTGCTTAATGATTCACCACCCAATTGCAGTAAGAAATCTGGAAATCGCCCTGGTTGCCTTCCCTTGGTACAACCTATGACTATATACAATTCCTTCTACCTCTTTATCGTTTCATGTACCTGAGCCCTTTTCCTTCTTATTTTTAATTTTCTTTTTGATTTTGACTTTACTGAGTCTTCGTTGCCGCGCACCGGATTTCTCCAGTTGCAGCACACGTGGGCTTCTCTTGGTGCAGAGCACTGGCTCTAGAGCATACAGGCTCAGTAGTCGCGGCACACAGGCCTAGCTGCCCCACGGCAGGTGGGATCTTAGTTCCTAACCAGGATCAAATCCCCTTTCCCTGCAATGGAAGGCAGATTCTTAACCACCAGATCAACAGGCAAGTGCCCCTGAGCCCTTCTTACTATCCACACTGTTATCTAACCTTAACAATAATCATTGATCATAGGGTTATGTGATTACTGAGTTACACTTGAAGCCTATAAAGTGGTATTGTCCTTGGCAGGTAATGAGCGACTGGTAAACCAGTCACACATATGGTTCTTGTGTGAACATTCCTTTTTTCTCTCCTAGTTGGTTTCTCGCCAACAGTCGTGCTCCATTCTGCCCTTCCTCCATGTCCCTACATCAAAATGAGCTTTCAAAAACTCAAGTCTGATTACAGACTCTCTAAACAAAACCCTTCATAGTTTTAGAAAATCTATTAATATTATCCACTATAAAACTAGGTCAAAGGAGAAAAACATGTAATTATCTCAAAAAATGACAAAAAGACAAGCAACAAAATTCAATAATCATTCTTTTTTTTAACCCTTAGAAAAACAGGAAGAGATACATGCTTTTCTTGGCATAATAAATGTATCAAAGGTTTTCATTGTCTTACTAGTGAAACTCTATGGAGGCATTTCTAGTTCCCTTAAGGCCACAATCAAATTAAAAATGCCCACATCTCCGCTATAATTTAACATCATTCTGGAAGCACCAACCAATACAATTACATAAAAGAAAAACATTAAGCGGCTTAGATATTGGAAAAGGGAGACAAAATTAGCTTGTATTGTCTCAGCTGTACCTTACAGAAATTCTTCAGTGGTTCTGGCAGGCAATCGACACTCTCTGGTTTGCAGTTCTGATAAATTTTTCCCATTTTTAATCTCCTACTCATTCAGTGGGGATTCAGAAGAAGGAGAAGTTAAATATATGGTCTCTGTTGAGCATGAATTACTTTTTTAATTAAAAAAAAAAAGTTACTCTGTGATGACCAAGAAGAGGGAGACAGTGGTGGTGGTGTGTGGAAGGGAGGCTCACGGGGGAGGGGACAGATGTATACTTATGGCTGATGCACGCTGTTGTACGGCAGACACCAACACGACACTGTAAAGCAATTATCCTCCAATTAAAAAAACAAGCTATTTTAAATCTGGGAGAAAGAATTCTTGGCTTAATGGGAGGCCAGTCTTGTACACAATTACTCTCAACAAATTGGAACTGGATACAATGTGGATGGCCCAAGACCCAACCAACTGATTCCCCCAAATCTGTACATCACTGCCTAAACCATGCAACTTTCATGCTCTGTAACTGGTTTCATCGTGAAACCAGAAACTTGAAAAGCCGACCTTCTATAATCCACTGAACCCACTTTAGTGTCATCTATTTTCTACAGAGGGCTTCCCTGATAGCTCAGTTAGTAAAGAATCTGCCCACAATGCAGGAGATCTGGATTCGATCCCTGGGTTGGGAAGATCCCCTGAAGAAGGGAAAGGCTACTCACTCCAGTATTCTGGCCTGGAGAATTCCATGGACTATATAGTCGCAAACAGTCAGACACAACTGAGCAACTTTCACTTTCACTCACATTTTCTACAGAGGTTTCCCTAGTCACTCAGAGCCTTGCAGTTACCGAGGCTGCTCGGCACCTGCTATGACTCTGCACAGCCTCAAGACCTAGAGGTCCAGAGACCATTCCCCTCCCTGGAGAGGATGTGGGTTAGTCACCCCTTGGGGTCTCACAAGTGCAGTCTCCAAGTGCCTGACGTGCCCCGATTGTGTGGGCAATGCCACCGGGTCCCTCTGGGGATGCAGGGACAGTATGCAGGGATTCGTGCAGATAGAGGGGGTGCTCTGCAGACCACGCTCTAGAAAAACAAGAATAAACCTGTCCCCGTGAACATCTGTTCCCCTCGGGCCGGCCCTTGGGGGGGTCTTCCCTTATGCCCAGGACAGATGGTTTGTGAGTAAGCCACCCAACAAGCTAGCTTTATTTCTCATTTGGAGACCATGACAGGCCTCCAGTTGGGAGAAAACAAGGACAGACGAGGCGTACGGCTTCTTTGCCTGCATCCTCAGGACAGGAACCCTATCGGGTTCCTAGACGGTGTGCCTACCCCTCCTCCACCAGCCCATGCCGAGAAGATGCAGCAGAAGCGCCAGGCGGGTGACGTTCAAACCCTGAGCTGCAGTAGCTGCTGACATGGCTTTGGGCACTGCTTCACAATGTGATTATTTCTAAAGATGTGACATAAATACTAACATGGGGTCCCTGGAGCTGCAGAGTCGCGGCTTGGCAGCTTAATTTCGACATTCAATCAAAACTGTCCGTCGGCAGCTTTGCGCAGCCCAAGCAGCAGTGGCCAGAAGCCCCACAATCTGCTCTCTAAGTGATGGGTTTAATTTCCAGAGGCTCGGGACAAAAGCCCCCTGGCCCCAAGGAAGGAGGGCTTACCTCCCTTCTCTGGAGAACCAATGCATATTTTCTCATTTCTTCAATGGGCTCCCTGCTTTGATAGAAGAGTCCTATCTACATTAACCACATCACTGAATCATGGGATCCAACGGATTTTTTTAAAACCTGACAGCCACATTCTCACGCCATGTTCCCCAGGCAGCCAGAGGAAAAGGCTGTCATTTGAAGATAAGTTTTCTGTTTCTTCTACTGTCATCTGGGGATGATGAGGGAAGAAAACATCTGTTCAGAGAAGTCCCAACAGAGGAATGTTCCCCCTTAGGTACTGTCAAACATCCTCAATGGCACAGAAGCACTGAAAGAGGGAGAATTCTCCTCCTGGACCTATTTGTCCTAAATGGATGGGTGGATGGATGAACGGATGATTAAAGCAATGGGTCTTAACCAGCCTTTAGGAAACATGCATCCTTCCCACTTTCTATTATAATTTTACCAAACTATTCATATCTCAAGCTCATTGAAGCACCTACTGAATCCTCCCCACCTTCCCCCACTCTTCACTACTGTGTACGTATGTATCTACATACATATACACACACTTATGCATACATGCTAAGTCACTTCAGTCGTGTCTGACTTTGTGATCCCACAGACCAAGCTCCTCTGTCCATGGAATTCTCCAGGCAAGAAGGGAATAGCCATTCCCTTCACACACACACACACACACACACACACACACACACACACACATTATATGCAAAATACTTCCAAATGCCACAAGTACCATCTCACCAGTACTGATGCCATCCTCAGAAATCGAACAGGGTCTTGGAGGTCCCTCTAGATGCTCAGGTGTGAATTTAGTTGCTGGGCTGGGGGGAGGTCCAGGGAGGGACTCAAGAGAGCCACTGGGACTGTGGGAGAGCCACCTGAGGAGGGTCACAGCTATCTGCTGGCTGGTACAGAGAACATTCTGGAAGAATGTCCTAAGTGCTCTCATGCACATCCGATGAGTGTGTAGAAAAGGGCTCACAGCTGGCGTGGGGCAAGTTTTCCTGCTTCCGGTCTATCACAGCCCCACCCTAGGTCTCTGCCTGATACTCCAAGCTCAGCTCAGACTCTGGTGAACATTTCAGGGACCCTGCCCATCAGCGGATGCTGTCCCCTGGCTCACTGAGAATGAACTCTATGCTGTTTCTTTCTGCAGCTCAAACCGTGGATGTGAGGGACACGTGTGGCGGGTAATGGGGTAATACGTTGAGGGTTTAAGAGGTGTGCTTCTCCCACTTCCTGCTTCATTAAATTCTGTCACACCCCGAGGCCGTTCCCCCCGACTCCCACCCCACCCTGCAACTAGACATGAGTCATTCGTGCCTTGGGGAGAAAGTTGTTAGGGGGGGACCGAGGAACAGAGACAGCACGTTCTCGGCTGTTCAGTTGTGCAAATCTCTTTCTCTACTGTCCTTTCCAGCAGACGTCAAAGCAGAGTCCAGCCTGGCAGGCAAGCACAGGAGGTTGCAGGGATCACTCCTCACTACCTGATCAGTCCCTCTGTCCCCAGATTCCAAGAGAGACCCACTTACTCCTCCTTCAGCGAAGGCTCCTATACACATTCCGTCACGAGACAGACCCCCCAGCAGCACCGCTGCCTGACTGTCTCGGGAAGAAACTCAGTCCAAATCCCAAACAGGCTTAGTTGGGTCATATAAACAAGACACACACCTGTCAACAAGCTCAAAACAACTCCCCTTCCTTCATTAGGGAGTTTGGGATGGACATGTACACACTCCTATATTTTAAATGGATAACCAACAAGGACAATGGTATAGCACAAGGAACTCTGCTCAACGTTCTGTGGCAGCCAGGATGGTAGGGGAGTTTGGGGGAGAATGGATACATGGATATGTACGGCTGAGGCCCTTCACTGCTCACCTGAAACTACCACAACACTGTTTATTGGCTATACCCTCAATACAAAATAAAAAGTTAAAAAACAAAAAACCCTTCCATCACACCAGGAATTGAAAACTGCTGGTCCAGACAGTGGGTTCTCCAAGGGAGAAAGCAAAGGTGTCCTAGACTAGCAGGATCAGCATCTCCCGGAAACGCGGTGGAAATGCAGATTCCCAGCTCCCCGCCCCAGACCTACTGAGCTGGAAACTGACAGGAGGGGCAGGGGAGCCCAGCAGTCTGGATGCTAATGCACCTTCAAGGTTATTCTGATGCCCACTCAGGGGTGAGAACCACTGCTCTCCACCAGCACCATCCACCACCACCTCCTGGGAGGATGGAAGTGCTTGCTGTCCCACATGGCATGTACTTAATATTATTATTTTATTTTATTTTATTTTTAAACTTTACATAATTGTATTAGTTTTGCCAAATATTCTTTCATTTAAATGTAAGTAGCTATGCATGACCGGTGGCTGATGAGTGGCTGCCATACTGCGAGCCACGCTCAGACTACTGTGTGAACCTCCCTTCACCCTCTCTTCCTTCTAGGTCAGCCTGTGAGCTGCAGACAAATTAATCTTCCCAGAGCAGAGATCTTATCATGTCATTCCCACTCTCAAAAAACCTCACTGACTCACCATTGCCTACTGATTTTAAGTCCATGCTCTTTTTGTTCTTTTTTAGGAAGCCAAAAAACGATTTATTCCAAAATATGATAGAAGTCAAGATTAAATTCTAATAGCTAGTGGCAAATGAGCTGTTACTATGAGCCAAGCACTCCTTAAGTGCTATACATAAACTATCTCATGTAAGCCACACAGAAATCTTATGACATGCATATGACTCTTCTCCCCATTTTAACAGTGTGGAAACTGAGAGCTGAGGAGGTTAAGTGTCTTGTCCAAATGGTTAACAGTAGAAGAGGGCTTTGGACTCTGGCTGCAAACACTACACCCTTAACTGTGACATCACCCTGCTGCTGAAAACCCGTTCTCTAGAGAGAGCCCTCAAGCAGCAACAGTGACCCAGAGCAGCCAAAAATTAAAATGAATAAATAAATACTTTTTAAAAAGAAAACCATTTTAAAAAATGATGGGGAGGGGGAGATACTGAACTTTAGATTAAGACATTTAAAAAGATGATACACCTGTTGGAGGCAGGTGGGATGCAAACAAGGGAGCAATGGAAGGAAGCCTTTGAATTAGTAGAGGTCGTTACATCTGCAAGAATTTGAATGCTCGCCTCAGCCGCAGGGCTAACAGGCAAACACTGAGAAAGCAGTGCTACCCAGCCAAATGGACACAGCCAAAGCCCTGGAGTGGATCTGAATTCTCCCCTTGGACCAGACATTTTTAACCTTTTCACTGGAAAAGGTTTGAGGGGTCCTGGAGAGGAGACCAAGGAGACAGAGGGCACTCGGCATATTGATTATTTGCAAACTGATAAAGGATTTAGATGTTGTGACAACCTGCCCTAGATGGGTGGTCCCCAACCTTTTTGGCACCACAGACCAGTTTCGTGGAAGACAATTTTTCCACCAACTGGGAGGAGGGGGATGGTTTCGGGATGAGTCAAGGGTATTACATTTATTGTACATTTAGGTCTTCCCTGGTGGCTCAGACGGTAAAGAATCTGCCTGCAATGCAGGAGACCCAGGTTTGATCCCTGGGTTGGGGGGATCTCCTGCAGAAGGGAATGACTACCCACTCCAGTATTCTGGCCTAGAGAATCTCATGGACAGAGGAGCCTGGCAGGCTACAGTCCATGGGGTCACAAACAGTAGGATCTGATTGAGCAACTGACACTTATTTCTATTATTATTACATCAGCTCCACCTCAAAACATCGGGCATTAGATCCCAGAGGTTGGGGACCCCTGGCCTAGATAACCAGCATTATGTGATTATCTTCTTCAAAGATACTTGAGGTGCCAAATAGTTTTGTCTTTAAACAGTCTTAAAAAGAGAGACCTCAAGAAAGCAGATCAATGGTTGCCAGGGGCTGAGGGCAGAGGGGAATGGGGAATAACTGCTTAATGGATGTGGGGTTTTATTTCGGAGCGATGGAATGTTTTGCAAGTAGACAGAGGTGGTAGTTGCACAAATGTACTAAACGCCGCTGAACTGCTCGCTCTAAAATGGTCAAGTTAATGTTACATGAATTTCACATCAATACATTTAAAAAACAAAAGAAAGAGCTAGAGAGTGAGTTAACCTTGACCCAAATTGCCATGAGCCCAGGAGAGAGCAGCAAGCTGCGTCGGGCACCTTTGTGATGATAATAACACCTGGCAGAGCGCCCAAAGATGTCCATGGTCCCTCCAGAATGTGTCCATCACACTGATTGGGAAGAGCATCTTACTTGTTTGGAAACTGGTGATTTCAGGAGAAGGCACTGGTTTAGGATTGCTGGTTTAACAGTGGGTTAGACTTCCCTGGTGGCTCAGACAGTAAAGAATCTGCCTGCAGTGCAGGAGACCTGGGTTTGATCCCTGGGTCGGGAAGATCCCCCAGAGAGGGGAATGGCAACCCACCCCAGCATTCTTGCCTGGAGAATCCCAAGGACAGAAATGCTTGCTCTAGTCTATAGATCCTGGGCTTCAGTTCAACATGTCCAGCCTCCAGCCAACCCTATTCGCTTCAGGCTGAATCCCACAATCTGAACTGCCTCTCTGGCCAATCTATCCTGTTACTGTTTGTCCTGAATTCACTGGTTTTTCTGTAGTGACAAGACTCCCTCTGTTTGTCTCAAATCTGAAGTCAAGGGAGACTGTGTCAGCAACCAAGGACCTCTGTTCAGTTCTGAATGGCTGGTTTTTCCTCCAATTCCAGGGCCTGGCTCTATACTTGTAAACCTAAGTGTATAGCTATGCCATCCCCCAGATTGTCTAATTCTTGAATATACTGTGCACCCTTAAAGCTGACTGTCTATTTACCTTTTTTTGGCCACACTGTGTGGCTTATAGAATCTTAGTTCCCTGTCCAGGGACTGACCCTAGGCCACAACAATGAAAGCCCAGAATCCTATCCACTAGGTCACCAGGGGACTCCCTGTCCATTTTATTTAAAAAATCTAAACATATGGCCAGAATATTCTTGAGCTCATTTTTGGTGAAATCTAGAGTCAGACACCGGAGAAGCCAATGGCACCCCACTCCAGTACTCTTGCCTGGAAAATCCCATGGATGGAGGAGCCTGGTAGGCTGCAGTCCATGGGGTCGCGAAGAGTCAGACACGACTGAACGACTTCACTTTCACTTTTCACTTTCATGCATTGGAGAAGGAAATGGCAACCCACTCCAGTGTTCTTGCCTGGAGAATCCCAGGGACGGTGGAGCCTGGTGGGCTGCCGTCTATGGGGTCGCACAGAGTCAGACACAAATGAAGCGACTTAGCAGCAGCAGCAGCAAACATCAGTAAAATAGATACCCTTTTCTAAAGAATGTCCATCATAAAAACTGGCTCCTTTACCCATGATAACTCTCCTGCCTTCCCTGCCCCTTCCTCTTTACAGGGATCCCAAACTCCTGCCATGCTTGACCTCCTGCTGCTCCCTGCAAGTTCCAGTCTCTATTGGAGGAGATGGACAGGACCAGGATCATGTCCATCAGCAACTTTCCAAGGGATCCATGCAGACTGGCTGAGTCAGGCAGATGTTTACTCTTTCCTACAAGAGCACCTTTACCCCAAATCACAAGTACAACCAACGGCCCTGGAGAGCTGGGTTGCTCTAGAGTTCTCGACTCTGGACACACATAAGCATCACTGGAAATTGGACGAGCTCCTTTTGCTTCCTTTCTTCTAATCCTGTTTGTCTTCTTGGCGACGCAGAAGATGCAGTGTGTCCCAGGCAGAGGATAAGCCCAGGCCTCTCTCCACACCAGCCATACGGAGCTCTGAGAGACACAGAAAGCCTCCAATAGAAGCCGAAGATGGAATATTAAGGGTGTATCATGATGACGAAGTTGTTAAGCTCCTTCTCCTCTCTCTGGACCCCACCAGCCCTTGAGACAAGGCTCAGGAACCAAGAGTATCAGCCTGGTCCTGAGCCCTGACCCACATCCCCACACCAACCCAGGAGTATTCCAACTTCCCCCTTGGTGGCGGCTCAGGTGGTAAAATCTGCCTGCAATGCAGAAGATCCGGTTTGATCCCTCGATCAGGAAAATCCCATGGAGAAGAAAATAGCAACCCACTCCGGTATTCTTGCCTGGAGAATTCCATGGACAGAGGAGCCTGGTGGGCTACAGTTCATGGGGTTGCAAAGAGTTGGACACTACTGAGCAACTAACACTTTCACTTTCCAACTCCCCCCAGAGGTCATTGTGTACACCAAACTCTACCCAGCAGATTCCCTCCCTTGGCCCTTCACTCTTTCTTACAGATAGCGCTCTAATGTCACCTCCTCCCGGAAGCCTCTCCTGACTTCACCTGACCCACCCAATAGGATTATTCCTTTCTTATGTTCAGCAGCACAGTATGCTTTAAAGATATGTGCCCTTGCCTTACTTATCCTGTTCTATTTAATAGAACTCTTAAAGGGAAGGGATTGTGACTTTCTACTGTTTCTGGAAGGAGCATGGTACCATGGCTAAGAACTTGGCCTCAGACAGACCTGGATTCAAGTCCAAGTGATGCCGTTTTCTAGTTGTGTGAATCCTCGAAAATTTTACTTAACATGAGCCTCAGTTTTATTTACAATTTTATTTAAATTTTACTTAATGTGAGCCTCAGTTTCCTCATCTGTAATGTGAGAATGATCGCTGTGCCACCTCACCAGCTTGGGAGGGTTTAGGGGCCACTGTGCATGCTAAGGGATCAAACCTATTACACACTCAGCAACGCCTCTGGTATTATTATACTGACCCATCAAGTGCCTAGGACTGGGTTAAAGACATAGTATTTATAGGTGCTCAATAATCTGATCATTAAATGTCATTAAATTCCCTGATTTCATGCAAGGTTAAAAGCTTCATTAGAGGACTTCCCTGGTGGTGCAGGGGTTAAGAATCTGCCTTCCAATGCAGGGGATGTGGGTTTGATCCCTGGTTGGGGAACTAAGATCCCTCGGGCCTCGGGGCTGCAGAGCCCACGTGCCTCAACTAGAGAGAAGCCCACATGCCACAACGGAGACTCCATGCAGCCAATAAATAAACAGATAACTTTTTAAAGCTTCATGAGAGGAGAGTCTGTTTGTGGTCACTTTTGTACTCCCAGGCCTAGCACGCATCTGGCATGTAGCAGATGGTTAATCAGCGTTTGAGGGATGAACTGATACAGGATGAGTGAGGTGTTCTCTTCTCTCTCCATGCCCTAAAACCTCTGCAGAGCTCCAACGGCAGCATGGGTCGGTGCCCATCTTAGAACATCTTGTCCTGTTGTCTGGCACAACACGTGTAATCCCTGACTGTGGTTATCCATGGCACCTGCCTGAGTGATGGTCATGACCCCACCGTCCAGCACAGTGTGAGACACTCGCTGAAGGGGAGAAGGACCATGAATCTTAGCACCTTGGGAGGCGCCCAAGGCCTCAAGCCCAGAAAGAATTTACTGGTTCTGTGATTTGGGTCGTTTTGGCCAATGATGCTGGTGATACTGACAACAACATTCCCTGAGCACCAGTTACACATGCTGTATACACATACTGCCCGTCCCTGGGGCCGAAGCTCTTCACTGCCACACTTCACTACCTCTCTCTGGGAGGCAGGAGTCCAGCCTGTTCAGAAAAGGCAAGGTCTTGACTGATTTAAGAACAGACTGTTCTGAGAATTTCTGCTTCATTTGCCCCCAGATATGGGGACTGGACGAAACTTCCTCCAGCACAGCACCTCCTGCATTTTAAGTACCTTTATCTGATCTAAAGCCACCGTCCTGAACAAACTAGGAGACTCGGGTGGCAAGGAGCTCAGGCAGAAAGCCAGAGATCCTGGGCTTTAATGTGAGCTCTGCCACCCAGTGCTGTGTGCCCTAAATGTCACCCAACTTCCCAGGGTCTTGGTCTCCTTGTCTAAGAAATGGGGCTAACCTAGGATGTTATAATAATTACATGAGTTGACGTTTGACAGAAAACAACAAAATTCTGTAAATAATTATCCTTCAACTAAAAAATAAATAAATTAAAAAAATAAATAAAATAACAAATAATTACATGAATAAACAGAATGTCTGGCACAGAGTAAACATTCGATAAGTTTAGTTGTTGCTATTGGCTATCATTCTGGTTTTCTTTATTTGTTTGGGCTGCGCTGGGCCTTTTTTGCATTATGCAGGTTTCTTTACTTGCAGCATATGGGTGTCTTTTGTGGTACGTGGGCTTCTCTAGTTGTGGCCAGAAGGCTTAGCTGCTCCATGGCATGTGGGATCTTATTTCCCTGACGAGGGATAGAACCTGCGCCCCCTGCATCAGAAGGTGCATTCTTTACCACTGGACTATCAGGGAAGTCCCCTTGGCTACTATTCTGTATCAATACTCCCAGAAGATATTTAGTGACTTTAACCTCAGGGTCTTCATTCCCCAGAGTTCTTAGGGTCTCCCTAGCAGGACCTAGAAGAAATGGGCATTCTTTACACTATCACGGATACTCTCACCACCTCGTCTTTTAAAAAAATTTTTTTAACTTAATTATAGATGTAACAGAATCCAAAGCAAATATTCTCTTTGATCTTATCCTAAAATCAAATAAATGCTTTAATTTGTAGATTCACCTTCTAGTCTTCACCCACATTAACATTCAATTTGTACATAATTATAAAGCCATACATCTATTTCATATTTTACATTTTCACCTAGCATCATACCACTTCGGCGGTGATGAAGCAGCTCACAGAAGCTCAACGCTCCAGCTGAGAACAACTATAAAAGCCAGATAAACAAAATATTTTTTCAAGGAACTGGAATGTTGAAGGAATTGGAATTGAAATAAGCACATTATTCTGTGTGCCACTTTTTCCTTAGGGGCAGAAACCATTCTCGGCACAGGGCAAAAGGCTGAGAAGCCAGGCAGACGGCAGCTGCTAAGAAGCAGTTAGAAGCCTTGGAGCCAGGAACAGAGCTGCCAGGGAGAGCAGGACTTGGGGGGCCAAGATCTTGGCGAGAATGGAAGATCAAAGAAGCTAACCTGACACGAGGCGCTGGTTCTTCCCCGGGGGCTTTGCCAATTCAAAAACAGAGGTTGCGACACAGAATAGAAATGTGCTGTTGATTTCTGGTGCTAGAGAAACAAAAACTGGAGTTCGGGACCTGGTAAGGAGGAGGGCCCGCGGAAGTCTTCAGCCTCACAGTTGGAAACCTCTAGCGGCTCCATCATCAGACTGAAAATGAACAAGAGGAAGAAGACAACTTCAACCAAAGCTCTAATTTGATATATGAAATGTCTGGAATTCAAACCAAAGTTACAAACATGTCGAGAAACAGGACCAGAAGGAAAAACAGGCACCAGAACAGATTCACAGGTGACCTAGTCACTGGACCTTAAGAATAACTGTGTTCAAGAGGATTAAAAAAGGGGGGATGACAACATGGAGAACTTCACTAGAGAGCTATAATCTATTTTAAAAATGTGGACTTAAGAATTAAAAATACAGTAATTCCTGAACTGAAGGGAAATCTACAAAACACCTGACTGGAACTCCTCAAAACTGCCAAGGGCATGAAAACCAAAGACAGAGAAATGGTAATGAACCAAGGGAACTAAGAAGATGCGACAACTAAGTAAAACTTGGTATCTTGGGTGCAATCCCAAAACAAACAAAGGATGTTAATGAAAGGACTACTAACACCTAAATAAAATCTGGAATTTTGTTAGCAGTAATGTACCAATTATTGTTAATGTTCGCGTTTTGACAAAGCTACAATGATAAGATGTTAATAATAGGGGAACCTGCATGAAGGGTTTACAAGAGCTCTGTACTATGTAACTTTTTTTGTAAATCTAAAAGTATTCTAAAACAAGAAAGGCTTAAAAATACAATAATTAAAATTAAGAATTCAGTGTAAGGGTTAAACAGCAGATTAGAAGCCATTTGAGGGCATATAAGCGACTGGAAAAATAGCTTTGTGATGACCTAGAGGGGTGGGGTGGGGAAAAGGGAAGGAGACTCAGGAAGGAGACTCAAGAAGGAGGTGATATACGTATGATTATGGCTGATTTGCGTCGTATGGCAGAAACCAACATAACACTGTAAAGCAATTTTCCTCCAACTAAAAAATAAATTAAAAACTGTTTGCCACTTAAAAAAAAAATAACTCACTTCGAACTAACAGACTAGGGAATTCCCTGGTGATTAAGACTAGTGGTTAAGACTCCCCATTTCTACTGCAGAGGACATGGGTTAGATAGCTGGTAGGGGAACTAAAATGTGCAAGCTGCCCAGCGCAGCCAAAAAAAGGAGAAAAATACAGAATAGAACCATCAGACTAAAGCAGAGAGAATAAAAAGGATGGAAAGCACTGAATACAGTGTCAGAGATGGTGCAACACAGTGGAAAGGGCTAATCCATGTGTAATTAAAAACCAGGATGAAAAGAAGACAAGGAATGGGGCAAAGAATGCTCAACAATTTACCAGTACTGGTGAAAGATGTCCAGCTAAAAATTCAAGAACAGAATAAATACACATGGATGCGCACACACACACACACACACACACTCCTAAGAACACCATAATCAAACTGTTGAAAATCAAAGATAAAGAGAAAATCAAAAGAAGCCAAATTAAAAAAAAAAGGCACATTACTTTCAAAGGAATAGAAAACAAGAAAAAGAATAAGAACAATGGGGTAACATCTTAAAAGTGCTGAGAGAAAACAACTGCTAATTTTGAATGCTATACCCAGCAAAAACATTCTTCAAAAGTGAATGTGAAAAAAAATATTTTAAAATTTATTTCCAGCAGGCCAAGACTAAAGTAAATGCTTAAAGGGGTTCTTTAAAGGGAAAGAGAATGATTCCAGATGGAAATATGTATATGCAGGAAGAAACCAAAAAACAACAAAAAGGATAAATATATTCATAACTGTAAATGAATATTGATTGTACAAAGCAATAATAATGTATAGTTTAAATGACATGTAAAAATAGGGTGGGACAGGGTAAGTGGAACTAAAATGTTTAAGGACCTAGGGTTATTTAATAATATGTTGTTGTTTAGTCACTAAGTCATGTCCAACTCTTTGTGACCCCATGGACTGTAGCCTGTCAGGCTCCTCTGTCCATGAGGATTCTCCAGGCAAGAATACTGAAGTGGGTTGCCATGACCTCCTCCAGGGGATCTTCCCAATCCAGGGATCAAACCCAGGTCTCCTGCATTGCAGGCGGATTCTTTACCCTCTGAGCCACCAGGGAAGCCCATTTAGTAATATAATGGACTCTATAAGTGTCAAGGATGGGACTTCGCTGGCGTTGCAGTGATTAAGAATCCACCTTGCAGTGGGAACTAAGAGTCCATGTGCCTCAGAGCAACTAAGACCTCATGCCACAACTAGAGAAGCCTCGCACTGAAACAGGAGACCCTGCGTGACACAGCAAAGGCTCCATGTGCCACAACTAAGACACGACACAGCCAAATAAGTAAATAAAATAAAAATACATCAGTGATGTATGCTGCACTCTGTAGACCAACATGAAAATAATAATACATGATTAACAAGTTAATAGAAGTGAGATGATAAAATATACTCGAGTGATTCAAAATGAGGCAAAAACAGAGAGAAAAGAAACGTGAAGCACACGGGACCAGTAGAAAATAAATAGGAAGATCACAGACATAAACTAAAATATATCAGCAACTGCATTAAATGTGAATAGTCTAAATGCTCAAATTAAAAATCAAATAACTGGATTTTAAAATTATGCTTATAAAAGACATTCTGAATATAAGGATTGAAAGCAAAGAGAAAAGAATATTCAAATCTTCTTCCTTTTCAATCATTTTCACTTTACATATTTTTTCTCTCTCCTTTCACTTTCATTTTTTCTGTATCCCTACATTTGGGGCATTTGTTTCTTTTTACTTTCAGTGACTCATTGTCAACCACTTTCATGAGAGAGAGATCACTAACAATAACCAAAAGAAAGTTTGTATCTTTATATGAGACAAAGAGGCAGTAAGGCAAGAAGTATCTTTGCAATAAAGAGACACATGGTAAAATGATCAATCTACCAAGGAGAGAGAAAACAATTATAATTTATGGTAATAACACTGCTTCAAAATATACAAAGCAAAAATTGAGAAAACAAAGAGGCGAAAATGCAGTCATAATAGGAGACCTGACCATAGCTCCTTCAGCAACACGACAAGCAAGCAAAATAAACGTCAACAAAGATATCGAAAATATCAACAACACAGTGACACAACCGTAACCTAATCTGCCCACGTGGATACTGCATGCAACGACCACGGAGCAGATATTCTTTACAAGTGCACGAGGAATATTTACCAGGGTTTCTAGAGAATGAAATGATGTGTGCTCTCTGACCACAGGGGAAACGAACCAAAAATCCGTAACAAAAGATAACAAGAATATCCACAAATGTCTGAAAATTAAATATACACTTTTAAATAGCCCATAGGAAAAAGAAGAAATCATAATAGAAATGCAAAAGCTTCAAACCTTGTGAAAATCTGCTAAAGCTGTGCTTAGAGGAAAAAAGTTCATCTGAAAATCCATGATCTAAGTATCTCACAAAGTTAGGGAAAAAAGAGTAAATCCATGCCTACTTCCCCGTTGACCTTTTTGCCCCCATTCTTTCACACACTCCCTTCTCCTCCCCCACCCTACACCCGAATTCCCCTCCCCAGCAAACCCAGGCTAGCAACCTGTGTTTATCCTTCCCCACTTTCTCTCGCTGTGACAACTGCCTGGAAACAAAGGGATCGGGAGAGTTATTCTCCAAAAATGGAATCACACTGTACCTGTTAGCCGGCGAAGTGCTTTTCCTACCTAACAATACATCTTGTCTGTTTCTCCATGTCAGTCAATTGAGAACGAACTCGTTCTTTTCAAACTGCCTATTATACCACCGCCTGCCTGGACCACAAACCATTCAGCCATTCATTCTTTCATCAACGGGCATTCGGGATGCTATTAGCTTTTCGCCACCACACAGATGCCAGAAACACCTCGGAATGCCCTTGCCAGAGTCCTCAGAATTCCCTGAACAGAGCCTAGACAATGGGAACCTCACACTCTAGCGCTGAAGTTCTCAACACTCTTCCTGCCACATGAGCGTCTGTGGAGGCTACACACTCCGCTTCGTGGGCATGCCCAGCAAGAAACTCACTTCCTCAAATCACATGCTGCAAACTCTATTTTCTTCTCGCCTTATAAGAAAATATAACCTAGTGAAAGTATATCCACATAGGCCTGAGCAGGAAACAGAATCCGATTCAGATGGTTCAAGAGGCTTTAAATAAGGAACTACCCAGAAATATGAGGCCAGGATTAAAGGAATCAAGAATGGATGGGGCATCCCTGATGGTCCAGTGGCTTAAAATCTGCCTGCCAATGCAGGGGACGTGGGTTTGATCCCTGGTTCAGGAAGATTCCACAAGCCACAGGGCACCTAAGCCCATGTGCCCCAACTACTGAGTTCACGTGCAGCTTCACTACTGAAGCCTGCATGCCTCAAGCCCAGGCTCTGCAACAAGAGAAGCCACTGCAGTGAGAAGCCGGCACACAGCAGCAAAGACCCAGCACAGCCAAAAATAAAGGAAATAGTTTTTTTAAAACAATGCATGGTGAGGCACCCAGAGACTAGCACTGATGTGAATGTCACTGCCAACCCTAGGCTGAAAGGCAAAGGGAGGAAACAATGTTACCAGAGCCTGGTGAACCCTGGAGCTGGGGCACAGAGCAGAGAGCCTGGGGAAGAGCACCTAGTAGTTCAGACGAGAAAGAATCTGTCTGCAATGCGGGAGACCCAGGTTCAGTCCCTAGGTGGGGAAGAGCCCCTGGAGAAGGGAAAGGCAACTCAGTCCAGTATTCTTGCCTAGAGAATTCCTTGGACAGAGGAGCCTGGCGGGCTACAGTCCATGGGGTCGTAAAGAGTCAGAAATAACTGAGCAACTCACACCTCACCTTTGCTCTCTTGCAATCCCCTCGCCAGCCCTTCTTACTGCATGAGCTCAAGCAGAAGCCAGAGGGCCCAAGTGACGCCCTCCACAGGGGTCAGTCTCCCGAGGCACAGGGAAGAGCAGACGGGAAACTGAGGTGTGCAAGCAGAGAACAACCCGCATGGCAGGCAAGCGTGAGCAGTAACTGGTAAAAGAAGAGCATCGTTCCGGGGCTGAGTGAGGGGCCAGCTCCCTAACAGACCCCAGAGAGCTACCCTCCTGGATATCAGAGTGGTAGATGGAATGAACGAAGGGGAGACAGCATGCAGCAGCACAGGGTGGCTTCACTCACCCTGGCTGGTTACACAGTGGGTTCTTAGCTTGCTGTGTGACCTCAGGCCAGTTGCTCAACCTCTCTGATTCTCAGCTTATTAGCTGTAAAATGAGACTACTCACTATCTTCCCTGCCTACATTCTCCTATTTATGCCAGTGAAAGAATAAATGCCCATTTTTTTCTCTGAATGTGGACTTGGTCATGTGAATGGCTTCAGCCACTGAAACATTGATCAATGTGATATAAGCAGAGTCCTAAACGTGCTTGTGAGGTGAGGCTTGAGTTGAATTGCTCTCACTGCTTCTGAGACGCCTATGACTACAACCACACCGATAAGCCAGAGCTAGCCTGTGGAATGATGAGAAACACAAGGCTAGGTCGGCCCTGTCGCTTCAGCTGACACTGAGCAAACCACAGAGCATGGGACTGAGGTCATCCTAGACCCTTCAGCCCCAGAGAAGTCAGCCCAGGTCGGAGAAATCTCCAAGCAGACTCACAAAGGGGACAGAACGTTTGTCTTTTTAAGGCAAATCACCCTTTGGAGTGATCTGTTACACAGCAAAAGCTTACTGATACAATTACTAATGAGATTACATTTCCTCCAATGGCAACACAGGAGATGCAAATCATGGGCCAACGCTCTAGAATGTCCCATGAAGCCATCCTTAGTGAACCTTCTCAACAGCATGGGTGTTTTCAAAGTCTAGTAAGACTCAAATTAGAAAAAAAAGAGACAGTGAGAGGAAAACAGATACAATCTAAATGTTTAGATAGCTTTGCCCCTCCAGGCTTCCTGTTCTCTTTTTTAATAAATTGCCCAGTGTAAACAGTTCTTTTCTTTCTTCCCTCCTGGGAAGTTATTTATTTTTATGGGCTTCTTTGGGGAAATAAAAATCAATTTTGGGTTGCAAGTGATACATTTTACTCTCCCAATAATGAAAGTTAGAAAATTAAAGGCCCTCAGGAACAACCTCTCTGTACAAAAATGATGTTGATGCAGCCCTAATGTTCCTGTGTGAACATTTTATAAATCGTGACCACTGTTTGCTGATATAAATCTGAAAATCACTCACAGAAGACACAGACCTATCGTGAGGAATGGCTTCCCACCGGGTGGCCCCAGGTAGGCTCACGTGCCCACAGAAGGCACTCGTGGATAACCGTGACCTGTAATTCACACCTCTGGAAACTTGTATGTATCAGAGCACTCCTGTGTATGTGTCTAAGAAATCAGTTCATTTGTTTCTTCAGCACACAATTAATGAGCATCTATTATGTGCCTAGAACTGGCAATACAATGAACAAGACAGACATAGCCAGTGCCTTCAAGATGCTTACAGTTTAGGGGAAAGACAGAAACGCTAAACAGGGTGTCTTAAGTCAAGTTCTCTGAAAACAGACACTGAGATGGAGATTTGTGCACAGGGATCTTGTTGGGTCTTATCCTTGGGAAAAACCCCTGTAGAGAATGAGGAAAGCAGAATAAAATAGAAGGAGGAGTGAAATGACAATGAAGTTGTAACAGGCCTCACCCAATCTACTAGGGAGTGCTGAGATCCGGGTGTTTTTTCAGACTATCCCCAGTGGACACGTCTGTACCCAACCTCCACCAGCGACCAGTCCCTGGGTGTGGGCTGCCCCTTGACAATGCGGCTCTCCTGGGGGCAATTCCTGGACAACTAAGCTGTGAGTGGTCAGCTGCCAACGCTCCGCATGCCTGGGCAGAAGTGCTTCCGTTAGGAAAGGGGGGTCGGGGTGGCACCCCACGGTCTCCACTGCACAAAGACTCTTGATCAGTGTCATGAGTTCGGAGTTTAGAACAGGAGCCACCTAACGCGAACTAAGGGTTAGCAAGTGTCGCTGTGGTCTCTTCTAAGTGGCATCTATAAAGGAGTTTGAACAGAGTCCACTACCTCAAATCTCCCCAGGCACTAGGTACTGTAAAGACCATGATACACACCCCCTGGTACTCCTGAACCCCTGCGGCGTGTGCTCTCGCTGTTTGCCAGACAAGGAAGCTGAGTCTCTGAGGAGCTGACTCACTTGCCCAAGACCCACAGCTAGTAGGTGGCAGAGCTGGGATCGGAACACCTAACTATGTGACGACAAAGGTCTGGGACCCCTTCTGCCTACTTTCTGCCCCCGTTTCCCATGCATCCTGAGCCCTTCCTTCACACTCTTTCCCATTCACACTATAAAAATGACCGAGTTTGCCATAAATAACTGTCTTTTCAGCTTCCTCTCCTGACCCCTTCCTTTTGCAGCCCACATTCACTTATGAGTTGTCCACACCTCTCTTTCCACCTCCCCCTCCTAGCACCCAGCATCCTGGCTCTTCCTCCCACCAGGCCATTGAATAAGCACTGTCCAAATCCCTAAACTGAATGATCGACTCCCAGACTGTCTCCATGCTTAGCCTGTTCTTGCTGCCATTTCCAGTTGGCAGCATCTAATCAGCTGGCCGTGTTCACCTTCTTGAACTCTTGCTTGCTTTGGTTCCTGTGACCCTCAATCCTTCTGCTTCTCCTTCTTTCTCTCAGAGCACCATTTTTTCTTCTCCTTCAGTGGTTCCTCTTCTCCACTAATCCTTAAAGTAGCTGCATTTCCCAGGGTCCCAACCCTGATGTACTTCGAACTCCCCGCCCTCTTGGACCTGGCATGCCCCACCGCTCCAGCTCCACTGTTAGGCTACTGGTGCCTAAACTTGTGCTCTCTGCTCTGTTTTCCCAGTTGGGTGTCTGGATATCTAGATCCATCCACCTGCTGGACACAGTCACCCCTGTGAGCCCGAAACATCTCAGACTCAGCCTCTTTACAAACCCAAGAGCATCGCCTTTTCCTCCAAGCGAGCTTCTTTGATTTCTAGCCCTGCTTGCTTATCACTACGCACACATCTTGCTGAGCCACCAGTCTCAATTAACTCTTGACTCCTCCATCCTCTCTGTGATTCTCCACATCAATGTGCTCTCATCTGTCCATTTTTGCTGCCACTTCCTTAACTGAAGTGTGCATCTTCTCATCCATCCTCCTGAAATCCTTCCCGTTCGCTGTCACCCGCAATATCTAGATTAGGTAATTACCACCCCCAATGAATGGCTCATCAACCACTGAATAACATCCCAAATCCCTAGAATGCGTGAGCAAGGTCTTCTATGACCTGGCATCAATCACTCTTCACAGACACACTCTGTAATCTCAACACATCAGAAATCCAATAGCCCTTCATGCCCAGGGTCTTCATTCACGTGGCCATTTCATCCTGACAGCCTGCTACTTAACTCATTTTTCCACCTATTTAATCACCTGTTCAACAAGCATTCATTGTGTATCTGCACAGGTGCTGGCTCACAGTGGTATAAAAAATAAGACTAGTTCTTCCCTCCATCCAGTGGAGGGAAACAGCTAAGAAACAAATAAACAACATAATAACAACATGTGACAAATACCACAACAGTACCAGACAGGGTGCGTGTGCATGCACACTCAGTCGTGTCTGATTCTTCGTGACTCCATGGGCTCCTCTGTCCATGGAATTTTCCCGGCAAGCATACTGGAGCAGGTTGCCATTTCCTTCTCCAGGCAATCTGCCCAACCCAGGGATCGAACCCAGGTCTCCTGCATGGGATTCTTTACCAGTTGAGCCACTAGACAGGGTAATGGAGTAGAAAATATGGGAGGGGATTCATGGTTTAGAGAAGGCTCCGCGGTGGCCTGAGAAGGTAACTTTTCAGTGGACAAATAGGGAGTGACCAGAATCCATCACATGTACAACTCAAGGAAGGACAATCTGGGCTGAAGGAAGAGCAGCTGCAAGAAGGAAGGACACTCACGTGGTGGAGCAGCGAGGAGGCTATCACAAAGGACGAGGGAGGACAAAGAGGGAAGATGAGCTTGGAGGGAGGCTTATTGGGTGATGCTGTTCCTGCAGGCTGTCAGAGCAGGGGCCAGGGTCTGGATTTCAATGGAAAACTCTGAGAGGCCTCGGACTAGTCTAAGCAAGGGAAGGGCACAGGTGATTTACATTTTAGAAGGATCCCTCCGGCTGGGTGTGGAGAGTGGATTTCAGAGGGCCAAAGCCCATGAAAGCTTCTATTCATCTTTCAAAGTATGAAACAGACAAAGCTCCTAGCTGAGTCCTAGCAAGGGGCTAGTCCTCCCCTTCCAGAACGAACTCCGTTGCCTTTGACTCTGTGAAGCCTTTCCCAGCTTCATCAGTTGGAATACTTCCCTCCGCAGCAGGGACCTCCCACAGCGTGTGCCTTCAAGCTGGGTTATCACTTCACCCACGCCCCGCTTTAGAGTGAGGGTTCTCTTCCTCGCTCTCTTGTAAGTTGCGAAATACTCTGTGTGGAAAGGGCCATACTCATTCACAGAACCCTCTTGGTGTCTGGCAAGTGGCCTCCCACACCGGAAAGACTCAAAAAACAATGGAAAGAAGAAAGGGAGGGAGGGAGAGATTGAGGGAAGAAGGAAAGGTAGGAGGCAGAGAGGGAGGAAAAAGGAGGAAGGAAGCCTAAAAGAAAATACCTTTGTGTTCCCCAGGAATGCTGTGCATTAAGAACCTAGGTTTACAATCAGTCACATCTATATTTTAATTCAAGCCCTGCTTTTCACTAGCTGCGGGAATTTGGGCAAGTAAATTCACCTCTCTAAGCTGCACTCTCTTCTTCTGTAGAATTATAATAATAATGGGAAGGGGACAGGTATTATCTCACATGGTTGTCGTGAGGATCTAATGAAACCAAAGAGACACTGGTGGCCCTTCCCCTTCCCAAAAGTTTCCGTTTGGGAAGGGCATGAGGGCATGATCTAAAACATGTCCCCGTGGCTATAGGACACTGTTGACAAGATTCTGTCCTCTTGTTCAGATTTTTGTTTTTAATAAATGTCTGTTGAGTGCTGGCCATGGACATCACTCCCATGATATCTGCTATAAACACTTGCGGAAAGACACGTCCGATGTGCTCGTGAATGAGGGTTGAGTCTGGCCCCTGTTGACATGCCATGGACCCAAGAAATGTCCAGAGCAAGGCCATGGCAACAGGCCTGTCTAATACATTAACTTTCAGACCCCAAGCCTCAGTCACCAGGCCCTCCCTGGAGACCTGGCAGGCAGCCCCTTGCTGAAGAAATCTGGAGACACGACATTTCAAGTCCAGGATCTGCCTCCCTACCCATCTCACCCATTTTGGGGCCCCTGTAGCCCCCAAGCTGTCTCTTGAACTAATGATGAGCAGAGACAGTGATGAGCCCAGGTCTGTCTCTCACCAGGAAGCCTGGATGAGAAGGCCGGGGAAATAATGAAAGCTCATGCATCCCTCAGCTGAAATCACCATTTCAATTCCTAGAGCCTCGATTTGTCACAGTGGTTAAGGACCTGGGCTTCAAGGGATCAAGCATCAGTTCTGCCACCTTCTAGCCAAATGACCTTGGGCAAGTCAGTTAAGCTCCCTAGGTCTCAGTTTCCCTACCTGCAAATTGAGATTTAATGTACTAATGCAGGTAGAGAGTTGAGCAGTGTGCCTGGCACTTAGGAGGTGGCCCTTGCTGTGTGCATTTTATATTTGCATTTAGAAAGATGTTAACGATTCAGCTGGGGAACTGCACGGTGCAAGCCCCTGCAAAACAAGGAGAAATAGCAGAAAGATGCCATGGAGCATCCTTTGGAGCTGCTGGCTCTGTGCATGTACCCACGTGTCTTTCTCCACTATTTCATAATTTCCTGCCGTTTCGTTCAGTTTTCTTTCCTCGCTTCAAAAGGCTGCTTGGATTGGGATTTCTCAAGCTACAGGCGAAGACGGTGAGTCAGATTGGAAGAAGAAATAAAATCAAAGCATCATTGATCCTCAGCTGGGGGGGGCGCAGGTAGGGTAGAGGGGAGACAGGCTCTTAGCTCTTATTCCAAGTCCCTGGGGAGACCCATTCTCTGAGCCGAGGCAGGCAGCCAGTGAGGACCATGGAAGCTGGCGTGAGAGCCCCAAACCCAGCCATCCGTGGCTGCCTCACGCAGCTCCACAGGGGAGGAGGAACAGACAATAGCAGTCTGTTAGCGCCATTTCCCTTCTGCCCCAGCCCTTCTCAGAGCCCAGCAGGCAGCTGATGACAACTCAGAGGAGTCTGACAGCCCGTGCAAAGTGCACCATCTCTCTAGCTTCCAATCACCAGGTATCTGAAGGGGACGCAGGAACAGTCAGTTTCTGCCCTCATTAAGAACCCTTTGGTGGGCAGAAAAGATGACCGTCAAAGGACCTGCCAGGTTCATCAGCCTACTGATGAGGAGGAGGGCAGAAGCCCCCAGCGCGCTGACCTCCCCACCCAACCAAGGCGGCCCTTTCATTTGCATCTCATTTGCATTGCATACTTAACAGGACTCTCGCTTAGACACACTGGGAGAAATCATTCTGTCACGGGCTGAAAAGGGGCTCTGCCGTCGTCGTATTTGCACAAATGATCCCTTGGGAGCAGGGTCCGCAGAGCAAGTCCACACAGCCGTCTCTGCCCTCCAGGAAAACAAGACCTCAATCAGACCACGGTGATGCAGGCAGATGTAGAGCTCGCTATTCTGGGATGGATGACCAACTAAATAAAGCCCCAGTTACATCACGCACAAGGCCAGACAGAGGGAAAATTCCAAATGTTTTCAGGAGACTGTGTTAAAACGATTCAGGCTAATTGCATGCAAGTCTTGTACTATGAATGTCAAACTACACCACCATCACATAAATGAGCTGTCAGAGGCTTGGTCAGAGTTCCCACAGCAAAGAACCTTTCCCCTCTCTCGGAATACTTCCTGTTTTGTCTGACTGATGCACACCCTTGACAAAGGTTTTGCATTTTATTGTCCAAAAGCCACAGGTTCTGCCAGTATTCCTGAAGGATTACAGTATTGCCTGTCAGGATACTGTGGGTGCTAAGATCTCTAATAAAGACAGACCCGGGTTCAAATCCCAGCTCTGGCACTTACTAGTGTGTGGCCTTAGCCAAGTCACTGAACCTTTGTGAGCTTCAGTTTCCTCTTCTACTGAATGGAGAAATATTAGTTTTTATCTCATAGGAATTAAATGAAGTAATGCATGTAAAGGGGCTTCCCAGGGGGCGCTAGTGATAAAGAACCCACTTGTCAATGCATGAGACGTAAGAGACGCAGGTCCAATCCCTGGGTCAGGAAGATCCCCTGGAAGAGGGCATGGCAACCCACTTCAATATTCTTGTCTGGAGACTCCCAAGGACAGGGGAGCCTGGCAGGTTACAGTCTATACAGGCTATAGGGTCGCAAAGAGGCAGACACAACTGAAGTGACTCAGCATGCACGCACACAATGGCACAGTGTTTGTACAGTGCCTGGTACCTCTTACAAAATAAAGTCAAGAGGTACTTCTTATAGTTGAGAAAACAAGAAATGGAGTTGTACATATACACCTGGCCCTCTGTATTTGCAGACATGGGTTGGGGAGGAGCGTCGACTATAAGGAATTTGAGTACCTGTTGAGCACCTGTAGACTTTGGCACCCACCAGGAGTCCTGGAACCAACCTATGCAGATACCAAGGAGTGATGAGAACTACTAGAGCCACAATATACTCTTGGGATTCGTTACTGTGGCTCCTTGTAAGGAAATACAAAAACTTCCAGCAGCTGCCTCCATGTCACCTGTCCACCTCTCCTGCTCTCCCCACCTTGGCTCACCCCACTCACACTCAAGAGCCTGCTCACTGTTTCCACAAGCGTGCGGAGCCCGATGCTGCTACAGGGTCGTTGTACTGGCGGTACCTCTACCTGGAATACCCTTCCTCTAGGAAGCTGCACGACTCCCTCATTCATCTTCCAAAGTCTTTATTCAGAACTTCCCTGGTGGTCCAGTGGCTAAGACTCTGTGCTCCGAATTCAGGGGGCCCACATTCGATCCCTGATCAGGGAACTAGATTCCCCCATGCTGCCACTCACTAAGAGTTTGCATGCCGCAACTAAGACCCAGCGCAGCCAAGTAAATAAATAAATACTTTAAAAGTCTTTATTCAATTGTTCCCATCTCAGTGACATTTTCCTGCCACCCTTATCTAAATCTGCAAGTCCCGCCCTCTCTCTCAGACTCCCAATCCTCCTTTCCTACTTTCTTTTTCTCTTAACACTTGCCGTCTGACATACTGTCTATTTTACTTCTTTACCTACTTTAGAATCTGCCTGCCAATGCAGGAGATGCAAGAGACACGAGTTTGATTCCTAGGTAAGGAAGATCCCCTGGAGTAGGAAATGGCAACCCACTTCAGTGTTCTTTCCTGGAAAACTCCCTGGACAGAGGAGCCTGGCAGGCTACAGTCCACGGGGTTGCGAAGAGTTGGACACAATTGAGCACATGCATCAGACCTACTTTATTGTCTGTCGCACACCCTACAACAGAGGTCTAGCTGCAGCCTGCACACCAAACCCAACCCATCACCTGTTTTTGTAAATTAGGTTTTAGTAGAACAGAGCCCAGCCTATTCGTTTACATACGGTCTGTGGTCTTTCATGCTGTAGCAGCAGAGCTGAGTAACTCTGACAGCAACCACATGGCTCCAAACTCTATCAGGTCCTTAAAGGTAGAGCCCGTGGAGCCTTCCACTGGAATGGAAGCTCCACTGGAAGCAAGACTTTCTTGTTCTCAGGCAACTCCCAGCAAGCAGCTCAGTGCTTGATACCTTACAAGATGCTGGATAATAAGACCCTTTTGCTGAAGGAGTGAACTAGAAGAGGGGATATGCCTGTGCTGCGGGTATGTGGGGGAGGACACCAGAGGGGTGTTGTCAGAGAGCTAAATTCTGCTCAGGATGCTGGAACCACGAAGAAGTGAAGTGAAACAGTGACAGAGCGTGTCATTAAAACCTAGAGCTCAGGTACCAGAGGAAATTCAAATGATGCCCTCCAAGGCAGCAGTGCTCAGAGCGTGGTCCCCTGGAAGGCTCCCCTGGGAACTCACTAGAAATTCAAGTGCACCCAGACCTGCTGAAGCAGAATCCCTGGGGCACTAGAGCCTTCTGTGGGTGATTCTCGTTTCGGGAGCACTGCTCCAAAGAGTGGAACTGGGGTGGGGGAGCGGACAATGCCTTCCATCATAGACTCTGCAATGCACCATTGGTTTTTTTTTTTTTTTTTCATTAATAACTCTGCACCTATACAAGTTTGATGATATCATTAAATAAAAACGGTTTTAAATGTATGAATCATGGCTTTTTACTTTCTGTACTTCTGTTTTCTTTGACATCTGGGGCCTTGCTGACCCAGGAGAGACTGTCCTTCCCAAGGCAGCCAATTCCTAGAGGTAATAAAGTCAGCTGTAAGCATACCTTTCCCACCACCTCCTTCATGGAGCTCTTTTTTTTTTTTTTTTCAAAATTAAAAAGATCTTCTCAATCTCCCTTCTTCCTCTCTACGCTCATAACACTTTGGTGTCATTGCAAAGTTAAATTTTGTTGTGAACGGTGTCTTGAAATAAAAGAAGGGCAAGGCTGAGACCAAGGGGAAAATTGTCTAGAAGGAAAGTAGTATGGAAACTAGAGTCAGTTATACAGGAAATGGTATTAATGAAAGGTAGTAAGAGAAGACAGAGATACAAGACTGAAAAAGACAAGTTGAGGGGAAAGGTGTTATGATGCTTATAAGCAGAACTTTAAATTGGACAATTGGAAGCAATTGGGGATTTCTGAGATGGCCAAAAGAGACTGAATGAGACAGAGACACATGGCCCTCCCTGCCTATAATGCCTACAAAGCTCTGGAGTGTCACAAGTATAACCCCAGGGACCTGCAAGGTGGGCCAGGCCATGCCAGAGGTCTGGAAGACATTCTCATTATCTCTGGATCACAACTGCCTTCTGGGTGACCTCCGATTATGAGACGTTATGGGCTGAATTGTGTCCCTCCCCACAAATCTCATATGTTTAAGCCCTACCCTCTCTCTGCTGTGCCTCAGAAGGTGACTGCATTTGGAAACAGGGCATATAAGGATGTATTAACTAAAATGGGGCCTTTACAATGTGTCCTAATTCAATCTCACTGGTGTCCTTATAAAAGGAGATTAAGATACACAGAGGGATGACCACAGGAAGCTCTTGGAGCTCTTATACCCCAGGCCACCATTCTCTGCACTAATCATGCCAGGGCCAGACAACTAGAGACAGCCCCTACACTCCAGAACCTGCTAAAATTATTCAAACTAACCAGTCCCAAAGGAAATCAATCCAGAATATTCACTGAGAGCACTGAAGCTGAAGCTCCAATACTTTGGCCACCTGAAGTGAAGAGTTGACTCATTAGAAAAGAACCTGATTCTGGGAAAGACTGAGGGCAGGAGGAAAAAGGGGCAACAGAGGATGAGATGGTTGGATGGCATCACTGCCTCAATGGACATGAGTTTGAGCAAGCTCCAGGAGATGGTGAAGGACAGGGAAGCCTGGTGTGCTGCAGTCCAAGGGGTCGCAAAGAGTTGGACTCGGCTAAGTGACTGAACGACAACAAAGCCATTCCCAAGTCTGCTTCACTTGCCTCATCCATTCCTCCCCATGGAAACCACAAGAAAGGCCCGCCTCACCTGCTCTGCCTCCTGACCAACCCTGGTGCCTCCCCAGGTGGTCCTGTGTGCTGTGGCATTTCCTCTTGTTCAGTCCCTAAGCACCAGAGTTGGAAAGCATCAATTCTTGAGCTCTCAGCTTTATGGTCCAACTCTCACACCCATACATGACTACTAGAAAAACCACAGCTTTGACTACAGGGTCCTTTGTCAGTAAAGTGATATCTCTGCACTACAAGTAATAAACTATCTTTTCACTGACAACATCCTGATCCACTGGCTTCACCATGCCTGAGTAAGACCTATATTTTAAAACAAAAAAATAAACAAAGATGGGGGAGGGAGTGGAGAAATGGCACCAACCTGATACAAAGAACAGTGTCAGGGGGAAGGGACATTCAGAAGACCCTGGCCTAGGGTGAGAGGTTACACAAAGCTCCCCACTCCACCCTACAGCAAAGATGAAATCCAGTAAGATGAAATGCATCTGGCCCAACCTCATGTCTAAAAAAAAAAAAAAAGAGAAGAAGGGAAAAAACCCTAAAAAGCAGCAAAGATGTAGGAAACATAGGTTAACAGCACCTGGCGGAGTTGGCATAGGCAGTTTAACGGACTGTAAACCTAAAATGAATCAACCGTGTGACGTGGCTGGCCTTACCCTGAGCCCCAAAAACAATAGTGTCATCCGAGGACACAGAAAGAGAACAATGTGGTCCAGAGCAGTGTGGTTCAAATAATGTCACATGGCCATTTCCTTCTCCAGAGGATCTTCCCGACCCAGGGATTGAACCCGGGTCTCCGGGATTGAACCCCGGTCTCCCGCATTGCAGGCAGACGCTTTACCATCTGAGCCACCAGGGAATCCAACGCACCTGGCTATGGTGCATGAATTCAAAACCTGAGCGTCAAGACCATTTTTCTTAAAGGATTTCTGAAAGGAACAGGGATAGGACCGAATAGAATGGAGATGACACTGTACCCGAGCACCCACCGTGAGTAAGTAGGGGTGAGTATTACATCATGGTGGTTTGGCTTCAGTTGTGAGTGTGCACGTGGTGGGTAAAACCTACCTCTCGCAGCGAGCTGCCGTCAGTAAAGTACGAAATCGCTCATCTAGAACAAGGAAGGGAACGATCCCTCTCTCCTCTGCCACCCCTGGAGGGTTCTCTCTCAGTCAGGTCAGGCTCGATAAGGACGCTACTCTGATGAGAGCTCTGTTTGGAGGAGCTCTGGGTCTGTGTTGGTGGGAGGACTCACAGCTCTGCTGTGCAGTGTCTGAAGTTGTGGTCTGTGAATTAGGGATTAGATAGCAAGCTGGAGGTTCCCTGGTGGCTCAGATGGTAAAGAATCTGCCTGCAGTGCTGGAGACCCAGGTTCGATCCCTGGGTAGGGGAAGGGGCCTAGAGAAGGGAATGGCTATCCATTCCAGTATTCTTGCCTGGAGAATTCCATGGACAGAGGAGCCTGGCGGCGTACAATCCATGGGGTCATAAAGAGTTGGAGACCACTGAGTGACTAACACATGCACAAAGCTAGTGGCTGAAAGAGTTGGGGCAGCTTTACCTGGGAACTGAAAGATTCTGGGCCCCCCAAAACTGTCCTCAAATGAGTAAGAAGCAGCCAGCATTTATGTACTGGGTGACCCATCGGATGATGCTAGTAGAAGCGTCACGAGGTTAATTAATAGACCCTTTGGGCTTCCCTGGTAGCTCAGCTGATAAAGAATCCTCCCTCCTGCAATACAGGAAACTCCAGTTCGATTGCTGGGTCAGGAAGATCAGCTGGAGAAGGGACAGGCTACCCACTCCAGCATTCCTGGGCTTCCCTGGTGGCTCAGCTGGTAAAGAATCTGCCTACAATGTGGGAGACCTGGGTTCAATCCCTGGGTTGGGAAGATCCCCTGGAGAAGGGAAAAGCTACCCACTCCAGTATTCTGGCCTGGAGAATTCCATGGACTATGTAGTCCATGGGGTTGCAAAGAGTCAGACACGACTGAGCAACTTTCACTTTCACTTCTTGGCAGCCTGACTGAATTACCTACCAACTGCACCCCATCTGCCTGGACCACTCACTGGTCTTCCTCTGACCCCAACACACCCTTCATATCCCCAGCTTCTCCAAGCTTGTGCAAGGTCAAATCCTCCAATGAATCCCTTGTTCCAGGGTCCACATGGTAGCTCTGGTTCCCTGAACAATGCAGGAGCCTTGCAAGGCCCAGCATCCCTGATACCAGCTGGGCAGTGGGTTTTCCCGTGAAGATCTGCTTCTCCCGGAAGCTGAAACCACTTTGTATCTTGATGTTTCCCTTTGTAACCTGAACACCTTTTTATTTTAAAGTGAAATCACTTTCTCAAGGTAACTGCTGTGAGCTTTACCCCCTCCCTCTCACCTTCTGGGTGCCCTCAATTCCACCAGCTCAAGCACCCAGGATGGCAGGACAAGGTAGAGCTTAGGAGCACAGGCTCTGGAACCAGACAGCCCAGCTTTGAACCAGGGATCTGCCACTTCACAACTGTGCGACTTTAAACGAATTACTTAACGTCTCCAAGCTGTGCCTTCTTCACCTGAACAAAGCGGGTAAAACCTCCAGGGTTCAAGGTGAGTATTACATGTGATGCTTCCCTTAAAGTGCCTGGCATACAGGAAGTGTTTACTACATGTTGGCTGCATATATAACTGGAATGTGTCTTAAAGTGGCAGGCTTAGGACCCAGGTTCCCTGAACTCCTCAGCTGGGCAGGTACCCTCTCTCAGATCATTTCAGGTACAGCCAAATGCCTCCCTTCCTCATCAAAGAGTCAGATTAAATGTAAATCTTCCAGGACATACAGTACCCAGGAGGGTAACAAGAGAGGTAGAGCTGATACCTATTACGGCTTCCCTGGTGGCTCAGATGGAAAGAATCTGCCTGTAATTCAGGAGACTCGGGTTCAACCCCTGGGTCAGAAAGATCCCCTGGAGAAAGGAATGGCATCCCACTCCAGTAGTCTTATCTGGAGAATCCCATGGACAGAGAAGCCTGGCGGGATACAGTCCATGGGATCGCAAAGAGTCAGACACGATTGAGTGACTCACACACTGACCCCTCTCTCTGCCTGCCCATTACAGACTGGGTCTCCAAGAAGCTGAACTTCTCACCTAAGAAACCACATCCTAAAAACATGCCACTCTGGGAGGAAATAAAAAGGTCACCAAACAGGAAACTCCAAACTTGGCAAATCCAGCAAAAATCAGTCCAGGAATTCGTACAGGGCTGGGTAAACCATGCTGAGCAGAGTAACAGCAATTACATACGGCATCCCGACTACCTCCCAGGCGCTGGTCTAAATGCTCGCACACATGGCCTATGGAGTTCCCACAGCCACGTGGTTCTCAGGCTGGGTCCTTCCACCAGCCTCACCTCATCCTCCTGAGCCACCCAGGTATTCCTTGCCTTCCAAGCAGGAAGGGAGAGCCCCTGACCCTTCCACAGTGAGGCTGAGAGAGAAGGCCTCCCCCACTGGTCCACCGCTCACAACCGAGGGATCCAGCCAGCCTCTTGGGCAGGTCTTGGCCAATGATGCTGGCCTTTCTGGAAACAGGCAGGCCGGCCTAAAGAAGTATCATTAACATTAGCCTCACAGCCCAGCAAACACTGGCTCGCATACGCTCAAAGGAGAAAAGTGGGCAAGTGGAAGATACTAGAAAAACGGAGTGCTAGGAAGCAAAGTCTGCATCAGCAGAAGGCAGCTGAGCCCGGCACCCATTTCCTCCTTGGCAGCCCGGGGAGAGCCGCCCTAACAGCAGAGGTTGCGCTCGTGGAGTCTGGGCAAGGCCGGCACACAGGAAGTGTTCCAGAGAAGAGCTGCTGCTAGCAGCAGCCACCACTACTTCCCCTACCCCCAAGGAGGGGACAGAGAGGGGACAGAGGGTGATCAAGAGCCTCACACTCTGGGGGGGCTTCCCTGGTCGTCCGCTGGTGAAGACTCCACGCTTTCACTGTGGTGGGTACAGGTTCAATCCCAGGCCAGGGAACTAAGACCCTGTGTGCCTCACAGAGCAGCCAAAAAAAAAGCCACACTCAGGAACTGACACTGGGTTCACACCCCAGCTCTACCCGCTCGGAGCCGTGGGACTTGAGGGAGTTATGAACCTCCCTCTCTGTGCCTCCATTTCCCCACCTGGAAAACGGAGATGGTGTTAGTAACCATCTCATGGGGCTTTGGATAGGATTACATGAGAACACTGCCTTCTGCCTTATTTCATCTCCTGCACACCCTGGAGCAGGAAATGGCAACCCACTCCAGTATTCCTGCATGGAGAAGCCTATGGACAGAGGAGCCTGGCAGGCTACAATCCACAGGGTTGCAAAGAGTAGGACATGACTGAAGCGACTCAGCACGCATGCACACACAGCCTTTATCACTATGGGGAAGGGACTCTGCTTGCTCAGTGGTCACCTCCCTCATCAGAAATAACACAGGACACAACAGCAGCCGCTGCCTTGTTCGTGATGGCAAGCGGTGCCCAGCACACAAGAGACGTTGGATCAAACCAGGCCCGACTCCAAAGCCCCCTGCTCAGGCTCTGTGATCCTAGACTCTGTTGGCGTGCATGCTGGGCTACATTGTACAGACTTGCAGCAAGTCAATGAGAAGAGCAGGTGGGGCTGCGACTGGAAAAGGAAGGTGCGCCTTCTCCCCTTGCAACAGGAGACAGAGGCAAAGCAGAGAGGGGCTCTGGGTCACGTTACAAGAGCCGGGCGCTCTGTGCTGCAGGGGGATATCCCAGGGCACACAGGTAGGTTCAGACCATCGATGAAACGGGATTCTGGGCCCAGAGATGCTGACAGGTGAAATGTCATGGCCACAGTGGGCTGCGGGGCACTCTCCACCCAGACTTTCCACTTGTGGCCGCCCCGGCAGAAGCAGAGAGCGGTAAAGCCTGCCACCTAGTGGACGAGATGCATCATTGAGCTTGTCTGCAGGAAAAGTGCATGGAATTTTAAAGGGCACGGGAATCTGAGGTTGAGCTGCTTGTATATTTTGGAGATTAATGCGTCTCAAATGGCAACCCACTCCAGTATTCTTGCCTGGGAAATTCCATGGACCGAGGAGCCTGGTGGGCTACAGTTCATGGGGTCACAAAGAGTCAGACACGACTGAAGTGTCTAAGCATGCATGCGTGCATGCAGCTCAACGTCAGAGAAACAAACAACCCAATCAAAAAATGGCAGAAGACCTAAACAGACATTTCTCCAAGAAGACATCCAGATGGATAATTAACACATGAAAAATATGCTCAACATCACCTATTATTAGAGAAATGCAACTCAAAACTACAAGGTATCACCTCACATTGGTCAGAATAGCCATCATAAAAAAAATCTACAAACAATAAATGCTGGAGAGGATGTGGAGAAAAGGGAACCCTTTTGCACTGTTGGTGGGAATATAAATTGATACAGCCACTATGGAGAACAGTGGGCTGGTGCACTGGGACGACCCAGGGGGATGGTGTGGGGAGGGGGGAGGGAGGAGGGTTCAGGATGGGGAGCACATGTGTGCCTGTGGTGGATTCATTTTGATATTTGGCAAAACTAATACAATTATGTGAAGTTTAAAAATAAAATTAAATTAAAAAAATAATAAAAATAAAAACTAGGAATAAAACTACCATACAACCTAGCAATCTCACTACTGAACACATACCCTAACTGAAAAAAAAAAAACCATAACTGAAAAAGACACATGTACCCCAGTGTTCACTGCAGCACTATTTACAGCCGGGACATGGAAGCAACCTAGATAGTTATCAACAGATGAATGGATAAAGAAGTTGTGGTACATATATACAGTGGAATATTACTCAACCATAAAAAAGAATGGCTTTGAATCAGTTCTAGTGAGATGGATGAACTTCGAGCCTGTTATACAGAGTGAAGTAAGTCAAAAAGAGAAAATATATCATATATTAATGCATATATATGGACTCTAGAAACAACGGTACTGATGAACCTATTTGCAGGGCAGGAATAGAGACTCAGACATAGAAAACAGACTTACGGACAACAGCAGGGGAAGGTGAGGGGACACGCTGAGAGAGTAGAAAGATGAAATACATACCTCACCATATGTAAAATAGCTAGCTAATGGGAAGTTGCTGCACAGCACAGGGAGTTCAGCCTGGTGCTCTGTGACAACCTAGAGGGGTGGGATGGGGTGGGAGGTGGGAGAGAGGTTCAAGAGGGAGGGGGCATGTGTACACCTGTGGCCGATTCATGCTGATGTGCGGCAGAAACCAACACAGTGTCCTAAAGTGATTAGCCTCCAATTAAACAAAGTGTACACGAATCACATGGGGATTTTGCTGAAATGCAGATTCTGACTCAGCAGATCCGGAAGGAACCCGGGGTTCTGCCTTTCCAGCCCCCTCCCAGGTGATACTTGATGCCGCTGGTCCACAGACCACACTTGGTGCAACCGGGTTCTACAATTTCTGAAGCGCAACACCCCCCGAACTTGGAAGCTTGGGGAGGTGACAGCATGGGAAACAGAGTTAGAAGGCACCGGAGTATTTGGAGTTTTTTAAGTTAAAGAAGTCAGAGACCTGCAGGTGGGGTTGAGGGACTGAGGGTCAAGTCAGCGTGGGCTGCCTCCTGGAGAAGGCAGAAGAGGAGAAGAGGGAAAAGGGAGGAAGAAGAGAAGAGGACGTGTTGTAGTGACGAGGGATGCAAGACAGTGACAAATGGAAATGCCATGAGGGTCACAGAACAGGCCAGCTCACAGGGTGGGTGCTACCCAAGATTCTCACAGGTGAGGATGAGAACTAGAACACACGCTCTGCCCTGGCTGAGGACCGCCCCAGTTGAAAATTGCCCCAGTCGTCCTCAAAGCCACAATCACCCATCACTGGCATCAGCCACTCAGTTTTCACTCCAATCGTTGGTGGAGGCATTATTAAATTAGCTTTTTCTATTTAGAGATTTCTCTGGTTTCGTTTCTTCTTTTTTGAAAACTTTAGGGGCTTCCCAGGTGGCTCAGTAGTAAAGAATCCAGACATGAGTTTGATCCTTGGGTTGGGAATTTCCCCTGGAGAAGGAAATGGCAACCCACTCCAATATTCTTGCCTAGGAAATCCCAGAGACAGAGGAGCTTGGTGGGCTACCATCCAGAGAGTCTCAAAGAGTCAGACACGCACGCAAGCAAGACATATTAAGAGAAGATAGCCAGCCTCTCCCAGCCCCAGCCTCTCTCCATCCCCACCTTCCCAATCCTTCTGCAATCCTATAGCATTTACAGCCTGCTTTGTACCCTTCCATACCTTTCTTCCCACCCTTATAAAAACATCCAAACATAACTTCACACATGGGAAGTGCCTGGCGGTTATTTCTTGGAAATGAGATCATACAAAAAATATTTTTATGCAACCTAACCCTCTCACTTAATAATACATCAAAAATGTGCCTCCAGATCAGGGATTGGCAAATGTTTTCGGAAAGCACCAGAAAAAAAAAAAAAAAACTTTCGGCTTTGCAGGCAATACAGGCTCTGTCACAACCACTCAATGAACTGACCACTGTGCTATGGAAGCAGCCAGAGTCAATATGCAAATGATGAGTGTGGCTTTATCCCAATAAAACTTTATTTACAAAAACAGGCAGTGGGCTGCCTGTTCCAGGTCAATAGCTATAGCTCTAATCCATTGGTGTTTTATATTGACTTTGATTCTTTAGAATTGTATTATTATTTTATTTTTTAAATTTTATTATTTTATTTTTTTTAATTTTACTATTTAAACTTCTCAGTTAATAAAAGTATACTATGAAGTATAATATACATACTTCAAATCATACAAATCATAATGGCACAATTTGATGAATTTTCACAAAGTGAAGTATTTCACAAAGTGAAATACGTATATTTGTGTAGCAAGCTCCCATATTAAAAACCAAAATGACCTGCTTCATAGAAGCCCCACACATCAATTTTGATTCACTGTTTTCAACAACTGCATAATATCCTATAAAATGGATATAAGCCTAATTAGGCGGATTCCAATTCTTTGCTGCTGCAAAGAAAACATCAATAAACATGCTTATTCTGGGCATTATTTCCTTGCTAGTGTTTTATTTCGATAGGCTAGATTCCCAAAAGGGAAATTTGAGAGTCAGAGTGTGCATATATATACATATCTTAATAGATATTGTAGGACCACGTCCCTCAAAGGCAGTAGAGTCACAGCCCTGAAGGTCCTGGCAGCACCCCGAGCCATGCCATTCAGCAGGCATTTAGGAACAATGACTGCATACCCAGTACGTGCCCAGGTTTGGGGGCCTCAGACAGTGGCCTGGGCTTGACCTTTCTCATGAGGCTTAAACATTCAGGGAACAAGAGAAGGAACACTTCAGCTCCCTCCATCTCTTCACGCCAACTCCATCTCCTTCAGTGTCCAGACGCCAATTCCCACCTCAAAAGTCAAAAGGCTTCCCATGA
The DNA here is from genome assembly GCF_002263795.3 of Bos taurus. Taxonomy (NCBI): domain Eukaryota; kingdom Metazoa; phylum Chordata; class Mammalia; order Artiodactyla; family Bovidae; genus Bos; species Bos taurus. The sequence continues at coordinate 21,713,645 of NC_037352.1, read as the reverse complement.
TGGGTGGGCAGGGAACCCTGGCCTCAGGGGTGAGCAGACAACTATCTGTAAACTCATTTAGAAAGATGGTTCCACAGATAGAGATAGGATTTAACGCAACTTCATCACAAAAACACTGAAGAGAAGCAAAATAATGTGGGTGTCTTGATACATTTGTTTTAAGGGAATTTGCTCTCTAATGAGTACACAGTGAAATGTTTTGAACAAACCTATTTTCCTGTATTATTGATCCCCCCCAAAAAAATTAACAACTGTTAAGTGTGATGTAATCTAAAAGATCTGAAGCCCTAATTATTGAAACTTGGAGGGGTGTGCGGGGGTTGGGGGCCAGGCACGTCTGTACACAAAGGGATTTCTCTGAGAATGGTATTCACAGCTTTAAGCAGATCTTCAATGGCAGCTGTGACATTAAAAAAAAAGAGGATTAACATGATAGGGGTTCAGTTCAGTTCAGTCCCTCAGTCGTGTCCAGCTCTTTGCAACCTCATGGACTGCAGCACGCCAGGCTTCCCTGTCCATCACCAACTCCCGGAGCTTGCTCAAACTCATGTCCATCGAGTCGGTGATGCCTTCCAATCAGTTCATCCTCTGTCGTCCCCTTCTCCTCCCGCTTTCAATCTTTCCCAGAATCAGGGTCTTTTTCAATGAGTCGGTTCTTCGCATCAGGTGGCCAAAGTATTGGAGTTTCAGCTTCAGCATCAGTCCTTCCAATGAATATTCAGGACTGATTTCCTTTAGGATTGACTGGTTGGATCTTACAGCACAAGGGACTCTCAAGAGTCTTCTCCAACACCACAGTTCAAAAGCATCAATTCCTCGGCACTCAGCTTTCTTTATAGACCAACTCTCACATCCACAAATGAGTAATGAAAAAAAACCATAGCTTTGACTAAACGGAACTTTGCTGGTAAAGTAATGCCTCTGTTTTTCAACATGCTGTCATAGCTTTTCTATAGGGGTTAGGGCTATACACATGTCAAAACTCACCACAGGAATGCCTAAGATAACGACATTTCACTGTATGTAAATTTTACCTCACAAATTTAAAGAAATTACAAATTTGTTTTGAATTCTTGTGGATGATGTGCAGGCTGAAAGGTTTACGGGGAACTGAATTGATGTCTTCAATTCCCTTTGAAATGTGTCAAAAATAAGACAAAGTGATGGATGGGGAGTGAGATGGATGGATACCTGACTAAGCAGTGTTAATGGCAGGATCTAGGTGACTGATAAATGACTGCTGTAAAATTCTTTAAGTTTTGCTGTGTGTCAGACATTTTTCGTAACAAAATGTTGGAGAAAAATACTAACCCATAATGTATAAAGGAGTAGGAACCCCACAAGAACTGGGTCCTATCCCCACGCTAGGATGTGTGACCTTGAGATATTATTTTCTTTTTCTGAGCCCCAGTGACACAGCTGTTTAGTGGGGGCGGGGGAAGGTGGGTAACTGTTGCTGTGACACCATCCGTTATGGACAAAGATGGTGTTGTTCTGCAAATCGGGACATCTCCAAAAAGACAGCCTTTGGGAAGGAATGGCTTTGAAAGTAAAGACTGCCCCCTAGTGGGCCCTAGCAGCCTAGCTTGTTGTCATTTTATCTCCTTGTAATTGCTGGGTGGTATTTTGAGATATTAGTCATTTTGAGATATTAGTCCACCTGAATTTTTCTTCTTTACATTTCCTTTTTCCTCCCTCCTTCCCTTTCCCCTTAAATAGAGAACCAACTCGGGGAAGGATGTGACAGGGCAAATGGCAGAAATAGCCTTCAGGTTTTTCTGGCTGTGTTTTCCAAACTCCCAAAGCTCAAAGGTTTCAAAAAATAAATGGACAGAGAGTATCTGAAAAAAACTCAAAGGGCAAGGAATGTAACCTGACAAGAAGGACATTCTCCATAGCAAACAAAAGGAAGAAAGATGAGAAAAAGTTCCAAGAGTCTCTTGCAACTGGCAAGACCCCAGGTTGTGATGTTTGTCCAGGAAAAGAGGTTTGTTTTTCCCCATGTTGGGTCCCAAGTGTCTAGAACATGCCTGACAAGCCGTGGAAACTCAAGACATATTTTCAAAGGATTTTTTGTGGTTTTTTTGTGGGCCACTTATAAAGTCGTTATTGAATTTGTTATAATATTGTTTCTGTTTTATGTTCTGGTTTTTTGGCCAAGGGGCCTGTGGGACCTTCAGAACCGGTGCCCTGATTCTGCATTAGAAGGTGAAGTCTTAACCACTGGCCCACCAGGGAAGTATGTCCCTCTCCATACACACCGTTAATGAGTAAGTGAATGATTGGGAGTGAGTGAGCAGATTCTAGAGAAGCTTATAACCAGAACGTAGTGAAGGGAAGCCACACCGAACCGCTAACAGCCTCCCCGACCCCCTGCCATTTCCAGCCTCCAGACTTCTGTGCACCATATCCCTCTGCCTGGAACTCAGCATCCCAGTGGGACCAAGGGCCATGGAGCCGGGCTGCCTGGGCTCAGATCACACCACTTACTGTGTGATTCCAGTAAAAGTTACTTAACCCACTCCGTGCGTCAGTTTTCTCACTGGTAAAATGGGGACAATAATAATACCTACGACAGAGGACTGCTCTGAAGATTAATGAGTTGACCTCTGTAGAGCTCCCGGCATGAAATAAGAACTCAATAAACAGAGCTGATGTCATTTTTCTTCTTTTCCTGGACACAAAGCTGCTCTACCCAGATAACCCTTATACATCTTATAGAGTCAACTCAGCCATGGCTTCCTTCAAGAAGCTTCAGGTGCCCCTCTGGGTGCTCTCAGGGCACAATCACATTATTTGCCACATTGTAATATAATTATCTGTATCTGTCTCTCCCACTAAGCTGTGAGCTCCCGCAAGCAGAGATGAGATCTTATTTGTCAATGGATACAATCTGGTAGTCAAGCCCTTCCTGAATGAACGTCTGTGCTTACTGAGCTCATCCTACCCTCCTACCTGTAACATGCCACCTTTCTCACACTGTAGATACCCAATCACTCCCAACTACCCCTACCTCCCATCTCACCCCTCAGGTACAGCATACCCAGGACTGCCCTCTGCTCGTCTAGTCTTGTTCTGCCATATTGGTTTTACACCACTGACCATCAGCCAAACCCAGTCTAAACTAGAGAACAAGGGTGTTAGTCAATACAACCACAGAAGCTTCCCTGGTGGCTCAGACGGTGAAGAATCTGCCTGCAACGTGGGAGACGTGGGTTCAATCCCTGGGCTGGGAAGATCCCCTAGAGGAGGGCATGGCAACCCACTCCAGCATTCTTGCTTGGGAAATACTATAGACAGAGGAGCCTGGCGGGCTCCAGTCCATGGGGTTGCAAAGACTCAGACAGGACTGAGCAGCTAACACTAACAGTTTCACATAGAAGGTAGGCAGTTCTTTACATAACAAGAGGGGCTTCTGTGAGCTTTCAACATCAGTTTCCTTTCTCTTAACAATGCTTTTAAAATCTCTCTTGGAATCTAGTCTATAGATGGATGCGAACCTCACCCTTTCATAATAGCCTGTCAAGAATTTACATCTCTCTAATGCTCTTCTTTTTTTTTCAATTTTTAAAAATACTTTTTTGGCCGCATTACACACAGCAAGTGGTATCTTAAGTTCCCAGACTGGGGATCAAACCTATCCCCCCTGCAGTGGAAGCTTGGACCCAACCACTGGACCCCTGCTCTTCTTCTTTGGATGTGGGGATGTCAGATTTTTGGAAGGATTTAAACACAAAATATTGGGAGTTCCTAAGTCATTCCAGGAGATGGTTTAGGCTAATGAGGTTGTGTACAGAACAGCACAGTGGTAAGAACACTGAATGGGTGTTCCAAAGAGAAACATCCAAAAAACTGCTCCTTCGGCTTTTTGTGAGAACAGTCCCAATTTCTGGGAGATAAAACTATGAATATGGTTAAGGACTTGCAGATGGCTGCAATGAAGACAGAAATATAAAAATGGGACATTAGTTGGTGTGTTAATAAGGAGATACTCAATTGAATGGGGGAGGTGTTTTATATATAAGGACATGGGCTTCATAACCTCCAGGAGCATTTTACAACTCTGATGGTGGCTTCTGACTGTACTGCCTCCCACTCCAGTATTCTTGCTTGGAGAACTCCATGGACAGAGGAGTCCGGTGGGCCTCATAGTCCATGGGGTCGCAAAGAGCTGGACACGACTTAGCGACTAACACACACACGAGGGCAATGAGACACCATTGATGAGCTTTTCAAAGAAACAGGACTCATCAGATTTCCATCCCGAGCTTTCCCCTGCAAGATCCTTGATGGCAGATACGAAGCCTGGATTTCAGGAGCCAAAGGAGATGAGGGAACCCTCAGATCTTTCAGAAGCACGTGTAGCCTTGTATCTCTGGAGACGGTGGGATTTCAAAGAGCATGTGATGCTCAGAGCAGAAGACTGGTGAGTGGCGAGTCGCACCACTGGGCATGCCTCTATAGTGCAGATGAAGTGGGGCAACTCAACACCACAGGCCGCATCTGGCCTCTCGCTCCCTCTGCTCTGTCTGGCTGAGATCAAGGAGCAGGGCCTGGAGTCCCAACAATGACACCAGAAGGATGCTGGGGAGATCAGAGGGATACCCAGGTGACCCGGGCCCCTCCCAGGCCCCCTCCAGGCTGGCCACCACGCCCAGCTCCCAGCTGCAGTTGAGTGTGGCTCATAGCTGCCCCGTGTTCAGAGAGCTGCCCTCAGCCACACAGAAGCCACGGAGCCTGGGAGGTAACACCTCCCTCCTGCTTTCAATCTCAGTAGCCGGGAGCGAGGTCTCAGTCAGCCCAGCCTGTAATAAAATACCATCGACTAGGTGGCTTAAATGGCAGATGCTTATTTCTCACAGCTCTGGAGGCAAGAAGTCCGACATCAAGGTGCAGGTCCTGGTGACAGCCCCCTTCCTGGCTTGCAGGTGGCCACCTCCTTATTGTGTCCTCCTGTGGCCATAAAGCCACCAAGCCCCTCACAAAAGCCCACGTTCATCTAACCCTAATTGTCCCAAAGACTCCAACTTCAAACAGCATTTCACGGGGCTGGGGCTTCCACATGTGGATTTTAGGGGGACTCAACTCAGTCCACAGAATGGACCTGTCAGAACAGCCCTCCAGCCTCTAGGAGAAGCTCACCCTGCACTGTCACACGTGTTCCAGAACCCCATGGAGTCTGCCCAAAGCTGGTCTTGAGCAGAAATCACACTCTCTTGAGCAGAAATCACACTCCCATTCAGCATGTCCCTGCTCCATCCTCACACCTCATTTCATGAGCAGCTCTAATAAATCACCTGAAGCAAAATCTCCAACTCAGGTCTATATTTAGAGAAGCACAGTCAAAGCATCAGGTTCTTCTACCATCAATCAATCAACTGACTCAGGCCAGGTTCGGACCGTGCCTGGCGTGGTGAGCTAGTGATAGCAGGGCACGGTGACCTGCAGGCCGGAGGCTGGGTGCTCATCCCTGCTCTGCACGTGACATCAGGCAAGTCGTCCAGCCTCACCGAGTTTTAGTTCCCTTGTCTGTATGCTGGCAACACCACTACCTCCACTGGATGACCCCCTATCAAAGCACTCGGAAAATCAAAAACCACTATTAACACACCGATAGCTACTCAGTTAGTGCTAGCAGAACCCTGAGTATGCAGATATTCAGTCCCTAACTTTAAGGGAGCCCCTACTTCCCTTCCTTCCCCTCATTATAGATTGAATTGCATCCCCCTAAAAGATATGCTCAAGACTAATCTGAATGTGACCCTGTTTGGAGACAAGGTCTCTGCAAATGCAATCAAGTTAAGATGAGGTCATACTAGATTAGGAGCTTCCGTGGTGGCTCAGATGGTTAAGAATCCACCTGCAAAGCGGGAGACCTGGGTTCAACCCCTGGGTTAGGAAGATATCCTGGAGAAGGAAATGGCTACCCACTCCAGTACTCTTGCCTAGAGAATTCCATGGACAGAGGAGCCTGGTGGGCTACAGTTCATGAGGTCGCAAAGAGTCGGACACGACTGAGCACAGCACAGTGTTTAAGTTAACAGTATGCAATATGTTGATCTGATACATTTGCATAATGCAATACGATTACATCCCTGCATTAGCTAAGGCCTCTATAATGCCACAGAATTATTTATCTTTTTATGGTGGAAACAATGGATGGACCTTGAGGGCATTATGCTGTCCTTTGGTTTTAAGCACTGTGCGTTCAATGGGTTGGTTAAAGACGGGGCTGTCCATAGTAACATATGAGTCAGTGTAGTTCCTAGAAAATAACAGTAGAGGGGAGCAGAGCCTCATTTTTGCCCCATCCACCCAGGAAGTTTATAGACAGTGGATGAATTCAGCTCTTCTTGAGGCTTCTACTCCTAGAGTGAGTGACACTTACTCAGTTGTGTCCGACTCTGCAACCCCATGGACTGTAGCCTGTCAGGCTCCTTTGTCCATGGAATTCTCCTGGTCCAGGGATCAAACACCTGTCTCCTGCACTGCAGGCAGATTCTTTACCATCTGAGCCACCAGGGAAGCCTATTTTTAAGAGACATTCTACTCCTTGGGGACCCTCAGGTATTCCACTGGGACAAAGTCAGCTGCTCATCTTCCTCTCAGAGGAAAAAGCAAATCAAGTGAAACATACATTCCTTAAGAGCCCACTGGGTGTCAGGAACCTCACTTTAAAACAGTTTATATTTTACAGGGATATTTTTCAACTTTTACGTGGTATAGGCACAGTTCTTCAGAGCAGCTGAACCATTCTGGAGCCTGAGATAAATTTTTAAAAAATCCTTTCTATGATTTGTCTTCTAAGATACTAAGTCATAAAACTTTGTATAAGTTAATTAGTGATGAAGTCTAAGAAGTTTGACATAAGCCTTGGGGAGAGAATTCCTTCAAAGTTTCAGTCTCATTCTGGCCCAGTTCAGTATTGAATTTATCACAGCTTTATGGCTAGGTTGGGCTTCTCCAGTAGCTCAGAGGCAAAGAATCTGCCTGCAATACAGCAGGCCCAGGAGACGCGGGTTCCATCCCTGGGTCGGGAAGATCCCCTGGTGAAGGGCATGCAACCCACTCCAGTATGCTTGCCTGGGAAATCCCATGGACAGAGGAGCCTGGCTGGCAACAGTCCATGGGGTTGCAAAGAGGTGGACACAACTGAAGCAACTTAGCACACCCACCTAACACACATGGCTAAGTTACCCAACCAGCCAGCTGCATTTTCATTCCATTTGAGCTGTATGTGTCTGAGCCACGTATTTCCTAAATGCTCCATTAGGAGGGCCAGACACCATGCTGCACCTCTTCAGCAGGCTCTATTATCCCTCTTTCTTATATTGTAGTATGAAGTATTTCAGAATTGCAAAAAGTATGGAGAATAACAGAACAGGACCAGAGCAGTAACCCTCAGGTTTAAGAAAGAAACACTGCAAATACGCAGAAAGCCCCAGGGATAAACACCGCATTTCTTCTCGTCCCTAAGATGTAACACTCTCCCAAACTGGGTGTTTATCATCAAGACTCTGTTTTCCCACTGGAAAAGTTTGGGGAAGAACCAAGCATCCGTTCTCTGCTATGGTAATAAAGGGAACAGAACTGCAGGCTCCAAAGATCCAGAGCGAAAGGGGGTGGGGAACAACAACGAAGTTGGAAACCTTTATTTTTCCCCATGGAAGGGATAAACCAATTGCATTGCCCATCATTGTTATACAAAAATCTGGAAATAATAGATCTGCAGGGTAGCAATAAATGAAAATTAAGAAGGCAACAGAAATAATCTAAATTTGAATTATTTTCCACCGTTATTAGGATGAAAACCATTTCAAAGTACAGTGTCTGGCTTCAGAGTAGGTTTAGTCCACCGGCCAGAGCCTGCCATAAAATTAAGGTGTTCAGCATCTTGTCTGCTCTACTGGCTCGTGACAACACCTCTGAGGTCTTGGAGAAAACCAACGTACTCCCGGGGCGGCTCCAGCTCTGAGCTCCAGCGCACAGAAGGTGCTGAGAGCCTCGCCCTGCAGGGTGCAGTTTCTAAGGATGCCTACGGCGGGGAGAGGCTGGAGTGGGATGGGGCCAGGGGCCGAGGAGGAAGGTAGCATCACCGCAGCTCCCGCCGCGCCCCCGCGCCGCCCATCCCTCGCTCCCCTGACTCAGCGCTCCAGCCGGGTCCAGGTCGAGCGGAGCCGGCGAGGGAGCCCCAGCGCCACCTACCGACAACAATGAGGACCTCCCTCTCGATGTGGGCTTGGATGTAGATGCGGCCGCGGCGCTCCGTGTGGTCCGTGCCGCAGAGGCTGGGGACGTTCATCACGCAGCGCTTGTGGACGTTCATCATGCAGGCTGCGGGGACAGAGGCAGGGCGCGCGGCTCAGGCTGGTCCAGGCTGGACCCCTCCGGTTCCCCTCCTTCCCTCCGAGGCGGGCGGAGACCAGCCTGCCCTGCTCCGGTCTCACCCGAAGGGCTTGCTTCTCCAACTCCCCCTCTCCAAAACCCCGACACCCCAGCCCTCATGGACAGAGGAGGCGGAAGGTGTCTGTCCTTCCCGGAAGGCTGAGGTACCTGGCACACCCGCAAAGGCTCTGAAGCCAGAGTCACCAACCCCAGTGACACGGGGGTGTCTAACATAGTGAGGAAAGGTGCGGGTGTGGTGGTCTTGGCCAACCAGAGAACACAGCAGCTCCCACTGAGGGCACAGCCCTGCAGGGTGCACGCCCAAAGTTGCCAAGATTTTCCCTTTTTTCAGGAGTAAGCAGGAATCCTGACCTCTCCCGATTTTTAAATATTGATGATAGGCTGGGTTCCCTGGAAAGAGTCTGAGAATGGAAGTTGTGAGCAGGTTTACAGTGAGGGGCTCTGGGCCCATGAGGATGCCCTAAGGCTGACAAGAGGAGGGACTCGGGGGCTCAGAGGACCGTTCAGTGTTGTCCCAGACTGACACAAGAGGGCCAAGCCTTTGCCCCTGCATCTGCCAATCTGTGGTCATGAACCAGCCCTGGGAGGGGCATCATCTTGGAACCTGAGCTGAGCCCCCACAGTATCCACCATAACTAACTGCAAGAAAAAAACTTAAGACCCAGGGCAAGACGAATGGAATATGCAAACTGAATCTGACTGGCTGAAGTCTCCTGTGTGACGTGATAAATACTGGCTCCCTGTCCACACTCCTGGAGTGCCCCTGTGCTTCTTTCAATGGGTGGCTGGTTTCCCCTAAGCCCCTCGGCTGCTCCAGGCTATGCCTGGAGTCCCATGTTCACTAGGGGTCCCTCATTCCAGTCTGAGAAGTCAGGAGAGGCTGGGTCACCCCACAGGGCATTTCAGGAGATTCCACAGGAGCTGGGGGCATGGCATCCCTTCTCATCCCACCCAACCTCCAGGAGGCAGCAGGCAGATTAAAAAAAAACTGTAAATGAGTTGTGGGGAGAGAAGGTTGGCGGAAGGATGGGGAGCCCCCTGGAACCTGCATGCCCAAGTTCAGGGTCCTACGTCAGCACCAACTTGCTACCCCATCACCCAGGTATGAGCAAGGCCAATCCAGGCCCCAAGGACAGCCTTGAAGAATTGTGCCCTAAATAAATGGTTATTGTTGGTTATTGTTACTCAGCATCACGCCGGGGGTACCCAGCCCACCCAGGACTTGGGAGAATGTGCTGCAGACTTGGGCCCCAAACCATAAGGAAGCAGCTGGGGCAGCAGAGGTTCCTCGAGGGCACATGTACTTACTGTCACATTTCATCCCCTGGTGGATAAGTCCATAGAGCAATGACCCACAGTGGTCACAAAACGTGGGGCTGGAGTATGTGTGGATCTTGAACTTGTGTTTGCTCCGGGGGTCCTGAGGGCCAAAGAAACAACAAGAGAGGTTGGTGTCAGTGTGGCATGCCAAGGTTTCACACTGCACTCAGCATCATTGGAGAACACGCTGAGAACTGCACTTGGCCCCCAGCATCCATCATACCTGCTGGGACCATCGCAGGAGTGCTGTACCCAAACACCAGGCTGGATAAACAGTCACTGAAGAATGAATGAATGAATGACTAAGACAGCTGATGGCTCCCATTCTCACCCAGCACACATACTCACTGTGCCTGGAAGCACTCCATCGGAGAACCCAACCTACTGACTCCTGCCAGCAGCAAGGACTGCAGAGATAGCAAACAAAACTCCAGACGAACGAAGTAGAAGGGTCCCCTTGTCTACTTCTCTCTCCTTTATCTTCCGAGCAACTTCTGAATTATCTAAAACCCAAGGCCTGAAACCTCCCCACTTAGAGGCCATTTGCTAGGACCTCTTCATCTAAAGTCTTCTCTTGTAGCTCAGTTGGTAAAGAATCTGCCTACAATGCAAGGACACTCAGGTTCAATTCCTGGGTCAGGAAGATCCCCTGGAGAAGGAAATGGCAACCCACTCCAGTATTCTTGCCTGGAGAATCCCATAGACAGAGGAGCCTGGCAGGCTACAGTCCATGGGGTCGCAAGAGTCAGACACGACTTGGCAGCTAAACCACCACCACCATCTGTTCAAAGTCCAGTGAATACTCTGCAGACTGTGGCATGGACTACTAGCTTTCCACCAATACCCAGTCTTCCTTTCAATAAGAGAACCCTTGAGTTGCAGCAGAGCTCATGGCTGTCCAACTATAGACCACATTTCCCAGTCTCCCTTGCAACTTGGCGTGTGTATGTGATTGAGTTCTCACCAATGGGATGTATGTGTTTCAGTCATTCCTTTAAAAGAAAGGTGTACATCTTTCCAGGCTTCCCTGGTGGCTCAGATGGTAAAGAATCTGTCTGCAATGTGGGAGACCTGGGTTCAATCCCTGGGTTGGGAAGATCCTCTGGAGAAGGAAATGGCAACCCACTCCAGTATTCTTGCCTGGAGAATCCCCATGGACAGAGAAGCCTGGCAGGCTACTCTGTGACATGGTGTCACAGAGTCATACACGACTGAACGACTAAGCACATACATCCTCCCAGGATTCGCAGGTGGCATTACTGGTAAAGAACCCACCTGCCAATGTAGGAGATGTAAGAGATGTGGGTTCGACCCCTGGGTCAGGAAGATCCCCTGGAGGAGGGCATAGCAACCCACTCCAGCATTCCTGCCTAGAGAATCCCATGACAGAGGAGCCTGGTGGGCTACTGTGCATAGGGTTGCAAAGAATCAGACACAACTGAAGTGACTTAGCACCCTGCAAGGTACAGCCTCCTAGGCCCCTTCTTCCCTTCCCACTGGCCGGAAGATGGTGAGAAGTGGAAGTGACCACCTTGGACCCACTGGCCCTGTACTTTGTCCCTTTAGACAGACATCTGAGAGAAAACCTACCTTCTGTCTTATTCAAGTCACTATATTTGGGGGTTATCTGTTACAGTGGCTCACACTGTTCCCTAACTAACTAACGTGCCCTTCCTAACCTGGCAGTGCAGTGCAGAAGTTAAAGGCACAGACTTGGGAACATAAACCGCCTGGGTTCTTCTTAGATGCATAATTTTGAGCAAGATATTTAATTTCTTTGTGCTTCACTTCCCTTGTCTGGACAATGAGGAGACTGATAGTGCTGTAAGCTTACAGGACCATTGGGAATAATAAATGAATTAACCTATGGAGAGAGCTTCGAACCGCCCGGCACACAGTAAGCAGTGAAAGCTTTTGCATTATTATTATTACATCGCCCATGTGATCCCAACGATGCCTCCAACACACATTACATTTTCTGTACCCAGGACTGGTTCATACTCCCAAACATGCCATGCCCTTCATGACTCTCTGGCTCCACATGATGTCTGTCTCCTTCAAGAGATGCTCTAATTTAAAAAACAAAAGTCTTCTTCTCTTTCCCAACCCAGCCTGCAAGTTGCTTCCTCCATGAAAGAGTATATTGCAGAAGAGAAGACAAGGGCCCCAGGTTCCAACCCAAGGCTGAGCTGACATTCTAGCCTTTGTTGTAAGCCACCTATCTCTTCCCTAATCCATTCATTCATCCATTCACATATATTTATTGATGCAAGTGCCTTTCCAAAACACATTCTAATAGAGACAGAAAATGAACAAATAAGGAAACAGACACGATAAGTAGAAATTATTTTATGTGCTATAAAAATAATGAGCATTTCTCCTTAGGAACCTGTTATTTTCAAAATGTAAAAATAATCTTTATACCTTTTAGGGTGGCTAACATTTTAGAAAACTGATACTGACAATACCAAGTGCTGATGTGGAGAGAACCTAATTGGAACCCTCCTGCAATACAGGGGGAATGCAAAATGGTAGAGTCTCTTTGGAAAGTGGCATGGCAGTTTCTTATAAAGGTAAACATCCCCTTATCATATATGACACAGTATTCCCACTCCTAGGTGTGAAATGAATACATGCTGCTGCTGCTAAGTCGCTTCAGTCGTGTCCGACTCTGTGCGGCCCCATAGACGGCAGCCCACCAGGCTCCCCCGTCCCTGGGATTCTCCAGGCAAGAACACTGGAGTGGGTTGCCATTTCCTTCTCCAATGCATGAAAGTGAAAAGTGAAAGTGAAGTTGCTCAGTCGTGTCTGACTCTTAGTGACCCCATGGACTGCAGCCTACCAGGCTCCTCTGTCCATGGGACTTTCCAGGCAAGAGTACTGGAGTGGGGATGAATACATGAATCCACAGAAAAACCTGAAAGTTTACAATCACCTTATTTATAATATCCAAAGTCTGGAAACAAGCTAAGTACTCAACATTTACCATGTGAATCGATAAACGACGTGTGGTGTATCCACACAATTGAATACTTCTCAGCAGTAAGAAGGAATGAACTACTGATACAGGTAACCTTTCTGAATCTCAGAAGCATTAGGGTAAGATAACGATGTCAAATACATGCTGTTTAATTCTGTTTAAATGACATTCTAGAAAAGGCAAAACTAAAAGAAAAGAAAAGGCATAACTATGGGGACAGAAAACAGATGGGTGGTTAAGAAGGATCAGAGGAGGAAAGGGAATTGATAACAAGTTGACAGAATGTGGGAACTTTTATGGGGTGACTGGAATAAGCTATATTATCAACCATGTGAATGTTACTGTACATATGTTTTAAAAATTGAATTTTGCTGCATGAAAACTCTGTTTCAACAAGTCTGCCTAAAATATCCTCCATCCCTGAAGGCTTTTGTTGGCCTTCATCTTCTTAATGAGCTACAGTGTTTCCTTCCTGATTTTCCAAACCTCTGTGGTCACGTCAAGCGGGTGAAGGGGTGACCCTTGCATAGCCCTGAACAGCCCAGGTGAAGAGGCAGGGTCAGCTCTGCTCTGGCTGTGGGACCTGCAGAGCTCCAGGATTCAGAAGGACCCCAGCCACCACCTCTCCTGCTCGAGGACTGAGCTGCTACCCCAGTAACAGCATCAGGGCTTGAAAGCAAAAAACAAAAACTACAGGCTCCCTGTTGATGGCTTAGCCAGCCATGTTTCCATCCTTGGGCAACGAGACTAAAAAAAAAGAAAGAAAAAAATCAGGTTCCTGGAAACAGTCCCAGTGCTCTGTGCCATAAAATGCTTTCCACTGCCAGCCCCGTGTGAATCCACCTTAAAAGGTGAGAAATGAACACCTCAAACCCACCTGTTCTTGACCCGCATTGGCCTGAAGGGGGAGCTCAAGGCTTCTCTCACTCCCCTGGCTGGCTCAACTCTGCAACTCCATAGACTGTATCCCGCCAGGCTCCTCTGTCTATGGAATTTTCCAGGCAAGAATACTGGAGCAAGTTGCCATTTCCTACTCCAGGGAATCTTCCGGATCCAGGGACCGAACCCGAATCTCCAGGGTCTCCTGCACTGGCAGTCGGATTCTTTACCACTGTGCCACCTGGGCCTCTAAGGAAGATGAGAGCCAGTCTGGTTGATCAAATTCCAGGACGCTGACTGGCCCAACCTCAGTGGGTGGAGCTTTCATAGGCCCTAAAGCCACGGGCACCTTTGAGTGGTGGTTCCATCCTCCTGGTCCCATGGTCTCACCCTAAGAAGGGTGGGCATGACTGGCCTGGACCAACTCCACTCCAAGTCCTGGGGCAAGTTCTCTCTCTCCTCTTGGTTCCTGTGCTCGCTTCTGGGTTCCCTGATATGTTAACCTTTTTGAGCCAAGAATTAGCTTTGAGGATATTTTAACTGCTTGAACTGTGGTGCTGGAGAAGACTCTTGAAAGTCCCTTGGACTGCAAGGAGATCCAACCAGTCCATCCTAAAGGAGACCAGTCCTGGGTGTTCATTGGAAGGACTGATGCTGAAGCTGAAACTCCAATACTTTGGCCACCTCATGCAGAGTTGATTCATTGGAAAAGACTCTGTTGCTGGGAGGGATTGGGGGCAGGAGGAGAACGAGATGACAGAGGATGAGATGGCTGGATGGCATCACCAACTCGATGCACATGAGTTTGAGTGAACTCCGGGAGTTGGTGATGGACAGGGAGGCCTGGCGCGCTGCGATTCATGGGGTCGCAAAGAGTCGGACACGACTGAGTGACTAAACTGACTGACTGAGGCCTGCCTCAATAGAAAGGAGTCCCCAAGGGCCTCATGAGCTCTACTTAGAGATCGGAGGCAAAACTCCACTAAGAATAAAGTTGCTCTTTGCTGGCATTGCACTTTCCTCCATGCCTATATCTTAGTGGGGAATCTCAGGGGAGAAGACCTCAAGCATTCCTAACCAGACACTGCCAACGGGAAGAGCAGAAACCACAGCACAGCCTTCAGGCAGGGTCCTGGTTCAAGATTACCTCTAACCAGATTAAAGGAGTGTATGCCCTGCAGACCCTAATCCTATCAGCAACCCCATCCTTAAACCATCGCTATAAAACTCCTCACCAAACTGTCCTGGGTGGGGACACACAGTTTCAGGGGCAGGAACCTGCTTTGCCCTGGCAAAGCAATGAAGCTATTCTTTTCTACTTCACCCAAAACCCTGTCTCCATGGTTCAATCCAGCACTGGTGCACAGAAGCCGAGCTCCCCGCATCACTATCAGTAAAACATAATTAGTGGGAAGCTGCTATATAACGGGGAGCCCAGATTGGTGCTCTGTGATGACCTAGAGGTGTGAGATGGGGGTGGGAGGGAGCCTCAAGCGGGAGGGGATATATACATATAGTTGTGACTGATTTGCACTGCAGTACAGCAGAAACCAACACAACATTGTAAAGCAATTATCCTCCAATTAAAAATTTTACAAAAAACAGAAACCCCTCTCCATCTTAGCAAGTCTCTTTCGCAGCAGGAGGTGCCAAGATGCACAAAGAAAGGGAAGGAAGAAGAAAACACAGTGATTGCGAGCTGTCCATATGCCCAGTGACAGCCATGTGGAAGGTGTTACTCATGCTGATTTCAGTGACGATGAAAGGAGCCCAGTCTAGAGAGGACCTTCTCCAAGGTCAACCAAACGGCCCCTGGAGGGCTGGGACTCACCCCACATCAGCCTGGCTCCAAAGTGGGAATACAGCAGGGTATTCTCTCTTTCCTCTGCAACCCCCAACTACATTAACGCCTCATCCTTCAGGTCCGGCTAAAATAGCACTTCCTTTTTGCTTTCCTTTGTTCATTCACCCAGTAAATGTATTCTGAGAGCAAGGTTCTTCCCAGGCATTGAGGGTACAACTGTGAGCAAAGGAGACAATACCTCCTCTGGTGGAACTTATGTTTTAATGGCAGAGAGAAAGCAAAAGAAAATAAATGCCATGCCCCTCACCTCTTTGGGCTTCCCAGGTGGCTCAGATGGTAAAGAATCTGCCTACAGGGGGGCACCCGGGTTTGATCCCTGGGTTGGGAAGATCCCCTGGACAAGGGCACAGCAACCCCACTCCAGTATTCTTGCCTGGACAATTCCATGGACAGAGGAGCCTGGCGGGCTACAGTCCATGGGGTTGCAAAGAGTCAGACAGACTGTCTAACACTCACCCCTATCTTTCCCATCACAGTATTTATACCACTGCGTTGTAGCTGTGTGTTTAACTGCATCTCTCTCATGCTTAGCTGCATGCAACATGAGGCAATTTTGCTCTCCATGATATCCCAGAGCATATATTGTACTTAGCATACAGAAGGTGCTTGATAAATACTTAATGAGTGAGAGTCAACATTTATTGAGTGTTTAATTCATGCCAGGAGCCACTTGCAGGGAGTTATCAGACATTAACTCATTGAATCTCATAACACCTCTATGAAGTCTGTACTGCTTACTGCCCCCACTTTACAGATGAGGAAACTGAGGGACCGAGAGGTGTAGTGACTTGCCCAGGGCTGCCCAGCCACTGCCAGCACTGCATGGCACACAGTAGGTGGCACATAGTGAGAGGTCCGTGAGCTGTGATGGCAGCAGTGGGCCGCAGTCACTGCTATGAAGCACAAAGAGGCCTTAGACGATGCACATGACCTGGACAGTCCTGTGCAAGATGAATTACACCAGACGGGAGAAAGAAAGGCCACTCAGGCAGGATGCAGAGGAAATCTGTTTCTCTGTGGTTTATTTAGAGGCTGATGGAGGCTCCTCCAATCTCATTCCCTTGCCTTCTCTTTCAGGAGGGCTAAGGCTTGTAAATACCAACTCCACCCATCCCCACTCCCACCCCCGACACCCGCTCTGATCTCTCAGACGACCCAGAAAACAGGTCATCTCCGGATTGATTTCTGGTCCCTTCCCTCCTTCCACTTGGGAGAGCTTGGAACAAAGCCACACGCCCACAGCTGGGGTCCTTAGGACCTTCAAGGAGAATCATTCAGGGTGCCTGTCTATGTCTGCCCAGGCCCAAGGGGCAGGTCTGCACCTGGAGATGACCCTCCCCCAAAACCAGACACAGGTGACCGGTGGAGAGGTGGATGCTCAGTTCAAGTGTCAGAGGACGGGCCGTCAGGACATGTAGAGCCGTAGGGCTGAGGTGGTGATTACTGACAGCAGGCTCCAGGGAGAAAGGAACAAAGGCTTCATGACCCCAGGGATGGAGCTCCTGGTTGCAGTCTCCTAGGGGCCTGGCATTCTGCCCTCCAGTTCCATCTGACTCTCCTGTGTCCTCTAAAATTTATCCTTTGTACTTAAGCCAACCTAAGCAGGCATCTGCTACCTGCACTGGGAGGAGGGGCGGGGGTGGAATAATTGTCAAGATATTTACAATCACTTTGGCTCAAGTACTGCCCATACTGCCCACTGACGATCAGAATGGACTGCAGGGCCTAGCTACGCTGGGAGTTAACCCTTTAGTTGCCAGATCATGACAAGGTAGGGTGGGGAGGAGCTGCCAGGGAAAGAAGTGGATGGGTGGCAGGTGGGAGGGGGAGGTTCCGACGGCCCAGTGGCTATTCACCAACCAGCAGGTAAATACTTCATCATTTTCACAACTGGTCCAGTCGTGCTGGTGGATACAGGTTAAATGGCAGCCCTGCCTTTAGCTGAAGTACATTCCTTTCCCAGCCTCTGAGGCTGTGACTATTGACCAGGATGAGGTCAGGGATCCACGTGGCCTCTAAGTCAGAACTCTCCCCCCAGGTCTGTCTGGATCCCAGTCAAAGACGCGATGCCCAGCCCTGCCTCCATCCCTCCCCGACCTTGTTCTACAGTTGGCTTCCCCAGCCCAGCCCACAAGGGCTGGACCCCCTCCAGTGTACCTATAGCCCAACCCCATTCCTGGCCCGGGTCCTTCTTCATGTTCAGAGGTTACCATCTGGATGCCAAAGGCCACACTAAGTTTACAAACAGGCGGTATTTGGCCCATATGGAGCGTCTTAAAAATATTTTAAAAATCCTGAAATGTCAGAAAAAAATGCAGATTTCTGGTTCCTTTTGAAAACTCACAAGTTGGGGCAACACTGGACACATATTCCTCTGGGCGGAGCAGCGATGGCACCTTTAGATAAAGCATAAGCTTTCTAATTCTCCACAGTTCCCATCATTCTCTATTGTCTCACACCTTGCCTGCTTCACTCTCTTCCCTTCCCCACCTGGCCCCTGTAGGAATCTGGGTTTGTGACTTTTGCCAGACTCCCCATCCTCTCTCCCTAGGAGTCCACTGACTGGGGTCCTTTCTTCCTAGGTGTCACTGGCTGGGGTCCAACCACATGTGGACATAACCTCATACTCCTGAATGATGAGTTCATGCAGTTCAGTGCCAAGAGCTTTCAGAAATGGGCTTGAAATTTTTGTATCCCTCCCGCAGCATCACCTCTTGACCTCTAGTCATCTCTCCCACCTGGTCCTCTCTCCCATCCCTAAGCAATCAGGTTCTCACAGGATCCTGGCATGATGCCTCTACCCACTGTTTCATGGCGTTGAGCTCTATCATGCTTCATACTAGGCACACTTGGATTTCCAAGTTTTCTTCCACGTCTGATCCTCATGCAAGACATTGTCAAATAACAAGAATAAAATGATTATCGACTACTGTGACTCTCACTGCCACCATGAACTCAGCACTCTTCCAAGCACTGTGCTAAGGGTTCCATATCACATCATTATTGTCGTTGTTGTTTAGTAGCTAAGTCCTGTCTGACTCTTTGTGACCCCATGGACTGCAGCCTACCAGGCTCCTCTGTCCATTGTCCCAAGCAAGAATACTGGAGTCAGTTGCCACTTCTTTCTCCAGGGGATCTTCCTGACCCAGGGATCGAACCCGTGTCTCTTATGTCTCCTACACCGGTAGGCAGGTTCTTTACCACTAGCACCACCTGGATATCATATCATTAAACCCCCATAAAGACCAATGACATAGGAGTTATAATCCTGGTATTCCAGATGACCAAACTGAGGCTTAGAGAAGGAACTTTTCCGAGGTCACAAAGCAAGAAAGAAGAAGAGACAGGACTGCAATCACATTTGTCAGGTTCCAAATATGCAGGTAGCAGAGTGGGGACACCTGAGTGTCACCTGGCTGCTCCTCAGCCTTCCCAGAGGGCCTCCAACCCAATAGGGGGTTACAGCTATATGACACCCCTCATCCCACACAAATGTGGCACCAGCCACCGTCAGGTCACTCGGAGCTCCCCACCCCCATCCCCAAACCAGAGTCTTCACTGTGAACACCTACTCCCCAGGACCAAAGGACAGGTCCATCCCAGCTCAGCATCTTCCGCTCATCACCTGCCTCCAGGCTCATGCAGCTAAGGATGAAGGAAGCACAGATCAGGGGGAAAAAAGAACTTTAAATCTCTAAATCACAACCTAAAATAGCCTCTCTCAGCCTGAATGGGCTGTATGGCTTTGTGCACAGGTGGGCTGAAATTCGGCTGAGCTGAGGCAAAGCTGCAGGAATACGGAAGCTGCGCTGAAACACCAAGGTCATGAGAGCACGCACCGCAGCGTCAGTCAGAGGAGAAAGTCAGGGCAGCCTATAAATTCAGACTGTGTCGTCCCTGGCCCTTCACAGGCCACAGAAGCCTCGAAGGTATGTTTCCCAGGAGGTAGACAGGCAAGGCAAACCTGGAGACCCCAGCTGGAAATAGGGTCAGAAGAAAAGGAAGCTTGCAAGCCTGGGCTCTGGAGTTAACCGTGAGGCCTCAGGCAAGTTACTTGAGCACTCTGCGTCTCTGCTTCCTTGTCCATAAATCGCAGATAAACACAGTACCCACTTCATCGACTGGATGTGACGGCTAAAGCTCCCAGCATGCGCCTTGCATGAAGGACGTACAGGCTCTGGAGTGTATTATTCCAAAGAGAAAAGATAATCACGGTAACACCTCCCGAACTTCAGTCTTGAGCTGTCATATTTTTGCATGCCTACATTCTACCAATAAAATTATTAATTCATACTTGGTGCTGTTTTTTCACTCAGAATGCCACTTTCACCTATTTTAAAACCTATTTTAACCTATTTTAAAATAAAACTAAGAGTGTGAACTTGTGGGATCGGTGTGCAAGTTATGTTTTTTTCTAACACACCTTAAAAATGAAATAGACAACCCTTACAATGAAATTTTAAGATGTTCATCCCACCGGACTGCATTAACAAGCTGTAGAAACACAGACATACATATGTGCAGTGAGTAAGCCGATCAGCATTACCCTGTGGGGGCAAATGGGCATGTATATCAAAAGTCCAAATACTTCTCCCGTTTTGACCCAGCTGTCCCACTTCTGGGACTTGATCCTGGAGATAAACCCACATACATAGGAAATTTTATACACACACGGTTGTTCACTGCAGCATCGTTTATGATAGTGAAAGATTTTAAATGAGCCAAATGTCATAGGGATGGAGATACTCAAATCTTACTGCAGTTACACAATGGACTACCATTCAGGATGAAAATGAAGCTTTCTGCACTAACGTGGAGAAAATCTTAAGAGTATATTTTTAAGAGAAGTCGAAAAAGAAAAAAAAAAAGCAGAACCCAAGGTGCAGAACTATGCTGCAGGCAACCTTTGGGTTGAGAAAGTGAGGTAGGATAAGAAAGTGTATTTTAAATTACTCAGGTCTGCAAAAGCAAATGCGAGAAGGAGAGGCTGCAAGAGAAGTTAATAAAAAAAGTGTTTCTTTAGGAAGGCAGGAGGGAACAAAGTGGAAAGGAATACAACTTTTCCTTATATAGCTCTGTAGAGTTTTGATGGCACTCCACTCCAGTACTCTTGCCTGGAAAATCCCATGGATGGAGGAGCCTGGTCGGCTGCAGTCCATGGGGTCCCTAGGAGTCGGACACGACTGAGCGACTTCACTTTCACTTTTCACTTTCACGCATCAGAGAAGGAAATGGCACCCCACTCCAGTGTTCTTGCCTGGAGAATCCCAGGGACAGGGGAGCCTGGTGGGCTGCCGTCTATGGGGTCGCACAGAGTCGGACATGACTGAAGCAACTTAGCAGCAGCAGCAGCAGCAGCAGAGTTTTGATGACAGTAGAATATTTTCATGTTTATCTGGACATCACGAAACTCCCACTGCACGTACCAGCCTGCCGGGTAACCCAACAGCATCGCCATGTCCCAAACTGCAGACAAAATGCTGAGAATTCCCGAGAGACAAAGAGGCAGGGGAACCTTAATTAGGACGATGTGGACTGAGATTCTGTGCACATGAAATGCGTAGAATGTTAGAAGCTGTAATTACACAGTTGGAAGGGGGACACTGTAATTTGGAGAAGATCTTTCATTGTGTTCCCGGAGAGCAGAGTGAATCGTGCTGATGAGCTGTGTAGATGCTCCGGTGCCTGCGGGAGGCTGTGATACCCACGGCTGCTACGACCCCCACCCCTTGGGCAAATAAGTAATTGTTCCATTTAAAGACAAGCTTCCGCTGTGTCAACTTCAGTAGGATTTTAAATATGATTTCCTGGGTTACAATCTGCACTGGAGCCAGTGTCAACATCAGGGGTTAATTAATAGCCACATTCAAATTTAAGACACAGCTCTTGCAGTTATTAGCTTCCAGACTACAGGGCAAATTATTTAACCCTTTCAAGTCTTAGTTTCTACATCTAAAAACTGGATAATAATAATAATTACTGCCTAAGTTGATGGGAGAGCTCAATGCATTACTGCCTGAAAACTGCTTAACGGTCACTGGTGGAAGTAAATATTTTTAAATGTTCACTGTTATCATTCATTTTCTGTCCACAGCCTTTGCCCATGTTTAAATTCAAGTTTGCTTCTTTCTAAATGATTAGTAACAAGCTTCCTATACAACGTAAAGAACATTACCCACTCACACATGATATACACAGTAAACATTTTCCCAGTTTTTCACTTGCCTTTTAAATTTTGTTGATTTTTCTTTCAACATCTAACACCGCAAGTGTGTCTGCGTGTGTGCGTGTGTGTTTTAATATTTATTTTTATGTTATTTATTTGGCTGTGTTGGGTCTTAGCCTGCAGCACGTGGAATCTTTAGTTGCGGCATGCAAACTCTTGGTTGAGGCATGTGGGATCCAGTTCCCTGACCAGGGATCCAAGCTGGGCCTTCTCCATTATGAGCACAGAGCCTCAGCCACTAGACCACCAGGGAAGCCCACATGTGAGTGTGCACGCTCAGTCGTGTCCAACTCTTTGAGATCCCGTGGACTGTAGCTCACCGGGCTCCTCTGTCCATGGGATGTCCCAGGCAAGAATACTGGAGTGGGTTACCATTTCCTTCTCCAGGGGATTTTCCTGACCTAGGAGTTGAACTCGCATCTCTTATGTCTCCTGTATTGGTAGGCAGGTTCTTTACTACAAGTGCCACCTGGCAATGATCCACTTACTCACCAAGTGTTTGTTGAGTGCCTGGTATGTGTCAGAAGCTGGATGAACAAAATCAAACACAGGGTCTGCAGGACCCTGACGGGCTGCCAGCCTAGCTGGGAGGTGACAGTAAAAAGGTACAAACAAATGCACACTTCTGAGTGCCGTGCAGGAGAAGCTCGGGGTGCTTAAAGAGTTAACGGTGAGGGATTCCGTCACCAGATCTGGGAGGCTTCCCCGAGGAGGTGAAGTCCGAGCTAACATCTGAAGGACAGAGGGTGGAACCTGGACTTGGGGCACTTGACAGGGCTCTGCAGACACCCTGCTATTCAGATGCAGACACCCTGCTTCAACACAGGCAGGCCGGGCTGATACAGTCCTCTGCCCCCTGCCTGGCTCCAAGCTCTGCCTCAGCCCCCATCCCCTGTCTTCAATTCAAATCCCTCAGCCGTGAGACCCCGGCCCCCATAAGAGAGGACTTAGTAGAGATCTCATGAGCCAGATTCTCAAGGTAGATGGTCCGAATTCTGTCCCAGCTCTGTTACTTCCCAGTCATGCGGCCTTGAGCAAGTTCCTCAAGCTATATGAGCCTCAGTTTTCTCACCTGTCAAATGGGGAGACGCTACAGCAGGATGACACACACTGTGAGGCTGGGCTTCCTGGGCTGAATCCCAGACTTAACGACTTCTCGTGTGACTTGGTGCAGATTACCTAACGTTGCTGTGCTTCCACCTCCTCATTTTCTAAAAGGTATTTATTTATTTGGCTGTGCTGGGTCTTAATTGTGGCACGTGGGGTCTTCGATCTTCGTTGCACGTGCAGGATCTTTGTGGCATGAGAACTCTTAGTCGGGGCATGTGGGATCTAGTTCCCTGACCAGGGATTGAACCTGGGCCCCCTGCACTGGGAGTGCAGAGTCCTAGCCATTGGACCATCAGGGAAGTCCCACCTCATTTTTAAAGTAGAAACAATAATAATAGCATTAAATGTTCATAGGATCATGAGATGCTATTGAGTTAATTTTTGTAAAAAGCTCAGCGCGGTGCTTGGCAATTAGTTAACACTCTATGTGGGTAGAATATAATAAATAAACAAATGTTTTGGCTTTTAGATTTGTGAACATTCGTGAAATCATGATTATACTGTGCTTATCAGCACAGTGACTGGCAGACAGTGTGCACTTGATCGATGTCAACTTAAAATAAAGACTTCACCTGTGATCTTGGCCAAGTCACTTCCATGCTCTGGTCTCAGTTCCTCCTTGAAAAAACAAGGAAGTTGAGCTGGGTATTCCCCAAGGGCCCTTCGAGTTCTTACACTCTGCCTTCCAGGCTGTTCACACAGCTCTGCCCTGCCTCTTCCTGTGAATTCACTGCTCAGAGTATACAGTAGCCTTTCAGGGACCAGACACACTGCCACAGATCACACCCTTGTTTTATAAATAAATCCTCCATCAACCACAAAACATGCACACCCAGCCTCTCCCCTAGCTTCCCCTTCCCCCCACAGCACCATCAGCCAACAAAGGGAGGGGCATCCCGCTCCCTGCTGTGTGCAGGTCACCCAAACGCAGGACCAGGACACGAGGTTACTGAGGTTACTTAACTTAAAAGATGCTGTCAGCTTGATTCCTAGACTCAGAGCACCATGCCGGCTTCCTGACAGCTTCCTCTGCCACAGAAGCCCTGGGCACCCCCACGCCTGCCTTTCAGAAGAGCAGAAAGAGCTCTTACGTAGAAGGACATGCAGGACGTGGCTGAAGCGAACGTCTGCCAGGCCACCATCAGCACCTGGGACTCTGGACAGCACAAGCCCGTGTAGGTTCTGATCCTAACGACTCTAACTCTGGGCACTAGAAGCATGGATACTAAACCAATAGATCCATACAGACAAGGAACCTAACTGAAGAAGACAAGTCCTGTGCACACCAACTGATTACCCTGTCACCAAGAGCATCACTGGGACACCTGTCAGCAGTTACTAAAGAGCTCTTACGTGCTATGTGCTGTCCCGGGGCGGGGAGCTGTCCAACAGCAGATGCTGACCCCACCTCAAGGGCTCTCTAGATTCCAGTGAGGGATAACCATCATCATCACCATGATCACCATTACAGTAAGAGCTAACATATGCCAAACACTGTTCCAAGAGCTCTGTGCGTGTGGGCTAGGTTGCTTCAGTCGTGTCCAACTCTGTGCAACCCCATGACTGTAGCCCACCAGGCTTCTCTGTCCATGGGACACTCCAGGCAAGAATACTGGAGTGGGCTGTCATGCCCTCCTCCAGGGCATCTTCCCGACTTAGGGATCAACCCCACATCTTTTATGTCTCCTGCATTGGCAGGTGGTTTCTTTACCACTAGAGCCACCTGGGAAGCCCTCTAAGAGCTTTATATATAATTAATTTATTTGACCCTCACTGACCTTGTACAACAGGTTTATTATTCTCATTGTACAGGGGAAAAAACTGAGGCACAGAGAAGTTAAGTAACTTGTTCAAGGTCACGCAGCTAGGCTCTTGGTCATCATATAAATAAGCGACCCTATGATGTGTGACAGTAAGGAGAGGTATGCGGGGCTTTAGGAGTGCAAAACAGGCAGAAGTGACCTGGTCAGGGAGGCCAGGGAGGGCTTCCCTAAGGAGCTGAGCTGTGGCCTAGAGGATGAGTCCAAGTCAATCAGGGTTCTTAAGCCTCAAAGCACATTAAAATCAACTGAGAGGCTTTGAGTCAATAAAGTCTGACTTCATTCGTCTGCAATGGGCCCAGGCACCAGCACTCAGTTTTAAAGCTCTGCAGATGATTCAAACATGCAACCAGAACTGAGACTCCCTGAGTTCAAGGGGAAGAGCAAGGCACGTGCCTTGTGGGGGAAGAGCTGTTGGGAAGGATGGGAGACTGAAAGAAGGAAGCTCAGTCTCGGGGTGAGGAGAGAGGAGTCAGGAAGAGGCTACAGGGATGGATGGGGCCACAGCATGCAGGGCCTGGGAGCAGGGCAACCATATCCTTCATGTCCCAGAGGGGACCCTTGTGAGAACAGTGGGAACAGCAGGGGCACACGCTCCTTAGGATCCCAAGGCAACAGAATAAGCAGGTGTGTATTCGGGCCAGTGTGACAAAGAAGGACGTATGAAGATCCTGCTTATGGACCCTCAGAGAATCAACGGCGCCTCTAAAACCGTGGGAAGCCACTGACGTGTTTTCAGCAAGAACGATGACAAGATCCCACCCGGTTTTTGGAAAGATGACTCCGCAGCAATGCGGAAATGACAGGCTGATGAGACAGAGAGGAAGCGGGGCGTCGGGACAAGAGGCAGCTGGTCCAGGGAGAGTGGGTGGGGCCTGGACGAAGGTCCTGTCTGTGCGGATGGACAGAACTGTCTGTGGGGGGTGCGCCTCGTTTTGTTTTCTTACACTGCAGAAGAGTTTCTTACACATTAAAGGTTTGTGGCAACGCTGCATCTAGCAAGTCCATCGGCGCCATTTTTCCAACAGCATTTGCTCACTTTCTGTCTCTGTCACATTTTGATAAGTCTCACGATATTTCAGACCCTCAACCCACAAAAAAAGATTACAGCCCGCTGAAGGCTCCCATGATAGCATTTTTTAGCAATAACATATTTTAAAATTAAGATATATACACTGTTTCTTAATTTCTATTTTTTGGGGGGGTGCTACCTGGTGGCTCAGATGATAAAGATCTGCCTGCAATGAGGGAGACCTTGGTTCAATCCCTGGGTTGGGATGATCCCCTGGAGAAGGGCATGGCAACCCACTGCAGTATTCTTGCCTGAAGAATCCCATAGACAGAGGAGCCTGGCAGGCTACAGTCCATGAGATCGCAAAGAGTCAGACACAACTGGGCAACTAACACTTTCACTTTTTCACTTCATTGTTTTTTAGACATAATACTACTGCATACTTAAAAGGAATACCGTAGAGTATGAACATAACTTCTACATTCAGTGGGAAATCAAAAAATCCATGTGATATTTGCATTACTGGTGGTCTGGAACTTAACCCACGGTATCTCCAAGATACACCTGTAAATGTCAGGTTTGATTATTATTTAGGAGGTACAAAGCGATGGGGAGAATATGAGGGTGGGGAAAGTCTAGGAACACAGAAGAGGCCCCAAGAATTGACCCACGGTCAGGAGAATTTTGGAGATTCAGTCAAGGGGTGAAGAGAATCAAAGGCAGAGAGTTGCAACAGGAAGGCTGAGATGCAGAATCACAGGAGAGTCAGAACCAATGGGCTGAGTTTGAAAGCAATCAGGTCCAAGATTCTGAGTCAAACAAACACTTACATAACACACAAGGCACTGTTTTAAGCTCTTTGCATGAACCAACTTATTTCACCCAACATCCCCACCCAGTAGATAGATTATTGTCCTCATCTTGAAAATGAAGAAACTGGGGCACAGAGCAGTTAAGTGGCTTATCCAGAGTCACGCAGCCAGTAAGCAGCAGAGCCAAGATTTGAACCCAGGCAGGCTGGCTCCAGAGTCCATACTTTCAAACAACAAGCAAGACCAGAAACCTGAACCTGAACATTTTACTCTACTCTCACCTGCAAACTACTGCTGAAAGTACCAGAAGGAATTGTTTAAAAATAGAATCTATTTCAGCCCAGAAAATCAGGGAAAGGTGCCAAGTAAAAGACAAAAGTTCCTGAAATGTTTCTCAATATATGGAAAAGGTGAGGCTTGAATTGAGGGAAAGGCATCCTGGCCCAGGTCTTCCTATTAAAAAAGGATTAAGAATGGCAAGGTCTGATGCAGGGTGGGGGGTAACTGAGCAAATATAGAAAGTTGAATTGAATCCTCGCCGAGCAGTCCCTGGCAGCAGCAGGCCCTTAATAAATATACGGAATGATGAATGATTCTCCCTGAAGACTGCATGTAGGAGAAGCAAGTGGCTGCCAGATAACTCCCCCCATACATTGCACCCCAACCCCGCCGCAGATCCCACGGGACACGGAGAGTTCAAGTACAGCAGGGGGACACTGCAGCAGCAGTTTCCTTAACCAGGGTGACCATATTTTTCCTTCTCCCTTCATTGACTAGGCTGGGGACATGAGACATGACTTTCCACTGACAGTTCCCAGCTTCAGAAGTTATAAACTGGTGGTAGACAGAATGAGGACTTCACTGCTTAATAACCTGTCTGCCAATGCAGGAGACATGGGTTTGATCCCTGGTCTATAAGATCCCATGTAAAAGGAAATGGCAACCCACTCCAGTATTCTTGCCTAGAGAAATCCATGGACACAGGGGCCTGGGGGTGTGGCGAGGTGGGCAGGGACTACAGTCCATGGGGTCACAAAGAGTTGGACACAACTTAGCAACTGAACAACAAAATGTACAGAATGAAATCCAGTCCAAACATGTTTTTTAAATGCACCATATATGTCGTTCTCGAATTATCTGTCAGCACCCACATTTAGGGGATTCAGATGTCTCTTTTAAAAATTGGAAAACCTGGATCTTGGTTGTTTAAAGAACAGGAATTAAAAAATTCCTTTCAGACAGAGTACACACACTCTAGATGCAATGTCCCTGTTATCACACACTTGACTCATTTACTTAACCTGCCCAGTGCTGGCTGGCTTTGAAGCCAGACATCCTGATGAATGCATGCACCTTTTCAAAGTCACGTGGCCACAAACAAAACACCAAGGAAGGCAGCCAGACACAAGAGAGGCTCTCTCCATGTGTACAGAGTTCAAAGCAGGCACTCTCCTTCTATAGTGGCTGCACTATTCTGCATTTCCACCAAGAGTGAGCAAGGGTTTCTCTACACCCTCACCAACACTTGTCTTTGGAGTTTGTTTTGATAACAGCCAGCCTGTCAGGTGTGAGGTCTCACTGAGGGTTTGATTTGAATTTTCTGATGAATGCTGAACATCTTTTCAGATACCAGTTACCCACCTGTATGTCTTCAGATAAATGTCTACTCAAGTCCTAGGCCCATTTAGAGACTCCTCAAAAAGAGAAATACTATATGATCCAGCCATTCCAGTTATGGGTATTTATCCAAAAATAACTGAAATCAGGGTCTTAGAGAGACTTTACAACTCCTGTGTTCACTGCAGCATTATTCGCAACGGTGAGGAAGCAAACTGAATGCATACACACAGATGAATGGATGAAGAAGACACAGTATATACATACAGGGGGCTCTTACTCATGCTTAAAAAGGAACGATACACTGCAACACGGGACAATATGGATACACTTTGAGGACATTATGTCAAGTGAAATAAACCAGACACAGAAAGACAAATATAACAGAAAGACTATATAATTCCAATCACACCAAATTCACAGAATCAAAGAGTGGAATGATGGGTCCTGGAAGCTGGGGTGGGGGAAACAGAATTACTAATCAATGTTTCAGTTAAGCAAGATGAGTGAGCTCTAGAGATCTGCCCACCACTGTCTACAGTCAACAATACAGGATAGTACACTTAAGAGTTTATTAAGAGGAGGGCTTCCATGGTGGTTTAGTGATTAAAAAAAAAAAAAAACACCCACCTGCCTATGCAGGACACAGGTTCAATCCCTGATCCTGGAAGATCCCATATGCCATGGAGCAACTGAGCCCATGCACCACAGCTACTGAGCCTGTGCTCTAGAGGCTGTGCTCCACAGCAAGAGAAGCCGCCACAATGAGAAGCCCGAGGATCACACAGCTGGAGAGTAGCGCCCACTCGTCCTAGCTGGAGAAAAGCCCAAGCAGCACAACCAAAAATAAATAAATAAATAAAATCATTTTTTTAAGTGTATTAAGAGTGACTTCCTTGGTGGTCCAGTGGTTAAGACTTCGCCTTCCAACACAGGGGGTGCAGGTTCCACCCCTGGTCAGGGAGCTAACATCCCCCAGGCCTCTGGGCCAAAAAAAAACAGAACAGAAAAACAACAGAAGCAATACTGTAACAAATTCAACAAAGAGGGTAGGTCAGATGTTTTGTTCTCTCCACAATAAAATGAAATAAAAGAAAATAAAACTAAATAGCTCAATAAAAGAAAGCAAGCAAGCAAACGGCTGTTGGCCTGGGTAGTGGTTACCCTGATGGAAGGGGATGGAGATGTAGGGATGATAAGGGTACACAGGAGGGCTTCTGGGGTTCTGGTTACAGAGAAATGTTCACTGTGTGAAAATTCACCAAGATGGACCCTTTCCTGTACAAGAAGCAGTTTGCAAAAACCGTGTGACCAACCCAGACTAAAAGCAGCACCTCTGAATCCAGATTCTAAATTCTTGGAAGAGGGGGTCTGATGGGTCCAGTCTGGGGCAAGTGTACTTGTGTAGCTGGACCCAGCGGAACCCAGGCTATGAGGTCAGACAGTTTCTGGGGGCGCAGATGTGGGAAGGCAGTTCTGGAGAAAAGAGCTGTCTGTTTCAGTTAGCTTTTCCAGGTGAATGGGGCTGAAGTAACGAGGCAGCCTGGGGTGCGGGGTAAGAACAGGAGCTGGGCCAGACTGCCTGGGTGTGAATCCTGGCTCAGCTACTCGCTGGTCATGGGACCCTGGGCAAGTCCCTCAGTCTCTTCAGAGCCTCAGTTTCCTTATCTGTAAAATGGGGCTGACAACAATGGGACTCACCTCCTAGAGTGAAACGAAGAATAAAGAAAGATTCTACGGAAAGTGCTTAAAACAGAATCTTATCTATGAATGCTAGCTCTTGGATACTACTATTTAAATAAAATATTGCTACTCAGACATCCCAGGAGTCCAGACCACTGGAGCTGGAGGCAGAGCCTTTCTGACTCCAGGACCAGCGCCTTTCACGTGAGAGATGTCTCTTTCTGGGTCATCTACCTTTGAATGCTCTATTTCCCCCTCCGTCTGCAGCCTCCACAGGCTGAGGTCTTCTGGGAAATTGCCTTTATCAGTCTCTGAGGCCGGTCTCGCCCCTTAACCAGAAGTCAAAATAATTCATAAGACAAGACATGCCTGCCTCATTTAGTTCCAGCACCTCTGATCTTCGTGCACCAGAGAAACAGCTCTTTCCCTTCTCCAGACACTGCATACTGGGGTC
Organism: Bos taurus; assembly: GCF_002263795.3. Taxonomy (NCBI): domain Eukaryota; kingdom Metazoa; phylum Chordata; class Mammalia; order Artiodactyla; family Bovidae; genus Bos; species Bos taurus. Next base: position 21,683,462 of record NC_037352.1, on the reverse strand, counting down.
GTGCTTCTTCATCCACAGCACGAAGCTCTGTCTTTGTGACAGTGAGGGGACAGAGGGCTGTGGAGAAGCAATTCACTCTGACCTTTACATGCGGGTTCCGCACTGCAGATGCCATCAGCCGCAAGCGGCAAATGGGAGAAGAATTGGGCAGAATGCATTTCACCAACAAAAGAATTGCATTTCACCACATTACCATCATTTTCATTAGACTTTCCCCCTCAACCAGCTCACGGGAGGTGCCTTTGTGTATCCATTTTGTGGCAAGCAAGATGGACGCATGCCATGCCAAAAATAAGGCTCAGTTCAGTTCAGTTCAGTTCAGTCGCTCAGCTATCTCCGACTCTTTGCGACCCCATGGACTGCAGCATGCCAGGCTTTCCTGTGATGGACAGGGAAGCTTACTCAAACTCATGTCCATTGAGTCGGTGATGCCATCCAACCATCTCATCCTGTGTGATCCCCTTCTCCTCCCACCTTCAATCTTTCCCAGCATCAGGGTCTTTTCCAATCTTAAACTCACATCCTAAGATTCGAAGGGGCCGCTGGCGGTAGCCATATTAACTCCCGCTTACTATTTGCCAGGCACGGTGAGAAACCCTCAACATGGATTAACTCATTTAACCCTTGCCTGAACCTTGTTAGGAGGATGCTATTTTATCCTCTTCTTACCGATGAGAAAACCAAGGCAGAGAAGTTACATACCTAGCCCAAGATTATTTATTCAGCTAGTTAGTGGCAAACCTTGAATTCAAACCCCACCATTCTGGTTTTAGAACCACTCTGAGATAGGACCTTTTGCTGGTTTCCAAACTTGACTCCCCAGGAGAATTACCCAAAGGACTTCAAAATACAGATCCCCAGACCCTTGTCTGTATTTCTTCAGCTGAGATCTGTTCTGAGTGGGCTACCCAAATAATCCTTAAGCATTCAACCTGTCTGTATTCTGCAAAGAAGCATTGAGAAATTGTAGTGGACATGTGTGGTTTTCACCTGCAAACATCTCTGCCTCAGTGATGAGGTATAAGTGTCTCAATTCTCCTTCAAAAAGCCACCCACCCACACTGTATTTAGTTCCCTAAAGAGGGAAGACTTTAAAAGCCCAAGAAAATGGCTGGTTAAGTAACTTAAGCTTCAGAGAATAATGTTTCTTCTTCTGGAATTTGAATTTAGGGCCAAAGCAACACAAATACCAAAATCAGATACAACTGATTTGGTTGTCTAGGGAGGTTTCCTCCAGTTCTCTAAAGTACATTATACCCTTTTCAATAAATCTCACTATGCTTGTGTATGCTCCGTGGTTCAGTGGTATCCAGCTCTTTGCAAACCCCTGGCCTATAGCCTGCGAGACTCCTTTGTTCATGGGATTTTCCAGGCAGGACCATCTCCTTTAGGATGGACTGGTTGGATCTCCTTAGAGTCCCTTGGACTGCAAGGAGATCCAACCAGTCCATCCTAAAGGAGATCAGTCCTGGGTGTTCATTGGAAGGACTGATGCTGAAGCTGAAACTCCAATACTTTGGCCACCTCATGCGAAGAGTTGACTCATTGGAAAAGGCCCTGATGCTGGGAGGGATTGGGGGCAGGAGGAGAAGGGGACGACAGAGGATGAGATGGCTGGATGGCATCACCAACTCGATGGACATGAGTTTGGGTAAACTCCGGGAGTTGGTGATGGACAGGGAGGCCTGGCGTGCTGCAATTCATGGGGTCGCAAAGAGTTGGACATGACTGAGCAACTGAACTGAACTGAGTACTGGAGTGGGTTGCCATTTCCTATTCCAGGGGACCTTCCCGACCCAGGGATCAAACCCGAATCTCTTGTGTCTCCTGCACTGGCAGGTGGATATTTAAGCTAACTCAAGGTGGCTTCTGCTGCATGCAACCAAACAACATTAGTAAAAGAGCCGTGGAAGAAACCCACACCTACCACAGATATCCCCTCTGCAACTGGTGACAACCGGTCTTTGCTCTACTGGGATGAGGCGTTAATATCCTTAAATAGGAACCAGTGAGTCAGTTTAGACTGTTCTTCCTCAGCCTGCACAGACGGTTCTCAGGCCTGCTTCTGTCTTCCGAAGTTACATCAAAAATCTATACAATAGCTCTTTAAATGTTAAGTGGAAGCCTAGCCTTTGAGCAAGACAGGTCAACTCTCAGACTCTGCCTTGTAAGCTGTTCTTTTCTCATTTGGAACATACACCCTAATTATTGAACACTTTCATCGTGAATGTAGAAGTTATAGACTACAGTGTTAAGTAATAAATAAGAGTCCTGGTGCCCTGCCAGATTGAGATAGGTAGTAGATATATGAGAGAGAGAGAGAGTCTGCACTGTTTACAGGCTGAATTGCCCCTGGTACTACTTATCCTTGAGAGATACAAATGAGCTCTGCTATCAGGTAATGATGCAATCGTACCATGATGCCAAGAGGGACGTTCAACCCTAACTGTTGCTTCACCTCCTCGAAGAGCCAGACAGTCTTGGAGCATCATCAGAACAGAATGGTGGGGTGCCCCTGCCTGGAGTTATGTAAGACTAAGCAACCCAGGCTTTGAGAAGAGTGCAGCCAACTGTTATGTTGCTTTCTTGGAGCCAGGGAGACCAGACAATGCCAAGGAAAAGGAGGTGGGCCCTTTATCTGAAGACAGGGATGTCCCACTCCACTGGTGCTGAAGCAGGAAGTGAGTGGACCCCAGACTGGCAGAGCTAGGACTTCCCTCCTTGGGGGCCAAAGGTGAGTCTACCAATGGGCCAGAATCTTACCAGGAGCACTGAAGAGGCCCATGTGGGGACTAAGCTGATGGAGTATCTTAAGAGTGACCACATCCAGAAGCAACTATAGTTCCTTACAGTTATACCCAAGCCTTCACTCAGGTTTGATTCTAATCAAATTAAGCAGGAAGCCTGAGTCCATGCTGGAGGTGAAGTGGCACCAAAAACAAGATCACAGAAGACAGTTACAGAAATTCCCAAAGTGATCTTCAGAGTTCTGCCAACAGTCTGGAATAAGATACTGAGCAGAGTTGACAAGGGGACACCAAAATGTGCTCAGAAAATGTGGCCTTGTATTTTCACAAGGGTGTATGTTTGTAGACATATCCTACCATACATGGGCTTTGTTGTCTGCTTTCTTCATTCATAATGACTATATAGTCCCATATCAATAACATTTTAATCAGATGACTTTTTATTGAAGTATAATTGATATACAGTGAGGTACAGACTTTCTTTTTTAAATTAACTTATCTTTTAACTGAAGGGTTAACTGCTTTACAGAATTTTGTTGCTTTCTGTCAAACCTCAACATGAATCAGCCATAGGTATATATGTCCCCCTCCCTCTTTTAAGCACACAGTTTCATGAGTTTTGAATACTGTGTGCGTGTATACAGGTGCCAACTCAACAAGACACAGAAAGAACATTCCCATCACCCAGACACTGTAACATTTAATCACTGTGCAGCCTCCTGTCATACGGAAATGTTTTACTTACATAAACCCTAATTTCCAGCCATTTAGATTGCTTCCAATTTTTTATAAATATATACATATATCCTTAAATAATTCCTTAGCAAAATTCTTAGGCTAAAAAGGTCATTAAGGCTTTTGATACATGTTGGTAATTATCTCTTGAGGAAGACTACATTGGATTGGCCAAAAAGTGTACTTGGGTTTTTCATCATATCTTACAGAAGAATCCAAACGAACTTTTTGGCCAACCCAATATTCATTTACATTCATATCACCAGTAATATATTAGAGTGCACTTTCCCTCTCTTCCTCCTTTTCATGTTTTTTACTTTGAATCCTATTTCTTTTGATTTGTATTATTAAGATTATGTTCTATATGTATGTGTGGTTTTTTGGGGGGGCTATATCTTTGACTCTTTTATTTTTAACCTAGTACATTTCTTTCATACAATGCCTCGAATTGTATATTTCTCCAGTCTGATTAGTCTTTGCCTTTTAGTAGAGAATTTCAATCCACTTACACTGGGTTAGTTCCTGATGGCTCAAGCAGTAAAACATCCATCTACAATGCAGGAAACACAGGTTCAATCCCTAGGTTGGGAAGATTCCTGGAGAAGGAAATGGCAACCCACTCCAGTATTCTTGTCTGGAGACTTCTATGGGCAGAGGCTACAGTCCATGGAGTCGCAAAGAGTTGGACACGACTGAGTGCACGTGCAAGGCAACTGATAAACTGAAATTTTTACTTCTGAGATTGCACAGTTCCTTGGCTAATTTTTATCTTGTTCTTATATTTTGTTACATTAACCAAAAATTTTCATTATTTTTATCTCTAAATTGTTTCTTTCATATTAAAAAAGTCTACTTGAACCAATATGTCTATGCCAAGAATTAAATAGTATCTTCAGCAATATGTGAACTGTGAACTTCCTGATGTTCAAGCTGGTTTTAGAAAAGGAAGAGGAACCAGAGATCAAATTGCCAACATCCGCTGGATCATGGAAAAAGCAAGAGAATTCCAGAAAAACATCTATTTCTGCCTTATTGACTATGCCAAAGCCTTTGACTGTGTGTATCACAATAAACGGTGGAAAAATCTGAAAGAGATGGGAATACCAGACCATCTGATCTGCCTCTTGAGAAATGTGTATGCAGGTCAGGAAGCAACAGTTAGAACTGGACATGGAACAACAGACTGGTTCCAAATAGGAAAAGGAGTTCGTCAAGGCTGTATATTGTCACCCTGTTTATTTAACTTATATGCAGAGTACATCATGAGAAACGCTGGACTGGAAGAAACACAAGCTGGAATCAAGATTGCCAGGAGAAATATCAATAACCTCAGATATGCTGACAACACCATCCTTATGGCAGAAAGTGAAGAGGAACTCAAAAGCCTCTTGATGAAAGTGAAAGTGGAGAGTGAAAAAGTTGGCTTAAAGCTCAACATTCAGAAAACGAAGATCATGGCATCCAGTCCCACCACTTCATGGGAAATAGATGGGGAAACAGTGGAAATAGTGTCAGACTTTATTTTTCTGGGCTCCAAAATCACTACAGATGGTGACTGTAGCCATGAAATTAAAAGATGCTTACTCCTTGGAAGGAAAGTTATGACCAACCTAGATAGCATATTCAAAAGCAGAGACATTACTTTGCCAACAAAGGTTCGTCTAGTCAAGGCTATGGTTTTTCCTGTGGTCATGTATGGATGTGAGAGTTGGACTGTGAAGAAGGCTGAGCACCGAAGAATTGATGCTTTTGAACTGTGGTGTTGGAGAAGACTCTTGAGAGTCCCTTGGACTGCAAGGAGATCCAACCAGTCCATTCTGAAGGAGACCAGCCCTGGGATTTCTTTGGAAGGAATGATGCTTAAGCTGAAGCTCCAGTACTTTGGCCACCTCATGCGAAGAGTTGACTCATTAGAAAAGACTCTGATGCTGGGAGGGATTGAGGGCAGGAGAAGAAGGGGACGACAGAAGATAAGATGGCTGGATGGCATCACTGACTCGATGGACGTGAGTCTCAGTGAACTCCGGGAGTTGGTGATGGACGGGGAGGCCTGGCGTGCTGCGATTCATGGGGTCGCAAAGAGTCAGACATAACTGAGCGACTGATCTGATCTGATATGTTTTACTTAGGATCTTTAAATTTACACTCTAAGTTGACTACAGTTTAGTTTTGTAAGCCAGCTTTATTGGGTATGCTGGTTACCATGGTCAAGCTAGCTTATAACAATACAGTGTGGCAGCTATTTATTTTGTCAGCTCCTTCAAGTCTCCCATTCCTTCTTCTTATATGTTGTTCTCTGAGTCAGAGGGATGCTATATGGTCCAGGCGTGTTAAACTGTAAGAGTTCATTCCCCTAACAACTGAGGACCAACCAATCAGAACCCTTTCCTGGGACTGATTATGAATGCAGGAAGAAGGAAGGCCACTGTGTCAACTAGGTTTCCATCTTTCCCTAGGGTCAACAGGTTACCAGACGTACTTACAGGCATGTCCTGTCTCCAATAGGAGCAAATAAAGCAAGGACAAGTCAGCTGGGGTCCCAGCAGGAAACGAACGGCATATTCAAATTAGGAGACTTTAAGGCAGATTCCATTAAAAGGACTGTTTAGAAAAGTGTGGGCATGCTGTTGAGAAAGCAAGAGGGAGGGTGCAGTAACTGAGAGCCAGCACAAGCAGAGGGAAAAGGAGAGACTTTGGGAGGGAACAGCTGCAGACTGCCTTAGGAGGGGAACACTGTCAAAGGGTAAAGCCAAGAAGACCTTATGACAAACGCCCTGGGCTCACCCTCCAGTCTCCTATCAATCCCTCATCTTAAGCCCAACCAGAAGTCAGAGAGTAAGGGAACCCCCACTGATGCAGCCCTTACAGGTCAGTCTCTCAAGGAGAAAGCAGAGATGATCTGGAAGGACCAAGGAGACAGCTGGCACAGCAGATGAGGGCCAGCTGCAGAATGGTAGACTGCAAAATGGCCCCAAGTCCCCACGTCCCACGTGCATCTCTGCAACGAGATTTTGCAGCCCCTACTATCCAGAGGTGAAGTCTGTTTTTCCACCCCAAATCTGATCTTGGCCACAACCACTGTGACATAAAAAAAAGCTTGAAAGACACCTATGCTGTGGGGGCTTTCCTCTCTTGCTGTGCTTGGCACCCTGAGACCAGTGTGCAGATAAGCCTAAACTGATGGAGGAAAGGAGACCACATGGAGGAGGAACCAAGTGCCCAGGCAAGAGGCTGCCATGTGCCTGAGGCTACCCTAGGTGATCCTGCACCAGCCAAGTCACAGCTGACCAAATGGACGAGAGAGCTCAGCAGTGATCAGCTGAATAGGCCCAGATCAGAAGAATGCCCCAAGCAGCCCACACAATCACCAAACATAATAAACATTTTAAGCCACTAAATTTTGGGATGGTTTGTTACACAGCAAAGCTGACTGATACAGCCAATAATGAGAAAGCATCTTACAAGTACTGGATCCTCAGTTTCAGTATCTGAGACTCTTATCCCTGAAGCTTTTAATCCTTCTCAATGTCCTTCCCATGAGCCAATCTCTTATCTAGTGCCAATTTGAGTTGGCTTTACTGCACTTTTGATTTTTTTAAATTGTGAACGTTTACTTTTTCTCTATAATTTGATATAGTTTAAAATGAACAGATTAAGTATAAGATAAACTACAAGGATATATTGTATAAGACAGGGCATATAGCCAATATTTTATAATAACTATAAATGGAGTATGGGCTTTCCTGGTAGCTCAGCTGGTAAAGAATCTATCTGCAATGCAGGAGACCCTGGTTCGATTCCTAGGTTAGGAAGATCCCCTGGAGAAGGGAATGGCTACCCACTCCAGTATTCATGGGCTTCCCTGGTGGCTCAGATGGTAAAGAATCTGCCTGCAATGTGGGAGACCTGGGTTTGATCCCTGGGTTGGGAAGATCCCCTGGAGGAGGGCATGGCAACCGACTCCAATATTCTTGCCTGGAGAACCCCCATGGACAAAGGAGCCTGGCCAGCTACAGTCCATGGGGTTGCTAAGAGTCAGACACCACTAAGCAACTTAGCGTGTGTGTGTGTGCGCGCACACACACACACACACACACATAAATGAAGTATAACCTTTAAAATTGTGAAGCATTATATTGTATACCTGTAATTTACATAATCTTATCCATCAGTTATACTTCAATAAAAAAGTAAAGCATGTCACAAAAAGGAAACAAAGATATTTTAAGACAACAGGCTCACTGTTATGAAAATCAAAATAAAATAAAATGAACAGAAATTCTTCATTCTTCTAAAGTTTAAAATAATTTACCCATGAAGCCTATTATTCTGGAGCTTTGGGAGAAGAAAAGCAATGTTCTCATTTCTCTCGATTATTTGCCTGTTATGGTTTTCAATTTTTTCTTGAGATAAAATTGCCAATTTAAAATTTCCTTGAGAATCATCCCTTTCAACCAGATTTTCAAACCCATTAGCATTTATATGCATATTCTTTTAATATGTGAATTTAATATATTCTTTTTAAATTTTCTTTTATTTCTCTTTTATTAAGTCTTCAACATCTAATGCATGATTTATCATTTTTAATATATTTCTTCATAAAGTAAGACTTGATTAAGAAACACAAAACTCAACATTACTGCCTGCATCTTTCACTGAACTGATTTAGTGATGGAATCAGGAGGGTACAAGGCATAACAATGAGTTTTATTCAGTACTTTGACCATGAATGATAAGAAATTATTATTCCTAAAACCATAAAACACTGGAGGAGTTATCTTTAGACAAACCAGCTAAAGAGTCCTTTTATACTTTTGTAATGCCTGGCACAGAACCTCTGCTCAACAAAGTTAGCTATTATTAGCTATTATTTCTTGGCAGGTCAGAGTGTAACCTGCACCCCTTCTTGAGTAGGAGAGATTCCTCCAGGGATAAATCATAATTTAGAAACCATTTTCCGAGTGCCTTCTTTGTGCCAGACACTATTCTGGCTGTGATTCAAGTAGCTTTTCATTGACTACTCACCCCGAACCTATGATTTATGTATTATTTGCCCCATTTTAAAGATACAAACTAAGATCACAGAACTGAAATAATTTTACCAAGATCAATGGAGCTGGGGACTTCAGCACTGGATTTTGACACCAAGGTTTTCTGGCTCCAGAGTCTAGGTTCTTTTTCTCAGCATTGTACTGCAAAATTTCAGGTTTTGTATAAAGTAATGGCAATGGAAAGGCTCCCCAGATGCTAGTGGTAAAGAACCTGCCTGCCAATGCAAGGGACGTAGAAGATTCAGGTTCAATCCCTGGGTCAGAAAGATCCCCTGGAGGAAGGCATGGCAACCCACTCTAGTATTCTTGCCTGGAGAAATCCATGGACAGAGGAGCCTGGTGGGCTACATGCAGTCCATGGTGTTGCAAAGAGTCGGACACAACTGAGTGACTTAGCACTCTCACAATGGAAATGAAAACACGAGTGCATGGTGTAGGTGGAGGAATGGAGAGAATTATCAGTACATCCACAATTAGGGAGATCAGTGGAAAGCCATCAGCTACCTGCACCAAAGGCTTAGGACGTGACAGGCACTGTGCTTAGCGCTTTCACACAATGGCTCTTTAATCCATCTGTGGTTAATCCTTTTGATGCTGATGTAGTTAGCTCTTTTTCATTTTAAGGATTTTTTTAAAATTATTACAATAGACCTATGTGGTTGGTACTAACATCCCAGTTTGTGGATAAAGAAACTGAGCCACAGAGAAGAAAAATGACCACCCGAGATCACCTCACGCGCAACTAACATGAACTAAGACGGTATGACTGACTTCAGAGTCCACATCCTTAATCACCATTGTCTCTGGGTGTGTGTGTGTCTCAGCCACTCAGTCGTGTCCGATTCTTTGTGACCCCGTGAACGGTAGCCCACCAGGCTTCTCTGTCCATGGAATTCTCCAAGCAAGAATACTGGAGTGGATTGCCATTTCCTCCTCCAGGGGAACTTCCCAACCCAGGGATTAAACCCTTGTCTCCTGCATCTCCTGCACTGGCAAGCGGAGCCTTTACCACTGAGCCACTTGGGAAGCCCATTGTCTCTGGGAGTGATCCATAAACTGCCCAACTTTCCATTTGTCATTGGAGGAGGCTAAGTCACTCAGGGAGCTGGGGCAGGGAATACAAGAGGCCTGTTGTCCTACTGAGGCCGTCTGACTCTCTGAACCACAGTGAGACCTGAGAGTCCTTTATGAAGCCCAGTGTGATGGCCTCCAGGGATTCTGTTCCACAGTGACCCCCTGAGTCAACAGGATCTGCAGTAGCTTGACCAGAGATTCTTTCCCCTCCCATGATGAGTGGTCTATTTCTTTACCACTTGAATTTGGGCTTGGCCATGAGACTACTTGGGGGGCTTCCCTGGTGGTTCAGTGGTAAAGAATCTGCCTGCCAATGCAGGAGACACAGATTTGATCCCTGGTCCAGGAAGATCCCTTGGAGTAGAAAATGGCAATCCACTCCAGTATTCTTGCTGGGAGAACACCATGGACAGAGGAACCTGCAGACTACAGTTCATGGGGTCACAAAGAGTCGGACACGACTGAGCTACTGAAGAATAACATGAGACTACTTGGTCCAGGGGGACATTGTCAGACATGATGCATGAGCTGGAAAAGCACTGATGCATTGGGATGTGCTCTTCTTAGAACCCTGAAACCACCATGTGAACAAACCAGAGCTGGTCAGCTGGAGGATGAGAAGCCATGTGGAGAAGAATCAAGGCACCTAGGCCCACAGCCAGCTCGCTGCCAGTCATGTGAATGGGGCCAGCCTAGATCATCCAGCCACCAGGCAGACACAAGCAAGAATCCCTTAATCTTTGTGCCCAGGGCAAGTCCTGCACTTGACTTATCCTAGTCCAAGCCCTCAGAGACAAGCTTCTCTTTCTAATTCTGAGAAGATCTCAGAACCAGTAGGATCCCTACAGATGATCAGACGTAGCACCCAGGAACTCTGCCATGTTTTGAGGTCCCCCAGTGGTGGGTGCCCATATGTACTGTCTATTCCCATTGGCATTGAATGGTTGGGTCAGTAGCTGGGTTCACTGGGACAGAGCTTGATTCATAAAATTCCCATCAGGTAGCCTAATATGCCATGATAGAGATCTAGAAGGCTGCCAACCACACAAAGATCTACTAATACCCAGAATATTCCTCAGCTCAGGTTGGACTTGGAATAGCAGAGGGCAGAAGACAACAAGGACAATTCCTTTCTCACAAATGGAGGCAGCACTTTTCTAGTCCATGAGCTCGCTGCATACCTGCTCCTCCAAGGTCATACAAGAGGAGGGCACCCCTCCTGATCTGCATGAGCCTCAGAGAGCCTGGCCAGGTAGGTGAACAGGTGTGGTCAGATATTTAATCATGTCTCCAACCATGGACAGAAAAAGGTCAATGAACAAAGTCAACCCAGTTCAGGAGTCTGGACCAATTCATCATCCTTGGTGCCAACTGGCCTTCTTGGAACTGTGTCCAGAGATTGGCTGCCAAATCTATGCATGCCGGCTGTAGGGAGGACTACCTGCTCTCCCCATGCCCAAGGCAATGAATGACTACACTGTTCCATTCACACAGAGCAGGGTCTCCTACAACTTATGGCGCCTACACATGCCTAGGAAGGACAACTGCCAGGTGGCAGGCAGAGGACCTATTCATTCAACAGACTTCCCTGGTAGACATCTGTCCTCGTTGTCTACCCAGCACACATTCACTGTTATTCATTACCATTGTCATTATCATCTTCAGTATGTACCAGACACTGTCCTAAACATACACACCAGATATTCCGACCAAGGTTATCAGGTAGGGACAACTGCTTTATTCATTTCCAATTGAGCAATCTAAAGCATAAATACACTGAAGTACTTTGCCCAAGGTCAAGCATACCTGAGCCTCGAAATGCTGGCTCCATCCATAGTGTGATTTTAACCAGTACACAATACCGCTTCTCTCATTTTCCTTCAAGGGACCGATCACCTCTCTCCCACTCTCAGACCTCTCCAGGGGTAAGACCATACCAGGCGTGCCAATCAGCATAACCATCCTCAGTCACATATGGCCCAGGATTTACTGAGACGTTAGCTCTTGTCTCTAGAACTGCAGCACTGACAAGACATGAAGACTAAAGGTACCACAGCCAACATGCTCCCATAGGAGAAAAGCCTTCTTGAAACAGAAACCAGAAGAAAACAGAAGAAACCAGAAGAAAACTGAGCCAAGAACTGGAGAAAGAGATCCCTGAAGATCTCATTTCAGCACCTTGATTCACTGGGTCGAGCTTTTCAGTTTCAGGGACCAAAATTTCCCTTTCCACATAAAATAGTTTGAGCTCCTTCTCCCTCAGGCAACATAAAAAGCCAAGGAATAAAGAAGGGCTATGGGAAACAGCATCCTCCTGGCTGCTTTCTGAGCATCACGCCTCGATCTGCATGAACATTCAGAACTGCATAATGGAAGCAGGCTGTCCCCCAAACTTACCTTCTCTCCTGGGTACACAGGAAGGAACTGCACTAAAAGGGTCAGGGAATGTGATCTGAGAGAACATGAAGAATGGTCCCATCCTCGTCTCTGCAAATAGGCCTGTGAGGGTTTTGGTTGTTCTCTGTTGCCTGGAGTTCCTAAACCCAAATAGCACAGTCTGCAAAATAACGGCAGTATCAGCTCTAGAGTGTGCATGGCCTGCCCCTGATCTGCAGCAAAATGGCAGATGACCACTTTTAGAAGGCTAGCAAGAGCACATGCAACAACAGAAGGTAGTGACTACCCACTTCGAGCAAGCTGAGATCAGCTGTCCACTCTAAGTGATCAAGACAAGACCAGTGGGAGACAAAGCCAGTGGGGAAAATTCCAGGAAGGTGAACCAAAGCAGGAACAAAATAAGAGAACTGGGGTGACAGACTTAAGAGTTCATGACTGGGCCAACAGCACTGCGTGCGTGGTGGAAGGGCCAGGACGGTTTCAGCTGCATGGAAAAGAATACCCTTACTTTACCAGTAAGAGGTGCTTCTTATCTCACATACACAGTCTGAGCATAAGAGAACTCAGCGTTGGCTCAGCAGTTCATCAACGTCATCCATGACCCAGGTTCCTTTAACTCTTCCACTCGGCCATGCTCAGGATGTCAGTCATAGCTTTCTCATTGACCCTAAGGGTTGCCACAACTCCATGCATTCATTATGTGCCCACTCAAAAATGTCCACCAGAACAAAGAAAGGAGTATCTTCCTTTATCAGAAAGGAATGTCTTTCCTAGAAGCCCTGCTCAGACTTCCCCTCGGGTCCCACTGAGCAGAACTGGGTCACGTGCTCATTCACTAGCTACAAAGGAGCCTGTGAAAGCAAGCAGCAGGCATCTTCAGCTTTATACTAAGAGGTGGCCTTTGCCAGAAAGAAGAGTGAGGGTGAGGAATGGCTGTTGGATAGGCGATCCACATGTACCTCAAACTTTAGGTAAACTTGTACCAAGACTTTAGCCACAGAGCACTCATACACAGCACTCAGGCTGTCATTCACTTAATATTTTCCTTAAGTCAGTTTATCTTTTTCAATTTTTATTTATTTATTTTTGGCCATACCACACAGCATATGGGATCTTAGTTCCCCAACCAGGGATTAAACCTGTACCCCCTGCACTGCAAGTGTGAATTCTTAACCACTGGACTGCCAGGGAAGTCCCTATCTTTTGAAAGGAAAGTGAAAATGAAAGTCACTCAGTCATGTCTGACTCTCTCTGACCCCATGGACTATACAGTTCATGGCATTCGCCAGGCCAGAATACTGGGTAGCCTTTCCCTTCTCCAGGGGATCTTCCCAACCCAGGGATCAAACCCAGGTCTCCCACACTGTGGGTGAATTCTTTACCAGCTGAGCCACAAGGAAGCCCTATCTTTTGTTTAACTCTAAACACCTTTACTTATGTAGGAAATTTTAAATCCTCACCATAAATGACAAACCACTACTAGATACATTTTTCAAACCATATTAAAATAAAGCAATAATGATCAAAACAGTTTATTTGCCAGTTTTACCCAGGAGCATCCCTTATCCCTCAACAGTAATCACAGTTTGGGTTAAACGGAGCAGGAAAATCTCACTTCCTCCTAATTCTGGGGCCCTGACAAAGAGTTCACAATTTAACCCTTGCTCATCAACCCCATGCCTCAGCCATAAAGATGAAGACATTGTGCTAAATCATAGAAGGGAAACTGGTTTCTTGAAGTCATGCACCCCTCTCAAAATGTTTTGGTTTTTTTCGCATTAAGATGAAATAGTCTCAGAGGCCGTAGGGACCGTGACATCCTGACTTTTTGTCTCAGTATACTCACAGTCACCCAAAAGGATGCACTGACTATGGACAGAGAGAGGTGACCAGCGCCTGTTACTTACGTCAGAGGCTGGGCCCTTGTCAGCGCCCGGGCAGGAGAAGGTGACAAATTCATGGCACCGCTTGTGCACGACAAAACAGCAGACTGCAAAAGAGAAAATGAGGGTAGGAGGGAAGGGAGAGGGGAAGTGGAGAACAGGAAGGGAGGGGAAGAGGAAGACACATTAGGCCTGAACTTTATACTCAAAGGCTTTATAATCAGATAAACAATGCCTTCAGTTTCTGCCACTTGTCTTCTATTGAAGTCAAACTCCTGGGTACACCGGTGTTACAACTTGCAAATTACTAATTATGTTGACTACTATGGATGAAATAGTACTGACAACTACACTTAGAGAATCTACAACACAAAAAGTGAACCCTAGGATAAACAATGGCTTTTAGTTAATAACCATGTATCAATATTGGCCCATCAATTGTAACAAATGTACCACACTAATGCAAGATTCTTTAAAAGTGCTTTCCACATATTAATTCACTTAATATTCCTAACAACACTCTAAGGCATGTTATTCCATTTTTTCACATTGTTTAATATTATTTTCCATTATGACTTATAATAGGGTATCAAATACAGTTCTCTTCATGTTTTAATTGAGATATAATTGATATAATCTTATATTAGGTTCAGGTGTAAAACATAATGATTCCATATATACATTTATAAATGATCATCACTCTAAGTCATGAATATCCATCACCACACATAGTTGTAAATTTTTTTCTTGTGATAAGATTTTTTAAGATTTACTCTCTTAGTGACTTCCAAATATACACTACATGCTCAGTCGTTGTGTCCGGCTCTTCTGCAACCCCGTGGACAGTAGGTCGCCAGGCTCCTCTGTCTGTGGGATTTCCCAGTAAGAACACTCGAGCGGGTTTCCATGCCCTCCTCCAGCGGATCTTCCCAACCCAGGGATGGAACACATCTCCTGCATTGGCAGGCACATTCTTCACCATTGAGCCCCCAGGGAAGCCCAAAGATACACTACAGTACTACTAACTATAGTCACCATGCTATTTATTGCATCCCCTGAACTTATTTATTTTGACCACTTTCATCCATGTCACCCGCTCCCGACCCTAATCTCTGGCAACCACCAATCTGTTCTCTGTATCCACAAGTTCACTTCTTGGTTTTGGTGTTTTGGGTTTCCTTTTTTTTTTTTAAGATCCCACATACAAGTGAGTTAACATGGTATTTCTCTTTCTCTTTCTGATTTATGTCACTCGCAAACGTTAATAATAGGGGGAACTAGGGTGGAAATGAAGTTGAGGGAATGTACAGAAACTGTATTTTAGTTTTTCTATATGCCTAAAACTGCTCAAAACACCAACAATAAATGAACAAAAATTAAAAACTGCAGGAGGAAAATAGCAGGGCAGAGGAGGAACATAATACAGAGATTTTAAGAAGGTGTTAACTAAACACAATATGTAGATGTTGTTTGGGTCCTAATTTAAATGAACTAACAGTTTTTTAATAATTGTGAGATAATCAGAAAAATGAATGGCTGATTTTTTGAAAATATGAGGGAATTTTTGTTATTGGTATTAGGGAATTATAATTTTTTATATAATAAGGGTATTATGATTTTTTTGTTATTCTTACTTCTAAGGATACATCCTATAATCTTTATGAATAAAGTGATTCAATTCAAAATAATTCAACATGACAGAAAGGAGACAGAAAGGGTAATAGATGGGAAAGAAACATTAGTCTTGACTGATTATTAGTGAACCTGGGGATAATTCCCCAGCAGCCCAGTGGTTAGGACCCTGTGGCCCCACTGCCGCGGACTCAGGTTCAATCCCTGCTCAGGGAACCAAGATTCCACAAGATGGCAAAGCTAAAAAGAAGAGTTCCAAAGGGGTCAATTTCTTTCCTCCTTTTTCTGTTATGATTTATTGCATTTTGTAATATATGCTTTGTATAAAGACATCTGTGTCAAACAGCATATATAAGTTTGTTGTGAGTAGGGAAGTCCTCTGTGCCTATAAGTCTGTGAATGTTGAGAGTAACATATGAAAGTGAAAGTGAAGTCTCTCAGTCATGCCCGACTCTTTGTTACCCCATGGACTGTAGCATACCAGGTTCCTCTGTCCATGGGATTTTCTAGGCAAGAGTAGTGGAGTGGGCTGCCATCTCCTTCCCCAGGGGATCTTCCCAACCCAGGGATCGAACCCGGGTCTCCCACATTGCAGACAGGCACTTTACCATCTGAGCCACCAGGGAAGCCCTACATGAGTAATACATGAGCAGTGGCCAAAAAATGCCAGTGATGGTTATCACTGGGCAATAGGACTACAGATTATTTTTACTGACAACCTTACATACATATTGTTTGAAATGCTGACAAAAGAGTATATGCTAATTACATAATATCAAGGGAAATAAGCCTACTTTCATTTTGAAACAAAGAGTCAAAGAAAAACAAAGATCGGGAAATGAAAAATATGATTGCCCAAACTGGAAAGTCAGTGGTTGGGCTGATACAAAGTGGAGAACAACTAAAGAGGAACTTAGCAAATTGGAAGTCTAATTTGAGTGATTTCCCCAGAATTTTGCAAAAAAAAAAAAAGGCAAGAAAGAATAAAAGAAATGACTCAAAACATGTAGGATAGATCTCAAAATTCTAATATCTATACAGAAGGATGTTCAGGAAAGAACAGAAAGAAAAGTAAAGAAGGTGTAATTGAAGAAAATGAAAGGAAATTCTCTAAAGATTAAGAAGAATTTGAGCCATGAAATTGAAAGAAACTATCAAGTGTCAACAGATACGAATAAAAAGAAAAATGACTAACAGTGAGAATTACCAAGGCTCCTTGGAAGGAAAGTTATGACCAACCTAGATAGCATATTCAAAAGCAGAGACATTACTTTGCCAACAAAGGTCCGTCTAGTCAAGGCTATGGTTTTTCCAATGGTCATGTATGGATGTGAGAGTTGGACTGTGAAGAACGTTGAGCACAGAAGAATTGATGCTTTTGAACTGTGGTGTTGGAGAAGACTCTTGAGAGTCCCTTGGACTATAAGGAGATCCAACCAGTCCATTCTAAAGGAGACCAGTCCTGGGTATTCTTTGGAAGGAATGATGCTAAAGCTGAAACTCCAGTACTTTGGCCACCTCATGAGAAGAGTTGACTCATTGGAAAAGACTCTGATGCTGGGAGGGATTGGGGGCAAGAGGAGAAGGGGACGACAGAGGATGAGATGGCTGGATGGCATCACTGACTCGATGGACGTGAGTCTCAGTGAACTCCAGGAGTTGGTGATGGACAGGGAGGCCTGGCGTGCTGCGATTCATGGGGTCGCAAAGAGTCGGACACAACTGAGCGACTGAACTGAACTGACTGAGATATCACTGTGAGGACGTGTCCAGCAAGGAAAGGAAGAGAAGACGGGAAAGTTACTGACAAAGGAACAAAAATAATTTTAACATCAGATTTCTCATCTGCAACTCTGCATTCTAGGATACAATGGAGGCACTTCCAACAGTTAAGAGTTCGCCTTCTAATGCAGGGGGGTGAGTTCGATCTCTGATTAGGGAGCTGAGATTCCACATGCCTCGCGGCCAAAAGACCAAACCATAAGACAGAAGCAATACTGTAACAAATTCAATAAAGACTTTTAAAATGGTCCACATAAAAAAAATCTTTAAAAAATTTAACTAAATTGATTGTGGCAATAATTTTTTAAAAACTAAAAAAAAAATAGAATACAATGGAGCAACATTTTCAAAGGTTTAGGAAAAGTCATTTGAACCTAAAATCCCATACACAGTCAAACGAGCATTCAAGTGAAAGAACAAAATAAAGACATTTCCAAAATACAAGAACTTGGAAATTTTACTTCCCACAAAGAAGTAATAGAGAATATACACTCCACAAAAAAAAACCAACAAAATGAATAAAAGAGGCATAAAACAGTGGTGAAAGAACAAAGAGAAAAGCAAGGTGAGGGTTGGGGGACAAGTCTTAAGAGACAAGGACGGGAAAAAGACTACAAAGTTGCAACATGCTAAGATCCTTGTCTTATTCCTCAAGAGTTAATAGGTATGGAGAAACTGCATTTTCACCTCATGTGAAGAGTTAACTCATTGGAAAAGACTCTGATACTGGGAGGGATTGGGGGCTGGAGGAGAAGGGGACGACAGGATGAGATGGCTGAATGGCATCACTGACTCGATGGACGTGAGTCTCAGTGAACTCCGGGAGTTGGTGATGGACAGGGAGGCCTGGCGTGCTGCAATTAATGGGGTCGCAAAGAGCTGGACACGACTGAGTGACTGAACTGAACTGACTGAAGCTGAAATAGTGTGCTAACAAGAATAACTTGCAGACTACCAAAAGAAAAAAAACTGGACAAAGAAAACTTAGTCCAACTACATTTCAAAAGGCCTTCCCATATGATCCAAATTCCTATCTATACCATTCTTTTCTCTTTACTTTTATCTGGCATCATATGCACTTTAAACTTCCATCGATTTGTAATTTTTTTTGTATCTGAAATGACATGGGAATTTAACTAGCCATTTTTTTCCCCAAATAGGTAATCAATTGTGCCAGCATCTTTTATTGAATAATTCATCCCCTCATCACTGATTTCAAACGCCAACCTAATTATGTACTAAATAATTATATACACTGGGGTCTGTCTTTGGGCCTGCAGTTCTGTTCCACTGATCTGTCTTATAATAAAGAAATATGGGATTTAATTATAGTAGCTTTATAATATGTTATATCTTGGCAGGGCAAGTCTTCTTTCATTATCCTTATTTTCAACATTCTACTGGCAATCATTCCAAGTTCCAAGTGAACTTCAGAATCAGTTTATCAAACTTTTAAAAATACCAATGGAATTTTTATTGTATTTAGTCAACTCCCTACCCTCACCCCCAGAAAAAAATTTATTGGGACTTTGATAATTGACACTTGCATAACAATGAGTACTTCTATCAGGAATAGAGTGCCCCCTTGCTAAAATTTTATTTTATGTATCCCAGTATTTAATTTTCTCTATGAATGTGTGCGTGCTAAGTTGCTTCAGTCGTGTCCGATTCTTTGCAACCCTATGGATTCTGTAGCCCTCCAGGCTCCTCTGTCCACGGAATTCTCTGTGCAAAAATACTAGAGTGGGTTGCCATGACCTCCAGGGGATCTTCCCAATCCAGGGATCAAATCCATGTCTCTTATGTCTCCTGAATTGGCAGCTGGATTCTTTACCACTAGTGCCACCTGGGAAGCCCACTTTTCTCTATAGTTCTACATATTTATAACTTCGTATTATCTGAGAAGTCCTACTTCTCTGCTATTGTGATTTTGACATCTTTTCCATTTTGTTTGCCGAGTGGTTATCATTTACAAATAGGAAAGCAATAAATTTTCAGAGTATTTATTCTCTAAGTATTTTTAAAATTCATGAGAGTTGCTGTGGGATTTCAGTTGCTTCCTTTGAGTTTTCCAGGTAGAGAATCATGTTATCCCCAGTAATAACATTTTTCTTTCCTCCTCCCTGATAGATATGCCTCTTGTGTTTCCCTTTATATGTCCATATGTAAAATTCCCAGAGCAATGTGGAATAAAAGGGATGACGAGCAAACAGTCCTATCCAGCTTAGAGCTTTTACCGGCTTTATTTCTCCCTCACGCTCTTCTCAAACTAACTTTGGGAATTTATATTTTCCTTTGGAATGATCCACAGTGGTCTCCTCTGTGTGTTTCAACTGCATCATCTTATCTGGGATGGTGCCAGGCCCTTTCTCAAGCTTTCGTCTATTATATTGTTGGGGAGTCTCTCTCTCTTTATTTTTTTTCAGAGGTTTGTCTTCCTTAGTGTCCATTTTATTATTCTTTCATTTTAAAGAAGCAAATGATGGATATACTTATCAATTCTACTGTTTCTTTCTTACTTGTTAGTTTTACTGCTATTTGTCCTACTTATTTTATGTGTACTTGTTCTTGTATTATTTATTGGGTTGCAAGTATGAATTCTGGAGTCAGATGGCCAGGTTTTGATGCTGCTTTCCCACTCCAATATTCTTGCCTGGAGAATCCCATGGATGGAGGAGCTTTGTGGGCCACAGTCCATGGGTCGCAAAGAGTCGGACACAACTGAGTGACTTCACTTTCACTTTCAACATTTGCAAACTATAATGTTTAGGCACATTATCTTATCTACCTGTGCTTCAGTTTTCTTTCTGAAAAATGATGGTGATAATAGTAATAATACTCATATCACAGCAGTATTGTCAGAATTAAATGAAATAATCCATGCTCAGAACTTAGCCTAACATACCATGCTGCTGCTGCTGCTAAGTCACATCAGTCGTGTTCGACTCTGTGTGACCCCATAGACGGCAGCCCACCAGGCTCCGCCGTCCCTGGGATTCTCCAGGCAAGAGTACTGGAGTGGGTTGCCATTTCCTTCACCAATGCATCAAAGTGAAAAGTGAAAGTGAAGTCGCTCAGTCGTGTCTGACTCAGCAACCCCATGGACTGAAGCCGACCAGGCTTCTCCATCCATGGGATTTTCCAGGCAAGAGTACTGGAGTGGGGTGCCATTGCCTTCTCCGAGTATGCAACAAATGTCTCCTGCTATTATTCATTATTCATTTTAAAGCTTCTTGAACTGACTGCTCAGCTAATTTCTTCCCATTCTTCTTCATTAAAAGTTTAACATTTCAAGGCTAAAAACTTTCGAGCACAGCTTTGACCACTTCCTATGCTTCATACTGCCATCATTGTTGTAAGTTTCTAATTGGCCTATTACTGAAGTTTTCACTTCTCCCTTAACCCAGAAATGTTTAGGAAAGTTCCTCTCCCCCCAGCTCACCACTGATAAGCAATTACTTTAGCCTAGAGCCCTTCTTCAAAATATCTAAAATATCAGTTAAGGTCTTATCTATCCTTACTCTCTTTGAGGGAAGCTCATCTCTAGCTTCCTAGTGTCTACCACATGTCCTGGCATATATTGAGTAAACAAATATTCGGTGAGTGAATCCACAAAGAATGGGCATTATCAGCCACACAAAAAGAAGAAAACCCAATCAACGTAATGCTAGCTATAGCTCCCGGCTGGCCTTCCACATTCTGCCACCACAGTCAAGTGTAGGACTAGGTCAATCATTGACAAGGTCTCTCCTGCCAGCCTTCCAATTAGCCACGAAAATAAACAATCTACTTCCACCTTGCTGTACTCAGTATGCCAAGGGACTTGGCTGTGCCCCAGCATGCTCTACAGAGAAGCTGGGAACAGGCTGAAAAGTCGATGAGCTTCTAGCACAGGTATTTACTTTACACATCGTGTTTCTAAAAAGTTCTGCAAATCAAATTTCCCATTAACTAAAACACTTCAAAGAAAAGGAGTAGGGCTTAGGCTATTTAAAGAAACAAACTAAATCCTTTTGTGATACAAATAAACACCCCCTCATTTCGTTTGGCAAATTCAGGGTAAGACTAGCTTTTCTTAAAGAAGAGCCAACATTCACAGAAACTGCTGAAACACGTTCTAGGTCCTGCTTTCAAACAGGTACCTGGTAAGAACCAAGAATTCCTAGATGCTTCACGATTTACGCAACAACTCTTTGCTCCATAGAGGTTAGAAGCCTGCAGCCTACAGCCTTCTGAATCTAACCGTTGTCATGCTTTATTAGGACTACATGATGCAGTCTCAAACCCAAATGTATATGTACCAGACAAGCACTGAAAATGTCTGAGTGTCAGGTGGGAGAATGTATGCAAGACCTATTTTAAAAGGGGAAACTGCTGGACGTCCCTGGTGGCTCAGTGGTAAAGAAACCACCTGCCAATGCAGGAGACAAGAGTTCGACCCCTGGTCTGGGAAGATCCCACATGCTGCAGGGAAACTAGACCCATACACCACAGCTACTGAGCCTGTGCTCTAGAGCCCACGCCTTGCAACAAGAGAAGCCACTGCCCTGAGAAGGCCATGCAACCACAGCTAAAGCGTAGCCACCGCTCTCTGCAACTACAGCAAAGTCAGCATAGCAATGAAGACCCAGCAGAACCACAAATAAATAAACTGAATTTTTAGAACAGGGGGCAGTGAACTGCTACTTGGCTCCCACAGAGGAAGAGATTAAGATTCCAAGCACCATTTATCTCCAATCCTCCCATTACATTAAAATCATGAGAGTCATAGGCCTACAGGTAGAATAACGTCTTCCCCCAGCCTCACCAAAGACGTCCACATTCTAATCCCTGGACTGTGTGAATGGTGGCTCAGACAGTGAAGAATCTGCATGCAATGTGGGAGACCCGGTTTCAATCCCTGGGTCAGGAAGATCCCCTAGACAAGGGAATGGCTACCCACTCCAGTACTCTTGCCTGGAGAATTCCATGGACAGAGGAGACTGGCAGGCTATAGTACATGGGGTCTCAAAGAGTCAGACACGACTGAGAGAATAACACTAACACATCCTGGTGAGTTTAATGCAATTACAAGAGTCCTTTTTTTAAAAAGAATACTTTTTTCTTTTTTTCCTCAAAATTTATTTACTTGGCTGTGCTGAGTCTTAGTTGCAGCATGCAGGATCTTCGATCTTCACTGTGGCATGTGAGATCTTTGCGTTTAGCATGTAAACTCTTAGTTGTGGCATGTGGGATCTAGTTCCCTGACCAGAGATTGAATGCCCAGGCCGCCTGCACTGGGAGCATGGAGTCTTAGCCACTGGATCCTTATTAGAAGGAGGTATGAGGGTCAGAGTCAGAGAAGGAGGTACGACTACAAAAGCAGAGGCTGGAGTGATGCTACTGCTGGAAAGGAACACACTCCCAGAAATGTGGATGGTGTCTAGAAGCTAGAAAAGGCAAAGAACAGACGGTCCCCAGAGGCTCCAGAAGGAATGACGTCCTGCTGACATCTTGGCATCCTGCTGTCTTGATGTTAGCCTCATGAGACCCATTTTCAGACTCTTGACCTCCAGAGCTATAAGGTAATAAATCTGTTATTTTAAGCCATTAAGTGTGTGGTAATTTGTTATTCTAGCAATAGGAAACCACTATACCAGCCAAGGATCAGAAATACTTGGATGATCCCAGAAGCAGAAGACTACAGACAAAAGCCCAAGAGACCTCTCTGGAGTATCTGCCCCCAGGAAGCAATGGGACCCCAACTCTGCCTCATACTGCACCCACCCACAAATGCCCAGCTCTAACCATTACAATTCATTTGTTGTATCCAGAGGAAACTAGATCAAGTTGTTAAATTTTTATTTTCTCTCTTTGGAGTCGATCCATCTCTTGTACCCTATTCTCACTAGAGTCTAAAATGGGCAACTGTCATCTTTAGGAAGCAATCTTTGTCCCTGAATCCAAACTAACCAGAAGTATTCATTCCAGCACTTGCTGCAGATGTCTGTGTTGGAAGAAGAGACAGAGGGGCCTTCAGCACCTTCCTGAGCTCTCATCTCTCTCTGGAAGCCCCCAGACAGCCATTCCTCAAGAGAGAAATCCACCATCTGCAAGACTTCCAGGCCAGGCCTCTGGATCAGATGAACCTCAGTTTGAACTTTCATTTAAAAAAAAAAATTTTTTTTTTATTTACTTATTTGGCTGTGTGAGGTCTTCGCTGCAGCACGTGGGATCCTCATGGTGCCATGCAGGATCCTTCATTGTGACGCACAGACTCTCTAGTTGTGGTGCTCAGGCTCTGGCACACAGTCTCAGTAGTTGCAACTCTCAGGCTTAGCTGCTCCATAGCATGTGAGATCTTAGTTCCCTGACCAGGAATCGAACCTGTGACCGCTGCATTACAAGGTGGATTCTTAACCACTGGACCACCAAGGAAGTCCCCTGAACCACTATTTTATGAACCTCAAGCTGAAAGACATCAGCCCAATTACTATGCCTCGCTGAGCACCCATATCCTCCAAAAGGGGAATGATAGCATTATCTACCCTTTTTTTAAAACTATTATTTTTTTTACTTTACAATAAAAGAATACATTTGAATCAGTTCTAATGAGGTGGATGAAACTGGAGCCTATTATACAGAGTGAAGTAAGCCAGAAAGAAAAACATCAATACAGTATACTAACACATATATATGGAATTTAGAAAGATGGTAACGACAACCCTGTATGAGAGACAGCAAAAGAGATACAGATGTATAGAACATTATCTACTCTTAGAAAGTTGTTGTGAAGGTCAAACAAGACACACACACACAAAGTGCTCGGTGGAAAGGGTCATTTGAGGTGGAGGCATCAGTGTGCAAATGTTGCTTTCAGATGGGTGTGCAGGATCCCTCTTTCCTCCTGGGTCAAAGACGACTCACAGGCATGAAACTGCCCAGTGTCCAAGATGAGGTGGTGCTCCCTCCCATGCTTTCTGGAACCATCTCCATGATCAAAGGCAGATAGGCCTGGTCACCACCTCCACCCAGCCTCCCTACTATTCAGAAGCATGACTCACAAGACCATGGACTTGAGTTGGCAAAGGACTTTTACATCCATGGTTATTGCAGCTTAGCCCCATCACGGCCCCAGGAGGAAGGTGTTTTGATCTGTGTTTTAACAAGAGGGATGCTGATACACAGAGAGGAATGACTTGCCCGAGGGCGTCCAGCTAGCCAGTGGCCACGCTTACGTTTGAAACCAGGTTTGTCTTCCTCTGGAGCCCACACACTCTCAGCTCATACGGCCTGGCTGCATTTGTGTTTGTCATTCATCTCACTGTTCCAGAAGAAATCCTCCCCCGCTTTCCTCACCCCAGCCATCCAGTCAGTTGCTAAATCCTACTGATTCTTCCTTCGCAACACCTTTTATACCATATCCTCCTGTACACTCCCCACTGATTCCACCCTAACTGCCCTCAGTAACTCAGAAATGGAATTTTGCAATGAAGCCTTGACTGGTTTCCCCCGAAACTGATAAGCCTGCCATGTCTCATCTCTATGAACCAAAGCTTCCATAATCACAGAGGAGATAAGGTCATCAGTGTTATGTGATTGCCATGAAATCTAAATGAAACATCATGTACCAGTGTACAGCATCAGGGCACAAAGGAAGTTTCTCAGTGAAGGTTTATTTACTTCCTTCCAGGTTAGAGAGGTTTACAGTCTGAACTCTGCAGCCAAGCTGCCTGAACACGACACCAGGCCACACTATTTATTAGATCTATGACCTTAAGTTCATTGACCTTGCTGTGTCTTGCTTTCCTAGTCTATAAAATAGAAAAAATAATAGTGCTTTTCTTACAGAGTTGTTGTGAGGGTTAAATGAGGTCATGTGAGGACCAAGTAAGTGTCTAACATATACTGCTGCTGCTAAGTCGCTTCAGTCATGTCTGACTCTGTGCGACCCCACCAGGCTCCTCTGTCCCTGGGATTCTCCAGGCAAGAATACTGGAGTGGGTTGCCATTTCCTTCTCCAATGCATGAAAGTGAAAAGTGAAAGGGAAGTTGCTCAGTCGTGTCCGACTCTTAAGGACCCCATGGACTGCAGCCTAAACACCATTAATATTATTTCTGCCTACTTCCCTCACCCCATACAGCCTACACACTTCTGAAAAATTCATCTTCTGAAAACTCAGCTTGATACTATCTCCCTGCTCCAACATACTCACTGGCTGCTTATCATCTAAAGTCACACTGTCCAATACGGTAGCCACAGGCGATATGGGGTTATGCCAATTTGAATTAATTAAATGAAATTTAAAATTCAGTTCTTGGGACTTCCTTGGTGGTCAAGTGGGTGGTTAAGGCTCCATGCTCCCAAAGCAGTGGGCCTGGGTTTGACTCCCTGGTCAGGGAACTAGATCTTACACGCTGCAACTAAAGATGCTGCATGCCACAGTGAGGATCAGAGACCCGGCATGCCCCAGCTAACACCTGGCACAGTCAAATAAATAAACAAATATATTTTTTAAAAATGAGGTGAACAATCCATTGTTTAAAAAATACTTCAGCTTTTCATTCACACTAACCACATTTCAAGCGCTTAACAGTCACATGTGGCTAGAAGGTACAGTATTGGACACTCACTGTAGAAAGTATTATTGGACAGCACTGGCCTAAAGAATAAAGTTCCAATCCAACAGGCTGGCATCCATTCACAATGAAACCAGCATCCAACTTTACTCTTGCCTCCTCTCACTCCACTGCCCCACATTCCTGCCAGGCTGGATGACTGTCCTTTTCTATACTTCACTCATTCTCTACTGTGCAAATCTGTTCCATAAATACTTCACTACCAACAGTCCATCCCATGATGGCCATGAGGAAATTTAAAGGCAGAGAGCTTAGTCCTCCAATCAGCAGACCGCAGGCCAGACTGGAGTAGAAATGACATGTTCCACAGGATAATTCAGTCTGGGAGCCCCAGGGGACAAGTAATGGTTGGCTCATTCTACCTACTTCCCTGGGCTTCCCAGGTGACTCAGCGGTAAAGCACCCATCTGCCAACGCAAGAGACACAGGTTCGATCCCTGGGTCAGGAAGAACCCCTGGAGGAGGGCATGGAAACGCACTTCAGTATTCTTGCCTAGGAACTCCCATGGATGGAGGAGCCTGTCAGGCTACAGTCCATAGGGTCACAAAGAGTCAGACACAACTGAAAAGATAGCACACATGCACCTACTTCATTGCAAGGGTTAGAAACTTAAAACCCTGCAGAGGCCAGGCTGTGTGACTGAGTTAAGCCAGGCTGGTGTAATACAGCAGGGAAGGGCGGCTGGGATGAACTGGACGGCACATGCCCATCCCTGGGATACTCAACTCTGTCCAGCAATGGCCCGGGGAGCGCTAGTCCCGTGTTGCCAGATGGGATTTTTTGAAAACTCCATGCTGACCATCCAAAGACATCTGAGTCCCACCAGTTCACAAGCTCTGTTTTAGCTAGTCTTCCTGATTCAAATACTATCACCTTGGTTACACATTATCTCTGAGCTCAAATATCCCCAACCACAGAATGGGGACAAGATCAGTTACTGGCTCCATCCCTGGATCAGAAAGATCCCCTGGAGAAGGGAAAGGCAACCCACACCAGTATTCTTGTCTGGAGAATCCCACGGACAGAGGAACCTGGTGGGCTACCGTCCATGGGGTCACAAAGAGTCAGATGTGACTAAGCGACTAACACTTTCACTTTCACTTCATGTATAGTCATAAGGATGAGACCAGATTCCTGTGCTTGGCACATACCTGCCCCACATCTGATTCTTAATAAAAATATGAATGAGTACATTGACCGTGAATGAATAAATGAATGACTGGGCTTTTGGTCACCTCTCTCACTCAAGAAGTCACTCTCACCGGCTGAGTCAAGAGGAAGGCAGCTGTGGCCGGGGTGGTGGGTGGTATTTGCCCGTCTGTGGGTGGCTGGCCGCAGCACAGTCAAGCTGTATGAGCCCAGAGTCATCTCACAGCCCTGCCTGGCCTGCCTTAGGTGCGCAGTTAGGATTTCTTTTTTAAACTGTTTATCATGCTTAAGGCTTAAAATTCGAACATTCCTGATTAGCATATGTTTGACAGACAAGGCTCTACCCCATTACCAGAGGGAACTACTCTTTCTCATTTCTTGTCAGTCTTCTAGCAATATTCTCTGCATTTGTGTGAGCATGTATGAGTCCCTGCCTATATGTGGAGCATAATTCTCTATTTCCTTTTTGGTTTTAACTATGCCTCTTTAGTTTCATCCATAAGATTACAAATCTACACCCTTGGTTCTCAGTCTGGGATGCACGCTGAGTCGCTTGGAGCTTTCAAAACAAAACAGGGCTCAAGTCCCTCTAGAGATTCAGATTTATTGGGAGGAAGACTGGAGAAGCTGGGAGGGCTTCCCAGGTGGCCCTAGTGGTAATGAATCCACCTGCCAATGCAAGAGACGCAGGTTCAATTCCTGGGTAAGGAAGATCCCCTGGCGGAGGAAATGGCAACCCACTCCAGTATTCCTGCCTGGAGAATTCCATGGACAAAGGAGTCTGGTGGGCTCCATGGGGAGTCTATGGGGTCGCAAAGAGTCAGACACGACCGAATGACTGAGCACACACTAAGAGGCTGGGAACGGATGATTCAAATGGTGCAGAGCGCTGCTGATCTGCACACTCTCCTCATGCATTTCCCCAAACTACCACATTTGGAGCCCATGCCATCTCAACATGTAGACAGTGACCTCATCCTGTCTCCACAACTGCATCCTATTCCATCATATGGACTGTCAACCATTTACCCAGAGTTAAAGGGAATTCGCAGAGTTCTAATGATGGTGATTTCCTCCCATAAGAGATGGAAGGAAGAGCAAACGTCATTTCTTTAGCAGCAGCCTAGCACTACTGAGCAAGAGCCTTACAGGGGTCAGCAACTGCAGGAAAGGAATGCTTTCATTCACAACATTACCAAACTTATTTAACTAAGCCAGACAAAGCAGTGGAGCCAACAAGAGGTAAAGGATAGGACTCAGAAGTAAACAAACTCATGAGAAGAAAGTCCTCCCTCCCCCACGGCCACCAACTTCTGCTATAACCCCGGGGAGAAGGCGTCTGGGCAGGACAGCTACTGGGAATATCCTGCTTGTTTGGATAACACTTGGAGACTGCTCTTGACCCCGTGGCCTCCTGGCTTTGATCATGCCCCAAAGGCGGGGGCAGCAAGACAAAAAAGCCATGGCCTAAGAGGAAACATCAACATCCCTTGTTCACCAGACATACCGCCCTAGAGCTCTCAGACCAGGAGGACCAGGAGAAGAGCTGGTCCCGAAATGCCCAACCAGCCTCTATCCTCTCTGCTTCTATTTGGGGCATCAGATCCCCAGTTTCCATGAGCTGGCTAAGGATGCCCTCCCTTCTCCTGGATGCCAGGGGGACCCAGGACCCCAGCCACAGTGTGGATTCAGGGATGGGCATGTGTCTCAGCCACCCAGTGAGAATCAGCTTTAGGACTCTTGCTAGAATTATTAGGAAAAAGGATTTATTTTCCAGGAGTACTGCTAAGTTGGGTGGGGAATAAGTCTGCCTCTGCCGTCTTTGGGCTTCCTAGGTGGCTCAGTGGGGTAAAGAATCCATCTGCAATGCAGGAGACACGGGCAGATGTGAATTCTATCCCTGGATCAGGAACATCTCCTGGAAGAGGGCATGGCAACCCACTCCAATATTCTTGCCTGGAGAATCCCTATGGATAGAGGAGCCTGGCTAGCTACAGTCCACAGGATTGCAGAGTCAGACACGACTGAAGCGACTGAGCACACGTGCATGCACGCTGCCATCTTTATTATCACAAAGGAAAAGCTTTCCTAAGAATGAAATCAACAGGGAGAAAAGCAGAGCCAAAAGATATCTGATAACCGCAAAGAAGCACCTGGAATTAACCAAGCCTGAAGGGAGAACCCCTCGGCTTTTTTATATACGTCAACAAATCCCTCTTTGTCTAAACCAACTTGAATTGGGTTTTTGGTTCTTGAGACCAAAGGACTTATGACTAATAAACCAAAGATGAGAAGTTGGAGGGTGGGCAGTGAGGGCCTCTCTTTTCTCCTGTGTTTCATGTGTGCCTATAAATATATCTTTCTTTTTTTTCTTTTTGTGATTTAAGAATTCTTTTTTTAGTATATTTATTTTATTGAATTTTTTAACTTTACAATATTGTATTGGTTTTGCCATACATCAACATGAATCCGCCACAGGTATACACTTGTTCCCCATCCTGCACCCTCCTCCCTCCTCCCTCCCCATACCATCCCTCTGGGTCGTCCCAGTGCACCAGCCCCAAGCATCCAGTATCGTGCATCGAACCTAGACTGGCGACTCATTTCATATATGATATTATACATGTTTCAATGCCATTCTCCCAAATCATCCCACCCTCTCCCTCTCCCACAGAGTTCAAAAGACTGTTCTATACATCAGTGTCTCTTTTGCCGTCTCATACACAGGGCTTTTTTACTTAGGGACTTGCTATTAAGAACACTCAGTTGGATCAGTCCATGTTGGTGAACTGAGGAAACCTGTGATATAGTGTCTCATCCTTCCCTTATCCTCTAAATAGTGTTAGTTGCTCAGTCGTGTCTGACACTTGACAATCCCATAAACTGTAGCCTGAAGACTCCTCTGTCCATGGGATTTTCCAGAATACTGGAGTGGGTTTCCATGCCCTCCTCCAGGAGATCTTCCCGACCCAGGGATCAAACTCACATCTGCCTGTGTCTCCTGCATTGCAGGAATATTCTTTATCCACTGAGCCATCATGGAAGCCCATTATCCTCTAAATACCACAGTCCTACAAGGATGGCTGCACTTAGAAGTTTGCTCAGGTAAGAGAAAGTGCCGGAAGGTATAAGATTTGACAGATCTCCTGTATCCACAGGTGCCAATTACTTGGGCTTCTTTTTAGTAAGTGCCTGTAGGATGGTCACACCCACCTCTCTGACGCAACAGAGATTTACACCATCTGTCTACTACCAGCTCCTAGCCTTGCTCACGAAGGAGGGGCCATATAGCCACAAGGCCAGGTCTTTTCTTGACTGTCATGTCAAGAAATAACATGAGTCGTATCTGCCAAACTGTGCCTCCAGAGCTAGTGGCTTGAAGCCCAGAGATAAATTCATGTCAATCTCAGTCCCCAAACTTACTCTAAAAAGCAAACAGAGAAACTTAATCCTCCAGCAGGCAAAACACTAGCAACAGCTCTGCAAGAAGGCAGGGCCTGTCATGGGAACATCCAATCCAAGACACGGCCGTGGAGTTTACAGTGAGCATCTGTGGGTTTTGCCTGCACAGCAGCAGCCACTCTCCCTTATGGTAAGTGCCATCTTGACTTTCCTTTGGGAAACTGGCCTGGCTCCATGATGTCTAGTCTTGGTGGTGCTGTCAATCAAGGTGCCCAGCTCTCCCCCTGGCCAAGGAGTGGCATGTGACCCAAGATCAGCCAATCACTCTCCTCCTGGGAATTTGATTCTTGAATCAGTAGTACTGCCATAAGAAGGTGGTCCATGACTTCCTGCCACCTAGAGCCAAGAGCCACTCTGGACCCTGTTCTTTCCAAGGCCTGGCCATGACATGAATGTACAATTGCATACCCTTCCACTTGGTTTTTAAGACACCTACAGTCAATTGTTGCTTACAAAGAACCAAAAAACTCTGACCAATTCAAAGACATCTGACCCCACCCCTTCCTACAGTGTCCCTGAGCTTCTCATTTCATTGCAGAACAAGGAGCGCTCAACCTCCTAAGGACAATAGTGATACTAGAAAGTCCTTTAGACCGCACAGATCTCTGCTTCCCTGTAACCTCCCCATCCTGCCCTCCGTGGCGTCTTCTACCTTTCCCTGGCTCCTCCTCCTGTTCCCCCTGCCCCACCCCACCCTGCCATTAACCTACTGGAATTCCTCAAAGCTCTATCCAGGTACTGGTCTATTCCCTGTGAACACTCTCCCCACAGACCACCTTGTCAGTCTACAAACTTCACAAATTTGTTTGTGCTGGTGGCTCCAAATTATACCTCTCAGCCCAGAGCCCTTCCTTCCTTGCTAAGTACCACCATCTGGATCTCAAACTGAAGATGCTCCAAACCAAATCCTTGTTCTTCTGCCTCATTCATGTTGTTTGTTTTTTTAATAAAAACAAATTATTTAACATGATGGAATATATACTTTAGAGGAAATACAGCTACATCCAAAAGTCTTAGAAAAACATGTAGTAGCCAATTTTTAAAATTAATAGCAGTTACACTCCTTCTCCTTCACCCTGTTACTAGACAAGTTTGATAAAATAAGATATCCATAAAGACAAATTTTTCCCAAGCATATTGATACATTTTTCTTTACAACTTTAGCATAGGTAACAGTGAAGCTATATATATCCAAAAAACTAAGTCCCTTGTCTCCATCCCTGCTTTTTATTTATGCTTCCCAGACTCTACAAAAGGGATCTGAATATTCAAATGTGTGCATGTTCAGTCACGTCCGACTCTTTGCGACCCCATGGACTGTAGCCCACCAGGCTCCTCTGTCCATGGGATTCTCCAGGCAAGAATACTGGAGTGGGTTGCCAATTCCTTCTCCAGGGGATCTTCACAACCCAGGGGACAAACTGCATCTCTTGAGTCTGCTGCAGTGGCAGGCAGATTCTTTACCACTGTGTCACCTGGGAAGCTGAACATTCAACTAACAGTATCCTATCTCATCAAAGATCTGGGGGAAGTAAAGAGGGAATTTTAGGAAAACGCTTGGTTTTTCAACTACTTTAGTCTCCATTTGTATCCACCTTATATTCAGTTCCACACTAGAAACAAGTGTGTTGAGGAAACAGGGTTGCTACTGCTCTATTTCAGGGGTACACTTATAGTTCTTTACATTAGACATTTACAGTACTTCACCTCTGAACCCAAACTTAGAGAATTAACTAAACAGGATTTCCCTAGTGGCCCAGTGGCTAAGATTCCACATCCCAGTACAGGAGGCCCTGGTTCAATCTTTGGTTGGAGAACTAGATCCCACATGCTACAAGTAAGAACTCGCATGGTGCAACTAAGACCCAGCACACCCAAATAAATCAATGATAAAGATTTTAAAAAGAATTAGCTAAAGCTTATAAAATCAGGGTTTTTCAAATTTTCAGAAGTTCATCAGTGTTCACAGAAAAAAATATTATGTTGATATTGACTATCTGAATGTAGTGTTTATATTTTTGACAGTGGAAAAATAATCAAGAGCTTTGGTTTGAATTTAAACTTAAACTTCTGCCTCACTTCTGATGTTTCCTCTCGCTCACCCTGGGAGCCACCCTTGACTTCCCTCAGTGTCACGACTCACTTCCGGTCACCAATTCTGTCCAATCTGATCCCAAATTACTACTCAAAACCAGCCTACTTCCCTCTGTGTGTGTGTGTGGGGGGGGGGGGGGAACAGCCCCTGTCTAGGTTCTCTGAAGCCAGCATCGTTTCTCTCTGATGTCTGTCATCCTTCAGATCACACGTGAAATGTCATTTCCTCAGAGTCTTCCTGACCTGCTAGCCTAAGTTTAATCTGCTTATTGTACAATCCCGTTTGAAACTTTCTAAGCCACTTTATTCTTTTCAATAATAAAATGAGGATTAGAAAGAGTACCTACTCAAAGACTACTGGGAGATTAAATGGAACGACATATTAAAAACTTGAACAGAAAAATTAAGCCTTAGTGCCTGGCACATAGTAGGTTCATCATAAATATTAGCGACTGCCATTGTCACTGTTATTATCACTATTAATAATAATACCTTTCCCTCCTAGACTGACTCCATTCAAGCAGGGAAACCACAGGCTTTATTCACCTCCGCACTCCTAGTGTGAGCTCATGAAAGAAGCTCAATAATATTTAACTGACTGATTGACTGGTTGAGATTTGAAGCCGAAGATCACGCCCCCATCCCACCCATTCCCCCAATATGTCTCCTTCAGCAGACCGAACATTTTCATCCCCCCCAGTATATTTGGGATATAGGAACACAAGCTTCTCACCATCACCCTAGGTGCCTGAGACAAGTAAAGTCATAACAAAAATGCCACAGGATGGAGACTTTCCACTTGCTTTCCTTTTTATTTGAATAAGACCACTGAGGGTGGAAAATCTAAGTACAGAAAAAAACTGGAAGAAAACACATTACATCTGAAATGTTGATGGTGGGAGTGATCTCTGGTTGTAAGGACTTTGAGGTCTTGATCTTCTTTTTATAATACTTAATTTCCCTAATATTTTTATATGATAAAGCAAATGTAGAATTTAATCAATTTCATGAGGTTAGGGGCTTTTTCACTCGACAAAGAATTAAGCAAACTTATATTGAAGCTTAAATTATCACACAGAAATACATTTCAACTCATTTAAGTCCAATACCATGGAGCAAGAAATTATGGCCCCCAAGTTTTCCCTCCTTTATCCTGTGGTTGTTCAGTCACTAAGTAGTTTCTGACTCTTTGCAACCCTATGGACTGTAGCCCACCAGGCTCCTCTGTCCATGGGATTTCCCAGGCAAGAATACTGGAGTAAGCTGCCATTTCCTTCTTCAGGAGATCTTCCTGACCCAGGGATCAAACCCAGGTCTCCAGAGTTGGCAGGTGGATTCTTTACCACTGAGCCACCAGGGCTTCCCTATATACCAGCAACAAACATTTAAAACATAAGTTACACAATAGTATCATTATACCTAGGAATACATATAAAGAACTATGTGAAATAAATCTGCACAGAAAGTACAGAATATTTTATAAAATATTGTTGAGAGAAATTAGTGCATTATGCACATGTGTGTGTGTGAAAATGAATATGCTGATTCTAATATTTCTACAGAAATGCAAAGAACCAAGGATGCCTGAGGAAGAAGAAAGCTTAAAGACTTACAGCACCATATATCAAGTATTATTACAAGTCTGCAGTGATGAGACAGCCTGGTATGGAGCAAGGACAGACAAACAGACCAATTGAACAGAAGAGAGAATTCAGAAACAGGCCCATGAATACATGTGTTGTTGTTTAGTCACTAATTCGTGCCTGACTCTTTTGCAACCCCATGACTGTAACCCACCAGGCTTCTCTGTCCATGGATTTCCCAGGCAAGAATACTGGAGTGGGTTGTCATTTCCTTCTCCAGGGGATCTTTCTGACCCAGGGATCAAACTGGGGTCTCCTGCATTGGCAGGGAGATTCTTTACTGTCTGAGCCACCAGGGATGCCTAGCAGATGTATTAGTGAAGTGAAGTCGCTCAGTCGTGCCCGACTCTTTTCGACCCCATGGATAGTAGCCTGCGCCAAGCTCCTCCCAGGCTCCTCCATCCATGGGATTTTCAAGGCAAGAGTACTGGAGTGGGTTGCCATTTCCTTCTCCAGGGAATCTTCCCAACCAAGGATTGAACCCAGGTCTCTCACGTTGTAGACAGACGCTTTGCCGTCTGAGCCACCAGGGAAGTCCAGCAGATGTATTACACCCATGTAAACCCACAATCAAGAGACAGAACATCTGAATCATCCCAAAAGTTCCTGTTTACAATGAAATCCCCTCACCCCAGATGCCGCCCTTCATAGCCATCAATCTGCTTTCTGTTAGCACAGATTAATGGAACTACACAGTATACAATATCTTATGCCTGCCTTCTTTCATTCTGATTAATGTTTGATTATTAATGATTAATAATGCAGTTGTCAATATCAGTAGTTAGTTCATTTTATTCCTGAATAATATTCCATTACACAGTTATTCTCTGGTATGTTTATTTGTTCATATGTTGATTGCTGTTTGGGGATTTTTTTTCCTCCAGCTTCTGGCAATTATGAATAAAACTGCTATAAATATTCATTTACATGTCTTTGTGTGGGCATATAATTTAACCTACCTTGGTAAATACCTAGGAATGAAACTGCTGTGTCATGTAGTAACTCGATGTTTAACTGTATAAGAAACCACCACTTTTTCCAAAATGATTGTACCTCTTCAATTTTTAGAATGAAAACAATTCAATACATTATTTTTTAATACGTTTATAGGTCTCTTGGGGTCTCTGTGGGAACGAGAATTCACTCTAGATATTCAATTAAAACACTAGAAACTGTGGGAAATTGTTACCACAACCTAGGGTTAGAGGTATAATCTAAAGACACAGAGTAACAAGATCGCAGTGAGAGCTGAATCAAGGAAGAAGGACCACCGGCCAGGAGCTGTCACTGCAGGAGGAAGCCAGAGACGGAGGGAGGGAGGTGAGGGTGGAAAGAACCCCAAACCCTCCCTCTTCCAGCCCTTTAGTCTCTGGCTACCACCTCCCATTGGCCCAACTCAGGACAAAGGCTGTCAGCAGGAGAGCTCAGGAGACGCGGTCCACAGAGGTCTACCTCACCAGGCACAGGGCAGGGAAGAAAAGGGGGACAATAGTGGCCCTGGAGAAAGGATCATGGGGAGAGTAATTAGACACTGTCTGTCCTCAGAGGAAGGGAGAAGAAGAACAAAGATTTGCAATGCTGCCGGAGGTCAACACTCATGAACCAACGGAACCACGTTATCATTACTGCTGTTACTACTACAACTGCAACAACCACCATGACTACCATTGCTACCACCAACAATACCGCTAACAGCAACAACAGCAACCATGTTGAGCGCTCACCATCTCCCAAGCACAGGCTAAGTGCTTATACAGTTATTTCATGTAATCCTCATGACAACCACAGAAAGCAAGCCTATGATTATCCCCACTTCACAGACAGAAAAAGGGAAGACTTACTAGGCTTAGAAAACCTGCCCAAGGGACTCCAGAGGGTAGGTAAGCCCTAACCACTACTCCATACTGCCTCCCTCCAAGGAGGCCCCAAAGACTCAGGCACCACTGCTCACCCTGGGGTGAGTGGTATGGACAAGGTACTCACCGCCTGAGTCTCCCCGTTTGTGGAAGGAGGTCTACTGATTCCCCTGGGACTATCTGAGCACTGAACGTAACAGGGCAGTTCCACAAACCTGTTTTGAGCTCCAGGAACCCTGTAACACCATGATCTCTAACCCCATGAGGGCTGCAACAATTCCCTTCAAATGAAGAAACAGTGGTTCAGGAAGACTCCTGGAACATTTTTCTTTTTAAATTTATTTTATTTTAATAGGAGGATAATTGCTTTACAACTTTGTGTTGGTTTATGCCATACAACAAAGCGAATCAGTCATAACTATATGTATTTCCCCTCCCTCTTGAACCTCCCTCCCACCCCCTCCAACCCACCCCGCTAGGATGTCACAGAGCCCAGAGATTACCAGAATCTTAAAGCCACTTGCCAAAGATCAAAGAGCTAGTACGAGGCAGAGAGGGCTTCCCAGGTGGCGCTAGAGGTAAAGAACCCACCTGCCAATGCAGGAGACATGGGTTCGATCCCTGGGTCAGAAAGATGCCCTGGAGGAGGGCATGGTAACTCACTCCAGTATTCTTGCCTGGAGAATCCC
Organism: Bos taurus; assembly: GCF_002263795.3. Lineage (NCBI taxonomy): Eukaryota > Metazoa > Chordata > Mammalia > Artiodactyla > Bovidae > Bos > Bos taurus. Next base: position 21,646,648 of record NC_037352.1, on the reverse strand, counting down.
ATGGACAGAGGAGCCTGGTGGGCTACAGTCTGTAGGGTTGTAAAGAGTCAGACACGACCAAAGCAACTTAACATGCATGCAAGAACGCAGGGCTACCTGTGCCCAAAGTCATTCCCTACCCTTCAGGAAAGAACAGGAAGGGTAAATAAAACATGACATTTGTAATACAGTGTATAAATGGTGAGGGTTTGGCACCTTCACGCTTAGATGCACGAATTCACTGCACACCAGGAGACTCCAGTGTGGGTTTTGGGCTTTGCATCAGCAGCAAAGCTTTGGGGCGGCCGGTGCTCATGTGCTTCCCTCCATCGCCAGCTGCTTCACCTGCAGCGCCCTGTGGCCCGGAGCCTGGAGTTGCCCAGGGCAACCACCCACTCATTCTGGCATCGTTTCCTGATCTTCCGGAGTGTATTTATGGGGGGGAGTGTCAGCGGGTGTTTCTACCCTTTGGTGCCTTCTTAGAGATGACGTTAGCCTTTGGCACCTCCGCTGATTTCCCAAGAAATCCAACGAGGGCTAAATACAAACGCACAAGCTGCTGCAGTCTGGAAACTCAGCATTCTTGTCATGTCTTAATACCCTGTCATCTGAGCAACACTCATCCTCCATGCACTTTGAAATCTCTTTTGCTTTACATTCTGCCAAAAGGTTCCGATGTTTCTGTACTGGCATTGACATGATGGAGAAAGGAACATGTGAGCCACGAAGGCTTCAAAAATAGCCTGGAACTTTTCAAGGAAGGGGCTCGTAGTGGGATGACAGGCAAGCTATTCTGCATAACAAAGCACCGTGTCCCCGGAGTCAGGCACAAGCCCACCCTCCCCCACGTACACACACACACACCCATCAATCACTCCCTGAAATATCATATCTGTGGGAGGACGAGAGGATTAACGGGATGATCAATGAAGCTCCCGGGAGAGCTGGTGGATGGACTCCATGCAGTGGGAAATTCTCTAATGGTAACAGGTCAGTTTTGCTTAACACACAGTAGGTAGGGCTTCCCAGGAGGCACCAGTGGTAATGAACCCACCTGTCAATGCAGGAGACCTAAAAGGCTCAGGTTCGATCCCTGGGTCAAGAAGATCCTCTGGAGGAGAACATAGCAACTCCAGTATTTCTGCCTAGATACTTTCCCATGGACAGAGGAGGCTGCCTAGCTATAGTCCATAGGGTCACAAACAGTCAAACAGGCTTGAAGTGACTTAGCACACACGCACTCAACCCACAGTAGGGGCGGTGTTGGTGATGGTGGTGATGATGGTGGTGGTGGCAATAACAGAAATGTAGAGGGGGTGGAGGAGGGGAAGACAGCAACAGCAGTAATAGCTACTATCTATTGATTGCCTACTATGTTCCAGGCACTGCTTTAAGCTCTTTACAGTTAATCCTCACCACGCTATGATACAGGAATTACCAACAGCCCCATTTTACAGATAAAAAAAGGGGGGGGGGTGCCTTAAGAAGCTAAGAAACTTGACAGTAAGTGACAGTCAGGCTAGAACCTAGACTATCTGACTCTGGAGTCTTAATTCTTAACTGCTGCCTTCCACCTTACACGCTCCCCAAAAGAAGCCAACATCCCATGTTCCCATTACAGGGGATGGAGGGGAAGAGTTCTTCATCTTAAAATTGTATGATGAGACAACTCACAGAACACTTCTCTCTGGGCCCTCGGTCGCTAGGAAGGCCTTGAAACCCGCAGGGACTCTCAGCATTTACAGGGCAGGCACCCTGAGGGAGTATTTTCACCCCAAGAACACTCCGAGATAGGCAGCCATATTATCCTCCACTTTCGAGGTTAGGAAATGGAGGATCAGTGAACCATTTTTCCTTGCTTCCCTCCCAGATCCGGTCTTCACCTGCCTCTGCTGTGACCTGAGCCCTGGGAGGCTGACCCCTACAAAATGAATCATCCAGGCCCCTTGCCTCCTGGTTTCCAGCTGGCCTCAGACAGGTAGAACCAACAGGTGACTGGAGAGGAGGAGAAAGGCTAGGTACCTCCCCCGCTTCTTCCTTAAATTGATGGCACCATTGGGAAGCAGTTATGTCCCTTCAAGACCACCACTTGTGCCAACAATTCCTTCTGCCTTAGGCTGCAGAGTCCCCACAAGTTAACTCCACTAGTTTCTTCCTCCCTGTTGTTGCTGTTCGGTTGCTAAGTCGTGTCTGACTCCTTGAGACCCCATGGACTGCAGCACGCCAGTCTCCTCTGTCCTCCACCATTTCCCAGAGTTTGCTCAAATTCATGCCCACTGAGTCAGTGATGCTATCTAACCATCTCATTCTCTGTCACCCCCTTCTCCTTTTGTCCTCAATCTTTCCCAGCATCAGGGTCTTTCCCAACGAGTCGGCTATGTGCATCAGGTGGCCAAAGTATTGGAGCTTCAGCATCAGTCCTTCCAGTGAATATTCAAGGTTGATTTCCTTTAGGACTGACTGGTTTGATCTCCTTGCAGTCCAAGGGACTCTCAAGAGTCTTCTCCAGAGTCTTCCCCCCTAGAGGTGTTAAAGAACCCCTTCATTGAAGGCCTCTGGGGCATGTGTTTCCTGCTGGGATCCTGACAGGTACAATCACAGAGGCAGAGGCAGAAGAACTTGTCCAGAATCGCACAGATAGTGAAAGGCAGATCAGGCTCGTTCTGAGCCTAGAGTCCACCATCTCAAGCACTCTGCCATATGGCCTCCACAAAGCAGGGGCCACCAGCTCTGAGACCTATGAAGGTCAGGACAGTGGCTAAATGAGTCAAACAAGTGGGTGAAGTGCAACAGCAGGAGGTGGGGGACAGAGGCAAACCAGAGAGTACATGCCCCACTTAGGGGTAACCACCTATAAAAGCTAGCATTGCAGCACAGTGCTCAATGTACCGAACACAAAGTACCTTCATAAGCATGTCTCACATTTTCGCAGGAATCTCACCACTCTCTCCAAAACCTCCCACTGTTAGGCACTGCTCCTGGTAGCATCTTCAAGTTCTTTTCTCCTCAATCCTATTCCCCATCCTTGCCACTCAGGCTTTTAGATCAGTTCTCCACTTTAACAAAGATTCAGGCAACAAAGATAATTAATTATCTGGCTTCAAAGGCTGCTTCCTGGACCCACTGCATTTTCTCCACGTCGGCCACAGCCACCACCTTCTTCCCCGCCATGGGTAACTACGGATGCTGCTTCTGTCCTCTTGATATAGGCTGGATGGGGGCTGGGAACAGGAAGGATGAGAGAAGGAATATTCACACTCACTGCCTGCAGTCTGCAGCACAGCAGTGTCATCTGTGTTGTGGGCAGAAATGCCACAGGAACCTCCTGCAGGATGGGGAGGAGATGCCCTCTGCCCCGATGACCTTGACATCAGCCCAGCTGCTGATGTGCAGAGCAGAGACTCCCCTCCTCCTAGAACCATTTGGGGAGCATCTCACAGCAGGGGCTGCCAACTGGAGGGCTGGGGATCCCAGAGTTTGGCCCACATTGGTGGCTTAGACGGTAAAGAATCCGCCTGCCATGCGGGAGACCTGGGTTCGATCCCTAGGTTGGGAAGATCCCCCGGAGGAGGGCATGGCAACCCACTCCAGTATTCTTGCCTGGGGATGCCCCATGAACAGAGAAGACTGGCAGGCTACAGTGGGCTACAGTTCATGGGGTCACAAAGAATCGGATACAACTGAATGATGAAGCACCGCACGGTGCTTCACAAAATAATATATAACCACAGCCAGTACTTAAAACCACCGCCGGTTCATAGTTGTTGTTGTCGCTTTTTAATTTTTTGAAGTATAACTGATTAACAATGTTGTGTTCATTTCCGCTGTATGGCCAAGTGAGTCAGTTATGTATATTCTCTTTCATATTTTTTTCCATTACAGTTTATCATAGGAGAGTGACAAAAGTCCCTTGTGCTATACAGTAGAACAGGCTGTGTATATTAGTTTGTAACTGCTAATCTCACACTCCCTCATGGTTTTTAAAAATCCAGATTTCTGGCTTTTCTTTCCAAAAAACAGAAGTGATGGCAACAGTGGGCCCATATTCTTGTCTGGTGACAAAGCCATTAAACCCCAATCCACTAACATGTAAACTGCAAGAGGGCAGAGAGTTCTCTCTGGTTCATTCTCTGTCTCCACGCCTACAACAGTGCTTGGCACGTGGAAGATACTCAATAGGCATGTGTTGAAAGCAGGAATAATTGCTCCCCCTCCAAGACCACCTTGGATTCTCCACTTCACAGCAATCTCCACCCAGCTCAACGTGCTCAGTTAATTTTCCTCCCAGACCCCTGCAGATGACTGAGTTATGAGACTGCTCCAACTCACAGTGTGGGATTTAAAGGCAGGAAAGACACAGTCCTTGCTCATCGGAAGGAGAAGATTAGAGGACAGGATTATCATCATCCCCTACAGAGAGGGTACGAAGTGCCAATAAAGCAGGCTGAGCGCAGAAGAATTGATGCTTTCAAACTGTAGTATCGGAGAAGACTTCCGAGAGTCCCTTGGACAGCAAGGAGATCAAACCAGTCAATCCTAAAGGAAATCAACTCTGAAGATTCATTGGAAGGACTGATGCTGACTGAAGCTCCAATCCTTTGGCTACCTGAAGAGTCGATTCACTGGAAAAAACCCTGATGCTGGGAAAGATTGAAGGCAGAAGGAGAAGCGGGTGACAGAGGATAAGATGTTTGGATGTCATCACCAATTCAATGGACATGAACTTGGGAAAACTCTGGGAGATGGTGAGGGACAGGGAAGCCTGGCATGCTACAGTCCACAGGGTTGGGAAGAGTTAGACACAATTTGATGACTGAACAACAACAACACTAGATGCCAAGCACATATTGGCTCCTTTAATCCTCACTACAGCCGTGTGGTAGGTCCTATTATTACACTTGATGTGCAGGGAGGAAGGTGAACTCAGGAAGAGAAAGCAACTTAACCAAGATCACACAGCATCAGGCAAGGAGGGCAGGATTCAAATCCAGGCAGGTGAGCCCCAGAGCACATGATCAACAACCCTGCAGTGAAAAGGGAACAGCCAGGCCACAGAGATCCCCCTGCGATGAGAAGGGAACATCCAGACCTCAGAGACCCCTTGCCTTAGTCCTCAGAGCCCTAATGAAGCCACTGCCCAGCAGAGATGGAATTCTGGAACTTCACGGCTGGAAGCAGTGATGCTCTGGATTCATTTAACGCATCTTTGACTCAATTCAATGGGGAAGCCACTGTGAGCAGATGCTCTACCAGGAGCCACCCGAGAAGATGTTTAAGGCACACAGTTTCACTTGGCCTCTGGCATCTCAGTTGAAGATACCCCCATGGTCCTCTTAGTTTTGCTCTAAGAAAAACATCAAATCACAGATGGTGTTTCTTCAAACTGCAGGAGCTGCAGCGGCCAAGAGGGAGATCACTCAAACTTGGCCGACCTACTTGGACCCAAGGGCCTCAGCAGGAGAAAGGAAGCGTCCAGTCCAAGAGCGCCACAGAGCAGCTGAGGCTAGCAGCTGGAGATGAAGATACGCACAACTAAACAACCATCTGGCTGCAGCAGGGAGAGGGGCGGCCCCGTTCTGCATCTGGGCAGCTTCCAGAGGGGTGGAGTGGTGGCGCGGAAGGAAACACACAGACGACTCAGCTAAAACCCCAGCTCTACACATCCAGCAGCACATCCTTCTGACAAGGCAACTCCCCTCTTGAAGGGCTTCTGTTTTCTCATCTGTACAATGGAGCTGATCAGATTTTCGTATTTGTTCATAAAGACATTGTAGGGCCCAGTGGTAAAGAACTTGCCTGCCAATACAGGAGACCTAAGAGATGTGGATTCGATCTCTGGGTCAGGAAGAACCCCTAGAGGAGGTCATGGCAACCCACTCCAGTACTCTTGCCTGGAGAATCCCATGGACAGAGGAGCCTGGCAGGCTACAGTCCATGGGGTTGCAAAGAGTCGGACACAACTGAAGCAACTTGGCATGCACATAAAGTCATTTATACATTTACTTATCCATTCGTTGTTCATCAAACATGCACTAAACGTCTACTGTGTGCTAGGCACTGCCCCAGACATAAGGGTAAATGACAAGTGAGACGGATAAGGTCTTTGCCCTCCTGGAAGGTGCTGTATAGAACTACAGTCCCGTCTCCCCATCTCTGAGATGGAGAGAATAGTGACTTTGGGAGGTTATTTAGGGAACTAAAGTTATTTTTATATAAGTAAAAAATAGCACACATCTCCTTATCAAGCACAAGGCCAGAGGTCAGGAAACCTTTTCTTCAAGGCTAAGAGAGCATTATTTTAGTCTCCACAGGCTCCTCCGTCTCAGTCACTACTACTCAAATCTTCTGTGTAGCCCAAACAAGGAGCCACAGACAACATGTGAACAGACATGGCTATGTGCCCCCAAAATTCTGTTTACAAATTAAGCCAGTAGATCCATGAGCCAAAGTATACTGATTCCTGCTCTAGACCAGTCGTGCCCAGGAGGACTTCCTGCAATGAGAGAAATGTTCTCTATATGCACTGTCCCTTGGAAGGTGGCCACTGTGACTGACAATATTGTGTCAGCAAAGACATCACTTTGCCGACAAAGGTCCGTCTAGTCAAAGCTATGGTTTTTCCAGTAGTCACGTATGGATGTGGGAGTTGGACCATAAAGAGGGCTGAGCACTGAAGAATTGATGCTTTCGAACTGTGGTGCTGGAGAAGACTCTTGAGAGTAACTTGGACTGCAAAGAGGTCAAACCAGTCAATCCTAAAGGAAATCAACCCTGAATATTCATTGGAAGGATTGATGCTGAAGCTCAAGCTCAAGCTCTAATACTTTGGCCGCCTGATGCAAAGAGCCGACTCATGGAAAAGACCCTGATGCTGGGAAAGACTGAGGGCAGGAGGAGAAGGCGACGACAGAGGATGAGATGGTTAGATAACATCTCCAACTCAATGGACATGAATGTCAGCAAACTCTGGGAAAGAGTGAAGGACAGGGAGGCCTGGCATGCTGCAGTCCATGGGGTCTCAAAGAGTTGGACACGACTTTGTGACTGAACAACAACAATTGGGACTGAGAAACTGGATTTTTTCATTTTATTTAACTTTCATTAACTAACAGATTTAAGTAACTGCATGTGGCTTGTGGCTACCACAGTTCACAGCACAGAGAGACATGCCTTCTAAGGCATTTAATCCTCCCGGCAGCCCTAAAGTCCTCGAAGTGTCAGCACGCTGTCACAAGCACACCCTCAATAAACCCAGGAGAGGGTTTACTGTAATGACAATGGTGACTCGGGAAGTTCTCAAGCTGAGAGTCAAGTCCAAGGATGACCCATTCCTGTGGCTAACCAGAGGGAGAAACATCGTGTAGGGATCAACAACTAATTGAGACAAAATGAGTCAAGGGGACTGCCTCATGCAGCCACTCCAGGGAACCCTTGAAGTCTTCGGAAACATACCCCTCCCCAACCTTAATGAGCCTCTTCCCCAGGAGGGGCAAGGCCACCCTCCTTCGATCAAACAGGCCAACATGTGCCAGCAACACTCCACCAACCTGGACACCCCAGCGACATCAGAGAAGACCACCTCCCACCAGAAGGGCAGTGGCCTCCACCCCCTAAGTGAGACTCCCCCCGCCCCCGTCAAGGAGAGCAATGAGGCGGCTGCTGCTCACTGATGTGCCGCAAAGGAGGCATCCCAGCCTCTCCCTCTCTCCCCTGAATTTTCAAAATGCAAATTTCAACTCTCCAAAGGGCCTGCTAAGTTTCACTTTCTGTCCCAGGCTAATAAGAGCTGCCACTTATTGAGGATGTATTATGTGCTCGGCACCGTTGCTGCTGCTGAGTCGCTTCAGTCCTGTCCGACTCTTCGCGACCCTTTAGCCCACCAGGCTCCTCTGTCCATGGGATTCTCCAGGCAAGAATATTGGAGGGGTTGCCATGCCCTCCTCCAGGGATATTTCCAACCCAGGGATCGAACCCGGGTCTCTTATGTCTCCCTGCATTGACAGGTGGGTTCTTTACCACCAGCACCACCTGGAAGCCCATGGAGACACTGGAAGTGCCTAAAATTGAGTAACCAAAAAAAAAAAGAAGAAGAAGAAAAAAAATCAGTGAATGAGAAAAAAAAAGGAGGCAGCAGAGGAAGAAAGAGAATCATACCAACTGTCACAGAAGCTGAAAAGGGGAAGAGCTTTAAGAAGGGACAGCCATCAGTCATGTCGATGCCACCAGGAAGATGAAGACATAAAAGGCCATTGAAGTTAGGATCTTGGGCCACGGTTTGGGATGCCCCAGAAGTAGATCCTAAGATGCTGCCTGAAGCGCAAGCAGTTCCTCTGAGCAGTGATTCCCGGGAGTACCAGTACGGAGTGGGGAAGTGAGACGGGGAGGGAAGGTAGCCTAAAAAGGATGCATTTTCAAGCTCGTTACCAGTTTGGGCAACTAGATCTTCGTCCTGCTGGGGAACTCTAGGAATCACAAGCCTCAGAAGTATTTCTCCCTCACGCTCATCAGTTACTGTCGAGAACTGCTCCTAGGGGAGGGGTCACTCTTTGCCTGTCCAGCCTAACACGCAAGTAGACAGAATGAGCCAGTGTCCAGAGCAAGCCCTCAGACAAACAGATGCAGGCGCTGCCAGGCAGGAGTCAGGCCAGAATGCAATGACATGGATGGGGGAGGGACACAAGCAACCCCCAGCAGTGTCTGCCACCGCATGTTCTCAGTCTCTCTGCACCTCAGTGTTCTCATCTGTAGAATGGGGGAATATCACCCAGAACTGCTGTGAAGATTAAATGAGGATAAATCCATACTTAGCCCAGCGCCTGGGAAATGGTGCTAATAAACACATGCTGATATTTTTACTTGGGGTGACCTCTGGGGAAGTGGTTTCTATCCAGGGTTATGGAAAGGGGGACGACAAGTGGCAGCAGAAATGCAGACTGCTAATCTGAGGCAGCACCAAACCCAGGAGACTCCGGCTGGATAAATAATAATCGCTGATATTCTATTTAAACAGCAAGCAAGCTTGTGCCTATTTGTGTTCAAAAGTCCTCAATTTAGCAAGAAGGCTTTCCTGCTAGGCTCTGCCTGTCCACCCATCCCTTTGGAAAACATCACTCACTCCCACTATTGGAAGCAAAACAGCAACAGTACCTTCACTCAGTATTTTTTTTTTTTTTTTTTTTGGTCCTATCCCGAAGACGCATTAGTGAAAGGTTTTAGAAGATCAAGTAGAAAGGGACAAAGAGAGATTCAGAAATTGCCCCCACGGTGTCAGTTTCTCAACAGTTAGAGCTCCTTTTTTGGCCGGGGTTGATTCTAAAAGCAAAATGGAAAATGGCCAGGCACATAATGATGAATCACCATAACACCTCTCATATGCACAGAGCTCACCAGGGTTTTCAGCGTACTGCTTCCTTTATCCTTGACATGATCCGCAGGGGGTAAGTAATGTATCTAAGTGTTTATTTTGTAATTATCCTAACAAACATTTATATAACACTGACAATGAGCCAGACAGTCTTTAACTGTTTTATAAATATTAATTTGTTTAATCCTGGTAAGAATTAGCTATATGAGCTTCCATTATTATTCTCATTTTGCAAATGATGAAAATAAGGCACAGAGATGATAAGTAATTTGCACACAGGAGTTAAGCTGCAAAACCAGGAGCTGAATGACGGTTGGCAGACTGGATCCAGCGTCTGGCTCTGAACCACCACTGCTACCCCTAAGGCAATGAGTGAACTTGAGCTCTCCTAAACCCTGGCACGAAATCAATCTATTTCTGCAGGCATCGGTAAGGAGCCACTTAAAGTAACAAAGAAAGAGAAGAAGAAATAACCATCGCCAGTAGCTAACATTTATCGAGCATTTCCTAAATGCCAAGTGCGGCACTCAGCAATAATCACAACAACAATCTTCAGAGCAGTGCAAGGAGGTAGGACTATTTTGAAAGTGAAAGTAGTCTCACAGTCCTGTTCAACTGGTTGTAATACCATGGACTGAAGCCCGACCGGCTCCTCTGTCCATGGAATTCTCCAGGCGAGAATACTGGGGTGGGTTGTTATTTCCTTCTCCAAGGGATCTTCCCAACCCAGGGATGGAACCCGGGTCTCCTGCATTGCAGGCACATTCTTGACCAACTGCACCACTAGGGAAGCCAGGACCATTTTATCCCCGTTTTATAGATGAGGAAATGGAGGTTTAGAACTTTTTATAAGCTCATTCACCTCAAGAGTGGGAAAGCAAGCATTGGAAGCCACATCTGCCTGCCTCCTTCTAAATGTACTTCTAACTTTAAGATCAGTGAACCCTACAGGTAGAGAATAATGGAGCTAGGAGTTGAAGGAGAGTGGGTCCATCAACCACCGTTCCCTGGTGATAGCCAAACAACGTGTGCTCAGTCACTTAGTCGTGTCCGACTCTTTGTAACCCTTTGGACTGTAGCCCACCAGGCTCCTCTATCAATAGGATTTTCCCAGGCAAGAATACTGGAGTGGATTGCCAGTTCCACCTCCAGGGGATTGAATTCTTTACCCACTGAGCCATTGGGGGAGTCCTTACAATGGGGAAAGGATTAATACAAAGAAGTGTCTTTGGGGCTGATTCAGAGGATGGTACAAATACTGTAGTGAATGGTGGGGAGAGGGGATTTGCTGAAAACTCTCAGGAACAGTCTGAGAGACCCAGACTTCAAGAAGGACAGGGAGCCCTGAGGTTTCACGTAGGACCAGGCACAAAGGGAAAGGAGCTCTGTGTCCCCTGAGAACTAGAATGCGTGGCTAAAGCTTTGTTTTGATGGAGTGTTTTTGTCTCCTCTCTCCTGGGACAACTGAGGCTTTGGGTGGGTACTCAAGTTGTTCAAAACAGTAAAAAATAAAAGAAACAGAAAATGTTTCCTTCCTTTTTCTTTACTCTTTCAGAGCTTACTATGTTTAGGGGCCATACAATTTCTAGTTTATCATCCAATTCTACTTAGATTAAAAGTCATAGACTTTCAAGCCCTGACCAGTGTCTCCTGGACAAGCGTATGTCCTAAAACTTTTTCTTTTAAAAAAATATGCAAATGTTTATAGCAGCTTTTTGAGGTAGTTGATTTACAACACCAAGGTAGCTTCAGGTGTGCAACACAGTGGTTCAACTGTGAAGAAAGCTGAGCGCCGAAGAATTGATGCTTTTGAACTGTGGTGTTGGAGAAGACTCTTGAGAGTCCCTTGGACTGCAGGGAGATCCAACCAGTCCATTCTAAAGGAGATCAGCCCTGGGTGTTCTTTGGAAGGAATGATGCTAAAGCTGAAACTCCAGTACTTTGGCCACCTCATGTGAAGAGTTGACTCACTGGAAAAGACTGATGCTGGGAGGGATTGGGGGCAGGAGGAGAAGGGGATGACAGAGGATGAGATGGCTGGATGGCATCACCGACTCGATGGACGTGAGTTTGAGTGAACTCTGGGAGATGGTGATGGACAGTGAGGCCTGGCGTGCTGCGACTCATGGGATCACAAAGAGTCGGACTGAGCGACTGAACTGAACTGAACTCCATTTAAAGTTATAAACTGTTGTCTATCTTCCCTGTGCTGTACAATATATCCTTGTAGCTTATTTATTTCATACATAGCAATCTGCACCTCTTAATCATTACTTCTCCCCCTTTCCTTCTTTCCAACTGGTAACAACTAGTTTGCTCTCTACGTCTGTGAGTCTGCTTCTTTTTTGTTATATTCACTACTTTATTGTAGCTTTTGGATTCCACAGATAAGTGATTAATATACAGTATTTCCCTGTATGACTTATTTCACTAAGCACAGTGCCCTCCAGGTTCATCCACATGATAGCAAATAGCAGCATGTCATTTCTTTTTTACAGCTGAGTAGTATTCTACGCTTAGGTATACCACATCTTCTTTATCCATTCATCTGTTGATGGATACTTGGGTTGCTTCTGGATCTTGGCAATTGTACAGAATGCAAATAATAACATTAATATAAACAATTATGGTGCGTGTTGCTGTTCAGCTGCTAAGTCACGTCCAACTCTGCAACCCCATGAACACCAGGTTTCCCTCTCCTTCACTAAATCCCGGAGTTTGCTCAAACTCATATCCATTGAGTTAGTGATGTCATCCAACCATACGTCACCCCCTTCTGCTCTTGTCCTCAAATACGTGTACCCCAATGTTCATCGCAGCACTGTTTATAATAGCCAGGACATGGAAGCAACCTAGATGTCCATCAGCAGATGAATGGATAAGAAAGCTGTGGTGCATATACACAATGGAGTATTACTCAGCCATTAAAAAGAATACATTTGAATCAGTTCTAATGAGGTGGATGAAACTGGAGCCTATTATACAGAGTGAAGTAAGCCAGAAGGAAAAACATAAATACAGTATACTAACGCATATATATGGAATTTAGAAAGATGGTAACAATAACCCGGTGTACGAGACAGCAAAAGAGACACTGATGTATAGAACAGTCTTATGGACTCTGTGGGAGAGGGAGAGGGTGGGAAGATTTGGGAGAATGGCATTGAAACATGTAAAATATCATGTAAGAAACTAGTTGCCAGTCCAGGTTCAATGCACTATACTGGATGCTTGGGGCTAGTGCACTGGGACGACCCAGAGGGATGGTATGGGGAGGGAGGAGGGAGGGGGGTTCAGGATGGGGAACACATGTATACCTGTGGCGGATTCATTTTGATATTTGGCAAAACTAATACAATTATGTAAAGTTTAAAAATAAAATAAAATTAGAAAAAAAAACTTTTTATTAACTTCAACTTTATTCATATTGGATACCATTGTATATATCCACTAGGTCTATTTTCAATAGTATCTCTTAATTTAATAAGCAATTCATGAATACATTCTCCTTCCAAAAGGTTAAATCATTTTTGCATAATCAAAAATTAGTTTTCTAATCTTTTCCTTTATGGCTTCTGGGTTTCTCCCACTCAGCCTTACCTGTATATGCTCCTAAAATTTCCTCTAATATTCTTTATATTATTTGTACTTTAAAATCATTACTCTGTCTATAATTTACTCCCCCCATAATTTCTTTTTTTATAAGATGTGAGTTAGGAGTCAAATTTTGCATCCTTCCATGTGGCCATCCAATTACGCCAGCACCATTTATTAAATAAACCATTCCTTTTCCCATTGATGCAAAATGTCACCTTTTAATACATTAAGCTCCCATGTTTCCCAAGACCTTTCAGTCCTTTCGGGACGCCTCACATCTTATGCCACAGCTGGAAGAATTTTCAGTAATTATTAGAGAAGTGTTTCATGGCTTAACAATAGGTATTTTATCTTTTAAAAGACATTTCTTAGAGGCACTTTCACACACTGCCAGTGAGTGCATAAATTGGCACAACCTTCTGGAGTGCAATTTAGCAAAATCTACTACAAGTGAAAGTGTTCACATCCTTTGCCCTAAAAATTCTATTTCAAAGACTATTCTACAGAAATAGTCACTGAAGTGACCAAGAATGTTCACAGATGCACTACTCAAAAAGAGAGAAAAGTGGATTCAATCCAAATCCCCATCAATAGGATATTGGTCAAATTATAAAAGTAAATATAAATACCCAATATGGTAGTCATCCTATTATGAAATACTACATCACCATTTAATAAAGTTGAAAGTAGAAGTTAGTCGCTTAGTTATGTATGACTCTTTGTGGCCCTATGGACTGTAGCCTACCAGGCTCCTCCGTCCATGGAATTCTCCAGGCAAGAATACTGAAGTGGGATGCCATTTCCTTCTCCAGGGGATCTTCCTGACCCAGGGACTGAAACCAGGTCTCCCGCATTTCGGGCGGACTCTTTACTGACTGAGCCAACAGGGAAGCACCATTTTAAAAGGTAGATCTAATAAGGTATTCATATAGGAAAAAGTCCAAGATATAACAACCCCCCCCCACACAAAAAGGTAGGCTGTAAAAATTGCATACAGGCTATGCTTTCATTTTTGTTAATTAGAAATTTATATTTACAAGTAAAACATTTCACAGGATAATACAGCTAAAGCTTAAGTCTGCAGGCTCTATAAGGTAGAAACTTTCTATCTAGACTACATAGTTATACACTGTTACATTCTTTTATAATAAGTGTTTCTTCAGTGACCAAAAATACAGAGATAACTAAAAAACACAAAAACAGAAATGCAGACAACAGCCTACGAATGAGTAAGTATGAAGTAGTCCCATCTGATGAATGAGAATCCCATGGCACCAGAAGTCAGTGCAGGAACAAAGCTCAAATTCAAGGAAAAGTCCTTTCAGCCCTGCCGAGCAGAGGCCACTCTGACCCACGGCATGTCATCCCCTCGGCAAGTCACCCTCTCTCTGGCCTCGCTCCGGCTGCATGGCCTTGGTTATCCCACATCTACCAGGCTCGCCTCCATCAGGACCGACCTACTAGTCACTTGTGGGCAGTTCAGGGCAGAGGCAACCAAAGGAGAGGTAAGATGACCCTTCCAAGGTCTTGCTCGGAAGGTCTTGCTCAGCATGGGAGAAGCAAATGCCTCACTGGAGCCTGCTGAGGTCCCTCAGCAGCACCCAGAGCAGGGGAGCAAAGGGGTTGAGTCCAGTACTTCTCGATACCCAGCCCTGGAAGGCCAGGGGCCTGCATCTCATCTCTCCATGTGCTTCTGTGACGGTGTGTGTGTTCAGCAGCTCAGTCACGTCTGACACTTTGCAACCCCATGGACTCCTCTTGTCTATGGAATTTATTAGGCAAGAATACTGGAGTGGGTTGCCATTTCCTCCTCCAAGGGTTCTTCTCGACCCAGGGATTGAATCTGTGTCTCCTGAATTGGCAGGCAGATTCTTTACCACTAGCACTACTTAGAGAAGCCCTTTGTGATGTTATAATCAACCTTAATCATTACTCTGCTCCCTAGAGAATACATCCACCTGCCCTAATGCTCACATATCCCCAGATACAGAACACTGGGCCAGGCTAAGACACTGTGCTGTGTTGGGGATGGGGGCAAGAATGGGGCCACAGAATCAGTGAAGAACCTGCCTGAGAACAGTAATGAACTGAAGTAGTCAGATAGGAAAGATACGTTTTTATGTATCATACATATGGGATGAAAGGCCAGTTATAGTTCACCAAAGAAAGAGCTGTCAAAAGCAGACAAGACTGGCTGACACCATATGATGATCATGATACTCACACTAATGACTGGCATTTAATAAGTGCCTACCTTTATCCTGTGCCTGGCATTGTTCTAAGTGCCTTATATCAACTCACTGAATCTTCACTCTAACCCTATGATGTGGGTATTTTATTCATAATTTACAGACAAGGAAACCGAGGCATGAAGCCACGTCACACAGGAGGCAGTGGGCCATGAAGCCATGTCACACAGTAGGCAGTGCAACTGAGCTGAACCAAGGTGTCCTGGCTCTACTGCCCATGATACACTGTCAGTTCAGTGTGTGTGCGCTCATCACTGACCACTCCCTAACACTTTCGTTCCTCTCTTTACTCCGTATCATCTACACTGACTCTCATGGAAAGGCAAAGATAAGCTTACCCACATTGGGGAAAATCTCCAACCATGGGTCTTGATATGACACTTCCCAGAGGAAGTGCACAGAGCCTGCAGAGCCCAATCCCCTTTCTAAGGAATTCCCCCTGGAACAGCCCCTGAGACTTTTGTCCTATGAACTAACAAAGCTCCCCTGGACACAAAAATCAGCCTAGGAGGCTTTCCTTGATACCTCCTTCTGTCTACCCATCCATGTCCCACTTATAAGTCTCAGATTTATGTATTTTTTAGTCCTTTTACGCCATTCACCACATTTAATGTCTGACTGCCCTCTGACTATAGACTCTTTAAGAACAGTGACTGTAGCTGTCTTATTCATTACTGTCATCCAGAATCCAGCATAGTATTTGACAGATGAGTAGGTGCTAAATGAACATTTGTTATGGAACTAGATGGATGGATGGATGAATAGACAAATACATAGATGGATGGATAAATGGATGATGTGGCTTGGCATAAATTATCCATACTGGATAGAGTCAAAGTAAACCAATGAGGGCCTCTCTTGGGTAGAGGATAAGAAACGTAAGCAGATAGCTTTGGTGAGCTTTGGTGAACATCTACCCACATGGGTAGATGCCCACAGTCCCAGCTCTAGAAGAGGGGTGGTAAAAGAGTCTGTCTTGGGGTAACCATATGGCTGAGGAGAACGCTGTCCCCTCCATCCCATTTCCCCATACACACCTGCAGTTAACCCTCACTCTACCCAAGGTATTCTAGACAAGTCTTTCCTTTGCAACCAGAAGAATCCACTTAGCACTCAGGGATATTTCACTGCATTCTAACTTCAGACCAAGATTCAAGCCAAAGGAATAACTGTAAGGAGAAAAACTTCAAACAGAAGGGAGTCTTTCTAAAAGTCCTCAAAACACACAAAGAGAGATGTGCTCTACCAAATAAACCTAATACAGCTGTTCTTGGCTGTAAAATGATCTCTGTAGCCCCCAATGCTGTCCCCAGACTTAATTCTATTGTTCCCCATGGGGTTGCTTTCCCACCAACCTGGCAGCCCTGTGCCCAAGAGAACTTGGACCAGGAGATACAAATGACTATGTGATTTTACTTATGGACTGAGTACCACCAAACACATAGAAACACACACACACACTGCTTCAGCCATACTGAACTCTCAGGCATTCTCTTCATGCACCATGCTTTCCTTTCCATCAGCCTGAAATGTTCTTCCTCTAATTATTCTTTGCTCGGTTAACTTGATTATCAATAAACATCACCTCTTCTTGGAAGGCCTCCCAGATCTATCCCCAAGATGTGAACAGATGTCCTCCTGTACACTCTCAGAATAGCCTGGGAGCACCTCAATCATGGTATTTCTGCATTGTTTTGTAATGGTGATTTACATCTCTCCCAATTAGATGGTGAGCTCTTTGAAGAAAAGACTACCGTCCATTGTAATTAAAGCATCTAACTCTCAATGAACATGTTGAATGAATATACAAATGAATGAATGAATATGTTAACACATCACATCTCCTGTTGGAGCCCTTTCTTCCTGCCATAAAGTTCTTCACTCAACCACTCACAAATTCTTGAGACCACAGGAAGAAAATCAAATAATCCCCAAAGCTCTAATTGGTAAATGAAAACAATAGCTAAAATGAAACATCATTTCTAACAGGATGAAAAGCTCTCAGTAGCAAATTCTCAATTAATTCCAACAGCTCCTGAGTGTGATGCTCAGAGCTCTCTCTGAGCTGCAGCAGGAGTGTGCCCAGTGCCAACTGGACAGCAGGTGCCCCACCTGAATCGGGCAGCCCCTGAGGAGCAGACGCTCAGGAAGGGAAGCCCCCAGCCAACAGCCAGCTCATCCACATTTTCAAGAGAAGCTGGAAATAGTCTATGGTTTCTGAACGTTGGCAACAAATCCAACACTGGAAAACAAACCTGCTGTGGATGGCTATTTAAGCTTCCTCTGGAGTAAATCAGAGAGAGGGCTTAGTGGTGAACGCTCAGGCTCTGGAGAATCATGGTCATGGGACTCTGCCATTCACTGACTGAGTCCCTTCCACAAGCTGTTCAGGCTCTGGGCCCCAGGAAGTGTGTCAGTCACTCAGTCGTGTCCAACTCTTTGGGACCCCATGGACTGTAGCCCGCCAGGCTCCTCTGTCCATGAAATTCTCCAGGCAAGAATACTGGAGTGGATAGCCATTCGTTTCTCCAAGGGATCTTCTCAACCCAGGGATTGAATCCGGGTCTCCTGCATTGCACACAGATTCTTTACCATCTGTGCCCCCAGGAAGCCAGGAGGATAATGGCATCTCACAGGGCTGGTATGAAGATGAAATGCAATAAGGCACATGGAAGGCTCAGCACAGTACCCTGCACGTGGTAAGCCATAACCAAATGCCCTCTCTCTACAGGCCACCTGGGGACCAAGGTTCGTAGTCTCACCCTATTGCACTGCAACTCCAAACCCACAGCGCTCACTCCTAAACCTGCCAGCTCCAGCTGCATCGCATCCAAACACTCCCCAAGCTCCTGAACTAGCTTCCCTCTGTCACCAGATCCATGTGCAGAGCATTTCCATGGCAATAACCTGCTCCACAAAAGGTACAGTAAATATTTACTATTTTTTCACACATTTCCACTTATTTGGGTATAACAATCTAACTGGCACTCTCCACGGCTTTGGAAAATGACAATGGAGAAGCCAAGCCTCTGGGAACTAAACGGAAGCGCCTGCTGCAGCGGGGACAGCAGCCAGCCACGTGGCTGAGGAAGAGCATTACGTGGCCACAGATCCAGAGACTTCAGGAAGCTGGGCTTAAGGATGCCTCCCAGAGCCGCTGAACACCCTCCAGCCACCCCATCCTCCCAGTGGCAAATGCAGTAAGCAGTACGTGGCAAAGATTCTTCACACGCCCCCAGCCATCTCTGTTCCTCTCCACTCAGTGCCCCGAGCACCCACACACAAGCACAGGTCCTCTCAGAGAATATTTCAGCCTTGTTCACATATACACAGAATGCAAGACCTACTCAGTTTTAAATGATAAATGCCCTACATGTACATGCAGGTACACACATAGGCACAATAACCAGCAGAACTGCACTGTGCCCGCTCAGGAAATGGGTTGGGGCGGGGGGGGGGGAGCTCCCTGGAATGAGGGGTCTTTTCTGCTCTGCTCGGGGCTTTTGAAATGTCAGCTGAACCAGGGAAGAGGCTCTGATTCACACCTTGACTCACTCCCTTCTCTGCAGCAAGACCCCATCTTTGCAGGGAGGGCAGCACACAGCTTTTTCATTCACTCCCTCATTCAGGCATAAAACCTGTTTTCAGCAAAAAAAAAAAAAAAAAAAAAACTCATTCAGGCACAAACTCTATGCCCAGCCTTGCACGGGTCCCTGAAGAGACAGACATGAAGACATAAATAAATTGTAGTCCCTGCCCTCAAGTTTCTCACTGTCTGACAGATGGGAAACAAACAAGTCAGCAGAAATCAAAGTGCTATCAGAGGGGAGACGAACCCAGAGCCATTCAGAAGACTGAAACATCCAACCATGAAAGTGTGACAGGCCCACGTGGCGAAACGATTCATAAACAAAAAGGAAAGGCATGCGACAGACCAGGGGGATTTATTGTCAGCACATAGCACAGACAAGGGACTGGTCTCCACTATATTAAAGACAGCTAGTATCCATCAGTAAGAAAAAGCCCACCAGAAAAATGGACAAAGTAATATGAAGAGGGGATTCCCAGAGAAAGAAATATGAATGAGCAACAAGCACACGAAGATGTGCCAAACTGCATGAATACCTGGGAAATGCAAATGAAAACAAGATACTTTTGCACCCATTTGATTGGCAAAAATGGAAAAGAACAGTTAAGTCCCAGTGTTGAGGCCCATGTGGGTTGAATGAATGGTGAACGGAGGAGTAAAGGTCCCATCAAGCCCCTCACAGGTTGGAGGATGGATATTCCATTTCTTTTGCTACTTCTCCCTCTCCTCCTGTGTGCTTTGCACACGACAGATACTCAGCAGTCCTCTGTGAATCAAGTGAAACAGGACATATTGCTACTTATCTGAGCTGTAGAGGTTTCTTATTATTCAAATGCCCATCCCCATTGCTCTTCTGGGATTGGGGATGATTCAAGGAGGCTAATGGATCTGGGAGCAGGAGCTGGAGACAAGGAAGAACAGGGCTTTTTATCCAGGGCCCAAAGTGTTCTTTCAATGATGGCCACTCCCCAGTCCTCCCCAGAGGTGAATCAGGGTGTTCTGCATGTCTCTCACTCACAGACAGAAATGGGGACCAGAAAAAAAAGGCGGGGCGGGGTGTGTGTTGTGTGTGTGTGTGATTGTTCACCGTGGAGAATAGGGAAGAAATAGACCAAGAGACAAAGCAGAGAGCAAGGAGACGCCTTTGCTAAAGTGAAACTGCAGGGAAGCCCTGCCCTGGGAGGCAGAGAAAAGCCTTAGAAATGGAGGTCCCAGGCCAGAGGGGCCTGAAGACACCAGGAGAGATCCCTTCTGTTCCACCCAGTAATGGAAATAACCAGCATTATTGTTTACTGTGTGCTGGGCACTGAGCTAATTATAAGACCTTCCGGTGCCTTATCCCTACAGCCCTCTGATATTGGTACATCCATGCTTATTTCACAGAGGAACTCAGAGAGCTTAATCAACTTGTTTGAGGCCACACAGCTTGCCAGTGGCAGCACTGGGATATGAGCCTAGGTCTGTCCAACTCCAGGGCCTCCTTCTCTTAACCACACTGCTTGGCTTTTAGCTGGTCTAGTACTAGGAACTTGGGTCTCAAGCAGGAAGTCTTGCCCAACAATGAGTTAGGACTGGAAGGAGGTTTATCCACCAGAGGAAAAGCAGGAACACAATGCAGGGGTGGGGGGTGTGTGGGAGGGTGTCTGGGGGCAGTTGGGGCCTCCAGTGGCCCACACATCTCAGAAGGGAGTCTGGAACCTGGGGTACTTCCGGGCTTAGGTGAGTGTGGGTGTGCTCACCACCCTCCCCACCCACATCTGTTTCCCCTAGAGGGATCAACAGGAAAAAAAAAAAAAATTCACTTCAGAAGGGCTGAAGCCGCTGTTGGCAGAAGCAGCAAGGAAGTGGGCAGCTGGGGGGACCACATCCGCCCCACAGCCAGGCTCCCTGGGACATAATGGGTGGTGGCAACAGGGGGAGAGGGAAGGAGTCTGGTCCCTCGGCCCAACTGAAGAAGGAAAAAGGCTCTGAGTCCCATCCCAGGCTGAGATGCAACCTGGAGTCGGGTTTAGCTGGACTCCTGTGCCTCTGACAGATCTCAGAGAGATCTGGCACTAACTGTGAGACCCTGGGCAGCTGACTCAAGCTCTCCGGCTTCAGTTTCCTCATCAGTGAAACAGGGATGTGAATGGTCTATTCCCAGGGAACAAAGTTAGGACTGCGGGTGGAGATTCCCCTTAAAACAGCTTGTACCTGCTGGCTTTGTGCTTACCAGGCCACCTCCTCTGCCACCAAGTCGGACACTATGAGAGCTTGTCTGCCCACTTCACTGCTGTGTCTCTAACACCTACAACCACGTGTGGCACACAGTATGCACTCAATAAATATTGGTTGAATCAATAAATACCAGGTGCTCAAAAATATTTGTTGAAGAAAACTACAGGAGATGTAAGAAGGAATGAAAGGAGATAAACAAAGAGAGGGGAAGGCAGCACATGAACCCCCAGGAAAATTCCTAGCAGTGGAGGTCAACCAGTTAGCCAAACCACTTCTTTTGCCATTCTCTCCTCAGGAATATTAAATGCTTTGTCATAGTAAACAGTACGGCTGATAAGTAGGCAACGGCCAGGCTTACTTTCTAATCAGTCTCTGAGCAAAGACTTCCTTTCCTTTTCTTTTCTAAGAAAGCCCCATAGGACAGTTCTTTCTTTCCCCTCTGACTTTCAATCTCATTCTCAGCCCCCAGCATCCACCCATAGACTCTGGAAGAGTATAATCATCTAATGTGCACAGAGTGCAAAGTGCAAGCTCTGTGGCAGAGTGTATAGCTCCAGGCCAAACTCAAGTGTATATGCCTGAATCACTGTCACTAGAACAGCTGGCTCTATTACGACAACTCCTTGGGTAGCCAGTGAAAACCCAATAGATGTGACTAGACCTGGATCTGAGGAAGCCCATACTATTTACGAGTGATCTACAAGGGCCTTTCCACATCCACAAATCTCTTACAGAAGATAGGTGGTGGTTTAAAATATGCACTTTGGAGCCAGATTATTTGGACTCAAATCCTGGTTCCTTCACTTACCAGCCATGTGACCTTGGGCAAGTTAGTTCACCTCTTCAGTAGTAAAAAGAGGGTTATTACCATATAGTACCACGCTGGTGTTTAATCATTAAGTCATGTCCGACTCTTCAACCCCATAAACTGTAGCCCGGCAGGCTCCTCTATCCATGAGATTTCCCAGGCAAGAGTACTGGAGTGGGTTGCCATTTCCTTCCCCAGGGGATCTTCCCATCTCAGGGATCTAACCAATGTCTCTTGCATTGGCAGGCAGATTCTTTACCACTGAGCCACCAAGGAAGCCCTCACAGGTAAGAATACTGGAGCGGATTGCCCTCCTCCAGAGGATCTTCCTGACCCAGGGATAGAACTTGAGTCTCTTATGTCTTCTGCATTGGCAGGTAGATTCTTTACCACTAGCAACACCTTGGAAGCTTAGTTATATTATCATGAAAGTGGAAGTCACTCAGTTGACTCCAACTCTTTGTGATCCCATGGACTATACAGCCCATGGAATTCTCCAGGCCAGAATACTGGAGTGGGTAGCCTTTCCCTTCTCCAGGGGATCTTCCCAACCCAGGTATAAAATCCAGGTCTTCTGCATCGCAGGCAGATTCTTTACCAGTTGAGCCACAAGGAAAGCCCTATACTACCATATTATTAATACCTCACTGGGCTACCATGAGACAATGCATATTAGAGTGCTCTCGACAGCTAAGATTCTTATTTACAAACAACAGAAACCCACTCTAACCAGTTTAGGCAGAAAGACCATTTAATCTCTGGGAGGCTAACAGAATCTGACTAGAGGCCCCACAGCCCAGAGGAACATCTAAACCATAGCACAGAACCCATCCTGAGAGGAGTCACTGCCACCACCCTAGAATCTACCCCACGGACACTGTGACTATCCAACATTCACGTGCCACACATCCTCCTAGAAGCCTTTCCACAGCCGCCTGCCTGGTCTGGACATACCTACCACCTCTCTCCATATCGGATTGCCAGTGTCTGCTTATTCTCATCACTGGAAGCTGATTCAAAGTCCGACCAAGATGCAACCAATTGGCAGACCCCAGGTCATGTGTCTCTGCTCTAGCTGCAAGGGGGGCTGGGAAAGTGGATTTCTGAATTCTACATTCATGGGGCAGGGGTTTATAAGGCTGGGAATCTCCCAACATAAAAATGATGCTTAAGAGTCCAGAAAGCATGACAACCGTCCCCTATTAGTTTCTGGCACAGCTCCTGGCACATATACACTCAGTAATTAGTAGCCATTCCCTGGAAATGTGGTTTAGGCCCCAAAGCAAGGACATTCCTGTGCCCTAACATTTCCCCTTTACCTCCAGGTCTACCTGTCATCTTTCCAGAAAGTCTGGATTAAATCCTTATCCTTCCTCCTCCTAAGCCCTAACTGTACTCCTCCAAATGCCTTTGGAGACCCTCCTGGAAACTCACAGCCCAGAAAAGGAGTCCAGTTCTCCTTATGACTTAGAGGCAGAATGCACCAACCAGCTGTAATCACAGATTCACAGAACTTCAGAAGCCCCAATTGGAAGGTCACTTTGTCCTACTATCTTATTTTGCAAATTTAGAAATTAAATCCTTTTTTTTTTAAAAAAAAAAAAAAAGAAGAAGAAGAAGAAATTAAATCCTAAAGAGGAAAAGGGATTTGGCTAAGATTGCACAGCAAAGCCCTGGCAGAACCAAAACTAAGCTCAAGGAAAATGAAAAAGAGGGGAAACCAGATTTCCCACAGCAAGCTGGTGCTGCAGCACAGAAGATGCCCCTGGAAGGCTGAGCAGAGGGCTGCTCGAAAGAACTGGGGTCCCGCCCTGTGAAGAGTAATCTTGGAGGTCCTGAGAAGAAACAGCAGAGAGTTTTAGCAGCAGGACACCAAAACCCAGACCCTGGCGACTCAAAGTGTGAGCTGTGAACCTGCTGTGTGTGTGCTGAGTCGCTTCAGTTGTGTCTGACTCTGTTCGACCCTATGGACTGTAGCCCACCAGGCTTCTTTATCCATGCGATTCTCCACCATCTGCAATCCTGTTTGAAATGCTGAATCTCAAGCCTCCACCCCAGAGCTGCTAAATCAGAATTTGCATCTTAACTAGATCCCCAGGTGACCCAAATGTATATTAAAGTTTGACAAAGCCTGAAGAGGAATTCAAGTAGAAAAATTCTGCTGAAAATCAGCATTTATGTGAATCTATTGATATTATGTGGCAGGCATGATACTAAGTGCTTTACATCACATTTAATCCTCTTAACAAGGCTTTGAAGTAGACGTTCAGTTTCCCCCTTCTACAGATGGGGAAACTGAGAGTTAGACAGGAGATATAACTCACCCTTTACCACTATGTCCACCTGGTAACCCAGGCAACTCTCTGTGCATTCTTTGGTCACCTCTTTAGCAAAGCCATTCCTGAATAAACCCTCTCTCCAATACTGTGTTGGCAGAATTAGCCAGCCCTGTTAGTCTCTAATATCCAAAGGCGCCCTGTGAAACTCATCCTGTGACCTTGAGCTTGAGCAGTGAGGTGAGCCCAGTGAGGTGAGCAGAGAGGACATGGGCCTTAGAATCCACTTTGCTGCTGGTTACAATAGTAGATACATTATTTAACCCCTCTGAGGTGGGCCCAGTGAGGTGAGCAGAGAGGACAAGGGCCTTAGAATCCACTCTGTTGTTGGTTACAATAGTAGATACATTATTCAACCCCTCTGAGCTTAGGATGCCCCATCTGTAAGAGCGGGAGGGAAATCCCAGATTTCAGAGTCATTGCAGGGATAAACTGCAATGAGAGGGTGTATGCCATGCACACAAAGCTGTGCTGGGAGGGAGCTGTGTGAGCTTTTGACTGCTGTTCATGTTGCCCCATTCATATTCCCTCCTCCAGGGGTGTGTTACAGTCAGCTTGTGCATCTCTTCTCAGTTCTGTGTTCAGGCACGTCACATGAAACTGACCAGGACAGGATATTTACACCATGAGAACTGGCTCAAGTGGTAAAGAATCGGCCTGTCGATGCAGGATCTCCTGCCTCAATCCCAGGGTCATGAAGATGCTGCTTCAATCCCTGAAGAAGGAAATGGAAACCTACTGCAGTATTCTTGCCTGGAAAATTCCACGGACAGAAGAGCCTGGTGGGCTACAGCCCATGGAGGTCACAGAGAGTCTTACACGACTGGACACACACAAATCTTACAATACCAGAGTTGCATTTTTGCTTTTGCTTTTTAACCAGAGAGCCAATTACTGAACATTTATCAGATGCCACTGCTTCCTCCATCCCTCACTGATCTCTAGGCCAGTAGGCCCCCCCCCAGCATTAAGATTCTACAGCTCCTGGTCTGTGACTTCCAGGAAGCTGAGAGATCACTTAACAAACCCTTCACTTACTCATCCAACCAATAATTACTGGACACCTATTATGTGCAGGCATAGCCTATCATCCCTCCATGAGGGTTGCAGGTGCCCTGCCATCTGTCATCCATCACATCAGAAGATGGATTTTCACAGCTGTGACAAGTGGGGGGGAGGAAATTAATAATAAGTCCCAAAGGTGGCAGGGGAAGGATCACACACATCATTTCCGAATATCCCCCATCAGTGGTAAATTACCTCCTGACAACAGGATAACCTTCCCCCGAGCTCACCCACACTCACCACACACAGCAGGAATTGAGTGAAAAAAAGAAAGACCTAGCCTTTCATGTTCTCACAGCCAGAATTGTCAAGCTGTCCCCGAGGGGCCTGAAAAGTCCAAAACTTGGATCTTTGGTCACTGAAATGAGGGGGCTGCTGCCCCGTGATGCTCAGAACCTCACTCTCCACCCCCTCATCCTCCTCCACAGCCTCCTCTCTGCCTCCAGCCCCTTTTCTTTGTGCTTATCAGCACCCTTCCTTGTCCCTCAGCCCACTCCTCTCTCTGTCCTTCATTATCCCCTCTCAGTGCTTCTCGGCCTGCAACTACAGGGAACTGGGATAGAGACAAATCAGACATTCCCTAAAATGCTGATATGAAACTAGTCAACTCAAACTAATTTCAGCAAACTGGCTTTTAGAAGATTGACCTAGAGTTGCACCATGACCTAGAACCCATGAGAGTTTATGAACAGGTGACGGAGAAAAATTACTGAACTCCCAGAATCTAGTCCATCAAGACCTGTCTCCTTTGTAGCTCCCCTCCAGTCACTCAAGGACCAGTGTCAGCAGGAAGGGGACCTGGCTGGAGTAATGCATGGCATACTGGAGGCCACTTGCACCTCTCAGTCCTACCAAGAAGAAATATTTGGCCAAACAGCACCATCTGAGACCATGAAGAACTTGGCTTCCCCAGGACAGCCAGAGTGCCCTAACATTTGACTCGGATGACTCAAGCAAGCGTATGTCATTTCAGCTCGCCCACAGCAGGGTGAATAAAAAATCTAAAGATTTAACTTAAAAAAAGTTTAACAAGTTAATTTTCTAAATTTAAAACATTTCAGAAAGAAACACAACCTACAGAAGGGTAATTTTAAGCTATATTAAAGCTCAAAGATGACATCATGGGATTCTAATTATACAGACTTTGAGGCAATACAGTCAGGCAACCTTTCCGGATACAGTTTGAAATTTTTCACAACTTGCCAATACTATGTTGGTACCCCATCTTCTGGATACACTAAAAGTCCCTCTTGTAGATGATTCGGAAAAGTGGAAGTAACGGCACCCTTCTGAGACTGCAGGCAAGACTAGAACACTCCAGCTTCAGTGTTTTCTCCAAATTTTTCTCCTAAGATAGGATTCTATCTCAGCACATACAGGAAGTTGAGAGTTGAGACCAGACCAAACCAATCATGCATCTAATCCAGATCCATATGGAAAGAAGCTGCCATCTCCATGCCAGCAGTGACCTGTTGCAAAATCTGGAGACCCAGTGCCTTTCCCCTACCATCTCTTTCCCTCCATGTTGTGAGGGGAAAAAAATGAATTAATTCATTAACAAGATCCTAGAACAGCACCTGACATGTAGTGAACTCACAATAAAAGTTAGGTTTGATGATACTGATGATGAAGAAACAAAAGATGATAAAAGCAGGGGGAGGAAGAACCACACTCCTAGCTGCCCGTGGGGTTCAAGCTCGTTGCTCTTTCATGCAAGAGTTGTGTGGCAGGGTGGAAAAAATGTAAATCACTCCATTCAGTAACTTTCCCTATAAAAGTGCATTCCCTTTGATGACCTGAATGGGAAGGAAGTCCAAAAGGGAGGGGATATATGTACATGTATGGCTGGTTGATTTTTCTGTACAGCAGAAATTAACAAATATTGTAAAGCACCTATACTCCAATAAAAATTAATTTAAAAAACACAGTCCCTGTTTCTGAGCTGTCTTAGGCATCTCGGAAAGCCTTCCATTTTTATTTATTTACGGTTGCACTGGGTCTTTGTTGCTGCGCACAGGCTTTCTCCAGCTGCGGTGGTTTCTCTGACTGTGGAGCACCGGCTCGAGAGCACCAGTAGCTGCAGCCCGTGGGCTCAGGAGTTGGGGCTCATGGGCTGTAGTTACTCCACAGCATGTGGGATATTCTGGGACCAGGGATCAAACCCATGTCCCCCTGCAAAGGCAGGTGGATTCTTATCCACCATACCATCAGGTAAGTCCAACTTTACATTTTTAAAGGCACATAGTCTGTATAGTTTTTTTCCAGTGAATCAACTCTTCACATGAGGTGGCCAAAGTACTGGGGCATGCTGCAATTCATGGGGTCACAAGGAGTCGGACATGACTGAGCAATTCGAACTGAACCGAACTGAACTGAGCTCATGTATAGTTTATACATGAGCTATTAACTTACAGGGTTTTTATGTATGCAACACAGTTAAATAAAACACATTCACATATGTGTAGTCGTTACAACAATGTCTTAAAGTAGATGACACCATTTTCTCATTTTACGACCCAGAACACTCTAAATCTTCAGAGTGGTTCAATGGAATTTCCCAAGCAACAAAGCTGGTCGATCATAAGCAATGGCTTGAATGTTAATACTCAAGACATCTGAGTCCAAAATCTTTCTCCTTCACCATAACCTCTCCGGTTTCTGCCATTTCTCTTTGCCTTCTTTTTTTATTTTTGGCCACACTGTGCAGCTCGAAGGATCTTA
Organism: Bos taurus; assembly: GCF_002263795.3. Lineage (NCBI taxonomy): Eukaryota > Metazoa > Chordata > Mammalia > Artiodactyla > Bovidae > Bos > Bos taurus. The sequence goes on along the minus strand of NC_037352.1, from coordinate 21,618,723 downwards.
GTTCCCTAACCAGGGATTTAACCTGAGCCCTGGTAGTGAAAGTGCTATGTCCTAACCACTGGTCAATCAAGGAATTCCCTCTCTTTGCCTGACTTTATCTCTACATTCCTATCCCCAGGATTGTCCTGAATACTCCAGGGGAAACAAGATGAAAGAGATGGTCACTGCCCTGAAGAAAGGATCACTGTGAATCATTTCTTTTTCTCCTTTCCTGAAATAAGGGCAAAGTTCAGAAGCAGCAGCAGTTAAACCAGACAAGGAACAGAAGTTAAGCTGCCTCAAACTCTGGAATCCGTGCTTATTTTCCCAAAAGGAGTGTAAGACCAGGCTTCCTGGTGTTTTTCAAGTGCTAAGGGAATTAGCCAATCCAAGGAAGGTAGAAGAGCCGACTTCTTAGAAAAGTCCCTGATGCTAGGAAAGACTGAAGGCAGGAGGAGAAGGGGACAACAGAGGATGAGATGGTTGGATGGCATCACCTACTCAATGGACATGAGTTTGAGCAAGCTCCAGGAGATGGTGAAGGACAGGGAAGCCTGGTGTGCTGCAGTCCATGTGGTAACAAAGAGTCGGACATGACTGAGCCACTAAACAACAACAAAGGAAGGTAGCAGAAAGGAAATTAACTTTTAATGAACCATCATTGAGATGCTATCTCTTACACACACACACACAAATCAGAGTTAATGCTCAATACCATAGAAGAGAGGTTTGATTATGCTCATTATGCAGGCAATGCTGCAGACACAGGGCAGAAGTGGCTTTGCCAATCTATGGTTAATATTCAAGTTTCCACATGTCCTCCTGTCACTGAGGGTTATAGCACTCTTTGCTGGCTGTCTGCCAAGCATGCAGATGGAGGAAAAGGAGCTGGTGGGCAGTGAGGTGGTACTGGAGATCAGAAGGGATTATTTTCCATTATGTCATTTATCCAACTACTTAGAAAGTTATTGATTTTGGTTGACAGGTTTTGTTAACTAACCCCTTAGCTATAACTCTTATTAGTACTAATAGCTTTTCAATTGATCCCTTTAGAGTTTCTAAAATAAATATTACGTAACCTATGAATAGGGTCAGTTTGGCATTCTTTTTACAAATAAGTGTTGATCCTTTAACCACCATTCTTTTATTCTTGACTTTAATAGAAATGCTTCAACTATCACAAAAGATAGCATATTTTGACCACTGGTTGGCCACAGATAGTCTGTATCATGCTGAGAAAGTATATTCTTATTCTTAGTTCTTTCTCTGCGAGTTTTTACCCAAAATTAATGCTGAAATTTTAACAAATGCTTTTTTGGCATCTATGAAGATGATCACACTTCTTCCTCTGAGATATTGATGGAATTTATTAATAGACTTCCTAATAATAAACCATGATGTATTTCTAGAATGAATCTTCCTTGATCATGATACATTGTTCTTTTAATATTAAAAAGATTCAACTTGTCCAGGTTTAATTTAGGATTAATCTTTTCTGTGTTTACAAGTGATATTATATTATGCTTTATATATTGTGTTATCAGGTTTGTGTGCCTATATAATGCTGCTGCTTCTGCTGCTAAGTCGCTTCAGTCATGTCTGATTCTGTACGACCCCACAGACGGCAGCCCACCAGGCTCCCCCGCCCCTGGGATTCTCCAGGCAAGAACACTGGAGTGGGTTGCCATTTCCTTCTCCAATGAGTGAAAGTGAAAAATCAAAGTGAAGTCGCTCAGTCGTGTCTGACTTTTCACAAACCCATGGACTGCAGCTTACTAGGCTTCTCCGTCTGTAGGATTTTCCAGGCAAGAATACTGAAGTGGGGTGCCATCGCCTTCTCTGTGTATAATGCTAGGTCAGAGGAAAGAACTGAGATTGTTTTCTTCTTTTTCTATGGTTTAGAGAAAATTTTTGAAAGCCAAAAGGATCACTTGTCCTGGGGGTTTTGCTAATGGATTTGAAACTTTCATTATTTCCTTCTTTGCTCTTGGTCTAGACCAGACACCAGTAAACTACACCCTGCTGGCCTTCCACTTGTTTTAATAAATAAAGTCTTATTGCAATACAGTCATGTCCACATCTTTACAAATTATCTATAGCTGGTTTCATGCTACAATGGCAGAGTTGAGTTGTTCTTGGAGAATGCCCCACACAACCTAAAATATTTACTCTGTCCCTATAAGAAAAACTTTTCCAGGCCTAGTCTAGGCAGGCTCTCTTTTATGGTCGATAATTTGGGCATTTTTGCTTTCCTAGACATTTAACTATTAACAAAGTTAATACCAAAAATTAACAATAGCTAACATCTGAATTCTATGAAGCACATAGCGATGGGTTGAGCTATTTAAACATATCAGCACACAGAATCTACACAAACGCTGCATTATTATCCCCATTTTACAGTGGAAGAGATTGATCTTAGCGAGAGTAAATAACTTGCCCAATATCAGAAGAGAGTAGTAGAAAAGCTATGGTAAGACTTCCCTGGTGGTCCAGGGGTTAAGAATTCGCCTGTCAATGCAGGAGACACAGGTTGAATATCTGGTCCAGGAAGATTCCACATGCTTCAGAGCAACTAAGCCTGTGTACTGGAACTACCGAGCCCACATGCTTAGAGCCTGTGCTCTGCAGCAAGAGAAGCCACCCCAATGAGAAGCCCACACACTGCAACAAAGAGTAGCCCCTGCTCACCGCAGCTAAAGAAAGCCCTCACACAGCACTGAAGACGCAGCACAGCCAATAAACAAAGAAATAAAGCTATCATATAAATCCATGTATACCTGTATAGTATTATGTCTTAGCTTATAATGTTTTCTATCCTTGTATTCCTGTCCTTTATCATTCCCAATTTGCATACTGTGGATACACATATATTCATTATATGTATTATATTCATCTTACAGATTCATTTTATACATGTGCAGGCATGCTAAGTCACTTCAGTCGTGTCTGACTCTGTGTGACCCTATGGACTGTAGCCCCCAGGCTCCTCTGTTCATGGGAATTCTCCAAGCAAGGATACTGAACTGGGTTGCCATGCCCTCCTCCAGGGGATCTTCCTGACTCAGAGATCGAACTCGTGTCCCTTATATCTCCAGCAATGGCAGGCAGGTTCTTTACCACTAGCGCCACCTGGGAAGGCCATTTTAAACATATGATTGTTAAAAGTAGAGAAATGCAAATCAAAACCACAACGAGGTACCATTTCACGCCAGTCAGAATGGCTGTGATCCAAAAGTCTACAAGCAATAAATGCTGGAGAGGGTGTGGAGAAAAGGGAATCTTCTTACACTGTTGGTGGGAATGCAAACTAGTACAGCTACTATGGAGAACAGTGTGGAGATTCCTTTAAAAACTGGAAACAGAACTGCCATATGACCCAGCAATCCCACTGCTGGGCATACACACTGAGGAAACCAGAATTGAAAGAGACATGTGTACCCCAATGTTCATCGCAGCACTGTTTATAATAGCCAGGACATGGAAGCAACCTAGATGTCCATCAGCAGATGAATGGATAAGAAAGCTGTGGTACATATACACAATGGAGTATTACTCAGCCATAAAAAGAATACATTTGAATCAGTTCTAATGAGGTGGATGAAACTGGAGCCTATTACACAGAGTGAAGTAAGCCAGAAAGAAAAACACCAATACAGTATACTAACGCATATATATGGAATTTAGAAAGATGGTAACGATAACCCTGTATGCGAGACAGCAAAAGAGACACAGTTGTACAGAACAGTCTTTTAGACTCTGTGGGAGAGGAAGAGGGTGGGGTGATTTGGGGGAATGGCATGGAAACATGTATAATATCATATACAAAATGAATTGCCAGTTCAGGTTCAATACAGGATGCTCGGGGCTGGTGCACTGGGATGACCCAGAAGGATGGTACGGGGAGGGAGGTGGGAGGGGGGTTCAGAATGGGGAACACGTGTATGCCTGTGGCAGATTCATGTTGATGTGTGGCAGAATCAATACAATATTGTAAAGTAATTAGCCTCCAATTAAAATAAATAAATTTAAATTAAAAAAAAAAGTAGATCTATTTTATTGGCTTTTGTTGGTTTTGCTTTGTCCTGTTTTCCAGGGCTAATTCTTTGAGTTATCAACACAATGCTTTTTGCACATTCTAATGCTTTATTACAACAGGATATAAAATGTTACAGGGCTTCCCTGGTGGCTCAGATGGTTCTAAAGAATCTGCCTGTAATACAGGAGACCCAATCCTGCATTTTTATTCCTGCTTTCCTTAGGTTTCTCTTGTGAACTTTTTCTCCCTTACTTCTTGAGTGAAATGCTTAATTGATGGTTTTGCAATGGAGCGGAACCCTATGGTCCTTTCCGCCTATCACCATGTCCTCAGCCTGCCTTTTGTCTGCGGACAAAGTTTAGTCAAAGAATAAATCTGATCAGAGAAGGGAGAAAATGCAGAAACAAAGGGAAGACGGTCAAAGGAGCTCAAATAATAATGGTTTAGTCATTAAGCATACCCAAGGACCTTTAGTTCCTTCTCAAGGGGTATAGAAGATATTCTGAGCCATATTCTGTGAGCTGTCCTACAGATATTAAAAAGTCCTACCAGGTGCAAGAAGTTAACTACCCAGTGACCAGACTTTAGCCATGACATACGCGGCCACAAATTCTGAGAATTGGCCTCAAGGGAATGGGAACAAACTGACCCTGGAATTAAAGATTAACTGTATTTAAAACAATCAAGATGATGCAAGTCAGACCACCAATGACCAATTTCAAGATGACTCTCAGGACTGTATTGTTTCTGTATGTTTGCCCCACTACAGCCTATAAAAGCTCTTGCCCACTGACTGTCAACGGGGGCAAGTAGGCCTTTGGACAGGCATCCGCCCTCCCCCACACCTTCATGGCAGCATCCAAAATCAAGCAAACTTTCCTTTCGATCAACTCTGCCTCTTTATTGGCTTCTGAGCAGCAAGCAGCTGGACCCCACTTCTAGTTACAGTTTGTTGATATGTAACAAGAAGTGAGGTTGTAGTTATAAAAAGCATTGATGACTATGAATTTGGAATACTGACTTGGTGTCATCTATAGTTTATAAACTATACTAAATAGCCTAATTTTGAAACTTTTACTTAATATTTTTTTATTTTGAGACAACTGTAGATTCCCATGCAGTTATAAAAAATAATAGGGAGAGTCCATATATCCTTTACCCAGTTTCTCCCAAAGATAACACCTTGCACAACTATAATATGATATCACACCCAGGATACTAAGATTAATATAGTGAAGATACAGAACACTTCGCAAGGAGGCTTCACGTTGCCCTTTTACAGTCGCACCCACTTCTCTCTGCTCCCACCCTCTCCTCACTCCTGGAAGTCACTAATCTGTTCCCCATTTCTATAATTTTGACATTTCGAGAATGTTATGTAATTGTAATCATACAGTAGAGTAGAACCTTTGCGGATAAGCTTTCTTAACTTGGCATAATTCTCTGATGATTCATTCAGGTCGCTGAGTGTATCAGTAGTTTGTTCCTTTTTATTGCTGACTAATAGTACATGATGTGGACAGACGACAATTTGTTGAGCCATTTACTTACTGAAGGACATTTGGGCTGCTTCCAGCTTTTGGCTATTACAAATAAAGACACTATAAAGATTTGCACAGAGGTTTTTGTGTGAGCATGAGTTTCCATTTCTTGGGAATACATGCCCTAGAGAATCATTCATGGGTCATATCACAGTTGCCTGTTTCATTTTTAAGAAACTGCCAAACTGTTTTCCAGAGTGGCTGTCCCATTCTACATTCCCACCAAGAATATAAGAATGACTGAGATGCTCCGTATCCTCATGTGTATTTGGTACTGTCATTGTTGATTATTTTAGCCATTTTGGTAAGTGTGCAATACTATCTCATTGTGGGGTGTGTCTGTGCATGTGTGAGACTATGTGCTTATGTTACCATGTGTATCTCTGCTTCAGTGAAATGTCTGTTTATATCTTTTGCCTATTTTCTAATTAGGTTATTTGTTGAGTTTGGCAGGTTCTTTATACATTCCAGATCATAGTCCTTTGCAGATATGAGGTTTGCAAATATTTGGTCCCAACATGTAGTCTGTCTTTCCATCCTCTTAACAGGGTCTTTCATAATGCAACAGTGTTAAAACTTTGATGAGGTCCAACATATCAATTTTTTCTTTTATGGTTCATGCTTCCAGCGTAATACCTAAAGAACTCTTTGCCTGGCCCTAGATACCAAAGATTTTTCTCCTGTGTTTTCTTAAAAGTATTATAGCTTTATGTTTTACATGTAAGTCCATGATCTATTGTGAGCTAATTTTTCTGTACGGTGTAAGACTTGGGCCAAGGTTCATTTTTCTGCCCATAGGTAAACAACTGCCCCAGCGCCACTTGTTGAGAATGTATTTTCTCCACTGAATTGTTTTTGTGCCTTTGTCAGAAATCAACTGGGCGCACTTGTATGGGTCTACTTCTATTCTCTATTCTGTTCCAAGGATCTCTGGGTCTACCCTTCCACTAATACCACCAAGTCCTGATTGTTGTAGCTATTAATATTACAATAAGACTGATTACGCCCACTTCATTCTTCTTTTTCAAAACTGATTTAGCTCATCTAGCTTCTTTGTCTTTTCATATAAATTATATAATAATCTTGTTTTATCCACAGAGTAATTCTGTTGGGATTTTCATAGGAATTGCACCAAATCAGTACACAAATTTGGGAAGAACTAATGTTGAGTCTTTCATGTCCATTGCTAGTATATAAAAATAGAATCAACTTTTGTAGTTTATCCTGTACCCTGCAACACTGCTAAACTCATTAATTAGTTGTAGTAGGATTTTTTTGTCTTCTTGTTGTTGCCTTGGAGGCTCCTTCAGATTTTCCGTACAATCATGTCATCTACAAATAAAGTCAGTTTTATTTCTTCCTTTCTTATCTGTATGCCTTTTATTTCCTTTTCTTGCCTTATTACATGCTTAGCGCTGGCTAGAACATCCAGCACCATACTGAATATGTCCCAGGGTTATTAAGGAAAGTGTTTCAATTTTAAGTTCTTGATTTTATAATCTTTTTTTATTAACTTCTAGTTTTACTTCATTTTTAACAGAGAAAGTTGATGGCATATTTTCTGATTAAGTCTTCCATATAAAAGACAGTAAACTGAATACATTTTTCTTAACCTCACTCCCCTACTATCTTCTTTGCAGTCTTCATTAACATAAACTAGGATTTTAAACTCAAATCTTCATAAAAGATTATGAAGTTATTTTTACACCATATTGCCTTTCATTCACAAATATTTTTAACATCTAACATCTATTTTATTTTATTATTAAGACTTTAATTTTTAGAGCAGTTTAAGGTTCACAGCAAAATTGAGGGGAAGGTGCAGTGATTTCCCATATACCCCCACAACATGCATAGCCTCCCTTATTATCAACATCCCCCACATCTGGATGATATACTTGTTATGACTGATAAATCTTCTGCCATCTATTTTAACATAAGACTAAGAGTGATTATTTGGACTCAATGTTACATTTAATTACTTGAAGGATTCATCGCATTTCCTCTAAACTGTAACTCCATCCTGAAGTTCTTAGTATTAGACTTCTCTCAGTCAGAGAGAGGACCTCTTCACATAACTCTTTTATTGGTGGTAGATTTCCAAAACCTTTTTATATCTGAAAACTGGCACTCTGTCGCCTTCACATATTAATGACAGCATGACTGAGAATCCAATATTGTCCCTCAAAACTCTGTAGACTGCATTGTCGTAAGCTCTGTGTTACTCATTGTGAATCTACATCCAGATCCTGTATTTGTCAAAAGACAGTTTGCATAGAGTATCCTTGGTCCTGTTCTCTGTCCACTTTGCATGCATGCATGCATGCTAAGTCACTTCAGTCATGTCCAACTCTTTGCAACCCTATGGCCTGTAGCCCACCAGGCTCCTCTGTCCATGGGATTCTCTAGGAAAGAACACCAGAGGGGCTGGCCGTGCCTTCCTTCAGGGGATCCTCCCAACCCAGGGATCAAACCCATGTCTCTGCACTGCGGTGGATTCTTTACTACTGAACGACCAGGGAAGCCCTCTCTGCCCACTTTCGAGATGGTCAAATCCCCTTGTCAAGCCACACTGGAGGGTAGGCCAATGTAAACAGCACCAGGTTTCTAGCAAGCACTCATCCCCTGCAGCTCCGTTATCCTTAAACAGACTCTTCTATTCTCTGCTCCTACGTTCTCTGATCCCCAGATGCACAATGTAGCTCCTTTGGTCTCTATAATGCACCTTACCTTCCAAAGGAGATCTTCCCGACCACCACAACAATGCACCTTACCTATGCAAGCCTCACCCTCAAGGATCAGTCTGCTATCAACAGTTCCCTACACCAGCCAGTGCACAAGTAAACTGCCTCCTCTACCTGTCTGACTTCTCTGAGTGAATGCGGGAAGATCAAGGGTTGTAAGAAGCCTTCAGTTATTTCAAAAAAATACTCTTGAGTAGAAGAAGGATGACTTTTCACTTGGGTCTCCTAGTCTAGGAACAGGATGGTGGCAGAGAGACGAAGCGTTTTTCTACTGTTTCCAGTTGATCTTTGTATCCAGGGGTGATGCCTAGAGTGAGTGAACCCAAGCCAGCCCCATCTGTCTTACAGATAATGGAGCTATCACTGAGATTCCAACAACTGGTCATTAATTTTTAAGTTGTCTATAGTGTTTCTCCTATTATATGTTATCTTAGTCATGTGAGGGCAAAGAGGGACTGATAGTCAAATGTTATATTCAGCCTTTGCCACGACCAAGTCTACTTGGAATCATAGAACTTTTGATGTTCACAGCAGTTACAGATCATGGATGGGATGAACTAGAGTGGCCCTACTCTGTAATCATATGAGAGGGTCTCCTCCCAGGGCACTGCTCCAAAACAAATCCCCACAACAGTGGTTCTCCAAGTCCAGTGAACAGAAGCATCATCTGAGGAGCCTATTAAAAACTGATCACACTCTACCCAAAAGTTCTAGTGAAGCCTTGGGTTTGTATTCTTCACAAATGCTATAGGATACATGCCGGTGGTCCAAGAACCAGCCTTGGAGAATTGAAACATCTCCTCTAAAATCATCAGATGAAAATTTTTCAGCTGCTCCTTCTGATATTTCCTCAAAGACAAAGGAAAAAAGCAAATATAGCTGTTCATCTAGTACAATTCAGAAGCAGAGTTGCCTGGCACAGCAATGCTGGAGAACATGAGATCTTCTCCACATTTCTCATTGCTAATTTGACTCCAGAAAATGCCCTTTCACCACTAAATAGCACTTACAGGAATTCTACAGATGAATTTCTACATATCTAAATGATACATTTACTGCATTCTTCTTAATAGCATTGTTTGAAACAGCCCCAAATTGGGAATAATCTGAAGTCCATCACAGAGAACTGCTCTAATAAATTATGAATCATCCATACAATGGAAAACTTTGCGTCTAACTTTAAGTTTAAGGAAGCTTTCTTTGGGGGACTTACCTGGTAGTACAGGGGCTAAGACTCCACACTCCCAGTGAAGGGGACCCAGGTTCAATCCCTGGCCAGGGAACTAGGTTTCAAAGAAGTGAAGTGAAAGTCACTCAATCGTGTCTGACTCTTTGCAACCCCATGGACTATACAGTCCATGGAATTCTCCAGGCCATAATACTGGCGTGGGTAGCCTTTCCCTTCTCCAGGGGATCTTCCCAACCCAGGGATTGAACCCAGGTTTCCCGCATTGCAGGCAGATTCTTTACCAGCTAAGCCATCAGGGAAACCAGGTTCCAAATGCCACAACTAAAGATCCTACATGCTGCAATTAAGACCTGGCACAAACAAATAAATATTAAAAAAAAAAAAAAAAGGAATCTCTCTTTGTACTCACATAAATAGTTCTCCAAGATGCAAAGTCAAGAGGTAGGCAAGACTAATTCAAATATGTAAAGACTGGCATGGCATGTGTGTGTGTTAGTCACTCAAGCCATGTCTGACTCTGCAACCTCATGGACTGTAGCCAGCCAGGCTCCTCTGTCCATGGGATTTCCCAGGCAAGAACACTGGAGTGGGTTGCCCTTCCCTTCTCCAGGGGATCTTCCCAACCCAAGGATCAAACCCAGGTCTCCCATATTCCTGGCAGATTCTTTACCTTCTTAGCCACCAGGGAAACCAAATCAGAACAAATGCCAGCCATTCCAGCACACGGGAGGCTACCAACCAAATATTAGCAGAAAAAGCAAAGTGGGTTGCAGTATGCCACCTTTTTCTATGAAAACAAGGGAGGAGAAGAAAAGCTTCTGGAAGGATACCCCAAGAAAGGGTGGGCAGTGGGTGGGTGGAGGAAAGATGTGAATGAGAAAATTTAAAACCTGTATCCTTTCTTGTATTTTTTTGAGCTTGTATTTTTTTGAGCTATATATTACCCAAAATTGCATTTTAAAACACTGCATTTTTTAACTTCAAAGATTTTTGATGTAGAGCTGGGATATGGATGCCCAAGACTGACATGATTTAATTTTCACTTTATATTCCTTTTGGGTCCCTGCGGTTTGCTATTTCTCCAAGGGCCTGTTAGTAACAGTCTGTTACAGTCATGAAGGTGAGGCGAGCCTGTCTTGTCTATACTGCTAAGTGACCATGGTCCAATCCGTGATGTTCAAAAGATTGACTGCATCAGGCTTTATAGAAAGTCCAGATTATCTCCCCTGTAGCTCTCAAACCTGGCTGCTCCTTTTAATCACCTGAGAGCCTTTACTAAACTAGGCTGCTGTTCCAGTCTCATCCCCAGATATTCTGATTTAACAGGTCTGAGGTAGGGCCAGGGCACTGGGACTTTTAAAAGCTCCCCAGCTCAGTCTAACACACAGCCACTCGTGACAACCTCCTGACTGGGTAGATCTGAGGTGAGGTTCCATATGTATGAACACAGCCTCCAGGTGAGCCGTTGTTCAGCCAGGTTTGTGGCTGCCGCCCAAGACATCCTCTTACCTGCACTCAAGCAAAGACTCAAGCATCAGCCAAGGCCAAGTTCAGAAAGAAAAACCCACTTGGCTTAAGAAGTAAGAACTCTGGTTGCTAAATGAAATCAGATTCAGTCATTCCTGAGCATGTGGTTCACATTCCTATCACCCTGTGTTTCTCCCTGTTCTCTTTGCTCCCCACATACAACCCCAAGGACCTCTGTCAGAAACCACCAGACAGGCTACCAGAACCAGCATCCCAGCCTCGAGGAACCCCATCACCACCACCCCAGTAACAGCCAGGCCAGGAGGGGCCAGGCACACATACAAACACGTTCCATTATAATCAGAAGTAGACCGTTGTCTACAACAGTCCAAGATGGGTACAAATCTTATCAACAGGAAATATTTTATGGAACTGATTTTTTTAAACAAAGGCCAGTGTATCTACGTAAGCAGATACAATTCCTAATAATCAGAAAATAAAGAATAGGGGCTTCCCTGGTGACCCAGTGGTTAAGAATCTGCCTTGCAATACAGGGGACACCAGTTCAATCCATGGTCAGGGAAGATTCCACATGCCGCAGGGCAACTGAGCCCATGCACCACTACTGAAGCCGGTGCACCCTAGAGCCCACGCTCGGCAACAAGAATGTGTGAGCGTGCATTCTCAGTCGTGTCCGACTCTGCGGAATAGCCCGCCAGGCTCCTCTATCCATGGAATTTTTCAGACGAGAATACCGGAGTAGGTTGCATTTCCTTCTCCAGGGGATCTTCCCACCCAGGGATAGAACTCGCATTTCTTGCATCTTCTGCATTGGCAGGTGGGATTCTTTACCAGTTGAGCCACTGGGGAAGCCCAGCAAGACAGACCACCACAATGAGAAGCCTGCTCACTGAAACTAGAGAGCAGCCCCAGCTTGCTGCAACTAGAGAACGCCTGTGACAGCAATGAAGACCCAATTCAGTTCAGTTCAGTCACTCAGTTGTGTCTGACTCCTTGCAACCCCATGGACTGCAGCACGCCAGGCTTCCCTGTCTATCACCAACTCTTGAAGCTTGCTCAAACTCATGTCCATCGAGTTGGTAATGCCATCCAAACATCTCATCCTCTGTTGTCCCCTTCTCTTCCTGTCTTCAATCTTTCCCAGCATCAGGGTCTTTTCTAATGAGTCAGTTCTTTGCATCAGGTGGCCAAAGTATTGGAGTTTCAGCTTCAGCATCAGTCCTTCCAATGAACACCCAGGACTGATCTCCTTTAGAATGGACTGGTTGGACCTCCTTGCACCCCAAGGGACTCTTAGGTGTCTTCTCCAACACCACAGTTCAAAAGCATCGATTCTTCAGCGCTCAGTTTTCTTTATGGTCCAACTCTCAGATCCACACGTGACTACTGGAAAAACCATAGCCTTGACTAGACGGACCTTTGTTGGCAAAGTATGTCTCTGCTTTTTAATATGCTGTCTAGGTTGGTCATGGCTTTACTTCCAAGGAGCAAGCATCTTTTAACTTCATGGCTGCAGTCACAATCTGCAGTGATTTGGGCCCCCCCCCTCAAAATAAAGTCTGTCACTGTTTCCATTGTTTCTCCATCTATTTGCCATGAAGTGATGGGACCGGATGCCATGATCTTAGTTTTCTGAATGTTCAGTTTTGGTTTTTTTTTAAGCCAACTTTTTCACTCTCCTCTTTCACTTTCATCAAGAGGCTCTTCAGTTCTTCTTCACTTTCTAATTTAGAAAATTAGAGATACGACGGGAACATGCAAAGATGAGCACGATAAAGGACAGAAATGGTATGAACCTAACAGAAGCAGAAGATATTAAGAAGAGGCGGCAAGAATACACAGAGAAACTATACAAAAAAGATCATCATGACCCAGATAACCACGATGGTGTGATCACTCACCTAGAGCCAGGCATCCTGGAATGTGAAGTCAAGTGGGCCTTAGTAAGCATTGCTACTAACAACAAGCCAGCACAGCCAAAATAAATAAATAAAATAAAGAGTATCTTCCCCCTTAAAACTGCTATGAAAAAAGTAAGTATTTCCTGAAGTCAGTCCCACACGATTTTTCTGCAGACAGATTCTGGCCCTTTCAAGCCAACGCATCCAGGCCTAAGGCCGACAGTGCTTGAGTATATTTGAGGCAGCTCCAGGGAGTGAAATAAGGGGACATAGGAGATTTTAACATCCTAAGAACTGAAGAGACACTTTCCCCCCAATGTCTAAAAGTCAACATTTCTCTTAAGATGCCAGACACACTGAAAGACCAGGTGTCCCTAGAGAGAGCCTGCTGCAGAACATCCTTCTCACTCTGCTAAAACCACCTAATCCCATCTCTCTAAATGTGATCTAATTGGAGAAAGAGAAGCATTTATACTGAAATGACAACAGACAGAATCAAGCAAGGCCAAGAAGGAAATCTTCCATCACTCAAAGGGAAAGTTTCATAAAAAGAAAGTCAAATAGAGAGATGGACTGACGAATGGATGGACAGATGATGGATGGAAACATGAACGCATGCAAGATGGATGGATGAGTGTGTGGATGATGGATGGATACGCAGGTTGGTATCAGTTCACACAATTCTCAAAGCCAAAGCTTTATAAACCAGCCTTTAATACCAGAGCTAAAGGTCTTCATGAAGCAAAGCATTAATTTTTCTGCTTAAAGAGATTATTGTACATGCCTTGCTTTCCTCCCAGATCTCCAAATCACAAAGCCTAACTGTATCAGCTGAAATGCTTTGGGCTTTACTGCTGTATAGCACAGGGAGCTCTGCTCAGTGCTCTATGAAGACCTAAACAGGTGGGATGGAGTGGTGGGAGAGAGGCTCTAGAGGAAAGGGATCTCTATATACATAGAGCTGATTCACATTTGTTCAGCAAAAACTAACAGCATTGTAAAGCAATTATACTCCAATTAAGGAAAAAAAAAGATGCCTTAAGCTTCAATTAACATAACAGTCAACTAAATGCTGCTTAAACAAAAGGGGCTCATCAACAAATATCACACACAGGAACCGCTTGGAGTAGGAAGTTTCTGGGGCTGTGAGTGGCTCCAGGCTGTCAGCTGCAATTCTAGGCATCCGTGTATCGTCCTAAGGTGGTCACCATAGCTCCAACCATTATTTTCATATTTGACAACCTCTAAGACAGGAAGGGTTGAGAGGAAAATGAGTTATTTTCTCTTTTACATTGGCCAAAACTAGGTCCCATGCTCACCTCAAGAGCAGTCACTGAGGGTGGAAACAGAACTATCTTGGGTCACTCGTACTTGGTCCCTTGGGCACCCTATCACTAAGTAAAACCAGGAGCGATGGGGGAATGGCTGTTGCATGGACCAACATCTTCTGCCAGAGCATCTGTTCCCACTTTTCAGTCCCCAGATCCCTCAGATACAAGACCCCTTCCAGTCAGAAATGCACTCTGATAATTCCCAAAATGTGCCCTCCAGAGAGATCCCGATAACCTCACTGCCATAATGGCCAAGGTTTCCACCTGTATCTCCTTAGCCTCTTCCTCAGGGCATCTAGGATTACAACGGTCAGAATCCCACTAAAACTAGCTCAAGCAAAGAAAGAAGCCTGTTACAAGGAAACAAAGTAACTCACAGAAACCAAGGCCAGCCACTTAGTTTGGCTTCAAGGCAGGACCATCAAGAACCAAGACAGCCACTCTGTCTCCCTGTCCACACGATCTCTGAACCCAGCCTCTGAACCCGCTCCAGAAACAGTGAGGCTTCCTCTGATTTTTGGTGCACATCGCACAGTCCCTGAGGCCACACTGCCTTCTAGTCTAGAGTTATTAGAGGCTAGCTGGCATCACTCAGGGCGAAGTCCAAGTCCCAGAGAAAGAATCAGGTGAAGACATGCCTGGTCCATCAGCAATGGGCAGGCAACTTCATCACATGGTTCAAAGGTGGATGCGATGGATCATTCCTTGGGGCCTCTTTACCAAAAAGTAGGGAATGCATAGACTTTGAATCACCCTAAAGGGGCTGTACAAATTCTCTGCAGGAAATTCACCGTTCTCCTGAAACATCAGTTTCCAAGACCCAGCAGGCCAGAAGGATGGGAAGGAAAAAACTGCAGGCATGCCAGTATGACCACCTGACCCTCTCATCTCTGGGAGCGCAGCTGGCAGGCAGGGCTGGAGAGGAGGGAGGAAGCCGTACAGGTGCTCCCATACCTCCCCATCCCTGCCCTGCCTCATGCTGGCTCCCTCCCAAGTCCCTTCTCACACTCTCACACCCACCTAACTACACTCATGCTCACATTCAACGCTCCACTCTGGGCTCTTTTCTGCCAAAATGCTTTCCCACACAGGGGTCCCTGCCTTCCAGCTCACTCTCCACGCACATGTCTACCTCAGAAGTGAGCTCAGTCTATTTTAAACTCCTGGAGCTGTCTGCCATCTGTCTCGTCTGGGGGGCCCTCGTGGTCTACTGACAGAAGAGAACCGAATTTGGAAATACGGAAACGGAAGTCTGGTTCCGGTCCTACCAAGAGCCCCAGGACCTCGGGACAACCGAGGCACCCTTCCCATGGCTGATAGAGAAAACTACCCCCTTGGTTAGTTCCTGGGGCTGTGAAGAGCATCAGGGGAAATGAACAAAAAAAAGCTTGGACGGTGAGGTGACAGTGAACACCTTGAGTGTCTCAAGTGGTCCTTGAGAGCGTGGTCTTCACCAACCCCTGAGCCATGGCAGGCACTGTTCAGGAATTAACCGCTTTCTTTACTTCTCTGACCAGACACTCCTGGCACTGGGGACCAGCCAAAGCCAGACTGAGAATCGTGAAGTCCATCCTGGAGCGCTGATGCTTAGAAATGGTTACCATGGCAATCGGCTCTGCTACTTGCTTTGTGAATGATCGTGAGCCAGTCATCAACCTCTAGGAGCTTCCGATTCCTTCAGGCATGACCAGGCATCTGTTCAGCCACAAGGTATGACCACGAAATTGTCAAGGTGTGTCTCTAACATCAACACTGTAATAGTACCGACCACTAATGTTGCTGCGGGAATTAAGTGGACTTGGGGCTAACCAATAATAACAATGATAAGATTAAATGCCATCTATGTCTTGGATACTGCACTAAAAGCCTGCATGTATTCAATCATAACAACCCAATGAAGCCCATAATAAGTACTAAATGCTTTTCGTTTGGAGTCATAACAACAATAAGTTAGAAGGAAGAAATCTAGAAAGGCAGACACTGACAACCAAATTTTAACTTCTTTCCTAGAATCTGCAGACAAGTCATTGAAATGCTCTTCAAAAGAGCAACCCCATAAACTCAGGCAGGAAAGAAAAAACAGTCCACCTGGAGCACCAGTCCATCCACACAAAGTGAGGCTCATCTCTGTCCCCACCACACACTTCCTGCCATCTTTCCTCAGGCTGTTTTCCTCCTCCAGATGCAAGCTTCCCACATCTTGAAGACACTGGCTGGCTGGGAGGCAGCTGCCTTCCCATGGAAGCAGAGTTACTAGGAGGCCTGAGAGTCACTTGCCTCTACAAATCCCATTTGGACCACAGCAGATGGCAGATGGAAGCATCACAGATGCAAACCGTTACAGAAAGTTTCAGGGGGTTCCCTGGGGGGAGGCACATTTCACAGGACACTGTCTCCTACCCCCTCACCAGCTCCCTCCCGGATGGTCTCAGGAATCCCCCTAAAGCTCCCCCTTTCTATCTTGCAGAAAGGTCTGCCTCTCATCTCTGAAACCGAGGCACCAGGAGAAAGGGAATTTTCACCTTCTCCTGAAGCCTTTATCCAAGTATTTTTCCAAAGATCCCTTCCAAAACAAAACTGGCATTATTCATCTTTTATCCAAGAAATATTTATTGAGCATCTACTATAGGCCAGACATGATCCTAGGCCCTGAGGTGCCCAAAGTAAACCAGAGGACAGCCTTGGAGTTCTTGTGGGTATGAGCATGTCTAAAGTGCAGCATGTACTGAGGGGTTGCTGTATTTCTGCACTGCCAAGTGCTTTCTATGCGTTATCTTACTTCACTCCTCACAGCCTCCTCTGGGGTATTTCACTCCTGTTTGACAGATGAGATTATTGCTCAAGACGACACAGCCAGGAAGCAGCAGGAACCAGCTCGGAACCCAAGGACTGTCTGGTTCAAAAGCTCACACTTTGAGCCAGTGTGCGCTGGAAGCCACATCAGCTTCCAATTCCTACCAACAGTAAGTTCTCCACAGAGAAACCTTCAAGTGGTGAACATTCAAAGATGCTAACATGCCCAGAGAAAGGACATAGACAGACAAGAGGAAGACGAAGTAACTTGAGGAATCACAGAGATTCACAACCCAGGAAATGGCGAGGGGGTTTTCTTTATCTGAGGGGGCGCTGTTAGTTTCTGAGACACATGACCCAAACATAGAACAGTCCGTGAAGGGTGCAGCAGCCATTCAGAATGCAAGCCAGTGCTGCAGCGTCAATTATGACGAGAAAAAAAAGACCTCCTACCCGGACATCACTGGATCATTTTCTCAAGAGGGTAGACAGAAGTGAATCCAGCAAGGAACCACAACTGCGTGACTGCACTTTCACTTTTCACTTTCATGCATTGGAGAAGGAAATGGCAACACACTCCAGTGTTCTTGCCTGGAGAATCCCAGGGACGGGGGACCCTGGTGGGCTGCCATCTATGGGGTCACACAGAGTCGGACACGACTGAAGTGACTTAGCAGCAGCAGCAGGAACCAGAACCTGTACCATCAACATCAGGCATCAGTGAAACTGAAGCTTGCCCTCCACCTCCTATTGCTGAGCATCCTTCATCTCTACCAGCCTCCACCCCTCTCCCTCCTCCAGTCAGGAACTCTTGTTGCCTGTTCACTGGATGCCAGTCCCTGAATGCCAGCTGGTATACTGTAGGGTATCATACTGTAAGATTTAAAATGTTTTCTTTGTTTTTTACTATGATTTGTGTGAAACATATTATAAATCTATTATAGTACAGTACTACAAAGCTGATCGCATTAGTTGGGTAGGTGGCCTAACTTTACTGGACTTATGAACACATTGGACTTATGAACACACTCTCGGGATGGAACTCATTGAATGTAGGGGACTTACTGTACTCTGCCTTCATGCTGGACTCCAGACTCTGCAGCATGGCACTCAAAACCTTCCTCCAGCTTTCTACTCTGATGTCCCAAGATGTCTTTCAGCGCCCTGGATTCCTGCCATGAGGAAGGACTCACATTTCCTGAGAACATCCTCACGCCTCCTCTCCTTCCTACAGCGCCCCCTCACCCACCTGTCCTCCTCAGTTCTCCTCCATTCCCAAACTCCAGCTCCACCTGACAAAAGATCTCTTTAAACAAAAGTTTAATACAAAAGTTACCTTCTTAGTTTTGCTTATGAGGAAAGAGCAGCTACTCTACTATTCACATCCATTGCCAGGCCAGAGTACTAAATGAAAACCATGTACTGAGGTTATTTTTCCAGTTTAAAATGAAAGTCACCTCCTCCAGGGAGCCCTCCAGTCCCCCAAACAGCAGTGTGTTTTCCAGCCTATATTGTTCACTGCCCTCTTTTTCTTCCCAGCCTCTAGTCTTTTATCACCATCTCTTTTACACTATGGGCATTTACAAAAAGTTTTGGAACTGTGGTGCTAGAGAAGACTCTTGAGAGTCCCTTGGACAGCAAGGAGATCAAACCAGTCAATCCTAAAGGAAATCAGTCCTGAGTATTCAATTGAAGAACTGATACTGAAGCTGAAGCTCCAATACTTTGGACCTGATACAAAGAGTCAACTCATTGGAAAAGACACTGATGCTGTGCAAGATTGAGGGCAGGAGAAGAAGGGAGCGACAGAGGATGAGACAGTTGGATGGCATCACTGACACAATGGACATGAGTTTGTGCAAACTCCGGAAGCAGTGAAGGACAGGGAAGCCTAGCGTGCTGCAGTCCATGGGATCGCAGAGAGTCAGATATGACTTAGCAACTGAACAGCAACAACAAAAAGTTTCTCTGCCCCAATAGTGATCACTTCCTTACACAATGCCGAGCTCCCTCAATCGGAGGGCCTCCCACAACACACATGCCACTGTGCCTTGCACAAGCTCTTGCTCAATAACTGTTCGCTGAAATAACTCTGTAAGCACTTTCATTTTTACACATTTCAACAATATTTCCAAAGCCAGGGCCCTCAGCCTGGGGCCTGCTTCTTCTTTCACCAGAGTCGACATGAACTCTTGGGGAAAGCTCATCACACTCCATGACGGCAATTACCATTGACAGGCAAGCAAGTCCCAAATCTCTGTCCTGAGCCCAGATCCAGCCCAAAGCCCCAGGTCTGAGGATCACACGCCAGCCAGTCTGTGCCATTTGGACATCAATTAGGCACCTATCACGGGAACTCTGAGTTCCCTCAAAACATGTTACTCTGCCTATGGGTCCCATCTCTGTGAACTGCACCACCAACCCACCCCGCATCAAGCTGGAGGCCTGGGAGCCACCCCTGACTCCTCCCTCTCCCACGCTCCTCCCACTCCCCTGCCAATCACCAAGATCTCTCAACCACATTCCCTAAACATCCCTCCAAACCCGGACTGCAATCCAGGCATCAAGTCCAGCCTGGATCACTATACCCGCCTCTCCACCCAAGCCCCCTCCTCCAGCCTTGCCACGGGGAAATTCACCTTTCAACTGCAGCCAGAGCGGTTCTAAAAGGCAAATCCAATCATGTAACACTTTATTTTAAAAAGACTTCTGCACCCTCAGAATAACATCTACGCTCGTTAATGGGACATATGAGCTGTTTATGAGCAGGCTCCTGCCTTCCTCTTTCCCGAGCAGATCCCGCACCTAATAAATAGACAAGGACAGATGCTCTGTGCCAGTCAAGACAAACTGACTTTGGTTCCTGAACCTTTCTGTGTGCATTCACTGTTCCCTCTGCTGAGAAGCCCTTCTCCTTCTCTTCACGCCCTTTACTGAATTAAATCTGTCACCCTGAAAGCTAGGCTTGAACATCACTTAGCCCTGGAAGTTCCCTGAGGGCTTTACTTAGATGCCCCAACTCTGCTCACCTCAGGATCCCACACTTAGAGGGGCCATAGCAAGGAGGCCCTGCATGAGTGCCTGCCTCTTCATGGGTCTGTACTCTCTACCAGACAATGCTTTCATCACCGCAGGGACCTACCATTGTGATCACTGTTGGACAATGCCCCCATCACCACCACCTGACACAGTAGGGATTCAATTAATACTTCAATGGATAAATAAGTCAGCTAATCGTACATTGAGGCCTCTAAGAAAATTCTTGATTGAAATAATCTTGCCAGGCAGTATTCTGAAGCCTGGAAGCTATCTGGCCGACTGAGATCCTTGCTTCAGGTTTTTAAGAAATCTCCTTGTTTGGAAGAGGGACAGGACGATCTCCTGGGGTTTAGCATCACAGGGCTGACAAGACAGTGTCAAGGATGGAGTCTCTGGCGCTCTGCTAGAAACTGCAGGAATACAAGCTCTCTTTCCAACCATAAGAACACACACTGGACTTCCCTGGTGGTCCAGTGGCTACAACTCTGCACTCCCAAAGACGGTTCAATCCCTGGTCAGGGAACTAGATCCCACATGCTGCAACTGAGAGTTTGTATGCCACAACTAAAGATCTCATGTGTCTCAACTAAGACCTGGCATAGCCAAATAAATAATTGAAAAACAAAACAGAGAGAATACACACATCATGGTTAATTAGGCAGAGTCAAGGTGTGACTAGGACAGGAGAGGGCATCCACGGCCACAGATGCATAATGACCAGCCAGGCCTGAGGGTATCCCAGAGGTGTGTCCTACAGAACAAAAAGGGAAAATGATGCCTCTTTCTGGACAGTGATGCACTGAGACGTTCCCAGAGTAAAGGACAGGAATTCCAGTGGAAGACACCCCTAGCAGAGATTCTATAACGAGAAATAGCTCCAAAAAGGATGATTTCTATGTGTTCCTATTTAGGGCACTTTCTATCTCCTTTTCCTTTCCCCCATCTCTCAGCACGCTTTTAGGGGCCATGTTCCATTCTCCCTGCATTAAGGGCTCAGGATTTGAGGTAAATCACAAAGTGGTTAAATAAATGTACCCAAAATGTACTCATGGTCAGATGCTGACCTAGAAGGCTCTGTCTAATGGAATGTAAAAAGGCTCAAGGAAATAGCCAATCTCAATAGCCTGTTAAAGAGTTTTACTCAGATCCAGAACAAAGCTACATGGGGTCTACTCACTAAATGAGCAAATGATGTGCAACTAGGTGGGCCTAGAGAGGCTTCGAATTTTAAAATCAGGATCTAGAGCTGACATGGGCTGTTAGGAAAACAAAACAAAGATGACTATTAGACTCTTGTGCTCAGTCTTAAAAAATTAATTATATATGTCAATAGAAGAAACATAAATGGTTAGCAAGAGGAACTCAGAAACAGAAGTTCAGTGGACACTAGGGCAAAGGTTCTGACTACCCTTCCTTCCAAGCACAGAGTAGTATGGTGCCTGCCCACCTGCTTTGAAGGTAGGTATGGCCATGTGACTTGCTTCAGGTGATGATATGTGTTTGGCAGTGATGGGTACAGCCAGGGAGAACTTCAAGAACCACTGCAAGATGTGCCATGGTCTCTTTTCCTTTCTTAATGATTATGTAAGCATACTTCAACTTAGAGGGTCTGTTGGCCAGGTCCCTTTTATGACCACAATGAGCAATCTCTCCCCTCCCATCCTAGCTACACCATGCTAATCGTCATTGGGACTAGAAAGAATGCCAGGGACTACAGTGATGCCAACATCAGCTCAGTATCAGAAAACCCTCTGATGACTTGTGCAAACTCACTACTTTGAGAGCATAAGTTAGTAACTCAAGACTGGATGGTCACCACAATACACTGTGAAGCATTATATGGTACAGTGAGTACTTACTTAACCTTCTTTTAAAGATATACCGATTTGAAAGCAGAGTTCCAAAGAACAGCAAGGAAAGATAAGAAAGCCTTCCTCAGTGATCAGTGCAAAGAAATAGAGGAAAACAACAGAATGGGAAGGACTAGAGATCTCTTCAAGAAAATCAGAGATACCAAGGGGACATTTCATGCAAAGATGGGCTCAATAAAGGACAGAAATGGTATGGACCTAACAGAAGCAGAATATTTTAAGAAGAGGTGGCAAGAATACACAGAAGAACTGTACAAAAAAGATCTTCACGACCCAGATGATCATGATGGTGTGATCACTCACCTAGAGCCAGACATCCTGGAATGGGAAGTTAAGTGGGCCTTAGGAAGCATCACTATGAACAAAGCTAGTGGAGGTGATGGAATTCCAGTGGAGCTATTTCAAATCCTGAAAGATGATACTGTGAAAGTGCTGCACTCAATATGCCAGCAAATTTGGAAAACTCAGCAGTGGCCACAGGACTGGAAAAGGTCAGTTTTCATTCCAATCCCAAAGAAAGGCAATGCCAAAGAATGCTTGAACTACCACACAATTGCACTCATCTCACACAGTAGTAAAGTAATGCTCAAAATTCTCCAAGCCAGGCTTCAGCAATATGTGAACCGTGAACTACCAGATGTTCAAGCTGGTTTTAGAAAAGGCAGAGGAACCAGAAATCAAATTGCCAACATCTGCTGGATCATTGAAAAAGCAAGAGAGTTCCAGAAGAACATCTATTTCTGCTTTATTGATTATGCCAAAGCCTTTGACTTTGTGGATCACAATAAACAGTGGAAAATTCTGAAAAAGATGGGAATACCAGACCACCTGACCTGCCTCTTGAGAAACCTGTATGCAGGTCAGGAAGCAACAGTTAGAACTGGACATGGAACAACAGACTGGTTCCAAATAGGAAAAGGAGTACGTCAAGGCTGTATATTGTCACCCTGCTTATTTAACTTATATGCAGAGTACATCATGAGAAACACTGGGCTGGATGAAGCACAAGCTGGAATCAAGATTGCCAGGAGAAATGTCAATAACCTCAGATCTGTAGATGACACCACCCTTATGGTAGAAAGTAAAGAGGAACTAAAGAGCCTCTTGATGAAAGTGAAAGAGGAGAGTGAAAAAGTTGGTTTAAAACTCAACATTCAAAAAACTAAGATCATGGCATCTGGTCCCATCACTTCATGGCAAACAGATGGGGAAACAATGGAAACAGTGAAAGACTATATTGGGGGCTCCAAAATCACTGCAAATGGTGACTGCAGCCATGAAATTAAAAGACACTTGCTCCTTGGAAGAAAAGTTATGACCAACCTAGACAGTATATTAAAAAGCAGAGACATTACTTTGTCGACAAAGGTCCATCTGGTCAAAGCTATGATTTTTCCAGTAGTCATGAATGGATGTGAAAGTTGGACCATAAAGAAAGCTGAGTGCTGAAGAATTGATGCTTTTGAATTGATGCTTTTGAACTGTAGTGTTGGAGAAGACTCTTGAGAGTCCCTTGGACTGCAAGGAGATCTAATCAGCCCATCCTAAAGGAAATCAGTCCTGGATATTCATTGAAAGGACTGATGCTGAAGCTGAGACTCCAATACTTTGGCCAACTGATGTGAAAAACTGAGTCATTATAAAAGACCCTGATGCTGGGAAAGATTAAAAGTGGGAGGAGGAGGGGACAACAGAGGATGAGATGGTTGGATGGCAGATGGCGTCAACCAACTCAATGGAGATAAGTTTGAGTCAACTCCAGGAATTGGTGATGGACAGGGAGGCCTGGCATGCTGCAGTCCATGGGGTTGCAAAGAGTCAGACACAACTGAGTGACTGAACTAAACTGAAAGATGAAATGAGAGAAACCATATCCTGATAACATACTGAGTCCCTGAATCAAACTATACCTGAAGGCAGATACCCTTAGATTTCTCAGTTACATAAAGCAATGAATTTCCTTCTGAATTAAGTCAGTCACCTGATATGCCTTTCAATAAGGCATCTACTCTGCAGCTCAACACAAGTCCAAACACCATCACTTTTATACCCAACCCACTTCACTCATTTATGCTTCCTGCCTGACTTCTGTAGAACCTGAGTTCAATCCTTTTACATTTATGTATGTGTTCACATATAAATATGAATATGTCATTTTAATCATCCAAAGTCTTTTCTGACCAGTGAATTTCGGTGTTTTCATGATCTTACTTAGTGCTCCATGTACCACAACACTCAGTGTAACACATAAACATCTCAGTGTAATTAACCATGAACCATCATGGCCGCAACCCTTTGCCCTGCCTGTCCTGCCCTTTTCCTAAGCTTTTGCTGGTTGGGAACCAACGGAGCCTGCAAGAGTCAACTCAAATGCCTTCTTCTCGTGATGTGTACTTTGATGCCTGCCCAAGAATTATGACTCAGAATTAAGGTTCATTCCCCAGCATTCTTGTCACCAGAGAACATATCACATCCTAGCCCTTATTTCTTCCCACTATGCATTTTGTAGGAACCAGGCTGTCTCTTCATGAGACCAGTAGATTTCCAAGGGCCCAGACCAAGTCTCTAGCACCTTCTTAATAACTTAATCCCTCACTAGGTGTCAGCATTTTACTCGCCTTTTCTTGTTTAAACCCCACCACGACCCCTATGAGGTAGAGCCTGTTAATGTTCCCATTTGAAAGATGAAGAAACTGAGGCCTAGAAAGACTCAAAGTCTGTCAACTACAAATTGGTACTTGGCATGGGTGCTTGCCATCTATCTCTACAAGGATTAAATCATGTGCTGCTGCAGCTACTGACCTTCAACACCCCCCTGAAGAAGTTCACAGTGGAGAACAGAAATAAGGCACTCTGCTCTGGGAAAACTGGCAAGACAGGTCCTCAGATAGTTAAATGTTCTCAAGAGCTGATTTTATGAGCCCAGTTCTTGTATCTCCTCATATCTAGTAAAGAACTAAAATCCTTCATGGTGACAACTGTTTCTTGTGACAAGCAGAAGCTTCATGAGACCAGCAGAAACCTGCAAAAAATATGTGCTTGATTGCATGTACTTCCCCTTCACCAAAATCATGTATATACTGTCTTTTCCTGCTACCTCTTTGGAACAGTTTTGCAGAGCTATCTGACGTGCTGTCTCCTAGGCTGCAGTCCTCATATTGCCCCAAATAAAACTTAACTCTCATGCTGTGCATCATTTTTAAGTCTACAAGTCCAAGAGCAGTTTTCTTAATCAGCATTCCACCAGGGCACACTGCCTACATGACCCTGTACTTAGAAGGCAGTGGAATCTGTTGGGTGAAAGAGCATTTCCACCCAATTCTGCAGGACTCTTGAAGGATTGCCTTTCCCCTCTTCCATCCTCTTTCCCCGGACTCCGCTCCAAGCCCTTGGGGGCCTGCAATGGGCTGTCTCACCCACTCTCCTCCCTAAGAGCCTGCAGAGAACACCACTCTCTGCTCCCACACGCTGCCTGAAAGCAGAGCTGGGTAACCTTCCCTCATCACACAAGCCTTTCCAGCAGCTCTGCTTCCCTCTGAAATTACATTAAATTGTTCCATTAGTGTCAAAAAAAAAAAGGAAGATGCATGATACTTTTATGAATTTCCTTTTTTAAAAAAATTATCTTCAGAACTGTGCTCGTGGTGACTGCTTCCAGAAAGTTGGAGGTTATTTGGGGGCAGAATTTATTTGCAGAAAAACCACAATATCAGTCTAAACGCCAGAGTTTATTCCAGTTGACTTGCTTGAATCAATACAGATGTGATAATGCAAAGTCATGGAAATTGACTTGAACAGACATTTCTCCGAAGATGATACACAAATAGCCAATAAGCACATAAGAAGATATTCAATATCACTCATGCATGCATACAAAGTTGCTTCAGTCGTGTCCAACTTTGTAACCCTATGGACTGTAGCCTGCCGGGCTCCTCCGTCCATGGGATTCTCCAGGCAAGAATACTGCAGTGGATTGCCATGCCCTCCTTCAGGGGATCTTCCCAACCCAAGGATTGAACCCGTGTCTCTTATGTCTCCTGTATTGGCAGGCAGGTTCTTTACCATTAATGCCACCTGTGAAGCCCCCTCAACATCCCTCATCAGTAGGGAAATGCAAATCAAAACCACAATGAGATACCACCTCACATCCATTAAAATGACTACTATCAACAACAAAAAAAGGAGGACTTCCCTGGTGGTCCAGTGGTTAATACCCCACAAAGGACATGTGTTCAGTCCTTGGTCAGGGTACTAAGATCCCACATGCATCATCGTATGGCAAAAAAAAAATAAATAAATAAATAACAAGTGTTGGTAAGGATGTGGAGAAACTGAAACCCTTAGACACTATTGATGAGAATGCAAAATGGTCCAGCCACTATGGAAAACAGCACTGAGATTCCTTTAAAACATTAAAAGTAGATTTACCATATGATCCAGCAATTCCACTTCTGAGTATATAGCCAAAAGAAAAAAGCACCGCTTGAAGAGGTATTTGTCCACCCATATTCATAGCAGCATTCTGAACAGAATAGCCAAAAGGTTTCAGAAGCAATCCAACTGTCCAACAGTGAATGAATGGCTAAGCAAATTGTAGTGTACATATACAATAGGATATTACACAAATTTTTTAAAAAAGTAAATTCTGACACCTGCTCCAACATGCATGAACCTTGAAGACACTGTGCTAAGTAAATTATACCAGTCACAAAAATACAACCCCTTATCTAAGGAACCTGGAGTAATCAAAATCACGGAGACAGAAGATAGACTAGTGGTTGCCAGGGACTGGGGGGAGGGAGGAAGGAGGAATAAAGAGTTCTTCTTAACGGGGATAGTTTCAGTTTTGCAAGATGAAAAGAGTCCTCTGCACTTAGAAACAGTTAAGACGGTAAATTTTATGTTGTGGGTATTTTACCACAATTTTTAAAAATCATGGAAATCAATAAGTACTCTCTCTTTATGGTAAAAAAAAAAGTTTCAAGCCGGCAAGGACTTCAAAAGTGCTTCATCGATGCCCTGTGGGATATGGGAGTTTGGGTTTATGTTGGGGGTGAGGGGTTGGAGACAAGCTGTCAGGAGCAAATTGCTGTTCTCAATGAGCCAGGATCCCAAATATCAAACAAAGACAATGAGGCTCAGAAATATCGCGGGAGTCTCTACAGCTCCCCACACATGGCAAGTGGTAGAGGAGAGATGCTGAGGGGAAGAGGCACAGAGGAAAAACATCATGGGGGCTTTGAGCTGCAGAGGGGAGGGGAGGTGGGCGATAGCTTAAAAGAGACTGATGTGGGGAAGCGCAAAGATGAAGCTGTTGCCCTCGATCTCTGCTCCCTCTCTCTCCCCAGCCACTTCCGAGTATCTAAGCTGACAGAGTCAGTTCCCAGAGGTCTAAAATTTCTCTTCTCCTTTAGTCAAAGACTCAAATGGTGAAAAGAGAAACGCCCAAACTCTTGCAAAACCCATCTCAAAGCTCAATACCAGACAAATATAGACCATCCTTCTCTGCAAAGAACCAGGAACAGGAAAGCCCCTTTGCCCCTGAGTGCATCTGCATTCATTCAAAAG
This sequence comes from Bos taurus, assembly GCF_002263795.3. Classification (NCBI taxonomy): domain Eukaryota; kingdom Metazoa; phylum Chordata; class Mammalia; order Artiodactyla; family Bovidae; genus Bos; species Bos taurus. Next base: position 21,591,240 of record NC_037352.1, on the reverse strand, counting down.
TATATTTATTATCTCCAATTAAAAATCATAAATGATCTCTGTCCAACAGAGAAAACAAACAAAAATCAGTCATTTTTTGTCTGGTAAAAATTAACAATTATAAAGCCAAAACATATAGAAAATTCTATGAATGAAACAAATTTGTCACACTGATGAGGACTAAGGGCAGGAGGGGAGTCCTTCTATGCCAGATCTGCTGGGTGTACAACCAATGTGTATCCCCTTTCCTTCTTAATAACAGAACCCTGATACTGTTCAGTGTGCCGAGATAAAAATATTCTAACCTGTTTGCCCTGGAGTCTTGGCCAATAAAGATAGAGACGGATTCCCTGGAAAGGGTATAATTATCCCTTCTCCAGTGAAAAAGACAAAAAGTCTTGCAAGAAAAAGGGTGTAGGCCATTCCATATTCCACATGCCTGGAATGTACCTTACGTTGTAGGAGGTTCTGCAGCCACTTTGTCATCATGTGACAGAAAACTACCTGCTAAGGCTGATGGAGCAGGAAGAACAAAGGAACCCGAGTCCTTAAAGATATCACTTATCTGCTACACAAGTTTTGGTTTATCTAAATTCTTACCTACCTTTTTTTTTTCTTGTTGTTTGATCCTATTTTCTTATTACCGCAATGCTGATATGTTGTTTTGTTTAATAAGAAAAACTAATAAGTGGGACTTAGAAATATATTCAGTGGATAATACAGCTACATGACTATCTCAAAATACGTAAATTTACACAACAAAATGAATGCTTTGCCTTCAAAATATTCACCTCAGAAGATTTAATAAAGAAAACTGGGTCTACATGAAATTCCTAAAGAGGTATACCAGAAACTTTTTCAAGCAATGACAGGTGCACTAGAATTAGTGAGTAGCCAAATTATGTTCAAAGCAGAGCATCACACAGATCTTTAACCATAAAAAGTGTTGAGGCTATAAACTTCTCTCTAAGCATAGCACTAGAAGTTTTTTTACATAGCACTCTATTTTTCTTCATTGACAGCCTCTCGGCAATTATAGTTTTGAGTCTGATGTAATTCAATAGCTATTTAAGAAAGCAATTTTTAATTGTTTAATAATTACGTTTGGTTGGATATTTGTTTCATTCCAACCCTCACAAAACAGGTAGCATAATAAACAATGAGTCTATTCTTGACTTGATTTCACTCAATAATGAGAACTTGGTCATGTGGATTGACTGAAATCCAGGGGGAACACAATAGAGCAAGTCTCTCCTGGTGGACCTGGCCTGATTCATCAATGACAGATCATTACTTCCTAGGTGTTCCCATAAAAACCCTCTCAGTTTCTCATTGGCACCATCCTGGTTTCCTCTCCATCCTTGTGGGCTCCCTCCCATCCCTCCAAGTGTGGGAAATGCCCCATTCCCGAGTCAAATCGCCCCTCCTGTTTAGAGAGTCACAAGGTTCATTTACTTACACAAAATGATCCCCACTCTCTCTAGGCGGTCTTCACTGTCTTTGCTGACAAACCCCATTCAGTAAGACCCCCATATTTCCCTCTGATCAGACTAACTTGAAGTGTTTCCTCAACCAATTCAAAGCATCTGGCCTAGTGACTTAAGAGCACCAGGAAAGAGGAAGTCCAACACGAAATGCTTTGACTAGTCCATCACATGCCTTCAACTGGGAGGCAGGTGGATGTTTCTAAAGCAGACACACAGTTCTTTCTCACTCTGAATCAGCTTTATGAGATCACTTACCTGCTGACACCCTTCAACCTCTTGCCAGAAAGTGTAAGAAACATCTGATCCTCTCACTGGGCCTCTGCTGAAACCTTTTCTCAACCAAGTGTAAATGAAGGTCAATGCCTCTGTTTTAAATGTGGTCCATCTGGAGAATGGCAGATAAGACACAAATGGCCTTTTGCCAGTGACCGCCACCTGGCATGTGGCTCAACCAGCTCTGCTCTTCGTCTTTGTCACTCAGATCCATCCAGGCCAATCCCATTCATAATCTGGACCTGCGGGCCCTCCTAATCTCTGAACGGGCATCCTTCCTTTAGCTGTCCCTGGCCAGGCCATATGGACAAGGAGCTTGGACAAAACCACAGGAAAGGTTTCTCTGAGTCAATACAGAACAATTTTAAAAACATACCCAGGGACATTCATTCCATGGACCACGATGCAGTCATAAAATAGAATAAGGACATTCTTTACGTAATGATACAGAACAAACTCCAAGGTATATTAAGTTTAAAAAGCAAGGTAAGCTAACATTTGAATGTGTGTGTGTTGGAGAGAGAAAACAAATGTATATGATTTGCATGTATATTCTGGGGCTACTTCCAGAAGTATACACAAGAGACAGGTAATACTGGTTGTTATAGGGAGCAAAACTGGGTGGCCAAGGACCCAGGTTAGGAGAGAGACTTTTCAAGGTAAACTCTGCTGTGCCTTTTCAATTTTTAACCCATGAGTGTATATTAATATTTGAAATTTGATTTAATTTAAACTTTCTCGAAGAGACTCAAGTACAGCCATACCAGAGGAGACAACGATGCCTGATAAAAGATGCCACTGATCTATGTTTCTTGTCTTGGAAAGATGTTCACATTACATTAATTGCAGGGAATGAAAAGCAGATTTCAGAATAATGTGTTTTAATTTTGGTTTCTAATTTTAATTTAAAATGCTTATTATAAGTATTGATTAAAATCTGCAAAAATATAAACCAAATGTTAATAATTGGTTTTTTCCTGAGTAGTGGAATTATGGGTGATTTTTATTTTCTCCTCTTGGTGTATCTTCATTTTCTAATTGAGAAGTTTTTAAATATTTTTAAATTTTTAAAAATGAAGAACCCATATTTATGTTTTTGTCCTAGGCAAAGACTCCTTTCTAGGCAAGGCAGGTGTTCTAACACCACAAGACCTCACAGTGAAGACCTTATTTGGAGGGATGGGAGAAGGGTCGCCAGGAAACAGCCCCCCTGGCCAGAAGCAGAGCGAAGGAGGCAGGATTTTTAATGGCAGAGCTGTAAACCTCAGCATAAAATAAGCAGCCAGGCTCTCATTTCAGCCATGTAAACAGTAATGTGTATTCATTAAAACTGCATTAGTCTAAGGAGTCCCCAGAGACTGGGGCTAACAGGCTGGAGGTGGGGAAAGAGGCTGTCAACTGCACCTGCTGTTTCCTAAGGCAAGGCAAACACTCAAAACAGCCAGAGCAGGGCCACCCAGAGGGGCTGCATGGCTCTCATCAGTTTTGTTAAAGGTAAACAAGGATTAAGAAAAAGGAAGCAACCAGGACCCTAGACATCTGGCTTAGCTGGCCCCAACCTTTCCTGTTAAATGGTTGCCAAGGAAAAAAAGTAGGCCTAGTGGGCATCCCTGCACAGCTGGACCAGATCACAAAGACAGCATCACAGGCAGGCTCCCCCTGTCCACCTGGAGGCCAGGCATCACCTGAATGAATGAAACCAGCCTGGCAGAAGAGCTGTGGCCAGCATGTGTTGAGGCTCACTGTGAAGGGCTGTACTCATCTTAACTCATTTAAACCACCCAAAGTGCCCACCCTGTGAGGTGGGTACTATTACCATCCCATTTATGGGTCAAGAAAATGAAGCATAAAGTTAAAAAATCTGCCCAAGGAAAAACATAAATACAGTATACTAACACATATATATGGAATTTAGAAAGATGGTAACAATAACCCGGTGTACGAGACAGCAAAAGAGACACTGATGTATAGAACAGTCTTATGGACTCTGTGGGAGAGGGAGAGGGTGGGAAGATTTGGGAGAATGACATTGAAACATGTAAAATATCATGTAAGAAATGAGTTGCCAGTCCAGGTTCGATGCATGATACTGGATGCTTGGGGCTAGTGCACTGGGACGACCCAGAGGGATGGTATGGGGAGGGAGGAGGGAGGAGGGTTCAGGATGGGGAACACATGTATACCTGTGGCGGATTCATTTTGATATTTGGCAAAACTAATACAATCATGTAAAGTTTAAAAAAAAAAAAATCTGCCCAAGGATACCCAGCTATGTGGCAGTGTCCAGACTTGGAAGCAAATCTCAGTCCCTAGACCACAATTTAGGTCACAACACCATTCTGTTTCTTCCGAATCTTGCCAAGCAACCAATTCAAACCAAAGCTTTATGATGATGACCCAGGACCATGGCCCAAGGATCTAGGCAGCTAATGAGACTGAAACCACAATGATCAAATCCACAAATGTCAATGGTGGGCTGCATGTGCCCCATTGTGCAGATTAAGTAACTGAGACTTAAGGAGTTGGGTATATTTGCACGTACTGGGGAGCATTCTAAGCCCTTCAACAGGAATGGAGGGTGGGTCAACTCTGCCCTCAGGAAGGTGGCACAACAGGGAAGAACTTAGACTAAGGAAATCCAGAAGAGTGGCAACAGCCCCCAGCTACAGGGAACAAAGTTTCCTTTTCATTCCTGGTGCTCAGAGTCAAAAATCACCTGAGTAGGAACTCTGAGAAGGAGGTAAGAGGTTCCAATAGATGTTTCAACAACCCCTACCCAACCAAAGAGCCATAAAAATCAGGAGAGCTTCCTTTCCCAGAAGTGGAACTGACCAGCGGCTCCACACTTCCCCTCCCTCCCCTAAGATATCTCCATCTGGAGTTTTTAAGGTTACCAAGTCTGATGTTAACTGTTTTTGTCACATCCTGCTCTTCTCCCACACTCCCATGATTTCCCTAGAGGCTGGAAAAGAAGAAGCTGAGGTTCACAGCTCCAGAGCTGCTCCTTCACTCAGTAATGAATGCTACTGAGGGCTCAGCTCCAGGGACCCCACGCTGAGTACTCCACAGTACTGCTGCACTATACCATTGCCCTAGTTCCCCGGTCACCAGATCTAAGCTGGGCCAATCAGATTCTTTCAAGGACTTTAGAATGGAGGCTGAGATTCCAGGGGGTGTCATCTTCCATCTAAGATGTAGAGACAAGGAAAGCTGGAGGTGAGCATGATGAATACAGATGAGGAGAAGTGAAGATGAGTGATGGAGGCCCCTCAGAGTCTTTCAGTTCCCAATTCTCCTTCCCTTCACCAGGCTGACCTTCCTCTTGTACCCAAGCAATGTCCCTGTATTCTTAATATTCATTTGTTTCTATTTATGGATTTGTTGGCAGCATTGGGTCTTAGTTGCGGTACACTGGATCTTCCTTACGGCACACAGGCTTCTCTCTAGTTGAGGCGGTGGGCTCAGTAGTTGCCGTGCACATGTTGAGTTGCCCCACCTCGGCATGTGGGATCTTAGTTCCCCAACTGGGGATCAAACTCAGGTCCCCTACATTGGAAGGCGGATTCGTAATCACTGGACCACCAGGGAAGTCCCTGTCTCTGCTAAATTCCCCTTCCCCTTGTGCTGAATTCCCCTTCCAGTGGTAGCTGACTCGAGTCGGTTTCTGTTTCTTGCATCTAAAAAAAATTAACTAACCCCTCTCTCCTGGGATGTGAAGACCTCTGGCTGATACACCCAAACAGGTGGAAATAAGTTAATCGAAGGGTAAACCACAAACCCAAGGTAACACAAACAGGCCAAGAGCCAACCCTGTGGCTGGTTCCAGGCTGAGGGGAGGCTCCAAGGAAGGGCAAGTTACCAAGTGTCTATTAAGCACCCACCAAGCAAGGGGAACAATGAACTACTCAAATATAGATGCAGCTGTCAAGAGCTTACAGTGGAGGGAGAAGGTTCATGAATAAAACCGTTAGTGAGAAACAAGAGGGAGAAAACACGCAATTGATGGTTAAACTATAGATTTAAGCAAAAGGTGCATTTTGAGAAGTCTAGTTCTCTGGAGGATAAGCAAGAGTTGGATCGCACCCCAGGTCAGGGCCAAGAGGCGGCAACTTTGAGGAAAGAGAGCTTCTTAGGGACGATGAGAAAACCAGTTTGGCTTCACTGAGGCTCCAAGGAGTGGAAGGACATAAGGGTGGAGAGACAGGTGGGAAACGGTGTAAGGAGGGGGTCATGTCCAGGTGAATGGACTGCACCCCACTCTCTGGGTATCTGTCATATTCACATGCCACTTGCAATGCGATTCATATTTTTCTTTAACTTACTTTAAAAATTCCATATACATGCATTAATACACAGTATTTGTCTTTCTCTTTCTGACTTACTTTACCCTGTATAACAGGCTCCAGGTTATCCACCTCATTAGAACTGATTCAAATGCATTCCTTTTTATAGCTGGGTAATATTCCATTGTGTTTATGTACCACAACTTCCTTATCCATTCATCTGCCAATGTACATAAAGTGTTTTTAAAGTGGAAATGGTCTGAAAAAGGTAAACACAGAACATAAATCATATGGCCCAGCAATTCCACTCTTAGGTAAATATCCAAGAGAGTTGAAAACATAATCACACGAAAGTTGTATGTGAATATTCATAGAAGTATTAGTTATCATAGCCAATTGTGGAAACAACCCCAATGTCCATCCACTGATGAACAGGTAAACAAGATGTGATCAATCTTGATGGAAAATTTTCCAGCCATAAAAAGGAATACTGATACATGCATGAATCTTGAAGACATGAAACTAAGGGAAAGAAGTCAGTCACAGAGAACCACCGGTTGCGTGATTCCATTGATATGAAATGTCCCAAACCGATAAAAATCTATAGAGACTAAAAACAGATTAGTGGTTGCTAGTGGCTAGGAGAGGGAGAAATAAGGACGAAGAAATGGGGAGTGATCGCTAATGGATTTGGGTTTCCTATGGGAGTGATGAAAATGTTCTGAAATTTAGATAGTGGTAATAACTGCACAATACTGTAAATACAAAAACCACTGAATTTTACATTTGTACATGGTGAAATGGTGAATTTTGTATTATGTGAGTATTCAAAACTTTTAATAAAATTTAATAATTTTAATAATAATAATTTCTCCAAGGAAATGGAATGAAAAAACTAGCATCTCTTAACATGACCAGAAGCCAACCACAAAGAAGACAAAATAATGTTGGTTCCTTCTGTTTTGCCATGATCCCATGAATGGAATTAGTCTGCTTATGAGAAGAGACCCTAGAGAGTCTGCCTCCTATCTCTGGCCTCATCAGATGAGGAAACAACGAGCAGACAGCTCTGAGACTCAACAAGAAAGCCCTCACCATGCTGGCACCTGGAGCTTGGCCCTCCAGCCTCCAGAACTGTAAGCAACAAACTGTTAAACCACTCAGTCTGTGGTTTTCTGTTACAGCAGCCTGAACAGACAGGCATTTGTAATAGAGAAACATGGGGAAAAAAACTCAAAGAGCAGGAGGACTTGGCCAAGCACAAGATGGCCTTGGGCACAGCACAAGAGTCTGCACCATGAAAAATTTGTGTCATGGGAAGGTATCTACTGACATGGAACATGGATCGTGAACCACCCAGTGAAAAGGATAAGTGACGTCAGGTTTGCAGTCTGGATCTGTTCATCCATCAAATGGGTATTAAGCATCAGCTGGGGGCTTCCATGGAGGTCCAGTGGTTGGAACTCTGTGCTTTCACTGCAGAAGGCAAGAGTTCGATCCCTGGTTGGGGAACTAAGATCCCTTATGACCTGCTGCTGCTGCTGCTGCTGCTAAGTCGCTTCAGTCGCGTCCGACTCTGTGCAACCCCACAGATGGCAGCCCACCAGGCTCCCCCGTCCCTGGGATTCTCCAGGCAAGAACACTGGAGTGGGTTGCCATTTCCTTCTCCAATGCATGAAAGTGAAAAGGGAAAGTGAAGTCGCGCAGTCGTGTCCGACCCTCAGCGACCCCATGGACTGCAGTCCACCAGGCTCCTCCGTCCATGGGATTTTAATGCCACGCACCGTTCTAGGCACTGTGCACAAAACAAAACAAAGCTCTGCCTTCAGAGGATATACATTCTAGCGGTGTGTGGTGAGCACTCTAATGACATGTGGGAGGAAAGGGGGTGATCCCTGGAGGCGGCAGGGAGGTCAGTGGGCTGTTCTCCACTGACTCCTTGTTGCACACCTTCCTCCTGTGGTTTTCCCATATTGAGTAGCTGAGGGGTGCTTTGAAATAAAAGGAAACCTGACCCCTTAGCAAGGCATCCCGAGCCTGGCTCTCTCTTTCCCATCAGAAGCTGCATCCCATGTTGGAGCCACACCTGGGAGGATGCATGTTGGTGCAACACACTCCACACAGGTGCTTCTGCAAAAGCTGTTCATCTGCCAGAGCCGCTGTCTCCACACTCTCTGCTTGATCCATCACACTCCATGGGACCTTCAGGTCACTCTTACCCTCCTGCATGGCCATGCATGTGAGCTCAGTGGCTCAGTCACGTCTGACTCTTTGCAGTCCCATGGACTGCAGCCCAACAGGCTCCTCTGTTCATATGGGTTCTCCAGGCAAGAATACTGGATTGGGTTGCCATTTCCTTCTCCAGGGGATCTTCCCAACCCAGGGATAAAACCCACGTCTCCTATAGTGGCAGGTGGATTCTTTACCACTGAGCCACTTGGGAGTCCCCACCCACCTCCACTCTCCCCCTCCCCCAGTAACAACTGTTCCTACTCAGCAGTTGTCAGGAGGAAGTCAGGTCCCATTCTAATCGGCTAATCTCAGCAGCCACTGCTCCCCTCCGGTATCTTCCTTCTCCCAGGCTCCAGGGACTTCACCCATCTCTCTTTCCTCTCACGCCCACACCTGCCTATTTAATATGGAATTTCTCTCCCCACCTACCACCCCAATCTCTCAAACACATGACTCCTTTACTCCTAAAACAATAAACTGACACACCCTCAAGTCACAAAGCTTCTGCCACCTCAGGTTTCTGAGTCGCTGCTCCTGGATGCCCGGCCAGGTGTGGCCCTTAGACCGGGGGTGCACCTGTCAGGGGAAAGGCTCAGGCTGGCCCAAGGGAGTCCCCGGAGATTCTCTGCAAGACCCAGGGGGTGGGGGTGGGGGGCGGGGGGGCAGGTTGGAACCACGGTCTCTGGTCTATGAGATAGAAGGGCAGCTCCCATCCTGGCTCCTAGCTGTCTGGCACCCTTGAGATTGTGGATGGTGGGATATCAGAAAAGGAAAGGGCTTGACTTGCTCAACCCTGGTCTGATAAAACAGTGCTTCTCAACTGGAGATGATCTGAGACCCCTGGAGACATTTTGGCTACATCTGGAGACATTTCTGATTGTCATAAGTTGGGGGAAAGGTTAATACTAGTAGGTGCAGGTAAGGGATGCTGCTAAACATTCTATGATACACAAGATGCCCCCAATACAGATTTATTCAGCCCCAAATGTCAATAGTGTCAAGGCTGAGAAATCTTGCACTAGTTAAACCCTTCCCACCACTGGGAACTCACTTTCCCCTCTTGTTCCCTAAGCAACCCCTGCTCCAGCCCACAGAGCTTGTCTGAACCACTGTGGGCTTTGGTTTCATGTCCTCCTTGAGGTCATCAGGGCCTCTGCCTCTACTCAGCTGAAACCTTCTAAAATCCTTGCTGACTCCGGAGGTTCTCAGAAAATGAGTACAAAATCCCTCCTCCACAATTTAATATATGATAAAGGCGGCATTTCAATTCTGTGGGAAGCGATGGATTATTCAATAAATGGTATTGGGACAACTGGCTGGCCATCTGGTAGAGAATAAAGCTAGATCCTCACCTCCCTCCTAAAACCAAAATAAATTCCAGATGGATTAAAGATTTAAATGAAAAAAAAAAAAAAAGTTAAAGTAGTAAAAGAAAATGTGGGAAAATTGCTCTATAATCTCATTGAGGGGGAGGCCTTTCCAAGCAAGACACAAAATGTAGAATACATGAAGGAAAAGATACATAAATTTGACTAGTTGAGAATGTTTAAAAAATCTGCAGGGTAAAAAAAATTTCATAATAAAAACCATTTTTTTTCAAAGTTATAAAACTGATTTTATATTCTATACTACACTATTACATTATATATGAAACATACATCAGGTTAACAGATGTGTTCTTCAATTAATAAAAACCTGTTAAAAATTAATAAGAAAGTAAGGGGACGAAAACAGGCAAAAGACAAGAGGCAGTTGACAGAAAGAGAACTACAGAGAGTTTTCAAACACAAAAAAGGTTCTCATAAACAAACAGAGGCAAATGAAGGAGACAGTGAGATGCCAGTTTTCCACCGATCAGGTTGGCAAAATGGAAAACTCTGATACTATTTTGTGCCAGTAAGGATCTAGGGAGGAGCTGTCTGATGCAAGTGCAAACAGACCTGCTATGGAAAGAAATTCAGCAGCATCCATCCACATCTTATATTTATTGTATTTACTTATTACTTGGTTGCGCCTGGTCCTAGTGGGAGCACACAGGATCCTCGAACCTCGCTGAGGCATGTGGGATCCCCTAGCTGCGGCACGCAGGATCTTTCAGCTGTGACGTGCAAACTCCCAGTTGTGGCATACAGGATCCAGTTCCTCGATTAGGGATGGAACCCAGGTCCCCTGCATTGGGAGCATGGGGTCTTAGCCACTGGACCACCAAAGAAGTCCCTCCATCCACCTTTTAAAGCACATACCTCTGCCCAAGTGATCCCAATGCTATATCTATCCTTGCATAGTATCCAACCCAAATCCAACGGGTAAATACAGTGAGGAACATTCATTACCGCATTGTTTATAAGAGCAGGAGACTGTCAACCCTGCCAGTGTCTCATGTCAAGGGACCATGCATGGGTGTGTGCCCAGTCATTCAGGCATGTCTGGCTCTTTGCGACCCCATGGACTGTAGCCCGCCAGGCTCCTCTGTCCATGGGATTCTCCAGGCAAGAATACTGGAGTGGGACTGCCACGCCCTCCTCCAGGGGATCTTGCCAACTCAGGGATGGAATCCAAGTCTCTTACATCTGCACTGGCAGGCGGGTTCTTTACCACTATCACCACCTGGGAAGCCCAGTCAAGGGACCACAGTATTCATCAAAGAGAATACTATGAAAAAACTCTTAAAAATAAGCGTGGTAACTCTATCAATCCTATGAGATTGCAGTCCCATGAAGAAAAACAATATGCAATGTTTTTATATTTTCAACCATGTAAAGAAATGGGTGGGTACAGTCACTCATCCATTCAACCAACATTTATTAAGCAGCTACAACTTGCCAGGTTCTGCTCCAGATGCTGGGGATTCCCCCAGCAGTGAGTCCATCAAAGTCTGTGTGGGTTGCACAAGCTTGGAAAATTACTAGAAAGAAACACAGGAAACTAATAACAGGGGAGGCGCTGGGTTGTCAAACTTGGCAAATAAAAAGTTTGTCCTACTTGTATGCACTGCTATATTGAAAATGGATAACCAACAAGGACCTACTGTATAACACATGGAACTCTGCTCACTGTTGTGTGACAGTCTGGATGGGAGGGAATTTGGCGGGGGAGAATGGATACATGTATATGGATGGCTGAGTCCTTTGCTGTTGACCTGAAACTATTACAACATTGTTTGTTAATCGCTTATGTGAAGTGAAAGTGAAAATGTTAGTCGCTCAATCATGTCCGACTCTTTGCAACCCCATGGACTGTAGCCAGCCATGCTCCTCTGTCCACACAATTCTCCAGGCAAGAATACCAGAGTGGGTTGCCATTCCCTTCTCCAGGGGGATCTTCAAGACCCAGGGATTGAACCTGGGTCTCCTGTACTGCAGGCTGATTTATGCTGTGCTTAGTCACTCAGTCATGTCTGACTCTTTGCAACTCCGTGGACTGTAGCCCAGCAGGCTCCTCTGTCCATGGGGATTCTCCAGGCAAGCATACTTGAGTAGGTGGCCATGCCCTCCTCCAAGGGGTCTTCCCAACCCAGGGATTGAACCCAGGTCTCCCACACTGCAGGCAGATTCTTGACCATCTGAGCCACCCAGGAAGCCCAAGAATGCTGGAGTGGGTAGCCTATCCCTTCTCCAGGGGAACTTCCCAACCCAGGAATCAAACCAGGGTCTCCTGCATTGCAGGCAGATTCTTTACCGGCTGAGCTATCAGAGAAGCCGAGACAGATTTATACCACAAAACAAAATACAAAGTTTTAAAATTAAATAAATATATTTTTAAATGTTTGCCCTATACAATACTAGAGACATACAAAGTTATTCTTTGTTTATTCAAACTTCAGATTTCACTGGGCATCGTGCCAACTGGGCAATCCTACTCTGGAAGTGAGGGGAGGGGAATGAGGCAGCCAGGATAGAAAGGAGGTTTTCTTCATGCTAATACATGTGGAAATGCATTGCATTGTTTGGAATGATAAGCAAGCGTGTGTATTATTTTATTTTTAAAACTGACACGAAAGAAGAATAAGAGAGGAGAAGTTCCATGAACAGGAGACCCTACCGTGTATAAGCTGCAAAGTGCATTCCTGGGCAGCCGGGCCCTGGAGTCAGCCTGGCAGGCCCGCAGCCGCATTCCAGGGCCGCCTGCTTCTCTAAATGGAAGTGCTTCGCTCTGTCCCAGGCAGCAAGCTAGCAAGCAGGATTCCTAACTGTGCTATTAAAAAAAAAAAAAAAAAAACAGGCCCAATGCAAAGAAACAAATGTAGAAAACAGTGGGGAAAGAAACACCAGGCAAGCTAGAAACTAGCCTTTTCCAAGAGAACAGGGAGACATGAGATGTCACATTTCTTTACCAGCCTGGCTTTAAGGATCTCTGGGGCCTCTCAGATCATCTCCATCTCTCCTCACCTCTTTCTTAGGGGAGATTTTATCAAAGAGGAAAGGGCCTTTTATATAAAGATTCCCCAACCTTCACATCCCAAACACATTTTGGGTTCTAACAACAAAAACTGATAGTTATGAAACACTCACTATATGTCAGGTACTCTTCTAAGTATTTTAACTGATATTAACTCATTTAATTAACTCAGCAACCCCATGAGACAGATGTTAGTAGCATCCCTTTTGTACACATGTGGAAACACAGAGGGACTCAGCAACTGATGAGGATCACACAGCTCATAAGCAGAAGATCTGAATCCAGATAATCTGACCCCAGAGCCCACACCCTTCCCCATAGGCCAGGCCTGTCACAGGCACTGGGTGGCGAATGAGACTGACACCCCTGCAGGCTTTCAGTTTGGGAGCGGATCTGACCCTCCACAGGAAGCAGACAAGCTCGTGGCTGAAGTGCTGAGTTCCAGGACAAATAAGGACTGGAAATAAACCATCATTCATTTAGTCAACAAAGACATAACAAGAGCCTAATATGCACTAGTAGTAGTCAAAGTTGCTCAGTCGTGTCTGACTCTTTGCGACCCCATGGACTATAGCCCACCAGGCTCCTGCGTCCATGGGATTCTCCTGGCAAGAATACTGGAGTGGGATGCCATTCCCTTCTCCAGGGGATCTTTCCGACTCAGGGGTCGAACCCAGCTCTCCTATACTGTAGGCAGATTCTTTACCATCTAAGCTAACAGGGAAGCCCTAACATGCGCCCAGCCTTGCTCTAAGCAGTAAAGGATACAGCTGGAAACACAACAAGTAGATCCTTGACATTGTGAAGCTTACGGTCCAGTGAATATGTGGGAGGGATTTGTTTTTGGTTTTTTTTTTTAATTTTATTTATTTTTTGGCTGTGGTCTTTGTTTCTGCCTGTTGGCTTTCTCTAGTTGGGATGAGCACAAACTCTCCTTTGCTGCAGTGCGCTGACTTCTCCCTCTCTTGTTGGGGAGCACAGGCTCGAGGCATGCAGGCTTCAGTAATTCCAGGGCATGGGCTCAGTACTTGGAGCACATGGGGTTAGTTTTTCTGTGGCTTGCGGGATCTTCCCGAAGCAGGGATCGAACCCATGTACCCTACATCGGCAGGCGGATTCTTAACCACCGGACTACCAGGGAAGCTCAAGAGGAATTCTGGAGACTGTGTGAGCAAAGACCTGTCTGAGGAGAGGCCATCTGAGCTGGGGGTTGGGGGCGGGGCGGGGGTGAGACTGCACAGCAAGGGTCCAGCATTTGAAAAGTATTCCAGGCAGAGGGACCCACGGGTTTGCAAAGATCCACAGAGGGCTGCAAAAACCTTGGGTGGAAAACAAGTTCAAGTTGTTCTCCATCCCCAACCCCAAGAACCCTTCCCCCGCCACCTGGGCCCTGAAGCATCTCCTCCTCTCAATCCAAAACCCACGGACCGCACTTTGCTTTTATGCTGATTTCCCCTGCCAGCTACCAACAAGATCTAAGGCAGAAACATCTTAGCCTCTCATGGTCCTGAGGCATGTGCCTGCTGATTAATTCAAGTGTGTTTTTTAACTCTCGGAATTAAGGTACTCTGCCTGTTCATGTTCTGACCAAGCTTTGAGTATCTTTGCCACTGATGGAAGAGGAATGAAGTGGCAGTACCGGCAGGATTGCGTATCTTTCTCCTAAGCAGGAAAGCAAAATCAGTGCTCTTCACCACGGCCCTCTGAGTAAGAGAAAGAGAAAAACGAATACCATATATTAAAGCATATATGTGGACTCTAGAAAAATGGTATGTGCTAAGTCACTTCAGTCGTGTCAGACTGTGATGCTATGGATTGTAGCCTGCCAGGCTCCTCTGTCTGTGGGATTCTTCAGGCAAGAATACTGGAGTGAGTTGCCATGCCCTCCTCAGGAGATCTCCCTGACTTAGAGACTGAACCTGCGTCTCCTATATCTCCTGCATTAGCAGGCGGATTCTTTCCCACTAGCGAAATGGTATAGTGGAACCTATTTTCAGGGCAGAAATAGAGACACAGACATAAAGACATGTGAACACAGGGAGAGGAAGGAGAGGGTGGGGTGAATTGGGAGATTAGGAATGACATATACACTATCATGTCTACCATGCTAGCCAGTGGGAAGCTGCTGTTAAACACAGGGAGCTCAGATAGGTGGGATGGGGTGGGGGGAGTGGGGTGCAGGCCCAGGAGGGAGGGGATATATCTCCACATAGAGCTGATTCACTTCTGTTGTACAGCAGAAACTAATGCAGCACTGTAAAGCAATTATACTCCAATTTAAAAAAATACATGTCAAACTTTGAGTCCAGCTCCTGAGCATATCCACATCAAAAGATGACAGCTATTATCATCATTTTGCAGAAAATAATGGTGGAGAATGAGAGTCTGGAGCCAGACAACTTCGGTTTTCATCCTAGCCAGAAGCGAGCTACGGAGAAGGCAATGGCACCCGATTCCAGTACTCTTGCCTGGAAAATCCCATGGACGGAGGAGCCAGGTGGGCTGCAGTCCATGGGGTCGCTAAGAGTTGGACATGACTGAGAGGCTTCACTTCAGTTTTCACTTTCATGCATTGGAGAAGGAAATGGCAACCCACTCCAATGTTCTTGCCTGGAGAATCCCAGGGACGGGGGAGCCTGGTGGGCTGCCGTCTATGGGGTCACACAGAGTCGGACATGACTGAAGTGACTTAGCAGCAGCAGCAGCAGAAGTGAGCTGCATGATCGGTCTGCCCAACGGCTCTGCCTCAGTCTCCCCATCTGTAAAATGTGCATCTTTATAAAAGTGCCTACACCTCACAGGACAATGAGTTCCTACAGGGAGAAAGGCTTAGTACAGGGCTTGGTGCTGAGTAAGTGCTGTCTTAATTGCTAACCTCCACTAATGCCACAACTATTATCAACATTTCGTTGTTGTTATTATTATTAACATCCAAATCAAAGACAGAGTTCACAAAGGACTTCTGATTACAAAACAGCAGCAGCAAACGTGCCATAGTCATGCAGGATCAGCCTCAGGGGACATGGGCTGAGGTGTATACAGGCACTCTTCTGTACTGACTTGGCAACTTACCTGAGAATCTAGAACTATTTCAAAATAAAAAGTGGTTTGCTTTTTCTTTAAAGGCAGAAGCAACTATTTTCTCACTGCCTCCTCAGATATTTCCCCTCATCGGCAGAGAAACCCAAGTTTCAGAAAGGACAGAACACTATCCATACAAATAAGAGCCATGCACACCCCTGCCCACTCCACACCAGTCTGTCCTCTACGCTGTAAAGCCGGTTATCAATGGGCTGTGAGTTAAAATCAAGTCTCTCCCCAGGGGTAAAAATGCCAACAGACTCAGAGCTCTAAGTGCCATCAAGTTTCTCCTTTTTCAATGAATATTTATTGAGCACCTACTGTGTACCAGGTACCCCCTCCAGGAGCTGAGAAATACAATGAGCAACACACACAGCCCAGGTTATCTTTTGGCAGCAGGGACGGGAGCTTAGAGAGTGTATGTGCAGACCAGAGTTCTGTGGCCTCCAATGCTGAGAAATGGTTACTGCAGGGTTTCTTTTTGGCCCCTTGAACCTTTGGGACTTCAGAGCAGGTGCTGCTACCAGCCCATTCTTACAAGAGAGACTCCGGGGAGGGGGTGGGGGTACCCAAGCAAGCTCAGACAACAGTCTGGAGCCTGGGAAACCCAACCAGGCTGGCTCCTGGGAAGGTCCAGCAGAAGCAACCCAACTTCTCATTTCAGTCCTGTTTCACATGCCAAAGAGATGGGCAAAGACGTCTTTAAAATAAGACATCTCTCTCCCACGGCTTCCTCCTCTTCTAATTTCCTCAGCTATCCTTCTCTCTCTCCCCTTCCGCTGCGAGCTGTTTCCTGCAGATGAAAACACCCCACAACTTCCAGTCTGCATAGCAAGATTGCAGCCAGCAAGCTCTAAATGCCGACGCTCCCAATCAAGCAGCAGGCGCCCCCGTGGAGTTAACGCTATTTTTTTAAAGCAAAAGAACCCATGCCTTCTACTTACCCTTAGGAGAAAGCCCACTGGGGAAGGGAGATGGGTGGGATTGATCAGGAAGCACTGGCTGCAGAGAGAGGCTCTTGCTGTGCTTAAAGACTATGAGCAATTTGGAAAAATTATATCCAAAACCATCAAAAGCTCAGAATGACAGATATTGTTCCTATTTCCAAAGCATCCTTGGGCACTGCATTTTGATTGGAAAAATGTTCATCTTCTAGAGTAATCAGTTCCAAATGGGGGAGAGGTAGAGGTGCTGCTTTTAGCTCAGAAACCCCACAGGAAAAGGGACCAGAAGTGGGACCCACGGAGAATGACGCACGGCGCACAGAGTCAGATCCAACTGCCGTCAGAACTCTCCGGCCAAGTTTAAAATGCGCATGCCTTTTTGCCCAGCAATTCTATCTGCAGGACTTTGCATGAAAGATGTGTTCACACACGTGCGTCCACGGTTAGGTACGAGAATATTCACTGCAGCCTTGTTTGTTAGAGCAAAAGACTGGAAAGAGCCCAGCGTCCATCACCAGAAGACATGGAACAACCGGAGAAGGGAACACGGTGCAGCTGTTAAAATGAATGTGGCGGCTCTATGTGTGCCTGAAGACAGAGCTCTAAGATTCACAGTCAAGTACAAAAAGGCGACAAACAAAAAACAATGTGCAGAAGGTGCTGCTGATGGTACAAAAAAAGGTTCAAGTGTGCAATTTCTCTTTACTGTTGTTCAATCACTAAGTTGTGTCAGACTCCTTGGAACCCCGTAGACCGCAGCACACCAGGCTTCCCTGTCCTTCACTATCTCCCAGAGTTTGCTCAAACTCATGTCCACTGAGTTGATGATCCATCCAACCATCTCATCCTCTGTCGCCCTCTTCTCTTCCTGCCCTCAATCTTTCCCAGCATCAGGGTCTTTTCCAATGAGTCAGCTCTTCCCATCAAGTGGACAAAGAAGTCTCTTTATTAATACATGCAAAACTAGTAACAGTGCTATCCTCCAGAGAAGGAACTTAAGGGCCTTAAGGGGACAGGGCTGGAAGGGAGATTTGTTGCTACTGAATACCTCTGTCATACCTGTAGGATTTCAAACTTTGCATCATATACTCAAAACGAACTATTTTAATGGCTAGTAGATAAGTAAACACCCAGAAAAGAAGATAAAGGAATTATATCAATTAAAATAAACACATGCAGCAATTATCCTTCAATTAAAAAATTGATACTTTTTTTAAAAAGATCAACACATGCATACACACTCATACACACACACGAAATTCCCTAGAAATGGTGATAATTGATGCCAGCCCCTCTCTGTTGGTTTTACAAAATTGGTTCTTCATAGAGTGAGATTAAGGTTTCTCAACCCTGGCACTTTGCCATTTTGGAATCTACAATTCTTTGCTGTGAAACTGTCCTGTGTGTTGTATCATGTTGAGCAGTGTAACCTGGCCTGTATTTTACTAGATTCCAGCAGCAACTCTCCAAGTTATGACAAACTTAATGTCTCCAGACAGGCCTTGGGGACAAATCACCTGAGTTAGATGATGGAGTGCCTTCTTTATTTCCTTCTCTCTCCACACTTAATAACATGCAGACAGTTCTTATGGATAAATAACTACAAATGGCAGAAACCCACACAATATTGTAAAGCAATTATGCTCCAATTAAAAAAAAGAAAAAAATTACAAATAAACGAAAGTCATTCACAAGGGTTTGTTCGAATTTTTACACACACACACACAGACAGTTTGACACTGGGGCTGTCTGAATGCTCAGAAGGGTACATCTATCATTCGTTTATACCAGTGAATTTATATTTGATATTTGTAACCAGGGAAATGGCCCTGGTTCTCAGCAGAGTGATTTAGGGGAAATGTCTTCCTGCAGTGAAAGAAAAGGGAGCATATGTATTGGTCTCACCAACAGATAAGGAATGGAATGTGGTCTTTGCCCTAAGCCGTCTGTTCTTTGATCATTACTACCCCTGACCGCCACAATGCCAACCAACACGACAAATGCCAGCAGCCATCCCTGAGTTCCACGACGCCTGACACCCCCTCCTTCCTCGGAAGCAGATGGAGAAGCAGTTGTTTCACATGCTTGGCTGTGCTGAGTGGCAGACTTCCACTTCTGCAGAAACGCCAAGAGTGACCCCAAGAAAGAGATCACCCACAGGATGGAGAACAGGTCCTGAGCCCCAGGGAGAACTCTCTCACTCAACACTATCCATCAAAGAACAGTAATGAAATGGAGCAGGACCCTATGGGTCTTGTCCCCCATGTCCTCCGCAGGCCTTTGTCTGTGGAAAAACTTCAGCCAAAGAAGATGTTTAATCAGAGAAGTGAGAAAATGCAGAAACAAAGGAATATATTCAAAAGAGATCAAATAATAAAAATGTAGTCATTATGCATATTCTGCTGCTGCTGCTAAGTCGCTTTAGTCGTGTCCAACTCTGTGCAACCCCAGAGATGGCAGACCACCAGGATCCTCCGTCCCTGGGATTCTTCAGGCAAGAACACTGGAGTGGGTTGCCATTTCCTTCTCCAATGCATGAAAGTGAAAAGTGAAGGTGAAGCCACTCAGTTGTGTCCGACTCTTAGCGACCCCATGGACTGCAGCCCACCTGGCTCCTCCGTCCATGGGATTTTCCAGGCAAGAGTACTGGAGTGGGGTGCCATTGCCTTCTTTGTATGCATATTCAGGGACTTTTAGTTCCTTCTCAAGGGCTATATATTCTGAGCCATGTTCTGTGGGCTGTCTTATAGACACTAAAACCCCTACCAGGTGGAAAAAGTTAACTACATGATGACCAGACTGGAGCCACGACATAAGCTGCCACAATTCCAAGAAGTGGCCTTGAAGAAAGGGGAACAAACCAACCGTGGAACTGAAGATTAACTGTACTTAAAATAATCAAGATGACAATGGTCAGAGACTTCCCTGGGGGTCCAGGGGCTAAGACTTCAAGCTCCCAATGCAGGAATCTGAGTTTGATCCCTGATTAGGGAACAAGATCCCACATGCCACAGCTGAGTCTGCATGCTGTAACCTAAGACCCAATGCAGCTGAAAAAATACTTAAAAAAAAAAAAAAAAAAGAAGACAGTAGTCAGATCACTGATGAGCAATTTCAAGATGACTGTCAGAGCTAACTGTGATGTTTCTGCATGGAGCCCCTCCCTCACTCTATAAAAGCTCTTGCCTACTGATTGTCAATAGGGTGGGGAGTCCAACTTTGGACAGGGGTCCACCTTCCCCCCACCCCCTGCCCCCAGTTGCTGGCATCCAGAATTAAGCAAACTCTCCCTTCCACCAACCTGACCTCTTAACTGGCTTTCGAGTAGTGAGCAGCCGCACTCCACTTTCAGTTACAGCAACAACTATTGTCTTTGGGGGGCACTTACTATGGTCTAGACATAGTGCTAAGGGTTTCACAGTCATTACTTCATTAGATCCTCAAGACAACCCAACGAAATAAGTACGATCATAACCACCCCCACTTTATAGATAACACACATTAAGGCACAAGGAGGTGAGATGGCTTGATCAAGATCACACAGTGAAGGCTGCATAGTGCCTGGCAGACAGCAGGTCCTCATAAGGCACTTGTCTTATCTTATTAACGTTGCCACACTCCTTCCTGCCTCGAGGCCTTTGCAAAGACCATGCCCTCTGCCTGGGACGCTTTTCTGTCAATCTTCACCGACTGTTTGTTTAAATTTCCCTTTGTGAGGACAGACTCCTCTGACCCCCAAATAAGAGACATCATCTTGATACATACTCCCACCCATTCTACTCTTCTTATTAATAGCACTTACCATGACAGTAATCATATTATCTGTATAATTATTTCCTTGTCTGTCATCCTTATTAAACGGTAAGCTTCATGAGGTAGGGACGGGGTCTAATTTGCTCACCATTGGTGAGTACCTAGCACAGTACCCGGCACACTGTAGGCCCTTGATTAAGTACTAGATGGACATAAAAATGGATGGAAGAACGGGAGAGAGGGAGGGAGGGAGGGAGGAAGGCAAGGAGGAAGAGTGAGTGAATAAGCAAATGACTGAACTTTAAAGATAAGGGTTGGGACCTCCCTGGTGGTCCAGTGGTTAAGACTCTGCATTTTCACTGCTGAGGGCCTGGGTTCAATCCCTGGTTGGGGAACTAAGATCTCATAAGCCAGACAATAAAGCCAAACAACAATAAAAATAAATAAAGATAAGCAGGGTCTCAAGAGATGAAGTTATCTACTCCCTCCTCATCTTACAGTTGAAGACAATAAAGTTCATGAAGTGAGGGTCGAATAAGACAGGATCCAATATTAGGATCTGTTCAGTTGCAGAAAAATCAGTTGGTTTCCAGAACTGGAGGACAAGGGCTTCTGGGTGACAGCCGGATGCCCCAGCAGCGGGTGCCTGGAAGAACCCTCAACAGGTAATACCTGCGTTTGACGAGGGCTCCACCCAATACAAGGGTGCATTTAAATTCACCCCAAGTACCTTTTGCTACACTTATAAAAATCAGTCTGATTATCCCCTCACAAAGTCTAAAAAAGCAAAAGAAAAAAAAATTATTTCACACATCAACAAGCTGTAGTCTTTAGATTCAAAATGCCCTTGCAAACCCACAGGAAACGCTGTTCTTGTGTATCATATCACAGCACGAAGTCCCCACTTCCTTCAGGGGGAAGAATGAAGCCATCTGGCAGGAGTTGCTCTCAGCTCTTTCCCGACAGCCCCCTCCTGCTCAGGGCTCTGCAGAGCTTGCACATGCCTCCCCCACCCCTGGTCCATCCCACTCCTACAGAACCACCAAGCTTTATCCTCATGGGCCCTCTAGCCTGTTTACACAACTAGATTCTGCACTCTAAGGGGTGCTTATTTTATACAGTCAACACCTTGCACAGAGCCTGGCACACGGGAGGCACTCCAGAAATGGTTATTGGATAGATGGGTGCTTATTTTATACAGTCAACACCTTGCACAGAGCCTGGCACACGGGAGGCACTCCAGAAATGGTTATTGGATAGATGGATGGATGGATGGGTGTACGGATGGAGACCATTCCATCTAGCTTCCAAATGCCCTCTCCAACCCTACATTCGGTAACCTGTAAGAAATGAGCTGTGCTTCTGTGTATGCCTTTAATTCAAAAGATAATTGGTGAATATAAAAAAGAACTAATTAGAAGCAACTTTAGAATAAGGCTATTTCATCTCTCAGGGCCTTCACACATAGAGGTCCTTCTGCCTGGAAGGCCCGTCTTCCCCTCTTCATTCACAGAGCTAATTCGACCTCTTCCTTAAGGTGCCAGCATAAATGTCATCTACACAAGAAGCCCCCTGATTAACCTTCCTACACAGATATCCCCCCACATGCTCACTATGCTCTCCTCAAGCCCCTAATCTGTTTCCTTTACAGTTGCTTTTAACTTTCAATGTATTTTTCTGTTTACTTCTGTTTTGTCTCTCTCATCCTCTAAGGAGGTCTGATGAAGACACAGAGTAGCTCTACATCACACACTTTTTTTTCTACAGCACCTAGTATGGTGTCTGCAAATAGTATGCATTCAATATCTGTTGACTCAATTAATGAATCAATCAAACTCATTAAGAGGGAATTGGGCCCCCTGAAATAAAAGGTGAATAATGAAACAAGTAAATTTTAGGAGTCGCATCTCAAAAAGTCTTCTTGAATCATATGAAATAACGCAAATATTAATAACAATTCATGTGAAATAAAATTGTTGTTGTTGTTCAGTTGCCGAATCATATCCAATTCTTTGCGACCCCATGGATGTAGACACCAGGCCTCCCTGTCCCTCACCATCTCCCGATGTTTGCCCAAGTTCACGTCCGTTGCATCAGTGATGCCATCCAGCCATCTCATCCTCTGATGCCCTCTTCTTCTTCTCATTCTTTTATTTCATCGGGATGAAATAAAATACATCCCAATTTTTTCACAAAATTCTAGTCGTTAAATCTTCAAAAGAAGGAGAGAAGATTGAGAGAGGGAGGAGATAAAAGCTTTCAAAATCCCTTGTTTTGCAAAAGTGAGAATGAGTTGAATCATTCCATTAAAAGACAAAGATTCATAATTTGGAGGGAAAAAAATCAAAATTCAAATATATATGGTTCACAAGAGATGTGTGGAAAATAAAATGACACAAAATGAAAACGAAGAAATGAGAAAGCTGCCATGAGTAGAAATATTAATATCACACAAAGAAAATTTCAAGCATGAAAATATTACACAGAACAAAGATGGGTGTTTTATATTCATAAAAAGTACATCAGGGGACTTTCCTGGTGGTCCAGAATCCACCTGCCAATGCAGGGGACATGGGTCCATCCCTGATGTGGGAACTAAGATCCCACGCGCCGCGGGGCAACTAAGCCCAGGTGCTACAACTACTGAGCCTGGACTCTGGAGCCCAACTAGAGAGAGGCCCATGGACTGCAACTCGAGAGGCCCACAGGCTGCAGCAGAGTCCACAAGCCAGAGTGAAGACCCAGTGCAGCCTCATCCCCCAAAAAAGTACATCGGTAATAAAAAGGAACAGTGATATCACGTGCCTGGTATTCTGTTAAGCCCTTTATATTCATTACATCATTTAACTTACAAACCCAAAGTTACACTGGCATCATTATTACCACCAAGCTTTTAGGAGAATATGAAACTGGCCCATCATTTGCTTAGAACAGCCAGGAAGGATTTAAGCTTACATCTGTCTGACTTGACAATGAAGACTGAAACTCTGACTCCTACAGTATAAAAATAAAATCAGAATTCTAAAGCAAAATTTGTTTTAAAATATACAAAGATGGTTTCTTTAAAAAAAAAAAAAATCACCATCATAATAGGAGACTTGCATACAACCCAAACTTTGACAAATCAATAGACATCACTAAAATTTAATGAGAACAGTTAGTTCAAGAAACTAGAAAGAAGCCATAAAACTGAGAAAAGAGTGAGGAGGAAAATAGGAATTAAAATATCAGGAAACAGAACAGGATAAATTTAAAGTGTGGTTATTTGAGGGGGAAAATAAAACTAACATTTTTGCAAAGCTCATCAAGAAAAAATTCAAAAATCAAAAATAGGAACTTGGCAGTAAAAATGAGAAAAGAGAACTACAGGTGGCAAGGAGATTGTTCAGATCGCTACAGAACAATATATACAGCTCCATACTAATAAATTAGAAATTCAATTAAATACTTATTCCTGGGAAAACAGAATAGACCTGAATGTGTATCAATAATGCTCATGGAATAAATTATTAAAATTGGCAAATAAGCAATACCCAAAAGGGCATTATGCTCCCAAAGTTGTCTTATTTAGAGGTACAGAAAATTCACCCAAATTTTTAAAGAACGTTATAAATCCTTTGCAATTTTGACTCTTTTTAAGTCAAGAGAAAGGACAGATGATAACAGCAAACCAAAAAAATTAAACTACAGAACAATTTCAATGAATATAATTTCCAAGATTTTAAATATAAATAAATTTAACCCAGTAACATAGGAATAATGTCAGAATGGATCGAGTATTGGGAAGATAGTAACAATAAAGGTCACACATTGTTTTGGTGTTTTACGATAAGCATGTATTTTTCAAGAGCAACAATCATATTCTCTAGGAGAAAATTAAAGCAATGATTACATTCAGTGATCAAGAAAATTTGGAAACGTGTGCTCAGTCATTCAGTCATTTCTGATGCTTTGCAATCCCATGGACTGTAGTCCACCAGGCTCTTCTGTTCATGGAATTTTCCAGGCAAGAATACTGGAGTGGGTTGCTATTTCTTCCACCAGGGGATCTTCCTGACCCAGGAATAGAACCTGCATCTCCTGCATTGGCAGGCAGATTCTTTACCACTCTAGGTGAGGGTATAAATTATTAATACTTACAAACTCCCTGTAGAGCAACCTGGAAACACAAACT
Organism: Bos taurus; assembly: GCF_002263795.3. Taxonomy (NCBI): domain Eukaryota; kingdom Metazoa; phylum Chordata; class Mammalia; order Artiodactyla; family Bovidae; genus Bos; species Bos taurus. Next base: position 21,566,636 of record NC_037352.1, on the reverse strand, counting down.
TTTTAAATGGTCATACTCTTTGACTCAGAAATCCCAGTTTGGGGAACTGTGATGGGTTGACTGCAATAAAGGTCCTGTTTGTTTGTTTGTTTGTTTAATCCAGTAGCTTTGCCCATTGGTAATGTCCTCTGAAACTAGCTCAGGGCTTAGCCATGTCACATGCTTTGGTCTATGGGACAGAAGCAAACTTGTCACAAGCACAACCTTGAAAACAGTTTGGGTATCAAGGACTTCCTGCTACTCTTGCATCTCTGTGACAGCTGTGTAAACAAGGCTGGCAGGCTGAAGATGTGATACCGATCATCCAGAGCAACCCACCAGCTGACTGGATGCAGTCCACCAAATGCATGCTCGTCCCAAACATACATCTGCTGATTCTAGCACAGACCAAAAGAACTGCCTGGTCCAAATTGCAGAACTGTGGAGCTAAATAAATAGCTGCTGCTTTATACCACTAAACTGTGGGATTTTTTGTTATGCAGCAAAAGCTAACTAATACATGAATGTATCCTTTGGAAATATTCAGAAGTAGCCATATGTAAAGATAAATATACAAAGATGCTATTTACAACTGTGATTACATAATGTTAAATAATAGGAGCTCCTCACGTAATTGAATATCTATTCAATGAAAGTCTATGGCACTATAAAACATCTTTTAGAGGAAAAAAAACTTGAGGCTACAAAATATTTACAAGATATCACTCAGTGCAAAAGAGTGATAATATTACTTTATAGAATATTATGTAAAGTAATATTATTATGTTATGAAACTTTTTATAAAAAATGAGAATATACATATTTATATGCATGGAAAAAATACTGGAATGGCAAAAAAAAATGTTAACTATCAGTCTCCGAACATGATTTTTTCCTTCCGCCCACCTGCCCCTACACTCTTCCTGTTTTCTGCATTGATCCTAAGTCAGGGCTTGTGAATAGTCACTGGGCTGCTCTGGGAGCTGAACCTGGAATACTCTGAGCCCACTGAAGGCCACTGCTGAGAAATCAGATAAGGAGTAATCCAGGCAAGGATGTTAGAAAATCCTCCTAGTATAATCCCTATTAAAGCACCCTAAAGCATGGTGCTTGTCAGCATAGCTGGGAAAAGGAAAAAGAGCTGAAAGAGGCCACCGTGTTGCTGGCAAAGGCCTTCACCATGAACAATTTATGGACTCCGAGTCCAGCAAGTTTACTTGGCTTTTTCCTTCTATTCCTCAACTCTCAGTCTCTCTTCCAGCCTCTCCCTTCCTCTCTCTGTCATGTGTCCTTCTTACTTTTCCCTTTATTTACTCTTAATTTGGATTTTCTCTGAGTTCCTTTAAGAAAAAGAGGAGGGATTCAGTCAGGAGGGTGGCAGGGAATAATCCAAAGATGAAGCCCATCCAGGGTCTTAGCAAGACTTCCACTACCCTCCATCAGACTAGCCCTGGAATTCAAAAATAAGCACCAGTCATTCCAAGTTCACCCTATAGACTAAGTGACCAATGGAGCCAGATTTCCAATCCTGCTGAAAGGATAATGACTGACCTTCTCCCATATAATAAGCTGGTTCCAGTCACATGCTACTGTGGAGACAGGACCTAGTCAGATGATAGGCTGAGATCAGAAGACCTAGGTAACAGTCTAGTTCTGATGCCAACTTGATATAGAACCAAGAATTTACTTCATCTCTCTGAGCCATCTTTTCCTCCTCTGCAAATCAGGTATGAGAGCTGGACCATAAAAAAGGCTGAGCACTGAAGAATTGATGCCTTTGAATTACGGTGCTGGAGAAGGCTCTTGAGAGTTCCCCGGACAGCAAGGAGATCAAACCAGTCAATCCTAAAGGAAATCAACCCTGAATATTCACTGGAAGGACTGATGCTGAAGCTGAAGCTCCAATACTCTGGCCATCTGATGCGAAAAGCCAACTCACTGGAAAAGATCCTGATGCTGGGAAAGATTGAGGGCAGGAAGAGAAGGGGGGTGACAGAAGTTGAGATGGTCAGATAGCATCACCGACTCAATGGACACGAGTTTAAGCGAACTGCGGGAGATGGTGAAGGACAGGGAAGCCTGGTATGCTGCAGTCCATGGGGTCACAAAGAGTCGGAGACGACGTAGCAACTGAACAACAAACAACATCCCCTTAGACTCTATTACACTCCGATGAAAACTGATGTTTGTCTTGTTTGCTTAGTGCTATATACCAACAGGCACTCAATACATATCTCTTGAGCAAAATAAATAAAACTACCTATCTATTCACTCACACAAGACTTTGTATGAAGAAGAGAGAAATGAGAATGCAAGGGCTTTGGCTGTATAAATCACATTACAAAGACAATGTATGTTTTAATAATTTTTTTACTAACATGAAACAGAAATAACACTGTCTTGGAAATAACATGCTCATCCCTTAGAGAAAAGCTCTCGGGCTTTGCAAAACAAAGTTTGAGAATCACTGAAGTAAGAATTAAGGCTCATGACCTTAAAACGATTTAATCCACCAAGTCAGCCGACACTGCATCCTGAAGCAACAGAGTTTTGTTTTGTTTTCTTTTCTTTAACCAGCCATGTTGTCAGCCTCTAAAGTCCAGGACACAAAGCACAGAAGGGCAAAGGGTATGCTATTTCACAACATTCTTACTGAAACAACTGGGGGGAAAAAAGCAAGCTTTCCCAACACATCAGTCTACCACCAATTAAAATGTTGCGTGCTGAGACCCTCATCAAAGGTCTCCTCTCGAGGGCTCCCGGTAACAGGTACAACTTTATCGTTGAGACCAAGGGAGTCATGCCACTTATTAACAGGCATTTGTTTCAGAAAATATCCCCAGGAGAGGTGAGATCCAGCCATCTCCCAATCTGCACACTGTTGAGACCTTGTTGGTGTTATAGCTCTGAGAGGCTGTGGGCAACAGGCCTATGGTTTTTCACACATTACCCTAGAAAGGATTCTAACTGCACAAGGAGGTAAGTTGTGGGATGTCAGCCAAGCAAAACACTGACAAATACCGTTCTGGTCAGTTCAGTTCAGTCACTCAGTCGTGTCTGACTCTTTGTGACCCTATGGACCACAGCACACTACCCTGCACAATTTTTGTGCAGTCTTGGGTGAAAGCTCCTTTCCTGGGTCAATGTGATAGGCAAACACACAGCATCTTCTTCCACAAATGGCTTCTTTTAGATGCTCATCAACCTCCACAGGTCAATACAGCCCCGTGCAACTGAACACTGGATCTAGAGCTGAAATCACCACAACTGACTAGTTCCTCTAACTAAAAACTCCTGCTGCATTTGTGTTGAACTGGGGAGTCTAAAAAAAATAATAATAATAAACCCTGACAAACTCCTGATGTATGTGTGTGTGTTTAGTCACTCAGTTGTGTCTGACTCTTTGACATCCCCTGGACTGTAGCCCACCAGGCTCTCCTGTCCACAGAATTCTCCAGGCAAGAATACTGGAGCAGGTTGCCATTTCCTACTCCAGGGGATCTTCCCAACCCAGGGACAGAACGCACGTCTCTTGTGTCTCCTGCATTAGCAGGCAGATTCTTTACCACTAGTGCTATCTGGAAACCCGACAAACTCCTGGAGATATACCTGATATAGGAAACTGGGCAATGTACCTTAGGAAATAGCCAAGAGAGCCTCGTGCACATCAGTTATGATTTTTATTATTTAAAATATATATATTTATTAGTACATGCATAAAGGGAAAAAACTAGAGAAAGATGCATGACCTGCAAACATACACACACACATACACATATATAATACATACACATACACACACAAACAATGGCACACATAACCTCACCACTTAACAATAAGCATGTATAAAAACATATAAGAACACCTTATGTTCCTTTGTTTTTTCCCTAAGCATATATATTAAGATAAGCATCTTATTTCATAATCTGGTTTTTTTCCTGCTTAGCCATGTATCATGACCATTTTTCTAAGGAAGGCAACAAATATTTTTTTTGTAACAGTGTAACAGTCTATCTCATGCCTTAACATTATTTACCTATTGGATAGCTTGGATATTTACAATTATTCTGTGTTACAAATAGCAGCATACATCTTTAGTATATCTCTCTTTCCTAACAGGCTCTGGGAGTGAAGATAATTTAAGTAAGGAAGTAGAAAAATTATAAAGTTAGGTATGCCTTTGTGGATGGCCTTCCCAGATGGTGCTGCTGGTAAAGAACCCACCTGCCAATACAGGAGACATAAGAGATGTAGGTTCAATCCCTGGGTCAGAAAGATCCTCTGGAGGAAGGAATGGCAACCCACTCTAGCATTCTTGCCTGAAGAATCCCATGGACAGAGGAGGCTGGTGGGCTACAGTCCATAGGGTCACAAAGAGTCTGACATGACTGAAGCGACTTAGCATGCACACATACACACACTTCTGTGGATATTGAAATATCCTAAGATGACGGTAGGCACTGGTGTGGGAAGGAAGATTATGAGTCAGATCTCAGTGCTTTCCATAAATGAGAGGAGAGGCTGGTGGTATATAGATGAAAGACAGGAAAAAGCAAGGGGTCACTGAATAAGAGGCTTAGAGGAGAGTAACTACAAAGAACAAAAGGAAGGCAAACTTCTGACCCCAGAAAAGTTGTTCTTCCTGAGTGGACTGCAGGCAGGGGGAAGGGAAAGCATTCAACATAGGCAAGTCCAGACAGTACAGTGGAGAGTCCACCAAGGGATCAACAGAACCAAGAACCAGGTATGAAGGAGGCGAGCGATGGCACAGGAACCAGAGCTTACCTCTCAGCCCATGACTGAGGATAATTGATACAAAGATGGGAAGTGTGGTTGGAGATGACCAGTCTTCGAAGTCTTCAGTGGGGCACATGTCATTTTGCTTCCAGAAATAGTTAAGAGTCCTAGGGAGTATCTCTCCTAGTTTCAAAGAAGTGGCAAAAGATATGCTTAGGCTTACAAAGACCCAAATGCTCTGGGTGGCAGCTGTCACAGAGAGGGCAGAGGCCCCTACAAGGTTCAGAGCAAGAGAACAGAGCCTAGATCTGGACACGAACAGTCTCATAGGATTTGGGCAACTTCTTGCAATAGGCTAAGGGCATTAGGAGGCTTGCAGAGGGACAATGAAATCTGAGGGATTTTTTTTCCTCTTAATTCAGGTAATAAAATTGGAAAATGAAAGGTCAGTGTGTTCCTTCTCAAATATTAGTTGCCTCAATGAGGATTTTCAAGGGAGCTGTGGAATGTAGGATTCAGCTGAACTTTCTAAAAGTTAAATAAACCTATTCATTAACTGACACTCATTTAAAGAATACGTATCGCGTGTCTACTATGGGCAATGCTCTGATTCTAAATACTAGAATTAGAGAAGTGAACAAATAACAATACACTATACACAGTTAACAGATGAATAAACATATAAGAAAACGCCAGCTAGTAATAAGTGCTGCAAAGAAACGGAAAAGGAAATAAAATAAGACTGTAGTGTTACTTTATACAGACAGATGGGACAAGAGTTAGTGAGGAGAGCTGGGTCATATCGCTGGGTAATACACAACCCCCAAACAAAAGGTTTCTTCTCCTTTCACACTACATGGTCATGCCAGATTGGCTAGGGGATTTCCTCTACGTCTCTGGGATCAGGTTGATAGAAAAGCCTTACCTCAAACATCACTCTGGAGAGTCAAGAATCAGCAATGAAATGCTCCAGCAGAAAGTGACATACATCACTCTGGAATACAACTCACTGGGCAACTCACTCATATGGCCCAACTTACCCACAAGGGAGCCAGAAAGTGCAACTCTACCAATGGCTTGCGAAGACAAAATCCAGAAACACTTAGTGCAAAGCATGAGTGATCATGAAAGACAACAGTTAAATGGATGGACAGATGTAATAATAGTAATTGTTAACACACAGCACTGCCTATGAGACATGCACTATGGAAAGTGCTTTATACATCCAGACTTACATAACCCTCACAACAAAACTATGAGGCAGGCTCTACTATTACGTTCAACATCAATCTCATTTTACAGCTGGGGAAGCTGAGATAAGGAGATGTTAAAAAAAACTCATGAGCTATGAGGCTTCCCTCATAGCTCAGCTGACAAAGAATCTGCCTGCAACGCAGGAGACCCCAGCTCAATTTCTGGGTCAGGAAGACCACTGCAGAAGAGACAGGCTACCCACTCCAATATTCTTGGGCTTACCTTGTGACTCAGCTGGTCAAGAATCCACCTGCAATGTGGGAGACGTGCGTTCGATCCCTGGGTTGTGAAGATCTCCTGGAGATGTGAAAGGCTACCCACTCCAGTATTCTGGCCTAGAGAATTCCATGAACTGTATAGTCCATGGGATCACAAAAAGTCGGACACAACTGAGCAACTTTCACTTTCATTTCAAGAAAAAACTTAACCAAGATCATGTACTTGGGAGTGGCAGAGTTGGAATTCCAACCTAGGCTGTATTACTGCAAAGTCTATGCTCTTAAACATTATCCTATGTTGAATGTGGATAGAGGATGGAAGGATGCATGGATGGATAGATGGATCGACAAGTGGATATATGGATGGATGGAAGGATGGATGAGTGGGTAGGTGGATGGATGAGTGGGTATGTGAATGGATAAGTGAGTAGATGAGTGAATATATAGATGAACGGATGGATAGGTGGATGAATGGATGGATGGAGGGATAACCAGTCATGTTGACTAGCAATACTAAAGTCAACTAGGAAAAAAGAGCTTGACTCATGCCACCAGCAGAAGGGGACTCAGACACCTGCAGGTCTCACATTCATTTCACCAGTCTTGGTCATCCAACTGTGTCACCACTTAACATGCTAAACAGCTCCAGCAGTAAAACAAGCTGTCACAGGCTTACAAGCAGAAGGCCAGAGGCCCCTGTAAACACACTGCATGCTTGCTACCTAAACCCTTTCCAGCCATCTTGGAAGCACAAGCCTGCTACCCAGGCCCCACACAGAAATTCCTTCTTGGCAGGTGGGGTGCAGTAACTCCATACAGACAAAGACAGGGACGGCTCAGTCAGGCTGTGGTTGAGAACAAGCAGACGTGACTAGGTCGGTGGAGGAAGAGGGGACAAACTGGTGGTTATGGCAAAACCAAGGGTGCCTGAGTCAAGAGCAGTGGGTTTTGAGGATTTCCCCTTCTCTGGCACCAGCACACACTTAAAATGGGAAATACTTAACAAGCAGCATAGTGCTTGCTAACAATATTCAGCTTCCTGGATAAAGAGAATACAAAAAGGCAGCAAGGAGGAAAGCCTTGAATGTTCTACCCCCGAAACACAGGCCCTGCTACGGCCCACAATGGCCCATTATCTCCCAGGGGAGGAGACCTTGTCTGCCAACTCAGGAAGCCAGCAGGCCCACCCAAAGAGCTTTTACGGAGCTTCCTCTAGCTGAGCCGAGCTGTGCTTTCCACTGCTCAGCCCAAGTGTCTCAACAACTTCAAAAGCTACCCAGATGCAGCCTCTGTACTAGAAGGCAAGCTGAGTCAAGAGAGAGGATCAAATTTATCACTGAGGTTGCAGCAGCCCACCAAGGAGAAAGGACTTGCCTGAAGTTCCCCTCTAGCCAGGCCCTGTATAACCAGGCTGAGTAAATGGAAAGGCGACCTGATGCCCTAAAGGGAAAGTGGAAAAGCAGAGTACAGCAAGTCAGATTCTTGTAGTTAGCAGTAGCACCCAGGAACACTCAAGAACAACTCAAAAACAAACAAACAAACAGGGACTTCCCTGGTGGTCCATGGTTAAGACTCTGCACTTCCAATGCAGAGGGCAGAGGTTCGATCCCTGGCTGGGGAACTAAGGCCTCACATTTCACTCGGCCAAAAAATGTCCAGACCTAGGAAGACATCTGCAACCCAGCTGGGGAGAAAAGAACCAAATCCATACAACTGCTAGTCATGGGGCCGGCACCCCCAAGTAAAGAGATTCACTCAAGGGAACTGCCTGTCAGCTCACTTTATGCAGTGCCTGGGAATTTGGCGATTAGTTCCCGAATCATCCTTGGGAAGGGAATGGTATAAGAGAATGTTCATGGCCCAAGTGACTCCCAGCTGAAAATAAACGAAGATGACATCTAGAGAACTGAGTCAGGCTGAAATGTACAAACAGCAGAAGGAGAGCCATGGACCCAAAGAAAAGACACCACCATTGTGTGATGCTCTAGGCAGAAAAGAAGGGGAAAGGTACAACCTGAGGCGCCAAAGGGAAAAAAAGGAGCAATAATAATAATAACCTTTAACTGAGCACCTACTGAGGCCAAAAACTCTTTTCACTCCTGAACATGTTATATCCCAGCCCTCTTGAAGACTCTAAAGAGGTAAGATGAGGTTGAGTGCCTTGCCCAAAGACACACCAGCAGCAACTGGAACCTCAGTCTCTCTCACTCCAGAGCCATTTCCTAGAGTAACAGAAGCAAGTGAGGAACCAGGCAAGAGAAGGCCCTCTCAAGGGAAGACCTAATCCATCTACAAGTCAAAGTGAATTCCGTGGCTGCTGCTGCTGCTGCTGCTAAGTCGCTTCAGTCGTGTCCGACTCTGTGCGACCCCAGAGACAGCAGCCCACCGGGCTCCACCGTCCCTGGGATTCTCCAGGCAATAACACTGGAGTGGGTTGCCATTTCCTTCTCCAATGCATGAAGTAAAAAGTGAAAGTGAAGTCACTCAGTCGCGGCAGATTCTTCGCGGCCCCATGGGCTGCAGCCTACCAAGCTCCTCCGTCCATGGGATTTTCCAGGCAAGAGTACTACAGTGGGGTGCCATTGCCTTCTCCAGAATTCCGTGGCAGACTCAGTCAAATGCCAACAAATAGCAGAGATGCTGGTTAAGAACACTTTTTAGTGTAAGACTTGGGTTCAAATCCCAGCCCCCTGACCTCAAGCAAATCTGTCAACCTCTTAGAACCTCAGTTTTCTCATCTTTAACACAATAACAACATATTTATCTCAAAGGGTCAGTTTGAGGATTAAAAGAGAAAACAGATATAGTGCTACATGCACAGTGCAGGCACATGGCAATCAATCAGTGAAAGTTAGCGAGTGCTAATGCTATTACTATCATGCTCCTCAGACCCGCTGGTGCCTGACACAGAATCAAGAAGAAATACACCACGACCCAGGCCACTTCGTTACAAGGGCAATTTGGTGGGGGTTCAGAAGAGCTTACAGGTTCTAGAAAGACATCCAGAACATACTTTGCCCACCAGCTTCCCACAGCCTGAAATATACATTTCCCAGCACACAGGAAATACACATTTCCCATTTTAAAACAAATTCAGTGCAGATGTAGGTTACACTGGAGGGAGCATGGGTGAAAAAGCTGAGGGCCAACCAGGATTGTAAAGAGTGTTTAAAAAAAAAAAAAAAGTTGAGAAAAATAGTAAAAAGTCTCAAAATCTCCAGTCTGTCTAAGAAACACAGGATTAATTAGGCTAATAAAAAGGTATAATGATTAGTACATTTCACCCCTAAAAGAAACAATAAGAGTAGGAGGGGACTTCTCTGGTGGTCGAGGCTAAGACTCCACCGCTTCCAGTGCAGGGGGCCCAGGTTTCATCCCTGGTCAGATAACTAGACCCCACATACCGCAACTAAGAGTTCACATGCTGCAACTAAGAGATTCTGCATGCCATAACTAAGACATGGCACAGCCATATAAATAAATGAGTATAAATAATAAGAGTAAAGAGAGAGGAGGTTAACATCATTGGGATAGTGACTGGCACATAGCAAGCTCTAATGAACAAAATTTGTTATTGTTATTAAATAATTGTTATATATAAGATTAATAATAATTATCTCTGCTATTATTTCTATCATTATTATTATTGATTCCTTTGAGTGATACTTTACATGTATCATCTAGCATCATGTTCACAATAACCCCTGAAAGGTAGATGTATCATTTTATTTAGTTCCCTGATGAGGAAATTGGAGTCCCCCAGAGAAATAAAATAACTTGCCCGAGATCATCCATCTGTTGAACTTGGTTCTCAAATCCAGGTTTGTCTGATCCCAAAGCCCCTATATCTCATCTCTCCTTACTATATCCATCCAATCATCAGTATTTGCTGAACAAATGAATAACCCCATGGACAAAAAGGCTGCTGGAATGCCCCTGAAGACAAGGAGATGGCCAAGTGCTCAGTGTCTGCAGGATGCAGCGTGCCAACAGAAAGACAAAAAGAATGGTCACATTTTTCTGATGAATTAATCTCTACAAAGAGAAGCTTGAGCTAAGGGAAGGGACTTGGGGTTGATCTGTTTAAAAAGGAAAACATAAACTTATAACAAATGTAAGTTCTCAGCCCCACATGTTTACAATATAGGGGAAAGTCTACGGAACTTCCTATGAGCTTTGCTTACGTCGTGAAGGCCTTAGCCACTGGGGATGGGCACAGTGCTGCAAGCTTAGTCTGGATTTCAGAGTCCAGTTAGGGCTTACATCCCAATGTAATTTAGAGGAAGTAACCTACACTTTCTGACCCTCTGTTTCCTCACCTACAACTGTTGCCAATACAGTAGCCCAGCTACATGAGACTTCTGAATATTTGAAATGTGGTTAGTTTGAGCTGAGACATAGGACAAGTATAAAATATGTGCCAAAATTTGAAGACACCATATTTTTAAAAAGTAAAATATTTCATTAATCATTTTATATTGATTATATGTTGATATGCAATATTTGGGATATAATGAATTAAAGAAAACATTAATCAAAATTAATTTCATTTGTTTGACTCTTTTTAGGTGGTTACTTAGAAATTTTTAAATGACATGTGTGGCTCATGTTATATTCCTATTAGCCAGCACTGATCTACAAAATGTGAGGAGGCTGACATGAAGTCAAAGAAGACGTTATATGGTAAGAGCTCTAAAAACGTGGACGGGACTTCCCTGGTAGTCCAGTGGTTGAGCTTCCACCACAAGCGGCAAACATTTGATCCCTGGTCAGGGAACTAAGATCCCACCTGTCTCAGTGTGGCCAAAAAAAAAAAAGAGTTCCAGGCATCCGGTTTTGTGTTCATTTCCCTCCCCACCTACATCTGATCCAGCAAGTCCTTCCAACTCCCAACCCGGCCAGTGTCTCCCCAAATACAGCATGTCTCTCTCATCATCTCTCACCTGGATGTCTACAGCGATCTTTTAAATCATCATCTGGTCTCTACCACTCAGCAGCCAGTGGGAGACGTTTTAAATACTGATCCAATCCTTTCCATCCCCCACCTAATACGCGTTCCCACTGCATTCAGCACAGAAGCTTATCCCTGCCTAAAAGGCCCCAGTGTGACATGGTCTCTGCCCACCTGCTTCTCCATCCACACCCACTGGAACCCAGCTACACGATCATGTCAAGTTGGCTTCCTCCTCATGGCCTTGATACGGCTCATCCCAAGGGCTCAGAACAATTAGTTTCCCCATTCTTCATGGCTGGCTCCTTCTATCTTGTGGTTCTCAGGTCACATGTCACTTGGTTAGGAAGATCTCCCCTACCCAAAGAAGCCACCTGCCACATCACTCTGTTGCCGTCTCCTGGTTCAGTCTCTCCATGGCATTTATCACAAGTGGAACTCATCTTGGTTTTTTTCCAATTTGCTTACTTGGATATCATCTGCCTTCCTGCTGGAATATCAGCTCCAAGAGGGCAGGGATCTGCCTTAGCCCTTCTATCTCCACAGCCTGGACTGGTGACAACAACATGGCTGGTGCCCAATACACGCCCAATGACCGAATGGATGTGTCAGCTGGAGCTGTGGAGGAATTAGGGGCCACATCCCCGGGACAGTCTGCCAGAGACGCTTCCACTCCAGCCATGCCAGTATGGATACACATCCAAAAGAAGTGAAAGCAGGTACTCAAAGAGATGTCCACACATTCATGTTCAGTTCAGTCACTGAGTCATGTCCGACTCTTTGCGACCCCATGAACTGCAGCACACCAGGCCTCCCTGTCCATCACCAACTGCCAGAGTCTACGCAAACATCCATGTTCACGGCAGCATAATTCACAATAGCCATAAGGAAGAAACAACTCAAGTGTCCACTGACAGATGGAGGAGCAAACTATAGTGTATATGTAAAATGGAATATTATATAGCCTTTAAACGGAGGGAAGCCGGCACCTGCTACAACATGGATGAACCTTGAGGACATCATGCTAAATGAAAGAAGCCAGTCACAAAAAGACTACTATACGGTTCCACCGTAGGCTGCATCCAGTATAGTCAAAATCATAGAAACAGAAAGTAGAAGGCTGGTTACCAGGGACTGGGGGTAGGGCTTAAAAAGGAGTTGTTTACAATGGGGACGGAGTTTCAGATTTGCAAGATGAAAAAGCTCTGGAGCTCTGCTGCACAGTAATATGAATATGTTGAACACAAGTTACTGTACATTTAAAAATGGCTAAGGTGGTGAATTTTATATGTTTTTTTTTTTACCATGAGTTTAAATTATCTTAATATTTTTTAAAACAATAAAACTTTCACCTATCTCAGGGAACTAAATAGAAAGCTACCTAAGCCAGATAAAAAGAGAAGAAAAAAAAAAAACACTAGAATTGGGGAAAGAGCCAGAAGAAAAGAAGTCAACAATAACCGTCCTGTCCATTTTCTGACATTGGGAAGATGAACACAGAGCCTCAGGAATCTGGGCCCCCATGAGCATCAGGGGGAGCCAAGAGGAAACAAATACTCCTATTAGCATCACCACTAAAGACTTCTAGAAATCTGCTCTGAGGACCTAATTAGGGATGCAGGCATGGGGTAAGTTTATAATGGTGAGAAAGGGAAATACCTCTATGACCATCCTTGGGGTACCTTTTAAATAAAGGATAGTCAAGCCATGCAATAGAGATTCTAGAGTCACATGAAAAAAAAGCAACAATGGGGTTTCCCTGGCAGTCGAGTGGCTAAGAATCTACCTTGCAGAGCAGGACACGGGATCGATCCCTGGTTCGGGAAGATCCCACAGGCCTTGGGGCAGCTAAGCCTGTGCACGACAACTACTGAAGCCCACATGCCTAGAGCCAGTGCTCCACAAGAGCGGCCACCACAAGGAAAAGCCCATGCACCGCCACTAGGGAGTAGCTCCTGCTTGCCACAGCTGGAGAAAGCCCACATGCAGCCAAAAATAAAATAAATACATAAATCAATTTTTTAAAAAAACACAATGAAATGCGACTTGACAAACAGGCAGTCTCAAGTGTCATCATGACCCCATTTGTGTGACAGAGATGGAGAAGGATACACCAAGGTATTCACATTTGGAGGAGGGGTGAGATTATTTGCTTTCTGTGTATTTTATAATGTTCTGTAATGATTATGTATTGCTCCAACAATAAGAAAGCATTATTTTAAAGAAGAAAGTATACAGTAGAAGAAAGTCTAAAGAAACACTAGGGATCCCAAAAGAAAATTCTAGTACCCTGAGAGTCAAATTATAGCACAGAAAGAACCCCCAGCAAGGAACAGAAAATACAAAACTTCAGTTATGTAATTCAGAGAGGCCCGCAGAGGCTGCCAGACACCCACAGAGACCCAAACAGACCTTTTGGAACTCAAACCAGGGCAGAGAAAACACATAAAACAGTAACAGAACCCATCCAGAGATGAAAGATTAGGCATGCAGAATCACAGGGATAAAAGAGCGTGTGAGAAAGAGGAGGCAAGAGTCAACACTCAGACTATTTCAGGTACCAGTGGGGGCTGGGGGAGCGGAGAGGGAGGGGAGAGTTGGTAAGCGTACTACCCACACCCCCTTCAAGGAAGCCCCTATAATTAAGTTAATGCTAAGAGGAAAGAGCCCTTTTATTTAGCTGTCATCTGCATGAGCAGAGGAGGTGAGTCAGGCAGCCCCTCAAGCAGAGTGGAAAAGACCCAGGAGCTGCCAGCTGACCCAGCTTCCACAGTGATCGCTGAATGGGTGGGGATACACACACCAGTGTCTAGTGGTGTGAGTCTCAGAGCTGGGACAAATAATAATAGTAGTAAACACTTTCAGAGCATGTGATCTGTGCCAAGCCTTATTCTAAATTTTATATACATGTGTGCATGTATGCGCTAGTCGCTCAGTCGTGCTGACTCTTTGTGACCCCATGGACTGCAGCCTGCCAGGCTCCTCTGTCCACAGGATTCTCCAGGCAAGAACACTGGAGGGTTGCCCTTCCCTTATCCAGGGGATCTTCCTGACCCTGAGATCGAACCCAGATCTCCCACACTGCAGGCAGATTCTTTTCTATCTGAGCCACCAAGAAAGCCCCCCCCTCTCTCTCTCTATATATATATAATTTAATCTTCTTAATGACTCTATGAGATAGTTATTACTATTATTCCCATTTTACAGAGGAGAAAACAGAGGCACAGGGAAGTTAAGTAACCTACCCAAGGTCACACAGTTAATTAATGGCAGAGCCAGGATTCAAACCCCAGGAAGTTGAGGCTCCAGAGTCTATGCTCCAACCTATTCGCTGTTCTCTCTTAGAAATCCAAAAGACCACAAACAAGTGTTTTTCTCAGACTACTCTGACGTCTGTTTGTAGGAAATTCATCTCAAGGAGAAATTACATAGAAAACCTCAGGGTCGCGTATCATTGCATCTCATCACAGGCTATGAAAACAGCCCAAGCTTACCCGAGAAAACCACTTTACCACCCCCACCGCCCTCTTTCTTCAGACCATTGGCCTAAGTATTCTCTGCTTCCTAAGTGCCCACAAAATATGAAAACCAGTTCTTGGCAGGGGTCACATTGCACTCACCCACCACATTCCACTGTCTTAATAACAACACACCTTCTGCAAGCAAAGTCAGCCCCTGCTCCACAATCCCCGCCTGCATTACCCTCAAAGTTAATTCATCTCTCTCTACCCGTCCATTCCACTTCATTTGTATAACAAGGATAGCAGTATTAAAGTCAATACTCATTACTCACAGATTCCATATCTGCAAATTTGCCTACTTGATAAAATTTACTTATAGCCCCAAAATCAGCACTCATGGGACTTTCACGATCATTCTTGGACACACACAGTGATGAAAGATTTGAGTCATCAACGTACACATTCCCAGTTGAGGTTGGACAAGGCTACGCTCTGCCTCCTTGTTTCAGTTTTCATGCTATAAACAAGTATTCTTTTTTCGGGAAATCAATACCATGTTTTTTGCATTTCTGTGCTTTTTGTTGGAAACTTAGCTATTAAAATTGGCCCCGAAGGGCAAGAGGGTTGTTATAGTGTCTTTCGAAGAAAATACATGTGGTTAGGCAAGTTTCATTCAGTTGTGGTGCTGCTGGCCACGAGTTCAATGTTTAAAAAGTCAACAACAGATTAAATAAAATGACTTTAAACATAAACACACATAAAACAAGGTTACAGATTAGTTGACAAAAATGTCATGGCCAGAGGCTCACGGGAACCTGACCCCATAATTCCCCAAGAGCAATGGTCCTACATTCACTAATTCAGCATTTCCAGCAACTTCACGGAAGCCACCAATCACAAGTAGCAAGAACTGACTATACTTCATAGTACTGTCAGTCTTGAGTGGGTATCACCAAGACATTTAGAGCAGGACTCCGGCAACACGAAGGACGATGCAGGCATTTTTCCTTTATCATTTATACAGATTCTTAGTTTAAAGACTAAAATGAAATAAATGAGAACTAGAGCCCCACCTAGAAAAACCAGCACTCTTGACTTGAATCAAATAGGACAATCTAGGGAACCAGACAAATACTCAGAAAGAAGCTGTGATGGTATGGCACACCACTGGTGATGAGCTCCACAGAGTCAACAGTGGTTTTAGGTTGAGGGAAGAAGACTCCAGGCAACATCCACAAGGTTCACCCACCTGAGAGCCACTCTCCTTGGTTCTCCTTGAGGAGTAGCATTACATGGGGTCTTGGTGGGGTCAGCATTTCTGAGATGGTCATGTGACTCACGGTAGGCCAATCAGAAGCTCACTCCCTGGATTTTGCGTCTTGAACAAAGTTATTCATCCTGCCTATGGTGTCTTCAAGGAATGAACCGTTAAATCTTGCTTTCTGCATCCCCAGAACATCTCTCGTTCCAGATCTTTCCAAAGTCTAAGTCTTCATCTTTTCCTTCACATAGCTAATTTCTCTCATGTCCCGCTAATAAATTCATTTCTGCTTAACTTAAAGTCAGTTTATGCTATTTGCAACCAAGGATCCTAACCAAGACAAGAATTTCAAGGGATAACCTTTTCCCTATCCACTCTTCCCTTAGACCCAGACCTCAGAATAAAGGAAATTCCAGCACAAATCACATTCCCTACTTGTTTTGAGTGATGGTATTCTGAAGGGAGAAAACAGAGCAAATACATCTTTAAAACACTCCCAATGTTCTTATATGCTCCCAGTATAGGGGGCCCAGATGAATTTCACACCAGGGTACCAACAGATCTCCCAAAGGAGATCTCCAAACCAGTGCCTTGGACCCCCAAAGAATCCTGGAGAACGACAATAAAAACAATAACAACACCAAAATGTACACCAGTGTCATTTTGCTTTTCAAAAAAGGAAACAGTGGATTGTGTAGACAAAAGAGCCCCCATAAGGAGAATGAGATTTGAAACACATCAGACAACTTCATTCACTTTGTGTTTTGCTTTCTGTGTTTTTGCTTTGTTCGAGGATCGGTGCTAATCTGGTGGACGAGGGAAGTATGATATGGAATCTGTCTCTGGACTTGAACAAAACCTTCCTCAAGGTCACTCGTGATGGTCTGTTGGGAAAGTGCAAAAAATGTGCCCAGTCTTCTCAGACACTTTGGTGGATTAATGAACAAGCTGAACATCTAAGTCAAGCGGCACCCGAACACAATTTGCCTTTGTGGCACTTCTAAGGAAATGACTGACATCATCTTTTCATATCTAGCTTCCCCAGCAGATTGTGGGATCCTTGAAGAGAGGGAAGGTACCTGTCTTGGTCACCTCTGTATCTTCTCCAGTGAGTGCTACACCTGCCTGCCACACAGAGCAGGCTTCCAAAACTACTGCACGCGTGCATGCACGAACGAATAAGTCGGTGAATTTATGTCAACCTGGGGAGAGACCGCTACAAGAATAACAAACGTAATGCCTACAGGGACAGCCTGGTCACCAAAAAATGCAGCAAACGGAGGGACTGGAGGAGCCACGTCCAGCCAAAGGGGTCAACCGCATTGCATGAGGCCCTGCTGTCGATGAGCTGCCAGTTGTCACAGTCTTTCAAAAGGTGCCTAAATACAGGTATTTTATTGTGAAATTCTGTTCTTAAATACAGCTCACTAGTTTTTAATATTTTCTCTCTTTTTAGCTGAAGCTGTCAGGGAAAGGGAAATTCCACCCTCCCCTCATCTCTCTGGAGTTCTTGTGGCTGAACCAAGACTAAATCTGACACAAGGGGCTTCCCTGATGTTCCAGTGGTTAGGACTCCATACTCCCAATGCAGGGGGCACGGGTTCAATCCCTGGTCCGGGAACTAAGATTCGACATGCTGCATGGTTCAGCCAAAAAAAAAAAAAAGACATAAGACAGATTAACAGGAGAAAAAAGAAACAAATTTTATTCATGCACACAGAGGTCTCCTAGAAATGGGACCTAAGAAGTGGTCAAAGCAGGCGGTTTTCATACTTTTTAGGCCAAGAAACAATAAATTTGTGAGCAGTTGACAGGACAAAGAAACTTAGGTTTTTGGATGTTCGATGAGTGAAGAATATAAACAGAGTTTGGGCTCCTGGAGCAGCAAATTAAAGAAGTAACAACGTTTGTTTATTTAGGTGCTCAGGTTGAAGTCCCATCTCTGGTGATACAACTGAGTGTCTTCCACCTCCAGAGGCAGGGAGGCCCCTTTCACATGAGAGATTCGTGTCCTGCCTTCACAGAGACAGACAGAAGGGTCAGAGCATCCTTCTTGTGTCGGTCATTTCTGAAGTAACTTTAATTCAAAATAATCAGTATGCCACTGAGGTGCATTTAAGGGCAGCCTGCCCTGGATCCCAGCAAAGCAAAATATATGTAGGACCAACAACCAAGCTCTGCTAAAGGGGGACACCAGCTGCTGGTCCTCAGTTCTGTCTCTCTCACCATTTTTATGATAAAACTTGAAGAAAGAATCAAACGAGTGGGAAGACAGAAGTACCATCATTTTTTCTTTTCAGAAGTAGCATCTTAAGCACATGTAACAGGATGGACTTAGCACAAGCAAACAGAAGGTCCAGAAACCCAATTTCTGAGTCCAGGAATGCAACTTGGATTAAGCGGATTTTAGATTAAGCACTTTTGAATCACTGAAGGATTTCATCAGACAAAAAGCTAGTGAGTCAGCAGTATGAGAGGGCTGCCAAAAAAACAGTTAACGATTTGAGACTCATTGAAGTATATTATCTACATCAGTGATTACTAATTGGTGGCCCACATATTGTTTGGTCTGAGAACTGTTTTTTAGTTTGAAAAAACTAAATAAATGATCAGTATTCCTAAATTAGAAGATTTCCCATAAATATTTTGATTTATTGTCTCTGCTGGAAAAAAAAAAAAAACCCTGGTAGGGCCAGGCCAGTGCTGCCACACTGGCAACAACAGGCCTGAGTTACATGGCCACTCCTTTGGGATGGGGCACGCTCCATTTATTCTGCCACAGTCCCCACCACTCCCTGTGGTCTCCCCATTACCAAGACTTGTCAGTTGTTACCTCTCATTACACTTGGATGGTTACTTTCCCTATGGTGCACTTAAAAGAAATCATTCTTCTGTACCCATATCTTTTAAAAAGAGCAAAACCAAAACTTGCACTCAAGAAAAAGTGCATGTTACAAAAAATTATATACCTCTTTGGATAAGTGAAGAAAACTCTTATGGTTTTATATATTTCTTAAATCTAGGATGTTTCCTGCAATTAAGTTATCTGCCCAGGCTCCTGCAGGAATCTGAATTTGTGAATACCAATCTATAACATGACATGTCATCAGTTAAGTTGAGTCACTCAGTCGTGTCTGACTCTGCAACCCCATGGACTGCAGCACGCCAGGCTTCCCTGTCCTTCACCAACTCCTGGAGCTTGGTGAGATGTCATGGTTCATCTCTGTTCAGGGATAGACAGACTCTTGCAGAAGTGTTACACAGGATTTCAGAATCCATTATTTATCAAGTACGTGGACAAGTTGGAAATTTAAGGACAAGTTCAAGAACTCTTAGTTCACGCATACAATGAAATTCACACATAGGCTGCCCATTCCTTTCAATACCTCAGAAACTTGTGGAAATGAATGCTTAGCCTAATACTATTTTAGTAAGTACACGAATATGTGGGTGTGGGTGTCTATTTGTTAGAGGCTTAGAAGAGCAGTTTCCCCACCCAACCTTGAAATTAAGACTCTATGTGATGTTTCCATATTCATGACAGCCAAATATAAGATTGGGAAATGACCAAGTGATTCACAGAGGAAGAAGACAAGAAGAGTCTGGCATAATTAGAGGTAAGAGTGCTGGGCAATATTTAAAAATAATAATTTTGATGAGACTGAGTGGGACTATAGTTCGAGAGCCTCAACAAGCAGGCAGAAGAGAAGCCTTAAAGTAGATATATTGCTGACGTCTTCTGGGTCTCTGCCAATCCCTGGAAGACTGCTCTGAAACGTATAGGGGCAGGATCCCAGCTAGAGTGTCTTCCATATCCATATCCCCTACACACACACACACACACGCACACACACGCGCGCACAGCTAAATGGCCTGAGTGTAGGGCACCTGACCGAAAGATGGGCCATCAGCTTATCCCAGAAACTTAGAACTAGACCTAAGAGATGCTATCTGTCCCAGGTGGAAAATAGTGTGAGTATGGTAAGAAAGACCATGGCTGACCCAGGATAAACACAGGCTGAGAAAGCCAGAGAAAGGAGAACAAGGGAGACATGTGGGAGCAATGCAACCAGAGATAGAGACACTGAAAAAGCACAGTTTCCAATGGTCGGTTTTCCAGTTCTTCCATCCAGTCACTCCTGAAGCCTGGCTGAACTTCCTGCCCTTTGATCACGCAGGAAAGCCTCCAATGCTAATCGTAACGACAGCAACAGTGGCTAAATTCAGAGATCCTTACCATCAGCTGAGCAGTAAATACTCTACATATACGAACTCATTTAATTTTCCTGAAAACCCTGAGGCAGCTGTTTCCCCTTCCTCCCTCTCCCTTGTTTGTAGGTGAGCAAACTGAGGCACAGAGAGTTTAAGTAACTCCCCGTAGAGCATCTGGCTAGGAAGTGGCAGAACCAGAATCGAATCCAAACAGTGTAGCTCCAGAGACCTTGCATTTAACCATGAACTATTCTACCTCTTGGCCTCAGGCTGCATGAGTGAATTTCCATCACTTGTGACCCAAAAAGCCCTGCCTGAGACACACAGAGGCCACATGGACTTGGGGAAAGCAGCCACCTGGAAGGCGCTGTCAAGGGAACCCTGCCAGTCCTCCCTGCTAAGCTGGCCGGCAAAGGATTACTTCCTGCAGTCAGAGTGGCTGCTGGACAGGGCCTTCAGACACCAGCAGAGCCATGGGGAAGCCATCCAGGCACTGAGATAGCATCCTCTGGACCAATCTGTGTTTTGTGCCAGCCTCTGTTCTAGGAGCTGGAAAATTAACAGAGAACAAAACAGGCTAGAGCCCTGATCTTCTAAAGCTTACTTTCTAGAAGACAGAGATGTACAAATGATTCTATTAGGGGAACCAAAGACTGAAACTGCCCACCCTGACCAGGAAAGAGAGTAACCCCTTTCATGAGTTATCTTACAACAGGCGGTCCTGGTAAGGAAGGCAGAACTAACAAGCTCCCACTGACCAGACGAATTCGGGAAAAGTCAAAAGGAGAGTGGAAACACGAGTCCACATGTCCTACAAATCTCCCAGAATCCTCTCGCTGGAACATCTTGGCGCCACCAGGAAGGAACCCGAGTCAGAATGATTGGCCAGGGACAACCCAGAAACGAACCCCATCACCCTAAAAGGCGAGACTGCGAGCCACACGGGAGAGCAGTACTCCTGGGTTCCCTTACCCCGCTGCTCTCCACCTGGCACCCCTTCCCAGTAAAGTCTCTTGCTTTATCAGCATGTGTGTCTTCTCGGACAATTCACTCCCGAGTGTTAGACAAGAGCCCCCTTTTGGGCGCTGGAAGGGGTCCCCTTTCCTGCACAATTCTACATGGCTATAGATGCCACGGAAGGAAAAACAGGGGGTGGTGTGATGAGAGTGTTGAAAGGGACACTTAGGGAGCATAGGTGGAAAAGGCTTCTCAGAGAGGTGATGACTGAGCTGAGATGGAGATGATGAGAAGCCACCCGAGTCCAAAGGGGAGTCAGAGAGGCACCGAGATGGGAATAAGCGTGGCGAACTCCAGGAACAGGAGAGGGCATGGTGGCTGGTGCACAATTCATTCTACCCCTTGGGCGGCCGAGTGCGTGGAGAGAGAGGCGACCCTGCTCCACAGCCTGGCTTCATGAGACTCAGAGGCTAGTGAAGGAGCAAGTACAGTAGCTGCAAAGACGGCCGGGTCCGCATTCCTCCCTGTGTCCACAATCTCTGCAGTGTGGCTTGATGGCTCCTCTCCTCCATGCCCCACTTCCCAAGTCCAGAATAGCCCATGACTGGTTTCTGTGCAGTAGCAGCAGCAGAAGGGACAGTGTGCCAACTCCGAAGTGTTTCTCAAGAATCCTTGCATGCTTATGCTCTTAGGACCCTGGAACCTTTCCCAACAGCCCATGAACCAGCCTGAGTAGCCTGGTGGATGGAGAGACACAGAGCATCCAGTCTCTCTTCTGCTCCAATAAACACACATCCCAGTGAGGGGAGCCATCCTAGGCCTTCCAGGCCCCAGGTAACCTGCCAGCTGACCACAGACACATAAGTGAGCCCAGCCAAAGTCTGCAGAATGCCCACTTCCATGCAGTTTGGGGGTAGTGTGTAATAAAGAAATAACTAGTTCATACACCAAGGTGTATGGCAGGAGGACAAGGGGATGACAGAGAATTAGATGGTTGGATGGCATCACCAACTCTATGGACATGAGTTTGAGTAGGCTCCAGGAGTTGGTGATGGACAGGGAAGCCTGGCATGCTGCAGTCCAGAGGGTTGCAAAGAGTCAGACACAACTGAGCGACTGAACTGAACTGAACACCAAAGTGATGCCAGAACAGAGGAAAGCACAGGGGACTGTAGGGACAGCCGGAAACTGTCCATGACAGCCTGCTCTGTGGCTGTGCTTGGCAGCCTGGCCAGGGTCCAGATCAGTGAATACCGCTGCAGGGAGACCCTGCCAGGGCCCCAGGCTGATGCCCCGGAGCAGCAGCTGCTCTGACATCAGGAAACAGCAACACCCAAGTGGCTTCATTCATTGAAACTCCCCAGTGAGCAGTGAGAACCAGACACACCTGGCTTTAAATCCCAACCCTGCCTCTTGCTAGGGGCTTCCCGGGTGGCTCAGTGGTAAAGAATTCACCTGCCAATGCAGGAGACACAGGAGATGTGGGTTCGATCCCTGGGTCAGGAAGATCCTCTGGAGACGGAAATAACAACCCACTTCTTGCCTGGAAAATCCCACGAATAAAGGAGCCTGGCTTGCTAGAGTCTAAAGAATCACAAAGAGTCAGACATGACTGAGCAAGTGATCATGCATGCCTCTTGCCAGGCTGTGGCTAAACCTCTCCCACCTTTGCTTCCTCACCTGATAATGGGGTAAATACACAAAGCACATTAGAGAGGACCTGTCACATGAACGTAGCATGTCTGTGCTGCAGAAGTTTACAATCATTAACATAGAAACAAAAGGGAGGGAAACTCCCCACGTGAGGAGGCGCGCATCACTCACTGGCCATATGTGAGAGAATTTTAGGTGGAACATAGACACGGCATTCAATCACAGCAAACTATAATAACTGGGACTTGTTCCCTTTTTAAATTATTTTCAATCCTCATGATTCTTTCAAAAGAGAAAGTCTCTGTTTGGTGCTTGTATATTTTGAACATCACTTTAATATCTGCTAAATTCCCTTTTGGAACAAAGTTGAGGGAATGTTTCAAATTCAGATCCTTGTCAGCCAACAGTACCTTGTGAGAATTTCATAATATTTTTAATTATGTTCATTTTTTATAGTTACAAGTTCTTTATGGGTGATATTGTTTTTCCATTTACACAGTGATAAAGTTTCTTTGAAATGAATGTGTTAAATGAAAAAGCAGACCATTAAAAAGACATTTTTTAAAGGACACAATACACACAGCAAATAAAGCAGAATACTAGGGAAAACTGAAATAAGAACAGAACATTGATGGAATTGATAGAATTTGGTATTCAAGCTGGCTCAAATTCCAGCTTAGCCAAGTTACTAGCTATACAACTGTATTAGTCAGCTTTTGCTAGGTAAGACTGCAATGTCAAGCAACCTCAAATTCCAGTGGGGGTTTACAACATGCAAAACATAGCTCTTGCTCATGCTACATGTCACCGCAATTGCCTGTGCTCTGCGGCTTCCCTTCATGTGTCTTCTTTCTCTCTCTCTAATTTTTAATTGGAGGATAAATGCTTTACAATTTTGTGTTGGTTTCTGCTGTATAACATGAATCAGTTGTAAATGCATACACACACACACACACACACCATCGTTCTTGAAACTCCCTCCCACTTCCCCCCCAACTCCATGTGCCTTTTATATGCCAGGATATAAGCTGAAGAAACAGTCCTTGCTTGGTCCTGAGGCACAGGGGAAAAGAGCAAGGGCCAAATCGTGCAATGACTCTGGAAGCTTCTACTTAGATATACAGTATATCACGGCTGCTCAATTACACTGGTCAGTGGGTATCACATGGCCACACCTCACATCAACAGAACAGGAAAGCTCATTCCTCCTGTAGGCAGATACTATGTTATCACAAAGCAATGGGTAAGAATATATGATCCTCTTACAGGGAGAAAGCAAATACTTGATTCAATAATATAATCCATCATAATGACCCTGTGCAAGTCACCTCACTTTTACTTCTCCATTTTTGAGATGAGAATACCTACTTCAGAGTCAAGCTCAATAATATGAATTCCCTTCCGCTTCTGAGATTCATTCAGAACAGCTCAAACCAAAATTAGAATAAAGAGTATGGTAGACAAGCTGCATTCAAACTTTAGTCCAAGATCTGTAACCAGTTAAAAATAAACCCCATGAATGTTCATGCTGAGATGAATGTACTCCCCTCCTAAGCTGGCCACATTCCCCTCCATGTCACTCATGTCAACACCTTATGAAAATTTTCCTGGAAAAACACTTACCCTTTTCAGAACTAAAGAAAAAATGTAGAGGAAATGGTTATATTAATTGACATCGTAATATTAGTGTCATGATTAAAAGCATACATTTGGGGACTTCCCTGGGGGTCCAGTGGTAAAGAATCCGCCTCGCAACGCAGGGGACAGGATTCGATCCCCACTCCGGGAAGATTCCGCATGCCTCGGAGCAACCAAGGGACAGCTACTGAGCCCATGCACCAAAACTACTGAAGCCCGCATGCCCTAGAGCCCGTGCTCTGCAGCAAACAAAGCCACTGCAAAGAGAAGCCTGCAAATGGCAATTAGAGAGTAGCCCCGTTCACGACAGCTAGAGAAAGCTCACACACAGCAACGAAGACCCGGTGCAGCCAAAAAATAAAATAATAAATAAAATTTTTTTTAAAAAAGCATACATTTTAGAATTGGAATCATGGCTGTTACTTATTTGTATATGACCTTGAGGAAGTTAAATAACTGAGCCTCAAATTATTCATAAAATGGGACAACAGAACAACAGACTGGTTCAAAGTTGGGAAAGGAGTAAGTACGTCAAGGCTGTATATGATCACCTTGTTTATTTAACTTATATGCAGAGGACATCATGTGAAATGCCGGGTTGGATGAAGCACAAGTTGGAATCAAGATTGCCAAGAGAAATATCAATAACCCCAGATATGCAGATGACACCACCCTAATGGTTGAAAGAGAAGAGGAATTAAAGAGCCTTTTGATGAGGGTGAAAGAGGAGAGTGAAAAAGTTGGCTTAAAACTCAACATTCAAAAAACTAAGATCATGGCATCTGGTCCTATCACTTCATGGCAAATAAAAGGGGAAACAATGGAAACAGTGGCAAACTTTATTTTCTTGAGCTCTAAAATCACTGCAGACAGTGACCGCAGCTATGAAATTAAAAGATGCTGGCTCCTTGGAAGAAAAGCTATGACAAATCTAGACAGTGTATTAAAAATGAGACATCACTTTGCCGACAAAGGGCAGTATAGCTATCGTTTTTCCAATAGTCATGCACAGATGTGAGAGCTGGACCATAAAGAAAGCTGAGTGCCAAAGAATTGATGTTTCTGAACTGTGGTGCTGGAGAAGACTCTTGAGAGTCCCTTGGGGTGCAAGGAGATCAAACCAGTCAATCCTAAAGGAAATCAGTCCTGAATATTCATTAGAAGGACTGGATGCTGAAGCTGAAGCTCCAATACTTTGGCCACCTGATACAAAGAACCAACTCACTGGAAAAGACCCTGATGCTGGAAAAGTCTGAAGTCAGGAAGCAAAGGGGACGACAGGGGATGAATGGTTGAATGGCATCACCGACTCAATGGACATGAGTTTGAGCAAACTCTGGGAGATGGTGAAGGACAGGGAAGCCTGGCGTACTGCAATCCACTGGGTCACAAAAAGATGGACACAAGTAAGCAAATGAACAACAACAACAAACAGATCTATTTTAGTCCTAGGTTACTATGAAACTTAAATGAGATAAGTCATATGTATGGCTTATTACTGTGCCTGGTCCAAATAAATACTCAAATAGAAACTCTTAAAAAGCTGGTACACATCCCAAAGTATCATTGAGTATTTCAAATCAACGTCTCACATCCAGTATAGGGAGGTCCTCGCTTACACCAGTTGGAGAAGTCCAAGTTCAATTTTTGTTTCCAACTTTATGACATGGGATAGTGCTCTGCTCCCTGGAAACCCTGTAGACATGCCCTGACGTTGTCTCTAACTATAAAGGACTTTCAATTCTTTCTGTGAACCCGTAGAAGTAAAAGATACCAAAGTCATTTCTGAACATGATAAGTGGATATGGACCATGAATGGTAACATTGGTATCCCCAGCCTTCTGTTCACAAGGCATTTTAGCAAGAGGCTGCTGTCACCATACAAGGAGACCCTCGGAAGACAGACCCACAATGAGAGAATCTTCTTTTACTCTTCTTTGGGGCTGGAACGTCTGTCTTATGTGTAGTGGGCAATTTTAGCAATAAAGTGTATTCCATCTCCCAGCTGGAGAACATGTCACCAATTACTTGGAAAAGAGATGAATAATTAAACAGACTTTCCTCTCAAGACGACTAAGTGGAAGTGTCTGGGTAATAGTGAAAGGTCAGAGATGATCATTTCCCTGTGGTTCACAGCAGTTTGGTCTATTTCTCTTTTTTCTTTTTTGGCCACACCCCACAGTTTCTGGGGCCTTAGTTCCCCAACCAGGGATGGAACCTGGGTCATGGCAGTGAAAGTTCTGACCCCAAACCACTGGACAAGCAGGGAATTCCCAGGCTAGTCTATTTCTAGGTCTGCTCAAGCTTTCAACGTTTGCTCATGTCTGCACCAGCTCAGACTCTGAGTTAATCACGTATACTCTCTGAGCCTCGGTTTTCTCACCTTTAAAGTGGGAATTACGGATTGCTTGGAAACACTATTAGGCTTTAAGAGCCAAATCAAGATAAGGGAGTCTGTCATTTCAGATATTAGAGTGACACAGGACTCAGGATTTGATGAAAACAGACAGGCACAAACACAGACAAAGAATGCTGTGTAAAACAAAGACTGTGGCTCACCAACCGGCTCTGCAAGGATGGAGTCACCAGCCACTGCCGCTGCTGACCAGCAGAACACCCAGAGGGGAATTCCGATGAGACACAGGACAGACTTGGGAAAACAGACCCCTCTGATAGTCAAATATGTATCTCAGGAAAATTTTCATGAATCCAGAATCTTGCATCTGCCCATAAGTAGTAAAGCATTAAAATCATTAACTTGGGATATCTGTTCCTTGTGACTACAGTAATCTTTTACTGAGATATATGCATGACACATACACTCCCCGGTCAAATATCATACATATACTGGCTTCTCCCCCATCTCTGCAGAGCTGGTCCCTCAGAGCTGCCTAGACACTGTCTCCCAGGCGAAAGTCCTCAGTAAGCTCCCTGAGTAAAACTTAAACTCACAACTCCTTTTGTTTTTTAATGTTGCTGACTGGTTTGTTTGTTGGCTGCGCTGGGTCTCCACTGCTACACCGGGCTTGTCTCCAGCTGCAGTGAGTGCGGGCTGGCTACTCTGTAGTTGTAGTGCTCAGGCTTCTCATTGCACTGGCTTCTTGCTGTGGAGCACTGGTTCTAGGGTGCTCAGGCTTCCGCAGTTGGGGCGCAGGGGCTCCGTAGTTGCAGCCCCCAGGCTCTAGAGTGTGGACTCAGTAGTTGGGATGCACAGGCTTAGCTGCTCCACAGGATGTGGGATCCTCCCAGATCAGGGATTGAACCTATGTTTCCTGCATTGGTAGGCAGATTCCCTGCCACCAAGCCACCAGGGAAGCCCTCACAGCTCTTAAGATCTGCATTTTCTTTCAGTCAACATGAGTGAATGACTGGTGTTTAGTAGACTGAAGTAAAAAATACCTACAAAGTAATAAGAAAATGTGAAAGGGGAGCATTTACAGAGACGAAATGCAACTGTCAAAGAAATACATAAAAAGAAACCTCATTAGTAATCAAGAAAATGCCTATTAAAATTAAATGCCACTTTTTCTCCCTTCAGATTGGCAAAAATGTTTAAGTTTTGAGGCAGGAGATAGATGGGCCCCAGGCTGAGCAGCTGGAGTTTGTCCCCTGTGGACAGACACTGAGATAAAATATAATAGAAGAGGCTGAGGCCTGCCCAGATAAAAGACAGAGACCACATATTTCTCATTCTCGAGGTCAAGGAGACCTTCCAAGACTATACATGTACAGAAAGACTCCATGGAGGTCAAAAAGGGAGTGATGCTAAGTCATTCTAGCCTATTTGCTAGAATCCATCTTGGCTAAGAGATGTATGTGCACACACAGCAGGATCCTGAATTAAACCAAATACAGACTCATAACCAGACAAAGCAAGATGACTGATCAAAGGAAATCCAGAAGACATGCTCCATATAAGTCATTTAATCTACCACAAGTGTTCGAGTCCCTCTTTCTGAGCTCACCTGTGTGTGCCTATTCACACATATTCTTTTTCCTCCTAATAAACTCTGTTTCACTATTTTCTTTGTGGGAATTAATGTCTACAACGCGAAGAGCCAGGGCCTTGCCACTGGCCACTAATCTAGTGGCTAGGATTCAGTGTTCTTACTGCCACTGCCTGACTTCAGTTTCTGGCCAGGAACCAAAATCCTGCTTCAAGCCACAGAAGGCCAAGGCCACCCGAGATCAGCCTGACCATGTTACGATTTAAGGAAGACGTAGTGAAAGAGAAACACACATAGCTTGGGGGAGTAACACCAGTCACTTTGGAGGACGTCTGTTAAAATCTGAATCGTGTACACCCCATGCCATTGACTTCTCAGGAACTAGAGAAACACGTGCATGTGTGTAGACATGAACAGGGATGCTGATTGTAGTACTGTGTATAACAGACACTGTCAGGGGAAACGCTGACACTGCCCGCCCTGGCCAGGCACCATAGTAACCACTGGCCTGAGTTATCTTAACAACAGGTCCTGTTTTGCCAATAGAGTTTTGCCAAGAAAATGCACTGGTCATAATAAACACCCTCTTCCAACAACACAAGAGAAGACTCTATACATGGACATCACCAGATGGTCAACACAGAAATCAGACTGATTATATTCTTTGCAGCCAAAGATGGAGGAGCTCTATACAGTCAGCAAAAACAAGACCAGGAGCTGACTGTGGCTCAGATCGTGAACTCCTTATTGCCAAATTCAGACTTAAATTGAAGAAAGTAGGGAAAACCACTAGACCATTCAGGTATGACCTAAATCAAATCCTTTATGATTATACAGTGGAAGTGAGAAATAAATTTAAGGGCCTAAATCTGATAGATAGAGTGCCTGATGAACTATGGAAGGAGGTTCGTGACACTGAACAGGAGACAGGGATCAAGACCATCCCCATGGAAAAGAAATGCAAAAAAGCACAATGGCTGTCTGGGGAGGCCTTACAAATAGCTGTGAAAAGAAGAGAAGCGAAAAGCAAAGGAGAAAAGGAAAGATATAAGCATCTGAATGCAGAGTTCCAAAGAATAGCAAGAAGAGATAAGAAAGCATTCTTCAGCAATCAATGAAAAGAAATAGAGGAAAACAACAGAATGGGAAAGACTAGAGATCTCTTCAAGAAAATTAGAGATACCAAGGGAACATTTCATGCAAAGATGGGCTCGATAAAGACAGAAATGGTATGGACCTAACAGAAGCAGAAGATATTAAGAAGAGATGGCAAGAATACACAGAAGAACTGTACAAAAAAGATCTTCACGACCCAGATAATCACGATAGTGTGATCACTGACTTAGAGCCAGACATCCTGGAATGTGAAGTCAAGTGGGCCTTAGAAAGCATCACTATGAACAAAGCTAGTGGAGGTGATGGAATTCCAGTGGAGCTATTTCAAATCCTGAAAGATGATACTGTGAAAGTGCTGCACTCAATATGCCAGCAAATTTGGAAAACTCAGCAGTGGCCACAGGACTGGAAAAGGTCAGTTTTCATTCCAATCCCAAAGAAAGGCAATGCCAAAGAATGCTTGAACTACCACACAATTGTACTCATCTCACACACTAGTAAAGTAATGCTCAAAATTCTCCAAGCCAGGCTTCAGCAATATGTGAACCGTGAACTTCCTGATGTTCAAGCTGGTTTTAGAAAAGGCAGAGGAACCAGAGATCAAATTGCCAACATCCGCTGGATCATGGAAAAAGCAAGAGAGTTCCAGAAAAACATCTATTTCTGCTTTATTGACTATGCCAAAGCCTTTGACTGTGTGGATCACAATAAACAGTGGAAAATTCTGAAAGAGATGGGAATACCAGACCACCTGACCTGCCTCTTGAGAAATTTGTATGCAGGTCAGGAAGCAACAGTTAGAACTGGACATGGAACAACAGACTGGTTCCAAATAGGAAAAGGAGTACGTCAAGGCTGTATATTGTCACCCTGCTTATTTAACTTATATGCAGAGTACATCATGAGAAATAGTGGACTGGAAAAAGCACAAGCTGGAATCAAGATTGCCAGGAGAAATATCAATAACCTGAGATATGCAGATGAAACCACCCTTATGGCCAAAAGTGAAGAGGAACTAAAAAGCCTCTTGATGAAAGTGAAAGTGGAGAGTGAAAAAGTTGGCTTAAAGCTCAACATTCAGAAAATGAAGATCATGGCATCCAGTCCCATCACTTCATGGGAAATAGATGGGGAAACAGTGGAAACAGTGTCAGACTTTATTTTTCTGGGCTCCAAAATCACTGCAGATGGTGACTGCAGCCATGAAATTAAAAGATGCTTACTCCTTGGAAGGAAAGTTATGACCAACCTAGATAGCATATTCAAAAGCAGAGACATTACTTTGCCAACAAAGGTTCGTTTAGTCAAGGCTATGGTTTTTCCTGTGGTCACGTATGGATGTGAGAGTTGGACTGTGAAGAAGGCTGAGCACCGAAGAATTGATGCTTTTGAACTGTGGTGTTGGAGAAGACTCTTGAGAGTCCCTTGGACTGCAAGGAGATCCAACCAGTCCATTCTGAAGGAGATCAGCCCTGGGATTTCTTTGGAAGGAATGATGCTGAAGCTGAAACTCCAGTACTTTGGCCACCTCATGTGAAGAGTTGACTCATTGGAGAAGACTCTGATGCTGGGAGGGATTGGGGGCAGGAGGAGAAGGGGATGACAGAGGATGAGATGGCTGGATGGCATCACTGACTCGATGGAGTCACATGAGTCTGGGTGAACTCCGGGAGTTGGTGATGGACAGAGAGGCCTGGCGTGCTGCGATTCATGGGGTCGCAAAGAGTCGGACACGACTGAGCGACTGATCTGATCTGATGTGATCTGAACTGGAAGAATTTGGGGAAAATCAAAAGGAGAGACGAGATGCCAGTCTGTATGTCCCACCAACCTTCCAGAATCCTCCTCACTGGAATCCATCTTGGCCAAGCGATGCGCATGCCACCAGGAAGGACCCTGAGTCAGAACAATTGGCCAGAGACAATCCAGAAACTAATCTCACTACCATAAAACCTGAGCCTGCAAGCCACGCAGCACAGTGGCTTGCAGGGTTGCAAGTCCTCCGGGGTTCCCTTACCCTCCTGCTCTCCAGCTGGGTACCCCTTCCCAATAAAGTCTCCTGCTTTGTAAGCAAGTGTCTCCTCGGACAATTCATTTCCAAGTGTTACACAAGAGCCCACTCTCAGGTGCTGGAAAGGGTCCCCCTTCCTGCCACAACACCACCCCTAAAAGAATCTGAACATTGCTAAACACAGAGTAGCCATAAAAAATGGGAATAGAATACTACGGAGAACCTAGTTAAAAGTGTAACAACAGAGACTGCTCTTCAAGACTCTGCGATGTGAAAAATCAAGGTCCAAGATGATGAGCTGATATATGACACCATTTAGAAAGACACACACACAGAGTATCACATAATCAGTATGGACACAAATACGAACAGAGAAAAGGTTCTAAAAAGAGACACCAATTATGCAACCTCTGGGAAAGGGAGAGAGTACCTAGACTGGGATGTCAAAAATGCCAAAAAGATCTTTAATACCATGTCTTATGATAGTTAATTGATCTTAATGAGGTGTTATTGTTGTTGTTTACTCACTCAGTCATGTCCAACTCTTTTGCGACCCCTTGGACTGTAGCCCACCAGGCTCCTCTGTCCATGGGATTTCCCAGGCAAGAATACTGGAGTGGGTTGCCATTTCCTTTTCCAGGGGATCTTCCCAACCCAGGGATGGAACACGCGTCTCCTGCATTGGCAGGCAGACACTTAAGCATTTCTTATGAATTTAATGTTTTCCTTTAACACAGCAGGACGATCTCACTGCATCAGCCATGGTGGGTCACAAAGTCTGGTTGATTCCATAATTGACAGAAGAGCTATGCTTATGGGGATAAATACAGCCATAATTATTACCACATGACTGACACTTCTGTCTCCCTCGACGCTTTCTCTTTACTCTGAGAAACAGGAGGCCAAGGCACACCTGGTTTTGTGCTCTTCTAATTGCCGAAGGCCTACAGGCTTAATCCCTTCCCAGGAGTGATAATTAACATTTTTAATACAGGCACTTTACAATCAATAGAGTTAACAACTGCTGCTCTTATCTACTTATACTCAGGTGTGAAAAAGAAAAGCGGATGGGATGGATGCTTTAGGAATGGAGAATAAGAGAAAGGGATAGAATTCAAAAGGAATCCACAGAGCCTGGAGGCAATCCGGTGAGGCAAAGGTTCTGAACCCTGAAAGAGGGGGATGCAGAGTCGAGACAAGTTTATGGATGGCAAAAACCACTACAATAGTGTAAAGTAATTAGCCTCCAATTAAATAAATTAATTTTTTTGTTCAAAGACCAAGTTTAAAAGGTAGATTCTTAGCATGACATCCAGAGCTTTCCATATTCTGGGCTTATGTCTACTATTCCAGAACCTTCACTCAGCTCTATCTAGCACGAAGGGGTGCCAAGTGTGAAGGGTAAGACCTACGACAATGGAAGGGAGTAACCAACCATCCCAGAGGCATCAGTTGAGACACAGGAACCAGCTCCAGCAGCACGTGCAGGGGCTTCCCTGGTGGTCCACTGGTTCAGACTCCACTGCAGGGAGCATGACTTCAATCCCTGGTCAGGGACTAAGACTCCACATGCTGCATGGCTAAAAAAAAAAGCAGCAGCAGCAGCACATTCATCCACAGTTTCTTGCATTATAAGATTTCATGGGATAAGAACTATCCTATCTCCACTAAAGGGCCTAAAGGGTGGGGAAATGGAAAAGAAGGGTCTCTCTTTTGTTTCCCGTTTGATCACAGCACCCCAAAATAGGTTTCTGCTTTAAGAAATCTGTTTTTCTCTTTCCCAGCGCTTATCATAATATAGTGTAATGATCTCTTTTTCTCCTTGCTTGTTTACAAGCAAGGAAAATGTAAGTTACATGAGGAGCAAGGACTTTTTCAGTCTTGTTCACCACAGTTTTTAGGGGTTTTTTGGTTCAGTTTGGTTGGACACACTGAGCGGCGTGTGGGATCTTAAGTTCCCCAACCAGGGATCTAACCTGCCCCCCCACCCCGCTATGGCGGACGCAGAGTCCTAACCATCAGACCACCAGGGAATCCCTTGTCTTGTTCACCACTGTATCCCCAATCTGGCATACAGTAGGTGCTCAATAAGGCTTCTTTTTAAATCTTGAAGGTGGAGCTACTTCCAGAAATATAGCAAGAAGCCTGAAGCATAGTACCTGAGGGTGATACAGATCACTGAGCAGAGAGAAAGGTTAAGAAAGAGAACTGGAAATGACCATTTTGGAGGGGGCTTTTTTCATCCCTACAGTAACAGTAAAGGACATAAAGTCACAAGATTTCACATGGATTCTTCTGGGTTGTTTAGAAGTTAGAAACATCCTGCCAGTGGCTCTACAAAGGAGACTCTTAAAACAAATGTTCAAAGCTTGACCTCAGCTTAGCTAAGATTTTAATCCATATCCATTAGTGACAAGACTGGTACAAAATAAGAACAGTCACTTCCTCTTTTATGTTTGAAAAAAAAAAAAACTTACTGAACTCTGAACTTCCTCTCTTCTAACCACAACTTACTACTAGCTTACTTTGGTAAAATAATTGCCAACAAAATAATAAGGAGGCATCTTATTGGCGCTGCTAAGTTTCTATCCGAGACTCTGCCTACAACACTGCCTGCCGATTCCAAGTTTTTCAAGGAGCCCATCCAGAGATCCTGACTGAAAGAGGAGAAAACTGTCCCAAGGCTGCCAAGAAACTGCTCAGCTTAGCTTTGTGGCTACGGCAGCTCCACTCACAGGGCGGACACCTGTCATGCCAAAATGAAACTAAGCCCAAACTGGCGGACTATTCCGAGGCACAAGTCTGCAGCCAGATCCCTGGGACGGAGCTTGGACACAGGGTGCAGCAGCCCAGGTCTGGGCCTGACCCTGACACTTACTCACCAGTTCTGTGATGTTGAGGAAGTGGCTTAACCTCTCTGGGCATCCATTTTCTCATATGTTAGAAAGAAAAAAGGCTTTTGTTTCTGGTACAGTCGAACAAACTCCAATTGAACCCAAATTTCCTACAAATAACAAGTTTAACTCTGGACAAAAAATTTTTTTTCTTTTTTTACCTGAATGTACTGAAGAATGAACATTAGAAGGCAGATTCTAGAGGGAGGGAGCTGAAATTTGAAAGAACAGAATAGCCATTTTGCAGCTTTTACCCTGAGAACAGGCTTCAGTCAGTACCAAATGGCAGCTAAGACTCCAACATAAAACCTTAAGTCTTCCTGACTTGCAGAGCCAGAGGACAGATTTCAGGTCAACCACAGCTACTGGAAAGTGCGGAGGGAATCCAGGACTAGGGCAAGCTCAGAGAGAAGCCTCAACTCCTGAGTACAGGCAGACCTCAGAGATACTGAGGCTTGATTCTAGACCACCACACTAAAGCAAATGTTCCAATAAAGTGAATCACCCATTTTTTTTTGGTTTCCCAGTGCAGATTAAAGTTACATTTACACTATACTGTAGTGTATATCAAGTGTGCACTAGCACTGTGTCTATAGAAACAATGTACATACCTCAATTTTAAAATACTTTATTGCTAAAAAATACCAACACAATTACAGTAGTAACATCAAAGATGACTGATCACAGATCACCATAACAAATATAACGAAAATGAAAACATTTGAAATATAATGTGAATTACCAAAACATGACCTGGGGACACAAAGTGAGCAAATGCTTTTGAAAAACATGGTGTCAATAGACTTGCTGAAAACCTTCAATTTGTAAAAACAAAATACAAAACTACAGTACCTTCGAAGCACAGTGAAATGAGGTATGCCTGTATAAGGGTTTCCCCCATGGCTTAGCAGTAAAGAATCTGCCTGCAGTGTAAGAGATGCAGGTTTGATCCCTGGGTCAGGAATATCCCCTGGAGGAGGGCATGGCAACTCACTTCCGTATTCTTGCCTGCAGAATCCCATGGACAGCGGATCCTGGCAGGTTACAGTCCGTAGGGTCACAAAGAGTCGGACACAACTAAAGCAACTTAACAAGCACACACATCCTGTATAAACTCTAAGTGTCTGACTGACTCTCGAACCATGCACACATAGGGTAGCCTTAAAGAAGCCCCAAGATAAAATAAAAAGCAGGACTGACATTTAGCTGGTGTCCAAGAGATAGTTTACTGTCCAAGTCAACAGCTTACAAAGATGAAAGCATCAACGTTTCTCAGAGAAATACAACAGAATCCAGAGTTCCCACAATGTAACACTCACAATGTCCAGGATACATTCTGAAATTATGCAACACGTGAAAAACCAGGAAAATATGACCCACTCTCAAGAGAAAATACAATCAGCCAAGGAAAAGAAGGGAGGAATAGTTCCTATTAGGTTAGGGCAATATTCTGAAATTCTCTGAGATACAAGGCATTCAGCTGCAGGTTACAGAAAACCCATCTTGAAAGGGCTTAAGCAATAAGTGAATTCATGGTCTAACAAGACCAAATTTCTACAAATAGGGCTGTTTAAGGATTCAATCAGGGCTATATCAAGGTTAATTAATTCAGTGGCTCAATGACATCATGAAAGACACAATTCCTCTCTATTTTTCTATACTATCACTCACAGCATGCCAGCCTTGCCCTTCATGGTCAAAAATAGCTGCCATGTTCCAAGGCATGACATGAGGTCCTTGAAGACAAATCCTTTGTCCTGGGTACCCTTCCTTCTGGTTTTGTATGCTGTCCTGTGAGGACATGACTCTTGGTACTTATCACAGTCTTCCTGGGACCAAGAAGGCAGATACTGATGACACTTGGAGGATGGTGGATCAAATAACTGGGAGAATCCCCAGTCTTTCACGACCCTGTTAAGCCTCTGAGTAACCCTCAAATCACCTACCTCCAAATAACTTGTTAAATGTTCTCCTATGAACATTCAAAGCGTACTATCTGAAATAACCAACAGAATTGGAAAACTAGTAACATTAGCTCTAAATATAAGACAAGCACAAAAAACACAATGAAAATTATAATTACTAATCCTAGCAGCCACATATCTCTGAGCCTGAGGTTGCCTCATTCTTTTTATTTAAAAGAGAAATTAGCATGCATTAGAAAAGTGTCTAAGACATGATAGCACCACAGTGAGAAATTCTCCTTAACAACCAGAAGAATTAAAAAGAGAATTGAAGAGGGGGAAATATATGTGTGTGTGTATTTCTATTTAGTGTTACACACAACTAAAATCTTTGCGTACCACCGATAATATGCTCTAGGTATTTTGAAAAAAAAAAAAAAAAACAGCCTTGTACTAAAAACTCCCAAATATTTACTGTCATCTCTGACTTCTCATTATTCCCAATTACCTTTTGGACATCTATACCTGGAGATACTACAGGCGTCTCAAACTCAATACAGCCCATGTAGAATTCACTATCTTTACCCCTAAGCTTTCTCCTCTTCTTGAATTCTCTGCTGCTCTTTATGATATCCCTCTTCATCAAGTACCCAAATGAGAAATCCCTCAATAGCTGACGATGATTCATACCCCTTTTATTGTTCAATGTGCCAAAATGAGGCTCTACCTCACACAGACATTATTACATGTGATTGTCACAAATCTTTATAGAAGGTACTGTCGCTTATCATTTACCCTTGTTTCAAAGTGACCAAGTCAAGGATAAGAAATTTGCCAGGGCTCACAGGATCTGAATCCAGATCTGTCTAATCCTCTGTTCCTACTTCACAAAGCAAGTAGAGACCAGTAAGAAGAATCCCTCAACTGGCCTTGTGCATGCATGTGTGTGCTAAGTCACTTCAGTCATGTCCAACTCCAACTCCTTGCGACCCTATGGACTGTAGCCCGCCAGGCTCTTCTGTCCATGGGGATTCTTCAGGTGAGAATATTGGAGTGGGTTGCCATGCCCTCCTCCAGGGAATCTTCCGAACCCAGGGATTGAACCCATGTCTGTCTCCTGCATTGGCAGGTGGGTTCTTTACCAGTAGCATCACCTGGGAAGCCCCAACTGGCTTTAAAATTATTTTATTTCCCGCCCATTTTCCCTTCTTTTTTAATTCCACCTGTGCTCTCCCCTCTCATTGATAGGGACAGAATAAAGGGACAAAGTAGGTAATTAAGTAGTCAAACCCGGGTTTCCTGCACTGCAGGTAGATTCCCTACCATCTGAGCCACTAGGGAAGCCCAAATCCCAGTATGGGATTGTAGGTAGAAAAATATGGAAGATCCCTGTAACTTAATGATTACTCAAGAAAGCAGGCTTGCTTAGCAACAAAATGGTGCAACAGAAGCATGGGACATGTGCCCAAACAATAAAATAATGGTGGTATGAGATCCACAACCTGCCCGGTGAGCTCAGTGAGTTAGCGATCCCTAGGACACCCTCTCTGCATGCATAAAAAACAATAATTTGTGGACTTAGCTCGACGATGTAGGGACAAGAAAACTGCCCTGCTCAACCGGGAGGAGGAGCTGATGATGGAAGCATGACGTCCACTCAAGACAAACAAGGGGCTTCCCTGATGGCTCAATGGTTAAGAATCTGCCTGCTAATGCAGGAGACGCAGGTTCGATCCCTGGTCCTGGAAGATCCCCATGCCTCAGGGCAACCAAGCCTGTGCACCACAACTACTGAGCCAGCACTCTAGAGCCAGTCGAGCCACAACTATTGATCCATGAGCTGCAACGACTGAAACCCAGGCTCCTAGAGCCAGTGCTCTGCAAGAGAAGCCTCGGCAATGAGAAGCCCGCGCACCACAGCTACAGAGTAGGCCCTGCTCGCTGCAACTTGAGAAAAGCCTAAGCAGAAACGGAGACCCAGCACAGCTAAAAAAAATTAAATAAATAAAAACCTCACACTGGGTAAGGGGCCACAGACAATCAGGAGTCAAGAGAGGGTGTCAGAAGATACAGGGCACTGTCCCAGGATATTTAATAAAAAGAAGAAAGAAAGAAAGACAAACAAGTTCTTTTCTTCCTCCCCACTTTTCCTTTGATTATGAAACTGTAGGCTAAGTTCTTGGGGTGCCACATTTCTCAACCTCTTGCTTGTAAACCTCACAAGTGTCCCATTCTAATATGTCGCTTCTTATCTATCACTCTGTCCCTCGCTGAATTCTTTTCTACACTGAGACATAAAGGACCATGGTACCAGAGCTCTTTGGAGCCCCCCTGAAATGACACCAAATGGTTTCGCCGTCTCCCGGAAGGAGGCCTTCCTTGGTCCGCTGTTACTTCACCATGCTCTCGCCAGCACTTAGCACTGTAAACCTCAACACGTTAAGAGGAGTCCTGCTCTCTTTGAACCCTGGAGTTTTCTCTCTCCTTTCAACATTCTACCTTCGCTCTGCCCCTCCAAAGTTTCTCTTCTTCAAGCTTAATGTTCCTGATCCTTCAACTACTATTTCTTGGCCAAGTGTCCCTTCTCTCTCCTGCTTCTCCTCCCCCTTCACTGACACTCTGCTTCACCCGCTTCCACTTCCTCAAAACTCAATTCATAACCTGGGCTCCCACATGCAGTGGCTGAGAGCTTGGCAGCAGCTCCTTTATCTCCATCCTGATGGCTTGATGGCTGCAGCATCCTTTGTTTGCCAATATGGAAGGCAATGTTTTTCATTCACATAAACCACACTATGATACGTCACAATGCCCTAGCCAAAGGCTGATCAAGGGCCCTGGCAGAATCCCTGAACCACAAGCTTCAGAACAGA
This sequence comes from Bos taurus, assembly GCF_002263795.3. Taxonomy (NCBI): domain Eukaryota; kingdom Metazoa; phylum Chordata; class Mammalia; order Artiodactyla; family Bovidae; genus Bos; species Bos taurus. Next base: position 21,527,573 of record NC_037352.1, on the reverse strand, counting down.
TGGCCTGGGTTTGTCATCCTCTTCAAATTCTTCTTAGTTTCAAGACCTGGGGCAGGGACTTCCCTGGTGATCCAGTGGTTAAGAATTCACCTTGCAGTGCAGGGGATGCAAGTTCAATCCCTGGTCAGGCAACTAAGATCCTACATGCCACGGGGCAACTAAGCCTGTGCACCACAGCTAGAGAGATCCCACATGCCACAACTAAGACCAGACACAGCCAAATAAATAAATACTAAAAAAAAGACCTGGGGCAAGTTAATATCCCTGAATCTCCATTCCTTTATTTTTGGGGTGTGGAGGAATACTGCGTGGCTTGCAGGATCTCAGTTCCCTGACCAGGGATCAAACCTGTGCCCCCTGCAGTGAAAGCATGGAGTCCTAACCACTGGACTCCCAGGGAATTCAGTTTCTTCATGGAGGGAAAATGAGACCCATCTCCTCGGGTGCTGCAGACTTTAAATGCAATCATATGTGAAGCATCCAGCTCAGGGCCTCGATAAACGAGCACAGCTCTTCAGGGAAGTATTATCATCCCACAGACATGTCTGCTGTATGTGAACCCTTCCTTCCAAATGACACCAGGACTTCATGCTTCTCAGCCTGTCCTCCCAGCCCAGCAACTCACATACAAAGAAATCAGCTGACTGTGGTCACATGACCATCAAGAGACCTCAGACCTAAAGCCACTTTCTGAATTCCTTTTTCAGGGCCACAGCTAAAAATCTACCCATGTGCTAACTCCTTCACTGGTCAAAAACAATTTACTGAAAACATTTTTTCCCACAAAGAAGTTTTCTCGTCCATCAGATTTTGCCAGTTTCACCCACTGCTATGGCAAACAAGCTTTCCTAGCTCTGAAGGATAAGCTAGATCATCTTCAAGCACCCCAGAGCCTGCCTGACCACGGTTCCCCCTCCCTCTGCCAGAGCCCTCCACTCACCCAAAGGCTCTCTCCCACCCAAGCCCTTCACCTTGGTGACTGGGAACTCAGAATCTGACTCAGACAGAAAGTGAAAGTCTCTCAACTCTCTGCAACCCCATGGATTATATATATACAGTCCATGGAATTCTCCAGGCCAGAATACTGGAGTGGGTAGCCTTTCCCTTCTCCAGGGGATCTTCCCAAACCAGGGATCAAACCCAGGTCTCTCACATTGCAGGCAGATCCTTTACCAGCTGAGCCACAAGGGAAGTCCAAGAATACTGGAGAGGGTAGCCTATCCCTTCTCCAGCAGATCTTCCTGACCCAGGAATCAAACTGGGGTCTCCTGCATTGCAGGCAGATTCTTTACCAACTGAGCTCTTGAATTCAATCTGGGCTCTGCAGTTCTCAGGAAAACTCTTTACCCTTCCTAAGCCTGTTTCCTCACTGATGAATGGAGGTGATAATAAGGATGATGATTCAAAGGGATGAAGTCTGAAATCTCCAGCTCACGGCAAGCCCTCACATATTAGCTGTCATCGTCATCACCGTCACCATCATCATCTCTCCATCCCTTTTATGCAGTCCTGAACTCAAATCTATGTTTGAACCTGTAACTTTGGAAACAACTCTTTAACTTTGTGCCTAGTTTTCTCAGCATAAAATAGGAATAATAAAGTAGTAGCCTCACTGGGCTGTTGTGAAGATTAAAAGGGTTCAGTTCAGTTGAGTTTAGTCACTCAGTCATGTCCAGCTCTCTGCAACCCCATGGACCACAGCACGCCAGGCCTCCCTTGTCCATCACCAACTCCCAGAGTTCACTCAAACTCATGTCCACTCAGTCGGTGATGCCATCCAACCATCTCATCCTCTGTCGTCCCCTTCTCCTCCCACCCTCAATCTTTCCCAGCATCAGGGTCTTTTCAAATGAGTCAACTCTTCGCATCAGGTGGCCAAAGTAAAACACTTAGAACCATGCCAGGAACATAGTAAGTTCTCAATAAACGTCATTGTGAGTCAGCAGCATTTGAAAGCCTTATGTGAAGATGTCCAGGAAATGGAAGTTTCCCTGGCCAGTCTTCTGCTGCTGATAGAGACTCTCCTAGGAACACACACACTCAAGCAGGAACAGGTCTAACCCAGACTCATTTTTTCTTCTTTTTGTAAATAAATTTATTATTCTTAATTGGAGGATAATTGCTTTACAATATTGTGTTAGTTTCTGCCATACATCAACATGAATCAGCCACAGATATACATATATCCCTTCCCTCTTGAACCTCCCTCCCACCTCCCACTTCCCACCCCATCCCACCCCTCTAGGTTGTCACTGAGCACCAGCCTTGAGGTCCCTCCGTCATGCAGCAAATTCCCATTGGCTATCTATCTATCTTACACATGGTAATGTATATAAGGTACATGTTTCAACGTTACTCTTTCAGTTTGTCCCTCTTTCTTTCCCCCCCTGTGACCACAAGTCTGTTCTCTGTCTGCATCTCCACTGCTGCCCTGCAGACAGGTTCATCAGCACCATTTTTCCTTAATTATGTCCCATTTGTTTATTTTTGTTTTTTCTTGAACCTGGTTTTTTTTTTTTTTTTTGGGGGGTCTCACTTGGAGTGCCTTGGCCCCCAAGTGGCCCTTAGGCCCCAAATCAGAGAAAGCCAAAAGGGAAACACAATGAGGCCAGCTGTCATTTGAGCCCCTACCTATCAAGGACACCAGAGAACAGAAACACAGCCTGAGTCCCAGCCCTCGGAAGGCCCAGCTGGAGGCTGCCGTCGGCAGAGAGTCACCCCGGCGACACAGCCCACCTCTTTGCCTGCACGCTCTTCCCACATCTCCCGGCAGCTCCGTGAGGCCCCTGAACACCTCCTCCTTCCTACCCCTGTGCTGATTCTGTTCATAAAACACTTCTTCCTCAACCCACATTATCCCCCAGGATAACCAGTTCTCCATCTGCGGAAGAGGGACAGCTCTCTGCCAGCACTTGACGTAGCACTGGGACACTTCACCCAAGAGACAGGTCAGGCCAGGCAGTTACATCAAAACCAATAATTTCACTTACAAAAAAAGGAAAACTCCTATCCCACACTTAGAATTCTATGTGGAAAAGTAACTTTCATCAGTGATATGTTTAAAGCTCAAAGATGATCATTAGAATAACCTTGGGATAGCAGGATGGGATGAGAATACAATATCTAATTATAAAGGATTGAAAACAATGCACGTACATCATCTCTAGAAATAAGTAAAGCCTCAACAGTCCATGAACCTCAAGAGTCAATTTCACAAGCCCCCAGACCTCGTGTCTGTATTTCTCACAATGACTTTGAAACCACGTTGACCGTCACCCACAGTGAGAAATACATTTTATATCTGGCCCAGTTCACACATGCCTATAAATGTTCACATGAAATAAAAGCTTTATGAAACCATACTTGTTGTGAGTGTTATGCATTCTGATATTTTCAAGTTTATTTTTTTCACGGTGTTCACAACCTACTAAATTGATTTCATGACACCCTAATGAGTGATGATCCACAGTCTAAGAAACATATTTAAAGGAATTTAGGAAAACTCCTCCCAGCGTGGAGCTGCAAGAAGGTGGAACGGTGAAGGTCAAGGCACCAAGGTTACAGAGTCCAGGCTTCGAATAAAGCTGGAATCGCCTGTGACTCAGGAGAGCATGGTGGAAGGAAATAAGGGGAGGCATGTAAACCAGGTCTCTGCCCGGTAGCTAGATGACCATGGGCAAGTCATTCCCACGTCCTGCTTGGATTAAGCCTACTTAGATTAAGACTCTCTATATTTCAATGCTGGAAGATACAGCCTATGAACCTACATGGCAACTAAATCAGTTTTGGGAAGGGACCAAGGATAAAAGCCCACAAGGTTATGAACAGTCAAGGAGATAGGATTTGGAATGTCTCTAAGAAACACCTGGAAGCAGGCTGTGGGCCCCACAGAGGATCCCCTAGACCCTCCTCACACCTGCAGGATCAGGACACTAGTTCCCTCAGAAGGCCAATGGTTCACAGTCCTCCCTAGGACTCCTCCCTTGAAGAAGAAAGCTGCCTTAGGCTTCCCTGGCAGCTCGGTGGTCAAGAATCCACCTGCCAAGGCAGGAGACACGGGTTCGATCCCTGGTCCAGAAAGAACCCACATGCCATGGAGCAACTAAGCCCAAGCTCCACAATTACTGAGCTGGTGCGCCTGAAACCTGTGCTCTGCAACAAGAGAAGCCCACAAATGCAATGAGAGAGTAGCCCCCATCCACTGCAACTAGAGAAAAGCCCACGCAGAAACAAAGACCCAGCACAGCCACAAATGAATAAATAATTTGAAAAAGAAGAAGAAAGCTGCCTTGCCCAGGGTAATTCCAGCTCCCCAAGAGCAGCCCACAGCCAGTGCCCACTTGGTGCAGATCCCACTGTCCCATTTCTGAAGGACCATCACAGCTCCAGCCACCAGATTGGCTTTGGCCTCTATTACAACTGCACTGCAGTTCAACTTCTCCCTTCCCTGCTTCCCTCCCTCCCTTACAGATGTTGTTCCCAAGAGCTCCTCCTCCTATAAGCCACCTGTCTGCAAATCTCCCTCTGAAGACAAAGCTGCAATGACATTGGCCAGGGTCACAGGAGGACATTTAAGTAAAAATGGTACCTTTAGGACATTTTTTCAAAGATGTTTTTGAGAACTGTTTTTCAGAACTAACATTTAAGGAGCAATCACATGTTTTTTTGCATTCCTGGTCTCATTCAATCCACGCGGCATCCTGGGAGGCGGGCTCTGTGTTGTTACCTCCATTTCACAGATGAGGAAACCAGAGATTCGAGGGGTTAAGAAAGGCACCCAAGCCCTCACATGTGATCAGTGGAGGGGCTGAGGTCTGAACTCAAGCCCTAGTCCTCATCTCACTCCACTGAAGCTCTGTGATCCATCGGGCCACGTGGAATGACACGGATTCACTCATGTCTGTCTCCTTCTCAAATCTCTCCCTCGTGCTATGGATCTTAAGTACTTAGTGTAATGCCAAGTCCACAGCAGGACCCGGGTGGTGGTAATGTGACAATATTTGGTGGTATACTCGGTAGTGATGGTGGTAGCAGTCAGTGCCTCATGTGCACTAAGCCTTGGGCTATGCCCTTTACATAAAGCATTTGGCCCTTTCATTTCTCTGTGACCTGAGTCCTTTTATGATGTCTAAGTGGTGAGTGGGCTTTCCTGGTGGCTCAGCAGTAAAGAGCCCACCTGCCAATGCAGGAGACTCAGGTTTGATCCCTGGGTCGGGAATATCTCTGAGAGAAGGAAATGGCAACCCACTCCAGTATTCTTGCCTGGGAAATCCCATGGATAGAGGAGCCTGGCAGACTACAGTCCACAGGGTTCCAAAGAGTCAGACACAGGCTGCAGTCCATGGGATCCCAGAGACAGACACGACACACAGCAAAGTTCACCTGGGACCCGCCACAGATTCGAGTTCCGTCTGGCAGATGCACACTGTACCAGCGCTAAGGAGTCATGAGGGCCACGGTGAAACTGGCCTGCTAGGGTTCCCCAAAATGCCACACAGTCTTTGCGGCTTTTCCCATCAAGAGGAATAGGCTCTTCCCCTTTTCTTTCTTCCCTTATTTCTCAGGTGGGCTTGTGACCTGCTTTCACTAAGAGAATATGGGAGAAGTGCCACTGTGCAAGTTCTGAGCCTAAACTTCAAGAGGCCCTGTGACCACTTCTCATGCACTGGGCATGCACCCACCACCACGTGGCCGAGCTCAGGCCAGCCCACTGAAGATGAGACCACCTGGAGAAAAGCCTCAGGGGTCTCAGGTGTGCCTTCCGGGGCCCCAGACACGAGCAGCCAATCCTCACCTGGACCAGAAGGACCGCCCAGCTGAGCCCAGCCCAAGGTACTGACCCACAGAAACATGAGCTAAATAAAACAGTGGTGGTGTGAAGCCACTAAGGACTGGGGTGGTTTGTTAAACACCAGGTAATTGTGTCTGGTCAAATATCCAAAAGTAGAACCACCAAAGGATTCTTCCATAGGAGAGATGACGAATGAGCAAAAGCCTTTTCCAAAGAAGTAACTGAGTGAGCTCATCTCTGACTCAAACCAAAGTGTCTGTGATGTCCACGGGCAACCAGAAGCGGCAAGAATTCTGACAGGCTGGAAAACTGGAAATTCTGACAAAAGCCAGATTGTTCTGCCAGCTAAAAGCAAAAAAGAGTGTCTCTTTATTTCATCCTTAGCAACACAAACAGACTGTGTTCTCCTCCAAACATCCCTTCCTGTGTTTGACGAAATAAAGAGGTCTAGCATTTCACTTCTCAGGTTTAAAGAAGTCAAGTTAGAGGTAAAATCAAATAGCCCAGCTCCAAGGAAGTCAAAGGAAACCATGGCTCTGGGAGCTTGAGCAGGGTTCGCTGTTTCTCAGCAGGCACCCATTTGCTTCTACTCCTGAGCTGGTCGACACATCCCAGGACCCCCTGAGGTTGACGCACCTCTGTGCCCAAGCTCCGGCCAAGAGAATGTGAGCAGAAGCAATAAGCGTCCCTTCCAGGCTGAAGTGGCTGTGAAATGAGTGTGCTTTCTCATATTCCCTTTCCCCATCCTCCTGCCCAGTGGCGAGTGACCTGGGTGGCTGCAAGGGAGGCTGCCTGACCAGGATCGCCTGCAGTGGATCTGTGCCATGAGTGAGAAATAAATGCTTCCCGTCAAGCCACAAAGGTGTCAGGGCTTATCTGTTACAGCAGCTTTCACAGACTCTGACTAATACCTTAGCAAAGAGAGAATGTTTTAAATGCAAGCCTGAAAAGTAGTTTATGAGCTCAAGTTCTCCTGGTAATAACAGAGCCGCATTACTGGGTGGGAAAACTGTCAGGATGCCCTGGCTTCCTTGTTCTACAGTTTGCAATGGATGGGCAACATTGAAATGAAAAGCAGATGTCCCCCCAAGAAGGCAAACGGCACCATCCCTCTGTGGTTGACTCCAGAAGGTGCTTGTCTCCCCTACAGATTTCACTTCTGTGTGCAGAACTGAAAAAGTCCCCACTAACATTTCTCAGATTCTCAGTGACTTAATGCTCTGTGCTTTTTTTGGCTGTACCACATGACTTGTGGGATCTTATTTCCCCAACCAGGGCTTGAACCCATGTCCTCAGCAGTGAAAGGGCAGAGTCCTAACCACTGGACCACTAGGAAATTTCCAAAGCTCAGTGTTTTTTTAATGTTTTTGTTGAAGTGTACTATCATAAGAGAAGATGGGTACAAGTCTTCAGCTCAGTGGATGGTCATGAACCCACCATGTAACCAGCACCCAGATCAAGAAACAACATCACCCAAACCCTGGTGTCCCCTCTTAGTCCCCACCAGTCTTCCTGTAGGTAATCACCACCCTACCTGCTATCACCTATGATTACTACAAATGATTACTTTCATCTGTCCCTGAACTTCAAGTACATGGAATTCTACGGAACATACTCTTGTGCATCTGGCGTTTTTTGCCAGTCATCCGTGTCTTATACAGCTGGAGTTTACTCACTCTTGTTACTGTACAGTATTCCACTGTGCACTGCTGATAGCCATTTTAGTAGCTTCCAGTTTATATACTGTTAAAGGAAATTATTGTCACTCTAGCCTACCAGGGTCCTAAAGTCAGGGACTTCAGCGGAGAAACTCTTTGTCTTTACCGAGAAACATGGCCAAAGCTGAGGTTAAGATTGAAGCGTTCACATACTTCTGAAAATCACTCCTCAACAGGCTTTAATGAGGACAATTTTTGTTGTTGTTGTTCAAACAAAAATGATCTGAGCCTGTAAACCAGGAAGTGATGCGCTCTTTAGGAAAACTGTAGATCAAGCTACAGCAAAACTAGCACTAAAACCCAAATCAAATGACTCCCTCAGTGGATTTATGTTCCCCATACCATTCATTTATTTAAAAGGTATCTACGAGTACACACCACGTGCCAGGTATAGACCTGGGTACTCCAGGAACAGCAGGAAGTGAGAGAGATGGAGTCCCACCTCTCTGGAAACTTATAGTCTAGTGGGGAAGATGAACACTCAACAGTCAAATAAACATACAATTAGAATATGGAGGGGCTTCTGTAGTGGTCCAATGGTTAAGAATCTGTCTTCTAACGCAGGGGACAGAGGTTCGATCCCTGGTCAGGGAACTATTAATAAGATTCCACATGCCGTGGGGCAACTAAGCTCACACACAGCAACTACTGAGCCCCTACGTATCACAACTAGAAAGAAGCCTGGGTGCCGCAAGGGACGTCACACAAGAGGCAACTAGAATGTGGTGCAGCTAAATAAATGAATGAACATTTTTTTCTTAGAAAATGTGAAAGTGACAAGGGGTTAGGAGGCTGTACCAGGGGAGAACCTGATTTGGAAGATCAAGGAAGGCTTCTCTGAAGAAGTGACAGCTGAACTAAATTCTGAACAATGAGTAGGAGGGCAGTGGGGTCAGAAGAGAGGGGAGAGTGATTCAGGCTCAAGATAGAACATGTGCAAAAGCCCTGGGCCGGGCAGAGCTGTGTCACACTGAGCAAGACCAGCTGGAGTCTTCAGCTAGAAAGTGAAATTCAAGTTGCAGTGTGGTTCAAAGAGAGGCTTTTGAGGGCCCAGAGAAGGCAGATGTTAAGGATGCTGACTTAATCCTGGAACAACGAAGAGCAAGCCACCAAAAAGATGGACCTCTAACCAAAATGGAAAATGGTCCTTTACCATCCTATATGCCAACGCTGCTTCCCAAAGAATAATGTTGCCCCAGATAGAATTATTAATACCTCCAACCATACATTTTTCGAGGCACACAAAAAATCCAGACAACTGTCAAAATTCTCCTTTGCCACGTTGCCTAAACTCTAAAGAACGGACCCTACCTTTAGGGAGGGAAGGTCTTCAAAATAGGGCTATTCCATAAGAATCAGCACCCCCACCATCACATCCAGACAAGAGACAGTCCTGCAGACCTCACTCTCTACCTTCACCCACATTATATAGGAGTCTTCTTCAAAGGGCATGGTAGACATCCCACCCACAGCCTAAAGGGACCTCCAGAGTTTAAAGGGAAACTGGTCCGAAATCTATTTAAAGTTGAAATGCCATCAACACGTTTTCAAAATGAGGCAGCAGGTGGGGCAATCACAGATTTCAATTCAATCCAACTTCAATTTCAGTTCTGAGGTTTGCCGCCAATGAAAGCATTGAAAGCCAGGAAGCTAGCACAGAAAGCACTGAGCTCAGCCACGTTCAAATCGCCTCTCTCACCACAGCTGAGCGCTCCACCCTCAAATCCACTGTCGGCTTCCCCGAGTGCTCTTGACCATGACACGTAAGCACCTTCATTCTTGCATCATGTCCTTGACTCGGGAGCATTCATCTTGCCTCCCAACAAGATGATAGACTGAGTTAAGGACAAGACAGAGTCCACCCCGTGGAAATAATGGAATCAACTCTGTTTATCAAGTACTTACTGTGAATCAGCAAGGAGCTCAGGAAACACCAGCCATGAGCCCTATAAACTAGGTTCTAATGACAGCCTTTGACCTCTGAAAAAACCAAAAGCTCAAAGAGCTTCAGCAACAGGATCAAGGTCCCATATGTGTGTACTCATTTGCTCCATCGTGTCCAACTCTTTGCGACCCCGTGGACTGTAGCCCGGCAGCTTCCCTGTCTGTGGAATTGTCCAGGTAAAAGCGGGTTGCCATTTCCTACTCCAGGAGATCATTCCAACCCCAGGGATCGAAGCTGCATCTCTTGCGTCTCCTGCATTGCCAGGCAGATTCTTTACCACTGCACCATCTGGGAAGCCCACTATAAGAAGCCAAGATTTAGGAACTTCCCTGGTGCTCCAGTGGTTAAGTCTCTGTGCTTCCGATGCAGGGAGCATGGGTTCCATCCCTGGTTGGAGAACTAAGATCGCACGTGCCACCCGGCAGAAAAAAAAAGAAGCCAAGATTTATATTGACGCCATCCTGTCTCCAAAGCACAAATCCTTTACCTCCAGTGGAACATGTGCTCAATAAACACGAGCTGGGTGCATGAGAGCAGGAGAGGAGAAAAGGAGTAGGAGGATTCCTTCTAGAGACAACATCATTTCTGTGGCCTTCTACGATTAAAGATGCAGCAAAGAGTGATATCCCTATTGTTAGAACCATAAAAATAACCCAGTAACCACCTCCCAAAATAGAATCATCAACAATATGACTGACACGAAAATCCAAATGTCTCTTTAGGATGTGCAAAATAGCAGCAGCCCCTCCACGCTCTGGGAACACCCCCCCCACCCCCCGCCCATCAACACCACCACTGCTTCTAAATGGTCATTTCAGTTTCTCTTATCTGACCTCCAACCCCACCAGCCTGGAATTTCAGGAACTGAGTCACAGCAATTACGGTTTCAGAATACATCTCATTCTCTTTTTCGAACATTTGGCCATCTCACTCACCCCCACACATCCCGCTCTACAGCAATGACAACAGTCACTTCCTAGTCACTATGCTCCTTCACAAGGTCCAGACACCCCCCGCCCCAGCCCCCACATGACGCTGCCCTCCCACCAGCTCCTCCTGCACGCACACCCCCCACTTCCTGTTCCCGGCGGAGCCCGTTCACTCTTCCAGGGCTCCATGTTGCTCTCCTCTGCCCGAAACACCCACCCCAGCCCTCACCCCCTGTCAATCTGGGAACTCCCACTCCTGCTGGAAGATTGTTCCCAAATGTCAGCTCCAGTGTGGAATCTTCTCCTTTCCTCCCAGGAGTACGGATGTCATTCAAAGCCTTTTCACACCCTTGGTGTAATACTTCTCATTTATGTACCGGAAGTAACTGGTCCTGCTGTTCTCCTCTCCCCTCCAAAGACCAGAGAGATTTTCAAGGGCAAGCACAGTGTCTTCTTTCTTTCCAAAGCCCATACTGCAACCTGATGTTAAACAATGTATTTCTTCTAAGTTACTTAATTGCTGTTCTTCCAATAAATGTCCCTGAGGGCAGGGGCTCTGGCTCCTTTACTGGTCTAGTTTTAGCTCCTAGAACAGTACCCAATTCATGGTAGGCACTCAATGAATATTTACTGAATGAATGGATAGATGGACAGATGGACAGATGGATGGGGAAATGGCTGGATGGATAGATGGATGGATGATGGAACAGAAAAACAGCTGGGTGGACAGAGGAATGGATTGGTGGGTAAATGGGTAGATGGATAGACAGACGTGAAAGTGAAAGTGAAAGTCAGCCTTTTCCCACTCTCTGTGACCCTATGGACTATACAGTCCATGGAATTCTCCAGGCCAGAATTCTGGAGTGGGTAGCCTTTCCCTTCTCCAGGGGATCTTCCCAATCCAGGGATCAAACCCAGGTCTCCCACATTGAGGGTGGATTCTTTACCAGCTGAGCCACAAGGGAAGCCCAAGAATGCTGGAGTGGATAGCCTACCCCTTCTCCAGCAGATCTTCCCGATCCAGGAATTGAACCAGGGTCTCCTGCATTGCAGGTGGATTCTTTACCAACTGAGCTATCAGGATAGGTGTATAAAGGCAGGATCATATTTCACCAGCCCAGGGTCACAAGGCCATGGAAAGACAAAGCCAGGATAGGAAATCGTGTCTATTTGATTTCTGAGCCTTCACTAGCAAGTCCAATTTTTACTGCCTATCTAGAGACACAAAGTTTGGTTAACTGGGCAGTGGGCAGTGGCAAGGTGAAAGAAGAGTCTAGAATTTCCCCCAGGAACGTTGTTACTGTTGAGCAAAGTTAATTTCTGTTTACTAAGCGAATGCCAAGACTCAATAAGGAGGACCAGAACCCTCCTAGTCTGGATCTGAGTTCTCCTTCTGACCCAGTAGGGCAAATTTTTGCATGTGGGCTACAGGGGAAAGAGACATCCAAAAGACATAGACAAGCAAGCAAAGGACAATTCCCAGGACTGACATATATACACTACCATGTGTAAAATAGATGGCTAGGGGAACCTGCAGTATAGCACAGGGAACTCAGCTGGGTGCTCTGTGATGGCCTAGAGGGGTGGGATGGGGAAGAGGGTGGGAGGGAGGTCTAAGAGGGACAGGACACACACACACACATAGCTGATTCCGTTTGTTGTACAGCAGAAACTAACACAACACTGTAAAGCGACTATGTGTGTATGTTAAGTCGCTTCAGTCATTGTCCGACTCTTGCCAATCATACCAACCATAGCCCGCCAGGCCCCTCTATCCATGGGAGTCTCCATGTAAGAATATTGGAGTGAGCTGCCATTTCCTCCTCCAGGGGATCTCCCCAACTCAGGGATTGAATTCGCATCTCTTAGGTCTCCTGCATTGGCAGGTGGGTTCTTTACCACTAGTGCTACCTGGGAAGCCCCATAAAACCACTATACCCTTATTTAAAAAATAAAAAAAGAAAGTAAAAAAGAAAAGGTAGCAACAACAGCAACGATAACAACAGTAACATTAATAAAGGCTATCATCCTGAATAAACGCTATCATCTCTTCCAGACACTGTCAGAGTCTGAACTGCTGTGCCTTTCAATTCTGTGCAACACAGCTTCCCTGCAACACCAAACGTTTCTGGGAAGACACTGAAACCCCTCTTCCTGACTCACAAGGAGGAAGAGCCAGTAAGAAATGAGGCCCAGAGGAAGAACAGCATGAGGCTCAACATTAGTTAAAAGTGGATTACAGGTAGAAACTAATATACCTGTATGTTTCTATAATTCCCTGTAGTCCCTTTATTAAACACACACACACACACACAAAGGACTCAGATTTTTATGAGACTGAGACTTTATTCTTGAAGTAATCAGAAAGATGGAAAGAGAACTGACAAAGGATCTTCCTCTACATGTGAATCAATGCTGCTTATTGTGAAACTACTTAAAAATTATCTTCCCAACGAGAGAAAACACACCGCCCAAGCCAATGGAATGAACCAGCAATAGGAAATCAGCCATGGACCCAGGGTGAGGAAGGTATTCAGCAGAAAATGCAACTAATCTTGTGCCCTTGCAAACTGGCTTTTAGCTCACAAATGCCTTTCGCTGATAGATTTTGCTTGCTCTCTCTCTCTCTTTAATTGAAATATAGTTGATTTGCAATGTTCAGTTTCTGGTGTACAGCAGAGCGACTCAGTTGTATACTTCTATATCTTGTAATGAACTAATGGAAAAGAATTTCTGTGTGTACACACACACACACACATGTATAATTGCTCTATTTATTCTCAGTCTGTTGCCTCAGACTTGCCCCTCCATCTCTGAAATGGTGATTTTTCTCCTTTAGAACAACCTCAAACGGCAGTCCCTGAACAAAAAGGAAGCCAGCTCATCACCTGAGTTATTAGCTAAGAGGAGACAACGTTTTCTGTCTGTCAAACTGAGAGAGAAGCCATCTTAACATAATTGTCTAATTCTACTCAATATTCATAGTACCAAGACACAGATAGATTCAGGGCTTCTCCACGGAATGTCACAGAGATAAGACCTCCTGTGTATCTTTATCTAGGATATGAGCCACTTCACAATACAGATTTTTTAGCTCCAGTTCCTTGACAACTCAGACTTTCTCAGATTACCTCAAAGAATGAGAAGTTGTTTGATGTTTAATTCCCTGACTCCACCCCAACTGTTACATAGGCTAGCATCCCCTACATGCCCCCACAGCACCCTGAACATCCCCTTCAAAGTCTAACAAGAGAGAAGCTTTTTATTGGAGTATAATAGCTTTGCAATGTTGTGTTAGTTACTGCTGCACAATTTAGTGTGGACGCAGCGTGGAAGCAGCTCTATGTACACACAGATCCCCTCCCTCTGGGCCCCCTCCCACCCACCCCATCTCAGCCCTCTAGGTCTTCACAGAGCACCGCGTTGCACTTCCTGTGCTTTCCAGCAGGTTCCCACTAGCTCTTTACGCAAAGCAGTGTATATATGTCAGTCGGTCTCCCAAGTCGTCCCGCCCTCCCTTTTCCCCTCCTCTTTGCCCACATGTCTGTTCTTTCATCTGTATCTCTATTCCTGCCCTGGAAATAGGTTCTTCTTTACCATTTTTCTAGACTCCACATATATGCATTAATATATGATATGTTTTTCTAACAAGAGTGAAATTAAACATTGCTGCAATGATTTGTATCGGTAGAATGTCTTATCTCTCCCATTACACTGGAAGCCCCACGACAATAAGAATCTTCTCAATCTCATTCACCATTGTGCTCCTGCCATCTAACATAATTCCTGATACAGGGAGTTTAATGAGTGAATACTTTTTGGAAGGAAGGAAGGATGGATGGATGGATGTGGTAAATAGACAAATTTCCCACCAGATTTCCAAGCATTCATCACACCTCCAAATGCCACATGTAAACGCTCTGGATTTTGTGAATGCTATAAAAAGGTCAACAGTCTATCACACAATTTTTTTTTACTTTTGTATTACTTTATTTTTTAACCATGTGTGTTTTAAACACAACCCCCCATAAAGGTAAATGTCTAAAAAGAAAGATGAGAAGGACACAAAGTTGCTATTTCCCTGGGGTCTCTCTGGATCCACTCCGATGGGGACCAGTGAAGCCTCATCTGTTTCTGGTATGTGTCTTTAGAACATAAGCAAGTGCTGGACCAAGTGGTAAGCAGGGCCTCCTTCCCACCTCATCACCAAATCCCCTCCTCACCTGCCTCTTTTCTCTCTAATTTTATCCATTTTCTTATCTTTTGTCAGTTTTTATGTCCTCTTTTCTTTTAAATTTAATCTTAAATTTGGTATTTCATATTAAGAAGAGTTAAGAGTTGACAGTTAAGTTAAATGCACTCACATTTGCTGTTCGGTCGCTCAGACACGTCTGACTCTTTGTGACCCCAGGGACTGCAGCACGCCAGGCTTCCCTGTCCATCCCAATCTCCCAGAGTCTGCTCACATTAGGATTATTGTGAAACCTACTGCTAGGGTCTAAGGCAGCTCTATCCAACAGAACTTTCTGAGAAGCATTATACAATTTCAATGAAGACACGGGATGAATGATGTCAAAGAATCCTTGTGATTAGATCAAATGCCAAGAATGATAAGGGACCAAGCTTTTGAAAACATGAGCCACAGATAATGAAATTCTCAGCTGGTTCCCCTCTCCAACCCAGGAATTAATTGGGCTGCAAAGACAAAAGACCAGAGGATTAAAATTGTACTTAATAATTTAACTACTTGTAGCTGAAAAGCACCCAAAGGAGACACATGTTATCAAATTGTGATATACTGGTCTATTTATGTGTATATGCACATGTGTGTGTGCCTGTGTGCATGTGTAGAGAGAGACAGAGACAGAAACAAAAAGATAGGGAGAAAGAGACAGAGGCAGAGGCCCCAACAGCAAGAACATGTACAAATTATTTTCACACCTTTGGTTTATCTTTTGACCAGTTAAGTTCTCTGAATCTTTTTCTTTACTGACCCAAATGCACCATAAGCATGCTGCATCTGCTTCCGGGCAGTACTTGGAGTATCACTGGTACTCAGAAATAATATATTTTTTAATGAGTTTCTAATAACCAGAATATCATATCAACTAGATTTTCAAAGGTCATATTTTCCATATTTACTTAGAAAGGCATTCTGTTGCCCAGTGACCAAGCTTCAAGCTCTCCCTGAGTGCTCTACAGCTCAAAATGAATTGGCTGCTGCCTTTTCAACAAATCAACCTTTCTTCTTGTTCAGATCCAGCATTAATCTACCCTTAAAATTTTTTACTTCATTTGGGACTTTGAGCCCCAAATCCCATTTCAGGTGGAAAAAAATAAAAAGTCAAGCCAACAAACACAAATTCAAAAAGCCTGTGCCTTTTATCCACCTGGGACCCCTAGAACACATTCAGAAGAAGCCAAGAGATAAGTGGAGTCTCACTCACAGGCCTCTGGGATCTACTTCTGGGAAGGGAGAGAAGTGGAATAACAGAGGCTCCAGTAGCCTGTGGCCTGACATGTGACTGTACACACAAAAAGGCCCTCTGGGTATTTCCCTGGTGGCCCAGTGGTTAAAACTCCATGCTTCCAATACAGGGGGTGCGTGTTCAATCCCTGGTCGGGGACCTAAGGATCCCACGTGCTGCATAGCATGGCCAAAAATAGGGGGGGCCCTATTAATGATTTTACTGAGAGAGTTCAATGTGAACTTGAAGACATCATAAGTTCCTAGGGAAAAAAATATGCCAAAAATAAAATGAACGTTTGATTCATCTTTGTTGTTTTTAAAAAGTACATATTCTAATTTCTATGTGCTAACTACAGACTAAAATAAACTTGAATCCTATAAAGTCAAAGTTGATGAAACCAGCAATGACTGGATTCATGAAATACTTTGGGGATTTTTAAGAATAATGTCTATTATAAGGTTTTTAAAAAGCAAAGTGAACTATATTCAATATCCTGTGTAAACTATAATGGAAAAGAATATTTTAAAGAGAATGTCTACATGTGTGTAGCTGAGTCACTTTGCTGTACAGCAGAGATTTGCACAACATTGTAAATCATCTGTACTTCAATAAAAAATAAAAATTAAAAAAGAAGGCTTAAAAACACGTTTTCTAATCTATGCAGGAAAGGGGACAGCTGGTTTATTCATTATAATCATCAATGCTAGGTTTTCATAGTCAGAAAATTAGTGCACTGGGGTTTTTCTAGTGAGTCCATGGGAAGTTTAGATTCTTCTCACAAGAAGGGTGAGAAAATATAATCTAAGCAAGCTGGCTGGCTGGGGCCAGACTCACTGATGTCACCTGAAGTCTGCAAAGAAACATACCTAAGAAGAAAACCCACCTAAATACATGAAAGTCACAGTCATTTAATGAGTTCCCGTATTAACTCTGTCCCCTGTTGACACAGTTCCCTACAGCTAAAGAAGTAATAATTATCATCTAACTTAGAATTAGCAACAGTGGATACTTCTCTTGTACCACTTCGTTACTTTTCACCATAACCCTATAAGGTAGGTACTATCAGCCCATTTCACAGCTGAGCAAACTGAGGCCACGACATATGGAAGACTTGCCCGATTTTACACAGTTGTAGGTGGCAGAGCATAGATTCAAACCCAGTTCTTTCTGACTCCAACCACATGCTAGGAATTCTAAATCTCTGCATTTTATTGTCTCCCTATTTCTAATGATGTCACTTCCTTTAAAAAAAATTTTTTTTCCTTCTCTGCCAAACTGCAAAAGCTTCTTGGGGTAAGAGTCTAATTCCACCCAAAGCCTTGTCTTAATTACAACTAAGGCACAAATGGCAGGTCTGCAGCTCCTCTAAAGAATGCTACAGAGACAAGTCTGCCTTGCTTATCTGAGGGATCCTATTTCTTATTCAGAATTTAGGCAGTGTCATAATACAGATTCTCAGCTCCAGTCCCCTGTCACCAGAGACATTCTTAAACTACCTCACCGAGAATGGTCTTATAGAAAATACAGAGAGTGGAAACAAAACGGGAGAAATTATGTGGCAGTCAATCTAGATTTTTGTACAAAAGCAAGAAAATCTATTCTTCAGCTCCCTGAGCACACACAAATTTCCAATTTCCCGTGGTTTATGGACTTTCCATCTTAGCATCCCCAATTTCCATGGCAGCACCATGGAGCCTGGGGCTCAGTGGTTTCCTTGCCTTATGATCATCCTACACACCTCCTACCCAAGAATGGCAGAGGCTGGATCCCTAGTCCCTTCTATTTTTGAGGTGGAAAACCCCCCACCCTAGCTTTTAGCTGGGACTAGGGCTACCTGAAATTAACATCACATTTCCCACACACTCCTTTGCAGCAGCAGGGTGTGGGTATTTGATTAAGTTCTAGCTAACAGCATTCAGGCAGAAGTGTAAGAGGCAACTTCCTGTTCATGTGTCCTTCGCCTTCCTTTACCATTCCTCCTACCGTTGGCTGAAATAAAGATGTGATGACTGGATAGTCCAGCATCCTTCTTGAACCATGAGATAATTTTCACTTCTGGGGTTGTAGAGTGGAAAACTGAAAAGAACACAGGACCCTGGCCTTTGGACCTCTGACTTTGGTGACAATAAAACCTTAGGCATTTTCTATGCAATGCTGATCCCATTTTCATTAGATTCACCCTGAGGAAATACGCAGTGCCCAAAATGCTTGAATAAGGAATAGCTCTGAGGTTCCAAGATTAGTCCCAGGTAATTCTGAGCATACCTGAGAACAATCTTAAGTAAGGAGTAAGTGTTAGTTGCTCAGCCGTGTCCAATTCTTTGCGACCCCGTGGACTGTAGCCCACCAGGCTCCTCTGTCCTTGAAAATCTCTAGGCAAGAATACTGGAGTGGGTGGCCATTCCCTTCTTCAGGGGATCTTCCCGACCCAGGGATCGAACCCAGGTTTCCGGCCTTGCAGGCAGATTCTTGACTGAGCTGCCAAAGAAGTCCCAGGATAAGAGGATAATCTTTCCCTTTCCTAAATATCCCTAAGCATGAAGTCCTAAACAACTCAATTTCAAGGGCTGTCAAACTGCCCCTTCCCCTCTCTGGCTCCTTCCCATCCAGCCCAGTTGGCATATATGAACAAAGCAGTAACACAAGGTGACCACATGTTCACAGCTGGATTTTGACTCTAACATGGCAGCTGGTTTCATAGCAAAGTAACCCTGCAGCCCAGTCTCCTCTTACACACAGCTGCCCCACCACTAGTTTAGTTTGGAGACAATCCTAGGAGATGATATCTTCTGAGTGCTGAGTCTGTGCTGACCTCTGGTCCAAGCATCTTACATACTGTTAACAACTTGGAGCCACTTAGCAATTTTTAAAGGTAGGTATTGTTACTGGACCCATTTTATAAATGAAGAGCCTGAGGTACAAAGAGGCTAAGTAACACAGCTGCAAAGTCTCAGGCCAAGATTCCAAGCCACTGTGATAGCCTGACAGGCTGTGCACATGCCCACTACCCTACATTGCCTGGAGAGGAGATAAAGAAAAGCGATTTAAAAAATTAAGCATGGCGACCTCTTAAGCTGCCATGTTTCATTAGAAACTTTAATTCTGCCTTAATAGCTGCACCAGAAAATGCTGACCACTGTTCCTTCTTTGAATAAAAGGATCTCCCGCTTCAGATGTATCATTACCTGCATGTTGCAAGCAACGTTCCCATCGCTAATAACTACAGAGCAGCTGGGATAGAAAAGCTGCATTAAAATGTTCAAAAATCACCCTGGACCTCAGCAAGCCACAAAGGCAGAAACTGATTCATGAAAGTGAGAGGTAACCTCAAAGATCTACGTGTTCCTGGGCTAAGACACCACTGGCATTCTGCTCCAGGGGTTAATAATGTTCTAGAAAACAATCCAACAGTTTGCACCAGAACCAAAATGTTGCCATTTAAAGGGATGTGGGAAATCCTCTCATGCAGTGTGTAAAACTGGGGCTCCAAATCCTGGTAAAGGAGGAGGGGGATGGGGTTCTATGACACTCACCAGCTAAGCGGGCTCGGCTCAGATTTCAGGTTAGAGGACATACAAGTCTCAGAAGAAAGCAGTGCCACACTGCAGGCATTCTGTACAACTGACAATGCCACCCACACTCACCAGGGATCACTTTACTTTCTCTGGAGGGTGGAGGTGCTACAACTAAACTGTCAGTCAGTGCTAAGTCACATCTCAGACTCTTTAATATTCAAATGCTTTCTTCCCCTGATCTCTGCCCAGCTTATCAGGGCAATCAACTGGTCCCTAAGACATTCCCCAGAAATGTGACATTTCTCACCAAACTCAGCCATAGCTGGTCTAAAAACAGGCACTTTCCAGACCAGAGGTTGAAACTCTTGGCCCTACAGGGGCCAAAACTGGGTGAAGCAGGCCTGGTCGCGATCGACTGAGACAAAACGGTGAATGTGCACCCTGCCTATGAAAACAGCTGCTCTCAGCTCCAAACGGTAGGTCTAAAAAGAAAGTGGGACCAACAGTCAGCAAACTTGAAGCTGCAAAGTCAGATACGTTTGTGAAATCTTCAGTTCTAAAATGTTGACATCAAATTAAGAAAACGTTTGACACCCTAAGGGCTAAACAAGACTACAGGTGATCTGGCATCTGGAGAGAGAACCTGCAGCTAGCGACAGCCGAGTCACCCCTAGGCTGCGCATCCCTGGCTAGGGTCAAGGATCTCAGGCCTGATGCAAGGACCCAGGTAAGCAGTCACTTGGAGCCTTCCTGTACCTAGCCAGAAGAGAGAAAGGGCAATTTAAACCAGGATCTGAGAAGCACTCCATCTGGAACCACTTCTTCAGAGAGGGCAGAGGCCCAGGGGACAATCACAGTCGCCTTTCTAGGGGATACACCATCTGCAGAGGCAGAGGCCACCTGTAGAGACCTCCATGGGGCAAGGGATGTGGAAAGGCATGAGAGCAGGAATCGGTGGGGAGGGGCTTCCCAGGTGGCGCTAGTGGTCAAGAATCTGCCTGCCAGTGCAGGAAAGGTAAGCGATGCAGGTTCGATCCTTGGGTCGGGAAGATCCCCTGGAGGCAACCCACTCCAGTGTTCATGCCTGAAGAATCCCATGGACAGAGGAGCCTGGTGGGGTACAGTCCATGGGGTCGCAAGGAGTTGGACATGACTGAAGCGACTTAGCACTCATGCGTGCACCTATCTGGCGAACTGACCAGGCAGGACAGGTTCACTCTTCGGATAGCTGCAGGAAGGTAGAAAGGGTGGATACACTTCCTTGGCCAGCGGGGCCTCTCAGCCCCACCAGCCCTTCCTGGATGGAGCACCTCTGCCCCACATACAGCACCCCTTGTATTAACAAGACCTTTCTGTGGTGATGAATTCCTAGGTTGGGGGTCACTCTGACAGCCGTGGTGCCTTCACTCTCTGCCTAATTCAGTCACTTCTAGGAAGTCTTTTTTTACCTTCTCTTTGCACAAATGGGCCAGAACCCCACAGCCTACCTTGGCACTGAAATCCTTGCTTCCCGAAGCCCCTGCAAAGGCAGAAGGAGGCATGTCAGACAGCCCGAGGGGCCCAGCCGCCGGTTAGTTCCCCCGCAGAGTCACCCCACTTCCCCTGCCCCTCTGGCCCAGGTGCAACCTCCCAGCCACAGGCGGGTGCCCAAGAGTCTTCCGCCTTTCAGGGGGAGGGGGAAGGTAGGAGTTCAGCGGTAACCTCCATCTCCCCTCAAAAAGCAGAGAGAGGAGTTTGCGACCACCAGGTGGCGGGGTTGGGGGAGCGTTTCCGTCGTGGTGGGGGCGGAGGGCAGGCAGGAGATCTGCCCACAGAGATGCCCGCGTACCCTCGGAGAAAGAGAAAAGAAAAAGACGCATCGGGAGGGAGACTGGCAGAGCCCCCGCGGCGATGGTGTTTCCGGGAGGACAGGGACGGAGAGAGGACTCCCCATGCCCAGAAGGACCGGGGACCAGAGGGTTCCCGCAGTGATGTGCACCGGGAAACCGAGGAGTGGAAAGGAGAACCCAGGCCCGCAGGGAGGAGCAGTAAAGAGATAACACAGGGCGCTGCCCTCGGAGACACGGAGGAGGAGGAAAGGATGCCCTGTGCCCGCAGGGAGATAGAGAGAGGACACTCAGGGCGCTGCCCCCGGAAAGGAGGGAAGGGGGGTGAGGGTGCCTCGAGCCCGGAAGGAGGCGGAGGGACAGGGAACCCCGTGCGAAAAGGCACTAGAGACGCTGCCCTCCCGGGGAGGGACAGCCGTCCGCGCCGCGGCCCCAGGGCGCTCCGAGGCGACTGGGAGGGAGACAGGGCAGGAGGCACCCCGCGGTCGGCCGTCTGGGACCCGGGGGAGCGGGAAGCCGCAGGACCGTCCACCGGGGAGTCCAGGGCAGAAGGGTCCGTAGCGGGGAGCTCCGGGGATGTGGGGCTTCTCCTCCCTCGGAGGCGCAGGGCGGAGGGGGGACGCGGACAAGGGTCCCCGCGCGCGCGGCGCTGCCCTCGGGGCCCCGAGAAGGTGCCCTGCGCCGGCGCGCTCTCACCAGATGAAGTCGGTGCAGTGGCTGCAGAAGGTGGGCTGCTTGAAGAAGCGGGCGGTGAATTTGTGGTTCTTCACCTCGTGCACGTTCTTCTGCCGGAGGGCGCCTTTGCGGGCGAAGCGCACGGTGCTCTCCTCTCCCTCGCTCGGCGGCGGCCCCGCGGCCGGGTCAGCCATCTTGCGCGCGGGGAGCCGGAGCCCGAGAAGTGTCGGCTCGGGGCCGCGGGACCGCGGGCTGCGGGCCCGGGAGGCGCGGAAGGAGGCGGCCGCTTAAGGCGCCAGGGGCCGCGGGCGCTTCCTCTGCGCCGGCTCTGGCGGCCGCGGCGCGCGGAGCTGGAGCTGTCACTCGCCCAGCTGCCGCTGTTAGTCCAGCTGCGCTTGGCACCGCTGGCCCCAGCTGCGGGGGAGGGGGGCGGAGCCCCGGGCAGACCCCGCCTCCCTCATTTGCATCGCCTCCAGGCCCCGCCCAGCGCCGCCAGCTGCTTTACATATTAGCACCCCGAGGCTGCCGGCCTCCCAGCGAAGCGTTCTCAGCCGCAGTGCTGCGGCGGCACCGGGGACCGCAGTCTGCAACCGCCAGACCTGAGCCTCGGCCCCCCCGCGCCGCGCACCCCCGACCCTGTCTTCGGCCTGGATTGCAAGAAGGCGATAAGCACCTTGGGTGCGCCCGGGGAAACCGAGAGCGGAAAAAGACTGATGGAGCTGGGGTAGGGGGGTGGGGGGAGGAAAAGGGGGAGCGGTGGGGAGTGGAAAGGGTGGGTGCGACGGTTTCCAACCGGGCTTCTGCAGAGACTGGTACCCATCCACAGCCTATCTGTGCCATTGGTCACTCAGCACGCGGCTCCTGGAGGGACGGGCTCCCGCTGTCACTCATTCGGAAAGGCCTGTGGCTCCACACACACACACACAAAGACGCACACACGTACTGCAGAGGGAAGGGAGGAGTAATCATTGTTTTATACATACACGTCTAACTCGACCACGAAGACAATTCTTGGCTTTGCTCGCCTGATCGTTTAGAAGAAAACTCCCTACTTTCTGTCCATCCCCTCCACAAAGAGACTCAGTTTCTGTCAACTGTAAAATGGGGCCATTAAAGGGAGTGGGGAGGTGGAGGGAGGAATAAATTGGGAGATTGGGCTTGACATATATACACTACTGTATATAAAATAGATAACTAATAAGTACACACAGTGTAGCACAGGGAACTCTACTCAGTACTCTGTAATGGCCTATTGTTGTTTAGTCGCTCAGTTGTGTCCTACTCTTTACAACCCCATGGACTGTAGCGCACCAGGCTCCTCTGTCCATGGGATTTCCCAGACAAGAATGCTGGAGTGGGCTGCCATTTCCTTCTCCAGGGGATCTTCTCAACCCAGGGATCGAACCCACGCCTTCTGCATTGCAGGTGGATTCTTTACCACTGAGCCACCAAGAAAGCCTATAATGTCCTTTAAGGGAAAATAATCTTAAAAAAAGAAGAAAAAAAGAGTGGATATATGTATATATGTCTACCTGATTCACTTTACTGTATACCTGAAACTAATACAACATTGTAAATGAACTATACGCCAATAAAAAAATGTTTATAGGTGGGGAGGGGGGTTGGGAGAAATTTAAGAGGCCAGTGTTTCCCCAGCTTTCACTCCTGACCCATCTTCACAAATGCTGGTCACATTTGTGCACCATCTAGGGAAAAATATTTATCTAGTTTCTGAGTTTGAATAGCAAGAGGTACACATACTTTGAAAATCTCTCCAGATGCTGCCACTTGCCCAAAACATCTGCACCTGAGGCCTTCTTTTGTTTATGGGAGATTACCAAATGTTAGAGAGATGCTAAAGACACACTAGCATTCAACTGGGACTCTCCCCTGGATGGAATCTGAAAGCTAGAAAGGCAACCGAAGAGTAATACTTATCTACATGAGTAATGCAGTGTGATTTAGTGCCCCATCCAAGAAGCGAACGGCCTGGGAAGTCCCATGGACAGATGAGACTGGTGGGCTACAGGTCACGGGATCGCAGAGTCTGACACAACTTAGTGACTAAATGACAGCATGCATGAACTGCACTTGAACATTTACCCACCATGCTCCACACTCTGGGAACACAGTGCTGCATTAGACTGTGAACTCCTGCACTAGTCCTAGGCTCTGAGAGCAAGCAGGCGCAGATGTTTTGGGCAAGTGGCAGCATCTGGAGAGATTTTCATAGTATGTATACCTCTTGCTATTCACCCTTATGTCACCTTGCACCAAGCTCTGTGCCTGACACCTCCCCAGAGCTCAATAAACATTGGTTGAATGAGTAATTGTGTGAACAAGTGGATGAATGAAAACTTAAAGGACATTACCTCTTTGCCCCCACCCACGTCCAGTAAGTGTTCAATAATAATAAACATCAGGTGCCAGGTGAGTGTCACAGATACTTGCACTGTTTTATTCAGTCCTCTAGGTAACCCTGTGTCAGTTTAGGAACTTTCATGATGGATAAAGTCAGCAAGGCTCAGAGTGATTAAAAGAGACACCCAAAGTCACATTGTCATTGAACAGTGGTTAAACCTGCTGAAGCACAAAGCATTCTGGTGACAAAGGGCTGAAGGAGGGCCGGATGGAGTTGAACCAGTTACACTGAACTTCTGCCTAATGAAGCTCAGCTCCTCCTAGGATGATTTCGCTTGGAAGCTGCTGAGTCTAAATCGTTATTAAGTGGCATGTGGAGAGCGATGACTGTCATAATGGAATGTCCTTTCCCTACGTAGTAATTCAAAGGTAACAAGGAAAAAATAGCCTTCACTTTTAAGTTTGACATGTTTGGGAAACTGGACGTGTCTGTCTATTATTAGTCCTTTAAGAGGCCCCAGCATCTTCCAGGGAGGCTTGCGAAAATATCCCAGGAGACATTGCTGCTGAAGTAGGTTTTCTTTGAACTGATGAGCTGGAAGCTTACAGCCCACATCCTGCCTTTTGAATGAAGAGTTCTGGATGATTTTGGTCTATAACAACAAATAAGACCTCATGGGGCCTGGGCCTAAAGAGGAAAAAGCTGGTAGATCCTTAAGAACCACTCAATTCCTGGAGCAGCTGCACTATCTGAAGATGGGGAACACAGTTCCCAGTGGGCCCGGATCCTATAGGGCAGGGGTCTCAAACAGGTGGCCTTGGATACATTCTTTTAGCCATTCCAGTGAACATATACTTTTTGGTTCACATTGGTAGAACTTCACCTATATATCCAGATTCTGACTTCTCTAGGAAAAAAGTTATGATTCCATGGAGCCTGCATGCTTCTACTTCCTCATTCATTTGTTCACTCATTCAGGATTGAATTTATGGAATATCTGTTATGTGTTTTTCTGCACACTGTTAAATAAAAGACAAAAGTTCCTGCCATCATACAGCCAAAGGTGAAGATGAACAAAAACCTAAGGAACTAATAAATCTATACTAAGTGGCATGGGATTCATCCTATAAAGAAAAATAAAGCATGGTAAAGGAATGAATAGTAACAGCAACCAGGGAGATCCTTTATGAAAACAGAACATCTGAGTAAAGACCTGAATAAAATAAGAGGATGAGCCATGGGGCTATGAGGGTAGAGAATGTTCCAGGCAGAGAAAAACAGCAAATGTAACGGGCCTGGAGAAGGACTGTGCTCAACATGTTGGAGAAGCAGCAAGTTCTCTGTGCCTGGAGTGAACAGATACAAACAAGGTCCATAAAATAGCCGGGCCTTGTAGATGTGTCGTAGGGAGTTTGGACTTCACTCCAGTGAATGTGAAGTCACTGGAAGATTGAGAGCAGAGATTTGGCTAGATATATTTGGAGGGTTTTCTTTTTTTTTTTTCAAGATTACCCTGGAAACTATGCATAAAAAAAAACTGAAGGTGGAAAGAGTAGAAACAGGGAGAGCAGTTGAGGTCATTTGAGTAGATGAGGCAAAGGATGATGACAAGAGTTCATGGTGTTCCTTGGAGCAAAAGGACAGTGGCTCTCTATATAATGGTCATGGGCCCTCTAGGTCATGTGATCCACTCTGCTTGTAAAAGAATGAATGCTGGCCACTTGAAAGATTTCAGAGGCAATAAGAAAGCAGACTGCTCTGGCTGGGGATGAAATTCAGGAGCTTTCAAGTCCACACCTCAAACTTGCTGTATATATTAGTTTCCTGAGGCTGCCATAACAAATTATTGCAAAACTAAGTGCCTAAAAAAACAGAAACTTATTCTTTCACAATTCTGAAGTCCAGAAGACTGAAATCAAGATGTCTACAGGCCCTACTCTCTCTGGAGGTTTTAGAAAAGAATCTTTCCTTGCCTCTTCCAAGTTCTGGTGGCTCAGCTTTCCTTATTTTCCTTGGCTTATGGGCACATCACCCCCATGGCTGCCTCTATCTTCACATCAATTTCTGTCTATGTATCAGTCTTCTCCTCTGTCTGTCTAATCTTCTCTGTGTATCTCTTACAAGGACACTGGCTGTTTAGGGCATTCCCAGATAATCTGTAATAGTGTCTTCATCTCAAGATCATTAAGTTAATTCCATTTGCAAAGACTGTTTTACCAAAGGAATTAAGGCATGGACATATATGGGACTCCCCTGGTGGTTTAGTGGTTAAAACTACATGCTTCCAATGCAGGAAGTCTGGGTGCAATCCCTGGTCAGGAAACTAGATCCCGCATACCATAACTATGACCCAGAATAACCGAAAAAAGACATGGACATACCTTTGAGGGGGCCACCATTCAGTCCACAACAGGGCACACCCCTGGGCAAGTCACTTCCTCCCTCTGGGTCTTGCTTTCCTCAACTGTAAATAGCAGCAGGGATATAGTCTGCCTTCCAATTCTTTCATTACAAGGCTACACTCTCACAGTACGGTAGTCAGTTGCCACATATGGAATGTAGCTAGTCTCAACTGAGATGTAATTGCAAGTGTAAAATACACCCCAAAATATTACATACTTAGTGTGAACAAGAGTGTAAAATATCTCATAAATTATTTTTATGTTCATTGCACATTGAAAACATATTTTGAATATATTGGGTTAAATAAAATTTCTCTCTAAAATTAATTTTACCTGCTTCTTCTCACTTGTTTACTGTGGCTTCCAAAAAATAAATAAAATTATGTATGTGCCTCACATTATATTTTTTGGACAGCTCTATTCTAAAGAATGGATTTTTAAAAAAGAATTTTGGCCACACTGTGCAGCACAAGGGATGTTAGTTCCGCAACCAAGACTTGAGCCCTCACCCCGTACACTGGAAGTGCAGAGTCTTAACCACTGGGCCACTGGGGAAGTCCCATCTAAAGAATAGATTTTTAAAATAAATTTTAAAATTTAAGTAGAAAATATAAATAAAAGCTCATCTCTATCCTATGTGACATCAGTAGTGATGTCTTGACTAGAGGCTGAAGGATCTGCTTTCAAGATGCTCACTTACATGGCTGATAGATTGGTGCTGAACTTTAGTTGAGAGATCACCCAGGGCTTTGAGTCAGGGAACTTGTTTTTTCTTTATGTGAGCCTCTCATTGGCAGCTTGAGCTTCCTAAGAATACAGTAGTTGAATTCCAAGAGTGAGTGTCCTGAGAGATAGAAAGTAGATGGTAGCTCCTTAAAGCCTGATCTGGAAACTGCCACAGTGTCATTTTTGATATATGCTGCTCATCAAATAGCCACAAAGCCTAGGTTCAAGTGGAGACTCCAAGTCTCAATGAAAAGAGTATCAAAGAAATGGGGGGCCACCTAGGAAGAGCTCAGTAAATATTTACTGAATTAACAATATGTCACAATTCCCATCTGGCATACAAGGAAACAGAAATTTTAAAAATTTAAGTCAAGATCCTTCTAGGACTGCTGCTATTAATGATTGCATGTGTTTAGTCTCTTAGTCATGTCCAACTCTTTGTGACCCCATGGACTATAGCCTGCCAGGCTCCTCTGTCCATGGAATTCTCCAGACAAAAATACTGGAGTGGGTTGCCATTCCTTTCTCCAGGGGATCTTCCTGACCCAGGGATCAAACCCAGGTCTCCTGCATTACAGGCAGCTTCTTTACCATCTGAGCCACCAGGGAATTATTATTAATGATTAAAAGTTAATATTACACAACAGGAAAGTTTGGCCCATTCAAAAGAAAAACATGAACCAACAGAAACCATCCCAGTGAAAGACTACATGTAGAACCTCCTAGACAAAGACTTTAAAACAACCATCTTAAACATAATCAAAGAACTAAAGGAAGACAGGGAAAGTCAAGAAAATGTTGGGTGAAAAAAATGTAACTATCAAGAAAAAGAGAAAAAAACTTCAAAAGAAAACCAGAAAGAAAAAAAAAAAGAAATCAATATTTACTTACTAAGACAAATAAGTAGTAATTGAATACATGAGAAAAAAATTTTTTTCTAGACTAAAAAATGTCATTAAAATTACAAAAGTTCTAGGAGGAAAAAGAAAAGGAACCAGGAAGAGTTTGAAAAGTACAGAAACTGAAATGAAAAGTTCACTAGAGGGATTCAAAGGCAGATTTGAGTAGACAGACAAAAGAATCAGTGAACTTGAAGATAGAACAATTGAAATTATTGAAGAACAGAAAGAAAAAACATTGAAGAAAAGTGAACAGAACCTAAAGGATACAATCAAGAAATCAAGATATATTCTGTGGGAGTTTCAGAAGGAAAAGAGAGACAGAAAAGGCAGAAAGATTATTTGAAGAAATAGTGGTCCAAAACATCCCAATTTGATGAAAGACACGAGCATAAACATCCAAGAAACTCAACTAACACTACGTAGAATAAACTCAGAGAGATTCCCACTGCAACAGGTTATAATCAAGCTGTCAGAAAACAAAGATAAAGAGGGAAGCTTGAAAGGAACAAAAGAGAAGTGACTCATCACATACAAATGATCTTTGAGAAGATTATGATCAGATTTCTCATCAGAAAGTTTTGGAAGCCAGAAAACAGTGGACTATGTTCAAAATGCAAAAAGAAAAAAAAAAAAAACTGTCAACCAAGAATCCTAACTGGCAAAACTGTCCTTCAAACTTTGAGGGGAAAATTAACACCATTCCTGGAAAAACAACAATTTAGGGACTTTTTCTTAACCATTAAATGTGCCCTACGAGAAATGCTGAAGGGAGATTGAAATGAAAGGATACTAGACAGTAGTTCAAAGACATATGAAGAAATAGAGATCTCAGTAAAGGCAAACAAATGACTAGTTTAAGAGCTAGTGTTATTGTAGAAATGGTTTGTAACTCCACTTTTTGTTTTCTGCATGATCTAAGAGGGTAATACACAACTTTTTACAAAAGAATGATTAGCCTAAAGCTAGTATTATTGTAACTCTGCCTTGTAACTTCACGTTTTATTTTCTATATAATTTAAGAGACTAACACATCATGAAAAATATTATTATTTTATGTTTTTGGACACACAATGTAAAAAAAATGTCATTTTGTGGTATCAATAACTAAGACATGGGACCAGAACTGTGTAAAAGCAGTCTTGTATATCGTTGAAGTTGCTGCTGCTGCTACTAAGTCGAGTCAGTCATGTCTGACTCTGTGCGACCCCATAGATGGCAGCCCACCAGGCTCCCCCATCCCTGGGATTCTCCAGGCAAGAACACTGGAGTGGGTTGCCATTTCCTTCTCCAATGCATGAAAGTGAAAAGTGAAAGTGAAGTCGCTCAGTCATGTCCAACTCTTCGCAACCCCATGGACTGCAGCCTACCAGGCTCCTCTGTCTATGGGATTTTCCAGGCAAGAGTACTGGAGTGGGTTGCCATTGCCTTCTCTGATTGTTGAAGTTAAGCTAGCACAAATTAAAATTAGAGTGTTTTAACTTTAGGATGTTAAATGTAATCCCCATAGTAACCACAAAGAAAATAGTTATAGAATACACACAAAAGGAAATAAGAATAAAATCAAAATGGTCCACTACAAAAAGCTAAACACACACACACACACACACACACACACACACATACAGCACTATTGAGAATGAGGAATAAAAAAGCTGTAAGGCGTATAGAAAAAATAGCAAAAGAACAGAAGTAAGTCCCTCTTTATCAGTAATTTATTTAATGGTAAAATACTCAAAAGACGGATATTGGCAGAATGGATCAAAAATTATATGCTCTAATTATAAGCTATCTACAAAAGAATCAGTTTAGATCCAAAGACACAAACAGATTGAAGATTAAAAGATGGTGAAAGCAGGATCTTAAAGAGATATTTTTACACAGATGTCATAGCAGCATTACTCACAGTAGCCAACGTGCATAAGCAACCCAAGTATGCAGGGACAGATAAATGGTTAAGAAAATGTGGTATAGGGCTTCCCTGGTGGTCCAGTGGTTAAGGATCAGCCTTGCAATGCAAGGGGCACCGGTTGGATCCCTAGTCTGGGAAGATCCCACACGCCACAGGGCAACTAAGCCCGAGAGTTGCAGCTACTGGCTCCACGCGCTGCAACTGCTGAAGCATGCTCACCCAGAGCAGAGCCTGTGTTCCCCAACAAGAGAAGCCAAGAGAAGCCCACACACCACGAGGAAGAGTAGCCCCTCCCACCCCATCCCCCGACCCCTGCTCACCACGACTAGACAAAGCCCTACAGCAGCAACACAGACCCACCACAGCCAAGAAGTGAAATAAATAAATAAATCTTAAAAAAAAAGAAAGAAAGAAAATGTGGTATGTTTTTATAATATAATGGAATATTATTCATCCTTAAAAAGAAAGGAAATTCTAACATATGCTACAACATGGATAAACTTGGAGAACATTATGCTGAGTGAAATAAGCCAGTTACAAAAAGACAACTGTGTGATTCAACTTGCATGAGGAATCTAAAGTAGTCAAAACCACAGAGACAGAAAGTGGAGCAGTAAAGCTGCGAAGAACCGAAGAACCGGGACTTACTGTTTAATGAGACATTGAGATTCACTTTTGCAAAATGAAAAGAATTTTGGAGCTGGATGGTGGGGATAGTTGAACAATGATACAAATATACTTTATACCACTTAACTCTACACCAAATGGTTAAGGTGTTAAAATTTGTGTTACATGTTATTTATCACATTAAAAAACTGAAGGGGGAAGTAAAGGGATTAATGGATACAGAATTTCCATTTGAAAAGATGAAGGAGTTCTGGAGCTGGATGGTGTTGAAGGCTGGACAACAATAAGAATGTTCTTGATGCCACTAAACCATCCACTTCAAACAGGGGTTAATATTGTAAATTTCATGTTTTGTATTCTTTACCACAATAAAAATAAGTGAATGGGAAAAAAACCCTAATGTCGATTAGACACTAACATTGAACCAGATCCTGTGCTAAATGCTTTACATGCACTGATGTCTCCACTGTATGTATGATTCCTGTGCTGTATACAGATGGGAAAATTAAGGCACAGAGAGGTTAAGTAACTCTTCCAAGGCTCGGCTCCATATTATATAAACCAGCAGCACTGAGACTCAAGTCCAGGTCTTCTCACTCTGGAGTCCATGGTTTTTGTTTTTTTTTTTGTTTTTTGGCTGTGCCATGTCTAAGTTGGGGCATGCGTGATCTTTTTGCTGTGACAAGCGAACTTTTATTTACAGTATGTGGGATCTAGTTCCCTAACCAGGAATCAAACCTGTATTAGGACCAGAGTCTTAGCCACTGGACCCCCAGAGAAGTCCCCAGAGCCCATGCTGTAACCACGATAGCTGCTCTTAGGACATTCCCTATAGTCACCCCAAAGAAAATAGTTACAGAATATACACAAAATAAAATAAGAATAAAATTAAAATAGCTCCATACAAAAAGTCAGCTAAACAAAAAGCCAGTAATACAGGAAATGAGAAAATTTTTTAAAATAAGGTATATATAAAAAAATAGCAAAATATATTCATATCTGGTAAGAAGAGGACACTTCTGTATAGGAAGATTCTGCCAGAAAAATAACCTTTAAAAAAAAAAAAGAATGAAACTTTTTGTTGCAGTTAAACATATGAACTATAAGGTACATTAATTTTAAGTCAATAGCAGTATACGCTTTTACATACATCAAGATCTAATTTCCACCATCAAAATACAGAAAAGTTCTAGCTTCACAGAAAACTTTCCTCTTCCCTTTCTCAGGAAATATCCCTTCAGGAAGAGCCACTATCTGACTTCTCTCATCATAGATTAGGTTTATTTATCTTTATGAATTGGTATAACATATATATAACATAAAATTCACCATCTTAACTGTGTCTTTTTCCCCAGCTTTATTGAGATACAATTGACATATAAATTGTATTATTTTAGGGTGTACAACATAACTATTTGATATATGGATACACAGTAAAATGATCTCCACAGTAAGCTTAGTTAACATCATTTGCTTCACATAGTTTGTTTTTTCATCGTGATAAGAACTTTTAAGATCTACTCTCTTAGCAACTTTCAAAAACACAATACAGTGTTGTTAACTACAGTCTCCTTGGTGTACATACATCCCCAGAACTTATTTAGAATTGAACTGAAAGTTTGTGCCTTTTTTGACCACCTTCACCCGTTCTGCCCACCCTCACCCCTGCCTCTGGCAACCACCAATTTGGTCTGTGTTTCTATGAGTCTAGTTCTTCCTAAGATTCTACACAGAGTGAGGTCATACAGTATTCATCTTTCTCTGCCTGGCATTACATTTACCCTGATACCTTTGAGATTCATCAAGTTCTCACAAATGGCAGAACTTCCTTCTGTTTGTGGCTGAATAATATTCCTTTGTATGCATGTATATATGATATATATATACACATGTGTATGGATGTATATGTATATATACATATATGTATGTGTGTATACATACATGTGTGTATATGTGTGTGTGTGTGTGTGTGTGTGTGTGTGTACCACATTTTCTTTATCCATTCACCCACTGAAGACACTTCGGTTGTTTTCATGTCTTGCCTCTCATAAATAATGCTGCAATTAACGTGGGGATATAGACATATCTTTGAGGTAATGCTGTAATTTCCTTCAGATATATGTCCAGTAGTGGGATTGCTGGATCACAGAGTGGTTTTAATTTTAATTCTTTGAGGAACCTCCATACTGTTGTGCATAATAGCTGCACCAATTTGCATTCCCACCAACAATGCACAAGTGTTTCCTTTTCTCCACAGCCTCACCAATGCTTGCTATCTCTCGTCTTTTTGATGACAATCATTCTAGCAGGTGTAAGGTGATAGCTCATTGTGATTTTTATAAACTGTCTGTAAGTGTATGGTTCAGTAACAACCCGTCTCCAGAATTCTTTTCATCTTGGAAACTGAAACTCTATCCCCGTTAAACCACACTCCGTCCTCCGACCCCCCAGCCACCGGCAAACACCTTCCTACTTTCTGTCTCTATGAATTTGACTATTCTGGGTAATTCATGTAAGTTGAATTATATAGTATATATCTTTATGTGACTGGTGGTCTTAGTTCAGGCTGCTAACAACTTATCCTAAACTGAGTAGCTTAAAAATGAACATTTATTTCTCATGATTCTGGAGACTAGAAATTTAAGATAAGTATGTCAGCATAATCAGGTTGTTGTGGGAGCTGTCTTGCTGGTTATGTCCTCACATGCCCTTTCCATGGTGCATGCAGAGAGAAGAGGGGAGGAAGGGATGGAGGGAGGGAGGGAAGGGAGAATCTTGTGTCTCTTCTTTTCATAAGGGTATTAGTCCCATCATGGGGCCACACTCTCACAACTGCACCTAAACCTGATTAGCTTTCAAAGGTGCCATCTGCACCTACCATCTCATTGGGAATTAGGGCTTCAGAAGATGAATTTGCTCCAGGGGGGACACAGCATTCAGTTTGTAGTATTGACTGATTTCACTTAGCATAGTGTTCTCAAGGTTCATCCACGCTGTGCCACGTGTCAGAATTTCCTTCCTTTTTAAGACTGAGATCAAAGATTAGTCTCTATTCTTCAACTGCATATAAATGGGAACCATACCATTTCCAATTTTTTTCACTGTATATAATATCTGTGAGACTCATCTGTGCTTTATATATATATATATATACATACACACACATATGTCAGTGTTCATTCTCTTTTTTTGTTCTGCATGGTGCTCAGCTGCTAAGTCATGTCCGACTTTTTGCAGCCCCATGGATTGTAGCCCGCCAGGCTCCTCTATCCATGGGATTTCCCAGGTAAGAATACTAGAATGGGTTGCCATTTCCTCCTTCAGGGGATCTTTCCAACCCAGGTATAGAACCTGCATCTCTTACATCTCCTACATTGGCAGGAGGATTCTTTATCACTGAGCCACCTGGGAAGCCCCCATTGTTCTGCATGAATATACCACAATGTGCTTATCTAGTCAATGTCAATGGCCATTTGGATTATTTCCAGTTGGGGACTACTTCAGAAAACTCCACCGTGAACACTCTTGTATGTGTCTCAGATAAATAACCAAAGTGGAATGTCTACAACCAGTTATTTTAAGTCCTTTGGCCTGACTCCAAACAGCTGGTTCTGGTTGCAGCTATGACGTCATATGGTCTGTACATACCCCACTCTCTTGGTTGAGGAGTCCTTCAGGGAGGAGGCTGTCTCCAGTTTCCCCTTCACTTCTTTCAGGGCCTCCAGTGTCTATGCGGGTTCTCAGAACACAGCAACAAACAGGAGCTTGAACAGGAAGTAACTGGGGATAAATGCTCTATAATAATGAACACACCATAATTAAACTCAGTATTAGGTCAGAGAAAGTTCTTGTTTGGCTTGCTAAATTCTAGAAGAGGAAACTGAGAAAATGAAGCCATGAAGGCACAAACATCCAGACCACAGGCTCTGTTCCCATTACAGTCCTCCAGTCCTCCCAGAAGTGATAGCACGATAGTGACAGCTCAGCTCCCAGGACAGACTTGCTCTTGGAGGGTTCCAGCCCTGCCACCCTCCTCATTCAAGGTTTGAAGGAAGAAAGTCAGAGGCCAGCTCATTCTTTGCTAAACGAAGCCTGTGCATGCATACTAAGTCACCCCAATTGTGTTCAACTTTTGCCATCCTGTGGACTGTAGCCCAGCAGGCTCCTCTGTCCATGGGATTTCCCAAGCAAGAATGCTGGGATGGGTTTTCATGCCTTTCTCCAGGATATCTTCCCAACCCAGGGATTGAACCCAAATCTCTTATGTTTCCTGCGCTGGGAGGTGGGTTCTTTACCACTAGTGCCAAGTGCTAAAAACCCACTAGGACCTAATAGAAGCTTTCTCTTTGGTGTTCCCAGAATAACTGATAGCTAGTTAAATCAGGAATGACTCTCGTTTTGAGATTCAGTGGGATTTGGTGTCATGTGAAAGCAACATGAAACGGTATGGCAGGGTCCCCATTTGGGGAATCAAGATGCAAGAGACTAAGTCTGAATAGGAAGAGTTTTCTCTTTCCTCCCATGATGCCATCTGAAAAGAAGGAACTGGGAACACCATCTGTACAGAGAACTCAAAGTGGACAGAATAAACACTTATGCCCTAAGCCTTCCTCACTCAGCATTTCTCAGCAGGACCAGGACCAGGGTGAGGAGCGTGACGCGCTCAACTTGAGTCCCAGATTTAAGGGGCACCAATAAACCAGTAAGCAAATCCATAATAGTTCAATGTAATACAGTTAAAAATTGAAACTAATGCAAAAAACCCATGATGAAGAAAACATCAACCTTTTAAACCAAGGTAGGATGTCTTTTCCGGGATCAGGGTGAGTAAGTGAGGCTGAATTAAGGAGGTTCAGGGTAGACCTACAAAGAAGTTGTTAGGATTAAATGAGATAATGATGTCAAGAGCTTGGAAGGGGCTGTAGATATGGGGATTTCCCTTGGTGGTCCAGTGGTTACGAATCTGCCTGCCAGTGCCAGGGACACTGGTTCCACCCTTGCTCTGGGAAGATTCCACATACCACCGGGCAACTAAGCCTGTGCACCACAGCTACTGAAGCCTATACACCCTAGAGCCTGTGCTCCACGAGAGAAGCCACCGCAGTGAGAAGCCCGTGAGCCACTATTAGGAGTAGCCCCTGCTCACCACCTCTAGAGAAAGCCTGTGCACAGCAGCTGAGACCCAGTGCAGCCAAAACAAATAAATAAATAAATAATTTTAAAGTCATAAATATGTTAAATGTTATCATCATTATTATTTCATAATCATAATAATTATATATTTTTTTAATCTGCAAGCAAAGTATAGAGAAGTTCATTAATCCATGGCAAGGAAGTATTAACACATATGTTCTCTGGCAGCCTCACCACAATTGAAGTTTACCTTTGTGCTTTTTGTACCTCAGATTCTAGAATTTTTAATTAATTTTACGGAGTATAGCTGCATTTCATAATCATCATTACATCATTACTTAGTTATTATCATTGTTCCTAGGAGAGGGAGAGTTGTTTCATCATTTGGTGTAGTGGTGGTATATGAGATGACAGCATCATTTGCTACCCATCCCTGTCTCTAAGAAATCTTTCCTAGCTCCTTGAATTTAAATTAGTTGCTCCTGTGTCCCCTCGCATCTTGAATCATCTTGAATCGACCTGATCAATTGCACTTACCCTGGATGGGGCTATCTGTTTAACTTGTCCGTCTCCCCAGGGAGCCTAGGACCTCTGGGAGGGTAGAGGCAAGTCCTATCTTATCAATTTATCCTCCTCAGAGCTGAGCACAGTGCCTGCCACATTATAGCCTCTGAAACTGTTTTTATGATCTTAGATGACTGAGAATTGGTGTCCAGAGACCTCTCCTCAATCTTTCTTCCATAAGATTGCACCGAACTGGTCGGGAGTGGAGGGTCGTGAGGGGTGGCAATGTTTTGCATACCTGCCAACTCTGCTATTTAGCCTGAAGTCATATTATAATAAAATTATTACTCCTCTCTGTTTTAGTACTAGCATTTATCGGGAACTTCGTACGTGCTAAGCGTTGTTCTAAACTATTTTTTATAGATTAACTCCCTTAATCCTCCTGATAATCACACAGAGAGAATTTTTATCCCCCTTTCACTGAAACAGGCACAAAGAATTTGAATGCATGTCCAGGATCACTCAGTCACCACGTAGGAGGGCTGTGCTCCAACGCCTCAGTCTGACCCCAGAGGCCAGGCTACCAGGCACTCACTGAGACTCGGCTCCCTGGGCTCACACAACCTGCTACCCACACTTGTAAGAGGGTGCCAGCTCAACACCCAACACCCCGCAAGCAATCTTTACTTAGCCTCTCCCATAAAGAGAGAGTGCCAACAGCAAGAACATACTAGGAAGAGAAAATAGATTTTGTCATTTCTCTATGAGGCCACCTGATCCCTGCAGGTCGGAAAGAAATCTTTAATATAACATCTTTCTTTGTCTGGCAATTCTTTTATATGCTTGGCTGGTCAGCTTAATCTTTGGCTGGCCGAGCAGAAATACCCATATCCATAAAAAATCAGGCTTCTGGATGCAGTGCAGCCTGGAGAGGTAAGATTTCAGCAAGCAATCATAGTGCCAAATGTAGGAAGCACCCGAGAAGCTATTCGGTGAAGGGGATATTTCTTGCACATCTTCTCTGTTTTGGGATTTTCATCAGTGCATTCCAGATTTAAGTGTTTTTATGAACAAGTAGTAAGATATCAACCTCGCATGTTTTCTTCCTACCATCCTGAGTTCTTCAGATAGCAGACTAGAATAGAGTGATAGGATATTTTAATTGGAAAATGATTTTTTGCTTATGCTCATTTTTAGTAATGTGTTCACATTTGCCAAAGCCAAAATGATATATCCACCTCAGCCATTTTTTCCAGCCCCTAGAAGTAACCAGGTTTATTCCTTTCTTACTTTCTGTTCATCTTTCCATATTTCTTTATTAACTTTACCCATCTAAATATTTTTAAATGAGAATACATATTCTTATATACCGGAGAAGGCAATGGCACCCAACTCCAGTACTTTTGCCTGAAAAATCTCATGGACAGAGGAGCCTGGTAAGCTGCAGTCGCTAAGAGTCAGACACGACTGAGCGACTTCACTTTCACTTTTCACTTTCATGCATTGGAGAAGGAAACAGCAACCCACTCCAGTGTTCTTGCCTGGAGAATCCCAGGGACAGGGGAGCCTGGACCCCATAGATGGGGTCGCACAGAGTCGGACGCAACTGAAGCAACTTAGCATTCTTATATATTCTTCTTTCCCCTCTTTCTGACACCAAAGGTATAATATGTATAATATTCTGCACTTTTTTAACAGACTATCTGAAAGCTTTTCCATATTACAGCATAGAGAATTTCATTAATTTTTACAGCCGCATTGTATTCCATGTGAGCTTGTACTGGGATAGTTTAACCAGTCCTTCGTGGGTTATATTTGGGTTATTTCCAGACCTTTACTTCTGCAAATGAAACTGTAAAAAATGACCCTGTACACGCACCACGTTCTCCCCACCTCAGTGGATCACTAGGTCAAAGGGTAAATGCATTTTCAAGGTTGACAGTTGCCGCCAGCTCACCCTCTGTGGGGGCCAGACTGTTTCATACTCACACTAGTCGTGAAGACAGTGCCTGTTTTCCCACAGCCTTACCAATAAAGTCGTTAGGATATTCTCTTTTTGCCAATCTGATAAGCGACAAATGGTATCTGAGTGTAATTTCCTCTTGCATTTATCTTATTATGAGGAAGGTTGGGCATCTTTTCATAAGAACAGTGAGTTAAAAACACTTTTGTCATGAGTGACAGAAGCTCATTAGGGCTAGCTCAAGCAAATGAAGGGGAAATTAGTTAAAGAATTATGGAAGTGTTTCATGAAGCCAAGAACAGAAAGCTAGCCAAGACCCAGGAAAGATTGGATCTAGAAAATGGAAAAACATTAACTCAGTTCCCTCTGTGTCTCTCTACACCCCGCCCCACTGTTGTGAAATACAACCTCCTCATAACCCACTAACATATCTGATACATTTCCCATCCCCATAAACACTAATACACTTCCAAATACAGAGAGACGCTCATGGATTCATCTTTCTGCCTCAGTGCCCGCCTAGTCTGATCAGCCATTGTTGAAGGTGGGGAGAATGAGAAGATTCAGAAAATGCAATTTTGGGAGCCCACCTGTGGTAGATGCTTATTGGATGCCCACGGAAAACTCAGCGCCCCTCATGGTCCATCCTCCATGGGGCACCCTGCCAAAAAGACAGAAGGTTTCTATTTTTTGGCAGAGCCCCATTTGGGGGATGGTCTGCTCCTCTCTGCATGGCCCCTGTGTGTTTCCAAGACAATCATAGTAATTCTATTTCCTTTGCAAGGGGTGGGTTTAGGAATAGACAGATGAGGTTCTAGCCAAAGATACAAAAGGAAACATTCCTGACTAAAAACAGATACGGTGTCAAGATGGGCACTCACCTGTTACTGCATGTTGTTATGGCTGCATGTGATTAATTGATTAGCTTGTGCTACATAACTAACCACCCCTCAAATTGGGTGACTTAATATAGAATCATTTATTATTTCTCGTGATTTTGTGGGTTGGCCAGGTGGTTCCTGTGGTCTGGGCTTCCTCAGCTGGTGCTGGATGGTCTAGAATGGCCTCACTCATGTGTCTGACAATTGACAAGCTGGTTGGTCTTCAGGGAGTCAGCTGGAGGGGTCGGGGGTGGCTTATTTCTTTTCTGCCAGCAAGCTAATCACTAAATAGTGTCTCAGGTCCCAAAGCGCAGCAAGAGAAAACAGCAACTCAACGTGCAAGCACTTTTCAAGGGTCTTCTTTTGTGTCTCATCACTATTGTCCCATTGACCTAAGCAAGTCACATGACTAAGCCCTAACTAGATGGAGACACGGACTATATATATACATACATATGTATGTATGTATCTTGATAGGCGTAGCTACAAATGAGAGGGCGTTTTTGTAGTCTATCCCAGTGATGCCTGGAACTCTAGTCATCTTGGGACTGTGAGAGGTGCTAGCCTGAGGATGGTAAATGAGAAAATGGGAAGGATTCTCAATGATGATGCTGAACCAATGACTTTATTAATTCTATGAAGATGCTACCTTGAAAATTCTGGTTATGCAAGATACTTTTCCTTTCTGTTTAAGACAGTTGAATCAGTAATATATTATCATTGTATATCAGTTGAGGTGTTGGGCATGATAGTTCCCAGACAACAAAAAGATGGTTTTGCCCATAGCCAGACTGCTCAAGTTGCCTGGATATAAAAAAAATTTCTGTGAAGAAGTGCTGGTTGATTGTATCCTAATATGAGCCAGTTGTGAGGTGTAGTTACCCCAAAATCAAACTTAAGCATCCTTAATATAATATTGTGTCCAGAAAATTACAAACAAAGCCCAGATCTGGGGTTCAAAATTACAAATACACAAATGCATAGTTAGGGAGAGGGTACAAAATGTAGGGGTTCCCTGGTGGTACAGTGGTAAAGAATATGCCTGCTAGTGCCGGAGACACGAGTTCAATACCTAGGTCGGGAAGATCCCCTGGAGAAGGAAATGGCAACCCACTCCAGTATTCTTGCCTGGAGAATTCTATGGACAGAGAGGAGTCTGGTAGGCTACAGTCCACGGGGTCACAAAGAATCAGACATGACTTAGCAACTAAACAACATGAAATGTAGAGGATGTGAAAGGATGTGCTTGCTTCAGTCATCCCCGACTCTATGCGATCTCATGAACTGTAGCCTGCCAGGCTCCTTCGTCCATGAGATTCTCCAGGCAAGATTAATGGAGTGGGTTGCCATTTCCTCCTCCTCAGGATCTTCCCCACCCAGGGATGGAACCCAAGTCTCTTATGTCTCCTGTGTTGGCAGGCGGGTTCTTTACCAGTAGTGTCACCTGGGAAGCCCCTGAAGGTTTTAGCTCCATGTAAAGATATAACTGTGATATTGGAGAAGACTCTTGAGAGTCCCTTGGACTGCAAGGAGATCCAACCAGTCCATTTTAAAGGAGATCAGTCCTGGGTGTTCTTTGGAAGGAACGATGCTAAAGCTGAAACTCCAGTACTTTGGCCACCTCATGCAAAGAGTTGACTCATTGGAAAAGACTCTGATGCTGGGAGGGATTGGGGGCAGGAGGAGAAGGGGATGACAGGATGAGATGGCTGGATGGCATCATCGACTTGATGGACATGAGTTTGAGTGAACTCTGGGAGATGGTGATGGACAGGGTGGCCTGGCGTGCTGCGATTCATGGGGTTGCAAAAAGTCAGACATGACTGAGTGACTGAACTGAACTGAAATATATAGCGTGTGATGATGCTCCTCATGGTTTCTGATGTGTGGAACCTAACATTTGGCCAATTCTAAGGAATATAAAAAAGAAAAAGAGAGAAAGATGCTATAGGAATATCAGGAAGCAAGTAAATATGACATTTACTTTATGTTAAATATGGCAAAGAGGTTAGAAACAGAGACTGAAAAATTTTTGTCATTAGTAACCTTAGCAAGAGCAGTTTCAGAGTTGTGATATGGTAAAAAAAAAAAAAAATACTATCAATTAAAGGGTAAAATAAAGAAGAGAAAAGAGGAATGATAAACACAGAATGCCATATTCCCTAGAATATTGTGATTGTGTGCCTTGCAAACCTAATTTAAGCCAGCTTGGGGAGAGAGTGGAGACTTGGTGGGGTGGCTCTTATTATTGATTTGATGTCTCTCCAATCACAGAAATATCAAAAGGTATGCTTAATATATACCTGGATTCAGGCATTTAAACTCCATGACTGAGGACTTCCCTAGTGGTCCAGTGGTTAAGGATCCACCTATCAATGCAGGGGACACAGATTTTACCCCTGGCCCAGGAAGATTCCACAGGCCATGGGACAACTCAGGCCATGGGACAACTCAGCCCATGTGCCACGATTACTGAGCCCTTGAGCCCAGAGCCCTTGCTCCACGCAGCAAGACAAGCCACAACAATGAGAAGACCAGGCACCGCAATGAAGAGTAGCCCCTGCTTACCACCACTAAAGAAAGCCCATGCACAGCAATGAAGACCCCTCCATAAATAAGTAAATAGAAATCTCAAAAAAAAAAAAAAAAAAAAACCCTACATGACTTAAACACTGTGTCCTTTTCTCTCTATTTCTCAGTCTTGCTTGTCTTCTTTTCAGAAAAATCTTTGTTCACGTGGAGAAGTAGAGAGCATCCTCCCCAACTGGCCCTTGTGAAAGACTCTGAAAGGGCTTTTAATGGTCCAGTTTGGGAGACTTGACCACCCTTGAACCAATCACTCTGGCCCAGGAGATGGAGTGTTCTCATTGGCCGTACCCTTGTTAGCTTCCCTTCCACCAAACCACACAGATGGAATATTTTTATGGAAGAAAGAGCGCAATGATTCTCTAAAAGAAGAAAAAAAGGGGAAAGTATCGTAGAGTTCTTAAATATGACACCAAAACCAAACAAAAAAAATGATAAATTGGGAGATTTAATCATAAAGATTAAAAAATGTTTTCTTTGTGAAAGCCCTTGTTAAGAGGATGAAAAGATAAGCTACAGACTGGAGGAAGCATTTGTTACCCATAAAGGACAAGTATCCAGAATATATTAAAAACTCTCAAAACTCAACAATAAAAAATTAGAAAGTGGGCAAAAGACATGAACAGCCATTTCACATCACAAATAAGCACACGAAAATATGTTCAGCACCATTAACCATTAGGAAAATGCAAATTAAACCACAAAAATATATTACCACATACTCATCAGAATGACTAAAATTGAAAAACAGTGCTACTAGCAAATGTTGGTAAGAATTCAGAGAAACAAGATCACTCATATATTGTTGGTGGGAATGTAAAATGGTTCAGCCATGATTCCACTCTAATGGCAGAAAGCGAAGAGGACTAAAGAGCCTCTTGATGAGGGTGAAAGAGCCAGCTTAAGGTTAAATATTAAAAAAACTAAGATCATGGCATCTGGCCCCATTATTCATAGCAAATAGAAGGGGAAAAGGTGGAAGTAGTGACAGATTGCCTCTTCTTA
The DNA here is from genome assembly GCF_002263795.3 of Bos taurus. Lineage (NCBI taxonomy): Eukaryota > Metazoa > Chordata > Mammalia > Artiodactyla > Bovidae > Bos > Bos taurus. The sequence continues at coordinate 21,484,703 of NC_037352.1, read as the reverse complement.
GGCTCCAAAATCACTGCGGACAGTGACAGCAGCCATGAAATCAGAAGACAGTTGCTTCTTGGCAGGAAAGCAATGACAAACCTAGACAGTGTATTGAAAAGCAGAGACATTACTCTGATGACAAAGGTCCATATAGTTAAGGCTATGGTCTTCCCAGTGGTCATGTACAGTTATGAAAGCTAGGCTGTAAAGAAGGCAGAATGCCAAAGAATTGATGCCTTTGAACTGTGGTTCTGGAGAAGAATCCTGAAAGTCCCTTGGACAGCAAGGCGATCAAACCAGTCAATCTTAAGGAAAATCAACTCTGAATATTCACTGAAAGGACTGATGCTGAAGCTGAAGCTCCAGTATTTTGGTCATCTGATGCAAACAGATGAAATTCATTGGAAAAGTTCTTGATGCTGGGAAAGACTGAGGGCAAGAGGAGAAGAGTGTGTCAAAGGATGAGATGGCTGGATGGCATCACAGATGCAAGGAACATGAACTTGGGCAAACTCCTGGAGATGGTGAGGGACAGGGAGGCCTGGCTTGCTGCAGTCCACGGGATTGCAAAGAGTTGGATATGCCTAGGCAACTGAACAACAGTTTCTTATGCAGTTTCTTACAAAATAAGATATGCTTGGGACTATATAAAATTTGAAAGCTTTTGTGCCTCAAAGGGCACAATTAATAGAATAAAAAGACAATCTACAGAGAAAGAGAATATATTTGCCAATCATATATTTGACAAGGGGGTAATATCCAGAAAATATTTTTTAAAAACACTGCAACTCAACAACAAATAATAAAATAACCCAATTTAAAAATGGGCAAAGAACTTGAATACACATTTCTCTAAAATCGATATACAAATGGCCAGTGGGCGTATGAAAAGATGCTCAACATCACTAATCATTAGACAAATGCAAATCAAACCTGCAATGAGCTATTACCTCACCCCATTCAGATGGAAACTATTTTTTAAAAAAAAATAAAAATAAAACAAAAAAATAGAAAAGAGCAAGTGCTGGTGAGGATGTGAAGAAATTGAAACCCTCATACACTGTTGGTGGGATTGTAAAATGGTGCAGCTGCTATGGATAACAGCATGGAGGTTGCTGCAAAAATTAAAAATAGAATTATCCTATAATTCAATAATCCTACTTCTGAGTATATATCCAATGGAAGCAAAAGAAGTGTCTCAGAGATATTTGTACACTCACATTAACAGCACTAGTATTCACAGGAGCCAAGAAGTGGAAGCAGCCCAACTGTTCATCAGTGGATGAATGGATAAAGAAAATGTAGAATATACATACAATGGAATATTATACAGCCTTAAAAAGAAGAAAATTCTGGGACTTCCCTGGTGGTCCAGTGGGTAAGACTCCATGCCCCCAATGCAGGGGGCCCGAATTCAGTCTCTGGTCAGGAAACTAGGTCCTGCTTGCCACAACTAAAAGACCCCCCACATGGTGCAACTAAGACCCAGCACAACCAAATAAGAATGAAAAAAATTTTTTTTTTAATTTTATAAAAAGGAAGAAAATTCTGACTCAAGTTATAACATGAATGAACATTGAACATATTATGTTAAGTAAAATAAGCCAGTGAGAGAAAAGACCAATACTGTATGATTCCACTTTTCCTCATACCTGTATGAGGTACCCAAACACAGCCAAATTCATACATATAGGAGTAGACAGTAGTTACCAGGAGCTGGCAGAAGGGAGAGAGCAGAGTTGTTTAAGGGATACGGCTTCAGATTTACAAGATGAAAAGTTCTGGAGATCTGCTGCACATCAAACATGAATATACTTAGCCCTACTGAACTATACACTTAAAAATAGTTAAGATTGTGAGTTTTATGTAGTGTTTTTCTTTTTTTCACGATAAAATACAGTGATTAGTTCAGTCGTTCAGTCATGTTCGACTGTTTGTGACTCCACGAACCGCAGCACGCCAAGCCTCCCTGTCCATCACCAACTCCCGGAGTTCACCCAAACCCATGTCCCTTGAGTCGGTGATGCCATCCAACCATCTCATCCTCTGTCGTCCCCTTCTCCTCCTGCCCTCAATCTTTCCCAGCATCGGGGTCTTTTCCAAAGAGTCAACTCTTCACATCAGGTGACCAAAATATTGGAGTTTCAGCTTCAGCATCAGTCCTTCCAATGAACACCCAGGACTGGTCTCCTTTAGGATGGACTGGTTGGATCTCCTTGCAGTCCAAGGGACTCTCAAGAGTCTTTTCCAACACCACAGTTCAAAACCATCAATTCTTTGGTGCTCAGCTTTCTTCACAGCTTTCTCTCATATCCATACATGACCACTGGAAAAACCATAGCCTTGACTAGATGGGCCTTTGTTGGCAAAGTAATGTCTCTGCTTTTGAATATGCTATCAGATTGGTCATAACTTTCCTTCCAAGGAGTAAGTGTCTTTTAATTTCATGGCTGCAGTCACCATCTGCAGTGATTTTGGAGCCCAGAAAAATAAAGTCAGCCACTGTTTCCACTGTTTCCCCATCTATTTACCATGAAGTGATGGGACCGGATGTCATGATCTTAGTTTTCTGAATGTTGAGCTTTAAACCAACTTTTTCACTCTCCTCTTTCAGTTTCATCAAGAGGCTCTTAGATGATAGATAGATAGTTAGTGCATGCTAAGTTACTCAGTCATGTCTGACTTTTTTTAACCCTATGGACTGCAGCCCACCAGGCTCCTCTGTCCATGGGATTCTCTCAGTGAGAATACTGGAGTGGGTTTCCCTTTCCTCCTCCAGAGGATCTTCCTGACCCAGAGATCGAACCCTAATCTCCTGCATCTCCTGCATCTTCTGCATTGCAGGTAGATTTTTTTACCACTGTGCCACCTGGGAAGCCCAGATAGATAGACAGATAAAAGAAAATATGTGCTTGTCATATAAAGTTAGCAAATGCACTGCACTCTTGGATATTTATCCTAGCTAAATAAAAATTCATTCACACACAAACCTGTACACAAATATTCATAGAAACTTTATAATAGCAAGAAATTAGAAACAATCAAACGTGGGCAAGTTGTTAAACTACAGTACATCCATATCATGGAATAGGAACACTAAAAAGCCTCTTGATGAAAGTTAAAGAGGAGAGTGAAGAAGTTGACTTAAAGCTCAACATTCAGAAAACTAAGATCATGGCATCTGGTCCCATCACTTCATGGGAAATAGATGGGGAAACAGTGGAAATAGTGCCAGACTTTATTTTGGGGGGCTCAAAAATCACTGCAGATGGTGATTGCAGCCATGAAATTAAAAGACGCTTACTCCTTGGAACGAAACTTACGACCAACCTAAATAGCATATTCAAAAGCAGAGACATTACTTTGCCAACAAGGGTCCGTCTAGTCAAGGCTATGGTTTTTCCAGTGGTCATGTATGGATGTGAGAGTTGGACTGTGAAGAAAGCTGAGCACTGAAGAATTGATGCTTTTGAACTGTGGTATTGGAGAAGACTCTTGAGAGTCCCTTAGACTGCAAGGAGATCCAACCAGTCCATCCTAAAGGAGACCAGTCCTGGGTGTTCATTGGAAGGACTGATGCTGAAGCTGAAACTCCAATACTTTGGCCACCTCATGTGAAGAGTTGACTCATTGGAAAAGACTCTGATGCTGGGAGGGATTGGGGGCAGGAGGAGAAGGGGACGACAGAGGATGAGATGGCTGGATGGCATCACCAACTCGATGGACATGAGTTTGAGTGAACTCTAGGAGTTGGTGAGGGACAGGGATGCCTGGCGTGCTGCAATTCATGGGGTCACAAAGAACCGGACACGACTGAGCAACTGAACTGAACTGAACTGTTTTAAAAAAAATATTGTTTATAATAGCCAGGACATGGAAGCAACCTAGATGTCCATCAGCAGATGAATGGATAAGAAAGCTGTGGTACATATACACAATGGAGTATTACTCAGCCATTAAAAAGAATACATTTGAATCAGTTCTCATGAGGTGGATGAAACTGGAACTTATTATACAGACTGCAGTAAGCCAGAAATAAAAACACCAATACAGTATACTAATGCATATATATGGAATGTAGAAAGATGGTAACAATAACCCTGTATACGAGACAGCAAAAGAGACACTGATGTATAGAACAGTCTTTTGGACTCTGGGGAGAGGGAGAGGGTGAGATGATTTGGGAAAATGGCATCGAAATATGTATAATATCATATATGAAACGAATTGCCAGTCCAGGTTCAATGCATGATACTGGATGCTTGGGGCTGGTGCACTGGGATGACCCAGAGGAATGGTATGGGGAGGGAGGAGGGAGGAGGGTTCAGGATGGGGAACACATGCATACCTGTGGTGGATTCATTTCGATATATGGCAAAACCAATACAATATTGTAAAGTTAAAAAATAAAATTAAATTTAAAAAAATAAATAAAAACCCCTCCAAAAAAAATATTGATATATACAAGTTGGATGGAATGTACTACTGATTTCAAGGGTAAGAGAGAAGGAGGAAGAGAGGTTGTGGCCACAAAAAATAACATGAGAAGTCCTTGTAGTGATGAAATTGTCCTTTATCTTGACTACGGTGGTATTCACAAAAGCCTAAACATGTGATAAATCACATGACGCTTTATGTAACACTGGTGACATCTGAGTAGATCAGTTGATTATACGTGATATTGTGCTACAATTATACAGGGTGTATACAGTAGAAATACTGAAGGAAAATGGACAAAACCATATGTATCTCTCTGTATTATTTCTTACAACACCTGTCCATCTATAACTATCTCCAAATAAAAACATCTTTAAATGTATGCCACATGGGACTTCTTTGGTGGTCAAGGGGCTAAGACTCCATGCTCCCAATGCAGGGGGCCTGTGTTCAATCCCTGATCAGGGAACTAGATCCCATATGCCACAGCTAAAGATCTCACACACTGCAATGAAGATCAAAGATCCAGCATGCCGCAACCAAGACCCAGAGCAGCCAAATAAATTCATAAACAAATAATTTGAAAAATAAAGTGTTCAATGCATGTGCGCATGCTAAGTCTCTTCAGTCATGTCCTACTCTTTGCAACCCTATGGACTGTAGTCCACCAGACTCCTCTGTCCATGGGATTCTCCAGGCAAGAATACTGGAGTGGGTTGCCATGTCCTCCCAGAGGGGATCTTCCCAACCCAGGGATTGAACTCACATCTCTTATGTCTCCTGCATTGACAGGTGGGTTCTTTTCCACTAGTACCACCTGGGAAGCCCCAAAAGTATTCAGTGCAGTGGTTTAAAAAAATGTATACCACATATACTTTTCTAGAAGTTTGAATGGAGAGTGATATGATCATGAATTTGAGGCAAAGGTAGTGTTAAGAAAAGGGATTTGTTGGATTTTTATTTTTAGATGATAAGACATCATCATATGGGGAGAAAGAAGGCAAAGATGAAAGTTCAGAAAATAGAGAATTCATTGCTGGAGCAAGGCTGCTGGGGAGAAGGGAGGAAATACAGTGGATGAAGAGATGGAACAGTTACCCTTGAAAACTAGAGAGGATCCTTGTCCTAGAGGAATAGAGTGACGGTGGTAAAGACCCGGGAAATTTAGATGTTTACAAAAGGGAGGAGGGAGACGTTGAGGTTGTTTTAGCTTTGGGGCCTTATGTAGTTTTGAAGAACTGACTCTTAGAAAAGACCCTGACGCTGGGAAAGATTGAAAGCAGGAGGAGAAGGGGATGACAGAGGATGAGACGGTGGATCTTACCGACTTGGTAGACATGAGTTTGAGCAAGCTCTGGAAGTTGGTGATGGACAGAGAAGTCTGGCGTGCTGCAGTCCGTGTGGTCACAAAGAGTTGGACATGACTGAGTGACTGAACTGAACTGAGCTGAATTATATATTTTCTAGAAGTAGAGTCATAACTTGGGAATAAGGAGACACAATCAGGTAGGGGTTTGAGGAAAGTGGTAAAGCCTTGTGTCATGGAAAAGAGAACAACTAAGGATTCATAAAAGGAATGTTTACTAGCAGAAGGATCAAGCTAAAGATGGTATGTTAGTCAGGGTTCTCCAGAGAAACAGAACTAACAGTCCGTGTATATAGAAAGAGTGATTTATTATGAGGAGTTGGCTCATGTGATTATGGAGGCTGGAAAGTCCCCACATTTGTAGGGTGGGTAGGTAAGCTGGAAACTCAACAGAGATGGTGGTGTAGCTCCAAGTCTGAGCTGGAAGGCCTGAGAACTAGGACAGTTGATGGTGTAAGTTCCAGCCCAAAAGCAAACAGGCTATACACCCAGGAAGAGTCAATGTTTCAATTCAAGTGTGAAGGTAGGGAAAATTCAACATCCCAGCTCAAAGACCATCAGGCAGGAAGAATTCCCTCTTACTCAGTTGAGAATCAGCTTTTTTTCTCTATTCAGGCTTTCAACTTAGACAAGACCCACACACACTGGAGAAGGAAACGGCAACCCACTCCAGTACTCTTGCCTGGAAAATCCCATGGACAGAGGAGCCTGGTAGGCTATAGTCCATGGCGTCACAAAGAGTTGGACACGACTGAGTGACTTTATTTACACACATTGGGGAGAACAATCTGCTTTAGTCATTCTACTGATTCAAATGTGAATCTCATCCAAACGCATCTTCACAGACACATCCTGAATAATGTTTGACACTGTTTCCCAGCCAAGTGGACACACAAAATTAAGCACAGAAGATGGAAACTAAGAATTTTTCATAAGGCAAGAGAGAATGATCCTGTGACTTCTCTCCAGTCAAATTGAAAAACCTGGGAATAGGAACTGAGAAAATAGATGGCTAGAAAGGCAGAGGTGTGGAAGAATTGGGAGTGTTATCTGAAAGGAGTTCATTTGAGTGAGCTTAGGCTTGCAGCTGGTGAAAAGGGTGGAGCCAAAAGTGGCTGAGGGACCCAGGGGCCTGGATGAGAATGAAAAATAGGTTAAGTGGGAATGAAGGTGTGGAAGAGGTGGGAAGATGGGAAGCTATGATCAGTGGGTAGAAGTGTCCCTTTTAATGTTTTTCAAATAGAGCAGTTTTGGCTGATGTCCAAGTCATTGTGTGGCCAAGAGGGAGTAAAGGAGAAGTTGGTTAGTTGAAATCTGTAGAACAGTCATCCAATGTTTTGGGAAAGTGATCTGTAAGGACACTGAAATTGCTCACAGTGGTAATGGATGGACAGGGGAGGAAGAAATTACCTCCAGAGAGAGCCAGGCTCCAACTAAGGCAAAGCATAGAGTTGGCTTCCTGTGGAGACAATTCTACAACATGGTGGCACAGGTTTCAGATAGAATGGTAGATGGATGGATGGATGGATGGGTGGATGGATGGATAGATAGATGCATGATATAGGTACATGTATTCTGGCTACTTAGATCCTTAAATCCCTGATCCCTGGCCTCAAAGACTGACCTTTAGTTTTACCTGCAGCTATTTAAAAATCCACTATTTCTTTTTTGCTAAGGTTAGCCAGAGTCCATTTCTATTGTTTACAATGAACATATACTGAATGATCCACTAATGCCCTTGACTCATGTTGCCATGATATAGAGACAGTTCTCACAGACATGCTCAGATTCATGAGCCACACTTCCAAGTCTCTGACAAAAGAAAGCAACACTGGAGACTTTGATTTCTTTCCAAGAAAAGAGCCTAGGAACAAAAGATGTGAGTTACCAGGAGGTTTTCAATTCTCCATAAAGACCTTCTGGTGTGTTAGAGGTGCTCAGCAGTTTGATGGGATGAATGAAAGGAAGGAGGAAATGAGACACGTTAAGATCCTTTGACGTCGTTGGCTTTGCTTCTTCTTAGTTGGGAAACCAGGTCATGCATGGGAACCCCAGGCATCTGGATCCTCTGGAAGACAGAAGGCAGGCTCCAGGTTTGAGAGTTTCTCCTTGCGTTGATCTAAATCAGGCTTCCTCCAACTTCCATACATTATTCCTCACTCCGAGAATAAATCTATTTCTGCTGCCATATGACAACACTTCACACGTTGGGAAACAGCTCTCACATCCATCCCTCACTCCTAGCAGTTTTGCAAGTAAAACCTTCCTACTTCTTTCTGCATCATAGTAACAAGTCTCTGAAGACCTCCTTGACCTTCTGTCTAAGCATGCTGCGGTTCCATTGCCTTCATCAGAGTGGAGTGTCCACAAGAGACACAGTGTTCTGAGCATCGTCTGCTCCACAAGTGATGGGGAACTTTTTCCTCCTTTGTTTTTAATGTTATTCTCCTGGTAATGTGTCCTAAATTTGCCACACTCATGGCTGGGCCTCTCTCTCTCTCTTTCTTTCTTTTTTTTAAATTTATTTTGGCTGTACTGGGTCTTAGCTGCAGCACATAGGATCTTCATTGCTTCATGAGGGATCTTTCAATGTGGCACACACATTCTAGTTGTGGTACACCGGCTCAAGAGCACGTGGGCTTCAGTAGTTGTGGTGAAAAGGCTTAGTTTCTCCATTGCATGTGGGACCTTCGTTCCTCAACAAGGGATAGAACCCATGTCCCCTACCTTGCCAGGTGGATTCTTAACCACTGGACCACCAGGGAAGCCCCCTGAGCGTCTCTTACTAGGCCCCAACCTATTCTGCTCTCTCCCTGTCCTGTTTGGAATTTTTCCTGGGCCTTTCTTTTTCCCTGTCTTCTGGAACCACCTCGTTGAATAGTAGCATCGGTGACTCAAGGGCATTGGAATAGTCATGAAAGAACCAAAACTTTGGTGGAATTCCTTATTTTTCTTTATTGGTTGGTAAGTTGATACACATACACAGAGGGCGAGGAGAGACAGCAGAAAGAGGTAGCCAGTCCAGAGTGGTGGAAGGCAGGTGCAATAAGCCCAGGGACTTAGATGCGAGGCTTGTCCTCAGTGACAGCAATACAAGTAGATCTCTGCACCCACCTGCTAAAATCTGGAAAGTTTATGGAGAGGCCTTAATGGGGCTCAGTCACATGACCAGCCCAGACGGTACTGACAACACACTGCTCACTCAAGGCTGCGTCCTTGGAGTGGCTCTCACTGTGGGAACAGTGGGCTGAACACACATTCCAAGGACTGGGTGGAGGCGAGGAGTCTCCAATTGCCCGGGTCCAGCTGGAGGGTCAACTGCCCATCACATCCTCTCCATGACCTCCCCCAACACTATTGTCTCAGCCCCGGTTCCTCAAAAGAGCAGAGCAGAGGACTTTCTTGGTGGTCTAGTGGTTAAGAACCTGAGTGCCAAAGCAGGGTTCAATCCCTAGTCTGGAAAGATTCCTCATGCTGTGGGACAACCAAGCCTGTGCATCACGACTGCTGAGCCCACGTGCCTAGAGCCTGAGTTCTGCAGCAGGAGACGCCAGCGCACCGCGACTGGGGAGGAGCCCCGCTCAGCACAACCAGAGAAAGCCCGCACGCAGCAACCAAGAGCCAGTGCAGCCAAAAATAATCTTTGCAACCCCATGGACTGTAGCCTGCCAGGCTCCTCTGCCCATGGAATTCTCTGGACACAAATACTGGAGTGGGTTGCCATTCCCTTCTCCAGGGGATCTTCCTGACCAGGGATCGAGCCCAGCTCTCTTATACTGCAGGCAAATTCTTTACTATCTGAGCCACCAGACTCAGACCATTTTTTAAAATGGTTCATTAAAAAAAAAAAAAAAAAGAACAGAGCCTGAAAGATGGTGGGGGAGAGGGGCGTGTGTGGCTTGTACACAGCCAGTTTAACTTGGAAAGCAATTCCAAAGAGGTGGAGGATGAAGACAAATGAAGCAGAAGAGTGAGAGCCCCCTGAGGACAGGTTAACAAGCTGGTGAGCATGTGAGCGGCTAAGGCTCAGTGCTGCAGGAGCCATGGGGGATGCTCTTCAGAACACGGGACTCAAGAAGGGAGTGATTCATCCGTGGCTCCCATCCTTCATTTGTCAAGAGTTGCCCCGTGGTTGGTCAGCCCCTTGCACATCCAGGTGTGTGACTGAGTCAGAACAGCTGAACAGGTCCTTACAGTTGCACCATCAGGAGGCGGCAGAAAGTGATACATACAGAGTCACTAAAGTGAGATGCTCACTGTTTATACCTGGGCATAGCTGGGTGCCACAGTACTGGCTTGAGTAAAAAAGTGAACCTACAAGGATGGCAAGGAAGGGCAAAAATGCATCCTAGGCATTTTTATGGTTTAGTGTTGGCATTTTTTAAATTATGAATGGGGAGAGTGCCTCATGACCAAATATCTCAGTCCAGTCCAGATAGCAACACAGAAGATTCCAAAAAAAAAAAAAATAAGCATCCCTCTCCATCCATCCTGCTCCATAGGCTCTGGAACCCATGCCCATCTCCCGGGGAATTTTGCTCATCAAATACTCCCTAACTCCATGAATCTTCAACTTAGGCTTCCACGAGACCCCCAGAGCAGTTTGGTTTTTTCTCTTTCCTCCATCCACACAACAGCATCAAGGAGCCTTCTTCTCCATTGTCCCTCTTCATGCTTTAACATAACCATGGAGTTCTTCTCGTGGTCTGGCTGTTCACAGCTTCAGTTCCAAGATTGCTTTAGAATCTCCTGTTAGCAGTCCACATCTTACCTCATCTCTATCATTGGTAGCTTGTCCTTCTTTCCATCTTTCATATATGTCCTCTAAAACCCAGCTTCACTGAAAGGCTCTTTTTTGTAATCATACTACTCCATTGGGTATGCTTTTCTCCTCCTTATTCTAATCTACTATTGTGAGCATTTCTCACTTCTACTGAGCACCAAAGAATTCATGCTTTTGAACTATGGTGTTGGAGAAGACTCTTGAGAAGCCCTTGGACAGCAAGGAGATCCAACCACTCAATCCTAAAGGAAATCAACCCTGAATACTCATTGGAAGGACTGGTGCTAAAACTGAAGCTCCAGTACTTTGGCCATCTGATGCAAAGAGCTGACTCCTTGGAAAAGACCCTGATCCTGGGAAAGATTGAGGGCAGGAAGAAAAGGAGGCAACAGAGGATGAGATAGTTGGATGGCATCACTGACTCAATGGACCTGAGTTTGAGCAAACTCCAGGAGATTTTTCTGTGAAGGACAGAAAAGCCTGGAGTGCTGCAGTCCATCAGGTCACAAAGAGTTGGACGCGACTGAGCAACTGAACAGTAACAACTTCTTCTCCAAGCCTCAAATTTTCTTGATTGATATCTGAGTAGTAGTTAGGACCCTTTCAGATGGGAGTGACAAAAACTGAATTTAAACTGAATTGAAGATTCAATTCAGATTTCACATAACTGAAAAATTCAGGGCTAGAACTCACTGTCAGGTACAATTTGATCCAGGTTTTCCAACAACATCTTCAAGAATCACTCTGTTTCCCTCTCTTGGCCTTGCTTCCCTGGGTTGATTTCATCCTCAGACGGGTTCTACCCGGATGGTGGCCCTGGCAACTCTGAACTTAATCCTACCGGCTTAGTAACTCCAAAGCAAAGACAAATTTTTATTTCTCCAGGGTTTCAACACATGTCCTGAGCAGAGCCAGCTTCAAGTGTATATTAGTTTCTTGTGGCTGCCATAACAAATTGTTACAAATTAGGTAGCTTAAAAACAACAGAAACTTATTCTCTCATCGTTCTGTAAACCAGAAGGCTGAAATTAAGGTGATGGAAGACCATACTCCCTGTGGAAACTGTAGATAGGAATTCTTTCTTGCTTCTTCCAGCTTCTAGGGGATGTCAGCTTTCCTTGGCTGCCTTGTTTTATGGCCACATCACTCCCATCTCTCCCTCCATCTTCACACTGCCTTCTCCCCTGTGTATCTCTCTTCTCTTCTCCATCTGTCTCCTCTTACTGTCTGACCTCCCCTGTGTATTTCCTAGGAGTGCACGTGTCATTAGATCTGAGGATTATCCAGATAATCCAGGTGACTTCTTCACCTCAAGATCCTTAGTTTAGTTACAGCTGCAAAAACCCTTCTTCCAAATAAGGTCACATTTGCACAGGGGCTGCAGATTAGGACATGCACGTAGCTCTCAGGGGCCAACATTCCACATACTCTCATGGGCATGCAATCCACGCAGTCTCAGGGGACTCCACCCTCAGAAGGGCCTGGACTTGGTTTGAGTGAGTGAAGTGAGTGAAGTCGTTCAGTCGTGTTTGACTCTTTGCGACCCCATGAACTGTAGCCTACCAGGCTCCTCCATCCATGGGATTTTCCAGGCAAGAATACTGGAGTGGGTTGCCATTTCCTTCTCCAGGAGATCTTCCCGACCCATGGATTGAACCCAGGTCTCCCATATTGTAGGCAGATGCTTTACCATCTGAGCCACCAGGGAAGTCCAGACTTGGTTTAATGCTCTGCAATCACCATCTTGAGATTCATAATGATTGATCAAAGGACCCCACAGTTTGGATTTTGCACTGAACCCCACAAATTATGCAGCACTCCTGGTCCTGGGGCAGATAGGCTATGAGAAATCTCCACTTGAGATTTCTACCCCAGGCCACTTTCCAGACCATCAGACTCCTGGAGTAAGTGTGCTTTTCCATCTCCACCCTACCGGTCTTGGATGAAGACTATGACGGGAATATTAACAGAAGTTACTAGGGAGCATCCCAGGTGGCGCTAGTGGTAAAGAACCCACCTGCCAATGCAGGACATGTGGGAGACACCGATTTGATCCCTGGGTCGGGAAGATCCACTGAAGCAAGGCACAGCAACCCACTCCAGTACCTTGCCTGGGGAATTCCGTGGACAGAGGAGCCTGGTGGGCTACAGTCCATAAGGTCGCAAAGAGTTGGACACAAATGAGTGACTTAGCACAAAGCACAGGGAGCATCCACCTTAAGTATCAGGAAAGGTTCCACAATGGAAGCAACCTTTAAATTGAGAAATAAAGGATGAAGAGCCGTAGGCAAAGGAAGGACAGAAAGAGTTGCAGGCAAAGAGGAGGATGTGTGCAAAGAACTGGAGGGAAGAAAGGGAAGGGTGTGTTTGGGGAACTTGCTTGTCAGACTTCCTATTGCTAGAGACAGAGCCAGGTCGTCAGGGATGCTGACCACAAGGGATGTTGCCAACCAAGCTGGATGAAGCTGGAGGGCTAACCAACGTGGAAGAAGGCAGAGCGTCTAGAATGACACAATTACTTTCTACCGAGGTTCTGGTCACTTCCCTTCATCAGCTTGTTCCGCCTGGTTGACTAGAATTTGGGTCAAGGCAACGGTTCCTCTAGACACTTCCTCTACCTTTTGAAAGATAACAGTATCAGCAAGAAAAACGAAGAACTGACCAGAATCTCAGAGTTTCATTAGCCAAGATTTTCTGCCGGTATCCATATCAATCAGCTTCTGCATAAGATATGAGAGAGTGTTAGTTGCTCAATCATGTCCAACTCTTTGCGACTCCATGGATTGTAACCTGCCAGACTTCTCTGTCCATGGGATTCTCCAGGGTGGAATATTCCAGTGGGTTGCCATTTCCTTCTCCAGGGGATCTTCCTGACCCAGGGATTGAATCTGGGTCTTCCTGCATGGCAGGTTCTTTACCATCTGTGTCACCAGGGAAGCCCATATGAGAAGCTTTTTTCTTTTAAAAAAAAAAAATTTTGGCCACAACATGTGGCTTCTGGGATTTTCAGTTCCCTGACTAGGGATTGAACTGGGGTCCTCAGCAGCGAAGTGCAGGGTCCTAACCACCGGACTACCAGGGAATTCCCAAGAAGCATTTTTTTTTCATTGCATTTCTATTTTCCACATGGTTTATTATAGGATATTGAATTTAGTTGCCAATATTATAGATACTGAATATAGTTCCCTTCTATATGGTAGGACCTTGTTGTTTATCAGTCCTATAAATATTAGTTTGCGTCTGCTAGTCCCAAGCTCCCAATCCATCCTTGGCAACCACAAGCCTGTTCTCTATGTCTGTGAGTCTATTTCTGGTTCATAGATAGGTTCATTTGTGCTATATTTTAGAGTCTATATATAAGTTATATCATATCGTATTTGTCTTTAAGAGAGGCATTGTAAGTAATTGGGGAGAAGACAGAGTCATCAATAAATGCTTTTTAGGAGATCTGGATAATCATTCAGATTAACAAAAGAGGAGGTAGGTTCCTACCTCACTCCTTACATCAGATTAATTCTGGATGGGGCAAAAGTGTTAAAGTAAAAAAATAAAACATAACAAAAAGAAATAAAGTCATTAGACTACTAGAAAAATGGGAAAATTTTTTCATAATCTTGGACAAGGGAAAACCTTTCTAAGAAAGACACAAATCTGAGGTGTGATAAGAGAAAAGATTGGTAAATTACAATAGGGAAAAGTTTTAATTTCCATACATATACACTAAACAAAATTAAAAAACAAACTATGTATTAGGAAAAATATTCATAACATATATAACAAAGTGTGGGCTAATTTTCCTAATATAAAAAGACCTTTTAAAAATTAATATATGGAAAACCAATAACCTAATAGCAAACAAAGTTAAGCAGAACACGTACAAGTTGTTCTCAAGAAAAGAGATGTAAGGGATTTATAAGCATCTTTACAGATACCCTCAGCTTGGCCGCTGAGTAAAGAAACAGTGAGATATCAGTGTTCACCCATCAGAACCACTAAGATTAAAATGTCAAGAGACTAAGTTTAAAAGGAAGTATAAATACAGACATCTTCACACATTGTTGGTATGAGCACTTGTTGGTACAACTCCTTTGAAAGGAAATTATTAGATAACTCTCAAAATTTTAAATGGGGGAGGAACTTTGACCCAAGAACTCTATCTAGTTTCAGGAATTTATCCTAGATGTATGCTCAAATCTCAGATGTGTTTGCTCAAGGTTATTTTTTAAGTTACTGTTTGCAGCTAAAAATGGGGAATAATCTTTTCTAATTAACAGGAAAAGTGTTTAATATATTACAGAGCTTACACATAAGAATATTACAAAGCCAACTGTTAATGAGGTGGATTTTTATGGGATTATATTAAACAATTCCCCAGACATACAGTTTGGGGCTTGAAAGTTTGTGTGTGATATACCCACTAGTGGAAAAAGAGTCAAGGATGAGAGAGAGAAAGATATAAGAGACCGAAATATGAGACACAGACAGACAGACAGACAATAAACAGAACAAGTCTGAAAACTTACAAGAGAAAGTGATACTAGTAATTGTTCCCGAGGATTCAGATAAGAGAAACTTCATTTTCACTCTATACACTGTTACTCTTTGAATGTTACCCTTTTATTGTTTTTTCTATTAAATATTTCCATGAAAACTATTAAGATGAAAGAAAGTAAAATTCACCCATAATCTAATTAAAAAAATTTTTTTTTACAAAGAAAGACATAAGATCCCCTCCCCCAAGTTAACCACTAACAAGTACTGAACTCAGGTTCTTGCAGAACTGTTTGTGCAAACGGATGGGATGATACTTTGGCTTTCACTTATGGATTTTTCTACACTTTCTCCCCACTGTCTTTCCGGCACCCTCACAGGCAGAGAGCCAGCTTTGAAAATCCTTGGCCAGAAGGTTCCCTCTTGCTGTTCAGTCGCTTCGTCACGTCCAACTCTTGGCGACCCTATGGACTACCGCATGCCAGGCTTCCCTGTCCTTCACCATCTCCTGGAGCTTGCTCAAACTCATAACCATTGAATCAGTGATGCCATCCAACCATCCTATCCTCTGTTGCCCCCTTATTCTCCTGCCCTCAGTCTTTCCCAGCATTGGGATCTTTTCCAATGAGTGGTCTCTTTGCATCAAGTGGCCAAAGTATTGGAACTCCAGCTTCAGCATCAGTCCTTCCAATGAATATTCAGGGTTGATTTCCTTTAGGACTGAGTGATTGGATCTCCTTGTTGTCCAAGGGACTCTCAAGAGTCTTTTCCAGTGCCACAGTTCGAAAGCATCAGTTTTTCAGCTCTCAGCCTTCTTTACAGTACAGCTCTCACATGCATAAGTGACTGCTGAAAAAACCATAGCTTTGACTAGACAGACCTGTGTTGGCAAAGTTATGTCTCTGCTTTTTAATACGCTGTCTAGGTTTGTCATAGCTTTTCTTCCAAGGAGTAAGTATCTTTTAATTTCATGGCTGAAGTCACCATCTGCAGTGATTTTTGAAGCCCCCAAATCACAGGGGTGTCTGATTCACCTCACAGAGGCAGAGAACAAAGCATGAGTGTTAGGAGGCATTTACACATTCAAAGAGGAGGAAGAGGGCAGCAGAGGAGCAGGAGGAAGAGGAAAGGAGAACTTAGAGCAGCTCAAGTGTGCCAAAAATAACCTAGAGGAGGCAGCTGAGTAATAATGCGATCAGATAAGAAAAAGAAAGTACTGAAGGCAAGAGAGAGAATTTCCATTAGTGTGAAGGACATGAAAAGGCGATTCACAGAAAAGGAAATACAAATGGCTTATACACATAGGAGAAAACATTCAATCTCTTACACAATTAAGGAATGCAAATTAAAACAATAATGAGACACCATTTTCCTCTGTTGGACTGGCAAAAAGAAGGTAAGTGCCAGCTGGTAAGTGCTTCTGAGAAATGCAAGAAGGCAAAATGGTTGTCTGAGAGGCCCTGCAAATAGCTGAGAAGAGAAGCAAAAGGCAAAGGAGAAAGGGAAAGTGAATGCAGAGTTCCAGAGAATAGCAACTGAATGCAGAGTTCCAGAGAAGAGCAAGGAGAGATAAGAAAGCCTTAAGTGAACAATGCAAAGAAACAGAGGAAGACAATAGAATGGAAAAGACTAGAGATCTCTTCAAGATAATTAGAAATACCAAGGGAACATTTCATACAAAGATGGGCACAATAAAGGACAGAAATGGTAGGGACCTAACAGAAGCAGAAGATACTAAGAAGTGGCAAGAATACACAGCAGAACTATACAAAAAAGATCTTAATGACCCAGATAACCACAATGATGTGATCACTCACCTATAGCCAGACATCCTAGAGTGTGAAGTCAAGTGGGCCTTAGGAAGCATCACTACAAACAAAGCTAGTGGAGGTGATGAAATTCCAGTTGAGCTATTTCAAATCCTAAAAGATGATATTATAGTGCTGTACTCAGTATGGCAGCAAAATTGGAAAACTCAGCAGGGGCCACAGGACTGGAAAAGGTCAGTTTTCATTCCAATCCCAAAGAAAGGCAAACTATCATATAATTGTGCTCATTTTATATGCTCACAAGGTAATGCTCAAAATCCTTCAAGCTAGTAAGTGAACCAAGAATTTCCAGATGTTCAAGCTGGATTTAGAAAAGGCAGAGGAACCAGAGATGAAATTGCCAACATCTGTTGGATCATAGAAAAAGCAAGAGAATTCCAGAAAAATATCTACTTCTGCTTCATTGACTATGCCAGAGCCTTTGACTGTGTGGATCACAATAAACTGTGGAAAATTCTTAAAGAGATGGGAATACCAGAGCACCTGACCTGATTCCTGAGAAATGTGTATGCAAGTCAAGAAACAACAGTTAGAACCGGACGTGGAACAATGGACTGGTTCAAAATTGAGAAAGGAGTACGTCAAGGCTGTATGTTGTCATCTTATTTAACTTCTATGCAGACTACATCATGTGATATGTTGCGCTGGATGACTCACAGGCTGGAATCAAGATTTCCAGGAGAAATATCAACAACCTCAGGTATGCAGATGATACCACTCTATTGACAGAAAGCAAAGAGGAACGAAAGAGCTTCTTGATGAAGGTGAAAGAGAAGCGTGAAAAAGCTGATTTAAAACTCAACATTCAAAAAACTAAGATCATGATATCTGGTCCTATCAGTTTATGGCAAAAATGGGAAAAAAATGGAAACAGTAAAAGATTTTATTTGCTTGGGCTCCAAAGTCACTGCAGGTGGTGACTGCAGCCATGAAATTAAAAGATACTTACCTCTTGGAAGAAAAGCTATGACAAACTAGACAGCACATTAAAAAGCAGAGACATCACTTTACCAACAAATGTCCATACAGTCAAAGCCATGTTTTTTCCAGTAGTCATGTATGGACGTGAGAATTGGACCGTAAAGAAGGCTGAGCACCAAAAAATTGTTGCTTTCAAACCATGCAGCTGGAGAAGACTCTTGAGATTCTCTTAGACAACAAGGAGATCAAACCAGTCAACCCTAATGGAAATGAATCCTGAATTTTCATTGGAAGGACTGATGTTGAAGCTGAAGCTCTAATACTTTGGCCACCTGATGGGAAGAGCAGACTCATTGGAAAAGACCCTGATGCTGGGAAAGATTGAGGGCAGGAGGAGAAGGGGCCAACAGAGAATGAGATGGTTGGATGGCATCACTGACTCAATGGACATGAGTTTGAGTAAGCTCCAGGAGATGGTGAAGGACAGGGAGGCGTGGCTTGGATCAATAAACGGGGTCGCAAAGAGTCGACACAACTGACTGATTGAACAACACAACAATAACAGTACCTTTATGTCTTAATTTGTTAACTTGAAGCTATATTGTCTTCATTGCTAAGAAAGAAATATAATTTAGCTCAGCTTTGCTCTCCTTTTCTGGTTCTCCAGTTTCATGTGATACTATTTTTAGTGAATTCCTGCAGACAGTGAATAAATATATTCACTGAGTCCACACACAGTAAGTTCTTTTCTGGGTGCTTGGTTGGTCTTGCAGCTTTCTTATTTTTATCTTATTTTTTTTTTGCCTTTATGATTTTAAATAATACATTTAATCCTTTATTTTTTATATCCACAAAAGTCATCTTAATTCATGTGAACTCAGGTTTTTGCTTTTGTGCTTTTTCAAATAATAGAAACTAGCTCTGACTAGAGCTTGCAAAGGAGTGGGGAGTTGCAGAAAGAAAAGGGTGCTGGCTAGTTAGTTGGGTGTTTTACAGAATCCATGGATGGGCTGAACAGCCGGGGCTCAGCAGTGTGAGCAGACAGGACAGCTTTCAAGCCAGAGAAGCAGCAAGAATGTGCAGACTCTCTCTGGCTCCACTTGCTTCCAATGGGGATAGGGTCGTGTGGTGTAGTTCAGTTCAGTTCAGTTCAGTCACTCAGTCATGTCCGACTCTTTGCAACCCCACGGACTACAGCACTCCAGGCCTCCCTGTCCATCACCAACTCCTGAAGTTTAACCCAAACTCATGCCCACTGAGTTGGTGATGCCATCCAACCATCTCATCCGCTTCTCCTCCCGCCTTTGATCTTTCCCAGCATCAGGGTATTTTCCAATGAGTCAGTTCTTTGCATCAGTTGACCACAGTATTGGAGTTTCAGCTTCAACATCAGTCCTTCCAGTGAATATTAAGGACTGATTTCCTTTAGGATGGACTGATTTGATCTCCTTGCAGTCCAAGGGACTCTCAAGAGTCTTCTCCAACACCACAGTTCAAAGCATCAATTCTTCAGCACTCAGCTTTCTTTATAGTCTAACTTTCACATCCATACATGACTACTGGACAAACCATAGCCTTGACTAGATGGACTTTTGTTGGCAAAGTAATGTCTCTGCTTTTTAATATGCTGTCTAGGTTGGTCATAACTTTTCTTCCAAGGAGCAAGCGTCTTTTAATTTCATGGCTTCAGTTACCATCTGCCGTGATTTTGGAGGCCAAGAAGATAAAGTCTGCCACTGTTTCCCATCTATTTGCCATGAAGTAATGGGACCGTAGACACAGCTGCTAAGACAGTCTGGAAAAAGGTGGATCTTTTGTACCGCAATGCCCACAACTGGTGCTTGTCACACAATCAACCTCAGAAGGTCATCGTATAGCATGGACTCAGGATCTTTCTGGAGGAAAAACAGATAATATGACTCCTACCTCTCATGACAGAACTACCTAGAAACCAGACTGCCCATGCCCTCAGGGGCCTGCTTCTCTCTCTCGCAGAGAGCCCCCAAGTTTCTTTGCACCCTCTTTTCTAGGCAGACCCTTTCTTTAGTGGACTGTTTATAGGCAATCTGTTCAGAGGGATTTGACTTCAGTATTCTTCCCCTTTCTGAACACAAAGGCGCAGGTCTGCCCCCTGGTGGACGTGAAGTGAAGTGACAGTTGCTCAGTCGTATTCTTACTCTGCGACCCCATGGACTATACAGTCCATGGAATTCTCTAGGCCAGAATACTGGAGTGGGTTGCCTTGCCCTCCTCCAGGGGATCTTCCCAACCCAGGGTGGGAACCCGCATCTCCTGTGGCTTTTGCATTGGTAGGTGGATTCTTTACCATCATGCCCCCTGGGAAGCCCATGGGTTTCCTAGGCCTGCTGAAACGTACCTCAAAGTGTTGGCTTTATACAAATACACACATACATACCTGGCTAGATTGTCTCGCAGGTCCCCAGGCTAGAAGTTCGAAATCGAGGTACTGGCAGGACTCTGTTCCCTTTGAAATCTGTATGAGTCCTTACTTGACTCTTCCTAATTTCTAATAGTTTTCCGATTTCTTCCACATTCCTCAGCTTGTAAGCGTATCACTGCTATTCTCCATCTTCACATGGTGGTCTCCCAATGTCTATTACTTAGTTTTCCTTCTGCAAATGTCTGTATCTGTGTCCACATGTCCCCTTTTTTATAAGGATACCAGTCATATTGGGTTAGTGACCACCTTACTCCTTATAGCCTCGTCTTAACTAATTACATCTACAATGACCCTTCTTCCAAATGAGGTCACATTCTGAGCATTGGGTTAGGACCTCACCATCCCTTTGAGGGGGTTACACAATTCAACCAATAACAGCATGTTTCTTTAACTCCTAGGCCTCAGCTTCTTCAAGTGTAAAATGAAAATGAAAATAATTGTGGCTGGTTCATAGATCGATATATCTAAACATAGAAAGATGTTGAGATATTTCACTCAGGCAAGTAGGAAGTTTCAGAGTAAAATGTATGCTGTGGTTTATGTGTTTGGATGTGAACAGAAAATTTCTGGAAGGATGCTTAAGAAATATACTGCGTTATCTCTGAGGAGGGGGATAAGTGAGGCTGATGGCAAGGGAAAGGGGGTGAGCCTTCCCATTAGGTCCTTTTAGTTCTCCTTGAATTGCTTTATTTTATTTTTATAGTTTAATAATAAAAAGTGGAATAAACCACAGTGGCTTCTGCCTGGTTGGGTTGCTGTGAGGATCAAATAAATGTGAACTGTAAACTACTCAGCCTGGTCAGTGCTCATTTGAATAGTGACTCTGGGTATTCTCATTGCAGTTTTCACCAAATCATCCATTTAATAGCTCCAAATGGAAACAAGCTCAACTGTCCAACGAATGGGAATGTTTTATTCAGGAAATTACCATACAGCCACTTGATTTATTATTAAGCAATATTCAGTTCAGTTCAGTCACTCAGTTGGGTCCGACTCTTTGCGATCCCATGAATCGAAGCACGCCAGGCCTCCCTGTCCATCACCAACTCCCGGAGTTCACTCAAACTCACATCCATCGAGTCGGTGATACCATCCAGCCATCTCATCCTCTGTCGTCCCCTTCTCCACCTGTCCCCAATCCCTCCCAGCATCAGGGTCTTTTCCAATGAGTCAACTCTTCACATGAGGTGGCCAAAGTATTGGAGTTTCAGCTTTAGCATCAGTCCTTCCAAAGAACACCCAGCACTGGTCTCCTTTAGGATGGACTGGTTGGATCTCCTTGCAGTCCAAGGGACTCTCAAGAGTCTTCTCCAACACCACAGTTCAAAAGCATCAATTCTTCGGTGCTCAGCTTTCTTCACAGTCCAACTCTCACATCCATACATGACCACTGGAAAAACCATAGCCTTGACTAGACGAAACTTTGTTGGCAAAGTAATGTCTCTGCTTTTCAATATGCTATCTAGGTTGGTCATAAGTTTCCTTCCAAGGAGTAAGCGTCTTTTAATTTCATGGCTGCAATCACCATCTGCAGTGATTTTGGAGCCCAGAAAAATAAAGTCTGACACTGTTTCCACTGTTTCCCCATCTATTTCCCATGAAGTGATGGGATCAGATGCCATGATCTTAGATTTCTGAATGTTGAGCTTTAAGCCAACTTTTTCACTCTCCTCTTTCACTTTCATCAAGAGGCTTTTGAGTTCCTCTTCACTTTCTGCCATAAGGGTGGTGTCATCTGCATATCTGAGGTTATTGATATTTCTCCCGGCAAACTTGATTCCAGCTTGTGTTTCTTCCAGCCCAGCGTTTCTCATGATGTACTCTGCATATAAGTTAAATAAGCAGGGTGACAATATACAGCCTTGACGTACTCCTTTTCCTATTTGGAACCATTCTGTTGTTCCATGTCCAGTTCTAACTGTTGCTTCCTGACCTGCATACAGGTTCCTCTTAAAAATTACTTTGACCAGAAACCCACACTAACAAGGAAAACTATTCACAATATAATGGAAAGGGAAAAATAAAAAGCAGGATAAAAGCTTCCAAATTTTGTAGCATTTTTAAAAATAATGTAAAATTAATATGTGTTTATAATGTAATGCAAATATAATACAAAATATAATGGAATACAAATACAATGTAACCAATATAAAAGAGTAGCTTTGCAGTGTAGCAGGAATATGATTTTTTATCCTTTTTTTTTTAGTTTGTTAATAGTTTCCATTTCTTTTTTTTCTTTTTTTAAAGGAACATGCCTTATTTTTACAACAAGGGGGAAAAAATCATTGGAAGTAAAACAAGAGAGATTAAATGACATTTTAGTGACATTATTTCCCCTTTAGAAGGACTTCATATCCAGGCAAATGATCACCCTCCCTACTCTACAGAAACCCTCATTTTCCAGAGAGAAAGAGCCAGTTCCAACATCATGTCTGAGAAGCTGATACCAAGCAGGACCCTGTGGGACTCCTAGGCACAAAAGCCTTTCTGGGTCCCCTATTTCTTTGATTATAGGAAATAGGCTTCATTCAGCCTCTACGACCTTCCCCAAAGTCCTGGAAGGTTCAAGCAGTTGTTAACTGGGGAGGAGAGGGGAAGATGTAAGACAAGGGAAGAACAAGCCGTCAAGAGAAACAAGAGTCAGTCTTGGGGCAGGGTCCTGGCTCTCATCAAGGCATACCTACAATGCTGTCCTTGAGCTGCTTTGTAGATACTGAAAGCCCCATCAGGTAGGAGAAGTTAACGGCTAAGGACAGTATGCTGCCCACAAGCAGCCAGACCACAGACCAGTTGGAACCAGAATGGTAATGATGCGCACTCCCATATACCTCACCACCAACCAATCAGAAGAATGTCCATGAGCTGACCATATCCTGCTCCTTGAACACTCTCATTCCTCACTACCCCTTGCAGGTTAGGACACACAGTATTTAAGGCATTAGCCTTTTGTGTCCTTTTTTGCCTGGCAAAGCACTACAGCTGTTCTTTTCGACTTCACCCAAAACTCTGTCTCCCAGATCTAATTCAGTGTTGGGGTACAAAGGCTAGATTTGGCTCCAAAGCTACATTTTTGAATTTTCAGTGATGGTCTCTCAAGTTGCTAGATCTTTCCCGACATTTCCTTCTTCCCACTAGTTCCACTGGCCCGATTTAAACTTTTAAATTTTCCTTTCCAAATGTTCCAGAGTCTCTCCTGTCTTTCTTTGACCCAGAAATCCTTGCACTGAGTGAATATGAGAAACAGAGGCTGCATGCTCAGTTCTCCACCTTGACTCCTGGCAACCGGTCAAGCAACCTTGATGGTTGCTTCTCTAAACTGACCCAAAGCTGTCTACATCTGTAATTCTTGTCTGAGATCTTAAATGTCCTTATTGTTGAGTGCCGAGGGAAACCGCATGCTCTTCTCTAGTGGTTTTCCCCATCCTACAGTTTACACCCTGCCTCAGCCCCCTGTTTCTTTCTTCCATCTTCTTGGCTGCCGCCTAGAGATGGTTCTCCAGAAGTAATTTTGTTCTCAGGTGACCTCAGCTTGAAGCAGGGTTTTGGTTCCCAGCCAGAGATTAAGGCTGGGTCACAACAGTGAGAGCACCAAATCCTAGCCACGACACAAGTGGTCCAGTGACAAGGCCCTGGGTTCTTTGGCTTTGCAGAGAAAGAAGCCCCAAAAGATGGCAAGTAGTGAAACATGTAAAGTGTGTATTATTAATAGAAGGAAAAAAAGAGTTCAGTACATATGGATAGACACACACGTGGACTCAGAGAGCCGTGCCCTGTGGAAGTTTAAATCACTTGTATGGGGTATTTCTTCCTGGTTTTCTTTGGTCAATCATTTGAATTTCCCTGGTTCAAAGTGCATATTTGGTGTATCTCAGGATCCTCCCATATGTGCCCGTGCATCTCTTAGCCAAGATGAATTCTACCAAGGAGGCCTAAAGGTAGTTAGCATCACTTAGCATCACTTGCCTTTTGACCTCCAAGGAGCCTTTCTGCCCCTGTGTGGTCCAGGAGATCCCCTGACTTCATGAATGAGAACAGTTTGGTCTCATTTTCTACCTGGGCAGGACCCAGACTCACTCCTCAACTGTCCCATTCTCGTCTTGGAGGATCTACCCTGGGGGGAGTCTCATCTAC
Organism: Bos taurus; assembly: GCF_002263795.3. NCBI lineage: Eukaryota > Metazoa > Chordata > Mammalia > Artiodactyla > Bovidae > Bos > Bos taurus. The sequence goes on along the minus strand of NC_037352.1, from coordinate 21,460,302 downwards.
CTCTTGCCTTGGTTTCTCTAAATTCTCTCAAACGGGAGCTTTCACTAAGGATAATTCCCAATTCTGGGTCATGAGGGCTAGGGTGGGGTGGGTCATGAGGGTCACAAATGCCTTCTTTCACTCCATCTCACTTTCTACCCTGTGTTCCTAGTTCACATTTATTATTATGAAAACATATCATTCATTAAGTGTTTATTAATACCTTATCTAATTAATTAATTAATGCTTATCTGATACCTAAGCTATCTAAGCTCCTGCTTCCTTCCTTCTCCTTCAAAAATTATCTGCCTCTGAAATATTTGAGTAAGATTTTAAGACTTTGTTAAGAGGATGAAGGAAAGTTATGACCAACCTAGATAGCATATTCAAAAGCAGAGACATTACTTTGCCAACAAAGGTTCGTCTAGTCAAGGCTATGGTTTTTCCTGTGGTCATGTATGGATGTGAGAGTTGGACTGTGAAGAAGGCTGAGCACTGAAGAATTGATGCTTTTGAACTGTGGTGTTGGAGAAGACTCTTGAGAGTCCCTTGGACTGCAAGGAGATCCAACCAGTCCATTCTGAAGGAGATCAGCCCTGGGATTTCTTTGGAAGGAATGATGCTAAAGCTAAAATTCCAGTACTTTGGCCACCTCATGCGAAGAGTTGACTCATTGGAAAAGAGTCTGATGCTGGGAGGGATTGGGGGCAGGAGGAGAAGGGGACGACAGAGGATGAGATGGCTGGGTGGCATCACTGACTCGATGGACGTGAGTCTGAGTGAACTCCGGGAGTTGGTGATGGACAGGGAGGCCTGGCGTGCTGCGATTCATGGAGTTGCAAAGAGTTGGACACGACTGAGTGACTGATCTGATCTGATCTGAAGAGGATGAAAAGACAGATTACAAACAAGAGAAAATATTTGCAAACACATATCCAACAAAAGATGAGTATCTAAAATACATAAAGAGCTCTCGGGCTTCCCTAGTGGCTCACTGGTAACGAATCTGCCTGCCAACGCAGGAGACATGGATTTGATCCCTGATCCTGGAAGATCCCACATGCCGTGGAGCAACTAGGCCCGTGCACCTCAACCACTTAGCTTGTGCTCCAGAACCCAGAAAGCCACAACTACTGAGCCCACCTGCCCTAGAGCCGTGCCCTGCAACAAGAGAAGCCACTGCCGTGAGAAGCCCGCACACCACAGCTAGAGAAAAGTCCATGCGTCAGCAAAGACCCAGGACAGCCATAAGTAAGTAAATAAATATTATAACAAAAAAAGAACTCTTAAAACTCAGCAACAACAAAACCCACAAACAATCCAATTAGAAAATGGGCAAAAGATATGCAGAGACATTTTACTGAAGAGGAGATACAGATGGCAAATAAGAACATGGAAAGAGGGAAATACAAATTAAAACCATAGTAAGATATCACCTCAAACTTAACAAAATAAGTAAAATGAAAAATAATGACAACACCAAATGTTGGCAAAGATGAAACATACATAATTAGTGAGAATGTAAAATGTTATAGCCACTCTGGAAAACAATTTGGCAGTTACTTTTAAAAACTAAAAATGCAACTGCCATGCGACCCCAGCAATTGTGGTCCTGGGCATTCATCCCAGAGAAATGAAAATTTATGTTCACACAAATATCTCTACAAGAACATTTACAGCAGCTTTATTCATAATAGCCCCAAACTGGAAATAACCCAAATGTCTTTCACTAGATAAATGGCTAAACAAACCATGGACTACCCACATTAGGGAATACCATTCAGCTGTAAAAAGGAACAAACTCTTGATACGTTCAACAACCTGTATGAATCTCCAGAGAACAATGTTGAGTGGGAAAAAAAGCCAAACCCCAAAGTCCACATACTGAAAGTTGTAGTCGCTCTGGACTGTAGCCCACCAGGCTCCTCCATCCATGGGATTCTCCAGGCAAGAATAATGGAGTGGGTTGCCATTTCCTTCTCCAGGGGATCTTCCCAACCCAGGGATCGAACCCAGGTCTCCTGCATTGCAGGCAAACTCTTTACCTTCTGAGCCATCAGGGAAACTAAAATCCACCTATTAAATGATTCCATTTATACGGCATTCTTAAAATCACAAAATCATAGAAATGAAGAACAGATTAGTGGTTGCTAGAGATTAAGACGGGGGTGGAGGTAAGGAGAAAGTAGATGTGGTTATAAAAGTGTAACAAGAGAAATCTTTGTGGTGGTGGAAATGGCTATTTCCTCACTGTAGCTATGGCAATATTCTGACTGTGACATCGTACAAGACCGTTGCAAAACGTTACCATCAGGAGAAACAGGGTACATAGTCCATGGGATCTCTCTATATGTTTACTTACAACTGCATATGAATCTATAATTATCTCAAAATAAAAAGTTTATTTTTTACAAAGGTAAGTTATAACATATAAAGGAAAAAACAAAGGTGATTGTTAAGTATTCCTCACCTGATAGTTAATACTTATGTAGTACTTACCATGGACTAGGTACTTCAGATGACTAATTTAAGCTTTTTAAATCCTACTGTGTAGTACTATTATGATCCTGTTTTACAGATGAGGAAACTGAGGTTAAGCAACTTGCCCAAGATGGCATAGTTCAGTGGTGGACCTGGACTTTGAACCCAGGCACTCTGATTCCATTTTAGCCCCTACACTGTAGTATAAAGGTCACGCCACTGTAGAGATACAGTCCAGATCCTAGACTTGCTGTTTTGGCCTCAGGGTCTCCTTCTCCCAGAACTTCCTTTCTCGGGCCTCCAGAGTGTACATCTCCATCTCTTTTTTATGAAAGTTTCAGCAGCAATAAACCTACCAATGGATCTGTCTTTAAACTTTGAGGGAGTGTAATTATCTCACATAATAAAATGATGGCTGCAAAGCTGATGGATTCAGCAGTTCTGTAACATCCATCAAGTCCACCTTCTTTCTGCTGTTCCATTCTACCATCCTTTCCTAGGAGCTTCCTCATGACCTCAAAGTGGCTGCCCAAGCTCCAGGCAGCATTTTCTCACAACAGTATCCAGAGTTAGGAGAGGGATTGTTTCTTCCCTGTTTGTCTCCTCTTGATCAACAAGGAAAACCTCTACTGGGAGCCCCAGTACAGTCGCCACTCATGTCTCATTGGCCAGAAATGCCCCATGTCTCCACCTCTAAGCCCATCATTAAGTAGAGGGAATAGGAAAACGTGGTTTGTTTAGATCAATTATGCCACTTCCTGGGGGCAGAGGCCACCACCCCTGAAGAACAAGATCTCATGGAGTACAGATGGTAGTTGAAAGATGAAAATTTTTTAAAGCAAGTTCTATTACAAAAGAAAAACAATGCTTGCTGTCTAGGGAAAATTAAATTTTCATTGCACTTTGCTAACAGGAGTGGCCCTCACCTTGGGAGTCACCCTTTTCAAGTACAAGCACCTGGGGTTGAGCATGAACTGTCAGAAACAGGACAGGCCAGCTCAGCAGTTCTCAAACATAAATGTGCCCAAGAATCACCATAGGAGACTGGTGGAAAGGCTGGAACTTGAACCGAAGTTCATGTAATTCTAACATCTGGGTTTATAGCCACTGTCTTATTGAGCTCCTATGTGCTTGCTATTGCCCTAGGAGGTCCCTTAACGCCTAGAGGCTAAGAAGTTTCCCTTAGTTAAGTGAGCCCCTGAGACCCGGTTAATCTCTGAAGTCTGTTACCCAATGGCTATTTGCTGCTTGAAAATCAGTATGAAAGAGAGAGGGGGAGAGAGAGAGGTGTTGGGAGAAATGAAAGATGCTTTCAATCAGAATGCCAGCAATCCTGGGAGATGGTGGACTCAGAGTCCCCAAAAACCATCTCCAAAGATTCTGCTCAGAGGTAAAAGTTTTTAAGGGGAAAAGGGAGGTGGTCTCGGTTAATCATTGAGATGGGGTCAGGGGGTTAGAGTCACGGTCATCCCCACTTTGTTCAGGCTTGTGTACAAGTTTGGTAACTTGTGCTTTTTCTTTAGATGCCATCTTGTTCACAGTTTGTCCCCACAATTACTGAAGGGGAAGCTAGGGGAGAGATCTGCTTATCTGTGAAGAACTTATTCTTCTTTTCTACTTCTTTGATCTACAGAAAGGACCAACAGGTTAGGCAAGGTAGTGTGTGGTCAAGAGATTTGAGAGGTGTGCTAAGACCAGGACGAGTAGAGCATGGGGCTGCCTGGTTTCAGGTTAGTGACAAGACAAGAGGGTCTCCTGCAGAGAGCTCTTTCTTGCCAAAAGCTGCTTACTTTTCTTGAAGGCCAAAGTTGTGGCTGCTCAGTTCTCCAGCCCTTCAGACAGAGAGAGGTCTGCTCTCCTTTGAAAGTCTCATCCAGGATCCTCCACAAAGTGGTGGCCCCACAGTGTGCTTCCTTTCTGCCCTCAGCCCATCAAGAGTCCTTCTTTTCAATGAAGAAAGGGAATGTGTGTGATAAACAGATTCTCTCCTGACTTCTCACTTTTTTCATAAGTAATGTCCTAACCAAGAAATGCCTGCCGCTGCTGCTAAGTCGCTTCAGTTGTGTGCGACTCTGTGTGACCCTATGGACAGCAGCCCACCAGGCTCCTCTGTCCACGGGATTCTCTAGGCCTACAGTCCTTCAAAGTTTTGACATCCTATGGCCCTAGAAGCACAGGGAAGTCTGAGGCATGTGTGAGTGAAAAGCAGGAAGAGGAGGCTACAGTTATCCCTGCTGAAAATTGCCTTTCCCTGGGGAGAAACGGTGGGAAATGATTGTGGCCTCTGGATCTCATCAGACACCAAGCATCCCTTAGAATACTTATTGGAATCTACAAAGCTAATGAGCGATTGCCAAAGCTGCCTTCCTGCTAATGGTGCCGCACTGTATTTCCGCTAATGAGCACTGATTGGCACCACATTCAAATGCAAATCTAGGTCTTCGTTTCTTACAAATAACTTTTTTTCATTTGTTTCTTACAAATAACAAGGCCTGGGGGACTGAGAATTTCAGCTTGATTGCAAATCTAATATGGAGTTTGGAGATATTTTATTCTTCCAATCCTTACCCCAAACCTGCCTGCTCACCCCATTCTCCCAGAGTCATCAAAAAAAAAAAAGTCCTTTTGGAGTAGACCTTAAATTTAAAAAGAGATAGTGGGCTCAAATATGCATAGAAGCTGGAACTGATCTGAGGTGGAAAAAACAGTACATGTGGATGGACACCTGGGTGGATCAGAGAGAGTCACACCCTCGTGGTAGTTTGAGTCACTTTTATGGGGCATTTCTTCTGGGTTTCCTTTGGCCAATCATCTCTCTTTTCCTGGATCTGAGTTTGTATTCGGTTTATTTCAAGGTCCTCCCCTGTGTGTGCACACATTTTTAGCCAAGATGGTATCCAGCAAAGAAGTTTATGGATGGTTTGACATCACTAACTACGAGATGATGATCGCCAAAGAGCTTTTCTGGGCATGTGTAGTTGGTAAGGTCTCCTTGACTTTGAGAATAAGGTATAAGTGGTCTTTTATCTCTTACGTGGGCAGGGCTCAGCTCCTCTCTCCTGCTGTTATGGAGTATATGTCCACAAGGGAGAAACTCCAGCTGCTCAGCCTGGGACCCATCTATCTCCTGCCTGAGTACAGGTTCTGACAATCTAACAAGAGGCTGTCTGCACTAGCAGTATTATGAAAAGATGTCCTGCTTCTCCCACCTCTCTTGAATCTTAAGATATTACCATCTTGTAGCTTCCAGGTCTAAGAGTCTTTCATCTTAGTCTTGATCAGTTCAGTTCAGTTCAGTCGCTCAGTAGTGTCCAACTCTGTGACCCCATGAACTGCAGCACGCCAGGCCTCCCTGTTCATCACCAACTCCCGGAGTCTACCCAAACCCATGTCCATTGAGTCAGTGATGCCATCCAACCATCTCATCCTCTCTCATCCCCTTTTCCTCCTGCCCTCAATCTTTCCCAGCATCAGGGTCTTTTCTAATGAGTCAGTTCTTTGCATCAGGTGGCCAAAATACTGGAGTTTCAGCTTCAACATCAGTCCTTCCAATGAACACCCAGGACTGATCTCCTTTAGGATGGACTGGTTGGATCTCCTTGCAGTCCAAGGGACTCTCAGGAGTCTTCTCCAGCACCACATTTCAAAAGCACTCTTGATATCCATTGTTAAAAAATAAAATTCAACTCAACAAATCACAAATCAAGCAATATTCAATCTAGCAGATAGAAAGGAGCTCCAAAGAACAGACAAGGCAAGAGATTTTGCGGGCAGAAGGGAGCAGGAACAAGGAAGCTGCACTAGGTAGAAAGTGGATCAAGCTTATTATCCTCAGAGCCGATGTCAGGGGTCTGTCGGGCCACCTAATTAATGCTGATCAGGCAATTTCTGACTGACTGGGGTAAGATTCCATTTCTGGGAGAGTCGAATCTGTAATTAGGTCTTGGTTTGATTGATATGGGGCTTGGTATTGGAGAAGGAAGTGGCAATCCACTCCAACGTTCTTGCCTGGAGAATCCCATGGACAGAGGAACCTAGTGGGCTGCGGTCCATAGGGTCGCACAAGTGACTTCATTTGGGGACTCTTGTCTTTAACACTGTCGGGGGTGTGTGTTCCTTTCCCTTGGTTCCGTCTCATCACAACGAAGCTTTGAAATGATGCAACAGTGTTACAGCTCGGTTACAGCCTGCCGGGGTCCAGCCCCGGCTGATCCAGGGTATTCGAAGGAGAGACGGCATAGGCGACCTATTTATTTAAATATTTATCAAAGATATAAAGAGTAATAGGATGAGGATAGCTCAGTGAGGAAATTCAGTGGAGAAAAGCGGCTGAAACAAGGATAACTCAGTAGGAAAATTCAGTGAAGAAAAGAGGCTGAATAAAATTCCAAAGCAGGGAATTTATGTCACCTACAAAGGCCGCAGGCATCCTCCCGTTCTCCCGAAGGAGAGGAGACACTAAGGCCTCCCCGGTCAGATCTTAGAAGCCCAGGCAAAATTAGTAGGCTTGACGAGCTTCCCCGCCTCAGAGGAAAAATTCAGCCAGAAGGTGAAAGAAAGAACCACATGGGGAGACCAAATTTCGGTGGACAAAAAAGGGGCGTACTTTATTTTCCAAAGTAGTTCTATACCTTAAGTTGTGCATAGAGGATAATGGGGGAAGGGGTGGAGTCATGCAAGGACAGCAGTTCCTGGTCCTAATCGAAGCCAGGCTTTCAAACTTATCATATGCAAAAGTTCAGGTGATTTACATCATCTTCTGGCCAGGAAGCCTGTTAACATTTTAAGAAACTTATTTTTCTCTAAAGGTGATTATTCTAAAGTCAAGCGCCAGCCTCCAAAAAGCATTGAATAAAGTTGCATTCCTATACGGCATAGGTGAGGTGGGCTCAATCAAGAAAAGAATTAACTCAAGGGTCCAAGGTTACAAACATTGAGGCTACTACTTACATTTCTATACACCCATTGTATTAATCAATACACTGCCAAGGACACAGTAGGTAAGGAGTATGGAGACTTAGCAGCAAACATTGGCCCAATAAGTGAAAAACCCTTCACCAGTACAATTTCTAATCAATCTTTTAACTACTCAAAGGAATCTGTGTTTAGACAGTTTAGAACATCTCCTGCCTCTCACAGTTGGGAGGCTCTGAACAATCACATGTGGCCGGAAAAACCTATTCAGGCAGGCTAGAGGATTTCCAAAGGAGTTTGTAGGTTGAAACACTGTCACATCCAGGAATTATTAACTGGAGCTGTAAGCTAACTCTTTTTTCAGAGAGAGATAGCCCCCTGTAAAGTCAGAGGTGTAGGTGAAAGCACAAAGCAGAAAGTAGGCAGACTCTGGTTTTGGGGGTAGATGCTCGAGAATTTCCAGGGGGACTCCTGTGGCTGGATCCCGCCTTTGCGTATGCCAAGCCTCCTTCCTCATGACCTTTGCCACGGGTGGAGTTCCTCACGCTGGCTCCTGGCAGTGATAGAATTCCAGTTGAGCTATTCCAGATCCTGAAAGATGATGCTGTGGAAAGTGCTGCACTCAATATGCAATATGCACTCAATATGCAATATGCCAGCTCCCGGCAACAGCCCAAGAGTTTATTAAGCAGACAGAAGATCGTACACCCCGAGAAGTGAGGGCAGGCCACCCCGAAGGAGTGGCCTCAACCTGTCTTGGCTTCCCTTTTTTAATACTTTTTGTCTCCTCCCCATTGGAACCTGATTGGTTCATGAATACATAAAATAAGGCTCATATATGTAAGGCAAGCACAGAGAAAAAGACAGTGAGCTGGGCAGTCAGGCAAGAAAAAGGGAATTTATTAGAGGGAAAACAGAGGGTGACTGGCCCTTAAGGAGAACCAGCATCCTCCCTTTCTGATGGATTCCTTCTTAGAGCCTGGCAGTTGCCTTTGCAGCCAGCGGGGCTGCAATGAAAAACCCCACCAGTGCAAAATCCTCTGGAGGCATGGTCAAGTAGCCGGAGGTCTAGAATCTGATGGTCTCGCAGCTTTGAGAAGAAAGGCACCAGTGAGGTAACAGGATGCCATTTGGGCAATTTGGTCAGTCTCAAGGATCACTGTGATTTATTCTTTGTTTTCGAGGTCGGCAAACCCATCTTATCAGTGAGACCCCACGTGGGCCCCATCAATATCCGCCATTGATCAGGAAGGGGGCACTTTTTTCCCACCAGAAGTTCCCACTCCAGTCCTTGGACTTTTCCTTTGTTCTCCTTTTCATCCACTTTCTAAACGCCATTTTGGACTCCCCTTTTTTTCTGCTCTGACTACCTAACAGCACCATCACGTCAACACGTTACTTTAACACACATTGTTGAAAACAGCACTTTAGAGAATAACTGTTCCCCTGTCTGCACTTCTCCTGAGCAATCAGGATCTAGCTCAGACACAGCGGGTGTTTAATGGTTGCCCATTGAGCTAATACATTTATGAGCAGCGAAATGGCCCATTTCTCCAGCCATCTTTTATTCTTTCCATCTATTTCCTACATTCAATGGAATGTGATCGCCCAAGACTAATCCAAGGGAGAGAATCCAGTGCAGTAGCTGGATTCATGAGGATTTCTTCTCCAGAGGTGCAAGGATGCTAAGCCCCACTGGCTGCAAAGGCAACTGCCAGGCTCTGTGATTGAGTGGCCCTTTGGGGGAGGCTGGTTAAGTGAGTTCATCGCTCCTCTCTGAAGCTGATGCACTGGGACACGAGTGCTCAGGTCTGAGGAAGGAGGCAATATAAACAGAACTTGAGGTACCAACTTAACCACCAGATAGACCTGGATTTGAAGCTGAGCTCTTCCCAATAGGAGCTGTGTGAGCTGGGGTGAGTTCTTTAACTTCTCTAAGCATCAGTTTCCTCGTCAGTAAAATGGGGGTGATAAGAGTCTATAGTGAATTGATTGCTGTACCTTGAGGAGGTTTCTTCCATAATCTAATTTTAACTGTGTGACTTGCTTTGACCAATGGGACAGCAGCAAATGCAATGCAAGCAGAAGCTGGAGATGTGCTTGCACATTAGGGCTTACTCTCTCTTGCTGTTAAGAACCTTTCCGCCATTATGTGAACAAGTGTGGGCTGATTGATGAGAGGCATGTGACTGTCATCCAAGCTGACATCAGGCCAGCTCCCAGACATGTGAGTGAGGCTTTCCTAGACCATCCAGCTCCAGCCAAGCCAGCCCAAGTCAGAATAAACCCCCAAAAACCCACAGTAATGTGAGAAATGTTTGTTATCTTAAGACATTACCTTTGAGGGAGGAGGGATTGTCACACAGCAAAAGCTGACCAAATACACATTTCCTCACCAGAGTGATGCTTGAGATGTAAATACACATGCATAAAAAGTACTTCAACCAGTGCCTGACACGTAAGCATTTAATCAGTTTGGATCACATAATTGGATCTATGAAACCAGGATACTGGGAGCTTCTGGAAGATGATCTTCATTGAAACAGAGAGAGGCAAGAAAAGAAAGTCTGCTTCATTTACACAATGCATGGGGCCAGACCTGTTTCTCTCACACAAGGCGGCTCTTCCAGACCCTGCAAAATCACCACCAGTCGTTGCTGATCTGCACAGATGTGAGTGTTTCATTCTAGTATCATCTTGATGATCTGTATCAGCTGAAGGATTAGTCAGCGGGAAGGGGGCAGGCCCTTCTACTCCAGTGCCACCAACAAAAACCCATCGGAGACCCAGCGAGTAACACACTCACCCACCAAGGTGCTCTGACAAGAGCCCCTTCCCCACTAGTCATCAAGGTGTGACAGAACGAGGCTACAGTGGATTCACTATATGGACATTTACACTTAAACCCAAATTACAATTCCTCTCAGCCTATCACCTCTCCCCATCCCTATATCCAAAGAGAAACATCTAGAAAATTCCCTGGCAGTCCAGTGGTTAGGATTCTGTACTCTCACTGCAGAGGGTCCAGGTTCAATACCTGGTCAGGGAACTAAGATCCCACAAGTCACACAGCATGGCAGGAAAAATAAAAAGCAACTTCATCTGCACTCACACACCAGTTTTCCGCTGCAGTCTGAAAACACCGAAGTTGCCAAGTTCTTTCTCTCTGCTTCAGACTGAGATGCAAGAAGCCACATCAAGGAACCACTAGCGGACAGTGTCCCATGTGAGAATGCGCTGGCGTTGAAGTGCCACCTCCCAAAGTTCACAATGCAGAGAGGTCTCGGGGCCCCACAGAGAGTGGATTCTGCACACGAGCGGCCCTTCCCGTCGCTGCATCACGGCAACTGCTCTCAGAGAAAACAGTCCTACAGACAGCATCTTTGTAAGAGCCAAGCATTGGAAACAATCCTGCTGTCCTTCAGCAGTAGAATGAGCTTCTTTTTAAAAAGTGTGGTTAATTTACACAGTGGATGGGAGGCCAAAGAACAGTGAGATTGCACTCCACACAATAGCATGCATGCAGTTCACAAACATAAAGTTAAGTGAAAGAAAATACCCACAAAAAAAGTATTTTCAATAAATCTACATAAAGCTCAAAAACAAGCAAAATGAAATGACATGATTCAGAGATTCATTCTAAGGTGATAAAATTGCAAAGAAAAGCAAAGGGGCGATTACCAAAAACTCAGGAACATGGTTTCCTTTTGGAAGGCGGGAAGGAAAAGGTTTATAAAGTAAAGAAGTATGTGGGGGCTGGCTCTTAGAGGGCTGATTGTTCGAGTTCTTGATCTCGGTGGTGGTTATTTATACAAGTGTTTGCATGCATGGATGCTCAGTTGCTAGTCATGTCTGACTCTTTGCGACCCTATGAACTGTAGCCTTCCAGGCTCCTCTGTCCATGGGATTTTCCTGGCAAAAATACTGGAATGGGTAGACATTTCCTTCTCCAGAGGATCTTCCCAAGCCAGAGCTCAAACCCACATCTCCTGCATTGCAGGCAGATTCTTTGCCATTGAGCCAACAGGGAAGCCCCATATGAGTGTTTGCTTTATAGCAATTCTTCTTGCTGTCCACTTACATTTTATGATTTTTTTTTCTTTTTTGCTGCATTGGGTCTTTGTTTGTTGTGGCAGGCAGACTCAGTAGTTGTGGTACCTTCGTTGCTCCACAGCACGAGGAATCTTAGTTTGTGAACCAGGGATCAAACTCGTGTATCCTGAATTGGAAAGCAGATTCTTCACCACTGGACCACCAGGGAAATCGTGAATTTTTCTTTCTGTGTGTTATATACGCCACCCACCTCCTAAGAAAAGATTTTTGAAAAACAATTCTATAGCACATGTTCTTCACACTTCTAATGATGGGGGCACAAACCCATTCTGTGGAGTCCAGCAGATACAGATGCCATTACATCCTCTCATCACCCCTGTTATTCCTGCCTCCCCTCATGGCCTCAGACCCAAATCGTCATACTTCCTTCCTAAGCTGTCATATAACAACTCCCATGACCACTGTGGATGCAAAGGGATATTGGTAATGGTGGTGCTGGGAGTGAAAGCTGTTTACTTCTACGATAAGGTCTGAGTTCCTCTTCGGCCAACCAAAATACCAGGAGTAGTAGCAGCAGGGTAGTCAAATAAGACCCTTATAGAGCCTTTCTGGGACAGACTCCCTTCCCCACACCTTTGCTTTAAGCTCCTCTCTGAAATTCCTAGAAAACAGTATGTGATGCACAATTCCTGAGCTTTTTACAGAAGCTAAAACTCCCTCCAAATGGAAGAAATTAACTACCTGATGATCATGAGCACAGCCCTGAGACCCACTGGCACCTAAAGACTGGTAATGTTAGCCCCTGTGACACTTCCCTGTTACCTCACCATCAGCCAATCTGAGAATTGTCCATGAGCCAATCATATTCCCTGGGACACCTCTCCTTCACCTGGCCTTTAAAACTGCCTTGCTGAACCCCACTGGGAACTTGGCTCAGGCTTTCTGAGCACTAGCTGTCCTGGACTCCTTGCATGGTGCCCTGCAATAAGCACTGCACTTTCCTTCACCACAGCCCGGTGTCCGTAGGTTGGCTTTACTGCCAGTAGATGAGCAGATTCACGCTTCACTCAGTAACAGCAGCAGCAGCAGTAACAGTAACAATCTTCCACGTGGATATGGACCTTGGTTGGAACAAGGCTAGAACTCACTTGTACATCCCAAGTTGGACATTCAGCCACACTTGGTCTCCACTCAACTTTATTTCTTTTAATATTTTATTTTATTTATTTATTTGGTTGTGTTGGGTCTTAGGTGCAGCACGCAGGATCTTCCATCCTTGTCGAGGCATGAGGAATCTTTGGTTGTGGCAAGTGAACTCTCAGTTCTAGTTCAGTTCGGAACTAGAACTCCAGTTCTAGTTCAGTTCAGTCTAGTTCCCCAATCAGGGGTCAAACCTCTGCATTGGGAGCATGGAGTCTTAGCCACTGGACCACCAAAAAATCCCTCCCTGCACTCAGCTTTAGCTCAGCACATGTTTCAACAGTGGGTATGTGGTTGCACGTCTGAAAAAGAGGGTTCATGTTCTGTGGCCAGTCAACTGAGAGAAAGGAGAATAGAGCCCAGAAGAACACTGACCTTTAGAGGAGGGCAGATGAGAGAAGACCTCAGAGGAAGTGAGGAGGAGCAGCCAGCGTACTGTGGCCAGGAAGCCTAGGAGGAGCCAACTTTTAAAACATGTTGTTGTGGTCAAATGCTGCACGTCATAGAAAATACATGGAATCAGCCCAGTCTCCAGGGCTGTGATTCCCTTTGCTCTCAGGTGGCCTCAGCCTGCAGTGGCTTTGAGCAGGATTTCAATTCCCTGGCCAGGGAGTGAAGTCCAGAGATTGAGGTCAGGCCGTGGCAGTGAGAGCATTGAATCCTAGCCACTAGACCATGAGAGCCGGTGGCCAGTGACAAGTCCCTGGCCTGCAGTTGTGTAGAAATGCATTTCCACAAACAGATGGAAAGTAGTGAAACAAGTAAATTGTTTATTAGGAGGAAAAAGAGTACATGTGAATAGACTCACAGGGCTGGCTCAGAGAGAGAGCCGTGCCCTCGTGGTACTTTGAATCACTTATTTGGGTCATTTCTCCAGTGTTTCCTCTTGGCCAGTCATCTTTCTTTGCTTGGCTCTGAGTCCGTATTTGCTTTAACTCACAGTCCTCCTTGTGTGTGAACGTCTCTTAAGCCAAGATGGATTCTACTAAAGAGGCCTATGGGTAGGCTGACATCAACCCCTTTTGACCCTCAAAGATCCTTTCTGTGCACGTAGCCAGAAAGGTCTCCTTGATCTCAAGAATGAGAAGTATGTAGTCTCTGTATCTCTTAACTGAATGAGAGGGCTCAGTTCCTCTCTGCCCCTGCCATTACTGTTATCATAAAGTGTCCACGAGAGACAAAGTCCTGGAGGAGGAAATGGCAACCCACTCCAGTATCTTTGCCTGGAGAGTCCTATGGACAGAGGAGCCTGGCAGGTCACAAAGAGTCGGACACAACTGAAGTAACATAGCACCAGAGACAAAAGTCCAGCTATTTACTATCTTTCTGTTGTTATTTCTATCTGGAAGTGTAAACAGGAGGCTGGCTGTAAATGTCTAACCTGGAGCTTATCTATCTCTGGCCTCAAATCCCCCCAGAAAGACCTGAGCCCCAAGAAATCTTTATTGGGAGGATAAAAGTTGAAGGTCTATCTTCTGTAGCTTCTTCAGGCTAGCATGGGGCTCGTAGACCCTACCTAGCCAGAGTCACAGAGTTCTTGTCCTGTCTCATTAAGTGGTCCAGGCTGACTTCTATTGTTATTCCAGCAGAATCTGTCCTGAGGAATGGCTGGAATCTCTGCAGTACCATCATCTCATCTGGGAAAACACTGTGTCCTTAAAAAGAACAAACTAGACACGTAGATTAAGTAGACAGGATCCAAAGACCAGTAAAAGAATTATCATAACCAGGGGTCCAAGTAGGAGTAAGAACTACGTTACATTTGGTAGCAATTCTGATCTTGGTTCAGATAGAGTCAGCTCTGGGGTTATTCTATCCAGAGGAATGGAACCATGTGGAGTGATATACAGTAGATGTCTACTTCTATTATCCCACTGTGATTGGTGTCAGGGTAGCAGATCCAGTTAGAAGTAGATGGGTGAGTGACCACCTGAATGTTAATAACAAAATAGATCTCATTTCTTTTCAGGAGAATAAGCATGACAGCCAGTCTGGACTTGACACTTTGAGGAGACTTGTAGCTGATTGCCTAGTTTTATCTAAGTCAATTTTAACCTCTAATGTGGTATTAACACATAAGTAACAGGGCTTGCCACGTGCAAGGTCATGAGAAGGAGGCTCGACTACGCAAAGCCGGGATAAGCCTCAGGAGTCCCCTTGGAATCCTCGAGCATCTACCCCCATAACCAGAGCCTGCCTACTTTACTACTTTGTGCTCTCACCTACACCTCTGACTTTATGGGGGGCTGTCCCCTCCACCTCTTTTCGGAGAAGGAGTTAACCTAGAGCTCCAGTTAATAAAAACTCCTGGTGTGACAAGAGTGTTTTAACCTACAACTCCTCTGAACGTTCTCTTGGCCTGCCTGACAGGCTGTCCGGCCATTGTGATTGCTCACAGCCTCCCCACCCGTGAGAGGCACGAGATGCTTTAAACCTTCTAAAAACAGGTACTTTAGAAAAGTTAGAAAACTATAAGTATAGTGGGCTGATTAGAAATTGTATTGGTGAAGGGTTTTTCATTTGTTGAGCCAATGCTTGTTGCTAAGTCTCCATATCCCCTGCCCTTACACACATTAACGAATATATAGAAGAATAAGTATTAACCTTTGATATTAATCACGTTAGACCTTAGGCTAAGTAAATTCTTTCCTTAACTAAAACCCACTACACCCTCACCCTATAGGAATGTAACTTTATTTGGGTGGCGTCTGTTTTAAGAATAATCACCCCTGGAAAAATAAGTGTCCTGGTTGACTGACCGCTGTCACAAGGAGAGGGTCATAAATTGTCATCAGGCCCCCTGGCCAGAAGATGATGTAACACCCCTAAGACCTCTGTATACATTTGTATGAAGCACCTGACTTTGATAAAAGTCAGGACTGCTGACCCCGCGTGACTTTTGCATAACATCTCAGTGTATAAAAGTAGACCATGGAAAATAAAGAATTGGGATCAGTTTCTCGAAATACTGGTCTCCTCATGTTGCTCTTTCTCTCACTCTGGCTGAGTCTCCATCTGGAGCGCGGAACCCGCCATGCTTACTAATTATGCCTGGGCTTCTAAGATCCGACCAGGGAGGCCTCAGTGTCTCCTCTCCTTCGGGAGAACGGAAGGACGCCTGTGGCCTACGTAAAGTGGTGCAAACTTCTTGTCTGAAGTTTATTGGTCTCCCGCGTAAACCAAGCTACTCAGCCTCTTTCTCCACTGAGTTTTCCTACTGAGCTATCCTCATTCTATTACTCTTTATATCTTTGATGAATATTTAAATAGTCGCCGAAGCCGTCTCCCCTTCGAATACCCTGGCTCAGCCAGGGCTGGACCCCGGCAATTGGTCACTACACATGTCTTTTCTCTTTTTGTAATATATGATCTAAAGCAATTTTATCATGTAAAAAGTGTCATAGTTACAAGAGGACACTTGAAAATGTAAGGTTACAGCTACTGGCTACCAGCTAGTGTTGTCTCAAGAATGGCTGGGGACATCAAGTCTGACAGAGCTCATAAAACAAGTTCTCAAGAAGCACAAGAACTTGTCTGAAACACACCCATAGTGTCACCTAGTATTATCTTGGATGTCTGAACCACAGCACTTTTAATTGGAATTTTCTCCTTAATAGCTAAAGCAGGTGTCATCATTAATGATTTTTGTGTTTCTCTAGATATGAAAAGATGCAAGAATTTTGGCTCATACAATCTTCTCCTGAAAGCATCTAACTAGCTGAAGGCCTGTTCTAGTTTTTCTCAGAGCACAGAGCACTTCATTCCTGATCTCCACCCTGAACCCCTTCCAAGATGCTGCAGGTCTGCAGTTGCAGTGGCTCATGCTTTAATCCTTGTAGAGGCAGATGGTAAGTGCTGGTGACAAGTGCTAACTTGTAGGTGACAAGGCCTGCTCATTGTCATAAATTTGACCATGTATTTGGAAGCATTTCATGATCATTTCATTCCATGTTAAGGATGCTCATTTCCAGGTGTGGTGAAGATTTTGCTGATAGGCTATTCAATGTGCTCTTACAGGACTAGGCCTTATTAAAAGCAGCCAAAATTCCCTGGGATGGGCATCCCTGGAGGTCTAGTGATTAAGAATTAACTTGCCAATGCAGGGGATACAGGTTTTATCCCTGGTCTGGGAAGATCTCACATGCCATGGAGCAACTAAGCCTGTATGCCACAACTACTGACCCAGTGATCTAGAGCCTGGGTGCCACAGCTACTGAGCCCATGCACCGGAACTACTGAAGCCTGCATATCTAGAGCCCATGCTCCACAGCAGGAGAAGCCGCGGCAATGAGAAGCCTGAGCAAAGAAGAGTAGCCCCCACTCACCACAACTCGAGAAAGACTGTGAGCACCAATGAAAACCGAGCACCAAATGAATAAATAAACAGATAATTTTTTTAAGAAAGTCTCTGGACCACCTTTCTTACTAGTCTCTATGGCCCAAGAAAATATTCACTCTGTTGCTTCTTCTCATATCTAGACTTTCACTATTACAGTCATTGATCTCATATGGAGCTACGGGTCATCACTTTATCAGAGGCTCAGTCACACATTTGGTAACATAAGAAACAATACGTTTACAAAACAGGAAATATAGATAATAATATAGTTAGCAGTATTAGTAAGAATTCAAGTCAAGAACTTCTGTTAGGTGCAGCCCAATATATCCCAGGTCATCTGACTTAGTTCATTCTGTACCAATTCTTATTTTTCAGGGAAATTATATATTGGCATATATATGTGCTGATGTTGATGCTGGGAAATATATATAAATATATATTTTTATATAAATAAATATATAGGCATATATATCTGCTGATGCTGGGAAAGATTGAAGGCAGGAGGAGAAGGGGATGACAGAGGATGAGATGGTTGGATGGCATCACTGACTTGATGGACATGACTTTGAGCAAGCTCCAGGAGTTGGTGATGGACCGGGAAGCCTGGCATGCTGCAGTCCATGGGGTCACAGAGTCGGACACAACTTAGTGACTGAACTTAACTGATATATTGGTATTGTCCATGAGGTATCTGACTTAATTTCCTGATGTTACTAAGCTGGTTATCCCTAGTACAGTTTAACTGTTCACAGCATATAAGAGCCTTTAAACTTAAATTACTATAGCCTGGTGTTAACCACATTAATCCATCCCATGCTTGTGGGAGGATTTATTCTTTGGCTGAAATTTTGCTTGTTGCTCTGATCAAGCTTGAGTGATAGAGGAAAATTCATATTTACAGCCAGGGTCAGAGCAGGCGTTATTAATTGGCCAGGAAAGGGGATACCATCTAGTAATATCAATAGTGTTCTGAATAGGACTATAATTTTTTTCTTCTAGAATAAATTTCCTGAACACAGCAATGGAGCCAAACAATTAGAGCCTTGGAGTGGAGAAATCCACCAAGGTAACCCAAAAGTACTAATTAAGCACAGGTAATTAGCCACAAACCCAACAATTAGATTGATTTTTAAAACTAGCATAGGATCATGCCTATGATGTAGAAAATTCGATTCATTTGCAAAGGTCCAAGAAGTCACTAAACATTATAAATGATCATATGAGTCAGGCCGAGAATCTGGGGCAAGCTGCCTGCTTCTGATGTCGTCGTCTTCTCATCCTGGTGTGCGTGGAGTTACTCTTATGTTTGAAAATTATTTTAAGATGATTTTGAGGTCAGTCACCCTCTCTGTGGCCAGTCCAGTGCAGGATTCCTTTGTGACTGGAAATTAATCCAAGACAATCCCTTCAGTTTCACTGCACGTGAGCTAGTTAAGAGTACCTGATAAGGGTCCTTCCATCTAGGTTGGAGACAGTCCTTTAAATTATATCTTTTCCAATATGCATAATCCCCTGGTTGCAGATCATCGGGCATCTGATCTTCATCCAAAGAGATTACTGAGACAACTTCCAGAAACAAACCTAGAGTGTCCTTTTAATAATTCAATTAAACTGTACATTAATGTAACATAACAGCAAGAACTACCTGGGAAATGAGTCTTAGCAAATACAGACCTCCATTAACAAAATTGGAATTTAATATTCATTGAAACATAATTATTTTCTCTAAAATTACCCTCATTTCTACCAAATACAGTCAAATCAAGATTAATTTGCCTGAAAGACCTGTACTCTGAAAACTATAAGTCCCTGATGAAAGAAATGAAGAAGACACAAACAGATGGAAAGATATACCATGTTTGTGGATTGGAAGAATCAATATTATCAGAATGACTATACTATCCAAGGCAATCTACAGATTCAATGCAATCTCTATCAAATTACCAAGGGCATTTTCCACAGAACTAGAACAAAAAAAATCTTAAAATTTGTATGAAGACAAAAAAGACCCTGAATAGCCAAAATCATCTTAAGAAAGAAAAACAGAGCTGGAGGAATCAGGCTCCCTGACTTCAGGCTATACTACAAAGCTACAGTCATCAAAAGAGTATGGTACTGGCATAAAAATAGAAATATAGATCAATGGAACAGGATAAAGAACCCAGAAATAAACCTATGTACCTATAGTCAATTGATCTATGACAAAGGAGGCAAAACTACACAACATTGGAAAGACAGACTTTTCAACAAATGGTGCTGGGAAAACCAGACAGCTATGTAATTTTAAAAAATTGAAATTAGATGATTCTTTTACATCATACACAAAAATAAGCCCAAAATGGGTTAAAGACCTAAATGTGAGACCAGATACTATAAAATCAGAGAGGAAAACATAGGCAGAACACTCTCTGATATAAATCTCAACAATATCTTTTTTTTACCTCAGAATAATGGAAATAAAAATAAGCAAATGGGACCTACTTAAACTCAAAAGCTTTTGCATAGCAAAGAAGACAATAAACAAAGCAAAAAGACAACCCACAGAATGGTAGAAAACAGTTGCAAATAATGTCTGTCAAAGGTTTAGTCTCCAAAATTTATAAACAGGTCATGATGCTTAATATACCACTCTAATGGCAGAAACTTAGATTTCAAATACAAATACAAAACAGATCATGTAAAAGAGTCCAACACTAGAATATCAACTTATGAAAATCTGGAGAGACTATTTTTATATAGATATTCCTAAAGCATAATTATTCCTATGGAGTTTACCTAAAAGCTTTTATCTTATTTACATTTAATTTACTTGTAAAAATTTTATCATACCAAGTTATTTATTTATTTACATGCTGACAAAATTGCAATAGGTATAATAAAATCTTATTTGACATCTATTAAAATAAAGGTTTTATATTTAATGTTGATGACTCTAAAGACATACCTATATTAATTAGATTAACAAGTCTAAACATTAATCAGATCAGATCAGTCACTCAGTCGTGTCCGACTCTTTGCGACCCCATGAATTGCAGCACGCCAGGCCTCCCTGTCCATCACCAACTCCCAGAGTTCGCTCAGACTCACATCCATCGAGTCAGTGATGCCATCCAACCATCTCATCCTCTGTCGTCCCCTTCTCCTCCTGCCCCCAATCCCTCCCAGCATCAGAGTCTTTTCCAATGAGTCAACTCTTCGCATGAGGTAGCCAAAGTACTGGAGTTTCAGCTTTAGCATCATTCCTTCCAAAGAAATCCCAGGGCTGATCTCCTTCAGAATGGACTGGTTGGGTCTCCTTGCAGTCCAAGGGACTCTCAAAAGTCTTCTCCAACACCACAGTTCAAAAGCATCAATTTTTCGGTGCTCAGCTTTCTTCACAGTCCAACTCTCACATCCATACATGGCCACTGGAAAAACCATAGCCTTGACTAGACGAACCTTTGTTGGCAAAGTAATGTCTCTGCTTTTGCATATGCTATCTAGGTTGGTCATAACTTTCCTTCCAAGGAGTAAGCGTCTTTTAATTTCATGGCTGCAGTCACCATCTGTAGTGATTTTGGAGCCCAGAAAAATAAAGTCTGACACTGTTTCCACTGTTTCCCCATCTATTTCCCTTGAAGTGGTGGGATCAGATGCCATGATCTTCGTTTTCTGAATGTTGAGCTTTAAGCCAGCTTTTGCACTCTCCACTTTCACTTTCATCAAGAGGCTTTTGAGTTCCTCTTCACTTTTGGCCATAAGGGTGGTGTCATCTGCATATCTGAGGTTATTGATATTTCTCCCGGCAATCTTGATTCCAGCTTGTGTTTCTTCCAGTCCAGCGTTTCTCATGATGTACTCTGCATATAAATTAAATAAACAGGGTGACAATATACAGCCTTGACGAACTCCTTTTCCTATTTGGAACCAGTCTGTTGTTCCATGTCCAGTTCTAACTGTTGCTTCCTGACCTGCATACAAATTTCTCAAGAGGCAGATCAGGTGGTCTGGTACTCCCATCTCTTTCAGAATTTTCCACAGTTTATTGTGATCCACACAGTCAAAGGCTTTGGCATAGTCAATAAAGCAGAAATAGATGTTTTTCTGGAACTCTCTTGCTTTTTCTATGATCCAGCGGATGTTGGCAATTTGATCTCTGGTTCCTCTGCCTTTTCTAAAATCAGCTTGAACATCAGGAAGTTCATGGTTCACATATTGCTGAAGCCTGGCTTGGAGAATTTTGAGCATTACTTTACTAGCGTGTGAGATGAGTGCAATTGTGTGGTAGTTTGAGCATTCTTTGGCATTGCCTTTCTTTGGGATTGGAATGAAAACTGACCTTTTCCAGTCCTGTGGCCACTGCTGAGTTTTCCAAATTTGCTGGCATACTGAGTGCAGCACTTTCACAGCATCATCTTTCAGGATTTGGAATAGCTCAACTGGAATTCCATCACCTCCACTAGCTTTGTTTGTAGTGATGCTTTCTAAGGCCCACTTGACTTCACATTCCAGGATTTCTGGCTCTAGGTCAGTGATCACACCATCATGATTATCTGGGTCGTGAAGATCTTTTTTGTACAGTTCTTCTGTGTATTCTTGCCATCTCTTCTTAATATCATCTGCTTCTGTTAGGTCCATACCATTTCTGTCCTTTATCGAGCTCATCTTTGCATGAAATGTTCCTTTGGTATCTCTGATTTTCTTGAAGAGATCTCTAGTCTTTCCCATTCTATTGTTTTCCTCTATTTCTTTGCACTGATCGCTGAAGAATGCTTTCTTATCTCTTCTTGCTATTCTTTGGAACTCTGCATTCAGATGCTTATATCTTTCCTTTTCTCCTTTGCTTTTCGCTTCTCTTCTTTTCACAGCTATTTGTAAGGCCTCCCCAGACAGCCATTGTGCTTTTTTGCATTTCTTTTCCATGGGGATGGTCTTGATCCCTGTCTCCTGTTCAGTGTCACGAACCTCATTCCATAGTTCATCAGGCACTCTATCTATCAGATCTAGGCCCTTAAATCTATTTCTTACTTCCACTGTGTAATCATAAGGGATTTGATTTAGGTCATACCTGAATGGTCTAGTGGTTTTCCCTACTTTCTTCAATTTAAGTCTGAATTTGGCAATAAGGAGTTCATGGTCTGAGCCACAGTCAGCTCCTGGTCTTGTTTTTGCTGACTGTATAGAGCTCCTCCATCTTTGGCTGCAAAGAATATCATCAGTCTGATTTCGGTGTTGACCATCTGGTGATGTCCATGTATAGAGTCTTCTCTTGTGTTGTTGGAAGAGGGTGTTTGTTATGACCAGTGCATTTTCTTGGCAAAACTCTATTAGTCTTTGCCCTGCTTCATTCCATATTCCAAGGCCAAATTTGCCTGTTACTTCAGGTGTTTCTTGACTTCCTGCTTTCCAAGGAGCCGTGGCTGCGTGGGTGCAGGAGGGCCTAGAGGAACTATCCCACATTGAAGGCCAGGAAGGGCGGCGGTGAGCAGATACCCCTCATCCAAGGTAAGGAGCAATGGCTGCGCTTTGCTGGAGCAGCCATGAAGAGATACCCCACGCCCAAGGCAAGAGAAAACCAAGTAAGATGGTAGGTGTTGCAAGAGGGCATCAGAGGGCAGACACACTGAAACCATACTCACAGAAAACTAGTCAGTCTAATCACACTAGGACCACAGCCTTGTCTAACTCAATGAAACTAAGCCATGCCTGTGGGGTAACCCAAGACGGCCGGGTCATGGTGGAGAGATTTGACAGAATGTGGTCCACTGGAGAAGGGAATGGCAAACCACTTCAGTATTCTTGCCTTGAGAACCCCATGAACAGTATGAAAAGGCAAACTGATAGGACACTGAAAGAGAAACTCCCCAGGTCAGTAGGTGCCCAATATGCTACTGCAGATCAGTGGAGAAATAACTCCAGAAAGAATGAAGGGATGGAGCCAAAGCAAAAACAATACCCAGCTGTGGATGTGACTGGTGATAGAAGCAAGGTCCGATGCTGTAAAGAGCAATATTGCATAGGAACCCGGAATGTCAGGTCCATGAATCAAGGCAAATTGGAGTGGTCAAACTAGAGATGGCAAGAGTAAATGTCAACATTCTAGGAATCAGCAAACTGAAATGGACTGGAATGGGTGAATTTAACTCAGATGACCATTATATCTACTACTGCGGGCAGGAATCCCTCAGAAGAAATGGAGTGGCCATCATGGTCAACAAAAGAGTCAGAAATGCAGTACTTGGATGCAATCTCAAAAATGACAGAATGATCTCTGTTCGTTTCCAAGGCAAACCATTCAATATCACAGTAATCCAAGTCTATGCCCCAACCAGTAATGCTGAAGAAGCTGAAGTTGAACGGTTCTATGAAGACCTACAAGACCTTTTAGAACTAAACATTAATACCAGATATTAATTTAATACTGAATATTTTCCAGTTCATGCAAACCTGCAATTAATTCCAGTCATTTACCTTCTGTATTTTCCAGAATTTACATAAACACTTAATATCCTTTAAGCCAATTAAGTAGAGTTCATTGACAAATTAATTCTAATAATACCATCTAAAGGTAAAGACAAAGGTGATGCATACAAACATGTAGACAGACATGAGCGATCGCATAGCTTCCTTTTCTAAACTTAGTCATAAATCAGATATCACAATATAAAGCTCACTAGTTGTAAATAACAGTTGGAATAAGTTTAATTTTAAAAGGCTTCTTCCTCATCTTTTGGTCTCAAGGCACAGAGTGAGAAATGCAAGTTCTCCCAGAAGTACTTGTTCCCTCAAGTTCAGAATTCTGGGGGGAAAAAAAGTATTTTAACAAGTTAGCTTTCTCTAATTGCACATGCAAAAAAAGAGCAGGTTTTGCAATTTCAAAACAAAATTTTCTCTAGAGTCTAAAGAGTACTGTAGCCACACAATGTAAAAAAAAAAAAAAAAACACTTTCTTTTTCTGTAGTCATAGATTCATAGCTAAAATTTAGACCAGATAGTGTTCAAATTGACCCTTGATAACAGGCTGATAAAGTAAATAACTCTTGCCCCAACAAGAGTTATCCCTCTGGGGAGGTGGTATCTTAGTTTGATAAGAAGAATCTGGAGGAGTAAGCGAACTTACAGGAGTGGGCGAAGCTTGGTTTCTCCCCTGAGAGTTGAGAGAAGTTAGAATGTCAGAAGAGTTTTCTGATTCCTCAGGTTTTTGATTATAGGAACTAGACAGATCAGGATTATGATAAAGGGTCATAAAGTCCTAAACACAAGGGGACCTCAGTCCACTTTCCCATCTTGTTGCAATAAAGATCTAATTGTAAGACAGTATTATAAACTCGAGACACACTTTCAGGCTACTTTTCCATCCCCCTAACTTAAATTAAAACCAGGTAATATTACAGTAAAATGAAGTTTTCCCTTTCTCAGTCCAACTGAAAAAAGGGATGCTCCCATGTTGAGCAACCTACAACCAAGAACGGCAGTCCTGGAAATGAAGTCCAGCATTCTAAAAACATCATTAAGACACACTTGAAGGAGATTCAAAGCATCCTCTGAATTTCTTCAGAATCCTGTTGATTGATGGGATTTTGAGCATCTTCTACTCTCCCACCAATCCCTGATCAGATTCTCAGGTCGACCTGATCCCTTTGAACCGGTGCCAGTGCATTGCCGGGGCCCTCTTTGAAGGGGGGATCTGTTGTAGCATTGCGATCTGCTTGAACGTGGCTGGCCCATTAGACTGTCCATTGCAGTGTGGCCTGGAGTGAAGGGGTCTGATGGATGCAAAGAGGAACCCCTGGAGAAATTGAAGTCGGGTGCTATGTAAAATGCCATGGGGCTCAGGATCTGAGGAGTGAGAGGTGGGAGAATTCCCGGGGGCATATTTGGACACAGAGCAAGGCGGGAGATTGAACAGCAGAAGAACCCCAAGTCTATCACCCTGCTTGTTCAGCCACCAAGCTTTTTACCTTGGGGATCATCTGATGATTTTATCTGACACAGGCCACAGAGTTTGGCAGTGGCCGAAACACAGTTTAGGAATGAGGCCCAGAAAATCCTTGCCTAGAAGGGCTCAGAGACATGAAGTGAGAAAGAGAACTAGTTGTGTGAGTAAGGTGGGAAAGAAAAGCATAAGGGTTCTGTACAGGACAGAGAGAGAGAGAGAATCCTTGGGCTCCTTCATGGTTGGAGATCACGTTTCCACCAGCTCCCCAAAAATAGCATCAGCCATCACCCAAGCATTACTTGTATCTGCACATTCTGAGGGATACTTCCTGTCACCCTCAATATGAGGGGAGCCACACTGCAGCAAGTGGGACAAGGTTGTGCCCTGCGGGTCTTGAAAAGAAAGAGAAGCAGAGAGCCAGAGAAAGAAACAACCAAACTACTCACTATGGTCAACTCTGGGGGCTAGGATAAGTCATGTGAAGGAAGGAATCTCACCTCTTTACCTTCTATGCTTCTCAATTATTTTAACTTTCACAAGGAGCATTCTTGCATTTGAAATTTTAAATGAAGAAAAACAAAAAGCTACATGTTAACTAATACTAGCCTAATGATGTTGGAAGAAAGGACCAGAAAAGGAGAGAAAACCAGCTGGGGGTTGTTGATGGCCACTGGGGGATGCGGCAGGTGAGGACTGAGGTGAGGGGTGGCCAAAGGCCATGTGGTGTGGGGTGAGCTGGTGCAGGAACTGTACAGGTGGTGCGATGTGTCCACTGCTGGAAATACAGCAGCAGGGGCAACTCCTGATTAGTGTTTAGGAAGCTCCTCCAGCCACCAACCATCTTGTAAAAATGGGCCTGGGTTCTTCCCGGTCCTTGGGGGACCAAGACTCGGAAGGTACATCTAATGGCAGCTCATTTTGGGGGTGGCCTTCCCCAAGAGGCAATGGGAAGTGAGAAGGAAACTGCTCTCCACCCACCCACTCCCATCCTCAAAGCAAGACACACAGGTCCAAGAAAGAAGTGCACAGAAAACGGGAGGGATGGAAGTAACAACAAAAGGTTAATTTAGCCAGACTAATTCGCCTGACATCAGAAATCAACAAAGCACCCTTTTCATCATATCCTGACAAGTGTTAATTGTATCTTTTGTTGTGTTTTTTTAGTCTTTGCTAACTTGATTGGCCGAAAATCAATCAACTGTGGCACAGTCAACACGTTCTCAGTTACCTGCTTACTCAGTTCCTTGGGCTTCCCTGGTGGCTCAGACAGTAAAGAATCCGCCTGCACTGTGGGAGACCTGAGTTCCATCCCTGGGTTGGGAAGATCCCCTGGAGGAGGGCATGGCAACCCACTCCAGGATTCTTGCCTGGGGAATCCCCATGGACAGAGGAGCCTGGTGGGCTACAGTTCATGGGGTCACAATGAGTTGGACATGACTGAGAGACTAAGCACAGCTCTCAGTTTCTTAAGGATCAGACAGTAACTTTCTTTTTCTTTTTTTAAACACTTTATTTTATTTTTTAAAATGTGTTTATTTATTTTTATTTTGGGTTGCTCTGGGTCTTCATTATTATGCACAGGCTTTCTCTAGTTGTGGAGAGCAGGGGCTACTCTCTTAGCAGTGCAGGGACTTCTCATTGCAGTGGCTTTTCTTGTTGTAGAGCACGGGCTCTAAACACATGATGCTGCTGCTGCTGAGTCTCTTCAGTCGTGGCCGACTCTGTGCGACCCCATAGACGGCAGCCCACCAGGCTCCCCCATCCCTGGGATTGCACATGGGCTTCAGTAGCTGTGGCTTGAGGGCTCTAGAGTGCAGGTTTAGTAGTTGTGGGACATGGGCTTATTTGCTCCTCAACAAGCAGAATCTTCCTGGACCAGGGATCGAACTTGTGTCCTCTACATTGGCAGGCAGATTCTTATCCACTGTACCACCAGGGAAGTCCTAAAAACCTTTTATTTTTGTTAATTTTTTTATTTGGCCGCACTGGGTCTCTTGGTTGTGGCGTGCAGAATCTTTAGTTGCAGCATTCGAGATCTTAATTGTGACATGGGAGATCTTAGTTCCCCAAACAGGGGTCTAATCCGGGCCCTCTGCTTTGGGAGCTTGGAGTCTTAGCCACTGGACTGCCATAGAAGTCCCCAGATGGTAGTTTTCATCTTCTCATTCCAAGCATGACCGGGGATTAATGATGAAAAGTGCCATAGCATTGTTGTCTTCTTGATATTAAAATAATACAAGGAAATTTATATGTGTATATGTATAACTGAATCACTTTTCTGTACACCTGAAACTAACACAACATTGTATATCAACTATACTCCAATATAAAATAAAAAGATAAAGGGTTAAGCATTTTCTGCATTGGTTTAAGGACAGTGAAACTGTGACCGCAAGGCCCACAATAATGCAAATTCAGGTATATCATAGTTGGTAATCGGCTCCCATTATCACCAAAGTTTCATTCAGGTTATTTCATTAACACCGCAAAATACAACCCTGCTTTTATTTTAGTATAATCGAATTGGGGGACCTACACTGGAGACAGTAGGATTTTCTGGTCTGAGATGCTTCCACCAGGGGGCGTCGCTAGACCTCTGAGAGAGAGTCAAAGAGAAAGCACACAAGGGAGAGGATAGAGTGCCTTCCCCATCAGGATCTGCAACCTATGCTCAGTGGGCCAAAGTGTGTCACTGTGTAAATAAAGTTTTATTGAAGCACAGCCATGCTCATACATTTACGTTTTCTCTGGTGGCCTTCACACCATAATGGCAGAGTTGAATAGCTGTTTGAGACTGTATAAGCCACAGTGACAAAAGTATTTACTATCTCTTCCTTTACAGATAAAGCTTGCCAAGCCCATTCTAATGCTCCCCCAGAAATGGTCTAGGACACTTACTCATCTGAGAAGGAGCTAGCTCAATGGGTGTAGGGCAGCACCACACTGTGAGGTAGGTACCATTATTATCCCCACTTTACTGAGGCATAGAGAAGGCAAAAACTTTCCCAGACAATAATTGTTGGAACTAAGGTTTGAAACCAGATAGTCTGGTCCTAGAAGCTGCCTGCTTGACCACCACCTACAAGTTGGTGCCTCCTAAAAGACCACCTGACCTGCCTCTTGAGAAACCTGTATGCAGGTCAGGAAGCAACAGTTAGAACTGGACATGGAACAACAGACTGGTTCCAAATAGGAAAAGGAGTCCGTCAAGGCTGTATATTGTCACCCTGCTTATTTAACTTCTATGCAGAGTACATCATGAGAAATGCTGGGCTGGAAGAAACACAAGCTGGAATCAAGATTGCTGGGAGAAATATCAATAACCTCAGATATGCAGATGACACCACCCTTATGGCTGAAAGTGAAGAGGAACTCAAAAGCCTCTTGATGAAAGTGAAAGTGGAGAGTGAAAAAGTTGGCTTAAAGCTCAACATTCAGAAAACTAAGATCATGGCATCCGGTCCCATCACTTCATGGGAAATAGATGGGGAAATGGTGGAAACAGTGTCAGACTTTATTTTTGGGGGGCTCCAAAATCACTGCAGATGGTGACTGCAGCCATGGAATTAAAAGACACTTACTCCTTGGAAGGAAAGTTATGTCCAACCTAGATAGCATATGCAAAAGCAGAGACATTACTTTGCCAACAAAGGTCCGTCTAATCAAGGCTATGGTTTTTCCTGTGGTCATGTATGGATGTGAGAGTTGGACTGTGAAGAAGGCTGAGTGCCGAAGAATTGATGCTTTTGAACTGTGGTGTTGGAGAAGACTTTTGAGAGTCCCTTGGACTGCAAGGAGATCCAACCAGTCCATTCTGAAGGAGATCAGCCCTGGGATTTCTTTGGAAGGAATGATGCTGAAGCTGAAACTCCAGTACTTTGGCCACCTCATGCGAAGAGTTGACTCATTGGAAAAGAGTCTGATGCTGGGAGGTATTGGGGGCAGGAGGAGAAGGGCATGACAGAGGATGATATGGCGGATGGCATCACTGACTCGATGGACGTGAGTCTGAGTGAACTCTGGGAGTTGCTGATGGATAGGGAGGCCTGGCGTGCTGCGATTCATGGGGTCGCAAAGAGTTGGATACGACTGAGCGACTGAACTGAACTGAAAAGTTCTCAGAAAGGGAAAACAGAAACCAAAATGAGCCACATACAAAGATTCATAATTTTCAATAGCAACATAGAAAGGCAGGCAAAAAAGGAAGCAACCCATTCAAATTCTTGAATGAAAAAAATATTTTCAACCTAAAATTCTAGACCCTGATATCTAACAAACAAATATAAGGGCAGAAAAAGACAGTATCCATCATGCAAGCTCTCAAAATAATTTCCCTCAATGAACTCTTTTTAGGATGCTACTGAATAGTATGCTCTATCAAAATGAGAAATTAAAATTATAAAGAGGAAAACAGAGATCTAGGGGAAAAGGAAAGAGAATTCCTAGGATGAGGATGAAAGGAAATCCAGTGTACTTCAGGCATAGGGAGAGTCTGTTCAGACTGAAACAAGAAGATAAGGGAGCCTCCCAGGTGGGAAGCTACATTAGTTAAACACCGCTGGATAACAACCCCAAAGATTAGCAGCTTAAAACAACAAACATTGATTATCTTATAGTTTCTAAGGGTCAAAAATCTGCTTCTGGTTCAGGGTCTTTCATCAGGTTGCAATCCAGACAAGGCTGCAGTCATTCGAAGACTTCACAAGAGCTGAAGGATCTGCTCATTCATGTGGGTGCCTGGCAAGGGTCCTGAGTTACTTACTTGTCCTGTGGGTCTCTCCAAAAAGGCCACTCACCACATGGAAGCCGGCTTCCTCTAGAGTGATTGATCCAGCAGAGAAGGGGACAGAGCCCAGGACAGAAGCCACAATGTCTCTTATATTCTAACCTTGGGACTAACATGCCATCACTTCTGCAGTATTCTGTCAGTCACCAGAGACCAACCCTTACATGAGGTGGGAGAAGACCACACTAGATGTGAGTATCAAGAGACAGGGATCCCTGGGGCCATCTTGGAGGCTGGCAACTACAGAAGTATTCCCTTTACTGTGGCAGTGTAACACAACTCAGTGGTGGAAAACATCTACTTACTGTGCATATGAGTTTGGGGGGTCAGAAATTCAGACAGGGCACAGAGGGGTTGGCTTGTCTCTGCTACCCAATGTCTAGAGCTGAAAGACTCAAAGTGTTACTGAGTCCAAGCTCACTCTGCTCACTGCATAAAAGACCAATAAATTCAAGAGATGAGGTGTTGAGGCAAGGAATACAACTTGATTTTTTTAATAACATTTTTTATTTATTTATGGCTGTGCTGAGTCTTCCTTGCTGCACAGGCTTTTCTCTATTGTGGCCAGTGGGGGCTACTCCCCAGTCACAGTACACAGGCTTCTCTTGCTGCAGAGCACAAGGGCTCTAGGGTGCATGGGCTTCAATAGTTGCAGCTCCCAGGTTCTAGAGCACAGGCTTGATAGTTGGGGTACACAGGCTTTGTTGCTCTGCAGCATGTAGGATCCTCCCAAAAATCAGGGATTGAACCTCTATCTCCTACATTGACAGGCAGGTTCTTTACCACTGAGACAGTAGGGAAGCCCAAGGCAAGGAGTGTGACTTTATTCAGAAAGCCAGCTGACCGAGACGGTGGCAGACTAATGTCTCAAAATAACCACCTTATGGGGGGTCTGGATGGCAGGTTCTTTTATAGAACCGAGAGGGAGAGGAGCTGCGGAAGTAAAGTGCAAAGGTCATAAGTCTCGCAGATATCTCCTGGAATGGCCAGCCTTGAAGAGGGGATGTGCTCACTTCTTTTCTGCAGGCTTGAACAAGTGGACAGCATCAGATTGTCTCTGTGAATGAAAGAACTTTTACAGTCAGGCAGAGAACCCTGCTTCTCTGAGGTAGGGCATTATGTATGATTATAATAACAAAAGCAATAATAAGCAAAGGTTAAAGTCAAAGAAACAGATCCAACATGGAGTCACAACTGGCTCACAGTCTTAGAGAAGCCTGAGGGCTGTGATTATCTGAGGGGTCATTTACTTACCTGTCCGGTGATTGCTGCTGGCTGTCAGCTGGGGGTCTCAGCCCTCACTATGTGCTCTGCCCATCTGGGCCGGTTTGGGCTTTCTCTCAGTAGTGACGGGCTTCTAAAAGTAAGAGCCTTAAGAGAGACAGCCAGGCAGAAAACAAGCTGTCTTTTTATGTCCTGGTGTCAAAAACCACACACTGTCACTTCTACCACAATCTGTCACGGTAATCACAGGCTCCCACCCAGGTTCAAGAAAAGTCAGATAAACACTGCCTTTGATGTGGAGTGAAAAGACTCTGGAAGAGCTTGTGGGAGAGGAAATATTGCTGTGGCCAGTTTTGCAAAATACGATTGACTGCAGAGGTCTTGGGAAGGCGGGGGACGAGTGATAAACTACCTGCTGTGCTTGGAGTGAAGATATTACTGAGAAGCTGTTGATGCAGGCAGAACTAGTGACGAGTGTGTTCAAAGCACAGTAAAACAAAGGGATTATTCAGTCCAGGGAAAACAAAAACGTACACGAGAAGGGAAGGGAAGCATAGTACATTACGTGGGTCCGCTTATATGGTATTTATATTGCCATACTAGGATAAACACTAAACATTGATTTAACCAAACCTTGTGCTGTGACGAAGCTAAAGATGGGACTGGAAATGAATGAAGAGTGTGTAAAAGAGTTAAATCCTTTATATTAGGAAGTCAGTAAATAATGTTGCGATACGGTAATAGCATCAGTTCAGTTCAGTTTAGTCACTAAGTCGTGTCTGCCTCTTTGTGATCCCATGGACTGTGGCATGCCATGCTCCCCTGGCCATCACTAACTCCCAGAGCTTGCTCAAACTAACGTCCATCAAGTCAGTGATGCCATCCAACCATCTCATCCTCTGTCGTCCCCTTCTCCTCCTGCCTTCAATCTTTCCCAGCATCAGGGTTTTTTCCAATGAGTCTGTTCTTCCCATCAGGTGGCCAAACTATTGGAGTTTCAGCCTCAGCCTCAGTCCTTCCAATGAATATTCAGGACTAATTTCCTTTAGGATTGACTGCTTTGATTTCTTGCAGTCCAAGGGACTCTCAAGAGTCTTCTCCAACACCACAGTTCAAAAACATCAATTCTTCGGTGCTCAGCTTTCTTTGCAGTCCAACTCTCACATCCATACATGACTACTGGAAAAACCATAGCTTTGACTAGATGGGCCTTTGTCAGCAAAGTAATGTCTCTGCTTTTTATGATATGGTAATATCATAAGAAATATGTATTTGGAAACTTTCCTAGGGTCCGTCCAGTGGTTAAGAATTTGCTTTGCAGTGCAGGAGACGAGAGTTCAATCCTTGGTCAGGGAACTAAGATCCCACATGCCACAGAGAGACTAAGCCCAAGTGCCACAATAATACTGAAGGCTGCCTGCTCTGGAGCCCAGGTACCACAGCTAGAGAGTCCGTGCACTGCAACGGAAGATCCCACATGATGCGACCAAGACCCAACACAGCCAAACAAATAACAAATAAAATTTAAAAACAATAGAAGAAATACTTATTTGGTCTTTGTCCCCAGGTCCTGGCACAGAGATCCTAAAACCCTCAAAATTCCCTGAGTGATGAGATAAAGGAAGTATCTTTTGTTGTTCATAATAAGAGTTTATGCAAATAAGGTGACTCAGTAGGCCCCTAAATGGGTTCCAGATGGGGACTGGTTGCTGGAGAAACCAACCGTGGGGTTAAAGGGTTAGAATCACAGGATTAAAAGTTGGAATCTCCCCTGACCTCCAGGAAAGGGAAAGGAGCTGGGGATTGAGTTGATCACGAATGGTCTGTGATTTAATCAATTGTGCCTCTATAAAAACCCTAAGCAATGGTGTTTGGAGAGCTTCCGGGCTGGGGAACACATCGAGGTGCTGGGAAGGGGGCATGCCTGCAGCTTCACTGCCCCTTGACTTTGTTGCCCCAGGCCTTGCTCTGTACATCTCTTTCATTTATCTGTTCCTCAGATGTACAAGATGGATTTAGAAAAGGCGGAGGAACCAGAGATCAAATTGCCAACACCCGCTGGATCATCAAAAAAGCAAGAGAGTTCCAGAAAAACATCTACTTCTGTTTTATTGACTACACCAAAGACTTTGACTGTGTGGATCACAATAAAATGTGGAAAATTCTTAAAGAGATGAGAATATCAGACCACCTGACCTGCCTCCTGAGAAATCTGTATGCAGGTCAAGAAGGAACAGTTAGAACTGGACATTGAACAACAGACTGGTTCAAAATCGGGAAAGGAGTACATCAAGGCTGTATATTGTCAACCTGCTTGTTTAATTTATATGCAGAGTACATCTAGCGAAATGCCAGGCTGGATGAAGCACAAACTGGAATCAAGATGGAGAAATATCAATAACCACAGATACGTAGATGACACCACCCTATGGCAGAAAGTGAAGAACTACTAAAGAGCCTCTTTCTTGATGAAAGGGAAAGAGGAGAGTGAAAACGTTGGCTTAAAACTCAACATTCAGAAAACGAAGATCATGGCATCCAGTCCCATCACTTCATGGCAAATAGATGTGGAAACAATGGAAACAGTGACAGACTTTAGTTTCTTGGGCTCCAAAATCATTGCAGATGGTGGACTGCAGCCATGAAATTAGACACTTGCTCCTTGGAAGAAAAGCTATGACCAACCTAGATAGCATATTAAAAAGCAGAGACATTACTTTGCTGACAAAAATCCATCTAGTCAAAGGTATGGTTTTTCCAGTAGTCATGTATGAATGTGAGAGTTGGACTATAAAGAAAGCTGAGTGCCAAAGAATTGATGCTTTTGAACTGTGGTGTTAGAGAAGACTCTTGAGAGTCCCTTGGACTGCAAGAGATCAAAGCAGTCAATCCTAAGGGAAATTAGTCCTGAATATTCATTGGAAGGACTTAGGCTGAGGCTGAAACTCCAATAGTTTGGCCACCTAATGTGAAGAACAGACTCATTGGAAAAGACCCTGATGCTGGGAAAGATTGAAGGCAGCAGGAGAAGGAGATGACAGAGGATGAGATGGTTGGATGGTATCACTGACTCGATGGACATGAGTTTGAGTAAGCTCTGGGAGTTGGTGAAGGACAGGGGAGCCTGCATGCTGCAGTCCATGGGGTCACAAAGAGTCAGACACAACTGAGCAACTGAACTGAACTGAGTTGTATCCTTCACAAGAATTGAAACTAGTAAGTAAACTTTTCCTTAGTTTTATGATCCATCCTATCAAATTAATGAACTGAAGGAGGCGGCTGTGGGAACCCCTGATTTATAGCCAATCAATCAAAAGTACAAGAGGTTGACTGCTGACTGGCTTCTTAAGAGGAGACAGTCTTGTAGGACTGAGCCCTTAATTTCTGTGACCTGCTTCCCAGGTGGCTCAGTGGTAAAGAACCCACCTGCCAATGAAGAAGACATAAGAGATGTGGGTTCAACTCTGGGTTGGGAAGACCCCCCTGGAGGAGGGCCTGGCAACCCACTCCAGTTATTCTTGCCTGGAGAATCCCATGCACTCCTCCTCCCCTCCAGAGGAGCCTGGAGAGCTATGGTCCATAGAGTCTCAAAGAGTCAGACATGACTGAAGCGACTTAGCATGCACACAGGTACAGGGCTAACTCCAGGTTGAGGGTATCAGAGTTTACTGAAGTGTGGGACAGCTAGCCAGTATCAGAAAATTGGTTGGTGGGGGTGGGGGTGGGAAAAGCCCATGTGTGTGTCAGAGCCATTCCATGGGTAGAAACAGATCATGACAGTAGTATCTATAACTGAAAAGATAAGAAACAGCAGCAGAGACATAGATTTGTAAATATGGAGGTAAATCAGAGAAGAAATGGCCAAAGAATTTAAGGAATACACCTCTCTAAACTGGGATTGGGTGGGTGGAGGAGGAGACCACCGGTTTCTGTCTTGAACTCGGTGCATAACTGGGCTTTCATATCCCATCTCCTATCCTGTTTACCACGTTGAGGCCTCTGCAGTCTGTGACCTTCAGGACACTGTGTCACCCTCTGATGGGCCCCAACATGGCCTTTTCAGAGTTCTCAATTCATGAGACACACCACCCAACTCAGCTTCTCTGCGGGGCACAAGCCCAAATGCAGACTCAAAAGCCATCTACCAGGAGCTGACCTACCCTTCCCACGAGGCTAGGAACTCCTTCCCTCCCAGCTTTGGCACACAGGATGAGGGCTCCCCCAGTGGCTCAGTAGTAAAGAATCTGCCTGTGCTAAAGTGGGAAAGAATTTACCTGCCAATGTAGGAGACACAGGTTTGATCCCTGACCCGGGAAGACCACCTGGAGAAGGAAATGGCAACCCACTTCAGTATTCTTGCCTGGGAAATTCTGTAGACAGAGGAACCTAGTGGGGGATTCCATGGGGTCACAAAGTGTCAGATGCAACTGAGCGCACACACACACACACACACACACACACACACGAAACCTGTGATGTTACATTTTCTTGTTCTTTTTTAAATATAGTGGATTTACAATGTTGTGATAGTTTCTGGCATACAGCAAATTGATTCAATTATACATGCTTAACATATATATACATGTCTTTTCATATTCTTTTCTATTATAGCTTATGATACGATATTGAAGATAGTTTTCTATATTATACAGTAGGACCTTCTTGTTAATCTATTTTATTTTAAAAATTTAAGGCATAATCTAGAAAGTAAAAGTCTCCCCTCCCCAGACCTCTATCCCACTGCTCAGAAGTAGCAGTATTAACAGTTTCTTGGGTGTTTTCCATATAAGTATCAATGTGTATTGTTTGTAATTTTTTAAATAACCATTTTTAGAGCCTCAAAAAAATTATAAATCAGTGTCCAGGCCCTACCAGACTCTCTGTTATGAGTGTAAGGAAAATACCTAGAGAACTTAACAATGGTTCCATCTTCACTGAAGGGTTTATGTTCTCATCTGTGGGACAGAAACCAGTATAATCTTTGACACCCAGAGAACTGCAGTCAACCTCTTCAATATACCCCTCTTAGCTAATGTCAAAGGCATGATGCTTAAAACATCAAAATTTAGGAGATTGCACAAAAATAACACATTAAAAATACAAATGCTTGCTTTA
The DNA here is from genome assembly GCF_002263795.3 of Bos taurus. Lineage (NCBI taxonomy): Eukaryota > Metazoa > Chordata > Mammalia > Artiodactyla > Bovidae > Bos > Bos taurus. Next base: position 21,424,293 of record NC_037352.1, on the reverse strand, counting down.
TATTGCTGATAGGACATGTTGGTTAGAAAAAATCAGGCCAAAAGCATGTTTAGGATATATTTTTTTAATGCATTATATTGACATACTATGCATAAACTATTTCTAGGCAGCTTCTTCAGCATGCTGCTTGGAGAACGATGGGTAATAAGATAGAAGTTTTGGAAATTATAGGGAAATGTATTTTTCTAGCGTTGGCACAGTATCAGACAGGAATTGTATTCAGCAGCTAGCAACAGAGCTCCAGTTGCTGTGAATTAAGACATTTTAGGGTTTATTCTCTAATGTGAAAAGCTAGAACAAGCATGGCAGCTCCTCAAAGTTATTTGGAATTCAGGCTTCTGATTCTTTGCATGTAACTTCAAACCTCAAGGTCAAGCTTTTTCACGTTCATATTATAGCTATGGAGCTCATGTTCTAACTGCGTAGAAGAAGAGGAAGGGGAAAAGTGGTTGTCCTCGAAGCTTAAATTATTGCCCTTTAAAGAGCTTTAAAGACCTGTTTACAGCTCATTGGCCATCCTTAACCGCAAAGAAACTGAAGAAATGTTGACTTTTAGCTGGGCACTTTGCCACTCCAAATAAAATCAGCTTTTTATTTTTAAAGAAAGGGGAAGTAGAGAGGCTACAATAGGCATTTAGCAATCTCTGCATTGGCATCTTCTCCAAGAAAAGGTATAACTTTGCTCTGGTAGGCACAAAACTTAATTTTCCCAAATGTCTTGTAGCTCTAGAATCTCCCTGCGACATGAAGGGCACCATTCTACAACCAGATGTGCAGATCAAAAATCTGTGAGTCATCTTTGATTCTTCTTTTGCCTTTCATGCAAACCATGAGCATGTTTTGTTGACACTACCTCCAGGATATGTCCCCTGCCTTTCTAAATCAAACCTCCACGGTCACCATGGTCCAAGCCGCCCCTACTCCTGTATTCTGGTCTTCTTGCTTCTGCTCTCTCTTTTTCTTAGTGGCAAATCCCTTGGATTCCCCAGACTTACAGAACCATGATTTCTAAAGAAAAGTCCCCAAGAAGCTGCATTTTAACTAAACCCTTGGGTAATTCTTTTATTATTATTATCACTATATAAAAATAACATAAAATGTACCATTTTAAGGCTTATAATTTAATGACATTATATGCATTCACAGTGTAGTACAACCCTCACCACCATCTATTTTCAGAACCTTTTTTCATCACCACAAGTGGAAACCTCATAACCATTAAGCAGTCAAAATCCATTCTTCCTGTCCCCGGGCATAAATCCACTTTCTGTCCCTATGGATTCACCTCCTCTGGACCTTTCATATAAATGGAATTATACAACATGTGGCCTTTTCCATATGGTTTCTTTCATTTAGCATAATGTTTTCAAGGTTCATCCATGTGGTAGCATGTGTCAGTACTTCACTCCTTTCTATGGCTAAGTAACATTCCACTGTACGGAAATATCATATTTTGTATATTCTTCTTTTGGTAAACATTTAAGTTGCTTCTACCTTTTGGCTATTGTGAATAACACTACTAAGAACATTTAAGTACAAGGGTTTGTTTTCAGTTCTTTGGGGTATATACCTAGGAGTGGAATCTCTAGGTCATATCAATTTCACATTTCAAGTTATTAAGGAACCACCAAACCCTGCTTCCATTCTGCCCCCTTATTTATTCTCCACACAGTAACCAAATCAACTTCTTTACATTTAATATAGATCATCCTACAATCCCACATAAAACTCTCCAACAATTTCCCACTTCTCTTAGAATAAAATCCAACTTCATTATATTGAGGGCTTCCCTGGTAGCTCAGCTGGTAAAGAAGCTGCCTGCAATGCAGGAGACCTGGGTTTGATCCCTGGATTGGGAAGTTCCCCTGGAGGAAGGACAAGCTACCCATTCCAGTATTCTTGGGCTTCCCTGCTGGTTCAGATGGTAAAGAATTTGCCTGCAATGTGGGAGACCTGGGTTTGATCCCTGGATTGGGAAGTTCCCCTGGAGGAGGGCATGGCAACCCACTCCAGTACCTAATGTGGCCTCTGCCCCTCTTTCCAATGTGTCTCTTAACTCTCTCTCCTCACTTCTAAACACTCTCTGTTCCTGCCTCAGGACCTATGCATTTACTCTACCCACTGGCTAGAGTACTCTTCCTCCTAATCTTCCCATGGGAGACTTGCTCTCAGCCTTGAGGCCCTACCTCAAGCAACACTTCCTTAGAAAACACTTCACTGACCACCTTATCTAAACCAGCCCCACCCCACCCTCAATCACTGCCTATAAAATCACCATTTTACCTTCTTTACAGCACTCACCTTTATCTGAACTTAACTTTTTAATGCATGTTTGGTTGCATTGTCTGCCTCCTTCCAGAACACCAACTCCATGACAGTGAAATTGTTTGTTTTGCTAATCCCTGTAACACCTGCTTTCAGTTCAGTGCCTGGCAAGCCAGAGGGTTAATGAATATTAATAATTAAGGACTTCCCCGCTGGTACAGGGAATAGGGGTCCACCTGCTAATCCCTGATCCAGGAAGATTCCACGTACCCCAGAGCAACTAGAGCCCAGGCCCCACAACTGCTGAGCCCGCACTGTAGAACCTGTGAACCACAAACACTGAGCCCGAGTACTACAACTGCTGAAGCCCACGCCCCTAGAGCCGGTGCTCGGCAACAGGAGAAGCCACCGCAATGAGAAGCTGGTGCACTGCCACGAAGAGGAAGCCCGCCCCTGCTCAAGGCCACTACAGAAAGCCCGCGTGCAGCAGGGAAGACTCAGTGCAACCAAAAATAAATAAATCAGAAATTAAAATAGTAATGAAAATTCACTAAGTAATCATTTGCTCAAAACCGAATCTGAAAATTTTGCTCGGATTTAGGATAGAGATTGGTAGAGGTTTCAATAAAAAGTCAGTGATCTGAGTATTAAATAGTTTTGTGAATTACTTCTGTGCTGGGAAGTGACAAGTAGATCTCTTGAATATTAAGTTAGAACCTGTGGAAGTACAATTACAAAAATTCATATATGAAATTGAAGGAAAATCAGGGAGAATGTTTAATTAAAAGAAATACTTACATGATTAGAAACTAGCAGTGTCTCACTTGATGATTAAGAGCAAGCACCATGGCCTTCATTAAGTAGCTCCATGACCTTGAGAATACTACATTACATTCATAACATGGACTTAATAAAAAATACCTACTCACAGGCTTATTGTAAGAATTAAATAAGGTAATGCTTGTGAAAGACTTAGCTCAATAAGAAGGAGCCGTTATTACTGATATGCCTTAATAGCTACAAATTAGTAAAAATATGACATTTCAAATGATATAGTTTAGAGTGATGTGGTTATTAGAAAACTTTGGTAATCAGTGAAAAAGGAATCTTAACATCTGTGTTATACCCATAGGATATGTGAACTCACCATTCAATTCCTTTGACAAAAGTCTATTGAGCATTTATAGACAACTGTTGGGTTCAGAAATACAGACACTGTCCCTTTTCTTAAGAAAACAACATTCTTAGGTGAAGGCCATCAAAAAGAGGTAATTCTGGTTTGGATAGCTCTAAGAAACTTCCAGTACTTCCAAACCCTGATGTCCATCAGGAATGAGATTCTGGGAAGTTGAGTTTTTAAACATAGTCTGGTAGACACTACAGTTCTCTCCCAGATTCATTCTCCTCTCCTAAAAATCAGAACTTTTAGCTATGCATTTGACCATCTCAAATAAAGACTACATTTCCCAGCTTCTCTTGCATCTAAGTAGACTAAGTTCTGGCCAATGGATCTGAGAGAAAGTAACATACACAGGCTCCAGGAAATGCACTACAGTGGGAAGCTCTCTCCCTATTCACCTTTCCTCTCTTCCCATTGGCTGGAATGCAGAAGACAGTGTGAGCCATTTGGCCATGTAGTGGAGAACGGCTTTCCAGGAATGGCAGAACAACAATGTGGAAGGAATCTGGTCTCCTAACAGACATCCAGAGCAGAGCTGTCATGCCATCTTTGACTTTTATGTGAGAGAGAAATAAATGCCTATTTTGTTTGAGCCATTATTATTTGGAGTCTCTGTCTCCTGAAAACAAGTCTATTTCCAAAATACATATATACAAAATTCCTGGCCCTACCTTTGCAAACTTTTATTGTAGGAGGTCTATGATGAAGCCCAAGTATCTGTATTTTATTAAGTTTCCCAGGGAAATTATTTTGATGTTCCAACAGTTTGGGGAGCCACTGAGTTGCAAATGGCTCAAAAAAGCAATACTAGAAAAGGTCTTGAATAATAAGTAGGAATTAATCAGGCAAAGTCTGGGGGGCAAAGTCAGTCCAAGGAAAAAGGAAAGCCAGAATCAGTGAGAGAACACACGGTGCCAGTGAGTAAAAACCTCGAATGTTTAAGGCTTCAGTCGTGTCTGATTCTTTGCTACCCCATGAACTATAGCCCACCAGGCTCCTCTGTCCATGGGATTTTCCAGGCAAGAATACTGGAGTGGGTAGCCATTCCCTTCTCCAGGGAATCTTCCTGACACATAGTCTCCTGACTTGTGGGTGAATTCTTTACCATCTGAGCCACCAGGGACGCCCTCAGCACTCCTAGAACATTGAATAATAGGCATGCAGGAATAACAGATGAAGCTAAGAAGGATGCAGTGAGTGAAGTGAAAGTCACTCAATCATGTCCAACTCCTTGCGACTCCATGGACTCTACAGTCCATGGAATTCTCCAGACCAGAATACTGAAGTGGGTAGCCTTTCCCTTCTTCAGAGGATCTTCCCAACCCAGGGATTGAACCCAGGTCTCCTGCATTGCAGATGGATTCTTTACCAGCTGAGCCACCAGGGAAGCCCAAGAATACTGGAGTGGGTAGCCTATCACTTCTCCAGAGAATCTTCCCGACTCAGGAATTGAACCGGGTCTCCTGCGTTGCAGGCAGATTTTTTTTACCAGCTGAGCCACCAGGGAAGCCCTAAGAAGACTGCACAGGTGATGCTATCACGAGGACCTGGGCAGCTACCAAAATACTAGACCTTATAAGTTGTGGAAAACTGTTTTTAAGAGCTTAAAGGAGAAGAGTGATCCAATCAGACTTTTGTTTGTTTGTTCTAATATCTTAGAACATTTGCCTTTATATGTTTATACAATTTTTACAGGACTTTCTGGGTGGCTCAGTCAGTAAAGAATCTGCCTGCAACGCAGGAGACACAGGAGACGCAGGTTCGATCCCTGGGTCAGGAAGATCTCCTGGAGAAGGAAATGTCAAACCACTCCAGTATTCTTGCCTGAAAATCCCATGGACAAAGGAGCCTGATGGGCTACAGCCCGTGGGGGTTAAAGAGTCAGACACGACTTAGTGACTAAACCACCACAGTTTTTACAAATGGAGTTATGATGTATATATTGTTGCCTTTTAATGACATTAAATATTCATCTGCAGCTTCATTCTAAACAGATAAATACCACCTCATTTTATGAATATGTACTATTTTTAACCAGTCCCATTATGATGGCTTCATTCGGCTTCAGTTTTAGCTAAGCTGGAGCTATATTTCCAAGAATTCCTTTCCCTATATAACCTGGGTTATAGCTGGCCATGAGAAAAACGTAGGTAGGATTGGGCAGGCAGAAGTGAGAGAGCAGCCGTTTTTATGCTCTTAAGGCCAGTGTAGGGCTCTGTGCACTCACACATATTGCAGCGCCTCTGCTGGTTCACCTCGTTGGTGTGGGGCAGTGGCCAGGCCTGCAGCTCCTCTGGCAACTCTGGGTCTTCTTTGGCTTCTCCAAATGCTGAAAGAAGCAGGTGAAGGATGCCAGCTTCTCCTGCCAATTATTCACATCATCAAGACAGCAGGTGGTAACAGAGGCATGTTCCACTCTGTCCTCACCGGCTCCTGCTCATCTCTGCATTCCCCAAATTCAGGTGTGTTTTTTTCTTCTCAGTTGTTGACATCAGGCCCAACACCAGATTCAGAAAATCCTCCCCCTTACATCCTGACTAGCTGACCACTGATGACCTCAGATGAGCAACGTCTGAGCTCTATAGTAAGTCCTTTAGTCCCTTTCATCCTTTATGGTTGTACTTCTCTGATGAAACTCCAACTGAACCCTAACCCTCTATGTTCATCGGGTTCTCCGGGAATCAGACACTGAGGCAGACAGAGGAATGCCATTGGGAGTAACATCTGGGAAGATAAGACAGTGAGGAAGCAGGACTGGTCCAGTGGCGCCTCAGACAGCAAGGCGGACTTGGCAAAGAAAGATTCAGCTATGTCAGCAGGGAATCTGGAGCCGTTTCTGCTAGAGGAGCCCCACTGATAAGCAAAACTCTCAGGCCCTTGCACCTTGCTCGGTCCTCAGCAGCCAGGACTGCCTCAGAATAGCGTGGCCTCTGCGTGAGAGTAAGGTGCATCCCAAGCAGGTCAAAGCTGGAATCTGCCAGCCCCAGCACTCTCTGAAGTGAAGAGCAAGTTCATTCTTGAAGGGACCCCGCCACGGCGCACCCCACAGCTGCCCCACCCACAGGCACACGGTTAATTGATTCCGGTTTTTCATGCTGCTATAAACAAGACTTAGGTGAATAATCTGGTAGTTCAATCTTTTTGCACATCCATAATTATTTACTTAGGATTAATTCCTAGGAATGAGAGTTCTGAGTCAAAGAGGAGGGCCAGTTTTGAGGCTTTTGATTTATGAAAGCAGAGTGATCCTTAGGAGAGTCATGGTTTTAATCAGAGTTTAATGAACATTGAGGCTGAATATTTTTATATGATTTTGGACATTTGTATTTCTTTTTAAAATTGTCTTGCTCTATGCCTATATGATATTCATCTTTTTAAAAGGATTTGAAAGAGCTATTTATATGTAAAAGATTTTAACCCCATGTTTAACATATATTAATATAATGTAAAGGATCCTTCAGTTTGCCCTTTAACTTCTTTCGTGTTTCTTTGGATATACAGAATTTTTATATATTTAGTACTATTAATAGTTTCCTTGGTGATTATTCTTAGAAAAGGCTTGGCTACTCAAGATTACATTAATATTCCATTATATCCTTTTTTATTTTAAATCATTTATTTAATCTTGTGATGTGATTTGGGGGGATCTAATATATAAATATATCATGTTTTATCATACTGTATAAACTCTGTGTGTGTGTGACTGTACTTTCTTTTTTGTCCCATTGGTCCTTCTGTAGCAATATCCCCACTGTCTTAAATATTTTGGTTTCAGGACTTCCTTGGTGGTCCAGTGGCTAAGACTCCACTGCAAAGGACATGGGTTTGATCCCTCATTGGGGAACTAAGATCCCACATGCCAAAAAAAATGTTCGGTTTCATAATAAATATTACCTTTTAAAACATATGTTAAGCATATACAAATATATGAAGCATAATGTGTGCTATTTAACATAACTCTGTTTTAATTATGTAGATTTCATGATGGCTATTAACTATTTAACATAACTATGTTTTAATAATATTTATTTCATGATCATGTTCATTGGTAAGGTAAAGTCCATCTTAAAATTCATTTTTAATAAATATTCACTTCCCAGGCTTCCCTTGTGGCTCAATGGTAAAGAATCCACCTACAGGAGACACAGGTGCGATCCCTGATCTGGGAATGTCCCACATGCCTTGGGACAACTAAGTCTGTGGGCCACAACTATTGAGCCTGTGCTGTAGAGCCCAGGAGCCACAGCTACTGAGCCCACGTGCCACAATTACTGAAGCCCGCATGCTCTAGAAACCAGACTCCGAAACAAGAGAATCCACCAAAATGAGGAGCCTCTCACCACAGCTAGAGAGTAGCCCCTCTCGCCACAATTAGACAGAAGCCTGCGCAACAGTGAAGACCCAACACAGCCAAAAATAAATCATTTTCTTAAAAACCCACTTCCCTTCCCTGTAAGATTATGTGTCTGTTCCTAAATTCACACGTGACAAGTAAAAGATGGCCTTAAATCCTTTAAAACTCCTCTGCTCCAGAGAGGGAGTCCACCTCCTCTCCGCCTGTGGGCTCTGTGACTGGTTTGTCTGGTACATTATGGTGGAAGTGATGTTTCCAGGTTCCGGATTTTCCACTTCCTGTCTCCAGGGTCCCTGTCTCTGGGAGCCCTGAGCTGCCATGGAGGAAGCCCACAACCTTAATACTGCCATGCCAGGGAGCCCAGCCTGCAAGCCATCCCCACCAAGGTGCCAGACCTGTGAGTAAAGCCAAGTCAGAACCTTCAGACCAGCCTGTGGCCAACCAAATACAGCAGAGTGGCCTCAGTCAAAGTCAGCACCACGTGCTGCAGAAGAATTGCCCCGCTGAGCCCTGCCCTGATGCACAAAATTGTCAGCTGTAATAAAATGCTGGTCGTTTTAAGCTAAGTTTTTGGGTGACTTGCTATACAGATACTGTTCTATCATGTGATAGAAATCATGACTCCCTGGCAGGGGGAGTACATTCCTGCCCTGTGGACCTCAGGTTGGAGTGTGGCTTGCTTTGGCCACTGGTATCCAAGTAGACAAGTCCAAGTAGGCAGGTCCACAGAGAAACTTAGCCGTGTTTCCTGCAGCTCTTTTGCTTTCCTTCTGCATGAGGCATGCCCCTGAGGGGGGCTGCTCCTTCAGCCTGGGTCCTGCAGCATGAAGCCATGCGGAGCCAAGGAGGGCTGACCCACAGCTAACAACATACAGGGCAAACAAGGAATAAACTCTTGCTGTCTTAAGCCATCAACGTTAGGAGTTTTCCATTGTCACAGTCACATTTAGAATAATACGCTACACAACTGTTATTTCTCTCTTTTCATCACTCATGATAAAGTCTGAAAATGCCAGATATTCACTTCTCTAGCCTCTCTTACAGCTAGAGGTGTTCTTATTTTGATCAATGACAACTAAAAGACAATCTATGAGGGGGATATACATTTGGAAAAAAATTTCCTCAGTGATCAAAATAGATAGACATGAAAGGAGTTAACTTTAGCTGCCCCAGCCATTCACCTGTTCTAGACTTTGTTCCTTTGATGGTGTGATGGTTAGAGCCACAGCAGCCATTATGTAAATAGAATCAACAAAGCTGAGAATTAAAAGTCAATATACTGAGGAATGGAGAAGGCAATGGTAACCCACTCCAGTACTATTGCCTGGAAAATCCCATGGACGGAGGAACCTGGTGGGCTGCCGTCTATGGGGTCGCACAGAGTCAGACACGACTGAAGCGACTTAGCAGCAGCAGCAGCATACTGAGGAATGGAAGGTTAAAAAATTTTTGGAGCTTTAATAAAATTGTTGAGACAGCTCTAGAACTGTCTACCACCAAAAACATTTTATAATGTGAGGCAGTTGTCTCAATTGTTAAAGCCACAGTTAGTTGGTAATTCTGTTTTTTGTAGCCGAAAAAAAAAACCAACAAAAAAAACCCTAACTGGTATATAGTTACCTGTTGATTGCATGCAGCCTTTTTCTTTCCACAAGAGCATTCTGATATTCCTTTAAGGAATCCATACCACACACACACACACACACACACACACACAATGCTCTATATTTTAGTACAAGTGGGATTGCAATCTCCAGCTCCTGGGATGAGCACATGACCAGTCTGGCCCATCAGAGTTTTACATCTACCTGGCTATAGCCAGGTAGTATAGAGGTTTACTTCTTTAAGCTGAGGTTCACTTCTGGGTCTTTTGGCAGCACTAAAAGAGAAAGAGAAAAGGGAAAGAGAGGTTCACTTTTCATTGAGATTGCTGCTGGGGAACAAAACTGGCACAGAAAGCACACACAAAGCAGAATGGAGAGTGAAAAGACAAATTTCTGATGATATCCTTGAGCCTTTGGGACCTTTTGCCAGCTCTCCCTTTGGACTCTCTTTCAGTTATATTAAACAATAAACTTCTATTCTTTCATAAGCTGGTTACAACGGAAAGATTCCTGACTGATACAGACCAGAGTCCTGGTTTACAGGTGGTGCCAAGGGGCCTCAGCTGAAGTAAAGCAGGGGTTGGGGTGGGGGGTGAACTAGGGGAAGGATAAAGCACAATCACTCTACAAAGTACTGCTTTTATCTACCTCTTTCATAGATATAAGAGGCTGAGGCATTGAAGGGTAAAGTTCCTTACCCAAGGTTGTTCAGTGAGTAATCAAAAGGATCCAGATTCAATCTCAGGCTTAATAGAACTCCAAAACTCGTTATTTTTACTGAACCACACTGATTCTCAGGTTAGCTGTATAACCAAGAGTCAAGTCTATATTTTGCTTTGTAAACATCAAAAGAGTTTTATTGGTGTTGGCTGGGTGGGGCAGAGGACAACCCAGAGTTTCCTTCTATTGTATTTGAGAGTCAAGTTCAGAATTCTTAATTACTTTCCTGATTAGCCATAATTAGCTTTACACAACATTACTACTTAAGTGCTGCTCCCCAAGGCTCCTACACGTGCTGTCTCAGGTTCAGTCACCTTGGCAAGGAAAGGGGATTTTGGAATTTTCATCTTATTTTCAGGAATATGTAGATGAGTTTTTCCAGAAAATTCCAGATCAGCAAAAGCCCTTCCCAGCATCTCTGGTGCAACAGGCGAGGGTCAGCTTCAGAGCCTGTCCCACACCTCTCCGGGGAGTTTATTCTCTCTCAAGGGAGAATCCCAAGCACCAAGCCCCCAGCCCCTCCCTGGAGGACTCTGTTGTCTGAGTCCAGCAGGCAGCCAGGTTCACAGGCCCTGTTGCCAAGCCCACAGTCTTATCAGGTCTGGACACAAATGTCAGCAAGGGGTTGCTGCTCTTAACATTTCCAGCTCTGTAACAGTTCATCTGTCATAACGCCCTGCTGCTTGTCCTGGACCTGACCTGGTGAGTGGACTCACCACGTGGCCACACTCTACCAAACCCAAGCTGACCAGTAGCCCATCTGAGGAGCTGGATGCCCAACCCACCAATGGCTGCCTCCAAAATGGTCCCTGGACCCAGGATTGCTGCCTCCCAGTTCCCCCAAGCCAGCGGATCCCAATGTGTTAGGAAAGGCATTGCTCATGTACCCAAGATGATTTTCCTAGATGACCCCACAGCTTTAAATAAACCCAATCACTCAGTGACAAGATGGTTCTCTTTCTCCATGCTTCAGATCATCACAAAGGAGTTGTGCTTCAGGCAGCTTTGTCTTTTACAACTCTTTAACGCTTGCTAATTTCCCTTTTTGACTTTTTTTTTTTTTGGTTCCTTTGTGTGTATTGTGTTTGTATGGTTATTTTGTTTATGGCAGTTTGTAATTTACAAGAGTAATATTCAGTTCCCTTGATAAGCTCAAAGACATAAATTTTTAAACAAGTCGATTCATTGGCAAATAATAAGTGAATAATGGCGCAGCGCGCAGACTGTAAGGCAACAGTGCCGAGGGTGGCAAATAAATCACTGACATTTGGCAGCTGCTGCTCAGAGCACAGGGCTCCCCGCCCATGTCGTCAGGCACCCGCCTCCCCATGGAACAAATCCACAGGCTACTCTGTCAGAGTCGATATCAAGAGGGTGAGGTTCAACCAGTTTATACCACGGCAGCCAGATGGACACCCCACCCTCCTGCCTGACAAAGGTCTCCAACCTCCTGAGCTCAGCAAGATACAGGGGATTTCAGGCTGAGAAAAGGTGGGGGCGGTTTGCTCCCCCACCCACCAGAACAGCAAGTAGAGACTAGGGGAATCCCCCAGTCCTTCCAGGGACCCTTACTGGTCAGGAGCACTAGTCACTGGTGGGCTTCCCAAGTGGTTCAGTGGTAAAGAATCCACCTGCAATGCAGGAGACACAGGTTCGATCCTTGAGTCAGGAATATCCCTTGGAGGAGGAAATGGCAACCCACTCCAGTATTCTTGCCTGGAAAATCCCATTGACAGAGGTGCCTGGTGGGCTACAGTCCACAGGGTCACAAAGACTCAGACACAACTTAGCAATTAAACAACTAGTCACTGATGCAGAGCAGGTGTGGAACCAGAGCCTATGGGCCAGCATTTCTAAAAGTTCAATCTTTGGACCTCCAATATCAGAATCATGTATTTAAAATATAGATTTCCCTGGAGAGGCAGGAGCTCTCAAATGGGGTCGAAGGGTCTGAACTTTTAAATCAGATGATAGTTACTGCCAGGAAAATTTGAGAAACATTGTAATGGGGAAAAGACCAACTATAAAGGATGATTCCCACCCACCCACGCCTTCCCTCTCCTCTTCTCTCTATGCCCAAATCTTCCCCCAGAGTGCCTGGAAAAAATAACTATTCGGTGAGATTTATACCCTCCCCCCCACCTTCCATTGGAGCCAAAAACCAAGGAAACATCTCTCAATCAAAAAGTCTTTGTTCAAGCAGAAGTCCTCGGACAAAAGCCCAAAATTTCATCAGAAATCAAACATCCGCTTTGCCCCCTCCCCTCAGCTGTGAAACTTATCTGTCAGAATCACATAATCACAATGCGAAAGTCTAAGTGGGGTCAATGTACCACCTCAGATAATTCCATGTACCTAGAGCCCCAAAGGTGCATAGTCTTTGCATGACCTCAAACTCCCTGGACTCAGAAAACACCAGGAGCTGCCCAGACACCTAACCAGGGGCTCCTTCTAAGTGTCCCATGGAGCGCCAGCAACACCTGAGGACCATGAGCCTGTGTTCTGGAAGGTCCGGCGCATGTCAAGCTGAGTTTCTCCAGAGCGCCCTGAGACAAGGTTTGGAGAGCAAGGTGTCTGCTCGTGAGGTGATCCAGGAAACACTGATAGGGGAAAGAGAGACAGGACAAAAGGAGCCAAACAGGGTGCCATGGGAGTAGGCTAATACCGTGGGCAACTGGGCTCAAGCCTGCTAGAGAGTCTGAGAGTGAAGAGAACACGCCCCTGTTGTCCCACCTGAGAGGTGAGGTATTTAGCTTTCCATTTCCAGGTGGCGCAGTGGTAAAAAAAATTCACCTGCCAATGCAGGAGACACAAGAGATGGGGGTTCAATCCCTGGGTCAGGAAGATCCCCTGGAGAAATGGCAACCCACTCCAGTATTCTCTCTGGGAAATCCCATGAAAAGAGGAGCCTGGAGAGCTACAGTCCATGGGGTTGCAAACCGTCAGACACGATTCACCCCACCTCAGTCAGTCAGCCCATCTCTCATTGGTTGAGAGCTCTCCCGTGGTCACTGACTCCCTGGCACTTAAGCCAGCCCCTCTCACAGAAGCTGAGCACATGACTACAGCAGGCAAAGCCCCCAGGACAGACTGTTCCCCATGCTTGTAGGAAGCAGCCATTGGGGTTGGTTGCTCAAAAAATGAAAAACAGAACTAACATATGATCCAGCAATCCCACTTCTGAGCACATATCCAAAGGAAACGAAATGGCTATCTTGAAAAGATATCTGCACTCCATGTTTTTTTGCAGCATTATTCACAATAATCAATCCAAATGTCCATCAACAGATGAATAGATAAAAATGTGGTATAGGAGGTTGAGCTATGAGCACCACCGTTTTGCGCCAGGAATCCTGTTGGGAAGGTCTGGCGCCAGGCCACGTGCTGTCCTGGAAGCCAGTGAACTAGACTCGGCACAGAGGAAACAAGGTCAGACTTTTTTATCACCCAGGTTGTTTTTATTCCCTGGGGATTCTGTATGGGCTTTGCTGGTGACAAACCCCTCCTCTGCCTTTTGTCCAGCTCCTCCCTGTGTGGATCTGAGGGACGCTGAGGGCCTGGGTCTTTTTCGGGAACTGCTTCCTGCTGAGCATGGGTGGCCTGAGCGGAGGAGAGGAACTTCTCTAGGTTTGTGTGGTTGCCCCCAGGCCTCGGTCCTGACTGGTCTCATCCCCAGATGGGCGATCCCCATTTGTCTAACCTTTGGGAGACAAAGGACCCCAAACAGTTTAAGATCCATGGCCCAAATGTTAGCAAAAGAATAACACTCCCATGTCAAATTTTTCCTGAAAATGCAGATGTCTAGGCCTTTGGCCCTGGCCCAAGGCTTATGGCCAAGCCTGAATCTCCCTTGCCACACTTCAGTTGTGTCTCAGAAGAGAAGCTTCAGGTCAGAGAGGGTCACACAAGTGGTCCAGGGGGTCTGGTCTGTTTCCTCAGGTCATTTCTCCAGAGATTGGGGCAGAATATCAGGCCCCAGCATGGCCAGCGTGGTGTACCAATTAGGGAAAATTGGATGTACATCTTCAGTGGCTTCACTAATCGCCCTGATGTCCTGTACCAGCCAATATTCCCCATTGGGTTTCTTTAGGGGGAGGATGGGGTACCACAGGCCGATTGGCCTGGTCTAATAAGGCCCTGGTCATTTACGGTCTGTGTCACAAGGGAATGCTGGCAGAGAGGGTACTGCTTTCTATTGGGCCGTGTATGTCTGGGTTTTAGATGGACTACCACAGGACTGGCTCTGGTAGCTGGTCCTACCTGTCCCTGGGCCCACAGCTCAGGATTTACTCCAGGGAGATGGACTTGCTCTGTGTGGGAGGTTTGTCCTCAGTTATTAACATTATCATCTTCTGCCTCTTTGTCTAAGGGGACACCAGTCTCCAGTTTGTCTCCCATTAGGTGGAGCTGCTGCTGCTGCTAAGTTGCTTCAGTCGTGTCCAACTCTGTGCGACCCCATAGATGGCAGCCCACCAGGCTCCCCCGTCCTTGGGATTCTCCAGGCAAGAACACTGGAGTGGGTTGCCATTTCCTTCTCCAATGCATGAAAGTGAAAAGTGAAAGGGAAGTCGCTCAGTCGTATTCGACTCTTAGCGACCCCATGGACTGCAGCCTACCAGGCTCCTCCGTCCATAGGATTTTCCAGGCAAGAGTACTGGAGTGGGATGCCATTGCCTTCTCCGATTAGGTGGAGAGTAACCCCCAATTTGGGGATTACTTCCCAGGTGGAGCTAGTGGTAAAGAACCTACCTTCCAGTTCTCAGTAGGAGACATAAAAGACCATGGGTTTGATCCCTTGGTCAGGAAGATCCCCTGGAGGAGGGCATGGTAACCCACTCCAGTATTCTTGCCTGGAGAATACCATGGACAGAGGAGCCTGGCAGGCTACAGTCCATGGGGTCACAAAGAGCCAGACACAACTGAAGCAACTTAGCACAGACACTACCCCCAGTTTCTGTAAGGTATCTCTTCCTAGCAGGGGTAAAGGGCATTCAGGGATTCAGGGATGAACCGGAAGGAATGGGTGCACCTGTGTTCATACAGTTCACACTCTAGTAGCTCTATGAATGTCCTTTCTTAGGCCTTCCCTGATAGCCCCATAATTTTACAATTTTTCATGACCAAGTTTGCCTGATCCGGTTTTTGTTGTTGTTTAGTCACTAAGTCCTGACCGCACGGACTGTAGCCTGCCATGGAATTTTCCAGGCAAGAATACTGGAGTGGGTCACCATTTCGTTCTCCAGAGAATCTTCCTGACCCAGGGATTGAATCTGCATCTCTTGCATTGCAGGCAGATCCGTTACCACTGAGCCACTTGGGAAGCAATCCAGCATTCAGAACTAAGTAAATGGCACTGGTGTCCACTAAGAATTCAGCAGTCTTTGCCCTTGTATCCAAAGTCAGCCAGGACTCCTTGAGGGTCAGTTGGAGTGCCAGCTTAGGAGCCTCCTGACCCCAACATTCTTCATCTTTCTGAACCTTTTGCTGTCAAGGATAGTAGCTGAGATTTGCATTTCCATCCCTTTTCGGGGGGTGTCACATTCTCTTTTCCAGGTCCCTCTTGTGTACATATGGCACACTGATTAGGTCCTAGCTGCCTTGGCTTGCTGTCCCTCAATGGGGGCCAGAGGGCACTCATCAGAGTCAAGAGTCTCTGTGGGTGGTTAGCCCAGGTTCCCGTGCTGACTGGTTGACGTTGGAGGGCAGGAGCCAGTAGCTGGCCTCGCCTCCGGGCCTTTTTATCCTCTGCTTTTTGAGAGCAGCTCACAGGTCTCCCCAGCCCACTTCTGGAAGAAGTCAGGTCACTGGTCTCATGCCTCCCTTGGGACCCTTTCATGCTCAGGTGTCTTTAGTGCCTTTTCCTGAACTTGGACTGAGTGTACTCATTCTGTTTTTTCATGAGTACCCATGATCTGGGTTTTTCTTGGTCTCACCTCTTGGCTCACAGGGCTGCCCATGCTCCTTCACTAAACTGGAAGTGATGATGGAGAATGCTACTGTTGACCCCTGGAGGTCAGCAAGGACAGTAAGAAGCTCTGGTGCAGCCATGACATCGTGTACAGAGGTCAAGAGGACAGACCGCTGGCAAGACAGCAGGCAGGACTGCTGGGCTCCCTCTGGTCCACGGATCCCCACTGTCCCCAGGCATCCAGCAGCATGGGAGACCAGCCAGAGACAGCAGATAGACACGCATGAGTTTCAGTCTCTGATCCCCAGAGATGCCACAGTGGGAGGAACCAGCTCAAGGGGGCAGAGTCCAGATGACTATGGGGGCTATGCTGGGTGCACACCACACCTGGGTACCAGGTTGCTGGGCAGAGGGGTTCTGAGTTCGTCCAGAGGCCACCACCATTCTACCGCATCAGACTGTACTTGGAGATTAGTCAGTCATCCTAACTCGAACCTCCCAAAGCCACCACACTCCTCCCACGAGAGCAAACTGGAGCCTAGGGGATCGGTGCAGGCCAAAAAGCCATGATCTGCCCTATCTGGATCACCAAAACTTGTTACCAATGCTTTTGAGTCAGTCCTCTCAGTCTTCCTGCCCTGTGTTGTTGGAGCCAATAAAATGAGACCAAGTTTGGTTCAGAAGCAAAAAAATAAAGTGGTATACACATTGTTGTTGTTTCGTCGCTAAGTCATGTCCAACTGTTTGCAACCCTACAGACTGTAGCCCGCCAGGAAAGCTATGACAAACCTAGACAGTGTATTAAAGTAGAGCCATCACTTTGCCAATAAAGGTCCATATAGTCAAAGCTATGGTTTTTCCAGTAGTCATATAGAGATGTGAGAGGTGGACAATAAAGAAGGCTTAGTGTCGAAGAATTGATGCTTTCAAACTGCAGTGATGAAGGAAACTCTTGAGAGTCCCTTGAATAGCAAGATCCAACCAGTCAATCCTAAAGGAAATCAACTCTGAATACTCATTGGAAGGACTGATGCTGAAGCTCCAATACTTTGGCCACCTGATGCGAAATAGCCGACTCATTGGGAAAGACCCTGATGCTGGGAAAGATTGAAGGCAAAAGGAGAAGAGGGCAGCAGAGGATGAGATGGTTAGATAGCATCACCAACTTAATGAAAATGAATCTGAGGAAAGCCCCGGAGATAGTGATGGATAGGGGAACCTGGCACACTGCAGTCGGAGAGTTGCACTCAGAGAGTCGGATGCAACTTAACGACTGAACAATAATCCAAGCTGAGTAATTTCCAGAGATCTGCCATACAACGTAGCATCTACAGTAAACAATATTGTGCACTAAAACATGTGTTAAGCAGATAGGTCTCATAGTAAATGTTCTTAGTACACATTACACTCATTTAAAAAAAAAATTAAAATCACAGGGACACAAGGAAATTTTTGGAGATGATGGATATGTTTATTATCTTGATCGTGGTAATGGTGATACAAGAGTATACATATGTCCAAACTCACCAAATTGCATACATTAATTAGATGTAGTTTTTTGTACACCAATTATACCTCAATAAATCTGGGGAAAAGCCATTGGCATACACAGTAATGGTTAATGCCAGGCAGCTGATATGCTAATAAATGTTTAACAACAGGCTCTTCTAAGCAGAAAAGCCCCAGACTGTTGCATCTGCCAGTGTCTATGATGTAAAGACTCCCAACACAGCAGTTTGAAGCCACCAAGTCTGACATCACTGAAGCCAGAGTCAGGAAGACCGAAGCACAATTGCCTCCCATGCGCTGATACAAGACAACTTCAGCACAGGCTTGGGAAGGGATACAGGCATCTCCTATACGAACAGCCAGAGTGCTTCATGACGGACATAGGATCTCCAGATTTTATGTGACTTTTATACTCTATTCTGTGAAATGCCAATGTTTGAACATCTTACTATGAAAAAAAAGGAAGTACTCCCCAAACCTTTTAATTATCTCATACTCTAGGAAGACGTCTTCTTTATTATTTTTATATCACCTCTTCCCCAGCTACCCATCCTCATCACACTGGTAAATACCTATGAGATCAGAGAAAACCCATTTAAGAAACCAGACTTTAAGAATCCCTCCACTTGGTCAACCCAAGAGTAATGGAGATCTCTTGTTTTGCTTGACCAATATCTTTTCCCCTTCTGATAAAAGCCTTTCATTTTCCTTGAAGCAACCACCCCTTACCCTATCTGGAGTCCTCAGGCCTTACTTCCTGGCTTTGGCGGTTGGCACACGACACAGTCCTGGCCAAAGGGAGTTCCATTCCCCTGGAGAAGGGACAAGGCTCCTGTGGGGCTAAGGACATTCTTTGTTTGGAATTGTTGAAAAAAGAAAATCTCTTCCCACTGCTAGGAGGATGGAAGCCTGGAGCTGCTAGTGACCATCCTCCACCACAAGGAAAGAGCCCCCCTGAGAATGAATCCAATACAAAAGAAAGCTGAGATGAGAAACAGAGAAAAACTGAGTCCCAATAGCATCTTTTGAGCCCTTGGATCCAGCTGTGCCTGAGACACTTCCAGACTCCCAGTTTTCTAAAGACACTTTCATACTTTTTCAATGTATGAGCCCATAAAATTCCTCTTTAACTTTGATTTAGGTTTTTGGTCACTTAAAACCGCCAAGATTTCTGGCCCATTCACAGATCTGAGATCAGGTAAGTTATTACACACCCTTCCGGTTTTCTCTCCTTGGCCCTAAATAGAGCTCAGTGTAGACGTAAGAATACAGTTCACTGGGGCTGTGCCTCCCCAGATGAATCCCAAGCAGAACTGGTCCATGTAAGCTACCCAAAGGCACAACGGGGGTCACTTCAGAATCCGGATGCTCATTTTCTGTTCGATGTTCATCTTTTCTAAGGACTGGGGAGGGCGAGATGGGTGGTAGTCAAGAGGCTTGAATTCCAAACCTCTATGCTTCCAACCTCCTTTCCCATTCCCGAGGCCCCATGATTCCCTGGGGACCCCTCTCTTTATGCCCTCCTCCTTCCAACATCATCCCCCACGTCCACCTGTCCCAGGGACTCCTGATCTCAGCTCCCCAGGCCTGAGGGCACCCTAACCTTGGCAAACTCCAGGAAGGACACAGCTCCATCCCCATCTTCATCTGCTTCCTGCACTGTGCGGTCGGCGATGCTCTCCAGCTGCTCTTCTGTCACCTGTACCCCAACCATCAGTCGGAGTGCCTGGGATGTTGGAGGAAGAGACAGAGACAGCCATAAAGAGGAGGCACAAGGACCACGAGCACCAACCCCCAAACCTTGTCCACATCACCCCAACTGTTAGTACCAATTTTGCAATCCATTCCTCCTTCACTTTTCACCCCATTCCACTCACTTCCCACCACAACCCCCAATAATTCTCATCACTTCTCCATCCAACCCCCCATGTGGCCTTCACTATCCCAGGTTCACCTCAGCAACATACGGCAAGCTCACTGCGTGCATGCTAAGTTGCTTCACTCGTGTCTGACTTTGTGCAACCCTACTGAATGTAGCCCACCTGGCTCCTCTGTCCAGGGGATTCTCCAGGCAAGAATAACTGGACTGGGTTGTCATGCCCTCACCAGGGATCTTCCCAACCCAGGGCTTGAACCCACATCTCTTGGGTCTCTTGTATTAGCAGGCGGGTTCTTAACCCAACCTCCGTCTATCTTCCACCCTCTTCCCCACCTCATCCTTCAATTAGTCCCAAATCCATCCTCCGCTCCATCACAGTGTTTCTCAGTCTCAGCACTATTGACATTTGGGGCCAGATAACCCCTTGTCATGGGGGCAGAGGGCTACCCTGTGTATTGTAAAATGTTCAGCAGAGTTCCTGACCTCTGCCTACTAAGTGTCAGGAGCACCGCCCCTTCCCCTTCTTCCCCTTCCCCTTCTTCATTCGCAACAACCAAAAATGCTTTTTAGATACTGCCAACATCATTCAGGGGGCAAAACCTTCCCCCCCCCAACCCCCACATTGACAGCCACTGATCTATATCTAACCTCATACCAAAATGTTCCCCATTCCATCTCCCAACTAACCCACATTCCAACACCACTCATTCCCATTGCCCACCCAAGACCCCAGTCATCTGCATCTCCCACCCACAAACCATCTCCCCATCTTCCACAACTGGGTCACATCTCTTGCCCCTGCGTTCTTCCAACCTGCAGCATCTCATGCCTGGAGATCTTTCCATCTCGATCCAAGTCGTAGAGCTGAAAGGCAACTGGGAAGAAAGTGGAGGAGGGAAAGGATGGGTCTTCCCTGGTTCTCTTCCCTCAAAAGTTCATCTTGGGGGAGTGGGGGGGGGGCGGGGGCGGAGCTCCCAAAGGGAGTAGGAGGGACCTGGGGCCTGTCATGGGGCGTGGTAAATCTGGGGTCTCACTGTGGGGAGGGGGGCACAAACTCACAGCGAAGTTTGTTCATTCTGCTGTTGAGGGGCTCGGGTTCCTTGGGGTCCCGGTTTCCATCGTCCTCTTCATCCACAGGTCGAAAATGAGCCAGGACTCTGACAAAGCCTGGAAAGTCCAGTCGCAGACTCCTGGGAGGGGAGAGGGCAGGTGGGCAATGGGGCAGAAGCGGTGCTCACCGTGACCATCCCTCTGCCTCTGGTCCTGACCTCCCCTGGCAAGCTCTCACCTCCATCTTCCCACCCCGGGAGGCTCACCCGTCTGGGAAGAAGCTGTCTATAATGCGGTCGCCCAGGGGGTTCACGGCCAGCGCCCCGATCTGCTGCAGATCCATGCGGCTGGAAAGACAAAGTTCAAAGAGGAGATGGCCAGGGAGGGGACAGAGTCAGAAAGCAGAGGTGAGAGGTCAGAAGGCCAGCTCCTGCTCACCTCAGGTAGCCCTTGCCGGTCCTATCCAGAGCGTTGAATCGGTCGTAGAGGCGGCGCAGACTGGCCTGCGAGACTGCGGGCCGGGGAGGAGGGGCGGAAAGAAGGGGGTCAGGGGAGTAAGGTAGACGCTGGGGACGCGCCGGGATCCCGGGGCGCGCGCCGTCCACCCGGCGGCAGCAGGGGGTGGGCGGGGGGCGGAGGGCTGGCTGAAAGGAGGGCTCCCAGGGGCAGAGAGGGCAGGGAGGGGGCGGGCGTGACGAGACCCGGGAGATCCGTGAGACCAAAGCCACGGCTTCCATCCACCTCCGTCCGCCTCAATGCCGGCCCGGGGCCACTCTGGGGCCCGCAAGCCGGGAGCCGGGACCCCTGGGTGAACGCGCCTCCCACCCCGCAGCGAGCCGGGCTGCCGGGATCTCCTAGGTTCTCCAGGCCCCGGGATCCCCACCGGAGGCGCCCGGGACCCCGCCGGGCCCCCGGACGCGGCGCGCCGCACTCACAGCCGGTCTCCTGCCGGAGGCTGTCCACGTCGGGGATCCTGGCGGCGTGGGAGCTGCGGGAGCCCATGGCCGAGCTGCCGCCGGACCGCTGTCCTCCCCCCCAACTCCGCCGCCCAGGCGCGGCCGCCTTGTGGCCCCGGGGCCGAAGGCCGCAGCCTTGGCGGGGAGCCAGGCTCCTGAACCCCGGCGTTCCTTGCCTCCCACCACGACCCGGGCGAATGGAAAGCCGGGCCCAGGGTGGCGGGGTCAGCAGGGCGGGCGCGAACAACAGGCGGTTTCATCCCTAGACTCTGAAGTCGGGCGGGGAGGGGCTGGGCAGGGCTGGGCCCGCCCCGCCGTGGGCCCGGCCCTCTCCCGAGGGTCCGCCTCTTCCCTCGCCCGCGGGTCTGTCCCCAACCCCGGCGGGTCCTCTTCCCCCTCCCGAGGGTCTGCCTCTCCCCCTCGTTCGCGGGTCTGTCCCCACCCCCCGCGTGTCCTCCTCCCCCTGCGAGGGTCCGTCCCCCCGCGGGCCCGACCGCCTACCCAGGATCCACTCCCCACCGGCCCCCCGCCGCGGCCCGGCCCCCTCCCGAGGGTCCGCCTCTCCCCGCCGCCCGCGGGTCTGTCCCCACCCCCGCCGGGTCCTCTTCCGCCCCTCCCCGAGGGTCCGCTTCTCCCCCCGCCCGCGGGCCGGCGCCCCCAACCAAGGATCAGTCCCCACCTCCCCCGCCGCGGGTTCATTTCCCCCGCGAGGGTCCTCCTGCCCCCCCACCGCGGGTCTTCCTCCCCACTTTGGGTCCACCCCCGCCCCCCCGCCCCCGCGGGTCCGTCCCCCTTCCCGGGTCCACCCCTCCTCCACCGTCCGACGTACCCCCTCACGAGGATCCGCACCCCGCCCGAGGATTCGCCTCCCATCCCCCGAGTCCGCCTCCCCGCCACGACACGCCCGGCGAATCCGCGTTCCCACGCTCGCTGGGGCACCGACCTGCCATCTCCCGCCCGGCCCGGCCCTCCCAGCCCGAGGCCTCCCCGGTCCTGAAGAGCAAGGCTTGAGGTCCCGACCTTCTTCATCTGGAGAGAGAATCCAAGCCCTTCTGGGAAGTGGGTGGCGGCTGGGGAGGGGAGCGAGACACCCTTGTCCCAATACTGGAAGGCCCCAACTTGGGCCCCCTCCCCAGGCAGTGGGAGTGGCCTTGAAGGAGCTCCAAAGAGGGCTGGAGTGGGGAGGGTCGTGAGGCATAGATGAAGGGCTCTTTTAAGTGGAAGGAGCACTGGGTTTGGAGGACTTGGATTGGAATCCCAGCTATGCTTCTAACTCTGGACAAGTCAGCATTTCTTGGTTTCATCTGTTTTGTTTGGTCCATATAACATTGTTGATGTCTAATTGAGTCAGTGCTTAAAAATCATAATATAGCTCTGCGTGTTAGTTAGTCATGTCCGACCCTTTGCCACGGCATGGACTATAGCCACCCAGGCCTCTCTGTCCATGGAATTTTCCAGGCAAGAATACTGGAGTGGGTTGCCATTCACTTCTCCAGGGGATCTTCCCGAACCAGGAATGAAACCCAGGTCTCCTGCATCGTAGGCAGATATAGAACCAAAATTCCAAAATTCCCGATTTCTGAGAAATCAGGAGATCTAACACCACTAGGCCCTCTCTCCTGCCTGGCACCATGAGCATACACCTGGGAACAGCGGCCATGTTTCGATGGGGCGTCCTGGGGTCCTCTTGCTGCAGTCCCCTCCCAGCCCAGTTGCTCCCCCATGAACCCTGTCGGCTCTGGTAGAAGCTCCAGCCTGGAACTGACTTAGACCTCTGACCAGCCCTCAAGTACCAAAGAATCCACAGCAGCCTGAGGGAGGGTTACAAATCCCACTGTGACCACCCTGAACATAATGACCACAGCAGCAAGGGCTCTCATTTTTCTGAGCACTCACCACAGACCCTGCACTTTGCAAAGCCCTTTAAATGCACTAATTCACACACTGGCTAGATGGCCATCTTCCCACTTTTTTATGGTGGATGCTGCCATCATTTAAAAAGTCACGAGTTATGACAGATCATCTATCCTCAAGGTCAGGGAAGGGGGGAAAGGGTGGGCTTCCCTGATATCTCAGCTAGGAAAGAATCTGCCTGCAATGTGGGGGACCTGGGTTCAATCCCTGGG
The DNA here is from genome assembly GCF_002263795.3 of Bos taurus. Classification (NCBI taxonomy): domain Eukaryota; kingdom Metazoa; phylum Chordata; class Mammalia; order Artiodactyla; family Bovidae; genus Bos; species Bos taurus. Next base: position 21,400,742 of record NC_037352.1, on the reverse strand, counting down.
TTGGGAAGATCCCCTGGAGAAGGAAAAGGCTACCCACTCCAGTATTCTGGCCTGGAGAATTCCATGGACTGTATAGTCCATGGAGTCGCAAAGAGCTGGACACGGCTCAGTGACTTTCACTTTCATCTGTCCTCAAAAGGGGTCACAAAGAGACACAACTTAGCTACACAGAGTCGGACACAACTGAGCAACTGAACTGAACTGAACTAACTACTGAACAACAACAGCATATCTGTAATATTAAAATTCCATGGGAGAGGGGTAGTTAAGGAAAAAAAAATCTAACAATGCTCTTTCAATGGGGATGATAATTAAAAAAAAAAAAGTTGAGAAAATCATGTTGTAAAGGAACAAGCACCACTTTGCAAGTTCAACTTTGCACGTATCATTACCCTGTATTCCCCCATCATAATCACACATATACACAGATTTCCCAAGGGGAAAAGATGCTAGCTGTTCATTTCAAGGGTTCAAGTTCATACCCACCCTGGAGAGAGGGAAACAATCAAGCCTCCAGCCCCAGGCAGAGTCTCACATCAGATGAGCCTTGAAAATATTGATCTAAGAAGTGCATTCTGCTTTTTCAGATACCCCAAGGATTAGACAACTGGCACAAAGAATTCTCGATTCCCTTTCAACGCCCCCCGAGGACTAAAGCATGCGGGGAAACCATGCTGCTCCCTAATGAAGCCCAGCAATCACTGCAGTGCATCCCTAGGAGTGTAGGTCAGGCTAGGTTCTGAACCCAGGAGGTGATAACAGTCCCTGGGAATTTGCAATAATCACCTCAGGCCAGCTTGGGCTGCTGATCTTGGAAAGAGCTCCTCCAGCCTTAATCTCTGAGTCAGCGCTACACTGATGCAAATCAGGTCAGCGAGTCATTAACAACCTGCGTCCACACACCATCACAAGCTTCCAGGAAAACACTCTGTTAGAACCCCTTCTTGCTTCATGCATACAAGTAGCATTCCAGTCAACTTCATATATATACTTGGCCACATCTTTTCAGGGCATTTACAGGAGAGATGCTTTGGGGAGAATTTCATCTGAAGAATCTGTTGAACAGGATTCAGGATTATTTTCTGCTTTTAAGCTGCATAAGAGTTGCTAGCCATTCTTGAAGAAGCAATACTTCCAACTTCAGTATAACAGAGGTCTGACTGGAAAAACGCATGTGCAAGAATCAGTTCAGTTCGGTTCAGTCACTCAGTCGTCTCTGACTCTTTGCCACCCCATGGACTGCAGCATGCCAGGCTTTCCTATCTCTCACCAACTCCCGGAGCCTCATGTCTCAGACTCATGTCCATCCAACCAGCGATATCACCCAACCATCTCATCCTCTGTCATCACCTTCCCCCCTGCCTTCAATCTTTCCCAGCATCCGGGTCTTTTTCAATGCATCTGTTCTTCCCATCAGGTGGCCAAAGTATTGGAGTTTCAGCTTCAGCATCAGTCCTTCCAATGAATATTCAGGATTGTTTTCCTTTACAATGAACTGCTTTGACCTCCTCGCAGTCCAAGGGGCTCTCAAGAGTTTTCTCCAACACCACAGTTCAAAAGCATCAATTCTTTGGTGTTCGGCTTTCTTTATAGGCCAACTCTCACATCCATACATGACCTCAGGAAAAACCATAGCCTTGACTAGATGAACCTTTGTTGGCAAAGTAATGTCTCTGCTTTTGAATATGCTGTCTAGGTTGGTCACAGCTTTTCTTCCAAGGAGCAAGCGTCTTTTAATTTCATGGCTGTAGTCACCATCTGCAGTGATTTTGAAGCCCCCCAAAATAAAATCTGCCACTGTTTCCACTGTTTCTCCATCTATTTGCCATGAAGTGATGGGACCAGATGCCATGATCTTTGTTTTCTGAATGTTGAGTTTTAAGCCAACTTTTTCACTCTCCTCTTTCACTTTCATCAATATGCTCTTTAGTTCTTTGCTTTCTGCCATAAGGGTGGTGTCATCTGCGTATCTGAAGTTATTGATATATCTCCCGGTAATCTTGATTCCAGCTTGTGCTTCATCCAGCCTGACGTTTCACATGATGTACTTACTCTGCATATAAGTTAAATGAGCAGGGTGACAATACACAGCCTGAAGTACTCCTTTCCAGATTTGGAACCAGTCTGTTGTTCCAAATTCAGAAATATAAAAAAATAGTTGGGGAAATATAGAGCACTTTCAACTCAGTAATAAAAAAACTCAGATTGTTTTTACAGTGTTCACAACGAGTTTAATATTTTTTTAATATTTATTTTTATTTATTTGGCTGAATCAGGTCTTAGTGATGACATTTGGGATCTTTGCTCTTCGTTGAAGCATGCGAGATCTTTTTAGCTATGGCATGTGGGATCTAGTTCCCTGAGTAGATATCGAACTCTGGGCCCCCTGCGCTGGGAGCACAGAGTCCTAGCCACTGGACTACCAGGGAAGTCCTAATATTTTAAAATACGTTAGAGCTCTTTTTTCCCATAAAATTGCAGGCCACTTAAAGGTGGAGAGCATATAAGATATTATATAGACAAGGCCAGATACCTGGGAAGTCCAAATATCTGTGTCCTCAGGCTGAGAGCTCAGGCTGAGGCTTGACCAAATCCAACTTTCCGCCCTAATGCTATGAGTGGAACTTGGTTAGTTTTTCAAATTAAGCTTTTTAAATTTGTCAGCTTAGCAGGGAACTTATGCATTCCAAACTCATTTTTCTAGCAATAATCAAGTTACACCACACACAAGGTGGCCTGTTTCCTGAGTTATTTAATTAGAATCTATGGATATTCACAGGGAAAGCATATTTCAAAACAGGCTACCTCTTTGGGAGAGAGTAGGGGTGGAGTGCACAAATCGGGGAGGAAAAACAAGACATAGCCCCTGGATGATGGTATTAGCTCCGGGCTTGTTTAGTTGGGAGCAAGGATCTTCACATGTTAGATTTCCAGAAGTACTTGGAAAGGAGAGTGGGCTGAAGCTGAGCTTGGCTGTCACCACGAGGAAGGGAGAGTTGAGAATTTCAAATAGCTGTGGTTCTTGGAGCAATGCTACCCAAGGTAACTACATAAGAAGTTCCCTCCAAGACAGCTGTCCTGGACTTCCCTGGTGGTACAGTGGATAAGAACCTGCCTGCCAATACAGGGGACAATTGGTTAAATCCCTGGGCCAGGAAGATCCCACATGTGTCAGACTAACTAAACCCATGAGCCACAGCTGTTGAACCTGTGCTCTAGAGCCTGGGAGCTGCAACTACTATAGCCCAAGCAACTGGAGCATGTGCTCTGCAGCAAGAGAAGCCACCGCAGTGAGAAGCCCGAGCACCGCAACTAGAGAAAGCCCTCTTGCAGCAATGAAGACCCAATGCAGCCAAAAATAAAATTAATTAATTGATTTTTTAAAAAGATAGCTACTGTCCTGGTTTGGTTAAGGTTCAGCTGTAACAAAGAACCCTCACATAAGAACGGCAAATTGATGTTTTCATCTGTCTCATGGTCGGGTCTGGAGGCAAACAGCCCTGGGCTGTTCTGGCAGGGCTGCTCCAGGAAACTCCTCTCCCTGGATGCTCTACCATCCCCAGAGAGTTGCCCTCACCCAGGATGCACACCAGCCAGGGTGGACCTCCAGCCACAGAGCTCTGAGAACAGCAGCAGGATAAAGGAAGAAGCAGAAAAAAGGACCTGTCTCTCCTAGGAAATATCCTTAGAAGTCATATAAATCATTTCCCAGTCCATCTTGGAGGGAGAGTTAGTCTCACAACCAGCCTACCTGCAGAGGAAGCTGGGAACTTCTGTGATATGGGGCAGCCATGTGTGGGCTAAAATCTGCAGGTTCCAAATAACCCAGTTTTTTTTAAATAAAGTTTTATTGTGCTGGGCTCAGTTGTGTCCAACACTTCAGGACCCCACGGATGGCAGCCTGCCAAGCTCCTCTGTCCATGGGATTTCCCAGGCAAGAATACTGGAGTGGGTTGCCATTTCCTTCTCCTGGGGATCTTCCTGACCTAGGGATAGAACCTGTGTCTCCTGCAAGTTTGCTGCATTGCAGGTGGATTCTTTACTGCTGATCCACCAGGGAAGCTCCCCGCCCCCAAATAACCCAATTTTTAAGTGAGAAAAAAAAAAAATCTTAAACAGACATTTCTCCAAAGATGTGCAAATGGCCAAGAAACACATGAAAAAGATGCTCAATATCATTAGTCATCAGGGAAACACAAATAAAACCACAATGAGATTTCACTTCACGCCCACTAGACTGACTAGAATTTAAAACAAAACAAAACAATGGAAAATAATAAGTCTTGGCCAGGATGTAGAGAAATTGGAACCCTCATACATTACTGGTAGAAATGTAAAATGGTGCAGCTGCTACCGAAAACAGTTTGGAGATTTCTCAGTAAGTTAAACAGAATTACCATATGAGCAACTCCACTCCTAGGTATATACCCAAAAGAATTGAAAACAAGTGGTAAAACAAAAACTTGTCCATGAATGTTTATAGCAGCATTATTCACAATAGCTACTGGGTGAAAACAATCCAAATGTCCACTGACTAATGGGTGAATAAAATGTGATAAATAAATTATGGGCTTCCCAGGTGGCTCAGTGGGAAAAGAATCTGCCTGCCAATGCAGGAGACACAGGAGATACCAGTTTGATCCCTGGGTCAGGAAGATCCCCTGCAGGAGGAAATGGCAACTCGCTCCAGCATTCTTGCCTAGAGAATCCCATGGACAGAAGAGCTTGGGAGGCTACAATCAATGGGTTGCAAAGAGCTGGACATGACTGAGCACACCCAGACATATATGTTACAATGAAGTATTATTCAACCATAAAAAGGAATTAAGTGCTGATACATGCCACAATATGGATGGACATTGAAAACAATCCAAGTAAAATAAACCAGTCACAAAAGACCACATATGATATTACTTCATTATAACATGAAATGTCAAGAATAGGAAAATCTATAGCGACAGAAAGTAAATTAGTGGTTACTTAGGACTAGGGGAGCCAGTGAGAAAGAGAGTTACAGATAAAGGGTAGAAAGTTTATTTTATTTTTTTTAACTTTTAAAAATATTCATTTATTTGGCTGCACCAGGTCTTAGCTACAACACATGGGATCTTTAGTTGCAGCGTGTGAGATCTAGTTCCCTGACCAAGGATGGAACCCAGGCCCCCATATGGGATTTTGACATCTTAGCCACTAGACCATCAGGGGAAGTCCCACAGGTTTATTTTTGAGGTGATGAAAACATTCTAAAATGACTGTGGTGATGGTGAATATATCTGTCTATTGAATTGTGCAGTTTAAGTGGTGATTTATATACTATGTGAATTATATCTCAACAAAGAGGTTGATAAATGACCTGGGTAACCTTGATGGTGTGATCACTCCCCTAGAGCTAGACCTCCTGAAGCGTGAAGTCAAGTGGGCCTTAGGAAGCACCACTACGAACAAAGCTAGTAGAGGTGATGGAATTCCAGCTGAGCTATTTTAAATCCTAAAAGATGATGCTATTAAAGTGCTATATTCAATATGACAGCAAATTTGGAAAATTCAGCAGTGGCCACAGGACTGGAAAAGTCAGTCTTCATTCCAGTCCCAAAGAAGGGCAATGCCAAAGAATGTTCAAACTACCACACAGTTGCGCTCATTTCACCTTCCAGCAAAATTATGCTCAAAATCCTTCAAGCTAGGCTTCAGCAGTACATGAACTGAGAACTTTCAGATGTAAAAGCTGGATTTAGAAAAGGGAGAGAAACCAGAGATCAAATGGCCAACATCCATTGGATCATAGAGAAAGCAATTCAGAAATTGCTTTCATCAAGAAAGGGATTTCTATTCTTTTCATAGAGAAAGGGATTTCTATTCCTTTCACAGAGAAAGGGATTTCTATTCCTTTCATAGAGAAAGGAATTTCAGAAAAACATCTGCTTCAGTGACTGCACTGAAGCCTTTGACTGTGTGGATCACAACAAACTGTGGAAAATTCTTAAAGAGATGGGAATAACAGACCACCTTACCTGATTCCCGAGAAATCTGTATGCAGGCCAAGAAGCAAAAGTTAGTACTGGAGATGGAATAACGAACTGGTTTAAAAATTGGAAAGGAGTATATTAAGGCTGTATATTGTCACCCTGCTTATTTAAATTATATGCAGAGTACATCATGCGAAATACTGGGCTGGATGAAGCACAAGCTGGAATCAAAATTGCTAGGAGTAATATCAAAAACCTCAAATATGCAAGTGATATCACATTAATGGCAGAAAGTAAGGAGAAACTAAAGAACCTCTTAATGAAGGTGCAAGAAGAGAATGAAAAAAGCTGGCTTAAAACTCAACATTCAGGATCATGGCATCCAGTCCCATCAGTTCATGGAAAATAGAAGGGGAGAAAATGGAAAGAATGACAGACTTTATTTTCTTGGGCTCCAAAATCACTGCAGATGGTGACTGCAGCTGTGAAGTTAAGACACTTGCTCCTTGGAAGAAAAGCTATGACCAACCTAGATGGCATATTAAAAAGCAGAGACATTACTTTGCCAACAAAGTTCCATCTAGTCAAAGCTATGGTTTTTCCAGTAGTTATGTGCAATGTGAGAGTTGGACCATAAGGAAGGCTGAGTGCCAAAGAATTGATGCTTTCGAACTGTGGTGCTAAAGAAGACTTTTGAGAGTCCCTTGGACAGCAAGGAGATCAAGCCAGTCAATCCTAAATGAAATCAATCCTGAATATTCATTGGAAGGACTAATGCTGAAGCTGAAGCTTCAATACTTTGGCCACCTAATGCGAAGAAGAACTGACTCATTGGAAAAGACCCCGATGCTGGGAAAGATTGAAGGCAGAAGGAGAAGGGGATGACAGAGAATGGGATGGTTGGCTCACATCATCAACTCAATGAGTTTGAGCAAACTCTGGGAGATAGTGAAGGACAAGGAAGCCTGCTGTGCTGCAGTCCATGGGGTCGCAAACAGCTGGACATGACTTAGTGACTGAACAAAAGATTTTTACAATCAAAAACCAAGAATAGCAAGAGATGCTCTTGAAATTAAAAAGTAATGATGACAAATTAATTCTAACATATCTTTTAAATGTAAATATTATAAAGTTATGATAAGCTTTGTGGTAATAGGGCAAGAATAGACAGATGAGAAACAGACAAAAAAGTCAGAAATAGACCCAAATACATGTGGGAATGTGGCATGTGATAAAAATGACATTTCAAATCAGTGAGGGAAATGTGGATTACTGGATAAATGTCATTTGGAACATCTGTTTTTTGGGGAAAAAATAAAGCTGTACCCCTACTTTCCAAAATTAATTCCAGATAGAATAAAGGTTTAAATACAAATGAAACCAAACAATTTGAGAAGAAATATTAGATTTTGTTATAACCTTGAACTGAAGAAGGCCTTTCTAAACATGAAACAAAACACAGAAATCATAGAGAAAAGATTTGCTAATTTGACTATGTGAAAGTTAAAGTCTCTGTATGAAGATATATATATATAGAGAGATTTCAAGGTCAAAAAGACTAGCTGGGGAAATATTCACAGTCTATATAAAAGGCAAAAGATGATTTCCTTAGAATACAAAGGTCTGTTAAAGACCAAAAGGAAAATGACAAAACAACAGAAAAAGAAAACCCAAAACTCCCCACACTTTTCTCATTAGAAAAAAAAAAATTGGATAAGATGTGAAATAGAAATGGTAAATGGCATAAGAAGATACCTAACCTCAGGAAGTTTCAAAGTATATATTGTCTCTAGGGGGAAAAAAAGACACAGAGTGAAAGCACTTTTTAAAACAAGAGACTGTTTGTGTCTTGGATGTGCTCAAGATGGCAAGGATACAAGAAATTTCCTGGCTGTCCAATGGTTAGGACCCCACGCTTCAGTCCCAAGGGTCCAAGTTGGGATTGAACTAAGATCCCACAAGCCTTGAGGTCAAAGAAAAAAAGGATGGCAAGGATACAGGTCATGAACATCAAGTAGGTATGAGTCATATCTTGCAGGGTCCTGCAGAGTCTTTTAGGACACGAGCTTTAAGTGTGATAGGACATCTGCTGTTGTTTAGTGGCTAAGTCATGTCTGACTCTTTGCCACCCCATGGACTGCAGCCCACCAGGCTTCCCTGTCCTCTACCATCTCCCAGAGTTTGCTAAAGTTCATGTCCATTAAGTCAGCGATGTTATCCAACCACCTCATCTGCTGTTGCCCCGTTATCCTCCTGCCTTCAATCTTTCCCAGCATCAGGGTCTTCTCCAGTGAGTTGGCTCTTCACATCAGGTGGCCAAAATATTGGAGCTTCAGCTTCAGGATAGGAAATGATGGTAGGATTTAAGCTGGAGAACAAGATAACCCAATTTCTGTTTTCATAACATCACAAGAATCACTCTGGCTGTTATGTGTAGACTTAACTGGGGCAACATGGAAACTGGGAGATACTGCAGATAATTTGGATGGACGACAATGGTAGATCCGGGTGCTAGAAGCAGAAGTGGTGAGATGGGATCAAATGTGGGTCCTATTTTGCAAGAAGAGACCACAAGATTTGCTGATATATTGAATATAAGGTGTGAGAGAAAAACAAGAGTCAAGGATAATTCCAAGCTTTTGGTGACAAACAACTGGAAGCTACCACTAACTGAGATGGTGAATAGAAGGAAAAGAGTGCATATTAAAGAGGGAAATTTTTAAAATCCTTGAGCTGCTTATTATACATCCTACTAAAGATGTTAAATAGCTAATTGGGTATGGCAAACTGGATTCCAAGAGAGAAGTTGAAACAAGAGTTATATGCTTTCTATCTTGTGCTTTTATTCTCATTCATCTCGAAGTACTTTCTAATTTCCTCTGAGATTTATTTGACCTTTTGCTTGTTTGAGTGTATTGTTTAATCGCCACATATTTGTTAATTTTCCAGTTTCCCTTCTCATTGATTTCAAGTTTCCTTCCACTGCAATTAGAAAGGATACTTTGTATGATTTCAGTATTTTTTAATTTACTGAGACTTGTTTTGTGGACCCCAATGTATGATTTATCCACAAGAATGTTCCAAGTGCATTTGAAAAGAATGTGTACTCTGCTCTTGTTGGGTTGAGTGTTTGGTCTAGTCGGTCTAGTGTTGTTCAAGTCTTGTATTTCCTTATTGGTCTTCTGGCTAGATGTTCTATCCAGTATTGAAGATGAGATATTGACATCACAATGTATTGTTATAGAGCTGTCTGTTTCTCCCTTCAGTTCTGTAAATGTTGGCTTCATCTATTCGGGAGTTCTGTTATTTGGTATATATGCCTTTCTCATTGCTATATTTCCTTGAAGAATTGACAGAACTACACATTTGGGAATTATCACTGAATAAATGGTGTTAAAACTATGAAACTGAGGGTTTTCCTGGAGACTCAGTGGTAAAGTATCTGCCTGCCAATGCAGGAGACACGGGTTCCATCCCTGATCCAGAAAGATCCCACATGCCTTGGAGCAACAAAGCCTTTCCACCACAACTATCGAGCCTGTACTCTGGAGACGGTGCTCCTCAATAAAAGAAGTCAGCGCAATGAGAAGACTGTGAACCTCAACTAGAGAGTAGCCCCCACTCACCGCAAGTAGAGAAAAGCCCGAGCAGCAATGAAGACCCAGCAGAGCCAGAAATAAATAACTTTTTATAAATTTAAAAAAAAAGGAAATTGAATAGGATCATCTGTGATGTGAATGAAGGAAGATGATAAGAAGGTCCAGGACTAATCACCGAAGATGCTCCAACATTGAGAACTTGGGAAGAGAGAGGGAATTGATAAAGAAGATTGAGAAGGAGTGGCCAGTGAAGTAGAAGGAAAATCAGGAGTGTGGTTTTCCAGCTAAGTGAAGAACAGGAGTCTGATAATAAGAGTCAGTATAATATTCTTAAATTGGAGTTACTGTGGATAACTGTGGTTCAAATGTGGATAATCATAAGGTAAATTTGGGGATTGTGCGTATGAAGTGCTTTTCTAAATGAGGACTGAAAACACTCACCTCTCCTTTTGCTTAAAAGGCCAGGTTGAGTGCTGCAAGGCAGTTAGGTCTTGGCACCATCAAGTGTTGGCACACTTCTGTAAAGGGCTAGAAGGTAAATCTTTCCAGTGTTGTGCATCCTACAGGCTCTGTCACAACCGCACAATTCTGCCATTGTAGTGAAAAAGCAGCCATCAGCTCAGTTCAGTTCAGTCGCTCAGTCTTGTCTGACTCTTTGCAGCCACATGGACTGCAGCACGCCAGGCCTCCCTGTCCATCACCAACTCCCAGAGCTTACTCAAACTCATGTCCATCAAGTCAGTGATTCCATCCAACCATCCCATCCTCTGTCTCCCCCTTCTCCTCCAACACAATTATGCCATTGCAGTGAAAAAGCAGCCATAGACAATGTTTAAACAAATGGACTTGGTTATATCCCGACAAAACTATTTATGGACACTAAAATTTGAAATCATATCGTTTGCCCCGCATCACAGAACATTAGTCCTTTTTTCAATGATCTGAAAATGTAAAATCTATTCTTAGCTTTATACACAAATAGGTAATTTGCAGCAACATGAATGGACTTAGAGACTGTCCTGCTAAGTCGCTTCAGTCGTGTCCGACTCTGTGCGACCCCAGAGACCGTAGCCCACCGGGCTCCCCTGTCCCTGGGACTCTCCAGGCAAGAACACTGGAGTGGGTTGCCAGTTCCTTCTCCAAGGCATGAAAGTGAAAAGTGAAAGTGAAGTCGCTCAGTTGTGTCTGACTCTTATCGACCCCATGGATTGCAGCCCACCAGGCTCCTCCATCCATGGGATTTTCCAGGCAAGAGTACTGGAGTGGGGTGCCATTGCCTTCTCTGAGAGACCGTCATAGCCAGTGAAATAAGTCAGACAAAGAAAGAGAAATATCATATGATATACCTTATATGGGGAATCTAAAAAGAAATGATACTAATGAACTTATTTACAAAACAAAAAGAGACTCACAGACTTAGAGAATGAGTTTGTAGTTGCTAGGGGGAAGAATGGGGGAAGGGATAGTTAGGGAGTTTGGGATGGACATGTATACACTGTTATATTTAAAATGGATAACCAACAAGAACTTACTGTATAGCACATGGAACTCTGCTCAATGTGGTGTGGCAGCCTGGATGGGAGGGGAGTTTGGGGGAGAATGCATACATGTATATGCATATGGCTGAGTCCCTTTGCTATTCACCTGGAAGTATCACAACATTGTTCATTGGCTTTACCCTAATGTAAAATAAAAAGTTAAAAGAAAACAAAGGCAAAAATAGGGAACAGGCTGGATTTAGCACACAGACCATTGTTTGCTAATGTGCTTATAACTTCTGCGTTCTCTACGGACAGTGCTCAGTAAAAGACTGACATGTTTTCTTTTCAGAGTTCTCCAGGAAAATAGAATTTTGCATGAAGACTGAAACAAACCAGGACACAGGGGGCATTCAGTCTGGAGCACCTCCATGCCTCATGAATGCCAATGGAAACACTGGCTTTAACCCAAGTGTTCCAAGCCATTGTTTTCATAGACCTTCAGGAAAATTTTGTTCATCCGGGGAGGAAATCTCAGAATGAAAACCAAACTGGTTTAGGGGGAAGAAGGCTAAAGAATTGAGTTTGGAAAAAGGCGAGAAGACAGTTCTGGAGAGCTTGACAGCAGAAGCCATCACAGAAACAGTGCAAAAATGACTGGTTGACCCAGGAATTCCTCTCCTAGGTACGTAGAAGAGAAATGAAAAAATATATATTCACCCAAAACCAAAAGGTGGAAACAATTGATGAATGAATAAATATGATATATCTACACAATGGGATATTATTCCGCAATAGAAAGAAACGAAGTACCCAATGCATCTGCAACATGGATGAACCTTGAAGGCATTATGCTAAGTGAAAAGCGCCAAGCACATAAGACCACATGTCATGAGAGTTCACTTGTATGGAATGTTCAAAACAGACAAATCCATACAGACAGAAGTAGATCCTTGGTTGCCTGCGGATAAGGTGGGGCTGCTCACAGAAGGTGGGGAGTGACTAATGAAGGGCATAGGGCATCTTGTTGGGATGATGTAAACTTCAAATTGTGGTGATGGTTGCATAACTTTGTAAATACACTAAAAATCATTGAATAGTACATTTCATATGGATGAATTGTGTATGTGAATTATACCTCAATAAAGCTGTTTTTTTTTTTTTAAATGACCCTGGCTTTAAAAGAATGTCCTCCCCTTCTGCCCCTTAGGCAGCGAAAGGACTGACGGGGCAGGCTAAGTCCTGTGCAAACGACAATGTAAGAAGAGAATTCTTGTCTCGTTTATGACAGTTACGGGGCTTCCCTGGCAGCTCAGTGGTAAAGAATTTGCTGCAATGCAGGAGATGCAGCTTTGATCCCTGGGTCTGGAAGATGCCCTGGAGGAGGAAACAGCAATCCACTCCAGTGTTCTTGTCTGGAAAATCCCATGGACATTGGAACTTGGTGGGCTACAGTCCAAAGGGTCACAAAGAGTCAGACACAACTGAACAACTGAGCACGCACACATGACAAAGTGCATCTCTCCATTTCCAACACTCAATTTCTCTCTCTCTCTCTCTCTCACACACACACTCACACATACCTTCCTATATGCCTGTCTGCGTCCATGAAGGGAGAACTGCAGTAGCTATTCTCGGTTCCCTTTAGACCCCTACTGCTGCTGCTAAGTCACTTCAGTTGTGTCCGACTCTGTGCGACCCCATAGATGGCAGCCCACCAGGCTCCCCCATTCCTGGGATTCTCCAGGCAAGAACACTGGAGTGGGTTGCCATTTCCTTCTCCAATGCATGAAAGTGAAAAGTGAAGTCGCTCAGTCGTGTCCGACCCTCAGCAACCCCATGGACTGCAGCCTACAAGGCTCCTCCATCCATGGGATTTTCCAGGCAAGAGTACTGGAGTGGGGTGCCATTGTCTTCTCCCCTTTAGACCCCAGTGCACCCCAAACCCCAGCTTCTGTATTGGCTGGTAACTCAGGAAGCCTCCATTTTCTAGAAAACTGTGCTTGGTCAAAAACAAGCCACTTTAAGACTTCCCTGTCGGTCTAGTGGTTAAGATTCCACGCTTCTATTGTGGAGGGCAAATGGGTTCGATCCCGGTCAGGGGTTTAAGATCCCACCTGCCACCGGATATGGCAAAAAAAAAAGGGTTAAGGAAATGAGCCGCCCTTCCCGAGAGGTCACACACACACACACACACACACTCACACTCACTCCAGTGCTGAGCTCAGCCCATGGGCCAGCCCCTTTGCCCCCAGAGGGGATTTGCTCTGTCCTGAATTTACACTCCAGAGCTTCTCTGTGGGATCAAAAAGTAGCGAGCCTTCAGCTGAGGTCACTTTCTTGCCTTGATTTGTATTCTCTGCCCTGCCCTGCTTCCCTCACATCCTAAATAAATCAGCTGAACAAAAGTCCCTGTCTGGTTCTGCTTCCAGGGAACTCGGCCTAACACTGGAGCCTTACAGAACAGAGAAGTGAGGCTGGGCAGGGAGGAGGGACCAGCAGAGACGAAGACGAAGGGGAGGGTGGGGGAGGTCTTGTCCTCCCTGGATCCTGTGGTTGGAGGCAGAATCGGGAGGCGGTGTCCCCCGTCGCAGGGAGCTTCATGTCTCTCTTAGCTCAGTTTGTGTCAGTGAAGCGTGACCCAGAGTCAAGGCTGAGGCCATTCTTGCCATCTCTCCACTGAAGCCCACAGCCTTCGGGCACCCCAAGGGCTGGAGGCATCTTGGGACAACACTCAAGGCTTGGTCTCTGGCATTCCTGGACAACAGTGAGGCTTCTCCTGACAGCTCCCATCCCCCAGTCCTCATCCCCAGAGGTAACAACCACCTCCCCTCTTTCATGTGACTCTTTCTGAGTTGTTCAAATATACACACACAAGGAAAGATGGGTGGATAGTGGGGGGTTCCTGCTAAGAGGAACCAGAAGTCTCCCTCAACAGACCTCCTCTTCATCTCATCAGCTGAGGTTACATCACACACTCATACAAAACAAAACCAAAACACACTGGCAAGGCAAATGGGCAATTCTGGATGCCCATGAGAACCACCAGGTCATTTTTTCAAGTGTCAGCTGCCGGGGGCCCAACTTTAGGCCAATTAGATCAGAAGCTGAGTCAGTGACCAATGTCAACAAAACTAAAAACTGGGACTGGTTATCTCCTGCCCCAAAAGAAGAAAAGGTGGGGCAAAGAGAGAGAGCAGAAGAGGACAAAATGGGTGAAAAAAGGGAGGAATGAGAGGCTGGGAGGGAAGTAGCATATGTCCCCCGCCTCCGGTGGACTTAAACGACAGTCTCCCTAGGAGATCGCTCTTCCAATTCATTCGAGAAATATTTACCCAACAGGCGTGTGCTGGATGGAGTGCTAGAGCTGGGAACAAAACAGACATGGTCCCGGCTGTGCACTTTTTTCACTTAATATCACAGGGCTTATATTCAGCCGTATTGTTCAGTAATCCATTATTTTGACTGCTAACATTCACAGCGTGACTTTGCCAAAGTTTATCCACCCTCTCTCCGGTTGATGGGCCTCCAGATTTCAGTTCCTGTAAATAATGCTGGTACAAACATCCTTGTTTACACCGGCAGGAGTTTTTCTTGGCAAAAGAGTTTTTCTTGGTGAAATTTCTGGGTAACAGAATATGCGAATATTCAACATGAGGAGATAAAATCAAACTCTTTTTGAAAAGTGTTGGCTGTGATTTTACACTTCCCCAGCATAGTCTTAGCGTCCTGCGTGTAAGCATGCATGCATGCTTAGACGTGTCTGACTCTTGCAACCCGACTCTAGCCTGCCAGGCTTCTCTGTCCATGGGATTCTCCAGGCAAACCAGACTCTAGCCTGCCAGGCTTCTCTGTCCATGGGATTCTCTAGGCAAACCTGACTCTAGCCTGCCAGGCTTCTCTGTCCATGGGATTCTCCAGGCAAGAATACTGGAGTACGTTGCCATGCCCTCCTCCAGTGGATCTTCCCAACCAGGGAACGAACCTGCCTCTCAAGTCTCCTGCATTTGCAGGTGGGTTCTTTACAGCTATTGCCACCTGTCCTAGACATTTATAATCCAAAGGCTCAGGATTTGATGAAAGGAAATTAAATGGCTAAAGAAAAGGAATTTTAGTGTCAGGATTTGAGGAATCTCATGGAAACCTGGAGTGAGGCATTCAGCTCCCAGACAATCTGGCTTTTTTTCCTCTCCGGGCACAAAGCATCTCCCACCTCTTCTTTTCCTCTTCTGTGTATCCTCTCTTCCCTCTGCAGATCAGTATCCTCTGAAAGACTCCTAGTGTCTCTTTCCTCCATAATTTAGACTTGCCCTTGAATTTGGGTCCCATGGCATCAGCTGTGGCCCAAATCCTTCAGTAGATCACAGCTCCAATGCCCCTAAACTTTCCTTTCTTTGATTCAAACTTTAAGGCTTCACCAGGATCAGGTATCCATGTCTGATCCACTCAGCTGTAGCCTAAGAGTCTTGGCCAATTTGAGGCAAACATGACTCCCTAAGTCCACTCCTTTTGCAGGGACCATGAGGTCAATTTCACAGAAAGAATTACGCATGAGACTTGTGACCCCAAAGCATGTTCCACACTCACCTTTTCTCTCCCTAAACCACAAGAGAAAGTTGTTCAGTCATGTCTGACTCTTTGCGACCCCATAGACTATATAGCGAAGGCAATGGCATCCCACTCCAGTACTCTTGCCTGGAAAATCCCATGGACGGAGGAGCCTGGTAGGCTGCAGTCCATGGGGTCGCTGAGGGTCGGGCACGACTGAGTGACTTCACTTTCACTTTTCCCTTTCATGCATTGGAGAAGGAAATGGCAACCCACTCCAGTGTTCTTGCCTGGAGAATCCCAGGGACGGGGGAGCCTGGTGGGCTGCCGTCTCTGGGGTCGCACAGAGTCAGACACGACTGAAGTGATTTAGCAGCAGCAGACTATACAGTCCATGGAATTCTGCAGGCCAGAATACTGGAGTGGGTACACTTTCTCTTCTCCAGGGGATCTTCCCAAGCCAGGGATCGATCCTAGGTTTCCCACCTTGCAGGTAGATTCTTTACCAGCTGAGCCCCCAGGGAAGCCCCTAAAGCACAAGACACCATGCCAAATAGACATTACCAGGCTCACACAAATGCACTAGTGGTTCCTCCCTCAGCACAAGAAGGCGTGAAGCAGAGAATTCAGCATACTGTCTCCTCTGACCATGCAATTCTTCCATGCTAAGAATTAAGGGAAACAGACTCTCATAACCAGGACAATAGGCTACTTTTAGGCAGGAAATTCAGTTCCTAAGTCAACACGGAATTCAAAAATCAAGTACAGACAAAATTATCTATTACCATGAAACTCCATAGATGTGGTTTTTGTCTATGACCTTGTTTGATAAGTACAACTAGGTGAATGATATTTGTCATAAGATGAGTAAGGAAAAAAAGAGTGCTATACACTCTGGTGGATTATCTTCCTTGTCTCATGACAACACCACTTAAAGTATTATTTTCCCTCTTTTTTAGGTATATAATTGGATTCAAAGAAGTTAAGTAACACGCGCTTGATTCAACTGCAGTAGATCAGAATCTCAACTCTTCCAAGCGTCTCCTTTCACATGGAAAGCTCAGGTAAACCACAAAAGCTAGGCACTGGACATGATTCATGCCTTGAGATGTTAGATAATGTTATGAAATCATCACAATTAGCAAGACGTTTAAAAACTAAGCATCTAATTCAACTGGAGTCTCATGAAGATAAATGCAAGTTAAAACTACCCTGCTGCTGCTGCTGCTGCTACTAAGTCGCTTCAGTTGTGTCCGACTCTGTATGACCCTAGAGATGGCAGCCCACCAGGCTCCACCATCCCTGGAATTCTCCAGGCAAGAACACTGGAGTGGGTTGCCATTTCCTTCTCCAATGCATGAAAGGGAAAAGTGAAAGTGAAGTCATTCAGTCATGCCTGACTCTTAGCGACCCCATGGACTGCAGCCCACCAGGCTTCTCCATCCATGGGATTTTCCAGGCAAGAGTACTGGAGTGGGTTGCCATTGCCTTCTCCGAAACTACCCTGAGATACATTCATTTTTGAGATTGGAAAAAATCCAAAAGTTGGTTAAACTCTGTGAGACTATAGGGAGTATCCCACAGAAATTGGGTGTGTTGTTTGGCATAACCTCTGTGAAGATTATGAAGGTACTACCTATCAAAGTTATAAATTGTACACTCCTGGCCCAGCAATCCAACATCTAAAAATTCACCCTACAAATACATTTGCACACTTGTAAAATAGCACATACACAAGGTTATTTGATGCAGCATTGTTTTTCCCAGAAAAAAAAATAACCCTGGAAACCACCCAAGTATCCATCAGATTAATAAGTTACAGGACTCTGAAACACAATGAAACTGTAAAAAAACAAATGTACTTCCAACAAACATTTATAGAGAGATCACCAAGATAGAGCAAGTTAAGAAAGTAAGTTGCAAAACAACGTGTCTCATTGTGAATAAACATGTTATCTTTTCTGTAAAAATATGAAAGAATCCAAAAAGATATGTGCATATATATATTCATATTTGGGCTTCCCAGGTAGCTAGCTCCATGGTAAAGAATCTGCCTGCCAATGCAAGAGATGCAGGTTTGATCCCTGGGTCGGGAAGATCCAGAGAAGGAAATGGCACCCTACTCCCAGTATACTTGCCTGGGAAATCCCATGGACAGAGGAGACTGGCTCCGCACTACAGCCCTTGGGGTCATGAAGAGTCAGACGTGACTTAGCGACTAAACAACAACAATGTATTCATGTTTGCATAAGTAAATCCTGAAGACATCGAAGAAACTAATCAAAGCAGTGACTTGGAAGGTGGGAAGACACAGAGCAACTTAGATGGGTGGGTACTGGCTGAAGGGGGACTTTTCACTTTTACCTTTTTATCTGGTTAGAATGTGTTCCCTGTTCCAATATTTAATTGCAAGTTTTTAAAAATTCAATGTAAAAAGGGAAAAGAGTCTAGCATCCAGAACATGAAGATGAACCTCTACAGTCTGAGTGCAAAGTATTTCATGCCAGGATATGAACAAAACATTATTCTTAAAGTGCCCTAATGCTTTAATCCATGATTTTTTTGAAACTCAGATTAATTATGCTGAATAAAAGAAGCCAGACTCCCAAAAATAGAATGGATGTTGTGTGATGCCATTTATATTAAACTCCAGAAACTGCACACTAATCTGTGGTGTGCAAATCAGGGGCTCGGAGATCAGAGAGGGTGGAAAGGAGCATCACAGAGACATGAGGACACTTTGGGGTGTGAGGGTGATTGGTGGTGGTTTCGTGGGTGTTCAGTTCAGTTCAGTTGCTCAGTCATGTCCCACTCTTTGTGACCCCATGAATTGCAGCATGTGAGGCCTCACTGTCCATCACCGACTCCCGGAGTTCACTCACACTCACGTCCATCGAGTCAGTGATGCCATCCAGCCATCTCATCCTCTGTCGTCCCCTTCTCCTCCTGCCCCCAATCCCTCCCAGCATCAGAGTCTTTTCCAATGAGTCAACTCTTCGCATCAGGTGGCCAAAGTATTGGAGTTTCAGCTTTAGCATCAGTCCTTTCAAAGAACACCCTGGACTGATCTCCTTTAGAATGGACTGGTTGTATCTCCTTGCAGTCCAAGGGACTCTCAAGAGTCTTCTCCAACACCACAGTTCAAAAGCATCAATTCTTCAGCACTCAGCCTTCTTCACAGTCCAACTCTCACATCCATACATGACCACAGGAAAAACCATAGCCTTGACTAGACGAACATTTGTTGGCAAAGTAATGTCTCTGCTTTTGAATATGCTATCTAGGTTGGTCATAACTTTCCTTCCAAGGAGCAAGCATCTTTTAATTTCATGGCTGCAGTCACCATCTGCAGTGATTTTGGAGCCCCCCAAAATAAAGTCTGACACTGTTTCCACTGTTTCCCCACCTATTTCCCATGAAGCGATGGAACCGGATGCCATGATCTTCGTTTTCTGATTTGAGTTTTAAGCCAACTTAAAAGTTGAGCTTTAAGCCAACTTTTTCACTCTCCACTTTCACTTTCATCAAGAGGCTTTTGAGTTCCTCTTCACTTTCTGCCATAAGGGTGGTGTCATCTGCATATCTGAGGTTATTGATATTTCTCCCAGCAATCTTGATTCCAGCTTGTGCTTCTTCCAGCCCAGAGTTTCTCATGATGTACTCTGCATATAAGTTAAATAAGCAGGATGACAATATACAGCCTTGACGTACTCCTTTTCCTATTTGGAACCAGTCTGTTGTTCCATGGCCAGTTCTAACTGTTGCTTCCTGACCTGCATATAGGTTTCTCAAGAGGCAGGTCAGGTAGTCTGGTATTCCCATCCCTTTCAGAATTTTCCACATTTTATTGTGATCCACACAGTCAAAGGCTTTGGCATAGTCAATAAAGCAGAAATAGATGTTTTTCTGGAACTCCCTAGCTTTTTTGATGATCCAGCAGATGTTGGTAATTTGATCTCTGGTTCCTTTGCCTTTTCTAAAACCAGCTTGAACATCTGGAAGTTCACGGTTCATGTATTGCTGAAGCCTGGCCTGAAGAATTATGTCAAAACCTGTAAAATTTTTCCAGTAGTCATGTATGGATGTGAGAGTTGGACTATAAAGAAAGCTGAGTGCCAAAGAATTGATGCTTTTGAACTGTGGTGTTGGAGAAAACTCTTGAGAGTCCCTTGGACTGCAAGGAGATCCAACCAGTCAATCATAAAGGAAATCAGTCCTGAATATTCATTGAAAGGACTGATGCTGAAGCTGAAGCTCCAATACTTTACAGCTGATACAAAGAGACTATTTATTACAAAAGACCCTGATGCTGGGAAAGATTGAAGGCAGGAGGAGAAGGGGATGACAGAGGATGAGATGGTTAGATGGCATCAGTGGTTAGATGGCATCAGTGACTCAATGGACATGAGTTTGAGCAAGCTCTGGGTGTTGGTGATGGACAGGGAAGCCTGGCATGCTGCAGTCCATGGGGGTCACAAAGAGTCGAACACAACTGAGCAACTGAACTGAACCGAACTGAATAAAATTGTGTGCTTTTAACATGTGCAATTTATGGTCAATTACATCTTAAAAATATTTATTTATTTTACTGCATCGAGTCTTAGTTGCGGCAGGCAGGATCTTCGTGGAGTCATGCAAGGTCTTTCCTGGCGGCACGTGGACTCTCTAGTTGTGGCCTGCAGGCTCCAGAGCACTCCATGTCAGTAGCTGCAGCACACAGGCTTAATTGCTCTGGGGAATCCGGGATCTCAGTTCCCTAATCAGGGATTGAACCTGTGTCCCCTGCATTGCAAGGCAGATTCTTAACCACTGGGCCACCAGGGAAGTCCCTGTTCAATTACATCTTAATAAAGCATTTTTAAAAGTTGTTTTTACCATTTTTCTCTATTTTTAATTTCAATTTTGTTATATTTTATAGTATGTACAATTCTTCTATAAGGAAAGGAGTTATGTATATAATTATCAATAATTTTACATATATTTGAGGGTGCATATTCAAAAACTTCCTCACTGAGAGAACTGCATGATCACAGATGCATGGGGGAATGACTGTTTGAAGCCAGGGTTAAACCCAACTACAGTGGCAAAGCCCTCACTTTTAACCGCTACACTTTACTGCCCCCTGCTGTTCGTCGGTGCTGTAGCCACCCTTAACCCACTCCAGTATTCTTGTCTGGAGAATTCCATGGACAGAGAAGCCTGGCGGGTTACAGTCCATGGCATCGCAAAGAGTCGGACACGACTAAGTGACTAGAGTAGCTACCAAGATGTTAATGACCAGGAAAGATGACTCCAGGGGCAAAGAATTTTTATCAAAACTCTATCTATAGCCAAACTCTTCTAAATCACACACACACATACACATGCCAGTGCACATACACACAAACATACACAGTGCATACATACACACACACACACATATACAAATACACACACACAAACATATATACACAAGTATATGCACATACACATATACACGCTCACACATATACATATATACACACGTGTACCCACATATACATGTACACACACACATACACACATATATGCACGTACACATATACACGCTCACACATATACATATATACCCACATGTATCCACATATACATGTACACACTCACACATATACCTATATACACAAGTATATGCACATACACAAATACACATCACACATATACACACTTGTACCCACATACACATATACACAAATACACGTACACACACATATACATATATACACACATATATACACGTACACATATACACGCTCACGCATATACATATATACACGTGTACCCACATACACATATACACAAATACACATACACAAACATATACATATATACACACATATATGCACGTACACATATATACGCTCACACATATACATGTATACACACGTGTCCCCACATATACATACATACACGTGTACCCACATACACATATACACGCTCACACATATACATATATACACACGTGTCCCCACATATACATATATACACGTGTACCCACATACACATATACACACTCACACAAATACATAATACACACGTATATGCACAAACACATATACACACTCACACGTATACATATATACACATATATGCACATCCACGTATACACACTCATATATATACATACAAAACCCTCACATGTATACCCATGCATACACATATACACCCATACACACACACATCAAGAAGCAGTACCAGATCTCTCTACCACACCAGCCTCAAGGGAGATGAAAGAGGAACTATTCAAAGCTATGAACAAGAAAAACAAAAGTGAAATAATCTTGCCAAAGTCTGAGGATGGGGGTGGAGAGGGGTCTTGGGCTCCCCTCGAGGCCAGCCCCCTTTCTCCTTTCTCAGGACCACTCAAAGACTGAAAACCAAGCCTCTTGTCAGGCAAGGGGGCAAGAAAAGGTAACTATGAAAATCAATCCTGTAGGTGCTTGAAAAAGAGACCTGGGGTGAGGGAAGGAAAGAAATAGGTGAAGGAGAGAAAGAGATTCAAACTTACAGATGCAAAATAAGTGAGTCCCGGGTGCGAAATGTACAGTGTGTCTAGTCAAGAACTATGTAATATCCTGTATGTGGCCAGCACGCCTCACACTCAGTGTCTTTACTACTGTCGTGTTGCTCTCCGCTTTCCCTTCTCATTCCTCTCAGTTCCAGTCCTGACGGCTGGAAGGACTTACTCAGGGGTTTCATTTCCTCTTCAGGAGGCAGCTTGGACCGTGTGGATCCATCAACACCTCCGGGATAAAGTGGTTTATTTCAACCAGCATCTGACCTGCCTCACTTTTTCAAAGTTCTAGAAGCCAGTAGGATCCAGAAGGATATCTCAGGACACCCCAAAATTTAGAAAACACAAGCAAATATGAGAACCTAAACTGACTACAGCAGCAGCTTAAAATCAAATCACTGACTCCTTCCTAAGGTAGCATTTTCCAACCCCAAAGCAAGATTCCCTGATCTAAACATCTCAAATCATGTTGCTGTGGCCAGCCTGAGGGAAAGTGTGTAGGCAAAGAAGACAGAAGAAAGAAAGGAGAGGAGATGCTTTCTTGCTTTCTTAGCTTTGCCAAGAAGCCGATTGTCCTAATATACCCACCTCTGACTTTAAATTCATGGGGGATATCCCCCATTAAGTGGTTAATTCCTTCTTCTTCTGAGTATGAGGTGGAAAGAAACTCTACTATCCATGGGGTGTATCATCTCTCTAAGCCAGTGATGTCTTACACACTTAACCATGGTTCTTGAACCCTAGTGTGCCTCAGGATTATCAGGAGGGTTTGCTAAAACACAGCTTGCTGGGCTCCGCCCTCAGAATTTCTCTTTTTAAATTGTTTGTTTACTTTTGGCTGTGCTAGGTCTTCGTTGTTGTGCGCTGGCTTTCTCTGGTTGGAGCTAGTGGCGGCTACTCTCCACTGGTTGTGCTCGGGGTTCTCACTGCGGTGGCGTCTCTTGTCATGGAGCACGGGCTCTAAGTGCACAGGCTTCAGTAGCTGTGGCGCACAGGCTTAGATGCTCTGCGGCATGTGGGATCTTCCCGGACCAGGGATCAAACCCATGCCCCTGCATTAGCAGGTGGATTCTTAACCACTGGACCATCAGGTAAATTCCCGGAATTTCTGATTCAGTAGGTCCGGGGAGGGGGGCGGGGGCGGGAAGAATTGATCATTGTGACATGTTTTCAGATTCTGCACTAGAAACAAGTCCCAGGAGACAAATCAGTTTGCAAGAGTTGAAGTAGCTCAGTGGGTCAAGAATCCACCTGCAATGCAGGAGACCCCAGCTCAATTCCTGGGTCAGGAAGATCCCCTGGAGAAGGGATAGTCTATCCACTCCAGTATACTTGGGCTTCCCCAGTGGCTCAGATGGTAAAGAATTTGCCTGCAATGAGGGAGACCTGGGTTCGATCTCTGAGTTGGGAAGATCCCCTGGAGGAGGGCATGGCAACCCACTCCAGTATTCTTGCCTGCAGAATCCCATGGACAGAGGAGCCTGGTGGGCTACAGTCCACGGGGTCGCAAAAAGTCGGACACGACTGAGTGACTAAGCACACACACAGCCCACTTGAGCTGGGAGCTTGCCCTCAAAAAGTGCTACTACTCCCAAAGACTGAACATCCAGGGAATCTTAGGTAGGGTCAGAGCTTAGAGAAGGGGGTCACTGAGGGAATCTCGTGCAGGGAAACCTGTCAGGGAGTGAGAAAGAGGGTAAGGCCTGAGAAGAGGTGAAGCAAAGATGTGGTCTGTTGGTGGGGAGGGGCGGAGCATAAGTAATACCGCAGAATGGTCCCTCCTTGAGGCCAGGAGGGCAACAGAGAGCTGAGGGGTGGGGTGACTTTCCGGAGAGGCAGCTCCCAGGAGTCCAGAGCGATGCTCTGGAGAAGGAAGACAGCTGTGATCTGTAAACAGCCACCGCTCGCTGCTTTAGGGAAGCAGCAGTGGGACATCACAGTGTCTGCTACACAAGACAACGTCTTCTGACCCCACAAGTAGATACTGCTCAGCAGCATGGTGCTCAGCAAACCTTGAGCGGAGACTGCAAAGGTTTGTTTTTTGCTGGGAATGGGGTTTTCTTTTACAGTATTATTAGATTTTCTTAAGGAAATTAAACAAAACTACTATGAATGAGACCCATCACACTTTGACCATAAGAGCGTAGAGCTAGCTTTTCTGTTTGTTTTTAACTTTTTATTGAAGTATCAGCAGTGGTGTGCTGATAAAATTTTAACAACCGGCTCTCTAAATGTAGTTCTGACGTGTACCTTGGTTGATACTCTTGTTTACACGAACAACAAGGAAGAGGGAAATGAAGCAGCAAAGACCTGTTTCGTAACTTCGCTCAGTCTTCTTTGCTGAACCAGATAATACACTTCAAATAGGAAGAATATTTCCTTGATTTCTTTTACACTATTCACAGATGCAGAACAGCTTCAAATTTAACATGCTTTGTGAACATTTTCTTTCTAGGCAATCCACAGAACAATAAAGCAAGCCCTGGTTTAGCGCATCTGCTGATTTCCATGGTGTAAATACTCCAGCTACGGATGACTACAAGCTGCTAATGTGATGTTCATGACAGTGGAGCTGGGCCGATTTGATGCGGGTAGCAACCATTATGTAGTAGTTCCACCATACACATACCAAAGTTGTAAATAATCTCAAGGGCAGAGAGAACAGTAGAATAGTTAGGAAGTCATGAGTTCTGAGTATTTATTGTATTTGTCGAAAAATATATATTTCATTGTAAGTTAATATAATTTCATTTTTTACAATGGCTGTGATTAACTGACAACTCTGAAAATTCTGGAAAATGTAACAGTCTGCTCTCATGAACGGACTCCAGCCCACCTATGAAATATGCACAAAGAAGCACGCAACCAGTACCCATGAAAAGAAAGAATACACAGCATAATCGGATCTCCAGGAGACTCCCTCGGCCCTCCTTGTCGCCACTGGACTCCTTTCCCCAGAAGCCTCGGTGGATCGCCAACAGCCTGACTTTCAACCACTGGATCTGTTTGCTTGCGTTGTAGGTTGGTGTTTTTGTTCAGTTGCTAAATCATGTCTGACTCTTTGCGACCCCATGGACTGCAGCACACCAGGCTTCCCTGTCCTTGAATATCTCCTGGAGTTTGCTCAGACTCACGTCCTTTGAGTCGGAGAAGCCATCCAACCATCTAGTCCTCTGTCGTCCCCTTCTCCTCCTGCCTTCAATCTTTCCCAGAATCAAGGTCTTTTCTAATGAGTCTGCTCTTCACATCAGGTGGCCAAAGTACTGGAGCTTCAACTTCAGCATCAATTCATTTCAACTTCCAATGAATGTTCAGGATTGATTTCCTTTAGGATTGATTGGTTTGATCTCCTTGCAGTCCAAGAGACTCTCAAGAGTCTTCTCCAGCACCACAGTTTGAAAGCATCAATTCTTTGGTGCTCAGTCTTCTTTATGGTCTATTACATCCATACATGACTACAAGAAAAACCATAGCTATGACTATACGGACCTTTGTTGGCAAAGTAATGTCTCTGCTTTTTAAAATGCCGTCTAGGTTTTTCATAGCTTTTCTTCCAAGGAGGAAACATCTTTTAATTTCATGGCTTCAGTCACCATCTGCAGTGATTTTAGAGCCCAAGAAAAGAAAGTCTGTCACTGTTTCCATTGCAGGTTACACCAACGGAATTTTAAGCCTGCAGTTTGAAATGTTACCACTAGAGGACTCTTGTGAGGCCCAGACAGAATGCCCTGCCTGCAGGACTTCGAAAGCTCCTTCCAAACCCAGTCCCCTGGCACTTACTCACCTCTCTCCACTAAGAGGACCTTCTGTTACTCACAACCCAGGGTGGGAGGAAATAGAGAAACAACTGAGTGATAAATTTGAGCATTGGTAAGTTTCTGGAGAACATCTGGAGCCACAAACGTCCCAGGGGAGATGTAGGGACCAAGTTCTGGCCAAGGAGTCCCAAATGGGGCTTTGTCCTCGAACCCTAGTGTGGTCTGCCAGTGAGCCAGTGGGCAAATGAACGAGGACTGCTTCCTCCTGGGTCATCACTGAGCCAGCTGACCAGGTGAACCCGTGGGAAAGCAGGTCAAGAGAACAGGGGAAAGGAAGTATAACAGAGTTGAAGTTCACAGGGAGTGGGACAAAGCTAGGTTTGAATCACTGCCTCTTCACTCACTAGGTTTTTAAACTTGGGTGGATTTTACTTCACCTCTCTGATACTTAGTTTGCTCATCTACAGAACAGGAACGATAAAACCCTCCTTGCTGCTCAGTTGAAGACTAGGTAAGATACTATATATGAAGCAAGGAAAGGGTCATGTGTTTTTTTCAGAAGTACTATTTTCAGTATCAGAATGAAAAGGAGACTTCTGTTTTGTTTGTGAACGTTATGCACAGAACTGAGTGTGGAAATATGGGGATTAAAATTGCTCTGAATAATATACAAACAGCTATTTCATTTGTGCAAGGAGTTAAATGCACATTAAAATGTCTACACACATTCCACATATATACATCTACTTTTACATAAAAGGGATAGATACATGATATTTTTCAATCAGCTTTAATTTTTTTTTCTTTTTTGCTGGTTTTACCTCTTTCTTAGTATAACATACTATCTCTAGCATATCACATAATCCTTGTTAGCAAACCAATATATTGCATTCTGTGTTATTATCCATATTCATATAAGATAATTTACATATATATACATATATATGGCTTTACAAAAATAGGTTCCTGTAATGCTCTTTCTGCACCTTGCTATTCTTTCTTTTTTAGACTTTTTATTTTGTATTGGAGTATAGCCAGTTAACAATACTGAGATAGATTCAAGTGGACAGCAAAGGGACTCGGCCATACATATACATGTATCCATTCTACCCCAAACTCCCCTCCCATCCAGGCTGCCGCATAACCTTGAGCAGAGTTTCCTGTGTTATACAGTGCTATACAATAGATCCTTGGTGGTTATCCATTTAAAATATAGCAGTGTGTACACGTTGATCCCAAACTCCCTAACTACCCTTCCCCCCCTGTATCTTGTTATTCTTAATACAACTCATAAAAATCTTTTTGAGTTAATAAATACACTCTACCATTTTTTTAATGGCTGCATAATACTCCAAAGTATAGATGTTCTGTAACTAGGTCAGCTAAATCTCAGTTAAAGGCTACTCGCTTGGCTTCTATACTTGTTTGTACTAAGAACAGTGGTCCAATAAGCCCCCTTATACTGCTACCATCATAAACCTTTTAAACTATATTTTAAAATAATTTTATATAAAGATCTTTTGTTTTTATGGGAAAGATCCTGAGAATGGGTTTTTCAGGTCAAAGGGATTATGCAATTCTTATTTTAAACAATTGTCTCCAGATTGCATCGCAAAAAAGTCTGTTACAATTTATATTTCCGCCAACGCCATATGAGAGCATGTTCTTCTCCAAATCCCTGGCAGTAGTCAGCTTTGCCTTCTTATTTTTGTTTGTTTGAGGATTTTCTTTTTATTGTGGACATTTTCAAACATCTTGAAACCAAATAAAATAGCATAATGAGCCCCCCAAATATTCACAACTCAGCTTCAGCAATTATCAACATTCTGCCATTACTATAGCTTTCTTTATAATTTTTGCAAATTTATGGACATAAAGTGATATAATTGCTACTTTTAAAAAATCTTGTTTTTGCATTTCTCTAACTGCTAGTGTTTCTGAGCACATTTTTCACATGTTTGGAGTTCATCTTATGTAAGTGCCTATTTGTTGCATTTGTATATTTCTTGGTTGTTTTCTTCTTGTCAATGTATAGGAGCAGTTTGTATTATAGATGTTAATCTTTGTATTCTGTGTTGCCAATATTTTTGATGTTTGTTTATAATATCTTTTGCCTTTCTAAGGATTTTAAATTTTTTATATATTTTAAGTGTATGTTTTGTTTTCTTTTACAGCATTTATATTTTCTATATCACAAAAGAAACTTACCCACCACCACTACCAAATGTAAGCTGGTACAACCACTTTGGAAAGTTGTTTGGCAGAATCTATTGAAGAGGAACATTTAGATATCCTATGACCTAGAAGTTCTGTTCCTAAGTATATACACAACAGAAATGTGTAGATGTGGTCACCCAAAGACGTGTGCAAGAATATTCATAGCACTTCATCATAGCCAAAAGCCGATAGGGAGAAAAAGTGGTAATGCTGGTCAACATTAGAATAGACAAATAAATTGTGGTATGTTCATATAATGTAACACTATACAGCAATGAGAATGAACTACAACTACACTTGATGACTTGGACAATCTCACAAAAATAGTATCGAAAAAGAAACCAGGGAATTCCCTGGCAGTCCAGAGGTTAGTATTCCTAGCTTCCACTGCAGGGGGAACTGGGTTCAATCCCTGGTCAGAGAACTAAGATCCTGCAAGCCATGCAGCATGGCCAAAAAAAAAGAAAAGAAAAAGAAACCAGACATAGAAGAGAATATATGGTATGATTCCCTTTATATAAATATCAAAACTAAGGAAACTAACGTATGGTGGTAGAAGTCAGGGTGGAGGTTACTCTTAGAACGGGGTATAAGGGACTTTGTGGTGTTGCTGGTCACAGTCTGTTTCTTGGTCTGTGTACGGGTTAAACGCATGTGTTCACTTTATGAGCTATGACTTGCACACTTTTCTCTAAGTATGAAGTATTTCAGTAGAAAGTTGACAAGATCCACTTGAAAACCTGCACACAGATCTTTACAGCAGCTTTGTTCATAATTGCCAAGGCCTGGAAGCAACCAAGATGTCTTTCCACGGGTAAAAGGACAAATAAACTGTGGTACATCTAGACGAAGGAATGTTATTCAGCACTAAAAAGAAATGAGCTATCAAACCATGAGAAGATGTAAGGAAATGTAAATGCATATTACTACATGAGAAAAGTCTATCTGAAAATGAATGCTACATACTGTATGATTCCAACTGTATGACATCCTGGAAAAAGCAAAACTATGGAGACAGTAAAAATATCAGAGGTTGCCAGGGATTGTGGGGAGGTGAGAGAGAAATGAATAGGCGGAGCGCAGAAGACTTTTAGTGCAGTGAAAATATACTTTAACAGTGGACGCATGTCACTATCCATTTGTCCAAGCTCATAGAATATATAAGCAAGTGTCAACTCTAAACTGTGGACTTTGAGTGATAATGATGGGTCAATGTAGGTTTATCACTTTTACCATTTTAGTGGAGGATGTTAATAATGGGAACAGCTATACAATTGTAAGGGTAAGAAGTATATGGGAAATCTCTGGACCTTCTCTTCAATTTTGCTATTAACCTAAAACTGCTGTAAAAAATAAAATCTATTTTTCAAAAAAGAGTGAAAAAAATTTACTGTCTTCCTGATGGATAATTATGCCATGGCATTTATTACATTTTCCAATGAATTAAAATATTATCTTTATCATTTATTAAATTCCCACATATGCTGATATATATTTCTGGATTCTCTATTTGATCCCATTGGCGTATTTTTGTATTTGTCAATTCCTGTGCTGAAATTATATTGATAACTCTAATTTTACAGTATGTTCTGATATCTGGTAAGACAAGCCCCCCTTCTTATTACTCTTCATTGCCACACTTCTCTTGACTATTCTCAAGCATTATTCTTATATATAATCTCTATTTTAGCCCAGTTTTAAAGACCATGAAATAGATTTAATATAGCAATAATAGAATTTCATTATACTTACAATTTAATTTAGAGAATGGATATTTTAATCATTTTAAACCTTCCCATACAGTCATATCTTTTTATTTATTCACATTTTGTTTTATAGGCTTCATAAGATTTTACAGTTTTCATATAGTTACTGTACCTTTCTAGTTAAATTTATTCCTAAGGACTTCCTTCTTACTGCTATCAGGATTGGAATATTTTTCCATTACTAACCGTGTTTCCTCCATTCTTTTGCTAGAATGGAGGAAGGCTATTGGTTTATGTATGTGTCCAGAAGCAGAGCACAAACCGAGGTGTGGTGAATAAATGTTCACTTTGTGCCAAGTGGAAGAAATTCATTTCCATCTGGGTTTTCCCAGCTTTTCTCCAGGATGGGTTTAAATTCAGTAGAGTCGACACAGTGCCAGGAAGTGAGAGGGTACCGAGTCCTTGTCCCAGCCGCCATCCCCCGAGACAGCCACGGTCTCCTTGCGTCCTGTCTCTTATCCTTACTGGCCTGTGCTGCATTGTCCCTTTTCTTTCTGAAAAGTCTTTCCGCCTCCTTCTCTGTCTCTCTCCCTCTTCCTCCCTCCGGCATTTAGAAAACTCCTCCCCCACCACCTCCACATCGGGCTTCCCCTTCCCAGGTGGCTCAGTGGTAAAGAATCCATCCATCTGCCAATGCAGGAGACGCAGGACACGCGTGCTCAATCCCTGGGTCAGGAAGATTCCCTGGAGGAGGAAATGGTAACCCACTCCAGTGTTCTTGCCTGGAAAATTCCATGGACAGAGGAGCCTGGCAGTCTACAGTCCATGGGGTCGCAAAGAGTCGGACATGACTGAGCACACACACGCCCACACCTCTGTATCACACACTAGGCAGTGGGAACCGCCCTAGCGCCCCCTCTGCCCAGACACAGCACGAACCATTTCCATCCAGGAATTAAGACACAGATCCCCTTGCACTTGGATCCCAAGTGTCTATGTGGGGTCCTGTCCTTGAGTGAAGGGGCTACAGAGTGATCCCCCTTTCCCAGAGGCCTGCAGCATCTTCTCATCCCTTGCTCCTCCTTCCTCTTCGTGTCTGGAGACTCTGCTCTACTCTCATTGTTCATTCTCTTAAATCTAGGTTCATGCCACGAGTTACAGAAATACTCAAAAGGTAAAAGAAGCTTCTTTTTCTCTCTTTCTGCTTCCTCAACCCTTCTCTGAGGCAATAGAGTCAGGGCAGCCTCATTCAAACAGGAGAAGGGCTGTCAGGGGAAAAAGAAGCTCTGGTGGGGAAAACACATATTTCAACACAGTACCCACCAGACATATAGGCACAGGGAAAAAAACACTGGGGGAAATAAAAACAGAATGTTAACAGAGATGCTGTGCTTCCGAGAGGTGAAAACATGAATGAGTTTTCTAATTTATATATTTTTTAAAATTTTGCTAAGTTTGTAGAATGTGTTACTTATATCATCACATACACAAATTACCTAAACCAGTTCACTTGTTTGTGTTCTATGTAAATCAAATTTATCGCATGAGAAAGTCCTACGAACCCAAGCATAATTAAGAAACACAATGAGCATTTTAAAACAGATGTACAGAGTACAAAATATAAAGCATAAAGGCAGGCTCACTCACTGGCTCAGTAGCTTGTGTTGGTTTCTAGAATAACAACCACTTTTGTTATGAAGTTGTTTATTATGCTGATTTGGGGGTCTTGGACCAGCTAAGCATGAGGGAGTAACCAAGTGAACCAAAGGATTCATGATGTACCTATTTCTAAAAGAAGTTTTGCACCATGAGGCAGTTGGGTTTTCCAAAGCTAACCATGTTGATGGTTAGAGGATGTCTTAGATCTGGTAGGTTCTTAAAAACAAAGCCAGAGACAGGAATTCTTGCTCAAGTGCTGGGGATGGGGAAACTATATGAGAAGGCAGTGTGGGATACCCATGGGATTTCCCAGGCAAGAATATTGGAGTGGGTTGCCATTTCCTTTTCCAAGGGATCTGTGCGACCCAGGGATCTAACCCACATCTCCTGCAGTGCAGGTGGATTCTTTACTCCTGAGCCAACAGGGAGGCCCATCTAACGCTTAGGAATCTGTAAGTATTGTAAAAACAGGGACTTTATCTTTCCTGCTTCCCAGGCTGAGATTACATATTTAATTTAATTAATTTAACGTAATAAATATTTATTGAACGAGTAATTGATTTGTATTTCATCATCTCTCAGTAGAGGCCTCTAGCATAGTAACAATCAGCACAGGCTCTGAGGTCAGGCATCTGAGTTCGAGTCCGAGTTCTGAGCCTCAGCTTTTACCTTGGAAGTGCCGTGAAGAGTCAGTGAGTTAATGACGGATGTAAAAGCACTTGGTACAATACTTGGCAGGTGGGAAATTCTCCATAAGGGCCTCCGTTGGGAAAATGCCTTTCCCAGGAAAGCTCGGAGCCATCCCTCGCGGGGTGTCCGGGGCTTGCGGGGGTGAGTGCGATGGGAAGGGCAAGGGAAGGAGGGAAACAGCCGCTGAGGTTGCGTCCTGGCCCGAGCACCCAGCTGGCCCAGCCTGGGGCGGAGTCTCCTCCTGGCGGGCGGGGGCCGGGCGGTTCCCCGGAGGCACCGAGGGACCGGGCCAGCCGAGCGGCGGCCGTCTACGCGGGCTATGGCGAGCGCGGCCCGGCGGTCCGGCCCGTGGCCCCGGCTCCTGCTACAGCTCGCGGCGCTCCTCGGGACGCTCAGGCCCCAGGTGAGAAGCGGGCGGCCGCGGAGCCTCCAAGCTCCGGTCGGGGGCGCAGGCGTCCGGGGGTGCGGCGGGGCCACAGGGGGCGCCTCGCCCTCCCCCGGGTCCGGGTGGCCCCAAGTCAGCCCCTAGCCGGAGAAAACCTCCTCGTCTGGGGGAGTTGTCGGTTGCTCCACGAGCTGCAGAGGGGACCCAGCATCCCGCCCCTCCTGCGGCGTAGGGGTGTGGGGAGAGGGAACAGACCGAGGGAGGGGGCCCTCGCTTTCCTGCCAGGCCTCTTAAAACTTCTGGAACCTGGCTTCCTTGGAACTTGAAAGGTTCCCTGTGGAGAAGTGCGCCCACACACCGATTTTTACAAATTCAGGGGGATCACAGCGCTCCCCCTTACCAGTGACTGGACCCCGAACTTACAACCTCTGGGATAAGTAAGCTGGACTTATGGGAATCTGGTTCAACCGTGCCGGGAGCGGAAAAGTCCAGTCTTACAGAAATGCAGTGAGAGGGAAAAGCCAGGACTACAACCCAGGAGTCTAACCTATAACCCCCAGAACAGTTATTGGGCTCCCAGAAGCAACTGTGCCCAAGTGGCTCAGATGGTAAAGAATCTGTCTGCAACGTGGGAGACCCAGGTTTGATCCCTGGGTGGGGAAGATCTCCTGGAGAAGGGAATGGCAACCCACTCCGGTCTTTTTGCTAGGAGAATTCCATGGACAGAGGATCCTGGAGGGCTACAGTTCATGGGGTCACAGAGAGTCAGGCACCACTAGCAACTAACACACACACACACACACACACACACACACACACACACACGCAACTGCTCGTGCCACCCCAGGCCCACTTCCAGCTTGAGACCCACCCCATGGTTGCCATCTAGGAATCTGAACACAGTGTGGCCAGATTGGGTGTTTCCAGGGAAAAAAAATGAGAAAAAAAGCTAGAAATGACAAAAATTAGAAACTTGACTTTTTAAGTGAAATCTTTCCAATTTTTAGAAATTGGTAGCTAACTGTAGACAAAATTTTAAACCCCCTGATGGTCAAACAAAACTTGACTGTGGACTCAGTCTGCAGCTTCTTGCCCAGGACAGTCTCCCTCCTGCCATGTGGCAGATCACAAAACAGGGCAGAAAAAGAGAGGGCTCAGAGGCAGCTTCCTGACTCTACTCCAAAACCATTGGCTTGCCCCCAAACCTGAGAGTCCGGGGGCAGGATGTGGCCTTTGCAGAGGTGCGGCAGGGCCACCCGGATGTTAGAGTTCCTGCTAGGAGCTCAGCCCCACCCTGTTTGCTCAAGGAAGGGCTGGAGCAGGTGAGTTAGCCCAGTGGGGGCCAGCCTCCCTACCATGGCCACCCCCAGCCTTGGTCCAGGGGGCCCCCTGCAGGCTGGCACCAAAAGTAGCTGGGCCGGTTTGGGGGGCGGGGGTGCAGAATGGGTCTTCCCCAGAGAGGCAGACAGTGAAGCCAAGGAGAAAGGGACCAGGTGCTGGAACCAGAGAGATGGTGGTTCAAGTCCCAGTCCTGCCATTTATCTGTGTGGCTTTAGGCTGATTACCTAACTTTTCTGAGCCTTAGTCTCCTTCACCTGTACAGTGCTAAGAATAATAGCACCTCTTTCTGGACTCCTGTGGTGATCCAGTGCTGAAGACTCTGTGCTCCCAACGGCGGGGGGCCTGGGTTCGATTCCTGATCAGAGAACTAGATCCTGCATGCCAAACCAAGAGCCCTCAAGTGAAAGTGAATGTGTTAGTCACTCATGTCCAACTCTTTGCGACCCCATGGACTATAATCTTCCAGGCTCCTCTGTCTATGGAATTCTCCAGGCAAGAATACTGGAGTGGGTTGCCGTTTCCTTCTCCAGGAGATCTTTCTGACCCAGGGGTTGAATCTGAGTCTCCTGCATTGTAGGCAGATTCTTTACTGTCTGAGCCACCAGGGAAGATCTCATGCTACAGCTAAAATCCAGCTAAGCCAAATAAAATTTTTTAATAAAAGCATCAGTCTCTTAGGGAAGCTGTAAGAGCCACTGATGTCCTTTTGTAAAGGAGCCAGGCTCCCAGCTCCCACTGTCGCCCCTCTCTAGGGTCTTGGAGATCAGGAGGTGGAGCCAACAGCTTTCCCAATCATCCATCCTTCTTTCTGTTTCCCTCTGGGGGACAGGGAGTCCCTGCCTGGAACAAGGACTAGGGTGGTCCCAGGCCTCTCAGAAGGCTTTGTTTCCACTGCAGGTTCAGAGCTTCACGCCAGAGAACCTCCTGTTTGTGTCCACCCTGGATGGAAGTCTCCACGCCCTGAGCAAGCAGACAGGAGACTTGAAGTGGACGCTGAAAGATGGTAAGAAGGGCTGCCACTCCTTGGACCTCGAGCTGGGGGAGGTCATCTCAGGATAAGATCATGGGGTCTCGAATCCAATACTCAGGTGTCTTCAGTCAGCTTTACCATTTACCCAGGCTGTGTGGCCTTGGAAAAGTCACTTCACCTCTCTGAGCCTCAAGTCCTCACCTGTAAAATAGGGCCAAGGGTAACGACCCTACCTACAGGAGAGGTATTACATTATGCTCATGACAAAATGCTCGGTTGGTGTCCGGCACACGGTAAGTACCAATGTGAGGTATGCCTTTCAACGGAGAGTCTGGAGGGGACTGCTCATGGTCGTGTTCTTGTCCCTGCAGAGCCCATCATCCAGGGGCCAACGTACGTCACAGAGTAAGTGGACTGGGCTCTCTCAGGGCATGGACAGCTGGGAGATGAGGAAGCCAGGGTTGCCTGGAGGGGCACGTGGGCTGGAAGGAAGGGAAGAAATTCGGGTCTGGAGCTCTGTGGCGCCTCCTGTCGGGGGTGGGCTCCTACTGGCAGGGAAGTTGGAGGGAAGGGGCCCTCTTGGAATCAGGGGGCGTGAACGAACCTTCCCCCCATTCCTCTGCCCCACAGGACTGTCTTTCTCTCAGACCCAGCTGATGGCAGCCTGTACATCTTGGGGACCCAGAAGCAACAAGGATTAATGGTGTGTTTCGTACTGTGCTTGGATGGGCGAGGATCAGGACTTCTGTTACCCAGGGCACCGAGGGGGCTGTAGGGCCAGAATCTGAGTGTCCTGTGGAGGATGAAGTCTGAGAGCACTATGGCGAGGCTGTCTGGAGGCTGTCTGTTGAGGTTGGGAGTTGGGGGGTGACTCTGGCTGTATCTGTACAGCAGGCTGACTGTCAGGTCTCTGAGAGTGTCAGGAGCTTCTCCAGGGGCTCTGAGGGTTTTTAGGGGAAAGCTATGTATTAGTTGTTTAGTTGCTGTCATGTCCTACTCTTTGCAACATTGTGGACTGCAGCCCACCAGGCTCCTCTGTCCATGGGATTCTCCAGGCAAGAGTACTGGAGTGGGTCACCACGCCCTTCTCCAGGGGATCCTCCCTACCCAGGGGTCGAACCTGCATCTCCTGCAATGGCCAATGGATTCTTTACTGCTGGGAAGCCCATGTATCAGTTACTTTTTGCTAAATAACACATCGCCCCAAAACTCAAACTTCAAATGCAGACAGTTTATTTAACTCATTTTCGTGGGATGACATTTGAGGCTGGACTCAGCTGGGCGGTCTTGCTCAAGCATCTATGGTCAGCTGTCGGTCAGCTGGCTCTTTTTCTGAAAGCTGGTT
This sequence comes from Bos taurus, assembly GCF_002263795.3. Taxonomy (NCBI): domain Eukaryota; kingdom Metazoa; phylum Chordata; class Mammalia; order Artiodactyla; family Bovidae; genus Bos; species Bos taurus. Next base: position 21,364,551 of record NC_037352.1, on the reverse strand, counting down.
GGTAGTTGGCTGGCTTTGGACAGGGGCCCCTGGCCCAGGGGTCTCTCATCTTTAAGCAGACAAGCCTGGACTTGTTCACATGGTATCAACAAGGGAATCAGAAGCAGCAGGAGGGGCAAGGCCAGGGCATGAGCAGTTTTCAAGCTTTGCTTATTCTCTTATCCCTTACTATCCACAGAGGATCAGTTCCAGGTCAAGCTCCCACCACCAAAATCAGAGGGTGCTCAAATCCTTTGTGTAAAACGGCACAGTATTTGCATATAACCTAAAGGTATCCTCCCGTATACTTTAACCCATCTTAGATTACTTATAAGACCTAATACAATGTAAATGTCATGTAAGCAGTTGCCAGGTGTGCAGCAAAGTCAAGTGTTGCTTTTTGGAACTTTCTGAAGCTTTTTTTTTTTTTCCCCCCAAAAATATTTTCAATCTGCAATTGGTTGAATCTGTGGGTGTGGAACCCCTGGATAGGGAGGCTGTCTGTATCACATTCGCTAATGTCTCATCAGCCAAAGCTGGTCACGTGGCCAAGCGCAGAGGCCGGCAGTGTCAGAGCTCTGACTGTGCCATGGGAGGCCTGCCAGGACGGGCTTACTCTGTGATTAGGAAACTGAGTTGATAAGAGATGTTGGTGTGTTCATGGTGTGTCCCACAGGCAGGCCCCAGCAAATAGACAGCACCCTCCTACTGGAGAGCTTAAGGACGTTTTATTAATGGGGTTACTTACAAAGATGGGGGCCTAGTGTTGTTGTTGTTCAGTCGTGTCTGACTCTTCGCGACCCCATGGACTGCAGCACTCCAGGCTTCTCTGTCCCTCGCCATCTCTCCAAAACGTCTCCCGAAGTTTGCCCCAATAGTACTGGAGTGGGTTGCCATGCCCTCTTCCAGGGGATCTTCCCAACCCAGGGATAGAACCCAGGTCTCCCTCGTTGCAGGTAGATTCTTTATTGTCTGAGCCACCAGAGAAGTCCAAGAATCTGGAATGGGTAGCCCTGCCTATCCCTTCTCCAGGGGATCTTCCCGACCTAGGAGCTGAACTGGGGTATCCTTCTTTGCAAGCAAATTCTTTATCAGCTGAGCTACCCACGGGGCCGAGGGTAGGAGACCGGAAGGCAGGGTGCCAAGTGCTATGGCCCGTACCGTGGGGTGCTATTTATCAGCTCTAAGACGGTGGGGGGAGCAGTTATCACTACCTGGAGCTGGAAGGGCTTAGGGGAGAGGACCACGTGACAGGAGGCCTTTGGGGGAGAGGCACAGCCAGCCCACGATGACTCTGGGAGAGGAGCCCAGGGAACCCTCCCCCTGTCCCTGCCCCTTCCCTTATCCCAGCCCCACTGGAAGCCAGAGCACAGGGCAGCCACTGATGGGATCCACACGAGTGTGTCTCCCAGGAGAGAGGCAGAAAGCAGACCTCCTGTTCATCCAGCTGTGTGTCCGCCGTCGGGTCTCATGGGGCAGGTGTGGCTGTTGGTGACATCACTCCCCTGCATCTGGGATAAAGTCCAGTTGTCCCAACAAAGCACATCAGGACCAGCTCACTCCTGCAGCATCTTCACTCACCCACAGGCACCTATGTGCACACACACGTGCACACACTCACACTGATTAATTTCTTGAATATGCCAGCTCTGGGGCTTCACCCAGATTTTCCCCATAGGGTTCCAGACTGCCTGGGTTCCAGCTTGCTGCAGTAACAGCACACACATCCCCGTGGATCCACAGGGCTTGCTATCTTGCTCACACCATGTGACTCACGTGGATCCTCGGGGGCTCTGTCCACTATGGTCTCTTGCAGACCCAGGCTGTCAGATGCTCCGTCTCAACCTGGGCTTCTCCCGCAGCAAAGAGTTTGGAAAGTGACATGGTTTCTTCTGCACCCTCCCTTCGGCTAAATTGGGTTTCATGGCTGTGCCCACTTTAAGCACAAAAGTCGGGTAATCTCACCAGGAGCCCAGAAGGAGAACCAGAATATTTGTGAAACATGCTCCCCTTCCCCATGCTGGTTCCTATTCATCCCCCAAGGCCCAATTTAAAACCCAAACTCCTTTCCAGCCCATGATCTTGCCTCCAGCTTGCCTCCACTTCCGTCTGCCCTTCTCCATCCCCACTCCCAGCGCACTGGCTGTTCCTCAAACATGCCACTTGGGCTCGTCAGTAGGTGGCCCTGCTGGTGGTCTCAGCATTCTGTCCCTCTGCCCTCCACGTGCTCCTGAGCCTCACTGCTCCCTTGGATTGAGTTCTTACTCTCTAGCCTCCCTATGTGAAATAGCGCCTCTAATCACTCTATCCTAGCTTTCTGAGTTTGTTTTAATAACAGTTACTATTACCCGGCATTGTCGTTTATGTGTTTTTGTTTGTTTATTATCATACACACCAGAAATGTAACTCTGTGCAGAAAGGCACTTGGGCCCCAGCACCCAGCTAGTAATAGGTGAAATGACTGAATGAATGAACGCACCACTGAACATCCTCCTTCAGTCCTTCCTTCCCGCCCACCTGCATCAGGTACCCTCAGCTTCTGTGCTCCCCTATCACAGCACTAACCTTACACGCCAACTGTAGGTTGTATTGCCTTCTTTTGTTGTCCGTCCTGACTCAGTACATGTTTGTGCCTGGGGCGCTATCTTCTAAGAGCTCTGTATGTGGAGTTTGGGGATTTTTTTGTTTCACTTTGATATAATTTCAAACCTAAGGGAAAAAAATGCAAGGATAGTACAGAGCAATTGTTTATTCCCTTTGCCCAGCTGCATCGATTTTTTTTAACATCTTATCACTTTCACTTTATTATTCTCTCTTAGTAGATAGATACAGATAGATAATCTTACATGTATGTGTATATATGTGTATATATACATATATATATATGTATATAAAGGTCTTCCTTGATAGCTCAGTTGGTAAAGAATCTGCCTGCAATGCAGGAGACCCTGGTTCGATTCCTGGGTCGGGAAGATCAGGTGGAGAGGGATAGGCTACCCACTCCAGTATTCTTGGGCTTCCCTTGTGGCTCAGCTGGTAAAGAATCTGCCTGCAATGTGGGACACCCGGGTTTTATCCCTGGGTTGGAAATATCCCCTGGAGAAGGGAAAGGCTACCCACTCCAGTATTCTGGCCTGGAGAATTCCATGGACTGTCAATGGGATTGCAAAGAATCGGACATGACTGAGTGACTTGCACTTTCACTTTCATATATATAAAATTTGTATTATTCTATCTTAATAGATAGATATAGATAGATAATATTAAACATGTATATATAATTTATATTATTCTATCTTAATAGATATAGATAGATAATATTCCACATGTGTTTACCTATAGATATAGACAGATACTATTACATGTGTATATATAAAATTTCTTTTTCTGAACTCTTTGAGAAAGAGTTGCAGACATTCTGCCCCTTTATTCCTAAAGCATCATTGTGTATTCCTAAACAAGGACTTTCTCCTATACAACCTGAGTGTAAATTCTCAAAATCAGGAGATTTAACATTGAGGCAATAGGGTTATCTAATCCACATCCATATTAATGTTTCACTTTTAAAAGACTTTACTTAATCAATTATTTGTTTTTGGCTGTGTGGCAAGTGGGGGCTACTCTCTAGTTGCATCTCACAGGCTCCAGAGCACTCAGGCTCAGCTGTTACAGTGTACGGGCTTGGTTACTGTGGAGAATGTGGGATCTTCCCAGAGCAGGGATCAAACCCATATCCTCTGCATGGGCAGATGGATTCTTAACCACTGGACCACCAGAGAAGTCCTGCATTAATTTTGTCAAGTGGCCCAACGGTGTGCTTTATTGTCCAGAACTTGAACTAAGACCACCCCTTGCATCTGGTCCTCATGTCTCTTGAAAGAGAAAGTATCAGTCGCTAAGTTGTGTCCGACTCTTTGCAACCCCATGGACTGTAGCCCGTCAGCTCCTCTGTCCATGGGATTTCCCAGGCAAGAATATTGAAGCAGGTTGCCATGCCCTTCTCCAGGGGATATTCCTGACCCAGGGATCAAAGCTGAGTCTCCTGCATTGCAGGCAGATTCTCTACCATCTGAGCCACCAAGGAGGCCAGCCTTGTCTCCCGGGTGTCTCTTAATCTGGCACAGTTATCCAGCATCTCCAAGGCCATGATGGCCGCTGAAATTTTAAAGTCTCAGCGAGTGTTTCTGAGGTTGTTAGTCCAGGAGTGCATGATCAGGTGGCATCTTGGTGCTGGGGGTGGGATTTACTGCAGCTCCTTCAGAGGTCGTGTAGCAGAGTGGTTAATTGTGCAGGTTCTGGAAGCTGGCTCTGCTACTTACAGCTGTGTGACATTAGCCAAGTGACTCAGCCTCTCGGGAAATGGATATGATCATCGTTGTGCCCAGCGAATAGGTTGCATGTGTTTCTCTGCTCTTCCTGCTCCCCAGAGGCTGCCCTTCACCATCCCTGAGCTGGTTCACGCCTCCCCATGTCGCAGCTCTGATGGCGTCTTCTACACAGGTAAGCATCCCTCCAGCCTGGGGTCCTAGTCCAGCAGGGATAGGACCGAGGTCCAGCCAGGCCAGCGGGGCATGGCGCGGACAGGCTGCATGCCCTATCTATCCCATCTAGAGAGCGGGCACCCTTTCTACCTCCACAGGCCGGAAGCAGGATGCCTGGTTTGTGGTGGACCCTGAGTCAGGGAAGACGCAGATGACACTGACCACAGAGCGACCCTCTACCCCCCGCCTCTACATCGGCCGGACGCGTGAGTCAGACCCCAGCTGCTCCCCATGCTCGGGACAGCCCCCGCTTTGGCTCTGCCCAGGCCTGGCAGTTGCTCTCCACGCTGAGTTCAAGCCAGTCAATCACTCTGTCAGTCAACAAACTTGTCACTGAGCACTGAAGAAGGAGCCAGGGACACGGCAGTAACAAAGCAAACCTGGTCGGGCCATGGTGATGCTCACAGAGTCTGGCCTCCAGGCTGGGTGCTCGGGAAGCCCCTGCCTCCGCAAAATGAGGTCTCCCGGGTGGGGGTGGAGGAGCGTCACGTGGGTGTTCCTGGTAACCCCGCTTCTGGGTGTCCCCAGAGTACACGGTCACCATGCACGACCCCAGGACCCCAGCCCTGCGCTGGAACACCACCTTCCGCCGCTACTCCGCACCCCCTGTGGATGGCTCACCTGGTAAATGTGAGTGTCTCCCTGCCCTGGCTCCACCTTAGAGCAAGGTCTCCAACTCAAGGAACCCTGAGTGGCATCCACGACCAAGCCCCACCACATTCAGACCCATCTGATCCCCTGAGGGACCCCACATACTGAATGATACCCTCTTGATGGACAGCCTAGGTCACCCACTCAGCACACAGCCTCTGACCCTCCTGTACCCTGAGAGCTTTCAGCATCCTGACTCCTTCACACTTGCAGTGAGCTCAGCCAGGTCACCCTGGGTGCTACCCAGACCCCAAGTGACCCCCAAGCAACCCCTGCACACCTGAGCAGTCCCCATGTGTCCCAACTGACCCCCAGTGTTGACAGAGATGAGAGATGACCCTGAGTGACTGCCCCTAGAGTCACCACCCCCCTTGATATAATGAGTGCCCTTTCCTGTGTGGGTATGCTTCCTGCTGCTGCTACTGCTGCTAAGTCATTTCAGTCATGTCCAACTCTGTGTGACCCCATAGACGGCAGCCCACCAGGCTCCCCCATCCCTGGGATTCTCCAGGCAAGAACACTGGAGTAGGTTGCCATTGCCTTCTCCAATGCATGAAAATGAAAAGTGAAAGTGAAGTTGCTCAGTCGTGTCCGACTCTTAGCGACCCCATGGACCACAGCCTACCAGGCTCCTCTGTCCATGGGATTTTCCAGACAAGAGTACTGGAGTGGGGTGCCATTGCGATCTTGGGTAATATAATATTACAAAGAAATTGCTTTTCTTCTGTTATTGTTCAGCTCAGTCATCTTCATATATGTTTAATCCATAGTAGTCACTTGTGTTATTTCATTTCCTTCTGTTTTGGGTTTTTTTTTTTCATTTCCCTTAGTATATCAATATATTTGTTACTGGTTTCTAAGAACTCATTTATGACTAAAGGTGTCAACCATTTGTCATGCAGTATAAATGAAACACCGTATTTTATTGCCATCAATTTACTCTGGTATTCGGTATTTTGGTTGTGTATTAAAATATAATCATGTTGTGTTTAAAAAAATAATCGTAACTGCCCTTCCTAAATGCCTGAATGACCCCAAAGGTACCCTAAGCCACTCCCAGACCCTGACTCCACCATTCCACCTGAGAATTCACACAGGCGACCCTGACACATCACAGGTGACACCCACAAGGCCCCTAACTGAGCCCCCTTCACATTCTAAATGACTCCCATGTTACCCACATGTGTCCAGACCACCCTGACTGACCAACAGCCAGACCATGACTGACTTCCCCACATCCTAAGTGACAAGGACTTATTTGCACACCGGAGTTGCCTTTGGATGACCTCAGCTTACCCCTACATCTTACACAACTGTCCCGTTGAGCCTGATCAAAGTGACTCAGTGAACTTCCCATGTCCTGATAACCCTCCAGTGATCTCACCTGACCTCCACACACCTGAGGGGCCCTGCTGACAGCCCACCCTGAAAGCAGCTTCCCCACCCCAAGATGCTCCAAAGCGCCTCAGGGCAGGGCTCCCTGACCACATCTCCGTACCATCTTTCCCGGCAGACATGAGCTACCTTGCATCCTGTGGGATGGGTCTGCTGCTGACCGTGGACCCAGGGAGCGGGGCGGTGCTATGGACGCAGGACTTGGGCGTCCCTGTGGTGGGCATCTACACATGGCACCAGGAGAACCTGCGCCAGCTACCCCACCTCACACTGGCTCGAGACACCCTGCACTTCCTCGCCCTCCGCTGGGGCCACATCCGACTGCCAGCCTCAGGCCCCCAGGACACGGCCACCCACTTCCCTGCCTTAGACACCCAACTGCTGTAAGTACCCATGTCTGAGGGCCAGGGAGGAGCTTCTGGAAGTATTTTGACCAGTGTAGCCCAGGTCCAATGGGCAGGTATGATGTCCAACCATGACAGACCAGTACAGCTGGACCAAAGGTCACAGTATTTCAAACAGTTTGGTAAATAACCAGTGCCCTGCGTGCCCACCATGTGCTCCCAGGACCCCTGGATAGCCTCACTGTTCAGCAACTGGTAGGGTAAAATCTGGCCAAGGGAGGGCCTCCGTATCTCCACCCCCGTGCTACAGCTGGCATCTGTTCTGATTGGTAGGTACCGTGTGTTTATTGGGGCTTTCCCGGTGGCTCAGTGGTAAAGAATTTGCCTGCAATGCAGGAGGTGCGAGTTCCATCCCTGGGTCAGGAAGATCCCCTGGAGGAGGGCATGGGAACCCACTCCAACTTCTTGCCTGGAGAATCCCATGGACAGAGGAGCCTGGTGGGCTACGGTCTATAGGGTCGCAAAGAGTTGAACTCAACTGAAGCGACTGAGTGCACAGGCACATGTGTTTATTGAATTTTAAAACCCTTAAAAAGTGACCCTTCCTTATAACACCAAATGCCTTAGTATCCCCCTCTTGGGGAGCCGGGAGACAGACTGGGAAAATCAGGGATTACCCATTAATTCAGTTGGTTCTCCCAATATTAATTGAGCATTTGCTACATAGCAATCACTTGCTAGGCTCTGGGAGTACAGTAATATAGCCAGTGTTCTGACCTACAGAAATCTCAGAGTCTAGTGCAAGAGACAGGGGTGTAAAGAGGTAATCACGATATGGTATGATAAGGGAAGAGATAAGAGAAGTATAGTGTGTCATGGGAATGTATAAAAGGGCACCTAAATCAAGACTGGGGGCAGGAGGCAATCATAGAAAGTTTCCTAGAGGAAGGGACATACAAGTTGAAACCTAAAGGGTGAAGAGAAAACAAGAGAGACAGATCATGGCAACCAGGAAACAGAGTAAGTTAATAAAACAAGGCTGGAGCACAACTCTGAGCGGAGAAGAAGGTCTGAGGCTGTTAAACAGGGATCTTATCAGGTCATTTGAAGGGTTTAGGATAAGGTTAAGGAGAAGGCATTGGAAGGTTTTAGATAAAGAAGTGATTTGATCATATTTTCATTTTGGAAAGATAACTGGCTACAGTGTTAAGTCATCTTAGTGCTGTGGGGAGGAAGCAGGCACAGAACATTGCCTTAGTTCAGGCAGAAGACACTCTGGACTAGGACGGAAACAATGGAGATGGAAATAAGTGGAGGCTAACAGATATTAAGAGGAGAAGACAGTATTTGGTGATTAGAAAGTTTGATGATTGTGAGCAAGGAGTCACCAATTACCATCAGGTTTCTAGAAGCACATGAGTGCTGTTGTTTTCAAAGGTAGGGAGCACTAGAGGAGGAAATGGGGGAGGAGGAGGAGGAGGAAGAAGAGGGGAGGAGGAAGAGAAGCAGGTAAGGAATGAGGTGATGAATTCAGATTTAGAAAACTGAGCTCCTGGAAGAGGTCTGGGCTAGAAACAGATTTAGAAGCAATGACTGTAGAGTTTCTATCATTAGCTTTTGCTATATAACCAATCACTCCCCAAATTTAGGGCTTCAGAATGAACATTTCTTATTTTTCAAGATTTTGTGGGTCAGCTGAGTGGTCTTCTGGTCTGGGCAGCCAGCTGGCAGCTTGGCTGAGCCTGGACAATCTAGAATGGCTTCACTCACCTATCTCATAGTTAGTGGATTTTTTTGGCCTATGGGGTATCAAATAAGGTCTCTCATACCCCCTGCACAGTAACCTTGTTTTCCTCTTGTGGTGGTCTCAGGTTCCAAAGAACCCCATGAGAAGGCAAGTCCCCATGCACAAGCATTTCTCAAGCCTCTGATTGTCTCATTTGCTATTATTTCATTGGTCCAAGCAAGTCACATGACCCAGGCCAGAGTACGTGTGGGCTGGAACAATAGAAGGACACCAGTACGATGGGACTGAAACTGCCCGCCACCTTCACTCATTCTTCTCCCCTTTCCTCTCCCCCACTAGGATGACCCTGTATGTGGGGAAAGGATGAAGCTGGCTTCTATGTCTCTAAAGCACTGGTTCACACTGGGGTGGCCCTAGTGGTGAGAAAGGGCCTCTGAGGGGCTGGAAAGAGGGGATGAAGCAGGAGAGAAGCCCCCCGCCACCACTCATGACTCTCCATCTTCTGCCGTAGCCTCGTGGCCTGACCCTGGCCCCCACCGATGGCCCCACCACAGAGGAGGTGACACTGCAAGTCTCAGGAGAGCGAGAGGGCTCACCTAGCACTGCTGTCAGATACCCCTCGGGCAGCGTGGCCCTCCCTAGCCAGTGGCTTCTCATTGGTGAGACCCCTTCCACCCAAACTTAAAGGACCTGTGAGCCCAGCTTCTGAGCTAGAAGGCTGAGGTCACCTTCAGCCCCCTGACCTTGTCCCTGCCCCTTAGGACACCATGAGCCACCGCCAGTCCTGCACACCACCATGCTGAGAGTCCATCCCACCCCAGGGAGTGGGGCTTCTGGGACCAGACCCTCAGAAAGCATCCAGGCTCCAACTCTCTTCTTGGAGGTCAGTGTTCGATAGGCAGAGGGCCTGTGGGGAGATGCTGCAGGGGTGGGCAGCCCTGGACCTTTTCCTCAGGCTTCTAGGCATAACATTTGAGGTGAGTCACCTGATCTCACAGTTTCTCAGAAGAAAAACTTTTTTTGTTGTTATTGCCAGAAAAAAGCGTTACAAGTGTCAAAACGGTATTGGCTATCTAAATTGTGAAACACGGGTCACGGTTTTCTTTATTCTTCAGTTTAGAGGTGGCAAAAGATTTATCAAGTGAGAAAATGAAAATGGAAAAACTATAAAGGTATGCCTTCCTGGGAGAGGACTGGACAAGAGTTGCTAGTAGTTCAAGGTTAGAAGGAACAGGCATGCTCTGTTCTCAGAATGACATGATTCTCAAATCTGGTTGCTTATCAGAATCACCTAGGAGCCCACTCCAACCTCACTGAATTCAGAATCTCTGAAGGCAGACACTTGTATTGTTTGGTGATGTCCAAGAGTATCTGGCTTTTTTAGTGACACCCCAGGTTTCCTGGGGCACCACAATTTTCAGCACCACGGAGAGCGCCAAGTTTGCCATCATGTAGACCACTCTCCACCCCTTCAGCTAAGCCCAGCCCTGTACTGCGTGATGAATAAGGGTTAGGGGTTCTGTAGCAGGAGGGGCTGCTTATAGTGGAAGCCCCTTTGTCCTCAGCTCCTGAGCCTGAGCCGGGAGGAACCTCCGGACCTGGAGCTGCATCCTGAGAAGAAAACCTCAGCGCTGTATCCAGGCCTGGGACCCCAAGACCTGCTGGCAGCCAGTCTCACTGCTCTCCTCCTGGGAGGATGGATTCTCTTCCTAATGAGGCAGGTAAGCCCATCACCTCTGACCTCAGGTCCATTTTATGGTCTTCCTAGAGGAACTCTGCTCCTCTCCAAGACCACTTAGCGAGTTTCTCCCTCACCCAGGTCCAGTTCTATCCCCTGCCTTCCTCTTAGCAGCTCCCAGGTCCTCGATACTGTGCTCTATATGTCAATGCTCCAGGGACCGGCCATCTCAGACACAGCTTCTGGGCCCATCATGGGGCAGGGCTGGCTAGGGCTGAGCCCTCTTCAGCCCCCATATTTCAGCAGCAGCAGCAGCAGTTGGCAGAGAAGCAGCAGCACCAGGCTCCCCTGGCACCTGCAGGCCCTTCTGACATCTCACAGGATGCTCAGCCCCAGCCCTCCAGTGCCACCCTTCAGAGCCAGAAGAAGCTTCAGAATCCCCCAGAGCAAGGCCAGCCACTGGAAGACCCTGAAGGTGAGCTCACATGAGCAAGAAAGGTCAGAGTCAGGGACAGAAAAGAGAGAGGCAGGTTTAGCTCCAGAATCAGATTATTGGAACAACTGCTGTTGTTCAGTCTGTGAACTGAACAAGTTGTATCTGACTCTTTTGTGACCCCATTGATTGTAGCCCACCATGCTTCTCTGTCCATGGGATTTCCCAGGCAACAAGACCGGAGTGGGTTTCCCATTTCCTTCTCCAAGGGGTCTTTCTGACCAGGGATCCAACCCACGTCTCCTGCCTTGGCAGGTGGATTCTTTACCACGAAGCCACCAGGGAAGCCCACCCTAAATGAGTTAACAGGAGAGAACTTTGAATAGTGCCTGCTGTGAAGTGGAGCCCTCTAGAAATGTTTGCCATCATTTTTGCTGTTGTCATTATGTTCAGGGACCCTGGATACAGATAGAACTGGTATAGATCTAAGTCCACTGTTAATTTTGATAAATTGCTTGACTCCTCTGAGCTGCAGTTTTCTCATCTGTCAAGTGGGAATGATACCGCCTACTCCATTACATCACCTCATATGACCGGTTTACCATCACCACTATTATTAAATCATGCCAAGCTGGTGTTATTAATATGTGTTAAAAGAATATCCTGTTTGGTAATAATAATAGTAGTAGTAAATTACCTAGGTACCCTTTGGTTCCTTTTCTCTTTAGAGCTTTTTATTTTTTTTTTTAACATTTTCCTCTCTTCTCTCAATTTCATCCTATAAAGAAGCCCTTTCAGGCTTCCTCTGGAACCTGTGGGATGCCAGGGGAGCTTCCATGTGCTTTTATTGGTCAGTCCAGGCTGCTTCTCTCCCGCTTCTTTGGCACTGCTCAAGCCACTGCCTCCTACCTTGGGGCTACTCTGCTGCACCACTAACTCAGCCTGAAGTCCGCCCCATATTTAGTAGGATGCTCCCATGCTGCTTCCGAAGTTCCCCTTTGTGTTCACCCCCCCCTCCACCCTGTGCTGAGAGGAAAGCAGCTTCCTTCCTGGGGGCTCAGCTCCTGTAGAAAGCCCCCCACGGCAGAGTTGCCTGAGCCCTGAAGGTTGCAGTTCCGGTTACTTTCCTGGCTCGGGGTGGGTCCACACAACACTCCATCGCACCCTGAAACACTTCTTCTTGGACCTTCTGACTCAAGCCGAGTCTTTCCCCAGATGACCCAAACACCACGTTGTCCCAGGTGGTTCTTGTCAAAAGACCTTACTGTCCCTCACCACCACGGTCTACTAGACGCAGTTACTGACGGGATGGAATTCCTTCCCCCAGACATCTCCTCAGTCCCTTCATGGGTCTGAAGATGCCACTAACCCACAGAGGAAGAGAAAAGAGGATGTTGAATTCCAACCCTGGTTCATCCAGGCTCCCCTGTTATATGAAATACTTAAACTTCTTTACTCACTGAAAAAGCAATCAAAGTATTATCAGTGCTTCAGGACAAAAATCTAAGAAAATAAAATACCCAGCTAGAGCGTGGTCATTTTGTGACAAAACTCAGTGGTAACAATCTCTATATGATATTGAGTTCCCTCTGCACTTTAAAAGAAACCTTTCTATTTCTTTTACTTTCTTTAAAGTTTCAATAAGCTTTACTTCAGTATTTTCATAACTTCTAGGAAAGCATGGAAGGGACAGGTAATTATTAAGTGCTGTGGTAAATGCTGTGATGGGGATGGAAGGATACAGGGAGCGGTAGGAACACAGAGGAGGGTCATGGAGCTCTGATGTGGGGACATAGGAAGTGTCCTCAAAGTGAAGTTAGGCTTGATCCCAAAGAGAAGAAGGAATTACCCAGGTGAGCAGGGCAGAGTGGAGCAGGAACCCTCCAGGTGGCCCCAAGAGCACAGGTGAAGGTTCAGAGATGCGAGAAAGCAGGGTGCACATTCTGGAAGCTGAGAAGAGGGTTGCAAACTCATGCTTCCGGGTGGGTCAGGTGGATAAAGCAGAGAAGCGAAGCAGTCACATAGGAGAGAGAATAGGGAGTGGTGGGGACTGTGGCCAGCTGGAGAACAGGTGCTCGGGCTAAGCCTGCCTTGCTTACTGCTGCAATCTGGACCAGAGCTTGACTCAGGAATTATCTGTTGAGTTAGTGACTGACACTGGCCACCAGAGATTCTTAGATTAGACAGCACTCTTAATAAATATATGCAGAGTGAATATGTGCTAAGCAGGTATGAGGTATAGGCAGAGTTAATGGCTAGGACTTGCCCATTCAATATGCAGCAATTTGGAGTCCAGTGTATCGAAATCTTTCATGCAGGGAGAGTCAAATAAACACATGTGGCAGATGGCAGGAAAGCTTCGAGAACCACTCTCCAAAAAAGCCCTGCACTCCTATGGCAGCCCCTAACTGCCTTAGGGGCTGTTCTTAGGACATCTGTGTCAGGAACTCTGACCTCGGAACCTTTGGTCCTCCTCTCAGTGCAGGGAAAGGAACGTTCCTCAGGACCTTTTCATGGTTCACAAAATCTGCAGTGGAGCCCTGCCCCACTCTCATTTAACCTCCACCAATGCATCTACACGTGCTTGGTAGGGTGTCCTCCAGGACTGCTGGCTACATGGTACATTCAGCAGCAAGTGGGCACAATCAAGCTGGCACAACCAGCTAAAACTGAGAGCTAACATTTATATAGCACTTACTGTACACCAGGCCCTGTTCTAAATATTGTGCATGTATGAAGTCATATTCACAAGGTAGATACTATCATTATGCTGATTTTATAGAAGAGGAAATTGAAGGCAGAAAGGTTCATGACACTCCCACCCCGGACTCACAAAGCCAGTATGTAGCAGCCCGGGAACTCACAAGCAGGTCAACTTTGGGATGGTATCTCTGTTTGAATTTTGGCAGTGCCCATGAAGTAGGTAACTGGCTTGAATGGTTTCCCAAGCTGTGTAAAAGAAGCAACGCAGTACCTCACATATTTCTGGGGATCTCAGAGGGGATTCTGACCATACATCATGTCCCCACCACATGACAACTTTTGATTCCTTTAGAAATTCTCCTGTGTTTGTTGCTTCTCCGTTATCATGATATAGAAGGCTGAGCAAATGATGGTGAATATGTTTGTGCAAACTGAGCCTCCTGATTCATTATTTCTGCATTCAAGAACTTCATGGCCAGAAGTCTGGCCTCCATCCCAGCACTGAGGGTCCTCCTGAATCTAGAGTTAGTTCTGAATCTAACCCAGAAAGCACGTAGTGAGTGTTCACGAGGGCATCCAGGCAGGGGAGGCAGACATGCAAAAAGACAGGAAACCAGCAGAACCAAGCGAGTGGTACAAAGCGGTACAAAAGAGGAGCCGGAAGCGCTCAGGGACCCTCACCTGGAGCCAGCTGAGCAGGGCTTGTCCAAACAGGCTTTCTGGCAACTCTGTCCCTGCTTTCTGAGCTGCTGGAGAGACAGGCCCAGCTTACCTGTGTGTGATGTGCTTCCAGCATGGCCCCAAGACCACGGTCCTGAGGGTGGAGTATACACATTTCAGGGTACACACATTTCACTTACTGCCTGCATCTCATCAGCAGAGAGTTTTTAAGCAAATAACCTAGAGCAGTGCTAAGGGACAGCTTAATACTTTGCTCACAGATCTCTGACGCTGATTTTCATTTGCTTTTCCTAGAGCCGATTAGAGACTAAAGCTGCCAGCTCTTCCTAGGGAGAGTGTTCTCAGGACCACGGAGGGGCACACAACTCTAGAAGCACAAGATGCACTTAGCTGTGTGCATGGGGCCCCCTGGGTGCTGAGCAGGAGCCTGCCCTGTGCCTGGGTCATTGTGAGGGGTCTCTCCCAGGTGACCCGAAAGGAAGAGCAGTAACTGCCCAATTCCTCCACTCACCTGAGCCAATCCCACCCACCCTTTCTTAAAAAAAAAAAAAATTTATTTTTGGCTGTGCTGGGTCTTCATTGCTCCTGAGGCCTTCCTCTAGTTGCTGCAAGGCTGGGGGGGGTGCGGGGGGGGCGGCTACCTCTCTAGTTGCGATGCACGGGCTTTTCATTGCGGTGGCTTCTCTTCTTGCAGAGCACAGGCTCTAGGCACATGGGCTCAGTAGCTGCAGAGTCTGAGATTAGTTGTCCTGCGGCGTGTGGAATCTTCCCAAACCAGGGTTCGAACCCGTGTCCCCTGCACTGGCAGGCGGATTCTTAACCGCTGGACCACCAGGAAAATCCAAACCCACCCTTTGTAACGGGAAGCCAAGGCCTTCTGGGGGCTCCCTGCTTCCCTGGAACTAGTTCTAGACAGTTCAGCATCCACATGCCCACTGCTCCCCGCCCACCTTGACCCCCGCCCAGGACAGTCTTTTCTGCCACAGCCTTCACCTTCATCATGCTTCCGGCTGACAAAATTCACTTTCCTATTTGAAGCCAATACCTTAGTCGAAAGGGTTTATTATATTAGTAAGTGGTGGAGGTGGGGAAAGGAAAGAAACCTGGGCAGGAAATGCCAGAAGAGGGAAAAATGATAAAAGAGGACAGCAGAGCAGACCTCCCCCCCCACCCTTTTTCCCATTAATCCTCAGTAATATTATGCAGGATCCTTGACATAGTCCGCCTTTACAGATGAGAAAACCGGGGCACCGCGGTTAGGTCACTTGCCTGGAGTAAGTGGTAGCCTGAGGCACTGGACCCTGTCTGGCACCCGGAGGGGCATGGAAGCCGGAGGCTGGAGAGAGATCGAGGTTGGGGAGACGGGTCTGGACTGGGCAGGGTGGCAGCCATGGGCAGAGGCCCCCTGAGACCCCCTCTCCTCTCCCCCCAGCTGAGCAGCTCACCGTGGTGGGGAAGATCTCCTTCAACCCCAAGGACGTCCTGGGCCGCGGGGCCGGTGGGACTTTTGTTTTCCGGTGAGTGGCAGCCAGGAGCTGGGCTGAGGTGGCCACTATCCCTTGGAGAGCACCTCTTTCAAAGAACCCCCAAGGTGGGTGTGGATCCTAACGATTCCCTTTTCGTCTGCCCTCTGGACCTCCACCCAGGGGACAGTTTGAGGGGCGGGCGGTGGCGGTCAAGCGGCTCCTCCGT
Organism: Bos taurus; assembly: GCF_002263795.3. NCBI lineage: Eukaryota > Metazoa > Chordata > Mammalia > Artiodactyla > Bovidae > Bos > Bos taurus. The sequence goes on along the minus strand of NC_037352.1, from coordinate 21,348,707 downwards.
GAGTGCTTCAGTCTGGTCCGGCGGGAGGTGCAGCTGCTGCAGGAGTCGGACAGGCACCCCAATGTGCTCCGCTACTTCTGCACCGAGCGGGGACCTCAGTTCCACTACATCGCCCTGGAGCTCTGCCGGGCCTCACTGCGGGAGGTGAGGTCTGCGCTCAGGGGTGGGAGCAGGGCCGGGGGTCCTGGGCTGCAGGGTGATGCTCTGCCCCTCACTGCTCCCCAGTACGTGGAACACCCAGAGCCGGACAGCTGGGGCCTGGAGCCCGGGATGGCGCTGCAGCAGCTGATGGCGGGCCTGGGTCACCTGCATTCCCTACACATAGGTACCAGCCCCTCCCGGCCTCCCTCTGAGCCCCTGCCTGCCCCCCTCAGCTCTCAGCTCTGCTCTGCTCTCACAGTGCATCGCGACCTGAAGCCGGGCAACGTCCTCATTGCGGGGCCCGACAGCCAGGGCCTGGGCAGAGTGGTCCTCTCAGACTTCGGCCTCTGCAAGAAGCTGCCTGCCGGCCGCTGCAGCTTCAGCCTCCGCTCGGGCATCCCGGGCACAGAAGGCTGGATGGCGCCTGAGCTCCTGCAGGTCCCACCTCCGGACAGCCCTGTGAGTCCTGCTACCCCAGGCTGCAGGCATGCCTCCCCACCCAGTGTCTCTGCTGCCTGGGCTCTGGATCACCCGTTCTGTGGCCTTCAGTGACTCCTCCCAGCCTGTTTCTTCATCTGTAAAGTGGGGATAACTCCTCCCTTTTTCCCCTAGGGCAGTGGTTCTCAACCAGGGGTGACTTTTGCCATCACTGGGCAATGTCTGGAGACCTTTTGGGTCGTCCATTTGGCAGGGAAAGGGAAGTTGCTACTGCCACCTAGTGGGCAGAGGCCAGGGATGCTTGTGAGACACCCAATGCACAGGACGGTCCTCCAGGACCAAGAATCATCTGGTCCAAAATGTCAACAGTCCTGAGGTTGAGAAGCACTGAGCTAGAAAATGGTTTTCATCTCTACTGTGGTGTAGTCACTGAGGAGCTTGAAAAAATCCAAGTGCCCAGGCCCTACACCCAGTAACTGACCCCCAGCGACTTTACTGTGAAGCCAGAGTGGAGAGCCACCCAGATTGGAGGGTTTGGGGGAGCATCAGATGAGCTAATGGTTTCCTCAGTTGGTGCTAGTGGGAAAGAACCTGCTGCCAATGCTGGAGACTTTAGAGACGCAGGTTCAATCCTTGGGTCAGGAAGAACCCCTGGAGGAATAACTGGTAACCCATTCCAGTAGTCTTGCCTGGAGAATCCCACGAACAGAGGAACCTGGCGGGCTACTGTCCATAGCATCGCAGAGTCGAACGCGACTGAAGTGATTTAGCATGCGCACACACACATGAGCTAATGTAACTGAGTCATAGAGCAGTGTCTGAACCCCGGAGGCACTTGGAGACCCAGGATCACAGATTTTTGAGTCAGTGTTCAGGGGGACGTCATAGGCATGGATGAGAGTAACACACAGGCGAACAGACAGAGTCACCCTCACCCCTGAAGTCGAGCGAGAGCTAGAAGTGGCAACGTGGAGACCCAAGAACCAGGGCACTGATGTTAGGAGCCTGTGCGGGTTTTGATTTTTTTAATTTGCGGCCACCATTTTAACTTCCGAGAAATTCCACATAAGTCTAGATTTCTGGATTCTTTTGCAAAATCAAAAGCTCTGCCACCCAGAAAGTCCCCTGGAGGCAACCAGCTGCAGCTGAGTGCCAGAGGCCAGCTGTGGATGGGGACGGTACCAGATCACTGTCCCCACTGTTGCCTTATTGCCTCATGCCCAGCCAGCTTCACTCGGACATGTCAGCATCACCCACCAGACCTGGAGGAATAACGCGTGGAGACCTAAACTAGAGGCTCAGTGGGCGCAAAGATTCTGGATGAAAACCACACGTCCCTTCCACTAGTGCAGAGGGGAGGGAATGTAGGGCCACGAAGATGCATCTTGGGAAGCATCCTTGACTTCTAGCCTGAACCAAATCCCAGGCTGCTGCCACACCAGCCCCGGGCAGAGCGCAGCCAGGCAGACTTCCTGGAGCAGAGACCTCCTCCTCATCTTTGTCCCTCTGGCCCCCAGACCAGCGCAGTGGACATCTTCTCTGCAGGCTGCGTGTTCTACTATGTGCTTTCCGGTGGCAGCCACCCCTTCGGACAGAGTCTTTATCGTCAGGCAAACATCCTTGTGGGGGCTCCCTGTCTGGCTCACCTGGAGGAAGAGGCCCATGGTGAGGGTGACCTGGGCTGGCAGAGGAGGGGGGTAAGCAAGGCAGAGGCTGGACAGGCTTGAAGCCACCCCTCCCTCTTGCCCCTGCAGACCAGGTCGTCGCCCGGAACCTGGTAGAGGCCATGCTCAGCCCCCTGCCGCAGGCTCGCCCCTCCGCTCACCAGGTGCTGGCCCACCCCTTCTTTTGGAGCAGAGCCAAGCAGCTCCAGTTCTTCCAGGTCAGCTGGAAATATGGAGAGAGGCCTCAGAAAGTTTGGGTTCTGAGCAAGGGAAATCAGGTTGGCTGGGGGAAAGAGACTCATCTGTGTTCCAGGCAGCCCAGCTCCTTGATCTAAACCAAGACAGAGCCCAGACTCCCAAACGCTGCCCTCTCAGCCCTGCATGGTCTCCTCAGCACTGCTTTCCAAGCCCAGCTGCCCCTGGTGTGAGGACATACCCCATTCCTTTCAGCCCTAGTTATCTCTTGTGCTATTCCCATGCCCAGACAGCACATTCCACTTCTGTGACCTTGAGTCACTGAGCCTGTTTGCTCGTCTGTAAAATGGGGAAAACAGCGCCTCTGTCACAGGTTGGACTAGACCCTGTGTAGCAGAGATGCTCCACTTGACAGGAGGCAACAATCCTTTACCCTGAGCCGAGCAGCTCTGGCTGCTACACGCCCCCAGCCATTGGACCCTCCTGGCCTGTGGCCTCCAATCCCGGTCAGGAGGCTCAGCAGCTCTGTGGGTCCTAGGACGTCAGTGACTGGCTGGAGAAGGAGCCTGAGCAAGGGCCCCTGGTGATGGCGCTCGAGGCAGGAGGCTCCGAGGTGGTCCGGAGTGACTGGCACAAGCACATCTCAGTGCCATTGCAGACAGGTAGAGGCCAGACTCGGGGGGCCCGGGAGGTCGAAGGGACGCCCCAGCAGGGACGGCTGTGCCAACGCCTTCCCTGCCCACAGATCTGAGAAGGTTCCGGTCGTACAAGGGGACGTCAGTGCGAGACCTGCTTCGTGCTGTGAGAAACAAGGTGTGTTCCAGGGCTCGGGAGGGGCCTGGACGGTGGGGAGGCCTGAGGCCTGGTCCGGCTGAGCCCCAGCTCTCTGCTCCGACCCTCCAGAAGCACCACTACAGGGAGCTCCCAGAGGAGGTACGGCGGACGCTGGGCTCTGTCCCCGACAGCTTCGTCCAGTACTTTACCAACCGCTTCCCACGGCTGTTGCTACACACGCACGGTGCCATGAGAAGCTGCGCCTCCGAGAGCCTCTTCCTGCCTTACTATCCACCGGCCACAGGGGTGAGGGGGCCGAGCCCGGGGGCAGCAGGGAGCTGAGCCCGCCCGGGTCGACAGACCAGCAGAGGCCAGGCCGCTGGGGCCACCGGAGCAACAGCGTGTGCCCCTCAGGGAACACAAGGAGGAAAGGAAGATTCACGTATGTTTAATGTGTATAAAGGCAAGCACAGTCCCGAATTCAACAGCCACGTTCTGTACAATTCATAGGGTGGGCCTGAGGGCAAGGGGAGAGGCCACAGAACCCACACGGAACATGTACAAAAATAACTTACACAGCAGCCCCCACCTGCAGGGATGACGAAGGTCTCGCCCCGGCCCCCAGGGCTGGGGACACACTATAAAGTGGCACCACGGTGCTAACCAGCATGGGCCAAGGTGCTAGTTGGGGAGGAGGCGCCAGTCCGGGGGGTGGGGGGCTATGAGGAGGCCTTGAGGCGGTTGGCGGCCGAGCGCGAGCTCAGCAGCTTGTCCACCATGGCGCGGGCGTAGCGCAGCCGGCTGGCCAGCTCCTTGGAACAGCCGTACTCCTCCAGGAGGCTCAGGCGGTATGTGCGGAAGTCCCGCTTCTCGTCGATGTAGGTTACGGCGGCCATCAGTGGGCACAGGATGAGTTTGGTGTGGTCCTGTGAGGGAGAGGGCAAGAAGATGGACAGAGGGGTTACTGGTGATTGAAGACCCCAGCTGCTACTGTGTGTTGGCAGGAGTAGAGGGAAGATGGGCCAGCTGGCAGGAAGGGACACATTTCATTTCTTTCTACTGCTGCTGCCAAGGATGGGTCCATGCCCCCCACTCCCCACCCAACTCCGTGGGCTGGCAGAGAGGCACAGACACCCTACCCCAGCCTTCCAGGGCCCAGCTCACCTGGAAGAAGTTGATCTGCACACAGCCATTACTGAGGTGCAGGATGATGGCACTGCGGGTACGGAACCAGGTCCGCAGGTAGGGGAGCCGGGCCAGCTCGTCGCCTTCCCGAGGCGTGATGTTGGCGCCCGCCTTCAGCAAGTGCTCGCTCATGTAGTTTCGGAAATACTTCAGGAGGGTGATCTGGTTGGAGGGTGAGAAAGGGAGTCGAGTTAGAGCCTGTCCCGGGCACAGCCCTCACTCCGCAACACAGGACCACACAGGCCAGCCAGCACTCACCTTCTTTATCAAGGAGTTGGGGTGGGAGCTCACGGTGAGGTAGGACTCTGAGCCGTCGCGCTCGATGTACTGTAGGCTGTCGCCGTCACTGTAGAGGATGAGGCGCGTGGAGTCATTGAAGAGCACCCCGACGCTGTTGTCGCACAGCTGATACCCTAGTGGTGAGGGGAAGGAGACCTCAGAAAGGGGGAGGGGGAGCAGAGAGGGCCTTGGAAGCTGGAACTAGGAGGCCTGGGATGCAGACAGCAGAGTGTTGAGGGAAAAGGACCCGAGAGTCAAGAAAAGCAAGTGCCTGTAACAACTCGGAGGGTCTCGAGCTACCCACCCACCTGGGAGAAACCTACCGAGGCCATACTTGTCCGAATAGTCCACCCACTTGCTGACCCAGAAGATGGGGATGCAGGCAGGGTCCTCGGCCTCCTCTGGGACAGAAACAGACAAGACAACCAGTCAGGACGAACCTCTTCCCCTCTGATGTGCTCGGGTGGCCCACACCAGGGAACTCGGTCCAGAGGCCTGGGGCCCCAGAGGACAGCAGAGCTGGGCCTCTGCCATCAAGTAGCTTAGACAGGCAGCACTGAGGCAGAAAGTCACAGTGCAGCCGAGTCTACCCGTGTGTTCAGCTGACCCGTTTAGCAAAGGCCCACTGTGTGCCAGGTGTTATCACAGGCATAGTGAGCAAAGACAAAACCTACTTCCCGGAGCCTGCAAACTGGCTCCAGGGCTAGAGACCAATCAAAATAAATATGCACAGAAATGTAAGTTACTTATAACTATCATGGTGAGAATCAGTGAGTTTTGAGTGATTAAAAAATTGTAAGAGAAGCTAATTTCAGATGTATGAAAATGTGATGTTCCATGCATGCTATAATCCCCTCTTTCAAATACAATAAACAAATGTGGAAACTTTATGTTAGATGGGAAGTGTTGTGGAGAAAACATAAAGCAGGTAATGGGGAGGAGAAATGCTAGGGGTTGGGGGCAGGGAGATGCTCACAGAGGTAATGCTGGTAGAAGCACGTGAAGGGGTGAGTGTCAGCCATGCAGGGATCTGGATGAAGCGAGTGCTGGGGGAAGGGAACGGTGTGAGCAAAGGCCCTGAAGCTGGAGCATGCCTGGGTCTGTTATTTCCACTGTCTTGAGGCCACAGAGGAATTCCCTGAGCAGAAGAGACAGTGTGTGCAGAAGCACACAGCCAGCATATGGAGCTGCTGAAAGGTGGGGCACTTGTGGAGACAGAACAGATGAGTCACAAAAAGAGAGGCCTGACCATGGAAGGCCTGAGCTAGCAGGCCAACTTCCCTGGACTGTAATGTACAGGAAACGGGAGAAGGAAAGGCATTGTGGAGCTGGGGGCCTGGACAAGCTGCCAGCATTCTGTGGCTGAGACTTCCCTGCCCTCTCCAGGTGCCCTGGCCCGGCGCCCACCTTGCCTCACTAGCCCCCGCTCCGAGGGCTTGGAGGCGTTGACGCTGTGCAGCTGCTGCAACATGTCGCTGAGATGGCAGTCGACGGGCTCACTGGCCTCCCGCACCACTGGTTCCTCTTTCTCCCGGGGACGTTCAGGCATGGGGTTCTCCATGCCTGTAGGAGAGGAGACATGGTTATTAGTTAGGCACAAAGGCTGCAGGATGTGAGGGCCTGCGACCCCCAACCACAGCTTGAGAAGCTCTTTACGCTGCCACTGCTTTAGGTAAGCAGCAGGTTATTAGAGCAGGAGCTGCCCTGCTGGCTTCATGGCCACACACAGCCATAATGCTTCAGACACTCAGGCCTCTGACCCAATGCTGGGCCCTGCTGGGAACCTCTGGTCCTGAGCAGCTTGGAGCTGCCTGGCTTCAATCTAAGAATTAAAAGCATCTTCTGTATCCAGGAAAATGGGAGGGCTCAGTAAATTGCAGTCCATAAGATGGCCTAACAGGCATTTAATGAAAACATAAGAGGTTTTCCCCCCTAAAATCTGCTTTATGTACTTGTATGTAACTGAAATCTAAAAAGATACACCCTGAAATTTTAAGACTAGGTGTATTTGGGTGGTGGAATCATGGATGATTTTTATTGCCTTTTATGCTTAAAAGTTTAATTTTTTCCCCACCAACATGAAATTCTTAAAATATTTAAAGATCTGAATTTTCAATTTAAAAAATCTATGCTATGATAAAGACTTAAGTTTGAAAGAATAGAATATTTGAGACTTGCTTTAAAAACTCTCTTGCTAGAGAGAGTTTCTAGTTTCCCTCAGCTCTTTCATTGCCGTGGATTTAGTACCTGGTTGAGGACCCACAAACCAGGGAAGAGGAAACAAAACAAAACTTCCCTCCCAAAAAATCTAGCAGAAAGAAAAGGAAGAAGGTGGAAACGATAAAAACAAGTATAGGCAGACAATGATAATTATTAAAAACAGATGATGAAAAATGGAATTTATGTATTTATTCCCCACAAAGTTCATTCTACTTCTGGGTTTTGCTTTATGTTCAAAATCTAAAACTAAAAAAAAAAAAAACAAAAAACAATCCTTTAAAATAACAATGTTATCTTATAGCTCTAAGACTAAATATCCATGAGTCCATACCAACCAAATAAACGAATGGGAGAGAAGTGACAGCTCTTCCTTACCGAAGAATTTTGATTAATAAGATGTAGAAGGAACAAGAAAAGGGGAAAAATCACCATGAGAATACCACAGTAATAACTGCTGCTGCATTCACCACGGATGCTAACATCAGTGAGCTGAAGTCTGAGAAGCAGTATTCTCTCAGAGACGCTCCCCATGGGGCTTAAATTAATCACCGAAGGAAAAACAGTAACTATGCAGTGGAGGCACCACCTTAACCAGTGATCACCATTCAAAGGAAATACTCATATAACCAAAGAAAATATCAAAAATTAAAGCAAAAAGAAAAAGGTATCCTTAAAACAACAGTGTCATAACTGAAATGAACTCATAAAGTTGTGCTATATCCACACAGAGAAATAAAGTATTTCAAGTGGCTTTTCTTGGGTGGGGGGGGGTGTGTGTGTGTGTGTGTGTGTGTATGAGAGAGAGAGAGAGAAATATAGTCTAAGGACAAAAAGAACTGCATGGAAATAAACATAGTTTCATAACATACTTTATATACGTTGAAAATTCATGTATACCGTGTAAGCAAACAAGGTTTTCATTGTGAGAGAAAAAGAAATACAAGCATAAAATTAAAGTAAAATTCTATAATATTAAATTAGACACTTACAAATTACCAAAAGAGAATTAAAGTAGTAATTTCACAGTGGAGAAAAAGACTGCTGTAAGACAAGTTTGCATCAATTTCAATTTCCTGAACTTGATAACTATGTCCTGTGTTGTGGTTACGTAAAAGAATTGTTTTTAGGAAATACACACTGAAGTACTAAGTAGTAAAGGCCAGAATGTTTGGGACAAAAACAGTACACACACATACAATGAGAGATGGAGTAAATGTTGAAAAATGTTAATTGGTGGAGAAAAGAGGGTACAAGATACAGGAAGATTTTGTCTATTCTTATACTTTTCATATTTTGAAATAATACTAAAATAAAACATTCAAAAATGTGAATCAGAAATGGCATAAATCTAAGGTCACCCCCCACTCCAGTTATGTATTTTCTAATTCTGCTCTCTGAAGAGACCTAGAAACAATGACAAACCAAGCAATGAAATGCGCTTTTGTAAGAAAATGTCCATCCTTTTAGAGAGATGTGCACAGAAGTTCCTGGGGGTAAAATGGCAAGATGTCTGGAATTAACTTCAAAAATACTTCAAAGGAACAAACAAGGAGCGATGAAGCATACATTACAAATCTTAGTAAGTGCTGACTCTGGTGGCGATGTGGGTCCCACGTACATTGTGCTCCATGTGTGTACCTGAAGCTTCTCAACATTTTTCCCAATGAACCATGCAGGGCGAGATCAGTGATTTAAAAAAACATAATGTTAAGAATTGTTCAGGCATGGCATTTAGCTACTCTCTTCTCTCAGGACACGACAGGTCTGATTCAGTCACAGTAAGGTCTGTCTTTCCTGACAGGGCTATGGGGAAAGGCGTTTGCCATATGAGGATGGGGACCATGGATTCAAAGACTGGGGCCTGTCCTACTGCACACCAGGGCTTTGGGGACCATCCATTCACACACTGAGGCAGGCAAGGCTGTCTACCCACACTCTGGTTTACCTTTATTGAGGACGGTGAGAGGCTTCCGGTTGCTGGGGTCCAGGCTACTGGGAGCGATTGAAAACCTCGGTGGAATGGTGAGGCAGGTGATGGGGAGGCGGGCAGGGATATAGCCGGAAGTGAAAAACTCGTCATTGAGCAGCTCGTGAATGGTTGGGCGGGCAGTGGGATCTGGCTGAAGCATCTTCTTGATGAGGGAGGAGGCCACGGGGTTGATGTGCTGGAAGGGAGATGGGGAGTCATAAGCAGGATATGACACAGGACCTGGCTGCTGCACCACCACCCCCTACCCAGCCTCAAATACACCATGTTCAGTGGCTATAAATGTCCCAAGTTTCCAATGGCAGCTTTCCTAAGTTGACAAGTTGCTCACCACTAGAACAGCACTTGAAAACAAAGGCTTGGAAGTCATAAAGACCTGGTGTAAGTCCCAGTTCTGTCCCTTAACACCAGCTGTGTCAACCAACCCAACTTTCTGGGCCTTTGTATCTTCATCTATAAAGTGGGGACACAGCACCAAGCTTGGAGCCCTGGTAAGGAGACCCAACCCAGGGGAGGTCAAATGCACAGTAAGCCTAGCATCAACTATGTACTTACTATCTACCAGCAAAATACTGTAAGCACTTCATGTAGATGAACTCACTTAACCCTCAGAGAAACATCCAAAGAGTGAAGCTCTCTAGTACCACCCCTCTTTTGCAGATGAGGAAACAGGCACAGAGAAGTTAAGTGCCTAAGATACACCCTGAGTGGTGGAGCCAGTACCCACACAGAGGCAGTCAGGGGCAACCCCCACACTCGGAACCACTCTGCTCGGCCCAATAATTGACCCTGTGTAACAGATTCAGCCCATCTGTCCTGATGTCTCGAGACAAGGCTCTTGGCTTCACCTAAGACAAAGATGCCAAACTGGGAAGCAGCTGTGTGCCAGACTGCTGCAGACTATCCCTCTCAATGTACTCCTGCTGGTGGCTGCAAAAGCACACCACTTTGCCTTCACGGTGGCTCACAATTCTGTGAGCACTCACTGTGTGCAAGATGCTCTGGGGCAGGGACTCCATTTTACAGACGGGAAACTGCAGCTCAGAAGACTCAGGCCATTTGTCCACTGTGCTCTGGCTAAAAAGTGGCAGAGCCCACCTGAAGCAAGACAGTCCACTGCCAGGCTAAGCAGCACTTCTCCGTCTGCTCCCTACTCCGGCTCTTTCTCTCTGTTTTACACGTCTTTTGGGTTATCTGCCCAACCGTTGAGAGCCTACAAACTCTCATCCCAAGAAAACCTGTTTCTGTGCACATACGTCAGACTCTATGCAATTTCAGACAGGACCCTCTAAAGCTCTTACGCCTACCCTGGGGTGGCACTGACCCACTTCTTTCCCCAGGATATGGCTGGGCTCCGTAAATCACTTGGTGGGGGAGGGAATTAAATAAAACAAATGTAAACTTAAAGTGGTTTTAGTCACCTTGGGAATACTGTATTCATTGTTCTTGATCCGGAGGTAGGTCTCTTTTAGGCAAGAGGTCTCAAAAGGTGGCTTGCCCACTAACAAGGTATACCTGTAAGCACAAGGAGGGATTTGGCTCAAGGCTCCCAACCAAAACCCAGATGCAGGGAGGAATCCTCCCAGGGCCAGAAAGGAAGTCAGACATCTTTTGGGCATTCACTGTGACTCTGGGGCCCCAGAGGACAATTCACAAGTTCACTAACCAGCCCCAGGAGACACAAACTGGCAGGGAGGTGCCCTCGGCAGAATACAGGTGATGAGACTGGGTTCTAATGGATCAGTGACTTTTTAGCTATAGCCTGTGGTAATCTAGGAGCCAGAGGCTGCTGGATAACATGGAACAGGTCCAAGCAGGGGCCACTTGCTCCTTCAGAGGCAGCCCCACAGTTAACAGTTCTGTACTTTAGGCTACAAGTTTTCATGTGGGAAATTCCAATGCAAAGAAGTAGGAAAGCCATTTCTAACTCTCCAGTATCCAGGGAAACAACAGAAGGGGTAACACCTGAACAGGCCAACCTCTGCCCACCACCCACCTCTGATGGCCTTGACCCAGACGGACCACAGGACCTCCTCCTGCCAGCACCACTCCTGGCCTAATTCTTCCCACCCAATGCTGCTTTTAGATCAGTGGTTCTAATACTTTATTGTGCATGGAAATCACTCAAGGGTCTTGAAATACAGATTGTGATCCAGTTAGCCTGGGTCTTGAGATTCTGCGTAACAAGTTCCTAGGTGATGCTGCAGCTGGTCTGCCGTACTTTGAATAGCAAGGGATTAGAGCAAGTTTAGAGAAGGCAATGGCACCCCACTCCAGTACTCTTGCCTGGAAAATCACGTGGACGGCTGAGCCTGGTGGGCTGCAGTCCATGGGGTAGCTGGGGGTCGGACATGACTGAGCGACTTCACTTTCACTTTTCACTTTCATGCATTGGAGAAGGAAATGGCAACCCACTCCAGTGTTCTTGCCGGGAGAATCCCAGGGATGGGGGAGCCTGGTGGGCTGCCGTCTATGGGGTCGCACAGAGTCGGACACGACTGAAGCGACTTAGCAGCAGCAGAGCAAGTTTGTGGAGACAATCCCTCCCTCATTCCCTGAACCCACAGCCCAGGCTGCAGGAATCCTACAGGATATACCAATTCAGCAATGAGGCTTCCTTCGGAGGCCATCTGTCCTCTGGAGCAGCCTTTCCAAAGGCGGAAAGGTCTGCAGGATAAAGTCTATCAAGTGAGAAATGTCCAGAAAGCCCCTTGCTGAGACTGGTGGGTCCTGAGACAACTCCCAACTTACATGATGCACCCAATGGACCATACGTCCACCTCGAAACTGTGCCCCTTCTTGCTCAGCACCTCAGGAGCTATGTAATTAGGAGTCCCGCACAGGGTCTTCTTCCGTTCCCCGTCATACTCCACTTTGGTTGCCAGTCCAAAATCCCCTGGGACAGAGGGAGGAAGATGGAGGCTCAGATGCCAGCTTCTGTCGTCTGTCAATGCAGACAGCTGCTTCAGATGTAACCATCAAGACCCAGGGTCAAGTGATCTCTCAAAGCCTCTAGTCCTTGTGTGCAGCGAGGCTTACCCAGAAATCCTCCCACCATGCTGGCCCTAGGGAGGGGCCTCCCAAAGACCCTCTTCACCCCTTCCCTTAGAAAGGGGGGGTTTACTCCGAAAAGGGAACTGACAAGGATAGCAAAACTCAAATGCCTACAGGGCTTAAGCAAATAAATGTCAAGATGGCTACTTGGCAAGTTTGTGAGGAAGTGATACGGAGGGGTGGGGACTGTGGCAAACCATAGGGCATCTAAAGGGAATAGCTGCTGTTCAGTACAGCAAAGAGCTGTCCTGAGGGAACGCTACCCCTGTACTGTTGGAGTGTTTAAAAGGAGCTCCAAATTCAAAATTTTACATCAAGGCGCTCAGTTTAAAAAAGTGAAAATGAGGGGCTTTCGTGATGGCTCAGTGGCAACGAATTCACCTGCCAGTGCTGGAGAAAAGGTTCCATTTGTGGTCGGTGAGGATCCCACATGCCACAGAGCAACTAAGCCCATGTGCCACAACTACTGAACCTGCCACAACCACAGAGCCCTGGAGCCACAACTGCTGAAGCCTGCACACCTGGAGCCTGTGCTTCACAACAAGAGAAGCCACTGCAATGAGAAACCCGCACACTGCAACGCAGAGCAGCCCCCACTCCCCGCAACCAGAGAAAGGCACGCAGCAGCAGAGACCCAGTGCAGCCAAATATAAGTAAATTAAAAAATATTTTAAAAAAGTGAAAACAAATCCAAATTCTTAAAAAAACAAAAAACTGTATAGAAGAACACACCCCCCAAAGCGCATCTGCAGACAAGACATTGGTTTGTGGCTCAAGTTCCCGTCCTAAAGAGAGGATTCTAGAGGCAATCAACAGCCCAGACTTCCTACCATCCTCTTCCTCCCTCCCTTGTCTCTTTCCAAATTTCCTCTCCCCCACCCTCCCTCCCAACTCCTCCTCATCCCCACTGCATGTCAAGTGCCCCTGCAGGCCCAGGTCCTTACCTATTTTCACCTCCAGATCCTCGTTCAGGAAGAGATTGCCCAGCTTGAGGTCTCTGTGAATAACGCGGTTTCCGTGCAGGTACTGGCAGCCCAGGACGATCTGCCGCAGGTAGTAGCGGGCCTCGGGCTCCGTGAGAGCTTTCCTCCGCTTGTGCAGCTCCAGGAGAGACTGGGAGCAGGAGGGAAGCAGAAATGGGAGCCGGTGCTCAGACCCAAGGCAGGGACGGGGTGTCATTAGGTAAAGGCAGCCAGGACCCTACTACCCATTTCTTCTCCAGGACAACTATGATCCAGACTCCCCTCCAAACCAGGCAGCAACAGTTCATAGCAACCCTCTCCCACTGGCTCCCTCCCAAGTCCCTTACCTGGGACCCCTCTCTCAGCCCACTCCGGAAGCTGAGTCCCCAGTATCCCGGTCCCGGAACTCTTGGCAGCAACAGGTCCCTTTCCTACCTCTCCCCTCTCCCGGAAGCTCTGAAGTCTGGCTCCAACTACCCTCTGCCTGACCCAACCCCACTCCGGAAAGTGAGGGTCCGCAATACCCCTTACCTAGCAACTCCGGAAGCCCTGGCGTTCATAAGCAAGGTTCTCCCGCACCTCCCCCAATCCGCCCAACTCCTAGCGTCCAGAAGCCGCCTTCCCTAGAGACCCCAAGTGCCAAGAACCTTCTCTCTCCCTAAGACTTTCTCAATTTCCAGTTCCAGGTTCCCAGCACCTCTTCCCCAGCAGCTCCGAGCCCCGGGGCGCCCCTTCCCCAGCAGCTCCGGTTCCCGGCGCCCCAACCCCTGCCCCCAGGGCAGTTCCAGTTCCCCAGCAGTGACACTCACCCTCCGGCGGCAGAGCTCCAACACCACGAACACGAAGTCGTTGTCTTCGAAAAAGCCGTGGAAGCCGACGACGTGCTGGTGAGCGAGGCTGCGGTGAATGGATATCTCCATGGACATCTTCTCCTTTTGGTGCGGTTTGAGCAACAGCGACTTAGGCACGATCTTGCCCGCGAATACCTCCTTAGTGTCCGCATCCGAAATCTCAAAGCACTTGGCAAAGCCACCCTTCCCCAGAAAGCGACCCCGTAGATAGCGCCGCCGGCTGCGAGGGTCCACTAGGACCTCCGGGATCTCCTTCGCCGGCGGGGCGGCCGTCGAAGCCCCGGGAGCTGCAACTCCGGGCGCTTTCCCTGGGTCGGCTGGTGCCCGCCCCAGCTTCCCTGCAGTTGCCGCCGCACTCATATTCCCGGAGTTGCCCAGCGGACCTAGCAGGCTCTAGGCAGAGGTTTGGCACGGCTCTGCCTCTCCTCGAATTCAAACGCGGCGCCGGGAACGTTACAAGAGCCTACGCGCTACTGATTGGCCGCGGGGATTTAAAATCCAAACCCGCCCGCCGCGCGGCACTCTGGGAGCGCTCGGCACTGCAGCCGCCTTTAAACTCTCACCCAGCCCCTGGGAGGAGCTTGATTGGCAGGGATGGCGGACGGAAGACACGTGGGATGCCTGGGAAACCAAAGCTGCAGTGGGGTTGCTGAGACCCCGCCCCAGAAGAGGGGGGAGTTCAGGGTTTCTCCTTTCTCGGCGGCAGGGGAAGTGCCTGCAGTTCCCGAGTACCTCCTCCAGGAAGCTTTTCCCAGCACCTTCCTCCACCCCCACCTCGCCTTCTAGATTATAAACTCTTGAAGACAGAGGCCTGGCATGAGAGACTGTATGGGGGAGCCCTAATATCCGCCTCGGAAGTCACCAGCTCTCTTCCAAATCACCCCATAAACTAAAATCGAAGTATAAAGAGGATGCTTGCCAGGCAAACGCACCTTCCAGGCAAACCCCCTACTCTACTTCAAATAACAGCAGGGGCCACCAGCATCACCAACACCTGGGAGCTTGTTAGAAAGACAAAGCTTCAGGCCTCAACGCAGACCTCCCCCCCCCCCCCCAATTCAGAATCTACCCAGTGATTCCCACCCATATTGAAGTTTGAGAAGTACAGTACCAGAACCCCACCACCCCCGCCAGGGTCATTCTGCAAGAAAACTGTCTGGCTGGCTCACTGCTCTATCTCCCAGTGCCTAAAATAATGGACCCTCAATTGTTTTGTAAGAGGGAAAGATGTCAGGTTGGCAGAATGCCTGGCAAACTGGTAAGCCAAGGTCAAATTTGGCTGCAGAGGTGTTTTGTTTGGTCTTTCACTTTTTAAAATTTGGATTCATAGACAGGACTGAAAAAATCAAGAGAGCTCACATAAAAATTAAGCTTTGTGGCTTTTCCTTAAGAAAAAACTATTAGCTGTTGCAACTCTATGCTTAACATACCTTCCCAGTTTGTCAGAGTTCCCTGCTAACCCTCCTTTGCCCCTTTGCCTGTCTGGCTTCCACAGATACTTAAGTGGCAACCCTGAGAATCACTCAAGTTATAAGCCCAGCATCCTATGATGTCTTTGCTGCTGCTAAGTCGCTGCAGTCGTGTCCGACTCTGTGCGACCCCATAGACGGCAGCCCACCAGGCTCCCCCATCCCTGGGATTCTCAAGGCAAGAACACTGGAGTGGGTTGCCATTTCCTTCTCCAATGCAAGGAGTCAGCAAAAGTCAGTCATATCGCAGTTATCTCTTACATAACTCCCAATAAACTCAGAGGCAATGAAGACATCTTTCCTACCCCATGTCCCAAGCTCTCAGCACAATGCCTGGCAAAAAGGAGTGACTAAAATGCTTTATAAAAAAAAGGAAGTTTTTTTTAATTATTATTTTTTAATCCCTGTGGTGTGT
The DNA here is from genome assembly GCF_002263795.3 of Bos taurus. Taxonomy (NCBI): domain Eukaryota; kingdom Metazoa; phylum Chordata; class Mammalia; order Artiodactyla; family Bovidae; genus Bos; species Bos taurus. The sequence continues at coordinate 21,333,073 of NC_037352.1, read as the reverse complement.
AATATTGTTTTATCTTTTTATAAAGTTGAATCTATGTACCAAAAAAGTATATATCTGTTAATTGGACAGCTCAGTGAATTTTCACAAAATGGGTACACCTCATGTAAGCAGCACCCAGACTGAGAAAGAGTACAGGACCAACAACCCCATAGTCCCCTCTGTGCCCTGTGTTGGGGGCCCCAAGACCATCCCCCTACAGGACTCAGCATATAGTCCTATTCATAGATGGCTAGGATTTATTACAGTGAAAGGTTATGAAGCAAAATCAGCCAAGGGAAAGGTGCACAGAGCAAAATCCAGAGGAAACCAGGCACAAGCTTCCCAAAGTCTTCTCCCAGTGGAGTCAGTCACACAGGACACACTTAATTCCTCCAGCAATGAGTGTGACATCATGTATGAAATGTTATTTACCAGAGAAGCTCATTAGAGACTCCAGCCCGGGGCTTTTCTGGGGCTTGGTCATACAGGCACCCTCTGCCTGTAACACACCAAAATTCTACATTCCTGGAAGGAAAGCAGGCATGCAGGATAAACCACACTGTTTACACAGTTTAAGTTCAGTAAGCAACTCCTATCATTTAGGGAATGGTGAGAACTCTCCTGAAATTCAAGAACCCAGATGCCAGCTGAGGGCCAATCTTCCAGCTGATGGCACTGGGAGCTTTCCTTCAGGAAAAGGGGAAAGTTTCCAGAATATTCCTGAGAAATGAAGATCATAAATGCTCTCCCCGCCCCCCAAAGCTCCCTGGGTGCCAGGCTTTTGATCAGCAGTACTAACCTGACATTTTTTCAATAATCTTTTATTCTCATCCAGGCCTTTCATCCAGAAGGGCTGTGTGCAAGAGACGTGGGAATAATTTTGAAGATAAATATTTTAATATAATTTAACCAGAAAAATATTCAGGAATTGATCAGGATATGCTATGGGCTAAACTGTGTTTTCCCCAAATTATATGCTGAAGTCCTAACCTCCAGTACTGAATGTGACTGTATTTGGAGATACGGCCTTCAAAGAGGTGATTAAAGTAAAATGGGTGGGCCCTATCTAATATGACTGGTGTTCTTATAAGAAGAGATTAAGACACAGACAGACAGAGGGGCAACCGTGTGAAGATACAGTGAGAAGGCTGCCAGCTGCAGGCCTAGGAGACAGGCCTTAGGAGAAACGTGCCAACTGCTTGCTCTGGGACTTCTAGCCTCTAGGACTGTGAGAAAATACATTTCGATTTTTTAAGCCATCCAGTCTGTGCTATTTTGTTATTGCAGCCCTAGCACACTAATAGAGGATGAAGTCCTCAATGTAAAAATTTTCATAGTGGGTTTATATAACCTTCCACCCCTTTTCCCCAGAGACAGCCTACAAAAGATCAGTCCTTTTCCAGAGACAGCTACACCGGAGTAGTCACTCTACCTTACAAGGTGTGTGTACAGAGGGGAAAGTGAGGAGGCGGAGTAAGCCTATCAACCCGTAGTAGTAAAGTTGCAGCTCACCCAGGAGGCAGAGCACAGAAATCAAAAGCATCGAGCCACCCCCAGGGAAGGCCCAGATCTGATATGTCAAAAGCAGGAGGCGGCCGGCGGTCAGAGTCCCTGTGATGTGCCCTCCTCCAACTTGCAGGTTTTGGCAGAGATCACAAGTCAGGATGCAATCAGCCTCTGCATTAGACATAAAAGAGCTGATCAGCAGCTTGATTTTAGACGGTCCCATCAAAGAATGGCTCCTTCCTGTGGGCATTAGTATGTGACACGGTTGGTACAGCCAGCATCCACAATGTACGCTGTCATCATTCAGAGCTCCAGAGAGGGGCCCTAAATCTCCAGTGGTCCCAGCGTCCGCCTGAGTTCTGCGCAGGGAGTCTGGGTCTGCTTTCAGTTCAGCACTGCTCCTTGGGAAGCTGAGAGAGTGTACTGACAGCCAGCATCAGGTTTCAGCTTAGAGTGAGGTCCAGGCAACAAGGGTCAGTGAACTGGGGATTCCAATCAAGGTGGGTACTTTTCTTCAGCAAAGGCGTGCTGCAGTGCCAGACAGCATGGTACCCCTTTTGTCAGTCTCAGAGTCCAAACTGACCCACTCAAAAACATGCATATCAGACTGAACAATCATCAGCCTCTAAGGGTCAGACATCTGATTTCAACAAGGGCCAATGAGAAACTTAACTAACTGCTTTTTCAAAATCCAAATGTGTGTTTCTATTCAGAGAGTGCCTCTCTTCTTATGTTGTCACCCTCTTTGCAGAGGTTTCAACAGACACAAATCATAGCAAAAATCATCAGGTATGGAGACTTGTTCTGGTTCTAAAATCCAAAGAATTTAAATTCCAACCTACCTATGGAGAGGAAAAGCAAGGAAGCTATACCCCACCAATACCTTCTTAATTTAAATTTTGTATGTTTGAGATGGCTCCACTAGCACTTATGGAATTACAAGCATGTAACATTATAAGTCAATTTTATCGTATCTCCAGATAAAATGGCCACAAAATACAAAGCCATTTTTTAAAAACTTCCCTTTTTTTCTCATTGCAAATGTACTCAAACCCCTAGTAGTAAATTCAGCAAGGTACAGGGTTATCATCTCAGGCCAGCAGTGTTCACTCTTTCTTGCACAGGCCCCCTTTCAGTAATACCCCCCCCCACCAAGGATATCCACTATCATACATTTTTAAGCAACAATTCAACCAATTAAAAAAAAATTAGGGAATTCCCTGGTGGTCCAATGACTGGGTCTCCCAGCTTTCACTGCCAAGGGCACAGGTTCAATCCCTGGTCCGGGAACTAGGATCCCACAAGCCTCAGTGCATGGTCAAAAAAAATTTTTTTTTTAATTTAAAAAGTTAAGACTGTTTTTCATTCATACATGCAAAGGCCTGTTGAGCACCCACTGCATGTATGTTTTATTTATTTCATTCAGGAACACTTACTAAAAAATTTATGAAGCATTAAAGAAACTTTTAATTCCCTTTCAGCCATCCTTTAACAACTGTTTTCATATTCCCTTCTAGTCCTTATCAACAGGGAGTTTCAAATTTATATAGCTGCAACTGTTTCACGTTAATACAATCTATCTGCATGGTATCAGTAATAGTAATACTAATAGTGAGCCTTTATGAACTTACTATATTCCAGGTATGGGGCTAAGAGCTTTATAGAGATGATTTCATTTAATCCACACAAAGACCCTAGGAGAAAAGGATTACTTTTCCCACTTAAAGATAAGGAAATGAGCACTTCTACATCAGGTTACTTGCCTAAGGTCATGCAGGCAGGAGGTAGCAAGCTTGAATTCCAACTCAATTCTGCTGACTCCAAAGCATACCTGTTGGCACATTGCCTCTCAGGGCCTTGTTCTGGCAAGAACCAAATCCCAGGGCTTCCCTGGTGGCTCAGCGGTAAAGAATCTGCCTGTCAATGCATGAGACACTGGCACTGAGACAATCCCCGGTCCAGCAAGATCCCACATGCCTCGGAGCAACTAAGCTCGTGTACTGCAGCTACTGAGCCTGTGCTCTAAAGCCCAGGAACTGGAACTACTTGAGCACGTGTGCCCTAGAGACCATGCTCTGCAACAAGAGAAGCCACTGAAATGAGAAGCCTGAGCACTGCAACAAAGAGTAGATGCCCTGCTCTTCGCAACTAGAGAAAAGCCCGTGCACAGTAACAAAGATATAGCACAGTTCAAAAATAAATAAATAACATTATTTTTAAAAAGAACCAAATCCCAGACTCCTTTGGTTCACTAGCTCACTCACTCACTCATTCACTCCTACCAAAAAGCAATATGACATGCTTAAACTCATGGTCTGAAGAAACCCCGGGTTCAAACACCATGTGATTTCAGCAAGTGACTGAACCTCTCTCTGCCTCAATTTCCAGGTCTATAAAACAGGGATGGTTACGGTGCCTTTCTCCCAGGATTCTATCTAGGAGAAGACATGCCTATCTCCTAAGGTTTTCGTGGAGAAATTCTAAGAGGAATCTCTTAGAATAATGTTGTTATTATTACTGAAATAAAAAGAACCTGTACCTAATCCCAGGGAGCTCGGAGTCTTCAACAGGACTTTCCAGTTCCTGGGCCTCTCAAATTTCCATACTTCTCCCCTCTCCTCTGGTCATACTGTTTCCTCAGCCTCTTGCTACTTTCATCAAAAACCAGAAAGTCCAACCAGCAGATATGAAAGGCTGAGATGAATGTAGCTAAAGAAAAGTTGGCAGGGCCAAGAAAACCCACACAGGCTTCAGACTTAGGATCAAAGTCAGAGAGGAGTGAACGCCATTCCTGTGTCTCTTTCTTGAATGATTTTCGTACGCACAACCATCTGCCTGGTATCCAATGGCCTTGGAGGTACAGAACAAGCTGTTCAGTCTCCTTGGGGAAGCAGGATGTCCTGGGCCACCTCTTCTCACTTTAGGATCCAGGTCAGAGTGCATAACAAGAATAGGTGTGGCCAACATGCAGCAGAAACTTCAAGAAAGCAAGGGATAACCAACAGAGCAGCAAGTGCAGTCCTCAGGGTAAGGGCTTTGCTGCATAAAACATGGACTTTGCAGCCAGATAAGACTTGGCTTTGATTCCAGCTCAGCCATTTATTAGCTATGTGATATTGGGCAAATTTACCTAACCTCTCTTAAGATTGGCCTCCTTGACACTGTATGATGGGTTGTAAAAATCCCTACTTTTTTTTGACAGTTGGGAGGAGTAAAGGTTTTCTAATAAGCGTCTGCCACCCTACAGATACAAAGCAAGGAAGGGTGATTTCTTTGCCCCGCCTTTTCTTTGTGATGAAGGGAAAGATGATAGGGAAAGATGGTCTTAATTTCACTTTAAATTTTTAAAAATATATAGGAATGCTGCACCTTACACTATAAAGGGTTCACTTCCTAACAACAGTGTAAGACATACATAAGAGGCTGGGACACAAGATCACCGGGTCAGGAAGATCCCCCAGAGCGGGGGATGGCAACCCATTCCAGTATTCTTGCCTGGAGAATCCACGGACAGAGGAACCTGGCAGGTTACAGTCCATGGAATCACAAAGAGTTGGACACAACTAAAGTGACCAGCATGCTCACAGGCGTACATAATAGTATGGCACACCCATATACTGTAAGATGTATCATTTCTAATAATACTAGTTATAACTACCATTTACTGAGTGCTCACCCTGAGTCCCTACACATGCGTTACATGTATGAATGCATTTACTTATAATAACCCCTATGAATCTTCCCCATTTTAAGGATGAGAAATGTGAGTTTCCACAAGGTGAGATAACTAGCCCAAATTCACATGGCTAGAGAACAGCAGGGCTGGGATTCAATCTGCTGCCCCCAACACCCACACTTCACCACTATGGTGACCCTCAAGAAGAGCCCCTCATGCCTCCACTGGAGAACTGTTCTGTTTACCAGGCTAAGCCGTCAGATCCCTACAGGCAGGGACTGGTTCTGTCTTATTCTTCACTAGGCCAGCACCCGGCACTCAGTCGTGGCTCAGTGAGTATTTGTTAAATGAATAAATAAGTGTTGCAGCATGTGGTCAGGCCCCCCTCCCCCCGGCCCCGCCCCAGCCCTAAAGGGCAGCAAAAGCACGAAAGCACAGCCCATCACTGGGGCTCTAGAAGCGTTTCAGTGATCACGGACTTATGGGAACTGGTCCAAGTTGGCAGGACATTTTGCCGACACCTGTTTTGAAATAACCACGCCTCTGAACACACTGTTCTAACATTGTCGTTGCCATTACAGGGGCCTTACAGCCCTATAGCAGCTACCACTAGGAGACCAGCCAGCTTGATGTGACCACCCAGAACCACTCAGCTTTGATAGATGCAATCTGTCCGTAATGGCTGAGAGCGAGTCAGAATGGGACTGGAGCTCCATGTTCTGGACACCCTGTGGGCTCACCAGCCAGATCCAGACACCAAGGAAAGCTTCCCGAGCCACCAAGATCCCTGCCTTATAGCTGAGAAATTTCCAAGGATGTGGAAAAGGCAGCAATGTTTGTCTGATTCATTTCCAAGTCTGTTATCACCCAGATGGGCCCAAGTGACTAAGAAAGTAACTGTGGTATCAGCTCTGAGTGAACTGGCTCATGCAGAAGTAACTAACTCAGAACCCACCACAGACCCCAACAAACCACAAGGGCCTTGTGCAGCCATGTGAGACAGAACTGGCCAACAGAAGGCTCATAAGTCAATCAGTCAACCTTGTTCCCTGCACCCAGGATCCTGCAACATGAGACTTATCTGGGGTGGGGTGGGGACCAGAGGTAGGGGGACTCAAATCCAGGTAATCACCCCATGTGCTGGAAAACCACAGGCTCACGTCTGACTCCTCAGGAGTTCACAGCTAGTGTGGGTTCAGACAAGAGCACAGGCATGTAATTAAAATTCTACCTAGACTCGGAAAAAGGCCCCTTCGTGAGGTTCACGGGGAAGCAGTTTCTGGCAGAAGTGCATATGCGCTCAGTCGCTAAGTCATGTCCGATTCTTGTAACCCCATGGACTGTAGCCTGCCAGGCTCCTCTGTCCGTAGGATTTTCCAGGCAAGAATACTGGAGTGGGTTGTCATTTCCTCCTCTAGGGGATCTTCCTGACCCAGAGATCAAACCCATATCTCCTGCATTGGCAGGAGGATTCTTTACCACTGAGCCACCTAGGAAGCCCATCCAGGCTGAGGAGCATCCTCCAAATGGCTCTTTCTTGAACACTCCACTTTGGCTCAGCAACAGTGCCCCCAGTTCAGGCCAAGATACCCCTCAGGAGGTATTTCCCAAGACCAAGAGTAATGAGAGATTGGACAGGAGGTAAGGCTGGGCAAGAAAGAAATCTGGAGAAGGGGAAAAGGTCTGAACTAGACACCTCAGAATCTTTCCGGCCCAGCACCCATTTATCTCCTGTTCTGGTAAAATACAGCCACCAGGCACCAGCTCCCAATCCATATGGGTACGTGCCCCGGGGCCCGTCCAATCAGTGAATTCCACCTTTCTGGCCACAGTGGTTACTTGAGGCTGGACACTTCCATCCTGGGCTAGTGATAGTCAGGTCCACGGTCTTATCGGAGAAGGAGAGCTCTTTCTACCAATAACTGGAGCTGCAGGGTCACATTGTGAAGCCTGGAGAATGAAGCCAACTCAAAGGAAAGCAGAGTCAAGAGCTGAAGAGAGTCAGGTCCCTGGTGACCCTGTGAGTTCTGAGTCCTGGGATCCAGCTCGATGGCAGCTCTAGACTTGGCCTCATCAGCTACATGAGCCGATAATCCCCTCTCTGCCCTAAGTCAAATGGAAAGCGTCCCAACCCATGTCTCTTCCACCTGCTCGCTCTTCTGGGAGTATTCTTAGGACAAAGAGACTTTTTCTCTGGGGTTAAAAAAGTAATTGTCTGGTGACAGATTGCCCCTGGGGTGAGAGCCACCATGGAGACAGAGTCCAGCTGGCTTTTCCTAGGATACACACGATTGTCAACACCTTTAAAGCAGTATCAGTCCGTAATTAAACACTCACTTACTAATTATAGTAGCTAGTGTTTTGTCTTGCCAGCACCTTGTTTTGGAAATACGCTTTGCTGTTTCTCTGTAATGCTGAGGACGGGAGGGGAGGAAAGGTCATGACCCAGATCAGGTTAATTATAGTGCCATACACTCTTGGTCACAGGGGGCTCATGACAGCCCGATGAGAAAGTTTCTTTCAGTTCAGTTCAGTCGCTCAGTCGTGTCCAACTCTTTGCGACCCCATGAATCGCAGCAAGCCAGGCCTCCCTGTCCATCACCAACTCCCAGAGTTCACTCAGACTCACGTCCAAATTAGAACTCGAGGAAAGAAAACTTTCAGGGCCACCAAGCTGGGAGGATGCAAGGCTGGGTCTGTCAGCTGCCATGTGCCCTAATGTGTGGAGCAAGACCATGTGCAGCAGGAGAAAAGGAACCAACACACAGGCCTAGAGAGTCTGCCTGCTGACTCTCAAGGTCCACTCTCTCCCTCTTCTACTACCAGAACCTTTTTCCTCCGAGTTTTGGCTGCCCAGCTAGACACTAAATTTACAGCCTCCTGTGCAGTTACATGTGGTCATGTGACAAGAAAGTAGGAGCATGGGTACCTGATGACATTGTGGAGCCCAGCCACCTACCTCTGCTGCACCACTTGCCTATCCCTGCACTGTGAGGTCAGCGAAATTACCTTCTCTCTCATATTCAAATAGTCTTCTGTATTTTGATGGTTTCTTTGTCACCACAGCGCAGTCTATACCTCCACTAAAGTAAAGATGAAAAACATATAAAAGGAAAGAGCCCTGTATCTCTGGATAGGGTTGTCCCTACAATGATAGCTGATCACTTACAGAGTGCTTCTAAGCACCAGGAATTGCCCTTACTGTTTACACGTAGTAAATACTACAGTTAATCCATTAACTGAGGTAGTAAAAACCTCCGTTAATCCATTCCAACTCTGTGGATCCCCACTGTTACAGCCTATGATCCCCATTGTATAGCCTATGATGCGAAAGCACAGAGAGATTAAGTAACTCGCCCAGGGTTCACACTACATTGCTTCTCAAGCTGGTCCTTTCTGTGATTGTTATGTAAGTCAATAAAACCCCTTTTTTGCTTAAATTGATTCAAGCTGGATTTCTGCCACTTGCAACAAAGCGTTGAAATTCGATTTTTATCTAATCTAGTTTGTATATTCTTTTATAGCTTGCTAACTTGTGCTACGGAACTGTAAGACACCATTTAATGGCCACAAGCAGGACAATTCTTTCAAGAAACCAGCTCCCACTTAACTAGTCAGAACACAGTTGTAGCTACAACAGGGCCCAGGGCCAGGAGACCATCTTCTCAGAGGGGGCACTAGGCTTCCTGCCTATGGCAGATATTTGCAGATGCGCCAACAATACCCAGTCCCAACCCTCTTTTCCTTGCCTGCCTGAAATGCTTTCTGTGCAGCAAAGGCTCGCCAAATGATTCCATTTGGGGCAATGAAAGGTACTGTGCTTCCTGATAGCTCAATTGGTAAAGAATCTGCCTGCAATGTAGGAGACCCCAGTTCAATTCCTGGTATGGGAAGATCCACTGGAGAAGGGATAGGCTACCTACTGCAGTATTCTGGCCCAGAGAATTCCATGGACTGTATAGTCCAGGGGGTAGCAAAGAGTTGGACACGACTGAGTGATTTTCACTTGCACTTGCAAAAGTTATTAGAACATGGAAGGATTCTGCATAATGATTTAAAGTATGAGCTCTAGGGCCAGAATGCCTAAATTCACCATTGTAGATGTAGAAATTTGGACAATTTATCTCTGCTCCTTAGGGAGAAAAACTGGACCTATCTCACAGATACTGTGAGGATTAAAGGCGTCAATAAAGGTAAAGAACTCAAAAGAGGGATATTTCCTGGGTGGTCCAGTGACTAAGACTCCAAGCTTCCAATGCACAGTGCCTCAGTTCAATTCCCGGTCAGGGAACTACTAGATCCCACATGCCACAACTGAGAGTTCACATGCTGCAACTAAAAACCACACGTGCTGCAACGAAGACCGAGGATCCCACATGCTCGCTGCAATTGAGACCCGGCAGAGCCAAAAAAAGAACTCAGAAGAGTACTTGGTATATTGTAAACAACATGTATGTTAACAACTGCCATTTTTATCACTTGTATGTGCCAAAATGGAACGACCTCTAAGATATATTGTTAAGTAAAAGGAGAAAGATGTGGGATGGTGCATCCGTATGAGTACAGAGGCTGGTGTGGACGTGTGTATCTGTTCATGTCAAGAACAGACTAATGGTACAACAGTCTGAAAATTATTCTGAGTGGTTGCCTGTGGGAAGTAGAGCATAGGACTGGATTCTGGATTGGCAAAATCTATTACATTGTATGTCCTTTCTTTAGTAACTGGATAGGATTTTTGGAATTGTGTACTCAAATTACTTGGGCTACCCTAGGGGCTCAGCAGTAAGGAATCCACCTGCAATGCAGGAGATGCGGGTTCAATCCCTGGGTCAGGAAGAGAAAGAAGGTCCTTTGGAGAAGGAAATGGTAATCCCCTCCAGTATTTTTGCCTGGGAAATCCCATGGACAAGAGAAGCCTGGCGGGCTACAGTCCACGGGGCTGCGAAAGAGTTGGACATGACTTAGCGACTTAGCGACAACAGCTCAAATTACCTAAAGATTTTTAGAAGGCTCAGGAAAAGAAACACCCCACTTTCTGTTAATTTTGGTTGTTTATCAACAAAATGGATAGTCAAAAAATCATGTCAGTTATAAAGTAAGTAAATAAAAGAAGAAAACGGACAGTTAGTCATGTCAAGTGGCAAGCTTCCTTTTGGAGGTATTCAAACATGCACTGGAAGGGAATCTATCAGACACGCCCTGGAAAATTTCTCTAGGGAGCAAGAGGTTAGCTAAGGGCACATCTAAGCTCTGCCAACTCCAAGATCCTCCTTTTTGGTGGTCCAAAAAGAGAAAGGAGCTAGGGTATATGGCTCCCCAAAAAGCTGCAACCATCACAGACTGCTGGCATGACACAGGATGCAGTGGACTGTCCCATTTCACTGGGGCAGAGCTTAAGAACGTGGGCTGTGGAGCCAAACACACGAGTGTGACTCCTTCACCATGCCAAGTAGACCAAGTTATCTAACATTTTTGAGTTTTTATCCTCACCAGTGAAGTGGCGATAACATCCAGCTTATAAGCTCTAAGTAGGCAAGTGACTACAAAGTCTGTAGGAGGACACCGGGAACACAGTGAGGTGCCCAAGGAAGAGAGGTCGCCATTGCTGGAGGTGAACAGTGATCATCTTCAAATGACTTGTTTCATGTGCCACGCCTTTAATGTACAAACATAAAAAATAAGAAACCAGAAAGCAGTCTTACATTCAACTAGCAAAGATGACTACATACAGTTCTTTTTGCAAACCCCAGACCGATGTTAAGTCAAGACAGCTGCTGCTATATTCTAACCTTTGAGGCTGAACTGTCCTACCCCATTCACAGCAGCACTAGAGCATCGAGCAAGGCCAACCTTTTCAGGCCTTCACTTCTAAGTCTTCCTACTAGAGCAGAATGGGAAGGGCTGAGATATTACCTAGAAGATATGGATAGCACTGGCAACTCTGTCTACTCCTTGGGGTTCCATGCCCCCAGAATGATTTTAAGAGGCCCCCATGTACATATGAGATTGGGCCCAAGTATAGATATTTTGGTCTGAACTGTGAGGTTTATGGCAAATGTAGTGTGGTTTGAATGGTTCCAGGCCAAGGAGCAAGTGTCAAAAATGCTACATCTCCAGTGAAATAAGGCATACACTGCTTCCCCTAAATACCATGAGACAAGGAGTGGCCGCCAGTCTAGTCCATCCACATGGGAGACTTAAACCTGGGACTTTGCAAAAATAAAATCTGGATGCTAAGGGATGCTTTCTGGATGCTTTCACTAAGCTTTTAGTGAAAGCCAAGGCCCTAGAATAGAAGGCTAGAAAGTCTTTAATTATTCACCCCGAATTAAGATGATCAGGTTATTTTGGAAAGAAGAGAAATACTAACCACCCTCCCTTCAAGTTTTAGTAGCCAAGAGGAATCTGGGCTCTGAAAAGTGGCAAACAGTGTTTTTGCAGATGACAAGCAGCTGTAGCAACTGGCCAACTGCATGAGCAGCAGGGACGCCAACAGTGATGCTCACTGTGGCAGCTCATGGCCACGGGCCACACACAACCTCCCCGCTGGGACAGATGCCCTGCTCCATCCGGCTGTCCGCAGGGCCAAGGGGTGGGAGTGCTGGGAACAGATGAGTCTGTGCTCCCCACATCATGGTACAGAGTGACAGTGAATAGATACAGTTTAAGCACAGCATTTGGAGACAACCCTCCAGTCATTCTGTTAGTAAAGTCTTAAGAACTTAGAGCCTGGGAGGACTGAGAAATTCTAAAGAATGAAACCAAAATAAAAAATAAAGAGGGTGGGAGATGTCAAAGACACAAGAGCTCTTTGTAGATGCTGTCTGGCTCACTTTGTCCCCAAGTTCATCTCAGAGCTCAAGCAAATTCGAGACACAAGGCAGAGACATTAGACCTGTGTCAAGGGCAAAAACTTCTGGTAGTAGCTCTTGGTGACGTCAATCATCAGCTCCTGGGTACATTCTGGGAGCTCCCCTGAGAAGAGTCCTGGGGAAAGAAAGACCTGGTCAACCACAAGGAGCCAGAGGAGGCCCACATGCAGCTCTGACTTCTGCTGAAACCTCTAGAAGCCTTCTTTAGCTGCAAATGTCTAAATACTAGGTTTTCCATCTTTGGTGCTAACAGAATATTTCCTGACCATATATTCAAGATAATATGAATCTGTGTGTGGAGGGAGTTGGGGGTGGGGTGGGGAATAATACTGTTCTCAAAATGCAGAAATATATTCCAAGTAAAAGAAGTTAGTACATTACTGAAGAGTTAAGGAAATCTGACTACATCAGAGGCTGTTCCAGGCAAGGATTCATCTATTCCCTGGATTCTGGGGTGATGCCTGTGGGGCAAGCCAAGGTGAGCGCTCTTCAGGGGAGAAACTGCCCTGCTATTCATACAATGAAACTGAATCCAAGGCCTGAGCAGTTATATTCGAATCATAGATGGGAGTAGAACAGAAATGCCCAAATAGACAAAAGATGGGGGAAACTTAATGAAGAATTTCCAGGAAAGAGGCACTCACACAGTATGGTATTAGTATAAACTTACACAGATAAGTTTGAAGAGCAATGTAGGAATAACTAGCATAACTTAAAAGTTCATACCCTGTGATCTGATAATCCAACTTTTAAGAATTTATTCCACAGATAATCTTGCCCAATTGCACAATATAGATACAAAAGCATTAATGCAGCGAAGTCTCTAATTATAAAAAACCAAGTATAACATTTTTTGATCCATTAAACCAGAGGATGATTGGTTATATTATGGGATAATTATGCAATGCAAACCCTATAGCCATTAAAAGGAATGAAGTAAATTGCTCCATACTGACAAGAAAAGATGCCCAAGATATACTAAGGAAGCAAGTTTCCTAACAGAATAGAGAGTGTGAGTCTATTTATATATATAAAAAGTTTCATATTATATATATAAATACATATACATACATAAACACACATATGCATATACTCATAAACATACAAAAACACACACATATACTCTTGTATACATACAGAGAAAACAGGAATGAAAAAATGGCCTTAAAAAAATACACAACTCTTGCAGGCACCTTTTACAAATTAGCAGCGCATTAAGATTTCCAAATATATATTGAATCTGTACAGTATTTAATCTTCTAAAAAAACTGGTACTCAACACATAAAAATCCAGATTTTTAGCTCCTCATGAAACACCAGAAGTTCACATAATATCATGCCTGTATGCTTAAACAGCTATGATAGGCAATTTCTTCAACTATTTACATATTTTGTCTGGCTCCTGTGGGCATCTGAGTTTTTGGTTCCTAACTTAGAATCTTTCTGGATGCCTCGCCTTTCATTCTGGGGAGCCTTCCAAAAATATGCTAGTTTTCCTGCCACCCCACGCCTCTTGATTAAAGAGGGAGGTTGTCAACAGTAGTATCTAGATGGTTAGCATTTGTTTGTGAAACTACACAAATAAACATGAGAAGTACCCTGCTAGTGCAAAGTACTAGACTCTAAACAAAGAGTCTTGGGAGCTCCGTGGTGGTCTAGGGGACTTGCTGCTTTCACTGCCCTAGCCCAGGTTCAGTGCCTGGTTGGGGAACTGAGATTGCATAAGCTGAGTAGTCAAATAAAAATAAATAAATAAATAAACAAGGAGTCTTAAGTGCTTGTCAAAGCCTCCCCGCTAACCAGCACTGACACCCTGGACAATTCAACCTCTCCAGGCCTCAGTTTCCTCACCTACACAATGATCTCTAAGATCCCAGGCAGAACCTCCACACACAGAATTTACTGGGATTTCAAATACCTAGAAGTGCTTCCCTGCAATCTGCCATCAATGTTCAAAGATCATAAGTTGGTTCTAAGGGCCTTGAATAAGTTAGAGGAGATTAAACTATTTTTCCAACAACATACTTCTCACCTCAGATCAGATGTTTGTCTCACAACCACTCAAAACAATTAAGACTGTTCTGATCCAGCACTTGCTGAGAACTGTTAAGCTGTTTCACAGTGGGAACTCAGTATGGGGAGAATTACTAAATGAGTCTCTTCCTCCTCTGCAAATGTAGAGATGCATGAAAGTGCAGAATGGCTCATTTCCTCCCCAAAGAATCTTAGTGGATGATTTATGTATTTCTTTGAAATTCATATTCAATGATCTGAGTAATGAGATTTTTTTTATATTGGAAAAATAATTAAACCACCCAGTGGCTAGATACCATACATTGTCAAATCCTCTCTCTTCATATCATCTTCCATCTGTGAATCTGTCACGTACCTCTGTATGTTCTAGGAGGTTTCCACTGAGTGAAACAACAGGTAGAAGAAAAGAGACTGTCTTGAGGTAGGGGTAGGGGAATGTGAGGTTTTTCTTTTTCTTTTTGCTTTTCGGTGTTTTCCAAGCTTTCAAAAATAAGCATGGATTGCTTCAGTCTCCCCACATTTATAATCTGCATCTCTTAAGCTCATAAGGACTTTGCCTGTGGGCATTCCATCAACCAAGGTCAAATGATAATATATTTGCTTTTCTTGGGTATCCCAGAGCTCTCACTGGTCTTTGGCCATGTTTTGTGGTAATATTTCAGTTAGGGCATTTCTGAGCAGGCAGGAAGTACAAGTTCAAACCCCCAACCATTGTGAGGGTAAGGCCATCATCTGGAGAGACTTTCTTTTTCCACCCAAAGCCCAGGCCAAGACAGACACTCTTCTTTGTACTCTTCCTGTGTTGGGGGCAGATTCATCCTCCATCAACTTTTTACTGAGGGAAAGCCCTTCAAGAGGATCTCATTGCCCTGTGTGGATCCGAGGCTTTATCTCTCATCCCACATGAGCATCAAATCCTAAACCATACAACTATAGAGATGGCATCACCTGAAGCATCCTTGAAAGTCTGCATTTAGTTTCCACTTTGCTTCTGATTCCTAATAATTTCCTTATGAATCCAATTATGCATGTAAAAAGATACAAGTTCTATTTTGGATAGCATTTATAGGTACTCTGTATCAGAAGAGTATTTCAGTTAGCTAGACTAACATACTGTTAAGAGACAGAAAAGGCATGCATGACTTTTGTGAAAGAAAATAAACTTTAGTTTTAATAATTAACACCCGCGGGTTACCTGGGCAGCCTGAGAAGATGGTGAACGGTGGGACCACAGTTTCTGGGGGTAATACTGTGTTGTCGAGAATTTTGCAACAGTCTTTCAGCACACACCGGCGCCCCTGAAATTAAAGTCTTGTTAATAGGAAACAGACCAGGAAATGGGAGTAAAAGTTGTCTTGTGTGCTGTGTTATTGTTGTTTAGTTTCCAGTCATGTCTGGCTCTTTGCAACCCCATGGACTACAGCCCGTCAGGTACCTCTGTCCATGGGCCTCTCCAGGAAAGAATACTGGAGCAGGTTGCCGTTCCCTTCTCCAAGGGGATCTTTCCAACCAGGGGATCGAAATCAGGTCTTCTGCATTACAGGCAGATTCTTTACTGTCTGAGCCATCAGGGAAGCCTATAATCGTCATGGTCAGGGACAGAAGTGTTGGCCACAATCCCTACCGCAGATGGTACCTGACAAACATGAGGTAGAAACATTAGTGTGTGTGTGTGTGTGTGTGTGTGTGAGTCCTGTGTGTGTTTAAATTTGAAGTGGGGGTTGTACACTAGGGACAGTTCAGGCTATCTTAGGCATTTCAGACTATATGAAATCTGATCTTCAAGAATTCTGTTTAATTTTCTTTGCTTTTACTTAGTGGATATCTGTTGTTGTGCTTGTCCGACATCCACTTCCCTTTCTTCTTGTAACAGAACTTATATTTTTGTTGGATATCACTCCATCCCTATTTCAGTTCATGTGCTTCATCTCTCATCCCAAACTCTAAACCCCAAGCCTGGCTGCAGCCATTGGTTTAGGGAATTGGTGTATGAACCGTGATGAATCTCAAGTTCAGGAGCTTCTGCATGTAACATACTGGGAAAAGAAAAAGCCTTTCTTTTTTTTTTTTTTTATCCTTTAAGGTAGAGGGAGATTCTAGAGGATAGAACAGAATCTTGAACCAGCCACTGGTTTCCATCACTAAAGGACCTGCCTGAGAGGCTTCCAGAGGAAACTAAAAACAGGAAGGAGATTAATTCACATGACATCAACTGAGATGTCAGTTGGAGCCATTTGTGTATGAAATTAGGATCTACTTCTGTGACTGTGGTTCACATTAGCCAGTATGTTTGTTTTGCACCTACCAGTTTAAGGTCTGGTTTTGTTTTTTTTTAAGGTATATTATTATTATCCTCTTCTTTTTTTTTAAGATTTATTTATTTACTCATTTATTTTTTTTCCACACTGGGTCTTTGTTGCTGTGTGTGGGCTTTCTCTAGTTGCGGTGCATGGGTTTCTTATTGCAGTGGGTTCTCTTGTGTTGTGGAGCAGGGGCTATAGGCACATGGGCTTCAATAGTTGTGGCTCATGACTCTAGAGCACAGGCTCAGTAGTTGTGACTCGTGGGTTTAGTTGCCCTGCGGCATGTGGGATCTTCCCAGACCAGGGATCGAAGCCGTGTCTCCTGCATTGGCAGGTGGATTCTTTACCACTGGACCACCAGGGAAGCCCGTTTGTTCTTTTGTAAACTCCAACTGGACAAGTCTTGGGAAATTCTTCTGAGTATGAAGTTAACAGTTCATTTATTCTGCCATGGGTAAATGGTAGTTATTAGGTAGTCATTCAATTCTGCCATCACCCACAGCATTTTGGGGGCAAGAAATAAGGTTTGGGAGAGTCACGTGTTTCATGACTTAAGGAAAAGGAGACGCTTCTGTATATGGTTAAAGCTATATCTCAGATGCCTTCCACTTGGCATCTCCCTTAGCAAGAAAAACCACAGATATGCAGATGATACCACTCTAATGGCAGAAAGTGAAGAGGAACTAAAGAGCCTCCTGATGAGGGTGAAGGAGGAGAGTGAAAAACCCGGCCTAAAACCCAATATTAAAAAACTAAGATCATGGCATCTGGTCCCGAAACTTCGTGGTAAACAGAAGGAGAAAAGGTGGAAGCAGTGACAGATTTCCTCTTCTTGGGCTCTAAAATCATGCGGTTGGTGACTGCAGCCATGAAATTAGAAAAAGACTGCTTCTTGGCAGCAAAGCTATAACAAACCTAGACAGTGTGTTTAAAAAGCAAAGATATCATTTTGCTGACAAAGGTCCATTTAGTCAAGGCTACGGTCTTTACAGCAGTCATGTACAGATGTGAGAGCTGGACAATAAAGAAGGCAGAGTGCCGAAGAATTGATGCTTTTGAACTATGGTGCTAGAGAAGACTCTTGAGAGTCCCCTGGAAAGCAAGGAGATCAAACCAATCAATCTTAAAGGAAATCATTCCTGAATATTCATTGGAAGGACTGATGCTGAAGCTGAAGCTCCAATATTTCAACCACCTGATGTGAACAGCTGACTCATTGGAAAAGACCCTGATGCTGGGTAAGATTGAAGGCAGAAAGAGAAGAGGGTAACAGACAATGAGACTGTTGGATGGCGTCACTGATTCAGTGGACATGAACTTGGGCAAACTCAGATGGTGAGGGACAGGGAAGCCTGGTGTACTGCAGTCCACGGTTTTGGGAAGAGTCAGACACAACTTAGCAACTGAACAACAATGTGTCTCAGACGACTTGCTGAGTAAATGCAAGTCTTGGTCTTTACCAGTTGCATTTGCATCATCCAAGCCTATAGTTCACTCGTGTTCTGGTCAGAATATCAGATAAAACATACTGGGCTGAGGATGTGGAACACATAATAAATACCAAGATAATGCTAACCCATCTAGATCTCAGACTTTACCAAAGAATAGGAAACACTTTGATTTCATTGTGTTCAAAATTTCCCCCAATACTAAGTACCTAAATCATATGTATGTCCAAGAGCTCCTGGGTAGATTGCCAAATGAATTTTTTAAAAAGCTTATACTTCGAAGGTCTGAATTTCTTCAGTTGTCTCCAGCTGGGTGGATAATAGCCAAGCTGGTCAACATCTTTAGGTCAGAAGCAAGTTATGACTGCATATCTTCATTTCTCCTTGGAAAACTCTCTTCCATGAATCACCTGTTATTGGCAATATCGAAAATGGAGCAGATGGCCAGCTCCCCTGGTGACTCCCAAATTAACACAAAGATTCCCTAAGATGCTGAGGCTCCTAAAAACCCAGACCAAGCACGTGGGGCACTGAGCAAAAGGAAATGAGGTGCTGCATGTGGCAGGATACCCTCACAGACAGGGATCCACAGACAAAGGGCCCTGGAAAAGAAGAGCAGTGGAAAGGAGCCTTCCCACTGTGTACCTCGGTTACCAAACAGCCGGAGGGCACCTGCTTGTCTAGTTAGCCATTCTGCCCACTCAGAGAAATGTGCTCATTTGGGTTTCAGAGAATTCTGGGTAAACTGGTCGATTCCACAGCAGCAAAATAAAAAATGCAGGTACTTCTTAGGCATGAATGACTTGGCAATAGCTGAGGAGGTAAACAGCTGTAACTGCTTCTTTATTCTTTCCTGGAGAACTTTTCAAGAAGGAGTTAAGAACTACATGTTGCTGGTATTACACCTACCCTTATCTCCTATTTTTTTTTTTTTTTTTTGCTGTTTTCTTTTTCTTCCTTCTTTTTTTTGGTTGCACTGCATGGCATGTGGGATCTTAGTTTTCTGACCAGGGATCAAACTCGTGCCCCCTGCATTGAGAGTGTGGAGTCTTAATCACTGGACTACCAGGGAAGTCCCATATCTCTTTAATCCAGTTATTTAGCAAATTTCTTCCATCCTGTGAAACAGCATGTAAAACCAAGCCTGCCAGGATGCTATTAAGATTAAAGATAAATGTAAACTTTAAGGCATGGTAACAGTTGACCCGTAATGCCTGTTAGGCTTTTCCTGAAGACTTTTGGGCAATTCTGATTAACACTCATACCTTCCCATATCCAAGCAGAAGTTACAGTACTACATGAGATGCTGCAGGAAGGATCTGTGTGTCATGGGGACAGCTGGACTCTAAAGAGTTCCTACTAGCTTTGAGATTCTCAAAGCATCTTTCTCCTGAGAATTTGTAAAGGCTCAGCAAATAAGTACAGCCAGTGCCAAACAATGACAATACCAGGAGTTGATGCACTGAAAAGTGATATAAAAAGCAGACGCTGAACAATAGGACTAAAATTTCCTAAGCATTGGGAATAGCATTTGGATATTAACTATTCAGACATCTGGCTCTGGACTCAAAGGACTAGGCTACTATGCTGATATCTTCACATTACTGAGGAAAATATCAGAAAAATTCAGCTTTGGCTTGGAAAGCCTCCTCTAATCAAGCAGTTAGTGAGGAAAGAGGATGGATTTCACTATCTTCTCCCTCTCCTCAACATCAGGCTGAACCAAAGACATTCTGTCTCTAATACATATTAAGGAACTCCTCCAGAGAATATTTGGCAAAACAACTGCTCCCCTTAATTTTGAGTAACAAGTCAGACTGGAATGTTTTTCTCAGCAACATGGTTCTCTGCACTGCCCACCTTTGCTGTAGCCTCATGGCTCCTGGAAAGTGACTGCATGGTTTCTGCAGATTTTCTCATACTTTAGGGTCTGAGTTTTATCCAGAGCAGAGAGCTGACTTTGTGTTAATAGGAGCAGCCATTTAAAAACAGGAAAGGGTGGAGAAGGCAATGGCACCCCACTCCAGTACTCTTGCCTGGAAAATCCCATGGACGGAGGAGCCTGGTAGGCTGCAGTCCATGGGGTCGCTAGGAGTTGGGACACGACTGTGTGACTTCACTTTCACTTTTCACTTTCATGCACTGGAGGAGGAAATGGCAACCCACTCCAGTGTTCTTGCCTGGAGAATCCCAGGGACGGGGGAGCCTGGTGGGCTGCCGTCTATGGGGTCGCACAGAGTCGGACACGACTGAAGCGACTTAGCAGCAACCTAGAAATGTATTAGAAACCCTTCCTGGAAAAGGCATGGAATTAGTGTATATCATGCTTGCTAAGTGCTTCCTAGGCTTTGTTTGGTAAGCCTTAAAAGTCACAAATCTCACATCATTATATCAAAAAATGAATATCTTTCTCTGTACTTTTGATGTGTATTTAATCATGGATCATACCGTGGATTATAAAAGGTTTTATTTCAACTATGTGTGAAATTAATACATGGTTATTAATAAAAGTAAATGGCTTTTAGTGAAAAAAATAAAAACAGGAGAGGGGTCTTGGTTTTCCCAGAATCTGAGGGACAAATATAAAATGTAGGAAATATTTTCCCTGAAAATTTAGGGAGTTTGCCTCTGATCATTCTCAATCAGGATGGACTCAGAAATCCTAACTGAAATCAACCTCTTCATCTAAGAAATATCAAGAAATTCAGCCTTGGAAAGCTTTGGCTGGGTTAATGTTTGGCATTAACAAACTAATGCCATGGCGCCTGTGGACCTGTGTCCTACAGGTTCTGCTGAGCGAGAGGCCCACTAGCACCTGGCAGGCCCAGCATCTTGAACCACGTGCAGCTCCTTTGACGTCATGCCCTTTGGTGACTGTGACCCCTACACATGCCAATCTCTCCCCTGAAACACTTTCTCTCCTCTTGTTTATGAGCCAATTTTGATTCACCCTTCAAGATCCCCTCACCCCACTAGACTCTAAGATTCTCAAGGTGAGGTGACAGGGAGGCCACATAGTGGCATGGCTACTCACACCACCAGGGTTCAAATTCCAACTCTAGGATTTACTAGCCTTGTCAAATCCCCTAATATCAGAGGTCTTCAGTCTCCTCACCTGAAAATAGGGATAATTACAGTCTATCATCCTTGGATGGTTGTGAAGATTAAATGAAATAGCCAAAGGCAAGAGTTTAACATCATATACAAAAGAGTCCATAAAGGTTAGCCATGATTACTAGTGCCTAGGAAGAATTCCAAATTTAACGACAATTCTGGTAAACTAGTAGACCAGAAAAAACTTCTACCCTGCTTGATGTCAGAAGCAAAGGCCCACTGATGGGAGGGACAGGAGCTCAAAGGGGAGTGAGGCTGCTCAGCCAGCCAAGTCAGCATACTCACAATCACACAATTCTTGCCAACGTGAACATAAGAGCCAATCTGAGCTGCGTTGACCACGCAATCTTCCTCAATAAAGACGTGGTCCCCAATATGTAAAGGAAAAAATGCAACGCTATAGAAGAAAGAGAACAAAGAACAGTCAAGGTGATGTACTTCTGGTCAAGGTTTATAAAACTAAAGATCATAACTGCAACTCCGTCTTGTCTTAATAAGACTGCCCCTAGCAAGGAAAGAATCCTCACGTTTGAGGAATTCTGCAACATTGAAGAAGATGCATGTGACTACTAAACCGAAATCAGAAATGTTAGACTACAGAAATGTGAAGCAAATAGCAAAAGAGCAAGGGCAAGACCTTCAAAGTTAGAAAAGCTAGCATCAAATAAAAACAAATGAACGTTTTGCTCATTCCAGCCTCCTCTGAAAATGCCCACAGATCACATTTTCATTAATCTTCTCTATAATGCTTCAGGGGACTGATGTAATGTTCATGGGATATAATTCCCAACATGCTGAAAATTTATATATTGTCTGGTTTTACTGCCTGACTCTATGCTAGGAACTGGGGAATACAATGGCGAGCAAAAGGGACTTGATCCTGCCCATGAGGAGATTACAATCAGGAGAAGAGAGATTAAATAAATGATTAAATAAGTAATTAGTTACAACTGTGATAAGGGCTACAGAGGAAAAATAACACATCATGAGGGCATGACAAAAAGAGTTTATTCAGACTGGAGGTTTGGTAAAAGCTTAATTGAAAATGACATTTAAGCCAAGACTTAAGGAGTTAGTAGGGTTTCTCTAGACTTGTGACATGATTTGCATTCTCCAGGACTCCTCAAATGTAAGTGACAGTGGTCTGTGATCATACTTCCAAGAAATTTCAGTTCTTGGATGTAAAATATTGGGACTAGAACTAATACAAAGCAGCTGGATACTCACTGGCTCTTTCCAGTCCTGTGTTCTATTTTGTCAGAAATATTTTATCAGAGATGATACCTGTCTTCCACATACCTGTAACTTAGTTAAATCTTCCTTAGTTTATTTGCATTTTTAGTCTAGACCCCTTGGGTAACAGTGGATTCCTTAATTTTATCATAGTCTATAGCAGGCTGTCAACTCTTCAATTTTAAACTGAAAACTCTTTACTCTTCTCTGGTTCTGGTATTGAGACATACAGGGGAGGAAATCGACATTCACCTTCTATGCATGTGTTGTATTTCTGTATTTCTCATGAGGACTACTTTTTTACTTTTTATTTTATATTGGAATATAGCCAATTAACAGTTTTGTGATAGTTTCGGGTGGACAACAAAGGGACTCCGCCATACACATACATGTATCCATTCTTCCCTTAAACTCCCCTCCCGTCCAGGCTGCCACATGTGGACTATTCTTACTTATACATCCCTCCAGTCACTGAAAAGACTGTTCATTTTCAGTCTTCTTCCTGGACCATATCCAGCCCAATAATGCCTTTATCAGGAGGTGGAGTCAACAATTCCAGCAGAGCATCAGTTACTGTATGAAATCATGAAAAGGTTTTCTGGCTCCCCCTCAAGCACCTTCTGAACTAATGAGCAAAAGTTTTCATTCGAATTTCGTATGATATACAATGACTCCCTGCTCCAATTCTTGTATGTAATGAAATCCTCGAGTCCAGCATCACTACAAGAAATGCAGACGACTCCTGCATGATATATATCCGAGTATTATTGTCTGAATCAACTGCCCTCTTCTGTTCCTCCCTAGCCATGCCCATGCCCCAGGGTCAGCAGTACCCTAGGACATCGTGGCTATCCTGTTGCAGCGTTATATGCTATAGTAGCTGTTGAGTCAGTAATTTCTACCACAAGGTGGTGGTGATTGCTGTTGCTTGAACTGAGGTGTAGCTCATTTTATATAAGTTTCAGGCATACAACATAGTAGTTCACAATTTTAGAGGTTTATAAAATATTATCTATATTCCCTGTGCTGTATAATATATCCTTGTTGCTTATTTATTTTATATGCAGTAGTCTGTACTTAATCCCCATCCCCTATCTCACTCCTCACCCTCCCGCTGGTAACCACTAGATTGTTCTATACACCTGTGAATCTCTCTTTTTTGTTACATTCACTTGTTTGTTTTATTTCTAACACTAGGTTTTGAGACCCCATTTTATCCATATTTTATATGCCCAGATTATAACCTAGTGACTGGCGTAAGGAAAACACTCAATAAATGATTGTTGAATTATTGGATGGGAAGCAGATGGTGCCATGGGTAGGAGCCAGGAGAGCAAGCAGAAAGGGAGGCAAAGAGAATACTCCATATCAAGCATAGAGGGCAGTCTTCCTGCCCTGCCCACAATTTTTCTTTGACAATCCTTATTCCCACTGAGAGATCAGTCAGCCTGACTTGACCATACCCTCTGGGTCAAAGCTGTTTGTAGACTAGGGGTGGGCACCTAACTGCAAACTAAGCCAATCAGATTCACTCTAACCAAAGATTTTGTTAATAGGACAATTTAAAATCTCTGATTGGTATTTAGGCTGGAAACCTCAAAGAAGACGTGATATAATTAAAGGGCTGAGGCAGCAAAGTTGGCTCCAGGAGAAAAGTGGGAAGATACAGCAGGAAGAAAAAAGAGGGAAGAAGAAGTACAGAGAGAAGGACAGATAAGAAACTGTCTCAGTGGTAGAGTAGCAGACAGACAGAATAGTGGTCTTTATTTTGGCAAGCTGTCCAGCTCCAGGTTCCAGTCCCTTGTGAAACCTGGCCCCCTTTTTCTACCCTGAAACTCCATCAAATACACCTGTGTCTGTTTAATCAGAAGCAACCCCCCCCACCCCGCCCCTGTTTTTGCCAGCTTAAGTGGATTGTTTCTGGCAACTAACCACCAACTAGACTAAGACAACTGCCACCAATTGTGCTCATTATGGTGTGTTCTCAGTGTTCCAAAAAGTATAGACCCGCTCCTTCTCCCATGACTCCACACATGCATTTCACCACCAGAAGCAGCATCTTGCTCAAGACTGAAACAAATGATTAAATTACATACCCTTTGCTGAATTTCTTGAATGGTGGCCTTATGACACTCCGACTTTTTACAACACAATGACGTCCAACTCTTACATTTGCCAGATCGCCTCGGATAATACAGTCATTCATCACAATGGTCTATAAAACAAAGCAGCACATTTTTAAAATGTATTTTAATTGGAGGATAGTTACTTTACCACAATGTGTCGCTTTCTACTGTACAACAACGTGAATCAGCTCTAAGCATACATACATTCCTTCCCTCTTGAGCCTCCCTGCCACGCTCAAAATCGTACCTCTCTAGGTCATCACGGAGCACCAAGCTGAGCTCCCTGTGTTATAGAGCAGTTTCCCGCTAGCTAGCTATTTTACAGATCGTAGTGTATGTATGTCAATGCTACTCTTCCAATTTATCTCACCCTCTCCTTCCCCCATGTCTACAAGTCTGTTCTCTACATCTGTGTCTCTATGCCTACCCTGCAAATAGACTCATCAGTACCATTTTTCTAAAGTCTATATATATGCATTAATATATGCTATTTGTTTTTTTCTTTCTGACTTACTTCACTCTGTATGACAGAATCTAGGTACATCCATCTCACTACAATTGACTCAATTCTGCTCCTTTTTATAGCTGAGTAATATTCCATTATATAAATATATACCACAACTTCTTTATCCATTCATCTGTTGATGGACATCCAGGTTGCTTCCATGTCCTGGCTATTGTGAACAGTGCTACAATGAAAACTGGGATACATGTGTCTTTTTGAATTATGGTTTTCTCAAGGTATATGCCCAAGTGGATTGCTGGGTCATATGACAGTTTTATTCCTAGCTTTTAAAGGAACTTCCATGTTATTCTCCATAGTGGCTGTATCATTTTATTTTCCCACCAACAGTGCAAGAGGGATTACTTTTTCCCACATCCTTTCCAACATTTATTATTTGTAGATTTTTGGATGATGGCCATTCTGACTGGTGTGAGGTGATACTTCAGTGTTGTTTTGATTTGCAGTTCTCTAATAATGAATGGTTTGCTTGGAGACAAACAGAGATCATTCTGTCGTTTTTGAGACTGCCTCCAAGTACTGCATTTCAGACTCTTTTGTTGACTATGAGGGGATAATCCATTTCTTCTGAGGGGTTCTTGCCCACAGTAGTAGATACAATGGTCATCTGAATTAAATTCACCAATTCCTATTCATTTTAGTTCAGTGATTCCCAAAATGTCAGTGTTCACTCGCCATCTCCCGCTTGACCAATTTATCTTGATTCATGGACCTAACATTCCAAGTTCCTATGCAATATTGTTCTTTACAGCACTGGACTTCACTTTCAGTACCAGGCCCATCCACATCTTAGCACTGTTTCCACTTTGACCCAGCCCCTTCATTCTTTATAGAGCTGTTCCTCTGCTCTTCCCTAGTAGCACACTGGACATCTGCCAACCTGGGGAGCTCATCTTCTGGTGTCATATCTTTTTGCCTTTTCATTGTGTTTACATCCAGCATTACAGTAATCCAAGTCTATGCCCCAATCACTATGCCAAAGAAGCTGAAGTTGAACAGTTCTATAAAGATCTACAACATTTTCTAGAACTAACACCAAAATGATGTCCTATTCATTATAGAGGACTGGAATGCAAAAGTAGGAAACCAAGAGATACCTGGATTAACAGGCTTTGGCTTTGTAATACAAAATGAAGCAGGGCAATGGTTAACAGAGTTTTGCCAAGAGAAGGCACTGCTCATAGCAAACACCCTCTTTCAACAACACAAGCGACGACTCTACACATGGACATCACCAGATGATGGTCAGTACCGAAGTCAGACTGATTATATTCTTTGCAGCTGAAGTTGCAAGCCGGAGAAGCTCTGTACAGTCAGCAAAAACAAGACCTGGAGCTTTCTGTGGCTTGGATCATCAGCTCCTTACTACAAAATTCAGGCTCAAGTTGAAGAAAATAGGGAAAACCACTAGGCCATTCAGGTATGACCTTTATCAAATTCCTTATGATTATGCAGTGGAGGTGATGAATAGATTCAAAGGATTAGATCTCGTAAATAGAGTACCTGAAGAACTATGGATGGAGGTTTGTAACACTGTACATGAGGTGGTGACCAAAACCATCCCCAAGAAAAAGAAATGCAAGAAGGCAAAGTGGTTGTCTGAGGAGGTCTTACAAATAGCTGAGAAAAGATGGACCATAAAGAAGGCTGAGCACCAAAGAACTGATGTTTTTCAACTGTGATGTTACAGAAGACTCTTGAGATTCAACTGGACAGCAAGAAGATCAAATCAGTCAATCCTAAAGGAAATAAATTCTGAGTATTTGTTGGAAGGACTGATACTGAAGCCCCAGTACTTTGGCCACTTGAAGCGAACAGCAGACTCATTAGAAAAGACCTTGATGCTGGGAAGGATTGACAGCAAGAGGAGGAGGAGGCAACAGAGGATGAGATAGTTGGATGGCATCACTAACTCAATGGACATACGTTTGAGCAAACTGAGGGATAGAGTGACGGCCAAAGAAGCCTGGCATGCTGCAGTTCATGGGGTTGCAAAGAACTAGATACAACTTAGTGACTGAATAACAATAATGAGTGATGTTGAGCATCTTTCCTTCTGTTTGTTGGCCATCTTTGTGTCTTCTTTGCAGGAATGTCTGTTTAGGTCTTCCGCCCCATTTTTTGATTGGGTTGTTTTTCTGATAGTGAGCTGCACGAGCTGGTTGTATATTTTGGAAATAAATCTTTTGTCAGTTGCTTTGGTTGCAATTATTTTTTCCCATTCTGAGGGTTGTCTTTTTATCTTGTTTACAGTTTCCTTTGCTGTGCAGAAGCTGTTAAGTTTAATTAGGTCTCATCTGCTTATTTTTGTTTTTATTTCCATTGCTCTAGGAGTGGGGGGTCAAAGAGGAAACAAAGCATATTTTACATAGCCTAAAACATAACAAAAGAGTAGGAAACAAGACACTGAGAGTTATGCTATACTCCACTGAATCACATGTTCTGTCAAAAGGGAAAACTTTTTAAGGTGAAGAGAATTGCCTTCATAATGTTGACTAAAGTTTTTCCAAGATGTTCCCAGTACCTCACAAGCTTTGCCCTTATAATTCCATGAATAGGATTCAATGGATGGACAAACATTTGTTGAGAATACCTGCAGCAGACCTGGCCTATGCACCTTCTCAGATGCACTCATTCCACCTGCCCTCCTGCCTTGGCTGCTTGCTCAGGGAAACTCACATCTGCCCCCACCTTTGTCTAATCTCCTAACACTACTCACTGCCTCCAGCTTCATGTTCTCAGGGTGAATCCACTGACGTTCTTTTTCCTTTCCCAATTTCTGGACTCAGATTAAATGCTTCACTTCAGGATGTGACACATGGCTTCCCTAGACATTGCCAGGAGGGACTGAATAACATAATTAATTAATTATGGGGGGATTATTAATTTCTCCCAGAAATTGGGGGGAATTAATGCCCCATATTTGGTAAAGAGTAGGCATTCTTGAAGTGTCTGTTGAATAAATAAGGTTAAAAAGTGCATGAGAGGCTTCCCTGGTGGTCCAGTGGTTAAGAATCCACCTTGAAGTACAAAGGACACCAGTTCATTCTCTGGTCCAGAAAGATCCCACATGCTGCAGAGCAACTAAGCCCATGTGACACAACTACTGAGCCAGCAGCATTCTAGAGTCCACAAGCCACAACTACTGAGCCCACATGCCTAGAGCCTGTGCTCCGCAACTGGAGAAGCCACTGAAATGAGAAGCCCACGTACCACAACCAGAAAGTAGTCCCCACTCGTTACAACTAGAGAAAGCCCACATCAGCAGTGAAGACTCACCATAACCAAAAAATAAAATAAATAAGAAAAAAATCTAAAAAGCGTGCATGTGGCTGGGGTTGCAGCTGAGAAAGTAAGCAAGGACCAGATCATGAGGAATTACATATGCTGATTATAGAAGTTTACACTTCTTTTCCATAGAGGATATAAGGAATCAATGAAAGATTTTAAGCAAAGGATTAACACAACTGAATCTTCATTTTAGAAATATTACTCAGGAAGCAGAGCCAACTCATTGGAAAAGACCCTGATGCTGGGAAAGACTGAAGGCAAAGGGAGAAGAGGGCAGGCGAGGATGAGATGGTTGGATAGCAGCACCGATTCAATGGACATAAACTTGGATGAACTCTGGGAGATGCTTAGGGATAGAGAGGCCTGGAGTGCTGCAGTCCATGGGGTCGCAAAGAGTCAGACATGACTTAGCAACTGAACAACAACAACAAAATTACACTTGCAATTTGCTTCAAAATATTCTACTCTGAAACTGGTTTGAATTTGGCACATGAGTACAGAGACGAAAGAAGAACGCCAGAATACCGCTAACTGTAGAAGCCGGTGAATAAACACATACGGCCTCATTCTGCGTTTTCTCTACTGTCCCAAAGTTCCAAATAACACTGCTCATCTATACAAAGTAATGAGGGAGTTCCTTGGTGGTAGTAGTTAGGATTCCAGGTTTTCTTTGCCGCAGCCTATCCTACAAGCCATACGGCGCAGCAAAAAAAAAAAAAAGTTTAAAAATAACCAACTATTGGGTTGGCCAATAAGTTCATTTGGGTTTTCCCACAGGATGTAACAGAAGAACCCAAATGAACTTGTTGGCCAACCCAATACTAATCCTTGAATATATCCAATGACATGGATAAATCTCAAAAACATTATGCCGAGTGAAAGAAGCCTGACTCCCAAAATAGTACATGATTCCAATTATAGGAAACTCTAGAAAATGAAAAACTAATCTATATTAGTTTTACAAAGGTTACCCAGGTGGCTTGACTGCAGAGAGGCAGAAGAATTAGAGTGATGGGAATATTTTATATCATGACTGTGGTACTAGTTGCTGAGATGTCCACATCAGCCAAAACTCATCCAACTGCATATTTAAAATGGCTACATTTTATTGTACATAATACACCTAAATAAAAATTATTTTTAATATTCCATTATAAAATATTTAAAAAGAAAAAAAGAGATTCTATATGACTTGGTCATTGTTCAGATGTTGGGCAAGAAAAAGAGAATCTAGGATGAGGTGAGCAATTCTGGGGATTTGATGATAAATTCAATTTTGAAATGTGGAGTTTGAGGGTCCTATGGGATGACCAACAGGCAGCTGTGAATAAAGGTCTGGGGCCCAAGATAGAGGGTCAGGGTAGAGAGGTAGATGGAAATACCTCAAATATATGTGAATTTAGATAAATCACTGGCCAGAACACCAGGCTCTGAGAAGATACTAAAAATGAAATGCACTCACACCTGAAAGAGCTAACCAATCTGACCTGCATATGTTCAGCCTATAAAACCCCTATCTGTAAAAAGAAACTTTCACATCTGCTGCTGATTGTAAAGTATTACACTTCCTCTTGGTTTTTGTTTCTTTTTGGCTGAGCCTCACAGCTTGTGGGATATTAGTTCCCTGATCAGATACTGCACCCTGGCCCCAGTAGTGAAAATGCTGAGTCCTAACCACTGGTCCCTTCTTCACGGATCACTGCCTTGTCATGGTGAAGGGGCTTGTGTAACCCAATGAAGCTATGAGCCATGCCATGTAGGGCCCCCCAAGACAGAAGGGTCATAGTGGAGAGTTCTGACAAAATGTGATCCATTGGAGGGAATGGCAAACCACTCCAGTATACTTCCTGTTTATATCTCATGAACTGTCTAAAAAGACAAAAAGATGTAACACTGAAAGATGAGTCCCCCACATTGGAAGGTGTCCAATTTGCTACTGGGAAAGAGTGGAAGACAACTACCAGAAATAATGAAGCCGCTGGGCCAAAGCAGAAACAATGCTCAGTTGTGGATGTGTCTGGTGATGAAAGCAAAATCCAATGTTGCATAGGAACCTGGAACATTAGGCCCATGAATCAAGGTAAACTGGACACGGTCAGGCAGGAGATGATAAGAATAAACATCGACATCTTAGGAATCACTGAACTAAAATGGACTGGAAAGGGTGAATTTAATTCAGATGACTATTATATCTACTACTGTGGACAAGAATCCCTTAGAAAAAATGGAGTAGTCTTCATAATCAACAAGAGTCCAAAATGCAGTACTTGGATACAACCTCAAAAATGACAGAATGATCTCGGTTCATTTCCAAGGCAAGTCATTCAACACCACAGTAATTCAAATCTATGCCCCTACCACCAATGCCGAAGAACCTTAAGGTAATCAGTTCTAAATCCCATGGACGGAGGAGCCTGGTAGGCTGCAGTCTATGAGGTCGCTAAGAGTCGGACACGACTAAGCAACTTCACTTTCACTTTTCACTTTCATGCATTGGAGAAGGAAATGGCAACCCACTCCAGTGTTCTTGCCTGGAGAATCCCAGGGACAGCGGAGCCTGATGGGCTGCCGTCTATGGGGTCACACACAGTCGGACACGACTGAAGTGACTTAGCATAGCATGAAGACCTCCTAGAACTAACATCAAAAAAAAGATGTTCTATTCATCAATGGGGATTGGGATGCAAAAGTAGGAAGTCAAGAGATACCCAGAGTGACAGACAAGTTTGGCTTTGGAATACAGAATGAAGCAGGGCAAAGGCTAACTGAATTCTGCTAAGAGAATGCACTGGTTACAGGAAGCACCCTTATCCAACAATACAAGAGATGACTTTACACATGGATATCACCAAATGGTCAATGTCAAAATCAAACTGATTACGTTTTTTTGTAGCCAAAGATGGAGAAGCTATATAAAGTCAGCAAAAACAAGACCTAGAGCTGACTGTGGCTCAGATCATCAGCTTCTCACAGCAAAATTCAGGCTTAAACTAAAGACAGTGGGGAAAACCACTAGGCCAGCCAGGTATGACTTACATCAAATCCCCTATGAATATGCAGTGGAGGTGACAAACAGATTCAAGGGATTAGATCTAGGAAACAGTGTGCCTGAAGGACTATGGACAAAGGTCCATAATATTGCACAGGATGCAGCAAACAAAACCATCCCAAAGAAAAAAAGCAAGAAGGCAAAGAGGTTATCTGAGGAAGCTTTACAAATAACTGAAGAAAGAAGTGAAAGTACATCCAATTAAACACAGAGTTCCAAAGAATAACAAGGAGAGACAAGAAGGCCTTCTTCAATGAACAGTGCATAAAATAAGAGGAAAACAACTGAAGGGGAAAGACTAGTGATCTCCTCAGGAAAATCAGAAATATCAAGGGACTATTTTGTCCAAAGACAGGCACAATAAAGGACAGAAATGGTAGAAACATAGTAAATGCTGAAGAGATCAAGAACAGATGGAAAGAATACATGGAAGAACAGTACAAAAAAGATCTTAATGAACCTGATAACTACAATGATGTGCTCAGTCACCCAGAGCCAGATATTCTAGAATGTGAAGTCAAGCGGGCACAATGGCACCCCACTCCAGTACTGTTGCCTGGAAAATCCCATGGATGGAGGAGCCTGGTAGGCTGCAGTCCATGGGGTCGCACAGAGTCGGACATGACTGAAGCGACGCAGCAGCAGCAGCAGCAGCAGCAGCAGCTGTTAATAAAACTGTGGATGCGATGGAATTCCAGTAGAGCTATTCAAAACCCTAAAGGATGATGATATCAAAGTGTTGCACTCAGTTCAGTTCAGTCGCTCAGTCGTGTCCGACTCTTTGCGACCCCATGAACCGCAGCACACCAGGCCTCCCTGTCCATCACCAACTCCCGGAGTCCACCCAAACCCATGTCCATCAAGTCGGTGATGCCATCCAACCATCTCATCCTCTGTCGTCCCCTTCTCCTCCTGCCCTCAATCCTTCCCAGAATCAGGGTCTTTTCAAATGAGTCAGCTCTTTGCATCAGGTGGCCAAAGTATTGGAGTTTCAGCTTCAGCATCAGTCCTTTCAATGAACACCCAGGACTGATCTCTTTTAGGATGGACTGGTTGGATCTTCTTGCAGTCCAAGGGACTCTCAAGAGTCTTCTCCAACACCACAGTTCAAAAGCATCAATTCTTCGGCACTCAGCTTTCTTTATAGTCCAACTCTTACATCCATACATGACCACTGGAAAAACCATTGCCTTGACTAGACGGACCTTTGTTGACAAAGTAATGTCTCTGCTTTTCAATATGCCATCTAGGTTGGTCATAACTTTCCTTCCAAGTGTTGCACTCAATATGTCAGCAAATCTGGAAGACCCAGCAATGGCCACAGGACTGGAAAAGGTCAATCCTCATCCCAATTCCCAAAAAGGGTAGTTCTAAAGAATGTTCTAACCATCGGACAATTGCACTCATCTCCCACGATAGTAAGGTCATACTTAAAACTGTGCCTGCTAGGCTTCAGCATCATGTGAACCAAGAACTTCCAGATGTTCAAACTGGGTTTAGAAAAGGCAGAGGAGCCAGAGATCAAATTGCCAACATTCACTGAATCATTGAGAAAGCAAGGGAATTCCAGAAAAACATCTACCTCTGTTTCATTAACTATGCTAAAGCCTTTAACTGTGCAAATCATAACAAACTGTGGAAAGCATGGGAATACCAGACCATCTTATTAGTCTCATGAAAAACCTATATGCAGATCAAGAAGCAACAGTTAGAACCCAATAAGGAACAAGTGGTTGGTTCAGGATTGAGAAATAAGTACGACAGGGCTGTCTGCTACCACCCTGTTTCTTTAACCTATATGCTGAACACATCATGAGAAATACTGGGTTGGATGAATAACAAGCTAGAAATAAGACTGCTGAGAGAAATATCAACAACCTCAGACATGTGGATGATACCACTCTAATGGCAGAAAGTGAGGAGGCTAAAGAGCCTCTTGATGAGCATGAAGGAGGAAAGTGAAAGAGCTGGCTTAAAGCTAAATATTAAAAAAAACTAAGACCATGGCATCTGGCCCCATTCAGATCAGATCAGATCAGATCAGTCGCTCAGTCGTGTCCGACTCTTTGCGACCCCATTACTGCCTGACAAATAGAAGGTGAAAAGGTGAAAGTAGTGACAGATTTCCTCTTCTTGGGCTCCCAAATCACTGAGGATGGTGACTGAAATCAGAAGACGACTGCTTGTCAGCAGGAAAGCTATGACAAACCTAGACAGTGTGTTGAAAAGCAGAGACATTACTCTGCCGACAAAGGTCCGTATAGTTAAGGCTATGGTCTTTTGCAGTGGTCACGTATGGATGTGACAGCCGGACAGTAAAGAAGGCAGAGCACCAAAGAACTGATGTCTTTGAACTGTGGTGCTGGAGAAGACTCCTGAGAGTCCCTTGGATAGCAAAGAGACCAAACTGGTCAATCTTAAGGCAAATCAACCCTAAATACTCATGGGAAGGACTGATGCCGAAGCTAAAGCAGTATTTTGGCCACCTGATGCGAACAGCTGACTCACTGGAGTCTCTGATGCTGGGAAAGATTGAGGGCAGGAGAAGAGGGTGTCAGAGGATGAGATGGCTGGATGGCATCACTGATGCAATGGTCATGAACTTGGGCAAACTTCAGGAGATGGTGAGAGACGGGGATCTGGCGTGCTACAGTCCATGGGGTCGCAAAGAGTCAAACACGATGGGGCAACTGAACAACCACCACCACCACCACTCCTCTGCTAGAGAATTCCTCTCTTGGTTTTAAAAGCTATCTTCTTTAAAAAAAAAAAAAAAAAGCTATCTTCTTCAACCTTAGAGAGATGTCTATTTCTAGTACATAATTCTTTCATCTAAGATTTTTAATTTACTTCAATCATTGTTTTCTGCTTGTGTTTCCATCTACAATCAGAGAAAATTACTTCTTTTCCTTTTAGAAGAAAGCAGAGTATCAAGAGTTCTGAGTATCTGGTAATGGCCGTTACTGTTTCATTGTGTTTTAAATAAAGACAACAATCTTAATTTGGAAATAAAGAAAATCCATATAAGTCCCTCAGTCAGCCTAAATTACATTCGCACTGAAGAAGCAAACACAAAAAACATAAGAAGGAAATGATATCACAGATGGTCAAAGAGATTGAGCAAGAGGAATTCAAATTCTGGTTCCTATCTCAGAAGAACGGAGCTAAAGAGAAGTCAGATGAAAAATAGGGGCAAAAGGGTGTTAAAATGAAAGGAAGTGCCTTAAAAGACCTTAAAGGGAGAAAAACAGTGCTAAAGCAGAGTTCACTGAACTCAACAAGGACAAGGCAGAGGTGGCAAGCTGGAGATCTAAGGTTGCATCTAGAAACCATTTTGTTTAGCCCTTTAGTCATTTTTATCATTTAAACTAGAGGCTATTTAAATAGTAGGGTATTTTACATTTTTTTTTTTAAAATCCAGACTTCCAGTGTGGGACAGTTAGAAGCTCTGGAAGTATATGTCTGCATTCCCATGTAGCAACAACAATCCACTTGAGCTTAGCTAGGTCCTGCATTCTCCAATTCACCAGGACCCACCGCTCTCTCTGGTTTATACTAGTCCTCTTTACTCATATAAACCCTGTTTCTCCCTGCAGGCACTGGGACACCTGATATAAGGGCTTAGGAAAACAGAAATGTCTAGGTTCTGAAAGGGACAGGGGCTGTGGAAAAACAAAACAAAACAAAAGATTGTTCATAATAACAAAACGCTGGAAACAAAATAACTATCCACCCATCAGATCAGATCAGATCAGATCAGTCGCTCAGTCCTGTCTGACTCTTTGCGATCCCATGAATCGCAGCACGCCAGGCCTCCCTGTCCATCACCAACTCCCGGAGTTCACTCAGACTCACGTCCATCGAGTCAGTGATGCCACCCAGCCATCTCATCCTCTGTCGTCCCCTTCTCCTCCTGCCCCCAATCCCTCCCAGCATCAGACTCTTTTCCAATGAGTCAACTCTTCGCATGAGGTGGCCAAAGTACTGGAGTTTCAGCTTTAGCATCATTCCTTCCAAAGAAACCCCAGGGCTGATCTCCTTCAGAATGGACTGGTTGGATCTCCTTGCAGTCCAAGGGACTCTTAAGAGTCTTCTCCAACACCACAGTTCAAAAGCATCAATTCTTCGGCGCTCAGCCTTCTTCACAGTCCAACTCTCACATCCATACATGACCACTGGAAAAACCATAGCCTTGACTAGATGAACCTTTGTTGGCAAAGTAATGTCTCTGCTTTTGAATATGCTATCTAGGTTGGTCATAACTTTCCTTCCTCAGCGATCAATGCAAAGAAATAGAGGAAAACAACAGAATGGGAAAGACTAGGGATCTCTTCAAGAAAATCAGAGATACCAAAGGAACATTTCATGCAAAGATGAGCTCGATAAAGGACAGAAATGGTATGGACCTAACAGAAGCAGAAGATATTAAGAAGAATACACAGAAGAACTGTACAAAACTGTACAAAAAATATCTTCACGACCCAGATAATCACGATGGTGTGATCACTGACCTAGAGCCAGACATCCTGGAATGTGAAGTCAAGTGGGCCTTAGAAAGCATCCACCCATAGAAGAGGGGATAAATGGAATTGTACACAACAGTGAAAATGCATAAATCACAATGAATCTTAGAAACAGGAGTTGAGAACAATGTTACTTAGTAAGTGTAATGTCATCATTACAATAACTGAGTGTAATAATAGTAAGTCACAGAAAACCAAGTACAGCTGAACAAAATGTATTACTTAGAAATACATATGTATATGGTGGGGCTTCCCAGGTGGTGCTAGTAGTAAAGAACCCAGAAGCCAATGCAGGAGACATAAGAGATGCAGGTTTGATCCCTGGGTCAGGAAGATCCCATGGAGGGATCACTCCAGTATCTTGCCTGGAGAATCCCATGGACAGAGGAGCCAGGTGTGCTACAGTCCATAGTGTCACAAAGAGTTGGACACGACTAAAGTGACTTAGCACGCATACATGCATGTATATGGCAAAAAAAAAGTTTTCGAAAAATAAAGAATTTGTAAGACAAAAAATTCAGAATGGCGCTATCCTCTTGGAAGGAGGAAAGAAATAAGAGAGAAACTTCAGGTTGTACTGTATTATTATGCATTGATTATGTTCCAGTTATTCAGCTGGGTGGTGGGTTCATGGTGTTGATGCAATTTTTATGCTTCATAATATATATATCATACATCAGTCTCCTGTGTGCACCAAATATTGCCAAATAAAACACCTTTCACAAAAGAAATAGAAGATCCCAGATAACCAAAACAATCTTGAAAGGAAGACTCATCTTTCCTGATTATAAAATTTTCTACAAGGCTACAATAATGATTAAGTACAGATGATTTCCTGTAAGGATGACCAGACCATTCAATGGGGAAAGAACAATCTCTTCAACAAATGGTGCTGGGACAAGTAAATTTCCACACAGTAAGAATTAATTAAATAGGATCCAATTTCACATTATATGCAAAAATTAATTAAGTTTAATTTAAACAAAAAATTAGCTTAAAATGAATCAAGACCATTTCAATAAAAGTGTTAAAATCACAAACTCTTAGAAGAAATCACAGGAGTAAATCTTCATGATCTTGGGTTTGGTAAGGATTTTTAGATATATGACATCAAAAACTTAAGCAACAAAAGAAAAAAATAGATAAACTGGACTTCATCAAAATTAAAAACTCCTGTGCATCAAAGAACATTATCAAGAAAGTAAACACAATCTATAGAATGGTAGAAAATATTTGCAATCATAAATCTGACAAAGATTTAATATGGACAACATATAAAGAAATACAACTCAACAACAAAAAGGCAACACAGTTTTAAAATGGTCAAAGGACTGAATAGACTTTTGCCCTCAGATGTGCAAATGGCCAATCAGATGAAAGATGCACATCATCATTAGACAATAGGGAAATGCAAATCACACTACTGTATACAAAAGATAACTAATAAGAACCTACTATACAGCACAGGGAATCTATTCAGTACTCTGTAATGACCTATACAGGAACGGAGTCTAGAAGAAAATGGATATATGTATACGTATGGCTGAGTCACTTTGATGTACAGCATAAATTAATACATTGTAAATCAACGATACACCGATAAAAAATGAACTTTAAAAAAACACAATGAAATACCTTTCATACTCACATCCAAGAAAAAGAGAAAATAACATGTTTGTGAGGATATGGAGAAACCGGTACTCTCTTGCATTGCCATGGGATTGTAAAATGGTGCAACTTGACAGTTCTTCAGAAAGCTAAAAAATGGAACTCCCATATGACCCAGCCACCTCACCTCTAGGTATATACAAAAATAATTGAAAATAGCAACTCAAATAGATCTTTGCATGCCAATGTTCATGGCAGCATTACTCACAAAAGCAGAATGGTAGAAACAATCCAAACGTTCATCAACAGATGAATAGATAAGATGTACATAGACACAGTAGAGTATTATTCAGTCATCAAAAGAATAAAATTCTTATACATGGATGTGTCTTTAAAATATAGTACTAAGTGCGATAAGCCAGTCCAAAGAATGACAAGTATTGTATAATTCCACTTAAATGACATATCTAGAATAGGCACATTCATAGAGACAGAAAGTGGATTGAGGTTACCAGGGCCTGGGAGAAGGGAATCGGAGCTGTTCCTTACAGAGTTTTTGTTTGGGTGATGAAAAAAGTCTAGAAATAGATATAGTGGTGATGACTGCACAACACTGTGGAGTTTTAAGTATATGATTACATTAATTACAAATTAATTTTGTATTAATTTGTCATTAATTACATTAATGTCATACAAATGTCAATGAATCATACACTTAAAACTCCACATACTTGCTAATGAGTCAGATGGAGTTAATTCAATTTTCTAATTTGGTGCAGAAACAGTGCATCTATAATTATTAATTATATTTAACTACCAAACTATATTTCCATTAAATCTCATGGTATAGAGACAGTAATAGAGACAGTAATTGTGTCTGTACTGAAAATATCTGTGATCTTTTGACTATAGTGAAATTATTTTACCCCTAGAAGTTAGAGATTTAATATTTCAAGGAAAATTGAGTGTTCCTAATGGCAGGAAGAAACTATGGACTTCAGTTTTTGTCAAGCTCAAATATACCTTGATATTTTCTCTGGTTCTGAAGTGTTCTAAGCCTTTCACATTCCATTTTTCAAAAGGATTTCATATTTCAGTTATCTTTCCTGATTCTCAAATTAAGAGTTTTGATTAATAATGAACCATTAATTAGTAAACGGATAATTATATCAGTATCACTTTAGTTTTTACAATAAAATTTATGTTTTGTGTCCTGTAATGTAGAACACACTACAATACTATATAATAATTTCAGTTCTGGGTGATGAAAAAAAAGCCATTGTATTTTATTCCTGAAATAACAGGAAAAAGGCTTTCTGCTGCGTCCATTTACTGAATCTTTTTTTGTATCCAATAAATCCAAGTTGGAGAATTCTTTTTAAAACAGAATTTTAGAATGTACATCAATAAATAGGAGACATGGCAACATTTCATCTGCCTTGCTGATTTGATAATGAGTGGAAAGAAAGCAGAAATATGCATCTTGGGGCTGACTCTGTCCCTTACCTTGCCATTAAGAACAATGTTCTGACTTCCACACAACACAGACTGGCGACTAACTTTGTTTCCCAGATGCCTGAAAGAAAACAGAGGTGAGCAAAATCAGTGGATTCTAGGCTACAAATTTCCACCAAGAAAGCTCATATTGCAGAGAACAGGACTTGAGATGGGTGAAGTCTGCAATGGAATGAGTCCAGAATATCAAAAATGCAAGGATGAATCAGGAAACTAGGGATTCAAGGAACAGATCCAGAAGTTGTATGTGGTACATACATAGGCTAGCAGCAGCAGACATGAATTGAGTCTCATTTCTATACTTCAGTTTTACAGACCTAAAACTAGGATAATGACTTTACCAATATCAGAGTTGTGAGAATTCAATGAAAAGATAAGAGTAATGCTGATTGAGCACTAAACCCATTTCGAGCAATTTACATACATCATGTATTGACTATTAAAAAAAAAAACGAATAAAAAAAACACAAAAAAAACAAAAACAAAAAACGAATAACAGTCCTCAGCACATAGTAATAAATCACCACATATTAGTTTAACAAAAAAAAAAATTTTTTTTTTTTACAAGGCCTGAAGCCCAGAGCTGTAATCAGTATCAGAATGAATGAGACTTGTCCTGCTTTCTGGAAGGCATTTTATCTCTACGAGGAAATCAGGAGTAGATTAAAATTAAAAAAAGCCTAAACTGACCATGCAAGGAATAAACAACAAAACCAGACTATACGTGAACTCTCATTAGGTAATCTCGGACTAACGCCGAAAGAACCAGGGGTGGGGCAGAGACAGGACGGAGGCCTCAGAGAACGCAGGCTTGGAGAGGGGAGGGCAGATGTCTGGACACGCGCACCGTTTCGATGTACTCGGACTTGTTGTAGAGCAGCTCGCCCAACTCCATGACCACCAACTTCTAAGCCCAGCTCTGGCTCCTGTCAAAGTCCGTCCGCCGGTCTTTCTGACTGGAACTCAGGCAACTTCCGGCGGCTTCACCACTTCCGCTTTGGGAGGCCGGGGTTATCATCCATAGTTCGGTTCTCCGCTAGGCGGCCTCACTCCACTGCTCTGCCGTCTCCGATTGCGCGTGCGCAGGCCGAGCGGCGGCTGTGATTGGCCAGGTTTATTGGCGCGCCCGTGCGGCGTGGGCTATCTGACCCCGTGTTGCCGTGCTCCCGGGCTCCTCAAACTTTCCCCGGGTTGCCTTGGGGCCCAGGGCCAGCCGGGCTGTTTTTGTCCGCAGGCCTGGGGCCAGCGACGAATGCTCTTTTTGTTGGCCGCCGGTCAGATGGAAGAGCCTCCTGGGAAAACCCTCAGCTGTGAAGAAAAGGAAAAGGTGCCGGGGATGCGGGAAAGGTTGACTCAGATTTTGACCCCCTATCCCAGGATTTTAGGCTTGTCTTTGCTTCCTTTGACCGTCCAAGGGCGGCAGTGACCTCTAACCTACGCTTTTCTCTGGATTGAGGGGGCACAGGAAGTTAAAGTGTGGGAGAGAGCCGTGCTCCCTTAGTGGCGTTTAAAGAACAAATTTTCTTTACAGCAGAAATGCGAATGTACAAAATGTAAAACTGTAGATAAAGCTAAGGTCCCCTTTGACATCTTCCCCACCCCACCCTGCACACTCTCAGTTTTGGCTTCTCCCACCCCGCCCCGTTAAGTAAATCTCTCAACCATCTGGACTTCAGATATTTTTGAGTGCCTGTGTGTGCATGTTGGGCGGGTGGTGGAGGTGTGGAGGGGCGTGTTTGTATTCTCTTAATCACCAAAGAGTAGTTATGTATTTTGGAGGAAGGTGAATGTTCATAAATGGTATGATCTAAATGGTTCTGCAACTTCCGTTTTGGTTCTCCGTGTTTAAAATCCACATGAGTCCTTGTTTGCTCCTGCTTCTGTCGTGTCCGACTCTTTGCAACCCCCTGGACTGTAGCCCTCCAATCTCCTCTGTTCATAGAAGTTTTCTGGCAATAATACTGGAGTGGGTTGCCGTGCTCTCCTCCAGGAGAT
This sequence comes from Bos taurus, assembly GCF_002263795.3. Taxonomy (NCBI): domain Eukaryota; kingdom Metazoa; phylum Chordata; class Mammalia; order Artiodactyla; family Bovidae; genus Bos; species Bos taurus. The sequence continues at coordinate 21,292,278 of NC_037352.1, read as the reverse complement.
CTTCCCAACCGAGGGATGGACCCCGCGTCATGTTTACTTACCTTTTTTAAAATTATTTTTTAAATTCTGTGTAGTATCCTACAAATGGAAGTGGCATCTTTTCTTTACATGTTTCTCTGCTGAGAGCCTTTTGTTTGCAGGTTTTCTTTCTACGACAGTGCTGCTCTGACTGTCCTTATACATGCCAACTTGTGCTTGTGCCAGCAGACGTTGTGGTTTTTAAAAAATATTTATTTGGCTGCCCCCCTCTTAGTTGTGGCACATGGGATCTTATATCTTCCTTGAGGCATGTGGGATCTAGTTACCTGACCGGGGATGGAACCCAGCCTGCTGCATCGGGATGGCAAAGTCTTAGCCACTGAGCCACCAGGGAACTGACAGATGTTATTAACGTGAATGTATCTTGCACTGGCTGTTCCAAGCATGGTGCTAAAACTCTTCATTCACCATAACTCATCCGTCCTCTCATCCCAGCCTGCCTTGCAGTGGTGGTGGAAAAGTTCATTTACAAATCAACAAGGTAATTCTCAGATGGTGATAAGGGTGGTGATAAGTACGAAGCTGTGAGAAGAGGTTACAAGCACAGACCCTAGAGCCAGACTGCATGGTTTGAGTCGTGCTGGTTTTAAATTGTGTGATCTTGGACAAATTGCCTTCCCTCTGATCTTTCCAAAGCTAGCTCTTTCCTCCATCAGGTTGGAGCTCATATGGTATTCCTCAGAAATGCTTCCCTGGCCACTGTCTCTAAAGTATTCCATTCTCCTGCATCCCAGACACCCTCCCATCACTCTGTTTGTCTAGGTGTTGATTACCACATGAAATCATCTTATCTGTTTGTTTTCTTACTATCTGTATCCCTCACTGTATGTAAGCTGCCTACAAGCAGTGTCCTTGACCCCTCTGTAGATGTAGCATCTGGAACTATTACCAACATAGTGGGCATCAGTTATTGTTCTTGGTGCTGGAGATACCTGGATCAATAACTGACTCATAAGTTGAATGACTGTCTGAGGATGATAGCCCCTGCTACCCTCAAGGATCTCACAGTGAGGTAAGAGGAAACAGAGAAGTGAACAGACAGTATGTATAGTAAGTACTGTGATAAAGCAAGCACAGAGGAGAGGTGGAGTCCTAACTTGGATTTGGAGAAGGACTTAGAAGTTTAGAAACTTCCCTAGAAGTTTCCCTCAAGAAAATAAATCTAAACCGAGGCTTCAGGAATCAGTAGGAATTAGCAAAGTAAGTTGGGGAGAGTTGCTCCAGGTGATAGGAACAAGTTAGGCAGCGATGCATTAGAAAACTTGATGTTTTGTGAGAACTGGAAGTAGAGTAAGGCAGTGCTGCTTCCTCCCCACCTCCAGCTGAGGGACCTGCTGACCACTGCACGCTGGTATCCAATAGGCCCTGCATCCCTTCTCTCTAATGCCTTCTTTCCCACCTGCTCAGTTTTGTTTGGTGTTTTTCCTCTTCCAGTTGAAAGAAAAATTAGCATTCCTGAAAAGGGAATACACCAAGACATTGGCCCGCCTTCAAGTAAGTAAAATCACATTCTCTCAACTTGGTGTTAATGCCACAAAGTATATAAAGACAGCTCTTTATTTAAGTTGTTAACAAAAATTTATTTCTTTTTCATAAAGTTGTTTTTTGAGTTGCTTTTGTTTTCTCTAGCGTGCCCAAAGAGCCGAGAAGTTTAAAAATTCTCTTAGGAGAACAGTGGAAGAACAAGACTCCTCACTCCAGCAGGAAGTTTCAACACAGCTAACCCACACAGGTAAAGCTAGCCCATTCTGTTACACTTTATTACTCATCTCCCATGTAAATTTGCCTGTGATTCTCTTTTTAAATATATTTATTTATTTGGCTTCATCGAGTCTTAGTTGTGGCACACGGGCTTAGTTGTCCCCTGTCGTGGGGGAATCTTAGTTCCCCAACCAGGGAGCAAACCCCCATCCTCTGCCTTAGAAGCAGATTCTTAACCACTGGACCACCAGGGAAATCTCCTAGCTGTGGTTCTTTTTGTCACGATCAGAAGATACGGAGTAACAGTAGACTCTTTAAAGTCTACGGTTCATTGCTCCTTTGTATAATTGTCATCAAGATTGTATAACCATCATCACTGTCTTAATTTCAGAACACCTTTACCATCTGAAAAAGAAACCCGGTACCCATCCTACCCTTAACCCCTGGACAACTACTAATCTGTTTTTTGTCTCTGTGGATTTTCCTTCTCTGCACCTTTCATATAGATGGAACCATACAATATGTGGTCTTTTGTGACTCTCTTCTTTCACTTGGCATAATGTTTTCAACCTTTATTCATCCATCTATATGTTCATCTAAGCGTGCATCAGTACTTCATTCCTTTTTGCAGTTGAATAATATTTCATTCCCCTTCATGGATCACAGCCTTGTGGTGAAGGGGCTTGTGTAACTCAATGAAACTATGAGCCATAATATAATATGATATAGTTTGTATATCTAGTCATCAGTTAATGGACACTTGGGTTGCTTCTACTTTTTGGCTGTTATGAATTTTGGCTTTTATGCTGCTGTGAAGATTCATGTACAAGTTGTTTGTGTGGACATATATTTTCAGTTCTCTCTATGTGTACCTAGGAATGAAATTTCTGGGTTGTATGATAACTCTGTGTTTAATTTTGAGGAACTACTAAACTGTTTTCTACAGTGACTGTACCATTTTTCTTTCCTACCACAACACACAAGAGTTTCAATCTCTACACATCCTTGTTAATACTTGTGATTTTCTATTTTTAAAATTATAACCGTTCTGATAGATATGAAGTGGTATCTAATTGTGGTTTTGATTTGCATTTCCTAGTGACTAATGATATTGAACATATTTTCGTGTGCTTGTGTATCTTCTTTGGAGAAATATCTATTTTTATTAGGTTATTTGTCTTTTTATTGATGAGTTGTAAGTGTTCTTCATATAGTCTAGCTATTGGACCCTTATCAGATACATGGTTTGTAAATATTTTCTCTCATTCTATGAGTGAGAAACTATACTTTATTTGGATTGCTTATTTAGTTGCTCTTTTTCTCTATTTTAACTTTTAGAAATTATATTTATTGCTTAAATATGGAAAGATGGTTTTTTTTTTTTTAGTTAAGTGTTTATATGTGCACAAAGATGAAAGTCTGGCTGGAAATACTTTAATAAAAAACAATGGTCATTTTTCATGTTAAAAGTCAGCTAATTTATAATCATAAAATCAAAAACTAATGAAATAGAAAAGTGGTATGAAAATTGAGCCCAAAAAGGGACATGAAGTAAAAAATCAGGTGAGATATGGGAGAAATGGGGATATGTTGGTCAAAGGGTTAAGAGTTACAATTATGCAGAATGAATAAGTCCTAGAGAGCTAATGTTCGGCATGGTGACAGCAGTTAATAATACTATATTATATACTTGAAATTTGCTGAGAGAGCTGACCTTAAGTCTTCTCATTACACACAAAAAAATCATAGCTATGTGAAATGATGGATATGTTAGTTAGCTTGATTGTGCCAGCATTTCACAGTGTATACATATATCAAAGCATCACTTTAACTGTGCAATTTTTATCTGTCAGTTGTAGTTCAGTAAAGTTTTAAAGAAGGAAAAACTAAGAAAAGATGATTGCAATAAAGAATAATCTTTTTTTGATATTTATAATTTATGTGGCTGCACCGGGTCTTGGTTGCAGCATGTGGGATCTTTAGTTGTAGCCGTGGGATCTAGTTTGCTGACCAGGGATGAAACCTGGGCCCCCTAACATTGGGAGCACAGACTCTTAGCCACTGGACCACCAGAGAAGTCCCAAGAATAGATAATTGTTTAGTTTGAAAATCATTTTTCCAGCACAATTCCATTTTTGTTACATTTACTTAATATTACTGTAGTTTGTAAGATTATTAAAAACTTACTTTGATCTGCCTAAATGATATACCATCGACTCTATGTTAAATAAATGTTTGGTAATATTTGTATGTAATATTTAAAAATAAATATGGGGTAGTTTTTGTTTCATTTTAAAAATATTAACTATATAATTTTTCTTCTTCAGAACCTAAAAATACAGTATCTCCTCGTGACACGTTGCAAATCAACACCCATGTCGATGAAGAAACTGGAGAAAAGACACCCAGCTCACTTGACATTAAGCCTGAGTTGTTTAGCTCTGGACGTGTCTCAGTGGAAGGATCACGCATACAAGGATCAGATGATAATCAGGAACATTTTCCTTTCAGGGTCAATGGCCCTGATGCTAAGAAAAGGCAGAATAAGCTGCTGGGGAGAAGAAAGAAAGAGGAGAGAACATATATTTCACAGGAGAGAGAATCTCTCTCTGACATTGATTCGCTCATACTCTCTGGAAAAAGACTAAAGGAACAGGAAAAAATGAATAGAGAAAATCCTAGAACACCTGTAACTGAACTAAGAACTTACCCCCTTTCAAGTCCTAAATGTGCCATTCCAAATTCTCCAGCACCAGTTACAGAAACTAATGTAGGGAGTGTATTAATTTTACCAAGCACCAAACCACAGAGAGATGTTGATGCCCTCCTTAGAGGAAATGATTTCCCCAGGGCGACTACTCTTCCTCTGCCTACACCTTCAAATAGCAGTAACAGTCAGCGCCTCGAACACAAGTGTCCTAAAAGTAACTGTGAACTTACTACTCACAGCTTAAGAAACATTAGCTCTGCTTCACCTGTAAACTTAGAGGTACAGAAGAAAAAAATTACTGTCTCTACAGATAACCCAGAGGTAAACAAAGCTGGAAGTACAAGTGGCCAGGCAGCTAGAAGTCCTAACTTAGAGGCAGATAATTCATGTTTTATAAATGAACTCACTTGTGATAACTTAGTAGAAAATGAAAACCAAAACTTAAAAGAACAAAATCACACAGAGATGTCTCTTAAATCTCCCAATGATGCTCTCGGTGGTAGAAATGAAAGTCTTCTGGAAAAGGAAGTTCTAAGTCAGTCTAAGAATCTTAGCCTGGAAGTAATTTCTCCTGTTTCTACAGAAGATCAAATACATTCTTGCACAGTGCTTGAAGGCCTTCTCTTTCCTGCAGAATATTACGTTAGGACAACACGGCGCATGTCAGGTTGCCAGAGGAAAGTAGCACTGGAGGCTGTAATTCAGAGTCATTTAGGTGTCAGAAAAAAAGGCTTTAAAAATAAGAGTATGAAATCTGCTAAAAAATTCAATGTTTGCAACGAAAAAACTAAGCAAAGTGAAATTAAGGTGTCTGACAAACACGCAGAACAACCAAGTTCAAGAAGTCCCCAGAAACTGCTCTCATTAACTGAAGTCAGCTTTTCCACTGACTCCACAGAAGATGACTTTTCTAGGAAGACAGTTACCAAGCCATCAGGTAAAAAATGCAGAGGAAGAAGAAAGTCAGCGTGCACCTCTCTGTTAGATCACCATGAACTACTTTTGCCAACTACTGGCACATCAGGTGTTAAGAAGTCCAAGGAAGAAATTGCCTTGCACAAAGATCAGAATGAAAAGGCAATTGTTCACAGTAAGAAGAGAATTAAAGGTAAATCGAGATGTGGTTGGCGGTGGTGGCTGATGATGGTGGTAGCTAACACTATATGCTCGTCACTTTCTAAATGTTATATAGATACTTACTGAATCATCACACCAACTGTACATGAGGCAGAATCTATTTTTTTATTACTCTTATATATTTGGCAGCACATGGAATCTTTCAGTTGCAGCACGTGGGATCTAGTTCCTTGACCAGGGGTCAAAACCAGGCACCCTGCATTGGGAGTGCAGCCTTAGCCACTAGACCACTAGAGAAGTGCCCAGAATATATTTTTATCCTCACTTTACAGATGGGGAATCGAAGGCCAGGTGATCAAAGTGTCTTTAAAGCCACAGGGTCAAGGTTCAAATCTGGCTGCATGGTGTCAGAGTTCACAAATATGGTTGAAAAAGTTGACACTGAGAGGGAAACTGTGTTGGATGTTTACCTGAAATTAGTGTTTATTCAACTATAATACAGTCTTTTATCCATGGGGAGAAGTAACTAGTACAGTGAAGTATATTTGAAATAAAATCAATGTCAGAGTAAGAATTCATTGACAGATTCCCTTAGGAATAATTGTGTAATAAAATGCAACAGGTCTGAGCCACTTTGGGAGGTAAACTGTCTAATAGTGTCTCTGAGGTTCATGGGACACAAGATTTTGGAGGCTATGAAGTGACAAGTTATAATTTAAACTTCTTTATTCATTTACTCGGGAGATGTATCTGATAAACTGAGCACAGAATTTAGATAATTCACTCCAGTTCTGTGTGAGAGCTCAGCAAACTTTCTATAAAGGGCCAAATAGAAAATACAGTCTGTGCTCAGTCATAGCTATTCAAGTGTAATGTGGAAATAACCATATACAATGTGTAAATGTGCCTGTGTCTTAATAAAACGTTATTTACAGAAACAGGCAGCCAGCAGCTCTGTACCATTGGACAGGCTTTGACTTATGAGCCACAATTTATTAATTTAAATAAAAATAATAATCATGGGGACTCCACTGGTGGTCCATTAGCTAAGACTCCGTATTTCCTGGTCAGGGAACTAGATCCCACATGTAAACTTAAAAGAGTTCACATGCTGCAACTAAGACCCAGTGCAGCCAAATATATAAATTTAAAATATTTTAAAAAATAATCACGACTCTTTTAAAAAATCATCATCTTTTATGCCAACAAGAAAGGAATTGGAAAGCAGGACAATCTAGTAATAAGCTTGAAGTGTTGTTTTGTATACTTTGAAATAATCTACTGTGATTTCAGTAACCTACAGGTACATGGAACATTTTTTTTTCTTGAGGTAACCTTCATATTAACATAGTTAACTGTTTTAAGTTAAGTGAACAATTCAGTGGCATTTAGTTACGTTCACAGTGTTTTATCACCACGACCCCTGTGTAGTTCCAAAACATTTTCATCATCCCAAAGGGAAACCCCATACCCGTTAAGCAGTTTCTCCCCATTTTCTCTCTTGACAGTCCTTGGCAAATACTAATCTGTATTCTGTCTTTGTGGATTTACTTATTTTGGGTATTTTATATTAATGGAAGTATACAGTATGTGCCCTTTCGTGTCTGGCTGCTTTCGCCTACTTAGCTGGTTTTCGAGATTCATCTACATGGTAGCGTGTATATCAGCACTTCATTCATATTCATGGCTGAGTAATATTCCATTGTGTACATGTAGCACAGCTCTCTTATCCATTTATAAAGTATTGGATGCAGCTACATTTTGAATGATACAGAGCTCCTGTTGCTTGAAGTCTAATAAATTAATCTTTGTTTGAAAAGGGAACTATGTTTTCTTCAATGAGAAGAGCCAGCATTTTGTAGACTGTACCCTGATAGCCTGTTGAAATGATAATTGTGGATCAGAAAGGACTTCAGAGATTCTTAACCCAGCTCCCTCAGAAGGGACAAGGGGAAATGAGGTGAATTTGACTTGCCCAGGATAACATAGCGAACCAGTGGCGGAGCTGGCACCAGACTGGTCCCAGCCAGCGCTGTCAGCACCACACTGGGTTTGGTCCTGCAGAGGGAGAGCTGCTCAGTATGCACTAACCTGTGTCTGATTGTTGAACTGTCCACAGAAGTTTGAGAGTCCTGGGTGGGAAAACACTGCATGATGTTGGAGTTTAGAAACTCACTCTTTCTTGGGAATTGGTGAGTATCTGTTTTTGTTGTTGCTTTCTGTTTTAGGAAAGGAAGGTCACTGTCAAAAAGAGGACTTCCTTTGTTACAGTAATTACGCTTATTTCTCTTCGGATGATGATGCTTTCAGTGCTCCATTTCGTAAGAACAGAATGCTAAGTTTAAAGCATCTGTCGTCTTTTCTCAAAATCACAGACTTTCAGTTACCTGACGAAGACTTTGGGTCTCTTAAGCTTGAAAAACTGAAGTCCTGCTCAAAAAAGCTGATGGAGACTTTTGGATCAAAAGTACATGGAGAGGGGCATCTTAAAGGGGAAAGTTACATTGTTGTGGAGGAACCAAGCCCTAAACAAAGCAATATAGAAAAGGAGGGCATGGAAGAGGAACTAATTACCCTACCAGGAAAGGCACATCCTAAAATGCCAAGCCAAAGAAGCCAGCCTCGGGGAAAGGACCTTTCTTCATCCATTTTACTTTTTACTCCTTTGAATTCTGTTGCCTCTGATGATAATGACAGACTGACAGCAGAGCTGTGCTCACCTGCTTTCCCCATATTAGGCGCTACTCCAGCTTTTGGCTCCCAAGCTCACAGAGAAAAGGTGTCTGCAGAGGTGGTTGGACAAACCTGCTCTCCACCCCGTCTTTCTCACTTAAAAGCCACAGTCAGCCTGGCTGGCAATCGTAAACAAGGCAACAGCTGGAGCAGACCCTCGAAATTAGATAGCAGCCAGCATGTGGCAGGAAGAGCAGGACAGCCTTCCTGTGACCCTGACTCTGGTCCCCAAGCAACAACTCTACCCACCGAGTCTTTCACCTATGAAGCAAGTCAGCTCCAGGAATCACAGAGACATTCTGCTGAGCAGGTACAGACTGCATCCTTCATGAAATTTTCTCTGAAGAAATGAAGTGTCTTAGTGAACATGGACTCAGTTCCTCAGTGTTTTAAAATGTTTTACCATGTTTCTTTGATATGACTTCACTGTAAATATTAAGTTCATTCTGGGGAAGTTAGGATTAATTAAAATATGTGTATTTTTAAGGGATGCTGTTCTCTTTGTTATTCATGAAGCAGTTGCATTTGGAGCTTTGCTGCTGTTATAGAAAATAAAACAAACAATATAGAAAATAAATAAAAGGAAATAGTTTGAAGAATGAGTGCTACAGACAGATACCATGTATAATGTATACATTAATGATGTGACTTTTGTTTCCACAGACTGAAATAGCAGAGGTTCCTGCTTGGGGTAGCTTACACCCGGGCACCCTACACGTGGTTTCAAACTTAAAGGTCAGAAGATTTATCTCTTGTGTCTTACATATGAAAAATGCAATGAACTGGTTGGAAAATTCAGAAGAATTTGATCCTTGATAAAATAGATTCAGAAAAACATTTAAATTCTTTTTCACAATATTTACCTGTTATATATATTCTGAGATCTTCTAAAGAAGTTTTTATGTCAAGCTATTGCCAAGAAAAGCTTAAGCTGGGAGCTCGACTTTGTATCTAAGTTTAAATCAGGCATTTTGACAGAGAGGGGTCGTTCATGACTCTCCTACCCAAATAATATAGTACTTCTAGAAGAATCACTTACTTTATAAGAAAATGGGTAACAGTTCTCGATTATAACATAGTGAATGGTTAATTTCCATAGGCTGTGTGATGTATATGGTTCTGAGAAATATAAATATTCTGGTAAATCCTGTGAAGTGAATTGGACCCATGTCCTGGTTAACTTTTTATACTTGAAATAGGATGGTACACAGCGGGGGTCTTCAGTCTTACTACTATTAACATTTGGGGCTGAATTATTCTTTATTCTTAGGGACTGGCCTGTGTGCATTGTATGGTATTCAGCAACAGCCATGGTCTCTACCAGTCATAACCGCCCCGCCACTCCAGCAGTAATGACAGCAGTGTCTCTAAATATTGCTAACTGTCCCTCCCTAGGGAGGGTTGCGAAATCGCCACCCCTAATTGAGAACAACTGGTGTCGGAAAAAAAGATTTAAATCCACATAAACTGTTTCTCCGGATCACTGGCTATGTGACCTGGCACAAGCTGTTTGGCCTCTGGGTCCCAGATTCCTTTTCTGTAAAAAATACACTTATGTTGTTTTTAAACTATTCTTAAATCAATTTTAATAACAGCTTCTGAAAGGAATCAGCCATTTCATTCATATTTTCAAATTTGTAGGTAAAAAGTTAGTTGTTGTTATAGTTTTTGGTCTGGGTATGTACAGTTAAGCCTCTCCTCACTCTCCATTTCTAAAAGTGGTTTTTTTTTTTTTTAATTTACTTGCTTTATTTTTGACTGTGCTGGGTCTTTGTTGCTACGCACAGGCTTTTCTATGGTTGCACTTTGCAGGGGGCTGCTCTCTAGTTGCTGGGCGTGGGCTCTCATTATAGTGACTTCTCTTATTGTGGAGTCTGGGCTCTAGGGTGCATGGGCTTACTTGACCTGCAGCATGTGGGATCACCCTGGACTAGGGATCAAACTGGTGTCCCTTGCATTGCAAGATGTATTCTTAACCAGTGGACCACCAGGGAAGCCCTCTGAAAGCATTTTTTTTCCTACATCAGACTTAGGAGGTTTGTCCATTCTGTAAGTCTTCCCCAAAACCTAGTTTTTTGTTGTGTTGATTCTTAATTGAGTTTTTGGTTTCCTCTTTCTTTTTTTTTTCCTGTTTTTATTGTTAGTAAGTCCTTCTGTTTTTCATTGTGCTTATTTCATTACTCTTTTACTAACTTCTTGAGCTGCTTGCTTACTTTAATCGGTATTAATTTTTAATATTAACACCTTTATAATTATAGGAGTTTTTTAAGCACTGCTTTGGCCAGCACATTCTGCATCTTCATTTAGAAATAGTATGTTGTTTCAGTTTTATTCCCTCTTCAACCTATGGGTATTTCATTAGAATGTTACATTTCCAACTGTTCTTAAGGAACTAATGTTTCAATTAGTTCTTATGGTCTGTTTTGAAGGTTAAATCTGAATCTGTTCCAGTCTGGAGCTACACGTTTTAAAAACTATCATTGTGAGTGTGTATGGGCAGTTTTTGTAGTTACATAAGACCCACAAATCTCTTTTGATCTGCATGAAAGTTTAATTACATTCAGTTGGTATTTCATCTAATCCTTGTAATCCGTCACTGTTCATGTTTATTCTGCGCCCAAGAATCCCTTTAACGCCGTTGTTGTTGCCATTCTGTGTCAGAATCCTTCAGGTTCTTGTTCTGTGGATATGAGTGCCACGTGGTGGGAAATAGCTGGTTTCAAAGAGCCGTGTATCATAACTGCTTGTGAATACGTCGTTTCTCTTTGGAAACCTCTGGATGCTTGGCAGTGGGAAAAAATTTATTCCTGGCACTTCACAGAGGTAAATCAGAATCTTATAGCTGAAAGAGAGCTTTTCAATCAGTTGCATGGTAATACAGATGGGCAGCTTACCAAAAATATGGGATCTGTGACTATGCAAGACAGAGCAGAAAAATGATGTTTTTTTCCCCCAGTATTTAATTATGAAAATTTCCAAATATATGGGAAAGTGATATAGGGAGCACCCATATGCCCAGCATGTAGATTCTAAAGTTAATATCATGCTTTATCATATGTTTATCCAGAGGTGGATTTTTACACTGTACCTGCTGGAGAAGCTTGAAATTTCATGTCTATTCTGACTTCTAAACTTGCTGATACTTCTCACCAAAATGTTATTTCTGCTTTTTTTCTAGCTGTAGTTTCTTCTGTCCTTGTCTACCTTGGTATATATTTTACATGGTTGCAGTCTGAATATGCTTAAAATTTTTAAGTCTGTCTTTTCTTACCATATAAATATGTTTGCTTGTTTCTACATATTCTTCCTACTTACTTGTTTAATTTTATTTTTCCAGCTTTATTGAGGTGTAATTGACAAATGTAATATATTTAAAGTGCATAGTGTGATGATTCGATGTACATACACACTGTGAAAGCGTTTCCATAATCAGGTTAATCAGCATTTCACCTCACGGTTTCCTTTTTTTCCCTTGGTGAGAACGCTTAAGATCGACTGTCTTAGCAAATTTCGTTCTTGTTCTCCAGTATACCCACAGCCAGTAGCAGTGTGTTTGGCAGAGTGCTGCTCATAAATATTTGTTCAGTGCATAAACTTGTCTTAAATGGTTGCATATTGTTCCATTCGTTCACATACCAGAATTTAATTATTCTCCCATTGCTAGAAGCATTTATTATGTTAAATTAATGCCACGGTAAACATTATCATGCATGTAGCTTATTTGAGTTTACATCTTGTAAAAAGAGGATGTTTGCTGAATGTTTCAAGTGTTTGAAACTAGATGCGGTGACAGTAGAAAGAAATGTGACAAATTTTGGAAAATTTAGATTGATTAAAAATGAAATAACCAAATATAATTTTGGGCTGCTTTGTTTTATTTAGTTTCCGGTATTACAGATAGTTGCAGTGCCTGATGTTTGCAATCTTGTGTGTGTGGCTTTGGGAAATTTGGAAATCAGAGAAATCAGGTACGTAATTCTCAAGGCGTGTTTTTTTTTCTTTACCTGGATCTTTGTCAGCTTGTTTTGAGTTTTGCGTGCAAATTATAACCTAGGCTTGGGTCTTGAAAGACTCTAAATTTAGGTCCAAAGAGAGATTCATTTTGAAAAAAGCTATCAATAGAGTGACATCCCTGACTGAAATTTCCTTTGAAAGTTTGAGCCTAGTCTTCCATATTAAAGGCTTGCTCCTGTCTGCTCTGCATTTTCCCTTATACGTGGTTTAGGGCACTACTTTGTTCTCCCGACGGTAAAAGTGAAAAGCAAGTGCTCCTGAGTTCTGGAAATATAAAAGCTGTGCTTGGCCTGGCAAAGAGGAGGCTCGTCAGTAGCAGTAGGACCCTTTGTGATCAGCAAGTCGAAATGATGACAGTTGCCGAAGATGGAGGGTAAGCATTGGTTGAAGAAAAGCATTGGTTGATTTTACTATTAGATCAAAAATGATTTCATCACAGGGCTTCAGAGAAAGTTGAATCAGTAGCATCTTGTTTTCTCTGCTGTATGTGTAGTTCAGCAGGTTCTGCCTCTGTCCTGGGCTGTTATACAGAAGCAGTGTAGGGAGGTGGAGCCAGACGTGGCAGGGAAGAGGGCAGGGAGCAGAGAGGCTCAGAAAGTGTAGTCTGTTCTTCCTTCAGTCTCCCTTGACCTCTCTGTATGTCCTTTAAGTGTTACAGATACCTCAAGATCCTATACACTTACCTGGTTCCACATACTTGGTTTCCATTGCTTCAGGTACCATCTGAATCCTGGCTGCTTGCAAACATATTTCTAACTCTGAGCTCTTTCCAACCTCTGGACCTACATGCCTGTTTATTAGATATCTCATGGATACCTCAAATTCAACATGTTAAAAACAGAACTCATAACATCTTCTATGTCTTTCATATACTCATTACACTTTATTGGATTTATTTGTCTTTCCTAATAACAGAGGGTATGAACCTCATTTGTCTTATTTATCCATGACCTGTTGCAGTAAATTGTTCATTCGCTAAGTCATGTCCAACTGTTTGCAACTGCATGAACTGCGTTGCAATAAAACAGGCAAGAAATAAATAATTGTTTGCTTAAATTAGGAAAATGTTAGTGGAGGTGGGGAGAAGCAGTGGATTTGAGAGAGATGAGATAGTAAAGTCATTAGGACCTGGTGATTGAGTAAATAGAGAGGAAAGAGATAAGAATAAAGTCCAAGTGCTGGGTTGCTCACTGGGTAGGTGGTGGAACAGTTAGTTGAGATAGCAGTGCTGAAAGAAACAGGTTTAAAGATAGAGCTGGTAAGTTTAATTTTGGAGATGATGAATATGAGGTGCTTACAATATATCCACATAGACAATGTGAAAGTATATGTTCATTGTAGAATATTTAGAATACACATGTTTTCTGGGTGAATTTTTTTTTCTGTCATTAGGTTAGTGTCTATTATGTATTGTTCAATAATATGCAGAAGGACTGCTTAGAAACTGCTTTGGTAGAAAAGCCTTGATTTTTAATACTGTTTTTAATACAGAAGCAAAGAAAAACAGCTTTTGATGCCCCCTGAGGAGACCATACTAACTTTTGCTGAGGTTCAAGGGATGCAGGAAGCTCTGCTTGGTACCACTATAATGAACAACATTGTTATTTGGTAAGCTTCCCTTTGAGAGCGCTATTTTTCTCATCTGTAATATAAGGATATATCTCTTAATTTCATAGGATTATTAAGATTAAATAAGAAACTCTGTAAATATGATTGTGTTATCATTTGTTTACTAACAGATGCTATATACTTATCTTAATGAGAACATCATATTAATTCAAATAGTCCAAGCAGACTACTTTAAAATAAGTGAAATTTTATTGCTGTCAAAAATGTACTCTTTCTGGTTAATGGCTGAGTAGCTTTCTGAGATTAACTCTTCTGCTTCAAATACTTGTGAATTCTGTGCAAAAGATAGAGAACAAATATCTGAAAGCACTAAAGAGGGAGAAAAAAATATATACTGGAGGAAATTCAATACATAGAGGAAGGAAATGTCACTGGGCAAATTTCCTGTTCGAAGGTGAGGCCCCAGTCTGCACACTTGGTTACAGAAAAACTTCTATCCTACTGCCTTGAAGGACCAAAGGATAGAAATCAAGGTGATTGCAGCAGCTAGAAAGCAAGAAAGAAAAATCTCGAAAAATAGACAGCCAGAAAAGGAGCCCTGCTGCTGCTGCTGCTGCTGCTGCTGCTAGGTCACTTCAGTTGTGTCTGATTCTGTGCGACCCCATAGACGGCAGCCCACCAGGCTCCCCGTCCCTGGGATTCTCCAGGCAAGAACACTGGAGTGGGTTGCCATTTCCTGCTTCAGTGCATGAAAGTGAAAAGTGAAAGTGAAGTCGCTCAGTCGTGTCCAACTCTTTGCAACCCCAGGGACTACAGCCCACCAGGCTCCTCTGTCCGTGGGATTTTCCAGGCAAGAGTACTGGAGTGGGGTGCCATTGCCTTCTCCGGAAGGAGCCCTGAACTCTAGTTAAATATCTGGCTGACCTTTAAACTGCATACATGGATTATTCAATAATATGCAGAAGGGCTGCTTAGAAACTGCTTTGGTAGAAAAGGCTTGATTTTTAATACTGTTTTTAATGCAGAAGCAAAAGGTAAAGCAAAGAGAACTGAATTGGGTTTTCAGCATTTAGAATTTGAGTTTAGCCAATTTAACTGTTGGCTATAGAGTTAAAAACAAAATCAGTATTCTTCGGAGGAGCAGCATGCAGAGTTTATATGATGTGTCATTGTGTCTAGAATACAATCCAGAATTACTGGATGTGTAAACTTCTTTGATTAGATGATTCACAGGAACAAATTTGTGATAGGGAAATGACAGTGGAAGTCCCCAGCCACCTCTTCCCTGACCACAGGGGAGGGCCACACCAGGCCTTTTCACTTGCAAGGTTAGTTTGTGGTAGGAGAAGAGATTGATCTTTTTTCTCAGAAGACCCTCCAGTAATTACTCCCTTGAGGCCAGAATGGGTCTTGGTGAGAGAAAGTTATGAGTGTCATTCCTACGCGCCCGTTCTGCATCGTTCAGCCCTAACCCTCTAGGAATAAACTAGGCAAGTGTGGCCCGAGAGAAACTTTGTCCCCCCGCCCCCCGCCCCCCCCCCCCCCCCCCCCACCGACCAGGGAGCCTCTGGAGTTTGACCCTGACCTAACCTACCAGGTTTCCATCTTTGGCACTTGCCCCAGGGTTTCTGCACGCAGGTCTTATTTCAGACAACGTTCTTTGCTAATGTTGTCTTTTCTGTTCTGTCTGCTGTTTCTATAGTCTGGCCCTTCATTGTTTGGCTCCTAAACTATTAATATAATCTAGTGATTAGTCTCAGTACTCAACCTCCAGATTATATTTTATACTATCACTTTACACATACTCATTCTCCCATCCCTCCCCCCCCCACCAAATAAAACCTTCAGTGGGGTCCATGTTTGCTTTCTCCACCTTCCATTTCCCTGATGTTTCATTACAAAAATTCTTTTCCAGCTGTTCCTACTCTTTCCCTTTTTTCATTCTATCCTTCAGTTTCCCTCTTTTTCTAATAACAGCCTTTTGGCATTTTGTAAATAAGGGATCACAGTGGAATTCGAGGCTGGGAAGGTGCCGGGGACCAGCCCCGGCTGATCCAGGGTATTTGAAGGAGAGACGGCTTAGGCGACCTATTCAAATGTTAATTAGAGATATAAGAGTAATAGAATGAGGATAGCTCAGTAGGAAAATTCAGTGGAGAAAAGAAGCTGAGTAGCTTGGTTTACACGGAAAATCAATATAACCCGTGACACCAGGTTAGCTCTGACCACGGAGGCCGCAGGTGCCCTCTCGAATAGCGGAAGGTGCCCCACCTTAGACACCTTCTCAAGTGGGTCTTAGAAGCCCAGGCAAATAAATGGTCGCAGAGGATATCCGCGCTCCAGATGGAGACTCAGCTGGAAGTTAAGGAGTAAAATGACATGGGGAGACCAAGCGTTGGTGAGCAAGGCCCATAGCTTTATTTTCAACAGGGGCTTATATACCCTAAGTTACACATAGAGGATAATAGGGGATGCAAAGTCAGCAGTTTTTGATTCTTATCAAAAACCAGGGTTTCTTTCCTGTAAATTTATCATATACAAATGGTTTAGGTGATTTACATCATCTTCTGGCCAGAAGGCCTATTAACATTTTATGACTCTTGACAAGGACTTATCAACAAAGACTTATTTTCCCTAAGAGAAATTATTTTAAGGTTTGGCGCCATCTTCCGAAGATAAAATTGCATTCCTATGGGGCGGATGTGTAATGGGTTTACAACAAAGGAAAGAACTTATTACCTTAAGGGTCTAAAGTTACTAACACCAAGGCCACTACTTATTTTTTCTACATACCAACTATATTAATTAATACACATTCAAGGATACAATACAGGGGATGTGAAAACTTGGCAACAAGCATTGGCTCATCAATGAAATCTTTTACTAGTTTTATTCTGACAGTTTCTAACTCTCTGAGAGGCTCTAAGCTATTTGAATATCTTAAGCTTCCCGTGCCTCTCGAGGCTGGGAGACTGTAAATAATCGTATGCGTAGCTGTAGGAGTCCGGGTAAACTTGTCAGGCGAGTTAGAGAGCTATCTGAGGGGTTTGGATTTAAACACTCCTAATTGCCCAGGAACTTTTATTAATTGGAGCTATAAGTTAACTCTTTGTCAGAGAGACCGAGATGGTGGTAGGGTACAGCCCCCAGTAAAGTCAGAGGTGAGAGCACAAAGCAATAAAGTAGGCAGACTCTGGTTTTTTGGGGGTAGATGCTCGAGAATATCTGGGGGGACTCCTGAGGCTCGATCCCGCCTTTGCGTATGCCGAGCCTCCTTCCTCATGACCTTTGTCACGAGCGGAATGCCTCTCCCCGGCTCCCGGCAGGAAGGGACCATTCTTAGAGGTTCTAAATATCAGTTTAAGTTCTAAGTTTAAGGGGTATGTGCAGCCCCACAGTTGCTTTAAGTTCTGTTGCAACGCCTCAGCGCTTCCCTGGTGGTCCAGTGGTTAAGACTCTGGGCTTCCATTGCAGGGGGTGTGGGTTCTATCTCTGACTGAGGAACTAAGATCCCACATGCCATGTGGTACGGCCAAAAACCCAGGGTTTCTCATAAGTGGAGTCACATGGTAGAACAGTCAGTCAGTGTCACACATCCTCATAGAACTAAGGAGTGGTTCCAACAAACGTTTTTTTCTTTATATTCACCCTCTTCAGTCTTCCTTTTTCCATTTTTTATTCCATCTCTGTCTTCCCTTCTCTCTCTGTTATCTTAGTCTAGCTCTAATATCAACATATTATAGAGATATAATTACAAGTCTCTTCTAGGTGTGGTTTCTCTCCTAACCACATTTGGTTTCCTGACCGTTGACTTCCATGGAAAATTTAGTCGTATAACAAGAAACGTGATAAGATCATAATGATAGAGCTATGCCCTGTGCCTACTTTCAGTACAAGTGAAGTGAGATCCTGGAAAACTTTTCTCCTGAATTTGAAAAGATTTATCCCTAATGGCATTAGCAGGTTCAGTCTAAAGCTAAACTATCAAATTACACTATTGGCAAAGTTAAACTGTAGTTCTGTTTTTAGCCAAATCAGTGGCTAATCAGAACTAAGGTCCTGTGTCCCTTAGTTTTTCCCTTGGTCACCTCCTGAAGGATGCTGTGATACATAAGAGAATATTACATGAAAACCAGTTTGTTGGGAGAATGGTATGAGCTTATTTATTTTTGGTGTCCAAGGAACTTAAAAACTGGTCAGCTCCTGAAAAAGATGCACATCGATGCTTCCTACCAAGCTTCAGTCTGCCACAAAGCTTACTCTGAAATGGTAAGTCTTGATCTGCTGGGACCATTTTGTGTCTAGTCTGTGTGTTATTTTGGTCGCACTGAATGAGAGCAATAACTTTGTAAGTCATAATTACTAGGCCCTCTCTGGTGCCTGTTTTTTCAAAATTGGATAGCACTTCTTGCTCTTTCTTGAAATTTATGAGTGCATACAAGTGATCATACAATATGACTGGGTAAAATTTCTGACTGTATGACTTAAGGGCACACCTTGATTTCTAGACTGTACCTAGAAACAATATGCTGATTTTCAGATTTGGCTCCCAACCACATTGCCATAAATGATTTATGATGTGAATGAATCCCCTTAGGGAGAGTGATTAAAGGGTCCTTGACATGTTTTTCCCTCAGGCTTTAGCATTCCTGTATAGAAACAAACACAGCTTCTTAGGGGCTGTGTCAGTCCAGTTTTAACATCTGAACAGGCTGAAGGTACTTGTCCAGGAGTCAGAGGTAACTGCCTGAGTAACAGGGACTGCTGAGCCACAAGCAGAGGCAGAAGCAGCCGGCTCAGCGCTGAGTGGAGACTGACTTGCCCAGCGCAGTGGCAGCCCTGCGCTCATCAGCACGCACAGGCTCTTAACACACAGGGTGCATCTCCCTCTAGCCTAGCAACTTTTGTGGAAATGAACTCAACAGTTGTGTGATCTTAGATAACCTATCCCATCATCTTGGGGCTGACTTTCTTTATTCTAAAATAAGAGGGTTAAGTTCATCTCTGGAATGATTAAATACCCCTACTAAGCATTTAAATAATTTTACATTTTTGTTATTACGTTGATACCTGTTTGATACTAAAACATTTAATGTAGAAATGTATGATATAGGAAGTAAAATGTCACCATGAAGCCAACCTCCAGAAATAATAGTTAATAGATCAGTATAGGAATCAGCAAACTTTTTCTGTGAAGGGCCAGTTAGTAAATATTTTCAGTTTTGCAAGCCATGTGGTCTCTGTCACAACTCCTGTACCACTACAGCCCCAGGTCAGCCAGAGGTAACATAAACAAATCATGTGACTGTGCCAATAAAACATTTTGGACAATAAAGCTTTCTGAAACTTGAGTTACATATATAATTTTCATGTGACACAAAATGTTCTTCCTCTTTTTTCTAACTATTTCAAAATGCAGAAACCATTCTTAGCTCATGAACCATACGAAGGTAAGCACTGAGCTGGATTTGACCTGTAGGCCAGAGTTTGCCAACCCCTAGTTAAGTGCATAGCATTTAACGTTTTTTGACTTTCAGTTGTTTTTTTAAGGCCCAGTAATTAATTTTTCCCATTTTACCCCCCGAAATAATTACTTTCCCATTTTACCCCTGAAATAATTACTTTCAACAATGTACATGTGTGTTTATACATATGTGTGACATATATATTTTCATACACAAAGATGTTATTATTAGAACATGTAATTTTAAAGTCGTGGGAGGTCTGTAACACATCTTCCCACAGAAATAACCATAGGTGACGGTGCCTTTTTTGGGTCATTTTTAGTCTATAAGTAAATAGGCTATTGAAAACTGTCCTGAAAATCCTCTCACCACTGAAAAGATTGTTTTTATGGGAAAATGTGCTCCAAATTTTCAAAAACCAACTTACAGGTGAGCATTTCTGGTTTGAAGACTCCCTCCAAGTGTTTCTATGCCCTCTTTTCTTAACACCAGCATTTCCCCAGGTGGATGGCATGGATGTTAGTAGGCTCTAAAGTTGAGGAAGCTGGTAAGTCAGCTAGATTCACACCTACAAAGACTGGCCGTAAAGTCATGGGGAGCCCTGTGCTGGAGAAGCCCAAAGTCCAGCTCAGTGGTCCCCTCAGAGGTTCTGCCTGAAAAAGAGTGATCCAGGGATTAAAGCCTCGAGACTTAAGAGTCTGTTGGCCGTTCCTGTGATTCTGTAGTTTTGTCTCTGCCAATGCTTTCTTCCCCCCCGCCACATACTCTTGATGATTTATTTGGTCGTTAATTTTTCTCCTACATCAGGGGCTCCTGTTTGTTGTTCTGAGTCACCCTTGCGCCGAAGAGAACGAGTTATCGGGAAGCCCTGTGTTTCAGCTGATTGTGATTAACCCGAAGACAACCCTGAGTAGGGGTGTGATGCTCTACTGCCTTCCTCACGGGCAAGCTGGAAGGCAAGTGTGTGATTGCCGTCTAATGAGTGTGACATTGTGAGAAACATCTGTGCATACATAGAAACCAAATATTTTTCTGTGACTGACGTGAATGGAAACATGGAATACTTCAGATCATGGTAAAGAATACTAAGAAGTAGGTTGAAGTGTGAAGTTTACCAGATCTGAGTCAAAGTTCAAATTCCCGCCATCCTATGATTGCCCACCAATATGGCACCAGATAGGTATTTTATGTATAGTCAAGCCTTATTTTTCCCCACACCAAAACACTTCAGAGTAATTAATATTCTTTACAAGAAACTTACCGTATATGTTCTTTCCATAAAAGTTAAATTAAGGAAGTTCTAAATGCACTTAAGAAGATCTGTTAGACTTCCCTGGTGGTACAGTGGATAGGAATCCACCTGCCCATACAGAAGACCCAAGTTCAATCTGGGACAGTTCCACATGCCATGGAGCAGTGAAGCCTGTGCTGCAACTACTGAGCCCATTTCCTAGAGCCTGTGCTCTGCAACAAGAGAAGCCCCACAGTAAGAAACTCAAGCACCACAACTAAGAGTAGTCTCTGCTGCCGCAACTGCAGAAAGCCTGCGTGTAGCAACAGAAAGACCCAGCACAGCCAAAAATGAAATCAATAAATAATTAAAAAAAAGAAGATATATATACTTTGAAATATTGACTGTACCTCCATCATGTAGGCAGTTGATATTTATCTTTTGATAAATATTTTATCTGTTGACTGATGAGAAGATCTATTTACTGATGCCACAGTTACGGGCATCCCAACAGTTTTCTGAGCTATATAAAGCTCTGAAGTAGTGCTAATATTCTTAGGTGAAGCAAGCAACATCGAAGGTATCATTTCTGAATACTACTTATGAAAATAGACCTAGTAAATCAGGATCACAAAGTTTGGCTTTAGTAACTCACAGGGGTGAGCAACCTTGATGGTTATATGTGTATTTCTCTTTCTTTCAGTCTTGTGCAAAGCTTGCTAGGTGATGCGTGTTCTAAAAGTCCCTCTCCTTGTGTATGTAGCCAGCTGTGGCATTTCTGCAAGTGTTCTTGGCGCAATAAGAACCTCAGAACTCTCATCTGTAATATGTGCTTACATAAAACTTGTTTTCTTGAATATAAAGAGAGAAGCATAGTCATTGGCCCAGAAATTGCAGGTGCATGGTCAAGCATTTCCTTTTCAAACCTGTTTGTTTAGCAAATCTTGAAAGCCTATTTGGTGCCAGTCCTGTAGGAAACACTACTGTTTCTAATCTCATGGAAGTTAGAAAATAATGAGCTCAGGTGTTTGAGCACAAGTCACCTGTTCTCCTTGTTTGCTTGGCCCTTATAGTAAATTCTTCTCTGCTCAAAAAAGAAAAGAAAAAAGAAACAAATTTCTTTGCTGTTTGTTGTGCATAATGCCAGAAGGCTTGCACTGTTTGGGATGGAAGGGCACTTTAATTGGCAGTAGAGGGTTGGGGAGAGACTGTCAAGGAAAACGTTATGGATTTTCAAAAGATGAGCTAAGAGACAGCTACACAAAGTTGGGTGCAAAAAAAAAAAAAAAAAACAGTTGGGTGTGAGCCAGGGATAAAATATATCATTCATTTCACTCACAATATTCACGTAGGGCTGACTGTGTACCAGGCCCTCTACAAGGCACTGGTGATGTGGCAGTGAGGAATAATTAATTTGTATTAAGGATTTCTTAAATCACTGTGGATGATGATTGCACCATGAAATTAAAAGGCGCTTACTCCTTGGAAGAAAAGGCTATGATAAACCTAGACAGCATATTAAAAAGCAGAGACATTACTTTGCCGACAGAGGTCCATCTAGTCAAAGCTGTGGTTTTTCCAGTAGTCACGTATGATGTGAGAGCTATGGTTTTTCCAGTAGTCATGTATGGATGTGAGAGTTGGACCATAAAGAAGGCTGAGCGCCAAAGAATTGATGCTTTCAAACTGTGGTGCTGCAGAAGACTCTTGAGAGTCCCTCGGACTGCAAGATCAAACCAGTCAATCCTATAGGAAATCACTCCTGAATATTCATTGGAAGAACTGATGCTGAAGTTGAAGCTCCAATACTTTGGCCACCTGATGCAAAGAGCCAACTTTTTAGAAAAGACCCTGATGCTGGGAAAGACTGAAGGCAGGAGGAGAAGGGGACAACAGAGGACAAGATGGTTGGATGGCATCACTGACTCAATGAACGTGAGTTTGAGCAAGAACCTGGAGATGGTGAACGACAGGGAAGCCTGGTGTGCTGCAGTCCATGGGGTTGCAAAGAGTCGGACACAACTGAGCGACTGAACAACAAAGCATTTCTTAAGTACTGCACTAAGCTTTTTATATCAACTGTTTTATTAAAGTTCAAAGCAGTCCTATGAAGTAGATACTCATATCGTGTATCTCTATTTTACTGATGAAGTTAAATACTTGCTGGGGTCCCACATCTCTTTGTTAGAATTCAAATCCCAGTACCATCCCTGGTGGTTTAGTGGTTAGAATTTGGTACTCTTTCAAAGCCTGGTAGCTGACTGCAGAGCTCCGTCTTAAAAAAGACAGCCAGATTTGTTTCATGATGTTTACATTTTCTGTGGGACAGACAGCCCCCAAATATGGAAACGAGAATCTCACATTCATATTCTCACAGATATGGAAGCAACCAATCTCACATTGCTGTGATGGTAAAAAGAAGTTGCTGCGATAGACAGGGAGCAGAGTGTATGTGTGTGTGCATGCTCAGGTTGCTGAATAGGTGTGACTTTTCTATGCGGGCGACAGGCCTGAACAATGACCAGAACCCAGCCAGGCTGTGCCCTGGGGTTAGACCTGTCAGGGAGAGGGACAAGCAAAAGCAGAGACACCAAGGTGAGGCCAGGCTCGGCTGGTTTGACGAGTGGGAAGCAGGCCACGGTGAGCTGCTGTGGGGAGATACAGAGGTGCATCAGAGAGACAGGCAGGGCCGCTAGCGATCGTGGCCAGCAGTCCTAGGGTTTCACACAGACGCACGCGTGTTCCCACGTGTCTTTGTTCTTGTTGCTTTAGAGACCGTGGTTTTGGCCTATTTTTGTTTTAATGTTTTTTTGTTTTTGATATGTGATTTGAATTGTCTCTTCTGTGCTTGCTGCTAGGTTCCTGGAAGGCGACGTGAAAGACCATTTCGCAGCAGCGGTATTGACTTCTGGAACCATTGCCGTTTGGGACTTACTCTTGGGTCACTGCACTGCTCTCCTTCCTCCTGTCTCTGGCCAGAATTGGTCTTTTGTTAAATGGTCAGGTACAGATTCTCATTTGTTGGCTGGACAAAAAGATGGAAATATATTTGTATACCGCTTCTAAAAAGTTAGGGTAACTTGGAAAACACAGTGTTCTGGGTATTTTTGGCCTCTTAGTACTCTTTGGAGTTGCTGCTCTAAAGGAGACTATTTGAAAGAGTTTTAAAACACTTATTTACCTCTGTTCATTCTGACAGACTGTGTTCTGATGGTGGGGCACTACTGATCTTGAATGCTCATTTGTACTTATGTTGGGAGAGAGGGTATATAAGTGGATTTTTGTGATTCCTCACATTTGCACATTTCCTTTTAAAGGCATATGTACATAAAGCTTGAAATGTTAATAAATATTTATTTTGATACATCCTGTTTGGCATATTTTTTCCTCTCCTGTAAAGATGATTTTCAGAAACAAGAACTAATTATTTTACAGCTAGAATATTTAGTCAGTGACACTTGCACAGTAAATCTCAGTTAACTCAGTGTACTAATAGGCAATATACTTTTGTTCACTGCACTAAGTCTTCGTTGCTACACACGGGTTTTCTTTAGTTGTGGCAAGCAAGAGCTACTCTCTGGTTATGGCACTTGGGCTTTTCGTCCGTGTGGCTTCTCTTATTGTACAGCACAAGATCTAGGGCTCTCAGCCTTCACTAGTTGTGGTGTGTGGGCTTGGTTGCCCCACAGCAGGTGAAATCTTCTCAGATCAGGGATCAGAGCCGTTTCCCCTGCATTGGCACATGGATTCTTAATGACTGGACTGCCAGGGAACAAAGTGAAAGTCACTCAGTTGTGTCCAACTCTCTGTAACCCTATGGACTATATACAGTCCATGGAATTCTCCAGGCCAGAATACTAGCGTGGGTAGCCTTTCCCTTCTCCAGGGGCTCTTCCCAACCCAGGGATTGAACCCAGGTCTCCCACATTGCAGGCAGATTCTTTACCAGCTGAGCCACAAAGGAAGCCCAAGAATACTGGAGTGGGTAGCCTATCCCTTCTCTAGGTGTATCTTCCCAACGCAGGAAGCGAACCTGGATCTCTTGCATTGCAGGTGGATTCTTTACCAACTGAGCTATCAGGGAAGTCCTGCAATATACTTTTATGAAATTTGTAATATTTTCACATACCTACTAAAAGTAACACAAAGCCTATTTCAAATGCTAATTTAGAAATGCTGTTGTTCATTTGCATTCTCACATGCATCCGGGATACCAGTACCTGCATTTTCACAAGAGTCACTTAGTCAACAGCACAACTACTGAGGACATCATCTTCACCTTTCCCTAAGTGGTTTGAGAGACAGCAATTTTTTTTTCAAGATTATTTACTGGCTGTGATGGGTCTTTGTTGCTCTGCAGGCTTTCTGTAGTTGCAATGAGCGGGGGCTACTCTTCATTTCAGAGCGTGGGCTTCTCATCGTGGTGACTTGTCTTGTGGTGGAACACAAGATCTAGGGCGTGCGGGCTTCACTAGTTGCAGCTGCTAAGCTCAGTAACTGTGCCACGGGCTTAGTTGCTCCAGGGCATGTGGGATTTTCCCGGACCAAGGATCGAACCAATGTCCCTTGCATTGGATTCTTAACCACTAGACCAGCAGGGAAGCCCTAGAGATGACAATTTTTAAAGCCATAATCTGTTCTCAATATGCCAGCAAATTTGGAAAACTCAGCAGTGGCCACAGGACTCGAAAAGGTCAGTTTTCATTCCAATCCCAAAGAAACGCAATGCCAAAGAATGCTCAAAACCACACAATTGCACTCATCTCACATGCTAGTAAAGTGATGCTTAAAATTCTCCAAGCCAGGCTTCAGCAATACGTGAACCGTGAACTTCCAGATGTTCAAGCTGGTTTTAGAAAAGGCAGAGGAACCAGAGATCAAATTGCCAACATCCGCTGGATCATGGAAAAAGCAAGAGAGTTCCAGAAAAACATCTATTTCTGCTTTATTGACTATGCCAAAGCCTTTGACTGTGTGGATCACAATAAACTGTGGAAAATTCTGAAAGAGATGGGAATACCAGACCACCTGATCTGCCTCTTGAGAAATTTGTATGCAGGTCAGGAAGCAACAGTTAGAACTGGACATGGAACAACAGACTGGTTCCAAATAGGAAAAGGAGTACATCAAGGCTGTATATTGTCACCCTGTTTATTTGACTTATATGCAGAGTACATCATGAGAAACGCTGGGCTGGATGAAGCACAAGCTGGAATTAATATTGCCATGATAAATATCAATAATCTCCAATATGCAGATGACACCACCCTTATGGCAGAAAGTGAAGAACTAAAGAGCCTCTTGATGAAAGTGAAAGTGGAGAGTGAAAAAGTTGGCTTAAAGCTCAGCATTCAGAAAATGAAGATCATGGCATCTGGTCCCATCACTTCATGGGAAATAGATGGGGAAACAGTGTCAGACTTTATTTTTCTGGGCTCCATAATCACTGCAGATGGTAATTGCAGCCATGAAATTAAAAGACGCTTATCCTTAGAAGGAAAGTTATGACCAACCTAGACAGCATATTAAAAAGCAGAGAAATTACTTTGTCAACAACGGTCCATCTAGTCAAGGCTATGGTTTTTCCAGTAGTCATGTATGGATGTGAGAGTTGGACTATAAAGAAAGCTGAGCACCGAAGAATTGATGCTTTTGAACTGTGGTATTGGAGAAGACTCTTGATGGTCCCTTGGACTGCAAGGAGATCCAGCCAGTCCATCCTACAGGAGATCAGTCCTGGGTGTTCATTGGAAGGACTGATGCTAAAGCTGAAACTCCAATACTTGGGCCACCTGATGTGAAGAGCTGACTCATTTGAAAAGACCCTGATTCTGGGAAAGATTGAGGGCAGGACGAGAAGGGGACGACAGAGGATGAGATGGTTGGATGGCATCACTGACTCGATGGACATGGGTTTGGGTGGGCTCTGGGAGTTGGTGATGGACAGGGAGGCCTGGTGTGCTGAGGTTTATGGGGTCACAGAGTCGGACACGACTGAGCGACTGAACTGAACTGAACTGAATCTGGTAGTATCACTGGAAACTTCATCCCAGTCTACGAGTATTTATTTTCCTAACTTGAGTATATTGAGAATATATATGCATGATCTCTCTTTTTTGGGGCTACACCACATGCAGCATGCAGGATCTTAGTTCCCTTAACATAGATGGAACCTGCATCCCCTGCAGTGGAAGCATGGAGTCTTAACCACTGGACTACCAGGGCAGTCCCATGCACCATTACTTCTCTTTTAAAGATGCCTTTTTAGGATATATCTATGGTGGGTTTTGCTAATTTCATTACTACCCTTTAGTCAGTTCAGTTCAGTTCAGTCGCTCAGTCGTGTCCGACTCTGCGACCCCCATGAACCCTTTAATACCTTTGCATAAAAGATTTCACTTTCTCTGCTATACTAATTCTGTCCTCACGGTCTGTAACCTCAAATGAGTTAATAACTTTGCAGGCACATCATGGATAATAGAGGGATTTTCATAAAGATTTAATTTACTCAGGAACCCTGAGAAACATGACACCCTAAGTTTAAGAGGAGGGAAAGAGTGCTTTTAGATCATCTGGCAACAGGCATTTGGATCTAGGACTACGAAGCCCAAAGAAGAGGCCAGGATGGATGGAGGTGGCAATTAAAGCCTCTAGAGTGAATCAATTCTGAAAACGTATATATTTAAAGGCAAAAATGGGTCAAGGACAAACCCCCCACAGGGATCACTATTTAAATAATGAGCAGAGGAATTAGGGCCATGAAGATGGCGGAAAAGGAATGGTCAGAGAGGTTGTATCTACTGGACTTCAATTAAGATGCAGTGGTGAGGTTTGTGAAGTTTCACTGGTGGGAGTAGGGGGTCAAGTATAATCTAGATTAGAGTGGATTAAAGGGTGAATAGGACAAATGAACTTACTTACAAAACAGAAATAGAGCCACAGATGTATAAAAACTTGTGGCTACCAAGGGGGAAAGGAGGCGGGGAGGGACAAATTGGGAATACTTACTGTATATAAAATAGATAACTAATGGGGACCTACTGTATAACACAGGGAACTCTACTTAGTACTCTGTAAAGTATCAAAAAGAATCTAAAAGAGTGTATATGTGTGTATAACTGATTCACTTTGCTGGACAACAGAAACTAATGCAACACTGTAAATCAACTGTGCTCCAATGAAAATTAATTTTAAAAAAGAATGAATAGGAAGTGAGGAATTGAAGATTTAAAACAGTAGATTATTCCTTCAAGAATGTTGACTATGGTTGACTATGTGGTCCACTGGCTTAAGACTCCAGGCTGCCAATGCAGGGGGCTCCTGTTCAGTCCCTGGTCAGGAAACTAGATCCCATATGCCACAACTAAGAGTTTGCATACTACACCTAAAGATTCCTCATAATGCAACGAAGATCCTGCATATGGCAACTAAGACCCAGATCAGCCAAATAAGTTTTTTTGAAGAGGTTGACTATGAATGGAAAGGGAAATGGTGATATTAGAGGTATAGTAAAGGTCACTGGAGGAGGCCTCTGGCCTTGTTTTCAGGCAGGGAGGAACTTTGGCTTTGTTTAGGGGCTCGAGAGAAAGAGCTAGAAGGGAAGGAAAGGTTGAAGATAGAGGGGAGAAGAGAGAATTGGTGGTGTAAGGTGCCAGGGGATCCAGGAGGGGATGTGACGGTACAGATGTGCTGGGCAGAGGGAGGGAGGGCTGACGGGTGGGCCGGGGGGTGATGTGTGCAGGAAGCTGACAGAGTTTATGTTTATACCCCTTTGATGGAAGTGCTCCTGAAGAGCACTGGTGCTCTCTTAAGTCTTCCCCAGCTGCTAAGGATTCGATCTCAGTAATGAACCTCTTACCTTATGGACTGTCTTGGCTGACATTTTTCTCTTTGCTGAAAGAAAAGTAGCTCTCCCAAAATATGTCATTTAAACAAGAGATGATTCTGCTATATTTAAAATGGATAACCAACAAGGACCTACTGAATAGCACATGGAACTCCGCTCAATGTTATGGGGCAGGCTGGATGGAGGGGAGTTTGGGGGAGCATGGATACATCTATGTATATGGCTGAGTCCCCTTGCTGTTCACCTGCAACCACCACAACACTGTTAATTGGCTATACCCCAGTAGAAAAGAAACAGGTAAAAAAATAAATGAGGTAATTTGTTGTGTTTGACCAAAAGAATCAAATGTAACACAGAAATACAGAGAGGTTATGGGAAGAGAGAGTCCTTTATGTGGATTTGGTAGGTATAGAGCTCTTCCCGACTGCTCCCTCTTCTGAGACCATCATAGGTCTGTCCCGTGGGTCTGCCACAGAGCACGGCCAGGAAGGCACAATCAGAGGCCGGGGTGTCACTGGTGACTTAACGCAGATCTTATTGGCCCTAGTCCTAGGACTCCAATCAGGTTCTAGGTGCCTATCAGTTTTCTGCAGAAATGAAAGACTGCTACTTGATGTGGAGCTTGGCCATTTATTCACTGACCATTCCAAAGAGGTGATACAATTGCTTAACAAGCAATGAAGTGGTGGTGTTGAAAACAGGATGCAGGAGAAGCCTGGGGTGGACTGCTAGCACAGTCATAGGGACTGATAGGCATCACCAACAGCAGGGTGATTCCCAAGGGTTTCTTTTCCATCCACCTGACTGATGAAAGTCTTGGCTCAAGTGTCACCTCCAAAGAGAGGCCTTCAAGGACCACCCTATCTAAAATAGCACACCTCTCATAGCCCTCACCACCCCCTTCTCTGCTTTATTGTTCTTCATTGTACTTATCACTACTTTCTGGAGGGGTTTTTTTGGGGGGAGGGTGTTATATTTTTTGTTGTTTATTGTATATCTGCCCAATCTATCTGAAAATAGATTGCCAGTCTGGTTTGCTCACTGATGTAGCCTCAACAACTAGCACATTAACAGATTATTGATATTTTCATGAATACATAAATAGAAATTACAAGGCAGTGCATTTTATTTTACTTGGATTTAATGAAAGTAATTGGAGCCATTGTTAAAGGGTTGCGATTTCTCTGCTGAAAAATATGAATGAATTAGCACTCTTCAGCTTACTCCCATGTTCCCATTTCTGTGAGCTATATAATTTACACACTGTCAAGTTTTTAAATATGTATATGATTTTTATTGTCCCACATTTATTAGTCTTAGTTATACATTTACCAGAGAAGGCAATGGCACCCCACTCTAGTACTCTTGCCTGGAAAATCCCATGGATGGAGGAGCCTGGTGGGCTGCAGTCCATGAGGTTGCTGAGTCAGATATGACTCAGCGACTTCACTTTCACTTTTCACTTTCACGCATTGGAGAAGGAAATGGCAACCCACTCCAGTGTTCTTGCCTGGAGAATCCCAGGGACGGGGAGCCTGGTGGGCTGCCGTCTATGGGGTCGCACAGAGTTGGACACAACTGAAGCGACTTAGCAGTAGCAGTATAGCAGTATACATTTACATGACTCACGTTTTTCTTTTATGCTGAGTTTTGACCTATTCAATAAACTTAATATGGAAGAATTGGAACCATTTGGTGTCGTTTCAGGTGGCTCCATAAAGGTATAACAGTCCTTTATGTCTCCGCTCAGAAAGACTCCAGTGAGAGGCAAAGTGATAGATAAGTGATTTATTAGACTAGGACACTAGTGAGGCTTACAATCCAGCAGGTGAGAGATGCTGCACCCTGAGAACTTAGTGGGCTACAGTTTTATAGTCAAAGGGAAAAGTGGGGCTGGGTAAGAGACCACTCTCTTCCTCATTCTTGGGTAGACATAATGCTTCCATCATCAGCTCCTCCAGGTTGGGCAAGGGTTTTCTTGTCCCTACAGGGTCAAGCCAGGACTGTTAAGGCACTTTGGGAATATTTCAGATCTCAGTACAATGAGGGTCTTTACTTTGAAATGTTACCTTTCTGTAAATTATTGTTTTTCACCTGTGCAGAGAGCATGACCTAGGGGTCATTAACTTACTGAACTCAGTGGGCAGGATGTAGGTCTCACACACCCATCATTTTATTGTTTGGGGGTATGTCTCCTGCTTCTTCTGCATGGTTTTGTTGCTAAGCAAGCCTGTTTGGTTTTGCAGTTAAGAAAGCCTGCTTTCTTGAGTGATCATTAACTTACAGGGGTTTACCATATTTTTCTACTTAGAATCCTCTAGTGGGATTAACTGTTTAATCACCTACTTTGTCCCTTTGCCCCTATCAAAATCACCGACATCAAAACTTTAACTTTCACGGAATAAGTAAAAATAAGTTCCTTTCTAGTGTCAGTGATTAGTGTTTGGGGAAAGACAATATTTACACCATTTTATCTCTTGCTCGCCCGCCCCGATGGCGCAGTGCAGCCAGGAGCCGCCAGGGGCCGCCACTGCCAGCCGCTCCCCACAGCAGCCGCTCTGTGCGTCGCTTGCGCAGAGCGCAAGGGGATACTGAACCCGAAGGACGCGGCGCAGTGCATCCTGGGTCGGCATAGCCATGGCGGCTCGTGTCCTTTGCGCCTGTGTCCGCCGACTTCCCACGGCCTTCGCGCCGCTGCCCAGGCTCCCCACGCTAGCCGCGGCCCGGCCGCTCAGCACTACCCTCTTCGCCGCGGAGACCCGGACGAGGCCTGGGGCTCCGCTGCCGGCCTTGGTGCTCGCGCAGGTGACTGGTGGTGACTTTGTCGGGGGGCTTGGCTGGGGTCAGGCGTCGGGCCCACTCGGGGTGAGAGGGAGGGGCCAGGCAGCGGGGCCGCGGCTACTGTGGCTCCTGTTGGTGGGGATGACCAGGGGACACCTGCTCGCTCCCTCTCCCACTGCCTAACGGTGCTTGGTTGACCCCTGCCGGCACTCGGGTGACCTAGAGATTGTGAACAAGAGCACAGAGCTGGAGTCAGATACCCCTGGGTTCGAATGCAGGTTGCCTCTGACCAAAACTTTGGACAAACCAGGTACCGTCGCCCAGCCTCAGTCTGAATTGTAAAACTCTATCTTATGGAGTTCCAACGAGGTTTAGAGGAGATCATACTGGTAGAATGCCGAGCGCGGTGCTTGTTAAGCTCTCAAAATACTGGTCGCCGTTAGTCGTAGTGATAATGGTAAATAGCGTGATAGCTTTCTAGGGAAGAACTAATGACTGGGTGCAAAGAGGAATACACGCCGCCCTACAGCCTTCTCCGCAGCAGTTCTCTCCCCAGGTTTCTCCCTGTGGCACCTTTTGCCTGTTTTGGGGTCTCCTGCAAATAAGGATAGGAAGCAAGTTTTTAAGTTTTTTTTTAACCTGATGAAACCTTTTAGAGGCTGAATTTCTCCTTATGTTAATGATTCTCAGCCTTAGTTGCACATTCAAATCACCTGGGTCACTTAAAAATAAGTATGTTTCTCGTGGGCCCCCCACCGATCTGATTTACCTCCTCTGTGATGAGGCACTAACATGTGTGCTCTGTAAGTTCCCCAGGTGACTCTGAAGTGCATCAAGGTTAAGAACTATTGTCTTAAGGGTGGATAGATTCCCAAAGTAGAGAATGCCCTTTTCAAACTCTAGGACTTCATGTAATTGTGGTTTCAGCCTCCACTAAGGTATTAGAATAAAACCTAAGAATGCCCAGGCCAAATCAGTTAGAATCTCTAGCAGTCCAGCGTGGCCATCTATTTTTAAAAGTTGTCAGTGATTCTTATGTGCAGCCACTGTCAAGATTTACTGACAGTGTAGTAGATTCATCCAAGGGGCATTGTCCTGTCAGTGAATCAAAAAGTTAAAAGTGTCACCTTGAAGTTAAAAGAGCAGGGACGGGGGAGCCTGGTGTGCTGCCATCTATGGGGTCGCACAGAATCGGACACGACTGAAGCGACTTAGCAGCAGCAGAGAGGTTCCACTGCCTCTGCTGGGTTTACATACACAGGAGAACAGCCATTTTCTTTATGCTTACAGAGTGGTTTTGACTAAGTGCTCCCATTTAGCTACCTTATATCCTTTTTGGATTAAACTGGAGACTAAATACTTGTTCCTTCAAAGATACTGAGGGACTGTGTGCCAGGCCTTATGCTAGCAGTTGAGAGATACAGCTGCTGCTGCTGCTGCTAAGTTGCTTCAGTCGTGTCCAACTCTGTGCGACCCCGTAGATGGCAGCCCACCAGGCTCCCCCGTCCCTGGGATTCTCCAGGCAAGAACACTGGAGTGGGTTGCCATTTCCTTCTCCAGTGCATAAAAGTGAAAAGTGAAAGTGAAGTTGCTCAGGCGTGTCCGACTCTTTGCGACCCCATGGACTGCAGCCTACCAGGCTCCCCCGTCCCTGGGATTTTCCAGGCAAGAGTACTGGAGTGGGGTGCCATTGCCTGAGAGATACAGAGATGCATACAAAAGAAAGACATCAGTCCGTGTCTTCATTGGACACGTGGCAGCTGTGTTAACCTTGCCAGCTTAGTCCCTGTGGTGCTGTTTTCCCTAGGTGGTTTCTGACAGTATTTTCCCTTGGTTCATCTCTTGTTCCACCTTGTTGGGAACTTTCTCTACCAAATCATTAAATGTTGGTAAGGTCAAGAGATCACTTACCACACATTCTCCCTCGCCAGTCTCTTCACTCTCTCGGTTTCTGTTACGCTTGTATGCCAGTCACCCCAAGCATCCCCCTCCAGCCTTTGTTCATTTATCTGAACCTTTGCTCATTCTGCCTATTCTGTTTTGTTGGGTTTTCCCTCCTCAAATCCATCCACTATGCACACCCTGGAACAACTAGTTATTCATTTATATTCTAATTTTTTTCCCCTGAAGAAGGGAGCCAAAGCAGCTTTCCTGGGTATAAAAATACAACAATATAAAATAGAAGCTACCAAAAAAAAAAAAGATGTAGTGGCCTAAAATGGGACCTTAAAGTCTTGTACTTGACCCAGAGCCCTGACTAGACAGGCAGCCAGAGTACAAAGAATTTCCAAAGAGTTCTTATGCAGGGAAAGCTCAGCTGTTCCTGGTACTGGAACCAGACTGACATGTGTGGTGGTGATGGACTTGGGGCTGCAGTGTGACCACGTCGTTCATTCCCCAAGTCTCCTATCTCTACCCTCATTGGCTCAAGGATTGAATGACAACTTCTGTTGCTGAAGCAACCTACAAATACCTGTCATGGCCCTTGCCACATTTTTATTATAATTGAAATGATCTGTTTGGATTCGTCTTTTCTATTAGACCATAGGCTTCTCCAAGGGTAGATGTCTTATTTATCTTTGTGGATCCAGCCCGCTGCACCGTGCTTGGCACATAAGGTAATGCTCAAAGGCTGAGCCAGGTAGGTAATAGGTAAAGGCAAGGCATTGCCATTTGACGACAGGTGTGTGTACAGTGCAGAAGAGTGGATTGATGAAAACCCCAGTGAGCATGGCCCCGAAAGCAGCAGTTTCTCATGCAGTGGGGCACATGTAATGGCACATGCAGAGGCCGGGATGAGCCCAGCACTTCCTTACTGTTGACCTTCAGGTGCCTGTGAAAGGGAGAGACCTAAGTTGAGGTGGGAAGACAGTTATATTGAAGGGTGCTGTATGGGTGCTCATTCACCCACTGAGGAATGTGGATGTTCTCTGTCTGGGTCACAGGGAGTAAAGATTAGGGCAGTTTGTTGAAGGAACATTTGAGACCTTTCCTCCCACTTAACTGGGTGACCCAGTAAACATGATGGTGAGAGCATGGGAAGAGTGGAGGCTGGCTCTGAGGTTTCTGGCTAGAGCCCCAGGGGTGGAGAAGGAACAGAGGTCTGCAATCAGGTGTTTTGGAGGCAGGTAAGGAATTTATAACCAAACTGAGGGTGGGGTGTCTGCTACCTGGGTAGAGCCGTCCAGGGGGTAATTTGCAGAGATGGTCTTTAAAGCCACCTGGGTTCCTCTGAGTTCCCCTCAGAGATGGACCCAGTTCAGGGTAAGACGGATATTAATAGAAACTACTCAGGTTTATTCCTGCTGGTTCACAGGGTGGGGTCCTCATTCTTTTCCTGCAGACAGTGGCTTCTCTGATGTCTGAGGGAGGTGATTTTGCTGCATATAATTGTTAAGTGGAGACCTTGGGGAAGAGTAATTAACACCAGAAACAATGTTGGCCATTGGGGACACTTTTCAGAAGTGCTTGTCCACTCTGTATCTGTTTTTAATGGCTGAGATCCAGCAGAAAGGAGGCAGTAAGACCCTTCAGAAGGCCATTCTGGGAAACCTGGAACAAGATACCTAACCGTTTTGTCTCAATTTTCTCACCTGTAAAACAGGGTTATTATTAGCTCTAAAGGAGATGACATATGTAAAGTGCTCTTGGCAGTACTGTAACCTGATAGGAAATCAGTAAAGAGACTAGAAAGCAGGGCAAGAAAGGGAAGGAGTCAGTCAAGTACTTTGGGCTGCACTATTGCCTCCCTCTCAAACTGGCAGGTCACTGCCATCCTGAGCCTACTAGACAGCCCTAAATAACACTTAACTCTGTATGTGCCAGGCAGTGTTCTAAGCCCTCTACGTTTCATTATCTCCTTGATGCCTCAACAGTCCTGTGAACTTGGGTACTATTGTTTCAGTTCACTTCAGTTGCTCAGTCGTGTCGGACTCTCTGCAACCCCATAAACCGCAACACGCCAGGCCTCCGTGTCCATCACCAACTCCCGGAGTCTACCCAAACTCATGTCCATTGAGTCGGTGATGCCATCCAACCATCTCATCCTCTGTCGTCCCCTTCTCCTCCCGCCCTCAATCTTTCCCAGCATCAGGGTCTTTTCAAATGAGTCAGCTCTTCACATGAAGTGGCCAAAGTATTGGAGTTTCAGCTTTAGCATCAGTCCTTCCAATGAACACCCAGGACTGATCTCCTTTAGGATGGACTGGTTGGATCTCCTTGCAGTCCAAAGGACTCTCAAGAGTCTTCTCCAACACCACAGTTCAAAAGCATCAATTCTTCGGTGCTCAGCTTTCTTTTTAGTCCAGCTCTCACATCCATACGTGACTACTGGAAAAACCATAGCCTTGACGAGACAGACCTTTGTTGTTTATGGTCACTTAACAGATAAGGAAAACTAGGGCATCGCAAGATTAAATAACTTGCCCAAGGCCAAACAGCTAGTAACAAAGAGCTAGTGCTAGGATACTTTATCCTTCCAGAGCCTCAGGTCCCATGTGACACACCTTCCTGTTTCCTGCACAGCCCACTGCAGCCACCTTTTGAGACTGGCCTGTGGTTTCCAGGTGGGGCCCTGTTTAATCTCATTTATGCAGGTCAGGAAGCAACAGTTAGAACTGGACATGGAACAACAGACAGGTTCCAAATAGGAAAAGGAGTACGTCAAGGCTGTATATTGTCACCCTGCTTATTTAACTTATATGCAGAGTACATCATGAGAAACGCTGGGCTGGAAGAAGCACAAGCTGGAATCAAGATTGCTGGGAGAAATATCAAACCTCAGATATGCAGATGACACCACCCTTATGGCAGAAAGTGAAGAGGAACTCAAAAGCTTCTTGATGAAAGTGAAAGTGGAGAGTGAAAAAGTTGGCTTAAAGCTCAACATTCAGAAAACAAAGATCATGGCATCCGGTCCCATCACTTCATGGGAAGTAGGTGGGGAAACAGTGGAAGCAGTGTCAGACTTTATTTTTTTGGGCTCCAAAATCACTGCAGATGGTGATTGCAGCCATGAAATTAAAAGATGCTTATTCCTCGGAAGGAAAGTTATGACCAACCTAGATAGCATATTCAAAAGCAGAGACATTACTTTGCTAACAAAGGTCCGTCTAGTCAAGGCTATGGTTTTTCCTGTGGTCATGTATGGATGTGAGAGTTGGACTGTGAAGAAAGCTGAGCGCCGAAGAATCGATGCTTCTGAACTGTGGTGTTGGGGAAGACTCTTGAGAGTCCCTTGGACTGCAAGGAGATACAACCAGTCCATCCTAAAGGAGATCAGCTCTGGGATTTCTTTGGAAGGATTGATGCTAAAGCTGAAACTCCAATGCTTTGGCCACCTCATGCGAAGAGTTGACTCATTGCAGGGAGGGATTGGGGGCAGGAGGAGAAGGGGACGACAGAGGATGAGATGGCTGGATGGCATCACCGACTTGATGGACATGAGTTTGAGTGAACTCCGGGAGTTGGTGATGGACAGGGAGGCCTGGCGTGCTGCAATTCATGGGGTCGCAAAGAGTCAGACATGACTGAGCGACTGAAGTGAACTGAACTGAATCACAGGGAACCCACCTGACCCCTGCAGGCAGTTGCCAGTGCTGCTGGGGTTGATGCTGACACCTAGTGGACCACTTGGGTAGTTGCATGTGAATGTTCCCTCACCAGCCTCTTCCCTTGGGCGCCGTGCTTGTCAGCGTCCCATCTCTCACCCTTCCCCAGCGGTAATTCCCCTCATACCACTTCTTGCTGTGCTGCACACAGACGAGGCCTCTGTTAGATCCTCCCACCTCAGATTTCTTTTCTGTCATTACCAGTATTAACTCATGTCTTCTCCCTCTTTCTCTTTAGTCCTTTTTGCTTCTTCCCTTTTGTTTGTGACTTTTCTTGGTCATTGTTGATAAGTTGGCCTGTGGCATCCCCAGATCAGAGGTCTCCTTAATCTAATATGCTGTAATCAGAAAGGAAAGGGGACCATAAATGGAAACAAAAAGAACAAGTGCTCTGATCTCTTTAGCTTGCTGATTAAACCTGATTTCAATACTTGATTTTACTTTTTTTGCAAGATAAATGTTTCTTAAACAGATGTGTACTGATTTGGCTAATTGGCAGTTTGTTTGTTTTTTAATCATTTATTTTTATGGTTGTGCTGGGTCTTCATTGCTGCGAGGGCTTTTCTTTAGTTGCAAAGAGCAGGGACTGCTCTTTAGTTGCAGTGCGTGGGCTTGTCATTGCAGTGATTTCTCTCGCTGCTCTAGGGCACTCGGGCGTCAGTAATTCTGGCACATGGGCTCAGTAAGTGTGGCTCCCCGGCTCTAGAGCATAGGCTCAATAGTTGAGGCACACAGGCTTAGTTGCTCGGTGCATGTGGGATCCTCCCACACTGGGACTCAAACTGATGTCTCCTGCACTGGCAGGCGGATTCTTTACCACTGAGCCACCAGGGAAGCTCCAGCAGTTTTTTAAAATACATTCATTTTGTTTTGGTTGCACTGGGTCTGTACTGCTCTGCACGGGCTTCTGGTTGTGGCAGGCAGGGGCTGTTCTCTAGTTGAAATGCATTCTCACTGAAGTGGCTTCTCGTTGCGGAGCACAAGCTCTAGGGCAGGGCTCAGTAACTGTGGCACGCAGGCTTAGTTGCCCGCAGGCATGTGGGGTCTTCCTGGACCAGGAATCGAATCTGTGTCCCCTGCACTGGCAGGTGGATTCTTAACCACTGGGCCACCAGGGAAGTCCCGGCCGTGTTGTTTGGTTTTGGGTTTTGTTTTTTTTTTTTTTTTAACAATTTTTCATAGACCTTTGTGACTGGAGGACCTTAATCCCAAAAAGGAAACCCACTTCCCATGGGTTTCTATCCCCTAAGAACTCCAAACTGCAGACTAAAATCAACTTCAGAAGGTGAACACACTAGTTGAGGTTAAAGACTTCTGTGGTACAAACTGCCAGACGGCTGTCTCATTTTCCCCTCTTGTGCCCCATGCCTTCCGTGGCCTTAAGTCTGCTGATCTGTGACTTGGACTCCCTTTCACATTCTGTGAAGGGATCCAGTCAAGACCCTCATTCCTAGTTGAATTCCAAGTGGGCTAAGATCAGAAATTTGAGATATTACACAATGATGGCAAAGATCAGAATGTCTCATTATTTAGTGGGTGGCAACAAGGCAAGCCCACTTGGAAGGGAAACAGATTGGAAACTAATGCCTGCGAACTCATCATCCTCTTGTTTGGGTTCACAGCTGGCTTCATTTGTCTTGGCTAAAGTCTATAATTACCACCAGGGCCAAATTAGACCCTTCTGGTGTGTGATTCTCAGTGTCAGTTCACCCTGACAGCTCTTTGGAGGAGTTATTTTGCCTTGGGTATTAAAAGGGTAGTGGCCTGCTTGAGATGCGAGAAGCCTTAGGGTCCTCTGTAGACTCCAGATGATTTTAGTGGCAGTTTCGCTGAGTGGGACAAATGTCCCAAAGCCTGGAGGCCGACCAGAGGAGAGAAGAGTGCCTGTCCTGACTCAGAGAAGATCTTTTTTTCGGCCACACCTTGCGGCACGTGGTATCCTAGTTCCCTGACCCGGGATGGAACTCGAGCACCTTGCATTGGAAACGTGGAGTTCCAACCAGTGAACTGCCAGGGAAGCCCCAAGAAATCCATTTTTATGCTGTTGAACTGCTATGGCTTCTGACTGTACCCTGCATTAGGCCTCTGTGTCCTGGCGGCCACAGTGAGCCTCCCTGGAGGTGGATTTGCGGCCCTGTGAAAGCTCTGTGAAAGACATCTGTAGCCAGTGCCTTCTCTGAGGCATTTTGGGCTCCACAGCAGCGCTTCTCTTATCCCTTGCTCTAGGTTCCAGGCAGAGTTACACAGCTGTGCCGCCAGTATAGCGATGCACCACCTTTGACATTGGAGGGAATCAAGGACCGTGTTCTTTACGTCTTGAAACTCTATGACAAGATTGACCCAGAAAAGGTAATTGATGTGGTTTAAATGGTTTTTCTTTAAATGTGTATTTAATCACATGGTAAAATATCCCAAGTGTCTAAAGCAAAAATCGCTCCCAGGAACCCTATTCTCCTTCTGGGAGGTGCCAGCTGACCTGGCTTCTTGAGTGTGTTTCTGGAGACTTCTCAGTGCACGTGGAAGGGCATATATACACAGGTACCTGTATTTATATTACACGTACTGTGTGATCTGTTACTGCCCACGGTCTAAAAAAACACAACTGATCATATACTGTGAAAACTGTCTGAAGGATTCTTCTAGTGGTAGTGAGGTGTGAAGTAAAGACATGGTGATAACAGACACTGCGTGCCGTTCCTGAGGGAGCAGGACGTCACTTCTAAGGTGTGGTGTCTTGGCAGTAAGGCAGCAAGGAAAAACAGACTCTCAGATGTCATTCAGAACAGTGATCAAAGATCATTGTAAAATGTACAAAGTCAGTTCATCATTAGCTTTATATATATTGCTATTTCAAAATTAAGGTTGAATGAGTTAACATATAAAGCACACCAAGTGTGTGTTGCCACAGGTTAAAAGTATAATATTGTTATGGCTCTTGATATTTAAAATATGACCTCTTTATATTAAAAAAAAAAAACTTCTTTGTAATGATTGACATTTCACCATTCAGTTATTTTAAGAAGCCAAGTGTTCTCACAGACTGAATTTTGCATTTGGTGTTCTTTTCTTGCAGCTTTCAGTAAATTCCCATTTTATGAAAGACCTGGGCTTAGACAGTTTGGACCAAGTGGAGATTATCATGGCCATGGAGGACGAATTTGGTAATGCACAGGCTGGGTCTTGGTTCTTGATTTAGGTGGATTAAATGCAGAGAAATGCTGGGAGTCTGATGGGGATTTGCAATTGTAGTGCGCTACCCCCCACCTCTACCTACTTACTATCAGATGAAGTAAACGTCAGGGACAGTGTACTTAATATTTGGGAAGCAGGTCTGCAGAGCGCCCAGTGCAGTACCAAGGGCTCAGTGACGAGAAGAGGCCTGGGGGAGCATGGCCCTGAATTCTTGGGGTGGGGCTCTTAGATGAAGGGCATAGCCTTCACCTGATGGCTGAGAACACCTTGGAGCACCCTCCCCACCAGTGAGCTAGACCTAAATGTCCATGTCTAGAAAAGTGCTAGGTGTGCCTAGGTGAGGATGTGTGCCTGTACACACACCCGTACCACGTCTTGGTTTCCTGCAGCGCTTTCCATGCACATTCCCAAGTTATCCTTGTCTGGGATGGT
The DNA here is from genome assembly GCF_002263795.3 of Bos taurus. Lineage (NCBI taxonomy): Eukaryota > Metazoa > Chordata > Mammalia > Artiodactyla > Bovidae > Bos > Bos taurus. Next base: position 21,251,879 of record NC_037352.1, on the reverse strand, counting down.
TAGTTATACAAATGAGACTGTTACACGGTTCCACAGCTTCATTTAGGGGGTGAACTGCCTGAATGGAAGCCAAGGGACTTGTATGCCATCCCACGGAGCAGAACTTAATTACAGTTCCTCAGAGATCATCCTAACTAGAGGGGTGGTACCGGTTAGGGCTGCGGGGTTTCTTTTTGGGGTAATGAAAATATTCTAGAATTAGATAATGGTGATGGTGCACAACCTTGTGAATATACTAAAAACCATTGAGTGTTGCACTTGAAATGGGAGAATTTTTCTAGTATGCAAATTATGTCTAAAAAATATATCATCTGGTACATAACAGGCTCACAAATGGGATTCAAGATTGCTGGAAATTTTTGATGTTCTTATGCATGTTGTTGAAGGGATAGATGCTTTCAGTTCTAAAGGATTTGCTTTTTCTACACTCATGCATTGTCGTAAATTTCACTTTCAGGGTTTGAAATTCCTGATATAGATGCGGAGAAGTTAATGTGTCCACAAGAAATTGTAGATTACATTGCAGATAAGAAGGATGTATATGAATAAAATATCAGGTAAATAATTTGGCTTATTGTTCTCCCATAGAATTAATCTCTCCATGGTTCTTCGATAAAAGCTTAGGAAGAAATGGAAAAATGGAAGTGCTTGACGAGATTTTCAGTAGTTACAAAATGCAGGTACCTCTGGTTATCTGCCACTCCGAGGAGGGACCAAGCCTAGTGATCATCTTTCTCCTCCAGAGGGATGGACAGCAGTTCATTCCTAGACAGGACTCTGACTGTCAGCCCTCCTCATAAAAGCAGACTTGTACGAAAAAACTGAGCAAGGTCACCCCGAAGCGGAGACCTTTGCCTCCCTCAGTTACCCCGCCCCCACCAAGGCCTGTCCAGCTTGCTGTCCAGGAAGCTGAGATGGCCTGGCTCCTCAGTAGGCAGGAGAGCCTTCCGGGTAGGAGCATGAAGTCCGGCGACAGACGCCTGGGCTGACCCAGCACTGCCGCGCCCTGTGAGCCTGGGATCTTGGGCAGATGGCGTATGCTCCGTAGCCTCAGTTTCCTCATATGTAAAATGGGGGTGTGACCTGGGGCTTTCGTGAAGGTAGAACGGCGTAGTGCGTGAGTCATCTAATACAGTGCCGGAAGGAAAGAAGCCTCTTAATATTAGCTGCTGTTCTTTAGGCTGTAGGAGAAGTGATCAGACTTTAAAAATAAAACATTGTATTTGTGTCTAGAACTTTACCCTGGATTTAGCACCTCAGAGATTATCACTTAAAGTTAGTAACACCAGAGAGAAGCACTGAGTTTGCTTTGTCTTTTGCCAGACCCCTTTTCCTCATTGAGAGAAGGCTTAGAAGATGCTGGCGAGTGTCTGGCGGTGAGAACGCATTTCTGCATCATTGCTGACTTTGCGAGTAATTCTGTTTAGACTTGTATTTAAATTGTCTTAAGTGTTTTTGCCCTTTGAAAATAAATCTGTAAAACCAAGATTTTTCTCAGTCTTCAGTTTTTTATGTCTAAAGTTTTTATGTCTAGAGTGCTTTTTTTTAAATAGATTGACATTGCTTAGCATTTTTAGTCTGTCATTGGTATTCATGGATACCAGAAATATAACTTTTTCAGCAGAGTGCTTGAATTAAGTTTCTCTCTGACCACCTTCAGTATGAGGAATGAATTAGTGATAAAAGGATGTTTTGCCTCAAAATACTTTGTGCCCCCGTTAGTTTACTGATTATTCCTCGTATCAGCTGACACCAGTGTATGGGACTAATTTTTCATCCCTGTCCTAAGGATCCATTTCTGAATTAATGGCATTTAGTAATTTTGGTAATTTAGGAATTTGGGGAAGATAAAAGGTTCTCTTTCCTCCTGGGTTACTTTGACTTTGTGTCTGGTTTTCATACATCAGTAACAACCCTGTTCCTTTTATTCCTAGCACTGTGTTAGGTCTTTGGAGTTGATGTAGGCAACTGCCCAGCTCTTGGAGATTTAACTTGAGAGACCTATCCTAAAATACTTGCTTTACTTTTAGCGGAACTTCTAGTATGCAGGAGGAAGGAGATCAAAGTCTTGTAGGAAGTAGCATCATTGCAGAGGTGCAGGGACTGGCTGTGTGATCCTCAGCCGGCAGAGAATCTCGTGGCTGAGGGGTGAGGTGACAGGACTCTGCAGTCTGGCATGGGGTTTGGGCCACACACCTGCTTCTCCTGGAGGTACCCAGTGTTGCCAGTTCCTTCTGTGTCACTTTAGAACTACTGTAGACAAGAAAGCAGTCACATTCCCTCCTTTTTAAGTAAACAGGAAGCATTCATTGCTATGCTGCATTTTTTTTTAACACTTAAGATATTCTTGGAAAACTGCGAAACTGGAACATAAGGGACTGCTTCATTCTTTTTCCCAACTGCAATTATTCAACAAATAGTTTGAGTGCTTATTAGGCACTAGAGATCCAACAGGCAAAAACACAGGCTGCACAGGACTCCTGAGTGGAACGTACCTTAATATCTGAGGTAAATGTCCTGGCTGTTTTATCTCCCACAGCAGCTACACATTTTGCCAAAAATTGCAAATGTGTTTGCTGCTGCCTAAAATCCCGAAGTCGGCAGTACTGCCACTAAAGAGACTGCTAAAATCTTAACCACATAACCTGCGTGACATGGCCCACTCATAACCGTTCTGTGGTGGTTCTGAGTCTTAAAGGAGCCAGAATGGGGGTTGGGGGGAACAACTACACATTATTTGGTGATAGTGGTTTTTAGAATCTGGGTGCATGTTCAAACAGCAAAGGCCTTTCTGGTCTAAAAACTTGCTGTAAAATTCTTTGAGAAGCCAGGGTGCCCCTATACATAGGCAGCAAACTGGCCAAATACAGCATTCCAAGGTGTGTCTGCTGCAGGCAGGTCCCTTTGGGAAAGGGTGGCTGGGAGGCCTGTCACGACCTGCGTCTGGGCCCAGTGCTGTTCTGTCTCCCCCAGACAGCCAGGGCACTCACGCATCCGACGTAACTACGGTGTGCCAGCCATTGCGGAGCACTCCTCCAGGCGGGGCCTTGGGTCACCAGGGTAAAGTCTGCTCACAGGAAGCTCACCATCTGGTAGAGCAGACCGTGAAGATCCACGTGATGTTTCATATTCTGCATCACCAGTGACACCAAGCACTGACTGAGCTGCTCCTGAAGTCATGAGAGGACACGTCACCTTTGTGGTATTCTTCATCGAACTGATCATGAAACAAATCCAGAAGGTGGGACTTAAAAAAAGTGACGTGGAACAAAAAGGACAGGGTAACTAAATCAAAGGAGACCAGAGACATGTTAATTTCATGGGAAATGTGAACCTTGAAAGGTTTGGGGAAAAAAGCAGGACATTTCGAGGACAACTGGACTCTACATAGGTGATAAAACAATGTTAAATTTCTTACATATAATCAGTATTGTGTAGTAAACTAACCTTATGCTCGGGAGAACTTAGAAGTGAAGCAGCAAGATGCCTGCAGGTGACTTTATTTATCTGGCTGCTCCGGGTGTTAGTTGTGGCGTGTGGGATGTAGTTCCCTGATCAGGTATTGAACCTGGGCCCCCGGCATTGGGAGCTTGAAGTCTTAGCCACTGGACCACCAGGTAAAAGTCCCTGCAGGTAACTTTTGAATGCTTCAGGAAAAAGAAACAAGAAATGCTAGTACAGTGTCAACAGATGGTGACTAGGTGACAGCCCGTCAACTATCCTGTTTGAAATCTGTTAAGAAGACAACATGATAGGGTGTAACCAAGTATATGGACGGCATTCAGCTGGATGTCCCACAGTGGCATCGGTTCAATGGGAACAACTTTACACAGTGAAAAATTGGTATTTTATTTGAAAAGTGAAAGTGAGTCATAAAAAAAAAAAAGTCACTCAGTCCTGTCCGACTCTGCAACCCCATGGACTATACAGTCCATGGAATTCTCCAGGCCAGAATACTGGAGTGGGTAGCCTTTCCCTTACTCCAGGGGATCTTCCCAACCCAGGGATCGAACCCGGGCCTCCCACACTGCTGGCGGATTCTTTCCACAGAACAGACTATAAACAGCGGGATTCTACTTCCATACGACACATACCAAAATGCTCGATTACCACATGTGGTAGAAATACCTTGGCTTATTTTTGTTTATATTTTCTAAATGTAAACACATTTTGTGGAAAAAGTAAGACATCTGTGAAAACTGGGAGTAGTTCATTAGGAGCCGAGGCTTGGGAAAGGAATTCTCAAGCAGTGAAGCCTGGGCTGTATTCCTAAGGCTCCGCCAGGGGTCAGCCCCATGGCATGGGCAGGAGCCACGGCAGCACCACGTGAGCACAGGAGGTGAATGCCATTGGTTCAGGCAGGGGTTATGACTGGAGGGTGAAATCCTGGGTTGGCCTGTGGTTAAAGCTGTGGCTGGGATCAGGTCACGAAGCAGGGCCTCCCTTGTCTGGTAAGGAACTTGTAGGCAGTAGGCACAGGATTTCCCAGAGCAGAAGCAGCCAGCCATACTTGAGCTCAGTGGTTGGCAGCCAGCTGTGCAAAGGGTAAACTGAAGGTGACGCAAGTGCTGGGTACCAGAAGAACCCAAGAGAAAGATGCAGATTTGCAGGTTGGGATAAAGAGAAGAGGGATTGCAAAAATACTCCAGGGATAAAAATAGCAGGTGGTCAGATGACAGAGGAAGTGAGAGTCTAGGGTATCTCTCAAGTTCATGGCTTAGGGCTACTGGTCCTGGGTGAACTGCTGTCTATAAGAGGGAAGAGAGGAGGGTCAGACTGAAGAGGGATACAGGGGCTTCCCTGGTGGCCCAGCCAGTTAAGACTCCATGCTTCCATTGCACCGGGATGCGGGTTCAGTCCCTGATCAGGGAACTAAGATCTGGCATGCCACGTGGAGTGGCCAAAAAGGAAAAGGAAGAGGGATATCGTTTCAGTTTGGGATGTTGGATTTGCTTGTGGGATACCCAAACAGATGACAGATAATGATCTAGAACTCTAGGCTGGAATATGTTTGTGAGGTGCTTCCTCTGGACCTGTTTCCTCCTCCTGCTTTGAAGTTCCTCTGTGGATACCCCAACTCTGATAAGGGATTTACGTGGGAATGACCAACCCTCTGCTCATGGGATGGCCTCTTGGTGCTTAAGCCTAAAGTGAACTCTGCTTCCTTCAGGGGTGGAACACAGGTGGGGTGGAGAGCTAGAAGAACTACGTGAGACTTAACCTACCATTTGAGATTTCTCTATCAAGCCCATGTACTATTTACTGTCTCGATTTTCTAAATGGTGGCTAAGCAATAAATATCAAAGTTCAAAGTTTAAAAAACAACTCACAAACATATGTTAGTACCCTTAAGATAAATAAACCGGGGAGAAAAAAGAAAAAAAATATGAAAGCAAAACAAAGTAGCCAAGCTCTTTCTTAAGTTCTCAACAATAAGACCAGCATCTCGGAGCCGACTCTGGGGTCAGGCACATCTGGATTCTGAATCACAGCCTCGGTCTGTGACAGGCATGTGACCTTGGCTAGGTCTCTTCTCAAAGTTTCCTCCGATGGGTAAGGGGCTGACAAGAGGTGATGGAGTGATGACAATGGAACGCACATATTTTATCTGTCCCGGTGCCTGGCAGTGGACAGACTCAATGCAAGAGCTGATGTTAAACAATGTGCCTCCCTGGAGAGAGGGTTCAGGAGCACCCATTCTTCCCCGAGGCTGGAGCCCTGCAGGAGGTCCTTTCCCAGTAACTGGCCTGGCGCAGAGCATGAGGTCCAAAGCCTGCCGGGTGGCTGCCACAGCTGCGGTCTTCTACAGTCTGGAGTGCTGGAGTGTTCATCTGAAAGCCCCAGACTCACAGCTGAAGTCACCGGGAACAACACGTCTCGGATGCTAAGGTTATTGTGCCTGTGTGTTTTGTGGAGGGCAGGGTAACATGCCAGTAAGAGCCCTGTCTGGTATTTCTACTCTGGAATTCCTGGGCAAGAAAACACTTCTCTTTCCCTCGGGCTTGCATCTGCTCGAAGCTGAGTCAACAGAGAACAAAGTAGAGCTGAGAGCTGGAGGGTCAGGCACCCGATGTGAATTGGGTGCCCACACAGGCCTAGGTCTGACACTGGACTTTCTGGTTACAATCCCCTTGCGTAATTCACATGAACTGGGTTTGTCACCAATAACTGAGTCCTCAGTCGTGGATCCCTGCAGTCAGCAAGTCTCACATGTGGGAGGGAGAGCAGAGAACAAGGTGACTCTGCCAGGTGGGTGCCTGTTCCCCGACCACCTCCAGAACCACAGCTCCAGAAGCCTTGGTAACAGGGTTAACACTCAAGACAGGAAGAGAAGAGAGCAGGGGGTCAGGATACAAATGATGATTAGAGACACACGGAGGGGAGGTTTCTTTAAAGGGAGAGCAAGGCTAGCAATGACAAAGTTAAAAGGATATTTTTAAAAAAATACAGGACTCAGAAACATTAAGAATTACTGATTGGGAAGAACCATTCTAGAAGATGTATTAACTAGTATTACTAATTTCACATCATCTATATATTAGGTAATATTACTGAATTGACATTCGTTTTCTTAGGTGAGGTACCCGTGTCGTGCTAAGGTGTAATAATGGCCTTACTCTTTGGAGATGCTGCTTACGTGTCCACACGAAACATGTCATGGCATCTGTAAGGCAGTCAAATGATTCAGCAAAATAAAGTATGCATGTGAAGAGAAGGCAGATGGAGTTAACGTTTTAACAACTGGTGAACCCAGGTGAATGCATGACGTGGTCACTAGCATTTTTCAACTTTCTGTAGGTTTGAAAATGTACAAAAAAGGGAAGACAGCAAGTGATTACAATGAGAGAGGAAAGTGAGAAATAGAAACTTGAAAGTCAGGAGTTATAAAATGAGGTGAAGAGTAAGGAGGGGTCTATCAGTAGAATAAGACAGGCTAATAAGGCTTCAGAACAAAAATAGCCTCGAGAAACTGGAAAAGGCAGAGGTTAATCCCAGCTGAAAACAGCCCAGTGGTGTCGGCAGAGGCCTCCTGGGTGGGAAGCACAGCAACCTCCTACAACCAGGATGAGTTAAACAGACCGCTTCGGGCAAGAGCAGGAAAAAGTCCTCGCCTCTTGCCCTTATGACAGTGTTTTGTGGGGTCCCTGCTGTCGAGTGTTCTGAGTTACCCACAGCTGAGAAAATGCCAAGGTGTCTCCCCCCAAAATATGGTACGATATTCAGAGTGGAGTTCATCTCATTCTCCGTCTGAGGAGGCTCCATCACCCTACCCGGTTTAAGGTGCCTCCAATAACAGTTCAGAAGTGCCCTTTATGCAGACAGAAGATTCCCCAGGGGCATCAGGCCACATACAGCATGGAGCACAGCCCCCACCCCCATATCAGTCAAAACCTTAAGAATCTAACGGTGTGGTTCAAGGATTATGAGGCAATGGGAAACTACAAAGAGCCAGGAAGGGGCAGTGAGACCAGAACCTTCAGGAACATTTACCAAGTAGGGCGAAGAGGAGAGAGGGTCCAGTGGGAGCAGTGCTGGGTCAAAACCAGTTCTGCCAACTACAGTCACTGCCCATGCCCAGATCTCTGCATTCATCCCGCTGTTGGTAACGGACCTCCCTCCTTCCTCCTGGGTCTTTGTGGCTGCGGCTGAAGCTGCATCTCCATCTCAGTGTTTGATCAAACGTGTCCTAGAAGAGTGAGGACTGCATGACGGCCTGCCCTCCAGCCCCTGGGGGCCGGGCAGAGGAGGAAGGCCCTGACAGGGACATGGCTGACCGCCAAGCTGGGAGCTGGACTCACATGGAGCGCATCAAGTCAGATCCCTTTATCAGCTATTTTCAGCAGGAACAAATGTGGCTATACCTAAAAGCCAAACAAGGAAGATGGTAACATGGTACCCCACAACTGGACAAAAGTAACTCTGGGCCCAGTTTCAATGTTTGTCAACCCCCAGTACAGACCAGGCGCATGAAGAACTGGAAGGAAAAGGAGCCACAATTAATTATCAAACTTTAATTGATAGACTAATCTTACAGGATAAACAATAATAAGACAGCTAGTCAAGGTTACACTTTAAAAAAAAAAATTTTCCAGCAGCGCAAATCTAATAGACTAAATACGTTCATCTCCTCCCAAACAGGCATTTGATTAAAAACAAAAACCAGAACAGAGCGTACACCACAAGGAGAACAGGGTACTTACGTACATTGTCAAATAAATCAGCAGAACTCGTTAGGAAAGAAAAAGAGATTCTTAGAAATTCAGAAAGCAGTAGAACCACCCAGCCTGGCAGGTCAACTGACCAGATGTGACACACACTGGAGGGCTCCTGACCACCTGCGACTTCAGAAAGGCCACCAGGCCCCGCAAAGAAGGGAACAGGTGCCAGTCCTAACTGGAGATGACTTGATCACAAAGCCTGAAGACAAAAGGACTATCCTTCCCAAGACAACAGGCCAGGAGAGAAAGAAGCGCCCTCAGAGGACAGGGTGGAAAGCAAGCCACCCTTGGCACACAGGGTCCTGCCTCTGGCAAAGAGGGCGGGCCAAGTGTGAGTGCCCGGGACCGTTCCTCCAGGCACCTGGTGAAAGGGAGAGGAAGAAGCAAGGCAGCCCCTTCCAGCTGAGATCCAGCAACTGAGTGGCGAAGGGCGTCTCCCTGGCCCTCGTCATGGAAAGCAGGAGCCTACAGAGGCCTCACCTGGCCCACCATGTCTGCAATACAGCAAAGTGCACCCTTAGCTCAGCTTGACTTTCTTTTTAAAAAGAGCTGACGCTACTTGCAAAAGGCCCATCATCGATTAAAACAATACCAAATAGTTGAATACTGAATACCAAAGAGTCGGAGCAAGTCTCGAGACCATCTCTCTCAGTTTTCTGAAAAGGCTGACTGAAACAGAGCTGAGAGCAGGGATACCTCGTCACTAGTCTGCCAAGTGGCGGAGGGGAGGGAAGGAAAGGCTTGTTGTCCTGCGAAAGGGCTGCCAGCTCCACGAGAGAAGGCAGCCTCACCCCCGTCCACCCTCAGAGCCCCGCGAGGGGTCCTGCCCCCTCCCCAGCGAGGACTCCGCGTGGAGAGAAGCCTGAGGGAGAATGAACACTGTGATGCTACTGAAGGGGAAGGAGTGTCTGAATTTGCTAACACAGATTTAGTCAGTACATCCTGGACCATAAGAAGATGACGACGAGCCCGCTCACGGGCCAAGTGACAGACTAGTGAGCGCTGCTGGGACCCAGGCACGGCTCCTCTGCTCGCCGGGGCTTCCTGCAAGGGCTCCACACGGATGGGGCAGCCAGAGCCCAAGATCGGGCCAGCACTGTTCGTGGGCTCTGGAAAGCAACGCTCGAACAGGTCCGTACGAAAAGATGTCATTTACAGTATTTATATAGAAGATCTCCAAGTAAGGAAAAAAGCACCATTTTTACTTCAAATAAAAAGGCTCACACAGGCTTTGGTCCTGTTTTGAGACGACACCGGCCTGAGCGAGAAGCGGTTTGGCCCTTGGGGAGCAGGGAGTCGGTACGCACGCTGTCACTGGGAGGAAGGGGCATCAGGTGGCAGGGGTGGGCGGGGGGCAGCCGCCCGAGCAGGGCGAAGGGGGAACCTGGTGGGAAGGGCCTTGGGGAGCAGCCCCACAAAACGGGGACAGGATGCCTGCTTCAAGAGCGGGCGTGTGGCACTGTCTGGACAAGCCTCTGGGACAGGCAGGCTGGCCAACAGAAAGAGCAGCATTCAAACCGCGCCGCCACTCTGTGAGCACGCGAGGCCTGTCAACTGCAGAGCAAGGCTTCCACGAGCAGCAAAGACATGCTCTTTCCTCCAAGGACTGTGGGCTGACAAGGACAGAAGAGCTACAGGTACTGCGCCTTTTGCAAGGGGTGGAAAACAGGCCATCTCCTGGATGCTACACTTCCCAGACGAACTTGTACCCCCCAGAAAAGCAAGAGGAGTTTCCTGCCTAGATCCGTAACCTGGCATGGACAACACCACGAAAAGCAAGAGTTGGTCTGGATGGGCTGGATTCTTGAACTACGGCTTAGAAGGGGAAGGGCGCGGACGATCACCATGAACTGGCTCACAAGGAATAGTCATCTTAGGCGAACACATGCTAATACGTTTCACAGAAAGAAGGCTAACAGTCTAGAATCCAGAATGTGACATTTGGGACATCTCTTGCCAAACCTTACTATGAGGGCCTGCACCAGTGAGAGGAGAATCGCAAAGACAGCAGCAGAGCAACAGCAAACAGCACAAAGGGTATCATTCACCAAGAGACCGTCCCTCGTTCCAGAGTCAACCAAACCACTGGGAGACGACAGAACTTCACGTGGACAGAGGACGGTAAGGGCTAAACCCGGAAGAGGGAGAGCTAATCACAAAAGCTGTTTATCCCATTTTCGATGTTGAAATACATCGGCCAACCCACTAGGTCAGATGACTTCTTCTTGAGAAAGGCAGCATCTCTAAACCTGGGATGAAGGACACTTGAACGTAATGCATGAGCAGAAGGACCAGATGCAGACACGTCACTGAAAGAATCATTGGACTGCTGAAGGGTTTCTCAAAACTTCTAAAGAAAGGAGGAAGGATCTGGGTCTGTGGCTGTATGGCTGTATAACTGGCTTCCACCTGGCTCCTCTCAGAGGGGCCTCTGTCGGCACACCCATGCCAGGCTGGGCCTCAAAGCCCAATCAGCGAGGGCTGTAGGCAACTGTCAAAGCGGCAGTGCCATCTCCCCAGAGATCGGGGCCCAAAGGGCAAGACGGTCAGACCGGAGTCGCTGGGACACACTCCGCTGCTCAGCACACACCAGAGCCCTGTGAGTGCCCCGACCAGACCCCTGGCTCTTCCTCTCCCGCCATGCATTCACGAGCAGCAGCGTGGCGGGAGGGAGGCCAGGCAAGGAAGTGGTGATGAGGTACAAAAGGAGGAACTGACATCTTTGGGTTTTCAGAAACAAAAATTCCCATCTAGGAAGTGAGAAAATAAGAAGGGAAAGAATTCATTCTGAACCAGTGGACAGAGAAATATGGCTTACTAACCCCCACATTTTGCATACAATTTTATATGAAAAAGGAAAAAAAAAAACCCACCCCCAACTCATCACAATGCAGTCCAAATGTTTGCAACCAAAGAGTTATGAAAATATTTCAGGTGAAATCACTTAAAAACAAACAACAACCAAAGAATCAGAAAGCTTTTGATCATTCCTTTCTAAACACAATTGGTAGATCTACTCTCAAACACACTTAAGAGTATTCCACACAACATGTTCAGAATTCAGATTTATTGATTTCCACCGTATTGACTTTTAAAAATGGTATGAAGCTGACTGCAAGAAAGGGAACCGGTGATTTTAAGTTAAAATTAAGCTAATGGTGAAAGTACATCACCTCTGGCTTCAGTCACCACATCACCTCAGATTGGATATAGATATTTTTGAACAAAGTTCCAGAACTCTGAAATCCAGGGATGCTGCAGGCCTCTCCCAGCAATGTCCTTCACTTTGGGTCAGTCTCCTGGGCCAGAGGTGAAAGTGCTTTCAAAAATACTGCCATTTCCCCAGCACAGTGTCTTTGATTGCATCCACATATTGAGTTGGAACCCAGTACACCCAGTAGTAAGAGGCTTCCGTGGGGCCCAACTGAAACGCCTGGAAGGGAAAAAGGAAAACCAAGCGGTACTTCAGAGGTCAGGAGACTGAGCAGGCAGCACAACAAACGGGGGGGGGGGGGGGGGGGGGGCTGAGAAGTGATTCATTAAAATGGGAAGGGGAAAAAAAAAAACAAAAACAACTGTGCACATGGGGAGCATTCTCCTATCAAAAATAAAGGAATAAATAAAACATAAAAAGGTGTGGGAGCATTAGGCATAGCCGATCCTAAAGCGGTGGTTCCCAAACTCACGTGTGCAGCAGGGCCAGCTGGGGGCTTGTTAGATCAGACTGGGGGCTCCAGCCCTGAGACTTCCTGATTCCAGAGAGTTGGGGTGGGGCCTGAGGATCTGCATGTCTAACAAGTTCCCAGGTGAGCTAACACTGCCGACCCAGACACCAGTTTGAGAACCACTGCCCTAGGCAAACGGCCACACATGCACGAGGAGACAGAAGTGTTGAAAGCAGCACTGTCAGAAATGATAAAAACCTGGAAACCACCTACATATCCATCGGTAAGGGAACGCAAAATTAAAAATAACCTACTCATATGAACACTGGATTTACTTTTACAAGGTATGAACTGGATCTAGAGTGAATACAGACAGATCATAATGTCGAGCCAAAAAAAAGCAAGTTGCAGAACGATACATACCATGATACCATTTATGAAAACTGAAAAAACACAAAACAATACTGTATCTTGGTCATGGATACACGTGAAAATAAACGCATAGAGATGGGAAGGATCCACGTGATAAATCATGACAAGGGCAAAGGGGGAGGGGAAGACAATGGGGACATATTCACTGTTGGTGGGTTTTCTTTTATTTAAAGCAAGACTGAAAACAAGTTGCAAGATATTTACAACAGTCATTTCTTGGTTGATGGATATATGGGTTTGTTATAGTACTCTTGGTTCTTTTCAGTACTCTTTAACATTTCTGTAAAAATGAAAAAGCACAGCCACCCTTTTCTAAGGTGAACTGTGAATCTAGTGAAATGGCACCTGCAAAGAGGGAATAGATATCTTCATTAAGACAAAGGCCAAGGCACTCGATGGTGCTTAGAAAAGAAAGGGGGCAATTAGAACCTCCCTCTGCCAGCAACAGCTCCAGAGAGAAATCGGCATTTAAACTAAATGCAAAAGCATTAGCCATCCACACCACCTCCTTACAATATGTCCAAAATGGTCCATGCTACTTGTTGGAAATTCCTCTCCCCAGACTGAAAACTGTGGCTGTGAACCTTATGGGGTCAAACTGGTGGGACAAATCTTTCAAAACGGAGTGAAGGGAGGGGCCCAGATGACAATATTAAAGTCCAACTTTTAAAACAGAAAAAATAACTGAGCAAAAAAATAACAAATCACCTGCAAGCCCTACACAGAGACTAGAGGGCCTGGGAGGAGCCTGAGCCATCACCACCTCTACCAGGAAGAGGACCGGTGAGCTGGGCACCCAGAGTTGCACTGCCAACCGCGGCCTGGGGCAACCCTGCACTGCCAGACCCCCAGAGGGCTACACAGGGGACACGGCTGGCTGGCTTCCCAGAGCCAGGGGCCCTGCCATCTGCCGAGAGAAGGGTCACGGCTGGGTACGCCCTCTTCCCGGACTTCCCAATGCCTCCCTCTACCGCAAACTCTACGCCAGCTGCGAGCGGCAGCTCCTCCCTGGGACGGGGTGACGTGGCTACCGCAAGGTCACCTCCGCAGACTGAGCAGAGCAGGTGGCCCCACTCGCTCCCTACTGCTGCTCAGGTCCCGTCCCTGCCACAGCGACTTTGGAAAGAGGCGGCTCAACTTCACTTTTAAAGCGGCCCCTTCAACAGTGCTGGGAGAGCGGAAGGGCTCTGCCTCACTGCTCAGGGTTGCTCGTCCCTGCTCTGCTCTGCAGACCCAGAGAACGTCTCCAGAGGCTCTGTCTGCGGAAGAGCAGCCGCTCCCCTGAGCGCAACTCCAGGCAGAACCAGGTCAAGGCCCCACCCTCCCCACAGGATCCTTGGCCACTCGAGGGCAGCCCCCCAGGGTAAGCACCTCACAGCAGAAGGGGGCAGCCTGGTGCCCTGACACCTGGCACCAAGGCTAGTGGGAAGCTCTGTTTCATACAAGAGACAAAACTTAAAATGAAGACCCACAAGCCATTAACCTCCTCTTTGCATTTATTTTCCTGGTCTAAAAACAAAATAGTATAGATATGAGAGACTTGCAAGAGATAAAAATGTATCCCCTTTAAACTGCGTGAAGGTGGTGGGTGGGGGGGGCGGTCAGCTGCAAAATCAACAGAACTAGGAGCAGGTCATGGATTAAGTTCTAAGAATGGGAAGACAAAAGGAGGGTCTTAGACTGTTGTCTTCTCCACACTGAGCTCTCCCCTCCCTGCTGGAGGCGGTGCGGGCGAGGCCGCCGGCCACTTACCATCATGTGATAGTCCTCGTGCCCTTCGATGGGCTCGCTGACCACGTTTTTAATGGAACCCATGGGCAGTTTCTCAGTCCGCTCTAAGTTGAGAGGGATCACAGAAATCATTAAAGGCCCCCCCCCCACCCCTCCTCAGGCTGGCGGCTGGGGATCCACCCCCACCCTCACCTTCTGGCCAGTGCACCTCAAGCCCTGTTTGGGAGGTGGGGACTTCCTAGGAGCAAATGGGGTACAGATTTGGCAGGTGTGTATTAAAGGTTTCCGAGAGCACAGATAGAGCTATCCTGGTGTTTCTCTCTGCAGCCTGATGACTGACAAATACCCAGGAAGCTCCTCTGCACCCCTGTCGCCAAGCCCAGCCCCAGCTGAGGTCTTTGGTGCCTGGGATAGTCAAGGGACCAGGAGGAGGCAGCTGTACCCCCCTGCTACTTGTACAGGAAGGGGGCTGGCTGCTTGGGGTTTTAAGACCAGTTTCTATCCCTTGATCCTGCCCACTCTCCCTCCCAGCCCCCTCCCTCCCAGTCTTCCACCCAGATCCACCTCACCCCCAATCCCAGCCCCTCTCCCTCCCCCTCCCCAGTCTCCCACTCTGATCCTGCCCACTCTTCCTCCCAGCCCCTTCCCTCCCCAGTCTCCTACCCCTCCAAACACACAAACTTGAACAAGCTCTCTGAGAACATCCATGACCTCTTCTGGTTAACCCTCGGGATGTACTTATCACATCGGGTCAGAAGCCCTTCTGCAGCAAGTCTAAGGATGGCAGTTAAGAAAGAGGCGGCAGCGAGGCATGCCTGGAGTGAGATGAGACTGGAGACAAGCAGCATCAAAGAGGGCGGTGGCGCCTGTGCGGCAAAACCACCGCCCGGAAGCAGCAGACACCTCGGGACAGGGAGCTCTCAGCAAAAGGTGAAACCGTGCTGGAAAAAGCTCACTACGGGCTTTGCACAAAGCAAAAATCTAAAAAAGAGATAAGCTGACAAAACCCCAGGAACTTAGAGCCCTGGACTGTCATCTAGCTAGTGGCTTGAGACACATAACTTCTATCCTATGGGTCTCTGAAAAAGGCGGGTAGGGAGATGGGGCCTGAAGATGCTCATTCAGATTTTGATTTTCTGAGTGGCTCTAACACAGTCACCCACAAGCAGGATCTGACCAGCACTGGTCTTTTAAGATGGAAACTGTTTTAAACATCAGCCATTTTGAACCGTCCAGAGATTTCACACAAAAACATGGACTTCGGGCTTCTCTTGAAAACACGGAAGATTCAACAATCCTGGGCCCACATTCCTAAGTGACAGCAATCAGCTAGATTAGAGACCCGAGTGCCCTACACACAGGGCACATGCTCCCCGTGGCAGCTTCACGAGGTCACAGGTCCCATCTCCTGCCTGGAGCTCATTCTTCTCGCTCCGCTGGGCCTGAGGCTGTCGGTACTGCCTCCCACACACTCTAGCAAGGACAGTTTAAGCCACAAGTAGGGGCCACTGCATGCCACTCCATAAAGCACCCCGTTGAGAAAGACGTCAATGAGCTGCTGGGACGGTCACTTCAGCAGAAATATGAAGCCAGTGGCTGGAAGCCAACTCCCAGAACAAGCTGTCCTCCTAGGACAGTGCTTAGGACACTCTGGGGGCAGGACTCCTGGGCCCACGGTGGGAAGAAAGCCTGAGGGACACGGACACCACCACCTGGGTGGGAATGGAAATCCTGGCCCTGGTCACCCTTTGAAGACGCGCATGTTCACAGCCAGGCTCTTTAATGAGGCTGGTGAGCCACGAGACTCTCAACAGCTCTGAACCGTGATCCACCAAGATTCTTCCAGAGCTCTGCCTTCAGGCCACAGCAGAAAGGTGGTAGCTTCTATGAGCTGAAACAAAACCTCTAACATACGGAAGGGAGGCTGTCATCAGCCCCAGCAGCTATGCCATTGTATCCTATAGAACTTCACCACCTGGAAACACTCCCTAGGAACCAACGAAGGCTTACACACTCAGTCCTCATCCAGTTCCCCTACCCGCACCCACCCTCCCGGCCAGCAGCCTTGATCCCAGCCTCCCAGTAGGCTGCAGGAGTGAAAGTGCAGGCCAAGGAAGAGGCAGGGTTCCAGCAAGCCTGCCGACGATGGAGAACTAAGCCAACTCCCCTGCAAGGTCATGAGGAAGCGAGGATCTGACAGAGGTGGGGCAGCTCATGACTGAAGAAAACTGATGATGTGCCAGGCTCTGTGGAAGAGAATGACCTACTACAGAGTTCAAAAGCACCCTGGGAAGACTGGGAAAGCCCTTAAGTTTTACGCACAACTTGCCTTGCCCATGCAGTGAGAGTCAAAAGTGAAAAAGAAGACTGGGGCAGGGAATCACAAAACTATTAGAAAACTCAAGTGTCTTGGCGGTTTAGGTCTTCGTTCATTTTAAGAAACAAGACTGGGTTAAAAATGAGAAACCTACTTTCACATTTTAAGATGATTGTAATCTCATTCCCCATCACTCCTGCTCCAATTATTTTCCCTAAAACTTTGGTCCCATTTTGGGATTCCCTGGTGACTCAGACGGTAAAGAATCTGCCTACAATGTGGGATACCAGGGTTCAATCCCTGGGTCTGGAAGATCCCCTGGAGAACGGAATGGTAACCCACTCCAGTATTCTTATCTGGGGAATTCCGTGGATAGAGAAGCCTGTTGGGCCACAGTCTATGGGGTGGAAAGAGTCGGACCACAACTGAGCAATTAACACCCCCTTGGTCCCATTTTAAGCGGAATCATACTAAATGGCCTGTCCCTGAAACCAGCTAGCCTTACACAATGCGCACCACTATACTTCTCTTTACATCTACCTCGAGCTCTGAATACCTGCAGTGCTGGCCAGAACCAGGGGAACTGGGCATGTTCGGTTCCCTCCAGGAGTCTGATGGGGGACAGATAAGTCTGAGAGTAATGAGTGCTCCAGGGATAAAGCAGGGTGCTCTGTGGACAGAAGCGGCAGCAGCTCATTTGCAGGGTGGGGAGATATCAGGGAAGGCTTCCTTAGAAAAGCATGTTAGGACCTTGGAAGATTTTTGTTAATAACAGGAAGAGGAAGTAGGCATCCTGGGCAAAGGCACAGCATGACCGAAACATGACCTGTGCAAAGCATGGTGGGAAGCTCATGGAGTGATGCAGCTCAAGTATACAAGGCACAACAGGGCAAGTGGGGCAGGAACCTGATCAAAAATCTAAAAGTGAACCCCACGGTTGAGAATACTGGATACTAGGTTGAGGCACCTGAACTTGGCCTTAAAGAGCCGGTTTTTGAACACAGGAACCACTGAAGAAAAAGCAGTGTGGAAGACGGGCAGGACAGAAGAGATTGCAGAGGGGGTTGGCATAGAGGTTAACGTGCTTTAACAAAATTCACAGATGCTAGGAATCAACAGACACAACAGAGGGGAAAAGAAAGAGACGCAGATAATTCCAGAATGTAACTGACAAGACTTTGAACCATCTGGGGGAAATGAGAGGGACATCAGTCAGAGACACTTCCCAGCAAACAGCATGCCTGACTCCCAGACACAGGCAGGGAAGGTGGGGGGCAGCAGGGGGCAACCAGGCAAGGAGGGAAGGCAGGTCCTGAGCCCAGGCAGCCTCGGACCTACAGGGGCCAGGCAGGTGACACACGTGAACAAAGCTGGCCACAGTAAAAGACGAACGGGACAGTGAGGACCACAGTGTGGTCCACCTGCAACGGCTACTGGGCTCCACTGATCTCTCTCTGCCGCGTGAAAACGTAGGTCCAGAATGGCTAGATCTTTTGCTTCTTTTCAAGAGAAGCCAAAACAAAAAACGAACAAACAAAAAACTCTGATCCAGTGACATCTCTTGATTTTCACAGACTGTGTGTAAACTCAGAAAGCCCTTGTCCACAGACAGGACCTGGCCCTCACGCCACATGTTTGGAACCTCTGGTTCTGGCTGCAACTGAAGAGCCAATGTTTGATGGATTGGCCCTGAGATCAGATGGAAAAGAATGAGGGAAGAGGGCCCAAATAGAGGCAAGCATCAAAAAGCAAAATCTAAAGCACGCAAAGCACAGTGGAGAGAGAGATTCCAGACTGAGGAGCAGAGGTGAACCCGAGCCCTGCTGGGTGCCAGAGGCAGTGAGCCAGGAAGAGGCGAGGGCAGCCCGTACCTTTAGTGCCGATCCACAGCTGGTCTTGTTCTAGCTTAAAGGTAAGCCTCACTTTTCCTCCAGACTTGTTGTACATGCCAGATAACGGTACAGCTGGCAGGCGCTCCTGGGGGCACAAGAGCATGGTAAAAGAGAGAGGAACCAGTAACAAGGCGAGGCAGGAGAAGACAGGAGTCGAGAACACGACTGCAGGAACCTCAAGAAGGCAGAGGTGGAGGCTGGTTCCTTTTGAGAATGCTCACAAAGGAGTTTGGCTTACCTGAGCACCCTTAACAGACGGCATCACGTCTTCAGGTTTCCCTTTATCCAACACTTTCCTGTGTTGCTACAAGTCAGAAAAAAATAATTATATGAAACAGCTGACTGCATTTCTATCTTTTACTACCTCTTTAAAAAACAGGATGAAGCAAGCCTTAATATTTTGGTTCAAAAGCTTGTCCTGACTACAGATTATGGGTCCCTGACACTACAGGGCAGTGGTGTCCAGCAAAAATTTCTGTGATGGGAATATTCTGTATCTGTGCTGTCCAAAACAGTAGCTGAGAGCCACTTTGGTTGTCAAGCACTTGAAATGTGGCTAGCGTGAGTAAGAACTGAATTCTTAATATTACTGAATTTTAATCAGCCACATGTGGCTACCGTAGGAGACATCAAAGCTTTAGAGCAATCAGGATTTCCAGGTTGCTAATTCACATAAACTCGACTTCCTTCTCTCCCTCCCCTGAAATCACCACTGAAAAGACCACACAGCTGGCTTAAAGAGAGCCACAAAGGGTGCTTGCTCTCCTGGCAGGTACAAAACGGGGACAGCCCTTTCCGTCCACCCAAACTCCCACAGAAACCCGAAGGATGTGACAGTCAGCTTAGCTCCCTAGAAGGGACATTTCTTCAACAAATGGAGATTCAGCCCACTGCAGAAATCTTCCCCACCACCCCACCCTCAACCGAGCTAACCAGAAAGCTCAAGAGCCACTTTTCCAAAGAGAAACGTTAACTACTCTATAGCCTGACAGTAAGCCGAATTCCACTCCCTCCTCAGGAGTTTGAAGTGGCTCATAAAGGGTTCTAATTAGGCACACAGCCCCCGAAAACTGCTCTGGTCTGGTCCAAATGCCGGAGTCTTGTTTCCTCTCCATCTGTGGCTTTAGAGGTACAGTCGCTATCTGATCAAGCTAGAATTGTGGGTAATGGGTGGGCAGAGAGTAAACATTTCATTGAATTTAAGTACCAGGTGGCCACAAGCCAGTTCAAACCCTCACTGGCATGGCGGAAACCCTCTGGTTAGGAATGACTTCCAAAGTGCCAGACTACGAGCACAAGGTCACTCTACGTATCAGCCCCAGATTCTTGAATAAGCTGATGAAAAACTAGGAGAATGGGTCCCTCTCATTAGGCCACCTTAGGCCTCATAACTGGCATCAATGGAACAAAGCTGTGTGGATTAGAAGTTTAATTTGACTCATACATCCCATGTAACTTTTGAAGAATTTTCCCTTCACTGTGGAGAACAGTTCTAAGCTTGTTAAGCTACCATTAGTAACTCAAAACCTATATTTAAGAAGCATGTTATGCTCCAAAGGCGTGACCAGGGGAAAGACTCATGTTTGACATGTTCCTATTTGACAATTTCATATGTCGTGGCAAAGGAAGATAGGAAAATGGAAATGAACTCAACTGGTTCATATCACCCCATATCTGGAGGGGAAAATGTCCAAATAAACACCTTTTAGATGTGAACAGAGGTTTACAATCCCTTATCTGAAATCCTATGGACAAATGTTTTGTATAAACATAATACAGTTTTAAAATACATTACTTGATATTCTTTGTGGGGGTCTTGGGAAACACCTGTCACCAAACATGTTAACATTTCTAGGGTAAAACGTGACTATCAATGCTAATTCTGGTCGGGTGTTGCTGCCTAATCTGTAAGAACACTTTTGGTTTTCAGACTTGGGGTTCTGGTAGCACATAGAGGGATTATAAACCTGTAACACAAAATACTGTGTCACACTGTTGGCCGTGTGCCTTGATGCCTAAGGTCACTGAAATTAATGTTGGTCAAGGTCGGTCTACTCTCTGCAGGGTACAGGTTGAGTTGAGAATATCTATTATCCTGGAACACACTAAGAGTGGCCGGGAGGCTCTGTAACTAAGAGCGGGGTTTGCTGGGTGATAAGACTGCAAGTGACCATTCTTTCAACCAGTTCCCTCCACAGTGAAACACTCTTACTTTTCCTAGTTGCCAAAAAGAATCTGAATCGCTACAGTGAGCACAAAACAAGGCTGGATCTCTTCCATCTGAAACAAGCAACAGAGCACGTGAAAAATCAGAGCCCCATTTCATGACCAGGAAGGAGGGAAGAAAAAAAAAAAAATCAGTGTAGTTATCTTCCAAGTCAGCTTCATTTGGCTTCCTGAAACAGCCAGTTTCAGAGAGACTGCTGAAAGCTACTGATTTCCCTACCTAGGAGAAAAAGGCTTGTTGACTTGGGGGAAGCCATAAGCCAAAAAAACAAATGTAATCACTGGTGTGAATGCAGGATCAATTCTAATAGTGGCACTTTTCTCTGGTGCTAAATAGGAGAGAAACCTGCATCTGTTTCAATACCTGGTCTGAAGCCTGCCTTTACAAAGGCCTCATCCTAAAGTAGATCGACTTGAGACACACTGACCCGCCAGACGAGACAAAGATGCAAATCTCAGGTAGTTGTCACCTCCACTCAACAGCCAGCCGCACCCAACTGCTGCCATAAATTTCCATCATGGGCCCTGTCCGAAAAGGAGCTTATTCTAGAAAGGAGACAACCAGCCTAGGCTCGAGAAGACAAAGCCTCACTCTTCCTAGGACCAACAATCACACAACAGACTCACTTTCTGCCTGCAGAGGGGCTCCTTCTTGTTCTCTTCGGCCTTTGCGTCCTGCTGGGCAGCATCTTTGGGTGTGTTTACTGCTAAAACATCATTTATCGTGGAGCCAACCACCATGATCTTGGCCCCGCTGGTCACTTTTATTTCTCTCAATGTCTTATCCTCAGGGACAAGTCCCTTATACATGACTTTCTGCATGGCAGGCGGGAGACCTTGGGAAAAGGCAGAGGACAGTGAAAAAAGGAAATGAAAAATATTCTTTGTACAACAGACCCGTAAGTGAATACTGCTTTATTGCTAATTACTGTTGTGCTCTTAGGCAATTTACAACCTCTCCGAGCCTCCAGAACGTCATAACAGTGATGACAATAGTTCCTTCTGTATAGATTTGCTTTAAGGACTAAGAGATGGGACAAATATAGAGCATTTAGTGCAGCACAAGGTATTAAGTAACCAATCAATGTGGTGCTCAATCGTGTCCAACTCTTTGCAACCCCATGGACTGTAGTCCACCAGGCTCCTCTGTCCTTGGAATTTGTCAGGCAAGAACCCACTGGAGTGGGTTGCCATTTCCTCCTCCAGGGGATCTTCCCAACCCAGGGATTGAACCTACATCTCTTATGTCTCCTGCACTGGCAGGTGGATTCTTTACCACTATCGTAATATCAGGGCTTCCCTGGTGGCTCTGTCGGTAAAGAGTTTGCCTGCAATGCAGGAGACCTGGGTTCGATCCCTGGGTTGGAAAGATCCCGTGGAGGAGGGCATGGCAACCCACTCCAGTATTCTTGCCTGGGAAATCCCATGGACAGAGGAGCCTGGCAGGATACAGCCCACAGGGTACCAGAGAGTTGGATACAAGTGAGCGACTAAACCTACCCACCTATTGCCATATCAGGTATTATTCCTTCCAAGTAGTTCCTCAACCACCCTGTGACTCAAATAGTAAGTGAATGTCCACAAATATCACAGATATAGAAATCAATAAGGTTTCTGTTTTTATGGAGATTACAGGCTACCCAGAGAAAGTTTAAAAAGGAAATCATTTCAGATGGCAAAGTGCTGTAAATAAGATAAATCTACGTAATAGGAGCTTCTGTGAAGGGGCCAGCATGATAGCCACCAGCAGTGGTTCCCAAACTTCCCTTATTAGAATTACCTGAAACATTCGCTAAAAATAATTCCTGGCCACATTCCAGCCCCACTGAATCAAACTCTCCAGGGGGAAGGGCCTAGAAGCTGTAAACTTAACAAACGCCTTAGGTGATTTTATTGGAGATGTTAGAAACAGGAGTTAGAAACTTCGGCCTAAGAGTCAGCGCTGGGCCTGAAACCCAGCTCAGCCGATTGGCTCTGACTTTGGTTCTCATTTTCCCCATCTGAATAACGGGTACATTACTACTTACTTCGGCAGGCTGTTGGTAGCATTGAGAAAACTGATGAAAGAACACTGGCAACGCGATACCTAGCACAGCGTATACAGAAGGCAGGTGCGGTGGGGAAGGCTGTCAGCGCCACGGGGATTACCTGTAATAGAGTGAATCTTCTGTTTCAGCTCGGAGCCCGTGCTGTCCAGGGGAAACTTGACGTCGTGCTTAGTCTTGTTCCAGATGATCTTCAGGTCCACCAGCTCCCTGCCCGCGCCGCCGCCCGCGTCCTCGCCGTTGCTGACCGAGGCCTGGGCCGCGGGGTCCCCAGGGGGCTGGGCCGGGGCCGGCTGCAGGTTGCCTCGCGCTGCGCAGGAGTCCTCGGCCGCCGCCCCCGCCGCGGCTTCGGCCTCCACGCAGTTGAGGGACCGCGCGGGCGCCTCGGTCTCGGCCTCCGTGTCCATGCCAGGCTCCTCCATGCCTGCAAGGGGGTTAGGGGGTGGACGCTCGCCGCGGGCTGGGCCTGGAACCAGACTCTGCGCGGGGGCCGCCGGACCAATGCGCCCGAGCCAGGTTACTGCTCCCCCCAACGCCGGGCCACGTCCCCTAGGAGCGCCCGCTTCATCCCTGCCCGACCCGGGCGCCCGCCACCCCCTCCACACTCACCATCCGGGGCTCCGGCCGCCGCCATGATGATTGTGTACAACACCCACCGCTCCCGCAGAGGCCGCCGGGAAAAGGCGAGCTGGCTGAGATTGGCCCCCGCAGCAGCCCCTAATCTTGCACAGCCTGGCCGGAAACAGGTGGAGGTTTCTATGGAGACCCGCCTCCTCCGCTTCCCCGGCCCGGCCCCTGCCACGCTTTAGCTTTCGAGAACCGAAGGGGGCGGGCCCGGGAAATCGCCCGCTTGCTAGGCTCTGCCCCCTTGAGGCCGAGTGGGGCCGCAGTCTTGGGAGGGGGGCGTGGGCTTGCAGGCTAGGAGGCTGGCGCCTTTAAGGGGCGGGGTTGCGCCTTCTGTGGCGGAAGCGGATTGGCTGGGAGCAGTCCCCGGAAGTGATGCACGGAGAAGCCCACGTGTGCCTATGCCACCCCACATGGCGGTGCTCCTGAAGAAGTTGCTGCATCCCGGGAGGTCCCCGGCTGCCTTGGGCCGCCTGATGGGGCGGCGCGAAGCCAGCCTGGGCACTGATCCCGGGGCTGCGGTGCGAGTGCGGTTCGCCCCCAGCCCCACAGGTAACCTTGGCGGACGTGACGCTGCAGGCCGAGGCCCACCGTCTCTTGCCCGCCCCCCGAACATTCCGAACGAATCCCTTCCGGTGGGGTCAGACTGGCGGGGCAGTGTGAGACCTCATTATGCGGAGTTAGAAATATGTTTACGAGCGAAAATAATTCGCGTTGCCAGGAGTTTCGTGCTTATCGTACTGTACCATTTCTTTAGGTTCCTTTTTTCTTGTGTATTCAACAAATGTTTATTGAGTACAGCCTGTTCTAGGCACTGAGATGCAACGGCCTTGGAGAAAGTAGGGCCCCTACTCCCAGGAAGCCTACACTGGTAGTGACTGCTGCTGCTGCTAAGTCGCTTCAGTCGTGTTCGACTCTGTGCGACCCCAGAGACGGCAGCCCACCAGGCTGCCCCGTCCCCGGGATTCTCCAGGCAAGAACACTGGAGTGGGTTGCCATTTCCTTCTCCAATGCATGAAAGTGAAAAGTGAAAGTGAAGTCGCTCAGTCATGTCCGGCTCCTAGCGACCCCATGGACTACAGCCTACTAGGCTCCTCTGTCCATGGGATTTTCCAGGCAAGAGTACTGGAGTGGGTTGCCATTGCCTTCTCCAAGGTAGTGACTGCTACAAACATGTAAAAAAAATAGCTGTAGTTTTAAACAGTCATATGTGTCATGCACGAGGTGAAGCAATGTAGGGGACAAGGGGTTAGGTAGGATGCCGAGGAATGCGTTGCTGAGGAGGTGCCATGAGAGTTGAGAACCAAGTAACAAGGAGCTAGATACCTGAAGCCCATAGAAGGAACTTTCTGGGCAGAGGAAATTGGAGGTACAACGGTCCTGTGGTTAGTGTTGGAGCTTAGCAAGCCAGAGTGGGGCAGGGACCCATTGTGTACTCTAGTGGCCTCGCCAGTAGTTCCTCAAGTTCTTTTCCATCTGAAGCAACCTCCTACCCTCTTCACAAAAAGCACACCTCTCGTTCTAAACTCCTGGGTCCCAAAGCTACCATTGTAAAAGATCCCAGCTGCACACGAGGACAAGGATATTTCTTGCCAGGCACTATAGTGTAGAGCCTGCTCCTCAAACCACCCCTGGGTTTGACTGGCTTCTGATTTCCAATGAATTACAGATTAATACTTTTATAAAATCCATATGAAGAAATTACTAGAAAATTGAAACTCTGGAAAGCATACAAAATATGAGACTTTCTATTGAATTCAACAGATGTAAAATTATTCAGTCAAAATGCTCTCAGTTTCTAAGCATTTACTTGGTATTTCTGTGCCTGCTCAGTTGTGAACTGCCAACAGTTTTCAGACAAGCTCTGGTTTGGGTGCAAAGGCCTAGGATTGTCTGGGTGCAGATTTCTGGCTTTGCCACTTGAGCAAAGCATTGAACCTCTGAATTTTAACACCTGCCAAATAGAGCTGATAATAGTACCTGCCTCATCATTTGAGGTAATCCAGCTGAGGCACTGGAAAGGTGTGTTACCTCATGGAAAGCACTTAACAAGCAGAAGCCTCCTTTATGATGATCTTAAGTCTTGTTTCCTTGATGATTTGCTGGAAAAGCCCATATTGGCAAGGCAATTGACTACAGACTGAAGAATATAGATCATTGTAATAGCTAAAATTAATGGTATGCTCTGATCAGCATTTATGCCTCACAGCAATCTTGCAAGGAAGGTTTCTATTTTTTGTTGTCAAATCTCTCTCAACAAATTAGGAAATTGAAGCTCACAAAAATCAAGTAGAATGTCCAAGGGGAGCAGAATTTGAATCAAGATCTGTAAGACGTCTTGGTTTCAACTACTCGACCCCTGTCTTTTATCTTGGGGAACTCTGGTTTTGTGGTGTCCTTGCAATAACTAGCTGAAGGTCACCTATATAATCAGTGTTGAGCTAGAGTCTGCCTGATCCCAGAGGAGCGTTCCTGTCTCGTGCAGGTGCTAGTACCTGAAGATGCAAATGAGCTCATTGTGAAGACAGGGCCACGACCTGGTCCACAGAAGGCAGGGTAAGGGGGGAAATGACAGCCCTGGGAAAACTGTTTACTCTAACTATTCAGTCAGAAACGATGGAAAAAGTAAAGTCTTTTAAGAGTTTAAACTTGGGTGGAGAAATACAGTGGAATTGAATATTATTTTCATTAGTATCTAAAGGCAGCACTTAGAGCATCAAGTAGTCAAAATTCAAAATGTGTGATGTGGTTAGTCTGTACAGTGCACAGAGGGTATGTGCAAAATGTAATAATTATACAGTATTTTCAATTAGCAAAGTTTTTTTTGCCCAGGGACCTCATTGAATTTGCATAAATGAAATGCACGTGTGAAGTAGCTTCAGTGACTAACCATCTGTTTCCCCTTTGGGTGAAACTTGGTCTCAAGGCAAATGTCAGAGTAGAACGATGGGTGCAGGTGGGGAGAGCTGGAGCCATTTTACAAAATGATAAGCTCCAAAACCTGGGTGTTCTTCCATTTCTGGGATGAGGTAAATGAGTCAGCCACCCCAGTCCTCTTCTGTAACAGCCTGACTGCTGGAGAGATGGGACAGGGAGAGCCATTTCCTGGGCTTTGCTGTTCTTTGGGCCCTTTTATCACAAGCAGAATTGACTTGCCCTTCATCTTCCCCGTCTCATCTGGGCTGTCCCCTTCTTCCATCAGGCTTCTTGCACCTGGGTGGCCTCCGCACTGCCTTGTACAACTACATCTTTGCCAAGAAGCACCAAGGGAGCTTCATCCTGAGGCTGGAGGACACAGATCAGACCCGTCTTGTGCCTGGGGCAGCGGAGAATATTGAGGACATGCTCGAGTGGGCAGGTGAGGCTGGCAGGGAAAGGACCCTTCTCCGGGGAAGGAGCAAGGTTCTCCCAGGTGGTGCTAGTGGTGAAGAACCCATCTGCCAGTGCTGGAATCACAAGAGACTCAGGTTCGATCCCTGGGTGGGGAAGATCCCCTGGAGGAGAGCCTGGCAACCCACTCCAATATTCTTGCCTGGAGAATCTCATGGACAGAGGAGCCTGGCCAGTTACAAGTCCACTGGGTCGCAAAGGGTCGGACATGACTGAGCAATTTAGCAAGCCAGAGAAGGAACAGGAGAAAGAGCCTGAAGGTCTTCTCACGGGGCCCAGGGTGGAGAACTTGGGAGTCCCCGGAAGAATGGGTACATTTGTGTTGTCTGGGGGGCAGGTACCACCCAGAAAGATACTGAAGTTCCCTGGGGTGGTGGGGGGGGGGGGTGCGGCGGGGAAGCTCCAAGGCACTTCTGAGATTCTTGTTTTTATCTCGGAATCTTATCTCCTCCTGGGATTAGGCAGGAAACAGGCCAAGTGGAAGATGGACTGGGAGGCTCCGTGGCTGTGAAGAGCCTGAGGAAGCGCCAGCTGTCTTTGGCCATGTGGGAATCCTGGCCCAGCTCCTCAAATCTTCCGATTTCCAGGAGGAGCCAGATGGCCAAGGTTTTTTGTTTTGGTTTTGGTTTTGATGAGTGCTTCCCATTGTCAAATCTGAACTCAGATGACACATTGTATGAGTCAGACAAAATGTGTGCAGCCTCTCAAGTCAGCCTCCCTGTGGGAAGTTTAATTCTGAAGCCAGCTAAGCTCGGGGAGGACAAAGAGGAGTGTGTGTATGTTCCCCGGGTCAGTTGCTGCCTACCTGTCAGAACAGGTATGACTACTTAAGCTCCCAAAAATGCCCAAAACTCCAAGACTGTCTCGACAACGTGTGCTCTAATCTCAGGTAAATCATTAACTAAACTCTGGGTTACTGAAGAGCAAAAACTGATTTCATTTCTGTCCTCGACTGTAGAAGATTGTAGCAGAAACTTCCGTCGAGATTAGCTGAGTGAAAGAATTCATGCACCAAGGTCACTTCTGTGGTCCGGGTAGTATTCAAGCATAAAACCAAGACCCTGCCCTCAGTAAGTAGGGGAAGGCAGACTGAACAAAACAAACAACCTGAATTCTAGGGACTTCCCTGGTGGTCCAGTGGTTAAGACTCCAAGCTCCCAGTGCCAGGGGCACGGGTTCCATGCCTGGTCAGGGAACTAAGGTGCCATATGCCAGGTGGTAGGTGAGTTCACAGGTGACTTCATCCTTACTATGATATGAAGCAGTGATAAGTGCTGCAGAGAAAGGGGTAGCAGGTGCACAAACCAGCAGGGAGGGGTGGGTGCTCTTTGAGACAGGACAGACTTCCCCGAGGGGTGGACAGTGGCACAGAGACTTGCACAAAGTGAGAAGTTGGCGCCGTGGTTGCCTAGGGGGCAAGCTCAAAGCCCAGTGAGTAGCAGATGTAAAGGTCCTACAGAAGCTTAGTGCTGGGCATATTTGAGGAGCAGCAAGGAAGCCAGAGTGGCCCAAGCACAGCGGGGAGACCAGCGAAAGTGAGAGTCGCTCAGTCCTGTCTGACTCTCTGCGATCCCATGGACTGTATAGTCCATGGAATTCTCCAGGCCAGAATACTGGAGTGGGTAGCCTTTCCCTTCTCCAGGGGATCTTCCCAACCCAGGTCTCCTGCATTCCAGGCAGCTTCTTTATAGCTGAGCCTCAAGGGAAGCCCAAGAATACTGGAGTGGGTAGCCTCTCCCTCCTCTAGTGTATCTTCCTGACAGGAATCGAACCAGGGTCTCCTGCATTGCAGACGGATTCTTTACCAACTGAGCTATCAGGGGAGACCAGGGGGCTTGGAAATGTGACGTGAGGACACAGTGATGGGCAAGAGATCATGATTGGCCATGTGTGGAGCACGTGCTCCATGTCCCACAGACTGTGCTATCACAAGGGCGCTGGGATGAGCACGACTGATGCGTCCAGCCTCTTAGAGCCCTCGGCTTGGCCCAAGGGTATGACCGAAGCAGGCAGGGATCCACAGCCCAGGTGGGTAATTTCTGGATGTTCTTGCTTCAGGAGTTGACCTGTAATTTATATAATGTGAAGTTCACCATTTCAAAGTCGTCTTCAGTATATTCACTGTATTGTGCATCCATCACCCCTCTAATTCTAGAACATTTCCGTCAGCTCAAAATTGCAAACCAGTTAGCAGGCACTCCCCGTTCCTCCTTCCCTCCTGCCGTTGGCAACCACTAACCTCGGTCTGTATGGTTTGCCTGTTTGAGACATTTCATTTTGTGACTGGCTTATACTTAGCATAAGGTCCATGTATGTTGTTGTTCGGTCACTAAGTCGTCGTGACTACGTGAACTGCAGCACTCCAGGTTCCCCTACCTTCCACTATCTCCCAGAGTTGCTCAGATTCATGTGCATTGAGTCAGTGACACTAGCTAACCATCTCAGCCTCTGCCACCCTCTTCTTCTTTGGTCTTCAATCTTCCCAGCATCTGGGTCTTTTCAGGTGAGTCACCTCTTCACCTAAGGTGGCCAAAGTATTGGAGCTTCAGCTTTAGCATCAGTCCTTCCAATGAGTATTCCGGGGTGATGTCCTTTAGAATTGACTGGTTTGATCTCCTTGCCGTCCCAGAGTGTAAGTGCTAGAGTTGTCTCTAGCACCACAGTTCAAAAGCATCAATTCTTTGTCATTCAGCCTTCTGGGCTTCCCTAGTCAGTAAAGAATCTGCCTGCAGTGCAGGAGACCCAGGTTTGACCCCCGAGTCAGGAAGATCCGTTGGAGAAGTAAATGCCAACCCACTCCAGGCAAGAATACTGGACAGAGGAGCCTGGCAGGCAACAGTTGGACCCAAGTGAGTGACTAAACCACCAACACCAGCCTTCTTTAGGGTCCAGTTCTCACAACCATACATGACCACTGGAGAAACCATAGCTTTGACTACACGGACCTTTGTTGGCAAAGTGATGTCTCTGCTTTTTGATACACTGTCTAGGTTTGTTATAACTTTCCTTCCAAGGAGCAAGCGTCTTTTAATTTCATGGCTACAGTCACCATCCACTGTGATTTTGGGGCCCAAGAAAATAAAAATCTTCACTGCTTTCACTTTTTCCCCTTCTATTTGCCGTGACGTGATGGCCATCTGGTCCAGATGGCATGATCTTAGTTTTTTGAATGCTGAGTTTCAAAACAGCTTTTTCACTCTTCTCTTTCATCCTCATTAAGAGACTCTTTAGTTCCTCTTCACTTTCTGCCGTTAGAGTGCTATCTGTGTATCTGAGGTATATCTGTGTATCTGAGGAATCCTGGCAATCTTGATTCCAACTTGTGATTCATCCAGCCTGGCATTTCGCATGATGTACCCTGCATATAAGTTAAACAAGCAGGGTGACAACATACAGCCTTGACGTACTCCTTTCCCAATTTGAAACCGGTCTGTTTTTCCATGTCCGGTTCTAACTGTTGGTTCTTGACCCCCATACAGGTTTCTCAGGAGACAGGTAAGGTGGTCTGGTACTCCCATCACTTTAAGAATTTACGATAGTTTGTTGTGATCCACACAGCTGAAGGCTTTAGCATAGTCAGTGAAGCTGAAGAAGATGTTTTTCTGGAATTCCCTTGCTATCTCTATGATCTAATGAGTGCTGGCAATTTGATCTGGGTTCCTCTGCCTTTTCTAAACCCAGCTTATATTAATACATCTGGAAGTTCTCGTTTCACGTACTGCTGAAGCCTGCTGTTGCTTATTCGCTCAGTTGTGTCCAACTCTTTGTGACCCCATGGACTGTAGCCCACCAGGCTTCTCTGTTCATGGAATTCTCCAGACAAGAATACTGAAGTGGGTTGCCAGTTCCTTCTCTAGGGAATCTTCACAACCCAGGGATTGAACCTAAGTCTCCTGCGTTGTAGGCAGATTCTTTACCGTCTTAGCTACCAGATGGTAAAGCTAGGCTAAAGCCTAGCTTGAAGGATTTTCAGCGTAACCTTGCTAGCACATGAAATGACCACACTTGTGTGGTAGTTGAATATTCTTTGGGATTGCCTTTCTTTTGCATTGGAATGAAAACTGACCTTTTCCTGTCCTGTGGCCACTGCTGAGTTTTCCAAATTTGCTGTCATATGAGTACAGCACTTTAACGGCATCATCTTTTAGGATTCTAAATAGCTCAGCTGAAATTCTGTCATCTCCACAAGCTTTATTTGTAGTAATGCTTCCTAAGGCCCACTTGACTTCACACTCGAGGATGTCTGGCTCTAGGTGAGTGACCACACCATCATGGTTATCCAGAGCATTAAGACCTTTTTTGTATAATTCTCCTGTGTATTCTTACCACCTCTTAATCTCTCTCCTTCTGTTAGGTCCTTACTGTTTCTGTCCTTTATTGTCCCCGTCCCCATCCTTCATGAAACATTCTCTTGATATCTCCAATTTTCTTGAAGAGATCTCTAGTCTTTCCCATTCTATTGTTTTCCTCTATTTCTTTGCGTCATTCATTTAAGAAGGCCTCCTTATCTCCTTGTTCTTCTCTGGAATTCTGCATTCAGTTGGATTTATCTTCCCTTTCTCCCTTGCCTTTTGCTTGTTTTCTTTCCTCAGGTATTTGTAAAACCTCCTCAGAAAACCACTTTGCCTTCTTACGTTTCTTTTTCTTTGGGATGGTTTTGGTCACTGCCTCCTGTACAATGTTAGGAACATCCATCCATAGTTCTTCAAGCACTCTGTCTACTAGATCTAATGCCTTGAATCTATTCATCACCTCCACTGTATAATCATAAGGGATTTGATTTAGGTCATACCTAAATCATCCCAAGATAGGCATAATAAAGGACAGAAATGGTAACAATGTAATAGAAGCAGAGGCAATCAAGAACAGATGGAAAGAATACAGAGAACTCTACAAAAAAGATCGTAATGACCCAGATAACCAGAATGATGTGTTCCCTCACTCACCTAGAGCCAGACATCCTGGAGTGTGAAGTCAAGTGGGTCTTTGGAAGCACTGCTGCCAATAAAGCTAGTGGAGGCAATGGAATCCTGCAAAGCTATTTAACTTCCTAAAAGATGGTGCTATTAGAGTGCTACAATGAATATGTCAGCAAATTTGGAAAACCCAACAGTGGCCACAGGACTGGAAAAGGTCAGTACTCATCCCAGTTCCCAGGAAGGGCAGTACTAAAGAATGTTCAGACCACCAGACAGTTGCACTCATCTCCCGTGCTAGTAAGGTTATCCTCAAAATCCTCAAGCTAGACTTCAGCATTATGTGAACCGAGAACTTCTAGATGTTAAAGCTGGGTTCAGAAAAGGCAGAGGAACCAGAGATCAAATTGCCAACATTCGCTGGATCATAGAGAAAGCAAGGGAATTCCAGAAAAACATCTACCTCTGTTTCATTGACTATGCTAAAGCCTTTGACTGTGTGGATTATCACAAAGTGTGGAAAACTTTTAAGGAGATGGGAATACCAGACTTTCTTGCATGTTTCCTGAGAAACCTCTGTGTGGGTCAGGAAGCAAGTTAGAATCCTGTAAGGAACAACTGACTGGTTCAGGATTGAGAAAGAAGTACAACAAAGCTGTTTATTGTCACCCTGTTTAATAAACCTATACACAGAGCATATGATGCAAAATGTTGAGCTGGATGAGTTAACACACTAGAATCAAGATTGCTGGGAGAAGTATTAACAACCTCAGTATGAGGATAATGTCACTCTAATGGCAGAAAGTGAAGAGGAACTAAAGAGCCTCTTGATGAGGGTGAAGGAGAAGAGTGAAAAGGCCAGCTTAAAACTAAATATTATATTGAAAAAACTAAGATCATGGCATCCGGTCTCATCACTTCATGGCAGATAGATGGGGGAAATGTGGAAGTAGTGACACATTTCCTCTTCTTGGGCTCCAAAATCCCTGCAGATGATGACAGCAGCCATGAAATTAGAAGACAGTTGCTTCTTGGCAGAAAAGCTATGACAAACTTAGACAGTCTGTTAAAAAGGAGAGATGTCACTTTGCTAACAAAGACCGTATAGTCAAGGCTATGGTCTTTCCAATTATCATGTATGGATGTGACAGCTGTATCATAAAGAAGGCAGAGTGCCAAAGAATCGATGCATTTGGACTATGGTGTGGAGAAGACTCTTGAGAGTCCCTTGGAAAGCAAGGAGATCAAACCAGTCGACCTTAAAGGAAATCAACCCTGAATACTCTTTGGAAGGACTGATGCTGAAGCTGAAGCTTCAATACTCTGGCCACCTGATACAAACAGCTGACTTTTGGGAAAGACCCTGATGGTGGGAAAGATTGAAGGCAGAAGGAGGAGAGGGCAACAGAGGATGAGATGGTTGAATGGGATCACCGATTCAGTGGACATGGTGAGATGGTGAGAGACAGGGAAGCCTTGCATGCTGCAGTGGCAAAGAGTCAGACAGCGTGGCGACTGAACAACAACAAAAAGCCTAGAGGTTTTCCCTGTTTTCTTCAATTTAAGCCTGAATTTTGCAATAAGGAGCTCATGATCTGAGCCACAGTCAGCTTCAGGTCTTGTTTTTTTCTGTTGTATAGAGCTTTTCCATCTTCGGCTGCAAAGAACATAATCAATCTGATTTCGGTGTAGACCATCTGGTGATGTCCATATGTAAAGTCATCTCTTGGGTTGTTGGAAGAGAGTGTTTGCTGTAATCAGCATGTTCTCTTGACAAAACTCTGTTAATGTTGGCCCTGATTCATTTTTGTACTCTGAAAGCAAACTTGCCTGTTATTCTGGATATCTCCTTAATTCTTACTTTCGCCTTCCAATCTCCTAGGATGAAAAAGACATCTTTTTTTGGTGTTTGTCCTAGAAGATGTTGTAGGTCTTCATAGAACTGATCAGCTTCTTCTGCCTCAGTGGTTGGGGCGTACACTTGAATTAACTGTATGTTGCATGGTTTGCCTTGGAAACAAACTGAGATCATTCTGGTGTTTCTGAGATTGAATTCAAGTACTGCATTTTGTACTTTTTTGTTGACTATGAAGGCTACACCATTTCTTTTAAGGGATTCTTGCCCACAGTAGTAGATAAAATGGTTATATAAATTAAATTCACCCATTCCCATCCATTTTATTCACTGATTCCTAAAGATGCTGATGTTCACTCTTGACATCTCTTGCTTGACCACATCCAATTTACCTTGATTCATGGACCTAACATTCCAGGTTCCTCTGCAATATTGTTCTTTACAACATCAGACTTTGTTTTCACCACCAGACACATCCACAACTGAGCGTCGTTTCTGCTTTGGCCCAGCTGCTTTATTCTTTCTGGAGCTGTTAGTAATTGCCCTCTACCCTTCTCCAGTAGCATATTGGATACTTACCAACTTGGGGGTGGGGTGGGGCTTATATCCTGGTATCATTTTTTTGACTTTTCATACCACTCATGGGGTTCTCACGGCAAGAACACTGGAGTGGATTGCCATTTCCTCTTCCTGTAGCCCACGTTTTGTGAGAATTCTCCACTGTGACCTGTCTGTCTTGGGTGGTCCTGCACGGCCTGGCTCAGAGCTTCACTGAGGTACACGTGCCCCTTCTCCAGGACGAGGCTATGATCCCTGAAGGGGATGTTGCGGCATGTATGTTGTAGCGTGAATGAATTCTTTCCTTTTTATGACCAAACAATATTCATTATGTGGAGATACCACTTTTTGCTTCTTCATTCATCAGTGGTTGGGCATTTAGATTGTTTCTACATTTTGGATATGATGAGTCAAATTTCTGTGAACATTTACATACTATTTCTTTTGTGCATCTAGTGGAGTCTCTCTTAAACCCTGGAGTGTATACCAAATGTTGGACATGCTAACGTTAGCTCAAGAAGGAACCCCAGATGCACGTAACCTAGCCCCCCTTCTCTGACAAATGAAGCAATACCAATATCAACAGAACCAATGATACTGGCAGCCAGGACCTACTGAGAGCTGAGATATGCCAGGCAGGGCGCCGAGCCTTCCCACAGGCTGTCTCATTCCAGCTTCATGATGACCCTCAGGAGAAAGTAAATGTGTGTTATGTGTTTGTCAGTCAGTCATATCTGACTTTTTGCGACCCCATGGACTGTAGCCGGCTCCTCCATCCGTGGGATTCTCCAGGCAAGAATACTGGAGTGGGTTGCCATTTCCTTTTCCAGGGGATCTTCCCAACTCAGGGATTAAACCCACGTCTCCTGCATTGTAGGCAGACTCTCTATGGTTTGAGCCACCAGGGAAACCTAAGTAAATGTTTGTTTCCTGCTTTAAAAAGAGGAAACCGAGGCTCTACAAGGTGTCTTGCCTGGCCTTAGAGCTGGCCGGTGCCTTTGAGCCCAGGCTCCTCTACCTCCAGAGACTATGGGACATCGGGTGTGCAGGATTAACTCTGTCCTTAGCTTCCTAATTCATTTGAAAGCCCTCTGAGGACAGAAACACCATCATCTAGCTCTTCTGTGTCCCCTCTGCCTCTCCTGGAGGCATTTATAAGTGAAACCTATCCTTTGTGACCTGTGGAAACCAGACCTTGAGTTGGGGTTTGGGCTTATACTGGATCACGTTTGATCTAACAGCGTATGTTGCAGCTTCCATGTTCAATATGGAAGCCATTGGGCTAAGCACTTTGTGAGCACTGGTGCATTTAAGTCTTGGTCACTCTGCACAGTAGACTCTTAGCTCCACTTTTCAGAGGAGGAAACCAAGGCGTAGGAAAGCTAAGGAGTGCAGGAGGCAGTCCACGGAGTGCTTAAGAGCACGGACTGGGGACGAGCTAGCCTGGCTTTGAATGTTGTACCCACTTGTCCTTGGCCAGGTGACGTGACACAGCCTCTCGGTGCTCCTGTGTCCTCCTTTCTGAATGGGGTTCACAACAGCACCTACCAGGTTGGGTGGTTTGGAGCCTTAACAGTGATCACAGAATATAAAAGCAGCCTTGCAGGTTCATGGCACCACCCTTTGTCACAGAAGTCAGGGGCCAAGCCAGGAGTCCAGCTGGGCTGGATGAGCTGTCCCTGAGCCACACTGCTTCTCCTGAGTCCGCTGTGCCAGGGCAGGGCTGGTTTGTCCCTCTTCGGGGCAAGGATGGAGGGAGAGGATATGCCAAAGAGGGTGTGGATCAGGGAGCCGGTGCACCTCCATCCAACTGCTTACCCACCAGCCTCGTGACCTTAAGCGTTAATCCCTCTGTGCTTTACCTCTTCATCTGGAAAAGGGAAATTATAAGAGTGACGGCCTCATGGATTGTTGGGAGGATTAAAAGCTCTGCAATGTGTGTGAATTGCTTCTCTGGTGGCTCAGATGGTAAAGAATCCACCTGCAACGCGGGAGACCCAGGTTTGATCCCTGGGTTGGGAAGATCCCCCTGGAGAAGGGACCAACTCCAGTATTCTTGCCTGGAGAATCCCATGGACAGAAGAGCCTGGTAGGTTACACCTTGTGGGATCGCAGAGCCGGACACGACTGAGCAACTAACACCACCACCACTGGGGTGTGTGGAACGCTTGTAGCAGTGCCTGGGAACCTGTGCCGTGTCTTTGGGGTCATTATCGTTTGGTGATTGCCTCTGCCTGTGTTCCAGGCGTTCCCCCGGACGAGAGCCCCCGGCGCGGAGGGCCTGCTGGGCCCTACCTTCAGTCTCAGCGGCTTGCGCTCTATGCCCAGGCCGCTGAAGCCCTGCTGAAGAGCGGTGCTGCGTACCCATGTTTCTGCTCACCCCAGCGGCTGGAGCTCCTGAAGAAGGAGGCCCTGAGGAACCGCCAGACGCCCCGGTGAGAGCCCCAGCCTGTCACTGTGCCTCCCTAGGGGTGGCTGTGTTCGTTCGCTCCTGCTGCGTAACAAATGACACCCAACCTACCTTCCTCAGGGTTCTTCCAGGTCAGGAGTCTGGGCACAGCTTAGCTAGCTCCTTCAGCTCAGGATTTCTCAAAGCCGCCATCAGGGTCTAGGCCAGCCTTGCTGTTGCCTCGATTGCTTGGGCTCGCCGAGGATCTACCTCCATCCCTCTCAGAGGCTGTTTCCTGGAGACAACAGTCCCAGCCAAGTGGGACTCTCTCTACGGGGCAGCTCACTGCTTGGCAGCTGGTGTTCCTTCAGGCGGGCCGGGGAGAAGGAGGTGGGCAGGGAGGGGAGCGAGCAGGGTGGAAGCTGCAGCCTCTGCGTCACCCAATCGAGGAAGTGACGTCTCGTGGCTGCGTTGTGCTCTGGTCACCAGAAGGAAGTCAGGAGGGCCACCCGCATTCCAGGGTGGGGAGGACACAAGACAGAAACACCAGGAGGAGTATCTCTGGGGCCGGGTCAGCTCTGCCTGCCGCACTGGGCCTCAGGCGTGTGAGGTCATTTAAATTCTCTCTTATTTGGGGACTCCCTGGTGGTCCGGTGGCTGAGATGCCGCACTCCCAATGCCGGGGGCCTGAGTTCAATCCCTGGTCAGGGAGCTGGATCCCACATGACGCAACTTCAGAGTTCACGTTGTTTAGTTGCTCAGTCGCATCCAACTTTTGCGACCCCATGATCTGTAGCCTGACCCCATGGACTGTAGTCTGCCAGGTTCCTCTGTCCATGCAGTTTCCCAGGAAAAAATACTGGAGTGGATTGCCATTTCCTTCTCCAGGGGATCTTCCCGACCCAGGGATCAAACCTGCGCTTCCGTGTCTCCTGCATCGCAGGTGGATTTTTTTTTTTACTGCTGAGCCACCTAGGAAGAGCAAGAGTTCACATGCCACAACCGAAAAAAAAGATCCCGCGTGCTGGCACAGCCAAGTAAATGTTTTAAAATAATTCTCTCTTTTTAGATGAGTAAAATCTGTCTCATGTTCAGGAAGGTGTATATGCAAAGATCTGTCCCAGCCCTGACTCTGGCTCTCCAATTCCTTCTCCAGAGACAGTCCAAAGGTGTCTCCTACAGAGACATGTAGTGCAGACCCTGATGAATGCGTGCCATTTCCCCTCCTTCTCTGCTCAATTGGTATCACACATATCGTATCATGCAGCTTATAGATGCCACTGACTGTGATGAAGATCAGTCTGTGTGAGTCCATAAATTTCCTTACGCTTGCAAACTATTCTGTCACAGGGCTGAGTCCTCACTCACTTCATCAGTTCCTTACTAA
Organism: Bos taurus; assembly: GCF_002263795.3. Lineage (NCBI taxonomy): Eukaryota > Metazoa > Chordata > Mammalia > Artiodactyla > Bovidae > Bos > Bos taurus. The sequence goes on along the minus strand of NC_037352.1, from coordinate 21,214,233 downwards.
TGAACATTCATGTTACCGCTAATCTTTTGTATTAAAAATTGAGGGTGCTGAGGAGCAATGTTGATGTCCATCATTTTGCATGTCTGTAGAGTGTGTGTGCTGGGTTACCTCCCTAGATTTGGAGTTTCAGGGTCAGTTTGCGGCTTTGATAGATACTGTATAGTGGCCCTTTATTAGCTTGTATTCAAGCTAATAGCATTGCATTCAAGTTCCAATGTCAGTGAACTCTTTGGACACGGGCTTGGATATTCATACAAGGTCACGACATTCACTGCAGCATTGCTTTTTAAATCATAAACAGTCTTTTTGCCCTTTGACAGGTTATTTTTTTTAAATTACCATCATGCTCTGTCTTGGAATCCACGAAGCCATTTATGATTGAACATTTAGGTCAGTGTCAAGGACAGTGCTTTCAAGTGTTACATTTGTGTGTCAGGACACTTCTGGGAGCAAGTAACAAATACTCTGTTTAAAATGGACAAACTGGAGCTTCTCATACTTTAATGTGCAGAAGAATCACCTGAAGATCTAGTTAACAGGCAGCTTCTGATGTAGCAGGTCTGGGGAGGGGCTGAGATGCTGCATATCTGACAGGCTCCCAAGTGAGGCTGATGCTGGCGGTCCACAGACCACATTTGAGTAATCAGAGCATAGACCACGTAGACATTTGTCTTCTCATTCAGCCGGAGGTGTGGGACTCCAGAACGAAACCAGCAGCTCTGAGAAGGCGGGACTCTGTTGTTCTCTTTCTGCCTCCCTTGCTGCCTCCCTCCCTCAGTCAGTTCCAAGTGGCTGCTGCAGCTTGTGGCTCACTTGGAGAGAAAAATCTTTCCCAGAATCTTCATCATCCCCTACCTGCCAGGCGTACATCTCTTTGAATCTCAGTGACTAGAATGGTCCAGTGTGGACGGGTCAGTTGTATAGAGGAATAGGATTGCACACTTAGCAACACCCTTCGTGATTCACCCGCTTGGGTGACATTTGACAAGGAAGGATATCAAGCAAGGAAGAAAGGAAACAGACTTGAGCCTGCTGTGCTGTGTTATTACACTTAGTTCTCCCACACAACAACCCTATTATCTCCATTCAAGACTGAAGAAACTGCTGAGAGAGCTAAATGACCCGCCCAGGGTCACAGTTATCAGAGACACGGCTAAGGCTCACGCCCATCATCAATGCTCTTAGTAACTCTTAGCTCCCGCTCTGCTTCCCAACAGGTATGACAATCGGTGCCGGAGCCTGAGCCAGGCGCAGGTGGCCCAGAAGCTGGCCACGGACCCCAAGCCTGCCATCCGCTTCCGCCTGGAGGGGGAGGCGCCAGCCTTCCAGGACTTGGTATACGGCTGGAATCGGCATGAGGTGGCCAGCGTGGAGGGGGACCCAGTCATCCTGAAGAGCGATGGCTTCCCCACGTACCACCTGGCCTCCGTGGTGGACGACCACCACATGGGCATCAGCCACGTTTTGCGGGGCTCTGAGTGGCTGGTCTCCACCTCCAAGCACCTGCTCCTCTACCAGGCCCTGGGCTGGCAGCCCCCACAGTTTGCCCACCTGCCTCTGCTCCTCAACAGGGATGGCAGCAAGCTGTCCAAGAGGCAAGGGGACATCTTCCTGGAGCATTTTGCTGCCACTGGCTTCCTGCCGGACGCCTTGCTCGACATCATCACCAACTGCGGTTCAGGGTTTGCAGGTACCCAGTCCCCTGAGAGGTCCTGGCGGGACCATAGTTGTAAGGAGCTGGGGCCTTGGGTCAGGCTACCTGGCCTTCAGTCCCAGCTGTGCTGTCCAAAGGCTGTGTGATTTTTTTTTTTCTAGTTTATTTATTTTATTGTGGTTTGCGGGCTTCTCACTGTGGTGGCTTCTGTTGTTGAGGAGCACAGGCTCTTGGTACATGGGCTCAGTAGTTGTGGCGCACGGGCCCAGTTGCTCCGAGGCGTGTGGGATCATCCTAGATCAGGGGTCAAACTGGTGTCCCCTACATTGCAAGGTGAATTCTTAGACACTGGACCACCAGGGAAGCCATGGCTGTGTGATCTTATATGAGTTCTTTCTCTTTATTTGTCCACCATTTATTGAGCCAGTAATCTTTGGTCTCAAAGGAGCTTATGATCTGTGAGCCTTGTTTGCCTCATCTGTAAAATGGAGCTAATTAAGTGTCTTCCTCTCTGAGTTAAGTTCGGGTTCACTGAGCTCCTATGGGGCACCAGCACAGTATCTGCTACACGATAAGCACAAAAACCACAGATCCTGTGATTATTGCGGTTATTAGAGTAGAGTAAGTATGTACTCTGGGAGTATTACTAGTATTGCTACGAGCCTAGTTTATTTCAAACTTGACCCAAGACGTCAGGCCCACATCTTGATGACGCACAAAGTAGAATGACCTTTGGTCAGGGGTGGTTTCTGAAAACATGGCCATAAATAGCCTGCCTACTGCTTTTTCTGCTCTTATTTTAGCCTTAAAATACCCATGAGAGGGATGTATTATCACCACTTTGTTAGAAGCTTATGAGGCCCAGAGAGGTTGAGTAACTCACCAGAGTGACACAGCTAGTGAAGGATGTGGCACAGGCGCAAAGCTGACCAGGAGGCCACTGACTGCGTGGGATGGAGCTGCGGCTCGAGGGAAGCAGCTCCTGGCTCAGCTTTCTCACTCTGGCTGCAGTTTGAAATCCCCCAGGAAGCTTGTAAAGTACACTTCTGCTCACACCCCATCTAAAACCAGTTAATCGGGATCCCTGGCGCATAGCCAGACAGTTGAGCAGGCTGTTCTTGCAGCTCATGTCTTAGAGGGCAGTGAGGGTTGATTTGGGCAGATTTTATTTTCAAGCTTTCCCCCTTAGTGACAGAACCCTTTCTGCAAATGAAAGCTCATCCAGACCCTTGATACATAAAATGACTAGAAATCAAATCTGTTTGGTCACCCTTCCTTGTGATTGAAAATGCAATGATGATGGGTGGTTTACAAAGGGAATGGGGTGTTGGAACACTGAGCAGCTGGGCCTTCCTTGCAGAGAACCAGATGGGCCGTACCTTGCCAGAGCTGATCACACAGTTTGACCTGAGCCGGGTCACCTGCCACTCAGCCCTGCTGGACCTGGAGAAGCTTCCAGAATTCAACAGGTGAGCGGGGAATCTGGAGCATTTGCCCCTGGGAGGAAAGGGCGCACCTGCTGATGCTGGGTCCCCATGGCAGATGTTTTAGTGGGGTCTGGAGTCACACTTGATTTTGACTGTGGTCTTAGGCGTCTAGTGCTGTGCGACCACAGGTAAGTCACCTAATCTCTTCGAGCCTCTGTTTCCTCTTCTCTAAAATGGGACTATTACCTTGTGACAACAACTCCTGCATGGTCTCTCCCTCCATCGGGCCAGATCCATGGTGCCAGACCCTAGCAGGCTCCTCCAGTACTGGAGGTGTAGAGGCAGCCTCAGAACTGAGAGCTCAGGGATCATGAGGCTGCCTGCCTTGGCCTCAGAGCACTGTCGGGGTGATGGGGCAGAGGCCAAAGGAGTGGCCCCTCTATCAGCCACTCTGGGGAGCAGGGATCCAGCAAAGAGAGGTGTCACGTATCTGGGTTTGTTTGCTGTCCTGTTCCATGACCAGCCCTAGGTTCTGGGCTCATGTGAAGGCTGGAATGGTAATACATTTTTTTAACTTGCTGAGAATTTTTTTAAAAAATGGGGCCAATAATAGTACTGGCCTTGTGCCACTGTTCAGTTAAATTAAGCCTCAAGCTATTTTGCACAGAGAAAGTGCTCAGTAAGATGGCAGGTTTATTCTTTGGCATCAGTGTTACGCTTGATCAGCCTCTCCCCTACCCAGCCAGGACAGTGAGTGAGTGCTGTCTCTTGCCATGTTTTTCACATCTCAAGTAGTTCTTCCCTCTGAGGGTTTCCCTGGTGAGTCAGTGATAAAGAACCCGCCTGCCAACTCAGGAGACACGAGTTCAATCCCTGGGTTGGGAAGATCCCCTGGAGAGGGAAATGGCAACCCATTCCAGTATGCTTGCCTGGGAAATGCCATGGACAGAAGAGCCTGGTGGGCTATAGTCCATGGGGTTGCAAAAGAATCAGACACGACTTAGAGACTGAACACCACCACAACTTCTCTCTGAAACCTCCAGCCACAGTTACAGTTTGGATCCCTGTTGCCATATCTTGGGCTAAGGGCATTAGTGGGAAAGCCAACGGACGGGTCTGTAGTTAGGGGGGCTGGGACTCCTAGATGCCTCCTCTTGAGCTGGTTTGGGGACAGCCTCTCAGTATTTTACTTGCGTGAGCCCAGGGGGTTCACGTCAACTGCATTTGCCTCAAGGATGTTACTTCCCCCATAAGTTGGGGTCACTTGTATGATTTTGCCCTGTTGTGCATTTAACAAGAGCAAGATGTCAAGAAGTTAAATGATGAGGCAGGTTCAAGTTCATACTGTCAGATCAGATTAGATCAGATCAGTTACTCAGTTGTGTCCGACTCTTTGCCACCCCGTGAATCGCAGCACGCCAGGCCTCCCTGTCCATCACCAACTCCTGGAGTTCACTCAGGCTCATGTCCATCAAGTCATTGATGCCATCCAGCCATCTCATCCTCTGTCGTCCCCTTCTCCTCTTACCCCCAATCCCTCCCAGCATCAGAGTCTTTTCCAATGAGTCTACTCTTCGCATGAGGTGGCCAAAGTACTGGAGTTTCAGCTTTAGCATCATTCCTTCCAAAGAAATCCCAGGGCTGATCTCCTTTAGAATGGACTGGTTGGATCTCCTTGCAGTCCAAGGGACTCTCAAGAGTCTTCTCCAACACCACGGTTCAAAAGCATCAATTCTTTGGCACTCAGCCTTCTTCACAGTCCAACTCTCACATCCATACATGACCACAGGAAAAACCATAGCCTTGACCAGACAAACCTTTGTTGGCAAAGTAATGTCTCTGCTTTTGAATATGCCATCTAGGTTGGTCATAACTTTCCTTCCAAGGAGTAAGCGTCTTTTAATTTCATGGCTGCAGTCACCATCTGTAGTGATTTTGGAGCCCAGAAAAATAAAGTCTGACACTGTTTCTACTGTTTCCCCATCTATTTCCCAAGAAGTGATGGGATCGGATGCCATGGTCTTCGTTTTCTGAATGTTGAGCTTTAAGCCAGCTTTTTCACTCTTCATCAAGAGGCTTTTGAGTTCCTCTTCACTTTCTGCCATAAGGGTGGTGTCATCTGCATATCTGAGGTTATTGATATTTCTCCCAGCAATCTTGATTCCATCTTGTGTTTCTTCCAGTCCAGCGTTTCTCATGATGTACTCTGCATATAAGTTAAATAAACAGGGTGACAATATACAGCTTTGATGTACTCCTTTTCCTATTTGGAACCAGTCTGTTGTTCCATGTCCAGTTCTAACAGTTGCTTCCTGATCTGCATATAGGTTTCTCAAGAGGCAGGTCAGGTGGTCTGGTATTCCCATCTCTTTCAGAATTTTCCAGTTTATTGTAATCCACACAGTCAAAGGCTTTGGCGTAGTCAATAAAGCAGAAATAGATGTTTTTCTGGAACTCTTGCTTTTTCCATGATCCAGCAGATGCTGGCAATTTGATCTCTGGTTCCTCTGCCTTTTCTAAAGCCAGCTTGAACATCAGGAAGTTCACGGTTCACATATTGCTGAAGCCTGGCTTGGAGAATTTTGAGCATTACTTTACTAGCGTGTGAGATGAGTGCAATTGTGTGGTAGTTTGAGCATTCTTTGGCATTGCCTTTCTTTGGGATTGGAATGAAAACTGACCTTTTCCAGTCCTGTGGCCACTGCTGAGTTTTCCAAATTTGCTGGCATATTGAGTGCAGCACTTTCACAGCAGCATCTTTCAGGATTTGAAATAGCTCAACTGGAATTCCATCACCTCCACTAGCTTTGTTCGTAGTGATGGTTTCTAAGGCCCACTTGACTTCACATTCCAGGATGTCTGGCTCTAGGTCAGTGATCACACCATTGTGATTATCTGGGTCATGAAGAACTTTTTTGTACAGTTCTTCTGTGTAATCTTGCCATCTCTTCTTAGTATCTTCTGCTTCTGTTAGGGCCATACCATTTCTGTCCTTTATCGAGCCTATCTTTGCATGAAATGTTCATTTGGTATCTCTGATTTTCTTGAAGAGATATCTAGTCTTTCCCATTCTGTTGTTTTCCTCTATTTCTTTGCATTGATCTCTGAAGAAGGCTTTCTTATCTCTTCTTGCTATTCTTTGGAACTCTGCATTCAGATGTTTATATCTTTCCTTTTCTCCTTTGCTTTTTGCTTCTCTTCTTTTCACAGCTATTTATAAGGCCTCCCCAGACAGCCATTTTGCTTTTTTGCATTTCTTTTCCATGGGGATGGACAGGGATGGACATGGTCTTGATCCCTGTCTCCTGTACAATGTCACGAACCTTGTTCCACAGTTCATCAGGCACTCTATCAGATCTAGGCCCTTAAATCTATTTCTCACTTCCACTGTATAATCATAAGGGATTTGATTTAGGTCATACCTGAATGGTCTAGTGGTTTTCCCTACTTTCTTCAGTTTAAGTCTGAATTTGGCAATAAGGAGTTCATGGTCTGAGCCACAGTCAGCTCCCGGTCTTGTTTTTGCTGACTGTATAGAGCTTCTCCATCTTTGGCTGCAAAGAATATAATCAATCTGATTTTGGTGTTGACCATCTGGTGATGTCCATGTATAGAGTCTTCTCTTGTGGTGTTGGAAGAAGGTGTTTGTTATGACCAGTGCATTTTCTTGGCAAAACTCTATTATTCTTTGCCCTGCTTCATTCCGTATTCCAAGGCCAAATTTGCCTGTTCCTTCAGGTGTTTCTTGACTTCCTACTTTTGCATTCCAGTCCCTTATAATGAAAAGGACATCTTTTTTGGGTGTTAGTTCTAAAAGGTCTTGGAGGTCTTCATAGAACTGTTCAACTTCAGCTCCTTCAGTGTTATTGGTTGGGGCATAGACTTGGATTACTGTGATATTGAATGGTTTGCCTTGGAAACGAACAGAGATCATTCTGTCGTTTTTGAGATTGCATCCAAGTACTGCATTTCGGACTCTTTTGTTGACCATGATGGCTACTCCATTTCTTCTGAGGGATTCCTGCCCGCAGTAGTAGATATAATGGTCATCTGAGTTAAATTCACCCATTCCAGTCCATTTCAGTTCGCTGATTCCTAGAATGTCGACATTCACTCTTGCCATCTCTTGTTTGACCACTTCCAATTTGCCTTGATTCGTGGACCTGACATTCCAGGTTCCTATGCATTATTGCTCTTTACAGCATCGGACCTTGCTTCTATCACCAGTCACATCCACAACTGGGTATTTTTGCTTTGGCTCCATCCCTTCATTCTTTCTGGAGTTTTTTCTCCACTGATCTCCAGTAGCATATTGGGCACCTACTGACCTGGGGAGTTTCTCTTTCAGTATCCTATCATTTTGCCTTTTCATACTGTTCATGGGGTTCTCAAGGCAAGAATACTGAAGTGGTTTGCCATTCCCTTCTCCAGTGGAGCACATTCTGTCAGATCTCTCCGCCATGACCTGCCCATCTCGGGTTGCCCCATGGGCATGGCTTAGTTTCATTGAGTTAGACAAGGCTGTGGTCCTAGTGTGATTAGATTGACTAGTTTTCTGTGAGTATGGTTTCAGTGTGCCTGCCTTCTGATGCCTTCTTGCAACACCTACTGTAGTGGTGGGTATTTCTGCTTTTGTTTATTTGGGGGGTGGGGGAGTGGGGAGGGATGCTGCAAGGCTTGTGGGATCACAGTTCCCCGACCAGGGATTGAACCCGAGCCATGGCAGTGAAAGCGCTGAGTCCTATAACCACTGGACCACCTGGACCACCGCGCAACTCCCACTGGGCATCTCTTGCATGGGACATTCAGGAACAAGTGCAACATGCACGTTGAATGCAGCTTGTATACCACCTTTCTTATGGAGAAAGTGACATCCTGGGGAGAAATGGGGTCAGAACAGACGATACTTGGTGACCCATTCCAGTCCTCCCCACAGCACGAGGGGAGTCAGAGGAAGATGGCCGTGGCTTTTGCTTGCAGTTGAAGCCCGCAGGTTTCATACAGCTGAAGCTGTTCGCTTTAGGTAGCTCTGTAATCAAGCCGCTGCTACGACTCTTTCAGTAGCAGTACTAGAGATAGTGGTGCTGGGGACTTGGTGAAGGTAGTGATAATAACTGACGTTTCTCTAGCATGTGCTGTGTCCCAGGCGTGGATCCCTGGACCTTACGTGGATTATCTCAAGCATGGCCACTAGGGTCTCTTGATTTCTTTCTTCCCGCTGCCTTATCTAGTTACAGAGGTCCTAGAAATAGCTTTAGTACAATTTCATGTGATTTCTCTTCATTTATTTTGCTGTGCCTGGCAGGCAGTATGTGGTATCTTAGTTCCTTGACCAGGGATGGAACCTGTGCCCCCTGCAGTGGAAGTGTGGAATCCTAACCACTGGACCACCACCAGGGAATTCCCTTCATTCATTTTAGAAACTGATGTTTTGGGGCCACGGCATCCTCCGGATTGCTTCCCAGAGGGTCTTGTCCTTCCACCCTCTGCCTCGCCTAAGCCTCTGCTCAGATTCCCGGCCCGTCTCCGGCTCCCAGACGTGGCGGCCACACTGGCCTTGTGCTCAGTGTACACAGCCCCTCCTTTACTCCGCCCAGCGCCCTGTGAGTGAGGCTCCGTTGTCCCCATGGTAACAGAGGAGCATCCTGAGCCCTGTGTGCTCTGAGCAGTGAGTGCATCCCACTGCTGCAGATGTCTGGCAAGGCTGGCTTCACTCACAGGCCTGCCCAATCTCAGAGCTCATGAGATGGTCACCCATCCCTTGCTGCCTGCCTTTCTTCTATACCAAGGACAGGAGGGCACGCACCTCCAGAATGGCCTTCGACCCTGTGCTGTTCATGCCCTGGGGTCCCTCCAGTCCTGCCAGGGACAGGGTGAGGGCAGCCCGGGGACTGAGGACCGACAGGGCCTGGTTTGAGGCTTGGAGTCTTAGAGGCTCTGCTGCTTCTGAAGCAGGGAACAAGGTGGTTAGAAGAATTCTGAAAAGGAGAAAATTTGACCTGACAGCAAAACTTGAGCTTTTTAACTGAGTCCTGAATTCAAATGATAGCTCAGGGGAGGGCAGCGGGCCAGGTGAGATGCACTGGGGAGCTGAGTCACAGGCAGACTTTCGGGAGTCTCCCCGCTGCTCCATCCCGGCTGGAGGGAGAGCATCCCCTGGAAGGAGTCATTCTGCAAAGCCCACCCGCTCCCCTGGGGAGGAGGGTTTTGGCAGGGCTGGGGGTGGCCGCAGCAGCACGGTCCCTTGGCTTCTCCTGCAGGCTGCACCTCCGCCGGCTGGTGGGCGACGAGACGCAGAGATGCCAGCTGGTGGGCCAGCTGCAGGCGCTCGTGGAGGAGGCATTTGGGAGTCAGCTGCAGGACAGAGAAGTGCTAGACCCAGCCTACGTGGAGAGGATCATCCTGCTGAGACAGGTGGGTCAGGAGCCTGGAGACCGAGGGAGCAGGTGGCGCCCCACTCCTCCCCCTTCTCATGTCAGGATCCCCCCCAACTCCCAGTGCATTCAGTGACCACCTCTCTCCCCAGGGTCACATTTGCCGCCTGCAAGATCTGGTCTCCCCAGCGTATTCCTACCTGTGGACCCGCCCTGCGGTGGGTCGAGCACAGCTGGGTGCCATCTCAGAGAAGGTGGACATCATTGCCAAGCGTGTGCTGGGGTGAGTTCCCACAGGTAGAGCTCGGGGTCTGCACCTGCCTCCCCTGTCTCCCTCGCAGGGCCCTCTCCACTCCAGGGCTTGGCGGTCAGGCCTGCAGTCTGGCGCCAGAGCTAGCGAGAGGTCTCAGTGAGAGGGTCACTCATGGCACTGAGAAGCCCAGGCTCCCCCGGAAGATTCAGTGGTTCTGGCTCCAGGATTAGACCCACCTGGGTGCCATTGCAGCTCAGCCACTCACTGACCCAGTTAATTAAGTTGGTGCAAAAGTAATTACGGTTTCACACTCTGAAATCATTATCACATCAGATCAGTCGCTCAGTTGTGTCCGACTCTTTGTGACCCCATGAATCGCAGCACTCCAGGCCTCCCTGTCCATCACCAACTCCCGGAGTTCACTCAGACTCACTTCCATCGAGTCAATGATGCCATCCAGCCATCTCATCCTCTGTCGTCCCCTTCTCCTCCTGCCCCCAATCCCTCCCAGCGTTAGCGTCTTTTCCAATGAGTCAGCTCTTCACATGAGGTGGCCAAAGTACTGGAGTTTCAGCTTCAGCATCATTCCTTCCAAAGAAATCCCAGGGCTGATCTCCTTCAGAATGGACTGGTTGGATCTCCTTGCAGTCCAAGGGACTCTCAAGAGTCTTCTCCAACACCACAGTTCAAAAGCATCAATTCTTCGGCACTCAGCCTTCTTCACAGTCCAACTCTCACATCCATACATGACCACAGGAAAAACCATAGCCTTGACTAGACGGACCTTTGTTGGCAGAGTAATGTCTCTGCTTTTGAATATGCTATCTAGGTTGGTCATAACTTTCCTTCCAAGGAGTAAGCGTCTTTTAATTTCATGGCTGCAGTCACCATCTGTAGTGATTTTGGAGCCCAGAAAAATAAAGTCTGACACTGTTTCTACTGTTTCCCCATCTATTTCCCATGAAGTGATGGGACCGGATGCCATGAACTTTGTTTTCTGAATGTTGAGCTTTAAGCCAACTTTTTCACTCTCCACTTTCACCTTCATCAAGAGGCTTCTTAATTCCTCTTCACTTTTTGCCGTAAGGGTGGTGTCATCTGCATATCTGAGGTTATTGATATTTCTCCTGGCAATCTTGATTCCAGCTTGTGCTTCTTCCAGTCCAGTGTTTCTCATGATGTACTCTGCATATAAGTTAAATAAACAGAGTGACAATATACAGCCTTGACGAACTCCTTTTCCTATTTGGAACCAGTCTGTTGTTCCCTGTCCAGTTCTAACTGTTGCTTCCTGACCTGCATACAAATTTCTCAAGAGGCAGATCAGGTGGTCTGGTATTCCCATCTCTTTCAGAATTTTCCACAGTTTATTGTGATCCACACAGTCAAAGGCTTTGGCGTAGTCAATAAAGCAGAAATAGATGTTTTTCTGGAACTCGCTTGCTTTTTCCATGATCCAGTGGATGCTGGCAATTTGATCTCTGGTTCCTCTGCCTTTTCTAAAACCAGCTTGAACATCAGGAAGTTCACGGTTCACATATTGCTGAAGCCTGGCTTGGAGAATTTTGAGCATTAGTTTACTAGTGTGTGAGATGAGTGCAATTGTGTGGTAGTTTGAGCATTCTTTGGCATTGCCTTTCTTTGGGATTGGAATGAAAACTGACCTTTTCCAGTCCTGTGGCCACTGCTGAGTTTTCCAAATTTGCTGGCATATTGAGTGCAGCACTTTCACAGTATCATCTTTCAGGATTTGAAATAGCTCAACTGGAATTCCATCACCTCCACTAGCTTTGTTCGTAGTGATGCTTCCTAAGGCCTACTTGACTTCACATTCCAGGATGTCTGGCTCTAGGTCAGTGATCACACCATTGTGATTATCTGGGTCGTGAAGATCTTTTTTGTACAGTTCTTCTGTGTATTCTTGCCACCTCTTCTTAATATCTTCTGCTTCTGTTAGGTCCATACCATTTCTGTCCTTTATCAAGCCCATCTTTGCATGAAATATCACAGTAATCCAAGTCTGTGCCCCAACCACGAATGCTGAAGAAGCTGAACTTGAACGGTTCTATGAAGACCTCCAAGACCTTTTAGAACTAACACCCAAAAAAGATGTCCTTTTCATTATAAGGGACTGGAATGCAAAAGTAGGAAGTCAAGAAACACCTGAAGTAACAGGCAAATTTGGCCTTGGAATACGGAATGAAGCAGGGCAAAGAATAATAGAGTTTTGCCAAGAAAATGCACTGGTCATAGCAAACACCCTCTTCCAACAACACAAGAGAAGACTCTACACATGGACATCACCAGATGGTCAACACCAAAATCAGATTGATTATATTCTTTGCAGCCAAAGATGGAGAAGCTCTATACAGTCAGCAAAAACAAGACCGGGAGCTGACTGTGGCTCAGACCATGAACTCCTTATTGCCAAATTCAGACTTAAACTGAAGAAAGTAGGGAAAACCACTAGACCATTCAGGTATGACCTAAATCAAATCCCTTATGATTATACAGTGGAAGTGAGAAATAGATTTAAGGGCCTAGATCTGATAGATAGAGTGCCTGATGAACTATGGAATGAGGTTCGTGACATTGTACAGGAGACAGGGATCAAGACCATGTCCATCCCTGTCCATCCCCATGGAAAGAAATGCAAAAAAGCAAAATGGCTGTCTGGGGAGGCCTTACAAATAGTCATCTGCATATCTGAGGTTATTGATATTTCTCCCGGCAATCTTGATTCCAGTTTGTGTTTCTTCCATTCCAGCGTTTCTCATGATGTACTCTGCATATAAGTTAAATAAACAGAGTGACAATATACAGCCTTGACATACTCCTTTTCCTATTTGGAACCAGTCTGTTGTTCCATGTCCAGTTCTAACTATTGCCTCCTGACCTGCATATAGGTTTCTCAAGAGGCAGATCAGGTGGTCTGGTATTCCCATCTCTTTCAGAATTTTCCACAGTTTATTGTAATCCACACAGTCAAAGGCTTTGGCGTAGTCAATAAAGCAGAAATAGATGTTTTTCTGGAACTCTCTTGCTTTTTCCATGATCCAGCAGATGCTGGCAATTTGATCTCTGGTTCCTCTGCCTTTTCTAAAACCAGCTTGAACATCAGGAAGTTCACGGTTCACATATTGCTGAAGCCTGGCTTGGAGAATTTTGAGCATTAGTTTACTAGTGTGTGAGATGAGTGCAACTGTGTGGTAGTTTGAGCATTCTTTGGCATTGCCTTTCTTTGGGAGTGGAATGAAAACTGACCTTTTCCAGTCCTGTGGCCACTGCTGAGTTTTCCAAATTTGCTGGCATATTGAGTGCAGCACTTTCACAGCATCATCTTTCAGGATTTGAAATAGCTCAACTGGAATTCCATCACCTCCACTAGCTTTGTTCGTAGTGATGCTTTCTAAGGCCCACTTGACTTCACATTCCAGGATGTCTGGCTCTAGGTCAGTGATCACACCATCGTGCTATATCCAGGCTCAAACACATCTTCATTCATCAAAATTGGAACCATATAATTAACGCATTTTTGCCAACAAGAAATAAGTTTGCTTATTCCTGGAGCATAAAAATCTATGCTTCGGGATAGAAAGTGATGTATAACAAAACCACATTTATTTAAGAGTCTATTCCACTATCACATGGCAAAGTTCAACAAAGCAAAACTGTTAATTACTTTAGCACCAACCTAATAGTTCACCTGCCAGGCGAGTTCAGTTTGTCCAGTTTCCTGCACGTCCTGCACCCTCCCCTGCAGGGTGGAGGTGATACTAGGTCTCATTGTTCACAGTCACAGAGCTCTTTAGATGGTGAGGGCACAAAGTGCAACCGAAACTGGCTTAAGCAAGAGGGGAGTGATTCGTGTACATCACTGCAGAGGCCAGAAGGGCCGACGTGAGGCCCAGGTTAATGCAGGGGCCAAAAATCATGGCACCGACACCTCGTGTCTCCCTCTGCCCCTTTGACTTTGTGCCGCACACTCCCCCAGGCCGGCTGCTCCTTCTGCAGAGGTTCTGTATTAGATGGATACGTGCGTGTCTCCCTTACCTGCATTCGGATCAGGCAGTTCAAGGCTGAACGGCTTCTGTCCGTGTCTCTAGGGTCCTGCTGTCTTTCGGTTTTGCCTACGCTCTCCCTCTCTCTGTCTCTGTCTCTCTCTTTTTTTTTTTGGCTACCCTGGGTCTTTGTTGCAGCAGGAGGACCTGTTGCAGAGCACAGGCTCAGTGGTGGTGGCACGTGGCCCAGGTTTTGCTCTTGTTCGCATGGTCCGTGGTGGCTCACGTTCAGCCAGAGGAGGAAGGAGGAAAGGGAGAGGGGACGGGGCGTTCCTTCCCCTTGAGGCCCTGGCTTAAAAGTTATACATGTTTCCACTCACATCCTGCTGGCCTTAACGCCTGCCTTGTGGCCAGGCCAAGCTACAAGGGAGTCCAGAAAATGTAGTTTTTACCTTGGTGGCCACATGCCCAGCTGAAGATGGTGTTAGTACACGTGAGAGGGAGAAAGGATCCTGAGAATCAAAAGCTGCCTATCTCACAGTCCCCACTGAGGAGGTAAGAGGGCAGAACCGCAGACCCTGACTCCAGCCGTGTCCTGAAATTCACTCTGATGGGGCCTGATTGGCCGGGTTTTTCTGCCTCTGAAGCAGTCACAGAGGCCTGGAAAATGTGATACATTGACCAGCTTAGGTTAGGTCATATGCGGGGCTTTGAGTGGACTCCCAGCCAGAGCTTGTGGGCTGATGGTGGAGCCAAGTCATTCTACAGGGAGTGTTGGGGCCCTGGTATCAGGAGGAAGGGGAATGTGGGCTGAGCAGCAGACCCCACAAATGTCCATTTTACTTCACTTCCCGGTTTGTTGTGAAGATTATGTTTGATAGGAATAGCAAACACTCGTTTGTATACTTGCTTACACACTTGTGTGCAATGTTACATATCACATACGTTAGATACGTAGATAGCCAGCGCGAAGCTGCTGTATAGCACAGGGAGCTCAGTGCAGTGCTCTGATGACCTAGAGGGGTGGGACCGGGAGTGGGAGGGAGGTTCAAGAGGGAGAGGAGATATGTATACAGATGGTTGATTCATTTTGTTGTACAGCAGAAAGTAACACAACATTGTAAAGCAATTACGCTCCAATAAAAAAATGATACACACAAGATATGTGCACATGTATATATGCTCATGGCAAAGAACCCGCCTGCCAAGGCAGCAGATGAGAGACACAGGCTCCATCCCTGATTCAGGAAGGTCCCCTGGAGAAGGAAATGGCAACCCACTCCAGTATTCTTGCCTGGGAAATCCCATGCACAGAGGAGCCTGGCGGGCTACAGTGCCCAGGGCTGCAGAGTCAGACACGACTGAGCACCCATACACGTGACACGATGTATGCTGTGCATGCGTGTATACCCTGAGGTTCTCAGCAACCTAATAAAGGAACTGCTCTTGTTATCCCCACTCTGCAGATGAGAAAGTTGAAGCCCCAAGAGGCTCAGTAACTTGTTTAAAATCATGCAGCTGGTAAGGTGGAGGAGCAGAGATTGAAAGTCCAGCTGGCTGGGGTGAGAGAGTGGATGTAGTGTCGTGTTCTCTGTTGCTTCTTCTAGGTGAAATGCTCGAACAGCACCTGATAACAAGAAACCATCACTATACCGTTAAAACATACATTCTGAAAAGATAAGAATATAATTAACATGGCAAAAATACAAACAGTCCAAGAGGGTTTATAGCAAAAATTGTCTTCCCTCGTACTCAGTCCCCAACAGAAAGACAGTCCCAAATAGCAGTTTCCTTTGTGAAAGGTCTACATAGTCAAGGAAATGTGTATATAACTCCATTCTTGCAGACTTTTTATTTAAAATTTAATTGTTATTAGTTCATTCAGACCTCTTGAATGTGGGTTTAAAACCTAGAAATTATTTTTAAATGTATATATCAGAATCCTATTGTTTAAAAATAATGTTATTTATTTATTGATGTAGTTTTGGCTGTGCTGGGTCTTCACTGCTATGCAGGCTTTTCTCTAGTCAAGGCATGCAGGGGCTACTCTCGAGCTGCTGTGCATGGACTTATTACTGCGGTGACTTCTCTTGTGGAGCTTAGGCTCTCGGGCACGTGCGCTCGGTAGTTGTGGCTCCCGGGCTCTCGAGCGCAGGCTCAGCGGTTGTGGCTCCCGGGCTCTCGAGCGCAGGCTCAGCGGTTGTGGTTCCCGGGCTCTCTGGCGCAGGCTCGGTAGTTGTGGCTTCCGGGCTCTAGAGCGCAGGCTCAGTAGTTGTGGTTCCCGGGCTCTCTGGTGCAGTCTCAGCGGTTGTGGCTCCCAGGCTCTAGAGCGCAGGCTCGGAAGTTGTGGTTCCCGGGCTCTCTGGCGCAGGCTCGGTAGTTGTGGCTCCCGGGCTCTAGAGCGCAGGCTCGGTAATTGTGGCTCCCGGGCTCTCTGGCGCAGGCTCGGTAGTTGTGGTTCCCGGGGTCTCTGGTGCAGTCTCAGCGGTTGTGGCTCCCGGGCTCTAGAGCGCAGGCTCGGAAGTTGTGGCTCCCGGGCTCTAGAGCGCAGGCTCGGTAGTTGTGGCTCCCGGGCTCTAGAGCGCAGGCTCGGTAGTTGTGGCTCCCGGGCTCTAGAGCGCAGGCTCAGTAGTTGTGACACATGGGCTTTGTTGCTCCTTGGCATGTGGGATCTTCCTGAATCAGGGGTTGAACCTGTGTCTCCTGTATTGGAAGGTGGATTCTTTACCACTGAGCCACAGGGAAAACCCATGAATCCCATTTTTAATCCTTATCCCTCATCTGCCCCATTCCAGAACCCTCTCTGGATTTACTACTCTTTTTAATTATATCTAGATAATCCTTATTTTCCATCTCTTTACACAAAAGGTACAATATAGTACAATCACACTGGTATGTTTTGGGGGTTTTTGGTTTAATTTTATTATTTTTTTATTGAAATACAGTTGATTTACAATATTGTTAGTTTCAGATGTACAACATAGTGATTCAGTATTTTTATGGATTGTACTCCATCTAAAGTTTACGAAATAACAGCTATATTTCCCCGTCTTTTGTGTTTTTTTGCTTGTTTGTTTTTCACTTAACAGCGTATCTTTAGATCTGTCCAGGCTTAGAGAGCATCCTCCTCTCAGCAACACCTAATCCCTTATCATACCACTTCACCATGATTTATTTAACTCGCCTCCTGTTGATGGACATTTGCTTCCAAATTTGCTGTTACAAACAATGCCGCAGTGAATAACCTTGAATAGACACCATTAAGCACCCTTGCAAGCATATCTCCAGGCTAAATTTCCCTGAGGTATTATTAATAATACTCCGTTAATTTAGGACATTCCATATGAGGCTGCCCTAGTTTACCAAACTAATGTCTTCCCTCCCCACACCTGCCATGGGATTAGGTTTTAGGGACACTCTGGGGCTCCCACTCAAGGCAGGAAAGCTGACACCCACATGTTGAGCAGCAACCAGTTCTGTCGAAGGCCCTCTGCCCATGCCAAGTCCTGGGCCAGCTCTTATTAACGTGTCCTGGCTGCCATCACAGGCCTCCTGGGGCCTGTCACTTTTACCAGCTCCTTGGCAGCCTGCTTCCCCATAATGACATTGAGGAGCTTGTTGGTTTTTACCCCATACTACACTTTTTTTTTTTTTTGAAGTACGGTTGATTTATGATGTTGTGTTAATTTCTGTGGTACATCAAAATGATTCAATTATACATATAGATACTCGTTTCTATATATCTATACATATGGATATTCTTTTCCATTATGGTTTATCATGAGATATTGAATATAGTTCCCTGGGCTATACAGAAGGACCTTGTTGTTTATCTATTCTATATGTAACAGTTTGTATCTGCTCACCCCAAACTCTCAATTTTTCCCTCCCCCCACCACACCCTCCTTGGCAACCACAGGTCTTTTCCTCATGTTCCGTAGATATGTTCATTGTATCGTATTGTAGATTCCACATAGAAGTGATATCACATGGTATTTGTCTTTCTCTTTCTGACTTGCTTCACTTAGTATGATAATCTCTAGGTCCATCCATGTTGCTGCAAACCGTATTTATTACATTTTATATTTTCAACATTTCCTCTTCTCCATTTCATAAATAACAGCAGTCACGTGGTTTAGTTTTAAGATGCAATAAGAATGGTTACGTTTCTCAAACTGAAACTGAATTGCTCAAGTACTGGAGTGAGTAAGGAAATGTGCCCGGGAAGGCCGTTGGTTCCAATTTCCTCATGAACCCTGTTCCTGAGCTGGAAGCCTGCCAGCTTCCTAGTAGGTCAGCGTGGGGGATGGAGTGTCTAGCTTTTCAGGAGTGGTCAGTGTTAGAGCTGGCGTCAAAGATTGTCTGCACTAGTGAAGGTCTCCAGCCTTGGCCCGTCTTTAGCTCTGCTCCCATCTCTTGCTCCAATTCCAAATCAGGGCTGGGATGAAATTTTTGCAAGTCTGGCCCTTACTAATTAGGAACTTTCTCTTGAGCTCAAACATGCTTTTGGAAGAGGGTCTCAGCTGGACTGCCAGGAAAGTGGGGAACGGTTGTTGGCCCGTTGTACCTCCCGAGCTGTTGCAGTTTGTGGGCAAAGAATGGTTACAGCAAGTGGTGGCAGGGCCATCACTGATGTTGGGTTCTCCTGATGTCTTTCTTTCTGCTCTTCTCTGAACATCCCCTGGAAGTCTTTGTTTATTTATTTGGTCGCACTGGGTCTTCGTTGCTGCACGCGGGCTTTCTCTAGTTGCGGCGAGCGGGGGCCACTTCTTCATTGGAGTGTGCGGGCTTCTCATTGTGGTGGCGCTCTTGTTGTGGAGCACGGGCTCTAGACTCACGGGTTTCAGTAGATGAAGCACTCAGGCTCAGTAGTTGTGGTGCATGGGCTATGATGCCCTGAGGCATGTGGAATCTTCCTGGACCAGGGATCGACCCCAAGTGCCCTCCTTTGGCAGGTGGATTCTTATCCACGGTACCACCAGGAAAATCCCAGAGGTCTTGAAGCCGTGTTTCAGAGCATTTCTCAGAGGGCTTCATTCTTCCGTCCTATATCTAACTCACTCGTAAGTTTCTTTTTAGATCCTCTTGCAATGTCTCTGAGCATTTGGATATAATAAATAATAGCTAATATTTAACTTTTTATTGAAATATAAGATCTCATACTTCCGAGTTCTTACTGTCTGTTCGGCCACGGTACTCCTTGCTTTACAAGTTTTAACTCAGCCCCACCATAGCTCTGTGAGGTACAGAGACTATTATTATCCCCATTTTACAGGTGAGAAAACTGAGGCATGAAGATTGCATGACACAGGTGGTAATTAGTAAATCCTCTTACGGTATCCTCCGAGTTTCCATTTTTTATGCACACTTGGCTTGGAGTCTCTGTGTTTGTAGTCCCTTGGTTGCTATTTCTTCACCAACTAGGATGGGAGTAGTAGATATCTCCCTCCACTTCCAAGCAGGCTTGAACATTGATTGTGCTATTAATTTATTAATATGTTGTAGCTGATGGATAAGCTTCTGAAGTCCTCCCTTCCACCCACTTGCCATTGGCCTGTGCTGGCCCCTCATAGACTGGCTCTCTTCTAGACTTTTAGAAGGACCTGGTACGCACTTAACTCAGGACGTGCTGAATAGAGAACTGAGGAAGCTGTCAGATGGTCTGGAAGGCATCAAACACAGTAACGTGATGAAGCTCCTCCGAGTGGCCCTCAGTGGACAGCAGGTGAGGCAGGCGGCTGGACTGGACTGGAGCCCGCTTTTATCCACTCAACTGACATTCACCAACAGCACTAAGTGTAGTTTGAGGGCTACAGAGATGAATGAAACATGACCACCTCCCCTCATTCAATCATTCAACAGATAGTACCTACTGAGTACCTACCATGTACAAGCACCATGCTAGGTGCAGTGGATCCAATAATGAGTGAAACACACATGCTCCCCCTCTTGAGAGAGCTGGCAGTTGATTAGAGGAAGGGACATACCAACCCAGGGAGAGCAGGCCCCGGGACCTATCCTCAGCCTCAGAAATTGAAACCCATAAAGTGCACACCGGGCTCCGTGGGGTGCAGGCACCGGTGCCAGCATTGGCTTGGGCATAACTCCTGCAGCTGAGGCCGGGCGTGTGTTCCTCAGGCAGTTTAAGGCAACGTTTTCTCTTGTTTGTCCTCAGCAAGGACCTCCGGTAGCTGAGATGATGGTGTCTTTGGGACCAAAGGAAGTGCGGGAACGAATACAGAAGGTGCTCTGCAGCTAGAGAGAAGGTGGCAGGCCGGTGGAGGTGGCCGCAGGAACCGTACTCAGAGGAGCCGCCCTCGGAGGAGAGGAGCAGGATGCCTGGGCCCGGCAGGAGCTTGCGGAAAGAACCAGGAGTGGACACAGAGCCTCTGGGTGCACAGGTGCATTTATGGCTCCACACCAGGCCCATCCTTATCAGCTGGCCAGGGATGCCCAGACCTGTCTCACCTCCCTGAGTCTGGAAAGGAAGGCCTCACATCTGATTGTGACACCCCACTACACAGCAGAGGTTAGGAGCTGCCTCAAAGAACGGCGGCAGCTCGAGCTTCAGTCTGCCTGGGGCTGCCATGACGGAAGACCACAGACTGGTGGCCTAAACAACAGGAAGTGACTTTCTCACAGTTCGGGAGTCGGGCAGTCCAAGATCAGGGTGTTGGCCGGTTTTGTTTCTCCTGAGGCCCCTCTCCTTGGCTTGTACACAGTTGACTTTTTGCTCTCTCCTTCCACAGTCTTGCCTCTGTCTATGCCCTCGGTGTCTCTGTCCAAATGCCTTCTTCTCACAAGGACACCAGTCAGATCAGGTTAAGGCCCAGCCTCACAGCCCAGTTTGGACTTCATCACCTCTTCATTATCCCTGTCTGCAAATTCAGTCACATTCCGAGGTACTGGGAGGTTGGGTTTCAACATGAGCTTTGTGGGGAACATTTTGTCAGCCCATATGTAACAGCTTGGCAGTGGCCTGGACTCTTGGACTCCAGTTCTCAACCAGTTTGACTTTGGAGCAGTGATTGACAAGCAGGCCTAAACTGTCTGTCAGACCTTCTTTGGAGCTGCCCAGGAGGAACACTTAGGTTTTATACTACTCTTTGTCCTTGGACTTAGGGCAGCCTGTGTCTCTCTTCCCTAAAGGCTATATCTTCCTCTTTTCCAGTTCTCCAGAACAAGTCTTTAGACTGGAGACCTTCACTGCCTATTTTGCATCTTCATATTCACCACCTCCTTCCACCCACTGTTTGTAAATCACTGTCTGAGGGTTTCTGAAATGAGATGTTCTTCTTGGGGGTGAATAGGAATAACTCAGTGAAAGGAGGATGGTAGCTGGCTACAGAGGCCCCCTCCAGGGTTTCTGGGCTTCCCCTGTGTGGCCCCCAGTCATCTTCATCACTACCTCCTGGCATTCACATTGAAGGGGGCTGCCTTGTGTGATGTGCCGTGGCTTCTGTCTTATTCCACATGGTGAAGACACTCAAACAGATACGGATCAGAGGCCTCCTGACAGCAGATATATGAATGGGCCATCTTGGAAGTCGGTCTTCCAGCCCTGATCAAGCAGCCGGGGCTGACAGATGATAGCGATGCTGGCTGACATTTGACTGCAGCCTTCATGAAAGATCCTAAACCAGAACCACTAAGCAGAGCTGCTTCCAAATTTCAGGCACACAGTTATGAGTTGATAAATATTTATTGTTTAAAGCCACTGGGCTTTAGGATTATTTGTCACCCAGCAGTAGATTGCTAATACACTCTCCTTGTCCAGAGGAAGAGGGAAAGGGATTAAATAATTTGCTGAGTTTCACAGAGACCTAATCATTCTTTGAAAAGTACATCAAGTACTTTGATGACAAGCAGTGGAAACCAGTTCTGCCTAGCTTAGGTGTTTTGGAGGCTTTATAGGAGTTTAAATTTCTGAGAAAGTCAAAGAATCTATGGGAAAATCAGAGAACCAGATCCTGTAAAAGACAGGAGCCAGGGAAGCTCTGATCATGTGGGCCACCACAGGAGCTCATGGTGAGTCTTGTCTGTGTTCTTAAATGGGAACACATTAACTCTTAAATATTTTCTCTTGTGGTTCCTCTGTATTTTTCCCACTCAGTTTTGGATGTGACTCAGCTAAAGATTCAGATACTAAGAAGAGGGTTCTGGTTGGGCTAACTGAGTCCATGTTACCATTCCTCAGCCAGGAATAGGTGGTCCCTCGGGGGTGATATCCAACAGAGGAAAAGTTCCCAAGGAAGAAGTAGGGTACTTTTTCCAGAAGAAGGGGTAATGTCAGAAACAACAAGTATGGCACTGAAAGGACATAGAATAATAATGCTTGCAATTTATTGTGCATTTACATGAGCTTCAAATACTTGTGGGTTTTAAACTATACTGGTAAACACTTTAGTCCATCATCTGTTTGAATCTTCACATTAGGCATTATTATTCTTGTGTTGTTTCTATGTTTCAGATAGGGAAACTGGGGCTCAGCAAAGTTGATCAACTCTGAGGGTTTAGCACGAGGCATTTGGCAACCCAGAGTCCAACCTCAACTCTTGACTTGAGTGACATCAGAGCCTCCAGTTCTAAGACATCAAGTATGCTTATGAGAAACTCTAGCTCTCAGTGAGGGGATGTGGCTGTTTTAACAAAGTGGGTGATCAGACTGCTGAGTTGATAAAGATGTGGCCACTTCCTCATTTGGAGTGAGTTATCTGAGAAGCAGCACGTATCATCTGCTCTGGAGTTTTGCTCAGGATCAGAAGAAATGTGTTGGAGGACTTCACAGATTTTAAATAACCTCAGGCCCATCCCCCAGTGCTTTTTTGAAGTGCTTTTATAGTCAAGCAGTGAAGGTCGTGGAGGCCAGAAGCTGGTTCTGCTACTTACTCACTGTGGCTTCTGAAGCTCAGTTTCCTCGTGCCACATGGGGATAACAATTGTGTCTATCTCAACAATTTGTAAGAATCAAAATAGATGACCTATGTAAAGATCTTAAAACAATGCCTGGCACTCAGCAAATGTTATCTCTTACCATCACCCTCATCACCAGTATTTTCATTCTTGGAAATGCTGGTTGCAAAACATAGAAACAGACCCAGCCTAACTTAAACCACGAGAGGAATTTATTGAAAGAATTAGGACAAATCCAAAAGCAGGACTCCCAGCTGGACCTTACAAGAGACTTGATCTCTAACCAGTAACTCCTCAGAACCCAAGATACTCACCATTGTCCCTCCGAATCTGCAGTTTGTAACCATTTCTGTCTGGGTGTCTGCTTCCCTCATCTTCCTTCTGCAGGCTGGTTTTTTTTTTTTTTTAAATCTCTGTACTTGTCCAACAACTGCCCCAGCCCTAAAGCTGAATCATCTCCCCTCTGATACCCTGGCAATTCAATAACTAGTATTCTATGTCCAAAATCCTAGGAAAGAATCTGATTGGCCTAGCTTGGGTCAGCTGTCTACCTCTGGTCCAGTCAGCTGTGGCCAGTGGGACAGACTCATGTAATGCAGTCATGGCTGCAGGAGACCCACTCTAGTAATCAAGACAGCCGTTCTGCCCCTGGGCATACTCTCTTAACATGGAGTTTACAGAGTACCCTTGTCAGAAAATTACTATTATTCTGTAGCCAACTTTAGAATCTCATTTATCATTGTCTTTATCTAGCTTATTTTTTTCTCATAATGCTTATTAATATATGAAATTACTGAGTTGTACATGTTTATTGTCAATCATACTCTAAAGAGGATAAGATTGAGGCAGGCAGTTAGTTTTTCTTATTCTTGGTTGTAACCATAGTACCTGGCACGTTGCCTGACAAATAGGGAGTCAGGTAAGGTCTCAGGGTGAAAAAAAAAATGTTTGAGTCCTTTATCAGTTAGATCATTTTCTTCAGAAGTGGCAATCATCAGCTGGTCTAACCCTCCCACATTCCAACAGTTTCCCAGGATGACTTTCATTGACACTGGGAAATCAAATTTCTTTTGCTAGATTTGCAGTTGTAGTTTACCTGGTACATTGCCAGTAAATTGCATTGAATCCAGCTATCTGTGAGAGATCGACCTTTGACAGAGACTGATGTGAAGATTAAGATGGAATAGTTCGATATAGAGGGATGTTTAGGGGGACGTAAATTAGAAATTGTCTAACTGATTAATATGTTTCTCATGATAAAATTCCCTAACTTCCCAGGGGCCAGGATAATAAATATTTAGAAAATGAGGGGACTTCCTTGGTGGTCCAGTGGCTAAGACTCCATGCTCCCAATGCAGGGGGCTCGGGTTCGATCCCTGGTCAGGGAACTAGATCCCATATGCCCAGTTTATAGAGTTCACATGCCACAACTGACACTCAGCATAGCCAAATAAATCATTTTTTTACAATTTATTTTAATTCAATTATTTGTAATTGAAGGACAGTTGCTTTACAGCATTGTGTTGGTTTCTACCAAACAATTTTTTTTTTTTAATGAGAACTTTCTGGATTAGAGCAGATCCCAGAGAAGGAAGTTCATGGTTCATGTTCGTGGGTGTCAGAGGACTTTATAGATGAACTTTGAACTGGGTTCTGAGGGACAAGTAGGAGTTTCCAGGTCAGTGGGAGTTGGAAGGGTATTGACTGGAGTCATGGGTAGGAGCTGAAGGAGTGAGATAAGTGACTGAAAACCCAGCCAGAGGGGAAATCCAAACAGCCTTGATGCCTGGTCCAAAGGCATCAAGGTACCATTCACTACAAATAACAAAACATCCAGATTCAAACAAGCTTAAACAAGAATATTCAGTGTCCCACAAAGCAGGAAGTGCAGGGGTACAGTAGGCTCTGGGGTTGGTTAATTAAGCGTTCAGTGACCTTGTGGAGGTCTGAGGGACTTCCAGTCTCTTTGCTTAATTGGTCCCAGCATTGGCAATAGCCTCTGGTTGGTTCTCTCTGCTCACGATTGGCCGCTTGAAGGGCTCAGGCTCCTCTGTACTTCCTCCTTCATGCTGTTAGAGCGTGGCTTTCTGTGGCTCTCTCCCTAAAAGCATGGAAACTTCTCTCCAGCACCTTCCCCTACATGACTTCTCCATTCTTGAATGAGAAACACCAGGAGAAACACCCTTCTGCAGAGGTGGGTGAGAAGACCTCATAGGTCAGCTAGACCCAGAGCTGGGGCTGGGGCCAGCTCTTCTCTGGGTTCCTGGACAAAAGGGGGGGTCCATTAGAGAAGACATGAATTGGGTCTTCATGAAGTGGAAGGTGAAGAGCCACTGACATGCTTCAAGTAGGGAAGTGACAAGATCAGATTTGTGTGTGTGTGTGTTTTCCAGATTTGTGTTTTTTTGATTGATCATTCCAGAAGCTTCGCTGAACTGAGATTTGAGTGGGGCTGGCCCAGGAGCTGGGAGCCCTGATAGGAAAATGAGGCACAAGGGACTTACCTGGTGGTCCAGTGGTTAAGAATCTGCCTTCTAATTCAGGGGACACCAGTTCAGTCCCTGGGCCGGGAACTAAGATTCCACATGCTGCAGAGCAACTAGAGAGCCCTCCGTTACTACGGAGCCCCCATGCGTTAGAGCCCGTGCTCTGCAGCAGGAGAAGCCCAAGAGCCACAACTGGAGAAAGTCTGAGCACTGCAATGAAGAGACGCTTCACAAAATTTTAAAAGAGAGTAAAAACAAAATGAAGCATGGAAGGGGGAAACATGATAAAGCCATTTTTTGTCATCACAGCCCGGCACTTCCTCCTCTAACTATGCTGCTTCACTTCACTCATCCTTGCCTCATGAGCCCCTTTCGCTGTTCCCCAGCCATGTAAGCCTGCCTTCTAGCCACATTCTGGCTGGAATACTCTTGTTCATCTGCTCTTTGTCCTTTTGCCTGGTGTCTCAGTGTTCAAATCTCTGCTTCACTATTCCCTCTTCAGGAAAGCCTCTTACTCCCCCTAGAAGCTCTCCTTCCTCTGCCGTTAATCATCAACATCCTATTCTTTTCCAGGGAACACAATCGAATTGATTGTGTAAATGTCGGGTAAGTAGTTCAGCAGTTATTTGTTAGTGTAGATTATAACGTCTGTAAGAGCAGAGACGTGATCTGTCTTGCTCACCACTAGACCCCCCAGTGCTGAGAATGGTGCCTGTTCACGTAGTCAGTGCTCAGTAAATATTGTTGAGTGACAGGCCAGATGCACACCTGATTGGATGGATAGTCAGGGTGAGCGCTCAAGTTCACGGTGCTCAGTCGATGTCATGTCCAACTCTGCGACCCCATGGACTGACTGTAGCCTGCCAGTTTCCTCTGCCCACGGGCATTCTCCAGGTAAGAATACTGGAGTGAGTTGCCATGCCCTCCTCCAGGGGATCTTCCCAACCCACGGATCAAACCCAGCTCTCCTGCATCGCAGGCAGATTCTTTACTGTCTGAGCCACAGGAGAAGCCAAGGAATACTGGAGTGAGTAGCCTATCCCTTCTCCAGGGGATCTCCCCGACCCAGGGGTTGAACCGGGGTCTCCTGCATGGCAGGTGGATTCTTTGAACAGCTGAGCTGCCAAGTGCACAGTCATATGTTTAGCCTGGGTACTGTTTTGCAATATTCAGAAACTTCACATCATTTGTGGTTACTATTTTCACTAGTGAATTACAGGATGTGCGTTTTTTTAAATATAGAAGGCAGTAGAAGCTTAACTTGGCACTCAATAAACTCATTATCACACCCTGGGGATCTCTAGCTTAGTCCTTATATATGGGCAAAATGTGGGGGTCCCCGGCCTACATGCTGTCTCCACTGCCCCCTACCACCCCTCCCGCAACCCTGATTGCAGTAGGACAGCCCGGGCAAGGAGGGGCAGCCTTGTCTGAATCCATTCTGTCCTGTCTTCCTTCATTCATTTCACAGTTACCTACTGCGTGCCAGGCCCTGTTAAGCCTAGGGGTGTGAGAGGAATTAGACAAAGCCTTGTAGATTGTGGGGGCTTACTCCACAGATTTGTGTTCATTCCTTTCCTTAAGCTTTTAAAAATAAAACACAAAAGATAAGGCTCCTGCCTCAAAGAGATCACCATCTCATAGGTGACTGACAGTTACAAAATTGCAAGTGTGGATGTGGTGGAGGAGGGGCAAGCAAAGTGATACACAGGGATGTGGGTATCTTGGGTGTCTGGAGCCAGACAGGAAATGCTTTCTTTCTTAATTGATTTTTTAATTACATTTTTTTTAATTAAAAAAATTTTTTTTAATTTATTTATTTTAATTAGAGGCTAATTAGTTTACAGTATTGTAGTGGTTTTTGCCATACATTGACATTAATCAGCCATGGGTGTGCATGTGTTCCCCATCCTGAAGCCCCCTCCTACCTCCCTCCTCATCCCATCCCTCAGGCTTGAGCACCCTGTTTTTTAAATTAAAATTTTAGTTTATTATATTTTATTTTATTTATTTTTTAAAGCCACACCATGGGGCTTGTGGGATCTCAGATCCCAGACCAGGAATCAAACATGGGCCCTCTGCAGGGAAAGTGTAGTCCTCACAGTGGATTGCCAGGGAAGTCCCAGGAAATGCTTTCTTGACAAGGAGTTGGATTGTTGTTTTTTACTTTTAATTTCAGATAAACAGTGAATAATTTTTTAAGTATGTCCCAAGCAATATTTGTGACATACTTATGCTAAAAATTATTTGTAATTGTATGCTATGCTTAGTCTCCCAGTCATGTCCGGATTCTGTACGACCCTATGGACTGTAGCCCGCCAGGCTCTACTGACCATGGAGATTCTCCAGGCAAGAATACTGGAGTGGGTTGCCATGTCCTCCTCCAAGGGATCTCACCAACCCAGGTCTCCCACGTTGCAGGCAGATTGTTTACTGTCTGAGCCACCAGGGAAGTCCAAGAATACTGGAGTGGGTAGCCTATACCTTCTCCAGGGGACCTTCCCGACCCAAGGACTGAACCAGGGTCGCTTGCGTTGCAGGCAGATTCTTTACCAGCTGAGCTACCCAGGAAGCCCCTTGTAATTGTATAGGGGTGGGCAAAATGGGTGAAGGTGATCAGAAGGTACAAACAGCAGGTTATAAAGTAGCTAAGTCCTGGGGATGCAATGTACAGTGTGGTGACATAGTTAATACTGCACTGTATATTTGAAAGTTTCTAAGAGTAGATTTTACAAGATCTTATAAGGCTTTATAAGTTCTTATCACAAAAGAAAAACATTTGAAACGATGTGTGGTATTGAAGACTAACTAGACATGGTGATTGTTTTGCAAGGTATACGAATATCAAATCATGTTGTATACCTGAAACTACTACAATATTATATATGTATGTCATTATACATCAAAATGTAATAATAGAAGTACAGTGCACAATAAATGTAATGCACTTGAAAGTGAAAATGTGTCATGTCCAACTGTTTGTGACCCTTTGGACTATAGTCTGCCAGGCTCTTCCATCCATGGGCTTCTCCAGGCAAGAATACTGGAGTGGGTTGCCATTCCCTCCTCCAGGGGATCTTCCTGACCCAGGGATTGAACCCGGGTCTCCCACATTGCAGGCTCATTCTTTACAGTCTGAGTCACCAGGGAAGCCTCACGCCCAAAACCATCCTCACCCCTGCCCTGCCCAGGTCCATGGAAAATTGTTTTTCATAAAACTGGTGCCTGGTGCCAAAAAGGTTGGGGAATTAGATAGACATGGCTCCTGCTTATGAAAATTCATTGGTCCAGAAAGAAGAGACAGACCATGGGCCATGCACATGACATAGGAAAGGAAATGGAAACCAGAAGGGAGCTTGGGCAGGAAGGGCTGCACAGACACGCAAGACGGGTCCTAGGAAGGCTGGCGAGGGTGACAGCATTGTTTGGTCTGAAAGCCAAAGCTTCTGCACCCAACCACTACACAGAACTCCAAACCACTTCCTGACCGCCCACTTACCCTTTAACCTTTCAGTTGTGGTCTCTCAAGCATTGACTGGAGGAAGAATGATTAGATTCTTGTACTTCACCCCACTTCCTAGGTTCAGAGAATCTGCCTTCCAATGCAGGAGACACAGGAGATGTGGGTTCAATCCCTGGGCTGGGAAGATCCCCTGGAGGAGGAAACAGTAATTCATTCCAGTATTCTTGCCTGGAGAATCCCATGGACAGAGGAGCCTGGCAGCTACAGTCCATAGAGTCACAAAGACTCGGCTGGAATCTTTGTGAATGGCTGAAGTGAAAGTGTTAGTCCCCCAATCATGTCCGACTCTCTTCATCCCCAAGGACTGTAGTTCACCAGGCTCCTGTGTCCATGGGATTCTCCAGGCAAGAATACTGGAGTGGGTTGCCATTTTCTTCTCCAGGGGATCTTCCCAACTAAGGGATTGAACCCAGGTCTTGCGCATTGCAGACAGATTCTTTACCACTAAGCCACCAAGGAAGCCCAGAAACGACTTCAGTTCAGTCACTCAGTTGTGTCCAACATTATGCGACCCCATGAATTGCAGCACACCAGGCTTCCCTGTCCATCACCAACTCTCGGAGTTTACTCAAACTCATGTCCATTGAGTCAGTGATGCCATCCAACCATCTCATCCTCTGTCGTCCCCTTCTTCTTCTGCCTTCAATCTTTCCCAACATCAGGGTCTTTTCAAATGAGTCAGTTCTTCTCATCAGGTGGCCAAAGTATTGGAGTTTCAGCTTCAGCATCAGTCCTTCCAATGAATACTCAGGACTGATTTCCTTTAGGATGTACTGGTTGGATCTCCTTGCAGTCTGAGGGACTCAAGAGTCTTCTCCAACACCACAGTTCAAAAGCATCAATTCTTCGGTGCTCAGCTTTCTTTACAGTCCAATTCTCACATCCGTACATGACTACTGGAAAAACCATAGCTTTGACTAGACAGACCTTTGTTGGCAAAGTAATGTCTCTGCTTTTTAATATACTGTCTTTCTGAGAAGCAACTTAGCACACATGCAAAATAATTCCCAGGCCCAAAATCAGGTAACACAGAGGGTGTGATGTGGACAACGTATTGTTGTTCAATTGCTCAGTTGTGTCTGACCCTTTGTAACCCCATGGACTGCATTCACCAGGCTCCCTGTCCTTCACCATCTCCCAGAGCTTGCTCATGTCCGTTGAGTCAGTGATGCCATCCAACCATCTTGTCCTCCATTGTCCCCTTCTCCTTCTGCCTTCAATCTTTCCCAGCATCAGGGTATTTTCCAATGAGTTGGCCCTTTGCATCAGGTGGCCAAAGTATTGTAGCTCAGCATCAGTCCTTCTATTGAATATTCAGGGTTGGTTTCCTTTAAGATTGGTTTGATCTTGCAGTCCAAAGGACAATGTGTAGTTTTCATTAATTTCATACAGAATTTCCCTGATGTGAATAATGGTATAGATTGAATTCAAATTGGCATGCTGAAGTGCTAATGTCCATGTGATGGTATTTGAAGTGGGTGCTGTGGGAGGTAATTAGGCTTAGCTGTGGTCCTGGGGTGCATCCCTCATGATGGGATTAGTGCCCTAAGAGGAAGTGATCAGAACATGCTGTCTCTCTACCCTGTGAGGACAAGAAAGCAGCACTCTGCAAACCTGGAAGCAGGTTGTCAACAGCACCTTGATCTTGGACTTGCCAGCCTCCTGTGGGAAATAACGGTCTGTTGTTTAGGCCACTCAACCTTTAGTGTTTTGTTGTATCAGTCCAAGTTTACTAAGACAGGAAACAACTGTATAATTTTCATATAGAAAGGTGCTACAGGCAACAATCTGTGAGATGGAGATGTGTGCGGCTGGATCTATTTTGAAGCTAACATAGCACGGCAAATGTACTTTGAAACTTATATTGTGTGTTTATTTGGGGTAGGATGGGACCTAAATTCCTATGGACGCATGCATGCTAAGTCACTTCCGTCATGTCCGACTCTTTGTGACACTATGGACTGTGGCGTGCCAGGCTCCTTTATCCATGGGGTTCTCCAGACAAGAATACTGGAGTGGGTTGCCATGCCTTCATCCAGGGGATCCTCCCAATCCAGTGATTGAACCTGCATCTCATGTCTCCTGCATTCGCAGGTGGATTCTTTTCGTGCCACCTGCTGCTGCTGCTGCTGCGTTGCTTCAGTTGTGTCGGACTCTGTGCGACCCCATAGACGGCAGCCCACCAGGCTCCCCCGTCCTTGGGATTCTCCAGGCAAGAACACTGGAGTGGGTTGCCATTTCCTTCTCCAATACAGGAAAGTGAAAAGTGAAAGTGAAGTCGCTCAGTCGTGTGGGACCCTCAGCGACCCCATGGACTGCAGCCTTCCAGGCTCCTCTGTCCATGGGATTTTCCAGGCAAGAGCAAATTGGGGGATTCCCTGGTGGCTCCAGTGGTTAGGACTTCGGGCTTCCACTGCAGCGGGCTGGCATTAGATCTCTGGTTAGGGAACTAAGATCCTTGTAAATCTCACCGAGAGGCCTTAAATGAAAAGGTAAAAAGCAAATGAATAAATATATAAAATGCAAATTAACTCTGAGCTTCTTTTGTGTCTATTTGCACATCTGTTGCAACACTCCTTTATTCTTTATAAATTTGCCCTTTTCCTGACTTCTCTTTTGAACGGATTATAACATCTGCTTGGTTCCCTCATTTAATTAGTATTTTACTTAACATGTGTTCATTTTATAATATATGAGAATCATGACTTTATTTTGTGGGATGGTGGCGATTATCCTTTGACACAATGAGTAAGTGCCTAGCACGCTCATGGTGTAATATATTATGGAGAAAATAAAGCAGAGTATAGAGGTAGGTGGTGGTCCAGAAAGACCGTCCGGAATAAAAATGCTAGAGAATTCATTATCTGGGACTCAAATTAACGGGGCGTCGTCTGTTTTATCTGGCAAGCCTTGCGAGGTTGACTTGACGAATTCTGATCTGGTTGCGGGTCTGGATAACCAGCCCGCGAGGCCGCCTAGCGCTGAGAAGAAGGCTCTCGGCGAGGCTGAGGCCACCTGCCCGGGTCTGCGCGTAGGCGGGACATGATCGGTGGGCGTGGTCACACCGGCCCCGCCCCGTCACGCGCCGGCGCTCGCCTGCCGCGTCGGCAGCCCCGGAACGCTGCAGACGCCGGCGGCTGAAGCGCAGGGGCGGCCGCGGCCTCGGCGGCGGGGGCTGGGCCCATGGCGACGGCGACGGCGGTGGCGGCTGGGGCCGGCGCCGCGGCGGGAGCTGAGTCGGCCGAGGGTCCCCGGGTGCCGACAGTGGCGCTGGAGCTGTGGCTCAGTGAGTAGCCGGGGCTGCCTCTCGGCTCGGGCGCAGCGCTCCACGTGAGGCCTCGCTTCCCGCCTCCCCGGGCCTTTCTTCTGAGGCTGGCGGGTGGGCAGGTGGCCGCGGGAAGGCTGGTGCCCGAGGAGGCAGGCAGGGCCCGGCACGGGTGGGAGGATCTCCTCGGCGGGCCTGGAGAGGAACCCCAGGAATCTGCCGCGGCTGCGGACCCGAGGCTGGGTGCTCTGCGCCCCCCTGCCCCCATCGCGGTGCATAAACACTGTTAACAACATAATGGCTACGGTTTATTGAGCTTCGCTTTTATGCCAAACACTGCTAAAGGGCATTTCAGCCACAGTTAATCCTTATTACGACCCCTAGAGACAGCTTCGGTTACTAACCTCGTTTTAGAGAAGGGCACTTTTAGAGTTAGCTGTGCAACACACCCATCCTCTGGGAAAGAACTCTTTCTGGCTCCCGACTTTAATGTCAAAAGAAGCCCTTTAAACCTTTTGTGCGAGTTCCTTCTGGCCAGACTTTTGTTATTGTCTCATGTAAGACTCATGGCAGTCCTAGGGGTAGTTACTGTCCCTGCGTTACCGATTGGGTTCTTGAAATTCCAAGAGAACAAAGCATATACTCCTTGTATTGGGCTCTACTGGGTGCTGGGAGTACTAAGATGCGTAAGGCAGAGCCCTTGCTCTCAAAGATATATTTAAGTAGGTGATAGAAGCCGATAGGAGCAGCACTTTGCTACGTTAAGGCAAATGGGAGGGATACTGGGCTTGTTTAAGGGACAGTGGTGGGAGTTGGTTTGTTTACGAGGGGATTGTCTCAGGGGACATAGCATTTGAGTGAACAATGGAGGCGACAGCATTTCAGATGCAGGAAACTGCATGAGCAAAAGCTGGGGGAAAGGAGAGTGCGGAGCATTCTGGGAAGAAGGAAGTCTGCTGCAGGAGTGCAAAGCCTAAAGAGACTGCATGGCTAACTCGGGCGAGATCTTAAAGGGTCCTGTGGGCTGCAGAAAGGAGTTCAGAGTTTATCCTTGATGTAGTCGGGGAGATGTCAGAGCCAGAAACTCTGATCAAGTGTGCATTCGTGCTCAGTCTTGTCTCACTCTTTGAGCGGCCCCGTGGACTGTAGCCCGCCAGGCTCCTCTGTCCATGGGATTTCCCAGGCAAGAATTCTGGAGTGGGTTGCTATTTCCTACTCCAGGGGATCTTTCTGACTGCCTCCTGCACGAGCAGGCGGATTGTTTACCGCTGTGCCCCCTGGGAAGCCCCTCTGATCAAGTACCTCTGTTAAAAGCATCACTTGCCACTGTGTGAAGAGCTGAATTGGTTAGGGATGGTAGAGTCCAGGCAGAGAGTAGATGAAAAGCTCTTCTGGTAGTGTGTCAGGACTGAAGTACAAAGGTATTGGGATGGAGAGTAGAAATAATTAGCTAGTTCGATCAGCAGCCTTACTGCATTAGAATAGAGGCAAGGGACCAGAGGGATCTAGGTTGGATTGCAGGTTTCAGGCTCAGGTAACTGGTTACAGATGCTTCACTTGTGGAGTTTGAGGGGCTTGTGGCACAAAGAGAAGCTCTCTGGGCAGTTGGTTTGACTCCAGAGAGTCAACTTGAGACCTTCAGTTCATTAGCAGTGAGCTTGTCTGTGCACATTAGGAAGAACAGTTTGCACATGGAACATGGAGAATCTCAACATGGAAGAAGCAGGGTTGTCGGGCGTGGGTGCTGGAGTGGGGTGCTGAGAGAGAAGGTGGAGCCTACAGGCTGCTGGGAGGGGGTGAGCTGCAGGTCTGTAAGGAAGGTGTAGTTGGAAGGTGGTTTTGCTGCTGAGAAAGAGAGAAGGAGGATGGGGGAACTTTGAATTTGGCAACTGAAAGATTACTGAATTATCTCAGGGTTAAACGCTGGGGACAGAAAGAAGGTGGTTAACTAGGAGGCAGTGGAGTTGCAAAAGTCAAGTGGGCTGGGTTAGAGACCAGCCAACCACTGACCCAGGTGGGGGAGAAAAAGGGAACCAAGACTGTTTAGGAGGGGATCCTTAAGCTCCAGCTGTTTTAGGCTATTGTGGTCCCAAAGTTCTGAGATCTTCCAGTCGTTCGGGTAGGGCTAGAACCTATCCCAACAGCACAGACCCCCTTCCCAGTCCAGCAACCAAAAATGCCTCCAAATGTGCCCTGGGACAGAGGGCCCACCTTTTCCCCTCTGCACCTGAGATCCTCTGAGTTTGGGCTTTGGAGTGCTGAATGGACTTCAGAAATGTATCTTGTAGTCTTTGTGGTTGTGTGGTTTCCAGCTCCCTGCCCCTGCCTGCCATAGGAGCAGAGAAAGTAAACTGTTGAACCAGACTTGTGGGGGCTGGGGCCCAGTGGAGGTGGTACGTGGATGGACGTGTGCTAGAGAGGCTGGTGGTGGGGCAAGGACTGGAGTGTAGTTGAAGGAAAGTCCCTGAGTCTATGCTGGGTGGAGAAGGAAGTCACTCCAGGGGCACGTGAAGACCCCAGAGCTCATCTCACTGACGGATCTTACCTCAGCAAGCAAGGCAGCTGTGTCCCTAAGGCTGGAATGTAATAGCATGCCCCACTGGGGCTCAGATGGTAAAGAATCTGCCTGCAGTGCATAAGACCCAGGTTTGACCCCTGGGTCAGAAAGATCCCCTGGAAAAGGAAATGGCAACCCACTCCAATATTCTTGCCTAGAGAATCCCATGGAGAGAGGACACTGATGGGAGACAGTTCATGGGGTCTTAAAGAGTTGGACTCGACTGAGCGACTGGCACCTTGGGGTTGTGAGGATCAGGGGAGTTCTTGCGTCTCAAGCACACGGAACAGTGCCTGGGCACGATGCTAGCTATTATCATCACTAGTCTTCTTAGTAGAGAGTGGCAGAAACAAACTCATACTGTTTGCCAGAAAAGGAAAAACATTGGACCTAGAATTGGGAAGGAGTAGTTCCCCAAAGGAACGCCAGGAACCTGTTTCACCAGAAGCTCAAGCTTTAAAAATACAAGTAGCAGCTTCTGGACTTTTTGCAGGCCCCCCCCCCCCCTGCCCCCTACCACTTAGTTTATTTTGGGCGTTGTTCCACATGACTGCATTTAGAGCTGCCTCCTCTTTGTTAATGAAAAGCCTCCTGTGCCTGGTGGCATGGGGTGCTATACTCGATTTAACCAGCGGAGTCTCGAGCTATTAACAGCATCGCTGGGGCCTCTTGGTCTCAGCTCTGCTAGTGCTGCCAGGGAGGCACTAGCTTAGTTGGATGCTCTGTGATCTTCTTCCATCTGCTTGGACCGACTCCCAAGTGATAAGTCCTGTCCTCCAGCCTCACTTTTCTGCCTCCCTCTGGATTTCGATCTATTTATATTCTCCCAGCTTCTCTGGAACTGAGCTGATTCTTTATCTTGGACCCATCATTCCTATGCTGGATCTTGGCCTTTCAGCACTGCTTGATGTCTGGGTTGGTGTGTATCTGCCCCACGCAGTGCATACTCACTGCCACAGGATTGAGTTCTAAGTGTTCTCAAGGTGACTGCTTCCCCACAGCCCCAGGGCTCCCCTGACTAGCACGGGCTGCTCTTAACACCAGGGTCATGACCCTGGGGGTGGGGTGGTGGCTGATGTGAGATGATTTAGCTTTCGAATTAGTCACTGTTAGATGAACCATTCAGGGAATTCCCTGGCGGTCCAGTGGTTGGGATTTAGTGCTTTCCCTGCTGTGACCTGGGTTTAGTTCCTGGTCAGGGAACTAAGATTCTGCAGACTCGCACCAGGCCCCCTAACCACGCCCCACTACCCTGGGGGAAGGGGAAAAAAAAAGCCATTTCACTCACAGCTGGAGGGCTTGGCTGTCTTCCTTTTTTCTTTTTTTTTTTTTAATTTAAAAAATTTTTAAAATCCTCTGGGAATTATTGTCTCTGGACCTGCTCAAGGCCACTGAAACAGCTTGGCAGGATGGGATTAGGTGTTTGGAGACCCAGTTATTTCAGAACTGGAGTAGCCATCTCCTGGTGTCAGCAGTATGTCCAGCCAACTGGTCAGACTTCGAATAGTGAAAGATGAATCATTCATTCATTAGCAGATATCCTTGCTGATGACTGTCTAGGTGCTGGAGGGTGGGAAGGTGAATGAAACAGGCCTCCTTCCTGCCTTAGGGAGCTGATAACTTAGTGGCAAAAAGGTCAAAGAACCTAGTTCCCGAAAGAGGCCCTGTCTTTGTCAGAGAACTGAAGACTTACATTTGGGCCCTGGAATTGGTCAGACCTGAGATTTTTTTGTCATTTTCCAGTTTTGTGACTGGGCAGATTTCTTCATCTATAAAATGCTGAGCTAACATTAGTATCAGCTTCAGTTTTCTGAGGATTACAGGAAAGGGATGCTAGGAAAGCACTCAGCGTCATGTCTGACACAAAGCAAGTTCTTAAAAAAAAAGGGGGCTGGGCAGCAGCTATGACTTTTATTGCTGTTATTTGGGAGCTGTGAAAAACCTGGAGGGAATCCTTATGATATAGATATAGCAAATAAAAAAACTTACTTTTTGGATCTTTTTGCTGCTTTGCCCTGGTTATGGGTTTAGAACATTATGCTTGTAGAGTTTTTTTTTTTTTTTTCCCTTCCTTTCTTTGGAAAACCTGGTGACTTGGTGGTAGGGGAGGAGGGAGAGAGCTGGACTCTGCTTGATGAACAGGGTCCTGCCTGCTCTTCTCTGCTGCTGGGTCATAGAGCACGGGTCCCCAAACCCCGGGCCACAAACCGGTACCTGTCAGGTTGCAGCAAGTAAGGAATTAGGCTGCATAGCAGGAGGTGAGCAGCGGGTGAATGAGCGAAGCTTCATCTGTTAATATATTTACAGCCGCTCCCCATCATTATTACTGCTTGAGCTCCACCTCCTGTTGGATTAGTGGTGGCATTAGATTCTCATATGAGAGCAGACGGTAAAGGTAATGTGAATTATCCTGAAACCACCTCCCCCACCCCACCCCCTCCTCGTCTGTGGAAAAATTATTTTCCATGAAACTGGCCCCTGGTGTCCAAAAGGTTGGGGAACTGCTGTCACAGAGTCATGTGTTGAGGTCTGAAAGTCTTTTAGGTATCAAGCTTGACCTTGTCGTGAACTGAAGCTTTATGAAGTTTTAGTGATACAGAAAGAAGTAGTTCAGATGAGTTGGATCTCCTTTTTTCATTACTTTTTATTGGAGTATCGTTGCTTTACAGTGTTATGTTAGTTTCTGCTGTACAGCAAAGTGAGTCAGTTATGCATATACATATATCCGCTTTTTTTTAGATTTCCTTCCCCTTTAGGTCACCACAGAGCATTGAGTGGAGGTCCCTGTAGAGTCAAGTATCACTGCTTTCAGTTTACTTCCTGAGTAATTCTTTTGTGCCTGTGCCTAAGGCACTGTACCAAGCATTGTAGGGAACATAGTGCTTCTGCCTTAGTTTTGAACAGACTTTGGAAGTTTAAGTGTACTAAGTTGTATACATATTTTTAAAGGAAAACACAAAGACTGTTACAAGATCGTCTGTCTTTTATTGATTACTTAATGTTTGCGGCTATACTGAGTATTTCAGACACTGTGTTTTTTTAAGATTCACTTATTTGTTTGCACTGGATCTTTGGTGCTTACAGGCTTTCTCTAGTTGTGGCAAGTGGGAGCTAGTCTGGTCGCGGTGCACGGACCTCTCATCGCAGTGGCTTCTCTTGTTGGGGCATGGGCTCAAGGTGCACAGGCTTCGGTAGTAGCAGGATGTGGACTCAGTGGTTGTAGTTCACAGACAGATGGAGTCCTAACCAGTAGACCACCAGGGAAGCCTTAGACAGTATCTTTTGAGAATCTCATGACTATCCCACAAGGAAGGTACCGTTTTCCTTATTTTATAGTTGAGGAAACTGGGGCTCTGAGAGTCCAATGACATGTAACTAATAAAGGATGGAGCTGGAGATCCCTATCCTAAAAGAGCAGGTGGGATGTGGGTCTTCTGAGATGGAAGAGATGGCTTCTGTTTTGTGGGGGTGGGTGATTAAGAAAGTCCTTATGAAGTGGCATTTGAATTGGGATTCGAAGGGTGAATAGCATTTTGAGAGGTGGAACATAGAGAAAGAGCTTTGAGGAGGAAAAAGGTGAGGAGCATGGGGAAACTGATAACCTGATTCCTTTGCTCTTCTTTGTTGTCTCTGTTCACTTAGGTGGGGGCTGATGGGTGGGAAGGTGGGGGATTGAGGACCTGTCCTTTGAATCTCATTGTTGAGCTAGGGGCATGCGACTTCCACATGACATAAAAGTGACTGCCATCTGGAAAGTTAAATTCCGGTTGACTGTGGAGTCTTTTTTGTTTTTAATTATTTATTAATTTTTGGCTGCGCTGGGTCTTCATTGCTACATGAGCACTTTCACCAGTTGCGGTGAGTGGGGGCTACTCTTCAGTTGCAGCGCGCAGACTTCTCATTGCGGTGACTTCTCTCGTTGCAGAGAACAGGCTTTAAGTACGTGGGCTTCAGTAGTTGTGGTTCCTGGGCTCTAGAGCACAGGCTCAGTAGTTGCTAAGACTTAGTTGCACAGGCTTAGTTGCTTGGCAGCACGTGGGATCTTCCTGGACCAGGGATCAAACCTGTTTCCCCTGCACTGGGAGGTGGATTCTTAACCACTGGACCACCAGGAAAGCCCCTGTAGACTCTTAAGTAATCAGAAGGGAGGAGAATTAGTCGGAGCTGGAGCAGTGGAGGCGGCTTTTGGGAGCAGATGGAAATTCAGAATGACCTTGAGAATGGATAGAGAAGAGAGAAGCGGACGTTCAAGCCAAAGGAGTAGTGTCAGAAGTATGACCATAAGAATTACTTGCAGAGTTTGAAAGAGCTTCTCTGTCAGGACCAGTAAAAAGTTTCATTGGAAAGGCGGATAGTCCAGGATAAGCTGGACAGAGGGCAGTAGGGGAAATGTTATGAAAGAGCAGGACAAAGACAGTCTCGGCAACTACTTTATGAGAATGTGGCTTGTTTCAGTTGAAAGGCCAGGCCTGTGGAATGGTCATCCTTGCTGGGACAGGGATTCTAGGCGGCAGCAGTGGTAGGGGAAGAAGCTGCTACCATCTAGCACCAGGAAAGAGTCCACAAAGATTGCAGGAAGTCAGGGATTGCCCCACCCCTCGGTGGAGCGTGGGCTCACATTAGGCCTTCTGACAAGCCCCCTGTCTCCAGGTGTTGCCTGCTCTGGGCTGTGCCCTGGTACCCTTCATGCCGCACGTCCTCAGATCACATACAAATACAAATGTTCCGGCGGGGAGGCCCTAGTGTGACTGGATCTGGGCTCCTTGGGCATATGTGTATGGTAGCAGAGAGAAACGGCATTCTGAGGAGTGACGGCAGGGAGGTCCTCTTGTTAGACAGCATAAGCCACTGACGTGGAGAAGCTGCTTAGGTGGGACAGAGGATTTCAGTAAGCAGAGGCTCAGGTTTCGGCCTGGTACTTCGGGGACATAATGGGAGCTGTTCAGGACTTCACTGTAAGTTCTGGTCTTCCTGTCACATGGCTGAGAAGCTTCCAGGTTCTTGGTGGTCCCTGGTGGTCCAGTGGTTAAGAATCCGCCTGCCAGTACAGAGAACTTGAGTTCAATCCTTGCTCCAGAAAGATTCCACATGCCGTGGAGCAACCAAGCCCACAAGCTGCAACTTGAGAAAGCCCAGTGCAGCCAAAAAAATGAAAACACAAAATAAAAAAGAAGCTTGCAGGTTGTGGCCTATGCGTAGATGCTGGCCTGTACCCATCCTTGTTGCAGGGCCACGGTGGGGGGTCGGCACAGGCATGAAGAAGGTGCACATAAGCCAACCCCTGCACTAGGGATGGAGCCCCTTTCAGGGTAGTACCTGGTTAACCAGGTTGCTTGTTCATGCAGTCAGCAGTCCCTGAGTCATGGGCCATACCCGTGCCTGAGTGATGAGCACGGTCGACCCCCAACCCTGCCGGTTGTCTGTGTGCTGCGTCCCATCCTCAGGAGGTGTGATACACTCAGTCCTTGGCTGTTGTCCTGTATTGAGGGGTGGAGATGTGGAGTGGTGTGTATGTTTCCCTTTATTATACTTCAGTTCTACTTTTTATTTCCTTGACAGATAAAGCCACAGACCCAAGCATGTCAGAACAGGATTGGTCAGCTATCCAGAATTTCTGTGACCAAGTGAACACTGATCCCAACGGGTAAGGTGATGTCACACACATGTCCAACTTCTACAGGCACCTCAGACTATGCGTGCCTGCCTGTGCTTCTCAGGATTGTTTTACGTAGCTTAGGCTTTGTTTCCTTTTTTTCCTCCCTCCATGATCTACTGAGTATGTTATTTTTCTAGAAATAGCAAATTCATGTAGTTTTCTTAAAAAAAAAAAAAGTTTGTAACTGGCAATTATTTTAAAATTTTTAACTAATTTTTATGAAACACTACTGCTGAGGAGCTCTCTGAATGTTAGGGATAGAATGTAACTAGTGTACACAGTAATGTGAAAGATCAGTGTGTTCTTCTTAAAAAATGTTTTTTTATTTGCAGATTATACTATATTTAGCAGCATGTTGCTGAATGTCCATTTCAGAGCCACAGCAGATGCTTTTGTTGTTGTTGTTTCGTCACTAAGTTGTGTCTGACTCTTTTTTGACCCCAAGTAGCCCACCAGGCTCCTCTGTCTATAGGATTTCCCAGGCAAGAATACTGGAGGGGATTGCCATTTTTTTCTCCAGGGGATCTTCCCAACCCACAGATTAAACCTATGTCTCCTGCATTGGCACCCCACTCCAGTACCCTTGCCTGGAGAATCCCATGGACAGAGAGCCTGGTGGGCTGCATTCCATGGGGTTGCGAAGAGTCGGACATGACAGAGCGACTTCACTTTTCCTTTCATGCATTGAAGAAGGAAATGGCAACCCACTCAAGTGTTCTTTCCTGGAGAATCCCGGGGACAGGGGAGCCTGGTGGGCTGCCATCTATGGGGTCACACAGAGTCGGACATGACTGAAGTGACTTAGCAGCAGCAGCAGCTCCTGCACTGCAGGCGAATTCTTAACTACTGAGCCACCAGGGAAGCTTGTTGAGCTAATTTAAATACAGTCTTTTTTTAAGAAAAAGCAGAGGAAGAGAGGTTAAGATTTCATTGAATTTGATTTCTGAAGTGTCTGAATGGGAACTTTCTTCCCCGCCTGTTCTTTGGCCGTGAAGCACGGTCTGCAGGATCTCAGTTCCCCAACCAGGTATCAAACTGCCTCCTGCAGTAGAGGTGTGGTGTCTTCCACACTGGACCGCCAGGGAAGTCCCCTGGATGGGAACTTGAGGAATGAGTCAGTTATCCAGATATTTCATCTCCATGTTGCTGAATATTCGTTTTGAAAGGAACAAGAAGTTTGATCACATTTTGTGCTCCAGGGTTGACTGAGTAGTTCTCAAATAACAAATAAGGTCTGTGCTGCTCTAGACCAAGTTACATACAGGTCTGGGAGCTGTAAGGGTGGGTGGACTGGGGAGAGGATGGTGTGTTCTGGAAGCGTAGCTGTGAGATGTGGGGGCAGCTGGGAGCCGACCTCCTTCGGGGGCTCGTGCATGGTCGTGTGCAGTCACATCCTACTTCTGCTCTGGGACCCAAGCTCCTGGGGGAGAGGGGACTTGACCGAGCATGCTCAGCCAGACCGGTTGGTGTGTTCCTCTCCGCCCAGAGTCTTTGTTTTCCCTTAGCTCAACCTATGCGCCCTGGCTGCTGGCCCACAAGATCCAGTCTCCACAAGAGAAAGAAGCTCTTTATGCCTTAACAGTGAGTTTGTCTTGCCCCTTGCCCCTTAGCCTGTCCCAAGGCTAGCATTTCAGTGTGGGAAACAGCCTCTGAGCGGTTCACCTTCCCTGGCCTTCAGAAGGCAGGCTAGAGGGAGTTCTGGGCTCAGATTGCCCCATTGTAGATCTGTTCCTGGAGAGTAGCATTGAGCCTGCCTTGCAGGAAGGAAAGGAAGGCTTTATTTCCTCTTGCCCTTGTTAGACCAGGGCTGGCAAGGTCAAGTGCCCACAGGGCCAGACTGGTAGCATAAGTGAGTGAGCCATCTACGGGAGGAACCAGAGAACCAGAGAGACCACGTCCAGTCTAAAGAGGGCAGCTGCACAGCAGGACCTGCTGGCTATTGCCAGGGATGAGTTTGGGCCGAGTGTTGCTAGAACTTCCTGTTTAAGAGAAACTGGAAATCCAGATGAAGTCTCAGGATTTTTCAGTATCAGTGACTGATTTGAAATGTTAATGGTGTGGACCAAAGAAAACGTTTACGGGCTCAATTTGTCACTTGAAGGCCAGCAGGTTTGATAGTTTTTGGGTATTCCATGTATGATTCCTGCCTCTGAGGAGAAAGAAGGAAGTGATTCTCTGACCAGTTTCACCTGCCCAGAGGGTCTCCATAAAAGGTGGGGTGACCTCAAAGTCTCCCACCGAGTGGTTTCCTGGACACAAACCTGTCAGTTACAACAAGAGCAAACAAATGGTTTTTTACTTAATCTGAAAGTCTCATCCTTTCTCCCAAACTTTAGTGACCTCAGCCTT
The DNA here is from genome assembly GCF_002263795.3 of Bos taurus. Taxonomy (NCBI): domain Eukaryota; kingdom Metazoa; phylum Chordata; class Mammalia; order Artiodactyla; family Bovidae; genus Bos; species Bos taurus. The sequence continues at coordinate 21,171,775 of NC_037352.1, read as the reverse complement.
GAGCCATGGTTCCAACCAATACTTACCAGGTTTGGGACGAGCTGTGGGGCCAATGGCTTCACCTTCTCATGGGGGTCCTTTGTCTGTGCAGGTGCTGGAAACGTGTGTGAACCACTGTGGGGAGAAGTTCCACAACGAGGTGGCCAAGTTCCGCTTCCTGAACGAGCTCATCAAAGTGCTGTCCCCAAAGGTGAGCGCCCAGGGCCTGGCCCTTCTCTGTGCCACTCACGGTGGGTGTCCCTAAGACCTTACAGGTTAAGAGCTCAGTCCTACCTAGACTACATCCACTTCAGACACCCGTCATGAGTCTCGGGGATCCCCAGGCTATTGCACTTCTGCCCGACCAGCTACTAGTTCAGAGGTTCCTTTGACCCCCTCTGCCAGGTTGCCTAATTCAGTGGATAGAAAGATTCACAGAACACAGAAAAGCACTATACTTAATAATATCCTTTTATTTTAAAGGGCATAAATGAGATACATAGTTCCAATCCTCTGATCACATGGTCAGCCCCTCCCTTGAAGCCAGGTGTCCACCAGGAATGTTCAGCATAAACTTGGGTATGGTCCCTGGGGAGACTTGTAAATAACAAAGACCTTCTTATCACTTGGGACTTCCGTGGTGGCTCAGACGGTTAAGCGTCTGTCTACAATGTGGGAGACCCGGGTTCGATTCCTGGGTCGGGAAGATCCCCTGGAGGAGGAAATGGCAATCCACTCCAGTACTGTTGCCTGGAAAATCCCGTGGACAGAGGAGCCTGGTAGGCTACAGTCCATGGGGTCGCAAAGAGTCGAACACGACTGAGTGACTTCACTTCACTTCACTTCCTATCACTTAGGAAATTCCAAAGGTCTTTGAAGTTCTGTGCCAGGAGGAACTGAGGAGAAAGGTCAAATATTTTGGAATTGTATCTACCACATATATATTAGATATATAATTTCCAAAATTCTTTTATTTATGAGGATTAATAAATCCTTTTATTTATTTTAAGAGGATCTTTTAGTAGTAGTATTGATTTTAGACCATGCTGTGTCTTGGTTGCGGCAAGCAGGGGCTCCTCTCTACTTGCAGTGTGTGCACGTCTCCCTGTGGGGCTTCTCTCGTTGCGGACCACGGGCCCTAGGGCGCACAGACTTCAGAAGTTGCATCGTGTGAGCTCAGTCATTGGCGGCTCACAGGCTTAGTTGCCCCATGGTATGTGGGATCTTCCCCGAGCAGGGATCAAACCTGTGTCCCTGCATTGGCAGGCTGATTCTTAACCACTGGACCACCAGGGTTAAAAGAGGATCTTTTAAGAAATAATGATTCAAAACATTTGAGTTTCAGCAATTCCTTTCACTTTACCTTATTTTCGTTCCCAATATATTTTTATTCTACACTCCAAAAAAATGAGTGCCCCCAGTGGCTCTAACCTAGGCCAGTACATGGTGGGATTGAATTTTCGTGGCTTTGGAGGTTGACTCCTTGAAACTCAGAGAGTGCTGGGCTCGGGTGCCAGATGATTTGTCCTCTCGCTGTGCCTGCCCTCTCAACCAGCCTTGAGCAGCTTGCTTCTCAGCTGCCATCTCTTCAGTGATCCTGTGGGCTGGGCAGTCTACTAATGAAACTGCCCAACTCAGATGGGATTTGAACCCAGCCAAAACTTAGATTGAGACTTGAACCTGTGGGCTGGGATTAAAACCCACTATCTCTCTCTCTTTTTTTTTTATTTTTAAATTTGACTGCACCAGATCTTAGTTGCAGCATGTGGAATCTAGTCCCTGCCTAGGGATCAGACTCAGGCCCCTTGCACTGGGAGCATGGAGTCTTAGCTGCCGGACCACCAAAGAAGTCCCCCCTGTTTTAATTAAAATCAGGACTTACTGAAGCTCAGGTTCTTTTTGTTTTGTTTTGTTTTAATTTTTTAATTAACACCTAAAACATTTTGTATTGAGGTATACCCAATTAACAATGTTGTGATAGTCTCAGGTGAATAGCAAAGGGACTCAGCTATACATATACATGCGTCCATTCTCCCCCGAAACCCCACTCTCATCCGAGCTGCCACATGACATTGTGAAGCTCAGGTTCTTTATGTCTCAGCACAGAAGGGATTCAGCAAGAGGCAGAATATACATAAGTAGATTTATTAATACAGAATGCTTGTGAGGGTTCAAGTGGGCAGGCAAGGGGGCTCTGTCCTGAGAACTAAGTGAGAAAACAGATTTGTTTGTAGAGAGATACATTCCATAGATAGAATGTAGGCTGTGTCAGAAGATGAGAGTGGCCCTGAAATATGGGGTGTTAGTTTTTGTGGCCTCAGTAATTTCATAGGGTAACAAGTGGGAGGATTAGTCCTACTATTTTATGAAAGACGGGGTGGAGATTCCAGGAATTGGGCCACTATTCTCTTTTTGGCCTTTCATGGTCAGGCTTGGGACTGTCATGGCTGTGTGTGTCTTTAGCTGATGTATTGCAGTGAGTGTGTAATGAGGTTCAAGGTCTACTAGAAATCGAATCGCACCACCATCTTGCACCTATTTGGTTCTGACTAGTTTCTGTTGTATCCTCAACATCTGTGTCATTCTTTGAACGTTATGACCTCTAGCCCTTTCTTCTGTCTCACTAAGGCCCTTCAGCTCAGTAATTCCCTTTCCTTTTTATCTTTAGTACCTAGGCTCCTGGACTACAGAAAAAGTTAAGGGAAGAATCATTGAAATACTCTTCAGTTGGACAGTCTGGTTTCCAGAGGACATCAAGATCCGAGATGCTTATCAGATGCTAAAGAAACAAGGTCTGACTGCGCTGCCTTCCCTTCCCACAGTGATTGTTCCTTCTTGCTTTTCTGTACAGTTTGTCATTTTTGGGTGAAAGCTGGAGATCTTGTGTCCAGTAGACACAGTAATCGAGGCTGAAGCAAGTAATTTCAGTCCCTGAAAGTGGGCAGACCTTTCCTTCTGGTTAGCAGGAATTGGGGGCTTCCCTGATAGCTCAGTTGGTAAAGAATCCGCCTTCAGTGCAGGAGATCCCAGTTTGATTCCTGGGTCAGGAAAATCTGCTGGAGAAGGATAGTCTACCCACTCCAGTGTCCTTGGGCTTCCCTTGTTGCTCAGCTGGTGAAGAATTCAGCAGGAGTTGAGCTGGGTTTGAGATGGTTGTTGCTGTAGTTACCCTTACTATACCAGGTTTCAGATTCCTCTGGTGTTGGCTCGTGTTTGAGGTGGGGGCTGATCGCCTAGAGAGTTTCTCGCAGTATCTACTCTGCTCTCAGCTTTGGGTCTTCCTCTTGCTCTACATCTCAGAAGAGTTCTTATTCCACTGCCTGTCCTGACAGTAGACCTTTATTACTTGTTCCCTGATGCCCTTCGCCTGGCGCTAGTGGTGGTTCTGTTCTGATTAAGCCTCGGTCTTAGGAAGGCACGTGTCCCTGGTCTTGGAGGGACCTGTTTGTGATCCTGTTCCACCCCATCTCGGGCTGGGGCCAGGACACGTTTGCACATTGCACCCAGGGGTGCAGGCTTTTCCGTTCTTTTCTTCCAGCTGCCTTAGGTTTTCACCACTCTTCTAAGGACCGCAGGTGTGTTGTCCTTCCCCCAGCAGTGTGAGGCTTCTCCCTGGGGAGAGATGGATTTCGGTGGGCCATCGGGCCTTTCCCATTCTCTTTTTGTGAGGCCTTTGGAGAATGAGCCTGTTCCTCTTGTGAAGCGAGCTCCAGAGTGTGTCCTGTGTCGAAGCTGGGAGTCCACGTTCCTTTTCTCTCAGGCTCTGTGGGAGGAACCAGATTTAGGAGGGCTATTTTTCCCCCCCGTCACATGCATTCAGTATTTTTATGAGTATCAAAGATCCTACACTCGTTTCTGGGCCCTGAGAGGTTGTGTCTGAGAAGGCAATGGCAACCTACTGCCAGTACTCTTGCCTGGAAAACCCCATGGATGGAGGAGCCTGGTAGGCTGCAGTCCATGGGGTTGCACAGAGTCAGACACGACTGAAGCAACTTAGCAGCAGCAGCAGCAGAGAGGTTGTGTACCTGCATAAAATCGTCAGTATTTATATAGTGTAGGGACCGTAGATTGCTAGTCTTAGGGTTTGCCTGTGCTCTGATTTAGTTGGCTCTGACCATCCCCAGCTTGCGATTCTCCCAAGGGAGGATGCAGAGCCTTGATCACGCCCTGGGTGTTTCCCTTTAAGGTCGCTGACAGTGTCTTCCTGGTGGGCGATCAGGAACCAGGAGTTTCTGGACTTTATACTGGATCCTGCTGAAGTCAGCAGGTATTTGTATCAGCATATCCATGAATTGCATTTTTTTAGGAATCATAAAGCAAGACCCTAAACTTCCAGTGGATAAAATCTTGCCCCCACCTTCTCCCTGGCCCAAGAGCTCCATCTTTGATGCTGATGAAGAAAAGTCAAAGGTAAGGAGCTTCTCCCTGACCGTGGAGGCCAACCTGGAGTCTGAGCCGACCTCTTCTTTGAGGGACTCCCCTCCAGTACCCTCTGATCAGAACTGGCATGTGGGGAGGTGGGGTGAGTTCTCTCTGGAGCAGAGAGAGGTGTTGTAGGGTCTGTATGTCGTTTTCATGGAGAGGTCAAATAAGTGACCTATTCTTTGGGTCTTCCACCTTATCTGTTCGGTGTTCCCGAGGGAAAGAACGTACGAAAGGCCAACCCTAGTGGGTAGTTTGGGGGGTCAGTCGTATCCAGAGTGTGTGCGGTGTTTGGGGAAGGGGAGTGGGGAGGAAAGCATGGGTTGCACGTTGGCTCAGATCAAAAGAGAAAGCATCAGTAAGCCTGATCTCTCCCGTTTTCCTTGCGTTCCTGCCTCTAGTATTGCTGCTCCTCAGACATCATTAAGGAGAGGGGAGGGGAAAGCGAGGTGGTCCAGACCTAGGCCACGACGCGGGGATAACTCCAGGGTGCCTCCAAAAGGTGGCAGTGCTTTTGGTCAGTACTGTTCTCAGTCACTCAAGAGGTCTGGTGAGTGTAGGACCAGGAAGACTCCAGTCCGAGGATGGGTCTCTTCTGGTGCCCTCTGCCTTCCAGCCGCGTCTGTCAACTGTCCTCCTCCCTTGGATCTGGGTGCTGACTGTGGGCAGGATGAGCAGAGCTGTGCTGGGCTCTGGGCAGCTTTCCCTCTGGCTCCTCCTGTGGGGTCCTCAGGAGGAGCAGGGGAGGAGGTGTGGCGTGGACTCCTGAGAAAGTCAGTCTGGTGTCAGCTTGGGCCAGCTGCTTAGACACTGTGGTGCTCAGAAAGATGGCTCTCCATCTTTCCTGCCATCTATCCAATGAAGAGTGACTCACTCCACGTGTCAGGCATTCCGCTAGGCATTGGGAACAAAGTGGACGAGATTCCCGAGGTCTCTCACATCAGAGTATGTGGTCTAAGCCTGCCTCAGCACTGTTGACATCTTGGGCCAGTTAACTCCTTGTTGGGGGCTGTCATGCGCTGTGAGGTGGGGTACAGGTGTCCCCTGACCTCTACCCGCTGGGTGTCAGTACTGCCCCCAGTTGTGACCACCGACGATGTCTCCAGACTTGGCCAGATGTCTCCTGCGACATCCATCTCCATTCCCCTTTGAAACACCAGTGTTCTGTGGGGAATGTCACGATGGTCACGATCATTAAATCATTGCGTCATTGTGAGGATTTGGTAAGGTAATGCATTTAAATGTGCGAGCTGTTGTGACGGGTAATTCTGCTGTTGCTGGTGCTATTGCTCTGGGCCACTTGATGCAGGGAATTAGTTTCACTGAGTCGTGTTCCCTTTCCAGCTTCTGACAAGGCTTCTGAAAAGCAACCATCCTGAGGATCTTCAGGCTGCAAACCGGCTGATCAAGAATTTAGTCAAGGAGGTGGGCATTTTCCAGGGGGTTCTGCAGAACCAGCATTTGACAGGGGCTGGACAATGTAGGGAGATCCCCTGGAGGAGGGCATGGGAACCCACTCCAATATTCTTGCCTGGCGAGTCCCATGGACAGGAGCCTGGTGGGCTACAGTCTATGGGGTTGCAAAGAGTCGGACATGACTGAACCAACTTGGCAGCAGGGACAGTATATGTGTGTGTGTGATTGAGGGTGGGGGGCACAGTTAGCTGGAAGAAGAGACAGCTGCCTAACCCTGAACCAGGGAACAGCTGTGAGCTCCCTGAAGGGCAAGGTGGTGCCTGGAAGCAGAAACTTCTATGTGCTTCCAAGTATTTCTGTCCAAGAGCTCAAAGCATTTCACAGACCCTAGTTTCTGTCTCAATGACCAGTGTTGGTGTGGGAATCCAGGTGTGGGATTGTCCTTTCCAGAGGGATAGAGGCTGGTGATACAGTGGACACATGCTCCCCCTTGTCTGTCCCAGGAATTCCAGACCTTGAGCATCTTCTTGCCCGCTGAGTGAACACTCCACCCACTTAGTGTTTTGGTGGCTTCCTTGAGCTCTGCACAGCACAGCACGCCTCTCCGGCACACATTCAAGCTTTATCCAGAGCATCTGTCCTCACTTCATCGTCTTTCTTCCGAAAGGAACAAGAAAAATCGGAGAAGGTGTCCAGGAGGGTCAGTGCTGTGGAGGAAGTTCGGAGCCACGTGAAGGTGCTGCAGGAGATGCTGAGCACATACCGCAAGCCGGGACAGGCCCCGCCAGACCAGGCGGCCTTGCAGGTAGGTGCTCCTTTCAAAAACAAAGGCAGGGAGGGACTCAGGATGACTGACATCCTAAGAGTATGCACAGATTTCAAGAAGGCCTCACACAGTCAAAATAACAAGCATGTTCCCACCCCCTCAAACTGTCTCATTCTCCTCCTCTTGTTCCGCCTCTCTCCCAAGCAACCACTGATTCGTGTTTTCCCTTCTAGTTAGTTTGGGGCTTCCCAGGTGGCACTAGTGGTGAAGAATCCACCTACCAGTGCAAGAGACACGGGGGACACATGTTCCATCCCTAGGTCGGGAAGATTCCCTCGAGGAGGAAGTGGCAACCCACTCCAGTATTCTTGCCTGGAAAATTCCATGGACAGTAGAACCAGGCAGGCCACAGTCTGTGGGGCTGCAAAGAGTTGGACACGACTGAGAAAGACTGCTGATCAAGTTACATTTCTTAGACTCTTATATAAATGGAATGATGCAGTATTCCACCCCTGCCTTTTCTGGGCGTAGGTTAGGCTTCTCTGCTTTGGAGAAACTGTGGTGCGCATGTACCACAACATGCATATCCATTTGTCTGTTGATGGATATTTGGGTTGCTTGCAGCTTCAGGTGATTATGAAATAAGCTGCTCTGAACACTTGTGTTCAGGACCGTTTTGTGTGAACATGTATTTTCCTTTCTCTTGGGTAAACACCTCAATGTGGGATTGCTAGGTCATAGACTGGGTGTATAGTCAACGTTTTAAAAAGTGCCAGAGTGGTTTTATCATTTTATGTTTGAGACAGCAGTGTTTCAGAGTTCCATTTCTCCACATTTACACATCTTGAGATCTTTCTTTTTTTATAGCACACTTACTGAGAATTTTATGTAACAAACTATTTTCTAGGTCGTGTATGAGAGGTGTGAAAAGCTGCGGCCCACCCTGTTCCGGCTGGCGAGTGACACCACTGACGACGATGAGGCGCTCGGTACGGTCTTATTCTCCAGGCGTAGGCAGCACACAGCCCAGAGTGTAGGACCCGCGTGGGGCTTTCTGCCTGCCGTGGGGCTTCCTCTGTGCTGCTGACACACAAACTCGATGGTGGCTTCTAGGTGTTCCAGTGGTTGCGCTTGCGGATGGCATTGATTGAGTTGATTCTTGCAATTTTCAGAGGAATCTGGGCTTGAACAAGAAATGAGCAGCAGGCCTGCAAACATAGAAAAGGGTGGAGGTTTACCATCTGAGTTGGGTGTGAAGGGGATAGAAGGAAGAGCAGTTCCCACTGAAGACTTGCAGAAAGACTAGACCTCTGAGAGATCTGAGAAGCAGCTGCGAGGGGCATGTCTGGGAGGTTTCACACCCAGAGTGCCTTCAGGGGCTGGGTTGGGGAGCTCAGCGACGTGGCCAATGTGGAGTGAAGGGCACATGGGAGAACTTAAATCCTGTGCACAAGTATAGAAATGGCTAAAGCTTTTTATTTTCTGGAAGATCTCAAAACATGTAAAAGGGATTCTGTGTCCGTGTCCTCTTCACCTTCTGTTCACAATTGCCAGCTCACAGTCAGTCTTGATCTTGTTTTACCTGTACTGCACTGTCCCTTTGTCCTCCCCCTCCCCACACCCCCAGTTCTGTTTTTAAGCAAATACCAAACATTTTGGAGTAATCTATCAGCGTTCAGATTTCCTGGGCATTTCTCTGTCTATTCATCTCTTGCTGACCCTTTTTTTTCTTTTTTAAAGTCTGTTATAAATCAGAACCAGAAAGGAAAACCATGCTTGGTATTTAAGTCTCTTTCAGTGGTAGCCTCCTGTTTGTTTGCTTTTTTTTTTTTTAATTTCATGCATGAAAAACATGTCCTTTGACTTGTTTTTCTTGGTCTCACTTTTCTGATGGCATCTCCCTTGGTGTTTAATGTTTCTCCATTCCTGATATTTCTGAAATTCTTGATTTCTTATAAATTGAATCAGGAATCTTGTTCAGATTCAGATTCAAATGAGGGTGTGTGGGGGAGGAACAAGAATACATCATAGGTGATGTTATGAGGCCCATGGTGTCTGGTTTTCTGGGGGTTTTTTGTGATGTAGGTATTCTAAGCCTGTTATTTTCTCTGGTGGCAGTGAAGTCAAAATGAATGAAATTTAAAACACCTTGCACATGCCAAATACATTCAACCTCTTGTTTGTTCACTTCCATTCAGTTTAAAAACTGACAGGAAATTAATAGTTGGTTGCTCTTGAAGGCTTCTCCTAGCATGGTGGCCTGCAGTGTTACATACAGCCCCTGCCCCTGTTGCTATTCTCTCTCCCAGGAGATCCTTTCTTACAGGTAAACCAGACCATGAGATACCCTTGAGATTTTTGAAATCCACTGCATTGTTTATCTGGATATTTCAATTTGAATGTTCAATTTCCATCAGGAATGCTTGATCTGTATTTAGATTTTATGAAATTTACAGGTGAAAATGTAGATTCATGTACCAAATTGTTCCTTACACACTTGCCAATGACTGAATAAAGTCCCAGAAATGTCTTTTAATATTTGCATCCACATTGATGAAAAAGCTTTAAGTTTAAATTTTAAATTAAAACTAAGTTAAAGATTTAGTTCCTCACTTAAAAGGACCACACTTCAAGTGTTGGCTGTCATACTGGGCAGTACAGACCAAGAAAGTGAAAAGATTCGGTTCCTCCTCCAGCCTGAGAAGGAAATGTTGAGGTTCAGCACTTGAGTGACTGGGTCTGCCAGGGGCCTGGTCTCGTGACCTGGGGGCAGGAGGCATGGTCATACTGAACCTGGTAGAGCTGTGTGGTTGCTGCTTTGTGGATGGCTTAAAAAAGACTGAGAATGTTGGTTGCTAAACGGGGGATTCCGATTTTTCTCTTGTTCTTCAGCGGAGATTCTCCAGGCAAATGACCTCCTCACACAGGGAGTTCTGCTGTACAAACAGGTGATGGAGGGCCGTGTCACCTTTGGGAACACGGTGGACAGCTCTGTGGGAGACATACCTGTGTCCAGAGGTATGTGCAGAGAGCATCTTCCACCCTCTGCTTGGGGTAGCCTGCAAATCCCGGGAAAGAACTGACTCCTCAGAACATTCTGGGTTATGGTGTAGAAATGAGAGCACACACCCTCTTTTCCCTTTCCCTTGAGAATTGGTTTTATGCAGCCAGATTCTGCCCCATGTGTCATCACACATCAACTGCTGGGCAGCAACTAGCTTGTAAACAGAAGTGTGTGGTGGCTTTTCTGGGGCCAGATTCAGATTGTGCCTCTTGTGAGTGCTTACTTAGGGGAGCTCGCACCAAAGAAGATTGACCATCAGTGGTTCCTAGTGAAGGGCTAGCTAAATCAGAATCGGTCTAAAATAGTGCTTGAAATGCAGATTCTTAGACCTTTTTGGACCTAGATTACCTGGAGCTGGACCCCAAATTTTTATCAAGCACGTGAGATGATTCTGATAAGCGTGATCAGAACCTCAAAGGCCTCTGAGATGGAGCAATCCGCTCTGCTCTTGTCCTGGTTGGATGGACTGTAAGAGGATTCTGTGATGGCAGGGATGGGAAGGCAGTTCCTCTGGCTGCCTCGTATTTCAGATGCCACTCAATGCTGTGAGTCAAGCCAATCAACGGCAGTGGAGGGTTCTTCAGGGGTGTGCTAAGAGGGTGTGATGTCTTTTGATTGGGAGGAGGCCTGAGGGAAGTGGAGCTTTCACTCATATTTATTTTCCTGTCTGTTTTCTAGTCTTTCAGAATCCAACAGGCTGCGTGAAGAACTGCCCCCTGATTGACTTGGAGGACAGCGGGTCTGAGCAGGCTGGGGCTGTGACGCCATCTTTACTGCATCAGGACCTGGCAGCCTTAGGTAAGGGTGGTGTCTGGGGGGAGCTGGCACAGCGTGGTCCTGACACCCAGGGGGAGAGTAAGCCCATTCCCCTTGGGGAGTGTGTGCCTGTTTTTAGAAAGAATTGGGTTATACTGGGAAGTTCAGAGAGATCTTCCTTGTACCCAGTCTCAGATTTGCCATGAATGAGTTGAGTGAGTTCCGGTAATTTGCTTTGTCTCGGCTTTCTGAGTGCTCTAGAAAGGATGGTGTTAGTCTCCAGCTTGTATCAGGTAGAGTTACTGATGTGCATCTCCACGGTGTTCCTTCCTTGCAGGAATCAGTGATGCCCCAGCTACAAGCAGGGTAAGGAGGCTCTTCCTGGGGGCTGGAGAGGAGAGGGGAGGTCCCTCAAACCTGCCTTCATGAAGGCGGCACTGCCCCAGGGAGGGGGGAGGGGGACAGCATAGCCTGGTGGCTCTTGTGGACTCGGAGGTCCAGAGCCTCTCCCTCACTTCCACTGTCTGGCTTAAACCCCTGGAGGGAGACGTGTTTTTGCTCTTCTTCTGTCCCTGCCCTCTTCCGTTGTATCCAGACTCTTGCTTACCAAAGGTCTGCTCAGGAGTCAGGCCCTCTCGCCCTTTCTCCACCTGCCCTAGGAGATGTGGTTAGCCTGCTCTGCGGTGGCTTTGGGGTCAGGAGAGCTGTGCCCTGGTGTCACCACGGCTCACAGTCATTCATACACTGGCCTTACTTCAGCCATTCCTGGTTTGACAGGTTGCAGGTCAGAATTGCTGTCAGGAAAAGAAGAACCCCACCACCAGCGCACTGCCAGCTGGTGGTGCTCAGAGCCCTTCTGCAGAAAGGAACTTGCTGGACCTCCTCTCCCCACAGCCGCCTCCGGGATCTCTGTGAGTCTTGTGGGCAGGCAGCCGAGAAGTGTTGCTCCTGTGTGCCGTTGGCCAGGCTGCCGCTTTCCCTGAGGGCTGCCCTGTGTGCCGCCCCTTTAAGTCCCCATCCACCCCGAGTCAGGAGGACACACGCCAAAGGCCAGGACCTCTGGAAAGCGGTTTCAGGAGTAACATCAGCAGTAGCTGATGATGATGTTTTTGGTCTTTATAGGTTGGTTTTCTGTTTTCCTGATTTCACTAGTTTGCAGCGATGTTTGATTGCTAGAGAAATAGATCATATAGAAAATCCTAAATACCATTCCCTAAACACGAGGTTGAATGCGCCTTCTTTGCTTTTATCCTGCACATATAGTAATATGTGGCTTGTTTTACACAAGGGAGGTTATAATTTACAGGTTGTGCCATGCTATGGGTTTTTTTTTTAACTTTTTAAAAATAATTTTACATTTGGCTGTGCTGGGTCTTGGTTGCTGCTCTGGTTTTTCTCTGGTTGCAGCCAGCGCGGGCTCCTCTCTAGCTGCGGGGCACAGGCTTCTTGTGGTGGCCTCTCTTATTGCAGAGCAGGGGCCCTAGGGCGTGAAGGCAGGTAGATTCTTTACCACTGAGCCACGAGGGAAACCCCACTGTGGTTTTTTATATCACACATCTTTGATACATTTTCATCATTCATGTAAATTGGCTTCATTCTGATAGTTGAATAATAATTCATATACATATAATGTATACTTCGTCATTTCCCTCTTGGGGATATTTACGTAACTTGCAGTGTGGAGGCACCTGAAGAGTTTCTGTAGTACAGATTTATATAAATAGAGTTGCTCTAAGGTATGAATGTAAACACATTTTCATAGATCCTGTCCCTTTGCCTCTGGCAAGGCTGGAGCACTTTGCCCTCCCCAGACAGCTCCCTGAGAGCCTGTGTCCCTGGTGGAGACCTCCGAACTGGGTTGAGATGGAGCTGTGCTGGGAGGTCATTCTTATTTATATCTAACAGATTTCTTCCTAGTTTGCTCTTTATAACCGCTTGACATTCTAATTTTGGTGGGTCACTTCTGTCTGGACTTAGGTTTTCCAAAATTGTTTTTGATTTGTGTTCCAAAGGGACAAAATCATGAAGTATGAATGATGTGGCCAGTGTAACATGACTGCCTGACAACATTAATTAGTTTATTGGGTTCTTATTGTGTGCGCACAGATACACTTCATATACTTTCTCATTTAATTCTTATTATAACCCTATGAGATAAACATTAAAATGTCTCCATTTTGCAGATAAAATTGAGGCATGGGTTAGATTACTTTTCTAAACTCATATACCCTGAAAATATGTACATACACACATATGCATACACATTTATATTTATTTTTTCCCTTGTTCTTCAGAAAGTCTAATCAGATTCCCAGATTTCTCTACAGTTTTTCCAATCTTATTATTTCTTTGCAGGAATTATATTCCACAGAAAAGTATCCCCAAGGAAGTACCACCAGGTACCAAGTCCTCTCCAGGTTGGTCCTGGGAGGCCGGCCCATTGGCTCCTTCCCCATCTTCCCAGAACACTCCTCTGGCCCAAGTGTTTGTCCCTTTGGAGTCTGTTAAGCCCAGTAAGTACAGTTTCACTCTTTTTTCCCTCTCTATTAGACACCCAGCTTTATCCACTCTGGATTGATAGGAGTGGCTCTTAAACTGGGGAAGATACATGGGGGTTTATACTGTTTTATATCCTGCTTTATTTACTATTAAAAGCCATAGCATTGTTTCATGCCCTTAATCTTCAAAATCTTGCCTCCAGGCAAAGGATAAGGCAGGTGGCTTCATGGTCTCTTTGCTGATATTTTTCTTAGTTTTCTATCATGGGGTTGACTCTGAAGCATATTGGAAAGCAGAATTTAATTAGGGTTCTTGAGTCCACACAGGGACGTGATCTTCATTTGGAATTCAGGAAGGGAATGTTCAGTGTGACCTGAGGTAAATAAGAAGAGCTGGAATTAGAAGGAAAGGAAGGATTTGACTGGTGAGCCTCTTCCTCTAAGGAGCCTCATTAAAGCAGGAGACGTAGATATTAACCTCCCTTATTACAAAGGGGAGGAGACTGGAGGCCCAGCTAAATAACGTGACTGCCTGTGGTCAGCACCCTGATATGTGAGCAGGAAACAGCTGAGATCTTCAGGTCTAGGGCCTGGGCCCCTTCCTGGGGCACAGAGTGCCCTTGTGGCTCAGTGTGGTGAGCTCAGATTGCAGAAGACCTTGGAGCCAGGCAGAGCAAGTAAAGTCAGCAGTGGGGGCCCTTTGCATTCTTAATTTCTATTTTAAACATAATAAATTAATAAAGTATTAATTTCCTAGTTTTGATCATTGTACAGTGGTTATATATAATGTTAATATTTGGATAAGCTAGGTGAAAGGTATATGGGAATTCTTTTATGTTTTTGTAAGTTTTTTAAAAAGTAATTTTTATTGGAGTATAGTGGGGTATAGTCGATTTACAGTGTTGTGTTAGTTTCTGCTCTACAGCAAAATGGATCAGATATACATATATATATGTATACACGTACACATACACACACACATAGAGCTCCATTCTTTCTTAGGTTCTTTCCCCATATACCCTAACTTTTTATAAATCTAAAATTATTAAAACAAAAAAATGTTCAATATAGTTTTAGAAAAGGTAGAAGAGAACAGAAAATTAAAATCATCTGTATCATTACCACCCAGAGATGGAAGTTTTGTTAATATCTTGGTGTATTTTCTTGTCTTATCCATTTACATATATTTAAAAAATTGGTACTATGGTATATATACTGTTTTATATCCATAAATTCATACTTGTGTCACTAACATGTACTGTAACTCATGTATTCAACTTCTTTCTGAAGGATAATTTGTTTCCAGTCATTTACTGTTTAAACAGCGTTATAGTCAACAACTCATTGCAATAAATGGAGACCCATTTTTAAAACTTTCCTGGTTGTTTCATTAGGAAATAAAAGAGGAAATGCTGGGTTTAAAATTTTGACCTTCGCTGCCAAGTTTCCTTATAGAAAGTTTGCCGTTTGCCCATAACCTCACCACCATACCTCATGATTATTTTCAGTCTTTTAAATCTTTGGCAGTTTCGTTGTTAAAGTATGTATTCGTAATGTGCATTTTGATAAGTGATATTTGGCATGAGATAAGGATCTTCATCAAACTTTTTACCAGATGGTTAGCCATTTATCTACCACTTACTGAATTAGCCAATGATTTTCAAAAGTACTCTCTTGACGTGTTAAATTCTCAGGTTGGGTCTCTTTTACTTGCCATTTTGGATCGCAGTTTTGTCCATACCTGAGGATTTGTTCATGCAGATAGCCCTACTCCCCCTCCTTTTCTTATAGTTGGTCTCATGTATCTTTTTTCCCCCCAAATTAACTTTGAAATTATTTCTTAGCTAAATTAGGACAATCCCTTTAGTATTTCCAAGACCCGATTAATTTGAAAACATCTGATGTCTTTACTGTTTTGTCAAATGAAATATGAGAGATGTTGTATGTGTATATTGTCATACAAAAAAGACCAGAAGGATATAGGCCCAGATGTTAGCGGTGCTTACTTTTGGGGAGTAGTAAAGGTGTTTTCTGTTTCATCCTTTATGATATCCTGTATTTTTTGTGGTGTTCACACATTATCTTTTAATATTTATTTACTTGACTCTTCTAGATCTTAGTTTTGGCATGTGGCATGCAGGATCTTTTTTCTTTTGATTAAGTTGCCGCATATGAGATCTAGATCTCTGACTAGGGATCGAACCCACACCTCCCGCATTGGGAGCATGGACTCTTAGCCACTGGACCACCAGGGAAGTCCCCATATGTTATTTTAATCATAATCATTTCTTGCTCAAAAAAAGTTATTTTTTAATTTTTTTTTTTAACTGGTAATGCATGGTCGGGTGGCAGGGAGAGATCAGTTTGGAATGTCACAGGAGTCCGCCGGAGCTAATGAGGACTTGGGTTATGGTGGTGCAGAGGGTTGAGCCCAGGAGCTGTGCTGAGTGGAGGAGAGGAGGACTTGGTGACAGATGCACGTCTCTTTCAAGCATGGCTGCTCTTCAGGGGAGTTTGCATTAGCACTAATCCTCTTGGTTGGGTCCTTCTCTGCCAGGCAGCCTGCCGCCTCTTATCGTGTATGACCGGAATGGATTCAGAATTCTGCTCCACTTTTCTCAGACTGGAGCCCCCGGCCACCCAGAGGTGCAGGTGCTCCTGTTGACCATGATGAGCACGGCCACCCAGCCTGTCTGGGACATCATGTTTCAAGTGGCTGTGCCAAAGGTGAGTTAGCGGCTGGCCCGCTCCATGGAATTCTTCAATAAAGGCTGTCGTTTTTGAGCATCAGGTCCTTTTTGGGGACATGATCTATGAGATGGAAAGGTCAGAATCTTCACTTAAAGTAGATGAAGATAAAACGGGAATTTTGTTGGCTCAGTTAACTGGGGATTCCTGAATGTGTATCTTCACAGATGGCTAGATTCGGGTAGGTTCGTAAACAGTTCCTTAAGAGCCTGTCACTTTCCCTCTCTTGACTTTGTTCTTCCCTTCTGGAGCCTGTTCTCTCACAGACAATCTCCACAAAGCAGGAAAACGGCCACCAGCAGCTGCAGTTACGTGGGCTTTAACTCTTTTTATCTCAAAATAAACTGCCCGCTGGCATGAGGCATTGCATATGGATTACCCAACAAAGGGCTGGGACCGGCCTTGTTGATGTTACTAGTATACCTTGGGCCAGTAACTCATGTTCCGGGATGTGAGGTACTCTGGCCAAGTAGGATATTACATCCCTTTGTCAAGGGAAGTCAGTCCCCACAGGTTAACAGCCAAACTAGACTCACAAGAAATGGGCAAGGGGCCTGTCCTGAAAGGAAGGATTCAAGGCAGACAAAAATAAAACTCTGCATTTGCTTTTCTTTTTCTTTAAGGTTTACTTATTTTTATTTTGTTATTATTTTTAAATTTATTTATGGCTGCAGTGGGTCTTGGTTGCTCCACGCGGGCCTTCTCCAGTTGCAACAAGTGGGGACTGTTCTTCCTTGTAACTGTTTATTTTGTATTGGGGTACAGCGGCGCAAGAGTGTTGTGCTAGTTTCACGTGAACAGCGAAGGGACTCAGCCGTACACACGCACGTGTCCATTCTCCTCTAAACTGCCCTTCCATCCAGGCCGGCAGGGTCCGCTCTCCAGCTGCAGTGTTCGGGCTTCTCATTACTGTGGCTTCTCCTGTTGTGGAGCTGGGGCTCTAGAGCACGGGCTCAGTAGTTGTGGCAAATGGGCTTAGTTGTTCCCTGCATTGGCACTGCAATGGCAGGTGGATTCTTTACCACTCAGCCACCAGGGACGCCCCAAACTATGCACTTTCTAACATTCATGGTAATTTTGTAGGGCATCGACTCTCATTACCTCTATCTTACAAATTATCAGTCCAGGGTTCAGAAAGGTTAAGTATTTTGCCCAGAGTCACAGAGCTAGTGAGAGGCAGAGTTAGAATTCAGTGCAGGATGTGCGGTCTTTCTTTATGTGCTGCATCTCAGAAGCTGACCTTTGACCACACAACTACAGATACACTTTCTGTATGGGTGGGGTGGGAGGGTCTTCAGATTCTTTCAGCCATTGGTGGGGTGGAGGCCAAGCTCTCCTGTTCACCAGATCTTCCTCATTAAAGCTGTCGTTTGTTAGGCATGAGTTATATGTTGGATTTCTCCCCCCGATAGTCAATGAGAGTGAAACTGCAGCCGGCGTCCAGTTCTAAGCTTCCTGCTTTCAGTCCTTTGACGCCTCCAGCTGTGATCTCTCAGATGCTGCTGCTGGACAATCCACACAAAGTACGTTCTGGTATCTGTGCTAGCAGGGAAATGGGGGCCCTTGAACTCCAGGTAGACAGCCTGGCAGGTGGAGAGAACTGTATTGAGGTCTTAGTTTGGTTGGGATGCTGGTGGAATGTCCCTTGCTGGAGTCTGTTTTCCTTTGGGGCTGATTGGAAGATCTGTGACCAGATTGTCATAGCTGTGGACCAAGGGAGTGGTCCACACACTCTCTAGCTCCATGGAATCCTCTGGAAAGGTAAGGCCAGCCTGTCGTCTTAGCTGGTCTCCACCTCATGGCTGCTAAAGTGTGGGAAGACACCCAGGGTGTCTTCCTGGCTCCCCCGTGTTTATAGTCCCAGAGGGTCGAGGCCAGGGTATGCCTGTCACCCAGGCATACCTAACTTGGGTGGAGTTAACATACACATACTGTTACTTGCTGACTGCTGAGTGGGTAAAGGCTTTGACTCTGGGCCCATCTCCCTGTCACTCCCCACTAATTTAAGGTCTTTTATCTTTGCCCAGGAGCCCATCCGGTTACGGTATAAGCTGACATTCAACCAGGGTGGACAGCCTTTCAGCGAAGTAGGAGAAGTGAAAGACTTTCCGGACCTGACAGTCTTGGGTGCAGCCTGACTCCTCCCAGGACAGAGCTTGCCGTTCACGCTTAGGCTAATGTTCCTTTTGCTGTCTAGATAGGACTGATCATGGTGATTTAGTGCAGAGTGCCAAGAGTTCTGTCCTGACATCAGGCTCTGGATGCCAGCCTCCGACTTATTCTGCAGATGTGTGTGTGTGTGTGTGTGTGTGTGTGTGTGTTGCCAGGGGGCTCAAGGGGAGGGATGAAGGCAGTGTGGGAAATGCTAAAACATTTCTGATAACCATCTGCTGCGGTCATGTCTGGTTTTGCACGTTGGTGGACACTGATGTCCCTGCCTCAGGTTGGAGGTTTTATAAGCCAAAGTTGTCACTGTTGTTTTCCATGTATTATTACCTTTTCATTCATCCACTCTGTGCCTTGTCAGCCTCTGAAAGTCTTGGTTGCTCCCAGGCTGCTGTTCTCAGGGACCCATAAGGGACCTGGTGGTTCTTGGGGCAGAGTGTCTTCTGGGATGCTCTCTTCCAAGAAGGACCTCGTCTCCATTTCCATTAGCAAATGCTGCTTGCATGTGTCCCGGAAGACCTTCTGAATGGAACGCTTGTTGCACTGTGTCCTAGGCGAGGGGTTGCCACTGGACCAGAGGACCGCGCTTGGTGGGCCAGTCATGTCCTTTACCACTGTGCCTTAGAATCGCCCGTAGACAGACCCTGCAGGGCAGAGGGGAAAGCAGATCCCAGGCCTTATGCAGGCCTCAGGTTCCATGGGCTGGGCAGCCTGTCTGGACCCTTCCTCAGGACCCTCATCTCCATCCTCCTCCTCTTTCTCTGCTACCATTTACCCAGAACTCTTTGAAGGTGACACAATGCCAGTCGTTGTAAGTCATAACTGACAGGTTCACCCTGGCCTGTCGACTTCACAATCCACGGTGAAGAACTGTGATGCAAATGAGATACGAAAAGAGTTTAGCAATGATTCAAGTGGTGACTAAATCTAGAAAGTCATTGAATAAATACCTGTGTAACAAATATACTTTGTGGAGTTTTGAGTAAGTAGGAGATGCAATGCCCGTTGCATTTGGAGATGATAGGCTAGAAGGGATTGCTCGTCTGTTGAAGTGAGGAAGACTTCCTGAAGAATGTGGAACCTTAAGAACTCTTTCAGGGAAGAGAAGCCCTGAAGATCTGAATGAAGCTGAAAGAGACGGATTTTTGTTACATTTTTGTCATGGTGTGAACAGAAAATTCCAGGCTTGTTACAGTTATTCCTTAGCACCTACTAGGTGCTAGGCATTTGTGCGTGTTTTCCAAGTCATGCTTGGCCTGATGAGTGGAGAGAGCTAAGCCTGGCTGAGATGGCCCAATGTAGGATATGAGATCTGAGCAGCTCACCTGTCTGGGCAGGATTCCACTTCAGAAACTGCATGGCTTTTGGGGGGCTCTTTGTCACAAAATTGGGTGCTTTGTAGTCTGATCTTTTACTTCCTGCATATAACTGAAAATCTGCCAAGACTGTTGCGGATGGGAGCTGTAAAAAAAAATCAAGGTATGCTTGATGTGAAAACTCAAAACAGGTAAGTGATGGGGTGATTTCTTCATTTGTCATAACTCATAAGATTCATTTGACTCTAAAGTCTTATGTTCAGATAGTCTTTAGAGCCTTTATAGGCTCAAGTTTATTTCATAAGGTCTTCTATAATGCCTATTGTAAAGACGATGCCTGGCTATGAAGAACTTCCATCCAAAATGGGTAAATGAGACTGACAACATGAAAAGACCTTTATCCCAGAGTTAAAAGGTAGAATCTCTGAACATACATCTGTTGCCTAGGAGACAGCTTGCCAGTGGTTCTCTGCTTGGGTGGAGTTGGACAAGGCAAGGGGGTGGGGGGTGGGTGTCCTGAAAGTGGCCAGCAGTGCCTTCTAATTCTGAAGTTCAGTGACCACTTAAGACATAGCCCTTACCCTTTATTCACTCAACTGGTAGTTGACTAGGTGCTGTTGGGAGACCCATCATGTGTCTGGCGGAGGTTTGGCACTGATGACCCCGTGTTTCCCCTCTCCTGAACTCCTCCTCCCAGGATCCTGCTCATCCCTGTCTCTC
The DNA here is from genome assembly GCF_002263795.3 of Bos taurus. Classification (NCBI taxonomy): domain Eukaryota; kingdom Metazoa; phylum Chordata; class Mammalia; order Artiodactyla; family Bovidae; genus Bos; species Bos taurus. The sequence goes on along the minus strand of NC_037352.1, from coordinate 21,151,924 downwards.
GGCCTATCTCTGACTGTTCTTTTAGTCTTTCCTTTAAATGTGTTTGCAGAGGATTTAGTCCTGAGGGCTCTTCTGAGCATTCTGGGCAGTTCACCACTAGGCGGGTGGTAGACTTCTTGCTGACCTCAGGTCCGTGTTTCAGGCCGCCTAGTGGATGTCTTCATCTGGAGGTTCCCACTGTTGCCTCCAAGTGCTTAAAATGGAACACAGCCACCTCCCTCTTTCTCTCTGTTCATTTATTTGAAAGCACCTTTCTAAGCCTTCATGGATCCTTGATTCCTGCTTCATCTCCATTCCCTCAGTACTGTTTTCTCATCTGGTCTGTTTCTTTTTTAAAAAATTTGTTTGGCCACACCATACAGCATGCAGGATCTTAGATCCCTGACCAGGGATCGAACCTGTGCCCAGTGCATTGGAGGGGAAGGTCTTAACCACTGGACCGTCAGGGAGGTCCCCTCGTCTAGTCTATTTCTAAATAGTACCACATTTTGGCCTCCCCGCTGCATTGTCACCGCCTTGGTTTAGCTTTTTTTTTTTTTTTTTTTGGCACTACAGTAGCCTGCCTCTCAGTTCTCCTCTGAGCCATTATGCATTATCGTTGGCCACCATCAGATTTCTGATCTGGGTACCTGATCCCTGCTGAAAAATTCCAAATGGGTGGTCAGTGCTCTAAAAGTGTGTGCAGCTGAATTCAAGTTGCTTACTTGGGGCATTCAGTGCCCTCTGTAACTGTGTGCTCCCTACCCTTCTGGCATCATCTGTCAAGAATAGAGCACACTGCCAGAGCCACAGGAAAGTCCCTTCACAATGCCATGTTTTCTCATAATCTGACTACCACCTGCAGTTAACTCCTTTTGTCTCCAATGAATTTAAGTTTGGGCTAAAATGCTGCTCCATCTGCAAGCCACTCTGGGAGGGGAGATGGGCTGTGGAGATAGTAAAGATTGAAAGAAGGATAAAAAACTTAAGACCAAACACATGAATACTACTCATTAAAAATGAGATAATGTAGATTAAGAGATCAAACATGAAAGGTTGAAAGCAAAGGTGATATTTACTAAAGTGTTTATGGAGAAGGCAATGGCACCCCACTCCAATACTCTTGCCTGGAAAATCCCATGGATGGAGGAGCCTGGTAGGCTGCAGTCCATGGGGTTGCTAGGAGTCAGACACGACTGAGCAAATTCACTTTCACTTTTCACTTTCATGCACTGGAGAAGGAAATGGCAGCCCACTCCAGTGTTCTTGCCTGGAGAATCCCAGGGACAGGGGAGCCTGGTGGGCTGCCGTCTATGGGGTCGCACAGAGTCGGACACGACTGAAGCAACTTAGCAGCAGCAGCAAAGTGTTTATAAATCACAAATTCTTTAAATATATCTAATACAGAAGGTGCTTACTCAACCCCCAAATACAGAATATAGAATTCTGTCAACTAGTTTGTTTGGTTTTTACACTAAGAACACACACAATAGAGTGCTGGCCACGATTTGTGTTGTATTTTTTAAGAGGGAACACCTGACCTCTCACTGGGAAGAAGCGGAGTCAAGTAGATGAAGTAGGATGAGCCCGAAGTCCAGGGAGTTCGCCACATTTTCACTTTCAGCTGGCATGAAAAACTCCAGGCCTTCTGCCCCTTGCCCAGCGTGTTCCCGGGTATACCCTGTTCCCTCTGAGGAAGTGTGCATCTAAAAATGTGTAAACATTCTGCTGCTTTGACTTTTATTCTTGAATACATTATCCCATGGCTAGAGGTAATACTTTTCATACTGTTGAAAAATACATAACATTACAAAATATATACATGTTGAAAATACATACATACATGCTGCATGGTGGCATGCTGCAGTCCATGGAGTCACAGAGTCAGACACAACTGAGGACTGAACTAAAGTGAGGGGTAATACTATTACTTTAGAAGTTGAAAAACCTACTGCGGTGTTCAGGCTCCAGATAACATAGGTTTTTAAAGTTTGAGGTCTTCTGAAGCCCCAACAGTTTAAAGTAATTTAATCACCCCTTAGTTGTAATTCTGTTCTTGAGCTTCATGTACTGCCTCTAGCCATGTGACCTGGGACAAGTAATTTGTCCTCTTCTGCTTCCTTCCTTGTAAAGAACACAACAGGATTGTTTTGAGAAGTGAGTTGTTATACATGAAGTGACTCCAGTCCTGCATAGTAGTAAGCTAAGAGTCATTTCATTTACTGTATGTTTGTCCCTCTGGTTTCTAGTACATGAACAGACTTGACTTATCCATAACTTTTTGTTTTTTTGCTGCAGCGTGGTATGCGGGATCTTAGTTCCCTAACCAGGGATTGAACCTGTGCTTCCTGCAGTGTAAGCTTGGAGTCTCAACCACTGGATCTTCACTGCCAGTGAAGTTCCCATACCTGAAATTTACCTCATGAAATAAATGTAAGCAAATATTTAAAATTTTGGCAGGGTTCAAATTAATACTGAGATGCAGTAAATATCAAGGATAGATAAAAATATTGGAAACCACATGCCTAAATCTAGCCAAAAGCAGAAAGCCATAACAATATACTCAGAAACTAATGAACACACTTCCTATAAAATACTCACTCAAATTTTGTAAACAAGGCTATGTAATTCTAAACTTTACAACCCTGAGACTCAAAGAACAAAGTTATGATTGCAGGCAGGGGGTATGGGGGAAGGGGTAGTTAGGGAGTTTAGGATGGACCTTGAACTTTGCCTCATAAATTGTGCATGTTTCAATAAAAATTTCAAAAATTAGAAAAAATTAAAATTTATAATCCTGTCTCCAAAATCTGAAACAGATAACTGTTATTAGTTTGTTCTTGTTTTTTGGGTGCATAACCAAAATACCACCTTTAAAGCTAGTGGCATATTGAAAGAATACACTTTGTAGAGCCTTTGGGAATGCAGTTAGCCACATTAATAATGCAAATGGACTATTTGATCATCTGAGTAGATGAAGAAATGGCATTTTCTCTCATTCATTGTTTATTCCTAATAGAATCAAACTACTAGCATCATGTTTAATAAGGAAATAACTACAGTGGCTTAAACACAGAGGCTTGTTTTCCTATTTAAAAGAAATCCAGAGGGCTTCCCTGGTGGTCCAGTGGTTAAGAATCATCCTTTCAATGTAGGGAAAACCAGATTGATCCCTGGTCTAGGAGGATCCCACATGCCCTGCAGCAATTAAGCCAGTGAGCCGAAACCCACATGTTGCTAAGCTAAGAGCCAGGATATGTAGGAGTTTTTGCTGCAAAACCAAAAACACCCTTCCCCTCCATGTACATCAAGAGATTACTTCTAATCACAAAAGCAGACGTCTCAAGTTAATGATTTTAGTGCTTTTCTATGTATGGGAAAGGTGCCAGAGTCTGGACTCTGAAATAATTCCTGATACACATCTTGAGGACCAGTATCCTGTGTTTTTTTTTTTCTTTTCAACTCAGAATTCCCCTCAGGATATACCATAGGGGCAGCTGCAATGGTTGATGGCTTTATCACTGCAACATCGTTTGTTTATGGAAGTGGCAAGCGACATCCTTAGTCCACAGTGGTATAAGCATCACAAAGTTATTAGGGACCTAAGCTCCAACCAGTGCTAAGTCCACCACCCAAGGATGTACTCGACATTATGTTATGAGCTTTAGCTGCTGAAGTTCTAGGCAACAGAAAGGGAGTGGGGGGAGGAAGGAATAAAGGAAAACTTCTGACGTTCTTAAGGTTTCCTGGAAGTTTTATGTGACATTTTAATTCACATCCTATTGGCTATTTAGTAACATGAGCTCACCTAGGCCACACCTAGGTGCAATTTATTTTTAATTCTCAATGTTAGCTTTTCAGAATTCAAACAGAAGGTGGAAAGTCTTCCCACCAGCCCTTCTAAGATATACTATTACTAGTTCCTTGGAGATATTCTAGACATTTTTAAGCAAACGAACTGTCCATACTTTGCTTTTTTGTTGTTTAATGTAACTTGATGGCAAAAGAAGAAGCGGGTGGCAGAGGATGAGATGGTTAGATAGCATCTCTGACTCAAGGGACATGAATTTGAGCAAACTCTGGGAGATAGTGGAGGACAGAGCTAGTAAACAATAGATGACTTGGTGATAATGCCATTATCAGCATGAACTGCTGAACAGAAAAAAAGAGTAGCCCCTGCTCGCCTCTCTTCTGACAGCAGATGGAATCAATCACATGTTGAAAGTGCTTTGTATTAAAACTGGCACGTGAACTTCCTGATCACTTCCGTGTACCTCCAGCCTCTCCCTTCCACTGACCCCATTCCTGTGGGCAACAGAGGTTGAGATGGTTGGATGACATCACCAACTCAATGGACATGAGTCTGAGCAAACTCCGGGAGATAGTGAAGGACAGGAAGCCTGGTGTGCTGCAGTCCATGGGGTCGCAAATAGACACGACCGAACAACCAAGACTGCTAAAGTCCGCCCTGCAGCTCTCCCTTCCATGGGGGAGTGAAAAAAGGATGGGTTTTGGAGTCAGGTTCAGTTTCTAGTTTCTTGCCATCTTGGGCAAGTTGCTTAACAGCTAGGCCTCAGTTTTTATATTCTAAATGATAAAAATGTTAAAAATCTACTTCATAGTTTTTGGTGACTATTCAATAAAGTCAACAAAATACCAGACCTGATAGTTATCCTTTATATGTGTGTGTGTGAGCTCAGTCGCATCCGACTCTTTGTGACCCCATGGACTGTAGCCTGCTAGGGTCCTCTGTCCATGGAATTTTCCAGTCAAAAAACTGGAGCAGGTTGCCATTTCCTACTCAAGGGATCTTCCCGACCCAGGGATCAAACTGGAGTCTCGAGTGTCTCCTGCATTTCACCTCAAATCGCCTCATCTAAGATTTCTCTTTTTTTAATTTACTACCTTAACTTGTGGTTACTTCCATTTTGTCACTATATTCATTTCAAAACCTCTCCTGCTCTAATGGAAACCAATGAAATTTTGCTAAGGATACTAATAACCTAATATTTTCAGAGACAGCAAAAAAGATTGCATTTAATAAAAGCTGACCATCTCTATATTAAGATTAGGGTCAGCTGCAGGAAATCAAAAAAACTTCACAGCGGCTTAAGCAATATTTAGATCTCTCTATTAGCATTCCCAACACTCTTGAACAAAGTTGGATGACTTAACAAATTTATTGTCTGGCAGTTCTGGAGGCTAGAAATCTAAAATGAGGACCATGCTCTTCCTGAAACCAGTAGGAGAATCCTGGGGTCTGTGACAGTCTTTGGCCCTCCCTAGCTTGTAGCTGCATCACTGCAGTCTCTGCCTTCATGGTCACTTTGTGTTCTCCGTGTGTGTGTCTCCCACGACGGTCCTGTAAGGATACCGATCTTACTGGATTAAGGACTCACCCCACTTCGTATGATCTCATCTTAACTAGTTACATCTGCAATGACACCACTGCCAATTAAAGTCACATTTGGAAGGACTAGGGGTTAGGATTTGTACCTCTCCTGGGGGGTGGGGGGTGGGGAGAGACACAATTCAATCCATACCACTTGCAAATTCAAGAACCGCAAAGGTAGTGGACCTAGGACTGGTGTGCAGTCCATGGTCAGGTACCTGCTGCTGCTAAGTCGCTTCAGTCGTGTCCGACTCTGTGCGACCCCATAGATGGCAGCCCACCAGGCTCCCCAGTCCCTGGTATTCCCCAGGCAAGAACACTGGAGTGTGTTGCCATTTCCTTTTCCAGTGCATGAGAGTGAAAAGTGAAAGTGAAGTTGCTCAGTCATGTCCGACTCTTAGCAGCCTACCAGGCTCCTCCGTCCATGGGACTCTCCAGGCAAGAATACTGGAGTGGGGTGCCATTGCCTTCTCCGGGTCAGGTACCTAGATGTCTTCAATCTTGTCCTGCCATGAGTGACTTCATTCCTAAGAACACTCGGTGAGCCTCAAGATAGGTCAATAGAAGTTACCCAATCTGAATAACAGAAAAAACAAGAAAGATATATACAGCTGCAGAGATCTGTGAGACACAATTAGGTGTATGGTGACCAAATACACACCAACATATATATAATGGGAGTCCCCAAAGGACAAGCGAGAAAAAGGGGCAGAAAAGTTGGTTGAAGAAATAATATCCAAAGCCTTCCCAAATTTGCTGAAAAACATTACACATACATAAAACTCAACAAGCTTCAAGTAGGATAAAGTCAAAGAAACCCAGACCTAGACAAAATGTAGCTAAACTTAAAAGCCAAAGATGAATTTGTGAAAGCCTTTGGAGAAAAATGACTTACCACATACAATAAGCTTATAATAGATTAAGAGCTGACTTCTCACTGGAAACAATAGAGAAGGCAGTGGGATGACATATTCAATGGTCTGAGTAGGAAAGAATTCTCTATCCAGTATTACTGTCTTTCAGAAATGAAGATATAATAAAGATATACCCAACTAAAGGCAGATAATTTGATGCAAGCAGATTTGTCTTGTGAAAAAAGCTTTCTTAAAGTTCTTCAGGCTGAAATGAAGTGAACAGTAAGTCTACATGAAGAAGCAAAAAATACTGGTGAAGGTACTTTTAATTAAAAGACAATTGCACAAAACAATAATAAAAAATGTCTTGTGTTTATAACAAAGAAACATACTGTCTGTGGTAACAGCAGCTCCGCAGAGAGGGGAGGGAGTAGAAGGCTGAAGCAAGGTGGTGGTGGTTCACATTGCTCACTGAGACCCCATGAACTGCCACGTGCTGGGCTCCCCTAGCCTTCACTATCTCCTGGAATTTGCTCAAACTCATGTCCGTCGAGTTCATGATGCCTTCTAACCATCTCATCCTCTGTCGCCCTTCTACCCTCAATTTTTCCCAGCGTCAATGTCTTCCAATGAGTCAGCTCTTCCCATCAGTTGGCCAAAATACTGGAGCTTCAGCTTCAGCACCAGTCCTTCCAGTGAATATTCAGGGTTGATTTCCTTTAGGATTGACTAGTTTGATCTCCTTGCAGTCCAAGGGACTCTCAGCAGTCTTTTACAGCATCACATTCGAAAGCATCAATTCTTCAGCACTCAGCCTTCATCATGGTCCAACTCTCACATTCACTACATGACTACTGGGAAAACCATAGCTTTGACTATATGGACCTTTTCTGGCAAAGTGGTGTCTCTGCTTTTTAATACACTGTCTAGGTTTTTCATAGCTATTTTTCCAAGGAGCAATCGTCTTTTAATTTCATGACTGTAGTCACTATCTGCATTGATTTTGGAGCCCAAGAAAATAAAATCTGTCACTGTTTTCTTTTTTTCCCCATCTGTTTGCCATGAAGTAATGGGACTGGATGCCGTGATCTTAGATTTTTAAATGTTGAGTTTTAAGCCAGCTTTTTCACTCTCCTCTTTCACCCTCATCAAGAGGGTCTTTAGTTTCTCCTTGATTTCTGGAAAAATAAAATTAACAGACTTTAATAAAATCAACAAACTTTAGCTAGATAGACCACCAAGGGAAAAAAAGACAAATATTGCCAAAGTCAAGAAATAAAGAGGGGCAATTACTACCAATTCTACAGAAGTTAAAAAGGATTATAAAGGAATGTTACAATTTTTTGCCAAAAAATTTCACAGATTAGATGAAATGGACAAATTTGTAGAATTTCTCAACATACCAACTGATGTAAGAAGAAACAAAATCTTAATAGATCTATAACAAGTAAAGAAGTTGAATTAATAATTTAAAATATTCCCACAAAGAAAAGTCCAGACCCAGATGGCTTCACTTTGAATTCTGTCAGCTATTTAAAGAAGAGACGTTATAATCTTTACAAACTCAGAAAATGGAGAAGGAAGGATCACATCCTTCTATGTGGATCATTCTATGAGACCAGTGATATCCTTAAACCAAAATTAGACAAAGATCACAAAATGATATTACAGGCTAACTTCCCCCATGAACATAGACATGAAAATCCTCAACAAAATGTTAGCAAAGCAAAGCTGGTAACATATAAAATTGTTATACCCCATGACCAAGTAGAATTTATCCCAGGAATGCAAGATTGCTTTACCATCCAAAAAACTACTGTTGTATACTTATACATCATATGAATAAAATAAAACCACACAATTTATAAAATACAATATTTTAACATACTGATGGAAAAATAGGAACAGAACGAAACTTCCTTGACTTAAAAAAAGGGCAACTATGAAAAACGTACAACTAGCATCGTACTTCATGGTTAAAGACTGGATGCTAAAGACAGATCCTTAAAAGGATGTCTGTTGCCACTTCTGTTCAACACTGCACTGAAGATTCTAACCAGCACATTTAGTAGATGGAAAAAAGAAAGACATCTAACCTGGAGAGAAAAAGGAAAATTTTCATTTTTTCATGATTCTGTATGTGGACAAATCACACACACACAGAAAGACAAAAGAAAAGAAAGACAGTGCTAAGTCATGTCTGACTCACGCGACCCCATGGACTGTAGCCTGCCAGGCTCCTCTGTCCATGGGATTCTTCAGGCAAGAATACTGCAGTGGGTTGCCATTTCCTTCTCCAGGGGATTTTCCTAACCCAGGAATCGAACTCAGTTCTCCAGCATACATATAGACACACACAGACAGACACACACCAACTAGAACTGAATTTAGATGTTCAAGAGGTACAAGAGAATCATACAAAAGTCAAGTGTGTTTCTAACACAAGGAACAATATGAAAATCAAGAAAATTTCATTCACAGTAGTATTAACATGAATACTTTGGAATACATTTAGCAAAAGAAGTAGAAGACATTTACAATGTACAGTGTTTGACTACTATTGTTTCTACTAGGGGACAGCTGTAATGTGGACACATTTTTGGTTGTCACAGTTTGGGGGAGGGGATGCTATTGGCATCTAGTGAGTAAAGGCCAAGAATGCAGTTAAACATTTTACAATGCATCGGACAGCCCTCCACAATAAAAATTATCTGGTGCCAAATGTCAATAGCACCAAGTTTGAAAATTCTGCTCTAAATAAATGAAGAGGCATTTCATGTTCATGGATTTGAAGACTCAACCCTGTCAAGATGCCAGTTCTCAAATGGATCTATAAATTCAATATGATCTCTGTTCCAGCAACTTTTGGGGTAGAAATTGATAAGCTGATTATATGATGTATATGGAAATGCAAACGGTATGGAGTAGCAAAACAATTTTTTAAAAGAATAAAATGAGAGGACTAACATTACCAGATTTCAAAACTTATGTAAACTACAGAATCAAGACAGTTTGGTATTGGTATAAGAATAGGAGTATAGATGATGGAACAGAATTAAAGTGCAGAAACCCTTACATTTATGTCATTTGATTTTTGACAAAGATCTAAAGGCAATTCAGAGGAGAAGGAAAAGTCTATTCAACAAATGGTCCTGGGAGAGTTGGAGTTGTATGTGTGTGTCAGTCACTCAGTTGTGTCCAACTCTTCGCGAACCTGTGGACTGTAGCCTTCCAGGCTCCTCTGTCCATGGGATTTTCCAGGCAAGAATACTGGAGTGGATTGCCATTTCCTTCTCCAGGGGATCTTCCCGACCCAGGGATCAAACCTGGGTCTCCTGCATTGCAGGCAGGGAGAGTTGTATACCTGCATGCAAAAAAAAAAAAAAAAGAACTTAGACCTTTACCTCATATCATACACAAAAAATGAATTCAAACTGGATCATAGATCTAAATGTAAGAGCTAAAATTTTTAAACTTCTAGAGAAAAATATATAAGTTTATGATTTCTGGTTAAGTGAAGATTTCTTACATATAATATCAGAAGTATAATTCATAAAATAGAAAAAGATAATGGAATTTATCAAAATTAAAAATGTATGCTCCTCAAAAGGCATCATTAAGAAAATGAAAAGACAAGCTATAGATTGAGAAAAAATATTTGCAAACCACACCTCTAATTCAGGAATTACATACAAAATACATAAATAGCTTTGCAGTTCAATAATATGAAGACAGACCTTCCCCAATGGCTCAGAGGTAAAGAATCTGCCTACAGTGCAGGAGTCTCAGGAAGACAGGTTTCAATCCCCTGGTTAGGAAGATCCCCTGGAGGAGGACACAGCAATCCCTCCAGTAGTCTTGCCGGGAAAAGCCCATGGACAGAGGAGCCTGGCAGGCTACTGTCCATTGGGTCACACAGAGTCGGACACGACTGAAGCGACTGAGGATGCACACAATATGAAGATGCTGCCACTGCTGCTGCTAAGTCGCTTCAGTCGTGTCCGACTCTGTGCGACCCCTGGACAGCAGCCCACCAGGCTCCCCTGTCCCTGGGATTCTCCAGGCAAGAACACTGGAGTGGGTTGCCATTTCCTTCTCCAATGCATGAAAGTGAAAAGTGAAAGTGAAGTCGCTCGGTCGTGCCGGACTCTTAGCGACCCCATGGACTGCAGCCTACCAGGCTCCTCCATCCATGGGATTTTCCAGGCAAGAGTACTGGAGTGGGGTGCCATTGCCTTCTCTGAATATGAAGATAAGCAATGCCAATTGAAAATGGGCAAAAATTTTGAAAATATATTTCATCAAAGAAGAGGTAAGAACTGCTAATAAGCACATGAAAAGGTGTTCAATATCATTAGCTATTAGGGAAATGCAAATTAAGGCAACAAAGACTTAGCACTACATACCAAATGGAACTGGAACCCTCATACCTCATTGACTGTAATGTAAAGTGGTATGGGGGATAAGTTTGGCAGTTTCTTTAAAAATTAAACATAAATCTATCTTACCACTTAGTTCCACACCTAGGAATCTATTCAAAAGAAATGAAAACATGTCCATACAAAGACATATAGTGAACGTTCACAGCAGCATTATTTCTAATAGCCTTATTTGACTGACTTCCAGATCTTAGTTGTCATATACGGGATCTAGTTCCCTGACCAGGGATTGAACCCGGACCCCCTGCATTGGGAGCACAAAGTCTTAGCCACTGGACTGCCAGGGAAACCCCTCTAATAGCCTTAAACTAGAAACAGCATAAATGTCCATCTACTAGTGCATGAATAAGCAAAATACGTCATATCCACACAATGAAATACAACTCAGCAACGTAAGGGAACAAACTTTATGGTTGGTGAAAGAAGCCAGATGCAGAAGACTACATAGTGCATGATTTCATGTGTCTGAAATGTCCAGAAAAGGTAAATCTGTAGAGACAGAAAGCACATCAGTGGCTTCCTGGGACTTGGGGGTGGGAGCAGAGATTAAGTGCAAACAAGCAGGGAGGAATTTTTTGGCTGATGGAAATGTTCTTGTGAAGGTACCCCACCTTGTTAAATTTGCTAAAAATCGTTGGATTGTATATTTGAAGTGAGTGAACTGTATGCCCTGTAAGTTATTAATCAATAAAGCTGGTTTTGTTTTGTTTTGTTTTGTTTTGTTTTGAACTTCAGCTCCTCAGGGAGGAGAGGGGCATACGGCAATTACAGGCACCCAAGTCTTCTGAGCATGCCGCGGGGACTACATCAGTTTGCTTCTACCAGGTGAGCGTATTATCTTTCCTATTAATAATTTGTGGATTTAGGTTCTTACCTATATAGTCTTCAGGAACTACTGTATGTACTGAATTGGAGTATGCCTGGATGAGAACAGATAAATGGCAAAATTAAGCACAGTGTAACCAAAGGATGCTTTTGTTTGCTTTTTAAATTTTGAATCCTATGACAAAGGAGGCCTTCCCAGATATCTCTTTCCCGAGGTATTACATTGCTTTAAGCTAGAGGAAACAGTACCGAATGGCGAATTCCAGAGTTTTGTGTCTCAGGCCACGGACAGGAGGCCAGTGTGGCTAGAACAGTGAGACAGGAGCTGGAAGCGTGGTGGGCAGAGACCAGGTCTTGTAAATTCGTCTGCCCGCTTTGGGAGGGCACTGAAGGACGGCAAAGAATTCAGGTTTCAGTAGTAGGCTTGCCTGAGTTCAAATGCCACTGCGCTACATTCTAGCTACGTGATACTGAACAACTTGCTTAACTGCCTCAGTTCTTCCACTTTAATTTGGGGGAGAACAATAGCACTGAAAGGATTGTGAGGACTAAGTGTGCTAATAAAAGTAAGGGCTTAAGAGTAAAACACGTATTTAAGCGCCCAGCCGGCATTTAAATTAGCAGAGGAGGAGGGACGCTCCTCCAGGTTGGACGCTCGCAACCCGTCGCATTTCCCGGAACGCCTGCAATCACTATAGTAACGGCTACCTACTTCCGGAAGAAGTACGGCGCGCGGCGAGGGTCAATCTCGGGCGTACACATCAGCGCGCTGATCCAGAGGCTGTGCAGGGGTCTGTCTCCGGCGCGGTCGGTCCCCGCCCGCTGCTTCCCAGGCTGCCGCGGGTGCTCTCGCAGGGCTGCCTGCTTCTGCAGCCGAGTGGCCGCCTGGAGCCAAGTCTTCAGGCTTGGACGCCGAGCTGCGACGGTGCAGCCATGGACTTCTCCAAGTTCCTGGCGGAAGACTTCGACGTGAAGGAGTGGATCAACGCGGCCTTCAGGGCTGGCCCCAAGGAGGCGGCGGCCGGGAAGGCGGACAGCCACGCAGCCACCCTGGTGATGAAGCTGCAGCTGTTCATCCAAGAGGTGAACCACGCCGTGGAGGGTGAGCGGCCTGGCAGAGCTCCCTGACGGGTCCGGGGTCCGCGGGGGTGCACGTAGTGGGCAGTAAATGTCAGCGCCTCGCATGGAGAGCGAGCGAGCCCGGGTCTGGTTCCCGCACAGTCCTCGTGGGGACATCCAGGTCTCAGCCCCGCTGTTCGTCTCTCTGCAACACTTGCAGATTTGGGATCTTGCTTTCCACTTTGGGCAATGCTGTCAAGTTACCTTTTAAAACTTACTGGAGTGAATTTTAAGAAGATGAAATAACTGGTCAACTGATTCTTAGATTTGGCAAAAAGCATATAGAAGATGTATAGGGAAGACATTGTTTTAATGGATAAAAAAAATGATCTTGTTACCTGTAGTTGATTTGCAATGTTGTGTTAATGTCTACTGTACAGTAAAGTGATTCAGTTATATATGTTATATATATGTATTCAGTAAGCTGAAACTCCAATCCTTTGGCCACCTGATGCTAAGAGCTGACTCGTTTGAAAAGACCCTGATGCTGGGAAAGATTGAAGGCGAGAGGAGAAGGGGGCGACAGAGGATGAGATGGTTGGATGGTATCACTGACTCAATAGACATGAGTTAGAGTAAACTCCAGGAGTTGGTGATGGACAGGGAGGCCTGGCATCCTGCTTCCATGGGGTTGCAAAGAGCTAGACACGACTGATCGACTGAACTGACTGACTGACTGTATATACTTACATATATGCATTCTTTATCACATTCTTTTCCATTATGGTTTGTCACAGCATATTGAATATAGATCATTTCCTGTGCTGTACACCAAGTAGGAATTTGTTTATCCATTCTATATATAATAGTCTGCGTCTGCTAAGTTCAGACTCCCACTCCATCCTTCCCCCAAACCCCTCTTATAGTGGATCTCTGTGTCAGTGAGGAAGATGGGCTGTCCTGATTGGAGACTTTTTTTTCCCTTCCATTTTTGGCTGTGCTGGGTCTTTGTTGCTGCACTCGGACTTTCTCTAGTTGTAGAGAGTGGAGGGCTACTCTCTAGTTGCTGTTCGTGGTCTCATTGTGGTGTTTCTCTTGCTTTAGAGCTCAGGATCTAGGATTCACGGGCTCAGTAGTTGTGACATATGAGCTTGGTTGCTCTGCAGCATGTGGGGATTTTCCTGGACCAGGGATTGAACCAGTGTCCTGTGCATTGGCAGGTGGATTCTTAACCACTGGACCACCAGGGAAGTCCTAATGGGAGACTTTAAAGTATCAAATTAACTAACCAGAATAGTGAATTATATAAAAAAAAATACACACCAGAGTTAATAATAATTTCATGTATCTACTGTGTACCTGTCAAGAAATGAGCACTGGGGGTGAAAAGTTTATCTTTCTGGAGTTTGCTGCCTTGTGGGGAAGACATGTGAACAATTTAATTACAATGAAGGGTAGATTTACTGAGAACAGAACTGGAAGCTGAGAGCTAGATGAAGGCAGCAATTGTCTCTTGCCTGGGAGGTTCATAAAGGGCTTTCCCTGTGTTAGGCCTTGAAGGAAGGCTTCACAGGGCAAAGATGAGGAAGACATTGTGCTTAGTCTCCCAGTTGTGTCTGACTCTTTGCGAGCCCATGGACTGTTACCACCCACCAGGCTCCTCTGTCCATGGGATTCTCCAGGGAAGAATACTGGAGTGGGTTGCCATTCCCTTCTCCAGAGGATCTTCCTGACCCAGGGATCAAAGCCAGGTCTGCATTGCAAGCAGATTCTTTACTGTATGAGCTACAGGGAAGTTCGGGGAGGATTTTAATAATAATGATATGATGGCAAATATCTGAGTCCTTAGTATATGTCAGGCACTGTTTTAAGGGCTTTCTATGTACTTCTGTAAAAAGAGCTACTTAATACTTAGTAATCCGTGGTCTTTTTAAAACAAATTATTTTAATTACTTTATTTGGCTGCACCGGTGTTTAGTTGTGGCATGAGGGGTCTTCAGTCTTCATTAGGGCCTGTGGGATCTTTAGCTGTGGCATTCAAACTGTTTGTTGCAGCATGCAGGATCTAGTTACCCGACCAGGGATTGAACCTGGGCCCTCTGCATTGGGAGCACAGAGTCTTAGCAACTGAACCACCAGGGTATTCCCTTGGATAGCCTTACGCTATCATAGACACAGCATAAATGTCCATCAACTGGTGAGTGGATAAACAAAATATGCAATAGCACTCAGCAACATAAGGGAACAAGCTTTATCCTTGGTGAAAGAAGCAAGATGCAGAAGAGTACATAGTGCATGATTTTGTATGTCTGAAATGTCCAGAAAAGGTAAATTTGTAGAGACAGAAAGCAAATTAGTGGTTTCCCAGGGCTTGGGGTGGAAGCAGAGATCTAAGTGCCAAGTGGCAGGAAGGAGTTTTTTGGCTGATGTCAATGTTCTTGTGGAGATAACGCACCTTGTTAAATTTGCTAAAAATCATTGAGTTGTATATTTGAAGTGAATGAATTATATGCCAGTAAGTTATTCATCAGTAAAGCTGTTTTTAAAAAGCTTTAGCTTGTTGGGGGGAGAGGGACATATCATAGAGGCTCCCAGACTTAATGTCCTACAGCTCTTGGGACAGCCCTGTGCAATGAAGAAGTGTCCTGGAGAAAATGTTAATAGTGCTGCCCCCTCCCCCAGCATGATTATCTTATTTAAACATGGCAGTAATCCTTAGAGGTAGGCACAGTTATTATTCCCACTTTATAGTTGTAGAAACTGCAGCTGAAGGTAGTAACTTGCCCAGCATCGTATTGCTAATGAATGGGGAGACTGGATTTGAACCCAAGCGACTGGTTCCAGATCCCAGGCTCTTATCCATTATACTTTACTACCTCTTTGGTATTAAAGGGAGAGGGAACACTTGTAGAGGCAGGAGGGTATAAAGAGACCTACCCAGTCCAGAGAAAAGTGAGAAGTTCAAATAGAGCTTCATCAGTAGCATCAATGAATATTAGTCCTTATTATTATTATTATTGGAGGATTACACTTCCATGAGGGGGAACTTCCACTGGAAATAAGGTAGAAAAGTAGATTAGGGTCAGACTGTGAAAGGCCTTTCTGGCTATCCTGAAGGTTTGGTTTTCATCCTGTAGGCCAGGGGTTCTCAACCCCTGGGAACTATTAGGAACCGGGCCACAGGAGGTGAGCGGTGGGCAAGAGAGGGAAGTTTCATCTGTAATTTACAGCCACCTCCTGTTGCTCACTTTTATAGGAAGCTCCACTTCCTGCTCAAGGAACTCAATAAATTCAATGCTCTTGAATCATCCCAGAATCATCCCCAAACCATCCCCTGCCCCGCCCCTTTCCAGCTTCCCAGGTCCTTGGAAATTATGGTCCCTGGTGCCAAAAATGTTGGGGACCACTTCTGTAGGTAGTGAGAAGCCATAGAAGGTTTAAAGCTTTATTTTTAGGGACAATGAGACAAGGTCCCAAGTCTGTGGTGAGAAGAAGTTATTGCAGAGGTTGAAACTGGAGTTGTTGAGGATCCCTAATAGGGAGGATTGATTCATTATTCAGTCAGCAAATATTTTTTGGGCACAAGCTATTCTTCAGGGTCCAGAGATGCAGTGTTAAACAAGATCCATTCTTAGGTTGGAAACGTTGGCAGGGGCCAGATCATGCATTTACTGTCACATTAAAGAGTCTGGATTTGATTTAAAATGTGTGTAGTGGGAAGGTACTGGAGGATTTTTAAGCAGGACAATGAGATGATTTAAGTCGGCATTTAGGAGACCATTGCTCTAGTCCAGAAGAGAGGTGACCGTGGCTTCACTTGGGTTTCTGGCAGTAGAGATGGGGAGAGATGGGTAGCTTTAAGGTATTTTCAGAAGAAGGGAGAACTTGCTGATGGATTGGAATGAGGGATAAGGGGAAAAAAATCAAGAATGATGGCAGATCCTTGTTCTGAGCAACCGTGAATGGAGGTGCCAAACGTGCCACAATGCCGCGGGAATTTGTAGTGAAATTCCAAACAGCCATTGCCTAGATTCTACAGTGAGCAGTGGCTAGTCTTGCTTTATTGCAAATCTGTCCATCCCTCTATCCATCCATCCATCTTATTTTTTGATGTATTTAAAAATAAATTGCAGGTATCAGTACGCTTCGCCCTTTAAACATTTCATTTAGAACCCTAAACATTATAGAGTTCACTTCTTGTTTATAGGTCTTTTTTTTCCGCTAGATAAAATTTATGTAAGGTGGAATGCTGCTAAGTCACTTCAGTTGTGTCCGACTCTGTGTGACCCCACAGACGGCAGCCCACCAGGCTCCTCTGTCCCTGGGATTCTCCAGGCAAGAATACTGGAGTGGGTTGCCATTTCCCTCTCCAATGCATGAAAGTGAAAAGTGAAAGTGAAGTCGCTCAGTCGTGCCAGACTCTTAGCGACCCCATGGACTGCAGCCTACCAGGCTCCTCCGTCCATGGGATTTTCCAGGCAAGAGTACTGGAGTGGGGTGCCATTGCCTTGGAGGGACCTTATCTGATCCGTTTGATGGGTTTTGACAGGTGTGTATGGCTAATGCAACTCACCCCCCATCAAGACGTAGAAGGTTACCATCACCTTAGGCGGTCTCCTAGTCCCACCTCTGATGGAGATTTGGCCCTTACCCTCCCAGAGGCATCCACAGGAGGTGACAGTTTTAAAATAGATTCTAGAAAGAACTAAATTTGAGGGTGCTGTGGAGAGGTGGAGGGGGAAGAAGTTCACAGGGAACCAACCAGACCTGAAGAGTGACTCTGAGGTTTAGCAGGCAAGGGGCCAGGCCAGGGCCATAACAGCCTGTTAAAAATCAGGAAGCCTCTGTGCTTTGAAGAAATCTTTGTGTGTTCTGCCTATGTTTTGTTAGTCATAAAACTTTACTTAAGGTCAGTGCTGGAGACAGAATGTTGTTTTATGGCAGAGCGGGGTGAACAGGTTCTTAAAGTGTGTTTTCTATGTTAAAGTTCCATTCAGTGTACCGGTACCAGGAGCAGAAGGCTCTGAACTTCTTTGGTTAATTCCCCGGTGAATTCCTCTTTAAAGGACTAAAGGATTATGCCTTTTCCAGATAACACCTCCTGATCTGTGAGGATTTTCAGATTTTATTCTACACTTGGGATGTCTGTTAAAAAAAAAAAAAAATACAGGTTCCTTGATCTCCTACCAGGATTCCTAAATAAGAATCTCTGGCAGGTGACCCAGGGACCTGCATTTTAACTGCATTCCGACTTACCAATGGTCTGTGGACTGCATTTTGAAAAAGACCATGGAAGCAGACGTTGGGTCCAGACACTCCTTGGCTCAGCTCTGTGAAATCTTGGGCAAGTTACTTAACCACTCTGAGCATTAGTTTTCTCATCTGTAAGAGGCAGCTGCTAACGACTGCTGTGTATGTTAAGTGATGTATGGAAAGCTTGGGGTGCAGAGCTGGCATTCACCAGTGTCAGATTCCTCCCTTCTCCTTCCTGGAAAAGAGCGTTTCACGTGAATTCCCTGCCTGTCCAGTGGTTAGGACTCTCTGCTTTCACTACTGGGGGGTGCCTGGGTTCATTGGGGAACTAAGATCTTGTAAGCAGCGTGGCACAACCAAAAAAAAAAAAAAAAGAAGTTGCACTTTAACTCAGTGGTGGTGGGTCAGGTTGATGGTTTATTAGGGCTTTTACCATCATCCTGGGGAAGACAGGGTCCCAGCAGAGACCAGCTCCCCCCACGCACCCCCTGCCCCCAACACAGGCTCAGAAAACCGCGTGGCTCATAGAGCCTTAGGGAAGATTTGCTTCCTGTCGTCTGATTTATTCATATTGTTCACTGGTGAGTAGTCTGGCGTTCACCTTTGGTTCTTGGGTTCTCACTGCAGAAACAAGTCACCAGGCCCTCCAGAACATGCCCAAAGTGCTCCGTGATGTCGAAGCCCTTAAACAGGAGGCGTCTTTTCTGAAAGAACAAATGATTCTTGTCAAGGAGGACATTAAAAAGTTTGAACAGGACACATCTCAGTCGATGCAGGTATTTTGGTTCCTAATTGTTGACTCTTGTTTTTGGAAGATGTTTACCTTCCCAGCAGGAGGCCACCCCTCAGAATTCTGCCAAACACTCAGACTACTGTTTTGTTTAGCACTTTTAGCTTATTCATCTCTTCAGCATCACTGAACGTTTAACCATGCGATCAGTGTCGTGCGGGGTACAGAGTTCCCTAAGGCAGGACCGTATCATGGTACTTAGGTTTCGAGTTACTTGTGGAAGGCGGAGAAAATGGAACTGCAGCTTCCTTAGTGTCTGAGACCCTCATCTCTCTTCTAGGTGTTGGTAGAAATCGACCAGGTCAAGTCCAGAATGCAGCTTGCCGCAGAATCTCTTCAAGAAGCTGACAAATGGAGCACATTGAGTGCTGATATCGAGGAGACTTTTAAGACTCAAGTAGGTTTCTTGTTAAGCGGATGCTGTATTGTTTTGTTGATGTTAGGCTTCCCTGGTGGCTCAGATGGTAAAGAATACGCCTGCCAAGCAGGAGACTTGGGTTCGGTCCCTGGGTTGGGAAGATCCCCTGGAGAAGGGAATGGCAACCCACTCCAGTATTCTTGCCTGGAGAATTCCATGGACAGAGGAGCCTGGTGGGCTACAGTCCATGAAGTTGCAAGGAGTCAGACAGGATTTAGCAATTGAACAGCAGCAACAAAGCTAACAGTTACATCTTGTTTTTTTCTCTTCCCAACCCTCTTGATATTCAGAACTCACTGCCCATAAGACCCAAAGCATCTAGCTGAACTCTCCCAGGCTCTTAAAAAACAGAATTTACTGTTTCTGGCCAAAGCCACTCTCCACTTGCTCCTCTGCCCCTCTCTTGGGTTAACGCTTCCTTTTCTGTCCAGGTTTACCTACCTGGAAACCTGGCGGCCCTTCACTGCCCCCTTCTCCCTGCCCCTCCTCTCTTTCTCTTCTGTCGTCTGTTCTTTCTGTCCCTCTGGCGCCCCCTGGTGTGGTTTTGTCGTCATTTTGCGCCTAGACCGTTTCAGCAACCGTCCACTCGCCTCCTTGCCATCAAGGCCCTCCCCGATCCCAGGTTATCCGCCCCCCACCCCACGTGTCCAGGGCGTCTTCTAAAGCACAGATTGGCATGTGGCATTTCCCTGTCCCTCACACCCCCAACCCACCCCATCTTAACCTCTACCAACTTCGCATTTTCCGTCTGATAAATTCTACGCCCCCTACAGGCCACAACCTGTCCTTCCCCACAGGGCTCTGGGTGCCTGTGTTTACAGCTGTTCCTCTGGCCACTCCCTCTGTGTGAGTTCAGCCTCTGCCTGCTCCAAACTGTGAACACCCCGTTCCCTTTCATGCCTGTTCCCTGTTCCCCGCCTGAGCTGTCCCCCTCTACTTTTCTTTATAGGACCGTAGCCTCCGCTTGTCCCTCAAGGCAGTTAAGTGTCACCTCCTTTTACATCTCTCCTTGCTGGCTCCTGGCCTCTCCAGTGAGTGGAACTCATGGTCCCCTCCCGTGTGCTCCTGTGACCCTTGAGCCAACCTCTCTTTATTTTATCTAGTGGCCACCCCACACGTGATGTGGGGTCTTAGTTCCCTGACCAAGGTCAGACCCGCACCCCCTGCATTGAGAGTGTGGAGTCTTAACCACAGGACCACCAGGGAAGCCCATGAGCCATCCTCCTAAAGTGTCTCATAATCTTTCTCCCCCAAGTCATTCATTGCGCATTCAGGGCCTGCACTGTGACCTTCCTTGTCTTTTTGTCTCAACCATCTTTAAGACGGTGTCTGAGGCATCATGGGCACCTGTTGAACACTGCAATGAAATACATTTCCTTACTCTCTTCATTCTTTTTTTAAATAGAGTTTAGTTTTCTATTTATAAACATAACTTATGTGTGTCTTATAAGATTTGGAAAATTGAGAAAAATGCAAGGAATAAAACAATGATCCTGTGCCCTTAGTATTTTTTTTTTTTAATGTCTGTTAGGTATTTTTCTAGATGTTTGTAAAAATCTATACTTTTGTACTATCTTTTATGATGCATATATTGTAGGTATACGTTGGGTTGTCCAGAAAATTCATTTGGGTTTCCCGTAAGATATTATGGAATAACCCAAGTGAACTTTCTGGCCAACCCAATATATACATGTTTCTGTATATTCTAGTGTTTGTATGGCCTTTTTGTTGTTTATTTCACCTAATGATAAGTTGTAGATATTTTTCTGTGTAATTAATACTTTTCAAAACATGATTTTAAAAACTATTTAAATTTATTTACGTACTTTTGGCCGTGCTGGGTCTTTGTTGCTGCTTGGGCTTTTCCCTAGTTGTGATGAGCAGGGGCTCCTCTCTAGTTGTGGTGCACGGGCTTCTCACTGCAGTGGCTTCTCTTGTTGCAGAGCACGGGCTCTAGGGTATTCATGCTTCAGTAGTTGTGTCTCCTGGGCTCTAGAGCGCTGGCTCAGTAGTTGCGGTGTCTGGGCTTAGTTGCTCCATGGCAACAAAGGGATCTTCCCAGACCAGGAATCAAACTCTTGTCTCCTGCATTTTTACCACTGAGCCAGCAGAGAAGCCCTCAAACATGATTTTTAATGACTGTACAATATTTCACATGTATTTCACATTTTAATGACTATTCAATATTTCACATAGATTATGAGTGTCATAATCTATATTTTATTTGTTATCATGGAAGATTTAGGTTCCTTCCGGGTCTTTGTTATAACAACACTAAAATCACATTAATCAATTTTAATACATTAATATTTCTTTGTCCCTCTGATTTTTTCCTTAGATTTCTAGGACAGAAAATGCCAAGTTCTAAGGATGTAAATATTTGTAAGGCTTTTGATGCATATTGCTAATTTTCCCCCCAGAAAAAATATAAATTTAGAAAAACTTTTTCTTTGCACCCGTCCCAAAGATAGCTGTTGTAATTTTTCAGAAGTTTTTCCAGTTTGTTAGGAGGAAATGGCACTTCTTTGTTTTAATTTGCTTTTGTTTGAAGACTAGTAATACTGAACGTGAAGTGTTGATGAGCCATGTTCTCTTCATTGGAGTGTCTTAACATAAATATCCTCTCTTCTGGTCTTCTTATAGGACATAGCTGTGATTTCAGCCAAGCTCACAGGTATGCAGAACAGCCTAATGATGCTCGTTGATACACCAGACTACTCAGAAAAATGTGTACACTTGGAGGCGTTGAAGAACCGGCTGGAGGCCTTGGCCAGCCCCCAGATCGTAGCAGCATTCACATCTCAGTCTATAGGTGAGTGCTGGCTGCTTCCTGTCTCTCTGTACACCTCTTTATTTTTTTATTTTTTTTTAAATTTTATTTTCTTTTTAAACTTTACATAATTGTATTAGTTTTGCCAAATATCAAAATGAATCCATTGTACACCTCTTTAAACAGATAAGGCTTTCCACGTCTTCAGTCTTGAGAATGTCTTAATTTTGATTAAGTTACGTAGATTGGAAGTCAGTCTGTAGCTTTATGGTGGTTGCCTTTTCTTCAACATTCTATATGAACTTTTTCAAAATACAGACAGCTTGTAGTAACCCACCAGGGAACATATCATCTAGACCCTAGTATTAGCATTTACCACTTTGCTTTATCACATATCTGTTCACCTCTCTATCCATCCATCTTATTTTTGTCATGCAAGTCAAAGTAAGTTGCAGACATCAGTACACTTCACTCCTAAACGCTAGGAGTTCAGTGTTAGTTTAGGATCCTTTCTTTTTTTGAGGTAAAGTTTACATTTAGTGTTAGTTGCTCAGTCATGTCTGGCTCTTTGTGACCCCATGGTCTGTACCCCACCAGGCTCCTCTGTCCACGGAGTTCTCCAGGCAAGAATACTGGAGTGAGTAGCCATTCCCTTCTCCAGGGGATCTTCCTGACCCAGGGATCGAACCTGGGTCTCTTACATTGCAAGTGGATTCCTTACCACCTGAGCCACCAGGGAAACCATTTAGAAAAATGTACAAATCTTAAGCCATTTAGAAAAATGTACAGATCTTGAGTTTTGAGCCTGATCAAGACCATTATAAAGCTGTTATTTTCCAGTGATTTTTTTCAGCACATAGCTCTCTCTTTACCTAGCTCTCCCTCTCCATTTCATCCACAGAACTATTGGTTAAACAGGAAGCAGCAGCAGCAGTAAAGCTGCTTTCTTACCTTGTCGTCGTTGTTGTTGTTCAGTCTCCCAGTTGTGTTCGACTCTTTGCGACCCCATGGACCACAGTATGCCAGACCTCCCTGTCCCTCACCATCTCCTGGAGCTTGCCCAAGTTCATGTTCATTGCGTCGGTGATTCCATCCTGCCATCTCATCCTCTGATGCCCTGTCCTGCCCTTGATCTTTCTCAGCTTCAGGGACTTTTCCCATGAGTCGTCTGTTCACGTCGGATGACCAAAATCCTGGAGTTTCACCTTCAGCATCAGTCCTTCCAGTGAATGTTCAGGGTTGATCTCCCTTAAGATTGACTGGTTTGACCTCCTTGCTGTCCAGGGGACTTGCAGGATTCTCCTCCAGCACCACCAGTTCGAAGGCATCAGTTCTTTGGTGTTCTGCCTTCTTTGCAGCCCAGCTCTTACAGCTGTACATGATCACTGGGAAGACCATAGCTTTGACTATATGACCTTTGTTGGCAGAGTAATGTCTTTGCTTTTCAACACACTCTCTAGGTTTGTCATAGCTTTCCTGCCAAGAAGCAGTTGTCTTCTGATTTCATGGCTAAAGTCACTGTTCGCAGTGATTTTAGAGCCCAAGAAGAGGAAATCTGTCACTACTTCCACCTTTTCCCCTTCTGTTTACCATGTAGTAATGGGGTTGGATGCCATGATCTTAGTTTTTTCACTATTTAGTCTTAAGCCGGCTCTTTCACTCTCTTTCTATACCCTCATCAAGAGGTTCTTTAGTTTCCTCTTTGCTTTCTGCTATTATAGTAGTATCATCTGCCTGTCTGAAGTTGTTGATATTTCTCCTGCCTATCCTGATTCCAGCTTTGTAACTCATCCAGCTGGGCATTTCTCATGATGTGCTCAGCATATAGGTTAAATAAACAGGGTGACAGCACACAGCCCTGTCATACTCCTTTCTCAGTCTTGAACCACAGGGTTCCACTGTTCTTACCTGAGCATCTATGTATTGATATATTGGCAGAATGTAGTCTGTATGCACTGCCCTGCTTCGTGCACTCTTGGTCACACATCACGCACGCCCTTCTGCTCTGGAGTTCATGGTCTCCTAAACCTGTTCTGTTGAAGGTCACCAACAACCATGTCATCACCAAACCTGAAAGCCTATTACCATTTTATACTTCTCCGTTTCTCCTTGTCAACAACACTTAACGATGTTTTCTACTCCCTCCTGCTCTGAAAATGCTTTCTTCTTTTGACTCCTGAGATGTAGCACCAGTTTCATGTATGTGAAGTCTCTCAGTTGTGTCCAACTCTTTGCGACCCCATGGACTGTAGCTTGCCAGGCTCCTCCATCCATGGGATTTTCCAGGCAAGAGTACTGGAGTGGGTTGCCATTTCCTTCTCCAGGGCATCTTCCCCACCCAGGGATCAAACCTTGGTCTCCCGCACTGCAGGTAGACTCTTTACCATCTGAGCCACCAGGGAAGTTTTATGTATACAATGGTACATTTTCAATGATGAAATGAAACCATAAAAAGTTCTGATATATATATATATATATATATATATATATTTAAGACTTATTTATTTATTTTTGGCTGCACTGGGTCATCATCGCTGCATGTGGGCTTTCTCTAGTTGTGGTGAGTGGGGTCTACCCTTCACTGCACTGTGCAGGCTTCTCGTTGCAGTGGCTTCTCTTGTTGCAAACACAGGCTCTAGGCACTAAGGCTCAGTAATTGTGGCCTATGGACTTAGTTGCCCAGTGGCATGTGGAATCTTCCTGGAACAGGGATTGAACAAGTGTCCCCTGCATTGACAGGATAATTCTTAACTACTGGACCACCAGGGAAGTTCAAAATGTGCTCTCTTTTAAAAAAAATATTTTTTTAAAAATTTCAAATTTAAATCCAAGGTCATGAGGCTTTCCCCCTATATATATATTTTTTTTTCTAAGAGTTTTTATAGTTTTAGCTCTTACATTTAGGTCTTTGATACATTATAAGTTAATTTTTATATATGGTGCAAGGTAAGCATCCAATTTCTTTCTTTTGCATGTGGACATCCTGTTTTCTGAGCATCGTTGTTTCTGAGTGTAAAAGGACTCTCCTTTCCCCCAGTGAATGATCATGACTTCTTTGTTGAAAATCTTTTGACCATGTGTGTGAAGGTTTATTTCTGGGCTCCCTATTCTCTATATATACAGAGGCATATCTTTGTCCTTATGCCAGTACCACATTGCTTTGATTATTGTAGCTTTGTGTTAACTTTTGAAATCATGAATTGTGAACCCACCAATGTTGTCCTTGTTTTTCAAGATTGTTTTGGCTTTTTGGAGGTCCCTTGAAATTCCATATGAATTTTAGGGTGGATTTTTCTGTTTTTCCAGAGAATACCTTTGAACACCCTTTTGGAAGAGATAACTTTGAATCTGTAGGTGGTTTGGGTAGTATTATCATCTTTTTAAAAAATTTTGTTTTTTAGCCTCTAATTAAAATAAATAAATCTAAATTTAAAAAATTAATTATTTTTTAATTGGTGGAAAATTGCTTTACAGTTTTGTGTTGGTTTCTGTTGTACAACACCACGAATCAGTCATAATTTTATATATATATATATCTCTCCCTCCCTCCTCTCCCCCCATCCTGCCCTCTAGGTTATCACAGAGCACTAGGCTGGGCTTCCTGTGCTATTTAGCAACTTCCCACTAACCATCTATTTCACACATGATAGTGGAAATGTGTCAATGCTGCTTTCTCCATGCGTCTCACCCTCACCTTCTCCTGCTGGAAATCTTCTAATTCATGAGTGGAGTACGCCTTTTCATTTATTTATATCTTTTAAAATTTCTTTCAGTGGTGTTTTTTGACTTTCAGTGTACAGGATTGTTCTTTGTTACTGTATAGAAATGCAGGTGAGTTTTGGTGTGTTGATTTTGTATCCTGCTGCATTAACTTAGTAGTTCTAAGTTTGTGTGTGTGTGTGTGGAATCTTTAGCACTTTCTATATATGAGATCATATTATCTGCAAACAAAGATATTTTTACTTCTTCATTTCCTTTTGAATGCTTTTTATATCTTCGTCTTACATAATTGTTCTGACTGTAACTTCTAGTACTGAATTGAATAGAAGTTGCAAAAGTGGGCATCCTTGTCTCATTCCTGATCTCAGAGGAAAAGTTTGAAATGGTCTTTCATATCAAGTATTATGTTAGTTGGGGGCTTTTCATATATGACCTTTATTATGTTGAGGTTGTTTGCTTCTATTCCTAGTTTTTCAAGTGTTTTTAATCCTGAAAAAGTCTTAAATTTTATCACATGGCTGTTTTGCATCAGTTGAGATGATCATGTGAACATTTCCCCTTTGTTAGTGTGGTGTATTACATTTATTGATTTTCATGTGTTGAGCCTTCTTTGCATCCCAGAGTAAATCCCACTTGGTCAAGGGATATGATCCTTTTAATATGCTGTTGAATTCGGCTTGCTGGTATTTTGTTGATGATTTTTGCGTCCATATTTATCAGGGATATTGATTTGTAGGTTTTCTTTTCTTGCAATGTCTTTGTCTGGCTTTGGTATTAAGGTAATGCTGACCTCATAGAATAGGCTAGGAAGTCTTCAGTGCTCTTCAGTTTGGGGGAGAGTTTGAGTAGTATTAGTATTAATTAAAAAAAAATTTTTTTTTCTTTTTGTGCTGGGTCTTTGTTGCTGCACATGGGCTTTCTCTAGTGGTGGCGTGGGCTTTCTCATTGAGGTGGCTTCTCTTGTTGCAGAGCGTGGGCTCTAGATCATGTGGGCTTCAGTAGTGTGGCCCTGGGTTTAGTTGCCCTGAGGCATGTGGAATCTTCCTGGACCGGAGATTGTACTTGTCTCTCCTGCATTCGCAACTGAATTCTTAATCACTGGGCCATCAGGGAAGTCCAAGTATTCATTCTTAATTGATCAATGAAGCCATCTGATATACTTTTCTTTGTTGAGAAGTTTTTGATTACAGATTCAGTAACTAGTTTTATGTCTATGCAGAGTTTCTGTTTCTTCATGATTTAGTCTTGGTACACTGAGTATTTCTAACAACTTGTTCATTTTACCTAGTTTATCCAATTTGTTAACATATAATTATCCATAGTACTTTCTTATAATTCTGTTACCTTTAGTAAAATTGGTAGTGTTGTCCTCTCTTTCATTTCTGATTTGATTTGAGTCCTCTTCCTTTTCCTTAGTGAACCTAAGTAAAGGTATGTCAATTTTGTTCACTTTTTCAAAGACTTTTTCAACCCTTCATTTTGTTGATTTTAATGTTTTGTTTCTGATATTCTCTGTTTTACTTATTTTTGCTCTCTGTTATTTCTTCCCTTTTACTAACTTTGGGTTTAGCTTCCCCCGCCCCCTAGTGTTGTAAGACGTAGAGTTTAGGTTGTTGATTTGAGATCTCTCTTCTTTTTTAAAGTAAGCATGTACAGCTACAAATTAGCTCTTAGGATTGCTTTTGTGGCATCTCGTAAGTTTTGGTCTGCTAGGTTTTTGTTTTCATTTGTCATTTTTAAATTTCTCTTGTGGTATCTTCTTGACTCATTTGTTGTTTTGGAGTCCACATTATTTGTGAATTTTTCAGCTTTCTTCTTTTAGTTGATTTCCAGTTTTATTCCATTGTGATTGGAAAAGATACTATATGATTTATATGACTGTAGTCTTTAGAAATTTATTAAGACTTGTTTCGTGGCCTGTGATATGGTCTATCCCGGAGAGTGTTTTATGAGTACTTCAGAATGAGTATTCTGCCATTGTTGGATGGAGTGTTCTGTATTGTTTCTTAGGGCTAATTGGCCTGTGATGTTTATTTAAGTCCCTGCTTCTTTATTATTGTCTCTCTGGTTGTCTTGATGTGCTTTCTGAATGCACCTTCTGCAGGCTCTGTTCCTTTTCTTTTTTTTACCCACTGTGGTACTTTTGCAAAGGTCACATGGTAGAATTTTTTGTTTGCATTTATTTCTATTTATTCATATTTGTATGTGGGTGCTTTTTTTCTGGGTTCACTGTTTACTGAAAAATAATGAGCATGGGATTTCCATGGAGACCCCTCCTTGTTTTGCTGTTGTTTGGTCGCTTAGTTGTGTCCAACTCTTTGCAACCCTATGGACTACAGTACAGGCTTCCCTGTCCTTCACTGTCTCCCAGAGTTTGTTTAAACTCATGTGCATTGAGTCAGTGATGCCATCCAACCATCTCATCCTCTGTCACACCCTTCTCCTCCTGCCCTCAGTCTTTCCCAGCATCAGGGTCTTTTCCAGTGAGTCAGCTGTTTGCATCATGTGGCCAAAGTATTGGAGCTTCAGCTTCAGTATCAGTCCTTCCAATGAATATTCAGGGTTAATTTCCTTTGGGATTGAGTAGTTTGATCTCAAAGTCCAAGTGACTCTCAAGAGTATTTTAGGGCACCACAGTTCAAAAGCATCAATTCTTTGGCATTCAGCCTTCTTTATGGTCCAACTCTCACATCTGTACATGATTACTGGAAAAACCATAGGTTTGACTAGGTGGACCTTTGTTGGCAAAGTGATGTCTCTGCTTTTTAATACACTGTCTAGGTTTGTCATAGCTTTTCTTCCAAGGATCAAGCCTCCTTGTTTACCTGGACTTAATTGAAAGCTTTCCTCTTGGCCTTGATTTAAAGGTTACATTCTCTGATGTGCTCTTCAGTTGCCCAAAGAGAATGGATTCAGGACTTTTCTCCAGCCTCTTAATTCCATGTCTTCCCCATTTGTCAATTCTTTATTTTGCATTTTCTCTTCACTAGCATGATTCCAGGACTAGAGCTGGACCTTTGGAAAATCACCGTCTGGCAGTTTTCAGATCAGATCAGATCAGTCGCTCAGTCATGTCCGACTCTTTGCGACCCCATGAATCGCAGCACGCCATGCCTCCCTGTCCATCACCAACTACTGGAGTTCACTCAGACTCATGTCCATTGAGTCGGTGATGCCATCCAGCCATCTCATCCTCTGTCATTCCCTTCTCCTCCTGCCCCCAATCCCTCCCAGCGTCAGAGTCTTTTCCAATGAGTCCACTCTTCGCATGAGGTGGCCAAAGTACTGGAGTTTCAGCTTTAGCATCATTCCTTCCAAAGAAATCCCAGGGCTGATCTCCTTTAGAACGGACTGGTTGGATCTCCTTGCAGTCCAAGGGACTCTCAAGAGTCTTCTCCAACACCACAGTTCAAAAGCATCAATTCTTCGGCGCTTGGCCTTCTTCACAGTCCAACTCTCACATCTATACATGACCACTGGAAAAACCATAGCCTTGACTAGACGAACCTTTGTTGGCAAAGTAATGTCTCTGCTTTTGAATATGCTGTCTAGGTTGATCATGACTTTCCTTCCAAGGAGTAAGCGTCTTTTAATTTCATGGCTGCAGTCACCATCTGCAGTGATTTTGGAGCCCAGAAAAATAAAGTCTAACACTGTTTGCACTGTTTCCCCATCTATTTCCCATGAAGTGATGGGACCGGATGCCATGATCTTCGTGTTCTGAATGTTGAGCTTTAAGCCAACTTTTTCACTCTCCACTTTCACCTTCATCAAGAGGCTTTTGAGTTCCTCTTCACTTTCTGCCATAAGGGTGGTGTCATCTGCATATCTGAGGTTATTGATGTTTCTCCCGGCAATCTTGATTCCAGCTTGTGTTTCTTCCAGCCCAGCATTTCTCATGATGTACTCTGCATATAAGTTAAATAAACAGGGTGACAATATACAGCCTTGATGTACTCCTTTTCCTATTTGGAACCAGTCTGTTGTTCCCTGTCCAGTTCTAACTGTTGCTTCCTGACTTGCATACAAATTTCTCAAGAGGCAGGTCAGGTGGTCTGGTATTCCCATCTCTTTCAGAATTTTCCACAATTTGTTGTGATCCACACAGTCAAAGGCTTTGGCGTAGTCAATAAAGCAGAAATAGATGTTTTTCTGGAACTCTCTTGCTTTTTCCATGATCCAGCGGATGTTTGCAATTTGATCTCTGGTTCCTCTGCCTTTTCTAAAACCAGCTTGAACATCAGGAAGTTCACGGTTCACATATTGCTGAAGCCTGGCTTGGAGAATTTTGAGCATTACTTTACTAGCGTGTGAGATGAGTGCAATTGTGCTGTAGTTTGAGCATTCTTTGGCGTTGCCTTTCTTTGGAATTGGAATGAAAACTGACCTTTTCCAGTCCTATGGCCACTGCAGTTTTACTACTCATGTTTTCTAGTGAATTTGTTGCAGCTGTAGACCATGGAGCTCACTTGTGTGGTTGGGGTATGCATCCATTTGATAGGAGATTAGAGAAGTAGGAGTGGGGACTGGGGGTCCATGAATTTTAAGTTTTTTCCCTTTCCTTCTGTGTGAATTGGCTACTTGGTGCTGGAATCAGGTTTGAAGAATGCCCTGTGAGTCAGGATCGTAGGCTTTCGTTTTGGAGTAAGCTGTATTTGACAGCTTTCATTCACAAATTTGAATCAGGCTTGATTCTAGATTCTGCTCTTTGTAGGCAGGATGCTGATTCAGAAGGGGGAAATGGGTCCTGCGGCTGTCCCACTGCCGAGCTGGGGTGGAAGCAGACCCTCCCCTGCTTGCCCAGGCCTCCTTGGCCCCTGGTGCTCCATGCTAATGTCCAGTTTCTCCCAGCATACCCACTCGTTGGCCAAAATGATTGCATATCTGATGGGTATTCTCTGAAGTGTGTAGTATGAATGTTTTCCTGGCATCAACACAGATGGATGAAACTGTGTTTTTCTTTGGTGGTTAATTTTGGTGAGCATCGGGAAAGGGTTTTTTCCTGCCACAAAAGTAATATTCTCTTTAATCAGTTATCTTTCCAAGAAGGCTAAGGTGCTTCTTTATCTAACAGTTTTTAAAGGGAAATCTGATAAATTAGTACATTCCTGACACAATACCCACAATCTTCAAGTATACATGCCTCATTCATTTTATAAACTAGTGGATTCAGTTCATAAATTGAAGCAGCTTTTTGGAGCCTAATTTTACATATGGCAGGAATATTCACTTATCTAAGTGATCTTATGAAAATAATAAGCATTTAAAAAGCACGTAGTCATTTTTAAACTCATGGAGTCCTGCCCATTACAATGAGAACTGCTGGCTGGTCTCTGGAGTTTAGCTGAGTTATATCCACGGTGGTTACTGTTACAGCTTTTCCTTCTCAGCAGCTTATTGGACGTACCAGAGATGGAGCAAAACAGAACAGGTATGAAGAGGTTTTGCACCTGTTAGCTCACGGTTTTTTTCCCCATTCTTTTTTTTTAATTTTATTCTAAGGCTGTGGCATCTGTGTTTTGACCAGAAGGGGGCAGATAGGAGCCAGAGATGCTGCGTGCATGGGAGGCTGCTGAAACTGTATCTCTGTTTTTTCATCAGTAGACCTGAAACCAAGTGCTGTGTTTAGCACTTCCTCTGCCCTTAGGCAAAAATATAAGAAAGTACTTGATATTAGACCCATAGAGTCCATTGCTATCTGTTGAATGCTGGTGTTTACCAGATAATTTTCTTATTCCTCAAACCATTAAATATATGAATTTATAGAAGTTTAGTTCGTTTGCTTATTTCCCATCTGATATAATCAGAGTAGGAATTTTCAAAGGGATTACTAACTTGTAAATAGTGTTTAAACTATTAATTACATGAGGAATGGCAGGGAATACAAAAATGAAAAGATTGCTGTCCTTCAAGGACTTTATACCTTGGTTGAGGGTGAGGCTGGAAGAAAACAAGTTCACAGATAATTTTATTACGGAATGGAATGTGAAAACTGCCTTAGGCCTCCCCAGGATGAAGGAAAATCAAGGAAGCTTTTATGAAAGAGCTAGTATATGCGCAGAACCTTGAAAGAGATGAATTAAAAATAATTTGAATTGCTTCTGATTATAAAATAATACATATGCAAGTTATTAAACTTTGAAAAAAACAGAGAAAAGTATAAAAAAGAAAATGATATACCAGTAAACTCACCACACAGAGATGACTGCTAGTATTTTTTTTTTTAATTAAAAAAGTTTTTTTTAATTAATTTATTTTTTGGCTGTGCCCTGTGGCATGTGGGATCTTAGTTCCCTGACCAGGGATCAAACTCTCGCCTCCTGCAGTGGAAGCACAGAGTCTTAACCACTGGACCACCAGGGAATTCCCTTTATTATTATTACTTTAAAAATTTTTGACCGTTAGTATTTTTTCCAGTTTTTTTTCTTTGTCTGTATATATCTTTTAAGGAAAGTACATACATTGAGTATAGGCAATTCTGTATTTTTTTTGCTCCCTTTAGCAATATAGCATGAGCATTTTCTCAGGGATATAGGGATTTGATAGGTGAGGAAAAGCATTTAGGGCAGAAAGAATAATGTATATTTGGATGGTATAGAAAGAAGAAAATTCAGGGTCTGTTTTGGGAATAACAATTAAACCCATTTTAGTGGAATGAACATTGGGAAATGGTCAAAGGTGAGGCTGGAAAGGAAGGTGGGGACAGCATAGTTTGCCTTGAACAAATTAAGGAGTTTCTATTGAGGGAATGATTTCATTGCTGCTGACAATTTATTAGTCTGCTGAGGAATGTGGCAAGAATGGAAGGACTATAGACTTTGGAGATGGGCAGACCTAGTTTCAAATCTTTGGGCTGCTGCATATTAGCAGAAACCTCCACTTCCTGCTCAGTGAAATGAGCGTAGAATACGCACTATGTTCTTGGGAGGATTAAACAATACAGGTGTGCAGCTCCTGATCAGAGGAGGCCTCCAGGGAATATTGCTTCCTCTTTCTCTGGAACCTCTCATTCAAGACTTGTAGCCCTTATAGAGGCCAGTAAAGAACTCCTGAACACTCTCTTAGAATGAGAGCTGCATCATTTCCAAAAAGCCGTGCAGCTCAGCAGATTTAACTAAACTGTCAATACAGTTTGGAAGCCCAGACCCACACATGAGTTAGTTGGGTTTTTTCCTTGAATTTGGGCTTCCCTGGTGGCTCGGACAGTAAAGAATGTGCCTGCAATGCCAGAAACCTGGCTTCGACCCCTGGGTCAGGATGATCCCCTGGAGAAGGGAATGGCAACCCACTCTAGTATTCTTGCCTGGAGAATTCCACGGACAGAGGAGCCTGGCAGGCTCCATAGGGTTGCAAAGCGTTAGAGACAACTGAGTGACTAACACTTTCACTTCTACTTTCTTGAATTTAGTTAAATGTTTTTCCATCATCTACAGTGCTGAAAAGTTAAGTAGTACTACAAGGTCTAAAAGGGAAAAGTAACATCCTCTTTCTCTACCTGGTCCTTATCCAGGAAGGCCACCACTTTTAGAGCTGTTTTTCTGTGCTGTTTTACTTTATCTTTCTGCATGATAAATGTCTTAGTTTATTTCTTCATGTTTCAATTTTAGGCATTGTCTGTTGACTTCTGTTGTTCCAGCTAAGGATTTAACTTTCACACCACTCCTCTTTCTCTTCCCCATTATCCTCCTGTCTCCTTATTTTAATTGAATCAGTAAATAGTTTTTATATTATCACAACTTTATAAATTATTAATTTTTGCTGAGTCAAGCCCAGGTACTGTGATTTCATTCTCTTTCCTGTTCAGCTTCATGTTTATCCTGAAGTTTCTGATCACCTTTTTATCCCCTTCTCATTCTTCCAGCTCTCCATACTCCCTGGTTTTTTCCAAGTGGGTTCTTGGGGATAACGCTTTGTTCCAAGTACCCCCTGTTCTCCAGAAACTCTCCTTTTGGCATGCTGTCTCTGCTCTGGACATGCAGATCCCAGGATTCTTTACTGGTGCTCAGATTTAAAGTCTTGTTTCTGTCAGTTGTCATTCTGGGCAAGTCACAGGAGTTAGATGATGTCACAGGAACCTGGCCAAGACATATCTGGGCCCTTCTAGTTGTATGATCTCGACGAACTTATTTATTTCAGTGTCTTCTTAGCTCATACGGTTGCCCTGAGGTTATAAGTGAGCTTGCATAAATGGAGAAGCTTTGGAAGTTCTGTGAATGAAAAGTAAACTAGCTTATCCACAGTGACTTTGTTTCAGTGTTACTACCTACTCTACGTTTCGAAGGCCTTAGATATTATCCTTGCTGCTCTTTATATTTGCCTGTACATTCAACCAGGTATCCTCTTTCTCCAGGAAAAATTAGCATCAGAGAGTGGGAGAAGTGAAGGACAGCTCTCAGCACATG
This sequence comes from Bos taurus, assembly GCF_002263795.3. Lineage (NCBI taxonomy): Eukaryota > Metazoa > Chordata > Mammalia > Artiodactyla > Bovidae > Bos > Bos taurus. The sequence continues at coordinate 21,118,023 of NC_037352.1, read as the reverse complement.
CCTAGAAGGGTGGTGCTTGCTGTCTACACCTAGGCAGAAAAGGGGGTGGGGTGGGGTAAGTTCTGCAGACTGATATAGTGGGGTAACTGTTTTAGGAAGAGATTTAAGAGCATTTTTTCTGTATATTTATTTTATTTAACATGTAATTATGACATATAGCCTATGTGCAGAGTACTTTCTTTTGTCTAAATAACATGCAAAATCATTTGCAGGAGCAACAATAAATGAATTTGGGGGACTCTTTATTTTTTAATATCAATGCCCAGGTTGCTTCCTATTGGTACCATAAGGTTTTTATACTGTTTGTTTATAATTAAAAGTCAATTATTGATATGAAATTGGTAACCCATTGACCATATATTATTACACTCTGGGTATGTGAGGTAGAGACTTGGGGACTGCATGAATATCTTATTCACATGATACCTGTATCAGTTTGAGATTCTCTTGATATCAAGTGATGAAAACCTATTTCAAAGTGGCTTAAAGGAAAAAGAGATTGTATTGGTTTATGGAACTGAGAAGTTCAGGGATAAACTTGCTGCAGGCCTGGCTTGATTCAGGATCACAGACTATGTCTTTAGAACCCAGAGTCTCTCTCTTGCCGTTTCTTGGCTATCTATGTCTTCCTATGTGTTGGCTTTACTTGCAGGCACATTCTTTGTGTAGTGGCCATTGCAGTTCTAAGCCTCCTTTCGGGCAGTTCAAGAAGGGTGTCAGGGTTAATCTTGATCTTGTTTCACATGCAGCTTTGGCACCTCTGAGTCAGTTACTTTGATTATGTGGACTCAAGGCCCTGGTTGGCCAGGCCTGGGTGTCATCCCAGAGCTGCACGTGGAGTTGTTCCACTGGAAACATGTAGATCTTAGGAGAATGGGAGGCAGGGATTTGGTTCCCCAGAGGAAGACCATAGTTCTTTTTTTTTTAATTAATTAATTTATTTTAATTGGAGGCTAATTACTTTACAGTATTGTAGTGGTTTTTGCCATACATTGGCATGAATCCTCCCTGGGTGTACATGTGTCCCCATCCTGACCCCCTCCCACGTCCCTCCCCATCCCATCCCTCAGGCTCATCCCAGTGCACCAGCCCTGAGCGCCCTGTCTCATGCATTGAACCTGGACTGGTGATCTATTTAACATATGGTAATATACATTTTTCAATGCTATTCTCTCCAATCATCCCACCCTCACCTTCTCCCACAGAGTCCAAAAGTCTGTTCTTTATCTCTGGGTCTCTTTTGCTGTCTCACATATACGATCATTCATTACCATCTTTCTAAATTCCATATAAATGTGTTAATATACTGTATTGGTGTTTTTCTTTGACTTACTTCACTCTGTATAATAGGCTCTGGTTTCATCTACCTCATTAGAACTGATTCAAATGCATTCTTTTTAGTAGCTGAGTAATATTCCATTGTGTATATATACCACTGCTTTCTTATCTGTTCATCTGCCAATGGACATCCAGGTTGCTTCCATGTCCTAGCTATTTTATACAGTGCTGCGATGAACACTGTGGTGCACGTGTCTCTTTCATTTCTGGTTTCTTCCATGTGTGTGTCCAGCAATGGGATTGCTGGGTTGTATGGCAGTTCTATTTCCAGTTTTTTAAGGAATCTCCACACTGTTCTCCATAGTGGCTGTCAAAATATGCATAGAAACAAATGAAAGTGAAAACACAACAATTAGAAAAAGAAGAAATGAAGAACCCTAGAGTTAATAGAAGGAAAGAAATAAAAAAATTAGGGCAGAAATAAATGAAAAAGAAACAAAGGAGACTATAGCAAAAATCAACAAAACTAAAAGCTGGTTCTTTGAGAAGATAAATAAAATAGACAAACCTTAGCCAGACTCATCAAGAAAAAAAGGGAGAAGAATCAAATCAACAAAATTAGAAATGAAAATGGAGAAATCACAACAGACAACACAGCAATGCAAAGGCTCCTAAGAGACTACTATCAGCAACTATATGACAATAAAATGGACAACTTGGAAGAAATGGATGAATTCTTAGAAAAGTATAACCTTCCAAAACTGAACCAGGAAGAAATAGAACATCTTAACAGACCCATCACAAGCATGGAAATCGAAACTGTAATAAAAATCTTCCAACAAACAAAAGCCCAGGACCAGATGGCTTCACAGGTGAATTCTACCAAAAATTTAGAGAAGAGCTAACACCTATTCAACTCAAACTCTTCCAGAAAATTGCAGAGGAAGGTAAACTGCCAAACTCATTCTATGAGGCCACCATCACCCTAATTCCAAAACCAGACAAAGATGCCACAAAAAAAGAAAACTACAGGCCAATATCACTGATGAACATAGATTATAAAATCCTCAACAAAATTCTAGCAAACAGAATCCAACAATATATTAAAATATCATACATCATGACGAAGTGGGCTTTATCCCAGGGATGCAAGGATTCTTTGATTCTTCTATATTTGCAAATCAATGTGATACAACACATTAGAAATTGAAAGATAAAAACCATATGATTTATCTCAATAGATGCAGAGAAAGCATTTGACAAAATTCAACATCCATTTATGATAAAAAAAAAAACCCTCCAGAAAGCAGGCATAGAAGGAACATACCTCAAAATAATAAAAGCCGTAGATGATAAACCCACAGCAAACATTATCCTCAGTGATGAAAAATTGAAAGCATTTCCTCTAAAGTCAGGAACAAGACAAGGGTGCCCACTCTCACCACTACTATTCAACGTAGTTTTGGAAGTTTTAGCCACAAAAATCAGAGAAGAAAAAGAAAGAAAAGGAATCCAGATTGGAAAAGAGGAAGCAAAACTCTCACTGTTTGCAGATGACATGATCCTCTACATAGAAAACTCTAAACATACCACCAGAAAATTACTAGAGCTAACCAATGAATATAGTAAAGTTGCAGGATGTAAAATCAACACACAGAAATCCCTTGCATTCCTATACACTAACGAGAAAACAGAGAAATTAAGGAAACAATTTCATTTACCTTTGCAGCAAAAAGAATAAAATACTTAGGAATAAATCTACCTAAAGAAACAAAAGACCTATATATAGAAAACTATAAGTATACACTGATGAAAGAAATCAAAGATGATACAAATAGATGGAGAAATATACCATGTTCATGGATTGGAAGAATCAATATAGTGAAAATGATTATACTACCCAAAACAATTTATAGATTCAGTGCAATCCCTATCAAGCTACCAATGGTATTTTTCACAGAACTAGAACAAATAATTTCACAATTTGTATGGAAATACAAAAAACCTCGAATAGCCAAAGCAATCTTAAGAAGAGTGGAACTGGAGGAATCAACCTGCCTGACTTCAGACTATACTACAAAGCTACAGTCATCAAGACAGTATGGTACTGGTACAAAGACAGAAATATGGATCAATGGAACAAAATAGAAAGCCCAGAGATAAATCCATGCACCTATGGACACCTTATCTTTGACAAAGGAGGCAAGAATATACAATGGAGAAGAGACAATCTCTTTAACAAGTGCTGGGAAAACTGGTCAACCACTTGTAAAGAATGAAACTAGAACACTTTCTAACACCATACACAAAAATAAACTCAAAATGGACTGAAGATCTAAATGTAAGACCAGAAACTATAAAACTCCTAGAGGAAAACATAGGCAAAACACTCTCTGACATACATCACAGCAGGATCCTCTATGACCCACCTCCCAGAGTAATGGAAATAAAAGCAAAAATAAACAAATGGGACCTAATTAAACTTAAAAGCTTTTGCACAATGAAGAAAACTATAAACAAGCTGAAAAGAGCCTTCAGAATGGGAGAAGATAGTAGCAAACGAAGTAACTGAGAAAGAATTAATCTCAAAAATATACAAGCAGCTCATCTAGCTCAATTCCAGAAAAATAAACGACCCAATCAAAAAATGGGCCAAAGAACTAAACAGACATTTCTCCAAAGACGACATACAAATGGCTAACAAACACATGAAAAGATGCTCAACATCACTCATTATCAGAGAAATGCAAATCAAAACCACAGTGAGGTACCATCTCATGCCAGTCAGAATGGCTGCTATCAAAGAGTCTACAAACAATAAATGCTGGAGAGGGTGCAGAGAAAAGGGAACCCTCTCACACTGTTGGTGGAAATGCAAACTAGTCCAGCTGCTATGAAGACCATGGTTCTTTTGGAAGAAGGACAGTAGATGTGGGGTGGCCAGAATGACAGGTCCACAAAGAGACCTGGCAGGGGGCCCTGCCCAGCAGGTGCTCACTGGTCTTTTTGAAGTGAATTGGTTATGTGCTAAGAGCCGAGAAGTCCTATGGTTGCCAAAGTAGGCTTTCTTTTTCTCTCTGTTGTCCAAATCAGGAACTTGTTAAACTCAGTTTTACAAATTTGTCTATTTAACATATTGATCTTGAAAACTCGGATTCCTCTATAAGGGCAAAGAAAGAAAGTGAAGTCGTGAAGTCCCTCAGTCGTGTCCAGCTCTTTGCCACCTTGTGGACTTGTAGCCTGCCAGGCTCCTCCATCCATGGGATTTCCCAGGCAAGAATACTGGAATGGGTTGCCATTTCCTTCTCCAGGGGATCTTCCCAACTCAGGGATCTAACCCAGGTTTCCCACATTGCAGGCAGACTCCTTACCATCTGAGCCATGGGCTTCCCCTTTATAAGGGCAAAAGACCCACATATTGTTACTTTTAAGGTTTTATAGTGCTTTTGCTAAATGGATTTGCTATTGGCCAATTCTGCTTTATTATTTGTTTCAAGAAATAACAAATTCTACTCTGTTGGGTAGAAATTTCTTAACATTGGATTATATATTTAGACCAGTGCTTGTTGTAGCAGTTTTTTTTCTAAAAATATTTTTTTGACAGTCCACTAAAATGATGACAGTGTTTAACAGGAGTGATAGGATTGCGGGCAGTTTTTCCTTCATACTTACAGTCAGCTGGGGCTTCCTGGGTGGCTCTAGTGGTAAAGAACCCACCTGCCAATGCAGGGGACACAAGAGATGTGGGTTTGATCCCTGGGTTGGAAAGATCCTCTGGAGGACGGCATGGCAGCCCTCTCCAGTATTCTTGTCTGAAGAATTCCGTGGACAGGGGAGCCTGGTGGGCTACAGTCCACAGGGTCACAAGAGTCAGACACGACCGAAGCAACGTAGCACACATGCATGCATGCATGCTGTCAGTTGCGTACTGATGCAGTATTCTCAACAAGCCAGGGCTTGTGGCATCCAGTTGAGTCGCATGTTCTACCCTTAACTTTACTTGTTTTTCATGTGTATGATCTCTACACCACATGAGTTAATTCATTGCCTGGGTAGGAACTTCTGAATACTAGCTCACAATTAATCCACGTTTATCCTGCTGAATTCTTCCCTTGGCTGCAACAGAAAACCTGGGAACAGTATGTACGCATTTTCTGTTGTTCCCTCCCCACAGAAGGGGTGTCAGCAGAGCATCCCAGACACAGTAAGCACAAAGGCCCTGGGGCAGCAAAGAGCATGGTTTCTTCTTGGTACCTGTCAGAAGGTCTGCTCATGCCAGTAATTTTTAGATCCTGTGAATACCAGCTTGGGTCCCATGAAATGCCCGTTTTTGTAGGTCGGAAGTGGTTGAGTAGCAGCAGCAGCGCATGGTTCAGCCTGTCCCTCCGTCAGCAGTCCTGCTGTTGACCTGCAGGCAACTGAAGTTCTCTGGGCTGCAGTTTCCTCACCCCAATGATGTGGTTGATCGATGGTTATTTTAGACAACTTTTTGCCCCTGACATTTTATGATTCTAGTCAGGGCTAGGACGAGGTGAGGCGGGTGAGATGCCAAAAACACCAAGTTGAAGGAGATGCTCATCCTGCCCTTGTACAACCTGCAGCGTGAGAGCCCAGCCCCCACCCCCAGTCCCAGCCCTGATTCTGATTCATTTTTCCATTCACATGTGAGGTTTGCTTTATTGTTGTATAACCTGAGCTCTATCAATGATGCCTTTTTTTGTTTGTTTCTTTAAATGAGCAAGTTTTTGTTTGTTTGTTTTTTTATCTCTGTATGTTTGACTGCAATGGATCTCATTGCTGTGCCTGGGCTTTCTCTAGTTGTGGCAAGTGGGAGCTATTCTCTAGTTGTGGCGTGCGGGCTTCTCATTGCAGTGACTTCTCTTGTCACAGAGCATGGACTCTAGGGTACACAGGCTGAGTTGCCCCATGGCATGTGGAATCCTCCCAGACCAGGGATGGAACCCATGTCCTCTGCATTGGCAGATGGATTCTTAACCACCAGACCACCAGAAAAGTTCAGTGATGCTTACTGATGCACTATTCTCAACAAACCAGGGCTTGTGGTATCTCATTGAATCACATGTTCTACCCTTCATTTTACTTGTTTTTTCATGTTTCTGATCTCAACGCATGAGTTAATTCATTGTCTAGGTAGAAACTTCTGAATAGTAACTCACAATTAATCCACATTTATCCTACTGAATTCTTGCTCTTGGCTGCAATTGCAAAACTTAGTAACAGTATGTACACATTTTCCATTTTCCGTTGTTTTCCTTTAGATCAGTCCAAAATGTTTGTGAAGGTTTTTAGTGAAATTGACCGGATGCCCCAGCTTCTTGCATACTACTACAAGTGCCACAAGGTGAGAAGCTGTGAGTGATGGCCCCTTGGAATGCTTGTAGAACTGGGCCACGGAGTCCCAGTTTCAAATCTCAGTTTCTTCCTTAAAGGTAAAAAAATGTTTGCCTCCATGCTCTCTGGCCTTTTTCTTTTAATTAGCCAGTAGGGGGTGCCCTTGGTCCAGCCTCGGGATTCATTTAATTGTAAGGTGGGAAAAAGAGTCATTGGTTTTCAGCCTTTGTTTTTGTAGCTGGATTTCCTTTACAACGGAAGAGTTTTTAGTTTTCCCCATTTTTGTGTTTTGGGATTCCCTCAAAGCTCAATCGGTAAAGAATCTGCCTGCAATGCAGGAGACCCAGGTTTGATTCCTGGGTGGGAATGAGGCCCTGGAAAAGGAAATGGCAACATACTGCAGTATTCTTGCCTGGAGAATCCCATGGACAGAGGAGCCTGGTGGGCTATACAGTCCATGGGGTTGCAAGAGTCAGACACGGCTTAACGACTAAGCCACCACATTTTTGTCTTTTAAGGGAGATTCTCATCATAAGGTTTATTATGCTTTCAGTAAACCTTGAGAATTTTATCTGCTGTCTAGGTTTGTTGAGATTAGTTTGCTGAAAATCTTGACAGCTTCCTGGGCTAATTTAATTCCTGCAAATCCAATGCTCACATGTCTTTTAAGCAGTAGGGTTAGGACATGAAGCTAAAATACATCTTCACAGCCATCCCTGAGGTCTATTCAGAAGAATGGGGGCATGCTGAGTACATTGGCATGCTTTAGGGGAAAGATAAAAGGAGAAAGGATCACTTAGAGGGCGACAGATTCAAGCTCTACACAACAGAGCAGGTGGACTGTAAATGTTTTTTCTGCCTTTTGAAAAAATTATTTATTTGGCTGCACTGGGTCTTGGTTGCAGCCTGTGGGGTCTTCATTATGACCCGTGGGCTTAGTTGCCCGGTGGCACGTGGGATCTTAGTTCCCCAACCAAGGGCTGACCCTACATCCCCTCCATTGGAAAGTGGAATCCTAACCACTGGACCACCAGGGAAGTCCCTTTTCTGCCTTTTTTGAAGCCAGTGGTCATCCGTGGGTACCTACTTGCCCAGGAGAGTGGGCACTGGTGGATCTCTTGCTGAGGTTTGGGGGCAGGAGGGCAGCAGGCAGCGTATCTTGGCGGACCCAGCAAGGCCTCATTTGTTCTGCCTCCACAGGTGCAGCTTTTAGCAGCCTGGCAGGAGCTGTGCCAGACCGACCTGCCCCTGGACCGGCAGCTCACTGGACTCTACGACGCCTTGCTCAGTGCTTGGCATGCACAAATCCAGTGGGCTTCGCAGGTAACAGCTCATCTGGGTTTTCAGGAGGACAGAGCCCGTGGTGCCAAGGGAGAGGCTGATGACCTTCACACCCTCAGCTCTGCTTGAAGAACCTCCCCTTATGCTGCCATCACCAGAAGGGTTAAAAGATAAGCTTCAAAACCCAAGGCAGGCAAAGCTTCAGGTCTCCATTCAAACTCTTCTTATCGCTCGTATCTGTATCTTAAATAGGATCTAATGTGACAGTGTTGCTTGCTGTTCAGCCAGGCAGCCCATGGAATTCCTGGAGGCCGTTATCTTCTGATCTAAAAGCAGGAGGCCCTTAGTCAGGTTGTGCTTGAGTGAACCAGACTTTTTTTTATCTTAATTTTGGGTAAAATTTACCTGGTCTAAAGTGAGTTTCCCTTGTTTTCACAATACACCAGGAGTTAGAGGAGCGGTATAGAGTTTTAAAGGTGCCCTCTGACTTAGGGCAGAGGTGGGACAGAGGAAATGCATTTCATTTACTTTCAGGAACTTTCCATCCTTTAATTTCTCGAATTTTCAGCCTTAAAGGGTATAAATCACTGGTCCCATGTCTTCATGCCAAGAGGTGCCCTAGATCATCTTTTTTTTTCGTCTGAGTAATGACTAACTGGGCCTGTTCATGGTGTGGCTTATTCTATTTTTTTCAAAATTCATTGTGAATCAGCCTTCAAGTGTTGGTCAGTCATTTGCAGGCATGAACTTGACGGTGGTTGGAGATGATTCCTCACCCAGGGTCACGTTGTTCAAGATTGTTGAAGCAGTCTTCTCCATCCTTGTTTCTTTCTTCTTGAACCATTCAGTCTAAAACAAACAAAAAAAAACAACCAACCAAACAAGCAAAACAAAAAACAACCTCCTGTGGAAGTTTCGTGGTTTTTATGTAATTGTCAGTTTTCAGTGACCCTGTCCATCCACACTCATTTCTGGGTCCTTGTCTGCTGCTTATATCAGGAAGATAAAGACAGTTCGTGTGCATATGTACAGATGCCCCTCAGTGTTTGAGAAAAAGGATTTCGACTTCTCACACTTCTGTTCAGGCCTCACCCCAAGTTTTGCAAGATGTGATATGTGTCCTTCAGTGCATGCTCAGTCCTGTCTGACTCTTTGCAACTGTGTGGACTGTAGCCCGCCAGGCTCCTCTGTCCATGGAAAATTCCAGGTAAGAATACTGGAGTGAAAAAAAAAAAGAATACTGGAGTGGGTTGCCACTTCCTACTCCAGGGGATCTTTCCAACCCAGGGATCGAACCCTTGTCTCTTGGTCTCTTGTGTCTCTTACATTGGCAGGCGGGTTCTTTACCACTGAGCCAGCTGGGAAGTCCCTGTAAGATACAAGTTTATGCTAATGTACACTTTTGTCCCATGGCCCATTTTCTTTTCAAAATGTGAGCAGGATACGTGACTGTCATCTCCTAAAGCTCAGTATAGCGCAGAAGAAATCCAAAGGTACCAGGGTGAATGTGTCTCTGAAGACTTTTTATCCTCAATATTTTAACATGAAAATTTCCCAACGTACAAAAAATTGGAAAGAATTGTACAGTGAACACCCATGTACCCACCCCTCCTGTGTTCTACGATGAACATTTTGCTATGTTTGCTTTATCGCAAATCTATCCATCTCTCCATGTGTCTCTCTGTTCACTGACTCATCTTATTTTTTGACTCATTTCAAAGTAAGTTGCAAACATCATTCACTTCCAAACACACGTATCATTGACTAGAGTTCAGTATTTGTTTACTGAGATTATTTTAGGTAAATTGTGAAATGTGATGATCTTAAATATGCCATTTGATTAGTTTTGACAAGCGCAGTTTAACCTAATCCCCTACCAAGGTACCGAACACAACTGTCATCCTAGAAAGTTCTCTTGTGTTTCTTCTCAGTTAGTCTCTGTACCACCATCACCGAGGGCAACCACTGTTCCATTTTTTTTCCACCATAAATTAGTTCAGCCTGTTGTAGAATTTCATGTCAATGGAATTTTACGGTGTATGTTCTTTTGTTGAGGCTTCTTTTATTCAGCCTGTTTTTGAAGATATATTCGTGTTGTGTGTATCAGTAGTTCCTTTTCGTTACTGAACGCTCTTACATGGTATGAACATATCTCAGTTTTGTTTGTTCAACCTTTTCTCAATGGACACTTGGACTGTTTCTAGTTCGGTGCGATTATAAGTAAAGCTGCTCTGAACATTGTTCTATAAGTTTTTTCGTGGATACCGCATGCTCATATCTCTTGGGTGAAGACATGGGAGAGGCGCTGCTGGGTTATAGAGTAGGTCTATATTTAGATATATAAGAAATCACACTTTTGCAAAGTGGGTGTGCTTTTGCACACTCCCACACACAAGTATGTGAGAGTTCCGATTGCTCCACATCCTTGCCATCATTAGATGTAGTCAGTCTTTTTCATCTTAGCCACTCTGGTGGGTGTGTTGTAGTATCTCACTGTGGTTTTAATTTGCATTTCCCTCATGACTAAGGGTGTTGAACTCCTTTTATCATGCTTATTGGCCACTTGTATATCTTCCTTTGTGAAGTATCTGTTCTGGTGTCCTGCCTATTTTTAAAAAAATTGGGTAACTTGCTTTTTTAATTATTGAGTTATAGAAGTTCTTTATATATTCTGGATATAAGTTCTTGATCAGATATATTTTGTAGATATTTCCTTCCAGTCTGAGCAGAAGTATTGATTTTGATGAACTTGATTTTATCATATTTTTCTTATATGGTTATTCTTTCTTTGTCCTCAGAAACTATCACCAGCCCCCAAGTTGCAAAGACATTCTTCTATGTTTTCTTCCAGATGCTTGTTGAGCTTTTACATTTAGTTCTATGGCCCATCTTGAATCAATTTTTGTATATAGTGTAAGGTGGGGCTTCCCTGGTGGCTCAGACAGTAAAGAATAAAGAAGCTGCCTGTGATGCAGGAGACCTGGGTTCAATCCCTGGGTTGGGACGATCCCTTGGAGAAGGGAATGGCTACCCACTCCAGTATTCTTGCCTGGAGAGTTCCAGTGTAAGGTAATGCCAGATTGTTTCTGCATGTGTTATTTGGGTTAATTCCATGCCCCTAGTTGTTAAGTTTGATCTTGTAGTCTTTTGAACCTTTTGGTTGTTCTTTAACCAATGGCCAAAGCATCCCTTATGCCAGATCACTTTAAAGGAAAAGGGACACCTTTGAACATGAGAGACTTGTTGGTTGGTCAGCTGAAACTGTCAGCTGTAAACATTATAGTTTCAGCTGCCCAACCAATTAGAAGGCTTTGGTTTAGAGTTGTTTAGTTTAATTCTTCCCCCGCCTCAAGTCATTTAAGTAGGAGATAAAAGTGAAATAGATACTCATTGCCTAGTCCTTTCTCACAATACGAGGGAGGAGAAGAGTCAGAATTTCTTTTTCTAGATAAGAATACTTTTCATTGTCTCCATTGGTTCCATCCTTTCTTGTAGTAAAATGTTTCTTTTGTCAAATCGGGAAGTTGGACTGGGTGATATCTAAAGATCATGGTGATTCTCTTATGTTTGGGGGATCGTGGAGGGAATATTAATACTTTGGATAGAGACAGAGGAGGGTGTGTATTGGTCAGTGTTGTGTGAAGGGAGTGGGAATATATGATGGAGAAACGCTGAATGCAAGACAGGAGTTTGGCTTTCTCTAGAAGGCAGTGAGCATCTGGAGTAGTAGTGTGAATGATGTTACTGTTTTAAGAATCACTTTGGTGTCAGACCATCATCTGTGTAGTTCCTCTGCCAAAAAGCCTTACCAAGAGGAAGTATGCAGATAAATCGAAGACCATTTTTTGAAACAACTATCCTGGACTCTTCAAAAATGTCAGTGTCATGAAAGAAAAACAGTCAGGGAGTTATTAAGAGTAAAGGAGACAAAAAGGCAATTGAATGTAATTTCACGATCTTGGATGGGATTCTGCATGATGACAAAAAAAGCTATTCAGAAGAACATTAAAAGGACAATTGAAGAGATTTGAACATGGACCGTAGCAGGTATAAGTATTACATCAAGGTTAAATTTGATTAGTTACAGTGTTGTAGTGATAAGGCTGGCCTTATTATTAGGAGATATATGCCAAAGTATTTAGTGGTAACATGTCATGATACCTGTGATTACCTTTCCAATGGTTTAGGAAGTACAGCATTTGTGGCAAAATATTAATTGTTGAATCTTGCAATATTTAAACATTTAAAGCATAAGGAAAATTCTAAATAACCTTTAAAAATAGTGAATTTGGTAATGGTACATAGGGTGAACTGATGAAGAAAGACTGAAGACAGGAAGCTATGTTTGGTCTATGATGGTGATGGTAACGTAACAAAGGCATCCAGTTAAAAAATGGGCAATTGTTAGAACCTGGTAAGTGACAAAGACCTGAAAGAAAGGAAAGTGAAAAGGGAGATTTTTATTCTGGTTGAATGGAGATGCTACTGACAGAAATAAGGAAGTTGAGAGAAACAGGTCTGAGGAGGTCAGCAGGAAAAGAATGAATTCCAATCTGGGACACTTTAAAATTCCAAGAGAGAGTGGCTCAGCTCTATGGTGATGCCTAGTAGATGGCTGGAAGCTGTCATTCAGGAAATATAAATTGGTCGTTTTGGTATTTGAGTTGAGTTAAATGCAAATTTCCTCTGTCTCTTTCTCTCAGACTCCAGCAGTGATATTTATTAAACTAAATAGGTGCTCATTGAATTCACTATGAGAATTAAAAAATTTGATCTTCTCTTTTCATAATAATCTTAAGAAAAGATATTAGCATATTTTGGCCCATGTACATGACCACCTTATAACCAGTTGCTGCCATATGATTTCAGTGGGTGCATTTGTGTTGATAGTCACATTGGTACCCCTCTTCTCTTGGGGGCGAATGAAAAAAGAGGTAATATTTACATGATATAAATGCTAGTGTTAAGTGAGTGCTGTTTTATGTACGTTGCATAATGTTTTCTAGGATCCTTCCCTTTTTATGGCTGAATAATCTGATGTGTGTATTTTCCGCATTGTGTTTATCCATTCATTTGTAGATAAACACTTGAATTGCTTCTGTCTTCTGGCTGTTTGGAATAACGCTGCTGTGAACAGGGGTGTACAAACATCTATTTGGGTCCCTGTTTTCAATTTTTTGGGGAGTATACCTCCAAGTGGAATTGCTGGATCATATAATCCTATGTTTAACATTTTGAGGAACTGCCACGTTTTCCATAGCAACTGCAACATTTTACATTCCCACCAGCCATGCATAAGAATCCAAGATCATGAGAAATTTACCCTATGTTTTCTTCTAAGAATTTTACAGCTCACTCTTTAACATGTAGGTCTCAACATTTGAGTTAATTTTTATATATGATATAAGGTAAGGATCCAACTTTTTTTTTTTTTTTGGCATGTGGATTTCCAGTTTTCTGAGCACCATTTGTCAAAAAGACTGTCCTTTTCTGATGGAATGATGTTTGGCACCCTTGTTGAAAATCATTTGACCATGTGTGTGTTTGGGCTCTCTCTTCTATTCCATTGGGCTATTTGTCTGTTTTTATGCAGATGCCACACTGTTTTGGCTATTATAGCTTTGTTGTAAATTTTGAAAATAGGAAGTATGAGATAGTCAATGTTGTTCTTTTTCAGTATTGTTTTTGCTATTTGGGGTTCCCTGAAATTCCATATGAATTTTAGAATGAGTTTTCCTGTTTCTCCCGAAAAATACTTTTGGGATTTTAATGGAGAGTGCACTCAATATATAGATGGCTTTGGGTAGTATTACTGTCTAACTCTGGAGAAGGAAATGGCATCCCACGCCAGTATTCTTGCCTGGAGAATCCCATGGACAGAGAAGCCTGGTAGGCTATAGTCCACGGGGTCGCAAGAGTCGGACACGACTGAGCGACTTCACTCACTCACTCACTCACTATCTAACTCAGTGGGTAAAGAATCTGCCTGCAATGCAGGAGATCCAGGTTTGATCCCTGGGTTGGGAAGATCTCCTGTAGAAGGAAATGACAACCCACTCCAGTATTCTTGCCTGGAGAATCCCATGGACAGAGGATTTGCAGGCTGGTCTACAAATGTGCTTCTAGATCCTCCGACTGATTCAGTGAATTGCTCTTCTTTAGTTCTATTTGTTCCCTGCCACCCACACCCTCCCTGTTTCTGCATTTCATTTTCACAGTCCTCTCTCTAGCCAGTATCTAAATACTACATGTGATAGATTTGAAAATAGTTAGGCAGACATGAAGTAGCCAGTTGTCCTGGAGGCAAGGCACAAGTCTTGCTAGTTTACTTAGCTTCTGAGCACATCCACATGGGTGCTGAGCAAAGCCTGGGCCCTGTAGCTCTTGATTGGACCACTTCCTAGCTCACAGGGATTCCTGCAGGCCATCCAGGAGTCTGCTTCATTGGAAGCTTTGCTCACTTGTGATAACACAGACGCCTCTCTCCCCCTGCAGGTCTTCAAGAACCCCCACGACGTCGTAACTGTTCTGCTGATTCAGACCCTGGGGGCCCTGGTGCCCTCTCTGCCCGTGTGCCTCAGTTCCGGCGTGGAGCGGGCAGGACCTGAGCTGGAGCTCGTCAAGCTGCTGGAGTTCTACGATGCCACCGCCCACTTCGCCAAGGGGTTGGAGATGGCCCTGCTCCCCCACGCATGTAAACATGCTTCCCTCCAGCTCTCTGACTTGCCTTCACTCACTTTTTTTGGGTGGGTTGGGAGGCCTGGGTTTGTTTGCCTTTTCCAGTGACTGGAGCAGTGTTTTACTTCTCAACAGAGAGGGAAACCTTTTCCATGAAAACATTGCCATTATGGAAATAATTGTTGCTTAATATATTTGCCTAGCTCCAGGGCTGCCTAGGCTCTTCACACGCCCTGGGGAAGTGACAGGCACTTCTGCAGGGGCTTAGAGTGTAAGCGGCAGGTGGACATTAGTGGCAGCAAGTGGGCAGCAAGTTAGGCTGGGAGGGTGGTGTCCTCTTCCTTTTAAGTCATCACAGAACCTGGGGCAAGTCAACCTAAAAAAGTAAGTTCGAGAGAAGAAGTGGATTAGAGGAGGCTTTTGCAAGGGCAGCAGCCTATTTTTAAGGGCAAGGGTGCAGTATTAGGACCAAGGGCGGCTATAAGGTACCTGGGCTTTCCCCAGATGTCGTGTGAGAGCACAGCGCTTTTTATTCCCATTTGGGCAAACAGTGCGTGGTGTGTTGCATTTTCCCAGCTGTTTCCCATCTATATTAAAAGCATCATAAAGCTTTAAGTCACACAGACCTCGTGAGGAATGCTGCTGTCAAATCAGGAAGTCGCCTCAGGAAGGCCTGCTTCTGCCATTGGGCTGCTGCGTGTCACTAACTTGGTTTATTTATTAGTTATTCTCTTTAATTACCTGCATGTGTAATACCTCGTACATTCCAGGGAGTGTGTTTGTTGTTCGAGTTCCTGATGACTCATCGGGGGTTTTTGGCACCCTTGCTGGTCAGGCCTCGGCTGTGGGAGAGGCACGGTGGATGTGGGCAGCTTCCAGGGATCTGGACATCCTTGTCCTAGTGGTTGGAGAGTGTTTAGGCCGACTGTCCTGCAGGGGCAGAGTGGAATGAAGGCAGGGCCAGAAGCAGGTTGCTTTCCTCCCACTGGTGATGTATATTGCTGAAGAAGAGAGAACCACCCTCTAAAGAACTGGATACAGAAAGTACTTTGTTAGTCAGCCATGGAAGTTTAGATTTTTCATGATTCCTATTGAGATTAAAAAAAAAAAAGTATATGTATTTTTAAATTTAAAAGTACTTCGGAAACAGACATAAAAATAAAAGAGAATAAAAATGATGCATAATCTCTTCACTCAGAGAGGCATGGGAACACTTCCTCCCAGTAGTTCATATATAGATATACATGTTCATAAATGTATATGAAATAAAGGACTTTGCAGGTAACTCAGTGGTAAAGAATCCACCTGCCAATGCTCTAGACGTGGATTCAGTCTCTGGGTTGGGAAGATCCCCTGGAGGAGGAAATTGGCAACCCAGTATTCTTGCCTGGGAAATCCCATGGACAGAGGAGCCTGGTGGGCTATAGTCCATGGGGTCGCAGAAGAGTTGGACATGACTTTGACTAAATAACAACAACATATGAAGTAGATGCATATATAAATACATACATATGCATGTTTCTTGAAAAATACTAGTTTATATGATCTTAAACTCTTTCTTTTTTGCTCACATTAATATAATGAGCATTTTTAAGTCATTAAGTATCTTCCTAAGACATGGTTTTTAATGACCATTTGATAATGATGGCTTACTTTAATTTTTTAATCCACTGTTTAGAAATAAAACTATTAAAAACAATCTTGCACATTAATTTTGGAGCCCACCTCTGATTATTCCTTGGAAGAAGTTTGAAAATTACAGTTGCTAATAAATGAAAAATTTTAAGATTTTGTCACATTTTGTTCTGTAGAAAGTTTCTGCCTCTTTACGGATTCATTTGTAGTAAATAAGGCTGCTCATTCCCCCATGCCCTAATCAGCACTAGGCTCTATTGTTTTTCCCCTTGCCAGTTTCTTAGACAGTTAACAATATATTGTTTCAATTTTCATTTCTTTGATTACTAGCCAGTTTGAAAATTATATTATAAAAAGTTATATTTTTTGTCTTGAATTGCTTAATCTTTTGCCTCTTTTTCTGTTTGAGAGTTTAATCTATTTCTGGTTAATTTATAAGGGCAATTTATTTAAAACAATGTTTTATCAAATATGTTATAAAATCAAAGCACTGTTATAAAAATTCATGATACAGTTATATCTATAACATAAGATGAAACTCTCCTATAATCCCACTAGCTGGAAATAACCACTGTTAAAAATTTGGTGTGTATTCCCAAAATATCTTACATAGGATGGATTTTTTCTCATTATCAGCTATGTTGCAGATACGTTTTCTAACTTTCTAGTTTACCTTTAAGACTTTTCTATTTTAATGTATATAGTATAACTCAAAAATATCTAAAAGGTTATACAGTAGAAAGTAAAAAAAATAATTAGTTGACTTTGTAGTTAACAAGCAATATGTTTGGAGTAGGAAATGACAACCCACTCCAGTATTCTTGGTTGGAGAATTCTGTGGACAGATGAGCCTGGTGGTACAGTCCATGGGGTCATAAAGAGTTGGACACCACTGAACATGTACACACACGTATTGGGTTTAGAAAAACCCAGAAAATACAAGGAAGGATAAAGAGCAAACTCAATCAGCTGTCCAGAAACAATATTTTGCATTATATACACACGCATATTTTGTATATGAGTGTGTCTGTATACTTAAATGCTTTTTATTTTTTATTAGTTTTTATCGGAGTATAATTGCTTTACAATGTTGTTACCTTTTTTTTTTTTTAAAGAACTACTGTCTTTTAAAAATCTTTATTTATTTATTTATTTTTGATGGAGCTGGGTCTTTGTTACTGTGTGCAGACTTTCTCTAGTTGCAGCAAGTGGGAGCCACTCTTCCTTGCGGTGGGTGTGTGGGCTTCTTGTGGCAGCTTCTCTTGTTGCAGAGCACAGGCTCTAGGGTGTGGGGGCTTCGGTAGTTGAAGTGTGTGGGCTCAGTAATTGTGGCACTTGGGCTTAGTTGCCGCGCAGCATATGGGATCTTCCTGGACCAGGAATCGAACCTGTGTCCCCTGCACTGGCAGGTGGATTCCTAACCACTGGACCACCAAGGAAGTCCTTGTTAAATGTTTTTAATACAATATTTTATTATCACTGTCACCTTCCCAGTTTTATATGGATTCAGTACTGTCATCCAGCACACAAGTTTTCCTAGTTCCACAGCAGTCTTTATAGCTGTTTCCCTACCTCTTATTAAAGTCCGCTCAGTGTACATGGATTATTTTCGGTTGTCCTTTCTCTTTAATCTCTTTTAAACTAAAACAGTCATCTCATCTTTGGTCTTTCATGACACTGATGTCTTTGAAGAATACAGGGTAGTTTTCTTGTAGAATGTCCTATAGCCTGGAATTATCTAATTGTTTCCTTGTGTTTAGATTTAGATGAAACCTTTTTAATAAGAATACTACACTGTTGATGATGTATACTTCCTATGGCATCACATCAGGAGACACATAATGTCCAATTATTGGTGGTGGGTTGGATTAATCACTTGGTAGTTATACCTGCCAGGTCACTCCATTGTAAAGTTACCTTTTCCTCTTTGTAATTAATAATTATCTATGGGGTGATATTTTGAGCCCATAGGAATATTCAGTTCCTTGAGAAACATTTACCTAATGACTTTAGCATCCATTGGTAATTCCTGCCTGAATAAACTTTTACATTGCTGATTATAAAATGGTGATATTCTAGTTCTCTCATTTCTTTTACATACATTTGCAGGCATTCTTTTGTGAGGAGATTTTTCTTCCTTTGTCTCTCTTTAATGTCACTGTAAACTTATGGATTTTTTTACTCATTGTATTATGATACATTATTTTCATTATTCAGTTTGATGCTTGAATTATTTCAGATTTGGTCGGTGGTTGCCCCTTCAGGCTGGCTCCTGCATCATTTTGACATGTTCCTATCAGCCTTAGAGTGTTTTATTGCTTTATGGCACACACAGATCCAGGAACATTTTGTACTGCCTCAGACCTGGAATCAGCCAGTTTCTCAAGGAGCTTGGTTTCTTCTAGTGGGAAATGGTATTTAGGAACCAAGATCTGGCACCATGGGTGCTTATTGTTGCTGGGCTATTATTACTTCCTAGGCCCTTTATGAACAGAGCTAGGAAATACATTTATTTTATTTATTTTTTAATTGAAGGATAAATGCTTTACAGGATTGTGTTGATTTCTGCCAAGCATCAACATGAGT
Organism: Bos taurus; assembly: GCF_002263795.3. Classification (NCBI taxonomy): domain Eukaryota; kingdom Metazoa; phylum Chordata; class Mammalia; order Artiodactyla; family Bovidae; genus Bos; species Bos taurus. The sequence goes on along the minus strand of NC_037352.1, from coordinate 21,099,213 downwards.
CAGCCATAGGTGTATGACTCAGGGAACTCAAACCCTGGCTCAGTAACAACCTAGAGGGGTGGGATGAGGAAGGAGGTTCAAGAGGGAGGGGACATTTGTGTACCTATTTATTTATTTTTGGTTGTGCTGAGTCTGTTGCTGCATGGGCTTTTCTCTAGTTGCAGTGAGCAGGGGCTCCTCTCTAGCTGTGGTGCGCAGGCTTCTCACTGCAGGGGCTTCTCTTGTTGCAGAGCACAGGCTCTAGAGTACTCAGCCTTCAGTAGGTGTGGCACAAGGGCTCAGTAGTTACGGCTTTGGCCTCTGGAGCACAGACTCAGTAGTTGTAGTACACAGCTTATTGCTCTGCGGCATGTAGGATCCTTCCGATCAGGGATTGAACCCATGTCTCCTGTAATGGCAGGCAGATTCTTTACAACTGAGCCACCAGGGAAACCCCATATTTTTAAAAATTACCAGTTTATACTGATACTTCCAAATCAAATCCAACACCAGTAGATTTTTACCTCTTGCCATTCTCTACTGCATCTGTTCTCTCCTACAGAGAGAATCACGGTTTCCATCAGCAGTGTGTGTGTGTGTGCGCGTGCATGTGCATATGTGTGTTTCTGTGTTTTTTGTATACACATACAATTATTTTTCATGACCCTCTTATGGATAGGTCAAAAGGTATTTAATTTACTTCAGTTAAGTCGCTCAGTCGTGTCCGACTGTTTGTGACCTCGTGAATCACAGCACGCCAGGCCTCCCTGTCCATCACCAGCTCCCAGAGTTCACTCAGACTCACGTCCATGGAGTCAGTGATGCCATCCAGCCATCTCATCCTCTGTCATCCCCTTCTCCTCCTGCCCCCAATCCCTCCCAGCATCAGACTCTTTTCCAATGAGTCAACTCTTCACATGAGGTGGCCAGAGTACTGGAGTTTCAGCTTTAGCATCATTCCTTCCAAAGAAATCCCAGGGCTGATGTCCTTCAGAATGGACTTGTTGGATCTCCTTGCAGTCCAAGGGACTCTCAAGAGTCTTCTCCAACACCACAGTTCAAAAGCATCAATTCTTCGGCACTCAGCCTTCTTCACAGTCCAACTCTCACATCCATACATGACCACTGAAAAACCATAGCTTTGACTAGACGGACCTTTGTTGGCAAAGTAATGTCTCTGCTTTTCAATATGCTATCTAGGTTGGTCATAACTTTTCTTCCAAGGAGTAAGTGTCTTTTAATTTCATGGCTGCAGTCACCATCTGCAGTGATTTTGGAGCCCCAAAAAATAAAGTCTGACACTGTTTCCACTGTTTCCCCATCTATTTCCCATGGAGTGATGGGACAAGATGCCGTGATCTTAGTTTTCTGGATGTTGAGCTTTAAGCCAACTTTTTCACTCTCCTCTTTCACCTTCATCAAGAGGCTTTTTAGTTCATTCTTCACTTTCTGCCATAAGGGTGGTGTCATCTGCATATCTGAGGTTATTGATATTTCTCCCGGCAATCTTGATTCCAGCTTGTGCTTCTTCCAGCCCTGCATTTCTCATGATGTACTCTGCATATAAGTTAAATAAGCAGGGTGACAGTATACATCCTTGGCATACTCCTTTTCCTATTTGGAACCAGTCTGTTGTTCCATGTCCAGTTCTAACTGTTGCTTCCTGACCTGCATACAGATTTCTCAAGAGGCAGGTCAGGTGGTCTGGTATTCCCATCTTTTTCAGAATTTTCCAAGTTTGTTGTGATCCACACAGTCAAAGGCTTTGACATAGTCAATAAAGCAGAAATAGATGTTTTTCTGGAACTCTCTTGCTTTTTCGATGATCCAGTGGATGTTGGCAATTTGGTCTCTGGTTCCTCTGCCTTTTCTAAAACCAGCTTGAACATCAGGAAGTTCACGGTTCACATATTGCTGAAGGCTGGCTTGGAGAATTTTGAGCATTACTTTACTAGCGTGTGAGATGAGTGCAATTGTGCGGTAGTTTGAGCATTCTTTGGCATTGCCTTTCTTTGGGATTGGAATGAAAACTGACCTTTTCCAGTCCTGTGGCCACTGCTGAGTTTTCCAAATTTGCTGGCATATTGAGTGCAGCACTTTCACAGCAGCATCTTTCAGGATTTGAAATAGCTCCACTAGAATTCCATCACCTCCACTAGCTTTGTTCGTAGTGATGCTTTCTAAGGCACACTTGACTTCACATTCCAGAATGTCTGGCTCTAGGTGAGTGATCACACCATCGTGATTATCTGGGTCGTGAAGATCTTTTTTGTACAGTTCTTCTGTGTATTCTTGCCACCTCTTCTTAATATCTTCTGCTTTTGTTAGGTCCATACCATTTCTGTCCTTTATCAAGCCCATCTTTGCATGAAATGTTCCCTTGGTTAATTTACTTATTCAACTATAAATGGGCTAGTTCTAGAGTGCTATATGCTGAGGATGCCATGCTAAGCAAAACCAGACACAGTCCCTTCTCTCATACAATATATATTGCAGTGGGAAATAGCCAAATAATCTTACTAATGAGTGTATAATTACAAAGTGAGGTGAATACTTTGAATAGCAAAATGGTTGTAGGAGAAAAGTTGAATGGTCCTAAGCAGATAAAGATGATCAAGACCCTCAGACATGAACTGAGTGAGTCCTCAAGGAAGAATAGGAGTTAACCAGATGAAGAGGGTTAGGGAAGAACAAGGTCTTTCCAAACAGAAGTAGTAGCTGGTGGCCAGAGGGGAGCTTTTGAGAAACCGAGAGAAGGCTGGAGGCTAAGGGAGTTGTGAAAGAGGCCAAGGCTGTAGAAGTAATAACAAAAGTCAGTTCAGTTCAGTTGCCCAGTCGTGTCCGACTCTTTGCAACCCCATGGACTGCAGCATGTCAGGCTGCGTACAACAAAAGTAGCTGGCATTATTGAGAGCTTACACGTGTTAGACACATACTATTTTACCTAATCTCCAGTTAAGCCTATAAAATTGATGCCATTATTAACCTCATTTTACAGTTGAGGAAACAGACATTGAAAAGTTAAGTCATTTGCACCCAGTCGCCTAACAGAAAGCAAGAGAACTTCAGTTAGAAGAGCCTTCATCCTTAACTACCCTCTTTCACCTCCTGAGGTCAAGTGATGGTAGAACTTGGCAGGCTATGGAAAAGATTTTGGATCCCAGCTGAAGAGAGAATTCTTAGCAGTTGAATTACTGTGTCACAGAATATGCATGTTAAAATCTTCATGTAGTTGAATATAGGAATTTTTGTGCATATCCCGTTTCTGTAAAATCCTAGGAATGCTCCAAATGAAAATGTTCTTTGTGCAGAGCCTTTTCTCTGTAGCAGTTCTTGAACTTGACCCTGGGGAGGGTTATCATTTGAAGAGGTTCTCAATTATGATGGGTTATAGGATTAAGGGGATCCATATCTTTATTATTATTTTTAAATTTTTTATTTATTTATTTTTGGCTGCACTGGGTCTTTGTTGCTGCCCAAGGGCTTTCTCTAGTTGCGGCAAGCCTGGGGTGGGGGGCTACTCTCTAGTTGCCGTAGGTGGGCTTCTCACTGTGGTGGCTTCTCTTCATGCAGAGCATGGACTCTAGAGCACAGGCTCAGTAGTTGTGGCCCACAGGCTTAGTTGCTCCGAGGCACATGGGATCTTCCCGGACCAGCAATCAAACCCGTGACCCCTGCATTGGCAGGCCGATTCTTAACCACTGGACCACCAGGGAAGCTCCCTGAATCAGTGTCTTTAATAGCGCTTTAGGCAAATAGTACACAAAGCTCAGATTTATTAAAATATTTACTGACATGATTGTTGCAGGTTCCATGAATGGTAAAAGCAGATGAACAGAAAGTAGTCACCCCAAAGATGAAATAGGAAAAGTTCCAGTAGAGTTCCTTACACCTATTGTTTTTCACCAGTTAATTTCCAGTTCCTTGTTCATTATTGCTTTTAATTTCTGATTTCCTTGAAGATGAGCAAAACCTGGTGAAAGTCATGGAACTGGTGGATGCTGTGTATGGTCCGTACAAGCCCTACCAGCTGAAGTATGGAGACATGGAAGAGAAGTACCTTCTCATCCAGTTCAGCGAGGTGCCTCTGGTAAGGTCACAGCACTGCCGGGGCCAACTGGGCATCACTGTATCTGCCAGGCTAGGGTCGGGGTGGCTGGGATGCTTCAGAGAAGGTGGGAGCCAGCATACAGAATGCAGAGAGTGGGAACAGGTGTGTAAAACATGGGCTTTCAGCGCTTCCTGGGCTCTTGTAATCCAAATTAAAACGAGACCACAGGTCTGCTACCTGGTTTTTATTTAAAATCCCCAGTAAGGACCTCGCACCCCTCAGAGGCTTAAATCTTCTCAAGATTAAGTTGGTTTTCTCCCTGAGTCAGTCATGATTATGCAGTCTTTTGTTCAAGGCAGATATGCAAACAGACACTGGAGCGGAGCACTCAAGGATAGTGCTCTCAGGCCAGGTTCACCAGGTGGACACACCAGAGGGGAATTTCCATTGCAAATAATTAAGGCTGTCTAGTGGGAGGTGGGAGAAGGCAATGGCACCCCACTCCAGTACTCTTGCCTGGAAAATCCCATGGACGGAGGAGCCTGGTGGGCTGCAGTCCACGGGGTCACTAAGAGTCGGACACGACTGAGCGACTTCACTTTCACTTTTCACTTGCATGCATTGGACAAGGAAATGGCAACCCACTCCAGTGTTCTTGCCTGGAGAATCCCAGGGATTGGGGAGCCTGGTGGGCTGCCGTCTATGGGGTCGTGCAGAGTCGGACACGACTGAAGTGACTTAGCAGCAGCAGTGGGAGGTGAGTTGACATTGAAGAATAGATCTTACAGTAGTTCAAGTCGGCTGCCTCCTGCCATTTTTTTTCTGTTTTCTAAGGATGTCCCTAGAAAGTCTGTTCCACTCAGTTATGTTTTTGCCCCTGAAAGAAGCATGTTTTTTTTTCACCACATTCTTTTGGAGTGTGTGATACGGAGAATGCAGACCCTCACTTGAGAGCCAGAGGGAGAGCTGTTGCTGCTACTGCTAAGTCGCTTCAGTCGTGTCCGACTCTGTGCGACCCCGTAGACGGCAGCACACCAGGCTCCCCCGTCGCTGGGATTCTCCAGGCAAGAACACTGGAGTGGGTTGCCATTTCCTTGTCCAATGCATGCAAGTGAAAAGTGAAAGTGAAGTCGCTCAGTCGTGTCCGACTCTTAGTGACCCCGTGGACTGCAGCCCACCAAGCTCCTCCGTCCATGGGATTTTCCAGGCAAGAGTCCTGGAGTGGGGTGCCATTGCCTTCTCCCCAGAGGGAGAGATACCATCTTAATCACAGAAAAAGAGGAAAGAGATAAAAATATAAGGATGACTATAAGGATTTAATCATGCTTTTTGGCCAGGAGTTTATTTCTGTGATCTCACTGGCCACTTAGACTGTTCTTCACTCAGTCAGGCTCTTAAAGAGCTCTCATAGTTTGGGACTACATTTCTGATGTTCGTCGTAAGTGGTTTGACCATGAATGAGGAAATCTGGAGCTCCTCCCATCTGAATGTTGTCTATTCATTTGTTCTTCAGTCTGAGGCAGCTTTTTATTGTCTCTGCTGACCAGGAACACGGGGAAGTCATTGACTGTGTGCAGGAGCTGAGCCACTCTGTGAACAAGCTCTTTGGCCTGTCTTCTGCAGCCGTTGACAGATGCATCAGATTCACCAGCGGCCTGGGGACCTGTGGCCTGCTGACAGCCCTGAAGTCTCTCTTCGCCAAGTAAGGCTGGGGAAGTGGGATCGGGGCCAGTGGCAGGGAGATATGGCCTGCTGGTGGCCCTGAAGTCCCTCTTTGCCGAGTAAGGCTGGGAGAGTGGAGTCAGGGCCAGCCTCGTGGGAGAGTGGTGTCTCCCAGTTAAAAATGCGGATGTCCGTATTCCTGCCATGAATCCTGGAGAGGCACTTGTACCTAAGCCTAAGGGGATGTCCTTAATGATGCTAAGAACATCACAGCACATTCATTATGGTGGAGCATTTAAAGCAACCAGAATGTCCACCCATTTGGAAACGGCCAAATAAGATATGGTATATTGATACTAAGGGAGTTCCTTATGAGGCAGTTAAAGTGTTAATTCTATCTACACATAACAGCAGGGATAGATGTCAAAACATACTGTTGAAGTGAATAAAAAGTTGCAGGATACAATGTAGAGTACATTTTCTGTAGCAGGGTTCAGCAAAGCTTTTCTGCCAAGGACCAGAAGATAAGTATGGTAGGCCTTGAGGGCTTTGCAGTCAATAGAGACTTTCATAGAGAATGCTTCCCAGAAGTACAAAAGCAGCCAGAGACAACACATACCTGAGTGGATGTGGCCTTGTTCCAGTAAAACTTTGTTTACAAGAAACCAGGAGTGCCAGTTCCTATTCTGGATCCTTTTTGAAACTGTAAGTGCATTATATATTCCTATAGAATACAGGTCACCAAACTCTAGCTCATGAGCCAAGTCTGTTTTTGTAAAAGTTTTTGTAAAAGCGTTATTGGAATTCCACCAAGCCCGTTCACTTATCTGTGGCCTCTAAATCCTCCCAATGAAGTTAGAGTTGAGTAGTTAGAACAGAGACCTTGTGACTTGCAAAGCTTAATACCTGGACTTAACAGACAAAGTTCGCTAAGCCCTGATGTGAAAGGTTAGGCAAAACTCAAAACACTGATTATATTTGAGGAGAGGGAGGACTAAGTTAGTAGTCATTGGAGACTTAGCTTTGTTATTTTCTGATTCTTAAAAAGGAGAATAAATTAACACATTTCTTGTGGAATTAAAAATATAAAATAAAAAAATATATAAACATCGTGCTCAGTAGAAGAAGCCAATCAGACAGGACCTCACGTTATATGATTCCATCTATACAAAATGTCCAGAACAGGCAAATCTGTAGAGACAGACAATAGGTTAGTGGCTGCCTAGGCAGGGGATGCGGGTTCCATCCTGGGTCAGGAAGATCCCCTGGAGGAGGAAATGGCAAACCACTCCAGTATTCTTGCCTGGGAAATTGCGTAGACAAAGGAACCTGGCAGGCTGCAGTCCATGGGGTCGCAGAAGAGTCAGACGTGACTGAGCAACTACACCAAAGGGCTGGGGGGCGGGGGGGAGGCATTTGGAGGAGATGCAGGATGACTGCCAAAAGGTAACAGGGTTTCTTTTAAGGCTGATGAAGCTTGTTTTAAAGTTGATTGTGGTGATGGTTGCACAACTCTGTGACTGCATAAATGACTTGTGTGATTTGTGAATTGTAAAGGCAATAAAGCCATTAGAAGAAAGAAAGAGGGAAGACCAAAATTAAATTTACTTAGAGAAAAGAAGAGGTAAGAAATTTCAGTATAAGGCTGGATTCTCTGACCTGTGCGATTGAGGTGGAAGGGCCCTTGGGAGGTTAGATGCTTCAGTCTTTAGCTTACGGACGGATACATTCTCAGGCTCTGCAAGAGATCGTATTCTGGAATAAAGTTGCCTTGAGTCTCAAGAAATTCCTCGTACTGAACTGAATGCTCTTTTGCTGCCGTAAGTTTAGGGAGCGCTTGTCATTCCAGAAATACTGAACATGCCCCTGTGAGCTCTGAGGGCCCCGTGCTGTTGGTTACTGCCGTGGGCGGTCTGCACCTCCGAGGGCGGCTCACAGGAAGATACTGAGGGACAGGGGCCCTGCTCGCAGAGGGAGGGGGAGCGCGTGAGCCCAGACGGGACCTCCCGAGAGAGAAACATCAGCAACAGGTTTAATCAAATAAAAGTCACCTCTTTCTCTGCCACCAACCAGGATTTTGTGGATGAAATAATTCTTTTTGAGATCTAAAAATTTTATTATAACAAAAGTAAAATGCTTTCAAAAATATATATATATTTAAATACAAAAAGGTGTAAAAAAGGAAAAGTCTTCCTTCTTTCCTGCGCATATCCTTCTCCTCAGAAGTCACAACTTTTAGTCTTTTATTTAAATATATCTAGCTGCACTGGGCCTCAGTTTCGGCACGCGGGATCTTGGTTCACTGACCAGGGATTGAACCCAGGCCCCCTGCATTGGGCTCAAGGAATCTTAGCCTTCTCACTCTTCTCTCCAGACTTTAAAGAAAATTTGTTTGTTTATCACCTTTAACTGTTATGTCTTGACTCTCAGCTCTGAAAGGCGAGGAACTGGGCCTCCTTGAGCCTGGTCCTCTCATATCCTCTCCCCTCCCAGTTCTCGTTGGTGATGTTTTCATTTTTGGTTCTTCTATTGGTTACTTCAGTTCCTTCATTTTAAAAAGTAATGCAAATGCATATTAAAAATTCAAACTGGACCAAAGGATGTATGATAAAGCCAGATCACCTTCTCGAGAAGGGGAGGATTTGAAGCTACCAAAACAGCTGATATTTGTTTATGAAATTAGTCAGGGAAATAAGGGTGATACTGACTTGCCCAGGGTTCAAGTGGGACCTTGTTCAGTAGTTGGGGGGGGGGCATGGGATGGTGTTCAGGAAGGAGGAGTAGGGAGGATGAAGGATGCAGGCAGGGCAGGAGGGTCGCCTAACCTGGACTCGGCCAGGGCTGTAGAATCCATAGTTAAAGGTGGGCTGGTACAGAGTCAGGGGCGTTCTGGCTGTGAGGGAGCCTGGGCCCGGGAGGTGGAGCCCCCTGAGCTGAGATCCTGGCTCAGGCACTTAACTAGCTGGGACCTTGAGTGGGTTCATGCACCTCTCTGAGTCTTGTTATCTTTTAGTTGGGGAAACTGATGGTGATAATATCGCCTTTCTGTGTGGTTGTGAATATTGAGTGAGAAGTGAATGTGCTTAGTCGCTCAGTCAGTCTTTGCAACCCCATGGACTGTAGCCCGCCAGGCTCCTCTGTCAGTGGAATTCTCCAGGCAAGAATACTACTGGAGTGGGGATCCTTTCCCTTCTCCAGGGGATCTTCCCAACCCAGGGATCAAACCCAGATCTCCTGCATTGCAGGCAGATTCTTTACCAGCTAAGCTATCAGGGAAGGCAGTGCAGAAGACATCATTAAGTCCATTTTGAAGATGAGGAAACTAAGGCCCAAAGACACCCAGGTACTTGCCTAGATACTGCGGTGCAGGTCTGTCATTGCCTCACAGCCTGTTTCTGGATGTTTCCCTTATGCCCAGGCCTGTGCTAATTCCTGGGGATACAATTATGAGCCACAGAGGGATAGTCCCTGTTCTCTCCCAGAGCTTCTAGTCTAGTGACAGCAATAAACATGAAACACATACATTAAATAAGCTATTTAGTGATACTTGGGATTTAGTGAAAAGTGGGATGTGATAAGCTATTTAGTGATAAATGGGATGAAGAAAAGTAAGTGGTATAGGTGGGAGCAAACGGCACAGTCTTCGAGGGAGGGTGTTCAGTTTGGAATCCAGTTTCATGCTTTGTTAAGGTTGGGCCCAAGCCATGGGGCTTGGCTGTTTACTCTGAATTCAAGGATTGGAGTGGGCTTCCCTGGTAGCTCAGCTGGTAAAGAACCCGCCTGCAATGCAGAAGACCCTGGTTCAATTCCTGTGTCGGGAAGATCTGCTGGAGAAGGGATAGGCTACCCACTCCAGTATTCTTGGGCTTCTCTTGTGGCTGAACTGGTAAAGAATCCGCCTGCAATGTGGAGACCTGGGTTCGATCCCTGGCTCAGGAATATCCCCTGGAGAAGGAAATGGATACCCACTCCAGTATTCTGGCTTGGAGAATTCCATGGACTGACTGTATAGTCCACAGGGTTGCAAAGAGTCGGACACAACTGAGTGACTTTCACTTTCAAGGATTTCAATGCTGCAGAAGTACCTTGTGGTATCCTAGGTATCAGTCAGGTATTATAGTGGGGCTGTGATGTTTTAAAACAGTCCTTTAAATTAGCTTCCAAAGAAATGCCTCTGTTAGGATGAGGGAGTGATTTGCGAGCATCATCTGTCACCTGGTGGGTCACAGAGTTGTGGTCTTAGTGGCCGTCCCCTTCCCCCTCATCTTGAACATCTCCTAAAGCTGCTCTGCAAGATGAAAAAGACCGTCTTGTTACATAGAGACTTGTTTGTGGTCAGAGCTTTATGCGTCGTGACAACCCTTCATAGGATAGCCTCTGAAGATGCTCTCATTAGCGGTTTGTCTAAAGCTTTGTAATTCCTGGTGTCTCTAGGTCTGGAGAGTTTATGATGACACCACTGTTAATTTTTCTTTCCCCTAGGTATGTGTCTGACTTCACTAGTACTCTTCACTCAATACGAAAGAAGTACAGACTGGATGATATTCCTCTCAACTCTCTTTTTCAAGAAGATTGGACGGCTTTTCAGAATTCCATTAGGTAAAATGGGAGTAAACATATATAAACATATATATAATAGTGTATAAAAATGATAAATGTGGGGCTTTTTCTCTTTGACTGTCTCCTCCACCTCCCTCCTCTTAAAGCAAATACTCTAGACACTGCAGACAAGCCAATAAACAAACTGAAAACAAACAAACAAAAAACAAACACCAAAAAGACCTGTCTTGCTCTTAAAATATTTTTAGAAATTCTTTAGGAACTCATCTCCTTTGGTGATTTAAGTTTTTTGTCTGGCTTGAGATTTTTTTCCCCCCTTAGCCTACAGTTTTTGCAGTAAGTTAGAGCTTTTATATTTTAGAAAATGCACAGCTGATTGTATCCTGTTTCTGGATTTAAGGGCCATAGCACTAAATGGTAAGGCAGTACTCTTTGGCCTGTAAAGAGCCATGTAAGAGTTCCATGAAAGGACTTGAGGTGACCCTCCTGAGTTGTTGTTGACAGGCTCCAGGGTAGCCTCTGTGACCTGTGGGCTGCTTGGTAGACACCCTGTTGCCCTAAACCCTGAGGTCTGATCTGAGTGTGACTGGCAGTGGCCTGAGGCATTTGGCCCTTGATACGTCCAGCCAGGGGATGCAAATGCTGGCCAGTGGCCGGATCTGACCTATGGACAAGCTTTGTTTGATCACAGGATTTAAAAAATTTTTTTTAGTTTATTTGTCAGCATGTAAAACCAGATATAACATAATCCAGCTTTCCAACATAATGTCAAAACTGGACTGTCTGGAAGCACTGGGTCTGTGTCGCCCCAAGGCCTTGACCTCTGCCTGGGGCTGGAAGCTGAAACCCCCGCTTGACTAGGTGAATGTTCTCTGTTCTCTTCTCCCACTCCTATGAGGCCTATCAGCCATACTATTGGCCTGCGATAAAAAGCAATCCAGAAATTTCTTTTCCTTACAACCTTTCTTCGCAGACATGTGTTCCGGAAAGGCAAGCTGCTCTCCCTCCACTTACATTCCTTGCCTGACCCCCCGGGCTAGGTAGCGTGGACAGGGTACCCATGGCGCATATGTGCCAATGACCATCTTACCAGGGCAAACCCAGGACCTCCCAAGACCATCTGGAATATCTCCTCATGGGCTCTGATCTGAACTTTTATTTTTTTGATGAAATTTAATGTTCTAGATGCTAATATCCCTTATCAGCTGTGGCAGCTTGGTACACCAGAAAATATTATGCACGAAGTTGTTCTGCTGTACCTGATGTGAGTGGAATATTTCACTTTCTCATAAACCTTTCTTATGATGGAATGCCTAGATATCTTGGTGATGATAGGCACTTTTAGAGAAAGTTAAAAGTTAACTAGCCCTGAGATGTTTTTAATCCTTGGATTTGTCCTGACATTATAGTTTGGTGTTGAAGGACTCAGTGGCTGGAGTTTGAGGCCTAGCATAAAATTACTCGGAAATTAAATGAATATTAAATTCAGACATGATGATCATTCAGGCTTATCTCTCAGAAACAAATGGATTAAACTCATCTGCCTTTCATGTGATCAGAATGGAACATAATTCTAATATCAAAACAGTTTTCTCTTCTATGCCTGGCAAATAGCAGGCATCTCGCAAACATTAAATTACGAATTTTGGTTTTTAAATTTTAGAGACAAAAGATTTCCAACCCATTTTTTGTTTGTTTCTGTTTGTTTTTTTTTTTTTTTTTTTGGTCACACTACAAAACTTGTGGGATCCTAGTTCCCTGACCAGGGATGGAACCCAGGCCCTCAGCAGTGGAAACTCAAGTCCTAACCACTGAGCCACCAGGGAATTCCCTCCAATCCATTTTCTCAAAGACAAAAACCAAAAGCAACTTCAGTATTTTGTGTGCGTGCTAAGTTGCTTCAGTTGTGTCTCTTTGCAACCCTATGGACTGTAGCTGGCCAGACTCTTCTGTCCATGGGATTCTTCATGTAAGAATACTGGAGCAGGTTGCCATGCCCGCCTCCAGGGGATCTTCCTGATCCAGGGATCAAAGCTGGATCAGATCTTTTAGGTCTCCTTCATTGGCAGGTGGGCTCTTTACCACTAGCACCACCTTGTATTTTGGGACATGTTAAATTATTTCAGATCACGTTGGATAGAGTTGTGATTCATAGCAGGGAGACCCATGACAGAGGAGTATCAGAAAGGACCAGAATTTCCCTTTTACATGAATTACTAATAAATGAAACATTTCAGGTCAGCCCTCTAAGTGGGCTTCCCTGGTGACTCAGACCGTAAAGGTAAAGAATCTGCCTGCAGTGCGGGAGACCCATGTTTGATCCCAGAGTTGGGAAGATCCCCTGAAGAAGGAAATGGCAACCCAGTCCAGTATCCTTGCCTGGGAAATCCCATGGACAGAGGAGTCTGGCAGGCCTCCAGTCCATGGGGTTGTGAGGAGTCTGACACGACTGAGCTCAAAGGATTAACTGCTTTCCCACAACCCAGCACACAACCAAAAGGGTTGAATAGTTAGAATTTTTATGAATGAGACAATGTTTGTCCTGTAAATGTCAGCATTCCAGATGCTTAAACTTGAAGTGCTTTTTGTTTTGTTTAGGATAATAGCCACCTGTGGAGAGCTCTTAAGGCAATGTGGGGACTTCGAGCAGCAGCTGGCAAACAGGTAGGAGGGGCCTGGGGGAGGGTCCCTGGGCCCAGGTTTAGGGAAGAACTTGATTGAGTACACAGCACAGTCTGACGCCTCAGCGCTCCAGGGCTCTCTGTACCTAGGATACGAGGTGTCAGTATTGTCACCATTCAGCATTTATTGAGCATCTAAAAGGAGCAAGGCCTGCTTGGCAGCGGGCACGTAATTTTAGTTAGATATGAAAGTCTCAGCCTAATTGAGGAAAACAGTACATGCTATCTCCAAATTATCAGTGGGCTGGGTTCCTGCTGCATATGTGAGTCAGTTATTGGAAATTGAAATAAATTTCGCCATAGAAATGGTGTTCAAAGCAGTGGTGAAGTCCCCTTGGCCAACCTACAGAATCGGGCTGAACCGGGCCAGCCTGCCGTCTGGGTTCTGCCCCAGGATTCTGTGTTGCAAAGTGGGTGTGTGGCAATGAGGACTTCTGGGGTGGGGTCTGGAAGGTCCCTTCTGTCCCTTTCTCTATTCTGATACCTGCCCCGAAGGGACCCCTCAGAGGGCTCCAGCTGCCCAGATGCTCTTGTTTTTTTCTTTCCGCACAATCTCATTGCCTCAGTGCAGCTGGGTTCTCTGTTCTGCAGGAGTTCAGGGGAAGAAGTCTGAACTCGGGTGGTGTGAGGGCCTAGCATCTGTCCCTTCCCCTCTTTCTGGAATAATTCTTCATTGTCCTAAAGTCATCTCTGCAAGAGGGACTTTCTGGCAGTGGTACAAAGTGAAAAGCAAGCCGAGACCTCGGACCGGATGGACGGTAGGGGCGAACTGCTGGGGAAGGAGGTCAGACCGCCCTTGGGGTCAGGGCCCTGAGCTGGTCATTTCTTCTCACCACTTTTGGTCTTCTTTCATTTCTGACCCCATGGATTGCCTTCAAGTCGCAAGACTTTTCATGATGGTTCTCATTATGGGGAAAGTCTTGCTAGGGGTGGGGGGTGGGGTGGGGTGGAATGAGCAGCTATTGCGGTTCATGACTCCCAAACAACCCAGCACAGAGGTTATGTGGCTTCCTGGAACAAATAAAACCAGGGCATCACAGGCATACAATGGAGTGTGTGTAAATAATATAAATGATGACGTGAACGCGCCCTTCCTCCCTACTCCCACGCACACTTACGCTCACGTTCATATGCAGGTGTGTATACACACACACACACGGAGAAGGCAATGGCACCCCACTCCAGTACTCTTGCCTGGAAAATCCCATGGACGGAGGAGCCTGGTAGGCTGCAGTCCATGGGGTCTCGAAGAGTCGGACATGACTGAGCGACTTGACTTTCACTTTTCACTTTCATGCATTGGAGAAGGAAATGGCAACCCACTCCAGTGTTCTTGCCTGGAGAATCCCAGGGACGGGGGAGCCTGGTGGGCTGCCGTCTATGGGGTCGCACAGGTCGGACACAACTGAAGTGACTTAGCAGCACATACACACACACACACGCACACACACACACGGTGAAGGGAGCCTCTGGTGGAGGGTAATTAGGTCTGGGTTCACAAACGGCCTGTACAAAACATGAACAGTTTACATTTACATGTTCAAAAGAAAAACATGTAGCTTATATTTTCTTAATTACGGTAGTAATTACAGTGGGTCCAACTCATTGCACAAATTAAAAGTTCACAAGTATTCAAAGTAAAAACTGAAAATCTCCTCACCTTGAAAATTCTTCAGAAGAAACAGTTACAGCCCTCCACCCCTGTCACATTTGTTGAGCTCTGACATTAAGAACCTCATCGAGTTAACTCATCAGTCATCCCAGGGGGCACAAAATCCCCATTTTTACACATGAAGAGACGTTGAGGCATAGAATTTGACACAGGTAATAGCTTCTTTTAGAAAAAATTAATTATTTATTTTTGGCTGTGCTGGGTCTTCGTGGCTGTATGGGTTTTTCTCTAGTTGTGGCAAGTGGGGGCTCCTCTAGTTGCAGTGCTCAGGCTTCTCATTGCGGTGGCTTTTTTTGTTGTGGGGCATGGGCTCTGGAGCACAGGCTTAATAGTTGTGGCGTATGGGCTTAGTTGTTCTGTTGTATATGGGTTCTTCTTGAATCAGGGATCAAATCCGTGTCTCCTGCATTGGTGGGCGGATTCTTTACCACTGAGCCACCAGGGAAGCCGCAGTAATAGCTTTTTAAGTAAAATAAATTATTTGTGGAAAGAGCTGTGTCTGAGGTGATGCAAGTAAGAGACGGTGTTTGAACGGGGATGTCAGCTGAGTCATCCTGAGTGCATGTCACACCCACACCGTCCTTCCTCAGAGATGGGTGTCCGTCCTTAGACTTGTGTTTCTCTGCGTGCATATCAGAAGTTTTACCATATCAGAACATACAGGCTTGCCTTAATCTTTTAATGAAGATGAATATTACATTCTAAAGGGCAAGGAAGGATCTGGTTAATAAGATGCATTGGGCATTCATAGATAGGTAAAGAGTGAGCTCCTGTAACTGCACCCCAGCGACGCTGAGTGCCTAGCCCGAGCTCTCTGGCGTAATGAGAACCGATTGAATGTATCCAGGGGAGCCTTTTTATGAGGTGGCGTCATTCTGGAAGCACTGAGCCTGGAAAGGGAAACGAGTAACAGCCACCATCTGTATTCCAATCAGGGAGCCCAAGTGTATGGCCGCTGCCTGTAAAGCTTATCTTATCTCCTCATCAGTTTCACCTGCAGAGCCCAGACTATGACTTAGGACCACTCCCCTGGGGTGGCAGCCGTGGTAGCTCGAAACACTCCAGATTACTTGAGCGACAAGTGACATTGGTTACCAGGCTTTTAGAGATCACCTAGGCAGGTGATCATTTTGACAAGGATCATTTTGTGACTTACGGGCTGAGTGAAGCAAGGCTGAGTTGGGTGTCACCCGAGGGAGTTCTCTTGAACTCGGGCAACACGCAGGGAGGTTGCCGTGGCTTCTCTATACTTTTATGGTGCCCACTACCGATTTTTGGCACAGTGGCATTTTCACTGGGACACGGCTTTAGTAGGGCAGTTCAGTGGGGTGATGAGGTTTGGAGAATCCAGAATAAATGTACACATTTCCCTGGCTGAGGTGTGGGCAGCAGCTTTTCAAGAAAAGGAGATGCGTTGAGGAAGTAGGTGGAATTGGGATGTTCGTCCCTCCCTCCTTATCATGTGTGGACTTAACTGCTTTCTCCTGGCATGGCAGGTAGCCCAGCACTGGCAAATACTGGGCTTTCCTGTTAATCTCTGAGCTTCTGGGCAGGCTCTGTTGTATTTAATCATCTGAAAGCACCAAAGCTAGCTTAGAGCCCATCACAACATGAGAAAATGTTTCTTTTTTTAAAAAATGTATTTGTTTTTGGCTTCACTGGGTCTTTGTTGCTGTGCAAGGTCTTTCTCCAGTTGTGGAGAATGTGGGGCTTCTCTTGTTGCAGAGCATGGACTCTAGGGCACATGGGCTGTCTAGTTATGGCCAGCAGGCTTCCACTCCATGGCATGTGGAATCTTCCTGGATCAGGGATTGAACCCATGTCTCCTACACTGGCAGGTGGATTCTTAACCACTGGACCACCAGGGAAGTCTGAAAATGTTTCTTAATGAATGAGGAAATCAAATTTTCATTTTTGCATTGTTTGGTTCACAATGCTGGGAAATACATATAACAGGACATCAGAGTCTAATGATGAGATCATCTCATGGTGACTGGTTGACGTGGAGGCTAGGGAAGAATGCCGTTATTTCCTTAGGGCTGGAGCTGTGTTTATTCCAACATTTAAAAATATTGGATTTGGTTTTTACTGTACAGCACACTATTCAGACATTTTAAACTGTTATCTGTAATATTTGAAACATTCCCTGTGTAACTTCTTTTCTTCAACTTGGATGGCAGAATGATGCCACTTGCTAGCTGCCTGAGACTGAAAATGAACTGCAGTAACCCTGAGAAGGAGAGCTCACTTCCTGGAGGGAAGAGATGAAAGCTCAGCTCTCAACTCCCTGCTCACCAAATCCAGGGCCACAGGTCATTCACAGAATAATTATGGAACACCTGTTCTGTGCCCAGCACTGTGCTTTTGTTATTCAGTGCTCAGTCTTGTCCTCTTCTTTGCAACCCCACGGACTGCAGCATGCCAGGCTCCCCTGTCCTTCACCGTCTCCTGGAGCTTGCTCAAACTCATGTCCATTGAGTCGGTGATGCCATTCAACCATCTCATCCTCTGTTGTCCCCTTCTCCTCCTGCCGTCAATCTTTCCCAGAACCAGGATCTTTTCTAATGAATCTGCTCTTCCCATCAGGTGGCCAAAGTATTGGAACTTCAGCTTCAGCATCAGTCCTTCCAATGAATATTCAGTGAATTTCCTTTAGGATGGACTGATTTGTTCTCCTTGCAGTCCAAGGGACTCTCAAGAGTCTTCTCCAACACCGCAGTTTAAAAGCGTCAGTTCTTTGATGCTCAGCCTTCTTTGTCAGTATATGACTACTGGAAAACCCATAGCATTGACTGTACGGATCTTTGTCGGTAAAATAATGTCTCTGCTTTTTAATATGCTAAGTTTGTCATAGTTTTTCTTCTTTTAATTTCATGGCTGCAGTCACCATCTGCAATGTCTTTGGAGCCAAAGAAAATCAAGTCTATCACTGTTTCCATTGTTTCCACATCTGTTTGCCGTGAAGTGATATTGGGTGCCATGATCTTAGTTTTTTGAATGTTGAGTTTTAAGCCAGCTTTTTCACTCTGCTCTTTCACTTTCATCAAGAGGCTCCTCAGTTCCTCTTCACTTTCTGCCATAAGGGTGATGTCATCTGTGTATCTGGGTTATTGATATTTCTCCCTGCAATCTTGATTCCAGCTTGTGCCTCATCCAGCCCGGCATTTTGCATGATGTACTCTGCATAGAAGTTAAATAAGCAACGTGACAATATATAGCCTTGACGTACTCTTTTCCCAATTTGGAACAGGTCCATTGTTCCATGTCCAGTTCTAACTGTTGCTTCTTGACCTGGATACACATTTGGCAGGAGACAGGTAAGGTGGTCAGGTATTCCCAGCTCTTTAAGAATTTTCCAGTTTGTTGTGATCCACACAGTCAAAGGCTTTAGTGTAGTCGATGAAACATAAGTAGATGTTTTTCTGGAATTCTCTTGCTTTTTCTATGATCCAGTAGATGTTGGCAATTTGATCTTTGGTTTCTCTGCCTTTTCTAAATCCAGCTTGAACATCTGTCTGCAAGTTCTTGGTTGCCGTACTGTTGAAGCCTCGCTTGGAGAATTTTGAGCATTATTTTGCTAGTGTGTGAGATGAGTGCAGTTGTGCGGTAGTTTGAACATTCTTTGGCATTGCCTTTTTTGGGATTGGATTTAAAACTGACCTTTTCCAGCCCTGTGGCCATTGCTGAGTTTTCCATATTTGCTGGCATATTGAATGCAGCACCTTCACAGCATCATCTTTCAGGATTTGAAATAGCTCAGGTGGAATTCCATCACCTCCACTATCTTGTTTGTAGTGATGCTCTCTAAGGCCCACTTGACTTCACATTCCAGGATATCTGGCTCTAGGTGAGTGATCACATCATCGTGATCATCTGAGTCATGAAGATCTTTTTTGTACAGTTCTTCTGTGTATTTTTGCCACCTCTTCTTAATATCTTCTGCTTCTGTTAGGTCCCTACCATTTCTGTCCTTTTTTGAGCCCATCTTTGCATGAAATATTCCCTTGGTATCTCTAATTTTCTTGAAGAGAACTCTAGTCTTTCCCATTCTACAGTTTTTTCCTCTGTTTCTTTTCATTGATCACTGAGGAAGGCTTTCTTACCTCTCCTTGCTATTCTTTGGAACTCTGCATTCAAATGGGTATATCTTTCCTTTTCTCCTTTGCTTTTCACTTCTTTTCTTTTCACAGCCATTTGTAAGGCCTCCTCAGACAGCCATTTTGCTTTTTTGCATTTCTTTTTCTTGGGGATGGTCTTGATCCCTGTCTCCTGTACAATGTCACGAACCTCCGTCCATGGTTCATCAGGCACTCTGTCTATCAGATCTAGGCCCTTAAATCTATTTCTCACTTCCACTGTATAATCATAAGGGATTTGATTTAGGTCATACCTGAATGGTCTAGTGGTTTTCCCTACTTTCTTCAATTTAAGTCTGAATTTGGCAATAAAGAGTTCATGATCTGAGCCTCAGTCAGCTCCCAGTCTTGTTTTTTCTGACTGTATAGAGCTTCTCCATCTTCGACTGCAAAGAATATAATCAATCTGATTTTGGTATTGACCATCTGGTGATGTCCATGTGTAGAGTCATCTCTTGTGTTGTTGGAAGAGGGTGTTTGCTATGACCAGTGTGTTCTCTTGGCAAAACTCTGTTAGCCTTTGCCCTGCTTCATTTTCTACTCCAAGAGCAAAGTTGTCTATTACTTCCTACTTTTGCATTTCCAGTCCCCTGTGATTAAAAGGACATCTTTTTTTAGTGTTAGTTCTAGAAGGTCTTGTAGGTCTTCATAGAACCATTCAACTTCAGCTTCTTCAGCATTACTGATCAGGGCATAGACTTGGATTACTGTGATATTGAATGGCTTGCTTTGGAAACGGACAGAGGTCGTTCTGTTGTTTTTGAGACTGCACCCAAGTACTGCATTTAGGACTCTTTCATTGACTGTGAGGGCTCCTCCATTTCTTCTAAGGGATTCTTGCCCATGGTGGTAGACATAACTACTTGGCTAAGTGCTGGGAATTCAGAGATGAACACTTGGTGTGTTTCAGCCTCACCATCTGATGGAGAGGAATGGGACAGCATGTGCTAAATGTGTAAGAGGTGAGAGGCTGGTGAGGTCAGAGGACTGAGGCCTGAGGGGTATGATTCGGCACAGGAGAGCAGTCCCTGTAGAAGGGGTAGGATCTTTCCAGGGGCACCAGGGAGGGGAGAGCATTTCAGATCACAGCAGCATGTGAGCAAGACATGCAAGGGCCTGAAGCATGGTGTGTGGGCTGAGCTGGGGGCGGTTGGCATGGGAATGGGAATGTCTATAAGCATATAGGGGCTCCAGTGACGGAGGGCCCTGGGTGCCATGCCAGGCGTGTTTAGTTTTATCTTGTGGGACACTGGCAGGTCTTTGGGGAAAAGATAAAATCAGGTTTGCATTTAGAAAAGATCATCCCAGTAACCCTCAGAGGACAGATTAAATGAAGCAAGGAAGGGACGGCCACTGTGATCCAGACTTGAAAGTAAGGCAGTGGCAGGGACAGGCCATGGTTCCATATAAGAAAGACCCAGCCAGAATGACCTGTGGGCATAAGAGATGGGGAAAACTGACTTGACCTTAATGGCAGAGGCAGGTAGCTGCTTGTGTCAGCTCTGGCTCCTGAGACGGATCCTGTCCCCAGCATTTGTTTGAAGATTCAGGCATTTCTTGATGAAGTCATGGGATTTGTTTTTGAAGAAGTAAGTGCCCGAAAGCTGCCATGTCCAACTTCCGTGTCCATTCAGGAGGAATCGAGCAAAGGTTTTCAGCGTCCATCAAGGGAGGTCATCTTCAGTAGATACAGAGAGTCTACTCCCCAAGCCATGCTAGAGGTTGATCATCCCATAGAACCTCCCAGCAGGCTTTGTTCCTTCTCAGGAAAGCGCCAGCCTTCCTCAATATGTCTCTCTAAACTGCAGAGTAAGCTTTATGGTGCTGATAAGCACAAGCAGTGCACAAGCCCAGCGTGTATGAGAGTGTGAGTCCTGTGGGTAGAGTTGTGCAGGGAGCTCCAGGGACGAGCTGTCCCACTCCCAAGTCTAGTGCCTCCATGACCTTTAGACTGGTGGCTCCCTTGGCTTTGACCATTCCAAAGAGATGCTCACAGAGCTCATATGTAGGAAGTGCACAGTGTTCCGGATTGCAGTGAATTGACAGCTGCCCTGAGGCTGGGCGTCGTATTAGGACGACAGCATATTCTGTTAGTGTGTTAAAACAGGAAATGAAAACGTCTGGTGTTCATCGTGCACCTGACGTCCAGCTCCCTCCTGAAGGATGCGTGGCATCTGTGTGCCTCATGAGGAGGTCCTGGGATTCAGGGAGGAGCATGAATGCTCCAGGAAGGAAGTTCCATACACGTGGCTCAGGGCATAATGGCCATCACTTTCGTTACAGGATTTTGTCCACAGCTGGGAAGTATCTCTCTGACTCCTTCAGCCCTCGGAGCCTGACCGGTTTTCAAGATAGCATCTTGACAGACAAGAAGAGCTCTGCCAAGAACCCATGGCAAGAATATAATTACCTCCAGAAAGATAGCCCTGCCGAATATGGCAGTTTAATGGAAATACTTTATACCCTCAAGGTATGAGACCAGACTGATGGCATTCTTGCACTCTTGAAAGCTTTTCCCTTGTCACTCACCCTTTCCCTAACCCGGCTGCTCTGCCCCCTGTGTGTGGGCCCTGAGCTGTGGCAAAGCCTGCTCCCATGTCTCTGTCTCAGTTATGTTGGGGTTTTAAGAGGCCGAGCAACTAAACCAGAGTCGAACCAACTGAAGCACAGTTGTAGGAGTCAGATTAACGGAGCTTTCTTACTGAAAGATAGGTTGGAGAATGCAGCTCTAGATCTGTAGCCAAATGAGCTTGCCATTCTTCCCCCAGAGTTAACTTGTCAGCAGGGTGGGCTGAGCTGGACGGCCCTGGACCTCTACACAGGGACAGAAGCTGGGAAGGTGGCCCCCAACCCAGCAGCCAGGGGAGGAGCAAGGGTAGAGAGAAGCCAGGCACGAGCACCCCCTCCCCCAGTGCAAGCTTCTCCATGTGGCAGCACAAGGATGTGGGAATCAGTGTTAGATTTGTTTGTCTGCCATAAAACTGACCTTGACTTTGAGCTTTGGGCCCCCGTGGGATCCAGTGGCAGAGCACCCTCCTGACAAATGGAATGAGCCATAGGCTCCCTGAGAATGACCCGAGGTTCTTAGCGGTCCATGGCATCCTTTCCAGAAACTTCCTCCCCGCCACCCCCAGTCTGATTTGAATCTCAGTCTCTTGGTGATAAGTAGAGGAGATAGTACTGTTCCCAGAGCACCAAATTCAATCTGAAATTATCTATTTGGGCCTCGCACTCTGGAGGTGAGTGCACAGTGGCCCTCAGGATGTGTCTGACGCTTCAGCGTTGGCCCGAGAAGGGTCTCCCCCGCCCCTGCACCTTGACCCACTACCTGGCTGCGTTTGAGCTTGACAAACACTTCTCAGAGCCATTCTGCAAGTTCACTCATCCATGCTCTGTGATTAGGTTAAAGCAGCTCCGTTTATCTTTATTGCTGATCTGATTTATGTCTGTTTGTCGTAATCGGTTCACTAATAATAGCAAAACGAAGGTTACATTTTCCACCTCTGTATTTTCTCAGGCTATTTGGAAAACCTTGGGACTCGCACAGCGGGGTGGGGGGTGCATGCTCTGGTGTACGGCTGAGAGTAATTGACTTGACCTCCCTGGGAATCAGGGCTCTGCCCATCACTCTTGTTTCTACTTGACACGTCTCATCATTTTTTTTCCTTTCTTCTGTACCCCTGAGGGACAGTCACAGGTTACTTTTTCGTAAACTGTCACTCCATGAGCTGATATTAGCTTAAGTGCATCAGAATCACCTGGAAAGTGAATGAACAATATCCAGACTTGGTGGTTCAAACAGATCCTGGGTGTCTGTGACTCAGTGTGTCCCCAGGGGGTCCCGAGCACAGCCAGGATCGGAAACCATCGCTGTCAAGAACCCTCTTGCTGTTTTCCTTTCGGTGGCTTTTCAAAATGTTTAGCTCATCCCTCGTTACATTCAGGGCCTAACAACCTGCCTTCTGCATTTTCTTGTCTTAGGAAAAAGGGTCGAGTAACCACCACCTGCTGTCCGCGTCGCGATCGGCTCTGACTCGGCTTAACCAGCAGGCGCACCAGCTGGCTTTCGATTCGGTCTTCCTGCGCATCAAACAGCAGCTGCTCCTCATTCCCAAGATGGATGTGAGTCTCCCACCAACCAGCCAACGCTGCCTCTCACCTGCTATGCTGGACCTATCTTCCCTTTCCCGAGCCTTAGGAGGGGCCTGCTTTGACTCTCCTGGGCTAGAAGCCTCACTGCAGGGTCACTGTTCCCTTGTAATTCATTGTTTAGCATGACTGTCTTGTGTGTGTGTGTATATATATATTTTTTTTTTTTTTCCTGTTCCCAAACAATTTATTCTTCTTACGGGTTACATAACAGATCATCACTAACCCCTGCCAAGGGGCTGTCTCATCTTAATAGTAGTCACTGCAATGCTGTGGTTTCAGATTGTTTTTTGGGATTATTCCTCTTGCTTGATTAACTTTCACCATTTGGAGAAGCTTACCTGTGGCCTCTCAGGGGGAAGCAAGGGAGCTTATGTGCCATTGGATAGGCTAGGGCTGGTCAGAGGAGCTATCTGATGAGGTCGAGTTGTTCTTATGCCAGATGTTTGTGGAGACTTCGTTCTGGAACTTTACCCAGGAGAGTGCCTTACCGGGGTGTGGTCTGGTGTTTTTGAGGGGAGTTTGAAGGGTAATGCTCTTTTCTATCTTTGATACTCTTGCTGTTTGGTTATTCTTGGAATGCCTTCCTCCCTTTTCTCTTCTCTGCTTGTCCTTATTACTTTTCAAGGAATTGCCCCTCAGTCCTCTATTTTCTCTACTGGCTCTTGACTTTCTCTGGGTCCAGATCTCAGGTTTCCTTTCAGATTTCTGAGACAGTCCCCTGATTAATTTTTCTTATGGACTTCTCAAGTCTATTTGGATTTGGCTTTTTTATCATTCTTCCTTGTTCTCTTTTTGGAGATTAGGATTTTTTAAAAGATAATTTTTGGGGGGACTTCCCTGACGGCTAAGACTCCTCACTCCCTTTGCAAGGGGCCTGGGTTTGATCCCTGGTGAGGGAATTAGATCCTACATGCTGCACCTCAGACCTGGCACAGCCAAAATAAATAATGAATGAAAGAAAGAGAGAAAGATAGTTTTTGGGGAAGGACCCATTTATGGGCTTTTGCTCACCAATAGATCCTTTGCTTTCTGCTGTCCCCTGGAAAATATACTAGATCGGGAGCTGAGGGCCACTCACTCATTCACTGTATGATTTGGTCAAGTCTTGTGCAAAATGCCATGAGATCTTCTCTAACCAGATCTTACATTGCTACCATGGGTGGGGTGGGGTTGCGTGTTGGGTTGGTGGTGTGGTGGCTATTGCTGTCATATCCTAGCGGAAGTGATGTCACCATAGCTATACCCAGACAGCCACGTGTGGTCTTGCTGGATCACATGGCTGAGGCTGTTAGAGCATCTCCTTATCCTTAAAATGGGGATACAGTGATGCTCATCATATGAATATGTGAAGATTAAGTGAGGTTTCGTATATGATAGAATTTAGCAGAGTCCCATCACAGAGTAGTTGCTGAATAAGTAGTGGTTTTCTTTTTTTCTGCGATTATCAGTTTTTAAGAGTAATGATAGTTTTTAAACATAAAAATTACTCATTTTTCAGAAATTCAAACAAAACAGGAAAGTACAAGGAATAAAAGCAATAAACCCCTTCAAGGTACCTCCATCCAGAAATCATCAAGCCAGACATATCTTCCTGTCTCTTCACATGCTGAGGGCTGGGTGGGCATTGATAGATAGATGGTCCACAGGAAGAAATGGAATTGTACTACTCATGCTGATTTTTAAAAAAAAATCAAATGTGTGCAACATAGATTTTATTTGACTTTAGAAAACAAAGATAAATGAACCAAAGGAATGGTTGAACTTGAGATAATAGTTTCTTCACCATGAAAGGTATCAGTTCCCAGAAGATCTCCGCAAGATCAAGAAAGATTATAAAAACTCCTGATAGATGGAGTCACTGTTTTTGTTAGTCACGTTTCCATTTTAGATAGATACTAGCATTGATTCCGGAGAAGGCAGTGGCAACCCACTCTAGTACTCTTGCCTGGAAAATCCCATGGACGGAGGAGCCTGGTAGGCTGCAGTCCATGGGGCCACTAAGAGTCGGACACAACTGAGCGACTTCACTTTCACTTTTCACTTTCACGCATTGGAGAAGGAAATGGCAACCCACTCCAGTGTTCTTGCCTGGAGAATCCCAGGGACTGGGGAGCCTGGTGGGCTGCCATCTATGGGGTCGCACAGAGTCAGACACGACTGAAGCGACTTAGCAGCAGCAGCAGCATTGATTCACTTGCCCTGAAAGCCGATGGGATTAGCATTCCTTCCTTCTCTCATCTCCCTTCCCCAACCTCCCAGGTTTGGTTGTTTTTTTGTTTTGGTTGTTTTTATCATTTTTATTTTGTCAGAGGTTAAAAAATCTCGGCCTCCTCTTCTGAAGCCTCAGTTCTGCCAGTTACCTAGTCTTCTTCGCCACTGAGCCGGGCTGGGCGCCTCCACCATCCTTTCCCCTCTACTTCTGCATTCCACGCTCATTGTTCTGCCTCTTCCTCCATTGCCTGATCTCACCTTCTCATTCAGGCCTCACCGCAAGGGTTCGGGCGCTGGGAACGGATGCAGGCAGCTGGGGATCAGGGGGAGTTCTCCCAGTGCGCCCGCAAGAAAGCACACAATGCAAAGGCAAACACTTTCGGCCTTAAGGATTTGAAAATGAAACCCTGGCCATTAAATGTTTGTTTTTAATGTTTGCTGGTAAATCGTGTTGCCCTTGTCCATTACAAGAATATAAACCAACACCATATTCCCTTTCAAGATAGGCTGTTGAAGTTTACTTTCGTTACCTGGTTAGAAAAGCCCCTTTGAAGGAAATTTTGAGTTGAAAAATAATCTGCACCATTTCCTTATTGACCTCTTCGGGTCCACCCCCTCTGCCCACTGTTTCAGGCCCTCCCACATCAGTCCACCCCGTCTCGCCCTTATTCCCAAGTACTTTTCCACTCTGGCTCTTCTTCCCCTCCACCCTCATCTTAGCCACCCTCCTCCTCTGTGAAGCCTTCCCAGGGCCTGCAGCCCACGGTGCTTGTCCTTTAGATGCTGTGCCCTTTCCCCACGACTCAGCCCTGGCTCCTGGCCACTCCCCTCTCTGCCCGTCCTGGCCTTTACCACCTCTGCTCCCTCGCTGAGCCCCTCTTTGCCAAGACTCTACCACCAGGTTGCATGGTTGCTTCTTTCTAAATCCGTCTCCATCTGTTTCCATGGCCACTGCCCTGGTTTGGGTTCTTGTCGTCTCTGAATTGTTTCTTGAGCCTCTCCACCTACAGTCCTTCTGAGATTTGCTGCATCAGTCTTCATAAAGCATCGCTCTGATTTTGTCTCTGCACATTCAGATCCCTTCCCTGGCTCCTCACAGTCAATGTGATCGTCTATTTTTAAAAACTTTTTATTATGGGAACATTACCTACATATATGCAAGAGTAGAGGGAAGAGTGTAATAAACTGTGTGTCTTCATCAACCTGCTTTGACACTGACCAACTCTTGGCTGTCCTGTGTCATATATACCTCCTTATCTAAAATAAGAGCTCTAGGGACTGCCCTGGTGGCACAGTGGATAAGAATCCACCTGCCAGTGCAGGGGACACGGGTTTGATCCCTGGTCTGGGAAGATCGCACAAGCCACAGAGCGATGAAGCCTGTGCACCACAGCTGCTGAGCCCATGCTCTGGACCCTGTGCTCTGCAACAAGAGAAACCGCCTCAGTGAGAAGCCTGCACTCCACAACACAGAGTAGCCCCTGCTTGCCACAACCGGAGAAAGCAAAGTAACAAGGACCCAGCGTAGCCAAAAATAAATAAATAGAACTCTCAAAATAATCACAATACCATGCTGCTGCTGCTGCTGCTAAGTCGCTTCAGTCGTGTCCGACTCTGTGCGACCCCAGAGACAGCAGCCCACCAGGCTCTGCCGTCCCTGGGATTCTCCAGGCAAGAACACTGGAGTGGGTTGCCATTTCCTTCTCCAATGCGTGAAAGTGAAAAGTGAAAGTGAAGTCGCTCAGTTGTGTCCGACTCTTCACGACCCCATGGACTGCAGCCCACCAGGCTCCTCCGTCCATGGGATTTTCCAGGCAAGAGTACTGGAGTGGGGTGCCATTGCCTTCTCCATAAGCATCCCTAAAAAGAAAATTAAAAATAATTCCTTAATGTCATCAATTAATGTTCAAATTTCTGATTGTCTTATAAATGTCATGATTTGAATCAGGATCCACACTAGCTCCGCACATTGGTGGGTATGTCTTTTATATCTCTTTTGAGACGTAACAGGTTACCTTCTCATCTCTCTCTCTCCCTCCCTTCCTCCTTCCTTGCCTCTTTCTCTTTTCTCTCGCTCTTGTTTCCCCTTTTCTTAGCCTGGTGTTCACACTGTGCATTCTCCTTCCAGCCTTTCCTCTCTGCACCTCATGCGTCCTCTGGCCAGCCCTTTCTCTAGCCGCCTTGGGCTCCTGTTCCTCTGAACTCTTATTGTATAAAATCGACATCCACCACTGAGAACTCCTGAAGTGGAAGCGTGTGTGTGTGTGTGTGTGTGTGTGTGTGTGTGTAGGTGTAGGGGGTCTAGGCTAGGAATGTGTCAGGGGGTCTCGATTCCCTAGGGAGAGCAAGAACCAAGATCAGCCATTTCTTTGTCTCTCCCTACAAAGCCTGGCACAGCACAGGCACTCAGTGTGCGTGCCTGATCCATGTGTCCCTCCCTGTGGGGTGGGAGTTAACTGAAAAAAACGTAGGATATTTTGAAATGAAAGGATTCTCAGAAAAGAACAAGAAGTTTAGAAAACTACAGGGGCAGGGCTGGGGAAGAAAAGACTTTGTCTAGAGCAGGCAAATTAAGAGCTGAGTTGGTGCTCGAGAGCGTGGGGAGGAGGGCTGCAGCTTGGCCTGGGCCGGGAGCCCAGGGGCGGACGTGGTCACGCCATTCCCGGAAAGCTACTTAGAGGATCAAGCAACCAGATCGGTCTCAGGTGGCTGCAGAGAGCAGCTACCGTGTGACCTCAGGAGTCCCTCCAGGAGTCCAGCCAGCAAAGGCCCTGCTTTCCAGGCTGGCTCTAGGGAGACTCGGGTAAGAATTAAGAAGCTAGACTTGTGTGTGAAGGTGTGCCGGGCTGGCCTCTGTAACCACGCGTGTACCGTAACTGGCCTCACTCTATAGAGGAGCCCAGGGAGGCTCCACAGTGACGTCGTGGTTCCACTAAATGACAAAAGGAGACATGTCGTGCTGCAGGTCTCTAGACGGGGGGTCAGGAGAGGATAGAGGGGTTGCCGGTGGGGTCTGGAGCCTCCTTCTCATCCCTTTCCCACTGAGTTCTGAGTCAGCTGAGACCTAGATCCAGGAAGCAGGTAGATCAAAAGCAGCAGCTTTACCTTATTGGCAGCAGTATTGGTGAACACGGTTCCTGCAACCAGACAGGGCTTCCGACTCACATATGGTCTCTGGGGAGGGTTTTAGCAGGGGTCCTGGTCTCTACAGGGTGCAGGCTGACGACCCCAGAGTTAGTGAGGCTACCTGTGCCCGGCAGAGAAACCCAGAACAAGAATAACCAGCTCTTTCTCTGACCTTCCAAGAAAGGTGAAGAGAGTATCGGTTCCCATTGAATAGTTGAGTTGGGAAGGTGGGACTTCCTGCTATGTAGAGTTTTATGGATCAGAAAGGATGCAGAGAGAGAGAAAGAATTGCCTTCTCTGTGGCGGGCTTCCCGGTGATGACTGGAGGAAGAGAAACCCCTGCTCTGCCACATGGCAATAACACCAGAGGCCAGCTCTGAGCAGAGACAGCGCCTGCGGTGGGTGCCACGTTCTTCTGTGCTTTCCCTTGCTGCCTGGGTGCTGTGACCCTGACTGCTTCCTCTCCTTCCTCCCCTAGAGCTGGAACACTGCCGGCATTGGAGAAACCCTGACCGATGACCTGCCCACCTTCAGTCTCACCCCGCTCGAGTACATCAGCAACGTAAGAGCCTCTGCACACTTTGCTCTGTGCTGATCACAGCATCTGAGACTGCGTCATGTCTGACCCTTCCACATGCAATGGTCCTGGCTGCCCCGGTGCTGTCTGGACCTGTGCTTTGGGACAGTCTCCATCCATAGCCAGGAGTTTAAGGAAATGCAGCTGACTTCCTTAAGTCAGCTGATGAAACACATGTGGATTTTGGAGCCGAACACATTCCTGCCCCTGGCCCATCCCTCTCAATGTGAGATGTGGCCAAAACCTGAGGGCTTCAAAGTGTGAGTCCAGTAGGACAGGGTCCCCAACCTTTAGGATCTAGTGCTTAATGATCTGAGGTAGAGCTGATGTAATAATAATAGGGGTAAAGTACACAATAAATGTAGTGCACTTGAATTATCCCCAAACCACACCCCCAGCCATGGGAAAATTGTCTTCCATGAAACTGGTCCCTGGAGCCAAAGATGTGGGAGACCACTGCAGCAGGAGATTCAGAGCTTGGGAAGATGGGAAGCAGGTGGTCAAATTCTTCATGACTTTTCAGAAGAACAGTGTGTCATAGTTGTGTGTTCAAACCCAAAAAAACATGTAGTGAGCACCTACCTTTTACCAGGCCTGTGTGCTCATGCTTAATTTCATAGCAGCAGGTACATCTCTTCCCTGGTGGCTCAGATGGTGAAGAATCTGCCTGCAGTATGGGAGACCTGGGTTTGATCCCTTGGTTGGGAAGATCCCCTGGAGGACAGAATGGCTACACACTCCAGTATTCTTGCTTGAAGAATTCCATGGACACAGGAGCGTGTCCATGGGGTCAGAAAGAGTCAGACACAACTGAGCGACTAATACTTCCACTTTCAAGTAAATCTCTACAAGAATTTTAGTTATACAGGCTTAATGTTAACAAAGAGCAGAATGAGCCTTGCAGGGGAACAGGGGCACCTCAAGGCCTTTGCCCCTTCACCTTTCACCCTTGGGAGCTGATTGTCTCCCAGACATCTGCATGTGGCCTCTCCTTTATTGCCCTTCCTGCAGTCCAGCTGCGTTGTTTTTAAATGTCAGTGAACCTAAGAAATGTCCGGGAGCAGCAGATCCCAATCATGTCTTCCCCATACTGTGGGAGAGTTCTGTGATTTTTCAGGGGTGATTTTGAGGTGGGTGATCTCTGCCATGAGCATTCACTTTAGGACCCACCCCTTTGTAAGTCATGACTACTGAAAAGATGGGAAAGAATTTTAAAAGTAAACACGGTACAGTTAGAGGAGGCCTGTGTGATCCCACTGGTGAGTAGCAAAGAGAATGGCCTTCCACACTCTGTTCATTGAGCAGTGTCATTGTCCACAGGGCAGTTGTTTTCCTCTGTTTTCAGGGCATCATCCAATATCCTGGACTGAGGGAGCTGAAAATGTGAGTCGGTCTTTACAACCAATGAGAAGACTCTCATTTTTAGGATTGAGATTTGTGTGGCAGTGGTAGTTTCGTCGCTAAGTCATGTCCGACTCCTGCGACCCCATGGACGGTAGCCTGCCAGGCTCCTCTGTCCATGGGGATTCTCCAGGCAAGAACACTGGAGTGGGTTGCCATTTCCTTCTCCAGACTTGTGTGTTGCACTGTAAATTGATTCCAGAAATGATGTTGCTTTCCAGAAGGGACTCGAAAGGTTTTCACATTGACTTTTTAAAGATTATTTATCTGTCATTTTCGGTCCTGCTGGATCTTTGCTGCTCTGCTTGGGCTTTCTCTAGACGCAGTGGCTTCTCCCGTGGTGGAGCACAGGCTCTGGAATGTGAGGGCTTCAGAAGTTGAGGCGCACAAGTTTAGTTGCCCTGAGGCATGTGGGATCTTCCCAGACCAGGGATCAAACCAGTGTTCCCCTGCATTGGCAGGCGGATTCTTAACCACCAGACCACCAGGGAAGTCCTAGACCGAGGTTTGTCTTCACAACAACTTAGTGAGCCGGTTGGTGGCAGCCGTGTTTTCACATCAGCAGCACCGAGGCTCTGGGGGATGGGAGTGGGGTGGGGAAGCCATTTACCCAGCGGCTGCTCTCTTAGGATGCCAGGATGCTGTATGTGTGTCTCACACAGGATTAATTTTATCCTTGCCACAGCCCTTTGAAGTAAGTGTGAGATCACCCTCATTTCAGAGATGATGAAACCAGGGCCCCAGCTGGTAAAGTAAGGTGCCCAACGTCACACAGTGGGAGAGTCAGAACTCAAGCCCTGGTCCTCTGACCACAGAGCTTTTCATGTTTCCTGAGTCACTGTGCTTACCTAGACAGGATATTGACGAGTATTTATTGAATATGTGAGAATAGTAGACAAACCTCTAGAGGTCTGATGAGAAGCATCTTTTCCCACATTGATTTCCAAAAAATAAACGTAGAACTCCCAAGAGAAACCTGGTGTCATGGAATCTCTCTAGGAATCACAGTGTGAGGCCCATTAATTGAAGTTCGAGGTGTCAGATGATTGAAAATTTGTACTTGACACTTTGCCTTGTTGGTGGATGCCCTCACCCACACAGAACTGTGTGAGCATTATGAGGGGATGAAACAGAACGTCCTTGGGAAAAATGAAATGGCAAAGATGCAAGGCATAATGACGATTCTTTATCTCAAGTAAAACTGGCTACAGGTGAAAGAGGTACCAAGTACAGGAATATGCCTGTGATCTCTGCACATAGTAGGTATTCAGGAAGTACTGGCTGAGTGGAACTGAAATGAAGACATTCTAACCCCAAAACTCAGCACCCTTCTCTTCCCCCAGCCTTGGGGGAAAACGGTGATTTTGTCGCCATTTCAAGCTGCAGTGTACAGTGGCTGTGGTTATTAGCCAGGTACGCGGCCACTTGTCTCGTTTGAGTGAAAGATTGTGCTAAGTAAATGAAAGGAAAAGGTGCTGATGTCATTTATTTTACCATCTGCGTATGTACCTCTTTAAAAGGAGACCAAACTAACAATTTCTTATTAGCACAATGGGCTTCATTAAATGTTTGGAAATGAAGGCATTAATCTGGGCTGGTAGCTTTTGGGAGTCTGCCTTAACTTCTGGACACCTGCCATGGAGTATGTAAGGCCAGATTGAGAAGATCTTTCTCAGCTAGTTCTGGGACATTAGCTGGCAGAATCAGTATCAACTCTTAAGTGGGAATGAATGTATAGAATCAATATGAAGCAAAAAAAAAGGCAACAACAGGCTCCAGTATTTTTTTAAGAAAATACATATGATATATTACATTATATATATATAATATAAACAAATATATATCAATATATTATATAAATATATATTAATACATAAATTATATGTCTATATATAAATTATATATAAATATATATTATATATTATAAATATATGTATTATATATATACTTTAAAGAAAATATATATTCAGGTTATTGTCATAACCTGAAAATCAGTCTCATTTTGGAACGAAACATATACTTAGCTTATGCTTGCCTTTACTTTGTCCTAAACAATTGTGAGTTGTAATGGAAATAGGTGTCTAAAATGTACCCATGATGACACACACATGACTAACCCTGAGTTGCTTTATGGCTCATCTCTAATGTCTTGTAACCCTACCTTTGCGATTCCTCACCAACCAAGAAGGTTTATTTTCTAGAGTTTGTATTATGAAAACATACAATTTTCCCTCCAAATTAACTTATAAACTGCTTTCCCCCTACTCCCCCCACAAAACTCCTTCCTTCACCTGCTTCAGGAACCTGGAAGGAAGAGACCCAGATCCACATCCAAAAGACACGACTGAAATTCTTGCTTGACTATGCACTTGTTGACATTAGCATCTTACCGGTTTTTAATCCATGAACAGTAATAATAACATATTTACACAAGCACTTTAAATTTTACAAAGCACTCTGGTAATCCATTACTCATTTGAGGTAGAGCTCACATTGAATGCATTCCAGAAATATTGAGGCCATTAGTGAGAAGGATGAATCTATGATCTGCATGCAAACTGGCAGTGGTTTTATTTTTCAGACGTTGCCTAACCCATATTACCACACACTGGACAGATCAGGCCTGGGGCTGCCAACAGGTCTCGCAGTTTTGTCTGCCCACCATTTGCCTTCTCATGAACGTCCTGCATGCGATCGTTACACGCATGCGTCAGCACCGGGCTGACAGCGCTCTCTTTTGTTTCAGATCGGGCAGTATATCATGTCCCTCCCCCTGAACCTGGAGCCATTCGTGACTCAGGAGGACTCAGCCTTAGAGCTGGCCTTGCATGCCGGGAAGCTGCCGTTTCCTCCTGAGCAAGGTGAGAGAGACGTGCGGGACAGGGAGCAGCAGGCTGGGATGTGATCGCAGGCTCCTTGCAGCCTCACCCGCATCACACACATGTCCTTCACACTCCCAATGAAATAGGAGTCGGAGTGCACAGGAGTGACTGGGTGAGATTGGGGTTTTCTTATTGTACCCACCGAGGGACTTCTGCAGGACGGAGTGTGTAAGGGAAGGCTCACTGTGCAAGGTGTCTCTGGGTGAACCCCCCCAGTGCCCTCAGTGGGAAGGTGGTGGCAGGTGGGCCTGGGCTCGTAGGCATTCACTGATGACAGAAGGGAGCTCACAGGGCGGGGGGGTTCGCTAGGGGCACTCTCTCTGCTCCCCCTCTCTGTGGGCCACGTGCGGAGTAAAGTGGACCCTTGTAGGTACAGTTCTTGTCAGAACAAAAATAAACTCTTCAGCACAGAGGTTTGCATTTCCTGTCCAATTGCCTCTGACTGCAGCAAGCTCCCAACTCCCCAGGGCTCCTGGGTCTATAAACTGACAAGGTAAAAATACAACACATGAACACATTTCCTTTTCCTCATTCTCTTGGCCTGACAGATTTGAACAGGGGCCACGTACTCTCTGATCAAAAATCATCTTCTCTCTAAATTGGGCACGATAGGCCTCCCTCTTTAAGGCTGAACAGACAGGAAAAAAGAATCACTTGGTGTATAAAGGATTCAGCAGCTCAAGAGAAGGCACCACGCTGAAAATAAAATCACATTGAAAGATTATAAATTAAGGGTTGCTAAAAGGGATCTCATGTAAATGCAGATAAAAAAAAAAGATGACTGCATCACTGTTAGAAGAAGTTGAATCAAATCAGAAGATGATAAATAGGACTAAATGATTCTTTGTGTGGGTAACAGGTGGATTTCATAGTGAACCCGTAGTAGCCAGTACCCTGGTGTGTCCAGTAGTGCAGCACCAATGTATGTAAAGAAGAAGCTGACAGACATGTAATGGCAAAACCACATGAGTACTGAGAAAACCTCGTACCTCTCATTTAGGCTTTCACAGGAAGATTAATGAGAAAAGAGAAATGTTCCGTATAATCAGTGCATTTGACTGAATCAATACATCAAGCTTTTTATCCCACAGAGAATTAGGATTGTTCTCAAATTTCCACAAACTGTTTGTAAAAGTAATACAAATAAAATCTATAAGTTTCATAAGATTATAAATGTTGACGATACTTATATAATTTTTTGGCTGCTGACATGTGAGATCTTAGTCTCTTGACCACGGATTGAACCCAGGCTCCCTGCAGTGGAAGCGTGGAGTCTTAACCATTGGACCACCATGGAAGTCCCTGATACTCATATAGATTTTGGAAAAAAGAATAATTCTGTTTAAAATTCAGATTTAAAATGTGAAACCTGCTAAGCTTATCTATGAGTGAGAATTAATTAATCTTAGGGATAAGGAAGAGAAGACTTTGAAATGAAAAAAATTGTAAAAAATATAAATGGTAAGCTGGAAAAAATAGCAACATATATGATAGATGATGGTTATATCCTCATTTTATAAAAGTTCTTATGAATCAGTAAGAAAAAAGTGAACACCCACAGAAAAATAAGTAAATAACCTGAAGGCATTCCATAAGCTAAAACATATAAAGAAATGTTTAACCTCAGTAATTCTCAAAGAGCTGCAAATGAAAGTAACATGGTTCATTTTTTATAACCAATTTTTTATAATCAAATTGACTGCATTTACATCCATTTGGTTTAAGTGTTTATTTAATATTTGGCAAGGTGGAGGAAAACAGTTTAAATTGTACAGTTTGAATTCCTGAAGGACTATTTGACATAAGATCAAAGGCCTTAGAAATGTGTATACCTTTTAGATCAGGAATTCTGCTATTAAGTGTGCTAATAAAATAATCACGAGTATAACTCTATGAATGTATGTCCCACCATTGTTTATGAAAGCAAAGCATCAGAAAGAAAAATAAATGTGAAACTGTAGAAATTTTGATTAGAAATTTTTGGTATATCCATATAACTAAATGCTGTACAACCATTAACTCATTCAGTTCAGTTCAGTCTCTCAATCATGTCTGACTCTTTGCGGCCCCATGGACTGCAGCTTGCCAGGCTTCCCTGTCCATCACCAACTCCCTCAGCTTGCTCAAACTCACATCCATTGAGTCGGTGACACCATCCAAACATCTCATCCTCTGTCGTCCCCTTCTCCTCCTGCCTTCCATCTTTCCCAGCATCAGGGTCTTTTCCAAGGAGTCAGTTCTTCACATCAGGTGGCCAAAGTATTGAAGCTTCAGCCTCAGCATCAGTCCTTCCAATGAATATTCAGGACTGATTTCCTTTAGGATTGACTGATCTCCTTGGAGTCCAAGAGAGTCTCAAGAGTCTTCTCCAACACCACAGTTCAAAAGCATCAGTTCTTCAGCGCTCAGCTTTCTTTATGATCCAATGCTCACATCCATACATGACTACTGGAAAAACCATAGCTTGGACCATATGGACCTTTGTTGGCAAAATAATGTCTTTGCTTTTTGATATGCTATCTAGGTTTGTCATAGCCTTTCTTCCAAGGAGCAAGTGTCTTTTAATTTCATGGCTGCAGTCACCATCTGCAATGGTTTTGGAGCCCCCAAAAAATAATCTGTCACTGTTTCCATTGTTTCCCCATCTATTTACCATGAGGTGATGGGACCAGATGCCATGATGTTAGTTTTCTGAATGTTGAGTTTTAAGCCAGCTTTTTTGCTCTCCTCTTTCACTTTCATCAAGAGGGTCTTCAGTTCCTCTTCTCTTTCTGCCATAAGGATGGTGTCATCTGCATATCTGAGGTTATTGATATTTCTCCCAGCGGTCTTGATTCCACGTTGTGCTTCATCCAGCCCGGCATTTAGCATGATATACTCTGCATATAAGTTAAATAAACAGGGTGACAGTATACAGCCTTGACATACTCCTTTCCCAATTTGGAACCAGTCAGTTGTTCCATGTCCAGTTCTAACTGTTGCTTCTTGACCTGCATACAGATTTCTCAGGAGGCAGGTCAGGTGGTCTGGTATTCCCATCTCTTTCAGAATTTTCCAGACTTTGTTGTGATTCACACAAAGCCTTTGGCATAGTCAATAAAGCAGAAGTAGATGTTTTTCTGGAACTCTTGCTTTTTCAGGGATCCAGCGGATATTGGGAATTTGATTTCTGGTTCCTCTGCCTTTTCTAAATCCAGCTTGAACATCTGGAAGTTCTCGGTTCACATACTGCTGAAGCCTCACTTGGAGAATTTTCTATTTTCTAGAAAATAGAAAATTTCTAATTTTCATAACTTTGCTAATCTGTGAGATGAGTGCAATTGTGCGGTAGTTTGAACAGTCTTTGACATTGCCTTTCTTTGGGACTGGAATGAAAACTGACCTTTTCCAGTCCTGTGGCCGCTGCTGAGTTTTCCAAGTCTGCTGGCATATTGAGTGCAGCACTTCAAAGTGTCATCTTTTAGGATTTGAAATAGCTCAGCTGGAATTCTGTCTCCTCTACTAGCTTTGTTTGTAGTGATGCTTCCTAAGGCCCACTTAACTTTGCATTCCAGGATGTCTGGCTCTAGGTGAGTGATCACACCATCATGGTTATCTGAGTCATGAAGATCTTTTTTGTGTAGTTCTTCTGTGTATTCTTGCCACCTCTTCTTAATATCTTCTGCATCTGTTAGGTCCCTACGCTTTGTCATTTATTGTGCCCATCTTTGCATGAAAAGTTCCCTTGGTATCTCTAATTTTCTTGAGGAGATCTCTAGTCTTTCTCATTCTCTTGTCTTCCTCTGTTTCTTTGCACTGATCACTGAGGAAGGCTTTCTTATCTCTCCTTGCTGTTCTTTGGAACTCTGCATTCAGATGGGTATATCTTTGCTTTTCTACTTTGCCTTTCACTTCTCTTCTTTTCTCAGCTATTTGTAAGGCCTCCTCAGACAACCATTTTGCCTTTTTGCATTTCTTTTTCTTGGGGATGTTCTTGATCACTGCCTCCTGTATAAGGTCATGAATCTCTGTTCATAGTTCCTCAGGCACTCCATCAGATCCCTTGAATCTGTTTGTCACTTCTGCTGTATAATCATAAGGGATTTGATTTATGTCATACCTGAATGGTCTAGTGGTTTTCCCTACTTTCTTCAATTTAAGTCTGAATTTGGCAATAAGGAGTTCATGATCTGAGCCACAGTCAACTCCTGGTCTTGTTTTTGCTGACTGTATAGAGCTTCTCCAGCTTTGGCTGCAAAGAATATAATCAGTCTGATTTCGGTGTCGGCCATCTGGTGATGTCCACGTGTAGAGTCATCTCTTGTGTTGCTGGAAAAGGATGTTTACTATGACCAATTTGTTCTCTTGGCAAAACTCTGTTAGCCTTTGCCCTGCTTCATTTTGTACTCCAAGGCCAAACTTGGCTGTTACTCCAGGTATCTCTTGACTTCCTTCTTTTACATTCCAGTCCCCTGTGATGAAAAGGACATCTTTTTTTGGTGTTAGTTCTAGAATGTTGTGTAGGTCATCATAAAACCATTCAACTTCAGCTTCTTCGGCATTAGTGGTTGGGGCATAGACTTGGATTACTGTGACATTGAAAGGTTTGCTTGGAAATGAACAGAGATCATTCTGTCATTTTTGAGATTACAAAAATATTTAATGCAGTATACAGTATGAGTCTGTTTGAAAAAAAGCTTCTGTGTATATAAGTGGAAGAAGAAAAGACTAGGGGACTTCCCTGGCTATCCAGTGGTTAGGACTCTGCACTTTCACTGCCGAGGGTATTGGTTCGATCCCTGGTCGGGGAACTAAGGTCTGTTAAGCTCTGTGGTGAGGCCAGAAAGAAAAGACTGGAGAACGCTCACCACCACTATCAGTCGATGTATCCACTTTGAAAACAGTTTGGCATTTTCTAATAAGAGGGACAGTGTGCATACCCTCAGCCTATCAGGTTACTCCAAGATGTACATCCTAGAACCTCTTCAATAGGTGCCTCCATATATATCTGTAAGGATATTTGTGGTGACTTGATAATAGCCACAGACCAGAAGCCACAAACCGAATATCCATCAGCAGTCAGTGGGTGCTTACATTATGGTGTAGTCAACCAGTCCATTCTGAAGGAGATCAGCCCTGGGATTTCTTTGGAAGGAATGATGCTAAAGCTGAAACTCCAGTACTCTGGCCACCTCATGCGAAGAGTTGACTCATTGGAAAAGACTCTGATGCTGGGAGGGATTGGGGGCAGGAGGAGAAGGGGATGACAGAGGATGAGATGGCTGGATGGCATCACTGACTCAATGGACGTGAGTCTCAGTGAACTCCGGGAGTTGGATATGGACAGGGAGGCCTGGTGTGCTGCGATTCATGGGGTCACGAAGAGTCGGACATGACTAAGCGACTGATCTGATCTGATCTGATGGGATGAAATAGTATGCAGTATTAAAGGTGAATAAGCTACAGCAATACATAATGACATGAATGATTCTGACAAACATATTATCGAGCAAAAGAAGTAAGACAGAATGTGAACAGCCAAAGCTCGAAGGCTTGCGGGGGATACAGAGCATGGTACCTGGGATCCTGCTATGTGTGACTGGAGAGGCATGTGGGAGATTTCAGGTCCTGGCAGTGGCCTTTGTCTTGAGCATAGAAGTGGTTGCATTGGCATTGGCTTTATGGTTCTTCTTTAAGACATGTAATTTTTTTTATATATGTTCTACCACGTGTATGATATATCTCATGACTTGTACAAGAAGAAAACCAAAGATTAGACCCTAGGAGTATAAATTGATAAAGGTTGTCTGGAGGGTGATTTCCATCAACAGCTAAAGGACACCCATCCTTTTTGATCCAACAGCTCTTCTTCTGCATGCCCATCCTAGAGGAATCCATGTATATGTGCCCACAGAGGTGCATATGAGGCAGTTCATTGCACAAAATTACAAAACCCAAGTGTCTATTACTCAGGGAGTAGATAAATATATTGTGATATATCCATAATGTTGAAAAATTCTTTTTGATTTTCTTTATGGGAGGTAGAACTATTTGTACCTAGAGATAAGGTCTTCAAAAATACGGATTTTATATATTGTTAAGACAGAAAAGATCTGTTATTGTTAAGACAAAAAAGCAGATACAGAATAATTCATGCAGTATTATTTCTGTTTGAAAATACCCCCACCTTGTCTATTTCTACATGCATGTTTGCATGTAAAAGTATTGAATATAGATCTGGCAGAATATGAACCAAACTCTCTCCCATTGTGGTTTGATGAATTTCTTTAGTATTATGTTTCGATTCCTTTCTAATTATCTTTTGTGTATCTACTGTAGGTTTTTGCTTTGTGGTTGCCATGAGGTTCACATATAATATATATATACACACACACATACTTCAGTATATTTTAAATTGATAGAAACTTACACTTGAATGCATTTTTAAAAACTCTACATTTTTACCTCCCCCATCACATTAACTTTTTTATGTCATATATCTTTTTGAGTATCCCTTGACTAATTTTTTTAGTTAATTTTACCTCTTTTGTGTTTTAACTTTCATACTAGCATATTCTGCCTTAACTATATATTCACCTTTTACCAGAGAGATTTTTATTTTCATGTTTTCTTGTTATTAGTTAGCACCTTTTCTTTTCAGCTTAAAGAAGACCCTTCAATGTTTCTTACAAGGCTGGTTTAGTAGTGGTAAACTCCTTTAACTGTTACTTATCTTGAAAACTCTCTCTCTCAGTTCTGAATGATAACCTGAGTGATAGACTGTTCTTGGTTGGAAGTTTTTTCCTTTCAGCACTTTGAGTATAACATGCCAGTCCCTCTGACTTGAAGAGTTTCTGTTGAAGTATCAGCTGATAAAAAAAATTAGCTGATAATCTTATGGGGTTTCCTTGCATATCGCAAGGTTTTGTGTTTTCTTCCCCCCATTGCATTTAAGATTCTCTTTAACTTTTGACATTTCACTTGTAAAGTCTGTTGGTGTGGTTCTCTTTGGGTTCATCTTATTTGGAACTCTGTGTCCTGGATCTTGATTTCTGTTTCCTTCCTCAGGTTAGGGAAGTTTTCAGCCATTAGTTCTTCAAATAAATTTTCTGCTTGTTTCTCTCTTCTCCTTCTGGGACCCCTATAATGCAAACGTTATTCTACTCGATGTTGTCCAATAAGTCTCTTAAGTTATCCTCACTTTTTAAAATTCTTTCTTTTTGCTGATCTGTTTGCATGAGTTCCACTGCTCTGTCTTCCAGGTCAGTGAATCGTTCTTCCGGTTCATCTAATCTGCTGTTGAATCCCACTAACGTATTTTTCAGTTCATATTCTTGAGCTCTATTATTTCCGTTTGGTACTTTCTTGTATTTTCTCTCTTTTTGTTGATGTCCTCACTGTTCATCCATTCTTTGCCCAAGCTGGGTGACCATCTTTATGACCGTGAGTTTGAACTCTTTTTCAGGTAGATGACTTATGTCTGTTTCATTAAGGCATTTTTCTCAGGTTCAGTCTCTTTCTTTCATTTGGAAACTATTCCTCTGTTCCCTCATTTTGCTTGACTCTCTGCGTTGGCCTCCGTGTAACAAGCGAAAGAGCCCCCTCTCCCAGGCTTGAAGGAATGGCTTTGTGTAGGAAATGAACCTTATTACTCAGCTTCACCCTAGCTCTCGGTTGTCTCTTATACCTTTGTGGCTGTCCAGGAAGCCTGGTTTGTTTCTTGATGGGTCCCGGGATGTGCCAAGACCTGTCTGTTCCTAAAGGGGTGATTACATTGAGCGCCCAGATTCAGGCTGATTGGAAGCCAGATCCGCAGGTAACAGCTTTTGAAGTATGCAGGGGCTGCAGTCATGGACCCTGCTGCCTTCCAGACTGGAAGATCTGGTCTGGAGGTGTCTCGTGGGCGACAGCTGCAAGAATGGGGACTTAGAGGAGTGTGGAAGCTCCTTGCTGGGAGGCACCATTGAGCAGGGGTGAAGCCAAGGGAGGGGGCACGAGTGATGTCTCCCTGCCTGCCTTCCCATAGGGCACCTCTGTAGCCCGGGTGGCAAACCTGAGGCCAGTCCTGCAGGTTGAAGCTTCAGGACAATTAAATGGGCCTTTTTCACATGCAGACCGGTTGTGTTACCGTCTCCTGTCTGGTGTCCTGGGTGTGGTATCCTGCCCAGAATACCACAGCATTTTCTGATAGAAAAATGTTCAGCATTTTCTGAGGAAAAAACTCAGTGTTTTCTGACAGAAAAAAAGATTTTTTGTCATAATGCGTCAGAGTCGACGCCTTAGAGTTGATGTGTTTTGTATTGGTGTCACAGCATAATAGCATATTACAAGGCTTAAGGACTCAAGGTCTCTTTGTAGAGTTATCACTGCTCTACACTGAATGAAAGCCACCGTGCTTGTGTTTGATTGGACATCCCTTTGGTGTCCGTTGTTTGGAAGTCAGTGATACTTGCCACTGAAATTCACATCCATAGATTTATTATATACTTCCACGGAACTTTGTTTTTAAGTGACACTATGCATACAGACTTCATTTCTATGTCTATCAAGAAATGTACTTAATTCTCCGTGTTATCCTTGACTCTTTAAGGGCTGTGCTATAATGAGAATATGTTCTATCTTACTGTTAAACTCTAATTACATATACTAAGACCGTCCTTTGGATCCTATAAATGTGAATTTTGATGTAATAAGTGCTAATAAAATTATACTGAAACAGTAAAAAAAAAAAAAAAATTAAAATGACTTTCTGATTGCTATGGTCCTGCAGGGCCCAGGAGCATAAGCCCCTCTGGTCATCAGAGTCAGGCAACCGAGGCGTTCCCTGTGGGGAACCAGGGTTGGGAAGGAGCGCGGCGGGGGGTGGGGGGGCAGGGCACACCTGCTTTTAGTGGTGCAGAAGGAGAGCGCAGGGCGGGGGGCAGGGGGTGGTGCCCACACCCTCAGCTTTCAGGAGGCTGTGTCTCCGCATGCCCCTCTGTGCCCCGAGGGGGAGAGTGCAGAATGGCGTTTTCCAGCACCTCTCCTCCCCCAGGATATTCCCTGTGCCTCTGGCTGAAGCTTTAAGACTAGCAACTGAATTTCCTTTGTGTGTAATCCGGTCACCTCTCAAACTTCTGCCTTTGCTCTGGTTCCCAGGATGAGTCTCTGTGTTCGAGCTCCTCAACAGGAGTATCTCAGATCCCCACAGCACCCCCGGGTCCCACTGGTTTCAGAGCCAGATGTTTTGGGGACCTCATCTGACTGGTGCGGGTCCCAGGGTTGGCGCGCCGGATGTGGCGCACAGACAGACCCTTCGCTCCTCAGGGAGGGGCTCTGCCCGTGAGATCCCTCCCTGCTGTGTGGGGGTTTTGTTCTCTGCCTCTCCAGGGGGAAGAAGTGAGTTCAGGGTCTTCGTGTGTCACCATCTTGATCCTAAGTGATTTTTATTTTCATCTAATGGCTAATATACTTTTTTTTTAAGAGGAAGATCTCTTGTTGCCTTCCCCTTTTATTTTTTAATTAAAATTATTTATTTATTTATTTCTGGCTGCACAGCGTCTTTGTTGCTGCATGCGGGCTTTCTCTATTTGCAGTGAGCAGGGGCTACTCTCTACTTGCGGTGCTCCAGCTTCTCGCTGCGGGGGTTTCTTGCAGAGCACAGGCTCTAGAGCGTGCACAGGCTCAGTTGCCCTGTGGCATGTGGAGTCTTCCCAGATCAGGGATTGGACTGTGTCCCCTATATGGGCAGGCAGAGTCTTAACCACTGGACCACCGGGAGCAGTCCACTAATATGCTTTTTAAGTTTAGAGAAAAATTTTAGGGGCTTCCCTGGTGGTCTAGTGGTTAAGAATCTGCCTTGCAATGCAAAGGCTGCTGGTTTGACACCCAGTCCAGGAAGATCCCACATGCCTCAGGGCAGTTGAGCCCGTGTGCCACAACTGCTGAAGCCCGTGTGCCCTAGAGCCTGTACTCCTCAACAAGAGAAGCCACTGCAGTGAGAAGCCCTAGCATCGCAACTTGAGAGTAGACCCTGCTACCTGCAAATGGAGAAAGCTTGTGCGGCAACAGAGACAGCACCACCAAAAGTAAATAAGTGTTTTGTTTTAAAATGCTCCCAATATAAAACAAAAAAAGGAAAACCTTAAAAAAAATTTTTTTTAACTATTTTTCATGCCACTTTCTATACACACACCCAAATCATGAGACTAGTACAGTGAAACCCAGACACTTATCACCTGGGTTTAAGAATGGCTTCTTCTTGTTTCATATATTCTGCTCACATTTTTTGCTAGAGTATTTAAATCAAATCCCAGGCATCATGTTATTTCATTTAGGAATACTTGACTTAGAAATACTTCATTTTGTATCTTTTACTGGTAAGGATTAAATTCAGGTTCACATTCTTTGGCAAGAGAATGTAGTGCTGTATTTATTGTCTGTTGCCTTACATCAGGAGGAGCATAATAGCTTATTGTTTCACTGCCGATACATATATAGAGATTTAGTGAGTATGTGGTTGTTTCCATTCACTCACTTAAATGTTTATTAATTGTTTACCATGTGCTAGGCTCTGGGTTGAACATTGTTAAGAAGGAAAAAAAACCTTCCAGCCACAAAATAGCATTGTAATACTGGTTGAAACCATAACAACAAAAAAGAAACT
This sequence comes from Bos taurus, assembly GCF_002263795.3. Taxonomy (NCBI): domain Eukaryota; kingdom Metazoa; phylum Chordata; class Mammalia; order Artiodactyla; family Bovidae; genus Bos; species Bos taurus. The sequence continues at coordinate 21,055,499 of NC_037352.1, read as the reverse complement.
GACCTGGATAATTTTTTGTTTTAAATCTTTCATTCAATATGTTACTATGAAAATTTTCAAGCATACAAAAAATTGGAAAGAATTACCCAGTGAACTAGCATTCCAGATCAGATCAGTCGCTCAGTCGTGTCCGACTCTTTGCGACCCCATGAACTGCAGCACACCAGGCCTCCCTGTCCATCACCAACTCCCGGAGTTCACCCAGACTCATGTCCATCGAGTCAGTGATGCCATCCAGCCATCTCATCCTCTGTCATCCCCTTCTCCTGCCCCCAATCCCTCCCAGCATCAGAGTCTTTTCCAATGAGTCAACTCTTCGCATGAGGTGGCCAAAGTACTGGAGTTTCAGCTTTAGCATCATTCCTTCCAAAGAAATCCCACGGCTGATCTCCTTCAGAATGGACTGGTTGGATCTCCTTGCAGTCCAAGGGACTCTCAAGAGCCTTCTCCAACACCACAGTTCAAAAGCATCAATTCTTCAGCGCTCGGCCTTCTTCACAGTCCAACTCTAACATCCATACATGACCACAGGAAAAACCATAGCCTTGACTAGACGGACCTTTGTTGGCAAAGTAATGTCTCTGCTTTTGAATATGCTATCTAGGTTGGTCATAACTTTCCTTCCAAGGAGTAAGCATCTTTTAATTTCATGGCTGCAGTCACCATCTGCAGTGATTTTGGAGCCCCCAAAAATAAAGTCTGACACTGTTTCCCCATCTATTTCCCATGAAGTGATGGGACCGGATGCCATGATCTTCGTTTTCTGAATGTTGAGCTTTAAGCCAACTTTTTCACTCTCCACTTTCACTTTCATCAAGAGGCTTTTTAGTTCCTCTTCACTTTCTGCCATAAGGGTGGTGTCATCTGCATATCTGAGGTTATTGATATTTCTCCTGGCAATCTTGATTCCAGCTTGTGTTTCTTCCAGTCCAGAGTTTCTCATGATGTACTCTGCATATAAGTTAAATAAACAGGGTGACAATATACAGCCTTGACGTACTCCTTTTCCTATTTGGAACCAGTCTGTTGTTCCATGTCCAGTTCTAACTGTTGCTTCCTGACCAGCATACAAATTTCTCAAGAGGCAGATCAGGTGGTCTGATATTCCCATGTCTTTCAGAATTTTCCACAGTTTATTGTGATCCACACAGTCAAAGACTTTGGCATAGTCAATAAAGCGGAAATAGATGTTTTTCTGGAACTCTCTTGCTTTTTCCATGATCCAGCGGATGTTGGCAATTTGATCTCTGGTTCCTCTGCCTTTTCTAAAACCAGCTTGAACATCAGGAAGTTCACGGTTCACATCTTGCTGAAGCCTGGCTTCGAGAATTTTGAGCATTACTTTACTAGCGTGTGAGATGAGTGCAATTGTGTGGTAGTTTGAGCATTCTTTGGCATTACCTTTCTTTGGGATTGGAATGAAAACTGACCTTTTCCAGTCCTGTGGCCACTGCTGAGTTTTCCAAATTTGCTGGCATATTGAGTGTAGCACTTTCACAGCATCATCTTTCAGGATTTGGAATAGCTCATTCCAGTCCCCATATATTTTCTTTTCTAAAGATTTTATTGAAGTACAGTTGATTTACAGTGTTGTGTTAGTTTCTCATGTACAGCAAACTAATTCAGTTATACATATATATAAATTCTTCTTCATATTCTTTTCCAGCATTTTAACAGTGAAAGTTTTATGAAGCAGATGGTTAAACAGCCAATAGGAACTTTTTGGCTTAGATACGGGCTTCCCTGGTGGCTCAGATGGTAAATGTGGGAGACCTGGGTTCAATCCCTGGGTCAGGAAGATCCCCTGAAGAAGGGAATGGCTATCCACTCCCATATTCTGGCCTGGAGAATTCCACGGACAGAGGAGCCTGACGGGCTACAGGCTTAGATACATGATAAGTAGGAGGGAGATTTAAAAATCATTCCCGTGAGGAAATTGAACTTCAGGAACTATGAAGTGATGTGTCCCAGGGTCACCCGCCCAGTGGGCTAGAGCAGACCCCTGCAAGAAGGTCGCAGGCTCCCCGTGTCGTGGTCCTCTTCCCTGGTGGAGGCACCTGTTTTGGCCACAGGGAATTGGGAGATCTTTGGAGGCAGCCGGAGCTGCCGTGGAGTCATGATTCTGGGCAGAGGAGGCACGTGCTGCCCAGGTGTGAGTGCTGGGCCCTAGGAGGCTCCCCGACTCCCTCTGACCTGGGTTACAGACAGGGGGGTCAGCTCCTGGTCTGCTGGTCCGGCTCTGGGCGGGTCATCTGATGGGCAGGCGCAGAAGTCCTCCTGGCCTGAGTGGCTGCATCGGCCCCCAGACTTTGAGACCACTAAGGTTGTCCCACCTCACCCGACTGCTTTCTCTTCTGAATCCTCATTATACTAAGTCAATACCAGTTGACCTAAGATGTAATTGTCTTCTGTTTCCTGTGTTGCCCACCTGACCGTAGCTTTGTGTATACATGCAGCACCCGTCATGACCCTGGTCACCCAGAGCAGCCCTGTACAAGCTGGTGAAAGTGAACGTGTTAGTCACTCAGTCGTGTCTGACTCTACAACCCCATGGATTGCCACCCATCAGGCTCCCCTGTCCATGGGATTCTCCAGGCAAGAATACTAGAGTGGGTTACCATTTCCTTTTCCAGGGGGTCTTCCCGACCCTGGGATCAAACCTGGATCTCCTGCATTGCCTGCAGATTCTTTACCGTCTGAGCCACCAAGGAAACCTGTGCAGGCTGTCAGTGGGCAGTTTTTCCTGACCAGGCTCTGTTTCTTTGGTGACGACTGTCTTTCCCTCTCCAGGGGACGAGCTGCCCGAGCTGGACAACATGGCCGACAACTGGCTGGGCTCCATCGCCAGAGCCACCATGCAGACCTACTGTGACGCCATCCTGCAGATTCCTGAGCTCACCCCGCACTCCACCAAGCAGCTGGCCACCGACATCGGTGGGTCCCCGCGGCGGGCGGGGGAGGTTGTCCAGGAGGTTGTCTCCAGGAAGGTTGTCCCAGGGCTTCTCTCAGCTTCAGCTCGGGGTTGGTCTGGGAAGCTTTGTTAAAAATGTGGATTCTCCAGTCCCCGCCCCCAGAGGCTCTGACGTGACAAGTCTGGGTGGAAGCCTGGGCACCAGTAGTTTGCCAGATGTCCCCGGGGATTCTCACAGCTGCCAGGGCTGAGAGCCATTCAGGGGCGCCTTGGCAAGACAGGCTGGATGGGTGAGGCAGCCTGGTGTGATGATGCCCTGCCCTGCCTTGCCTTCTGTTCATCCATATAATCATCATCCAAACCGACCTTGATTAAGTGCTCACTACAAGCAGGCATGCAGGTCCTGAGCCAAGCTCTCGCGCCCATTGTCTTATGCAATCTTCAAAACTCCCCTGTGAGGTCTGTGCTCCTGCCTTCAGCACTCTGATAAGGAAACGGGGGCACAGGGCACTTGCGTCACAAGGCCACCCCACCAGGGTCGCCCCGCCGTCTCCACCTGAGTACCTGCCTGATTCCCAAGTCAAGGGGCGTGTGCCATCTCCTCCTGCTGGCACACGTCCCTGGAGGTAATGCCACCCGGTGGGAGGTGCTCTGAGGTTGGGGTGCTGCAGGCGGGCAGTCGGAGCATCTCCCCACCCTCTTGGTATCATTCCAGTGACTTGCCGGCTCTTTGGCTGGAGGCAGCTCTTGGAGCGGTCAAGGGAGCGGATGGTAGGAGACTTGAAGAGTAGCAGCCTGGAGACCCAGCCAGGGCTTTGACCTGAGTGAGCACAGGGCCAAGCCAGCCTCTGGTTTTGCCAAAGCAGAAATAGAAGTGAGATGCTTTCCTCCAGGTCACGGGGCAGTGAGTGACGGAGCCAGGCCTCGAACCCAGATGTGTGACTCCACTCGCTATACTCATTCATGGTCAGCTCTCAGCAGTTACAGAGCAGCGGCCAGCTCTCGTCATCTCACAGGGCACGTGTTCAGAGAAGAGATGAAGAGGTTCCCTTGTTCATCAGTGGTCCCTGTTAGTACAGGCAGGAGCACTGAGGGGAGAACCAGCAGAACTAGCGAGTGAGATTTGGGGGCGGCCCCTAGAGTTCACTCGTCTACATGTCATCTTCCCTCACTGTTCAGCTCCCATCCAGATCCACCTCTTCACTTGCTCAGTGGTGACTGAGCATCTGTTGCAAGCAGCTCTCATGCTAGGAGATGGGACAGAACCAGAGCGGTCTGGACAGTTCCTGTGCTCACTGAGCTTCCACCATGAGGGAGTGAGTGTGGGCTTAGGTCCCGGGAAGCTGCCCAGTGGTAACACAATAGGGAGCAGTGAGGTCTGTGGCAGCATATGGACACCTTAGGGACACAAAGTTAAACGTTGAAACAAAAGCACTCTTGCTGTCTGGACAGAAGATGTGGTAGGTTGTGGGCTGCCACTTTGCAGGTCCTGGCCTGCAGTCAAGGAGAGCGCATAGTTTTATGGGTGCACATGGGCCGGAGGCAGGTGTCTGACCGGTTGGTGGCGCCCTTCCTGGGAAGTGGCTGTCTGAGAGGGTCGTGGGGTCAGGCATCCAGGACAGAGCAGGCACCGTCTACAGGCTGTGCCTTGGAAAGAAGACACAGGGAAGATAGAGCCATGCTGGAGCTCCAGCCTAATCGGGGAGGAGAGATTGATGCAGGCGGTGATCAGAAAGTAGGGAGGAACTTGCTGGGTGATGTGTCTTCCAGCCCCTGGGAGCAGGAAGAGAGGGAGGAGCCGGAGAGGGCTGGCCGCGCTGCCCCGGAAGGATGAAGGGAAAGAATGCCCAGTTATTGACCACCTGCATCACATGGGGCGTGTTCATGGTCCTTGTCCCTCTTCACCCCCTGAGCGGTGCTGCCCGAGGGTACTGACTGCCTCCAGGGGTGGAAGCGGAGACACGAGAGGTCAAAGGAGTCACTGAGGTCACCCTGACCTTGGAAACCCCATTTTCTCTTCCACTCTGCCTGTGCTGCCTGAGCTCGCCTGCCGGTTAGGATGGGAGATGCTGCTTTTCAGAAGGATAGGCCCCTCACACCCCTCTTGGAGACTTTCATCAACTGGGCCTGGGGGTGGGCTCAGGAATCTGTCCTCACTTGTACCCCAAGGGGTTATATCTGGAAGTTGTGGGAACCACATTACACCAGGGATTGCCCCAAGCACCATCTGCATCCCCCCTGTAGAGGCTCTGCTGGGGGGTCTTTGGGAGCTGCTTAGATAAACCCTGTGTCTCCTGACCCCTTGGGTTTTCCATGTGGTCAGTGGGGGCCACTGGGGAGCAGGGCTGGGAACCCAGGAGTTCTCAGTGTAGAGCTTCTGCTGAGGTTGGCGGATCGGGCTGCAGAGATGAGTGTGTGGTGGCGATGTTGGCAACTCCTTCGTTTATTTAGAATCCCTAGACCTGGGCCTGGGCCGAGCTCACAGTCATATTTGACCGTCCTGTAAAACACCCTCAGAGTGAAGGCCCGTGGGCTGAGAGCAGATCTGGCAGCCAGCGTTGGGGGGGTTGGGGGACATCTTGTTTCTTACTATGGGGAGGCCCTTAGGGCTCGTCCGCTTGGTGCTGAGTCTGTCTGTCTGTGTCCGTCTGCTCCCACCCCACAGACTACCTGATCAACGTGATGGACGCCCTGGGCCTGCAGCCGTCCCGCACCCTCCAGAACATCGTGATGCTCTTGAAGGCCAAGCCCGAGGACTACAGACAGGTCAGCAAAGGCCTGCCCCGTCGCCTCGCCACAACGGTGGCCACCATGCGGAGTGTGGACTACTGACCCCCATGCTCCTGCTGACAAGAGTGTTGGGGCCACAGAACTCTCCAGACTGGTCTTGCTCTACAAATCCACCAGGCATTGGCCAGAACTTGTTTCGAAAGGACTTGGTTCATTTGTATAATCAAAAAAAAAGCCTGTTAATTAGAGGTAAATTATTTATTAGGAATTTTCAGATAATTTTTAAAAATGATTCCATCTTGAAAGTGCAGTTAATAAATACCATGAAATGAAAAAAGGCCGTTTTCTTTCCATTTTTACTCAGTGAATATTTGGATGCTTCCCATGTACTGGGCTGTCCACACTGGGGATTCGGCTGGCAAGGAGGCTGAAGCAGGGAGGGAGAGAGAATTGGCAGGTAAACTGACTAAGGTCTGGCTTCCTTGGTGGCTCAGTGGTTAAGAATCTGCCTGCAATGTGGAAGACCCAGGTTTGATCCCTGGGTTGGGAAGATTCTCTGGAGAGCGGCATGGCCATCCACTCCTGTATTCTTACCTGGAGAATACTATGGATGGGGAGCCTTTTACTTTCCTTTCCGACTAAGATCATCCAAGATGTTAGTGCTGGGGGCCCAGAGGGCGTCAGGGGGCAGTGGCCTGGGAAGAGCTGGACGGGCAACCCCAGGACCTGAAGGATGAGGGCTGTGCGTGGTGACGAGCTCTGAGGAGTGCTCAGGCTGAGGGCAAAGGCGGATCAGGCCCTGGGCATGTCCATGGTCAGCAGTGGAAGTGGGAAGCCGGAGATAAGGTCAGGGAGGAAAGAGGTGCAGATCATAGCATGTCCTGCAAGCCATGGTAAGGACTTTGATTTTCCCTCTTTTAAAAAACCCGCCAGGTGATGTAGATTCTGTCAGGTTTTTTTCTTTTTTTTAAATTAATTTTTGACCGAAAAGCCCTGTTGCTGCACGCGGGCTTTTCTCCAGTTGCAGCAAGCAGAGGTTACTCTTCGTTGCGGTGCTCAGGCTTCTCACTGCGGTGGCTTCTCTTGCTGCAGAGCACAGGCTCTAGAGCGCGGGGCTTTAGTAGTTGCTGCACGTAGGTTCAGTAGTGGTGGTTGCCGGGTTTTTGAGCACAGGCTCAGTAGTTGTGGCTCGAGGGCTTAGTTGCCATGTGGCACGTGGGATCTTCCTGGCTCAGGGACTGAACTCGAGTCTTCTGCACTAGAAAGTGTATTCTTTACCACTGAGCCACAGGAAGCCCTCTATTAGGTTTTCTTTCTTTTTTTTTTGGTCAATAGCTTCTGCATCTGTTAAGATTTTAGTTGGCTCTAAGTAACAGAATAATGTAATTTGAGTGACTTAAATAAGAATTGATTTTTGCTAGTAACAGAGAGTCAAATGGTGGTGGCTATGGGCACTATTTAGTGGCTGGACCGAGTCAGGACCAGCCTCTCTGTGATCTTGATGTTGCACTATGGGCGTGGTGCCTCATCCTCCTGCAAGTAGGTACAGCATCCGCATCCAGAGAGGAAGGAGGCAGAGAGGGGGTGGCCAAGCAGCAGTTCATCCCTTCCACTGGGGAGGCAAAGGCCTTCCCAGAGCCCCACCCTTGACTTCCTCCCAGGCCTCATGGCCATGTTGGGTCGCCAGGTGTCTCCCCAGCTGCAAGCAAGGCTGGGAGCACAGGAGCAGGACTGACGTCCGCCAGGCTGAACAGCTCTGCCGTGGGGCGTCCTGTGCACTGTGGGATGTTGAATAGCATCACTGGCCTCCACCCACTGGATGCCCGAGTTGTGACAACCAACATGACAACCAACAACATCCAGACATGGTCCAGGAGGCAAAACCACCTCTGGTAGAGAAACCCTGGCTTAGACCATGCAGGATTTCTTGCCGCCTGAAAACTGGGAGAAGGGCAGGCAGCCGAGTCCCTTGCAGGCTCCTTTTGAATTGAGCTGCACCATGTTCTGAGCCTGGGTGGGCTTTCCTTGTCTCCTACCCATTGCCTCACATTCCCGGAACATGGAGCCCGGGAATATTTCACGCACAAAGGAACTGAGGCTTGGAGAGATCTAAGGGGCTTGCCCAGAGTCACTCAGCGGCCATGTGCAGGGCTGGGAGCCCAGAGGTGTTGGCTCCGCCTAATCCCACCCAGGTCAGCCTGCCCGTGCCAGCCCCTTGGGAGTGGCACCACTGTGATCTCAGCCTTTGAAACAGCCCCACTGGGCTGCCAGGGCTGTGTCTCCCTCTGGGTCTGTCTCCCAGGGAATTCCCACACCTTCTGTTCCCCATACCTTTGGAAACAGTTTGGCTGGCCCTAAAAGAGCATTAGCTGCAAACTTCCACTGAAAAAAATATTTTGGTTTCTCACGTGGTGGATCACAGACATCCATGGCGGGGATCAAGCCTGGCTTCTCTCTCGAAGTGGGAGCTGGAGACCTGGAAGGCAGAAAGTGCTGCTTTGAAGTGGAAACCTCTTTGCAGTGACCTCTGCCAGTGTCGGTGAGTGCCACTAAGACAGGCTCAGGCTTGATTCCAGCTTTGCTACCGTCCAGCTGTGTGACCTTGGGAAAGTCATTCATCTCTCTGAGCCTTGTTTCCAAATCTGGAAAACAAGGGTCATAATGGTACCTAACTCCTAGGGTTATTTGAAGAATGCTTGAGATGAAATGAAGAGCTTCCCTGGTGGCTCAGAAGTAAAGAATCTGCCTGCAATGTGGGAGACCGGGGTTGGATGCCTAGGTAGGGAAGATCCTCTGGAGAAGGGAATGGCAACCCACTCCAGAATTCTTCCCTAGAGAATTTCATGGACAGAGGAGCCGGGCGGGCTGCAGTCCACGGGGTCCCAAAGAGACACAACTGAGCAACTAACACACTAACAGCACACAGTAGGTGTATAGTAGATGCTACTTTCATAGTCCTCTCGCACCTGTAATTCACCTATCCACTGGGGATAGTGGTGGGAATGACAGAGCGCCATTCCTGGGCAATTTTGGAACTGCTAATTTTTCAGGCTCTGATAGGACCCCAGGGTGGAATACGATACCCCGTCTCCCCTCTAGATCCGGAGGGGAGAGTGACGACCGTCTGCCTGACTCAGAGCCTGCTCTCAGAGGTGGGACCATCATCCATCTTTCTCCAGCCCTCCGTACTCCCCAGGAGAGACTAGCAAGTAATGCCCACATCAACCTGGTCCTTTTCTCCCATCTATAAGCAGCTCTGGGGGCTGGAAGCTCCTCCCACTCCTGCTCTCACATGTCTCTGAGCAAAACCTTTCACCAGAGTCTGTAAGGGGCTATCTGCCATAGGCCCCTCTGGGCAGGCTGGGCAGCATCTCCCATCCTCAGTCGCAGTGATTGGTTCAGGATTAGCATGTGGCCCAGGCTGATCCAAATGAGCCTCATTCTCAAAATTTTTGCTAGGAAGTTTTCTTCCTATTGTGTTGCTGAGCTGAGGGAATGGATTCTGGGACTAAAAGGGAAAGAAAAGCTCATGGAGAGAAAGTGTGTAAGACAGATGTCAACACAGAAGATAATAAAGCCAGCAGCTGGAGAAATCACTAGATTGAGCTGAACCCCTGGATACAGCCTTGCCTGAAATCCCTGGACTTTAATTAAAGAACCAATGAATTCCCTTTTTAACTCAAATTCAAATTAACTTGTGACCAAAAGACTGGTAAAAAGAGTTAGATAATAATCATTGCTTTGCCCCGTAGCCTCAGATGAGATAATAAATATGAAAGCCCTGGGCTCCTCTGAGGAACTGCTATTCTAATGATCATTGGTATTCTTATAGCAGCAAGAGGATGAGGCTGGAGTCTTGCCCTTGTCACCTACGGTAATAGCAATCTAGTCTAACACCTTACCTCTCCAAGCCTCAATTTATTTACTTGTAAAATGGGATGATCATATTTCTCAGTGGTTATGAGAATTCAATGAAATAAGACTTACAAAGTGTACACTTGGCCTGGTGCCTGGCACGCGGTAAGTGTTTGATACAATACAGTCATTGTTTAAAGACAACAACAATTACTAGTGAGTGTGGTGACAACTACCACTGCTAATAATAACAGCCCTAGTCGTGGTAGTAAGTCTGATAATTACCAAGAATTGTTGACTCCAGCCGGCAGACTTGGTCTGGCTCTGAGCTGGGAAACCTGGTTTCCCCCAGACCCGCCCCACTCAGTCCCAACCATGCTGCCTTTGACTGGAGTCGCGCCGCCTTCCTCCACAGGTGCCACTGAATGGGCACTGAAAGGGAGCACAGCTTGTTTGCCTTTCAGGCCAAGGACTCAGCTGTTCTAGACCAGCAGGCTGGGACGCCCTGGTCCCAGGCTCTGAAGCCCACACTCATTCACCATCAGAGCTGGCAGGTGACGGCAGGGCCCTGCAGTGGTCAGCTGTCTGCAGCTGCCAGATCCCATGCTTCGTTGACAATGGCTCCTGCTTCCTCTTTGGGAGGCTGATAGTATTGCCATGTTGTTGTTTAGTCACTAAGTACATCATGAGAAATGCTGGACTGGAAGAAACACAAGCTGGAATCAAGATTGCCAGGAGAAGTATCAATAACCTCAGATAAGCAGATGACACCACCCTTATGGCAGAAAGTGAAGAGGAACTAAAAAGCCTCTTGATGAAAGTGGAGAGTGAAAAAGTTGGCTTAAAGCTCAACATTCAGAAAACGAAGATCATGGCATCCGGTCCCATCACTTCATGGGAAATAGATGGGGAAACAGTGCAAACAGTGTCAGACTTTATTTTTGGGGGCTCCAAAATCACTGCAGATGGTGACTGCAGCCATGAAATTAAAAGACGCATACTCCTTGGAAGGAAAGTTATGACCAACCTGGATAGCATATTCAAAAGCAGAGGTATTACTTTGCCAACAAAGGTTCGTCTAGTCAAGGCTATGGTTTTTCCTGTGGTCACGTATGGATGTGACATTTGGACTGTGAAGAAGGCTGAGCCCCGAAGAATTGATGCTTTTGAACTGTGGTGTTGGAGAAGACTCTTGAGAGTCCCTTGGACTGCAAGGAGATCCAACCAGTCCATTCTGAAGATCAGCCCTGGGATTTCTTTGGAAGGAATGATGCTAAAGCTGAAACTCCAGTACTTTGGCCACCTCATGCGAAGAGTTGACTTATTGGAAAAGATTCTGATGCTTGGAGGTATTGGGGGCAGGAGGAGAAGGGGACGACAGAGGATGAGATGGCTGGATGGCATCACTGACTCGACAGACGTGAGTCTGAATGAACTCCGGGAGTTGGTGATGGACAGGGAGGCCTGGCATGCTGCGATTCACGGGGTCGCAAAAAGTTGGACACGACTGAGCGACTGAAATGAACTGAACTGAAGTCATGTCATGTCTGACTCTTGCGATCCAATGGGCTGTAGCCCACCAGGCTATGGGTTGCCATCTTTAGCAATGAAAAACACAGGAAGCTCGGTTAAATTTGAATTTCAGAAAAACAATGATTAATTAGTATAATGTTGTTGTTATTCAGCTGCTAAGACATGTCTGACTCTTTGCAACCCCCTGGATTGCAGCATGCTAGGCCTCCCTGTCCCTCACTATCTCCCAGAGTCTGCTCAAGCTCATGTCCAGTGAGTTGGTGATGCTATCCAACCATCTCATCCTCTGCCGCCCTCTTCTCCTTTTGCCTGCAATCTTTCCCAGAATCAGAGTCTTTTCCAATGACTCGTCTGTTTGCATCAGGTGGCCAAGATATTGGAGCTTCAGCTTCAGCATCAGTCCTTCCAATAAGTATTCAGGGTTGACTTCCTTTAAGATTGACTGGTTTGTTTTCTTGATTATATTAGTACAATATGCCCTCAATATTACATGGATGTCTACTAAAAAATTAATTTGCCTATCTAAAGTTCCAGTTTGGGGCTTCCCTGGTGGTTCATTGTTTAAGAATATGCTTGTAGTGTGGGGACACCAGTTCGATTCCCGGTCTGGGAAGATCCCACACACCACAGGGTAACTAAGCTAGTGCACAACTACACTGCCTGTGCTCTGGAGCCTACTGAAGCCTGCTCACCCTAGAGCCCATGGGCCACAGCAAGAGAAGCCAGCACGATGAGAAGCCCATGCACCATAATGAGGAGTAGCCCCTCCTTGCCAAAACTAGAGCAAGCCCGTGTGCACAACAAAGACCCAGGCAGCCAAAAGTAACTAAATATTAAAAAAAAAAAAAGTTCCAGTTTTACTTGGTGGCCTATATTTTCTCTGGAGCCCCTAGGAACCATGTCCCCATCACCCTCAGACCATGTGATTCTGCGGAGGGGCCAAGGGGCCTTAGGTATGGGCAGGGTCTGATCAATTCCAGCAGCCTACCAATGGGGCACACTGATTGGTTCAGAGGTAGGCATGTGACCCACTCAGTGACCAATGAGAGACAGTCTGGGAGCTTGCTGAGACAGTTGGGAAAGAGAGGCTCTCTCCTAGCTGGCTTTGCTAAGCTGGAGATGTGAGTTTGCAGTTGCAAATGGCCCTTTGCTGCTATAATGTAAGGCGAGCCTGCCTGGGAAGGCAGAGAGAACAGACATCATTTGAGCTGCCAGAGATGCTTGTGCTTAAGCCAGTTTTAAGAATTTATCCCACCTTACCTGCTCTCTTGGTTCTGGAAACCCAAAGAAATAAGTTGGACAACATTGAAAAAGGCATAAAGCCACTGTTGTGGCTTTCAGGGACAACTTGTCTTTCAGGGTCAAGTTGTCTTTCAGGGACAACTTGAAAGAAACCTAATCATCAGCTTGGGCCTCTCCTTGGCCATGTTTCTGCTCTTAATTCAGCACTGATGCCCTTCTACCCTCCAGAGATGTATCAGGGCGCTCTGGATGCTCAGCCAGACAAAGAAGAAAACTAGACTCTATGTTTTCCACTTTTATTTTCCAGAACAAAACATGTGCTACCTGCCAGGACCCTGATGCCTGCTTTCCAGCAGCTCTGTCCTCACTCAACCCATTCACCAGGTCAGCAGAGGCAGGAAGGAAAAGAAGGCTCCTTCTGGGGTCAGAGGGCACAGCGTGCCTACCTGCCTTCAACTCTGGGGCAGATGGTGACTGGCACTGGGAGGGAAGTGGCCTGGTTCCAGGGAACGGTGCTTTGGGTCTCAGACCCCAGGCCAAGGGTCAAGTCAGGTTGGGGGTGTGGGCAGGAACACAGTTCCCGTATCCATACCAGCACCATGACTCCTCGGAGCCCTCAGCCTGGGGCTGGCCAAGAGCTGCCAGCCTCTCTGTAGAGGGACCTGGACTCTGGCCTTGGGCGATGTCTCCGCTGCTCAGGTCCAAATTCTTGGCCCGCCGGGAGGGGCAGGGCAGGCTCTAGATGGCATCCCCCTCGCTGTCAGACTCAATGACGTCCAGCGGCTGCAGGCGCAGGGAGTCGTAGTTGGGGGGTGGGGTGCCCGGGATGGGCGGGTTCTGCTCGTGGGGGTAGGCCTCCACGTCAGGGCCGGGTGTGGCCAAGTCTGGCTGGAAGCCAAAGTTGGTGTGGGCCTCCACCAGCTCGGCCACAGTGGGCGGCGGGCCTTCGTAGCGAGCCTGGGCCCGCTTCTGCCGCACGCTCTTGGCGAGGGCCACCAGCTTGATGATGGTGATCCACACGAAATCGATGATGATCTCCCCGAACTCGATGAGGCAGAGCACCGAGCCCCCCATCCAGAAGCCGAACTGTCCGCCCAGGTTTGAGAGCAGCCAGACGATCTGCAGGGAGCAGGGGGGTGAGGGCCTGACCGCAGTTGGGGGGTTGGGCCACAGATCTCTGCCTCAAGCCCAACCTCACGGCTTCCTGTGAGGTGAGTTGGTGGCCGGAAAGGGAGAAGAGGTGATCATCTCAGCCCAGGGAAGTAATCTGGGAGTGCCTATGGGACCTTCCTGCTTCCCTGGTGGCTCAGCACTAAAGAATCCGCCTGCCAGTATTGCGCCCCAGTCCACTGGGTTGCAAAAAAGTTGAACACGACTGAGCAACTAAACAACAAGTAAGCAAGTGTTAATCTCTCAGTCTTGTCCGACTCTTTGTGACCCCATTGACCGTAGCCTGCCAGGCTCCTCTGTCCATGGGATTTTTCCAGGCAAGAACATTGGAGTGGGTTGCCAGTTCCTTCTCCAGGGGATCTTCCAGACCCAGGGATCAAATCCAGGTCTCCCGGGTTGCAGGCAGACGCTTTACCATCTGAGCCACCAGGGAAACCCATAAACAACAAGTTCAGTTCAGTTCAGTCGCTCAGTTGTGTCCGACTGTTCGCGACCCCATGAACCACAGCACACCAGGCCTCCCTGTCCATCACCAACTCCCGGAGTCCACCCAAACCCATGTCCATTGAGTTGGTGATGCAAACAAGGGACCTTCCTAATTCCTCTGCTGGGCTCTGGATCCTCCCCACCCTCAGGCTGCAGGGTGGAGGGGCAGCAGGCAGGGCTGAGGTGTCAGGAGCCCCGAGACTCACATTATTGGCTGCTGACTCTTCAATGGTGCGATAGTTGAATTCTTGGAAGTAGATATTGAGCTTGACAATCCCCTTCCTGCAGGAGGCAGCAAAGGGAACTGGTGCCCTCTCCCCAATACACACACACACACACACACACACAGCAAAGGTACCCTCCTCTGGCTCAAGCTTCCCGTGTGCCCACTCCCAGGAGTGGAGAGTCCAAACAAGAACCAGGAAGGGCCCCTCTAGGCCTTGGGGCCAGAAAAGGCACCTCTGCCCCTCACCCATTCCATGCATCTCTTTCTGAACCAGTTCTCCAAAGGACCTGGGGCCAAGACAGTCCTAAAGATTGGCTCTGGGATCCCCTCACCCACTCCCAGTACAGTAGACTTGACATAGAGTCCTAGGCCTTGGCCCGCTGTCAGGGGACCCGGGGCAGGGAAATGTGGTCAAGAGGGCTTCCCCCTTACACCTGATGATCCTCAGAAAGGTGATGCTCTCTCATACCTCCAGCCTTCTGCTGGGACATCAGCGCCTCTTCCTATTTGTCTAAACAGTTACTACTCCTCCTTAGGGGATTAGCTCAAGGGTTACCTCCCTATACAGATCTTCCTTATCTCTCAGGAAGAAGGGGCCTCCTTCTCTGCTGGGCTCCCTGAGAAAGTGTACTGTGCAGACTACCACCACCAAAGCCCTGTTCATGTATCTCTGTCCTCTAGACTCGAAGCTCCTGACAGAATGAAAGCTCCTGTCTTTCTTGTGCTCAATGCCTGGTTGTGTTGAATGGATGGAAAGATGTATGAATGGATGGAGGTTGGGTGGGTGGATGGATGAGTGGAAGAAGGGAAGGATGGATGATGGAGGATGAATGGATGGATGGATGTGAGTGGATAGATGGATGGGGAGACGATTGAAAGGATGGATGATGGATAGATGGGTGGATGGGTTCAAGGATGAAAGGACAAGAGGGGTGGATGAATGAATGAACAGGTTGTCCTTTAGGAAATGGTAGGCTCTGTGCCCCCCTGGCTGGCCTCTCTTTCACTCCCAGTACTTCCTCCTCTAGGCTTGCTTCTGGATCTGACCAGTGTGAGAAAGGTGTCTGAGCAGCTGCCCTGTGTCCAAGCCCCTCCCCCGAGGCTCTGGTTTCTCCTCTTTCCTGCCCTCCCTGGCCGGTCCAGACTCTGAGCTCACCTGCTCAAGGTGATATTGCTGCTTTGGTCCCGCTCCTGAGACAAGACGTGGAAAATCCAGTCCTGGAACCCAAAAAGGCAGCTGAGAACAACAGTGCCCGCAGCATCCCCTCCCAGCCATGGGCCCTGCTACCCTTAGGAGGCAGACCACAGCCCTGGGGACTGTGTGTGCGCACAGGGAGAGAGGGGAAAGGCACTGGGTCTCCAGGCTCTTCCCCATAGGCCCGGCCTCCCTGCTTCAGTTCTCACCGCAGGCCCTCACACTTGCTGTTCCCTCCCAGGCTGGCTCAGCCCCATCCTCCAGTTTCAACTCAAATATACCGTTTTAGAGAGGTGGGGAGGGGGCAGTCTTCCCTGACCACCCTGTCTAAAGTGCTTTCCCCCAGTTACCCTTCCAGCATCTGGTTTACTCCCTACAGAGCCCCTGGAAATGATCTTATTTCTGTATATCGTCTGTCTCTGCAGCTGGAAAGTAAGCTCCGAAAGGGCAAAGGACGGTCTGTCCCATTCACTGCCATGTCCCCTGCACAGTCCTTGGGGGACACGGGTGGAAGGAGGCGGGGCGGGAGTGGAGGAGAGTTCCCAACAGCCTGCAGACCTCCGGCCACACCTGCCTCCCATCCAAAGCTGGGCGGCCAGGAGCTTGGCCGCTCCCCTGACTCACCTCGGAGGCCTCGGAAGGCCAGACGGCCATGGAGATGGTCATCTTGTACTGAGTGTCACTGGAAGAGAGACGGCAGCCCATGGTCACTGTCCCCGCCCACCCCGCCTCCACACCCGCCCCGCCTATCCCATCTGGGTGGACTCACTTGCAGGACTCCTTACAGGCGTAGATGCAGGTCTCCCTCTGCGCCAGGCTGATGCGCAGGGCCGAGTAGCAATGGGCTGGGTGGGAGGGGGTTGGGGGGAGAGATTTTGAGCCAGGTTTTCTGCTTTGAGCCTCCGGCCGCCCTCTGATCTCCTGGCCCTGAGCCACCTAAGGCCTGTGGTTAGGTTGAGTGGGGAGCGTTGTCTCGATCCAAACTCCCCTTGTCACGGAAAATCACCCACCCTGGGTGCCCCCTCTCTAGCCGTTTGGCCCCAGCTTGGCCAGAGAGACCTCCTCCCCAGCACCCCAGCCCCAGCTCAGGAGGATCAGAGCAGCTTTCCCTCCACCTGTCACCCCTGAGCCTGGTGGGGGGCAGGCTAGGGCCAGCAGGTCACGTGGGGAGGGATGAGTATTGGAAGGGATAAAGTTCTTCCCTCCTGTCCACACACATTAGTTTTAACAGGTGGTAGGACTCCCTCTGCCACTGACAACATCCATCAGTGTTTGGATGACCCTGGCTCAGTGTGAGTCCAGTAGGGGTTCCCCTTCTGGTGACTTCAGGTTTCAAAGACAAACTCTCTCCCGAACTTACACGTTTCACGTGTACACTTGAAAGCATCAGGGAGCTGGGGGTGAGGAGAACCAGGGCGAGAGGGGCCATGGATGGTGAGGACTCATGGAGCCCCCCACCCGCCGCTTGCGGGCACAGCCTTTGTGGGCAGAGGCCCAGCGGGCTGGGGGGGCCGGTCCCCGAGGGGCTCCCCGCTCACCCCAGTCCGGAAACTCCTGGTTGTTGCAGTATTTCCTCTTGTGGGGCAGCGGGTACAGGTAGTGGCCACAACCACATTCCCGAATCATGTGCTCCTGGAAGCAGGAGCGAATACAGGCCTGGGGGGTGGGAAGGGGCAGAGAGAAGGCAGACTTGAAGGTGATGTCCCCACCTCCGCCCAGGGGGCCGGGGCCCAGGGCGCTGGATGCCCAGGCCAGGGGCTGGGGGAGCTGAGGAGGCGCCCCTCCAGTGGAAAAGGGTGGCGAGGTGGCTAAGCTTCCTCCCCCTACCCCCTCGAGGTGGGAGGTGGCTGTCCTTCCCTGTCTCTGTCCCCACAGAAGGACTCAAGCCAGAACCCAGCTCTCTGAGGCTGGCCCCACAGATGACACGGGGTTGTTCCAACCCTAAAGCTCTCTCTCAGGGACTTCCCTCAATGGTTAGGACTCCGTGATTCCACAGCAGGGGGCGTGGGTTTGATCCCTGGTCAGGGAACTAAGATCCCAAATGTGTCCACTGTTTCCCCCCAACAACAAAAAACAGCTAACTCTTAAGAAAGCTCTTGTTACAAGGCTGCCAGCAGCCTTCCAAGCCATTTACATGGAAGGACGCAGAAGAGAAAGCAGGCAAGCTCGCTCTGTGCTCCTTCGTCCTGGAGGGAAACACTCAGGGAAGGTGAGAAGGGTAATCCAAGTGCTCAGTGCAAAGGAGAGGAAGTGACCTTCTATGGAATGTCCCCCGGTGGGGGTGAGGGAAGCGGGGGAGTGGACCAGGCCCCTGTAGGCTGGATGAGATCAATCTATAATTTCTGGGTTTTCAGGTCCAACCTGGTTTCAGTGCACTCAGAAACAAGCTATGTGTTCCGGAGCCAGACCTCCCCTCTGAGCCTCAGTTTATTCCTGTTGCTCCTGTGTCTAAGGTGGGGAGGTCAGCATGCCGTTAGGCACTTGGAGAATGGAAGCAGTCGCTTGTCACGGCTCTCCTGCCAGGCTTCCCAAGTCCTCCTCTGGAGGGCTTCCCGCTCCCACCCTTGCCAAGGAGCTCACATCCTCTCCCCTGCTCTCCTGCCTGCTCCTTCCCAGTCCATTGCATCTGGTGCTCCGTTCTCCCCTGAGAACCTGCAGGCTCCTCGCGGGAGGAAGCGGGGAGTGGGCGGGGGTGGGTGGCAGATGAAATGGCACGGCTGGGAGGAGGGGGTCTGGGGCAAGATCGGGGGCAGTGGGTCAGCAGGGAGCTCTGGGCCAAGTGTCCAACATTCACTCAGACCTCACTGTCTCACCTGGAAGGTGGGGGCCCTCTCCAGGGTGGGCTAGGGCGGGGCCAGGGCTGGCAGGCAGAGTGCCTGACCAGGGCCTGGGACTTTGCCAAGGTCTCTGTCCAGACTGGTGATGGCACTGCACAAAACGAGATCTGGGGTTTCTCTGGAATGGGGTTTCCAGGGCTGGGGACTGATGCCTTTGTGGCCTCCTTCTCTGTGCTCCCACCGCCCCCACCCCCGGCTGCCTTGTCTGTCCATCTGTCCCTCCAGAGGCTTAAAGACTCCTCAAGTTCTCCATCGCAGGCAGAAGCCCCCCGCCAGACAGGAGGGTTGGAGTGAGCAGTACATGGGGTCAGCTGGACAGAGTGGGCAGGGGGGATGGTGGATTCCCGTGTCTAAGACGAAAGGGAAAACTACACCCTGCTCGGGGCTCTCAGACACGGAGCTGGACACTGGGCTGCCCCCCAGCCATCCTGTGTCCTCATCCACCAAGGCAGACTGGACTGGGAGAGAAAGTGTCACTGTGAGCGGTCACTTTGGTCATCTTTGCAAAGAGTCAGTCTGTCCTGTCCTCTGGGGCCAGGTCTGAGGCCAAGCCTCGTGGCTGACCTTGGAGATCAGGATAAGAGGTAAGGAAGCCCCAGCTGCAGCAAAGGGGATTAAGGCCAGATACAAACAGGGACTTAGGAACACTGATGAGGCATTTGGACTAGGGTCTATAAGCCCCAATTTCCTCATTCTTAATAATAGCATCTACATCTTGGTATTGTTATGAGGATTAAATTATTTTATATATATATAATATATATGTAGAATATATATATATATGTAAAAAAATTTATATATGTAATGCACATGCAACAGTGCCTGCCTAGCATGATAAGCCTGCTATTATTAGTATATTATAATAATAATGGTATAGTATAATAAATGCATATACAATAAATGCTGTTAATAGCATATTAATATATACTAACAATAATTAATAATTATTGTTAGAATATTATTGCCTCATATGGGTACTGAAAGGATCAAATGATTGTTTAATCCATGTAAATCCTTAATACACACAAGAGTTCTTTTTGGGAAACCCCAGAGCAAAACCCCAAGGCCACACCTGCCAAGCAAGGACAAGAAGTGGCCAGACCCGGGCCCTGGTAAGAACCAGGACTAGATTGGTTCCCTAGCCTCCAGTGAACCTTGTGGTCCCAAAGATCCAGCAGAGCCAGCCTTGCTGGGACCAGCTTTCCCAGACACCTCAGGCCTCAAGCCACCATCGTCCCACCTGGATGGAGTAGGTCGTGTTGTAGTTGCTGTAGAGGTTTTGGATGGGGACGTCAGAGCCGTTCTTGGTGCACTGGCTGTAGGGCTCGCCCTTGCGCTGCAGCTTGTCCTGTGTAAGAGGCAGTTTGTGGGGACCCCTGGTCACCCCTAGGAACCCCCCTCTGTTCCTCCCTCCCATCCAGCAAGTGGGCCTAGGGGATACTCAGAGGGGCTGGAGGGCTGACGCCCCAGCAGGTGCCAGGGGTGGGACTCATCTTCCCCCAAGCGTGGGGCCCGCTGGGGTTCCAGGCAGAAGGTGAGGCAGGAGTGAATGGTGGGGAGGTCCAGGGCTTGGGGAGGCCCGGAGCTGCTCCTCTCAGGCCCCGGGAGGTGGGCACTGGGCAGACAGCCTGCAGGCATACCACAAGCACCCCGATGGATGTCTCCATCCCCGCCATGGCATAGATGCCCTCTTCCTTGATGAAGGGGTATGACCTCTGCTCGTGAAGCATCAGCCGGGCGCCAGCCGTAGAGGTGAGGAAGGGGACGTAGTCTTCCTGGCCCATGTCCAGGATCAGTTTTAGGCCTGAGGGGAAGATGGGGCGGAGGGCAGCCTGAGCTGGCTCCCCAAGGCTGAGTGCAGACCCACCACCCACTGGTCCCAGCCCCCGCCAGCCAGGGAAGGCCAGGGTCTATGCAGGAAGCTGGCTCCACTTTACGAAAACCCGGACTTCTTGCCTTTTCTGAGGCCCACTTCCTAGTCTGAGCCAGCACGGTCTCCACTCTGGGCTCTGCCTGCCCCATCTCTACTCCACGGCCTCTTCCACACGGCAGGTAGATCCAAGGCTGCAGTCCAGGCAGCCTCGCCTCTCGTCTCCAGGGTCCTCATTCTCTCTGCTCACTCTCTCAGCTGCCATGCTCCTTCTTACTGCTGGGCCTTCGTCAGGCTGTCTTCTCTTTGGAAAGCTGTCTCCAGCCTCACCTTGCACCTAGAAACTCCTACTCTTCCTTCAGGGCTCAGAAGTATCACTTCCTCCAGAAGCCTTCCCTGACTGTCTAGACCGGGTCTCGGGATCTCTGTCATACTCTCTCCTTGTCCTGGAACTCGCCTTCCAAGTACCTGTCTCACTTTTGAAATTTTTCTTTGATTATCTGTCTTCCTTCCCTACTCCACTATTCTCTTCTTGAAGGTGGAGACCAGACTCAGTATTTTATGAATCATGGCAGGGGGTGCTTCCCAGATGGTGCCAGTGGTAAAGAACCCATTTGCCAATGCAGGAGATGCAAGAGATGTGGGTTTGATCCCTGTGTTTGGAAGATCCCCAGGTGAAGGAAATGGCAACCCACTCCAGTATTCTTACCTGGAAGTTTCCATGGACAGGGGAGTCTGGCAAGCTACTGTTCATGGGGTCACAAAAAGAGTTGGATACGACTGAGACAGGCAAGAAGAAAGGACTGGGCAGGACAAGAAGCCTAGCATTTATTGAGCATTTGCTGCATACTGAGTGCTGGGCTCAGGGCTTTATTTACATGATCTCATTGAGGCTTATAAAAGGCATATGAGATAGGTACAATTATTGTCCCCATTTTACAGATGAGGAAACTGAGACCCAAAGAGAGTAAGGGACCTTGTCATAGGTCACTCAACGAGGAAGTGGAAGTTGATGGACTTCTACAGGCAGCTTTGATCTTAATCATCAGTCATCACTAGAGAGTGAGCTAGCTGGCATCTCTGTGATGCCCAGTATCCTCAGAGGCTCTGGGGTGGGTGAAGTGTTGGTAGCCCACCCACACCCCTCTAGACCAGCAGCTCTGACAGTTGCTGAA
The DNA here is from genome assembly GCF_002263795.3 of Bos taurus. Classification (NCBI taxonomy): domain Eukaryota; kingdom Metazoa; phylum Chordata; class Mammalia; order Artiodactyla; family Bovidae; genus Bos; species Bos taurus. Next base: position 21,034,269 of record NC_037352.1, on the reverse strand, counting down.
TGACACCTGTCTTTTGATGGCTGGGGAGCTCAGAACCTAAGGGTAGGGAGGAAGGATTTGCTCCCCAAGGCCTGGCGCAGGTGCTGAGTCCACCAGCTGCTCCCAAGACGAGCAGCTTCTGCCATCAACCACTTCCCTCTTCCTCACTTCTGTTTACTACTTCACCTTTTCTCTGTCTCTCATGAACTGCACAGAAACGAGGCTGACAGTAAGGGCTCTGTCCCAGGCTAACTGTGTGATCATGGGAAAGTTACTTAAAACGTCTCAGAACATCTGCATTTAGTGAGAGTTTGCTGCTGGCCAGGCTCAGGGGCAAGGCCAATTGCTCTGTGCTCAGAGGTCTACCTGCCTTAGGCCAGGATGATGTGATGGGGTCTGAACCATATGCTCTGCTCATTTGCTCTGCTCATTTGCTCATTGTGCAAGAGCAGAAACAAGAGCTTCAAGAAGTTCAGTCTCGGTTCAGCATCACCTGGGGGTAAATGGTGGGGCTGGGATTCCATCTGGTCACAGAAGCCTGTGCTCTCAGCCACTGCTTCCTTGCTTTGCTCATCAGCAGAAGGGGCGCATCAGTCACTCACTACCCAGGGATTTTTGCGCATTGGGTTGGGGAGCAGCTGAGAAGGCACCTGGCCCTGCCCCGGGGTACCCAGTAGATGCTGCTGCTCTGCATGCCGGCCTCTGGCTAAACTCGGTCCTGTCCCTCAACAGCTGATGGTGTGTATGCTTGGTGATCACTCAATCATGTCTGACTCTTTGCGACCCCATGGACTGTAGCCCACCAGGCTCCTCTGTCCATGGGATCTTCCAGGCAAGAATAGTAGAGTGAGTTGCCATTTCCTACTCCAGGGGATCTTCCCGACCCAGGGATTGAACCCGAAAGCCTCCTACATCTCCTGCACTGGGCAGGTGGATTCTTTACCACTGCACCATCTGGCTGATGGCCATTTTGTCTTTCATCCTCACATGATAGGATTTAAAACCTCACGGCTCTGGTTCCAGGACAGACTTACCGAACTCAGTTCCCGGGTTGGCTGAAGGGAGGGCCTTCTCCGTCATGCCCCAGTTGAAGATGTAACAGTTGCCATAATCAGGGTGGAAGATGGGTGTGAAGTTCCTGAAAGAAACACCATCAGCTGGAGGCCAGGGCCCATCCCCATCCCAGCTGATGTCACCCCCACTGCCACCCCCCGGGTGCGTGACAGCAGGGAGCTGGTAGATTACTGCTCAGAGAGGCTCAGGAATGGAGAAGTGAGCGACAGGTCATTCTGTCCATTCCCCTGCAGCCATGCACCCACCAGAGAGGAGATCCCCAGACTCTATTGGGAAAGAGAGTGTTCTTTGGGGTAGGAGCCAGGCTCTCTGGCTTAGTCATGAAGTATGAAGAAGTTGCTTTTCGTTTCTTTCTTTTTTTTTTTTTTTTTTTTTGAGGTTAATTTGTGCTTTTATTTGCCAGTGTAATTTAACTACAGAGGCCTGTGAACTTTTTTGATCTAAAAATACAATTTTACATCACAATCCTACAAACATATACACATACATAAGATGTATACATATATAAAAGTGAAACAAAAGTTTTGTCAAAAACATCTGCCCTGAGGGTTATTTATTTATTTTGAGACCCAAAAACGAAGCTTCTTTGATGTTTTCAGCTGTCTCATCTACAGGGTCTTGTAAGCCATGTGGTCATTTAAATGGTGACCCCCGAAAAGAGGTGTCCACAGCCTAACCCCAGGGACCTGTGAAAGTGAGCTTATTTGGAGAAGGGATCTTCGCAGGCACAGTTAAGGATTTTGAGGTGAGATTAACCGGTTTTATCACATGGGTCCTAAATCCACCCACAAGTGTCCTTAAAGAGTCAGCAGAGGAGTCACAGAGGAGAAGGTCACATGAAGACAGAGGCGGCGACTGAGAGGAACAAAGACAGAAGTCAGGAGCGCTGGAGCACATCCCCCCCATTGGAAGATGGATGCTTAACCACTGGATCACCAGGGGAGTCCCCATAAGAACTGCTAAAACACCGCTATTAACAGATTAAACATAACTGATAAAAATTCCTTAGTATTATTATACATTCAAGTTATATTGTCTCGTAGAGGTCAATTTTGGTTTTACAATTTATTGGTTTAAATTAAGATACAAACGACATTGACATGTGATTGGTTGATATGCCTTTTAAATCTCCTTTAATCTATGGCTTCCTTCAACTGACTTTTTTTGTTGTAAAATAGCTGTTAAGTTCTGGTTTCATCAAGCTAGTAACTGAAGAGCGACTGATACAATTAGGGGGTCATCATTTTGTTCCCCTGATTTGGGGGCTTTGGGGCAACATGCACCAGGGGTGACCAATGCTGTGTGTCCCGATGGAAGGGCACAGGCTGCCCAGAAAGTGGCCTCGCCAACAAACAAAACAACAACCACAACACCCAGCTGTGAACAGGATCAAACATCTGTCTCTAACTACCATTTACAGCAAATACTGGAGACAGAGGAACAAGTTCAAAGATACCGCAAAAAGTCAATCTGCAAAATCCAGACTCCAGAAAATAAACAACCCAGTGTTTTCAACAAAAAAATTATGAGACAGGGAAAGGGAGGTAACCTTCAGATTGAAAGCAACTTCAAAGACTTGGTTCTATTCCCAACCTGTGGACTTTAATTGGATCCTCATTCAAACAGGCCAACAAAAAAGTCTGACACTGAAAAGACTGAACACCACTGGGTAGATGATGTAATGAGGAATCACCGATCGTTTCCTTTTTAAGGTGGCGAAACGGGATTGTGCTTCTGTCAAAAGTCTTTCTCTTTGAAGATACATTCTACACACCATATAGATGAAAAGGATGTGAGGTCTTGGATTTGCTTTAATGACAGGATGAGAGTCACACTTATTGGATCTGGGTGGTGGGTCCTCACACCCTCTCTCAAGTCCCCACGTGTGCCAAGTCACTTCAGTTGTGCTCAACTCAGTGCCACCCCATGGACTGCAGCCTGCCAGGCTCCTCTGTCCTTGGAATTGTCCAGGCAAGAATACTGGAGCGGGTTGCCATTCCCTTCTCCAGGGGATCTTCCCAACCCAGGGACTGGGATGGAACCCATGTCTCTTAAGTCTCCTGCATTGGCAGGTGGGTTCTTTACCACTAGCACCCCCTGGGAAGCCCAATTTCAAGTCTCCATAGAAAACAGCATTTAAGGGGACTTCCCTCGTGGTCCAGTGGTTAAGACTCCACACTCCCAATGCAGGGAGCCGGGGTTCAAACCCTGGTCAAGGACCTAGATCCCACATGATGCAACTAAGAGTCTGCATGCTGCAATGAAGAGATCCTGCATCCCGAGACTAAGGGTCCCACAAGCAGCAACAAAGATCTAAGATCCTGAGTGCCTCAAATTAAGACCCATGGAGCTAAATAAATAAATATATTTTAAAAAATGGAACTAGCATTTAAAATGTCTTTGGATGTTTTTATATGGTTTTCTGTTATTTTATTAAAAACAGGAGGGAATGGGGCTCGGTGCATCAGATACTGCAGAAACATACCTGAAATACACTTTCTAAGCTTTCTGTTCCACAGTATTTACTGAGCTAATTTCCCCAGGTCATGCTGAAGATTTCTGTGTATGTTCTTTCCTTTAATTCTTGCAATAACCCCATGAGGTCAGCAGGTATTTGTCCCCATGTTCGGATTAAGAAGCCATTTCCTGTCTCTTTGGTCTCACCCTCTGCGCCAGCCAAATCAGGTGGGTCCAGGGCAGGTGGTGAAATCCGATCCAGGAGCTGACTCTGTCTGACATGCACGTGAGAGGCTTCCGCAGCCTCTGAGCTGAGGTGTCCTCCACCACGAAAGACAAACTGCATTTCTCACCCAACGCTTACTGAGTCACACACTGGGCTCAGGACACGGAGGCCAGCAAGACAGTCCTGTGCTTGAAGCTCATGGAGTAGGAGAGACCACAGAGTGGGGTCATGACAATTCTCTTTCCTGCCCGCCTCCTCCACCTCTAAGACTCCCACCCTGGTCCAGGGCCGCCAGCTCCCCCCAACCCCAATTCCTGCAGGAGCCTCTGCCTCCACTCTTGCTGCCTTACAATCTTCCTCCTTCACAGTGGTCAGGGCAACTGTTTAAACTGTGAATCACGGGCTTCCCTGTGGTTCAGTGGTCAGGACTCTGCCTTCCGATGGAAGGGGTGTGGGTTCTATCCCTGGTTGAGCTAAGATCCCACATGCCTTGCAGCCAAAAAAAGCAATACTGTAACAAATTCAATAAAACTTAAAAAATAGTCCACATCCAAAAAAAAAAAAATTGCAAATCAGCCCATAGCATGCCCCCATTAGAACCTTCTAGAAGCTCCTTGCTGCTCTCAGAATAAAATGCAAATGCCCCACTTGGCTTCCTCCCCCTTGTTCATTATACTCCAGAGACACTCCATGTTGTCTTCAAATTCAAGGCCCACTGCTCCTTGTGCCTGGAATATTCTCTGAGCAGATCTTCAAGTGTCTCGTTTCTCCTCCTCCTTCAGGTTTCATCTGCCCGGAGACGTCCCCTGACCTCCCTATGCAAAGTCACCTCCCAGTCACTTGACCATTTCCACCTGCTTATTTCCCTGGTGGCTCAGTGGTAAAGAATCCACCTGCCAATGCAGGAGATGTGGGTTGGGAAGATCCCCTGGAGAAGGAAATGGCAACCCACTCCAGTATTCTTGCCTGGGAAATCCCATGGACAGAGGGCTACAGTCCATGGAGTCGCAAAGAGTTGGACACAACTTAGCAACTCAACAACAACAACATTCCCATGCTGGCATGCATCAGAAGCCGAACTCATCTTCTTGACTTAATTGCTTATCAGCGGCCTCTTGCTTTGGAAAATAATCCCAGGAAGGACAGCTGTCTGTCTGGAGGGAGAAAGAACCTAAAAGCTAAGGGCTCAGGCTTGGGAGCCAGCCTGCCTGAATTTGAATTCTGGCTCTGCCAGTTACTCACTGGTGAGCTTGGGGGAAGTCACTTCACCTCTCTGTGTTTCTCCCCCCATAACACTGGGGTAACAACAAAACCCACCCAAAAGGACTAAGGTGAGGGTTGGAAGCTGAGCACACTGAACCACTGAACAAATTCACCCCCGATCCTCAGAGACTGGCACTCAGTAGACAGACACTCAGTAAATATTTGTTGGATAAATCATAATATGTGATAAGAGTAGCAACAGAGATAAGCCTGGAAGAGTGGACATGTGGGTGGGGAGTGGGTCAGGCAGGGGAGGGTTCCTGAAGGAGATGAGCCCTGAACTGAGACTTGAAGGATGAGTAAGAGGTAGCCGAGCTTTGCAGGTATGGGGTAGATGAAGGGCACCCCAGGCTGGGGGTGGGAGTGAGGGTGGGGTCCAGAGGGAAAAAACCACTCTGGGCGGGCACCGTGGAGTCTCTCTCCCAGGTGGGATCAGGGCTGCGGCCACAAGGGAGGAAATGAGCGGGGAAAACCAGTTGCAGCCGGGCGCCGGGTCTGGAAGGAGAGACCCCGCCCCTGGGACATGGGCACGCGATGTTCCCAAGGAGCTGCCTCGGACACCTACCGCCCAGGAGCAGGAGGTGGCTCTGGGCGCGGCCAGATCCCCTCCTGTCCCGGGTTGCACTCTGAGGCTTGCCAACTATTTGCTTGTTGATAAATGTTCTTTACCTGAAGAGGCTGCTCCCAGCACTGGCCGAGTCTGGCTCCAGAGCTAAGCGTTTCCCTCCCCAAACCTTCCCTGGAACAGAGGTGAGGCATAAAGGCAGAGACCAGCAAGCTTCCTGCAAAGACTGGGAGATGGAGCATCCTAGCTGGGAGCTGTACAACGACAGTGGCACTGGGTAGTAGGGTTTAGGGAAGGGAGAAACCGGAGGACCAACCCTTGAAGCAACAACAACACATGTGTGCCTGAAAAAGTGAACGTGAATGTCGCTCAGTCGTGTCCGACTCTGCGATCCCATGGACTATACAGACCATAGAATTCTCCAGGCCAGAATACTGGAGTGGGTAGCTTATCCCTTCTCCAGGGGATCTTCCTGACCCAGGGATCAAACTGAGGTCTCCCTCATTGCGGGCAGATTCTTTACCAGCTGAGCCACCAGGGCAGCCCAAGAATACTGGAGTGGGTAACCGATCCCTTCTCCAGGGGATCTTCCTGACCCAGGAATCGAACCGGGGGCTCTTGCATTGCAGGCGGATTCTTTACCAACTGAGCTATCAGGGAAGCCATATGTGCCTAGAGCTTGGTTTCTAAATCCCATTCTCCAATAAAAGGACTGGAGCTTCTCAGAGAAATGGCTAATTCTAGGACTGGGGCATCTTCTAGTGCCAGAAAGCAAGGAAGTACTAAAACAATAAATAAATGGATGAGGACACGTCAAAGGGACACAGGAGCCAACTGAAGGAGCTCTCAGTGGCCCACACTAGAAAATTTTGAGTAATAAAATAAATAGTGTGGTATTGGATTACAACCCAAATATACAAGAGTCCATACTAGTATAAATAAATGATTGAGTAAATAAACAAAAGCAGAAGACATTCCGTACGAAGAATTCCGAATAGTGTCTGTTCCCCTTTCCAGGTGAAGTGGAGTTTAATCTCTCTTCTCGTGCTGCTCCCCCACCCCACCCCATAGAGTACAGGCTGAACTTAGAGCTCATGATACAGAGCACGGCGGAGAAGCCCAACACACCCCACCTTAACCAAGGGAGGAGGGTCAACATCACGGGTGGTTCTGAGTGGCTAACATGTACCCCCTGATAGGATGTGACAAGGAAACCCTCCACCTCTGTGGTCTTCTTCCCCCAAATCCATCTTATCTGTATAAACCCCAACAGCTTGCTATAAAACAGCTGACCAGGACCCCGAAATGGTCACGGTCATCCAGAACAAGGAAATCTGAGAAAGTGTCACAGTCGGAAGGGACGAAGGAGACATGACAACCGACAGCAATGTGGTCTCTTGGATGGAAGCCTGAGCAGGAAAAGATCATCAGGAAAAACCGACAAATCCGAATAAAGTGTTAGGTTTGTTTACTAGTGATGTGGCCAGGTTGGCTTCTTACTTTTGATAGATTACATGGTGACTAAGATGTTATGGATAGGGGAAGCTGGGTGAGGAGTACCAGGGAACTCTGTGTACTCTCTTTGAAACTTTTCTATAAATCTAAAACTACTCCACAATAAAAAGTTAATCTTTAAATTGCTCCTATAATTCTTAGCACGTGCTAAGTACTGTTCTAAACAGTTTATCTATGTAAACTCACTTAATCCCCATGATAGCCTTGTGAGGTCGTTTCACTGTCCCTATTTTCCAGATGAGAAAACTGAGACCCAGAGAAGCTAAGCAGTATGCCCCCAAACAGAAAAGTTGAAAGTATTAGTCGCTCAGTCCTGTCTGACTCTTTGCAACCCCATGGACGGTATGTAGCCCACCAGGCTCCTCTGTCCATGAGATTCTCCAGGCACTGGAGTGGGTAGCCATTCCCTTCTCCAGGGGATTGTCCCAACCCAGGAATCAAACCCGGGTCTCCTGCATTGCAGGTGAGTTCTTTACCATCTGAGCCACCAGGAAAGCCCAGCTGGTATTCAAACCCAGGCGGCTTGGTGTCAGGGTCCAAACGTGGCTCATACTTTCCTAAAACTGCAGTGGCTGCACCTTCAGCATTCACTAATACGAGGCGGAGAGGATGGAGACCAGGACAGAGTAAGGGAGCCAAAGTGTCTGGGGCCCAACACTGGGAGGGCAGAGAGAGGCACGTGTCCTCTGGCGCTGAGTCTGAGGCTGATTCAGGAAGATGGGCAACCAGTAGGCTGTGGGACTGACAAGCAGCACAGAGACGGGTGGACCAGGGTCTCCGTGCCAAGGAACCGCCGAGGGCTGAAGAAACGAGCTTGGGAGGAAGGAAGGAAGACGATCTCGATTTCTGATGAGGCGATGAAGTGACGCCAGGTGGGCCTGGCTCAGACTGCCACCTCGGCTACTCACCCGGTGTGTGACCTCAGAGATGTTGCTTAACCTCTCTGAGCAGTGCTGTATCACATAAAACAAGGGCTTGTTGCCAGAGTTAGCCTGACTGATTTTATACATATGAAGTGCTAAGAATAGCGCCTGGACAGAAGAAGGGTGCAATGAGCGTTGGCATCATTACTGAAGAATGAGTGCCTTGTGAAATGTGGGTTTAATGAGAGTAATACTGAGTTCATCACTACTGTCAGCCTGTCACGTACATTAACTCACTTAATATTCCAAAGAACCCAGTGGGGTAGGCACAGGCTTTCCAGGGGGCTCAGTGGTAAGGCACCTGCCTGCCAATGTAGGAGACATAAGAGACATGGGTTTGATCCCTGGGTCGGGAAGATCCCCTGGAGGAGGAAATGGCACCCACTCCAGTATTCTTTCCTGGGAAATCCCAAGGACAGAGGAGCCTGGTGGGCTACAGTCCATGGGGTCGCAAAGAGTCAGACATGCCTGAGCTCGCACGCACGTGCACACAGAGTAAGCACTGTTGTTGCCTATTGTATGCAGGAGGAAAAAGGAGGCATATCAAGGTTAAGACGCGTGCTTGAAGCCACACAGCTGGTAAGACAGAGCAAGGATTTGAACCCAATGGTCTAACTGCAGAGTCCAGCCTTGACCACCTCACTAGATTTATTCCCCAGTCACAGCCACACCACAGAGTTATGCGGCCAACACCTGGTGCTGCCTGCCCGCCAGCCATCTTCTCAGTCAGCTGACCCAAATAGGGCTGGCTCTGGAGGGCGCCATCTTGGGAACATGGAGACCATCCCCAGGCTGCCTCCAGCCCTGCCTCAGGCCAGGAAGTCGCTGCGGGCTCTGTTTAGGGACCGTGCTGTGTGCAGAACACACATCTTCAAGCCCTGGGATCCCACTAAGAGATGCTCACACAAAGCGCCAGGAACCGGGCAGCAGGTCCCAGTGGATCCTAACAGATCCCACTTTTTCAACTCACTCGCACTTCAGGGCATATTCTGACTGCGCAGATAAGCCATATGTTTTAAATTACCGTATTACACCTCTCTCTTTCAGCTGTGAGGATAAAGATGAACTTATAGGCACAGACCGCGTTTACTGGTACCCACAACCTTAAGGCGGGCTGCCAGGAGTGGTGGGGCAGGTAGGCTCTGAAGCAAGTCTCCCCAGAGAGAGGGGTTGGAACCCAGCCTGCAACCAGCCAGTGAGGACGTGTGCCATCGGTGGGGGGCCGGCACGCAGTTCTTCCACCTGTAGGTCCCTCCTCCTCTGATTCTCACAAACACCTAGGCGGGCAGCTCTGCCTGCTCAGGGGGCCTTGACTCCTTGACACGACCTACACCTGCCCTGCACCTGTGATTTCTGGGGGACAGAACCAGCAGATTCTTGACAGAGGTTCCCGAGGGCTCATGAGCTGACTGACGAGGGCTGAGGCCACAGTCCCCAGGAGTTTGAAACCAGTAGCCTGCCACTCGTCTAAAACGGCAAGATTCGGCAAAAAGTCCCTTTCTCCAGAGACCTGAAGTGTGGGAATCTGAAGCTCCAGACCAGGAGGATGCTAGCGCCTCAGGGAAATGGGACCGGCCAAAGCCCAGGGCCAGACTCGGGGCGGGGCGGGTGGGGTGGGGGGGCGCCCGCTACACCAGGAGGTCTGCCATGAGGCCAGGAGGGGGCACTGGGGCCTCAGCGGCTCGCCTGCCTGTGCCCAGCCTCCCTTCCCAAGTGACCCGCCCATCGAGTCTGTCCGAGAGTTGGGGACAGAGCTGGGTGCTCAGTCCCAGGGTCTGAATGGTCAAAAGCTGGAGGTGGCGGTGCAGGGAAGAAGGTGGAGATCTGTGGACCATGTGTAAGAGGACCCAGGCTTTCGGAGTTAATGCTGCCCTCATCCTGCCATCTTCTCAACCCTGGGGTTGTTTGGGAAAAGGGTGTTTATGACAACGGCTTCTAGGGCTCTAAGTGCTGACATGAGCCGATTCATTTATTCTACATGAGACACAGATATGGTTATTGTTCCATCTTAGGGATGAGAAAACAGGGCAGTAGATGCTGGGTATTGGAGGCTAACAGCTCATGGCTGCCCCTTCTCCCGCCTCCTTGCCTGGGAAGTTAGGAGACCCCCAGCCCATGCTCCTGGGGGTGGCACCACCCAGGGAGTGACTGATGGGGCCATGTGCAAGGGGCCGCCCCTCTGCTTAAGGGAGTACAGCTCTGCAGGGCAGTTTACAGGGATGACGCTTGGGTTAGACGCCACCTGAGGCCACATCCTCCCTTAGCGCCGTCCTCTTTCCCTACAGACTTTCCCTAAAGTGATGCCCTCAGGACATGATGGGGCCGTCAACGCATCCTCTTCTCAAACTCCCTCTAAGAAGCCAAAGACAGCAGGGTACAGACAATTGGGGTAACCGGCTAAGTGGCCGAGCTGGGGTGTGGACCCAGGATGTGGACCCCGGCCTCGGGGGGCCCACTGGCTCTCACCTGTAGTTGCAGGGCTCTGCCCCGAACAGGCAGGCCAGGATCAGCCGCTCGGCAGGGTAGCCCATGGCCACCAGCTCCTGGTTTGGAACCTGTGCAAAGATGTTGGTGGCCTGCAGGGTGTACCACTCCGTCACGGCCTGGGTGGCGCTGCTGAAGTTCCGGAAGGTACACGTGGTTCCATTGTGGCTGCACTGCGGGGGGTGAGGGGGGTGTCGAGAGGGGTTCCTGTGGGTGGGGGCTGCTCAGGGACCCCCCAACCCTGAAAGCCAGGGCAGCGAGGGTGCTGCCAGCTGCCCTTCCTTGGGTGGCACCTTGGTGCTGGGGTGGCCAGTGGCTGGCCGGTGGGCACTGTGTTGGCACTCACAGTCACAAGGCTTGGGTTGCAGCAACAGCCACCCCCATATAACATTGCTCAGGCCTGAGCCAACCCACTTGCACACACATCCACACAGTCACGTCCATACAGACATCTTTCTGACACCTGCAGTCACACGATGTCCTGGCATCACAACTATATACACACGTGTCCACATGCCTCGAGTCACACAAATGGCCCCACACTCATGCTCACGTGGACACGTGAGCAGCAGACACACTTGACCCTCCGCTCCCCCAACTCCACTCCCAGCCCCGTCCCAGATATCCAGAGGCAGCCCCCTGGAGGCCGGGTGGACCATGAAGGACTCGAGACTTCAGGTTCTGCCCCCTCCTCTCTGATGGGGGAAGATCCTGACCACATATTGGGTACCAGGGCGGATCATCAGAATCACCAGGAAGCCTATTAACAACATAGATTCTTGGGTCTGGGCCCAAAACTGCCCTTTCAGATTCTCCAGGAGTCAGGCCCAGGGCTCTGTGCAGTTACAGAGCCACCAGGGATCCCAGGCACAGACAGGGAACCTTCTTCCCACCTGCAGGCTTGCAGCCATCCCAGCAGTTCAGTTATGCTTTGGCAATGACTTTACAGCATAGCTGTGGTTTTCCACCTGCCAATACTTATGCCCCTGTCTTCTGATAATAAGACTTAATTCCTTCTTCAGGAAGCCACCCACCCCTTCCCCCTCGTTCAGTCCATGTAGTCTGATAGAGGCTCAGCTCTCCCCTAGCCAAGACCCAGATTTGTTAAGGAAAGAGACTCCCATAGGACTCACTGGAGAGGGCCCATTGTTTGAGCCGTGCCCGGGGAGGGGGCCCCACTTACTAGTCTCATGGCTACTTTGCACCTGTGGGCACTGCAGGGCCTTCCTGGTGCTGGGCTGTTGCTTGCTGAGCCATTGAAGTTGTCCTCAAACAGGTCCAGAACCACCGGGTGGTGGGGGTTCTGCTCGTTGATAAAGACCAGGGGCGTGTGGTGCCAGATGGACAGGTTCAGGGCCCTGGTGTCATTGACCTGGCTGAGCTCGGGACCCAGGATCCTCCCCAAGACTGCCTCCATCAGTTCGTCCAGGTCCTTCAGCAAATGCTGGACTTTGGAGTACCTGGGTGGGGGAGAGGGCCAGTCAAGGGGGCAAGGGGCAGCTGCAGAGCACAGCGGCCATAGTCCAGTCGCCTCCTACTCTAGTGTGGCTGCCACCACGTGTGAGAAGCCTGCTCCTCCCCGCCCCCAGTGCCCACCTCTCGACCCACCCACCCATGCGACCGTGCCTCCTTCCACCACCTGCTCACTCTTTCTTCACCCAGCATTTGGTGGGTATCTACCATGTGCCAAGTACACAGAGGCTATTATACTACGTGCAAGGCACAGAGGATATTATAGCAAACAAGACAGATCGAGTCTCTTTTCCTATGCAATTCACATGCTACAGAGACAGAATCCTAAGAGCTCATGGTTGTTGATCCCTCACCATGTGTCAGGTGCTAGGTGTTTCCTGCATCTTCTTTGAGTTAATTTATAAATAAAATTCTACAATGACCCCATGTGGATAAAGAAACTCTGGGAGTTGCTGTGATTTCCTGAGCTAACCCCACTGAAGAAGGCACAGAGCTGAGAACCTGGGTTTGGTGGGCCCCAGTTGGTATCTGTGGGTGCACGGGGTTCAGACTTCTTCCTCCCAGGAGGGGTATAATATTGGAAGAGGGGCAGGTCTGTGATCCTGAGGTCCTAAATCTCCAGCAGCAATTTGGGGAATAGGAGCCAGTTTCAGCAGGGAGAAGACTGTGGGGTTGGGATCCAGGATCTTCTCAGTCCCTGAGGTTCCCATACTGGAAGTGGTGACCAGTCAGTCCGGCAGAAATGTGTCCACCCCAATGAGTGTTTCCACCAAGCCCTGGGTTGGGGGGCTCCAAGCCCTGCACCCCTGTCACTACAGAACCCAATTTATCCAAGATCCTGCCCAGAGTGTGGTCTCCAGGGTGCTGTGTGTCAACTCTGGCTGGAGGACTTCCTGTAGGAGAGGGCACTAAACCCTAGATATAGGCCCAAGTGCTGGTATGAAGGTGGACAGCAGCCAGAGCTGACATCAGTTGCAGACGCTGACACCACCTGTTCTCTGATCACCAAACCAGCCACCTCTGTGCGTACAGGGAGGGGAGGACTGGGAATGTGCTGGGCTGTGGGGTGGGGGCTGCTATTATAGCCTGGATGTCTACAGCTGCTGTCAAGCTTGGTAAGATCTGGGTTTAAATTCCAGCATGCCACTTAATGGGCTTCCCTGGTAGCTCAGCTGGTAAAGAATCCGCTTGCAATGCAGGAGACCCTGGTTCGATTCCTGGTACAGCAAGATCCCCTGGAGAAGAGATAGGCTACGCACACTCCAGTATTCTTAGGCTTCCCTGGTGGCTTAGACGTTAAAGAATCTGCCTGCAATGCGGGAGACCTGAATTTGATCCATGGGTTGGGAAGATTCCCTGTAGAAGGGCATGGCAACCCACTCCAGTATTCTTGCTTGGAGAATCCCCCTGGACAGGGGAGCCTGGTGGGCTACAGTCCATGGGGTCGCAAAGAGTCGGGACTGAGTGACCAAACTCAGCACAGCATGCCACTTAACATCTGTGTGACCGTGGGTAGGTTAACCTCTCTGAGGCTCTCTTCTCTCATCTGTGAAATAGTGGGAGATTAAAACATTTACCCTAGAGGATTTTTGGAGGATTCAATAGGGTGATGCTTATAAGCAGGATGTGTTATTATAATTATTAAGAGTTTTCTTGAGTAGCTTCAAAGACCCACCCAAGCAAGGAAGAACAGCCCTATGACCAGAATGAGGTGACTTTCTGATAACTGGAAATGTAAACAGGAAGTATGATTTCTTCCAGGACCTCCTTTTGGACAAGAACGCTTTCTGTGACTCAGACATGCTGGCTCATTTTTCAACCCCTTGAATGCACCAGGCTCTGCCTCACCCCAGGACCTTTGCATGTGCTATGTCCTCCACTTGGAGCACTCTCTTCATTCCACCCGGCTAGTGTCTACTCATTTCCTGGGGCATTTTTCTGTGACCCCCTGCCTTTCCTCAACCGACTAGGCTGGGTCTCCCTGGGTGTCTGCCTTGCCATCCAGTGCTTAAACAGTGGCACCTCTGGAGTCAGATAAGACCTAGATTCAAATTCCACAGTTGCTCACTGAGTGTCTCTGGGCAAGTTCCCTCACCACTCTGAATCTCCATTTCCTGACCTGTGAACTGGAGCTACTAGAGTAGTGCCCCCCAACCCCCACCCCAGAGTGGTTGTGTGGATTAGAATGACATAAATTATCCAAAGAACACTCAACATATTGCCTGGCATTTAGGCAATATTATGAAATGCACTCAATGCATGGTTGCTATAGATGGCTGGAGGGCTTCCTGTAGGAGAGGGCACTAAACCCTGGATACAGGTCCAGTTTAATCCTCACAATGAGAATGATTTCAATGTTTATGGAAGAAAAGATGAATTTCTGTTTTCGCTGGGAGGCTGTGATGAGGACAGGAGGAACTTTGTTTTAGTTACTGATGCATTTCTGGTGCCCCATAACAGTGCCTGGCAATAGTAGTGTGTTAGTTGCTCAGTTGTGTCCTACTCTTTATGATCCTGTGGACCACAGCCTGCCAGGCTTCTCTGTCCATGCAATTCTCCAGGCAAGAATACTGGAGTGGGTAAGCCATTCCCTTCTCCAGGAGTTCTTCCCGACCAAGGGATCAAACCTGCCTTGCAGGTGGATTCTTTACCATCTGGGCCACAAGGGAAGCCCCAATAGTAGGTGGCAATTGTAGGTGCTCAATAAATACTCACTGAATCAATAAATAAGCACTAGTGTGAAGGCACTACCAGGTATTTTTGGAGGTTCTTTTTAAGCTGAGGAGATTTATGAATTTTGAATCTTACTTGCTGCACAGAGGGAAAGAGACAGAGAGAGAGAGAGAGAAAGGAGGAAATGGGAAAGAAGGAAGGAAAGCTGGAAGGAAGGAAAATGAAGGGAAGCAGCCCCGCTGAGACCAGCCGTGCTCCAGGGACCACCTACTGGAAGGGGCTGGCGTTGCAGATGGTGACCGCGGGGAAGTCCATGGTCTTGAAGCCGATGGAGAGGGAGACGCTGACCTCCCAGTTCAGGTAGGTCTTGATGAAGAGGCCCCACTGCCAGCAGACGAGGGAGGTGAAGAGCAAGGTGAGCACGAACCACATGGCCTTCTTCTTGGGCCCCTCGCAGATGATGCGCTTGGGGCCATGGGTGTTGGTGTTGTCACAGTACCACACCAGCAGCTCCTTGTATGTGTAGCCAGGGCCCTTCTGCAGCCGATGCAGGCCCTTGAGCAGGTACTTCTTTACGTGCATCGTGGCTCCTGCAGAGACAGCCGCGAGAGCCACGTCAGATACCACGCCAGCCTCACATCCCAGGATCTCCCAGTTGTGACCAGGGCATGCGCACTGGAGACAGGCAGGCTGGCCCTCTTTCCATTCCTCCCCACCTCCCTCCCTTCCATCTTGCCATTTATCATCCAGCCATCTGGGTGCTAAGTCACTAAAGTCATGTCCGATTTGGTGTGACCCTATGGATTGTAGCCCACCAGGCTCTTCTGTCCATGGGATTCTCCAGGCAAGAATACTGGAGTGGCTTGCCATGGCCTCCCCTAGGGGATTTTCCCAACCCAGGGATCCAACCTAAATCTCTTACAACTCCTGCATTGGTAGGTGAGTTCTTTACCACTAGGCCCACCCCAAAACCTTTATTAAGTGCCTACTGTATGCCAGACACTTAATTAGCCCCTCTGAACTCAATGATGAGCAAAATGGACATGGTTTCTTCCCTCTGGGAATTTCCAGCTTAGTGGACAAGTTACTTAAACTCCCAACTTCTTAGGTTCTCCGTCTGCAAAACAGGGACAACTGTACCTAGTTTTTGCACAATTGTGAGAGGGTGAAATTGACTAATGCCTAAAAGGTGCTAAACACAGTGCCCAGCACAGACTAAGTGCTCAGTATGTTGGCTACCTCTACAGCAGCTGTTAGTGCTGAGACAGACATCAATCATATAGCCCATCAGAATGAGTAGTTAGGAAATGTGACAGGAAGGATAGGGACCCTGAGTGCCCAGAGGCAGGAGACGGCGGTGGTTAAGAATGAGGACTCTGGAGCAAAATGCCTGGCTTTGAATCTCGGCTCTGCTACTTTCTAGCTGGGTGACTTTGAGCAAATCACTGTCTCAGTGGCTCAGTTTCCTCGTCTTATAAAATGGAGATAATAACGGTCCCCACCTCACAGGGTTGCCGTGAAGACTGAAATGAATGAAAATACAGAGTGTCTATTAAGGCCTGGCACCTAAGCGTCAGCTACCATTTTTACAAATAAATATCACTCCTCCTAAATCTGGAAGTGAGTTCTTGGAGGAGTTGAAGGGGAGGGCAGGAGAGAAGTGGTGGGGGGCAGCGGGCAAGGCCTTGTAGGCCAGGCTGAGGATCGGGGTTTCAGCGGAGGTGAGACGCTGTCAATTCTGCAGTGTGAAGAGATCGCCCACCCAGCTGCTTGGTGGAGACGGACCGGAGTGGGTGAGGGTGGTCCAGGAGCCCTGGGTGCTAGCTGAGGTTCATCCAGCAATGGGAAACCTTCTGAGACTATTTCCCACCTGCGTGAGCAGACAGGGTTCTTGGGATGTTAACCAAGAAACTTGTCAAAGAGCCTGGCAGATGATGGCGTCTCAGGAAATACCTGCTTCCTCCTTCCTTCTCTCCAGATACAGAGCTGGAACCTACTGCAGGAGCACCCCAGCCCTATCCCTGGAGCCCCAGTAGGCCAAACTTCCTTTGTGAAGTTGTCCTGACTCCCTGGCTGGAATGACCCCTGCCTTCCTCTCAGAGCCTCTGTCTCTCTGGGGGCTCTGCAGTGGGCAGGGCGGTGCCTGCTTCCCAGAACCCCCTCCCCCAGCTCTGATGTTCCCATATGAACCCCTCCCCCAGGCTCAGTGGGTGTGGGTGGCCAGGCCACCATGCCTAGCTCTGGGGCAGGGGTCTCGCAGGACCCTAGTTCGGACCATTGGAATTCAGTTCTGTTACTTTATACTGGAGTAACTGAGGAAGTGTGGGCTTGCCAGGTGGCTCAGTGGGTAAAGAATCTGCCTGCAATGCAGGAGATAAAGGAGACGTGAGGTCAGTCCCTGAGTCAGGGAGACCCCCTAGAAGAGGGCATGGCAACCCACTCTAGTATTCCTGCCTGAAGAATCCTCCCCACAGACAGGAGAGCCTCTTGGGCTACAGTCCATGGGGTCACAAAGAGTCAGACACAACTGAAGTGACTGGGCCCACATGCATCCAACTGAGGCAGCAGCCTCCCTTTTAGCTAAGACTACTAAGCTGGTGGTATTTGGCATCACGAATGGGGAGACTGCCTGAAAAGAAAGCCAACACAGAGGAAAGCAGAGCCATGAGACTGAGATTTCTGACATCATCATTTGAACACCTGGATCCAGCCACTGCTGAAGGCATTTATTCCTGGACTCAGCAGATATGGGAACCAGTAAGTGCTCTTACTCATGCTAATACAAACTGGATGTCTGTCATCTGCAACCAATCGAGAAAGAAATTCTCCTCGTTCTACTCTGTGTCATACTTACTTGTCCTGTGGCTCGTCACTCTCATGATGTCATAAGCCCCCCGAGGGTAGCAACGCTGTATTCCCAACAAGCCCAGCACAATGCCTGGGACACCACTGAATATTGAAATCAATGATGCCATACCTTGATATCTAAACAGAGATCTTAAACTTACCCAAGCATGCTCACTGCTGACCTAATTTTCTGACACAGTAACACTCCTCACCTTCCTGGCCGAGGCACTAAGGGCTGTACTCGCTAACCCCACCGTCTCTGCTCTCTGATGGGATTCAAGCTCCATGTGCCTCTCAAGGCCATCATGGCTTGAGGACAGATGTTCACAGACTAACCCAACCCCTCTTTTTCCCAGAGAGCCCATTCCCTGCTCTGGCATAATAAAATAATAATAATTATAACAACAACTACGAGAAAAACATCAAAGTACTGAGTATTTACCATGATCCAGGCACTGCAGTGTGCTTCTTATGTTACTTCATTCCTGTATATTATAATCCACAACCCTAAACCTGGAAAGACTTGGGGCTTCGTCTGTCTTGTATGGTCTAGCACCCCAAGGCCCAAGAGCTGAAGAATACATTAGGCTCCAAGAAAAAATTGTGGAAGAAATTGATCCAGGGTCTCTCTGATATCTACTCTAGTGCATTCTCCTTTAACCATTCTGATTCGGTCAAGAAGAAAGTCTTAGGTCCCTAACATCCATCTGAAAGTGAAAGTGTTAGTTGCTCAGTCGTGTCCAACTCTTTGCGTCCCCATGGACTGAAGCCCACCAGGCTCTTCTGTCCATGGAATTCTTCAAGCAAGAATACTGGAGTGGGTTGCCATTCCCTTCTCCAGGGGATTTTCCCGACCCAGGGATCGAACCTGGGTCTCCCACATTGCAGGCAGATTCTTTACCATCTGAGCCACCAGGGAAGCCCATCCATCTAAGCCCCTCTAATCTCCCAGTTTAACAATGAGACCTCAAGCTCAGAGCCTTGTCCGGCAATGGTTGTTGTTGTTGAGTCGCTAAGTCGTGTC
Source organism: Bos taurus (assembly GCF_002263795.3). NCBI lineage: Eukaryota > Metazoa > Chordata > Mammalia > Artiodactyla > Bovidae > Bos > Bos taurus. The sequence goes on along the minus strand of NC_037352.1, from coordinate 21,015,766 downwards.
CTACTCTTTACCACCCCATGGGCTGTGGCTGCTAGGCTCCTGTGTCCTCTGCTATCTCCTGGAGATATCTCAGGCAAATGTATCTGGTATCAACAACCTTCTGTTTTCACTGGGCCTTTTTTTTTAAATTTAAATTTATTTATTTTAATTGGAGGCTAATTACTGTACAATATTGTATCGGTTTTGCCATAGATCAACATGAATCTGCCACAGGTGTCCACGTGTTCCCAATCCTGAACCCCCCTCCCGCCTCCCTCCCCGTACCATCCCTCTGGGTCATCCCAGTGCACCAGCCCCAAGCATCCTGCATCCTGCATCGAACCTGGACTGGCGATTTGTTTCTTATATGATATTATACATGTTTCAATGCCATTTTCCCAAATCATCCCACCCTCTCCCTCTCCCACAGAGTCCAAAAGACTGTTCTATACATCTGTGTCTCTTTTGCTGTCTCGCATACAGGGTTATCATTACCATCTTTCTAAATTCCATATATATGTGTTAGTATACTGTATTGGTGTTTTTATTTCTGGCTTACTTTACTCTGTATAATAGGTTCCAGTTTCATCCACCTCATTAGAACTGATTCAAATGTATTCTTTTTAATGGCTGAGTAATACTCCATTGTGTATATGTACCACAGCTTTCTTATCCATTCATCTGCTGATGGACATCTAGGTTGCTTCCATGTCCTGGCTATTATGAACAGTGCTGCAATGAACACTGGGGTACAACATCACTCATTATCAGAGAAATGCAAATCAAAACCACAATGAGGTACCATTTCACGCCAGTCAGAATGGCTGTGATCCAGAAGTCTACAAGCAATAAATGCTGGAGAGGGTGTGGAGAAAAGGAAACCCTCTTACACTGTTGGTGGGAATGCAAACTAGTACAGCCACTATGGAGAACAGTGTGGAGATTCCTTAAAAAACTGGAAATAGAACTGCCTTATGACCCAGCAATCCCACTGCTGGGCATACACACTGAGGAAACCAGAATTGAAAGAGACACGTGTATCACTGGGCTTCTTTTCAAGAGGGATCTTCTGTTAATAAACAAGAGACACTGGCTTTTGCTTTAGGTTCATAGATACACGTAAGTTAAAAAAAAAGAGAGAGAAATTGATTAAAAAATATTGATTAAACAATAGTATTACATGCAACAAGAACTGTGACTGGTAGGTAAATAACAGAAGTTTGTTGAGTACTGTCTTATCACCTAACTAGTCTGGGACATTAGCCAAGTTAAAATCAATAAATGCTATAAATAACTTTATGTTGTTCTTGTCAGATTTCACCTCCAGGGTGATAGGTGGCCTGTGTTTGGAATGTATACACAGCTTGTGTAGAAAGGTTTGAATTAGCTTACAGCTTAAACCAACCCAAACAAGCCAAGTGGAGACCAGGTCCAGGTATGAACTCGGGAAGAGCGGATGCAGTCGGTCATGCTTCAAGAGTCACAGATTATTATCTATAGATTGTCCCTGAACTTGTGGTAACATTCCTGGCAGCAAATGCAGAAACAGTAGATGCTGTGTACAACCATTTCTGTTTTCTTCTAAGAGAAAACATCTGCTCACTTTCAGACACAAATTGCACTTGAGATTTGACTCAGTGTCCTAGGGGATGGATAATGAGAAACCCAGTGTGTGTCTCTACTTATTATTTTGACAAAAGACACATAAATATTGATACTATTTAATATGGTCAATTCTTCTGAGCCTTCCATTCAGTGTTGCAAATGGATGACCCACGGGCTGTATTGGGTTTGCAAAAGTTTTTGTTGATGTTAGCACATGTGTGCATGCTTAGTCACTCAGTCGTGTCCAGTTCTTTGCAACCTCATGGACTGTAGCCCACCAGGCTGCTCTTTCCATGGGGATTCTCCAGGCAAGCATACTGGAGTGGGTTGCCATGCCCTCTTCCAGGGGATCTTCCCTACCCAGGCATTGAACCCAGGTCTCCTGCATTGCAGGAAGATTCTTTATCATCAGAGCCACCAGGGAAGCTGCACAGTATTTTTAAAAATGTATAATTTCCTTTTGTAAATAACAGTTTTGTCGAGATAGAATTCACATACTATATAACTCATCCATTTAAAGTGTAGATTCAGTGGGTTTTAGTATATTCACAGAGTTGTTCATCCATCACCACAATATATTTTAAAACATTTTCATCTCCCCCTGAAAGAAACTGTACCCATCACCACTCACTCCCTACTTCTTCCTCTACCCTACCCCACCTCCAGGCAACCACTGATCTATGTTCTGTCTCTATAGGTTGCCTATTCTGGACATTTCATACAAATGGAACTATATATTATCTGGTATTTTGTGACTGGTCTTTCACTTAGCATAAAGTTTTCATTTTCATGATGCCCAACTTGTCCATATTTCCTTTATTGTTTATGCTTTGGTGTGGTATCTAAGAATTCATTGCCTAACTCAAGGTCATAAAGAATCATTCCTATGATTTATTCTAAGAGTTTTATAGTTTTAGATCTTACTTTGAGGTCTTTGACCCAGTTTGAATTAATTTTTGTGTATGGTGTGAGGTAGGGGTTCAGTTTCATTCTTTCGCATGAGGATACCACTTACACCAACACCAAGACTATTCTTTCCCCTATTTAACTGTCTCAGTGGCCTTAGTGTTTTGTTTTTTTTTTTTAATTTAATTTAAAGAAAACTTATTGGGAGGTGGGAGGGAGGTTTAAAGTGGGAGGGGACATATGTATACTTATGGCTGATTCATGTTGCTGTATGGCAGAAACCAACACAATATTGTAAAGCAATTATCTTCTAATTAAAAATAAATAAATTTTCAGAAATAAAAAAATAAAGAAAACCTCAATAAGTGGAGATATTCATGGATCAGAAGTCTCAATATTGATGTCAGTTAACCTCAAATCAATCTCTAGAATTAATTCAATTTAAATCAAAATCCCAGCAGACATTATGTAGAAATTGACAAGTGATTCCAAACATTACATGGAAAAGTAAAAACACTAAAATAGAAAAAAAAAAAAACTTTTGAAAAAGAACAAAGTTGAAGGCCTTAACTTACTATAAAGTACAGTAATCAAAACAGTGCAATATTGGTGTGATGATAGGCATACTAATAGACGATTAGGCGATGGGACGGAAGAGACTCTAGAAATAGACCTACAAAGGTGCCAAGGTAATTCATGTAGAATGGGTAATCTTTTCAACAAAATATGCTGCAATAATGGATGTCTTTTCTCATTGGAAAGGACTCTGATGCTGGGAGGGATTGGGGGCAGGAGGAGAAGGGGACGACAGAGGATGAGATGGCTGGATGGCAGCACTGACTCGATGGACGTGAGTCTGGGTGAACTCCGGGAGTTGGTGATGGACAGGGAGGCCTGGCGTGCTGCGATTCATGGGGTCGCAAAGAGTCGGACACGACTGAGCGACTGATCTGATCTGAATGGATATCTTTACAAGAAAAAGGAATCTCAACTCCTACTTCACACTAAAGATTGACTTGAAATGGATCTGAGACCTAAATACATGTGCTAAAACTGTAAAACATCCAGAAGAAAGTATAAGAGAAAAATCGGTGCAGTCCTGGGGTAGGCAAAGGACCTTTTGGATAGAACACTAATATTAAGAATGGTAACAGAAAAAAAATTGTCCTTTATTAACTAATTAATTCTTCTGCTTTTCAAAACACTTCCAAGGAAATGTAAGAGTAAGTCACTGGGAGAAAATCCTTGTATGTCTGACAAAGAATGTGTATGCAGAATATGTAAACAACCCCTATAACTCCACAATAAGACAATCCCTCCCCTCCAAAAGGGAAAAAGATTTTTTAAAAACCTTTCATAAAAGAAGATATATGAATGGCTCATAAGGGCCTGAAAAGATGCCTAACATCATTAGTCACTGGGGGAATGCAAATCAAAACCACAGCGGGATACCATTTCCCACCCACTAGAAGGACTGACAGTATCTAGTGTTAGGGAAGATGTGGGGGAATCAGACTCTCCTACATGACTGGTTGGAATGCAAAATGGTACAGTCACTCTGGAAAACTTTGGCAGTTTCTCATAAAGTTAAACAGGCACTGATCATACAACCTTGCAGGGCCCCTCTTATTTGTCCAAGAGAACCAAAAACATAGGCTCACACAATGATGTGCACATATATACTCACAGCAGCCTTGTTCATTAATAATAGCAGCCTTATTCATTAATAACCCCAAACTGGAAACAAGCAACTGTCTACCAACAGGTGAGTGAATAAACTGTTTCATATCCATACAATGCAATACTATTCAGTAATAAAAGGAACCAACTACTGATACCTACCATGACATGGATGGATATTTTTTAAAAAAGCTATTATGCTGAGAAAAAGAAGCTAGACACAAAAAGGGTACATACCATACAATTCTATTTATATGAAGCCCTGGAAAAGACACAACTAATCTACAGTGATAGAAAGCAGAACAGTGATTTTCTGGGCCTGATATGAATAGTGGATCCACCCAAAGTGTAAACCAGGGAGACTTTTGGAGGTGATGCAAGTATTCTATATCTTGAGTGAGATGGTGGTTAATTAGATGTATGCATTTGTAATAATTCATCAAATGCTTGGAGAAGGCAATGGCACCGCACTCCAGTACTCTTGTCTGGAAAATCCCATGGGCGGAGGAGCCTGGTGGGCTGCAGTCCATGGGGTCGCTAAGAGTCAGACACGACTGAGCAACTTCCCTTTCACTTTTCACTTTCATGCACTGGAGAAGGCAATGGCAACCCACTCCAGCGTTTTGCCTGGAGAACCCCAGGGACAGGGGAGCCTGGTGGGCTGCCGTCTATGGGGTCGCACAGAGTCGGACACGACTGAAGCAATTTAGCAGCAGCAGCAGCATCAAATGCTATACTTGAAACGGAAGTATTTTGTCTGTAAATTACATCTAAATAAAGTTTTAACAAAACATTTAAATCCATGCCATCTCAGAATTATGCAAGTTCACATTTTTAAAAAATAAAGATTTTCTTCAACTTTTAAAAAATCAGAAAGATTTGATAATTGTCCCCACATGGCAATTTCTTCTAGAAAAACCCTCCTTAGCCTGTGCTCCCCAGTTCACTCCAATTCTCCCCATTTTTCTATTTTCTTATATTCAGCTCAGCTCACTTCACTCTTTTTTTAATTCCCTGCCTTGGCTTATGTGGACATCTGACTCTGTGACCCCTATAAATTGTAGGTCAGATGCTATCATTAAAATCCCCTGTACTTAATTTTTCAGCAAAACCTCAATTATCCAAGATTATCAGGGAATAAGAGTTCTGGGTAGCCGGATTTTTATAGTTAATTGAAGGTTAACCTGAAAATGGACTGGACTCTGGATATTGAAAAAATCTTTCATGTTTCTGCCTCTTTAGCTCCAGGGCATGACTGACTCTTTTGTTCTTGAGGACTTAGCCAGGTCAGAGCAATTGATGGGGCTTACTGTACCAGGCTGGAGAGGGTGAAGGAGAGTTTTAGGGGGGCAGTTGGAATTGCTCCAAGGACCAGGACAGGACATTCCCTGGATGTCATTTTTGTTCATAAATGCAAATGTGCCCATTCCAGACACCTAGATTTTGGCCTCTAAATACCATTCTCGACTAAAATGAACCAAGGCTTCTTACAAAAACTGCTGATACGAGTTTTGATGCAAGAAATGTACAAGATGAGCCTGAGATCTCTTACCGTACCAGAAAACAAAGGAAGCTATCAAGGACGACTTGCTGCTGCTTAGTCGCCAAGCTGTGTCCATTCTTTTGTGACCCTGTGGGCTGTAGCCCGCCAGGCTCCTCTGTCTATGGGATTCTCCAGGCAAGAATACTGGTGTGGGTTCCCATTTCCTTCTCCAGGGGATCTTCCCGACCCAGGGATCAAACCCACGTCTCCTGAATTGGCAGGTGAACTTTTTACTACTGAGCCATCAGGGAAACCCCATCAAAGACTACTCGGGCAGGTCAAAGGACTCCTTGAAGGGATTTTTACTGGCAAAGATGGGACAATTTGAACATCTTTAAAAAGAAAGTATGGGGTTAATTGAAATATATATTAAATGCATAAAAACCCATGAGTTCATAATAATACTGAAAAAAAGAGGGAGTAAGTAGAACATTAATGTTATTTATAAATGTCATTAATAAATGGGTCTCCTACAGGTTGTTGTACCTACATTAGGGGCACTAACAGATATTATATGTTCAATTAATTCCTTAATTTTCTACAAGGATCTGTAAAGTTGAAAACCCAGCCTGTTTCAGTATGGTTCTCAGGCTCAGAATACTTTTTATGTCTTCAATGCATGCATGCATACTAAGTCGCTTCAGTCGTGTCCAGCTCTGTGTGACCCCGTAGACGGCAACCCACTAGGCTCCTCTGTCCACAGGATTCTCTAGGCAAGAATACTGGAGTGGGTTGCCATTTCCTTCTCCAATGTTTTCAAAGAGTTAAAAAAAAAAAAAAGAACACGCAGTGTCTGTGGCCCACAAGGCCTTAACTATTAACTATATCTGGCCCTTTACAGAAAAAAATTTGTCAAAACCTGATTTACTGTGTCCTATATGTTTGCATTAAATAAGAAGCAATCCTTAAACTGGGTTTTCATGTAAGGATTTGTAAGTTTGATTTCATTATTTGTCCCCCAAATACCTGCTAATTCAATGTTTCCCAAATGTCAATCATTTGCATACCACCTGAACGGATTTCACGAAATCCCTATAGCACTTGTATCATTAGTCACTTAATACATAACATCATCTGAATTCACCTTTTTTCCTTGAAAAAATTCACCCTCATCCTAAGCAACACTATGCCTGTTGATGTTTGATATGCTAAAGGGTTCTTCTCAAAAGATTGGCTTCTCTGGTGGCTCAGATGGTAAAGCGTCTGCCTGCAATGCGGGAGACCCAGGTTTGATCCCTGGGTTGGGACGATCCCCTGGAGAAGGAAATGGCAATCCACTCCAGTATTCTTGCCTGGAGAATCCCATGGATGGAGGAGCCTGGTAGGCTACAGTCCATGTGGTCGCAAAGAGTCAGACACAACTGAGCGACTTCACTTTCACTCTAAAGATTAAAACCATCTTCCTTAAGACTCTGGAGGAAATGCTCTGTTGACTGTTTTCTGCTCACTTGAAGCACACCCTCTCTCTCAAGCACTTCCTCCTGTGTCTTTCAGGTATGTTGGGGTAGCCAGAATTATGCCCATTTCACAGAGAAGGTAGCCAGAGTACAGAGGCACTTATGGTCACAGTGAGTCAGGCAGATCTGGAAGTAGAAGCTCGGTCACCTGCCTTCCAGGCACCTCTCACCACACGCTTGATGGGAGCTCTTGCTTCTGTTCTGGTGGGTGCTGGGAAAGTCTGCAGTGTAGCAATGGGCTGTCTCCTCTGTGTGCACTTATGAACCTCCTTCACCCAAGGCTGTAGTTCACAGGCCTCTAGGGGTCCTTCCATAAAGCCAAATAAAGCAGTGTGGTTGATAAGATAAAACCTTAGAACAGTGGGTGGGATGGGGTGGGGGGAGCTGTGGGTGGGGTGGGGGTAGAAAAGAGGGAAGGGTAAGAGAGGGGAAGAGGATTAACAGGAACAAACTACTAGATATAAAATAGATAAGATACAAGGATGGGAACATAGCCAATATTTTATAATAGCTTTATATGAAGTATAATCTATAAAAATATTGAATCACTATGCTGTATACTTGAACCTAGTCTAATAATGTAAGTCGACTGTACTTCAATAAAAAAAAAATGTGGCCCCTCCAGTCCTCCAGGAGAGAAGGATGCAATGGTCCTATTTGAGCTGCTCAGAGATGGGGAATGCTGCCAAGGTCTATCATTAAGTGAGAGATAAGAAAGGAAAGAACCATATATAAATCAGGGCTGCATTTGTGTAGAAGAAAGAGAACTAGCATAGAGATATTTAGTTGTGTGCGCGCAACCCACCTCCAAGGGGACACGCAACAAAGTCCTGACATAAACTGCCTTCAAGAAGGGGAACTGGGGGCTTCCCTGGTGGTCCAGTGGTTAAGAAATTGTCTTGCAACGTAGGGGACACCAGATCAACCCCTGGTCTGGGAAGATCCCACATGCCCTAGGGCACCTAAGCCCGAGGGCCACAATTACTGAGCCCACGTGCAGCAACTACTGAAGCCTGTGGGCTCTAGAGTCCAGGCTCTGCTACAAGAGAGGCCCCAGCAATGAGAGGCCTGCACACCGCAAGCTGAGGGTAGCTCCCACTCTCCACAACTAGATGAAGCCCGCACATGGCAAGGAAGACCAGCACAATTAAAACTAAATAAATTAATTACTTAAAAAAAGAAAAGAAGGGGAACTGCATGGTTGGGGGCACAGGCAGGGAGGGAGGTTTTTAAAAATGGACACAGCAGGGGAAGGTGAGGGTGGGATTGATTGAGAAAGTAGCATTGACATATATACACTATCCTGTGTGAAATAGTTAGTGGGGAGTTGCTAACACAGGGAGCCCAGTCTGGAATTCTGGGATGATCTAGAGGGGTGGGGTGGGGGAAGGGGGAGGAGGCTCAGCAGGGAAGGGATATATATATATATATATATATATATATATATATATATATATATGTATGTGTATGATTATGACTGATTCGAGTTGTACAGCAGAAATCAACACAAAATTGTAAAGCAACTTTCCACCATTAAAAATAAATAAAATTAAATAAATTTGAGTTACTTCTTTGGCACCTTTTATAAAACTCAACATTCAAAAAACTAAGATCATGGCATCCAGTCCCATCACTTCATGACAAATGATGGGGAAACAATGTAAACAGTGACAGACTTTATTTTCTTGGGCTCCAAAATCACTGCAGATAGTTACTGCAGCCATGAAATTAAAAGATGCTTGCTCCTTGGAAGAAAAGCCATGAACAACCTAGACAGCACATTAAAAAGCAGAGACATTACTTTGACAACAAAGGTTCGTTGGCAAATGGTTTTTCCGGTAGTCATGTATGGATATGAGAGTTGGACTACAAAGAAAGCTGAGCACTGAAGAATTGATGCTTTTGAACTGTGGTGTTGGAGAAGGCTCTTGAGAGTCCCTTGGACTGCAAGGAGATCAAACGTGTCAATCCTACAGGAAATCAGTCCTGAATATTCATTGGAAGGACTGATGCGGAAGCTGAAGCTCCAATACTTTGGCCACCTGATGTGAAGAACTGACTCATTGGGAAAGACCCTGAAGCTGGACGAGACTGAAGGCAGAAGCAGAAGGGGATGACAGAGGATGAGAGGGTTGGATGGCATCACTGACTCTATGGACATGAGTTTGAGCAAGCTCAGGGAGTTGGTGATGGACAGGGAAGCCTGGTGTGCTGCAGTCCATGGGATCACAAAGAGTTGGACACGACTGAGCGACTGAACTGAACTAAACTGATATTTTGGATCATATCAACGTCTAATCTGTTCATTTATTCAGTCAGGAAATATTTATTAAGCACCTACTATGTGCTTAGCACTGTTCTAGGCATCCAGAATCCATCAGTAAACAAACAGTAAGAAACCCCTAACTTTGTGTACCCTACATGCTCCCAGGAGGGAGAAAAAAAATTTAAAGAAGCAATTTTAAAATTTATGCTAATTGGAGATAAGCATAAAAAAAAAAGTCAATATGGCACCACTGCATTCACAAAGATGTAAGTGTTTCATAATACCAGGTATTGACTAAGCCTACAGGCCGATGGGGTCTAAGCTGGCGCAGTCACTAGCGAGTAGGCTGGCAGTCTCTATTACATTTAAAATGTGATAGCCAGGACATACCAGTTGCACTTCCTGTGTAGGTGTCTCTATGTGCTTATATGCATGGGTGCTCACGTGCGTGTGTGCATGTGTGTGCATGCATGCACATACACACACGAAGGACAGCAATTGCAACACTGTAATACCCTCAAACTAGAAACAACCTAACCTCCAGAGTGAAAAGCTGCTGGAGGGTGGATGGGGTGCCAGCTGCTGACCACAAGAGCTATGGGAGCAAAACAAGAAAGAACAGGCTTATTACGGGATTTGGGTGCAGAAAAAGGCTGGACTAGAGCAGTTCTGACAGGTGTGCCTGGAGTGAGTGCTTCAGGTGAGCTGAAGTGTTGACGTTCTTGGTCTTTGGATGATGCGTCTGGCCCGGAGCTGCAGGAGTATCCACCCCCATCACCAGCGGGCAGAAGACGCCCCGGCCCTTTACCTTTGTGCTGGATACAAACGTGTTCATTCTCTATGTTCCATGAGAAGTTGGAAGGCCCTGATTTAGAAGCACTTTCATGTTCATTCTAGCCCTGAAATGCTAAGAATTTATGGTTCTGTTGTGCTGAGGTCACGTCTGAGTCCTCGATCTCCTCTGCTATGGTGTTGAGGCAGTGACCACACTCCCGCACCCTGTGGACATGTCCTTTGGGGGGGTCGCTCCCCCCACACTTTGGGGAGGTGTCTCGGGTGGTGTGGGGGGTGCTGTAGGTGTCCCACTGCTTCACTCCATGGTGGGGTGACGGTGGAGTCACCCTCTCATCCTACAGGGCAGGGGAATGACATTTTCCCACCCACAACACTGATGAGAAAACCCTGGGGCTTTGACAGGCTACCAATTGCCCAGTGTTAAGGACCCAGAAGGGGCTTACTTTCTCATCAGGGTCAGAAGCGGGAGGGCTCGAGAGTCAGGCCCCACTTAGGGTCTGGCTCTATTACTTCCTCCAGTGGGCAGGGGCTCAATGAATGGCAACAAGAGGTTGGCCTTTCAGAGTCTTAGTTTTCTCATCTGTGAGTGAAAGTATCAGTCGCTCAGTTGTGCCTGACTCTTTGCAATCCCATGGACTGTAGCCCCCAGGCTCCTCTATCCATGGAATTCTCCAGGCAAGAATACTGGAGTGGGTTGCCATTCCCTTCTCCAGGGGATCTTCCCAACTCAGGGATCAAACCTGGGTCTCCTGCAGTGCAGGCAGATTCTTTACTGTCTGAGTCGCCAGGGAAACCTATTTCTCGTCCGTTAAGTGGGGATAATAGTACTTGTGCTTTCTAGATTGTTGTCAGGATTCAATGAGATAATATGTGGGAAGCACTTTGCACAGTGCCTGCACATAAGAAGTCTTGATAAATGGTAAATGCCATTATTATTATTTTATGCAAGGAGTGGGAGGAAGAAGTGGCAACCCACTCCAGTATTCTTGTCAAGAGAATTCCTGGAGTTCTTGACAAGAACTCCTCTTGTCAAGAGGAGCCTGGTGGGCTACTGTCCATAGGATTGCACACAGTCAGACATGACTGAAGCAACTTAGCATGCATGCATGCATTGGTTAAGGAAATGGCAACCCATTCCAGTGTTCTTGCCTGGAGAATCCCAGGGACAGAGGAGCCTGGTACGCTGCCATCTACGGGGTCGCACAGAGTCAGACATGACTGAAGCAACTTAGCAGCAGCAGCAGCAGCATGCAAGGAGCTAAATTATTCAGAATTAACCAGAGTATTCAGCCTGAGTTGTTGAGACTGTCTTTTGTAGGGAAATGGCCAGCCTAGAAGGGGCTCCCAGGCTCTGCTTCCTGTGGGACTGAGTCCTTTCCTGACAGGGAAATCCCACGGTCCCCAAGGTCTCTACTGATCCCCAAAGACCCTGTAGTTGGCAGCGGGTTTTCCCAGACAATTCCTACGAACAGCTGCACCTAAACCCAGGCTGCCTGGCACTGGCAGCCATGCACACAGCTCGTGTACACAGACAGTGAATACTGGCCACTGAGACCACTTTCTATGCTTGTCCCATATTAAAAAAGATCCATGGAGCTGGGGGTCCCTTCCTGAAATAGAGCCTTCATCTCCTCAGCAGGTGCTAGTCCTGGTATGCCTCTCTGAGGGACAATGGGAAATCTGAGGGATCAAAAACATCTCTGTGTGGTACTTCCCTGGTGGCACAGTGGATAAGAATCTGCCTGCCAATGCAGGGAACACGGGTTTGATCCCTGATCTGGGAAGATTCCACATGCTGCAGAGCAACTGAGCCCGTGCACCACAACTACTGAGCATGTGCGCCTAGAGCCTGTGCTCTGCCACAAGAGAAGCCACAGCAAAGAGAAGCCGACACACTGCAATGAAGAGTAGCCCCTGTTCCCCACAACTAGAGAAAGTCTGCACAAAGCAATAAAGATCTCACATGGAAAAAATTAATTAAAAAAAAACACAACAGCTCCTTAAAAAGAAAAAAAAATCTCTGTGCTTCTGACGCTGAACTTATGGGCTACCCTTAATTCACACCCGTGGTGGTGGAGATTCATCCTATCCCTCTGCATGGCCATGGCCAACCCCCAGGGATGCGGTGGCAAGGCAGAACCCAGACCTGGAGCCCAGCATCCCTTCCTCCTGTACTAGCTCTAAGCTATCCTGGGAAAGAAGTGGCAAGGGGGTCCCTGCTGCATCATGCTTGGGGTCAGGGGACCCCCACCCCATGCACCTCCCTCCCTGCACCTTCTTTAAAAACCTGGGACATCCTGCAATGACTCAGGTGTCAGCATTCTCTCTCTGTCCCCAGGCGAAATCAACCCATCTTTCTGGAAGAGGCCAATTAAAACAGGACTTTGGCATCTGGGGTGTTGGGAAGGGAAGGGAGCCCGTTAAGTACTGAACGCAGCCCAGGAGGAGCAGGGACAGAGCAATGACCCTGACAGAGCCAGAGTGGCAAAGTGTATGGTCAGAGGCTGCTGTCTTCTTCACTCCAACCCCACACCAGGCTCCATCATGCCTACCTCCTAGTTCAAAGCAGCCCTGCTGTGCCAGTCTGGCTGGTCCTGGGCTGAAGATGAGTAATCATGTCAGATTAGCCCTCAGAGCTGGTGAAGAACACTGGCCACACCTTGCAGGGATCAGGGTCCTTAGAAAACCTGGTCTGGTCTCCAGATGTGAATCCATGATTGAGGTCCCCCACCCCAGCCAGCTCTATGGAGGTTCCAGAGCACAGCAGACCTCACTGTGCAGAGCTCAGCATGACCACACACCCTTGCCCCTCAGGGACTATGTGAAAAGCAGGTTGCAGGATCCAAAAGCAAGAAGGGCATTTGGGAGGAAACACTTATTCAATGGTTCAGGGTGGACTGATACTCCTGATGGAAACGAGGCATCTATGGCCTCAAGAATGGCTGCTGATACCTGCTTTTCTCCCTAACCACCGGGGGAGCGAGCAAGATTCAACAGCTCGGGCCTGTTCACGTTGGAGGATGTGTTAAGAGTCGTTGAAGTCCAGCCCATGCTCCATGTGCCCAATTGTGAGCCCCTAGGAGCTGCATCTTTCAGTGTCTGATCTTTTTGCTTTTTCATACTATTTGCGGGGTTCTCAAGGCAAGAATACTGAAGTGGTTTGCCATTCCATTCTCCAGTGGACCACATTTTGTCTAAACTCTCCACCATGACCTGTCCGTCTTGGGTGGCCCTACAAGGCATGGCTCATAGTTTCACTGAGTTAGACAAGGCTGTGGTCCATATAATTAGATTGGTTAATTTTCTGTGACTGTAGTTTTCAATCTGTCTGCCCTCTGATGGAGAAGGCGTAAGAGGCTTATGGAAGCTTCCTGATGGGAGAGACTGACTGAGGGGGAAATTGGGTCTTGTTCTGATGGGCGGGACCCTGCTCAGTAAATCTTTAATCCAATTTTCTGTTGATGGGTGGAGCTGTGTTCCCTCCCTTCTATTTACCTGGGGCCAAACTATGGTGGAGGTAATGAAGACAATGGTGCCATACATATGGACGAGACTGGTGATGGAAGCAAGGTCTGATGCTGCAAAGAGCAATATTGCAGAGGAATCTGGAATGTAAGGTCCATGAATCAAGGCCAATTGGAAGTGGTCACACAGGAGATGGAAAGAATGACATTTTAGGAATCAGTGAACTAAAATGGACTGGAATGGGTGAATTTAACTCAGATGGCCATTATATCTACTACTGTGGGCAAGAATCCCTTAGAAGAAATGGAATAGCCATCACAGAGTCTGAAATGCAGCACTTGGATGCAGTCTAAAAAATGACAGAATGATCTCTATTCAAGGCAAACCATTCAATATCATGGTAATCCAAGTCTATGCCCCAACCAGTAATGCTGAAGAAGCTGAACGGTTCTAAGAAGATCTACAAGACCTTCTAGAACTAACACCCAAAAAAGATGTTCTTTTCATTATAGGGGACTGGAATGCAAAAGTAGGAAGTCAAGAAACACCTGGAGTAACAGGCAGATTTGGCCTTGGAGGATAGAATGAAACAGGGCAAAGGCTAATAGAGTTTTGCCAAGAGAACGCACTGGTCATAGCAAATACCCTTCCAACAACACAAGAGAAGACTCTACACATGGACATCACCAGATGGTCAACACTGAAATCAGACTGATTATATTCTTTGCAGCCAAAGATGGAGAAGCTCTCTATACAGTCAGCAAAAACAAGACTGGGAGCTGACTGTGGCCCAGATCATGAACTCCATATTGCAAAATTCAGACTTAAATTGAAGAAAGTAGGGAAAACCACTAAACCATTCAGGTATGACCTAAATCAAATCCCTTATGATTATACAGTGGAAGTGAGTAATAGATTTAAGGGACTAGATCTGATAGACAGAGTGCCTGATGAATTATGGACGGAGGTTAGTGACATTGTATAGGAGGCAGGGAGCAAGACCATACCCAAGAAAAAGAAATGCAAAAAAGCAAAATGGCTGTCTAAGGAGGCCTTACAAATAGCTGCGAAAAGAAGAGAAGTGAAAAGCAAAGGAGAAAAGGAAAGATATACCCATTTGAATGCAGAGTTCCAACAAATAGCAAGGAGAGGTAAGAAAGCCTTGCTCGGTGATCAGTGCAAAGAAATAGAGGGAAATAATAGAATGGGAAAGACTAGAGACCTCATCAAGAAAATTAGAGATACCAAGGGAACATTTCATGCAAAGATGGGCTCAATAAAGGACAGGAATGGTATGGACATAACAGAAGCAGAAGATATTAAGAAGAGGTGGAAAGAATACACAGAAGAACTGTACAAAAAAGATCTTCACAATCCAGATAATCATGATGGTGTGATCACTCACCTAGAGCCAGACATCCTGGAATGTAAAGTCAAGTGGGCCTTAGAAAGTATCACTATGAACAAAGTTAGTGGAGGTGATGGAATTCCAGTTGAACTATTTCAAATCCTAAAAGATGATGCTGCACTCAATATGCCAGCAAATTTGGAAAACTCAGCAGACTGAAAAAGGTCAATTTTTATTCCAATCCTAAAGAAAGGCAAGGCCAAAGAATGCTCAAACTACCACACAATTGCACTGATCTCACATGCTAGTAAAGTAATGCTCAAAATTCTCCAAGCCAGGCTTCAACAGTACATGAACTGTGAACTTACAGATGTTCAAGCTGGTTTTAGAAAAGGCAGAGGAACCACAGATCAAATTGCCAACATCCGCTGGATCATGAAAAAAGCAAGAGAGTTCCAGAAAAACATCTATTTCTGCTTTTTTGACTATGCCAAAGCCTTTGACTGTGTGGATCACAATAAACTGTGGAAAATTCTGAAAGAGATAGGAATACCAGACCTCCTGACCTGCCTCTTGAGAAATCTGTATGCAGGTCAGGAAGCAACAGTTAGAACTGGACATGGAACAACAGACTGATTCCAAAAAGGAAAAGGAATACATCAAGACTGTATATTGTCACCCTGCTTATTTAACTTATATGTAGAGTACATCATGAGAAACACTGGGCTGGACAAAGCACAAGCTGGAATCAAGATTGCCGGGAGAAATATCAATAACCTCAGATATGCAGATGACACCACCCTTATGGCAGAAAGTGAAGAAGAACTAAAGAGCCTCTTGATGAAAGTGAAAGTGGAGAGTGAAAAAGTTGGCTTAAAGCTCAACATTCAGAACACGAAGATCATGGCATCCGGTCCCATCACTTCATGGGAAATAGATGGGGAAACAGTGGAAACAGTGTCAGACTTTATTTTCTGGGGGCTCCCAAATCACTGCAGATGGTGACTGCAGTCATGAAATTAAAAGACACTTACTCCTTGGAAGTAAAGTTATGGCCAACCTAGACAGCATGTTAAAAACAGAGACATTACTTTGCCAACAAAGATCCATCTAGTCAAGGCTATGGTTTTTCCAGTAGTCATGTATGGATGTGAGAGTTGGACTGTGAAGAAGGCTGAGTGCCGAAGAATTGATGCTTTTGAACTGTGGTGTTGGAGAAGACTTTTGAGAGTCCCTTGGACTGCAAGGAGATACAACCAGTCCATCCTAACAGAAATCAGTCCTGAATATTCACTGGAAGGACTGATGTTGAAGCTGAAACTCCAATCCTTTGGCCACCTGATGTGAAGAGCTGACTCATTTGAAAAGACCCTGATGCTGGGAAAGATTGAAGGCAGGAGGAGAAGGGGACAACAGAGGATGAGATGGTTGGATGGCATCACCAACTCAACGGACATGAGTTTGAGTAAACTCCAGGAGGTGGTGATGGACAGGGCGTCCTGGCTTGCTGCAATCCATGGAGTTGCAAAGAGTTGGACATGACTGTGTGACTGAACTGAACTGAACTGAAGGAGCTTCATCTGGGCAGAGGGGCACTTTTTACTAATTTACTTGGAGGCATCACATGAGCTCAAAGGGGAGGTCCTGCCAAACATCAGCTTCTGCCCAGAGCCACAGTCATCACCCTTTGGCTGAGCTTGGCCATGCATGTTTTCAGACTTCCCTGGTGGCTCAGACGTTTACGCGTCTGCCTACAATGTGGTAGACCCAGGTTCGATCCCCAGATCAGGAAGATCTCCTGGAGAAGGAAATGGCAACCCACTCTAGTATTCTTTGCTGGAAAATCCCATGGAGAGAGGAACCTGGTAGGCTACAGTCCATGGGGTCCCAGAGTCAGACACACCTGAGCGACTTCACTTTCACTTTGGCCATATTTTCAAAAGAAGGGTCTCTGATACACTGGCTGGAATGTGAGGGTGAATTTCCTCCAATACAGGGAAAAATCTAATAAAGAGAGAGTTTTCAGTTAAGTACTCACAACTCCCCATATAGTAGAGCAGCTCAGGACTTACGTGCTGAAGCCAAGCTCTGGGTTTGAATCCAGGTGTGCTGTGCAACCTAGGGCAAGCTACATGGTGTCCCTGTGCCTCCATTCCCTCATCTGAATACCAGGGACAATATTACACCTACCTCTGAGGGTGCTTAGAACAATGCCTGGTTCACAGCAATATAATGATATTAAGCACATCAGCACTTAATAGCTTTATTCAAGGATCTATGCAAGTGAAAAAAAAAAAGATTGTTTTCCAAATACGAAAAGAAAATTGCAGCATTTAACACAAATGGAATGGTTAAACAAATGTTTGCAACATGGAGGTCAATTAGGGAAATGCCATTCAACTCTTAGGTGAAAGTGAAACAGCTCAGTCGTGTCTGACTCTTTGCATCCCCATGGACTATAGCCTACCAGACTCCTCAGTCCATGGAATTTTCCAGGCAAGAATATTGGAGTGGGTTGCCATTTCCTTCTCCAGGGGATCTTCCCCTTAGGTAGTGATATGCAAATAATATGGGAACTTTTTTTTGATAGTGAAAGAAATAAGAATCACAAAAGAAAATGACCACATGGATGAGGAACCTTGGTCTCCACTTATTCTTTAAGTTTTGGTACATCCTGAGGGCACAGACAGGGGACCCCCCTCTCCTGGTGATGATCTACTACCTACTTCCTGCTGCTGCTGCTGCTGCTAAGTCGCGTCAGTCGTGTCCAACTCTGTGCAACCCCATAGACGGCAGCCCACCAGGCTCCCCAATCCCTGGGATTCTCCAGGCAAGAACACTGGAGTAGGTTGCCATTTCCTTCTCCAACGCATGAAAGTGAAAAGTGAAAGTGAAGTCGCTCAGTCGTGTCTGACTCTTAGCGACCCCATGGACTGCAGCCTACCAGGCTCGTCTGTCCATGGGATTTCCCAGGCAAGAGTACTGGAGTGGGGTGCCATTGCCTTCTCCACCTACTTCCTAGGAGTCACTAATACTAACCCTAGCCAAGAGCTTAGAATCAAAAGCCTAGAACCACTCTATGAAGAAAAAAAATAAAACCACATACATAAATAGGATCATCAACAATAGTTGGGAAGCGTCTTGGATCATATTAATCATATTAATATTAATTATATAATTAATATTAATCATATTAATCCTCCAACATATTAATATGAAGAATATCTCAATACACAAATCTTTTAAAAAATCTCCCTTCAAAGATAAACGCTCAAGTCATGGCATGATGAAACCAGAGCCCACAGTTCTGAGGCATTTACCACAATCTTGCAGGACAGGACTACCACGTTCAAAAGTGACTGGACCAGATCAGCTTCCAGGGTGTAGGAACTCAGATGATGCATCTGTGCTAACTGCCTGTTTCCAGCACCTTCTGGACTCTTAACCCAAATCACACTGGAAGGGTGAAGAAGCTCCAATAAGCTGCCTCTGAAGACAGGCTTCTTGCGGCAAAGGCAGGTCAAAGACTGGAGCTGAAGACGCTGACTGTCTTTTTGTTGACTGTCAGTCCAGGACTGATAATTGGGTACACAAGGGTCAACCTTGGGTGCTGAGCTGCAACTGGGTACCAATTCTACTTTCATCAACTTAATAGCTTTCTTTACATTGACTCACTCTTGTTTTCACTTAAACACCTACTTCAGCTCTGTCCTAAGCAAGAATGTCCACAAAATCACAAGCTTGATGTTACTAATTACATATTAATATGTTTCCAAATACACCTCAACATAAATAATTACTAATGAGATGAAAGACATTTGTGTACCATCTAAAAACCATTTCCACATGCCACGCTACATCGGGAAACAGATTCAGCAAAGATCTTCCTTTGTCTCACAAACTCACCAGATGAGATAAAATACCTTGGTACTTACAACTCCAAGAAAACCTGCCATACTGACCCCTTGACCCTGAGCTGCTGCAAACATCGGGGTTCTTACGAAAACCCATTCTGTAGGTTTCTCTGCTCCTGGGTGTAGGATTATATCAGCCTCTATCCTAGGAGTTGCCTGACACACGTCCTGCCACCGCAGCCAGAAGAGCCCAAAGTCCAAGGCAGCAGATGTGGCTTCAGCTGCCAGAAAACACATGTTCTTTTTGTATGAACTTTAAAGGAGAAATGTGCATTCATGTGGGCTTCAGCCTATATGATAAATCCTGGAGGACCCATCTTGTCTTGAGGTCAGAGTACTCCTGGTTTGTCATTTCCTTGTCCATCTGTTGACCAAGTACCACAGGTGGTTTTGAAAGGTGACCACACCTTGTGGCTATTCAACCCTCACTGCCTGGCTTCCCCACATGGATACAGATGCTCAGGGCAAGAAAATATAAATGTACAGCAGGAGTAGAAGGGTGAGGCAAACTATGACAGAGGCACATGAGAGAATATTGGGGAAGGTTAGTTATTTTTGTTTTCTTTAAAAAAAAAAACGATCAATTTCTAAGTATCTATATGCCTAGGGGGGGAAATTGGGTGAAATTAATCAGGATGTTAAGAGTAATGATGTTTGGCTGGAAGGATCTTGGGTTATTTTTTAAAAATTATTTTTCCTTTATCTGTGCTTTGGAACATTCCTACAATGAACACATATTGCTTGTAAAATAATAAAAAAGATTATTATAGCAAATGGGAAAAGCTTTTGACAGAATGTTACATGAGCACAGATTACAGCTTTATAGGAAATCACTTGTCAGGAAAAACGTTAGAGCCCTGGGAATTATAGAATAATTTTTTTTTTTAATGTAGATTTCCAGGCCTTTCCACTGGTCCAGTGGTTAAGAATCTGCCTTAAAATGTAGGGGACACTTGTTCGATTCCTGGTCCGGGAAGATCCCACATGCTGCAGAGCGACTAAGCTCACACGTCAAAACTACTGAGCCCATGTGCACCAGCTACTGAAGCCTGTATGCCTAGAGCCCATGGTCCGCAAGGAGAGAAGCCACCACCGCAATGAGAAGCCCTCGGACCGCAACGAGAGAGTAGCCCCTGCTCACCACAGCTAGAGAAACCCTACACAGGCAATGAGGACCTATTGCAGCCAAAAATAAATACATAATAAAAAGAAATTAAAATATAGGCTTCTGAGGATTTACAGAAAAATCTGAGGAAAGTGACAGGGAGTATGCTGGACTGATGGGGATTCAGTGTCTACTCTTTGGCAGAAAGGGGACTTGTCAGAGAATTCAGATTAGATGTGTACTTCAGCTTGTGTTCTAGTATTTTTTTTTGTAACTACTTTCCAAGCATTTCTGCTTTTATACTTTTTTAAAAAATTGAAAAAACAAGCAAACAACCCTAAACCAAATCAAAGGGAGAGGTATTCAGTCAACTAGGAAAATCTGTGGGGTCTCCAACAGCTAGACGACCCTGCCTGTCATTTACACAGGATGATCTTTCTTTTCCTCTTGGAGACAGGTGAGCCCAAGATGGGTCTCAGAGGAGGTGGCGGCATTAGAACTCGTGTTTCCTGGATGGCTCCTGTCTTCCAAATCCTTGTTGACAGAGTCTCAATGTTGTGCTTGCTTCCTTATTGCCGAGGACTCTGCTACGCCAGGCTTCATCCCGTACAAGCACAATTACATGGGAAAACACCTCGCCCACCAGGCCCGCTGCCAGGAGCAGAGTCATCGCGTCCTGATGGGCAGATGACTCGGGGACTCAGGGGTGCCCGTGGCGCACGCGCAAGCCCACGGCTCTGCCCCTACCCAGCCATGCAAGTAGCCACTTGCCCAGGGCGGGTGGTGTGTCTTGACAGGTGGCAGGGAAGAATGTGGCCGTTTCACCTGCTCCCTACCTCTCTCCCTGCCAAGGGCTGGAGGCAACTTTGCAGTGGAGAGTATCTGTTGAGCCTTGGAAGATGCCAGGGGTGTGTGGGGTAGAGGTGGAGAAGGCAGGTAGTTAGAGTATTGGGAATAAAATGCAGTGTCCCTGACTAAAGTCAGAAAAACAAGGTCAAGCTGGTAACATTTTGAGGCTCACGAAGTAGGTCTAGCCTCTCTCTTTCTGTTTCTCACTGGGAAGCATAAACTATTCTATTATCATTAAAAATGAGAGCCTTGGAGTCAGACAGACTTGAGTGGAGTCTTGGAACCATCGCGTCACCTCTCTGAGCCTCAGCTGTCTTACCTGTAAATGCGCACAACGATGGCATCTCCCTTCCTGGGCTTTTTTTTTTTTTTCCAGTGAAGACTAAAATGAGATAATGCATATAAAGCACTTAGTGTAAGGTTGGACAAACACTGGCTATTATTACCTGACATGACTGAGTGACCGAACTGAACTGAACTGAACTGAAGAGAAAGAATGATGACAATATGTAGGTGGCCGCTAAGTTTACAAACTTACCTGCAAGGCTGCTTTAGAAAGGACAGGTGCTGGAAAGGGAGTTTCCCAACTCAATAAAGGAATGACTTGGTTTTTGGACAGCACTTCCCAGAGGCTCAGCTGTCACTGTGTCCCATGTCTGTCGGAAACTTTCAATGGCTCTGAGTATCTGCAGAATAAAGGCCTTATAGTATGGCCCTACTCTCCATGTCTCTCTTTATTCCCCTCTTTCTTTCTTTCTTTGTGTCTTTAGTTGCTTAGTTGTGTCCAACTCTTTGGGACCCCATGGACTGTAGCCTGCTAGGCTCCTCTGTTCATGGGGTTTCCCAGGCAAGGCTATCAGAGTGGGTTGCCATTTCCTCCTCCAGGGTATCTTCCCGACCCAGGGACTGAACTCACATCTCCTATGTCTCCTGCATTGCAGGTGGATTCTCTACCTGCTAAGCCAAGAAGGAAGCCCTCACTTCCCTTCAAAATGAGTGATGGGTAAGAACCTGGGTTCGAACCCTAGCTCTGTCACTTACTTGCTGTGTGACCACGTGGAATTGACCTATCCTCTCTGTGTCCTGGTTTTCCCACCTGTAAAACGAGGGGGAGACAGTCCCTCCTTCATGGGGCTGGTGTTGAAGATTCAATGGTAAATGTGAAGGATGGGGCGCTCTGGAGTGCAGAGAGGGATCAGTGTCTGCAGCAGCGTCCGAGCCTCTCATACCAGGCCCCTTGGGCCACCTGCAGGAGCCCCTGGCACTCTGGACACGCCCATGAGCCCACTTCACTTCACGCTGTTTCTCTCTTGGAGTGCCTTTCCCCCAGGCCCAGCTCCCGTGCTGCCACTTTCAAGAAGCTCCCAGTCCTCACTGAATGGACATGATTTCCCCTCCTCCTCAGCCCCGTAAAACTTTCTGTGGGCCAAGCACTCCTATTTCGCTTGTTCCAACTACTTCATATCATGGCTCTTTATGCCCCTTTCTAATGTCTCGTACGCAGTGAGGAGGGCCCTGGTCAGATCCCCCGACACTTGAAAGGGCACGTGATAGTTGCTCAGTAAATATGTCTGGACTTCAGTGCTCGGAGGCAGGGCTGACATTCAGCAGCTATGACCCAGAGTGGTTTGCCAGAATGGTTTATGCTGGAAACTCCTGGCTGGAAGGCACCCTTCTCCTAAACATTCCAGTTATTGCCATTGCTAACGTGCATGGGGTGGCGGGGGGAGCACCTGGTTCCCCTCCATCCACCTGTACCTGGAGCTCTGTGATGGTGGGGCAGAGGTAGAGTCTGCCTGCCAATGCAGGAGATCGATCGTGGGTTCGATCCCTGGGTTGGGAAGATCCGAAATGGCAACCCGTTCCAGTATTCTTGCTTGGAAAAATCCCATGGACACAGGAGCCAGGGAGGCTACAGTCCACAGGGTTGCGAAGAATCGGACATGACTCAGCACTACCACCATCACCATTTGTATGTCGAAGCTATAAGGCTCCTCAGAATGGGACTTGGAGACAGGATCTTTAAAGGGGAGACTAAGTGAAAATGAAGCCCGTAGGGTGGACTAATCCAATCTTACCCACATCTTATAAGAAGAGGACGTTTGGCCATCCAAAGAGACACCAAGGAAGGGCATGCACAGAGGAAGGGCCATGTGGAGACACAGTGAGAAGGCAGCCATATGCAGGCCAAGGAGCCAGGCTTCTGCAAAACCAGCCCGGCGGACACCAAGAACTACTTCCAGCCTCCAAAATTGAATAAATGTTTGTTGTTTAAGTCACCTAGTCTGTAGTAGTTGGTCTAACAGCCCAGGCAGACTCGGAAAAGCTGTAAAGGGAGAAGGAACCAGTGGGCAAGGGAATGAGTGGGCTGAGGAGAGAGGACTCTGGAGAGCTCCCCACTGACTCTCTAGGATCTGAATGATGGGGTCCGTAAGTCCATCCCCCTGCCCTCAGCTAGGAATGATTTTGGCTTAGAGGTGAATCTGTTCTTTTCTCCCCCAACCAAGAGATTTCATAACCTTCCTTGGAAACACACTCCCATTTTTAACAACCTGCTTTGCGAGTCCTTCCTCAACCAGGTTAAAGGCAGTAAGTGGCACCTTAAAAAAAAGTTGGTTTTTAAACTTAAGCCTCAACAAAGTGTGACTGTCCAAACTTTTGACAAAAGACCTTACAGTTTTCCTGCAATGAATCCAGCAATGGGTTCCGGTCACACTTAGAATAAAACCCCAATTCCTTACCAAGTTCTGGAGAGCAAACAAGCCCTGCTGCTGCTGGTGCTGCTAAGTCGCTTCAGTTTTTCCAGACCTTCCTCCTGCCCTTCTCACACTTCCTCACATCTGCTCCTCCAATTTGCCAAGATCAGGCCACCTCAGGTCCTTTGCACCTACTATTCCTGCTGGATCAGCCATCCCTGGCAGCTTCCACAGCCCCCCTGGCTCAGCATCAGCATCATTCAGCGAGCTCTTCAAAGACCCACACGTGAGAGCCTCATGCACAGCAGCTCTGACTCCCCAAGTCGGGGTATCTGTATTCTTTAAACTCCCACACAAAGCCTGATGCACAGGCAGGGTTGGGGACCATGGCCCTAGATCTTCATCAAGTTGCTTCATCTTTGAGGCTTCAGCTTGAATGCCACCTCTGAGACACCCGTCCTGATCCCCAGCCCCTCAGGACACTCTAGCTCACTGCCTTGTTTATTCTTTCCACAGAACCCGACACCATTAAAACTGTCTACTCTCTTCATTTCCTGTCTGTCTCCCTCTACCGGGGTTTGAACCTCCCAGTGAAGGTGACTGGGCCTCTGTCTTCCTAACCCCAGTGCAGAGCTGTTTTGGCCGACACAGGAGCCACATGCGTGGCGAATACTGGGCACTGGAAACTCCATTGAACTGAGATGTGATTCCATGTGGAACACTATCTGCATTTCGAAGAAACCATTTGAAGGACTTCCCTGGGGGTCCAGTGGCTAAGGTTCTGTGCTCCCAATGGAGAAGGCCCGGGTTCGGTTCCTCGTCCGGGAACTAGATCCCACAGCAGCAACTAAGACCCAGTGCAGTCAAAAAATAAATAAGTGTTTTTTAAAAATCACTTCTTTAAAAAAAAAATCCAAAGCAAAGAAACTGTAGAAAAAAGAGAGACATAAAATACTAGTATTCTGCAAGATGAAAAGTGTTCTGGAGATGAATTGTACACTAATGTGAATCACACTGCTATATCATACACTTAGAAATGGTTAAGATGATCAATTTCATGTTGTGTGTGTTTTAGTAAAATTAAAACTTTAAGGACTTCCCTGGCAGTCCAGTGGTTGAGAGTTCACCTGCCAAGACTGGGGACATGAGTTCAGTCTCTGGTTCTCTGGTCCAGGAAGATTCCAAACACTCCAGGGTAACTAGGCCCGTGACCCACAACCTACTGAGCCCACGTACCTAGAGCCCGCACCAAGAGAAGTGGCTGCAGTGAGAAGCCCACGCGCCACGACTAGAGAATAGCCTTGGCTCGCCACGACTAGAGAAAGGAAGACCCAGTGCAGCCCAAAATAAGTGAATACATAAATGAATGCTGCTGCTGCTAAGTCGCTTCAGTCGTGTCCGACTCTGTGCGACCCCATAGACGGCAGCCCACCAGGCTCCCCCGTCCCTGGGATTCTCCAGGCAAGAACACTGGAGCGGGTTGCCATTTCCTTCTCCAATGCAGGAAAGTAAAAAGTGAAAGTGAAGTCGCTCAGTCGTGTCCGACTCTTAGCAGCCCCACGGACTACAGCCTACCAGGCTCGTCTGTCCATGGGACTTTCCAGGCAAGAGTACTGGAGTGGGGTGCCATTGCCTTCTCCCAAATAAATATTATTTATCTGTATATGTGTGTGTGTTAATTGCTCAGTCATGTCCGACTCTTTGCAACCCCATGGGCTGTAGTCCACCAGGCTCCTCTGTCCATGAAATTCTCCAGGCAAGAATACTGAAGTGGGTTGCCAGTTCCTGCTCCAAAATGAATAAATAAATAAATAAAAATTATTTATCTGTATAGGTTAGGAATAAAACCATGTTAAAAAACTTAAGGTATATTGAACATAGAAAATCTCAATAATTTTTAATATTGACTGCCTGTTAATGGGTCAATAAAATATATTATTAAAACAAATTTCACTTATTTCTTTGTTTTTACTTATTTTTTTTCAGTGTGGTTATTAGAAAATTTTAAGTTGTTATGTGGTTCAGATTTGTGGCTTGTGTTATATTTTTACTGATTAGTGCTGACCTAGAACCACAGCTGGCACACAGTAGGCACTTCAATACAAGTTGAATATCAAAATGAATACAGCTACTGCCAAAGAGGTGCTATTTGGGGACTTCTCTAGTGGTCCAGTCGTTAAGACTCTGCACTTCCACTTCAGGGGGAGCGGGCTCAATCCCAGGTCGAGGAACTGAGATCCCACATCCTGTCCACCGTGCATTGCAGCAAAAAAAAAAAAAAAAAAAAAGTGCTGTTTTGAGTGTAAGGGCAATGTTCTGTCTGCCAGGGGAGAATGGCGGTGCACTTACATAACCAAATCATCAAAATTAATAATTAATATCCATTGTTATGATGACAACATCAGCTGCAGTTGTGGAATACCGAATACGTACCAGGGACTGTCACAGCACTGTGCCCACATTATCTCATTTCATTCTCAAGTCAGTCCTTTAAGGGACCATTGTCTCCATAGGACAACCGGCTGCCCAAGGGCATCCAGCTGGTGAGGAGAGAGGGTTGGCTCAGCCTCTCCAGAACACCTGCCCACTCCAGGCCAGGCCCCATGTGCCATCCTATTATGAAGGACTTGTAGACCCTTCTTAAGCCAGACAATGAGCAGGGGCTTCTGGCTTCCAAAGTCTAGAGAAAACCCCCAGGAGGCAGTGAGTCCCTGTCCTCTGGGTCCAGGAAGAGAATGAAACCATTCATAAGCCCTGCTCTCCTCGAGCTCACCCACCCAGATCCGGCTGCCAGCCCTCTCCGTTTCAAGGACTCCTGGAACCGGTCCTGGCCCAGGTGGTCATTCTTGCTCAAGGCGGTTGCAGTGGATGGCACTGGGCCCAGCCTGACCCGCCCGAGGGCCCTGCCCCATGCCCGAGGCCGCAGGGTCTGCGGTGCGGCCGCTCCCCTCCCGCCCTGTGGCTTTCAGGCCCAGAGTCACCTGAGACTCCATCTCTGGGGCTCAGATCGCTTGAGCAGGTGGTATTAATATCTAACGTGAGACCTTTCTGGAGGGGTCTTTGATCTTAAGACGCACAGATCAGGACCCTCTGGAATGGGGATGGGGTGCAACACATGGACAGAAAATTCTCCCATCTTTGGGATCCAATTCCATCTTTAAAATGTCGGTGTGAACTCGAGGAAACTGCTTGGGTCTGGTCAAAGAGACAGTGACTGAAGAAGCCAATGAAGACCTGGTTCCCCTGGCGACAGCTGGGTGTTAAGGAGCCTGACCTCAAAGGGAACAAAGATCCTGCAGTCTGGGGATCCTCAGAGCCCCAGCCTGTGAGCCAGTCAGTGGGTCAACCAGAACCTAGAGTAATGGTTCTCAAAGTCTGGCCCCAGATTGGCTGCTGCAACATTATCTGGAACTTGTTAGAAGGCAACTCCTCCGGCCCGACTCCAGACCTCCCGAATTGGAAACTCTGGGTTTGAACAAGCACTCTGGATTTTCACAGCCCCCAGAGATTCTGGGCCGTTCTAAACTTGAGAATCAAGGCCTACAGCCTACCGCCTCACTTCTCAAGTACCAAGACCAGCAGATTAGCCTCACCTAGCAGTTTGTTAGAGATACAATATTTAGGCCCCACTTCAGTTACAGAGTCAGAATCTGCACTTAGCAGCACACCCTGGGCCTCATGTCTATGCTAAGATTGAGGACACGCTGGCCTAGAGTTCCTTGCCGTTAAGTCAGGGGTCTCAAACTCAAATGTTTCCAGGGACCAAGCCAGTGATGTTAAAAAATAACGAAGCCAGGGACTTCCCTGGTGGTCCAGTGGTTAAAACTCTGCCTTCTAATGCAGGGCACATGGGTTTACTCCCTGGTTAGGGAACCAAGATCCCACATGCGTGTGTCTGTGTTCGGTCATGTCCGATTCTTTGTGACCTCATGGACTGTAGCCACCAGGCTTCTCTGTCCATGGGATTTTCCAGGTAAGAATACTGGAGTGGGTTGCCATTTCCTCCTCCAGGGGATCTTCCCGATCCAGGGGAATTGAACCCTCATCTCTTGCATCTCCTGCCCTGCAGGCAGATGCTTTACCACTAGCCACATGCCATGGAGCAACTAAGCCTGAGCCACGAGAGAAGCCCGGGCACCACATCAAAGAGCCCTTGGCGCTGCATCAAAAGATCCTGCCTGCCACAACTGAGACCCAGTGCAGCCAAAAATCAATAAATAAATATGGTAAAAAATGAAGCCAGGTGAGATCCAGCTGATTATTGCTCTTCGGAAATGTGAGCCCAGGATGTCTAGATCTTCTCATTTTTTTCAAGAAATCTAGAAATCCAGATGCCAAAGTGAAAATTTCCTGATTTAAAAAAAATGGCTAGACTTGGACTTTCCTGGTGGCGCAGTGGCTAGGAGTCCACCTGCTAAGGCAGGGGACTCGAGTTTGATCCCTGGTCCAGGAAGATTCTACGTGCCTCAGAGCAACTAAGCCCGTGAACCACAACTACAGAAGCCCGAGTGACCAGAGCCTGTGCTTCGCAACAACAGAAACCACTGCAGTGAGAAGCCCACACACCGCAATGAAGAGGAGCCCCTGCTCGCTGCAACTAGAGAAAGCTCGTGCACAGCAATGAAGACCCAGCGTAGCCACCACAACTACAAAATTGCTGGACTTGCCTGCAGGTCCAATGGCTAAGGCTCCGTGCTCCCAATGCAGAGGTCCCAGGTTTGAGTCCCGGTCAGAGAACGAGAGCCCACATGCCAGAACTAAAGATTTTTGAATGCTAAAACTAAAAAATTCTGCATGCCGCAACTAAGTGATCTTATGTGATGCTATGTGCTGCAACAAAGATCTGGTGCAATCAAATAAATTTAAAAAAAATTACTGTGTGGATGATATAAAACCAGACCTACGGGGCACCAGAACTCAGGTGTTGGGGCAAGAGAGCTGTCTTCTCCCTGGGTAAGCTATCTGAGCTTGGGACAGCTCTGCCAGGCATGGCAAGAGGCATGCAGCAGGGCCTCTAGAAGGGCTGGGAGAGAACTTCTCAGACTCATCTGCATAATGGAATCGCTTGCAGATCTTTGAAATACTGATACCTGGCTCCTGCCTCCTGACAGTCTGATTTACTTGGTCTTGAACGTTCTCTGGGTTAGTTCCAAACTGCAGCAGAGTTTGAGAACCATTGGCCCGATAGAGCAGGCATTGGCAAACAGGACAGACAGGAACAGTTTAGGCTTTTCATGTCACAGAGCCCCTGCTGCAGCTACTCAGTTCTGCCGTGGGAATGTGAAAGCAGCCAGAGGTAGTATTAAATGACTGAGCATGGCTGTGGGTTGTGTGTGTGTGTGTGTGTGTGTGTGTGTGTGTTTGTTTTTTCCCTGGGGCAGCGCTGAATAGCTTGCAGGATCTTAGTTCCCGGACCAGGGATTGAACCTGGGCCATGGCAGTGGAAGCATGGAATCCTCACCACTGGACCGCCAGGGAATTCCCAGCATGGCTGTGTGTTCATTTTCGGTTTTGTTGCTGTTTTTTCTTTCTTTCTTTTTTTTTTTAGTTTTATTTATTTATTTGGCTGTATCCAGTCTTAGGCTTCCCGGGTGGCTCTAGTGGTAAAGAATCCGTCTGTCAATGCAGGAGACGAAAGAGATGCAAGTTCGATCTGTGGGCTGGGAAGATCCCCTGGAGGAGGGCATGGCAACCCACTTCAAACTCCATGGACAGAGGAGCCTAGTGGGCTATAGTCTATGAGGTTGTAAAGAGTCAGACACGACTGAAGCAGCTAAGCACGCACACACGCACACCGGGTCTTAGATGGGTCACGCAAGCTCTTTGACCTTTTTGTTTTGGCATATGTGATCTTGTTTCCCAACCAGAGATCAGACCTGGGCCCCCTGCATTGGAAGCGTGGAGTCTCAGCCACTGGAACACCAGGGAAGTCCCACAGCTGTGTTTTAATAATCCTTTCTTTATGAATCCTGAATTTTGAACTTCATGTAGTTTGCATGTGTCACAGAATATGATTTTTTTCTCTGGATTTTTTTTTTTTCCAACCACAGGAAAAAACCATTCTTGGCTCATGGACTGCACAGACTTGGCCTTTGGGCCATAGTTTGCCAACCTCTGGGCTAGAGGAAATGAATTGAGGGCATGGAGGCTTGGACTGCAGGCCTCCTTCTTCTTCCTGCTATTTACCCACACAATCTCTGAAACCTTAGCAGCACGGGATTATGAAAAGGTTATGTTGACAAGGCCTGATCAAGTATTGACTTGGTCTGGCTCTGGGCCAACAACGTCAGATTAGAACCTAAGTCCTTCATCACCCTGGCAGGATTTCAGGGAGCTGCTTTCCAGTGGGAAACTCTGAGCCCACCTCCCTGGCTGGAGATGTCATTGACCCCTAACATGTAGTGACCATTTAGCTTGACCTGCATCATCTTACAGAGAAGGCAATGGCACCCCACTCCAGTACTCTTGCCTGGAAAATCCCATGGACAGAGGAGCCTGGTAGGCTGCAGTCCATGAGGTTGCTAAGAGTCGGACACGACTGAGCGACTTCACTTTTCACTTTCATGCACTGAAGAAGGAAATGGCAACCCACTCCAGTGTTCTTCCCTGGAGAATCCCAGAGACAGAGGAGCCTGGTAGGAGGCTGTCTATGGGGTCGCACAAAGTCGGACACAACTGAAGCGACTTAGCAGCAGCAGCAGCAGCAGCATCTTATTTCCTTCTCACTCCTGAAGAGAGAGAGGACTAGTATATGCTCATGTGTATTATTATATACCCATTTTTAGATGAGAAAACAGAGGCAAAACGAGGTCAGGTGATTTTCCTAAAGTCACAGAGTGAGAGAAATAGAACAGAATTGAATCCATGTCTGCTTGACTCTAGAGGCTGCTCTCATAACCACTCTGCCATATCACCTCTCAATAATCCATCACATCACCAGTCAATATGACACTCAGAGACAACCTTCTCAAGGACAAGCTTTGGGCAGCACCCCTGGGCTCTCTGCATCTCACCTCGCATCCAGACACCAACCAACCTTCTCTGCTTTGAGCTGCAGTCAGATCTGGGACGTCCAAGATAGATTCTGTGTCCACTCCAGGAAGAGGGAGGCTAGCACAGCGGTCCCGTGTGACTGTGCAGGTTTTGCACCGCACAACTCTTGGGGGTATTGTTCACAGCGTATTCTGTGTGAATGGCACCTGTGGATCTGCGGAGCTGGAGGCTGGAGGTGAGATGCTCAGAGCTGCCTGGCCTAAGAGTGGCCTTGGGTGCCCACTATTACTGCCGTTCAGAAACAATTCATCCCAAAGAGAGGCAGCCCCAAAGGGAATGCCACTATAGATGGTGAGGGTTTAGGCAGGCAGCTTTGGGGAGTCCTTTGGGTCTGGGGCAGGGAGCAGCTGGCTCTTACTGGAACCTCCTCTATCCAGTTCGGAAAACTGGATCTTGCTCCCTGATCTCTCTCGGATTGGACTGACCGCAGCTCCAGCTCTGAACTCTCAGCCCCACTCCAGGTGAAAGGTCTCCATCTCTTTCCTCCACACCCTGCCTCGTTGGAAAGAAAGAAGAGCCCTTGAGTGTTCTCTCCAGTGCTGACCCCAAACTGCCCCACACCAGCCCTCCAGTGCCGGTTCTCACACACTGAGCAACACCTGCCCCTGGCTACCCAGGGCTGCAGGGAATTCCCAGCCCAACGCCCCCAGCTCTCCCCTTCACTGCTGCCCTTGCCAGAGTGTTTTCCTGTGTTTGCTTTGCTTTTATGATTTGAGCCAGGCCCTGTGCCAGCACTTTACATGCACCAGCTCATGTGACCCTTGTCAGATCCCCAGGAGGCAGCAACTATGATTACTCTCATTTTACAGACAAGGGCTTGGAGAGATTCAGAGAGGTTAAATCAATACCCAGAGCCACACAGGTAGAAAGTGTCAGAGGTAGGAATCAATTTGGGTCTTTTAGACTTTAGAGCCTACTTCTTTATCTTTCTGGGGGACGAATGTGTCATGTCCTCTAGGTCTGTTTCCCTGCGTGTAGGTTGGGCCTTAGGGCTGGGAAGCCATGCGGGTGAGCATGATGTTGCTGTTGGTGATGATGGTGGTGAAAGAGGAGACGATGAGAATAATGGGGATGGTGGTGATGATGGTGAAGATGCAGCTGATGAGATAAGAGGATGGGATGATAATGATGGCGGTGATGATAATGATGAGGATGGTGGTGACGATGACCATGATGTACCCACTTATAAGGGGGATAGTGCAGACCGCGTGATGCAACTCAGGTCAAACATTGCTCACCATGCCGGTTCTATAATCAGCAGTCTATAAGTGTTGCATCAGCTGAGGTCTCTGTGCTCTAGACCTCCAGAGTGGGTTCCACTGCCTTGTTAAACAAGCACCTTCCTCCTCAAACACTAGGTGAAAGGCATGAATCAGAGACAAGAAAGGGGGAAAAGGGTAACATTTTTCTCTGTTGGTCCCTCCTGTCTCCTGCTAAGTCTCCATTCTTGCCAACCTCTGAAATCTAGCTTGGCTTTGGAACCGAGTCCCTGGGAGGGAGGCCTGGCCTTGGCTGGTTTCCTGGCCCCCGGGTGGCCATCTCCCCTGGCCTCCAAGGAGATTTGGAGGCTAAGAAAGTGGTGCCCAGTAAGGGGCTTCTGCCCCAGGAATCACAGCCACATGCAAGCTGGGCTCTGGTCTGCCCACTCTCTGTTGGGAGAGATTAGGATCTTCACCCCCACAGTGACCCAGGGGAGGTCCTGCAGGAGTGAAAACCCCTGAAACCTTATACTCCACTGCCAGTGAGTCAACAGCTTTGAGAGCCATTGTCATGGAGTAAAAATTTCTATTCCTCCTCCACACTCATCTGGAAGCCGAGGAGAGGAAGGGTGAGCTCTGTGATCAGACTGCTTGAGTTCGAATCCCAGTCCAACCATTTGTTAGCTCTGTGTGACCTTGGGCAAATGACTTAACTTCTCTAGCCTATTTTCTGATCTGCAAAATGCAGACAACAACATCACCTGTTTCACTGGACTGTTGGAAGAGTATGATGAGATCACGCAGTGAGAGAACTCAATCTCTCCAAAGGTCAAGTGAGGGAGAGGGTACCTTTATGGTCACTGAACAAATTCTATGCTGTAACCCGGCATGTAGAGCACACTTTAAAGTGCCACCTATTATAATTACTGTAGAGGGGAAAGCCACATGGGTCCCACCAACATATATCTAATGAGCCGTATCTTGTGCTGAGAAACTAAAGTCAGTCCATCCCTGTGTACAAGGCAAGCAACCAACATGGATCCCAGGCAGAGCGGCTGCACCTTCTCCAGTGACTGAGATGGTTTGGGGGTTGACTGCAGGGAGTTTTTTTCTAGCCCATTAGATTCTAAGATCCAATAAGAAAACAGCCTCTCCCATCCCAGGCCCAGGCATCAGGGGCCCTAGCGGAAGTTCAAGAGTGGGGGTGAGGATGGAGGGGGCCTCTCAGGATGGGGTGGGGGTCGAGGAGTCTCCTGGGGGCTGAGAGATGCAGCTCACTCAGCTCTGGATCGCCAGGGCCTAGTCCATCACCGGCACTCATCCAGCACCTGTCATTTATTCACTCAACCAATATCATTATCATGCAAGGAGATCAAACCAGTCAATCCTAAAGGAAATCAATCCTGAATATTCATTGGAAGGATTGATGCTGAAGTTGAAACTTCAATACTTGGGCCACCTGATGCGAAGAACTGACTCATTGGAAAAGACCCTGATGCTGGGAAAGTTTGAAGGCAGGAGGAGAAGGGGACGACAGAGAATGAGATGGATGGATGGCATCCCTGACTCGATGGACATGAGTTTGAGCAAACTCCGGGAGTTAGTGGTGGACAGGGAAGTCTGGTGGGTTGCAGTCTATGGGGTCCCAGAATCGGACACGACTTAGCGATTGAACAACAACAAAACATCATTGAGAGTCTACAGAGAGCTGGGGCTATAGCAGTGAAGCAGTAAAAAACAAAAAAAAAAACAAAAACAGACAAAATCTGTCCCCTGAAGTAGTTTAAATCCCTGCGAACTAGTGTCGTAGGCTTCAGGAAACACTCCTGAAATTATTCCCCAATTCTGGGAAATGTGTCTGATTCCTCCCTCCCCTTCCCCCACCCTTTTCCTCCAGGTTCTGCCTTCTATTGGGGGTGGGGTGGAGATTTGCCCAAAGGATAGGTCGTCCTGTGGCCAGACTGCCACCCACTGTCATCAGGTGTTCGAGGGGTCAGAGAGGGTGAGGCCCAGCCCGGCTCCCGCTCCTCCAGCCAGCAAGCTGCAACCAACCCGTCCATCCTCCGCTGGAATATCACCCCTCCCTGGACACACACACACCCAGGCCCAATTCTGATCTTTCAACTTGCCCTGAATTCTATAGGAGTTTCAGACTTTTCAGCCCAGAACTCTCCTCCCTTTGCCCCACCCTCATCTCTTTCCAAAGCGGGGCTCGAACAGCATTTCTGGAGTTAACTGGAACAGTAAGAAGGGTGTGGCCCAGGAATGAGGGTCAATTATCTGCTGGCCACAGAGCTAAGGTGCTGGGCTTGCTTAATGACGCCCCTGCAGGAGGCCCTATTGTCCCCAGTCCACAGGCCAGGGCTGGGACTCAGAGGTCAAGTACCTCACCCGCAAGGTCACACATAACTGAGCTGCAACTCCAGCCCATTGAACTCCCAAACGCTTAATGGTTACATAAGTGAAAGTTGCTCAGTCGTGTCCGACTCTTCGCAACCCCATGGACTATACAGTCTACGGGATTCTCCAGGCCAGAATACTGGAGTGGGTTAGCCATTCCCTTCTCCAGGGGATCTTCCCAACATAAATGAGTGTCCAAAGAAGAGAATTAAAGCATCTGGGGGATTTTAATACTTAAAACATGGCAGCAAGGCTCTGGGGGACAGGAGCTGTCTCCCCAGATAGCCTGTGGTAAATTAGGACCTCCAAGACCCTCCTTCCACCTGGGAGCACCCAGCATGGGGCAAAAGCATGTCTAACCATTTCACATTCCTCCCAATCTCTAAAACAGCCCTTCCAAAGCTGCCTTCAGGCCCACAGCCTCAGACCCTGAAGGTTCTCTGTGGTCTGTGGTCTCTCTCACAGCCAAACTCCTCCTCACCGTGGTGCAAACCGCTAAGAAAGGACAACAGTGATCCCCCTGGGGTGCAGGGTAGGGCCTTTCAACTGGGGAAATCAACGAACTCCACACACAGACACAGGTAAGAGCGGAATTTCAGGAATCAGCTTGTTTGGGGAGGTTGTGCTCCAGCTCCGGCTTAAGGGCCTTGATGCAACAGGTGCAGGGGTGGCTCCTGAAGGAGGTGTGCCAGGCTTCTCAGGCCGCAGTCCAGGCCTCGGTTTGGAAATGAGCTCCCAGGCACATCAGGAAAAGCAAGGCTGAGGGCCTCCGATCCTCAAGACTCTCGCCTTCAGGAGGCACTGTGGGGGAGGGGAAGTTTGGGCTGAAGCTGGGCTCTGTTGTTATCTCTGTGGGGCCTCTTGGGAAAATCCCGGAACCCCCTGGAGCCCCTTACTGCCCCATCCTTCATCAGCTGGGCTCCTGTTACCTTATCTTGGTCTCCCCAGCTCACTCCCCACAACCACCCAGGGAAGTCCTCCAGATTAAGGTCAGTCCCCTGAATCTTTGCTGCTTTGAGACTATTCCCTTTGTGTGGAAAAAAAAAAATTCCTCTTTTAAAAACAAAAATGCTAAGACTTTCAGGCTTATTTCAAGTCTATTTTCTTAACAATTACTTAGGATTTACTGTGGGCCAAGCATTGCTCTAAGCACTTGACACCTTTAATCCTAGTAACATCCCTAATGGGATGAGAATTATTATTACCTTCAGTTTACAGATAAGGAAACTGAAGCACAGAGAGGTTAAGCTAACTTGACTGAAGTCACACAGCCAGTAAGTGACAGAGCCAGGATTCAAATCTATGTAGGTAAGGAGGCCACAGGTTTAGAACTGCTTCATCTTTGGCGGTTTCCCACCAGCCAAGATGATTTGTCTGACTATTCTGTAATTTCACACTATGGAAATGCATTAAAACTTTTTTTTTTTTTTGCAAATACAAAGTGACAGAAAAACACAGATGGTGCTTTTACGAACTCCTTATATATAAACTCACTCCACTTGAATCTGCTGATTTTAATATTTGATCCAGTGGCCGATTCTACCTTTCTTATCCTCCTAAACCTGACCTCCTACTTCCTACGTTCAAGAGCTGCAGAGCAAGCACTTTATATGGATAAAGGCTTTAAGTTCTTGCAGGATTTCTGTGAGCCAGGCACTGACAACCCATTTTGCATGTGGGAAAACCGATGCTTTAAAGAAGTACACACACTTGACCAAGTACACACAGTGGAATCAAGGACTAGAACCAAAGCAATCTGATATCAAAGCCCCTGATTTTTTTTTTTAAATCATCCCTAAATTTTTTTCACTGTGACAAAATGCACAACATAAAATTTACCATTTTAACCTTTCTTTTGGTAAAGATTAACATCAACATTCAGGTTGAAACATAATTATCTTACAAAGACTGTAAACTGAGATGTCATCACTGACTTGCAAGGTGCCACACCAATCCCCTTGAAGCCTTTCCTGCCTGTTTCTTACATCAAAGGAGTAATATCCATTCCACAAAATAAAAATTAAAGTAGCCTTGGCTTAGCAGCAATTACATTTTCAATTTTCCCACCCAGCTAATTGTTTCAAAACTAACTTGCTAATATGCTGTTGGGATAGAAAGAAAGTGAAGTCGCTTAGTCCTATCCAACTCTTTGCGACCCCATGGACTATAACCTATCAGGCTCCTCTGACCATGGGATTTTCCAGGCAAGAATGGAGTGGGTTGCCATTTCCTCCTCCAGGGGATCTTCCCAACCCAGGATCGAACTCAGGTCTCCTGCATTGCAGGCAGACACTTTACTGTCTGAGCCACCAGGGAATAAATTTATTCATAATAGACGCGAGATAAAGGGTCGCCATTTTAACCATTTTTAAGTGTACATTTCAGTGTCATTATGTATTTCCACTATCGTGCAACCATCACCATTTGTCTATCTTCAGAAAAATGTCATCATCCCAACCAGAATGAAACTGTACCCGTTAAACACGAACTCCCCATCCACTCTTCCTCCTCTGCCCCAGGTAACATCTTTTCTACTTTCTCTCTGCACTTGCCTATTTCAGGCACCTCACATAAGTAAAATCATACAATATTTGTTCTTTTGTGATAAAGGCCCTGCCTGAAACAGTTAATTTCATTTTTATTTGAACATATATTATATAATTTGGGTCACAGTCAAAGGGGGAATCAGAGAAGGCAATGGCACCCCACTCCAGTACTCTTGCCTGGAAAATCCCATGGATGGAGGAGCCTGGTAGGCTGCAGTCCATGGGGTCGCTAAGAGTCGGACACGACTCAGCGACTTCACTTTCACTTTTCACTTTCATGCATTGGAGAAGGAAATGGCAACCTACTCCAGTGTTCTTGCCTGGAGAATCCCAGGGACGGGGGAGCCTGGTGGGCTGCCGTCTATGGGGTCGCACAGAGTCGAACATGACTGAAGTGACTTAGCAGTAGCAGTAGCAAAGGGGGAATTAACCTTATCTCTAGTATCATGCTTGTTTTAAATAAGGAGAAGGAAGATACATGTGGCTGGATTTTATAACACTAGCAACTGTACAAGGGGAAAAAACATCTAATGGGTACTAAATTGTATGCTTCCTATTCATCAATTTCCTTCCCCAAGTCAATCAGTAGAACCAGCTTCTAGTGTGCCCTCCAAATCCTAATATGTGTATACAAATCTACACATATATATGCACATTGAGTCCCTTTTTTTAGTTATCTACTTTTACTTTAAACATTTTTTTCATATTGGAGTATTAACTTATATGCAGAGTACATCATGAGAAATGCTGGGCTGGAAGAAGCACAAGCTGGAATCAAGATTGCCAGGAGAAATATCAATAACCTCAGATATGCAGATGATACCACCCTTATGGCAGAAAGTGAAGAGGAACTAAAAAGCCTCTTGATGAAAGTGAAAGAGGAGACTGAAAAGTTGGCTTAAAGCTCAACATTCAGAAAACAAAGATCATGGCATCTGGCCCCATCACTTCATGGGAAATAGATGGGGAAACAGTGGAAACAGTGTCAGACTTTATTTTTGGGGGGCTCCAAAATCACTGCAGATGGTGACTGCAGCCATGAAATTAAAAGACACTTACTCCTTGGAAGGAAACTTATGACCAACCTAGATAGCATACTCAAAAGCAGAGACATTACTTTGCCAACAAAGGTCCATCTAGTTAAGGCTATGGTTTTTCCAGTAGTCATGTATGGATGTGAGAGAAAGCTGAGTGCCGAAAAATTGATGCTTTTGAACTGTGGTGTTGGAGAAGACTCTTGAGAGTCTCCTGGACTACAAGGAGATCCAATCAGTCTATTCTAAAGGAGATCAGTCCTCGGTGTTCTTTGGAAGGAATGATGCTAAAGCTGAAACTCCAGTACTTTGGCCACCTCACATGAAGAGTTGACTCATTGGAAAAGACTGATGCTGGGAGGGATTGGGGGCAGGAGGAGAAGGGGACGACAGAGGATGAGATGGCTGGATGGCATCACTGACTCAATGGACCTGAGTTTGAGTGAACTCCGGGAGTTGGTGATGGACAGGGAGGCCTGGCGTGCTGTGATTCATGGGTCAGACATGACTGAGCAACTGAGCTGAACTGACAGCCAATTAACAAATAATGTGATAGTTGCTGATGAACAGTGAAGGGACTCAGACATACATATACATGTATCCATTCTCTTAAACTCCCTTTTTAAAATACATACAAATGCACACATACACACACACACACACACATGTGGTAGAACACTATACACTGTTCTATACCTTGCATTTTTCTTATAACAAAACATCCAGGAGACGGTTTCACATTTATTCATAAAGAGCTATTGCTGTCTTTTAATTGACTGCATCATATTCTCTTGCATGGCTGTACTGACATGTACAGTACTTAATTCCCCTCTGGTGGCTGTTTAACTAATTTCCAATCACTTGCTCTCACACAACACTGAGTCTCTTTGTTCTAACAGAATGTGTCCAATGCAATGATATCCACGGGATAAATTTCAAGAGGTGAAGTGGTAGCGACAGAGGTTGTGAGCATAGTAAATATCAACAGTTTTCCTAACTCCCGCCCCACCACACCTGCAGAGATTGCCCAAAATGTGCTCAACACCAAGGAAGTCTGAGAATCCTGGTGTCTCCACCAGCACTGGGTGTTACCCAGCAATCCGGCACGTGGAAAATAGAATCGATGTGGTTTTGTTGTGCACTTTTGTTTTCAGAGTTGGGCATCTTTTCATCTGTTTGAATTCCATTTGTATTTCTTTTGATGTAAACAGCTGAATCATATCCTCTATTCCTTTTTCCTTCCATTTTTGAAACAGGTGGTTGATCTCTAATTTGTAAGAGCTCTCTATGAAATTAACTCTGTCATAAAAGTGGCATATATTTTTATTAGTTGGACATGACTGGGCTTATGGCTTTTTGTGTGTTATGGTCACGTCAGTTCAGTTCAGTCGCTCAGTCATGTCTGACTCTTTGTGATCCCATGGACTGCAGCACGCCAGGCTTCCCTGTCCATCACCAGCTCCCCAAGCTTGCTCAAACTCATGTCCATCAAGTCGGGGATGCCATCCAACCATCTCAACTTCTGTCGTCCCTTTCCCCTCCTACCATTAATCTTTCCCAGTATCAGGGTCTTTTCCAAGGAGTCAGTTCTTTGCATCAGGTGGCCAAAGTATTGGAGCTTCAGCTTCAGCATCAGTCCTTCCAATGAATATTCAGGATTGATTTCCTTTAGGATTGACTGGTTTGATCTCCTTGCAGAGGTCATGTAGAAATAATTAATTTTTATGTAGGCCGACTTAGCAACTTTTACCTTTAAGGCAAGGCCCTTGCTTCTACCCATTAGGCTATCCGGCCTCTCTGCTCTGATCAGCGATTTGAGGAAGACATGTAGAGTGGGTCTGCTTCTCCCTAGGAGGTCCGCTACAAAACACGATTGTTCAACCTGGACTTGGGCCTGGACACATGATCTCAAGGCTCTGAGGGAGAAGAGACAGCCCACGAAGGCCCCCCAGGCACAGGCAGTCTGTAATTGAGGGCTTTCATAATGGAGGGGGACAGCTCCTTAGCTGCCTGGGGCATCCTGCCCTGGAGAACAACTCCTCTGAAAGTCAAATCTTGTCCCCAGATTCTCAAGGTGGGCCCCCTGGAGGCTGTGAGACTAGAAGGGAGAGCAAACTCTCAAGAATAAAAACCCCAGGACTTCCCTGGTGGTGGTCCAGCGGTTGAGAATCCACCTTGCAATGCAGGGGATGTGAGTTTGATCCTTGGTCAGGGAACTAAGATCCCACATGCCTCGAGGCAACTAAGGCCTTGAGCCACAACTCCTGAGCCCACGCACCACAACTAGAGAGTCCGTGTGCCGGAACGGTGCAATGAGGATCCCGAGTGCTGCAACTAAGACCGAATGCAGTCAAATAAATACATATAAAAAAATAAAAGCCCCACAAGGCCTCGGCAACTTTCTTATCTGTAAAGAAATGGTTCTTTCCAGCCTCCTGTGCTGAAGGGGATGTGCTGTTGCTTGGTCTTGGTGAGGACAGAATTCTCACCACCTACCCATTCTTCTAGCTGGAGGTGGAGGCAGGTGGCCAAGGAGGATCTCATTTGAAGGTTTTCTCCAGGTTAGTGAATCTGAAATTTCAGCATTCATGAGAACCATCCGAAGAGGTTGCTGGGCCATCCCTCAGGGTCTCCAATTTAGAAGGTCTAGATTGGGTCTGCGGAGAAGGCAATGACACCCCACTCTAGTACTCTTGCCTGGAGAATCCCATGGACGGAGGAGCCTGGTAGGCTACAGTCCATGGGGTCACAAAGAGTCGGACATGACTGAGCGACTTCACTTTCATTTTTCACTTTCATGCATTGGAGAAGGAAATGGCAACCCACTCCA
Source organism: Bos taurus (assembly GCF_002263795.3). Taxonomy (NCBI): domain Eukaryota; kingdom Metazoa; phylum Chordata; class Mammalia; order Artiodactyla; family Bovidae; genus Bos; species Bos taurus. The sequence goes on along the minus strand of NC_037352.1, from coordinate 20,975,096 downwards.
GTGTTCTTGCCTGGAGAATCCCAGGGATGGGGGAGCCTAGTGGGCTGCTGTCTATGGGGTCGCACAGAGTCAGACATGACTGACGTGACTTAGCAGCAGCAGCAGCAGATTGGGTCTGAGAATCTGCATTTTGACAAAAGCTCCAGGTGATGCTGATGTTTCTGGCCCAGAGAGATCCACTAGCTCCGGACATTCTCTCCCTGGGGACCCCCATCTCAGGCTGGGCAGTGGTGTGAGTTCAGGTGAGAAGCCTAGAGCAACATATTCCATCACAACAACAGCAGCAACTGCTCTGTGCCAGGGACTGTGCTGAAGGCTGCATGTTCAATCTCATCTCATCCTCACGCCAAGCCCACTCAGTAGGCTTCACTAGTACTACCACCACTTTCCAACGAGACAACAGGAGGCTCACAGAGGGGACACGGGCTTTAGAATCAGACAGATCTGGGGTCTGATTTCAGTTCTGCCACTGAACCATAGTCTGAGCTCTTGAGCAAGTGGCTTACCTTCCTGAGCCTCTAATTCATCAGTAAATGGTGACCAAAAAACCTGATTCCTGGGGTATTATGAGGATGAGGGGGAGTGGGGATTACAAGGGCACCTGCACACAATAGATGCAGAAAAAATGTACCTCCCCTTTCCTGAGAGCCTCATCCTTTTCTGTCTCCCCAGATTCATCTTCCTGCCTCTCCCTATACTCTGAGACACCTTACCTAAAGTAACACTGGACCATTGTCACTTCCTAAACATGATGTACCTGGTCATGCTCCCGGGGCTTTGGAAAGGCTATTTCCTTTGTGTGGAAATGCTTTTCTCACTCTATTGCTCCAGAGAAACTCCTATTCATCCTTCAAAACCCATCTTAGAAGTCCCCTCCTTTTGTCACTTTCCTTGTAATGTTGTCCTCTTTCTGACCTTGGGCAGAAAAAATATCCAGGATTGCAGCATCTTCTTTGAAGAAAGAGCTTAAAGTGTTACTTTCATTCCTTCCTTCCTCTTTCACTTGTGCTCCCCCAACATTTTATATGGAGTACAATGTGGAATACAAATTGCCCTCTTATAGGGATCAGACAGCTCACACCACCAGCAAGCATGATCATCATCAACACTTAGTGTATTTCATGCACCTGGCCCTGTTGTAAGAGGCTGAGGTTTGCTGATTCATTTAATGCTGAAAATAGTGTTTGAGAGAAGTGCTGCTTATTATCCCTCTTTTCCATATGAGGAAATCGAATTATAGAAGTGCTAAATTGGATTTCCCTGGTGGCAGTGGATAGGCATCTGATTGCCAGTACAGGGGACACAGGTTTGATTCCTGGTCCAGGAAGATTCCACACGCTGCAGAGGAGCTGAGCTCGTGCTTCACAACTACTAAGCCTGAGCTCTAGAGCCTGTGAGCAGCAACTACTGAAGCCCAAGCGCCTGAAGAGCCTGTGCTCCACAAGAAGAGAGGCCACTGCTATATAAAGCCCATGCACAGCAACTCGAGAGCAGCCCCTTGCTCTCTGCAACTAGAGAAGGTCTGCATAGCAACAAAGATCCAGCACAGCCAAAAATAAATAAATAGAGCAGTGCACAAATGTGAAAAAAATATAAAATTTTCAAAAAGATCAAAAAATTGTCCCCCCAAAAGTGCTAGATAATTTGCTTTGATCACACAACTAATCCATGCCAGAGCTGGGATGCAGAAGCTGGCTATGGAGTCTGAGTTACTAACTTTTATAGTATGCTGCTCTTTATGCTTAAGGGGTGGGCCAGCTGGGGACTGTGCCACCCTTGAGGGTACCTGCCCCATGCCAGGGGGCAGCCGAAAGTTAGGGCTGGAGTTGTCAGCTTTTCTGATCCTCTCTTCTCAGGAGGATCCCCAAATCCTAATCTCCCAGCTTTTAAAATCTTGGGAGTAAGTTAGAATTTCAAAAGGAGCATGGGCCTCACAAAAGCTGCGCACAGGTCTGCTTTGCGCGGACCATGGCTCAGTTTGTTTCTGTATCTTAGCTCAGGGCCAGGCGCACAGTAGGTCCTTTGTAGGTGACATGATACTTCTGGACCCCACTGTGAGTTGGGCGTGGCTCCCATTAGCTGAGGTCTCACCCTCCGTCCCACTCAGCGCTGGGATTCTCTGCCCTGCACTGGGATGTGGATGAGGTCCCAAATGGTGGCCCTGAGTGTCACCCCCTCCCTGGGGCCATTGCTGGGTCTTCTCTGTCCAAGATAAGACTTCCTGCTTTCTGAGTGCTGACAACGTACTAAGTGCTTGGTTTTGTCATCCCACTGACCCACTCAACAGTTCTGGGAGGCTGCCCTTGTTACATCATCCCATGTTACAGATGTGAAACTGCGGCTCAGACACTGGAAGGGAATTATTGCCCAAGCTGGGAAGTGGTGGAGCTGGGGCTGTAATGCAAAGAGCTGGGATTCCAGCTTCCCCCAGTCAGCTGTCATCAGAGCTTCCACCAAACTTTTGACAGTCCCGGCCCACAGTCTAGACTAAGGACACTCCCAAGGCACAGCCTGGACCTGGAAAGTCTGTGGTACACAAGGAGGACCCTAGACACTCTAGTCTGTCAGACATGGTTCCTAAGTCCTTCCATATCCTACTGGACGGTGGGGAGGGCATTGCGAGTATGTCTAGAGGAAACTCCTAGACACGGTCTCTTACGGGAATTCTGCCCACTGGGGCCTGGACATCAGGGCTTGTGGCCTGGCTCAATCCCAGGCCTTTCAGCTCAGCAACAACCACAGATAGGGGGTTCAGGCTTTGTCCTTGTCTACAGACAGAAGCACAGAGATGTGTATACGTGCACCTGTGCATGGCTGTGTGCCTTGTGTATGTGTGCATGGCACATGCGTGTGCAATGGGGAACAGGGAACTTGTCCCCCAAATTCAGATCCTTCAAGTTATTGTAGGGCAAAGAACAAAGAAATCTTATTTCACCCAGAAATGTCAATTTATACAAGAGGTTGAAATATAAAACAGTCATCTAATTTTACAACGTAAATACTCAGCAATAGGCATATCCATGGGCTTTCCTGTGGCTCACAGGGTAAAGAATCCGCCTGCAATGCAGGAGACCTGGGTTTGAACCCTGGGCTGGGAAGATCCTTTGGAGAAGGGAATGGCTACCCACTCCAGTATTCTTGCCTGGAGAATTCCATGGACAGAGGAGCCTGGTGAGCTACAGTCCAGGGGATTGCAAAGAGGTGGATGCCACTGGGGGACTAACACCACTATCACCTGGCAAATCCATGGTGGAAAACAAGGCAGCAGTTAAAATAAATAATCTGGCTTTACACGCAGCCACTTGGATAACTTTCAAAGCAACTGTAACTGAGTGGAGAGGGGTGGCAAGTTGCAGAAGGATGCTGGATGTACTGTACCATTTCTAGGAAACATCCACCCACGTTACTATGCAGCTTACATACTTTCTATGGATACACATCTATATGACTGCACGGGTGTAAGAAAGACCTAGAAGGAACACCCCAAATTATGAAGGCGGTAACCTTTGGAGGGGGGAGGGCAGGGATTACAGACACAGGAGATCGGATGAGTGTATATTTCTCCTTGGATTGCACAGTTCAGTGGGCAGGCAGGTGGGGTCATTGGTCATGCAGGGGATGCTTAGGTTCAGGGAACTAGTCACACAAGCCTCCCGCGTGGACTGAGGACTGAGCTGTCGGGGTCAATCCATTGCTTTGGTTGTTCTGCCCTCACTCCAGTGGAGATGGGCAGATGTCTGTGTGTGTGGGGGGGGGGGGGGCGGGGGTGGATGGGGCGTGGTTGGAGGAGCTGTCCCGCCCCCTGTGGATGGAGAAGCTCTGTGGCTTCCTCCCTAAACCTCCCCCGGCCTCAGTTTCTCCCTCCAGACTAGACGACAAGGTCCCGCTTCAGCGGCACACATTCTGCCCCCAACCCCGCCCCCACCCCTGCCCAGCCCACCCAAGTGTTGGCTTAACGCTTCTCTGGGGAACAGAGACCAGGGCCTTCGGAGCTGGCCTCCCCCGCGCTGGGCAGTCTCAAGGGGAACACTCATTGAAGACACGCCTGTTCCCCAGAGGGAGGCTGGTCGAGGAGGCTAAGGTGATCGAGCTCTGCGGTCAGACTCCTTGGGTCCAAATCTGGGCTCAGCAACTTGTCCCAAGGACCCAGGGAAGCTGCTCCGGCCTCTGGCCCTCAGTTTTCCCCTTTGTTAAATGGAAACACCAAGAAGACACCCTAATTTCAGCCACGCGTTGTGCGTCCAGGCGCCTAGCTCTCAGGTGTCGCTGTTGTCACCCTCCCAGAGGACCTCGCATCCCGCCCCTTCGGTGCCGAGGACGCCGCCGCCCTCTCTGCCGCCCCCGACGGCGCACTCATCCGACACCTCGGCTCGCGTCCAGGGGTCTTCCCCTCTCCATCCTCCGCGGCGGTCGCCCTGCGCCCGAGGCCGGGTCCCAGCAGTGCCGCCGGGGCGAGCGCCGAGCGCCCTCGGGTGGGAAACGGCTGGGCGGGCGGCGGGGAAAGCGCGGAGCCCGGCGTCGGGGTCATACCTGCTTCCCGCGGCGGCTCGGGACGCGTGCGGCGGCGGCGGCGGCGGCGGCTGGCGGCGGCGGGCGGGCGGCTCTGGCGGCGGCGCCGCGAGCGCGCGGAGACACAGACGGGGAGGGAGCCGGCAGCGGGGCGGGGAAGCCCGGGAGCGTGGCGGGCGGGGCTTGGCGAGGCCGATGGTCGGGCCACCGCACCGCCCGGCTCCCCGCGGCCCTTCTTTCTCCCTCTGCCCCCAAACGAGCTCCGGCCTCGCGCGCTCCCTTGTTCCGGTGTCCACATCCATGTCTCCCCAGCTCATCCACCCAGACCCTTGCGCACACACCCCCGCATTTTTCCTCCCCACATCCAGACGCGTGGCACAGATCCGTACACACAGACCCCGTCATCCGTCATCCTCGTGTTCCCAGACAGACCACTGTCCCAGCAGCACACACATGTCCTGCACAGAGCCCCAGCCTGCCCCGCGGCGCACCTGGACTCAGGGCGCACACCTGTCCAATCATGCCCATCGCATCCCTAACCCGCCGCAGGCACAGAGTGTCCTCGGGGCGACGCGAGGACTTCCAGGAGTTTGCATAGGAACCGGCTTCTGCAACTCATTTCCCTGCCCCTCACCGGAGCTCTGAACTCCCTCTCCCGCACCTTTTGCTTTCTCAGTGATCTTCTGCTTCCTGTCCTTGGCCACCTGCTCCAAGGTCCCTCTCAGATCCCTGTCAGCCCATGAGGGCCCCATTTGTTTGGACCTCTGGCTTCCTCCCAGTGACACCCACTACATCTGTGCTGCAGCCTCAGCAGCTGCTAGGCTCCTTTCTCTAATCCTCACTTCCTTCCCTCTTCCCATCTGGTCGAAGTTGCAAGGACTATCATTTCATGTATCCATTTCACGTGTGCATGGTAAACCCCAAATGTCAGCTCTTCTCTATCCAGCGATGCTTGAGTGCTGTTGCTCAGTGGTGTCCAACTCTGCGATCCCATGGACTGTAGTCCTTCAGGCTCCTCTGTATGGAATTCTCCAGGCAAGAATACTGGACTGGGTTGCTATTTCCTTCTCCAGGGGATCTTCCTGATCAAACCCACATCTTCTGCATTGGCAGACGGATTCTTTACCACAGAGCCACCATTTAGAGCCAATTTCTTTTCTCATGCTGCTGTAACAAATGAGCACAGGAGAGCTACCTTAATACGTCCAAATGTATTATCTTAGCGTTCTGGAGGTCAGAAGTCCGACACCACTAAAATCAAGAAGTGGTATGATTGTGTTCCTTCTGAAGGAACTAGGGGAGAATCTATTTTCTTGCCCTTTCTAGCTTCTGAATACTGTCTTTCTTGTCGTGTGGGCCCTTTCTCTATCTTAAAAGCCAGCAGTACCAGGCCAAGTCTTCTGTATACACCACATCTGTAGTTCTCTCTCTTCTCTACCTCCCTCTTCCACTTATGAGGACTCTTGTGATTATGTTCGGTTTACCTGGATGGATTGTTGTTATTGTTGTTTAGTTGCTATGTCGGATCCGACTCTTTTGAGACCCCATGGACTATAGCCTACCAGGTTTCTCTGTCTATGAAATTTCCCAGGCAAGAATGCTGGAGTAGGTTGCCATTTCCTTCTCCAGTGGATCTTCCCAACCCAGGCAGCAAACCCACATCTCCTGCATTGGCAGGTGGATTCTCTACCACTGAGCCACCATGGAAGCCCATCTGGATGGACCATCCAGGATAATGTCTCCATTTCTAATTCTAACCAGTCACAATTCTATCTGCAATCTTACTTACCCTTTGTCACATAATTTAACGTATCACCAGGTACTAGGAATGAGGACTGAGACATCTTCTGTTATTCTGCCTACCACAGAGACGAGCCTTACTGGAGAAAATTAGTCATCTGAGAAGATTTTTGAGGTTATAAACTTATGAATATCTACAAGTAGAAAGAGGCTTATCATTGTTAGTATTTGCAGCAGAGACATAATAAAATGTGGAATGTTTGGGGACCTCCCCAGTGGCACAGTGGATAAGAATCTGCCTGCCAGTGCAGGGGACATAGGTTCCATCTCTGGTCCAGGAAGATTCCACATACCAAGGAGCAACTGAGACACAACTACTGAGCCTGTGTGTTGCAGCTGCTGAAGCCTGGTCGCCTAGAGCCTGTGCTCGACAGTAATAGAAGCCACTAAAATAAGAAGCCCTGGCACTGCAACAAAGAGTAGCCCTCGCTCATTGCAACTAGAGAAAGTTCACACAAAAGCAATGAAAACTCAGTGTGACCATAAATAAAAAGAAAATGTGGAATGTTTGTTTATGTGATGGAATACTATACAGCACCGAACAAGAACTTATTCCGTCTATGCATATGAAGGTTCAAAATCATGAGTGAAGGGATTTCCCTGCTGGTCCTGTGGTCAAGAATCCACCTTGCAATGCAAGTGATGTGGGTTTGATCCCTTGTCGAGGAACTAAGATCCCACATGCCAGGGAGCAACTAAGTCTGAGTTACAACTAGAGAGTCAGCATGCTGCAAAAGAAGTCCTGCATGACTTAACCAAGATCTGACACAAACACGTAAGAAAAAATCATGAGTGAAAAAAGCAAGAGGACTGACATAATAATGAGAGCAAACGCTTTTATAGTGCTCACTCTGTGCCAGATGCTGTTTCTAGGGACTTGTATAGTATATTGACACTCAGAGCAATCCCATGGGATAAGTACAAGTATTATTACTATTTTACAGATGAGAAAAGTATGGTACAGGCAGTTGAATAACTTGTCCAAGGTCACAACTAGGAAGCATCAGTCAAGAATCCTGAGTCAGTCTTAATCCAGAGCCTGTGCACTTCACTGTAGCAGATCAATTTGTACAGTATGAATTACTTCAAGTAAAAATTTCAGAGCACACAAAACAATATATACATATATATTTAGAGGACATAAAACTCAGTTCAGTTCAGTCGCTCAGTCGTGTCCGACTCTTTGCAAACCCTTGAATCGCAGTACGCCAGGCCTCCCTGTCCATCACCAACTCCCGGAGTTCACTCAGACTCACGTCCGTCGAGTCAGTGATGCCATCCAGCCATCTCATCCTCTGTCGTCCCCTTCTCCTCCTGCCCCCAATCCCTCCCAGCATCAGAGTCTTTTCCAATGAGTCAACTCTTCGCATGAGGTGGCCAAAGTACTGGAGTTTCAGCTTTAGCATCATTCCTTCCAAAGAAATCCCAGGGCTGATCTTCAGAATGGACTGGTTGGATCTCCTTGCAGTACAAGGGACTCTCAAGAGTCTTCTCCAACACCACAGTTCAAAAACATCAATTCTTCGGCACTCAGCCTTCTTCACAGTCCAAATGTCACATCCATACATGACCACAGGAAAAACCATAGCCTTGACTAGACAAACCTTTGTTGGCAAAGTAATGTCTCTGCTTTTCAATATGCTGTCTAGGTTGGTCATAACTTTCCTTCCAAGGAGTAAGCATCTTTTAATTTCGTGGCTGCAGTCACCATCTGCAGTGATTTTGGAGCCCCCCAAAATTAAGTCTGACACTGTTTCCACTGTTTCCCCATCTATTTCCCATGAAGTGATGGGACCGGATGCCATGATCTTTGTTTTCTGAATGTTGAGCTTTAAGCCAACTTTTCAGTCTCCTCTTTCACTTTCATCAAGAGGCTTATTAGTTCCTCTTCACTTTCTTCCATAAGGGTGGTGTCATCTGCATATCTGAGGTTATTGATATTTCTCCCGGCAATCTTGATTCCAGCTTGTGTTTCTTCCAGCCCAGTGTTTCTCATGATGTACTCTGCATATAAGTTAAATAAGCAGGGTAACAATATACAGTCTTGACGTACTCCTTTTCCTGTTTGGAACCAGTCTGTTGTTCCATGTCCAGTTCTAACTGTTGCTTCCTGACCTGCATACAGATTTCTCAAGAGGCAGGTCAGGTGGTCTGGTATTCCCATCTCTTTCAGAATTTTCCACAGTTTATTTTGATTCACACAGTCAAAGGCTTTGGCATAGTCAATAAAGCAGAAATAGATGTTTTTCTGGAACTCTCTTGCTTTTTCCATGATCCAGCAGATGTTGGCAATTTGATCTCTGGTTCCTCTGCCTTTTCTAAAACCAGCTTGAACATCAGGAAGTTCACAGTTCATGTATTGCTGAAGCCTGGCTTGGAGAATTTTGAGCATTACTTTACTAGCATGTGAGATGAGTGCAATTGTGCGGTAGTTTGAGCATTCTTTGGCATTGCCTTTCTTTGGGATTGGAATGAAAACTGACCTTTTCCAGTCCTGTGGCCACTGCTGAGTTTTCCAAATTTGCTGGCATATTGAGTGCAGCACTTTCACAGCATCATCTTTCAGGATTTGAAATAGCTCAACTGGAATTCCATCACCTCCACTAACTTTGTTCATAGTAACACTTCCTAAGGCCCACTTGACTTCACATTCCAGGATGTCTGGCTCTAGGTCAGTGATACCACCATCATGGTTATCTGAGTCATAAAGATCTTTTTTGTACAGTTCTTCTGTATATTCTTGCCACCTCTTCTTGATATCTTCTGCTTCTGTTAGGTCCATACCATTTCTGTCCTTTATTGAGCCCATCTTTGCATGAAATGTTCCCTTGGTATCTCTACAAATCACTTTGCTGGACACCTGAAATGAGCATAATATTATAAACCAACTATACTTCAATTTACTTCAAGTGTGCATCAACCGTCTGGTCAAGTCTTTGGTTTTCTCAGTAGTCATGTACACATGTGAGAGTTGGACCATAACGAAAGCTGAGCACTCAAGAATTGATGCTTTTGAACTGTGCTGTTGGAGAAGGCTCTTGAGAGTCCCTTGGACTGCAAGGATATCAAACCAGTCAATCCTAAAGGAAATCAATCCTGAATATTCATTGGAAGGACTGATGCTGACTTTGAAGCTCCAATACTCTAGCCACCTGATGCGAAGAACTGACTCATTGGAAAAGACCCTGATGCTGGGAAAGATTGAAGGCAGGAGGAGAAAGGAATGACAGAGGATGAGATGGTTGGATGGCATCACTGAGTCGATGCACATGAGTTTGAGTAGGCTTTGGGAGTTGGTGATGGACAAGAAAGCCTGGCAAGCTGCAGTCCATGGGGTCACAAAGAGTCAGACATGACTGAGCAACTGAACTGAACTGATACTTCAATTAAAATAAAAAAAGGATAGGTGAATTCATAATCTGCTTCTAAACTCAATCTGTTGCATTATGTTGTTTAGTTGAAATAAATAAAGGAAGGAAATTCAGCCTCTTGTAATTTTACTCACCATTGCTTTTCTCAGGGGTTTCCCTGATAGCTCTGTTGGTAAAGAATTCGCCTGCAATGTAGGAGACCCCAGTTTGATTCCTGGGTCAGAAAGATCCGCTGGAGAAGGGATAGGCTATCCATTCCAGTATTCCTGGGCTTCCTTTGTGGTTCAGTTGGTAAAGAATCTGCCTGCAATGTAGGAGACCTGGGTTTGATCTCTGGGTTGAGAAGATCCCTTGGAGAAGAGAAAGACTACTACCCACTCCAGTATTCTGGCCTGGAGAATTTCATGGACTATATAGGCCATGGGGTCGCAGAGAGTCAGACATGACTGAGCGACTTTCACTTTCATTGCTTTTCTCAGGGCAAATGTTAATATGGTGAAAAGGCAAATAACATCTTAATATTATTATTTATGACAACAATTTTGATTTCATGTTCTTCTTGAAAGGATCTTTGGGACACACTCCTACTCCCCACCCCAACCTCCCCCGAAGTCTGTAAATCACACTTTGAAAACCACTGCCCTATTATATATAGTTGTGATCATTAAAATTGTTGATACAAAAATGGCAATTTATATTGTTCCAGCGAATACATGTTATTTTGGAAGGTTTTCTGTTTGGTTCACACTCTGTTTTCCTGGCCAGGCCCAGGAAAACATCATTCGGTGTGTCTCCGCTGGGACTGTGTTGCTGTGGGCAGTTTTGCACAAATGTTATGTCTTTCTTTATGTCATGATTTCCCATGTGGGGGAGGTGGCACTTGAGGGGTGCATAGGAACTACGAACTCGGTGATATTAGGCTGACAAATTTTGAATATGTATTTTAAACAGTTGTGAACACGGACAGCGGTGTTCTTAGAGTTGATTGAAGGACATAAGAGTCCGTGTGGACTTTTTGCCAGGTGTTTAGAACTATGGATCACTTGGCGAAAAAACAAAAATCTTTTTCTACATAAAGATATTTGGGTGAGTTATGGCACAGCTGGACAAATTTAGGCCTGGATAGATTCATGACTGGTTTGAAAGGTAAGTACCCCCTAAATATTCTATTCTATATTATTGTGGAAGAATAGTCCTCCTGCTTTCTTTAGTCAAGGTAGTGGAATTCTAGGAGATGATAAATATAAAAAGGGATCCAAGATCAGCCAAGCCAGCCCTGGGGATCAGCAGGGTGTTAAATGCTGTTTTTTGTAATGACTATTTTAAAAATACATTGCATAAAAGATAAGGTGACTATTTTTTTTTCCCTAAGGAAAGGGGGTCACTGAGCACCCATTCATTCTACTTTAAGTAAGTGCACATGATTTAGTTCTTGGGTCAGCATCCCTTTCTTACCCCTCGTCCATATTTTGATCCTGGTGATGCTGATTTCAGGTATCACCACCCCATCCACGTTGATGCTGCCCTGGCCTAGAAATCACACATTGTATTCCTCGTGGGATATTGATTGGTTCAAAGGAGGGAACCAGACCCAACTCAAGTTAACCATAGTCAATGAAACTTTACACAGGGACTTTATCTTTGAGCTCTAAAGGAGTCCCACCTGCTTCGGAGTTGTTCAGATACGGAGTTGCTCAGATATGGAGTTGTTCAGATTTGGAGTTGCTCAGATATGGAGTTGTTCAGATACGGAGTTGCTCAGATCTGGAGTTGCTCAGATATGCTGTTGTTCAGATCTGGAGTTGCTCAGATATGGAGTTACATCTGGGAAGACACTGCCTGAGAATGAATCCCATCCGGAAAGATGACAGAGAGGATACAAGTTCTGGTCTCATGCTCTGACCCACATCAAGCTGTACCTGTCCTACCCCTGGACACGTCAGGCGCATGAAGCTATACGTTTCATTTTTGCTAAACCATCTTGGGTTGGGGTGTCTGTTGCTTACAATCAAACACTCCTAAGTGATTCTGGTGAAAATTTTATCCAAACTACAAAAGAAGGAAGTCAGGAGGGACAGCTGCAGAATCTTGACATCTGAAATATCAGGTCCCAAACTAAGAAGATTAACTCCCACAAGCACAGATGTAAAGTCCCACAGTTGGGTCTTTCAGACAAATTCTGGCTTGGGACCTGTGCCATCCTCTGAGACAGAGAGCCTCTTAGAGATGCAGTGCCACCCACAGATCTGGAAGACCTGGGAGGTGCTGATCTCTGGCGTGGTTGGCAGAATCCTTGTGTGCTATGCTTAGTCGCTCAGTCATGTCAGACTCTTTGCAAACCCATGGACTGTAGCCAGCCAGACTCCTCTGTCCATGGGGATTCTCCAGGAAAGAGTACTGGAGTGGGTTGCCATGCCCTCCTCCAGGGGATCTTCCCCACCCAGGGTTCAAACCCAGGTCTCCCACATTGCAGGCGGACTCTTTACCATCTGAGCCAGCAGGCAGAATCTTTACCTGAGTCCTTTGCTTATGGTGGGTCCTGGATCTTCAGTCTCATTCTCTCAGGCCATAGCAAGCAAGCTTGGACGTTCCTCTGCCTCTGACCATATCACAGCAGTTCATACCATGCATGACCTTTCTGTTATTCCACTTTCTTTCCCTAGTAGTACCCTTTGGCTCTTCCTTCCCCCAATTACTACTAATCATATTGAATTGTGATACTATTTGCCAGGCACCTTGCTAAGTCTCCTTTATCCTCCCAAATAATCTTATGAGGTAGGTTCTAGCTTTGTTCCCATTTTACAGGTAGAGAAACAGACTTGCAGATGTCAAGGAACTTGGCCCAAATAGCAGCAAAGCCAGGTCTCTCTGGAACCAAAGTCCATGTTCTTAAGAGTTTTCCTAAACTGCAGATTTGTAAAAAGTGGAGGGTGTGTATGGGAGGGAGTGGGGATGGAGGAGATCCAGTTTTCAAACATGTTTTGTAAGATCATGTGGTATTTAAAAAAATTTTTTTAACCAGTGTTTAAAAGTGAGAAAATAGCTCATAAAAATCAACTTCCTGATTCTCTGGAAAATAAGCAGTCAGGAGGTCTGGCAACAAGAATGCTTTCATTCCTGCTTGGTCCGAGTCACCTGGAGCTGAGTGGCAGCTGAATGGGTCCTGATTTCCTATGATTCCTCATTTCCAAGTTATGCAGGGTCCCCGTGCCCAGCTTGCCTGCGCATTGATGACTAATAGACGTTTGAGTATGGAGCCTCTACTCTCATCATGTCCAGGCCATCTCTGCTTGTTCTTCTTCACCACTGGCCAGTCTGCCACAAAAGCCCCCAGCTACTGCCAAGCCTGGCAGTTTTCACTTTGTTCCCAGAAATCCAGCCGCAGAGTCTAAATCACACAGGGAACAGCCAGGCTGGCGCTCAGGGCTCACCTGGTCACTCAGAGTGCATACCTTTCCATTTGTCTCCCCTTCCTGGCCTAGAGGAAAAATTTAATCAGCTTCTGGGGCTGTGACCCAAGGAAAAGGAAGATCTGAGAACAAACTTTGCAACTTTGCTATTGAGGTTATCAGTGGCATCCAGGAACCTTGAGAAAGGTCAGGTTGCAGCTTGGAGACTTTAAAACATTTGAACACTCATACATTCTAGTGAGGCAAGACAGACAATAAATAAGACAAAGAAGCTTTTAGATGGTTTAACTGCTGTGGAGAAGAAGAATGCAGGCCAAAAGGGGTGGGGTGAAGGTTGATTTTTAAAAAGTAGGGTCAGCTGGCAGTTCAGAAATTAGGACTCTGTGATTCCACTGCTGGGGCATGAGTTCAACCCTTGGTCGGGGAACTAAGACCCATAAGCCTATAGGAGGTGAAGAAGCCAGCCCTGCAGATACCTGGGAGAAAAACGTACCAGGCAGAGGAATAGAAACTGCAAAGGCCCTGAGGCAAAGCATGCCTGGCGTGTTTGAAAAGCAGTAAAGGTGCCAGCATGTCTGTAGTGGAAGTGAACAAGAAGACCATGAGAGGGAGATTCAGAAAGTTCGCACAGGGTGTGGAAACAACACGGGACAGGCCCTCGTAGGCCAGGGTAGGGACTTTGGTCTTGAAGCCCTGAGATGAGAGCCTGTAGAGGTTTTGGGGTGATATAACCCCATCAAAGGGGCTTTCCTGATGGCTCAGCAGGTAAAGAATCCGCCTGTAATGCAGGAGACACAGGTTCAATCCCAGGGTCAGGCAGATCCCCTGGAGAAGGAAATGGCAATCCACTCCAGTATTCTTACCTGAAAAATCCCACGGACAGAGGAACCTGGTGGGCTACAGTCCATGGGGCCACAAAGAGTCGGACACGACTGAGCGACAAAGCACGCAAGCAAGCAACCTGATCAAAAATTTCTGATGTGTTTTTTATTGTGACAAAATACATGTAACAATACCATTTTAACCATTTAAAAGTATAAGTACAGTAACATTACGTACACTCATGTTGTTGTTCAACCATGACCATCACCTGTCCCCAGTACTTTCAGATGTTCCCAAAATGGAATTCTGTACCCATTGAATAGTAACTATCCCGTTTCCTCTCCTTCAAGCTCCTGGTAGAATATTGATTATTCTACTCTTGTCTCTATCAGTTTAACTCAGCTAGATACCCCATTTAAGTGAAATCATACAATACTTGCCTTTTTGTATCTGATTATTTCATGTCTTCAAGACTCATTCATGCTGTAGCCTGTGACACAATTTCCTTCCTTTTAAACACTGAACAATAGCCCAGTGTAATGTATATGACATTTTATCCACCCATCCACTGGACATTTGGATTATTTCCATCTTTTGGCCGTTGTGAAGACTGCTACAATGAACACAGGTAGCGTTGAATAATTATTATTCAAAGGTAAAAATACCTTTTCAAGAACTTGCTTTCAAATTTTTTAGGTGTATCTGATTGAAAGTTGAAATGGAAGCTGGAGCAGGGTCCAGGGTCAGAGCTGTGGAGGGGGTAAGAAGTGGTTAGATTCTGGATGTATTTTTCAAGGATAGCTGACATAATTTGCTGGAGGATCTTGTGTGGGGTGTGAGACAATTTAAGACCAAACCTTCCCAGATAACTTGGTGTTTAATGAGTCCTCTTCACTTTTGCAGCTATTTAAGAAAGTTGCAGAATAATGCTTGCCAAACAATGTTATTTACATAAAAACATATAAAACAAGGTAAATGCAAAGATAGAGCTCTCAAATAATACATATCAAGTTATTAACCATGGTCACCTGTAGAATGAAAGAGAGGAAGCAGAGGTGAGAGTCCTCAGGCAGAATCTTATCTCTCTCTGTTTTTTTTTTTAGGCTGTGCTGGGTCTTCATTGGTGCTAATGGACTTTCTCTAGCTGTGGCGAGCTGGGACTACTCTCAGTTGCAGTGCACTGGCTTCTCATTGGGGTGGTTTCTCTTCGTTGTGCAGCACAGGCTCTAGAGCACAGACCCAACAGCGGTGGCCTACGAGCTTAGTTGCCCCATGGCACGTGGAATCTTCCCAGAGCAGGATCAAACGCATGTCTCTTGCATTGGCAGGCGGATTCTTAACCACTGGATCACTAGGGAAGTCCGGAGAATCTTATTTTTAGGTGCGTTCATCTTTTAAAATAAAAGAGTATATTCATATACCACTTGTGTAATTAAAACTTAAAAAAAAACCCTAATGAATAGTGTTCACCTTTTTAAAAGACTAAAAGGGGCTTGGTTTAATTTAGGACCAAGTTCTCCCAGCCAATTGGGTATTTAATGAGTCAGATTCACTTTTGAAGCTATTTAATTGCTACTGAAGTGGCTTGAATCACTCATTCATGCTGGGAAGGAAAATAGGAGACTTTCATTTGGCTCTGTCTGCTGAAAGCGAAAACCTTTCCAGCTAGCATGGGCACATAGCCCAGGACCAACCAGGCAGCCTTAGAGAAGTCAGCAAATATTAATGTGTAATCACGTAAGTGACAATAATCATTTCAACAACTATAAAATAGCAGCAGCAACCACGTACACCTGGGTGGCACTTGCAGTGCCAGCTCTATTTTTTAAAATTTTTTATTTATTTATTTGGCTGTGCTAGGTCTGGCAACCCACTCCAGTGTTCTTGCCTGGAGAATCCCAGGGGCGGGGGAGCCTGGTGGGCTTCCGTCTATGGGGTCGAACAGAGTCGGACATGACTGAAGCGACTTAGCGGCAGCAGCAGCAGCAGCAGGTCTTACTTGGAGAAAGCAATGGCACCCCACTCCAGTACCCTTGCCTGGAAAATCCCATGGACAGAGGAGCCTGGTGGGCTGCCGTCTATGGGGACGCATAGAGTCGGACACGACTGAGCGACTTCACTTTCACTTTTCGCTTTCATGCATTGGAGAAGGAAATGGCAGCCCACTCCAGTGTTCTTGCCTGGAGAATCCCAGGGACGAGGGAGCCTGGTGGGCTGCCGTCTATGGGGTCGCACAGAGTCGGACACGACTGAAGCGACTTAACAGCAGCAGCAGCAGCAGGTCTTACTTGCCGCACATGATATCTTTGATCTTCACTGTGCATGTGGAACCTTGAGTTACAGCATGTGGGAACCTGAAGGGTTGAAGAGGGATTGAACCTGGGCCCCTTGCATTGTGAGTGCAGAGTCTTAGCCACTGGACCACCAGAGAACTCCTCTGCCAGCCAATGCTCTAAACATTTCATATGTACTAATGAACAATAGCCCAGGGAGGTAGAGACTATTAGCCCAAATTTACAGGAAGGAAATAGAGGCACACAGATTTCCACTCATTACACACTCTGGAGATCAGTTCCATCTCCTATTGTTTCCTCCTTGCCTGTTTCTTGCCTTTTTACTTCACTTATGAGGTTTGGATCATGTTGCAAGGCTTAGTGGTGATGCAGCAAACAATGAGGCTATGGGGATGTTGACAGCAGGTGTTTGATTCTTGCTCCCCTGGCATACTGGCACATAGTCTCCACGCAGCTGACAGGATAATCCTTTTATCTTTTAATAATCCAGGTCATACTAAACAAATGAAAAATGAAACTTAGCAGTCACCTCGGAACATACTGATTGTGGCAGCGTTGCCCTGAGATGGCCCTTGAGGTGCCTCTCCTAGCGTTGACGCCACGTGTAATCCCTTCCCCAACTACGTAAGTGAGGTCAGAATCAAATCTCTCCCCAACTGAGCCTTCTGATGAGACCACTGCCCCAACCAGTACCTCCATGGTAGCTTCATGAGTGACCCTGCAGCAGAGGACCCAGCTAAGCCATGCTGGGACCCCTGACCCACAGAACCTGAAAGAGAAGAAATATGTGTTGTTTTAAGCCACTGAATGTGGTGATTTGTTTTGTGCCATTAGAGAATTAGTAGACCAGACAGCCAATTCATTGTTTTGACCTGGGTTTGACCCCTGGGTTGGGAAGATGCCCTGGAGAAGGGAAAGACTACCCACTCCAGAATTCTGGCTTGGAGAATTCCCCAGGGACTGTATAGTTCATGGGGTCACAAAGAGCTGGACATGACTGAGCAACTTTCACTTTCACTTTCAAATAAAGGAAAAGAGTCAAGCGTGTATTCTCCCTGTGCTATATGGGGTAACCAGATAGCTGATGTGAGGAAATTTTCTGTATGTATATATACCATCTAACTAAAGAAAGAAAAAATAAAATGTCAGCACTTCGAAACTTCTAATGAATTAGGGAACCTGGGAAAAGGTCATTCGTGGCTGCTTATATCATGAGATCAGGGGCAATCAAATAGTATACATCTCTTGATGAAAGTCCCTAACCTCATTTATGAAGTATTCTTGCCAAAAAACAAACACAAAAACCCCCTTGATTCTGATTAGGTCTGTCTGAACAAGAACTAAAGAGACTCTTGATGAGGGTGAAAGAGGAGAGTGAAAGAGCCGGCTTAAGACTAAATATTAAAAAAAAACTAAGATCATGGCATCCAACTCCATTACTACATGGCAAATAGACGGGGAAAAGGTGGAAGTAGTGACAGATTTCCTCTTCTTGGGCTCCAAAATCATCGTGGATGGTGACTGCAGCCATGAATTCAGAGGACACTTTCTTTTTGGCAGAAAAGCAATGACAAAGCTAGACAGTATATTGAAAAGCAAAGACATTACTCTGCTGACAAAGGTCTGTATAGTCAAGGCTATGGTCTTCCCAGTGGTCATGTATGGCTGTAAGAGCTGGACCATAAAGAAGGCAGAATGCCAAAGAATTGATGCCTTCAAACTGTGGTGCTGGAGAAGAATCCTGAAAGTCCCTTGGACAGCAAAGAAATCAAACCAGTCAATCTTAAGGGAGATCAACCCTGAATATTCACTGGAAGGACTGATGCTGAAGCTGAAGCTTCAGTATTTTGGTCATCTGATGCAAACAGATGACTCAATGGAAAAGTCTCTGATGCTGGGAAAGATTGAGGGCAGAAGAAGAGGGCATCAGAGGAAGAGATGGCTGGAAGGTATCACGGATGCAATGAACATGAACTTGGGCAAACTCCAGGAGATGATGAGGGACAGAGAGGCCTGGCATGCTGCAGTCCATGGGGTCGCAAAGAATTGGACACGGCTGGGCAACCGAACAACAACATGTAATTACAAGTTTATGAGAAATCCAGGGAACAGAGGAACTTGTTAAACAACACCATGGGAATGTAACCAGTGAAATTCAGATGGTGGGAAACTGTAGGACAAAGGACCAGTTTCCACAGATTGAAAGAAACTGATAGAGACTGAGGAGAATCCTAGAGATTAAAAGAGGTTTAAGAGCTATTTCAACAACTGCGATTCCTGACTTACTTGGATGCTGATTCATACAAACTCTGTGAAAATTATCAATAAAATGGCACGTTTGAACACTAGTTTGTGGTATATAGAAGTTATTCTTACATTTTTAAGTATAACAATGGTTTTTGTGAGTTTTCTAAAAGAGACCTTATATTTTAAAGATATAAAGGCAGACTTCACTTTATGGTGCTTTGCAGATATTGCAGGTTTTACAGATTGAAGCTTTGTGGCAGTGCTGTGTTGAGCAAATCTATTGTCACCATTTTTTTCTTTTCCAACAGCATTTGCTCACTTCGTGTCTCTGTGTCATATTTTACTTAATTCTTGCAATAGTTCAAACTTTATTATTATTATATTTTTATATTATTGTTACTACTACTATTATATGTTATTATGATGATCTATGATCAGTGATCGATCTTTAATATTACTACAAATTACTGAAGGCTCAAATTGATGGTAAGCACTTTTTAACAAGAAAGTATTTTTTAATTAAGCTATGAACCTTGTTTTATTAGATATAATGCTATTGCATACTAATAGGCTGTGGTAATGTATAAACATAACTTTCATTTGCACTGAGAAACCAAAATATTTGAGACTTGCTTTATTGTGACATTTACTTTGTATTCACAGTGGTCTGGAATCAAACCTGCAATATTTCCAAGGCATGCTTATGTGCAAAAACATTTAGAGGTGAAATGGGAAGATATCTGGGATCCACTTCAAAACAATCCATTAGGATGGTGTGGAAGATACAGATGAAGTAAGATTGGTCATGAACTGATAATGTTGACACTGCATGATGAGTACTTGTGTGTTCACTATTCTCTCTACTTTTCATATATTTAGAAATTTCCATGAAAATAATTTTCCAAAAAATCTAAGTAAAATCTAATGTTTTCCTTCTCACTCAGTGAGAAAAAGAGCTGAAATGGCCTGTAAGTTTCCCCTTTGTCTGGACCCCCCGCTCCCCTTTGTTACTTTCTCTGAGCTCATCTCCTACCATTCTCCCTTTGTTCTTCCGTGTGACTTTCACTGGCCTCCTTGTTGCTGCTTGAATACCCCTCCTGCTCCTACCCCAGGGCCTTTGCACTTGCCAGTCCCTCTTGCTCCTCTGTCAGTTCCCAGGGACTGTTTTTCTCACTTCTCTTAGGTCTCTGCCAGTCCTCGGAGAGGTCTTCCTTGATTATCCCACATGAAATAGCAATATATACCACATACAGAAATTCTTGTCCTTATTTGCGTGCCCTGTTTTTCTCTGTGGCACTTGACATACATTACACTTTATCTGTTTGGTTCCTTGATTGTCTTCTTTCTCCCACCGGATGTAATTTCAGGAAAGCGAGGACTTAAATCATGGACCTCCCTGGTGGTATAGTGGATAGGAATTCACCTGCTGATGCAGGGGATGTGGGTTCAATCACTGGTCTGAAAAGATTCCACATGCTGTGAGGAAGCTAAAGCCTGTGCCATACAATGACTGAGCCTGAGTGCCTCAACTACCGAAGCCTGCATGCCTAGATCCTGTGCTCCACAATAAGAGAAACCCACGCGCCGCAACTAGAGAGCAGCCCCCACTCTTGGCAACTGCGGCGGCCAGCGCACAGCAACGAAGATAGGGGAGCCAAAAATAGAATAATGAATAAAAAACTCAATGACCAAAACTCCAATGCCCAGATCAGTGCTTGGTATATTACTATTTGTGCAGCTAATGAATGCTTGTTTAAACTCCACTTTTCTTTTGTCATTTAAGGAATTTCAAATGCACAGAAAAGTAAAGAGACTTGTAAGTAATGAACAGCTCCTAGATATAACTTGTGAACATTGGCCATATTTGCTTCATCTCTTTCCTTTTTTGGCCTGAGTATTTTTAAGTATTTATAGTCAACATGACATTTCATCACTAAATACTGGTCTCTAGGAGTCTCTCTAGGATTCTCCTCAATTTCTATGAGTTTCTTTCAATCTGTTAAAAATGAAACACTACTTAGCCACAATACCATTATAACACCTAACAAAATGAACCCCAAATCCATAGTGCCATTAAATTCCTCCATATATACATTTTTCCATTTGTCCCCCAAATGCCTTTTACATTACTTCAAACCAGGACTCAGGCAAGATCCTCAAATTGCATTTGATCACATCTCATAAGTGTCTAAGTCTAGACTCTCTCGCGCGTCTCCTCCCTTTTTTCCAGGTCACTGAAGAAACCAGGTTCATAGTCCTTTTGGTGCAATGCCCTACTTCTTGTCTTTGATTGCTTCCTCATGAAGCATTTAATTTTGCCCTCAACACCCTGTATTTCCGGTGAACTAGCAGCAGATTTAACGACTTCATCAGATTTTAGCTGAACATTTTAGCAATAATTCTTCCCAGGGGCTGCTATGAGCATCCTCCGTTGACTCACACCAGCAGGTTCATGACTGGGTGTCTCATGAGTGAAGCTAAGATTGATCACTGGGTTCAGGTGGTGACAACCTGATCCCTCCATTGTGACGTTATGTATTCTTGGCACCTTGTGAATATCCAGTCTCCCTTGAACCTTTCACCCCATGGTTTCAGCATCCATTGCTAATCATCGCCTGAGTCAAGTATTTCATTCAGGGTGGCAAAATCTAATGCAATCCCTCCTTCAACAATTATGAGCTGTCATTCTCCTCTAAAGAAGAGCTTCTTTCCCTCATTGACTAGGGCAGAATAAACTATTTCCCTCTTGCGTGCGTGTGTGCTCAGTCAGTTCAGTAGTGTCCGACTCTTGCAATGTTATGGACTGTAGCCTGCTAAGTTCGTCTGTTCATGGGATTCTCCAAGCAAGAACATTGGAGTGGATTACCAATGCCCTCCTCCAGGGAATCTTCCCAACCCAGGGACTGAACCCGAGTCTCATGTTTCCTGCATTTCAGGTGGATTTTTACCGCTGAACCACCAGGGAAGACCTGTTTCCCTCTTCAGTTCAGTTCCGTTGCTCAGTCGTGTCCGACTCTTTGCGACCCCATGAATCGCAGCACGCCAGGCCTCCCTGTCCATCACCAACTCCCGGAGTTCACTGAGACTCACGTCCATCGAGTTGGTGATGCCATCCAGCCATCTCATCCTCTGTCATCCCCTTCTCCTTCTGCCCCCAATCCCTCCCAGCATCAGAGTCCTTTCCAATGAGTCAACTCTTCGCATGAGGTGGCCAAAGTACTGGAGTTTCAGCTTTAGCATCATTCCTTCCAAAGAAATCCCAGGGCTGATCTCCTTCTACTTTATAAGGGTAAGGATTTAATGCAATAGCTACCTCCACTGGTGACAAATTAGTTCTTTCTATTCTGTTTTTTTTTTTTTTTTCTTTCTGTTTTTGTTTATTTGGGTATCATTGTAAACTCATTGACCCTTAAAAATAGAGCTCAGATGTTTCATTCAAGTGCATTCATTAATTTTAAAAAAAGAACTTTTTATTTTGGAATAATTTTAGATGTACAGAAAAGTTGCGAAGATAGTACAGAGAATTTCCACAAGCAGTTTCCCCATAATGTAATTCAATGTTATAATAACATTTTACATTCCCATGATTCCTTTGACAACCTGAGAAATCAACATTGGTATACTACTATTAATAAAACTCCAGACTTTATATTTTACTAGGTTTTCCATGAATGTCCCTTTTCTGTTTCAGGATTCAGTCTAGGATCTTTCATTCATTCTTTCTTTTTGATGCTTAAAACTGACCTAACAGAACTAAATGGGAGCCTAGTAAGGCTGGGCCCAGATCCTCTTGGCATGACCATGACCCCAGCTAGTTTTGTTAAACTTCTTTCTGGCCCGTCAAGATGTCCCAAGCTCCTCTGGATTTGGCTTCAATGCCAACGTTTAAAAAGTAGGTGATTTAAAGTGAGGGCTTCCCTGGTAGCTCAGCTGGTAAAGAATCCATCTGCAATGCAGGAGACCTGGGTTCGATCCCTGGTGTTGGGAAGATCCCCTGGAGAAGAGCATGGCAACCCACCCCAGTATTCTTGCATGGATAATCCCTTGGACAGAGGAGCCTGGCAGGCTACGGTCATGGGGTCTCAAAGAGTTGGACGCGACTGAGTGACTAAGCACGGCACAGATTTAAAGTGAAAGTCAGGATTTTCAGTTTTCCTCCTGAAGTCAGCAGATCTGGCAACACTGAACTCGCCTTCCTGCTTGGCAGAAACTGGCCGAAGCTTAGTAGGGCTGCCCCATTTAGACAGGGCGTGTACCTGTGAACTTGACAGAAGCCCCACCACTCCCCAGGACCGGTTTGTACCATGCCTTATGTAAGCCGCCCAGGTTCTGCAGCCCTATGGGTTAAGAACTTAACACAGACTCTGCTGTCTGCCTGCTCTTCCTCCTCCCTCCCATCTTTCCTATGTATGACGTGGCATCTAGGTGCCAAGCACTGATGTGAAATACTGGGGTTCTAAAGGCAGACAAGGCAAATATGCAGGTCATTGGCTTGTTTGATCTTAGAGCCAGGCCTTGACCTTCTTCTGCAAAGTACATTTCCCAGGCACCACTGCCACTGGCTGGCTGGTTTCCAGCTATGTATGTGTGTGTGTGTGTGCACGCTCAGTTGCTCAGTCTTGTCCAACCCTCTGCAACTCCATGGACTGTAGCCCACCAGGCTCCTCTGTCCACCAGATTCTCCAGGCAAGAATACTGGAGTGGGTTGCCTTTTCTTTCTCCAGGTGATCTTTCAGACCCAGGGACTGAACTCGTGTCTCTTCTGTTTCCTGCATTGGCCGGAGCATTCTTTCACTGCACCACCGGGAAGCCCTGGTTTCCAGCTGCTGCTGCTGCTAAGTCGCTTCAGTCGTGTCCGACTCTGTGCGACCCCATAGACGGCAGCCCACCAGGCTCCCCCGTCCCTGGGATTCTCCAGGCAAGAACACTGGAGTGGGTTGCCATTTCCTTCTCCAATGCATGAAAGTGAAAAGTGAAAGTGAAGTCGCTGAGTCGTGTCCGACTCTTAGCGACCCCATGGACTGCAGCCTACCAGGCTCCTCCATCCATGGGATTTTTCCAGGCGAGAGTACTGGAGTGGGTACGCTAAACTGAGCCAAAAACTGACAGGGGATGGCATGGTGGGCTGAAGGGAGGAGCCAGAGCTCCTTCCCAACCTCAGAGAGTGTTTTCCAACAGAGGCTACATCTCCTCCATGGTTTAGCTCTTCACTGGGCAGCTCCTGCTGTGACTCTAGCTCCTCTTGGATGGTCCCAGAGACGGACACCCCTGCCCTCCGTGTATCCCAGCAGTGACAGCAGCTTCCTGCCATTGCTCAGCCAGGGTGGTTTCACC
This sequence comes from Bos taurus, assembly GCF_002263795.3. Taxonomy (NCBI): domain Eukaryota; kingdom Metazoa; phylum Chordata; class Mammalia; order Artiodactyla; family Bovidae; genus Bos; species Bos taurus. Next base: position 20,951,309 of record NC_037352.1, on the reverse strand, counting down.
ATCTCCTCTTATCGGCTCTTAACTCATTTATGGAATCAATTCCTTGATGAAGTTCCCCCTGTGTGAAATACCTGGAGTGGTTTTGATTTTTCTTATAAAACATACCTGGCCCCTGACCTCAGGACACGTACTGGTTCTTTATCTGCATTTACTTGTTTTGTGACTCTTGGCAAATTACTCAATCTCTCTTTACTTTGTTCTGTCTCCCTGTCAGGAAAATAGGATGAAAATGGTATTTCCCTCATATTCCTGTTGTGAGGATGAAATGCAATGATGCATATAGGGTGGTTAGCCCATTTCCTGGAACCTAACATTAGGTGTTCAAAAATGTGACCTATTATTCTAGGCCACAGGCTACAGACTGTACCCGACACTCCCCTCTCCCCTCCACTGACCAGGGGACATCAAGTGATTTCTTCCTCTATGACTCCATAGATATACAGCTTGTGTTCACTGAGCACCTACTGTTTCTAAGGTCTTAACTCATTTACTCTTGATAAATGTATCTAAGCCATAGGTATTGCTCTTCTCCCTATTTTCCCGATGAGGTTGAATAACTTGTTCAAGGTCTCATAGCAGAGGAGGCAAGATGTGAACCTGTGTGGACCGCCTCTGGAGTCCATGTCCCTTAACCTACATTGTGAACCCTCAATATGCTGCCCTCCATTGTTGCAGCAGGTAAGAAAGGGTCTCTTCCCTCAAACAGCTCACAGTCTAGCTGGAGAGACTGGTTTGTTCATCATTAAGCACAATGCAGTGTTGTACATGCCAATCATTCTTTGCGTGCTTGTACATTCAATCATTCATTCATTCAGCAAACTCTGGGTATCCATTATGCATCTGTGCTAAAGGCTGGTGAGGACATTCAAGGTGACCTGGGGACCCAGACTTACCTTCTGTAGCCATGGAGTGCAGAGTGGTAATATGGGAGGCTCTGACATTTCCTCTTTTCATTCCTCCAAAGTACTGCACTTTTTCTTTTAAAAAAAAAATATTTTTTTAATCGGTGGGAAATTGCTTTATGATTTTGTGTTGTACACCAACTCAAATCAGTCATAATTACATATCACTTCCTTCCCTCTCTTCCCTCCCCCAACCCCCACCGTCACACCTCACTAGGTCATCATGGAGCGCCAGGCAGCACAGCACATAATTAAGCTTTCCTCCTGCTTCTTGCTTTACTTGCTGTGTGACCTCAAACAGATGACTTAACCTCTCTGGGCTGGCTTATATATGTAAAACTGAGGCTCATAAATAATAATAGTGATACCTGCCTCACATGCTTAATGTTAAGGCAGAAAGATACAATAAATGCAAAAGTCTCTTAGTTGAGTGCTGGGCACACAAAGACGGCTCAATTGTCTGTTGTTACTATTATTTGTTGATGACAATTGTTAATTGCCTATAGCCAAAAACAATGGAAGGCTGTTGCTCTAAATACTACATCCCTTAGCTCGGCAAAGTTCTGCTGGTCTAACAAACCAGATGCATTCTTTCTGGCTTTTCAACTGACAAGTCTCAGCAGGATGAGAACAATGCTAGTAGGCAAGACAGACGGATCCTTAGTGAAGACTGAAAGTCAGCTGTTGTTTTCCAGGTGCTGCGTAGAAGCAGTGAAGAAGAGAGCCGGAAGCTTTGTAGCCTTCCTCCTCCCTGCCAGAGAGCCCAGCCCTGCCTGGCTCCAGATCAGTCATGCCTAGATGGGTTTAAAGAGCTATAACCCGTAGAAGGTATGAATTTCACTCCACAAACTTGTATGTGTAATACATAAAATTGTTTACTTTTCTGTAACAATGCCATTCCTATTTCTGACTTCTTCTAGGAAACAGAAACTTCATATCAGTCAGTTCTAAGTCTAAAGGTGAGCTACATGCTGCAGACTCTCAAATTATCTCCAGCATCTTCCCTGAAATCCAAGCACACATCTGTCTATTGACAATCTCATGTCAATAGGCATCTTTAAATAAATAATCATTCAAAACCGAACACTGACATTTTCTTCCCAGCCCTGTTCCTCCTACAGTCTTCTCCATCTCAGTGAGGGCAACCCCATTCTTCAAGTTTTCAGATAGAAGACATCAGAGTCATTTAAAAAAACACTTTTTTAAAAAATTGGGGTGAAATTCACATGACATAAAATTAACCATTTAATTAATTTATTATTATGAAAAGATGTTTTTGATGTGGACCATTTTTGAAGTCTTTATTGACCTTGTTACAATATTGCTTCTTTTTAAAATTTATTTATTTTTTGGCTGTTTTGACTCTTTATTGCTGCGCATGGGCTTTCTTTGGTTGCGATGGGAGGGGGATACACTTCCTTGCTGTGCACAGGCTTCTCACTGTGAAGCCCTCCCACCCCTCACGGGCTACAGGATGTGCGAGTTCATAGTTGCAGTTTGTGGGCTCAGGAGTTGCGGTGCACAGGTTTAGTTGCCCCTCAGTGTATGAAATCTTCCCGGACCAGGAATCGAACCTGTCTTCCCTGCAATGGCAGGTAGATTCTTATCCACTGTACCCCCAGGAAAATCTTCCTCTTCCTCTTCTTCTTCTTTTTTTTTTTTTTTAAATATTTTGGGTTTTGGGCCAAGGACAGTTCCCTGACCAGGGATTGAACCCAGCACACCCAGGATCAGAAAATGAAGATGTTTTTGGACTGCTACTGGACTGCCCACCACTGGACTGCCAGGGAAAACCCTAAACGGGCCATTTTAGAGTGAACAATTTCATGGCATTTAGTTCATTCGCAATGTCAAGGAAACACTGAAATGAAGTGAAGTGAAAGTCGCTCAGTCATGTCCAACTCTTTGCCACCCCATGAACTATACAGTCCATGGAATTCTCCAGGCCAGAAGACTGGAGTGGGTAGCCTTTCCCTTCTCCAGGGGATCTTCCCAACCCAGGGATCGAACCTAGGTTTCCTGCATTGCAGGCAGATTCTTTACCAGCTGAACCACAGGGGAAGCCCACCTCTATCTAATTCCAAATATTTTTTATCACCCTGTGAGAAAACCCATACCCATTAAGCAGTCATTTCCCTTTCTCCATCTTCCTCTAATCCCTGGCAATCACTAACCTACTTTCGGTCTCTATGGATTTACCTATTCTGAGTATTTTGTATAAATGAGATCATATAATATGTGGCCTCTCCTGTCTGGCTTCTTTCACTAACAAAATGTTTTTGAGGTTCAGGCCTCCCTGGTGGCTCAGATGGTAAAGAATTTGCCTGAAATGCGGGAGAGACCTGAGTTTGATCCCTGGGTTGGGAAGATCCCCTGGAGAAGGGAATGGCAACCCATTCCAGTATTCTTGCCTGGAGAATTCCATGGACAGAGGAGCCTGGTGGGGAGGAGTCCATGGGGCCACAAAGAGTTGGGCGTGACTGAGCGACTACCACTCTCTCTTTCATGTTGCAGCATGTGTCAGCACTTCATTCCGTTTCAGAGATGAAGAATACTCTGGAGATAGTCTCGATTATTCTGTCTTTACACTTCACAATCAGCCAGCTAAACAAGCCAGTTGGCTACCTTCAAAATATTTCTTTTCTCTCTCTTGTTTTTGACCCCACCACTTGGCTTGGCTTGCAGCATCTTAGCTCCCCAACGAGGGACTGAACACATGCCCCCTGCAAGAGTGGAGTCCTAACCACTGGACTGCCAAGGAATTCCTCAAAATATTTCTAGAATGGATTCACTGCTTGTCATCTCTATTGCACCTCCTTGCCCCATCCAGACCATCACCTCTCACCTGGATTACCACATTTTCTTGTTTCTGTTCTTCATATCCCCAGACCCCAACCTTTCTGTCCAATTTTCCTCTCCACACAGAATCCAGAGTGATTCAGTTAAAGCTTAAGTCCCATCATGTCCCTCCTGTGATCAAAACTCTCCAGCACCCCTGCCCTCATCTCATTCACGATCAAAGATGGAATCCTGACATCCCCCAGCCTCCCATCACGTCTCTGACTTCAACTCTGCCATCATCAGTGTTGTCGTCCCACTCAGGCCAGCATCCTGGCTCTCAACACACATGACCCTGTCTCTCCTACCTCAGACCCTTTGTACTCGGGCTCTTTCTGGAACATGCGATTGATGGCTTTTAGCCCCTAATTTTCTTTACCTCTCTGCAAGTTTCACCCCGTAGACCACTCACATCTTCATGAAATTGTTTCTGCTCTTGCATTTCTTGATGTCATGTGCTCATTTTTTTTTGTCCCTGCGGACCTGGCCGTTTCCTCTCAGATGCCTGTGTGGGCTCCATTTTCTCTGCGCAGCCCTCACATGTTGGCATTTCACAAGTTTTCATGAAAGTCCTCTTCTCTCCTTTCTCCTCTCCCTGGAGTGAGCTCACCGACTCATGAATACATCAGCCTAAATCCTTTCCTTAGTCTTCGACTCAATTGCCTTCAGGGCATCTTTCTATAAACATCCCGGAGGCACTCCAAACTCACAAGTCCAGGATGAAACAACCCTCCCAACAGCCAGGTTGGTCTTGGCAAATAGAATCCCCCACCACTCAGCTGTCCAACATAGAAACCCAACATAGAAATGAACTTGATTCTTTTTTTTTTTTTTTTGCGTATTTGTACATCTAATCCATCACCAATCCATAAATCCCACTTCCTGATATCTAGAACGGTCTACTTCTCTGTATGGCCGCTCCCATAGTTCAGAGTGTCATCTTTTCTCACACAGCTGGTCTTCCGGCATTTTCTCTGGCCCCCTTCCAATTTATTCTCTACACAGAAGCCAGAGAGACATCTCTGGAATACAAACGTGATCCTCAGTGGCTAAACCTGCCATGGCTTTGTTGACTCTGGGGAGAAATTCCCTAACCCGGCTTATGATACTGTGCCTGTTCCCCCACCCTCAGCCCTCACGATGGCTCCACCGCCAGGCTTGCCTTCTGCCCTCTGCAGAGCTGATTCTCCTCAGTATACTGTGTTTGTCAAGCCTTTGCATTTTTTGCTTATATTAATATTTGTCTGCAATACAGCCCTTCCCACTCTCTCCCGCCTCTCTTCATCCCATAACTCAAAATATATCCCCTAGATATATTTCTATATATAGAACCACCCCTCCAGAAGTTTCCCCCATTTTCCCAAGTCTGGGGCCGTGTAGACTGCTATGCATTCACCAAACTCTGGTCCTTTTTCTTCTTGGGCTCACAGTTGAATGTTTCCCAGATTCCCATGCCTGGGATGGGTGGGATCATGTGACTGAGTTCTGGTCAATGGAAAGTTTCTCAAAGAGTGAGGAACATTTATTCAAGGCTTAAGGTCTTCCCTGGTGGTTCAGATGGTAAAGAATTTGCCTGCATTGAGGGAGACCTGGGTTCAATCGCTGGGTTAGGAAGACCCCCTGGAGGAGCACATGGCAACCCACTCTAGTATTCTTGCCTGGAGAATCCCCTTGGATAGAGGAGCCTGGTGGGCTACAGTCCATGGGGTCACAAAGAGTCATACACAACTGAGGGACTAAGCACAGCACAGCATTCAAGGCTTAAAGCATACACCCAAACCTCCCAGGCCATTCTCCACCGTTTCTATTTCACTCCTCTGCCAGGCGGATGCAAGAAACCCTATGGAGAACTCTGACACCCTGGGAGAGGGCAGTGGAGCCATTATATAGAAAGAACCTGGGTCCCTGAATGACTGTGTGGAGCAGAGTCCCACCAGCCTTCTCCCCAACCAGCATGTGATTATAACATGAGAAATAAACTTTATTGTGTTAAGTCACTGAGACTTGCTGGTTTGTTAAATAGCAGTTAGCCTGCCCTGACAAATATACTTAAATGAATTGTTCTTCCCTCCCCTACCCCACCCCCGTTCTCCCATATCAATTTTTTACCTCCCACCACAGCACTTATCATATTAAATAACAATAGCCTCTCACCTGTCTGTGTCTTCACCCGTGGGAGAATAGGGATGGATCAGGCCTGACTTAAGTATGAATGGGCATTCAGCTCAGCACCTGGAGTGTCACAGCCACTAGATAAATATTTGTGGAATTGCTTTGTGGCTGTTGAATTCTCTTTCCCTGGGTGCCTATTTTGGTAACTTGCCCACAACTGGGATTCCTCCTTCACCTCTCCAGTCCTTTCCTAATACTCAGGACCTGCCTTTGAACCAGTCCAATAGCTGGGACTCCCTGATGACGCAGCTCCTGAAGCGAACCACCCACTCCCCTTCTGATTTCCCAATATTGCCACAGCGCCCAAGCCTGGGTCTCCACCCACCTGTCAGGATCCTGGACACTGTTTGATTTTCTCATGCCTGCTGTCTGCCTTCTGGATGTCACCCTTGCATCTGCTGGACTGGATTTCCTCTCAAGCCCTGGAACTTTCTTTGCGACAAGCTGAGGCTCTGGCAATGGGGCAATCACCAAGCCATGTTGTTAGCAAAAGGAAGTTGGGGATAGAAAACAGTGTATATGAAAAAATTTTAAAAAGATATAGATACATTGGAGTTTGCATAAAAACATTTTTAGAAGAACACATCAGAAGCTGGAAATAGCACAGTGTGGTGTGGGATGAGAGTAGAGTCCTGGCCAGAGTCGGGAAGTGGGGAGAGGGATTTATCTTTTACTCCCTCTACTGTGGGGTAGGCTACATAATGACTCTGTACCCCCCTCTCCAGCAAAGATGTTCACATCCTAACTCCCCAAACCCATGAACCTTGCCTTATGTTGCAAAAGGGATTTTACAGATGTGATCAAGTTAAGGACCTTGATAGGGAGCGATTATCTTGGATTATCTGGGTGGGCTTAATGTAATCAATCACAAGAGTCCTGCTTACAAGAGGACTGCTGGAGGATCAGAATTAGAGGAGCAGATGTGATGTTGGAAGCAGAGCCGGGGAAGGAGGGGCGAGGTGGGAAAAGAGAGAGAAACAGACAGACAGGCATTAAGCTGTTCCTCTGCTGGCTTTTGGTGCTTGTTTGGTTGTGTGCCTGTTCACATTTTCAGGTTCAAGATTCCTCAGCTTCCAAGTCTTGGATGTAGGAGGCAGAAAGAAAACCCAAGGATTTCAACACTGTGTCTCCTGATACCAATGTCCCTTTGTCTGCTTTCTTCTCTCCACCTGGCAGAGTCTTCCTGTGTTGGTATTATACATAATGTCCAGAGTCTTTAATTACACTTTGTGGGAGGAATAGAGAGAAGGACTTCACTCTGAAAGTAAGTCACCAGTATCTTTTAAAAATATGTTTATTTAACTAAATTTATTTGACTGCTCTGAGTCTTGGTTGCGGCATGAGGGATCTAGTTCCCTGACCACGGATCCATCCTGAGCCCCCTGCATTGTGGGTGTGAAGTCTTAGCCACTGGACTGCCAGGCAAGTCCCCACCAGCATCTTTTTAAGGTTTACATATTACAGGTGACTGTAGTATGTAACCAGAGTTAAGAATCACTGTGATCAAAGAGGGTGTGGGGGTGAGGAACAGCATGATAAAATATAATTTACAAAGCACAAATACATATGCATAAAAAGCATCTGGGAGAATAAGTGACAAAATGTTAATGTCGTTATCTTTGGGTGGTAGGATTACAAGTAATTTTTAATTATAACTTTTTATTTTAAAATAGTTTAAGACTGACACAGGGAGAACGCATGTGCCCTTCACCCAGCTTCCCCTGTGATAACATCTTACTCACTGTTATAACACTATTAATTCAGGAACAGGCATTATTCAGATGTCACCAGTTGTTAAATTACAAGCAACTTTAGTATTCTCTATTTTGTTAATCTAAACATATCACCTGTGTAACAGCAAAGAATTTTGAAAACACTCAATTCCTCCTTTAGTGTATCTGAACCTTTTGCTTCCTAGGGTCTTTCCTATGTTTCCTCTTCTGAATTCATTTCTCCATCCAGGTCATGAACACCCTCCACAGGACAACCAAGGGAAGGAAGGTAAATGGGACAGACCTTCACTGTCCTGAAAATCCATTCATTCAATAAATCTCTTTGACATGCCTGCTGTGGGCCAGGAATCAATGGAGAGTAAACTCTACTACAGATTTCATTGTCTATATTTAAAATTTTCTGTATATTATGATGTTTTAACATCTTAGAAAAAGTCTGGGACTTCCCTGATGGTCCAGTGGCTAAGACTCCTCACTCTCAATGCAGGGGGTCTGGGTTTGATCCCTGGTCAGGGAACTAGAGCCCACATGCCGCAATGAAGATCAAAGATCCCACATGCTGCAATTAAAGACCTGGCACTGCCAAATAAATAAACATTAAAAAAAAAAAAAAAAAGGGAGAGAGAGTCTGGCTGAGGCAAGATTGCCCTTTCTGGGCAGAGCCAATTCGAGACAGAAAGAGGCTCAGTCTTTCATATACAAGCCAACCCATCCAGAGCCTGGTTGCTCTCTCTGGCCTCCACACCATGTAATATTCCAGATATTATTATTCCAGAAGTAATATTCCAGATCTTAATCATCCCAGAGTCAGATACCAGGTAACTCAGGGCCACCCCGATAGCTAAGAGCCTGCTGAAATTATTTAGACTAGATCATCCCAGTCATGCTTTCTCCTTGCTCCTGCTTTCTCCCTTCTGACCATACTGGGCTTTCCCCAGTGGCCCTGTTTCTAGGATCTGTTATAGAATAAACTGTTTTCCTGAGCCTCTCCTGTGTTCCCTCTTGTGGCCACAGCTGATTGGCCATCACAGAAGAGAACCTGGAACGAGCTTCTTCCACCGTAGTGCACACTCTAGTGTATGAGACAGACATTAGTATTATACCCACGAGTGTAAAGTTATAACCATGTGGAATTCTATGAGGGAGATGTTCATGGTGCTCAGAGTATTTTAACAGGGAGGTGTGGGCCAGGCTTGGGGGTCTGAGACAGTCTCCTTGAGGAAATGACATGTGGGTGAGATCTGAAAGGGTGATCAGTAGAAATTAACCAGGAACTGGGGTAAGGCTTTCCAGGCAGAAGGACCAGTTGGTGTTGAGGCTTCACTGCCGGAGCCCATGTGCACTGTTATTGGCCATCCCCTGCTTGCTCGAGATTGAGTGGGTAGGGTGGGTTTTAGGCACCAGATTTTCAGTTTTAAAACTGCAACAGTCTTGGGTGACCTGTCCTAGTTCACCAGGGACTGGGGGGTCCTGGGACACAGGATTTCAGTGCTAGTCCTGGGAAAGTTCTCGGCAAACTAGAACAGGTTGGTCACCCTGTGTGATACCTTCAAGAAACCAAAGAAAGTTCTTAGAGTGAGTATCCTCAGAAGTAGGCCCTGAGAAGAGGATTCCTGTGCAAGGTATTTATTTGGAAGAGGAGGAAAAGTGGAAAATGAGATGGGGGAGCCAATTAAGGGGACAGTCTTGCTCCAGGGTAGGGTCTCCAGAGAAACTGAACATGCAGGGGATAGGTCAGTAGATAGATAGATATGGATGGGTAAATAGAGAGAGATGGATGGGTAGTCAAATGGATGCATAGATGGATGGATATATACACACATGCATAGATACATTGAGATGTTTATATTAAGGAATTAACCCACGTGAACACGAGGGCTGGCAAATCTGAAACCTGTAGAGTAGGCTGGCAGGTTGGAGACTCAGGCTAGAGCTGATGCAATCTTAAGGTAGAATTTCTCCTTTGAGAAACTCAGATTTTACTCCTGGCCTTGAACTGATGAAAGCCCATCCATATTACTGAGTGTAATCTCCTTTACTTAAAGTCAACTGACTATAGATGTTATCACATCTACCAAATACAGTCACATTTTGGTTAGTATTTGGTGGAATAACTGGGTAATACTGTTACCAAGTCTAAGCCTGCTCTGCTGGCCATGTGACAGGCCAATGAATCCAAGAGATGAGATGTTGAGACAAGGAATGAGATGTTGAGACAGTCAAAAAGCTGGCTGATCGAGAAGATGGCAGACTAATGTCTCAAAGTAACTATCTTGCTGGGATCTGGATGTCGGATTCTTTTATGGAGCCAGAGAGAGAGAAATAATGAGGAACTGAAATCCAAAGGCAGAATAGAGAGGGAGAGACAGAATAGAAAGCTTGAGACAGTGAGGAAGTAAAGTAAAAAGGGTCTTCAGTCTTGTAAAACATCTCCGGAAAAAGCCAACCTTTGGAAAGGGACATTAATCTCTTCTTTGTAGCCATTCACAGGTGGGCAGGGTCAGATGATCTCTTTATGAGCTGAACAAAGGCACTTTAATTCAACAATCAGGCAGAGGGGCAGGATCCTTTGTTGTTGTTGTTGTTCAGTGGCTAAATTGTGTGTCCGATTCTTTTGCGACCCTACAAACTACAGCATGCCAGGCTTCCCTGTCCTTCACTATCTCCAGGAGTTTGCTCAAACTCATGTCCATGGAGTTGATGATGTCATCCAACCAACTCATTCTCTGTCACCCCCTTCTCCTCCTGCCCTCAATCTTCCCCAGCACCAGGGTTTTTTCCAGTTAGTCAGCTCTTTGCATCAGGCAGCCAAAGTATTGGAGCTTCAGCTTCAGAATCAATCCTTCTAATGAATATTCAGAGTTGATTTCCTTTAGGATTGACTGGTTTGATCTGCTTGCAGTCCAAGGGACTCTTGAGAGTCTTCTCCATGGTTTGAAGGCATCAATTCTTCAGTGCTCAGCCTTTTTTATTGTCCAACTCTCACATCTGTACATGACTATTGGAAAAACCATAGCTTCGAGTATATGAAAATTGTTGGCAAAATGATGTCTTTGCTTTTTAATACACTGTCTTGGTTTGACATAGCTTTTCTTCCAAGGAGCAAGTGTTTCTGAATTTCATGGCTATCGTCACTATCCGCAGTGATTTTGGAGCCCAGGAAAATAAAGTCTGTCTGTTTATATTCTCCCCCCATTTGTTTGCCATGAAGCAATGGGACCAGATGCCATGATCTTAGTTTTTTGAATGTTGAGTTTTAAGCCAACTTTTTCACTCTCCTCTTTCACCTTTGTCAAGAGGCTCTTTAGTTCCTTTTTGCTTTCTGCCATTAGGGTGGTAATATCTGTATATCTGAGGTTATTGATATTTCTCCTGGAAATCTTGATTCCAGCTTGTGATTCATCCAGCCTGGCATTTTACATGATATTTTCTGCATAGAAGTTAAACAAACAGGGTGACAATATACAGCCTTGATGTACTCCTTTCCCAATTTTGAACCAGTCCATTGTTCCATGTCCAGTTCTAACTGTTGCTTCTTGACTTACATACATGGTCATTATGTATGATTATAATAACAATAGCAACAAAAAAGCAAGTCAAAGAAACTTTGAAAAGTTCCCAAGCATGGAATCAGAATTGGCTTTTCCCTGCCATGGTAACCCCTAGCCAAATAGACATAGAAAATGAACACTCAAGCCAGTGCCTCTTGTGGGTTTAATCCTGCTGGGGCACACTAGGAGACAGTGACACACCAGAGACATGTCAGAGTGATTCACTCGGGTGAGGGACGTGGGCATTTACACTCAGACTCTCATCAGCCATTGTCTGATGACTGCTGGGGAGTAGGGGGAAAGGGGAGGGAGGGAAGTAGGCGAGGAGTTTCAGAGACCAGAGGAAGAACTCAGGCAAGACAGAGTCCTGAGGTGGTTTGGAAGAGGGAAAGGGTGGAATGTCCACCACACAGAAGGCCCCTGCGAATCAAGTACAGAGAATAAAGTAAAAAGGAATCCAGCTATAAAGAGTCTCATAAGGCCGGGTGAGGGTTTAGGCTTTAAATCAAGAACAATGGAAAGGCATTACGTTTGGGGGGTAGGAGGGGTAAGGAGAGGCATAATGGCCAGTGGGAAGATCAAAAGATCTTTCTATTGATTCTGATCCATAAGAATCAATGGAACATAATAGCCCAAAATAAACCAACACACCCTGGTCTATCAAAGATTTTTTGAAAACACAAATCTGGTCATTATGTCTCTTCTTAACCCCACCCCTCTTTGACAAAGGAGGCAAAAATACAAAAATGGGACAAAGCAGCCTCTTCAGCAAATGATACTGGGGAAGTGGGACAGCTGCAAGTAAATCAATGAAGTCAGACCACATCCTCACACAATGCAGAAGAAGAAACTCCAAATGGCTTAAAGACTTAAACATAAGAGATGACACTATAAAACTCCTAGAAGAGAGCATAGACAAACCATTTTCTGACATAAATCCTACCAATGTTTCCTTAGGTCAATCTCCCAAAGCAATAGAAATAAAAAAAAATAAATAAACAAATGGAATACAATCAAATGTTCAAGATTTTGCCCAGCAAAGGAAACCATTAAAAAAAGGACAACCTACAAAATGGGAGAAAATATCTGCAAATGACATGACTGATAAAGGTTTATTTGCAAAACACAAAAATGACTCATTCAACTCAACACCAAAAAACGAAAAAACTCAATACAAAAAAGGGCATAAGACCTTAATGGACATTTCTCCAAAGAAGACATACAGATGGCCAGTAGGCACATAAAAAAATGGTTAACATCACTAATTATTAGAGAAATGCCAATCAAAACTACAATGAGGTACCACCTTGCACTGGTCAGAAGACTATCGTTAAAAAAGTATACAAATAATAAATGCTGGAGAGTGTGGGGGAAACGGAACCTTCCCATACTCTTGGTAGGAATATAAATTGGTGCAACCACTTTGGAAAATAGTATGGTGTCTCCTCAGAAAACTAAAAATAGAGCTACCATATGATTCAGCAATTCCAATCCTGGGCATATATATATCCAGACAAAATTATAATTCAAAAGGATACATGCACCCCTATGTTCATAGTAGCACTATTCACAATAGCCAAGATATAGAAACAACCTTATGGTGAATGGATAAAGAAGATGTAGTACAGGACTTCCCTGGTGGTCTGGTGGTTAAGAATCTGCCTGCCAATGCAGGGGACATGGGTTCAATCCCTGTTCCAGGAAGATTCCACAAGCCATGGGGCAACTAAGCCCATGTGCCACAATTACTGAAGCTCACGCACCCTAGAGCCTGTGCTCAGCAACAAAAGAAGCCACTGCAATGAGAAGCCCATGCACCACAGCTAGAGAGCAGGTCTCACTCACCGCAACTAGAGAAAGCCCATGCACAGCAACGAAGACCCAGCACAGCTGAAAAGAAAAAAAACAAAGTTGTGGTACATATATACAATGGAATACTACTCAGCCATAAAAAATAACATGTGCAGCAACATGGATGCAACTAGAGAGTCATACTAAGTGAAGTAAGTCAGAAAGAGAAAGACAAATACCACATGACATTACTTACATGTGTAGTCTAAAATGTGGGATAAATGGGGCCTGCTGAGTTGACGTGTTGAAACAGCCACTTTCATATTAGGAGGTCTGGCCTGAAATCCTGGGAGAAAGGCCTCTGCATGAGGCTCTCTTTGAGGAAGTGAAAACAGACTAAGCATAAAGGAAAAAAGTTCCCAGAGTTCTGAACTAGAGAGTTACCACCCCTGGGACAGAATTCCTATGAAACCTCCAGGCACCCAGTAAATGCTGTAGGGCTAAGGTGATAAGAGATGTTCAACAGACAACTTAGGAGCAGGAGCCCAGAAGAAGATCCTTAGCACAGATGTCGGGAACTTGGAAACATTCCCCAGAAATACCTGGGAAAGGCTGCCTGGTATAAGGCTGCAACTCCAGTGGATCAACTAGGAGAAGAGCTCAAACAATTGTAATGCAACTATTAATGGAAGGTGGAGAATGCCAGGACAGTTCAGTTCAGTTCAATTACTCAGTCGTGTCTGACTCTTTGCGACCCCATGAACCGCAGCACACCAGGCCTCCCTGTCCATCACCAACTCCTGGAGTCCACCCAAACCCATGTCCATTGAGTCGCTGATGCCATCCAACCATCTCATCCTCTGTCATCCCCTTCTCCTCTTGCCCTCAATCTTTCCCAGCATCAGGGTCTTTTCCAATGAGTCAGCTCTTCACATCAGGTGGCCAAAGGATTGGAGTTTCAACTTCAACATTAGTCCTCCCAATGAACACCCAGAACTGATCTCCTTTAGGATGGACTGGTTGTGCCTCCTTGCAGTCCAAGGGACTCTCAAGAGTCTTCTTCAACACCACCCCATCTATTTCCCATGAAGTGATGGGACCGGATGCCATGATCTTTGTTTTCTGAGCTTTAAGCCAACTTTTTCACTCTCCACTTTCACTTTCATCAAGAGGCTCTTTAGTTCCTCTTCACTTTCTGCCATAAAGGTGGTGTCATCTGCATATCTGAGGTTATTTGATATTTCTCCCAGCAATCTTGATTCCAGCTTGTGCTTCCTCCAGCCCAGCATTTCTCATGATGTACTCTGCATATAAGTTAAATAAGCAGGGTAACAATATACAGACTTGATGTACTCCTTTTCCTATTTGGAACCAGTCTGTTGTTCCCTGTCCAGTTCTAACTGTTGCTTCCTGACCTGCATATAGGTTTCTCAAGAGGCAGGTCAAGTGGTCCGGTATTCTCATCTCTTTCAGAATTTTCCACAGTTTATTGTGATCCACACAGTCAAAGGCTTTGGCATAGCCAATAAAGCAGGAATAGATGTTTTTCTGGAACTCTCTTGCTTTTTCCATGATCCAGCGGATGTTGGCAATTTGATCTTTGGTTCCTCTGCTTTTTCTAAAACCAGCTTGAACATCTGGAAGTTCATAGTTCACATATTACTGAAGCCTGGCTTGGAGAATTTTGAGCGTTACTTTACTAGCGTGTGAGATGAGTGCAATTGTGCGGTAGTTTGAGCATTCTTTGGCATTGCCTTTCTTTGGGATTGGAATGAAAACTGACCTTTTCCAGTCCTGTGGCCATTGCTGAGTAGTTTTCCAAATTTGCTTGCATATTGAGTGTAGCACTTTCACAGCATCATCTTTTAGGATTTGAAATAGCTCAACTGGAATTCCATCACCTCCACTAGCTTTGTTTGTAGTGATGCTTCCTAAGGCCCACTTGACTTCACATTCCAGGATGTCTGGCTCTAGGTGAGTGATCACACCATCGTGATTATCTGGGTCATGAAGATCTTTTTTGTATAGCTCTTCTGTGTATTCTTGCCATCTCTTCTTAATATCTTCTGCTTCTGTTAGGTCCATACCATCTCTGTCCTTTATCGAGCCCATCTTTGCATGAAATGTCCCCTTGGTATCTCTGATTTTCTTGAAGAGATCTCTAGTCTTTCCCATTCTATTGGTTTCCTCTGTTTCTTTGTACTGATCACTGAGGAAGGCTTTCTTATCTCTCCTTGCTATTCTTTGGAACTCTGCATTCAAATGGGTATATCTTTCCTTTTCTCCTTTGCTTTTCGCTTCTCTTGTTTTGACAGCTATTTGCCAGGACATGTGGGTTACAATCAGTTCAACAGTCTTGACCATGAACAAAACAGACATGGTCTTGAACCTCACAGATTCAACAACTGTGTACAAATATAAAGTTGATTCTAACAGAGATTACAGTCTGTGAAAGTGTCAGCAAACTTTTTCTATAAATGACCAGACAAATAATATTTTAGGTTTTGGGTCATACGGTATCTGTGACAGCTACTCCACTCTGCCATTGCAGTGTGAACGTAGTCACAGACAATGCATAAGCAAATGAGTACTATTGTATTCCCAACAAAGCTTTATTTATGGAAAAAAAATAGCACAAAATGAACCTGTCTGCACAACAGACACAGACTTACAGACATAGATGACAGACTTGTGGTTGCCAAGGAGGTAGAGGAGAGGGAGGGATGGAGTGGGAGTTTGGGATTAGCAGACGCAAACTATTATATATAGAATGGATAAGCAACAAGGTCCTACTGTATTGCATGGGGAGGTATATCCAATCTCCTGGGATAAACCATAATGGGAAAAAATATAAAAATGAATGTATACGTGTGTATAACTGAGTCACTTTGCTGTACAGCAGAAATTAGTACAACATTGTACATCAGCTATTCTTCAGGGGCTTCCCTGGTGGCTCAGCAGTAAAGAATCTTCCTGCCAATGCAGGGGATAAGGGTTCAATCCCTGGTCTGGGAAGATGCCGCATGCCACGGAGCAACTAAGCCCATGTGCCACAACTACTGAGCCTGAGTGCTGCAACTACTGCAGCCTGCATGCCTAGAGCCATTGCTCCACAACAAGAGAAAACATTGCGATGAAAAGCCTGCATGCGCATCGCAACTAGAGAGTAGCTTCCTCTCTCTGCAAATAGAGAAAGTCTGGCATAACAATGAAGACCCAGCACAGCCAAAATAAACCACTATACTTCAATAAAAAGAGAATTTAAAAAATATATATCTTTAGGCTGTGAAGAGAAAAATGTGTTGAGAAGGGGTAAAGAGGATGTGGAGCCACTAATGAGGAAGATCTTGCTGGAGTCCAGAAGCCAGACAGTGGCATCTGGAGAGGGTGGTAACACTGAGAATGGAGAGAAGACAGACTCTAGAGCTGTCCAGGGAACTAAAGCAACAGGTCTTGGCTTTTGATGTAGAATCAGTTGGAGGGTATTGAAAGGAGAGTATCAATAAGTCCAGGAATCCTAGACTTATTTTAATTTTTTTTTTGGAGGGGAGAGGATACCTGGTGCCCAGGTATGGACTAAACAGCCCAGAAGTTGCCTGCGACTAGTTTTAGCATGAGAATCACCTTAGGATGACCTTGCCTGCTGCCTGAGCTGTTTTCATATCCTACAATGCTTATTGCATAATCAGAAACCTCCTGCTGAAAATACAGCTGGATGGGATAGTGTAAATGGAGGGTGACCATGGAAAACATTGCTTTAGTCTCTTAGCATGAGGACAGATCTCATAATGATACCAGGGATGGAATGAAGTTGAGAAATCAGACACCCAGAGCACGTCACCTTGAAACGAGCACCCTTAACCCTCACTCTTTGGCTGTCCAAACATTGATGCTCCTTGCTTTCTGTGTTATATTTTGTTTCGTCTACTGTGTGGAACAAAGGTTGGATTTACCTGCTTTGTGGGAGAGGGGATTAAGAGCAGGTGGGAAGAGCAATGTCACATTAGGACTTTTCCTGTTGTCTTTGACTTTAAGAAGCCAGGTGTAATGAGAGTGACGGATGGACACGGGGCAATTTGATAAAATTGGAATCCCTGCCCCCTCACTATTCCTAGCACCTTGAGAATCTTTCTCTGAAGGGAAACTTGGCCCAGCTGCTGAACAAGAAGATAGGGACACATCATTGTGACATGCTCATACAAATGACTAGAAAACAAATTGAGCTTTCATTTCCAATGGTATCTGAGGCCAGGCTATAGTGTTTATCATCTGCTCAACCAATGGCTCAAACTGGAAATCCACAGGGCATTGTGGAAGGCCCCCAGTTATCCATGCCTCCTGCTATTCCTGTCCTTGGGGGGGTTTCTCCCATATTTACCATGACTGGTTTGAGTGGTTGGCAGAATAATGGCCTCCAAAGATTTCATGTCCTAACCCCTGCAACCTGTGAATATGTTATTGTTGAGTCACTAAGTTGTGTCCAACTCTCTGCGACTCCATGGACTACAGCACATCAGGCTCCTCTGTCCTCTACTATCTCCTGGAGTTTGCTCAGATTTATGTTCATTGGGTCAGTGATGCTGTATAACCATCTCATCCTCTGCTGCCCGCTTCTCTTGTCCTTAGTTTTTCCCAGCATCAGGGTTTTTTCCAGTGAGTCAGCTCTTCATATAAGGTGGCCAGAGTACTGGAGTTTCAGCTTCAGTATCAGTCTTTCCAATGAATATTCAGGTTGATTTCCTTTAGGATTGACTGTTTTGATCTCCTTTCAGTCCAAAGGACTCTGAAGAGTTTTCTCCAGCACCACAATTTGAAAACATCAATTCTTTATGGTCCAGCTCTCACATCTGTACATGACTACTGGAAAAATCATAGCTTTGACTACATGGACCTTTGTTGGCAAAGCGATGTCTCTGCTTTTTAATATGCTGTCTGAGTTTGTCATAGCTTTTCTTCCAAGGAGCAAGTGTCTTTTAACTTCATGACTGCTGCCACTACCTGCGGTGATTTTGGAGCCCTCTCAAAATAAAATCTTTCACTGCTTTCACTTTTTCCCCTTCTATTTGCCATGAAGTCATGGGACTGGATGCCATGATCTTAGTTTTTTAAATGTTGAGTTTTAAGCCAGCTCTGTAGTTCCTCTTCACTTTCTGCCATTAGAATGGATGCAGATTATCTGAGATTGTTGATATTTCTCTTGGCAATCTTAATTTCAGTTTGTGATTCATCTAGCCTGGCATTTCACATGATATAATCTACCTGTAAGTTAAATAAGCAGGATGACAATATACAGCCTTGTTGTATATTTCCCAATATCCCTTCCCAATTTGGAATCAGCTGCTCCACGTAAGGTTCTAACTGTTGTGTCTTGACCTGCATACAAGTTTCTCATGAGACAGGTAAGGTGGTCTGGTACTCTCACTTCTTTAAGAATTTTCCATAGTTTTTTGCGATCCACACAGTCAAAGGCTTTAGGTTACATGGAAAGGGAAAGTTAAGATTGTAAATGGAATTAAGGCTATTAATTAATTGACCTAGAGATGGGGAGATTATCCTGGATTATCTGGATGGGCCCAATGTAATCATGTGCGGGCATGTGTACTAAGTCGCTTCAGTCATGTCTGACTCTTTGTGACCCTGTGGGCCATAGCCCGCCAGGCTCCTATGTCCATGGGATTCTCCAGGCAAGAATACTGGAGTGGGTTAGCATGCCCTCCTCCAAGGGGTCTTCCTGACCCAGGGATTGAACCTGCCTTTCTTATGTCTCTTTCATTGGCAGATGGGTTCTTTACCACTAGCACCACCTGGGGAGCCCCCAGTGTAACCACAGGTGTTCTTTTTTTTTTTCCAATTAATTGATTTTATTTTGATTGAAAGATAATTACTCTACAATATTGTGATGGATTTTGCCATATATCAACATGAATTTAAATGCAGAAGAAGAATGCAGAAGAGTCAGAACTAGAGGAATGGCTTCAACCGGGCATTGCTGGATTTGAAAATGGAAGGGAGCAGGAGCCAAGGACTGTAGGTGTCTCTGGGGACTGAGAAAGGCAGGCAAATGGATTCTCTCCTAAGGTCTCCGAAAGGAACCCTGCCTTCTTGACACATCTTAAGTAGTAGCCAAGTGAGACCCATTTCAGACTTCTGATCTGGAGAACGGTAAGATGATAAATCTGTACTGTTTAAAGCCACGAAGCTTGTAGCAGCTTGTTACAGCGTCAATAGGAACACAGCTCTGTAGGTAACTGCAGATGGCAGAATGCGATAGCACATCATTTCTGGGATAGGTTCAAAGGACTGAGGCTTCCATTCTGAGCCCTCATTCACCCTCTTGCTCTCATTATTTGCTCTGAGGGAAGACACGCTGTGAACAGACCTACAGGGAGGGCTGGAGGAACTGAAGCCGCCTACCAACTGCCATGTGAATGAGCTGAGCCCCAGTTGAGCCTTCAGCCCTGGCCATGAGAGTCCTGCTCTCATGGACTGTAACCTCCATGAGAGAGTGATCCAGAACCACCTAGCTAAACTGCTCCTGGACTCCCAACCTTTATAAAATGTGAGACAATAAACCCTGCTGTTCTAAGTCACTAAGGTTTGGGGTATTTGTTATGTAAGTCTAGATAATTAATGCTGGTTCCCTCACTTCACATAACATGCTTCATCAGGTGCTGAGTCCTATAGACTTTGCTTCTTTGTGATGGCTCCAGCTGCCCTCCTGCTCTTGAACTATTGCAGTGGTCCTCTCCTGCCTCAGGACCATTGTGCCTGCCATTCCCACTGCTGGGAACAGTCCAGTTGGATCTTCCCATACCTGGCACCATCTCATCAGGTCTCAGATTAAATGTCGCCTAGAGAAGCCTTCTCTGAGCATCCTGTTTCATACTTCTATTTCATTTCACACAGAGCACATAACACTCTGAAATTATCTTAAAAAAGCATTTGCATGTTTATCTGTAAATTATCTATCTATAGTAAAACAAAAGCTCCATGAGGTCAGGAACCTTCGTTATCTGTGTCCTGAAAACCTGCTGCTGCTGCTGTTGCTAAGTCGCTTCAGTCGTGTCCAATTCTGTGTGACCCTATGGACAGCAGCCCACCAGGCTCCTCTGTCCACGGGATTCTCTAGGCAAGAATACTGGAGTGGGTTGCCATTTCCTTCTCCAGTGTCCCCAAAATCTCAGTTCAGTTCAGTCACTCAGTCGTGTCTGACTCTTTGCAACCCCATGAACCACAGCACGCCAGGCCTCCCTGTCCATCACCAACTCGCGGAATTCACCCAAACTCATGTGTATTGAGTTGGTGATGCCATCCAGCCATCTCATCCTCTGTTGTCCCCTTTTCCTCCTGCCCCCAATCCCTCCCAGCATCAGGGTCTTTTCCAATGAGTCAACTCTTCACATGAGGTGGCCAAAGTATTGGAGTTTCAGCCTCAGCATCAGTCCTTCCAATGAACACCCAGGACTGATCTCCTTTAGAATGGACTGGTTGGATCTCCTTGCAGTCCCCCTCTCAAGAGTCTTCTCCAGCACCACAGTTCAAAAGCATCAATTCTTTGGCACTCAGCTTTCTTCACAGTCCAACTCTCACATCCATATATGACCACTGGAAAAACCATAGCCTTGACTAGACAGACCTTTGTTGGCAAAGTAATATCTCTGCTTTTGAATATGCTATCTAGGTTGGTCGTAACTTTCCTTCCAAGGAGTAAGTGTCTTTTAATTTCATGGCTGCAATGATTCAGCCATGAATGCAAAATCACCGTCTGCAGTGATTTTGGAGCCCCCCAAAATAAAATCTGACACTGTTTCCACTGTTTCCCCATCTATTTCCCATAAAGTGATGGGACCAGATTCCATGATCTTAGTTTTCTGAATGTAGAGCTTTAAGCCAACTTTTTCAGTCTCCTCTTTCATCAAGAGGCTTTTTAGTTCTTCTTCACTTTCTGCCATAAGGGTGGTGTCATCTGCGTATCTGAGGTTATTGATATTTCTCCCAGCAATCTTGATTCCAGCTTGTGTTTCTTCCAGCCCAGTGTTTCTCATGATGTACTCTGCATATAAGTTAAATAAGCAGGGTGACAATATACAGTCTTGACGTACTCTTTTTCCTACTTAGAACCAGTCTGTTGTTCCATGTCCAGTTGTAACTTTTGCTTCCTGACCTGTATATAGGTTTCTCAAGAGGCAGGTCAGGTGGTCTGGTATTCTTATCTCTTTCAGAATTTTCCACAGTTTATTGTGACCCACACAGTCAAAGGCTTTGGCATAGTCAATAAAGCAGAAATAGATGTTTTTCTGGAACTCTCTTGCTTTTTCCATGACCCAGTGGATGTTGGCAATTTGATCTCTGGTTCCTCTGCCTTTCCTAAAACCAGCTTGAACATCTGAAGTTCACGGTTCATGTATTGCTGAAACCTGACTCGGAGAATTTTGAGCGTTACTTTACTAGCATGTGAGATGAGTGCAATTGTGTGGTAGTTTGAGCGTTCTTTGGCATTGTCTTTCTTAAATTGAAGAAAGTAGGGAAAACCACTAGACCATTCAGGTATGACCTAAATCAAATCCCTTATGATTATACAGTGGAAGTGAGAAATAGATTTAAGAGACTAGATTTGATAGACAGAGTACCTGATGAACTATGGATGGAGGTTTGTGACATTGTACAGGAGACAGGGATCAAGACCATCCCCATGGAAAAGAAATGAAAAAAGGAAAATGGCTGTCTGGGGAGGCCTTACAAATAGCTGTGAAAAGAAGAGAAGCAAAAAGCAAAGGAGAAAAGGAAAGATATTCCTATTTGAATGCAGAGTTCCAAAGAATAGCAAGGAGAGATAAGAAAGCAAAGAAATAGAGGAAAACAACAGAATGGGAAAGACTAGAGATCTCTTCAAGAAAATTAGAGCTACCAAGGGAAAATTTCATGCAAAGATGGCCTCAATAAAGGACAGAAATGGTATGGACCTAACAGAAGCAGAAGATATTAAGAAGAGACGGCAAGAATACACAGAAGAAGTGTACAAAAAAGATCTTCGTGACCCAGATAATCACGATGGTGTGATCATTCACCTAGAACCAGACATCCTGGAATGTGAAGTCAAGTGGGCCTTAGAAAGCATCACTATGAACAAAGCTAGTGGAGGTGATGGAATTTCAGTTGAACTATTTCAAATCCTAAGAGATGATGCTGTGAAAGTACTGCACTCAATATGCCAGCAAATTTTGGAAACCCAGCAGTGGCCACAGGACTGGAAAAGGTCAGTTTTCATTGCAATCCCCAAAACCCAACACACCCCTAATACATAGAGAGTGTTGTTGGCAGAATAATGCACCCACTGCAAAGACATCTACATCCCAACCTGCAGAATCTGTGACTACATTAGCTTATAAGGCAAAGGGGAGTTAACACTGCATATGGAATTAAGTTTACCAATTCATTGATCTTGAGATGGAAAGATTGTTCTGAATTATCTGGATAGACACAATGAGATCACAGGGACCTTAAAGGGGGAGAGAGAGGCAGAGAGAAAGGGAGTCAAAGAGAAGAACTCGGGTTGATGATGCTGGCTGTGAAGACGGAGGAAGGAGCCAGGAGTAGGGGCCCTCTAGATACTGGAGAGGCAAGGAAATGGATTCTCCTCAAGCATCCCCTGCCCTCATCTTGATTTTAGATATTTCAGACCTGATTGCAACCTACTTCAAATTTCTGACATCCGTAACTGTAAAATAAAAAATCTGTATTATCTTAAGCCACTGAGTTTGTGATAGTTGCTTACAGGAGCAATAGGAAACAAATACCAGGTGATCTCAACAAATATTTATGGAGTTGAATGAATGAAAGGTCACTTTGCTCCAATCCATCCGTGCTCTGTTTCAGTGTTTTTATATTTTTACTGAAAATGAGGATCTGATCTCATCATCTCTGCCCATCTGCCCATTGTCTCCCTTTGGCTGTAGGATGACTTCACTCTCCTTCAAGAACTTGACAACCCTCAGATGACCATTCCAGCTTTCTGGCCCTCCTACTCATGGAAAAATCATTTGGACATCTTGCTTCACCCAACTCCTCATGCCCTTCCATGCCTGTGTGCATTTTCAGATGTGTTCCCTCTTCCGAGACCCTCAACCCCCATACTTAGTGAAATCTGCTCAATTAGGCTCAAATGTCACCTCTAGCTACTCAGGTCCTAATTAGCATCTACTGTAACTTTCTGTACTCACTTGCATCCTAATGATCACCCTGTGCTGTATTAAACTTTCTGCCCATCTTTACTTAACATCATGTAGAGCCACTCACAGGGAGGGCTGGTGTCAGGGTCATCCTTGCATCCACTTGGGATAAGAATCTGGGGAGAGGACTTCCCTGGTGGCTCAGTGGTGAAGAATCCATCTGCCAATACAGAGGACATGGGTTCAATCCCTGATCCAGGAGGATCCCATATGCAACAGAGCAACTAAGCTGGAGCACTACAACTACTGAGCTTGTGGTCTAGAGTCAGGGAACCACAACTGTTGAGCCCACGTGTTACAGCTACTGAGCCCACGTGTTACAGCTACTGAGCTCTCGTGCCCTAGAGCCCATTCTCTACAACAAGAGACGCTACCTCAATGAGAAGCCAGTGCACCACAAGGAAGGATAGACCCTGCTCACAGCAACTAGTGAAAAACCCATACAGCAACAAAGACCCAACACAGTCAAAATAAAGAAATAAGTAAAATTATATATACAAAAAAATAATAATTTGGGGAGGGAACATCACTCTCAAAGATTAAGGACTAGCATGAGCATCCTAAGGTCTTCCTTGATCTCTCCTCCAGAATTAGTTAAACCTCAATGTCATCTCTTTAAAAAAAAAAAGACAAAATGTCAATGACCTCTTCTTGATTATAATAGTAGCACCTAGTTGGTGTCCAGTGTTTAAGAAACACCAAAGTGTCCACAGAAGAAAATAGACTCCTATGCAGATCATCCATAAACCTGTCACCCATCATAATGAATAACTAACACTTCCTTAGTTCTTACCATGTTGGCAGCCATCAGAGTAATCCTTTAATGGGGAGGTTTCATCATCAACTCCACTAACAGATGGAGAAATTGGGACTCAGGGAGGTTGAGCAGGGTAGCCTGAGTTTAGGGACATTTTTGTTCTTCTGGGTCCAAGCTCAATAATGAATGGGCAGCTGGGTCTCTCTCTCTGAGAGTCACAAACTATATCTGTTTTTTTCCAGTCCCCTAATTATCAACTTCCCTGGGGGCTCAGACAGCAAAGCATCTGCCTACAATGCAGGAGACCCGGGTTCAGTCCCTGGGTTGGGAAGATCTGGAGAAGGAAATGGCAACTCACTCCAGTATTCTTGCCTGGAAAAATCCCATAGATGGAGGAGTCTGGTAGGCTACAGTCCATGGTGTCACAAAGAGTCAAACAGGACTGAGTGACTTCACAATTATCATTAACTCTCTTATCTCTTAAATTAGAAGGTTGAAAAGCAAAGATAAAGGCTTGAAAAGAAAGACTTACTTCACAGGAAGCAAACTCAGAGGCCCCCGGGCCAGGCAGCTTCCTTAACTGGAAGATGAGCCTGAGGGGACAGGGGTTCTGTGACAAATCACTTTTTCAAGTTTACAGTTTAACTTCTAATAACTTTATGGTTTTTTCTTTAGTTTGGCTTTTTTTTTTTTTAAACTACACCTAAGTTTGAGTTTTTATGTTATCAAATCCATTGCTCTTTTTCCTCCTTTATGTTGTCTGGGTTTTCTTTGAGGTTTTGCAAGGCTTTCCCCACACCTGGGTTGTAATTTCACTCTCCTGACTTTTCTCTAGTTCTTATATGTTTTTATTTTTCTTACACAAAAATTTCAATATAACCGATCTTTTAAAATATGGATTGTTGTTGTTGTTCGGGCATTCAGTCGTGTCTGACTCTGCAACCCCATGGACTGCAGCACTCCAGGCTTTCCTGTCCATCACCAACTCCCAGAGCTTGCTTAAACTCATGTCCATTGAGTCAGTGATGCTATCCAACCATCTCATCCTCTGTCATCCCCTTCTCCTCCTGCCCTCAATCTTCCCCAGCATCAGGATCCTTTCTAATGAGTCAGCTCTTCCCAACAGGTGGCCAAAGTACTGGAGTTTCAGCTTCAGCATCAGTCCTTCCGATGAATATTCAGGATTGGTTTCCTTTAGGATTGACTGGTTGGATCTCCTTGCAGTCCAAGGGACTCTCAAGAGTCTTCTCCAACACCACAGTTCAAAAGCTGTGTAAAATATAGGTAAGATCTAATTTTTTCTAGAAACTAAAGGCCAAATGTGGCTTAGATGGAAAAGAAGCCGCCGGCAATGGGGGAGACCTGGGTTGGAACCCTGGGTTGGGAAGATCCCCTGGAGAAGAAAATAGCAACCCACTCCAACATTCTTGCCTGGAGAATTCCATGGACAGAGGAGCCTGGTGGGCTAAAGAGAGGGACACAACTGAATGACTTTTACTCACTCAAATGTCTCCATGCTTTTATTAGTATTTCATCACTAATTTGAAAATAAATTTTTAAGGAAAGAAAAATGTGGGACTTCCCTGGTGGTCCAGTGGTTAAGAATCTGTCTTCCAATGCAGGGGATGTGGGTTTGACCCCTGGTTGGGGAACTAAGATCCCAAATGCCTTGGGGCAATTAAGATCCCAAATGCCACATCGAGAGCAGCCCTCTCGCCTCATTGAAGACTGAGTGCTGCAACTAAGACCTGATGCAGCCAAGCAAATATTTTGTTATAGAAAATGTCAAAGTGTACAAAAGTAGTAAATGGTAAAAAGTGAAAGGCTTAGTCGCTCAGTCATGTCCGACTCTTTGCGACCCCATGAACTGTGTAGCCCGCCAGGCTCCTCTGTCCATGGGATTCTCCAGACAAGAATATTGGAGTGGGTTGCCATTCCCTTCTCCAGGGGATCTTCCTGATCCAGGGATTGAAGCTGGGTCTCCTGCACTGCAGGCAGATTCTTCATCATCTGAGCCCTCAGGGAAGCCCAAAATGGTACAAGCGAAATACCTATCTTCCATCGACATAGTTATCGATTTAGGGCCAATTTTAAAAAATGATGGTAAGATACACATAGCATAAAATTGACTGTCTTCACATTTTTAAATGTACAGTTCAGTAGTGTTAAGTACATTCACACCGTTGTGCAACCCATGTCTCCGCAAGCTGTTTTTACATATTAACAGTCTTATATAATACTTAGACTGGTTTTGGTTTCATTCATCTCTTTGTTAAAACAATACTATCCACTCTATATACTGCTTTGCTTATTTTAGTTTTAAAATCATCTATAGTAAAATTTCCCTTTTCTGGATGCATAGTTCTGTGAATTTTAACATACGTTTATATTTTTGCAACCATCAGCACCACCAGGATATAAAATTGGGAAACACTTCCACCACCCTGAATTACTCCCTTCTGCATGTCACCCCCTTCATAATCACCCCCATTTAATTGAGTGGCAACTGGTCTGTTCTTTACCACAGTTTTTTTTGTCCAGAATGTCATGTAAGTGGACTCCCATAGCTAGGAACCTTTTGTTGTTATTGTTGTTCAGTCGATAAGTCATGTCTGAGTCTTTGTGACGCAATGGACGGCAGCATGTTTGGGCTTCCCTGTCCTTCACTATCTCTCGGAGTTTGAGATTGGCTTTAATCACTCAGCAAAATGCCTTTGCGATTTATCCAAGTTGTTGCCTCTATCTGTAGTGTGTTCCCTGTTTTCTGTGTGTGTGTGTGTTTTGTTTTTTTTTTTCAATTTAATTTTCCTTATTTAGTTTTGGCTGCACTGGGTCTTCGTTGCTGCGTGGGGGCTTTCTCGAGCTGCGCTATGCAAGCTTCTCATTGTGGTGGCCTCTCTCGTTATGGAGCGTGGGCTCCAGGATGCATGAGCTCAGCAGTTGTGGCACACAGGCTTAGTTGCCCCGTGGCATGTAGAATCTTCCCAGACGAGGGATCGAACCCATGTTCCCCGCATTGGCAGGTAGATCTTTTACCACTGGGTAAAGTCCTGTACCAGGGAAGTCCTGTAAAGTCCTTGTCCTATAAAGTCTTGGAAGTTCCCGTACCAGGGAAGTCCTGTGGTGAGTTCCCTGTTATTGCAAGTGTTCCGTTGCTCCTTATGGAGCTGCAATTCCACACTTTTAAGAATTGTTGCTTATAATGGTTTTGATATCTGATTGGTAAGCTTCCTGCCCACTGACATTGCTCCCATTCTCTTTGTTTCCCAAGAGTGTCTTGGCTACTCTAGTAAACTAATCTGTAGGTATTTGGTAGCTTTGGTTGCTATTGTGAGTGATCCCTTCAACCACTCGATTATCCGAACTTAAAGATATCTTGGAATAGAATTAAAATTGTGCAAGACCCTTCTGAAGAAAACTATCAAACTAGATAGATAGGGCTGAAGAAAAACTTAAATGCATGCAAAGATGCAAACATGCGAAGAATCAAAATGGAATGGGTGTTTCATTGAGCTATTTCATAGCTTTAATTGGTATTAATCTTTTTCATCAGTCTTTTCAAAGTAATGGAATAAAATTAGTGAATTTTTAAAAATTATATTAATCTCTGCCCCTTCACTGTTCATGTTCCTTTTCTCTTTCTAAAAGTTGTGTGTTGCGTGTTCTATGTTTTGGCATGCCTTAACTGTAATCTAAATATGCCTGGAAGCCCACGTGGCTGGTCGTGGAGTAGATTTCAGTTCCAGAGGTGTACCGTGGCAGCTGAAGGCATTTGAAAAGGCTGTGCCTCTCTATCCCCCATCTCATGAAATATCCTGAAGAGGCAGTAAGTGGGTTTTAACAATGTTGCTCAGTCCAAGGGATCCACTTCTGCCTCAAGCGGCTCCGGTGACCCCTCCAAGCTCAGCCTTCGCTCCTATTCCACAGGCTTGGTACCCTTCATCCTCAGCCTTTACTCCCCTTCCAGCATCTCATATTTAGACTGGTTGTAATAATTATATTAACTATCATATTACTAGCATGTTTGTAATGGGGAGAAGGAGTTAGATGGAAAATACAAAAATACAGGATTTTTAAAAGTGGGTCAGAAAGAAAGAAGTTTGTAAACATAATCACACACACACACACACACACAAATACTCACATGGTTTTATTGTCTAGTTTTTTTCATACAAGCTTCTTTTGGTTTCACCAATTCTGCCCTTCTTTTCCCCTTCCCTCCCCCAACTTCCCTCTTGTAAATTCATACATTTTCTCTTGCTTTCTTTTGATTTATTTTGTTTCACTTTTCCTTATTTTTTTAGAAAAATATTTATTTCTTTTGACTGCACTGGGTCTTTGTTGCTGTGCTCGGGCTTTCTCTAGTAGCAGCAAGTGGGTGGGAACTCTCCAGCATAGGCCTCTCATTGCAGTGGCTTCTCTTGTTGCAGAGCACGGGCCCCAGGGCACAGGCTTCAGTAATTGTGGTCCACAGGCCTATGGAATCTTCCTGGACCAGGGATCAAACCGGTGACCCCTGCATTGCGAGGCAGATTCTTAACCGGTGGACCATCAGGGAAGCCTTTTCCTTATTTCTTGAGCTGAACTCACACTGACTTCTTTTTAGAATTAGATTTGCTTATTTATTAATAAAAGCACTTAGCACTAGGAGTTTTCCTCTGAATACCACCTTGGACGCTTTCTCCAAAGTTGATGGCAGTATGGGCACTTAGATGGTGAAGTCTCCTTCACATAGGAAACCATCTGTGCTACATGAATTCTGGGGAAACTAGGGCCCTGGAGGCTGAGTCATTCCCCTAAACTTCCCACTGTGTTGGACAGTACCTCCTCCAGGGACACGGGGGTACGGAGCCTCAGAACAGCTTTGCTAGAACTTCTAATCCAAATACCACTGATGAATGTCGTAAGGAGCAGATATCAGGTGGTACGTTTCCTGTCTTTCCCAAGCCTCTCTGTATGTCCATCTTCTTCCCAATAAGCCTTGGGAAGTAATGGGCCCTTTGGGAATTATTTCGGCTTATATGGAGCTTGGGATGGACAGGGAGGCCTGGCATGCTGCAGTCCATGGGGTCACAAAGAGTGGGACACAACTGAGCAACTGAACTGATGGAGCTTGGGAGCAGGACGTACAGGCTGTACTTGGCATTCCTTTCAACTTGGTCCAAACTGTCCAGAGTTTTGTGTTATGATGTCATAGTTTTTTTCCCTTCTATAATAAAGTATTTTTACTCTATTATGTAAAGTTTTTTTTTTTTTTGCGGCATATCCAGAAGGGTTTGGGTTTTGAAACACTTTCTGTATGAATGGGGCTTCTTGATGTGACAAAAACCTGATTCAAACTGGCTTTTAGGAAAAGGGGATTTATGGAAACTGGTTGATATCACGTTCACAGAGACTCTTGGTATTCACACGTCCTGCTGGATCAGGTGCTGAGCAGATGTCCTCAGAAACCCTCCTCCCCTTCTCCATCTCCCGGCTCTTTTCTGTGTTGGTCTCCACCTGCCCCGGGCCTCGCTCCGCCCCACGTGCAGCTCCAGACCAGACTCACTCATCTGCTTGGTGTGAGCCTCTCCCTGGCCAGTCACTGTGACTAGAGAGCTAGATCCTCTGGCAGAGGTCACCGATGCTGGGCTGGCAGAACACCTGCTACACAGTATACGGCTTATACGGCGCCTCTTCCTGAAATACCTCTCTAATCAAGGCCAGACTTCTCTTAAAATTTTACTGTTTCCTTTGCAGGCCAGAAAAACTCTTCCCCACCTCAACCTGCTCTCTTTACAGCTCCCAGCTCGCTTCCTTACTCCCACGCCCTGTGTTCCAGCCTTGGCAAACTACTCCCCATTTCCAAACAAACATGTACTTTTGTTTCTCTACCTTTGGACATTCTGTTCCCTTTGCTAGAATTCCCTCTTTCCTCGTTCATTCTTTAAGAGCCTAGGTCATGCCCGGAAATCCCTTGGGCAGTTTGGCCATCTCCTCCCTGGGCTCCCCTCTACCTCTGCTCTCGCTCTGTTCCTCCTGGACCTGGACAAGACTGAATCCAGTGTGACTGTCTCTCCTGCAAGACATCAGGACTGGACCCTATGGGCTAAGGCTGCAATGATTTCCCTGCGGTGTCTGCCGTGTAATAGATATTAAGTAAATGTCAGTGGAAAGAAAGTGCAGATGGGGTCAGCTGTCCACACACTGGTTGTTTGACTGTTTTTGTGTACTACAGGCTGCTGTGGGTTTTCAGTCCAGCAGCCTGTACCTTCTGGCCAGAACCTGCTTCTACCACGCCCACCCTATCCTAGACTATAGAGCCCGGATACCTGAAAGATTATGCCCTGGGGACAGCCCTAATCAATGACTAACAGCACAGGTGAAGGGTGAGTGCTCCAGTGCCTTTGCCCTAATGGAACAACTCTAGGTGTCCATTACCTAGACAATAAAAACCTGCTGTTTTTATTGTTCAGTTGCTAAGTGGTGTCCGACTCTTTGGGACTCCATGGACTACAGCACACCAGACTCTGCTGTCCTTCACTATCTCCCGGATTTGCTCAAATTCATGCCCATTGAGTTGGTGATGCCATCCAATCATCTCATCCTCTGTCGTCCCCTTCTCCTTTGGCCTTCGATCTTTCCCAGCATCAGAGTCTTTTCCAAAGAGTCGGCTCTTCACATTAGGTGGTCAAATATTGCATGACCTGCACTGCCCCCAAAGCTCCCCAGAGAGTTAGGTTACCATTACTCTCTGTGACTTGTGTTGATAACCCATCCTTACTTGACCTCCTTCTCCTCCCCACCCTACTGCTTCATTTTCTTACCCATTTTTCTGGAAGACTACCTAATGAGTCACTTTCTCCAAAATCCTGGTCTCAGGTCCTCAGATTGGCTTCTGGGGAACCCAGCCTAAGACAGAGTTGATGATTCAGTGAACAGAAGAAGAATAATGGATTCAGAAATCAACAACTATTAATATTTGTTGGTCACCAATTACAGGGAAGAAACAGGAGCAAGAGAGGACTTGCCTCCTGGGATGTATCTTCTTAAGGAGACAAGGTTTACAAGTGTAGGAAAAGAACTAATATGTGAAATGAAATGTGATGAAGAGTAAGCAGATTTAAAGCTCAAGGAAGGACGGATGACTGTGAACACAGGGTTGTCAAGGTGGAAATGAGCCTTGAAGTGAGGATGAGATGAAGCAGGCCAAGGCCCAGTGAGTGCAGCAGTGTGACTAGAGTAAAACCATGCAAGTTTAAGGCCAGGACATGAAGACTTGGAATCCATTCAAATGAGTTTGGACTTTATCTCATAAGGTAATGAGGAGGGGGGTGGTCAACATTAATTTATTCATTCAACAAACATTTATTGAGTGCCTGTAATGTGTGGCACACCCAGACAGGAACAAGATGTACTCTAGGAGGGGTGTTCCTTAACTTAACTGCTTGTTCTGGCCACCAGAATTTGACTATATGTGTTATTTGGATCCACCTATAATTCCTGGATATATATTTTTTTTTCTTATGTAGTTTTATCATGTGTGTATATGTTTTTCTGATCATAAAGTGAAATACTATCCTCATAAAAATTCAAACATTTGGAGAACTGTGCATGGTAGGAAAAGTAATGTCTTCTAGTCAACAGAGAAGACTGGAAATCTTTTCTTTTTTTAATAGAAGTTTATTTATTTTAATTGGAGGCTAATTACTTTACAATATTGTATTGGTTTTGCTATACATCAACATGAAGGCTGTAAATCTTGAATGAGGATTGGGCTGTAGGAATTAGAAAATCCCCAGGGGTCGGGTAGAGCTTGTGATTCCCAGGAACGATTACTTGGAGGAGCAGTGTCAGGCAATTTCTGATTTTCCTCAATCACTCAGTCACATCTGGCTCAACACTCTCATCCTTTGAGGGGAGATTAAAGTCAGGGTTAAGTTTAAGTCTGTGTCTCGGATTGGAATGGAACAGGACCCACAAAATAGAGACTTCAAGATGAGCTACAAAGTCCTGAGCGGCAGCAGTTCACAACAAGGTGAGCTGGTGGGAATGTCACGGAATGGAACTTCTAAGCCTTCCTTGGAGAGCCAAAAATGGGGGTGGGGAAGCTTGCACTTTCTGCTATCTGGGAAAGTGGGGAATTGTAGTCATCACAGGATAAACATTTTAAAAATGCAGCCTTGTTTGGTAGGCATGTGCTGGTGATGTCTGGGAAGCTTCTTGCTTCGTGTATTTTGTATTTTAATAGAGAACGTGAGGAGCCGTCCACAAGACTGTGCCTATTTACAGACCCAGTAGACAGAGTGTTTGTTCCTTTCCATCCTGTCAAAACTCTTATTACCAAATTTTATCCTATGACAACTGATAAGGTGAAATTGAGTAAAAAATGTTGTTTAACTTGCATATATTTAATCATTAGTACTTAAGGTTGAGCCTCTTTGATTTTTTTTAGTCATTTTTACTCCTTCTGGAATGGTCTCATTTGTTTATACATTTTTCATTGGTTTGTAAGAACTGTTTGAATACAGACAACATTATCTATTTTGTTTAACTTATCCTGTAAGTACCATTCTCAGTTGAATGTAATTTAAAAAATTATCATAAGGATGTTTCTTTCAATGTTCATAACAACTATTGCACTTCATTTCTTGTAGCTATAGTTAGTAGGTCCTGACCTTAATTCTCTCTAGATTGAGTTCTTTGATCATGGGGGTGTAGTACTCACCACCAGGGCTTTCTTCCTAGACCTTCTCTGTGCATTTGTTTTTGACTTTGGTTCATCTTTCCTTTGGTTGCATTGTATCCTCAAATTATTTTCCCAGAATGAGTAAATAGTGCTCTAATATTTGAGTTCTTTTATATCTGAGAATGTCTTTAGATTCTCTTTACACATGAACAACATCCCAACTGAATATAAAACTCAGCACTCTGTTGACATTGCCCTTGGCATTCCAGGTAGGAATTGTGTGAATCAGAAATGAATGGAAGACAGATTTGAAGACAGAAGCTGTGATCTTGGAGGCCCTTGAAAGCCAGGATACAGGGCATTGAAGGTATCAAATCAGAGGGAGGATATGCAAACAGCTGGATTTTAGGAGGATTAGCCTGACAAATACAATGGGAAGAACAAGAGGGGGAGAGGGAGGACGGTTTTGTTATGTTAGAAATGAAGTTGGCTACAAGTCACAGAAAACAATGAATAAAGATTCACTTATATCATATACAAAAAGTCCAGAGAGCAAAGGAATATGCGTGTGTTTGTGTCTTTTTGTGTGTTTATTTTTTATCTTGGTTTAGCTGCTCATTGATATTGGGCTAAAGTCATTTCAGTTCTCTTGACTTTTCCTTCATAGTTACAAAATGGCTATTGCAGCTCCAAACATCGTATTTGTATTCCAGGCACAAGATGGAGGGTAATGGAAATACAGTCAGAGTTGACTCATTTTATTAGGAAAGCAAAAACTCTCCAGAACTTTCCACTTCCCAGCAGAGTTCTCTCTCTCTCTATCTAATTGACCAGAGCTGTATCATATTGTTACTGAACCAGATTTGTTTGCCAAACATGCAGCAAGCTAAACCCCTGAGGTCTGCAGCAGAGAAAGAGTTTATTCACAAGGGAGCCAAGTGAGGAAATGGGAGAGCAAATCTCAGATCTGCCTCCCAGAATGTAACAGGCTTGAGCTACTTATAGAAAAAGAAGTAACGTGGTCTATTTTTGTTTGTTAATTTATTTTAATTGGAGAATAATTACTTTACACTTTTGTGATGGTTTTTGCCATACATCAACATGAATTGGCCACAGGCATACATGTGTCCACACCATCCTGAACCCCCATCCCACCTCCCTTTCCACCCTGTTCATCTGGATTGTCCCAGAGCACCGACTTTGGGTCCTATGCTTCATGCATGGAACTTGCACTGGCCATCTATTTTACATATGGTAATATACATGTTTCAGTGATATTCCTGAAGAAAGAAATGGCAACCCACTCCAGTATTCTTGCCTGGAGAATTCCATGGACAGAGGAGCTTGGCAGGCTACAGCCCATGGGGTTGCAAAGAGTCTGACATGACTGAGCAACTATCACTCAGTTCAGTTCAGTCACTCAGTCGTGTCCAACTCTTTGTGACCCCATGAATCGTAGCATGCCAGGCCTCCCTGTTCATCACCAACTCCCGGAGTTCACTCAGACTCACATTCATCAAGTCAGTGATGCCATCCAGCCATCTCATCCTCTGTCGTCCCCTTCTCCTCCTGCCCCCAATCCCTCCTAGTATCAGAGTCTTTTCCATTGAGTCAACTCTTCCCATGAGGTGGCCAAAGTACTGGAGTTTCAGCTTTAGCATCATTCCTTCCAAAGAAATCCCAGGGCTGATCTCCTTCAGAATGGACTGGTTGGATCTCCTTGCAGTCCAAGGGACTCTCAAGAGTCTTCTCCAACACCACAGTTCAAAAACATCAATTCTTCGGCACTCAGCCTTCTTCACAGTCCAACTCTCACATCCATATATGACCACTGGAAAAACCATAGCCTTGACTAGACTGACCTTTGTTGGCAAAGTAATGTCTCTACTTTTGAATATGCTATCTAGGTTGGTCATAACTTTCCTTCCAAGGAGTAAGCGTCTTTTAATTTCGTGGCTGCAGTCACCATCTGCAGTGATTCTGGAGCCCCCAAAAATAAAGTCTGACACTGTTTCCACTGTTTCCCCATCTATTTCCCATGAAGTGATGGGACCGGATGCCATGATCTTCATTTTCTGAATGTTGAGCTTTAAGCCAACTTTTTCACTCTCCACTTTCACTTTCATCAAGAGGCTCTTTAGCTCCTCTTCACTTCCTGTCATAAGGGTGGTGTCATCTGCATGTCTGAGGTTATTGATATTTCTCCCGGCAATCTTGATTCCAGCTTGTGTTTCTTTCAGCCCAGCGTTTCTCATGGTGTACTCTGCATATAAGTTAAATAAACAGGGTGACAATATACAGCCTTGACGTACTCCTTTTCCTATTTGGAACCAGTCTGTTGTTCCATGTCCAGTTCTAACTGTTGCATCCTGACCTGCATACAGGTTTCTCAAGAGGCAGGTCAGGTGGTCTGGTATTCTCATCTCTTTCAGAATTTTCCACAGTTTATTGTGATCCACACAGTCAAAGGCTTTGGCATAGTCAATAAAGCAGAAATAGATGTTTTTCTGGAACTCTCTTGCTTTTTCCATGATCCAGCGGATGTTAGCAATTTGATCTCTGGTTCCTCTGCCTTTTCTAAAACCAGCTTGAACATCAGGCAGTTCACGGTTCACGTAACTATCACTCACTCACTCTCAAATCATCCCACCCTCGCTTTCTTCCACTGAGTCCAAAGGTCTGTTCTTTATACATCTGTGTCTCCTGTGCTGCCCTGCATGTAGGATCGTTGGTACCATCTTTCTAAATTAAATATATTTGTATTAACATACTGTATTTGTCTTTCTCTTTCTGACTTACTTCACTCTGTATAATAGGCTCCAGGTTCATCCTGTAAAGTGGTCTTAAGGTGTGGGGAAAGGAGTTTGGAAGCAGGGACATGGTGAGGTAATCGATGTTCTGAGCAGGCCCAGTTTTAGAGTCCATGGTCCTCTCCAGTCTTAGCCAGCCTGAATTGGACAGAAGCCTACTCCAAATTTCTGAAAAATAATTTAAACCCCTGTTACTATAGTGACCCATATGTCAGAGGCATTATCTATAGGGGTGGTTAAGAAGCCTGGTGATATATTACCCAAGCTACGTGAAACTTGGAGCTGGGAGAGTATGCGGTTAGAGAACGGAAGAAAAAAAACAAAACCCTAGAGCAGGCTTAATCAGTAAAGGCAGGTTACAAACAGAGGGGTTTCTAACAAGTTGTTTCCTTATCTACTGTTCGGTAAGACACACTCAAGCATTTCTGTTAAGGTTCCAGCTTCTGTTAACCCTATGGGGCATGGTTTCAAAATGGCCATCTCATCTGCAAGGGAGGCTGGGAAGGAAAATTATTCAGCTAAGCACATTTCAAGGAAAAAGTAGGGAATCTACATTTATAGACGACTGAAAATGTCTGCCAGAACACCAAAAGTACGACCACCTCCACTGCACACAATACACAAAAGATAAACTGGACATACTGAAATGAAGAAGGTCTGTCTGTTCATCAAATTAACTCCATAAAGAGCAAAAAGACAAACAGCACTGGGGCGGGGCAGGGGGAAGATGCGAAAAGGAAATAAGTGCAGAATACACAAAAATGTATTCTGAAGATGAGCACCGAAGAATTGATGCTTTCTAACTGTGGTGTTGTAGAAGACTCTTGAGAGTCCCTTGGACTGCAAGGCGATCAAACCAGTCAATCCTAAAGGAAATCGATTCTGAATATTCATTGGAGGGACTGATGCTGAAACTGAAGCTGAAGCTCCAATACTTTGGCCACCTGATGTGAAGAGCTGACTCATTGGAAAAGACCCTGATGCTGGGAAAGATGGAAGGCAGGAGGAGAAGGGGACGGCAGAGGATGAGCTGATTGGATGGCGTCACCGACTCAATACACATAAATTTGAGCAAGCTCTGGGAGTTGGTGATGGACGTGGAAGCCTGGTGTGCTGCAGTCCATGGGGTCACAAAGAGTCGGACATGACTGAGCAACTGAACTGAACTGACACAAAGATGTACAAATCAATAAGAAAAAGACAGACAAGCCATTAAAGAAGGAAAAGACAATAGAAAAATAGTGGCTTCACAAAAGAGAGTATCCAAATGGTCTATAAACACTTAAAAGTGTACTCACCATCATCAGCGGAATATACATTAAAACCACAATGAGTTATCACACACATCGACCTATTAACAGATGGCTAAAATGAAGGATGGAAAAATGGGCAAGTGTTGAGGATATGGACCAACTGGAACACTCATACTCTACTGGTAGGAGTGAAGAATTGGTACAGTCACTTTGGAAAACACTTTAGCTTCCTAAAGCTGGAATTATCATACCCTGCATGTACTCGTGCTAAGTCGCTTCAGTCATGTCTGACACTTTGTGACCTTATGGACTGTAACCCGCCGGGATCCTCTGTCCATGGGGATTCTCCAGGTAAGAATACTGGAGTGGGTTGCCATGTCCTCCTCCACGGGATCTTCCCAACCCAGGGATCAAACCCGTGCCTCCTGTGGCTCCTGCACTGTAGGCAGATTCCTTACTGCTGAACCACTGGGGAAGCTAGCAATTCCATACTCAGAAGAAATACCCAATAAAGGAAAAATATACATATAAATATACTTGTGTGTGGTTACTTATTTATTTAACAAGGATATGTACTAGAATGAGGCTTCCCTTGTAGCTCAGCTGGTTAAGAATCCGCCTGCAGTGCAGGAGATCCCAGTTCAATTCCTAAGGAGAAGATCCCCTGGAGAAGAGATAGGCTACCCATTCCAGTATTCATGGCTTCCCTGGTGGCTCAAACAGCAAAGAATCTCCTGCAATGTGGGAGACCTGGGTTCTATCCCTGGGTTGGGAAGATTCTCTGGAGGAGGGCATGGCAACCCACTCCAGTGTTCTGGCCTGGAGAATCCCCATGGACAGAGGAGCCAGGCGGGATCAAAAAGAGTCGACATGACTGAGTGACTAAGCACAGCACAGCACAAAGCATGTACTAGAATATTCACAGCAGCATTATTTGTCATAACTCCAACTGAAAGCTACCAAGTTCCTATCAACAGTAAAATGGACAAATAAATTGTGGTATATTCATCCACGAGAACCCTGTCAACAATGATAATGAACTCCCTAAAAATATATGCAAGAATGTATATAAATTTTAAACCTAATGTTGAGCAAAAGAAACCATGCGGCATACACTGCATGTTTACATTTAAATAAAATACAGAAATGGGAGAAACCAGTCTATGTTGTTAAAAGCCAGGATAGTGGTTGCTCTTTGTGGGGGAAGTGTGAGGAGGAGGCGGTGTTCCTGGCTGAATGGGGACATGAAGCAGACATCTGGGGAGCACTGGTTGTGTTCCCTTTCTTTTTTATTATTTCTTTACATTTATTACTTAATGTCTCATGATTACGTAGAATACAATAGTCATTGTAAAGTTTAAATTCTAAATAAAGGTGTGTGATACAAAACACTGAGTTTAGTTGCCTGTGCTATGCAGTAGGTCTTGTTGGTTATCTAGTTTATATGTAGTGGTGTGTAACTGCTAATCCCAAGCTCCTAATTAGTCTCTCCCCTTACCTCTTTTTCCCCTTTGGTAACCATAAATTTGTTTTCTATGTCTGTGAGTCTCTTCCTGTTTTGTAAATAAGTTTACTTGTACCTTTTTTTTTTAGATTTCACAATCAGCAATGTCATATGATTGACATTCTCTTTCTTGGAGGTCACACAGTTGTGTGTGGCCTGTGGCAAGCTGTCACGCTAT
Source organism: Bos taurus (assembly GCF_002263795.3). Taxonomy (NCBI): domain Eukaryota; kingdom Metazoa; phylum Chordata; class Mammalia; order Artiodactyla; family Bovidae; genus Bos; species Bos taurus. The sequence goes on along the minus strand of NC_037352.1, from coordinate 20,912,923 downwards.
GTATTTATGTTTTGTGTGCTTTTTCTTTGTCTGTAGGTTGCACCTCAGTGAGGAAAACTACAATTTTTCAAAAGTGACTGCCACACCAGATATGAGATAACTGTGAGAGGCTCTGCCCACTATACAGGGACTATTCAGGTATATGGTTCAGCTGAAGGACACAGCAGAACCACTCACCCCAAGTCACCAAACTGGCTCCTAGATCAACTGAAAGAACAGATGTACATGGCAGTTACCCAATAATTACTATTTCTTGCTGAGGTCCCGCAGTCAAATGCCTCCAGGAGCCCGGTGGGTACATGAATGAGACGCTGGGTTATCACAGTAAGAATGATGGGGGGCTTCCCCAGTGGCTCAGTGGTAAAGAATCTGTCTGCCAATGCAGGAGACATGTGTTCCAGCAGTACGGGAGATCCCACATGCAGCAGAGCAATTAAGCTCCTGTGCCACAACTACTGAGCCTGTGCTCTGGAGCCTGGGAATGCCTGTGAGCTCGTGCTTTGCAACAAGAGAAGTCACCGTTTTGAAAAGCCTGCACACTGCAACTAGAGAGTACCCCCACTTGCTGCAACCAGAAAGCCCACACACAGCAAGGAAAACACAGTGCAGCTGAAAATAAATACACAAAATAAAAAAGACATAAATGAAAGGTGTGTTGTCTGTAGCTCCAGCTAATGAATGCTGGAGAATGTCAGAGAACGCAGGCCAGTGAAGTTTCCAAAATTTTGAAAAAGAAGATGAGAATCCAGTTTACTCCATGAAGCCTCTCAGTTTTCAGATTTTGGTAATTCTTTCAAATGAAATGGGCGCATCAAAACATACCCTGGGGCCAGATTTGGCCAATGGACATCCTATTTGCAACCTCTGGTTTAATGGTTGGTTGAATGAATCACTCTGGAAGTCTAGCAGAGCTACAATAATACAAACAGTATCTACTCTTTATTGGGAACTTAATGGGACGTTTACCTCCCAACACATTTCCTTGCTTCTAAGATGCCTCACACACCAATTATATAGCAACAGCTTTCCAGGAAATGAAGAATTAAAAAAAAAAAAACATAAAAAGGAAACAGTACCATATTAAACTTATTATTAAAAGACACACCTAGATTTCAGAAACATTGCAATGTAAAACAAAAGTATGCTTGAAAAATGAGTGAATATGAGACATTTTCTCATTTTATTCTTACAAAAACTTTATGTGGTGTGTGTGGTTGTTACCCACAGTATGAGGCTCAGTGAGATTAACTAACTGTCCCAAGTTTATGCGTCTAGTAAGCGGCAGGGCCAGAATTTAAATCTAGATTTATTTCACGTCCAACACCATATCCCTGATCATTGCCATACATTGCTTCCTTTTGTGGAATAAGTGTCAGTAAGAGCAAAAGTTGTAGGTTTGGGGGAGTGTTACAATAGTCTAAGTGGCTGTAACAAATGCCCAAACATGTTATGCATTCATGAAATAAAAATGCATTTCATGGGACTTCCCTGGTGGTCCTGGTGGCTAAGACTCCAGGCTCCCAATTCAGGGGAGCTGGGTTTGAGCCCTGATTGGGGAACGAGATCCCATACATTGCAACTAAGAGTTCACATACTGCAACTAAAATATTCCGTGTGATGCAACTAAGACCAGGCACAGCCAAATTAATAATAAAGGAAATAAAAATAAATATTTAAAAATTGCATTCCTGACTCATTTAATAGCCTTTGGTACTCTTGCATGCAGTCCTCCCCATGGTGACTAGTTCAGTGAACTGGGAGGAGAAAGAACACAGACAAGGCCCCGGAATCTTGTTGTTGTTCAGTTGTTAAGTCATGTCCACCTCTTTGTAACCCCATGGACTGCAGCATGCCAGGCTTCCCTGTCCTTCACCATCTCCCAGAGCTTGTTCAAACTCATGACCATTGAGTTGGTGTGCCATCCAACCATCTAATCCTCTGCCATCCCCTTCTCCTTTTGCCTTCAATCTTTCCCTGCAGCAGGGTCTTTTCCAGTGAGTTGGCTCTTCACACCAGGTGACCAAAGTATTGGAGCTTCAGCTTTAGCATCAGTCCTTCCAATGAAATTGCAGGATTGATTTCCTTTAGGATTGACTAATTTGATTTCCCTGCTGTCCAAGGGACTCTCAAGAGTCTTTTCTAGCACAATTAGAAAGCATCAATTCTCTGGTGCTCATTCTTCTTTATTGCCCAACTCTCACATCTGTACATGACTCATGGGAAAACCATAGCTTTGACTATATGGACCTTTGTCAGCAAAGTGATGTCTCTTGCTTTTTAATATGCTGTCTAGGTTTGTCATAGCTTTTCTTCCTAGGAGCAAGCTTCTTTTAATTTCATGGCTGCAGTCACTGTTCACAGTGATTTTGGAGCCCAAGAAAAGAAAATCTGTCACTGTTTCAATTTTTTCCCCCATCCATTTGCCATGAAGTGATGGGACCAGATGCCATGATCTTTGTTTTTTGAGTGTTGAGTTTTAAGCCAGTTTGTTCAATCTCATTTCTCACCTTCATCAAAAGGCTCTTTAGTTCCACTTCACTTTCTGCCTTTTGGGTGGTGTCATCTACATATCTGAGGTTATTGATATTTCTCCTAGCAATCTTGATTCCAGCTTGTGATTCATCCAGCCCAGCATTTTGCATGATGTACTCTGCATGTAAGGTAAATAAGCAGAGTGACAATATACAGCCTTGATGCACTACTTTCTCAATTTTGATCCAGTTTTTCCATGTCTGGTTCTAACTGTTGCTTCTTGACCTGCATATAGGTTTCTCAGGAAGCAGGTAAGGTGGTCTGGTATTCCCATCTCTTTAAGAATTTTCCACAGTTTGTTGTGCTCCACACAGTCAAAGGCTTTAGTATAGTCATTGAGGCAGAAGATGTTTTTCTGGAATTCCCTTGCTTTTTCTATGACCCAGTTGATGTTAGCAATTTGATCTCTGATTCCTCTGTCTTGGTAGCTAGAGTAGGATGATTCAGGATGAGGAAAGATAAACACTGCCTGAGGCCTGGGCTGGTCCTCAGGGCCTATGAGAACAGCCCAGTTATGAGCCAAATCCGGGTCATGGCCCTGTTCCTGGGCCCCCACTGGCTAGGTCCTCAGGGATAAGCAGGGCTGTGTAGACTCAGCATGGTGCCTGAAGCTCCAGCAGGTAACTTAGTGATGTCTGCTTCCCCCCATTTTCCCCTTTGCTCCATTGGGCCACCCTCCAGAGGGCAGAATTCTTGGGTGTTTTTTATGGAAGACTCTACACCCTGGCTCACAGCCTGGTTGGCTGCTGCCCCTTCCCATAGGGGAAGGTAGTAGGTAGAGTTGGCTCCCAGGCCTGGAACGGGGTAAGTCCTGACCCCAGTCTGCAGCCTGCATCCTCCCTAGAAATGGCTGGCTGGCTGAAGTATTTTTAGGTATTTCATCAGGCAGGGGATGGATGACCATGGGAAATTCCTTGGGAAATGAACATCCACTGGAGTATTCAGACGAGCAGTGTGTTCATTGTCCCCAAGGACTCTGGCCCCAGGTATATTTCCTGAGTTCCGGAAGAGGGTGGCCAGATAGCAGGAGGCTCTGAGTGGGCGTGGTCATACGTCATCAGGGAAGTGAAGATTAGAACAATGAGAGTCTTGTCACTTCTCAGAGTGACAGCATTAATGACACTGGGCACTTAGGGGTAGGAGGGGAAGTGGTCCTCAAACTCTGCAAGTGGAAGGTCATCGAGGGATATTTACTCTGGAGAACAAATGGCACTCTCCAGAAGAATTTTAGAGTTGGTTGTCTTTCTACAAGGAAGCATGTACAAGTACAAGACCATACTCATCACAGTACGGTTTGTAAGAAAACAACAACAGAAAACAGAGAATTCCCTGGGACCCAGTGGTTAGGACTTTGGGCTTCCATGGCAGGGGACATACGTTCAATCCCTGGTTGGAGAACTGAGATACCACAAGCCGTGGAAAGGCCAGAAAATATCCCAAAACCAAAAGCAACAAACAAACCAGAAACAACTTAAAAAGCTTAGCAGTAGGGAAATGGATGGATGCAATGTGGTTGCAGCAACCAAAATAAATAATCTACATGCATCCATGCCTCTAGAGCTAAAAACACAATATTGAATGAACACATGCTGCACAATGATATGAATGTTAGCTCTCTTTTGTTATAGAACAAGTTATTCCCAAGCTCACTGGCTTTAAACAGCAACACATGCTTATTATCTTCAGAGTTTGTGTTAGTCATGAATTCAAGTGTGGTTTAGCTGGAAGGTTCTAGAGTTTCTCATGATGTTAATGGTCAAGATGTCAGCTGGGACAACAGTCATCTGAAGACTTGGTTAGGACCTGGAGGATTCATTTCGAAGGCAACTCACTCATATGGCTGTCAAATTTGTGCTGCTTGTTTGTGAGAGGTCTGAGGTCCTCCTCCATTTGGATGTCTCGACAGGACTGCTTGAGGATCCTTACAACATGACTGACCTCCTCCAGAGCAAGCAGCCCAAGAGAGTGCAAGGTGAAAGGAGCAGTGTCTTTCATAATCTAGGCTTGGCAGTCACATATCATCACTTCTGCCGCATTCTATTCATTAAGAAAAAGTCACTAAGTTTGGTCCACATTTAAGGGAAGAATTAAATTGCCCCTTTCAAAGGAAGGAATGTCAAATAACTTGTGAATATATTTTAAGATTAGCTTGCATATGATTGACATCATTTACTTAGTTTACACTGATATATTACTCAAGTAGTCCTGGCCAGTTGGAGCTCCCTACTACTCTGGCTATAATGATTGCTTCCTGGATGAGTATGTGACACAATGTAGGCCAATCAGAATTTTCCCCAGCACTTGTGTACTAAAAATCTCTCTTCTGGAGTTGCTAAACTTTTAGGATATGAGTCTTGGGCTGCTTGATCCCACTTTGTCCACCAGAATTGAGAGAGTCTTTCTAAAGAACTGAGAGTGAGAGAGAGAGAGAGGTCCAAATGAGATCATTTGAGTCCCTGGATCAAGACATGCCTGAAGCCTTCATGATTATCTCTGTCTTTTCACTTAGGTAAAACAATAAATTCCCCCTTTCGCTTATGCTGACTTGAATGGGTTTCTGTTCCTTGCCACCACCACACTTTGATGAATATAGTAGCTATGGTGTTTCTGTAACTAGTCAGAGTTCTCCAGAGAAACAGAATGCATGAATATATATTTATGGCTCCCTGATGGCTCAGCGGGTAAAGAATCTGCTTGCCATGTAGGAGATTTGAGAGATGTAGGCTTGATCCCTGGGTCAGGAAGATCCCCTGGAGAAGGAAATGGCAACACACTCCAGTATTCTTGCTTGGAAAAGCCCCATGAACAGAGGATCCTGGTGGGCTACCATTCCAAGAGTTGCAAAGAGCTGGACATGACTGAGTGACTAAGCACATATATAGCCTATAAGAATTGGCTCATGTGACTTTGGAGGCTGAAATGTCCCACCATCTGCTGTCTGCAAGCCAGTGACCTAGGAAAATTAGTAGGGTAGTTCCCATTTGAGTTCAAAGGTCTGAGAACTGGGCAGAACTGATGATGTAGGTTCTAGTTCAAGTCCAAAGGCCCAAGGACCAGAGAGTCAGTGATGTATGTCCCAGTCCAACAGTGAGAGAGGGACAATGTCTCAGCTCAGTCAGGCAGAGAGAACAAATTTTCCCTTCCTCCACCCTTTGTTCTTTGCAGGTCCTCACTGGATTAGATGAGGCCCACCCACACTGGGGAGGTCACTCTGCTTTACTCAGTCTAGTGATTCAAATACTAGCAAGCCACTCGTTTTAAGGTAATTTGTTAAGTGGCAATAGATAATTAATAAAGCTTAGAATCATTATTGGTATTCTCAAAGTGAACTGAGATGTTTAGATCCAAATTGCTTACCTGTCTTTTACTACGGCTTTTGTTTTTTGCCATTCCTGTCCCTGGGATCTTTACCTGAAATTGTTTCCTAGGCGAGAGAAATTCTTTGAACTTTGTTTTGGAAAATTATATAGGTGGTATCTTTTCTGAACTCTTGCATGCCAGACTTTTTTCTGTTTCACTTGCATGTAAGTAGAGCACAATCTTTCCCACTAAAAATCATACTTGATTCTCTAGTGTTACTGTATTATCTAAATCTTAGAAATCTGCTGCCATAACTAGTTTTTCTGCCTGGGTTTTTGTAGGACTTTTCCTGGACGTTTGACATTTTAAAATGTCAGGGAGTTTTGAGTTTTCATATTAATTTTTGCCAGATTATCAGGGAATTGTTTTACTTCATGAAATTGTTTTACTTCTGTTCAGGGATAATTTCTTCTGTTATTCCTTGGAAACTTTCTTATCTTTTGTTATTCCTTTGTTCTTTTCTTCTGGGAATCTGATTACATTCATGTTTATTCCTTGAATCTTTTCTCCAATTGGCTTATCTCTTTCTTGCTCAGTCCTTTCTCTCTGAGTTTTTAGAACCTTTTAATCTCTTCTTCAGATTCACTGACTTGATCAGCTGCAACATATAATCTTCTGTTAACTGCCTCTGTGACTTTTCAAAAGTCAGTAATACAGTTTTCATCTTCAGAATAGATTTACATTCTATGATTATTTTCTTAGCAAGAATCGGTTTAGAAATTCAGTAGCCTCTAAGATTGGTAAGCCTACAAATTAGCAACTTTTCCCCTTAAGTTTTGCCCTTAGGGCCATAAAGGTGATTTATGCATCAACATTTGTTCTAATTCCTCATCTCAGTATCCTTTTGACCTGCTAAATCTTTGTATATGTCCAGTCACCATTCTGTGTTTTCTCATTCTTACAGAAGGATGCCTGTGTTTGTTCAACACTGACCATTAACATGAATTAAACAGTCTGTTTAAATATTTTTGGTCCATTCAAAGAGAGGAGGGAAAAGTTTATGTTGACTGTACCTTTTCTTTGTCCTGTTAAAGAGTCAGCAATCTGTGGAGATTTCCTGGGCTTCCCTGTCTTCCCTGGTGGCTCAGACAGTAAAGAATCTATCTGCCTGCAGTGCAGAAGACCTGGGTTTGATCCTGGAGTTGGGAAGACCCCCTGGAGAAGGAAACAGCTACCCACTCCAGTATTCTGAGCTGAAGAGTTCCATGGACAGAGGAGCCTGGTGGGCTACAGTCCAGGGTGTCTCAAAGAGTTGGACATGACTGAACTACCTCACGCTTTTCACTTTTACTTTGTCCTACTAAAGAGTCAGCAATCTGTGAAGATACAGAGGCAGCTTCAGCCCAGAGCAGAAGCCCGAGGGGGTTTTGCCTCTGTTGGGGGTGCCCCTCTTTAATTGAGCGTATCTCCTGGTTTGGGAGACATTGGCAGACAGCTCAGAAGAACCAGGTTTTGCTCCTCTCCATCCCCTTAGCTGCACCCTGTCTACTGTTGTCCCAAGTCCCTGTGTGCTCAGAGCCAGCAAGGGTCATGGGCTTTTTTGTCCCTTCTAACTTCCCCCCTTGAATGGGCTTTTCTTTTGCCTGGTGCCTCAATCTGGCACTTAAGCCCGGTGTATTTTGCAGAAATCCCTGATGTTTCAGCTGTAAGGTACACCCTTCCCTGTTTTTCCTTCTGTGGGTAGAGATTTTCCTCTTATTCTCCCTTTGGCTTGTCCTCCTTCACTTGGCTAACCAAATCATGCCTCCAGCCTCAGCTTAAGCCCTACTTCCTGTAGGAAATGCATCTGGAAGTTGTCTCAAGGAGATGCCCTATGCTGTGCTCTTAGAAATTCTCATATTCTGCCTGTCATAGAACCCACACCTAGAATTCTACTTCTGTTATATTTACTGATCTGTCTTCCCCTGTAGACTGTAGGCCACAGAGCACTGGGAAGTGCCTATTCATTCATTTAAAAATCATTTATGGAAATGAACAAACATTGTAAATCAACTATACTCCAATAAAAAATTTTTAAAATCATTAAAAAAACATTTTTTTTAAATCATTGTGTCAAGTGGAAATGTGCTAGGCACTATTTTTGTCTCCTGCTCAGCTGTTCTTGTTCAGTTGCTCAGTCATGTCTGACTATTTGTGACCCCATGGACTGCAGCATGCCAGGCTTCCCTGTCCTTCACTATCTCTCATAGTTTGTGCAGACTCATGTCTGTTGAATTGGTGATGCTATCCAAACATCTCATCCTGTCACTTCCTTCTCTTCTTGCCCTCAATCTTTCCCAGCATCAAGGTCTTTCTCAAAGAGTCAGCTGCTTGCATCAGGTGGCCAAAGTATTAAAGCTTCAACATCAGTGTTTCCAATGAGTAGTCAGGGTTGATTTCCTTTAGGATTGACTGATTTGATCTCCTTCCTGTCCAACGGACTCCCAAGAGTCTTCTCTAGCACAGTGCTTGCCACAAATTATATATTCCAGGAACTGGGCCTGAGATGGTAGCTGGTGATCAGAAAGAATGTTGGCAGGTTGGTGGGTGGAGTCTTGCCACAGCTCCAGGGAGCAAGATAAGTCCAGGGTAGAGGGAATGGAGCTCTCCTAACCTGGGCTGATGCCCTGAGGTCAGCCTGAAGCACAAACCACCTGACGGCAGCCAACAGGAATTTATTCTACAGGGCTCAGGTGAGGAGTCAGTGGGGCTGGGAACCGGGCAGGCCCTCCAATGTTGTGCTAAGCCATCATGAGTGTCTGTGGCTAATTCCTCCTTGGCTAGAGTTCTGTGCCAACAAGCTACTATGCTGGAGCCTAGTGAAGTCTGTAAATCTAGGGTCTTTGCATCAGAGAAAGTTACTTAAGCTCTCAGAGCCTGTTTCCTTTTCTGTAAAATGGGAATAAGACTGGTATCTATTTTGTAGGCCCTTGCAAGGATTAAATGAGATCATGTGTATAACACATCAGGCTAGGGTCTGGCAAATATTAAAACATGTAACCAGTATTACAGTTATAATCAATGTTACAATGCATTGTTGTCTAGGCTTCCTTTTTAAATTTTATTTTTAAAAACTTAATTTTGTATTGGGGTATGCTGCTAAGTCACTTCAGTCGTGTCCAACTCTGTGCGACCCCATAGACGGCTACCCACCAGGCTCCCCCGTCCCTGGGATTCCCCAGGCAAGAACACTGGAGTGGGTTGCCATTTCCTTCTCCAATGCATGAAAGTGAAAAATGAAAGTGAAGTCGCTCAGTCGTGTCCGACTCTTAGCGACCCCATGGACTGCAGCCTACCAGGCTCCTCCGTCCATGGGATTTTCCAGGCAAGAGTACTGGAGTGGGGTGCCATTGCCTTCTCCAATATTGGGGTATATCTGATTAACAATGTTGTGATAGTTTCAGGTGAACAGAAAGGAGACTTGGCTTACATATATATGTATTATACAGTCTCCCCCAAACTGCCCTCCCATCCAAGCTGTCACATAACATTGTAGGCTTACTTTTTAAATTTGCAGTATGTCTAGTGGGGAAATAGGAGGAGCAGGACTTTTGTCCCAGTTTGAAAGTATATTTTTAGCTGTCTCTTAGAGCCATGGGTATATAGCAGCCACAGCAGATGAAAGGCCTCTGCATGGACCGGTGCCTCCCCAGACTTCCCTGTGCCTGGGATATAGCACAGAACAGCTGGGTCTTCCCCTACATGCTGAACCTGCAGATGAGGCCTAAGGCCAGCTCAACAAGGTAAAAAGTCTCAACACGCATTAACCATACCTAACCATGGGGAAAAGTCCAACGATAAAAGGAGTTACTTTGATATCATTGAAAAATCTAGATTTAGCAATAAAACAGCTATCACGGATCAAGCGGAGAAGAATGTAGGCCAAAGGCAGTTTGAAAAGGCCGTACATAGATAAAGTCCTCTGTTTCAAAATGTAGATGTTTAAATTATGGCTCTAGTTCAATGTATTAAGCCTGTCCAACATCTAGGGCTAGTTGGATTCTTTTTAAGCCTGTCCAACATCTAGGGCTAGTTGGATTGACGGTGAAGGCAAAATAACTTCCAACTTTTTTGCCTGACTAACTGCATAGATGGAGATACCACTAGTTGACATTTGGAGAAGATGAACATATTTGGAGAGGGAAGGGGCCAAGTCCAGTTTTGAACAGAGAGACTCTGGAGGTGTTTGAAGGGTAATGAGGTAGATACGTCTAGAAGGCAATTGAAAATGTGGCTCTGGAGGTCACAGAGAGTTATATAAAGATGGAAAATGAAGGAATTCCCTAGTGGTCCATTGATTAAGACACCATGATTTCACTGCTGAGGGCCCAAGTTCAATCCTTGGTCAGGGAACTAAGATTCCACAAGCCACATGGGACAACCAAAAAAAAAAGAAAGATGGAAAATAAGAATTGTAAATAAGGAGATAATGTCCACTGTGGGCAAGAACAAGATATCCCAGAGTATAAAGTAGACCAAGAAAAGGACTAAGGAGAACACCATAGAGAATTGCCATTTGGACAGGAAAAATGGAGGAAAGAAGGCCATCAAAGAAAATGGAGAAGGAAAAAGAAATTGGAGAGTAAGAGGAGAGGTTTATTGACTATGTCAAAGCCTTTGACTATGTGGATCACAATAAACTGTGGAAAATTCTGAAAGAGATGGGAATACCAGACCACCTGACCTGCCTCTTGAGAAATCTGTATGCAGGTCAGGAAGCAACAGTTAGAACTGGACATGGAACAACAGACTGGTTCCAAATAGGAAAAGGAGTAGGTCAAGACTGTATATTGTCACCCTGCTTATTTAACTTATATGCAGAGTACATCATGAGAAATGCTGTACTGAAAGCACAAGCTGGAATCAAGATTGCCAGGAGAAATATCAATAACCTCAGATATGCAGATGACACCACCCTTATGGCAGAAAGTGAAGAGAAACTCAAAAGCCTCTTGATGAAAGTGAAAGTGGAGAGTGAAAAAGTTGGCTTAAAGCTCAACATTCAGAAAACGAAGATCATGGCATCCAGTCCCATCACTTCATGGGAAATAGATGGGGAAACAGTGGAAACAGTGTCAGACTTTATTTTTTGGGGGGCTCCAAAATCACTGCAGATGGTGACTGCAGCCATGAAATTAAAAGACGCTTACTCCTTGGAAGGAAAGTTATGACCAACCTAGATAGCATATTCAAAAGCAGAGACATTACTGTGCCAACAAAGGTCCGTCTAGTCAAGGCTATGGTTTTTCCTGTGGTCATGTATGGATGTGAGAGTTGGACTGTGAAGAAGGCTGAGTGCCGAAAAATTGATGCTTTTGAACTGTGGTGTTGGAGAAGACTCTTGAGAGTCCCTTGGACTGCAAGGAGATCCAACCAGTCCATTCTAAAGGAGATCAGCCCTGGGATTTCTTTGGAAGGAATGATGCTAAAGCTGAAACTCCAGTACTTTGGCCACCTCATGCGAAGAGTTGACTCATTGGAAAAGACTCTGATGCTGGGAGGGATTGGGGGCAGGAGGAGAAGGGGACAACAGAGGATGAGATGGCTGGATGGCATCACTGACTCGATGGACGTGAGTCTAAGTGAACTCTGGGAGTTGGTGATGGACAGGGAGGCCTGGCGTGCTGCGATTCATGGGGTCGCAAAGAGTTGGACATGACTAAGCGACTGAACTGAACTGAACTGAACTCAGGGCCCAGATGTGAGACCACCACACATTTTAAGGAGACTTTGGAATCACAAGAAATGAAGTTGAATTTTAAAGGCATGAAAACACACTCATCTTCACTCATAATGAAAAAGTGCACCATAAAACAGTGGAGAGTGGACTTCCCTGGTGGTCCTGTGGTTAAGAATCCACCTTCCAAAGCAGGGGACGAAACTTCAATCCCTGGTTGGGGAAATAAGATACCATGTGCTGCAGGGCAACTAAGCTGGCATGCCACAACCACCAAGCCCAACTGCTGAGCCCACGAGCCTCAGCTGGAGAGCGGTCCACGTGCCACAATGAAAGATCACATATGCTGCAACAAAGAAGCTGCATGCTGCAATGAAGACCTGGTACAGCCAAAAATAAATAAATAAATAAATATAAAAACTAAATAAAACAATGAAGAGGTAGCACTAAAAAAAAAAAAAAAAAATCTACCAGACTGGCAAGAATGGAAAAGTTTAACAACATATTGGAGAGGACGTGGGGATATAGACACTCTAAAATAGTAAAGACGTACACATTTTGGCCCAGTAATTCCATTTCTAGGAATCCACTGGATGGATATGCTTATTTATATGTACGGAGAGGTTTGTACAAGGATATTCACTGCAGCATGATTTGTTGTAGCAAAGGCTTGCAAACAACCTCAATATCCATCAATAGAGGACTTGCAAAATTAATAAGGACACATCGTTTAGTGGAATATATGCATTTCAGTGGAATATATGGGGTTATTAAACACGGAAGATCAATAAGTACTCATTTGGAAGAATATCTAAGATATTTGATGTGAAAAGGTCAGAAGCAGAATAGAACAGGATGTGACATCATTTATGTAAAAGTGGGTAAGGGTGGCTTTGGAGCCAGACGACCTTGGTATAATTCCCAGCCCCACCCTTGTCTAGCTATGTACCTGAGGGAAGGCGACCTGCGCTTGTTTCCTCACCTGTCTCCACAGCATTATCAGAAATGTAAAGGGGATTGACTTTTCCCTTTTGCACTTTTTGAATTATTTTAAAACCGTGGGCATTTGTTACCCTAATTTTCATTTAATTAAAAAAATTTAAGAAAGTACATGAGTAGCAAATGAGCAGGTGGAAAAGAGGCTCCATTCATTAGGGAAATACAATTTAAACCACAATAAGATACGACCTTGAGTCTATGCATACAGCTAGAATTATAAAGACTGAAAATACCAAGCATACCGCCCCAAGCCCACATTGCTTTGGTGTCTCATTTATGTCAAAGAAAATGAGATCCTCCCTATACCAAACTCACTGAGGGATTCTAATTGATCCTGCCTGGGTCACATGTTCAGCTCTGAACCAATCACTGTGGGGCTGTGAATCACCCTAAGTGCTGGTAAAGATGTGTCCAACTGACGTTTTCTTACGCTGCTGGTGGGAATGTAGAATGGGATAGCCACTGGGAAAACAGCAGGGCAGTTTCTTATAAAGATTAAAATACATCTCACAGTAACTCCGAATTCCACTCAGGGATTTACCGAAGAAACTTTATGTTCACAGAAAGATTTGTACTTGAATAATCTTAGCAACTTGAATCAAAATAGCCCCAAACTGGAAACACCCCAAAAGTCTATCAACTTGGGAATGAATAAACAAACTGTGGTTTATCCATACAGGGAAGTAAAAAGGAAAGAACTAATACTTGCAGAAGTACTGGTGAATCTTAATGGCACTGTGCTAAGTAAAAGAATCCAGAAACAAAACCTCCAGTACCGTATGATTCGGTTTATTTAAGATTCAAGGAAAGGCAAAACTACAGGGATGAAAAGCAGATCAGTGGATGCCAGGGATTGGGGTTGGAGAGGGGTTAACTATATATAAAGAAGCAGAGAGGAATTTTTTGGCCTGACGGAAACATTCTATGGTATGTTCTTGGTGCTGTTTACATGACTGTATATGTTTGTCAAAACTCAAACTAGAGGGCTTCCTTGGGGCTCAGTGGTTAAGAATCTGCCTGACAATGCAGGAGACATGGGTTTGACCCCAAATCTGGAAGGATCCCACATGCCTCGGAGCAACTAAGCCTGTGCACCATAACCATTGAGCCTGCACTAGAGAACCCGTGCTCCACAGCAAGAGAAGCCACTGCGATGAGAAGCCCACTTACAACTAGAGTAGCCCTCGCTTGCCGCAACTAGAGAAAAGCCCGTGCCGCAGTGAAGACCTAGTACAGTCAAAAATAAATAAACAAAACTTTAGAAGCTCAAATTAGATACATAAGATTGTGACTTCTATAAACAAAGCTGGATTAAAAAAAAAAAAAGACTTAGTCTAACAGCCCTGATTTTTTTTTTTTTTAAGATAGCCTCTTCTGTAATGTTCAGTAACAGAGGGAAATTAAATGGGATGAGGATGGGAAGGGACTGATTGGATGCTTATGTGCCATGCTGTGCTGGAGAATCTTGGTGGGTGGGGGGATGAAGTTGGACCCCAGATTGGCAGGAGTCAATGGGGAAGGAAGAAGTGGGAGTGTTAGCTATCTGAGGACATCTTCCAAGAAATTCATCTGTACACAGATACCAAATAAACATGACTCAACCTTTCTATTTACAAAAGAGATACAGATTAAACCAGCATCACTATGGCCCATCTGATTGGTGTAGTCTGATAGCCTGTGTGAGCGTAGGTGTAGGAAGTGGTGCATAGTCTTTCTAAAAAGCCATTTGAAATCAAAAGGCCCTTCCTCTCTCCCCACAAGTGTCAACTCATTGACCTGGCCACTCCACTAACAATTCACCCAAAGGGGATAATTGGATAGCTGGACAAGGGAGGTAGCAAAAGCTGTTAAATCAAAGTATCTTTATAATGTAAATCAGTGGATTAAGTGTACATTATTACACTTATGTATCTGCTTTTGAATATGCTATCTAGGTTGGTCATAACTTTCCTTCCAAGGAGTAAGCGTCTTTTAATTTCATGGCTGCAGTCACCATCTGCAGTGATTTTGGAGCCCAAAAAAATAAATTCTGACACTGTTTCCACTGTTTCCCCACCTATTTCCCATGAAGTGATGGGACCAGATGCCATGATCTTCGTTTTCTGAATGTTGAGCTTTAAGCCAACTTTTTCACTCTTCACTTTCACTTTCATCAAGAGGCTTTTTAGTTCCTCTTCACTTTCTGCCATAGGGGTGTTGTCATCTGCATATCTGAGGTTATTGATATTTCTCCCGGAAATCTTGATTCCAGCTTGTGTTTCTTCCAGTCCAGCGTTTCTCATGATGTACTCTGCATATAAGTTAAATAAGCAGGGTGACAATATACAACCTTGACGTACTCCTTTTCCTATTTGGAACCAGTCTGTTGTTTCATGTCCAGTTCTAACTGTTACTTCCTGATCTGTATACAGATTTCTCAAGAAGCAGGTCAGGAGGTCTGGTATTCCCATCTCTTTCAGAATTTTCCACAGTTTATTGTGATCCACACAGTCAAAGGCTTTGGCATAGTCAATAAAGCAGAAATAGATGTTTTTCTGGAACTCTCTTGCTTTTTCCATGATCCAGCGGATGTTGGCAATTTGATCTCTGGTTCCTCTGCCTTTTCTAAAACCAGCTTGAACATCAGGAAGTTCACGGTTCATGTATTGCTGAAGCCTGGCTTGGAGAATTTTGAGCATTACTTTACTAGCATGTGAGATGAGTGCAACTGTGTGGTAGTTTGAGCATTCTTTGGCATTGCCTTTCTTTGGGATTGGAATGAAAACTGACCTTTTCCAGTCCTGTGGCCACTGCTGAGTTTTCCAAATTTTCTGGCATAAGTTTAGTTATCTAAAAATGTCACTTTTTCAGGACTTCCCTTATGGTCAGTGGTTAAGAATCACCTGCCAACGCAGGGGACATGGGTTCAATCCCTGGTCTGGGAAGATTCTATATGCCCAGGACCTGTGCTCTGCAACGAAAGAAGCCAGTGCAATGAGCAGCCCGTACACCACAACTAGAGAGAAGCCCCTGCTCTCCACACCTAGAGAAAGCCTGGGAATAGCAACAGAGGCCCAAGGCAGTCAAAAAAAAATAAATATATTAAAAAATTAAAATATTATTTTTTCTACTGTGATCACATTGTAGAATGTAGACATGACCAAAAAACAAAGCTTGGTGATGAAGGGAGGAGAAAGGTAGAGTATTACAGGAGTGGAATTTTAGGATAGGAGAGTTTTCACAGGCAGAGGAGGGCCCAGGAGACTGCAGAGGTTGAAGATGAGCGTGAAGAGAGCTGTAATTGAACAAGGGGGTCTGAGGAAGGCAGGTGGGACCTTAGGACGAGGTGCCTCTTTCTCCAAGACTGAAGTGAAGTGAAGTGAAAGTCACTCAGTTGTGTCCGACTCTGCGAACCCGTGGGCTATACAGTCCATGGAATTCTCCAGGCCAGAGTACTGGTACGGGTAGCCTTTCCTTTATCCAGGGGATCTTCCCAACCCAGGGATCGAACCCAGGTCTCCCGTATTGCAGGCGGATTCTTTACCAGCTGAGTCACAAGGGCAGCCCAAGAATGCTGAAGTGGGTTTCTTTGGGAGGCAGGGGCCAGCTCACCTGAGGAGGGGTGGGGAAAATGTGAAGCTTGAGGATGACAGAGAAGGTCTGGAAGCCAAAGTGCGTCATGCGACCAAGCAACCATGAGATAGCAGTATTTCCCAAGCATCCTGGGAGATAAGGGTCACTTGGAACGTGCTAGAATCCAAGTCTCTGTGCCTCCAACCCAAACCAGGAAAGAGACTTGAAAACCTTTTCGTTTAACAAGTGACCCCAGGTGGCTCTTCCCTGAAGGGAAGTTGGAGGAACATCGAAGTAAAAGATGACTAAGCTCTGGCTGCTTAAAATATGCTGTGATGACTGGCAGCATCAGCCTCAACTGGGAGCTGGTTAGTACAGCACACCTCACTCCAGACCTAAGAAATTAGCATCTGCATTTTAAATTTGATCCCCAAGTGAATCATTGGCATGTCAGAATTTGAGAAGCATTGTGTTAAGTAACCACTGTTACCATCTGTTCAGTTCAGTTCAGTGGCTCAGTCGTGCCCGACTCTGCAACCCCATGGACTACAGCACATCAGGCTTCCCTGTCCATCACCAACTCCCAGAGCTTACTCAAACTCATGTCCATTGAGTCAGTGATGCCATCCAACCATCTCATCCTCTGTCATCCCCTCCTGCCTTCAATATTTCCCAGCATCGGGGTCTTTTCCAATGAGTCAGTTCTTCACATCAACTTTGCTCAAGGTGCTTGTTCGCTCAGACACCATCCTTTGGGATCCATGTGAGTTTGATGGAACTCGTGCTTTCTGGGGGTGGGTATGTGCACAAATGTGGCCAACTGGAGTGTACCATCCTGTAGCCACAGTGACTGGTTCAGAGGTGGGAATGTTGACCAAAAAAAGCCAATTCTGGCTCCATGTTGGGACCGTTTCTTTGACTTGCTTTTCATTGCTTTTGTTATTATAATCATACAGAATGGCCAGCCTTAGAGAATCCTGCCCCTCTATCGGACTGTTAAAATGCCTTTGTTCAGAACCCTGTCCACCTGTAGATAGCAGGAAGGAAGAGATTATTAACACATCCCTTGCCTGAGGCTTGCCATTCTAGGAGATGTTTGCAAGATTAATGGCCTTTTTACTTTGCTTCAGGGCTTCCCAGGTGGTGCTAGTGGTAAAAAACCTGCTTCCCATTGCAGGGGATGTGAGAGACTCAGGTTCTATCCCTGGGCCAGGAAGATCCCCTGGAGAAGGAAATGGCAACCCGCTCCAGTAGTCTTGCTTGGGAAATCTCATGGACAGAGGAGCCTGGTGGGCTACAGTCCATGGTGTCACAAAGAGTCAGTTTACCTTGCTCTCTCACCTCCCCTCATCCATCTCTCTATAAAAAGAATCTGGCATCCAGACCCTGATAAGATGGTTATTTTGAGGTGCTAACTTGACATCTTCTTGGTCAGCCAGCTCCCTGAATAAAGATGCATTCTCTGCCTCAAACCCTCGTCTCTCAGTTTCATTGGCCTCTCATGTGGCGAGCAGAATGAGCTTGGACTTGGTAATAGGCATGTGGCCCAAGTGGGACCAGAGTCCTTTGGTGAGTTTGGCATATGTATAGCTGGGGAAGGAGGATCTCATTTTCTTTGACATGAATGAGCTGTCAAAGCAATATAGGCTTGGGGTGGTGAGGGTGAGTGTCAGAGGCCATCTTCCCACTGTGTGGAGAGAGGTGGTCTTGACAAGCAGCAAGTTGCTCAGGGAAGTGGGGATGGATGAAGTGGAGAGGGGTGGATGAAGTCCCAAGACTGTTCATGCCCAAAGCTAGATGCATCTGCACGTTTCATTTAAATGAGTCAAGATAGTCCCCCACCCTCTTCTTTGTGGAAGCCTACGTAGCTCTTTGAGCTGGGGTATCTGTCACAAGTGAGAGAGCACAGATTCAAGAAGAAAATGAGGCAGGACTTCCCTGGTGATCCTGTGGCTAAGACTCCATGCTCCCAACACAGGGGGCCCAGGTTCAATTCCTGGTCAGGGAACTAGATCCCATATGCAGCAACTTAAGATCCTGCATGTCTCAACCAAGATCCAGCGCAGCTAAATAAATACATTGAGATAAATACTTAAAAAAAAAAAAGAGGAATAAAACAGCGCATCAGGGGCTGAAGTCTCCTGGGGGATGTGAACAAGAGCTCTGGATGATGGGTGATGGTGTATATCAGGTGCAAGAGCGTCACAGGAAGAAGGCTAGAAGGAGGGTTAGGGAAGTGGCAGAGAGGGTTCAGGGAAAGGTGAGCCCACCTTGAGAAGTGCCTGCAGGCAACGCCTCCATTTAAGCCTGAGAGCAAAGTGAGGTCAGCCGGACCAGGGACCTAGTCGTGGACTGGGCCTGGCCCTCAGCTGATCTGAGCACAGATTGACTCCTGATCCCGACTGTGTGCTGGGCCCTTCTGGGGCCATAGGTTAACTCAATCCTAAGTCCTGATCTTGTTCTTTCTTCTTTTTCTTGGACTCAGTGCAAAAACTCTGGGGCAAGCTGACTCAGGGCAACCAGTCTCCCCTTAGTCTCTGAACTACACCCATCACTCAAGAGGGACTAGATTATTCCAAGATCTCAAACTCTGACCCAGAAATCCAAATCCACTTTTCCACCTGGAGAACCAGCTAGTGATCTCCCCAGTCATCCTCTTTCCTGACATCTCTGCCATGGGGAGAAAGAGTGATGAGGACACCCCCCTGGCTCTGGTTGTGCTCTGGAAGTCTGTGCATTTCCAAAAACTGTTCATCAGGGTTATGAAGGGTGGGTCCCCCAGTTTGCTTGCTCAGTCACTCAGTCATATCTGACTCTTTTCAAGCCCATGGACTGCAGCCTAATGGGCTTCTCTGTCCATGGGAATCTCCAGGCAAGAGTACTGGAGTGGGTTGCCATTTCCTTCTCCAGGCCCCTGCCCCCCGCCCCAAGACCTGCATCTAAATGGAGGTGCCCCAGTGGTCCAGTATAGTGATTTCTCAGGAGCCCAGTCTGATTTCAGAGCTTGAAAGATAATTAGCAGCTAAGTGGATGACGATAAATAGATGGATATATGAGCAGATGGATAACTGGATGAACGAATTGGTGATGGGTGGATAGGTGAGTGGCATTATTGAAGGAGGCAGAAGTTTGTTCCAAGGTTGGTGAGGACCTGGGTATGTACTGGTCATTGGAGGCTGACAGGACCATGGATAACCAACTTCATGGTCTTGCCAAAGCTCCCTTCGCTATTCTTCTCTTTCTCACGTTCTTACTTGGATCAGTGTTATGTTGCTGGGTTGAGGCATCATCCTCAGCTCGACTGAGTTCCCTCTCACATGAAGTGATAACCTGGAGGATCTATGGAGGAAGATTGTCCCATGGTGGGTTAATGGCTGCTCTCTGCTTGCTGTCTGTGCTTTCCTGAAATGATCCAATTTTCCACAGTGTATGAACCAGTGAAGTTGCTCAGTTGTGTCGGACTCTTTGAGATCCCACGGACTGTAGCCTACCAGGCTCCTCCATCCATGGAATTTTCCAGGCAAGAGTACTGGAGTGGGTTGCAATTTCCTTCTCCAGGGGATCTTCCTGATCCGGGGATCGAACCCAGGTCTCCTGCATTGCAGGCAGATGCTTTACCATCTGAGCTACCAGGGAAGCCCTCCACAGTGTATAGCAGGTTTTTATTGCTTGTGCTGAACCAGTATACACTCTTCCTTCTTGTGATAACAGCACCCTAGTGGTTCTTGAGCAACCCCACTCCTTACTCCACTCTCTTTCAATACAGTTTTTGAAGGGAGGCTGCTCCTCTAATATAGAAGTAACACAATCCGGGCCTGGACAGTCATAGTGTTTCATGTCTTTGGTTACAGCGATTGGTTTGAGAAAAGACCCAAGACTCAAGTATGTCCAATGCAAGACCATTAACTAATTTGGGTTGTTTGTTTTTTTTTTTAGAGTTGTAAGAAAGAAGCTTTCTTCCTTTTGCGGGTGTGAGAGATGGAGCATATATTTGGGGCTTCCACTCTGTAGGGGGAGTATGTCTGAGAATGAAGGAAAGGACAAAGAGGCAGGAAGTGAGGATTCTGATCTTATCACTTGAGTTTCTGGATCCACCTGTACCTGAAGCCAGAAACACATTTCCAGTTAGGTGAGCCAAAATTTTCTCAACCCAATGTGAGTTAGGTTTTTAGAACTTGCACCAAATTCCTTACACAATCTTTATTACTTTTGTACGAATACAAATCTGTATTTTTGCTAATGTTATTTTAGAGGAACAAAAGACAACTGTCAGATTCCTGAGTATGTGTAGTTGGTCAACAAGCAGAGCTGTTAAATAGAATTTGTCAAACAAACACCTACAGATCTGGCCAGAGATGTGAGTGGATTTGGCTGGGAAGATTGTTCCGGGAGTTTTCCTGGAGGAAGGGAAGGCCCAGTAACAACTGGCTTCCATTCCACCTCCTCCTCCGGCTCCTTCCAGCTCCAGCTGGGTGTGCGATGAATGAGGCTCCTTCAGCCCTCAGCCTGCAATTAGAGCACCCAGGAATCCTGCTGATAACGCCCTTTTTCCACCCTGGGTTGGTCCTGTCCCTGGAAAGAAGGAGCTGGAACAATTTCCTTGTTTCCTGGGAGGTAGGAGGTAGGCCAGAGCGTGGGCCAGAGCTGGGCCTGGCGGGGGTGCCATTTCAGCACACCCACCCTGGAGGAAGGCTTCCCAGGTGGCACTAGTGGTAAAGAACATGCCTGCCAATGCAGGAGACATAAGAAACCCTGGTTTGATCCCTGGGTATGGAAAATCCCCTGGAGAAGGGCATGGCAACCCACTCCAGTATTCTTGCCTGGAGAATCCCATAGGCAGAGAAACCCCCCGGGTGGGCTACTGTCCATACGGTCGCAAAGAGTTGTACAAGACTGAAGTCACTTAACACACACGACACGCACCTTGGGGATGCCTCGCTGGCAATCTCCCGAGCTGTCTCAGTGGAGGAGGGAGGGGACAGAGACAGATAATTGCCCTTGGGGGCATTTCGTGGAACACCACATAGCGTTGTTACTATTGTTCAATTGCTAAGTCGTGTCCGACTCTGAGTGACCCCATGGACTGCGGCGTGCCAGACAACTCTGTCCTTCACTGTGTCCCGGAGTTTGCTCAAA
Source organism: Bos taurus (assembly GCF_002263795.3). Classification (NCBI taxonomy): domain Eukaryota; kingdom Metazoa; phylum Chordata; class Mammalia; order Artiodactyla; family Bovidae; genus Bos; species Bos taurus. The sequence continues at coordinate 20,891,688 of NC_037352.1, read as the reverse complement.
TTCACCTTCATTGAGTTGCTGAGGATATCTAACCATCTCGTCCTCTGCCACCCTCTTCTTTTCCCTTCCATCTTTCCCAGCATTGGGGTCTTTTTTTAATGAGTCAGCTCTTCGCATCAGGTGGCCAAAACATGGGTGCTTCAGCTTCACCATCAGTCCTTCCAATGAATATTCAGAGTTGATTGAGGATGCTATTAACATCCATGTACTACCTTTGCGAGCTGCTGCTGCTGCTGCTGTTAAGTCGCTTCAGTCGTGTCCGACTCTGTGCGACCCCATAGACGGCAGCCCACCAGGCTCCCCCATCCCTGGGATTCTCCAGGCAAGAACACTGGAGTGGGTTGCCATTTCCTTCTCCAATGCATGAAAGTGAAAAGTGAAAGTGAAGTCGCTCAGTCGTGTCCGACCCTCAGCGACCCCATGGACTGCAGCCTTCCAGACTCCTCGGTCCATGGGATTTTCCAGGCAAGAGTACTGGAGTAGGGTGCCATTGTCTTCTCCGTACCCACTCACTATTTTGTTTTCTGAGATTTTAAAAAATGTGCAGAATCCTGCACTATAATATGCATAGAACACCTATGCGGTTTTTAAAAATAGGAGAGCAAACACCAATTCTGAGCACCCGCTGAAGAGGGGACCACCACCAGCCAGTTCTCCACATGCCCTTAGACCTCTGATCACCTCCACTCCTGCCACCCCCTCCCCAGAAGTTTCTGTTATCCTGATTTCTGTGGCCAGTGCCTCCTGCTTTTCTTTATAGTCTCTCTTACTATTTTCCTTTAAGTCAACTCTTTTATTTGTTTTGGCTGAGTCTTTGTGGCTGAGCTTGGGCTTTCTAGTTGCATCGAGCAGGGACTACGCTTTGTTGCAGTGCGTGGGCTTCTCATTGCAGTGACTTCTCTTGTTTCAGAAGACAGGCTCTAGGGCACACGGGCTCAGCAGTTGCAGCTCAGTATTTGTGGCACACGGGCTTAGTTGCCACGTGGCCTGTGGGATCTTCCTGAACCAGGGATTGAACCTGCCTGCATTGGCAGGTGGATTCTTTACCACTGAGCCACCAGGGAAGCCCCAACTCACTCTTTTAATTCAACTAAATTTTTTTGACTTTTTTTTTTTTTTGAGTTAAATTCACGTAACATGGCATTCAGCATTTTAAAGTGTACCGTTCCGTAGCACTCAACATATTCACTCCTGTCTATCTCCAGACATTTTCTTCACCCCCGAAAGGAGATCCTGGACCCACTGAGCAATCACCTCTCACCCCCCACCTCCCCCCAGCAACCTACTTTGTCTCCATGGATTTACTTATTCTGAGTACTTCACGTAAATGGAATTACACAATGCATGGCTGGCCTCCTTGGATTTCCGTGGTGGTCCAGTGGTTAAGAATCTGCCTTCCAATGCAAGAGACATAGGTTTGATCCCTGGTCATGGAACTAAAATCCCGCATGTCTCAGGGCAATTAAGCCCGCATGCCACAAGGAGAATCCCAAGTGCTGCAAGTAGAGAAGGCCCCATGCACTACAACTAGAAAAGAGCCCGAGCACTGTGACAAAGACCCAGCACAGCCAAAAAGAAACCAAAATCTAGATATTAACTAAATAAACTAAAAGAAAACTGTTCCATCACCTCTGGCTTTTCCCTCTGCCTGAAATGTTTTCTCAGATATGAATGACTCCCCCAAGCTGTTCAGATAATACCCTTGCCCAGAGGTCTCCCCTGAGCACATAACTCCCAGGCTGGCCCCTCTGCCTGCCCCTGGACTCCCAGACCCTCTCTACCCTGCAGTACATTTTCCTCTTTCCGTAGCACTTCTCACCCTCTGACGCGCTATCCACTGTACTCACTGCTTACACAGATTGTTTCTGGGTCTGCTCTCCCTCAGGAGGGGGTGAGGTCCACATGGGCAGGGAGCTTTATCTGCTTGCCCCACACATGTGTCCCCAGTTCCTACAGTGCTGCTTGGCAGAGTAAGCAGTTGAGGGAGGCTGAGTAACAGAGCCCCAAGAGGTCCAGGTCCTACTCCTTGGATGTCACCTCTTTGGCACACAGAGCTTTTGCAGATATGATTAAGTTAGGAATCTTGAGATGGGGAGACTATCTTGGGGTCTCCAGGTGATCTGAAATGTAATCACAAGTATCCCTATTAAAAAAAATACAAGGGAAGATTTGGCAGCAACAGAAGAAGATAATGTGATGGGCTTCCCTGTTGGTCCAGTGCTTAAGAATACACCTTGCGATGCAGGGGACCAGCGTTCGTTCCATTCCCGGTCCATGAAGATCCTGCCGCTGCGAGACAACTAAGCCCGTGCACCACAACTACTGAACTCTGGAGCCCTGGAGCAGCAGCTGCTGAAGCCCGCATGCCCTAGAACCTGTGCTCTGCAAGAAGAGAAGCCACCACAATGAGAAGCCGGTGCACGGCAACTGGAGAGTAGCCCCGACTCACTGTAACTGGAGAAAGCCCTTGCTCTGCAATGAAGAGCCAGCAGAGTCAAAAGTAAATAAGTGAATATTTTAAAAATAAAAGAAAACAAAGTGATAATTAAAGCAGGACACTACTCTGCTGGCTCTGAAGATGGACGAAGGGGCCAGGCATCAAGGAATGCAGTTTCAGAAGCCAGAAAAGGCAAAAGGACAGATTCCCACCTGGAGCCCCTGTGGTGTGCATGGTCCTGCCACGCCTTGATCTTAGCCCTGTAAGACTCTTTTCATAGCCCTGGCCTCCAGAACTGTCAGGGAATACATTTCTGTGGTCGTAAGCCCCTCAGTTTGTGGCGATTTGGTATAGCAACCACAGGAAACTAACACAGCGCTCAGTAAACAGCTGTTAATGAATACACTGCCCAATCAGTAACTAAAGGAAACTCCGGTATTAAGTACAACAAGCAGAAGGTAACTGAGAAAACAAAGGCATTGTAAACAGAATGAGGCAGTTAAATTGGGCTGGACAGCCAGAAATCTGTGGGTTCTGATTTGGCTTTCTCTTTGTTAAAAGAAAGACCTGAGCACCCATCAGAAAGCGTTAGAAATCAATGAGCCCCAAACTCAGACTTGATGTCTCTGCGTGTTGAAGAATGAAATGGCCTTCCACATTCTGTCCATGGTACTTAATGCTCCAGTTTGCTGGGGTAGGGGAGGAGGTCAAGGCAGACTTCACAGAGATGGTGACCTCCATTCCTGGTCTTGGAGGGTGAGTAGAGAGAGAGTCTCTCTCTCTCTGCACTGTAGAGAGTCTACAGTGCAGAGTTTGGCATTGTAGCTAAGTTTGGGGGCCACCACAAGTCACCACTCTAGGGTAGGTCCTCTGACTTGAGGAATGTAGCTGAGGTAAGGGGGAGTCGCCAGGGGCATGTCAGCAGGACGTCTGTGAGGGGCTTGCCCTGCGGAGACATCCCCCCGGGGCAGAGCCTGGAGACTGGATGGGAGATAGGAGAGCTGGGGGATTCATGAGGAGGGGAGCCTTGTGCCCCTTTTTGTCTGGGCTCCGTCTCAGGCTCCAGCTGCATCTTTAGTGTACAGGTCTGAGTCCATCACTGACTCTCTTCCTGTTTGATCTGCTTTTCTTCCATGGTGACCTCATCCCCTCCCCTGTTGACCCCCACAAGTCTCTGTCTGGCCCAGACCTCTTGCCTGAGTCTTCAACCCCAGGAGAGGCTGGAGTCTATCTGATACCACCCCATGGGGTGCAGGCTTAGGGGGGACATGTTGAGTCTGAGGCAGCTCTGTCATCAGGGAGACATTCTACGGGCCACGGGATGCTTGAGGCTGGGACTCAGGGGCCTGGAAGGGAGGTCAGAAGAGCAGTGAGGTCAGGAGCTCAGTTTGAGAAGAACAAGGGTGCATCAAGAACAAACATTTCCACGACCTGCTTGTAGAGCCATTGCCCCTTGGAGTTGGTAATGTTGCATCCTGCCCACAGGCCATAGGTGTGAGGCCTTGCACCGAGGCCACAGCAGCGGAGCCCAGAACCAAGGTCACCTCCGAAGCTAATTGAGCCCCTTAGTAACCATTGCCAAAAGCCCCCGATCATCACTAACAAGCTTCCTGACTCCCAATTAGGCAAAGATGCCCACTCCAATAAACACCCTATGGCACCCCAACCAATCACCTAATGCCAACCTTTCAGCAGGAATTTTGTCTTGAGACTATAAAACTTGTCTATTAACTCAGTGAAAACTGTTGACTTGCCCTGGTCTGTCAGGATTTGTCGGTCTGCTGCACTTGCAGTGCCTACTTTAGCTCTGCTCTTTGTTCTTAATAAACTCACTCCTCTCTGCAATACTCTGTGTCTGAAAATTCTGCTCCAACCTGCGCTCAACTCCTGGTACGTGGCTGCTCATCCGAGGGGTCTGGGAATGAAGCAGTCCTCCCCCATCCCCACCTCTGTCTTTGCACAGGAGGGCCCTTCAGCTGAGCAGGCTGGACCTGAAGCCAGAGGATATCGGAGGGGAAATCCTCAGGGGCAGATGGACTTGAAAGGCAGGGTGCACAGTGGTTAAACACACGAGCTCTGAGACAAGCCAGGGTCCACCCATCACTAGGGATTGGGGTCACAAGAATGGGGCCCATAGAGATGGTGTCCCGGGCCTCTGTTTCCTTATCTACACCTGTACTGTGAGAATCCCACAAACCGGTGTGTGTGGAGTGCTCAGCAGATTCCCTGGCCAACAATAAATGCTTAATGAATATTAGCCATTGTTATGGTTGTTATTGTTTTTATTAGCTCCATAAACTTTTCCTAAACACCATCACTATTCTCAGTCTTACTCCAGTTTGGGGACAAAGAGATAAGACACAATTCCTGCCCTCAAAGCATCCACTGTTTAATGAGAAAGGAAAGGAAAGTGAAGTCGTTCAGTTGTGTCTGACTCTTTGAGACCCCATGGACTGTAGCCTGCCAAGCTCCTCTGTCCATGGGATTTTCTGGACAAGAATACTGGAGTGGGATGCCATTTCCTTCTCCAGGGGATCTTCCCAACCTGGGGATTGAATCTGGGGCTCCCACATTGCGGCAGACTCTTTACCATCTGAGCCACCAGGGAATTGTTTAATGAGAGAGACAGACAAATGGATAAGAAATTGTATGAAGGAATGGAAACTAAAGGGCTTCCCAGGTGGTGCTAGTAGTGAAGAACCCGCCTGCTGTTACAGGAGACACAGGAGATGCTGGTTGGATCCCTGGGTCGGGAAGATCCCCTGGAGGAGGGCATGGCAACCCACTCCAGTATTCTTGCCTGGAGAATCCCATGGACAGAGGAGCCTGGTGGGCTACAGTCCATAGGTTTGCAAAGTCAGACATGACTGAAATGACTTAGCATGCTCACTTGGAAACTCTCTTATAGAGGAAGCTAGAAAGGGAAGGGATGGGAAGACTCTGCTGAAGTGGTGATATCTGTACCTAGGAGGATGAGTGGAGGAGGAGAGAGGGCAGCATTTGGCACCATAGGTTGGCTAAGGCTGGGAGCCGGGCAGGAAGGAGGTGACTGAGCCATGGGGTGTCACCTGTGTGCTGGGGGAGATGTGGGTGGCTATGCCTCCAGATGCTCTTGACCTCCCCTTTGACAAAGCCAGGCTTCCCTGGTGGCTCAGACGGTAAAGAATTGGCCTGCAATGCAAGAGACCAAGGTTCAATCCCTGGGTTGGGAAGATCCCTTGGAGAAGGGAATGGCGACCCACTCCAGTATTCTTGTCTGGAGAATCCATGGACGGAGGAGCCTGGTGGGCTACAGTCCATGGGGTCGCAAAGAGTCAACACGACTGAATGACTAACACTCACTTTGACAAATCCAGCAAATCCTGAGCCTTGCTGCGAACGTTCTGCTTGTGACATCATGCTGAGGCAGGTTGGTTCCACAAATCTGAGGCCGGGCCCCCACCCCTCCTACTTCAGGGGAGGAGGAGGAAGCTCCCTCTGTGCAATGCCCAGGCAGGCATCCGTGGCAAGTTCCCTGTCGGCACTGGCTGCAGCCACCCCAGCCCAGCATGGACAGGAGCCAGGCTCTCGCCTTCTGTAACCTGATGCCTGCCTGCATCAGCCCTGACTTCTGAGCCCACTCCTCAGGCAGCTCCTGCCAGAGGTCACGGTGACCTTCTCCCTGTGTGCTGCCATGCCTCCTAGCAGTGCCCCACCTGCAAGGACCAGGGGAACCACTGCACGAGGCAGAGATGGCTGTGGCTGCCACAAGTCTGAGGTGGGGTTGGACCAGGCAAGGTTCCCCGTGCCTTCCTCTTTGTTTTTTTGACTGAGCTGGGCCTTAGCTGCTTTGTGCGGGCTTTTTCTGGTTGTGGTGAGCGGGGTCTATTGCTGTGCACTGGCTTCTCATTTTGGTGGTTTGTCTTGTTGCAGAGCACAGGCTCTAGGGCACACGGGCTTCAGGGATTGTGGCACGTGGACTCTAGAGCTAGGTCTCAGTAGTTGCGGTGCTTGGGATCAGTGGCTCACAGCTTGTGGAATCTTCCCAGACCAGGGATCGAACCCATGTCCCCCACATTGGCAGGAAGTTCTTATCCTCTGCGCCACCAGGGAAGTCCCCCCTTGCTCTTTCACTGAGTCTCCTGCCTCCATCTAGCAGCCATCCTTGGGCAGAAGGCAGTCCTGAAATGCAGGCCTGTCCACATTCACAGATGAGGGACTTCCTTCTGCCCTACAGCTGGGTGTGGAGCCTTTCCCTCTTCCCACCTGGACTGACAGGAGCCTCATCCTTAAAAGGCACAGACACTGATTGGATGCAAAAATGGTACTGATAAAGTGCATGGGCTCTGGAGTCACGCTGCCTAGGTTGGAAACCCAGCTCTGCAACTTCCTAGCTGGATCACCCTGGGCTAGTCACTCAACCTTTCTTTGTCTCAGTTTCTTCATCCACACAGTGGGATAACCATACCTACTTACTGTGCTAATCCCAGGGTTGGTAGATTTCTTTTTCTGTACAAGGCCAGGGAATAAATACTGTAGTCTTCCGGGGGGCTGCAACAGCAGCTACTCACCTCTGCCTGCTGTGGTAATCCAGCCATACACAATTAGTGAACAAAGGGGCATGACCGTGTTCCAATAAAACTTTATTATGGACACTGAAATTTGAATTGCATATAGTTTTCATGTCACAAACGGTCCTTCTTTTGATATTTTTAACAGTATTAAAAAAAAAAAAAAAAAACACCAAAATCACTCTTAGGTCACAGGCAAAAACAGGATTTGGCTTGTGGGTTGAAGAGTGCAGTCCCCTATGCCAATCTTTGGAAGTGCTGAGTGCAGCAGCCAGCACATGGTTCTTGAGCTGATAGTAGGCACCTACTGTGTGCTTAATACACGTCAGCTTCTATCATCATGGAAGGTGTGGATATGGCAGGAGGCAGCTGTCCACGTGGCTGACTTGCTGCTTAGGGGCAGGCCGTCAGTGGGGGAAGGTGGTCTGCCTTGGAGAAAAAGCAGCTGAGATGGGTTATCAGGAAGTCATGCCTTGGGCTACCACCGGACAGGAGTGGCCAACAGAGTCCTTTAACTGGCCCTTCTCTGCTAAGGGCCCAGAGTATTGGCTTAGCTGTCCAGAATGTGTCCCCCTCCCTGCCCCAGCTCAGAGTGAGGGCCTCCTGTCACACCCCTAGGTGCCCCCATAGAGCCCCCTTCCCCTCTAACACTCCAAGGACCCTGTGCCAGCTCCCTTCTGAGGGCTCAGAGCAGACCTTGCCCCCATGTCAGCGACTGTTGCTGCTGCTAAGTCACGTCAGTCGTGTTTGACTCTCTGCGACCCCATAGACGGCAGCCCACCAGGCTCCGCCGTCCCTGGGATTCTCCAGGCAAGAATACTGGAGTGGGTTGCCATTTCCTTCTCCAATACATGAAAGTGAAAAGTGAAAGTGAAATTGCTCAGTCCTGTCTGACTCTTCGCGACCCCATGGACTGCAACCTACCAGGCTCCTCCATCCATGGGATTTTCCAGGCAAGAGTACTGGAGTGGGTTGCCATTGCCTTCTCTGAAGTCAGTGACTAGGAATGGTTTATTCACAAACAGCTCCAGCTCCAGGCCCAGAGCTTCCTCCTATCTTTGGCACCAGGCAGTGAATGTCAGGCCTCAACACGTAAAGTCACATCCTTGGGTCCCAGCCCAGGCTGGAGGAGTGGCTGAAACCCCCAACTTGGGGCTTTGGAGGAATCTCTTGCTCTCTCTTTCTCTCAAGATCTGGCCAAGAACTCTGTCAGGCTTCACTCCTGGCCTTTGTCCAGGCCGGCCCCATCTCCTTGGCCCCATCTCTCTCTGTAGCAGGTGTGCTAAGGGGTTTGGCCTGCAGGATCTAGCTTGTCCTAGGCGGCCGTGAGTACGGCTGGGAGGGGTCCGACGGTCCCCTGCACATGCCCAGGCCCACCTTGTTCAAAGCAGACTCGTAGTCAATGTCTCTGAAAAGCCCAGCGAGGGGAGGACACCCCCTGTGTGCTGGAGACTCTAAGTTCTCAACCGTGGCTGGTGGTCTTGGCTCCATCTTTCTTCCCCGCCCTGCCTCAGGACTCAGCAGGCACCTGAGTGTCTGTGAGCTGACTGGAGAAGGCCCTCTCCAAGCGCAGGGTGTTGTATCTGGGGGGTGGTGTGCCAGGCACCTGGGACCCTGGGGCTGGAGGCAGACTCAAGGCAGAGGTGAAAGTGGGCAGGTCATCGTCTATGTCAAGGCTGGGGTTATCCCGGCCCTGCGGGGCACGGGGAGCCTCAGGGCAGGCGGGTGCTCGTCTCCGGGCCCACCACCCCTTGGCTTTGTGCCACTGGTGGCGGGCAATGATGGAGAGGGAGTCAATGAAGAAGACCTCGATGATCTCAATGACGCAGACGACGGAGCAGCTCATCCACAGGCCCAGCTGGCCACCGATGTTGGACAGAAGCTGTTCGATCTGCAAGGGAGGCCAAAGCACATGATCAAGGGGGAATCCCCACCAAGCTGGCTTCATGCAAAGACCCTGAGGCCCAAGGGAGCCACTGGTTAGCCCTGGCCCTGAACAGGTTTGGGGAAGACAAGGGCAGGCTGTCTGTCCCCTCCTACCCTGCCCATTCTGATCTGAGGCCTGGTTGGCCTTTGGTGGCCCTACTAGCTTGGGCTGGACCCCCCACAGTCTGACTCTGCTCCCTGAGGCCAGGCAGATGGGCAAAGTCGCAGACTCAGGACAGTCTCAGAAGGGAGCCACTCACGCTGTTGGCAGGGTTCTCCATGATGGATCTCTGGTTCAGGTCTTTGTAGAATATCAAGAGTTTGGCCAAGTCTGTCCTGTAAGAATTCCAATAGGCAGGGCCAAGGTGAGTTGGAGGCTTTTGTGCTCTAGCAAATAGCCAGCCCCTCAGCATGGCTGTGTATCTCCGGCCCAGCCCCCAGCAAGGCCCAGGCTCTGAGCTCCATAGGGTGTCTTAGAACCTGGTTTATGGGGTTCCTTGTGCACCACAGAGCACATCTCCAGCCGGGACCTAGTCACTCAAGCCATCCCTTCACTCAAAAACCATTTCTCCAGCTCTAGACTAAGTCAGTCCCCACAGCTGCCCTCCCACAACTAAACCCTGCAATCGTGATTGTCTGATGGCAATCTAAAACACGTCTGGGAGACAGGTAAGTGATGTAAACGAACCAGAGGGGAAAAATGATAATAACCATAATAATAGCTAGCACTTATTGACCACTTCCTGTGTTGCCAAGCATTCTTCCAAGAACCTTGTGTGAATTAACTCATTTAATTCGCACAACAGTCCTATAAGGCAGGTATCTCCATTTTACAGACATGGAAACTGAGACACAGATTGGTTGAGTAACTTGCCCAAGACTACACAGCTCATGACTGGTAGAGTTGATATTCAAACCTAGCTACATCTGACTTTAAAGTTCGTGCTCTTAACCACTCACTGGACTAAATTCCCTCCTGTTAGGACTGTGGCAAGCTAGAAAATTCATGCTTATCCCAGAAAGGTAGCCAGTACTCAGTACTCTTCAGTGCTTTGCAAAAATGGAAGTTGAATGTTGCCAGAATTTTTGATCTCTCAGGAAAAGTTGGAAATAACAGGTTATATTGGTGGAATCATATTTGGCTCAGGGGTCATCACTTTGCAATACTTGGTTTAACAGTTTTCAATGATTTCATCAAAGTCTATCTTTATTATTAGACTCTAAGGAGAGATAAGAAAGCCTTCCTCAGAGATCAATGCAAAGAAATAGAGGAAAACAACAGAACGGGAAAGACTAGAGATCTCTTTAAGAAAATCAGAGATACCAAGGAAACATTTCAGGCAAAGATGGGCTCGATAAAGGACAGAAATGGTATGGACCTAACAGAAGCAGAAGATATTAAGACAAGGTGGCAAGAATACACAGAAGAACTGTACAAAAAAGATCTTCATGACCAAGATAATCACGATGGTGTGATCACTCACCTAGAGCCAGACATCCTGGAATGTGAAGTCAAGTGGGCCTTAGAAAGCATCACTACGAACAAAGCTAGTGGAGGTGATGGAATTCCAGTGGAGCTATTTCAAATCCTGAAAGATGATACTGTGAAAGTGCTACACTCAATATGCCAGCAAATTTGGAAAACTCAGCAGTGGCCACAGGACTGGAAAAGGTCAGTTTTCATTCCACTTTCAAAGAAAGGCAATGCCAAAGAATGCTCAAACTACCACACAATTGCACTCATCTCACATGCTAGTGAAGTAACACTAAAAATTCTCCAGTCCAGGCTTCAGCAATATGTGAACTGTGAACTTCCAGATGTTCAAGCTGGTTTTAGAAAAGGCAGAGGAACCAGAGATCAAATTGCCAACATCCGCTGGATCATGGAAAAAGCAAGAGAGTTCCAGAAAAACATCTATTTCTGCTTTATTGACTATGCCAAAGCCTTTGACTGTGTGGATCACAATAAACTGTGGAAAATTCTGAAAGAGATGAGAATACCAGACCACCTGACCTGTCTCTTGAGAAATCTGAGGTCAGGAAGTAACAGTTAGAACTGGACATGAAACAACAGACTGGTTCCAAATAGGAAAAGGAGTACGTCAAGGGTATATATTTAACTTGGCTTATTTAAACAAGGCTGCTTATTTAACTGAGTACAGATGCAGAAACGCTGGGCTGGAAGAAGCACAGGCTGGAATCAAGATTGCCGGGAGAAATATCAATAACCTCATATATGCAGATGACACCACCCTTATGGCAGAAAGTGACGAAGAACTAAAAAGCCTCTTGATGACAGTGAAAGTGGAGAGTGAAAAAGTTGGCTTAAAGCTCAACATTCAGAAAACTAAGATTGTGGCATCTGGTCCCATCGCTTCATGGCAAATATATGGGGAAACAGTGGAAACAGTGTCAGACTTTATTTTTCTGGGCTCCAAAATCACTGCACATGGTGATTGCAGCCATGAAATTAAAAGACGCTTGCTCCTTGGAAGGAAAGTTATGACCAACCTAGATGGCATTTTTCAAAAGCAGGGACATTACTTTACCAACAAAGGTCCGTCTAGTCAAGGCTATGGTTTTTCCTGTGGTCATGTATGGATGTGAGAGTTGGACTATGAAGAAAGCTGAGCGCCGAAGAATTGATGCTTTTGAACTGTGGTGTTGGAGAAGACTCTTGAGAGTCCCTTGGACTGCAAGGAGATCCAACCAGTCCATGCTAAAGGAGATCAGTCCTGGGTGTTCTTTGGAAGGACTGATGCTGAAGCTGAAACTCCAATACTTTGGCCACCTCACTCGAAGAGTTGACTCATTGGAAAAGACTCTGATGCTGGGAGGGACTGGGGGCAGGAGGAGAAGGGGACGACAGAGGATGAGATGGCTGGATGGCATCACCGACTCGATGGACGTGAGTCTGAGTGAACTCTGGGAGTTGGTGATGGACAGGGAGGCCTGGCGTGCTGCGATTCATGGGGTCGCAAAGAGTTGGACACGACTGAGCGATTGAACTGAACTGAACTGAAGTACCTTGGAGGCAAGGATCATGTCTGCTTGGTCATCATGGCACCCCCCAGCACCTCACACCTTGCCTAGTGGACATTAAATAAGATGCTGGAGACCAAACTGGGGTAGGGAACCGTGTAAACAGTAATGACCCAGAGAAATGTGAGTTTACATGGCAATCCCCCACCCACCCTCTCCACCTTTGTCTCCATCTGTTGAGATCCTTGAACTCTGGCCTGGCTGATTTTTGCTAAAAGTCTCTTGGAAGTGAATTTTGATAAGGAAAATCAAGTGCGATTAGAAGCTGCAAGGTTTAAAAGAGTATTTTTCCAAGTGGGTCAAGATACATTAGGAAATCATGAAATAAATGTACTGAGCTTACTAGTACCTTTTACAAAGTGAAATATAAAAGATCAGGTTGCATGCACAGAGAGATTCGAAATCTTTATCAACTGATATAGGCACTAAGCATTTGGAACTATGCTGTGACCCGTCAGACGGTTGTAAACAATTGGTACACAAGTCGGATGGTTTGGTACACAAGTGTGCAACATCTGACAAGCAGCCTGAATGCCCTGTACATCATAAAAGAGTACTGTTTCATGATAGTTTTATTCTGGCGGTGTATTCAATGCACCACAATAGGATAAGTATCAATATTTTCATGCTGTGCGTTGTGGTCAACAGTTGAGAGCCCTTAGCCTAGAGCAGGGCCTACCTCATGATAAGACTCAAGAAATAACTGTTGAATAAAGGAATGAGTGAAGGGATGAACAAATGAAAAGGAGAGGGTTTAGCACAGAGGAATCAAGTAAGGAGGCTGGAACCAGGGTGGGCAGGAGCAGAGGGAGCAGGGCGGAGATCAGCTTACTTGTTGAGTTTCTTCTTTATTTGCTGGCTTTGGTCCCAGGTGAGAATAGACAGCAACCATTTCTGTGGTGGAGAAAGAAGTGGCCTGGGGATGCCTGGAGAGGCCAGAGCCAGCCTGTCTGCTCTCTCCTCTCAGCCCCAGCTCCTGACATGGACCTCCCATGTGGATCACCTCTGAGGCCAGAGGACTCAGCCAGGACCTCAGGCTACAGGCTGAAGGTTCCAGGGGGGAAGAGTGGGCAGAGTACTTACCTCGGAGACCTCCGATGGCCACTGTGCCAGGCTGGTGGTCAGTGTCCACTCCTTAAAGCTAAGCGGAGAAGGGCATGGAGTGAGTGTGGGTGGCCTGGCCCAGCCCAGCCGTGTTCGTCCCACCCCTTTGGGTCCACTCACCTGCAGGCTTCCTTGCACACCGACTGGCAGCCCAGCTCTTCCCGGACGAAAGCCTGGTGCAGCTGGTAGTAGCAGTACACTGAGGAACGGGGTGCAGGGAGATATGAACTTTGGGGCCACAGGGCCCTTTCTAGGGTTTCCCAGTGATGCCCCCATGCATGCATGCTTAGTTGCTTCAGTCGTGTCTGCCTCTTTGCGACCCCATGGCCCATAGCCCGCCAGGCTCCTCTGTCCGTGGGATTCTCCAGGCAAGAAGACTGGAGTGGGTTTCCACGCCTTCCTCTAGGGGATCTTCCTGACCCAGGGATCGAACCTGCATCTGCCTGCATCTCTTGCATTGCAGGCGTATTCTTTACCCAGGCTACTTGGGAAGCCTGATAACCCCACAGTCTCCTTTTAGTGATTTCACCTTCCACTTTCTACAAATACTAGTTCTCTGGAAACAATTGCTACCTTGTGATTTTGAGAGACAGAAAATTGCCACAGTTAAGAACATTAGCTGGAGGTGGGATGGGTTGGCAGTCCTTGCCTTGGGTCTAGCTTTGTTAGACCCTGGCTGTGTGACCTTGGGCAAGTTGCTTAACCTTTCTGAGCCTCAGTTACCTGTTCTGTGAAAGGACACTATCAATAGTCCCTACCTCCTCAAGCTGACAGAGGGGGTTAGGGACTTCGCAGAAGCTGGGTTGTAGCATTTGGTCATTAATCAGAAAGTGGAATTCAACCCAGGCTTCACAACAAGAGTGAAACTGGTTAATATCTCTCTGTCTCCCTCAGGTCAAAAGCCATCAGGGCAGGGTCCTGGGAGGGCCTTAGCTATTGCCAGGATGGGGCTGATGCTGCTCCTGGGGTGTGCAAGGTGGGGGGTGTGCAAGGTGGGGGTGTGCAAGGTGGGGAGTGTGCAAGGTGGGGGTGTGCAAGGTGGGGTGTGCAAGGTGGGGAGTGTGCAAGGTCGGGGTGTGCAACGTGGGGGTGTGCAAGGTGGGGGTGTGCAAGGTGGGGGAGTGTGCAAGGTGGGGTGTGCAAGGTGGGGGTGTGCAAGGTGGGGGTGTGCAAGGTGGGGGGTGTTGGTGTCTCACTCACTCCAGTTGGGGTGCTGCTGGTAGTTGCAGTAGTCAGCTCCCCGAGGTAGAGGCTGACTGTACTGGGCACATCCGCAGTTCTCTACCATCTTTGCCTGGAAGCACGAGTGAAGGCAGATCTGAAAGACAAGACCCAGGAGTTCCCTTAACCTCCTTGCTTGCGGCTGCCAGAGATCTCCCCTCCCTACATCCCCCAGTCAGAGAGGGTCAGCCTCCCACAGCCTCGGCAGACAGCATAAATGTACCCCTCATGTCCTGGCTGATAGGGTCAAAGGGACAAAGCTAGAAAACGTATTGGGAATTTGAGCTGTGGAGGCCAGGATGAGCTAGAGAGGGGCTGGGGTGGTCATTTGCCACCATGTGAGTGCTGACCCAGAGGTTAGTGGGGAACTTGGAGCAGGTGCCAAGAAACAGAGAAACAAACACAGTCTCCAACTTTCCAGTTTTCAGCTGCACGCACTCCACGCAGGATCCCTGGGGATCTTAAGGTACCATGATATCCACAAAGCTTAGAGCCATAAAAGCTAACAATGGGGGCTTGGAACTCAGGCTACTTGAGTTCATATACCAGCTTTGCCACCTCCCAGTTGTGTGACCTCAGGTGAGTTACTTAAACTCTCTGATGCTTTGTTGTCTTCATTTGTGAAATCAGTATAACAGCACCTACTTCATGAGGTTGTTGTGATATGAATAGAAAGATGTAAAGTGTTTGTAAATGCTAGCTTCTCACTAAATATTGTCCCGAGTGTCTTTCCACTGAGCTGACTTTTCTTCTGTCTTAATGTCAGTGTGATTGCATCTCTATTTCTTACAAGCAGACCTTGTCTGACCACTAGTCTCTTTTCATTCAGTGTCTCCACCACCTCTCAGCTCAGCTCTAATAGAAGCTAGAGGATTCAGGGCAGAGGGCGCCTGGTTCTTTTGCTCTGCTGGGTGATTCTCATTTGACTCTCTAGGTGTCCTGGTGGGAGGCAAAGGGCAGACTCGCAAAACAGAAGACAAGGTGTAACAGGTGATCGCACCCAAGGGTCAATGTAGGTAGTAACTAATGGGTGGTGGAGAATGCAGGGAACCAAAGAACGTGTCTCATTTGATAAGGCCACTCTACCCACTGTTTATCCTGTAGGAATACGGGCCCATTGTTACCAGATCTTGTTTTTCAAGAGAAGCTAGAAATCTGGGTTTTCTTATGAAATTCCCCGACTTTTAAACCGGGTGAAAAACCAGGTGGGCAGGTTGGTAGAGGCCTTGGAAACCACCGATTAGCAGTTCCTGATCCAATGCAAACTCCCCTGGTGGCTACTGAGGAGCACACAACTTGTCTAAGGCTGTCAGTGGATAAAAGGCACCCCTTAGCCAGCCCCTCCCAGACTGCCTCCTCCTCCTGTCTCTCATTCCCCAAGGCTGATTTGGAAGCAGGTTTGCCGAGCTGTACGTTCTGTTCCACGCAAACCTCGACTAAGCTCTGGTTACAGGTGGGTTGAAGAGGACTGGAACCAGCCGGCATCATTTGTTCTTGAGATCTTTGGATGAACCCCAGGATTCTCACCACAGTTCCTGGTCCCAGACACACCCCAACCTATGTATAATTCTGTCTCCTGGGTCCAGACCACAGCCTGGGGCTGGGTGCTGTCTCCAGCCTGTACCTGGAGGGAATACGTGGCATTGTAGATGTTCGTGATCTGCACGTCACTCCAGTCCTCCGTGCACTGGCTGTAGGGATCACTCAGCTTGAAGGACTCCGTCTGTAATCACAGCAGCACATATTCAGCCCTGCACCTCTCCAGGACCCAGACAAGGGGCATTGCTAGCAGCTTCTAGGAGCTGAGCAACCACCTACTCATTCATTTAACCAATTTATTTATTGAGCACCTACTAGGAGCTTGATGCTATTCTAGGCACTATGTCACTCAGTTGCTTAGTCATGTCCAACTCTTTGCATCCCCATGGACTAGCCTGCCAGGCTCCTCTGTCCATGGGATTTCCCAGGCAAGAATACTGGGGTGGATTGCCAGGCCCTTCTCCAGGGGATCTTCCCGACCCAGGGATTGAACCTGAGTCTCCCACATATCCTACATTGGCAGTTGGATTCTTTACCACTGAGCCACCAGGGAAGCCCTCTTGTGAGCACTATGGAATCCACAATGATCGAAATAAGTTCCCTGCTTTCCTGGAGCTCACATTCTAATGCAGTAGACAGATGACCAAAAAGCAAATAAATCATTTTGAATAATTTTTTATAGTGATTAATGGAACTAGGTAGAAACTGGAAGGGTTGGGAGGAGGGGACAACCTTTCCAAAGTGATTAGTAAAGACATCTTTGAGAAAAGAACATGTTGGTTGGACATGGAATGGCAGGAAAGAGCTGGACTTGTCAAGAAACATAGGAAGAGGAGTAGGCAGAAGGAGCAGCCAGAGTGGAGGCGGGAGAGGGCCAGGGTGGCTGGACCATGGTAAAAGGGAGAGCTGTTGCTGGAGATGACGTCTGAGAGGGATTTAAGGACAAATTGTGGCAGTCTCCTACACTGCTGAGAAACATGGGTTTGGATTTGATTTTCTGAAGAGTAGTGAGCCACTGAAGAATCCACGGGGATGGGGCAGGAGGGATTAGATGAGCAGTGACTGTGCTGCATGGTATTCTTGTCTCAGCGAAGGACTCATTTCCTACCTTCTTGCCTTTTGGTCCCAGAAGGTGATTTGGAAAAATGGACTTTCTTATAGAGGACCAAAGAATGCCCAGCAGTATAGAATGATACCCTGATCAGAGGAGGTAAGAACATTGCAACTCACTATTTGAAAGCCTTATTAAATTATGTTTTTTATTATGGCTTACACATTTGATTCTAGCTTAATATTTGTCACTATAAAGGAACAATCCAGACAAGACAATTAGGGGAAAAGAAGGATAATGTCTCCCAAGGGGGAGCAAATATAGAATATAAATTGTGACCAACTCACAGCTAGGATTTGGTGTGTGTGTGTATGTGTGTGTACAAAGTTTTTTTTTTTTTTTTGAGATGGGGAGGGTAAAGGGCAAATGGATGTCAGATTTATGGGAGGGAAGAAAACTCCTGAAAAGTGGCTGAATAGAGAGAAAGATAGTTGGGGGTGGGTGGGGTGAGGGGGAAAGAAATCAAGAAGTTTGGTGCAGATAGAAACTGTAGCCATCTCAAAGGGCTACGATCTCTTTCTGTTTGTATTGTAATTCATCTGTTGATCCATTAGTCTTCCTCAATTAACTGCAAGAACCTCCAGGGCAAAAGACAGGGCTCATTTTAAAACATTTAAACAGAAGAAGCAAAGAGGAAAGTAATCATCTGATTTCCTCCCTTCCCCTGGGCACCTACTTCAACAGGTCAGATTTCCATCCTGAGACCCAGACAAAAAGATTCACATGTTCCCTTGCCCTACGATATCCTTTTCTCATTCATAATAAAGAGTGTGTCTTTCCGTGTCAGTATAGAATAAACAGACTTACTTCATTCCTCTAAGAGCTGGGGAACAAAGAGATTCGGAGCTTCTAGTACATGCCAGGGCTAGGCTGGGAAATGGGCACAAGATGCCAAGCAGTGGCTTCCCTCAGGGCACTTTCACCCAATGCTACCCTCTAAGCTTCTCCAAGCTGCACACTCCCAATCAGGTGTCCCTTGGAGCCCCCAGGTCCTGCTAAACTGGCCACAGAGCCTCGAGTGTCAGCCCTGGGCTCTATTTGCCTGCAGGGAGCGTTCAGTACCCTGAAATCTAGAGGAGAGGGTCTGTCCACACAGGTAAGCCCTATGCAGTTGGCAAAGGCAGCTGTGGCTCCTTCTACTTTGAGAACCAGCCTGAAGACCACTTCCAGGAAACTGATTGTGAGAAAATCATTAACATCGTGATTTTTATGCTTTTTGAGTATTCAATGGCCCTTTACTCTGAATGATGCTTATCAAACTCAGAGCTCCTGGATTATTCAGGCTGTTTCCTAAAACACCTGGGCTGGGGCAGGTAGGGCAAGCAGCCTTTTTAGAGTGGAATAGATGTCTTCAGCTTCTCGGAGCCTCAGTCAGAGGAACCTGGACAGAGCCCTGGCTTTCTCTCACTCTCTCTCCCCCTTACTCCCTCATGTTTCATTTCCGCTTTTCCCTGTCAGCTTTCCAGAACTGCTGACATGGGCAGGGTGGGGAAACATTTTGGCTTCTGTCCTGATCCCTAGAGACCCCAAAATGAAAATGAATATATGTGTGTGTGTGAGAGAGCGAGAGTGTGTGAAGTTTAAACAGATGGATAGATAGGTGTGTGGTATGCATGCACACACAGGTGTGTGTGGGTGTGATTAGGCGTATGTGTGCACATGTGTTGTATGTGGGTGTATGGGGAAACAGACTCATTTTTCTCAAACCAGGTCCTATCTGCTTCCTTCTGAGAATTCTGGGGGAGGAGGGAAGTCAGACAGGAATCCTTAGCTCACCCCTGTAAAGTCTGAACTGTGTCAGAGAAACACCCAAGGGCAACAGGAAACCCTAGATGGAGTTATGGGTGCTTTGACTCTCTTTTCTTTTGTTTTGTTTTTATATTGTAATAAGTTATGAAATAATTCCTAGATGCTAATAAATTATAAGAATTTGTGTTCCTAATCAGTGGAGGAAAAAGAACTATTCAACATATGAAGTTAGGACTACTTGTTAAGAATTTGGAGGAAGTAATAAATCCTATCTCAATTTCAAATCCTTCAGAGATAGAAATTCTAGTGGGTTAAACTTTTAAATGAAATAATGAAATATTAGCTGAATAAATATGCACCAGGGAAAAATAAATGTATCAAAAACAATAAAATTCAAGGTAAAAAGAAAAAATAAAGAAAAGAAATAATGAAATAACTGGAAGGAAATTCAGCTCAGTATCTGATCTCAAGGAGGAAAAATACTCAGTAAACATAATGACTTAAGAAGAAACCGAAGACTTTGACTATGTAAACATCTGATGTTTTGCATGTGAAAAAGGTAGCATAATGAAAACTAAAATGAAAGCACAAACTGGGAAAGATATTTGTAACACATACGGCAAATCATTAGTACTCCTTCTAAATACTATATGGAAGAGAACAATATCTCACTCATAAAGAATGGGGGTGTCAGGAAGGACAAGAAAAATCTCCCCTAATGCTTATTTTTCCATCCTTTCATATCTCTTTTCTTTAAAAAAAAAAAAAAGGTGTATAGTAACAGCCAATATTTTTGGAGCACTCAACACACACCAAGCAGCATGAATCAGCTCAGTGAATTCTCACCAGCCTGTACAGTAATTTACTATCAGCCCTATTTCACAGTGAGGTAACTGAGACACAGAGATCACACGACCAAAGTGCAAAGTTGGGGTTTGGATCCTAGTTGTCTGGCTCCAGAGTCTGAGCCCTTAATTCCTGTTACCAACATGCCTGTGAAAAGAAGAGGGTGCTTTAAGATAGGAATGCACAGTAGGGTTTGCAGTGGCAGTGAAGTCTCGCCCCTCTTCAGGGCCTGGTCCGCAGCCCCCTAGGTGAACTTGTCTTTGCCCACTTCCTCATCTCCCATTCATGATCCAACCTATTGTGCTTTGGTTTCTGTTCCACTCCTTCCACTGAAAACTGTTCTGGCAAAGAACCAGTGACCTCTTGGTTGCAAAACCCAGAAAACAGCTTTTACCCTTAATCTTGCCAGACTGCTCAACTGTGTTTGGCACTCTAGCTAACACCTTCCTTGAAACGATCTTCATTTCTTTGACACCAAGCCTTTCCAGCTTCTGCTGCTACTTTGGTGCCTCTATTTCTCCATTTCCTCTCTGCTCAGCCCTTAAACATCTGTGTTCTGTCTCAGGTCTTGAGTGATGGCATTTATTTCTAAGTCTAGAACTATGTTAGATGCAGCCCACACCCCGCCATTGCCTCTGGATTTTTCTCCTGAGCTCCAGGCTTAGAGCATCTAATCACTGGACGTTTTCAGCCTGATTTCCCAAAGCTACACCTTGGGTATGTGCCAAACTGAAGTGGTCATTTTCTCCCTGAACCCTACTCTTCTTGTATTCCCTAATTCAGAACCTGTACTCCCATTCAACACAATACCCAAGTCAGAACCTAAATATGGATCTAACTTCCCCTGGCCTTTACCCGATGACCTTGGTTGTCAAGCAGTGTTGCTTCCACACTGTAAGATCTCTCAAATCCAGTCACTTCTGCTCATCCCCACAGCCATTGCCTCAGGGAGGGAGTCATAATTTCTTTCTAGTATTACTGTAAATACTTGGCTGCTACTGTAAATACTTGAGCCCCAACTTGCTCAAACTGTGATTTGAATACTCTAGTATTTTGAGTGCGCTTCAAAGTGGTTTTTCGAAATGATTCACTACATTATGAATCATTTTGAAATGAGACTTCAAATCCTTTCTGCAACCCCCTTTGTAATTGCTCTGCCCTTTGTCTGGAGTGGCCCTTCCTGATTCTATTTGCCTGACATTTGTCCTTAAGAAATCATCATCTAGAAAGCCTAGACCAACAGCTTTTGTCCTGGCTCCGGTTCATCCAGCCATCCAAAAATATTTACGGAGGATCTACTATGCTCTAAGAACTGAGCCTGGGAACAGACAGAAATGGTCCCTCTTCCCACAGAGCTTGGACCTGTATTGCAAAGCTGTGTTATCTTCTCTTAAAGGTGAATTTTGAAGGTAGGTACTCTGTTATACCCATCTCTGAATAGCCAGTGCTTTGGACACACAGTCCCTCAATGAATGAAAGAAGATTTGTTAACCAGCTGCCTAACCAACTGATTCCACCAGTTTAACATGCTTCTCAAAAGTAAATAAATAACTACCTAAAAAATAAAGAAGGAAGGACGTCTAGTGTGTTTGGATTTATTCTTAATGA
This sequence comes from Bos taurus, assembly GCF_002263795.3. Classification (NCBI taxonomy): domain Eukaryota; kingdom Metazoa; phylum Chordata; class Mammalia; order Artiodactyla; family Bovidae; genus Bos; species Bos taurus. The sequence continues at coordinate 20,870,555 of NC_037352.1, read as the reverse complement.
CCCTCTGGTGACCTCTCAGTAATCTCTGTTTTTTTCTGTTGTTGTCTTAAATGCTCATAAATCAGAACCAGAGCTGCCTGCCCCTGCTCTGTGGCTTTGATTTTGTACACCTCAAGTTAGGTGTAGCAGAAAACCCACCCATGTCTTTGTTTACCCATCACTGCTAAAGGGAGCATTTGCTTAACAATGTGATGGGCATTCTTAAGCTCAGAGAAGAAAACCAGAGGGCAATTCCCTTGGTTCTCAAACTTTCCCAAGCTCTAAGTTTGCAGACACTGTAACAGGCAGGAGGGAAGAAGAGCACGTGCTGTAAGAATGTGCTGTAAATTCCAGGTGCTTCTTCAAGTACAAAATTGCCAGGGGAACATTGGATCAAAATGCTCACTGTTCTGATCAGGGAGTTTTGTAATCTGCTGGTAAAGAGAGGAATCAGAGACCTAGTTCCTTAAGTAGGAACCTAAAGTCTTTCAAATCACAGTTTGAGCAAGTTGGGGCTCAAGATTTTTTTCCTGGGCCATCAGCATCCACACAGGCCAAGTTGGTACACAACACTTCTCATGTGGAACAAACTGCCCACATTGAACAAAGCCCCTAAGTGACATGGCTCCTTTGAGCGCCGGGGCTCCCAGATGACCATCCCCATGGTTTCTCTTGTCCAAGGTTGCTCTTGAATGGGACATGGCCAGGCATCGAAGCCACAGATCCCAGTTCAGCAACTCTGCTTTCCCAACTTAAACACTACTTCCTCAGGAAAGCGCCCCTTGAACTCTCCACTACCCCCCCCCCCATAAAAGCCCTATTTCAGGCATCTCTGTGGTATGCTCTCATGCATCCTGTATTTATCCTTCTTAGCACCTATGATGATTACAGTTAATCACCTATGTGATTTTTGGTTTGTTATTATAAATTCTCTCTGCTAGACCCAAAGTCTAAAAGGACAGGGACAGTTCTGGGGACACTGATGTAGTTCCAGGATCTAGCACACATGAAGTGCTCAGAAAATGCTTGTTGGATGAATAGATAATGGATAGATATATGCACTCCAGTGCCCGTAATGTGACTTTGTAACACTTCGGAGACAGCATTTACGGCTGTGCTAAAGCTCTGGTGTCATCCTAGCTCTACTTTCTCTGAGGAAGACACACTTTTCTTCTTCTTTCATTCTAAACTACTCAGGTTTCTAAAGCTGAGGTTCCTGAGTTTGCTCTCTCTTGGAATGACCGCTGGGGTCCAGTAAAAATACAGATCCTTGGGCTCATCTCTCAGAGAGATTGATTCAGTAGACCTGATTCTAATGACCAATCTAGTTTGGAGACCACTTCTCTGGAGGAAAAAATTGTGAGGGATGAAGGGTAAGAGGTTTAATTTGGGGCGTTAGTGAAGTGAAAGTTGCTCAGTCGTGTCCAGCTCTTTGTGACCCCATGGACTATACAGTCCATGGAATTCTCCAGGCCAGAATACTAGAGAGGGTAATGTTTCCCTTCTCCAGGGGATCTTTCCAACCCAGGGATCAAACCCAGGTCTCCCACATTTCACGCAGATTCCTTACGAGCTGAGTCACAAGGGAAGCCCTTGGAATGTTAAGGTTCGCTATAAACAAAGGCATGAACAAAGGGTCCATAAGGAGAGATTTTTTCCCCTCCATAAATAGGTGAAAAAAATACCACTAAGAATGACTGTCAATTAAACTTATAATAGATGCCATTTTTTCTTAAATTAGCAAAGATTAAACATTGCAAGGAGATCCAACCAGTCCATTTTAAAAGAGATCAGTCCTGGATGTTCTTTGGAAGGACTGATGCTAAAGCTGAAACTCCAGTACTTTGGCCACCTCATGCGAAGAGTTGACTCACTGGAAAAGACTCTGATGCTGGGAGGGATTGGGGGCAGGAGGAGAAGGGGACGACAGAGGATGAGATGGCTGGATGGCATCACTGACTCGATGGACGTGAGTTTGAGTGAACTCCAGGAGTTGGTGATGGACAGGGAGGCCTGGCGTGCTGCAATTCATGGGGTCGCAAAGAGTCAGACGTGACTGAGTGACTGAACTGAACTGAAACGTTGCTTGATATCTGTTTTGGTACAACATCATTGGAGGGCAATTTGGCTAATCTACGTCTTGAATGATATACTTCTAGGAGGTAATTGGATGACTACACATCCCACTGCACTGTTGTTTTTAGTCATACCTGGAAACAAGCTCAAGTGTATCAACAGAGAATTGCTTCAATAACTTACCCACACAATGGGATATTATGTCTTTAAGAAGAATGAGGCAGAATCTATGTGTATTGCTATGGAACTATTTCCAAGCTATACTATCAAGTGAAAAGTGGGGCAGAACAGTATTTTGCATTTGCATAAAAGAAGAAATGATTATAGGACTTCCCTGGTGGATCAGATGGTAAAGCGTCTGCCTACAATGCAGGAGACCCGGGTTCCATCCCTGGGTCAGGAAGCTCCCCTGGAGAAGGAAACGGCAACCCACTCCAGTATTCTTGCCTGGAGAATCCCATGGATGGAGGAGCCTGGTGGGCTACAGCCCATGGGGTTGCAAAGAGTCGGACACGACTGAGCGACTTCACTTTCACTTTCACTTTCACTTTCATACACAGGCTTGAAGAAGACTGTAACACCCTTCTGAGTCATGGAAGCAACAGCCATAGCTGCATGTGAAGGAAGGAGGAGACCAGCAGTTAGGGATAGAGGAGGTGTGTCTGCACAGTAGGATCCTTGTACTGACTTTGTACATATACTCCTTTGAAATAAGTACTTAATAGTTATTGTGGTAGGTAGAATGAGAGACAGAGTCACAGAGTGAGAGAGAGAGACTGGCATAAAAAAACCCAGGCCTAGAAACAGGAGACTATACAAGCAGTGACGTGACCAGGGGTGTCCTTGGACACCCCTCACCTTGCCCTTCTACTTCCACTGGGCATGGCCAACCCAAGGATTGGAGTCTGCAGCCCAGATGTGCTCCTGGTGACAGGTATGAGTGTTCTCAGCACCCAGTGAGCTCAGAGAAGGTCAAAGACTTGAGAGAAGAGGGGTTCTTGGTACATGAGCTGAAACTGACGGAAGCAGGAGGGACTAAATAGACCTGTGAAGGCCCAGTGACTTTCCAATAGTGGTTTACATGCTCCATTGGCCTGTAGGTGGCCCAGGAAGGTGTAAATCCGCTCCATTTATATCACTGACAAATACATCATTAGTATCTGATGCCTTGCTTCCAGCACAGGTTTCATAAATGTGGATGTCTGTCTCTTGAACAAGGAAGGTTCCTTCAATTCTTATCCTAAATGGTGTCCTGTCATTGTTCATCCATACAGAAGACATAAAGACAGCCCTTAGTGTAACTTAGAGAGTGACCATTTGAGTAATCATTGAAAAACATGAGACTATGCTTCCTCTTAAAACCAATACCCTTTTCTGTAAGTCCCACCTCACTGATTGTCCTTCAATGAAAGCTGTCCTCCTTGCCAAGCAGATGGAAGTCAGAGCGTGCTCTTACCAGGTGCATTCCTATGGAGGTGGCCATGGCCGTCTCAATCTCCGTTCCCACGTCCTCAACGAAGGGGTATTCGTCCTGCCGATGGATAATCACCTTAGCCCCAGTGGAGGACACCAGGAAGGGGTTGTACTCTTCTTCATTTATGTACAGGATGACCTGCAGCCCTGGAAGGACAAGGCAGCCCATTGTGGTCAAAACCCAGGAGAAGATTCCCTGCTCATAGCTTACCTCTCCCACCACTCTGGGAGCCTCAAAACCAAGACCCAGGCATTTCCTACAAGTGAAAAGTGGACAGGAGCAAAATGGGAAGCTCTGTGAGGGGAGCCTGACTTTTCACTGCTCTGTTTCCAGAGCTTAGCTCAAATAGGGTTCAGGAATAGTATCGTTACTGCAGTGTTGCCAAGCACAAGTTTTGCTACCTGGCCTAAGACGTGAACCTCCTTGGGGCTCTTTGAGATGGGAAGTTCTGCTGGGCACCCAAAGGGATGTGCAGGACTGCGGTTGAGATTCCAGTAGTGCATCTGACCACTGCCCTAAATCCTCTCCCTGATCCTACTGTTACACCTGTGTCTAATCTGAGCCGAGCAGCCAGAGGGACCTTTTAAAATCAGGTCACTCCCTTGTCTGAAACTCTTCAGAGGCATCTCATTGCATACACGGGGACACCATAAAATACTGTCCAGAAACCTGCTGCTGCTGCTAAGTCACTTCAGTCATGTCCGAGTCTGTGCGACCCCATAAGACAGCAGCCCATCAGGCTCCCCAGTCCCTGGGATTCTCCAGGCAAGAACACTGGAGTGGGCTGCCATTTCCTTCTCCAATGCATGAAAGTGAAAAGTGAAAGTGACGTCGCTCAGTCGTGTCCGACTCTTAGCGACCCCATGGACTACAGCCCATGAGGCTCCTCCATCCATGGGATTTTCTAGGCAAGAGTACTGGAGTGGGGTGCCATTGCCTTCTCCATCCAGAAACCTGACTAGCTCTCATATGGTGATGCCTTCCTCTTCATCCCACTCTCCCCCTCCATCAGGAAGCTCCAAGCACACTGGTCATCTTTCTGTTTCCAGAGCACACCAAATCCATTTCCTCATTGAGGTCCTCGGACCTGCTAGTGCTCAAATGCTCCTCAATGGACCGTATCATACATCTTCTCCTCTTCAAATAACCCTCATCCCAGAGGCCTTTCTGGACCTCCTTATCTGAAATAAAATTCCCATCTCAACTCAGCCCTTGTGCGGGGTAATTCTTGAGGTATAAACCTAGGATTGATAACCAGATAATGTCTATGTGCTTGTTCATCCATTTATCTGTTTCTCTCCAACAAAATACGAGCTCCTTGAAAGCAGGGATGATATCTGTGTTATTCACCACTGGGTCCCTAAGACTTGGAAGAGAGCCTGAAGTATAGAAGATACTCAAAAATATTTGGTAAACAAATGAGCAAATGAACAGGGCCTATGTGAGTTGAAAGAAGAGAATTTTTAAAATTATTCTGACTTCTTTTTGTTGTTGTTTAGTTGTGTTTGTGGAGAAGGCAATGGCACCCCACTCCAGTACTCTTACCTGGAAAATCCCATGGACTGAGGAGCCTGGTAGGCTGCAGTCCATGAGGTCGCTAAGAGTCGGGCATGACTGAGCGACTTCACTCTCACTTTTCACTTTCATGCACTGGAGAAGGAAATGGCAACCCACTCCATGTTCTTGCCTGGAGAATCCCAGGGATGGGGGAGCCTGGTGGGCTGCCGTCTATGGGGTCACACAGAGTCGGACACGACTGAAGTGACTTAGCAGCAGCAGCAGTTGTGTTTGACTCTTTTCAATCCCATGAACTGTATGTAGCTCACCAGTTTCCTCTGTACTTTACTATCTCCTGGAGTATGCTCAGATTCCTGTCCACTGAGTCAGTGATGCTATCTAACCATCTCATCCTCTGCCGTCCCCTTCTGCCTTTGCCTTTACTCTATCTGTAAGTGAAGGAATCAAAGCCCAGAGTGGGGAAGTGATTTGCTCAAGGTCACACAGCTCAAATGCAGCAGAGACAGGATTGTGCAACAGTTCCCAGACAACTTCTTCCCACTGACGTATGTGCTCTGAGTTATGGTTTCTTGCAGGTGTGGTAAGAACACAGACTGTGCAGTAACAAAGAGGAGGAGTCCAACTGGGTTTTCCTCCATAAGACCTTACCTATCCTTATAGGAGCATATCTATGTATAAAATCGTGTTCAGTTTGCTTAGAATCTTTCAAGATAGACCAATCGGTTGAGTTCCTGTCTTCTCTACAAAAGTCACGATAGTAGAGTAGCAATAATAATAATATTAGAGGTAGTAATTTTTGGTGGTAATAGTAGCAGCAGCAGCAATGGTAGTAACGGCAGTAACAGTAGTAATGACAACCACAACTAGCATTTATTGGGTGCTTAGTATGTGTTATGGACTGAATTGCGTGTCTTTCTGCAGACCACCCTCCACCCTATTTATATGTTGAAGTCTTAATCCCCACTGTGATTGAATTTGGAGAATCAGCCTTAGGCAGGTGATTAAGGTTAAATGAGGTCAGAAGGGTGGACCCTAATCCCATAGGATTGGTGTTCTCATAAGAAGAGGAAGAGACAACACAGCTTTCTCTCTGCATGCCACCAAAGAGAGGCCATGTGAGGACAGAGACAGGTGGCCAACTGCAAGCCAGCAAGAGAGTCCTCACCAGGACCAAATTTGCCAGCAGCTTGACCATGAGTTTCTAAATGTCCATTGTTTAAGCCACCCATCTATAATATTTTGCTAAGGCAGCCCAACCAAATGAATACAGCGTGTGTCAGGTCTTATTAACTGCTTTTCATGTTTTGACTTCTCAATTACCTTGTATTATCAGTACCATTGTTATTCCCACTTTATAAATGAAGGGGAGTAAACTTTCACTGGGCTTCACAGTGAGTGACAGAGTGGGTTTTGGCTCCAAAATCTGTCATCTTAATCAGGATAAAGGTGTGTTGGCCTCTCTAATCTCCTGCTCAGCACGTCTGGATTTAAGTCCATTCTGAAGCTGCCTGCTCGGCATTATTCACTCCAGCTACAATTTTAAACCTGAGTGGTTTCCCCAGGTGAAGAAACACCAGGGTTGTCCCTGCTGCTCTCTCAAAAGCAAAGAGGAGATGTCAAAAAAGAAAACAGATTCTGATAGAGAAGGAAAGAACCGACATGGATGAGAAAAAGTTGTATCCCCAGTTTCTGGCCAGGTTAGGGAGAGCCTGTATCTCTGGAAGGCTTCAAGCACCCCAACTGCCTGCTGTCAGCAAGCTTGTCATTAGAGCACCCCAGGATCCCCTTGATGCAGGTTTTCTTACCAAATTCACTGCCTCCCATGGAGGTGCTGAGGATAGTCTCATTTTGTCTATTGTTGAATGTGTAGCAATTCCCATACATTGGATGGTGGAAAAGCGTGAAGTTCCTACGGTGAAAGAATACAGGTCAGAAAGGGCTGTGCTGGGAACTCCCGTCACGCACCTGAGCTGACATCTCAGTGGGCAGTGCTAACGGGCCAGCTCTCTTCTGTGGACAATGGATGATAGACACAACTTATGTTCCCCATCTTTCCTCCAACAGATGACAAACAAGGCCCCTCGTCCAGTTGACACATGTCGATGTAGAACCACCCTCTGCTTTCCCTTCATCCTCTTAATCCACTCACCTCCTTCTCCATCCTGACTTGGCAGGCTTTGTGCCAATAAATCTGTCCTCACTTCCTCTTCGCTTGAATATCTCAGCCAACACTTGACTTTTTTTTTCCCATTCCGATTCCTAGCAAATGATTCCCAGAAAAGGAATCACATCATGCATATCCTTATACTGACTTTAGAATCCAACCTTCAGGAGACATGATTCTAATCACTCAGTTTTCACAAGGATCAATATACCAACTAACATATAGAAACATTTAGTATTTTAAAAGAATGAAGAAAGCCTTTACAATAAACAGGAACACTTTAGAATGCCCCATGACTTCCTAGTGTCCACCAGGAATCTGGGTGTTATCTTAATGGTAGAAAGGTATGAAAGCTCACGTCTGTCCACAGACCTTCCTGCCCTCCCTTCTTCTCTTCCTGCCTCCTTCCATCTCTCCTTCCTTACTTCCTCTTGACTAGATTGATGGTTCTCACTGGTATGCATGATGGTAATATACAAAGTTATATGTCCACCATCAACTACTCTGTTTTAATAATTTAATGAGTTTAAGGATGTTTTGACGCTAAGTCATCTTCATCTTCCTCACAGACTCTAGAGCTGAGCTCCTGTATAAGTCATTTTCCAAAAGGCAGGGTCAGTGAGAAGAGCACCTGTCACTCCCAAGACTCTAGCTGAGCTGCAGGTGCGTGCAAGGAGCCCAGCACTTAGAGCCCCTGGTCCCTGGAGCTGAGAGAGCAGCCTTCCACTACTGACCTGGCATCGCAGGACACCCCGTCAAAGAAGCAAGTGACCAGCAGCTCGTCAGCAGAGTAGCTCATGTTGATTTTCTTCTCCTGAGACACCTGGGCCATGATGTTCATGTAGTGCAGCTTGTACCACTCCTGGATAGCATTGACCCCTGAGCTGAAGGTGTAGACCGCACAGTCCGATGTGTCATTAGAACACTGTGAAGAGGAGGAGACACCAAGATAAAGCTATGGGCCCTGCCAGGGGCCCTTAGAAGGACTGTGAGCCTAAGGAACTGGACTCTAGATACTCAGGGGAACAGGAGAGATACCTGGGCAAGGATGGGCTTCTTCTCACTTCTGAGACCAGGGACTCAACATCCTCAAGCCTCAAGGACCAAGAAGGGGCTAAGTGAGGAAGGACACAGAGCCTCACTCTCATGAGTCTCTCAGTGAGAACCAAGACCAGCTTCCTCAGAGTCCCCAGATAGCCAGGCTTTTACCAATCATGGCTACTGAGTTCCACCCAACCCTCACCATTTCTTATCAGATCAACAGTCTAAAAATTGAGATTCTAGCCCAGACACTGCCATGACCTCTCTGCAAGACCCTGGGCAAGGCACTCAGTTGAGTCGCTCAGTCGTGTATGACTCTTTGCGACCCCATGGACAGCAGCACACCAGGTTTCCCTGTCCATCACCAGCTCCTGGAGCTTACTCAAACTCATGTCCGTCCAGTTGGTGATGCCATTCAACCATCTCATCCTCTGTCGTCCCCTTCTCCTCCCCACCTCAATCTTTCCCAGCATCAGGGTCTTTTCAAACGAGTCAGTTCTTTGCATTAGGTGGCCAAAGTATTGGGAGTTTCAACTTCAATATCAGTTCTTCCAATGAATATTCAGGACTGATTTCCTTTAGGATTGGCTGGTTTGATTGTTTTGCAGTCCAAGGGACTCTCAAGAGTCTTCTCCAACACCACAGTTTAAAAGCATCAATTTTTCAGTGCTCAGCTTTCTTTATAGTCCAACTCTTATATACATACATGACTACTGGAAAAACCATAGCTTTGACTAGATGGACCTTTTTTGACAAAGTAATGTCTCTGCTTTTTAATATGCCATCTAGTTTGGTCATAACTTTTCCTCCAAGGAGCAAGCATCATTTAATTTCATGGCTGCAGTCACCACCTGCAGTGATTTTGGAGCCCACCAAAATAAAGTCTGTCACTGTTTCCATTGTTTCCCTATCTATTTGCCATAAAGTGATGGGACTGGATGCCATGATCTTAGCTTTCTGAATGTTGAGCTTTAAGCCAACTTTTTCACTCTCCTCTTTCACTTTCATCAAGAGGCTCTTTAGTTTTTCTCCACTTTCTGCCATATAAGGGTAGCGTCATCTGCATACCTATCCTTATTTCACCTGCAAAATGTGATCAAAATACCATACTTCCCCACCTCATATGCTGGTTAGGAAGACCAGCATTCAAAATATATAATAATGGGAGTTCTATAGGTAAACTGTGATATGGCCCAGATGTTCTCATCATACTTATGTGTGTGTGTGCTCAGTCACTCAGTCATGTTCAACTCTGTGACCCCATGGACTGTGGCCTGCCAGGCTCCTCTGTCCATGGAATTCTCCAGGCAAGAACACTGGAGTGGGTTGCCATTCCATTCTCAGGGGATCTTCCCAACCCAGGGATCGAACCCATTTCTCCTGAATTGCAGGCAGATTCTTTACCACTGCATGACCTGAGAAGCCCCTCTCATTTCATCAACAGGGCTTGAAAACTCTCCTAAAAGACAGACACCAAAAGATGAATTTGAGTATCAAGGAGAACTTTATCTTGTGTAAGGACCCAGGAAAACTTCACAAAGGTTCAGTGATTTAGAAAAAGTGCCACTTTCCCCTCAGGATTGGCAAATGGAGCCATCAGGTCTCACAATCAGCAACCAAGACTATGAAGACTGAGTAGCTCTCATCCTGCAGAAACAGCTGGGGCACAGAGAGGAGGGTGATGGTTGAGTGTGGCCAGGAAGGCAATGGAATTCATTTTTGGTAAATGGCTGCTTCTTCAGAGCCCCTTAAATGGGACCAAGAAGGAGAGATGAGAAGTCAGGCTATAGCACCTCATGAAGGCAAGTATTGCTGGGAACACTGTGTGTTTCTGCTGCTCATTTTCTATTTTCTTCCTTCTGGTATCTGCACTCCAATTTTATTTGGTAGAATTTCCTTTCCCTCTTTGGATATAGTCAGCCAAGACTGTCCATCAAGATGCCCTACCCTACATGAGCCATCAGGTGACCCAAACTTGGTCAATCAGATAGTCCCCAGTGGAATTTGAATCAACAATTGAAGCTTATTTAATCCAGCAGCAATATCTGAAATGACTCTTCATCATTTCTTGCCACCAGGATCCCTGAATCTTCCCTAATTTCTGTCCTTTGAGAGGACTCCATGAGCTACTGGTCACCTTCTAAGACAGAGGTCCTCAACCTTTTTGGCACAGGGACTGGTTTCGTGGAAGACAGTTTTTCCACAGATGTTGCCAGTGGGAGTGATGATTCAAGTGATGGGGAGCAGCAGGGAAGCTTTGCTGGCTCACCCACCACTCACCTCCTACTCTGTGGCCGGTTCCTAACAGGCCACCCACCTGATACCAGTTCTAATGGCATTTTTATCTGTTTAAGATCGCCTGGGGGCTTCCCAGGTGGCTCAGTGGTAAAGAATCTGCCTGCCAATGCAGGAGACACAGGGGACTCAGGTTCGATCCCTGGATCAGGAATATCCCTTGAAGGAGGAAATGGAAACCCACTCCAGTATTCTTGCCTGGTAAATCCCATGGAAAGGAGCCTGGCGGGCTATAGTCCACAGGGTTGCAAAGAGTTGAACATGACTGGGCACAGCACACATAATAACGATTGCCTGGATCAGTTTCAGTTGCTTGCAGCTGATTCACCCTGAATGTGTTTCTTTCTGAGGGACTATAGGACTAACAGCAAAGAAGAAACCTCCCTGGACAGGACCCCGCCTCCCCAGACTCATGACCCCGCCTCCCCGGACCCATGACCCCGCCTCCCCATCCCATGACCCCACCTCCCCAGACCCATGATCCCACCTCCCTGGACTCAAGACCCTGCCTCCCCAACCCGTGACCCCGCCTCCCCAGACCCATGACCCCACCTCCCCGGACCCATGATCCCACCTCCCTGGACCTATGACCCCACCCCCCTGGACCCATGACCCCACCTCCCTGGACCCATGACATGCCTCCCCGACCCATGACCTCACCTCCCCGGACCCATAATCCCACCCCAGGCCCGGAAACCGAGAGGATGTGCATCTTACCAGCTGGAATCCCACCACCTCCTTGGAATTGTGGATATGCATGACATCTGATGCCTTGTGAATGATTCTTGCGTTGACTTTCCGCTTCCGTCCCGTGAAGAAGTCCCTGGCCTTGCCTGTATCACCCTTCTCAAAGGCCATCAGTGGGGCTAGGTTGAGGAATTTGGGATCAGTGCCCTTCCTGACTGAACTCCAGGACTGTGCCTCTCGGCGTTTCCGAGACGTAATCTCTGAAAAGCCATACAGGGTCTTCAAGGCTGCTCTGGTCTCCTGTTCCAAGTCAGCTAGGAGGTGGCGCACAGCACTGTACCTGCCAAGGTGGGAAGGAGGAATTGGGATGGGGAAACCCCTCTGGCCCTTTACCATGCTGCTTCCCATTGATGTGCCCATCGCCCCAGCGCCCTTGGCCAAGAAGACCAGGCCATTTAAAAATTTTCTCCTCCAACGTGACCACTGGCTCAAATAAATGGAGACAGGCTCCTGTATGACCCTTGTGTAACTGCCTGTGGCTTCACCTTTGCCATCACTGTCTGCTTGCTCTCGGGGTGTGTTGATGAGTTTGCCCCAACCAGCATTTCTGGAGTGGTGACTGTCAGCTGCCTCCCATAAACCAGCCACAGTGAAGACAAGTAAATAACTGCTAACCAGGAGTCTCCCCAGCAGCAGGCTCTGTTTCCACCTGGCATACTTGCCCCTGCCCACAGGTTCTCCTCAAATCAGTGCTGGGAGGGAGAGGTATTACTGTTACCTTGAAAACCCCCAAGAACACAGAATGATTCAGGAGTTGACTACATGAAGCATAACAACACCATCTTTTCATTTTCACAATACTGAATGGTCCTGACCTCCCTCTTAACTCTCCTTACTCTCTCGCCCCCTTGCTTTACACACAGACCACACAGCATAGTGACTGAACATAGAAACTTCAGAGCCAAACTGCCTGGGTTCCAGTTCCCCATCCTGGTTCTGGATGTGGGACTCTGGACAAGCCATTTAGCCTTTTCATGTCTCAGTTTTCCCATCTGTAAAATGTGATTATTGGCAAGAGTTAACCAGTTTATTCTATCTATCCATCCATTCACATATCTCTATGTGTATGTATGTAAATAATAAATATTATTAATTTTATTAGTGTAATTTTATTTGTTAATATTTCAATCCTCTACCAACATCAGCTGCACGAGGACAAAGACTGTGTCTGAGTTATTCACTTCCAAGCCCCAGAAGGAGGCATAGTGAATGACAACTTGTAGAGGCTGAGTAAGAGATTACGGAACAATTGATGGAGGGAAGAAAGGGTGTGGGGAGGAAGGAAGAAAGGAAGGAAGGAAAGAAAGACTTTGAGGGGGAGGATAAGTTTAGACCTGATTTTGATTTTGAGCTTTGCCATCAACTCATCGAGGACTCTACAAGTTAGTTCCCTTTGAAGGTCTTCTTCCCTTGCTCTTCCCTTCTCCCAGCCCCCACCCCTGCTCTGCCAAATTCTGATCTGCCTCACAGATCAGTTTTCAATAATCCTGAGAAGGATTCCGATGACCCATTTAGAACAGGTCAGGCAACAGACAATTAGGCAGGACGAAGGGATGGTCCTGCCCAGAGCCCAGTGATCTCAATTAGTGGGGCTGGGTTGACTCAGGTGAGGGTTTTGGGCAGCGGAGGTGCTTCTGGAAGTCATCTAGGTGTCACGTCTGAGTCAGCCTCCAGCTCACGCTCAGGGGAGAGTGAGGGTGTGAGCTTGGCGAGCTCAGGGCAAATGGCTAAGCTGGACTCTGTGTGTGTGTGTGTGTGTGTGTGTGTGTGTGTGTGTCTAAGACAGGAGGGATGCTTGTCTATTCCAGACCCAGCTGCCAAGCAGAAGAGTTCCTTGCAGCCTCTCTCACCCTCCTCCCTTCCTTGAGCCAGTCCATCCTCAGAAGTTGCTGATGGATTGAAAATTTGGTACAGATTTTAAACCAGGGAGAGGGCAGTTTACCAACACTGGCAAGAAATTCAAGTTTCTAAACAGTGTGTCTGCAGGCTGGAGTGCGTCACCTTTGGGAGGGGCACTGGCATCTGGAGGGGGCATGACCCCTCCTCCACGTGCCTGCTCTTGCCTCTTACTTGTAAGGGTTGATGTTGCAGATGGTGACCGCAGGAAAATCCAGCTTTTGGAAGTGGACTTTGATGGAGACAGAGACGGTGTAGAAGGATGAGATGAGGAGGGCACACTGCCAGAAAATGAGGGCCACGGCCGTCAGCGTGAAGAGAATCCAGAGCAGGCGCCGGAGGCGGCCACGCGACACCACGATGCGGCGGCAGCCGTGGGTGTTGGTGTTCAGACAGTACCACTGCATCAGCTCTTTGATGTTAGGTGCCTGAGGTCCCGTCACGGGCAGATTCTTCTTGATTTTGGCTTTGATCTTCTCTCCAGGAGCCATGGTGAGGATGGGACAGACAAGCTGGAGGGGCAGAGAAAAAAGGCAAGTGAGTGGGTACAGCCCAGAGGCTGGGCGCTGGGAAACACCAGCTCATGTGTCCCCAAAGGCTGTCTTCCTCTTTCCCTTTGGGCTAGACAGTCTGCTTTCTGAGGCCTTGGCCCTTGCTCCAGGATATTTGCTTTGGGGCCACCACAGCTGCCTCCCTCTCTGCCTGCTTCCCAGGGCAGCCCCCAGGCCAAGCCGTGTGGATGCCGGGGCTGGGTAAGGCTTAACATGAAAATGACTCCATGAGTTTGAAAGACCTTTCTCCTGGGTGCTTGGAACAACCCCACCCCATCAGACTCCACTTCCCTCTTATCAAGCTCCATCGTGAGCTTAGCAGCCGAGGCCTGATTTTATCACCTCCATTAGCCTGCCTTCCTTGAGGGCATCATTCCTACCTCCTCCTGCCCCCCTGGTGCTGACCTCAGCGTCTGGCACAGAGCAAGTGCCTTATGAATCGATTCTAACAGATAAAATCTGCCAAGAGAATTTCCAGGCAGCCACACTAGATCATGTTCAGTCCCTTGCCAGACCAGCCGTAGCTTCCTGAGCTTTTCTCAGCTGATTTACTGCAAGTGGAGTGTTTCTGTTTCACTTCTGTTTCACTTTTTCTCTTTATACTCAATCTCTTAGTGTTTCTAGAGCACCTGATACAATAATACAACAATAGCCTATAAATATTGGCCACTTAATATTTGCCAGGCATTGTGCCAGATTTCCTTTATTCTAACATACCACTGATTTGGAGAATACATTTTGATTTTATAATAGCTTTGTCTGGGGAAGAATGTTGAAAAGCAAATTACCACATTCATCAATATGCACGATGTATATGAATTACAGAAGCTTTACAATGTACAATAACAATCTTTTAAGATATGAACTAAAATAATATATAGTCTCACTCATCTCATAAATGCGTACAGTCTCATTCTTCATATAGAACATACATAATAAATCTCGATCCAAATCTATCTATCTATGTATACTTCAGTTCATGTTTCAACAATGCCATAAGGTAGGCATACTATTATTATCTCCAGGTTACTGAGGAGGAAAATGAGCTCAGAGAGATTGGAGTAACTTGTGCAAAATCACATAGTGGAGGCACTTGGTTGGAATCTTGCAACCTTTATCATCATGGTATATGCCTTGAGGGGACTGGTATTGTGCTGGGTGCTGCCCACTCCTCATGAGTTAATTAGCAGTTCCTGGAACTAAGGATGGGATCCTGAGCTATCTACTTTTCAAATTCTGGGTAGTTAGTACAATCGCTTCCTAACATTGGTATTAGTAAACATGGGCATTGAGGAGGGGTATATGGAAACTCTGTCTCCTGTGCCTACCATAGGTGACAGAGACAAATTAGGATATACTATAATTTGGAGTAGGATATACGGTGTAATCCCCATGCTCCCCCGCACCCCCACCCCACCCCACCCCACCAGAAGGCTTGGGCCTGGGACAAAGACTATAGTTTACCCCATCTTGTTCTTCAGGATTCTGGACTTGAGCACTCACTTTTTCTCTACCCTAAACCCATGGGATATTGTCCAAAATTGGGAGCTTGGGCCAAGCTGGTAAGCCTTCAAGTTTATGGTGTCAGTGAGTTTCAGGTTTATGACAGCAAGGATACAGAGTGTTGCAAGGGAGATAAGACGTCCAGAGGCAGCCAGCCACTCTAAGCCTTCACAGATGTATATAATCTTGCTGTGGTCTCTGACCTTCAAAATTATGCTATAAACCTCTTGGCAAGAGGAAAGTGATTTATTGTGTTTTATCATTTTAAATGCTGTCCATCCCGACCTCCTCTCTCCCTACAATTCAAAAACAAAAATTTGCAAGAGTTTGTTTTAGAAACCTAGGTCCAGGTACAATTTTGTATCAAATAAAACTGCAATCCAGGGAAGATTTTCTCCTCTGTGAATGTTCCACAGAAACTGTGATTCTGGAAGTTTCTGTCATCAAACCTTCTTGTCCTCTCACTAAATACAACTCCTAGGGTCCCTCTAGCCCATCAGCCCCTTCCCCAGGACTGCTTTGACCCCAGTGGGTCAGCCACCAATGTCAGTGAAACCGCAGGTGAAAGAAGGGAACCCACCTTGCTCATCATAAAACATATACATCTTCACACAAATAATATAATATTTCAACTTCTGAGCAAAGTAAGGTTTGCTACAGAGCAAGGATGTAGCTACATTTAGGTTATATTGCTTGATTAAACATGATGCCCTTGTGGTAGAGTTAGTAACTGACACCCAGCACTCATTCTTCTAAGCACTTTACAAGTATTAGCTGATTTAATTTCTACAACTATTTTCGGCAATAGGCAGCACAATTTTCTCCATGATACAAATGAAACAGAGATGCTGAGCAGTTAAGCAACTTGCCCAAGGTCACACTAGAAAATGGTGGAGTTGCAACTGAAACCAGGAGCCTTGAACTACAAACTACTCCCCAAATAATAATAACAACAGCAACAGCAGCAAGAACAACAAAAATAATACCAGCTTTCATTTATTGATCCTTTACTCTCAAGCTTTCTCCTCAGAGTCCTTTCACCCATTACCTTATTTAATCCTCACTGAGGAGGAAATGGCAACCCACTCCAGTATTCTTGCCTTGGGAAATCCCATGGACAGAGGAGCCTGGCGGGCTACAGTTCATGGGGTCACAAAGAGTCAGACACAACTGAGCTCGAGCAGGCACAGAGAAGAAAACTGAGGTGCAGAGTTTAGGCAACTTGTCCAGTGCCACACAGGTAGAAGGATTAAAATAATTCTCTGGAATTCCGGGGTCCCTCGTGATTCTCTTCTGCACCCCTCTCGCCCATTCCCGACCTCGACTGTCCTCAAAATCTCAGTGATGGAAGCCGAACCTCAGGCTCTGGGCGCCAGATCCGCGCTTCTCACCAGCAACTCTGCAGCCCCTGCCCTCCCCGCGCAGAGAGACCCGGTGCTGTGCCCGAAGCCACGTCTGCTTGAGGGCAGCCAGGGCTGAAGCTGCAGCAGAGAACCCAATCAACTCGCTTCAAGTGTTTGCTGTTTTCTGCAACCACAGTCACCCTAAAGAAAACATTCCAGGGGGTGGAAGGAAAGACCGCGGTCAGGTCCACGCGTCTCACTGAGGCCAGGAAAGGAATGAGCAAGTGCTGGGTGGAGAGACTGGGCGGGGCGCAGCCCCGAACCCCTGGACCCAGTTTCTGAATAAATCAGAAACGCCTCCGGCTCTAGCTCTGCCTCCCCGGCCACCGTGTGGGCAGACAGCAGAGCGCTAGACCGAATGGATGTATTTGGGAAAGAGTCCGAGCATCCCCGGTACCCGAAGGCAGCCCCGGGCTGATGATGCACACTCCGCGTCTACCGCCCGACCAAAGTCCGGAAGCTCACCGCGGCCGCTCCGAGGCCTGAAACTCCCGACCCAACTCGGCTGGGCTCACCTCACTCGGGTCGGAAGTGTCTGCGGTTAGCGTGTGCGCGATCCGAGTACGCTCCGTTCCGCTCCTCTTACAGCGAGAGCATCCCGCAGCCGCAGCAGCCAAGGCTCTTGTGGGCTGGGCCCCGCCCCCATAGGGCCCCGCCCCCATAGGGCCCCGCCCCCCACCTGCCCAGGTGTATTTCCCCAGCGGCCGGGGGGACTTGCGGCATCCCAGAGTCGGCAACGATTCTGCAGCGCCCCCTGCCATCCCGAGGGCGCTCTGCGTCCCAGCCCGTCCCGCTCCGTGCTTCCAGGCGGTACGGCGCTGTGCCTGCTGCCGCCCTGAGGCCACACTGGATCCTGTTCCTCACGTTCTCGCAGCGCCTCCTGCCGCCCTGTTACTGCCCAGCGCCTTCCATCCTGGTTCAGCTGGGCACCCTCCCGGCCCCAGCATCAAGAGAAATCCCAAGTAGCCTCCTGTCCCCGACTTCCTCCTGACCTGGATGGAGTCCGAGGGCACTTCAGTGCCCACCTGGGCAGCAGGGATGTTAGGGCAGGTCGCTCATCTTTCAGTCTCTTCAGCTGTCATTTTCTTTTTATTTTAGGAACTCACGCTGAAAACTACAATAAATGAGCTTGGAAAATTACAACTGGGAGGGACCGTGGGACACCTCTGTCACAGCCCCATTGACTAGAGAAGGAACAGGTGCAGAGAGGAGAAGGGGTCTGCACTTTTTTCACTTCCTGATATAGTATATGTAACTCGCCTTGCCAATAACTACATTTACCTAAGTATTCCACTCACACATCATTTAATTGATCTTTTGATTTATTTCAAGATCATGTCCAATTTTTTACTAATATAAATTATTCTGTAAAATATCATGTTCATTTCTAATTATTTTGGGGAGATCAAATCCTATTAGTGTATTTTTTTCTGACAATGTATTTACCCAGTTTAATTGGCACAATAAAAAGGACAGTTAAGAGAAAAAAGCAGGCTACAAAACAATACAGAGAATATATATCAAAATATTTAAAAAGAAGTTATCTCTTGGGGTAGGCTTACAAGTGAATTTCATTTGTTTTTTCTTGTTTATATATATATATATATATATATTCTGTTGTTCAGTCACCAATTTGTTTCCAACTCTTTGTGATCCCATGAACTGCAGGACATAAGGCTTCCCTGTTCTCCATTACCTTCTGAAGTTTGCTCAGGCTCATGTCCATTGACTTGGTGATATTATCCAACAATCTCATCCTCTGCTGCCCTCTTCTTTTGCCTTCAGTTTTTCCCAGCACCAGGGTCTTTTCCAATCAGTCTGCTCTTCACATCAGGTAGCCAAAGTACTGAAACTTCAGCTTTAGCATCACTCCTTCCAATGAATATTCGGGTTTGATTTCCTTTAGGACTGACTGGTTTGATCTCCTTGCAGTCCACAGGACTCTCAAAAGTCTTCTCCACAGTTTGAAAGCATCGATTATTCAATGCTTAGCCATATAAATATAGGTATATATACATAAATATATAAACCTGTGTCATAAAAATAAAAAATGTTTTTACAAGATTTGGAGCTAGTTGAAATCAGGAATACCACTTAACATCAGATCTATGTCACTATCAGTTCAGTTCAGTTCAGTCGCTCAGTCATGTCCGACTCTTTGCGACCCCATGAATTGCAGCACACCAGGCCTCCCTGTCCATCATTCCCGGAGTTCACTCAAACTCACGTCCATCTAGTCGGTGATGCCATCCAGCCGTCTCATCCTCTGTCGTCCCCTTCTCCTCCTGCCTCCAATCCCTCCCCACATCAGAGTCTTTTCCAATGAGTCAACTCTTCACATGAGGTGGCCAAAGTATTGGAGTTTCAGCTTTAGCATCAGTCCTTCCAAAGAACACCCAGGACTGATCTCCTTTAGCATGGACTGGTTAGATCTCCTTGCAGTCCAAGGAACTCTCAAGAGTCTTCTCCAACACCACAGTTCAAAAGCATCAATTCTTCAACGCTCAACTTTCTTCACAGTGCAACTCTCACATCCATACATGACCACTGGAAAAACCATAGCCTTGACTAGACGAACCTTTGTTGGCAAAGTAATGTCTCTGCTTTTCAATATGCTATCTAGGTTGCTCATAACTTTCCTTCCAAGGCGTAAGTGTCTTTTACTTACTGCAATCATGGCTGCAATCACCATCTGCAGTGATTTTGGAGCCCAGAAAAATAAAGTCTGACACTGTTTCCATTGTTTCCCCATCTATTTCCCATGAAGTGATGGAACCAGATGCCATAATCTTCGTTTTCTGAATGTTGAGCTTTAAGCCAACTTTTTCACTCTCCACTTTCACTTTCATCAAGAGGTTTTTGAGTTCCTCTTCACTTTCTGCCATAAGGGTGGTGTCATCTGCATATCTGAGGTTATTGATATTTCTCCTGGCAATCTTGATTCCAGCTTGTGCTTCTTCCAGTCCAACGTTCCTCATGATGTACTCTGCATATAAGTTAAATAAGCAGGGTGACAATATACAGCCTTAACGTACTCCTTTTCCTATTTGGAACCAGTCTGCTCTTCCATGTCCAGTTCTAACTGTTGCTTCCTGACCTGCATATAGGTTTCTCAAGAGGCAGGTCAGGTGGTCTGGTATGCCCATTTCTTTCAGAATTTTCCACAGTTTATTGTGATCCACACAGTCAAAGGCTTTGGCATAGTCAATAATGCAGAAGTAGATGTTTTTCTGGAACTCTCTTGCTTTTTCCATGATCCAGCGGATGTTGGCAATTTGATCTCTGGTTCCTCTGCCTTTTCTAAAACCAGCTTGAACATCTGGAAGTTCACGGTTCACGTATTGCTTAAGCCTGGCTTGGAGAATTTTGAGCATTACGTTACTAGCGTGTGAGATAAGTGCAATTGTGGCTATAGTTAATTTAGGCTTGATTGCCTTCTTTTTAAAAATCCAGTTGAATGTATATACAATGAAATGCACAGATTTTATGGTTGCCATGAATCTTGGTAAGTTATATGCACTATGTAAGCTTCACTCAAATCAACATATAGTGCATTGCCCCAGAGAGTTCCCTCAGCCCATTTTTACTCGCTTACCACAGACAGCCAGCATTTCTTAGGGCAAATAATAGATTCACTTTTTTGGTTCTTAAACTTCATGTAAATAGAGTCACACAGTACGTGTGTCTTTTTGTGTCTGGTTTTCCCCCTGAATTCAGTTGTGACTTTTGTTTTTCTACTATGCTATCGCTGCCTCTGCTTATGGAATTATTATTACCCCAGTTTTACAGATGAAGGAACTGAGACTCGGAAAGCTGAAGTTTACCATTTGTAAGTGGCGGAGCCAATATCTGCATACAAGTCTGCTTTATAGAATACAAAACCTACACACTTACCCCCAAGTCTGCATAAGAATCTTGCTGTGAGTAGGACCAAGCTTCATCCTTCCAGGTTCCACGTGAAGGATGATAAAACATCCTTGGAACGGCTGAGATGGAGAGAAGCCCCTCACTTCCTAGGCCATGGGACTGCAAGCCTTCTGTCAAGGTGCTTGCATAAGGTGGCATGGTTAATCAAAGTTATAAAAACTGAAACAACTCTATCATCATTAGACCATGCATGCATGTGTGCTAAGTCATTTCAGTCATGTCTGACTCTTCACAACCCCGTGGACTGTAGCCTATCAGGCTCCTCTGTCCATGGGATTCTCCAGGTAAGAATACTTGAGCGGGTTGCCATGTCATCCTCCAGGGGGTCTTCCCAACCCAGGGATGGAGCCGTGTCTCTTTGTCCCCTGCCTTGGCAAGTGAATTCTTTACCATTAGTGCCACCTGGGAAGCCCTTATTAGACCATAATCCACTTCTTTTCCCCCTGAAAGCATATTCATGAATAGTATCTACAGTCTACTTCTCACTACCTCTGGGGCCACCACTGTGCTCCAATCCATCATCTTTCTCCTGTGGATCGTTACCATAGCCTCCCAACTAGTCTGGATGAGTCCATCCTCTACAGCCTGATGTCAGTACACTGCCCACTGGGATGCTGTTATATTAGCTGTATCATATCACCTTCTGTTTAAATCCATTCGGTGGCTTTTTACTTCATTCAGGGTAAAAGCCAGTCTTCACGACACCTACAAGGTCCTCCATGACCTGACTCCTGTTATCAAGCGTCCTTTAACTCCTAAGGCTTATACTCTGGTTTATTCTGCTTCTTTCTCATTGACCTCCAATTGTTTCTTGTATATGATGGACACACTGCTGTTTCAGGCCTTGTGACAGGTGTCCACTCTATCTGAACTCCTCTCTCTCTCTCTACATATCTCTATACACACACACACACACACACACACACACACACACACACACACAGAGTCATTCAGATAATTCCATGGATTATCCCCTTGCCTCCTTCAAGTTTTTGAATTATTATTATTCTATCGGCTACAACTTCCCTGGTTGCCCTATTTTAAATCACAGTGTTTCCTATCATCCCAAATGCCTCATACCCCCTTCCTTTGTTATTTTTCGATATGACAGGCCCAATCAAGATCAGGAGGACTGTCACACTTCCTCCCCTCCCCAGCTGATTCCAGCTGCACCAGTCATTCAACATTGATGTGGCAATTGATAACTGGTATAACTTCACTCATACAGAAGCTTTGAATGACCCAAGCATCTCAGGACTATTGGGACTAGTGTCAGGCTCAGTAGCCAGAGCTTGGAGCCTGGAAAATGCGACCATAGGGGCCAAGTTCAGAGAAGAGTGAAATTGCTTACGCTCAAAACCAGCTACTCCTTTCTCAATGGTACTGGAAAACTTGTGAGTGGAATTAGTCTCAGTAAAGTCACTGTTTCAGTGAACAGAAATAGATTTAAATTAGTATCAGCAAAACCAAGAAATTATTAAATGATGCAGGCAGAAGTCTTTTAAATAGGATCCAAAGAAACATAAATAAGGCTTCAGGAGAATGGGAACCAGGAACTTTCTGGATCTCTCAGCAGGAGGATTTTGTGGGCTTTTTTTGGAGTTTCCCAACCCCTCTCAGTCTCAGGGGAGCCCATGAAGAATTTGATTGTCCACTATTATGTCAATGACCTAGATTTTGGGGGTCAGGTGTCTTCATGTCCAATAAGCCAGCAGCATGAGAGTAAGATTAAACATGACAGCGGATGTCCACCACTGTGGGAGAATGGGCAATTTTCAGAGCGTGTGGTTACGAGTAAAGAAGAAATCCTAAAATGAAGTGAACCAACACTTCCTTTTGAGTTAGTAGTACTACTTCCAGGCCACTTAGGAAAAGATACATTTAGATAAGACTCCCCTGCTTCCTTGATGCCTGCTTCCCTCGTGGCTCAGATGGCAAAGAATCTGCCTACAATGCAGGTAGACCTAGGTTCAGTCCCTGGGTTTGGAAGATCTCTTGGAGAAGGGAATGGCAATCCACTCCCGTATTTTTGCCTGGAGAATTCCATGGACAAATGATCCTGGTTGGACTATAGTTCATGGGGTCTCGAAGAGTCAAACATGACTGAGTGACTAATGGTACTACTACACTGTCCCCTGGGCTTCCCCAGTGGCTCAGTGGTTAAAAGAATCTGCCTGCAATGCAGGAGATGCAGGAGACACTGCTTCAACCCCTGGGTCGGGAAGATCACCTGGAGGAGGGCATGGAAACCCACCCCAGTATTCTTGCCTTGGAGAATCCAATGGAAAGAGGAGCCTGGTGTGTTACAGTCTATAGAGTCACACAGAATTGGACATGACTGAGCCAACTGAGCATGCATGCACACACATTGTCCCTTAAATGCACAGATTTTATAAATTTGCTTGCCCAAAGCACAGGTGTAGTGGTCATCTGTTTCTTCTATTTTTTAATCAACATTTATTTCCTCTTGTTCTGGGGACATCCTGAATTTCCTTTGGAGAACAACTCAGCTGCCTTTCCTAATACTTGAACTGTGGTTCAAGCTGGGTTGATCCCACCTCTGGCTCTGGGCCTGGCCAATCAGCTTATCTTACCATACAGGTCACAGTGTTTTGTTCAGGAGTGGGTATGGGCCCCAATTCAATCCAGTGAGGGTCAGGCCTACCCAGGATGTTTTCTGAAAGACGGAAATGGAGAACTTTCTTTACTGTTGGAGCTAGTAGCAGAAAGGACTGTGTAGTCTAAGAAGTGCTGGGAAAATCACATGAGACCTGGAAGCAATGCCAGAATAAAGAAAAGGAGAGCTAAGAGATGGAAGGTGTTCCAGCCCTGATGATAACATGTGAGTCTCAGGACCTAGCACAACCCAAAGCTGGGTTTACCTCCTAAATTTTTCAGTCGTGTTAGTTAATACATTGGCTATTGTGCTTAAGATATTTTGAGTTCAGTTTCTCTCACTAGAAATCAAAGGAGTTTCAACCAACAATCTACTTGGTTAGGGTAATGCCATCTTCTGCTCCTTAAAGTAAGTGTATTCCATATCCAGTAGCAGATGCAGGATCTACAAACTTTCTGGGGAACATTATTTTTATGTCAAATCACTCCAGTGAGGGCCATCTTCCACAACTTGAGCTCATGAAAAGTGGTGACATAATAGACAATCAGGGCTTCCCTAGTGGCTCAGACAATAAAGAATCCACCTGCAATGTGGAAGACCTGGGTTCAATCCTTGGGTTGTGAAGATCCCCTGGAGGAGGGCATGGCAACCCACTCCAGTATTCTTGCCTGGAGAATCGCCATGGACAGAGGATCCTGGTGGGTTACTGTCCATGAGGTTGCAAAGAATTGGGACATGACTGAGTGACTAAGCACACATGCACACGTGTGTGCGTGCACACACACGCACACACACAACAATCATTCTTATTTCTTAATCCAACCCTAGCTTCCCGTGACCTGAATACTGTTTCTGCACATTGACTTACCTTGGGCCAATGGCATTACTTTTCATAATAATAAAGAAATGCAAATCTGGTTACATTAATTTTCTATGACATTTTTTTCTCCAAGGGACATAAATGCTTTTAACAAAAGTTAGCATCATTTTCTAGTATAAGAAACATTATTTTGTTAATCAGATTCTTTAAGGCTCAAGAGACATGCTTATGAGGGGACTTATTGAAAGCATTTACAAGACAACTATTTCAGGAGAGTTCTTGATGGAATCTATTTCTCCTGCCCGCATGGAATCCATTCCACTTTCTACTGGCAACAGAGCCTGTATTTTCCTTTGGGAAATCATCTTCCCCTAGCTTATAGCCATATGATTCTGGTAGGGCCCCCCCCACTTCAACACCAACCACAGCATTTTTCTCTCTGGCCATCATTTGTTCAGGAAATGTGTGCTTCCTGAGCCAGGTGATAAAAACCTTCCCCTTAAGAGAATTTAATAAGCATTTTGCTAACAGGAGAAAAGGCTTACCAACTTACTAGCTATGTCAAAAGGGTTTTCACTGCCCTGTATCTTGGCCTTCGTGAATTTCACATTTTATCATACATCACCTAAAATATTTTAGTCCACTTCTAGTACTTATTTGTAATCTAAGTAGAACTCTGTATTTTGAAAGTATCTGAAACAAACAACTCTCAACTAGTGTAGTTTTAAGATGGAACAAATCATCTCATATACTGAGGAATTTGGTTTCAGCTTAGCATAAGCCTGGATTCGAAAGATGTCACACACACAAAAAGATGTCACCAGGACCTGTTTTTTCTATGATTAAGTCTTGGCTCTACTTTCTCAGTGTTCATGCCATTTTCTGTCCAGTTTGATCATAAGAGGATTGCATTAGCTCCAGTCTCTAATGTACATAACTGAGTCCAGGAAGACTTGTGGCTCCAGAATAGATTGTAGAATTTGTTTTGAATTGTCCTTGTTGTTCAGTCACTCAGTCATGCCTGACTCTTTGTGACCCCACGGACTTCATCATGCCAGACTTCCCTGTCCATCACCATCTCCCAGAGTTTGCTCAAACTTATGTCCATTGAGTCAGTGATGCCACCCAACCATCTCATCCTCTGTCATCCCCTTCTCCTCCTGCCTTCAATCTTTCCCAGCATCAGTGTCTTTTCCAATCAGTTGGCTCTTCTCATCAGGTGGCCAAAGTATTGGAGTTTCAGCTTCAGCATCAGTGCTTCCAATGAACATTCAGGGTTGATTTCCTTTAGGATTGACTAAGGAACTCCTTGCAGCCCAAAGGACTCTCAAGAGTCTTCTCCAACACCACAATTCAAAAGCATCAATTATTTGGTGCTCAGCCATTTTATGGTCCAACTCTCACATCCATACATGACTACTGAATTGTCCTAATTAGGCTTTATTACCTTGTTTGAAGCATATCCCAACCTCTACCTGAAAGCTGTGATTAGAATAGAGAATGCATTGACAGGCTTAGGCTTGGATCACATGCTTAGGTTTGGAATCATCTTTACCCAAAACACATGGTTTGAGAGTGAGACAGTGGTTGTTTTCCCAAAAGCAAAATTCAGGTAAATTCTGGGTTTCAAAACAGTGAATCTTCCATAATTTCCCCCATTTCCCCTTCTTTGGCACTTGCTCTTGATTACTGTCTCAGTGAAACACTGTCTTCTCTGTTGTATCAATTTATCTAAAATTTGCTTCTGCTTTTTGAAAGTTTTTGTAATGCAGAGTCTGCAAAGATTCTGAGTTTTAGAGGTTCAAGGTTTGGGGACTCAAGAAGCCAGTCATGAGAAATACCAGGAGATCTTAAATCTTCTGGAGAGTTAGAGGAGAATCTGAAGTGATTTAGAAGGCTTGGTTAAACTGATACTAGGGCTTAGTCCTCAGTAGCACAGGATTGGCTAAGTGTGGGAACTCCATGGTAATCATTAAGTCTGCTCCCAACTTTGGCTCTTTCCAGGTTTCCTGTGGCTCTAGTACTGTGTTCCTCAGTACTTGTGGATGTTACGTTGATGTTACAAGGATGGGATCAGGAGTCTCTAATCATGCATGCTCACTTACCCAGTTTTGGAAACCTATTCTGTTTGATCGTGGAGGAGTAGAAGACAGGATCCTTAGGTTTACTCATGCAAATTTCATAATGATTTTTCTGATGCTTCTTCTCTTGCAGCACGCTTTCTTTAGATGATCAGCACCATGGACAGCAGCTATGGGTGCAGTTGTGGGTTCTCCCTGTATGCAGGAGGTCTCTTATGATATGTTCCTCTCCCCCAAAATGCCACTTGCAGCTTTGAGATGGAAACTGCAAGAAGAATGAAATAGTGAGTGACCTCCTCTAGCCAGCACATGACTGATAAGAGATGTCACAGTCAGATTACCTTTAGAACTAAAAATGTAGAGTTTTTCTTGATATTTGCACTTGAAATTACGAAGTCATCACAAACACTGAATTAGCAAATACTGAACCATTACTCTTAGGAGAAACTGAGAGCTAAGTTCCTGTGAGCCTCTGGTCACAGTGTATTCATCAACTGATCAATAAATACATTTTAAAAATGTGTGTTTTTGTTTTAAAATATCTTATTTAATATATATTGTTGGGGCTTCCCTGGTGGTCCAGTGGTTGAGAATCTGCTTTCCAAGACAATGTACATGGATTCTATCCCTGGTTGGGGAACTAAGATCCAACATTCAGTGGGGCAAGTAAGCCCACACACCACAGCTAGAGAGTCTGCATGCCAAAACTACTGAGCCTGTGCACTCTGGAGCCCACGCATTGCAATGAAGAGCCTATGTGCAGCAACTAAGATCTGACACAGCCCAAATAAATAAATAAATATATAAAATATTATATATATATATAGTTAGTTCATCAGCATTGATGGACATTGTTCACCTATGGCATATGCCTCATGCATGAACAAAGCTTATCTAACGCACATATTTTCTTTGAAAGGCACATCACAGCCTTCTCGTGGGTAGGAACAGTGGACAGCACATCAGCACTACACTTGGAGGCCATCTTAAACAGCAAGATCACCAACAAAAGGCACAAAAGTGTGAAAAACTGGCACTAAATAGGCTCCAAAAACAGTAGTTGTTTACAGCATGGGTGCTCAAAGGCAGAGAAGATGGACATCCCAGCTCAAGAAGAGAGAAAACCCCCCCTCCTCTTTCTTGTCCTTCTGTTTGGGTCCTCAGCAGATTAAATGATGCCTGCCTACCCTGGTGAGGATGGTCTTTACTTGGGCTACTGCTTCAAATGCTAATGTCTCAGAAAGCTTACTCAGAAATCATGTTTTATCAGGTGTGTGGGCATCCCTTAGCCCAGTCAAGTTGATACATAAAATTAACCATCTCAGGATACAAAAGGTACTCAAAAGTTATAGACACCAAATCCCGTATGGCTCTCCGTGATTTAGTTTGCTCTCCATTTTCTGTGTCTTAGGGTGGAAAGTTAGATTACTGATTTGATGTGTGTGTGTGTGTGTGTGTGCGTGCTCAATCATGTCTGACTCTATGGACCCCATGGGCTGTTAACCACTAGGCTCCTCTGTCCATGGAATTTTCCAGGCAAGAATACTGGAGCGGGTTGACATTTCCTCCTCCAGGGGATTTTCCTGACCCAGGGATTGAGCCCACCTCTCTTGTGTCTCCTGCATTGGCAGGCAGATTCTTCACCACTGAACCATCTGGGAAGCCCTTGAATTGATATCTTTCTTTTTTTTTTTAATATGGGTGTTTAAGGCTATACATTTTCCTCTAAGAACTACTTGAGCTACGTCCCATAATTTTTGATATGTTGTGTCTTCATTTTCACTCATCTCAGAGTACTTTCTAATTTTCCTTGTGGTTTCTTCTTGATCATTAGTTATTTAGAAGTGTCTTGTTGGGACTTTCCTAATGGTACAGCGGCTAGACTCTGTGCTTCCAATGCAGGGGGCCTGGTTTCAATTTCTAGTCAGGGAACTAGATACCACAGGCTTCAACTAAGAGTTCACGTGCCACAACTAGAGATCCCATCCATTGCAACTAAGACCCAGCACAGCCAAATAAAAGAAAAAAATTTTAAGTGTCTTGTTTAATTTCCACACTTCATTTTCCACAATTCATGTGTGAATTTCCCACATTTATTTCTGTTACTGATCTCTAATTTCACTCAACTGTGGTCGGAGAACATATGACATATGATTTCAATCCTTTTAAACATATTGAGGTCAGCTTTATAGCCTCCCATATGGTCTTTCCTGGATCCCTGCATGCTTTAGTGTCACTAAAACCATTACCATACTGACCTCATATCCCACTACTTTCTGCTCATTCACTCGCTTCCAAACTGCCCTCAGCATCACTGTTTCTCAAAGAACCCAGACACATATGTATCTCAAAGCCTTTGCATTTGTGCTCCCCTCTGCCTGAAATGCCCGTCTTCCTAATCTTTCCTAGCTCATTGCTTCACTGCTTTGAGCTTTGCTCAAAATTCACCTTTCCAGCAAGTCTTTCATGGCCACTCCATTTAAATCAGGTTTGTTCCTCCTAACTGAATTCTAGATGTATACTAGAAGCTTTCATTTTTTTTTTCTAATTGTATATTTTATTGGTTTTTGAAGACAAATCGTCAACCTGTATTGTAATCAGTTAACCTATTTTACACTCATTTCAGAATTGCTAGTGCTTATTACAAAACTCTAGACCATGAGGTTAATAACGGCCCCCTGGAGTTGCACAGGGCAGAACTGATTAAGATTTCATTCAGCTTTGAGTATTAGAAGAACTGATTAACAGTGGCTTAAACAACTGAGTCTCGAAAATCCAACCAAAGCAGTGCTCAGATGGAAATGTGTAACTCTAATGCGTGTATTTTAAAAGAATACTTCTTGGCGAAGATGCAGAGAAACTGGATCTCTCATACATTGCTGGTGGCAATGTAAACTGGTACTCTGGAAAACAGTTTGGCAGTTCCTTATAAAACCAAATGTGCACTTACCATAAAGCTTAGCAATCACATCCTTGGGCATTTTCCCCAGAGAAACGAAAGCTTATGTCCAGACAAATATCTTAATGGAAACATTCATTACAGCTCTATTTGTAAGAGTCAAAAACTGGGACTAACTCAAAAGTTCTTCAGAAAGTGAATGGTTAAACAAAGTGATACATCCATACAGTGGACTCGCCCTCAGTAATAAAAGAATGAATGTTGACAAATGTAACAACGTGGGTGGATCTCAAGGGCATTACGTTTAATGCACAAATCTAATTTCAAAAGATCATACATTAGAGGATCCCATTTATATAGCATTCTCAATTGACAAAACTATGGAAAAGGAGGACAGACTGATGGTTGCTAAGAAGCAGGGATGGGGGTAAGAGAGGGTGAGTGGGAATATAGCTGGGCAGTGGGAACGAGTTGTTCTGTGGTGGTAGACCAGTTCTGTGTCTTTATCGTAGCATGGTCACTTAAGTCTACCCATGGGACTGAACTGCACAGAATTCCCTCCTCTCACATATACAAATGAGCACATTTGAAGCTCATTGAAAACCAAATGAGGTTTGTGGTCATTCAACGATGTACCAATATCAGTTTCCCGGTTTTGATATTGCACTTTAGTTCTATAAGACGTAATCATAGGTCGAAGCTGACCAAAGGGATCAAGGAACTCTATGTACTAGTTTTACAACTCCTTGTAAGTCTTGTACTTTCAGGCATTATTTCTTTTGGAAAATATAAATATATTTACTTATTTGGCTGTGTCGGGTCTTAGTTGTGGTGCGTGGAATTATCAATCTTTGTGTCAGCACGTGAGATCTTTAGTTGCAACATGAGGATCTAGTTCCTTGACCAGGGATCAAACGCCGCTGTCTTCACTGGGGGCACAGAGTCGTAGCCACCGGATCACCAGAGAAGTCCCTTGTATTATTATTTCAAAGTAAAAAGTTAAAAAAATTTTTAAAGACTATCTGAAAATCAACACTCTATGCTACCATCTCAAGAAGCTAGAAGAAGAACAGCAAAGTAAAACCCAAAGAAAGTAGAAGGAAGGAATGATAAAGAGCAGATAACAATGAAGTAATGCAAACAAGCTAATTATAGAAAGTTCATAATTACTCTGGTGGTGTAAAGCCTCATTCTTCAAGGTGTTTTTGGTAATTCTAGGTCTTTTGCATGTTCTTATAAAATTCAGAGTTAGCTTGTCAAATTCTGTGAAGAAATCTTGCTGTGATTTTGATAGGGAATGTGTTGAATCTATAGACCAATTTTAAGAGAATTATAATATTGAGAAATTGACATTACAATTGACATTGTAATGATAATGTAATTACAATTTTGTCATTACAATTGACAAAATTGACATTACAATATTGAGTCTAACTGTGAATTTGGTATATCCTTTCCTTTATTTGGATTTTCTTAATTTCTTTCAACTGTATTTTGTAGTTTTTAGTGTAGAGGTCTTATGTTTCTTGTCTGATTTATTCCCAGGTATTTGATGGGTTTTGTCATAAGTGATTTTATTTTAAATTTCATTTTCTGCTTGTGTTACCAGTACCTAGGAGTTAATACAACTTCTCAAGGGTGTCAAGATCCAGCCTTCTGTTTTCTTTGACTCCATCATCTTTAGGATCTCAGGGTTGAAAGATGACCTCTTCATCTCTTGGTCTGGAATATACTTTCCTGGGTGGAAGAAGGAAGTGACAATGTGGAAGGGTGAGCACCTAGATTGGTAGAGAAAACTCTTCCAAGAAATCTCTACCGAGACATTAGGCATGAGAATGCTATCTGGCTACTTTCTGGAGGTGAAAATGGTATTTTTAAACCAGGTTCATTGCTAATCCCCCCAAAATCAGAATTTTATTGTTATATCATGAAGGGAGGGCTTCCTTGGTTACTCAGTGGTTAAAAAACAACAGCAAAAAATCTGCCTGCTGGTGTGGTAGACATGGATTTAATCCCTGATCCAGGAAGATCCCACTTGCCGTGGAGCAACTAAGCCCTTGCACCAAAACTACTGAGCCTGTGCTCTCAAGCCCATGAGCTGCAACTACCAAAGGCCCACACCCTAGAGCCTGTGCTCTGCAACAAGAGAAGCCACCACCATGAGAAGCCTGTGCACCACAGCTAGAGAGTAGCCGCTGCTCAAGGCAACTAGAGAAAGCCCACACGCAGCAATGAAGATGCAGTATAGCCAAAAAATAAATAAATAAAACATTTAAAGGAGAAAAAATCATAAGGGGAGAATAGATATTAGGTAGTCAACTGGCACTGACAACCATATATTTAGCATCTTCATGCTAAATCACTGGGTATTCTTACCAGCCTCTCAATATGGCTAATGGACAGTCTTTTTTTTTTATTGTTGTTTTTTAAATTTTTATTGGCTTATAGTTGCTTTACAGTGTGTGTGAGTTTCTGCCGAACAGCAAAGGGTGTCAGTTATCTGTATACATATATTCACACTTTTTTAGATTTCCTTCTAAGGGACAATTAGGGACACTTTAACTCAGTGTTTTGTGTTATTTGGCGTATGT
Source organism: Bos taurus (assembly GCF_002263795.3). Classification (NCBI taxonomy): domain Eukaryota; kingdom Metazoa; phylum Chordata; class Mammalia; order Artiodactyla; family Bovidae; genus Bos; species Bos taurus. Next base: position 20,838,973 of record NC_037352.1, on the reverse strand, counting down.
AAATATTACTCCATGCTGGCCTGTAATTTTAATCCTTCTGAACTAGCCCCCTAAACCCCAAACTCCTTAAAGGATATCAGCAAAGCATTTTTAAAGAACAGGTGAGGGAGGGATGTCCCAGAGTCTGTGATCAGCTCATACACAATTCTCTGATTGGGTGATGGTGGGATGATGTTACTGGGTGAGGTCACAGGGGTGAACATTATCAGCCCTTAGGCTTCAGGAGGCTATGTGTTCATGGTCATCAAGAAGTTAATATCTTCCATTTGGTGGGAGTTTCCACCTCTGTAAAACAATTCAGGAAATTGGCATCCGATATTAATACTATTATCTAGCTACTTCAGAAAGGAGCTAAAGCAGAGAATATGGGGGAAGGGTTTGTCTCAAGAAGGCCCCACAGAGTCTTGTTTGGTAACAATTCAACTTCCTAGGAAATTTCTGCAACTTTATCTTCCAACACTTATGTTAAGTTTTAAAATTACCAAAACTTTAATTCCCCAAAGTAATTTATATTCTAATTAAAAAAAATCATGTTATTGTTTCATAGATGCAATATCTTTTCTTATCTCTTTGAGTATGTTAAGTGCAATTTAAACATTTTTTTCTTTAGCTCTCCGCTTTGTCTCAATTCCCTCCAAAGGAAGGAAAATATCCTACTTACATGTCTGATGATCCTGAATTATTTATCTATTTAAAAAATGTTTTTACCTATGGTCACCTTATCTTTGACAAAGGAGGCAAGAATATACAATGGATTAAAGACAATCTCTTTAACAAGTGGTGCTGGGAAAACTGGTCAACCACTTGTAAAACAATGAAACTAGAACATTTTCTAACACCATACACAAAAATAAACTCAAAATGGATTAAAGATCTAAATGTAAGACCAGAAACTATAAAACTCCTAGAGGAGAACATAGGCAAAACACTCTCCGACATACATCACAGCAGGATCCTCTATGACCCACCTCCCAGAATATTGGAAATAAAAGCAAAAATAAACAAATGGGACCTAATTAAACTTAAAAGCTTCTGCACAACAAAGGAAACTATAAGCAAGGTGAAAAGACAGCCTTCAGAATGGGAGAAAATAATAGCAAATGAAGCAACTGACAAACAACTAATCTCAAAAATATACAAGCAACTCCTACAGCTCAATTCCAGAAAAATAAATGACCCAATCAAAAGATGGGCCAAAGAACTAAATAGACATTTCTCCAAAGAAGACATACAGATGGCTAACAAACACATGAAAAGATGCTCAACATCACTCATTATCAGAGAAATGCAAATCAAAACCACTATGAGGTACCATTTCATGCCAGTCAGAATGGCTGCGATCCAAAAGTCTACAAGCAATAAATGCTGGAGAGGATGAGGAGAAAAGGGAACCCTCTTACACTATTGGTGGGAATGCAAACTAGTACAGCCACTATGGAGAACAGTGTGGAGATTCCTTAAAAAACTGGAAATAGAACTGCCTTATGACCCAGGAATCCCACTTCTGGGCACACACTGAGGAAACCAGAATTGAAAGAGACACGTGTACCCCAATGTTCATTGCAGCACTGTTTATAATAGCCAGGACATGGAAGCAACCTAGATGTCCATCAGCAGATGAATGGGTAAGAAAGCTGTGGTACATATACACAATGGAGTCTTACTCAGCCATTAAAAAGAATACATTTGAATCAGTTCTAATGAGGTGGATGAAACTGGAGCCTATTATACAGAGTGAAGTAAGCCAGAAAGAAAAACACCAATACAGTATACTAACGCATATATATGGAATTTAGAAAGATGGTAACGATAACCCTGTATGCGAGACAGCAAAAGAGACACAGATGTATAGAACAGTCTTATGGACTCTGTGGGAGAGGGAGAGGGTGGGATGATTTGGGAGAATGGCATTGAAACATGTATAATATCATATATGAAACGAGTCGCCAGCCCAGGTTCGATGCACGATACTGGATGCTTGGAGCTGGTGCACTGGGATGACCCAGAGGGATGGTATGGGGAGGGAGGAGGGAGGACGGTTCAGGATGGGGAACACAGGTATACCTGTGGCAGATTCATGTTGATATATGGCAAAACCAATACAATATTGTAAAGTTAAATAATAAAATAAAATTTATAAAAATAAATAAAATAAAAAATGTTTTTAAAATGAATTTTTAAATTTTTGGCTGCGCTGGATCTTCATTGATGTGCACAGGCTTTCTCTAATTTTGGCGAGTGGGGGCTACTGTTGGTTGACCTGCCCAGGCTTCTTCATTGTGGTGGCTTCTCTTATTGCAGAGCGCTAGGAACACAGGCTTTAGTTGTGACTCAGGCTCAGCAGTTGTGGTGCATGGACTCAGCTGCTCTGTGGCATGTGGAATCCTCCTGGACCAGGGATAACCTGGATCCCTTGCATTGGCAGACAAATTCTTATTCACTGTACCACCAGGGAGATCCCTGAGCTATTTACCTTTAACAGTAAGGTATTAAAGAGTTGTGAATGTGAGGTGTGACTTGTCAACTCAGAGGGCTTCCATGTTGGGTAGGAATCTACCAGCCCTTTGTGTCAGACTCCCCAAGGTCACTGCATGCAGAGCTTTTTCAGAGCCCTTCTTCTCTAAAAAAGCATGCTAATTTCCTGCTGATGGTCCCCTGTACCAGTCTGGGACCAAAAGTGGGTTAGGTTAGGGATGGTTTCACAGTTTTTAGGTGGCTGTCTCTTATGTGGTTCCCTACTTCTCAGAAGAGTTCCTCTTGCCTGCCCTGTACTGGGCCTTGTTTCTCTGAATTTGGAATCTCTCTTGTTTAATGTCTTTGTCAAATATACTTCATGCTGAAAGTTGGAGCTAGAAGCATCTTTGCTTTGACTGTGAGTGATAAGTGAGGGTACCTAAGGATCTAAATACACAGTCTTCATCCAGGATCTCTATTTTAAGCCCCATGTGAAAGTCACTCAGGCGTGTCCAACTCTTTGTGAGCCCATGGAATAGACCATGGAATCTTCCAGACCAGAAGAATGAAGTAGGTCAACGTTCCCTTCTCCAGAGGATCTTCCCAACAGAGGGACTGAACCCAGGTCTACCACATTGCAGGTGGATTCTTTACCACCTGAGCTACCAGGGAAGTCCTTACGCCCCATGCTTTACCCCATCTTTTGTTATGTCTGATGCCCCTCAACCCTAACTCTATTAGTTTGCTAGGGCTGGTACAACAAATTACCCCAGGCTGGAGGGCTTGAACAACAGACATTTATTTTCTCACATTTTTGGAGGCTGGAAGTCCAGGATCAAGGTGTTGGTGGGGTTGGTTTCTTCTGAGGTCTCTCTCCTTGGCTTATAGGTGGCTGTCTTCTCCCTGTGCCTTCACATGATCTTCCCTTCGTGTGTCTGTGTCCTAATCGCTTCTTACAAGGATATCAGCTGTATTGGACTAGGGCTTACCCTAAAGATCTTGTTCAAACTTAATTACCTCTTTAAAGAGCCTATCTCTAAGTATGGTCACATTCTGAAGTCCTGGGGTTAGGACTTAGGAAGTGAGGAGAGGGGCAATTCAACCCATAACACTGAGCTTGTAGAACTGTAGAATCTCTAAGATTCGGCAGTTTCGTTTGCTTATTGTTTTCTTCCTCTCTTTAATGCATGTGTGCTCAGTCGTGTCTGACTCTTTGTGACCCCATGGACTGTAATCCGCCAGGCTCTTCTGTTCATGGGATTTTCCAGGCAAGAATACTGGAGAGGGTTGCCATTTCCTCCTCCAGGGGATCTTCCTAACCCAGGGATTGAACCCAGGTCTCTTACATCTGCAGGCAGATTCTTTACCACCTGAGCTACCAGGGAAGCCCAGAGGTGTGTGTGCGTGAAGTTGCTTCAGTTGTATCTGACTCTTTGTGACCCTATGGACTATAGTCCACTAGGCTCCTCTGTTGATGGGATTCTCCAGGCAAGAACACTGGAGTGGGTTGCCATGCCCTTCTCCAGGGGATCTTCCAGACCTAGGGACTGAACCTACAGCTCTCCTGTGTCTCCCATCTCCTGCACTGGCAGGCGCGTTCTTTACCACTTGGAGAAGGAAATGGCAACCCACTCCAGTACTCTTGCCTGGAAAATCCCACGGATGGAGGAACCTGGTAGGCTATACAGTCCATGGGGTCACAAAGAGTCAGACTCGACTCAGCGACTTCACTTTCACTTCTTTACCACTAGCGCCATGGTATTTCTCAGTTCTGCTAATAGCTTTACCTGATTTACAGCTATTGAAACATCCTCACATCTCTCTGCTGGGTTATCTGTTAGTAACTTGACAGCACCACCTCTCTTTTATGGTTTCCTCTGCACCACAGGGAAGAAACCTAGAATTACATTTCCAAGAATCACTTTCATAATGTTTGCTCACGAGAGGTACCAACAAAGAATTCAGAAGATAAAAGAGAAATTGCTATTCTCTGTCAACATTTATGGGCAGACGGGTGAGCTGACAGTAGACATGAAGTTCTCAGTATCTTCCTGGTAGGGACAATAAATCACTCCTCTTAATATTATGGGTAGCTGAGCAGACTGCAGGTCCTCCCAGAGCTACTGAGCAGGGCTGGGAAGAGGGTGAAGTGGGCAAGGCAGGATTGTGTAAATGCAGGACCAGATGTTTTCTGTTAAAATGTTTTTGATGAAAAAAAATTAAAAAAAAATTCTGTTGTGAAATTTTGACATTTTACTCATGATAGATTTTTTTTTCTTGCATTGTTTGGCTTTTAAAAAAAATATGGTAAAAAAACACTCTTCATTTTGCTAAATGAGTTGTGATGGTTAATTTTAAGTGTCAAGTTGACTGGGCTAAGAGCTGCCCAGGTAGCTGGTAAAACATGATTTCTGGGTGTGCCCGTAAGGATTAGCATTTAAATCAGTAGACTGAGTAAAGATCCACCTTACCAGGGCAGTTGGGCATCACCCACTCCATCAAGGACCTGATTGGAACAAAAAGGTGGAGGAAGGGTAACCTGGATATTTTTTTGCTTGAGCCAGGCTATTTAACGTCTCCTGCCCTTGGACATCAGCACCCTGGTTCTTGGGCCTTCAGATTTAGACTGGGAGTTAAACCATTGGCCCCTGAGATTCTCCAGCATTTGGACTCAAACTGAATCATGCCACCAACTTTCCTGGTTCTCTGGCTCACAGACAGCAGATTGCAGGACTTTTCAGCCTCCGCAACCATGTGAGGCAAATCCAACAATAAATCTTCTTATACACACATATCTATTCCATTGGTTCTGTTTCTCTGGCGACCCCCTAATACATGAGTGTTTTGGTACCCTCTTAAAGCTGGTGTCCAAGGTGACTGTCTCACTTGTTCCACCCTATGCCCGGCCCTGCCTTTGGGATGCACAGAGCTGTCAGATTGTTCCAGAGATTCACTCACTTTTGTGCCAAGGGGTGAGGTTGATGACAATGGCTTGCCTGTCCTGTGTTCCCCAGCCTTACATTGGTGGGGCAACTGCTACATTTCCACTTCCCAATCAAAACACTCAGAGTGGCTTCTGTTCTTCTGATGGAACTTTGATTTACACAGTCTATCACTGACTGTATGCTCTTGTTTTTTTTTTTTTCTAGTTAGAGTATAATTGCATTGCAATGTTGTGTTAGTTTATGCTATACACCAAAGTGAATAAGCTATATGTTTACATATCTTAACCTCTCTTTTGTAGGTTTATATCTTTTTTATTTTCTTTATTCCCTTTCTCTCCCCTCATCTCCCTCCACACACACACACAGACACACACACACACACATCCTACTTATTGGTTATGATTCTCTAGTATCCTGAGTAATACAAAGCATTACTTGATATCAACATGACTTATCTGAGTGGTGTTAACCTTCATCACTTGGTTTAGGAAGTGTCTGCCGGGTCTCTCCATCACAAATTTACTATTTTCCCTTTCCCACATTTTGTTCTTTGGAAGCAAGTCATTAAGTCTAGCCCACACTCAAGAAGTACATGCGCTTAAAAAGAAAACCTCATATCATTGCAGCAAGTAGAAAATTAGTGTTGCCACAAACAGAAAGTGAATGTAAAAACAAATGGAGGAAAACAAAATGATGCAATTGAAATCTATCTAGACAGGTGTTCAGTTATCCAATCATAACAAATCACCCCACAACTTAATGGATTAAAACCACATAACAATTTATTTTGCTTGTGAATCTGTAGTCTGGGCAGGGCTTGGCAGGTAAGACTTGTCTTTGTTCCATGTGTCTCAATGGGTGGAAGGACAGAAGGGTGGGGGACCCTTTTCTGAGTGCTCACTTATGTGGCTGGCAAATTGGTGCTGGCTGCCAGCTGGAGTTCAGCCAAGGCCCAGGGCTCAGGGTCTCAGGCATGACCACTTTCCATGTGACCCTGCCAGTGTGGCTTGGGCTTCCTCACAGCATGGTGGCTGGGTTCCCAGGGTGAGCATTCTGAGAGAGAGAGAGAGACAAGAGGAAGGTATATAGCTTTTATGATATGGCCTCAGAGTCACATAGTTTCACTTCTGCTGAACTCTCTTAGTCAAGGCTGTCACAAAAGTCATCAGGTTTCAAAAGGGAGGGGACGTAGATTCCACCCTTGATGGGGAATAGCGAGGTTCTCAAAGAGCGTGTGGAATAAGAACCACAAACTACCCGAACTGTGCTGCCTGCTGAAGGCTCTGAACTTGTTTCAAAAGGGAGAGAAAGAAAGAGATTAGCAAGTGGTGGAGGGGTTTACAAAATGTACTAGTACCATGGGGAGACTTTTCCTTTCAAAAGGAAATGAGTAACAGGAACATACTTTCTTATCATGTATTTCTGAGTCGGTAGAGCTACCTTGAACTTGCATTTCCTTGACACATGAAGACTTTTCATGCCTTTGTGTCATTACACGTGTGACCATGACCTTTTTTAATTAATAAAGATGTGCTTGAGCCTAGTTACAATGATTTGAAATTCCCTGTCGAAAACTAATTATGTTTGTTGTTGTTGTTCAGTCGCTGAGTCGAGTCAGACTCTGCAACCCCATGGACTGCAGCACGCCAGGCTTCCCTGTCTCTCACTATCTCCTGGAGTTTGCTCAAACTCATGTCCATTGAGTTGATGATGCCATGCAATCAACTCATCCTCTGTTACCGCCTTCTCCTCCTGCCCTCAATCTTTCCCAGCATCATGGTCTTTTCTAATGAGTTGACTCTTCACCTAGGTGACCAAAGCTGGAGCTTCAGCTTCAGCATCAGTGCTTGCAATGAATATTCAGGGTTGATTTCCTTTAGGATTGACTGGTTTGATCTCCTTGCAGTCCAAGGGACTCTCTAGCGTCTTCTGCAGCACCACAATTCAAAAGCATCAATTCTTTGGTGCTCAGCCTTCTTCATCATCTAGTTCTCACATCTATACATGACTATTGGAAAAACCATCACTTTGACTCTACAGACCTTTGTTGACAAAATGATGTCTCTGCTCTTTCATACACTATCTAGGTTTGTCACAGTTTTCCTTTCAAGGAGCAAGCATCTTTTGATTTCATGGCTGCAGTCACCATCTGCAGTGATTTTGGAGCCCAAGAAAATAAAATCTGCCTCTGTTTTCATTTTTTCCCCCATTTATTTGCCATAAAGTGATGGGACTGGATGCCATGATATTAATTTTTTGAATGTTGACTTTTAAGCCAGCTTTTTAACTCTCCTCTTTCACCTTTATCAAGAGGCTCTTTCGTTCCTCCTTACTTTCTGCCATTAGAGTGATATCATCTGTATATCTGAGGTTATTGATATTTCTCCTGGCAATCTTGATTCCAGCTTGTGCTTCAACCAGCCTGGAATTTCACATAGCGTACTCTGCATATAAGTTAAAGAAACAGAGTGATGATATACAGTCTTGACATACTCCTTTCCTAATTTTGAAGCAGTCCATTGTTCCATGTCTGGTTCTAACTGTTGCTTCCTGACCTGCATGCACATTTATCAGGATGCAGGTAAGGTGGTCTGATGTTCCCATCTCTTTAAGATTTTTCCACAGTTTGTTGTGATCCACACAGTCAAAGACTTTAGCATAGTCAATGAAGCAGATGTTTTTCTGGAATTTCCTTGCTTTTTCTATGATCCAGCTGCTGCTGCTGCTAAGTCACTTCAGTCATGTCTGACTCTGTGCGACCCCATAGATGACAGCCCACCAGGCTCCACCATCCCTGGGATTTGCCAGGCAAGAACACTGGAGTGGGTTGCCATTTCCTTCTCCAATGTGTGACAGTGAAAAGTGAAAGGGAAGTCGCTCAGTCGTGTCCAACTCTTAGCGAGCCCATGGACTGCAGCCTACCAGGCTCCTTGGTCCATGGGATTTTTCCAAGCAAGAGTACTGGAGTGGGTTGCCATTGCCTTCTCTGATAATCCAGCAGATGTTGGCAATTTGATCTCTGGTTCCTCTGCCTTTTCTAAATCCAACTTGTACATTTGGAAGTTCTCAGCTCATGTACTGTTGAAGTCTAGGTTGAGGGATTTTTGAGCATTACCTAGCTAGCATGTCAAATGAACGTAATTGTATGGTAATTTGAATATTCTTTGGTATTGACCTTCTTAGGATTGAAATGAGAACTGACCTTTTCCAGTCTTGTGGCCATTGCTGAATTTTCCAGATTTGCTAACATATTGAGTACAGCACTTTAAGAGCATCATCTTTTAGGATTTTAAATAGCTCAGCTGGAATTCCATCACTTCCACTAGCTTTGTTCATAGCAATGCATCAATCTAATACTTCACTCTGTATGACAATCTTTACATCTATCTGTGTCTCTGCAAATGGCATTATTTGTTTTTATGGCCAAGTAATATTCCATTATATATATACACTACGTATCACATATATACCACAGCTTCTTTATCCATTTCTATGCCAATAGACATTTAGGTTACTTCTATGTCCTGGCTATTGTAAGTACTGCTGCAATGAATAATCAGGATGAATGCATCCTTCAAATTATTGATTTCCCCAGATCTATGTCTAGGAATGGGATTGCTGGGTCATATGATAGCTCTATTTTTAGTTTTTTAAGGAATCTGCTTACTGTTCTCCATAGTGGCTGTACCAATTTACCTTCTCAACAACAGTAGGAATCCTTTTCACCACACCCTCCTCAGCATTTTGTCTGTGACCTGTTTGGCTTCCCGACTTCATTCACTATATTCTGAATTCCTAAAGCATAGGAGCCAGGTGTTGCTTGTAATGGTAAGTTTTTGGCTACTTTTATCTCTGCTTGTAACACCCCATCTTCACACTGTATTTCCTATCTGTCCAATTCCTATTCATCCTTAAAAACCCAGGTTTGCGGAACTTCCCTGGCAGTCCAGTGGTTATGGCTCCATGCTTCCAATGCAGGGGGTGCAAGTTGAATCCCTCATTGGGTAACTAAGCCCCCACATGCTGTGGGTCTGACAAAAACAACAACAACAACAACGAACAACCCAGATTGCCTAACACTTTCTGTGTGCTCTGTTTTACTTTCTCCTCCCAATTGAATTATTAACTTCCTCTCTGCTGTCACAGGTATGTCCATGACGATGTCCAGGTGTTATCGTATAATTTATTGGATGGTATGTCAGTCTTTAAAGGCAGGGAATAAGTCAAATTATCTTTGCTTTAAGCCAGTTCCCCAGAACCAGACCAGAGATGAGAACTCACGTCTAAGTTTTTGAGGAAGGGCTCTTACAAGAAACTCATAAGGTATGAGGGATCAGGTCATGGAAAAGGAAGACATGGAGCAAAGATGGGATTTGGAGCATGGTCTCAGAAAGGGTGGGTTTCCTTGGTGGCTCAGTAGTAAAGAATCCACCTACCAATGCAGGAGACTCAGGTTGGATCCCTGAGTTGGGAAGATCTCCTGGAGGAGGAAATGACAACCCACTCCTGTATTGTTGCCTGGGAAAGCCAAATGGACAAAGGAGCCTTGTGTGCTATGGTCCATGGGGTCGCAAAAATGTCGGACTTAGTGACTTAAAAAAACCAACCTGGAACGGGCACTTTCATCCTAACCCTGCAGGTAACTTTGGATGTAAGTTATGTCTCAGAATTCATGATGATGAAGGCAGAAAAGCTGGCTTCCATACTGCTGCACTCAACAGTCACTGGCTAAGGGCCATCCTGGCTCCAGGCACGTCCTCTCTCTATGCATGCAGATGGGGCAGGGACGGTAACCCGAAGGCAGAGGTCAGAAGAGAGTCCCAGGTGCAGCCATTCAGGGCAGAGCACACAGGTGGGGGGACTGGCACACAGAAAGGGCCAAAGCATCCCGTGCATCTGGGTGGGGCACTAATAGTGCCTGCCACAACCCTGGAGCTTAGCGACTGTCTGGGCAAAGAAGGACTGGGGCAGTGGAGGCCATTGCCACACACCAGTGATAAGAGAGTCACAAATGGAGGTTCCATGGTTCTGAGCCAAAAAAAAAAAAAAAAAAAAAGACTCTTAAGATAATCTTTGTAAGACTATGCTAGGAAATTGGAAAACAAGTGTGATTTTCTAGCAAAATAAAATGACTAAAATTAATTATTCAAGAGAAGAAAATTTAGACAGACCAATATTTTTTTGAAGTATAGTTGATTTACAATGCTGTGTTAATTACTGCTGTACAGCAAACTCATTCAATTATATGGATATATACATTCTTTTCAAAATATTCCTTTTCAAATGGTTTATTATAGATATTGAATATATTCCTTTGTGCTTTACAGTAAGATCTTGTTGTTTATCCATTCTATATATAAAAGCTTACATCTGCTAATTCCAATATCTCACTCCATCCTTCCCCAACCCCCTCACCCTTAGCAACCATCAGTCTGTAACTCAATGTCTGTGATTCTGTTTCTGTTTAATAGATGGGTTTATTTGTATTATATTTTAGATTCCACTTGTAAGTGATATCATACGGTATTTGTCTTTCTCTTTCTTACTTCCCTTAGTATGATAATATCTGGCTGTCTCCATGTTGCTGCAAATGCATTATTTTGCTCTTTTTTAGTGGGTGAGTATATATGCATTACATCTTCTTTATCCATTCATCTACACAGAGCAATATTAATGGATGGAAACTAAAAACTATTTCAAAGAACTCTCCACCCTACTAGATCCAGAGAGTAAATGGGAGAATTCTTAAAACCTTTGAAAACAAACACATCATTTAAATTGTTTCAGAGCCTAAGGAAAGTAAAGCTGCTTCGTGGTTGTTTTTTTTTTTTTTTTTTTAAGCTGGTAAAGGTGAAACCTGACCAGGATAGTCCACACACACACATACACAGACTGCAGGCTGGCTTTCTTACAAAAATAGATTTAAAATTCTATGTAAAATAGTAGCAAGTAGATAAAGCAAGATATTTAATGCTGTCAGCAAGACATACCATGAGTAGGTTACAGTGGACATCTGTCACTTTTGCTGCCTAGATTTGAGTAGTCCTCCTTTTGGAGGAAATCTCAAGATGAACAGAAGGCAGCTCTTTATCCCACTATGGAAGCTGTAGGAAGATACGGTCCTCTTCCTAATTTCCAGGAGCTAGTAATCAGACGTAGGATTTAACCCAGCCAAATGGATACTTTCACTTCAGGCTTAGAATTTTCAAGATATGATAGCAAAAGTTCAAGACAATCAGAAATTATTCAGGATTGTTTGTATCTGGTATAGCAGAACCAGGACTTCCCAGGTGGCTCAGAGAGTAAAGAATCCACCTGCCAATTCAGGAGACGCATCCGATCCCATAACTTCATGGGAAATAGATGGGGAAACAGTGGAAACAGTGTCAGACTTTATTTTTCTGGGCTCCAAAATCAGTGCAGATGGTGACTGCAGCCGTGAAATTAAAAGACGCTTGCTCCTTGGAAGGAAAGTTATGACCAACCTAGATAGCATATTGAAAAGCAGAGACATTACTTTGCCAACAAAGGTTCGTCTAGTCAAGGCTATGGTTTTTCCTGTGGTCATGTATGGATGTGAGAGTTGGACTGTGAAGAAGGCTGAGTGCCGAAGAATCGATGCTTCTGAACTGTGGTGTTGGAGAAGACTCTTGAGAGTCCCTTGGAGATCCAACCAATCCATTCTGAAGGAGATCAGCCCTGGGATTTCCTTTTTTTTTTTTTTTTACATTTTATTTTATTTTTAAACTTTACATAATTGTATTAGTTTTGCCAAATATCAAAATGAATCCGCCACAGGTATACACGTGTTCCCCATCCTGAACCCTCCTCCCTCCTCCCTCCCCATACCATCCCTCTGGGTCGTCCCAGTGCACTAGCCCCAAGCATCCAATATCGTGCATGGAACCTGGACTGGCAACTCATTTCATACATGATATTTTACACGTTTCAATGCCATTCTCCCAAATCTTCCCACCCTCTCCCTCTCCCACAGAGTCCATAAGACTGTTGAATACATCAGTGTCTCTTTTGCTGTCTCGTACACAGGGTTACTGTTACCATCTTTCTAAATTCCATATATATGCGTTAGTATACTGTATTGGTGTTTTTCTTTCTGGCTTACTTCACTCTGTATAATAGGCTCCAGTTTCATCCACCTCATTAGAACTGATTCAAATGTATTCTTTTTAATGGCTGAGTAAGACTCCATTGTGTATATGTACCACAGCTTTCTTACCCATTCATCTGCTGATGGACATCTAGGTTGCTTTCATGTCCTGGCTATTATAAACAGTGCTGCGATGAACATTGGGGTACACGTGTCTCTTTCCCTTCTGGTTTCCTCAGTGTGTATGCCCAGCAGTGGGATTGCTGGATCATAAGGCAGTTCTATTTCCAGTTTTTTAAGGAATCTCCACACTGTTCTCCATAGTGGCTGTACTAGTTTGCATTCCCACCAACAGTGTAAGAGGGTTCCCTTTTCTCCACACCCTCTCCAGCATTTATTATTTGTAGACTTTTGGATCGCAGCCATTCTGACTGGTGTGAAATGGTACCTCATAGTGGTTTTGATTTGCATTTCTCTGATAATGAGTGATGTTGAGCATCTTTTCATGTGTTTGTTAGCCATCTGTATGTCTTCTTTGGAGAAATGTCTATTTAGTTCTTTGGCCCATTTTTTGATTGGGTCATTTATTTTTCTGGAGTTGAGCTGTAGGAGTTGCTTGTATATTTTTGAGATTAGTTGTTTGTCAGTTGCTTCATTTGCTATTATTTTCTCCCATTCTGAAGGCTGTCTTTTCACCTTGCTAATAGTTTCCTTTGTTGTGCAGAAGCTTTTAAGATTAATTAGGTCCCATTTGTTTATTTTTGCTTTTATTTCCAATATTCTGGGAGGTGGGTCATAGAGGATCCTGCTGTGATATATGTCGGAGAGTGTTTTGCCTACATTCTCCTCTAGGAGTTTTATAGTTTCTGGTCTTACATTTAGATCTTTAATCCATTTTGAGTTTATTTTTGTGTATGGTGTTAGAAAGTGTTCTAGTTTCCTTCTTTTACAAGTGGTTGACCAGATTTCCCAGCACCACTTGTTAAAGAGATTGTCTTTAATCCATTGTATATTCTTGCCTCCTTTGTCAAAGATAAGGGGTCCATATGTGCGTGGATTTATCTCTGGGCTTTCTATTTTATTCCATTGATCTATATTTCTGTCTTTGTGCCAGTACCATACTGTCTTAATAACTGTGGCTTTCTAGTAGAGCCTGAAGTCAGGTAGGTTGATTCCTCCAGTTCCATTCTTCTTTCTCAAGATCGCTTTGGTTATTCGAGGTTTTTTGTATTTCCATACAAATTGTGAAATTATTTGTTCTAGCTCTGTGAAGAATACTGTTGGTAGCTTGATAGGGATTGCATTGAATCTATAAATTGCTTTGGGTAGTATACTCATTTTCACCAGCCCTGGGATTTCTTTGGAAGGAATGATGCTAAAGCTGAAACTCCAGTACTTTGGCCACCTCATGCGAAGAGTTGACTCATTGGAAAAGACTCTGATGCTGGGAGGGATTGGGGGCAAGAGGAGAAGGGGACGACAGAGGATGAGATGGCTGGATGGCATCACTGACTCGATGGACGTGAGTCTGAATGAACTCTGGGAGTTGGTGATGGACAGGGAGGCCTGGCGTGCTGCAGTTCATGGGGTCGCAAAGAGTTGGACATGACTGAGCGACTGATATGATCTGATCTTTCCCAGCTGAGCCACCAGGAAAGCCCAAGAATACTGGAGTGGGTAGCCTATCCCTTCTCCAGCAGATCTTCCTGACCCAGGAATTGAACCAGGGTCTCCTGCATTGCAGGCAGATTCTTTACCAACTGAGCTACCAGGGAAGCCCCTCTTTTTTAAGTTAGCTGAAAGTAGTTTGTATTGTTTGCTACTAAGAACTTTTGATGGGTATACAGGTCAAAGGTAAAAACAGCATATGCTCATTTCTGTGGATGCCCAGAGGCATTTGGTAAGCTTCAAGACCCATTTCTGATAATAACTTTTTCTGAAGTAGAAATAAATGGATACCACTTTAATGCAATAAATAATATATATCTCAAACCAAAAGCAAGCATCATGCTTAATGGTGAAGCATAATGTCAGGAACAATGCAGGCTTTCCCACTCTCATTGCTATTACTTAACAGAGTTCTAGAAGGGCAATTAGACAAGAGAAAGGAAAAGATGAGGTACAAATATTTTAAAGGAAGAGGCCAGGTTATTATTTCATGCACTGATATGAATTCCTGAAAAGCCCAAGAGAATCAGTTGAAAATTATCAGAAACAACTAAAGTACATCAAGATGGATGGTTACAAAAATAATTTTTCCCTAGAGATGAAAAGCAGAAAATATAATGGCACAAAAATATCCTATTCATAATAGCAACAAACAGGTACAAACTTCTTAATGTTATGCAAACCTATGGAAGGAAACTAGTACTCTGAGAGCCCTTGTCTAACTTCTAAAAGATATATTTTATTCTCAGGAAAGATGATAAATATTATGATAATGTCAATTTCCCTCTAAATTAACCTATATAAATTAACCCCCCAAATAATTACATTCATTTGAGAGAATAAGTGAACAAACAATAAAATACTAGGAGATATTACCCTACCAAATATTTCAATACATTCTGTATCTATATTATCATGGAATATAAAGACACCTCAACAAGAAGAGAATTTTAAAAATTTAAATGCACTGGGTCTCCGTCATGATATGTGAGATTTTTTTTTTAGTTGCAGCAGGCAAATGCTTAGTGAGGCATGTGAGATCTAGTTCCCTGACTGGGAATTGAACCTGCACTGGGAGCATGGAGGCTTAGCCACTGGACCACTAAGGATGTCCTGAGAAGAGAATTTTTTTAAAACCCTACATGTATATGGAGTTTGACATGTGATAAAAAGTGATATTTCAAAGATCATAAAAAAAAATGGTACTTGGACAACTGGCTAGCCATGTGGGTGGGAGAAAAGGCAAGATCCTTACCTCATTTCTTATACAAAAATAAATTCCAGATGGAGCCAACATTACAACTAAGAAAAAGGAAAAAAATAGAAACCGTAAAGTACTAAATGAAAACACAGATGAGTAATCTTTTGATTTTAGTGTTCCTAAGCATGTAAAAAACTTAGACATCTTTAGAGCAATAACTGATCAATCTAACTTAGATAAGGTAATTTAAACTCACTATTTGATATAAAAACACTGCAAAGATGGTAAAAGATAAATAACCAAACGAAATTGCATAGACTAAGGAATAACTCATATACAAAGGGCTTTCACTAATGACTATTTATTAAAACACCAAAGAAAAATAGGCAAAAAATGCATCCAGGTAAATCACAGCAGCAAAAATACAAATTGCTGATAAAAAGGCACAACTACTCATTTTTTGGTTGCAAACAATGGAAGCTGATAATGGTTAGTTTCAGCAAGGAAGAAATTTATAGGAAGCCTATCAGCTTAGCTTACAGAATCAACAGAACTGGAGAAACAGGCTTGGGCAGAAATGCAGGGAGGCAGATTCCAGTAAGAACTTGCCACTAGAGCAGTCAGCTGGACACTCACCGCCACCATTCCAGGCACTGCCACCACCAGATCTTTTGTAGACTATAGAGCCGCTGCTGCTGCTGCTGCTAAGTCGCTTCAGTCGTGTCCAACTCTGCGATCCCATAGACAGCAGCCCACCAGGCTCCCCCGTCCCTGGGATTCTCCAGGCAAGAACACTGGAGTGGGTTGCCATTTCCCTCTCCAATGCGTGAAAGTGAAAAGTGAAAGTGAAGTCGCTCAGTCGTGTCTGATTCTTAGTGACCCCATGGGGTGCAGCCTACCAGGCTCCTCTATCCATGGGATTTTCCAGGCAAGAGTACTGGAGTGGGGTGTCACTGCCTTCTCCAAAGGAGGTGCTATGGTTCCCTGATTTCTTCAAAGCACGTGACAGCCATGGGATTCCAAGTGGTCGGACAAGCAAGGAGAACCAAAAGGAGGGCCCAGGCAAAGTGTCGCATTTTGCCCAAGAATGCAGTATAAAGAAGGGGGGCAGGTGGTACACTTCCTCTGGTCTTTGACTACTCTCCGTTTTATACACTGAAAAAAAGAACTCGTTAGTACTCACAGTCTGCTAGGCATGCATGGCAGTAAAGGAAGAGATGATGTTCCGGAAAGCAACTCTCAGGACAGTCACGTGGACAAAGTTCATTGGTGGAGAAGGCCAATGGTTGTTTGCAGCAATCCAGTCTGGACCAATTCCGGAGCTGTCTTGGGTATGAATTCTCCAGCTCTATTTAAAGTAGCTCAGTGTCTCAGTTCGGGTTCCCCTTAGATTAGAGCCTGAGACAAAGACCTGGGTGCAAATAGTCTGTTTGGGAGCTGATTCCGGAAGCAGGACTGTGAGATTAGGAAGAGTGAGACGGGGAAGTAAACAAATCCAGAAAAGGGAGCCTCACGGAACCAGCTAATATGGAGGACAATTGGGCTCAATCTTGCTGGAGACTCTGAAGAACTCTGTTGGATGCACCCCACAGCTGCCCATTCAGAGGATGGGAGGCGGGGGTGTTTTCCCACCAGCAGGTAGTTCCCACTGGTTGAAGGTTGCCCCTGCTCAGGGGAAGAAGGCTTATTAATTCAACTCCACCTTGCGAGTTCCCTGGCTTTAGGGAGACCTCTCAAGCAGACAAACAAAGGAACAGCAGGTGTCTGAAGTGTGGTGGTTGGGGTGTGTGTGTGTGTGTGTGTGTGTGTGCTGTCACATGGCAATGACTTACACAGTTTATAGCTGTGGCTGAAATTAGAGCTGGGCTCAGGGCATAAGATGTGAGGGATGAAAAGCTGTTGCTATGCTCAGTTTCATTCTAAAGTAGTTTATTCATTCAACCAAACATTTATTAGAACCATGGTCAGTGCTGGGTATCTATGGTCAATAAAACAGAGCTAGTCCCTGCCTTAAAAGCTGACAGTCTTTTGCAAATTTTGAGCAAGTGTGATTTGTGCTATGCACGTGAGTTCAAAATGGAGATGTGCTTTAAAATAAAAAACCAAAGCAGCAGCATAGGGAAGTAACCTAACTTCCAAGTTAGATTGACATCTACAGAGACCAAAACACCAAGACCACTCCCATATACTAGAAACAAGCAAGCAAGCAAACAAACCTTCAACATACTGGCCCAATATTGTGATACAATGTTGTCAAACTGCTTGAAATTCCACCACAAGCTACTTCCCCCCTCATTTTTGGTCCCTCCCTGGTTTGAGGGCTATTGTGTTCACACTTTAGTATGAAGGATCAGACTGCTTTCTTCCTGATGTCCAGATGAGCTCAAGATGCAGTGGGAATGGAGGTGATTTGGGGACTAGGGGGACTAGTGCGAAGAACCCACTGAGTGTCACCATACGAGTCCTGCTTAATACTCGTGGGAGGTCAGAGGCAAAAGCCATTTACTCCAAAACATGGTGTAAAGTGGGATTTAGGTTTTACGAAGGGACAGGCTCTCCTTTTCCTGATTTCTCCCTTCTGCAGTAATCAGGACTCGGGCGAAGAGTTAGCAAAGAGGAGAATCTACAGAGGTCATAAACCAGTGTACTGGGCATCACAAAGATGTACTTTTTTTTTGCATTGTTTTTTTCCTTTATATATATATATTTTTAAAGTAAAAAAACAATCTACATAGAAAATGGACAAGACACATGGAAACATTTCACCCAGGATGGCAAATAGGCACCTGAAAAGATATTCAGCAGTACCAGGTAGGAGGACAATGAGATACACACCTATTAAAACAGTTAAAAGGAAAAACAGTGACGGTACCAAATACAGGCAAGAATGTGGAGAAACTTGTTCTCATATATTGCTGGTGGGCAGGTAAAAGGGTACAGTCACTCTGGATAAAAAGCTAAACATACACTTATTATGTGATCCAGCAAATGCATTCCTGGATATTATCCCAGAGAAATGAAAACAAGTGTTCACACAAAAACCTGTGTATGATTATTCATAGCACTATTATTCAGTTCAGTCACTCAGTCGTGTCTGACTCTTTGGGACCGCAAGAACTGCAGCACGCCAGGCTTCCCTGTCTATCACTGACTCCTGGAGCTTGCTCAAACCCACCTCCATCAAGTCAGTGATGTCATCCAACCATCTCATCCTCTGTCGTCCCCGTCGCCTCCTGCCTTCAATCTTTCCCAGCATCAGGGTCTTTTCCAGTGAGTCAGTTCTTTGCATCAGGTGGCCAAAGGATTGGAGTTCAGCATCAGTCCTTCCAATGAATGCTTAGGACTGATTTCCTTTAGGATTGACAGGTTTGATTTCCTTGCTGTCCAAGGGACTCTCAAGCGTCTTCTCCAACACCACAGTTCTAAAGCATCAATTCCTTGGTGTTCAGCTTTCTTTATAGTCCAACTCTCACATCCATACATGACTACTAGAAAAATCATAGCTTTGACTAGATGGTCCTTTGTTGGCAAAGTAATGACTCTGCTTTTTTTTTTTTTTTTTTTTTTTAATTTTAAAAGTAGACTTTTCACCTTCCTTTAAAGAATCATATGATCTGAGCCCTCATTTCTGCATGGAAACAACTGGCTGGAGGTGAGTGGCAGTCACCCCTTTAGAAGGATGTTGATTTGCAATTTGCCAGTGTCCCCACCGTTTCTTATATTCTCTCCAACACTGAGTTAAGTCACTTAAAGTAGTAATGGTCAATATGATGATTGAAACGCCAAAATTCTTTACTCACTGATATGCCCTTCTGATATTTGTGTCTGTGACCTTTTGTTTAGAGGTCAAGTCTAGGGGCTTTGGAACATACTTGGGTTTGAAATGGGTTAAGACTCTACCAAACTCAAAGGGGACAACAGAGGATGAGATGGTTGGATGGCAACACCATCCAACCAATGGACATGAATTTGAGCAACTTCGGGAGATAATGAAGGACAGGGAAGTCTGGTCCCTTTTGCAGTCCATGGGGTCACATAGAGTCAGGCACGACTTACTGACTGAACAACAACAACAATCTCAAAGCAACTGAATGGAAGATTGAAGGAGATACTGCACTGCTTAGCACAATGCTTGTAACAGCAGCTACTCTCAGCACCCACTAATAAGAGAGCAAGCAGAAACCGTGTTAGCTTCACACGTCGTACTCCCAGTGTCTAGCATGGTGCCTGGCATATAGAGTTCAACGGGGTCTGGGAAGAAAGGTAAGTGGCGCCGTAAGACATGCCTGCCGAAAGGTGTTAGGCTCTGCGATGGCGTTCGAGGGGCATGCAGACGGTCGGGGTCCCTCGGGAGCCGGGCGGGGCTGGCTTGCCCAGGATCCGTCAGGACCATGTCCATCAGCTCTTTCAGGATCTAGTTAAGAAGCGGCATTCTCATCCATCCACTTTCCCAAGGCCTTCACCATCACAGCAGCCAAGACCGAGACCCGCCCCGAGGGTCCACCACGCTGCGCGAGCCGAGCGCTCCCCGGCGGCGCCTGGACCTTGCCCACACTAGACATGGCCTCTCTCGGGCTTCATGCAGAAGGACCGCGCCCGGAGCCGCCAGTCATTGCATTTGACTGAGGAGGCAGCTCCGTTCCCTCAGTCAACATGGCGGCCGCAGCGGCTTCAGCGCAGGGCGGGCAGCCCTGGAGGCGGGTCACGTGAGCGACCCAGCTGGGCGGATCTCGCGCGCACCCGCCCGCCCCGCCGGCCGCGGCTGGCTAGCTGGCTCGCTGGCTTGCTCGGCGGCGCTCTGAGGTGTGTGGGGCATCAAGTCCCCCGGCCCGGTGAGGCGCGGCGCGGCGGGATGCGGCGGCGGCCGTGGCGGGGCCGCGGGCCGGGCGGGCGGGCGCGGTGATGAGCGTCGGCGGCCACCGCCATGTCCAAGGTAACGGCGCCCGGGCCCGGGCCGCCGGCGGCGGCGGCGGGCGGGAAGGAGAAGCGCTCCTTCAGCAAGCGGCTGTTCCGGAGCGGCCGCGCGGGCGGCAGCGGCGGCGCCGGGGGCCCCGGGCCGGCCGCGCCCTCCTCGCCCTCGTCGGCGCGCTCGGTGGGCAGCTTCATGAGCCGCGTCCTCAAGACGCTGTCCACGCTTTCGCACCTTAGCTCCGAGGGCGCCGCCCCGGACCGCGGTGGCCTCCGCAGCTGCTTCCCGCCCGGGCCGGCCGCCGCGCCCACGCCGCCGCCGCCGTGCCCGCCGCCTCCCGCCTCGCCCGCTCCGCCCGCCTGCGCCGCGGAGCCGGTGCCCGGGGTGGCGGGGCTCCGGAACCACGGCAACACGTGCTTCATGAACGCCACGCTGCAGTGTCTCAGCAACACGGAGCTCTTCGCCGAGTACCTGGCGCTCGGCCAGTACCGGGCGGGGCGGCCCGAGCCCTCGCCTGACCCCGAGCAGCCCGCGGGCCGCGGCGAGCAGGGCCAGGGCGAGGTCACCGAGCAGCTGGCGCACCTGGTGCGGGCCCTCTGGACCTTGGAGTACACCCCGCAGCACAGCCGCGACTTCAAGGTGAGCCCTTGGGCAGCCGCCCGCTCAGGGCTTCCTTCCCCGCTTCCGTCGCGGCCGAAGGACTGATGCTCTGGGTGCCTAAAGAAAGAGGAGTGGGCGCGAGTCCGGGCATATGGTGCGGATTGCAAGGAGAGCCGTTCACTCATTGATTCATCGCGCATTTAAGGGCTTGCTGCGTGCGGTGGGCCCAGGGGAAGGATGGAACAATGGGCAAGACCGTCCGGTTTCCTGGAAATTTATATTCTTGGGGATGGGAATGTTGAGCTTGGGTTCAGATAGATCCTTGTTTTGCCACTACAAGCGGTTGACCTCGGGCAGGTTTCTCAGCCTCTCTGGGCCACAGTTTTCTGCTCTGGTACTTACTTCATAGATGGTTGTGAGCGGCTTACAAGTTGGTATGTTGGGTTGTGAGCTGCTTACAAGTTGGTTTGTTGGGTTGAACCCTATGAAGTTACCCATTGTTGACCGTTCTGTCTTACAGATTGGCAGTTTTATAGGCTTCAACCTGGTACGTAAAGTGTTTCCATTGTGTGTAGTACTATGAGTGCTGCCATTATTATTTTTATTATTAAAAAGTTTTATTATTAATAAGTTAACGAGGTAATGTCAGATAGTGGTTTGAAGGAGGTACAAGCTGGCGATGTGACTCATGTGCTGGCGGGGTACATTACATGGGAAGGGGAAAGGATTAGGGCGACTTCTAGGAGGAAGTGACTTTCTGAGACTTGAGTAACCACAGGGAGAGCCCTCCTTGAGGAGCTCCGGGGAGAGCCGTTCCCAGGAATAAGGAAAGTGCGGACGTCCTGAGATGGGAAAGAACTTGGTGCACTTGATCGAGAGGGTAGCTTTGGGATGGGCGCACTTTTTCTGTAAAGGGCTACATAGCAAGTGTTTTAGGCTCTGCTGGTCAAAATGCAAAATCAGGGATAGGAGGTAGTTACTTATATAACAACAGAAAACACATTTCTACTCTTTTTTTTTTTTTTTAACTGCCTAAAATAAAAAAACATGATAATTGAATACAGTATTTTGTGATACAGCTCTACCAAGGAAAAGAATGGGACTTTTTTTTTTTTTTTTTTTCCGGAGAGGACAATGATTAGCTTAATTGGAGTTCAAAATTAATGTTCCCTGTCATCAAATTGATTGCAAATATTCATCTCTACAAACTATTCTTCGCTCGTGGGCTGTACAGAAACAGGCAGTGGGCTCGATGTGGCCCTTGGATCTTTTGGGTGTGTGAGAGCCGAGAGCAGAGTGAGTGGAGGGCTGGGGCCAGATGGTGTAGGATCATTTAGGCTGTAATAGGAAATGGATTCTTATTCTAAGCAAAAGGGAAAGATGATTTGGGATTGTTGGGATGATTTGGGATTCAGGTGAGAAACGGATGTAAATAGAAGGAAAGCACACAGTAAGAAAGTTAATTCTTTTTCTGTTCTCTTTCTTTTTTGATCATGCCAAAGAGAAAGTCTCAGCTTGGTGATAGCACGTCTTTAACAGTTCTTGCTCACTCCCCCATCCTTTTTTTTTTTTTAAATAACAGAACAAGCTTCCAGTTTAAAGACTTGAGTAGGCAACAGTAGCTAGAATTGAATATGTTTTCATTGGATTTGTTTTACATTTGTCTTCTATTTGTGGCAGATGGTACTGGCTTTCCGTTGGTGCTATGAAGTTTCTTTCTAAAATACATCTATTTAAGCAAATGATTTGATTAAAATATAAAAGGGTCAGCTATCTAAGGAATCAGCTCTTGGTTGAGGACCTACTTTCTTGCTTTGGAACAACATTCTCCTCCTCTTTTAATACATTTTACTTACATTTTATTTATGTTTCTCTACCCTGTTTTACTTAAAAAAAAGTGGTCGCTATTTGATCTTGGAAATTTGAATGGAAATACTTGACAGGGATAGGGACTGGAAAAAAAAGAGATTCATGTCAGAGATCTCAAAATAAGAAAATAGGAGGGAACGCCAGCCCACCAGCTACTATCAGTCTTTTTCTTTTTGCATGTGCCTGAAAGTAGCCACAGCAGTTGCCAACTTTGCAAGGTCATGGCCCAGTGTCTTAAATTTGGTTTTCTATTCCAAAATGTGAAAATCAACTTATACAGCGTTTTTGTATGTGAACATTTTCATTGCTTTTTAAGAGGTTGTGTTCACTTTTTTATCCATTAAGAAGCGATCACAGAAATGGGTCAATAATTCTGGAAAAGTATGCTTTGGCAAAGTTGAACAGATTCTTAGAGACCCTATTTTAAAAAAATGTAATCTTCTGAGCCCGTAGTAGATTTCACTTTGCATGCATTCATTCAGTGAGTTAGGAATGCGTTTAGCCTAGAAAGAGCGAACCCCAATGAGGGTTCCTTAAGCAGTGTGTGCTGTGCTTAGTTGCTCAGTTGTATCTGGCTCTTTGCTACCCCATGGACTACAGCCTGCCAGGCTTCCTTGTCTATCAGCACCTCCCGGAGCTTGCACAAACTCATGTGTCCATGGGGATTCTCCAGACAAGAATACTAGAGTGGGTTGCCATGCCCACGTCTAGGGTATCTTCCCAACCCAGGGATTGAACCCAGGTCTCCCGCATTACAGGCGAATTCTTGACCGTCTGAGTCACCAGGCAAGCCCAAGAATACTGGAGTGGTTAGCCTATCCCTTCTCCAGGGGATCTTCCCGACCTAGAAATCGAACCAGGGTCTCCTGCATTGCAGGCAGATTCTTAACCAATTGAGCTACCAGGGAAGCCCTTGCCTTACGCAATAAAGATGCTGAATTAGCTCACCTGTGAAAAGTCTAGAGCTAGGTGGTTCTCAGGTGGTGCAGTGACTTTATGGGCCCACTTAGAACCCAGACCGCTTCTGTGTTTCCATTCTGTTGTTCTTACTGGCTGTTTTTCCTTAATGTTTGTCACCTCAGGGCATTCTACCCAGGCAAGGCAGGAAGTCATTAGGGAAATAAAAGTTCCTCCAGAAGCCCCCTCCACAGGCTTCTGCTGACATCTCATTAACTATAATCATGTTGCTTGACTGCCCCTGGCTGCCATGGAGGCAGGAAGGTGGAATGTGATTTTCCTGGCTTAATAGAAGAGAGGAGTAAAGGAGGGGGTTTTCTCTTAGGCGGCCTACCAAAGTGCCTCACCTGCCTCATGCCAGGCACTCTCACTTGCGGAAGACTCTGCACCTGTGAAAAACAAAGACCGTGGAACAGGAAGCCAGTGGATGCTGACATACCAGTCACCACGCCCCCCTCACCTGTTGGTGGCAGACATCGCTGTTTGAGGCCGATTCGTTTCTCTCGAACTCACATTCAGAATCCTGCTGAATTCTGGGTTCCAGGCAGCCACTACCAGTTGACAGAGGAGATAAAAAACAATTTACCATCTTGAGATAATTTGCCTTGCGAGCGCAAAAAAAAATGCTTAATATGTCTTTGAATGTATTTTTGTTGACTTACGATTTCAAGTTACTAACAATTTTGTTTGTAAGATTTTCAATTAGGAGTCTAACTACATTGATTTCAGCCTTAGGAGCTTGCCAGGAAAACAGATTTTTGGTTTTGGGTAAGCTGGATGGTTGTTAAGGTTGGATTTTCATTTTCCAGAATGAAAGAAGTTGAGTGGTCCAATCTTGGTAAGCTTTAAGAAACTTCTCTAGCAGCCACTTATATCTTTTTCTCTTTTTGCGCAGACATTTTTCTCCTGCTCTTACAGTAGTGGTTCTCAGCCAGGGCACTTCTGCCTCCCCTGTCCCCCCAGTCCTGGGGACATTTGGTGATGTCTGGAGACCCATACTTGGGTGTCACAGCTGGGGTGGGGCTGCTGCTGGCAACTAATGGGGTGATTCCAGGTTTGGGGCTGTCATACAACATGGGTTTCCCAGGTGGCTCAGTGGTAAAGAATCCACCTGCCAGTGCAGGAGACACGAGAGACACAGGTTCAATCCATGGGTCAGAAGGAGCCCCTGGAGTAGGAAGCAGCAACCACTCCAGTATTCTTGCTTGAAAAATTCTGTGGATAGAGGAGTCTGGCAGGCTACAGTCCTGGTGCTGCTGCTGCTAAGTCACGTCAGTCGTGTCCGACTCTGTGCGACCCCAGAGACGGCAGCCCATCAGGCTCCCCCGTCCCTGGGGTTCTCCAGGCAAGAACACTGGAGTGGGTTGCCATTTCCTTTTCCAATTCATGAAAGTGAAAAGTGAAAGTGAAGTCGCTCAGTCGTGTCCCACCCTCAGCGACCCCATGGACTTCAGCCTTCCAGGCTCCTCCATCCATGGGATTCTCCAGGCAAGAGTACTGGAGTGGGGTGCCATTGCCTTCTCCTGGGCTACAGTCCATGGGATGGCAAAAAGTTAGACATGAATGAGCACACACAAACACACACATCATACAACATGTAGGACAGTATCCCTCAAAAAGGATTATCCAGCCCCACATGTTAATAGTGCTGAGGTTAAGAAACTGTTGGAGAAGTATTTTGAATTTCCTTAGTGCAAGTTTTCCTTCCTTTCCCAGCCTTTAATGTTGTCTTGTTACTTTTTCTTCTCTGTTTGCTGCAGCTCTAGAGTAAAAGTTAGACTTTACTGGCAGGATCCTTGGATCACTGTCTTCTTAGTAAAACTGTGAGGGTAAGTAAATCATTTTGAAACTTGAGTGCTCAGTGTTCTAAGAGAAAATAAGTGTATTGTCCTAACTTTCATAGGATGCTCACTTGGGTGTTCCAGGTTTGTACAGATGCTCTCTGATTTCTAGTACTCACTGCCCTTTTGCAGTAAGTGAAAGGCGGATGGTCATCTTTCAAGTAACAAAGATAGGTTTTATAGCAGCAGTTTTCAAATTGTGCTTCCAAAGAACAACTGGAACAGAGTGATCTACTGATAAAAGAACTATGGGGGACTCCTTCCAAATCTGCTGTAAAACAAAAAGTAATTGATGAATCGAATTTTCTCTCCTACATTTTTCCCCTTGAACTTTGGTGCCTGGTAGTGCTTATTTATTAGTGAGAGTTCTTGGGTTACAAAGGGAGTATATGTGTATAAATGGTTGCAAATGGAGTGTATGTGTATAAATGAGTAGTGGCAGACAAGCTAGCCATCAGGCTTCACTGGCTCAGATTCACAACTTACTTTGTCACAGACTTATACTAGGGAGCTCTGGTTTTATGTACAGACCTATGGTGAAAGTTTTCCTGGTTGTATGGAGTGGTTTAGTACCTTGACATCTCACAGTGGTTCCTAAGAAGTAATCTGACTTCAGGGTGTCCCTCAAATTGATTTGAAAAGTAGGAAACAAAATGAAATTGTGTTGATCACCTTCCGATTTATGTCAGTATTAAATAGAAAGACTGTCTCTTCCTGGCCTGTTTCCTTGTCTGTCAAACGCGGTCACCTCTGTTTATGAATTCCAAAGCTTTGAAGGAGAAAGGCACTGAGATTGTCATCAAATTGTAGACTTGGAAGAAGACTCGGGTGAGGTGTGAGGGATCCTCAGCCTTTCTGGGTGAGGAGACTGAGGCTCACCTGCTGGCTAGAGGCTGGGGGAGAGTTCTGACTGCGAGTTTATCACCACCCGCCACCCCCCATGCCGGTCGGAGCTCTGGTTCTGTGTCTCTTTATCAGCACAGCCACTGAAACAACAGGTCTCAACGTAAAATGTACCAACAGGCCGGGTGGACATGCTGAAACATGTAGCATTTTTTCCCTCTAAGCTTGCAGTGCCAAATCGTAGTGAAAATAAGGTCAGCTGCAGCTAGCTGTATGCATGTGCTCTTGCTCCTGAGGCTTCGGTACTTTTGGAAGTCTTCCTTAAAAAATTGGCCTCTCAGACCATTTAAATGCATATAACAGACACATCTTCTGGTGGATGGGCTCGCAGTCCCCATAGAGTCCTGCAGCTTACTTTCCTCTATGTCCCTATCCTGGACTTGAAATTATATCACAGATAGCATAGCTTTTATTGTCTTTTGTTAATAACATCCAGCTCCTTGTTATTCTTTTTAACAGTTGTATAGATGCCCTGGTGGCTCAGATGGTAAAAAATCTGCCTGCAGTGCGGGAGACCTGAGTTCAATCCCTGGGTCAGGAAGATCCCCTGGAGGAGGGCACAGCAATCCACTCCAGTGTTCTTGCCTGGAGAATTCCATGGACAGAGGAGCCTGGCCCGCTGTAGCGGGTCCATGGGCTTGAAAAGAGCCGGACATAACTTCATGGCTGGCACACACAATGGAAGCCCACTCATGTGTTTTGGTTGTATAGTTTTTAGCCAGTCTAGCCAGTCCTTCACCATGGATCTAGTCTCCCTTTCTAAGGAGTAAGTCTTGGCTGTGGTGTTGCTGAGACAGAGGAAACGTGCGTTTACACCGATGATGGCCCTCTCCAGACTGCCCAGTCAAAGCCTGTGCAGGACAAGACTGACCCATCCATGCTACATGCTAGGGCCTCGCCCCTGACATATGCTTCCTCTTACAAGTGGCTGCCCTATTCATTAATTTTCAAACTTACTTTCTTTCACGTGGGTCAGGCTTGTTCTCTGGGTATGCCTATTCTCCACGCTTCTTCAGCATGTGGCTCTCTCTCCAGTACATGCCCAGCTGATGTGTGCAGCTTCATGAGAAAGTGCAAGGAAAGCGTAAAGACGACTAGTTGGGGAACAGAGATACACAGGGCAGCTGTGGAATTTGCTGACTTACACCATGTTTACTGAGCAGTTATTGTGTACAAAGGGACTGGTTTAGGGGAGGGGTTGGGAATAGAGGATTAAGTGTGAGGATTCTGGGACAGAGTTCTAGCCATCAGAGACCTTACCAGTATTATAGGGAAATTTTTAAAAAATTGTATTGACTGGTAAAGTTTGTGGGGCGGTTCAGAGAATGGTGAAATTGTGGTGAGCAGAAGTGTAAGTAGAAGATTCATTCATTCATTGCCGGCTGTTAAGCTTCTGCGAATGTATGAATGTATGGAGCTCCTAACTCATGTCACATGCTGCGCTAGTCATTGGGTACACGTGCATGTTCTGTTGTGTCTGACTCTCTGCGACTCCATGGACTGGAGCCAGGCTCCTCTGTCCATGTGATTATCCAGGCAAGAGTACTGTTGTGGGTTGCTGTTTCTTTCTTCAGGGGATCTTTCTGACCCAGGGATGGAACCCTCATATCCTGCATTAGCAGGCAGATTCTATACCACTGAGCCACCTGGGAGCCCCAGTCATTGGGTATATAGGGGTAAACCAAACAGCGTAGTAATGTAAAAAAGGGTGCCGGATCCCATGGTCCATTCCTTCCTGAAACTATTATTGTTACAGAGGAGGCAGATGTATTCATCAGCACACACTGGTAAATGTGAAATTTAAAATTTATTAGAGGACTTCCCTGGTGGTTCAGTGGTTCAGAGTCCGCCTGCCAGTGCAGAGGATACAAGTTTGATCCCTGTTCCAGGAAGATCCTACGTGCAGCGGAGCAACTATGCCTGTGCACCGTGTCTGTTGAGTCTCCTCTGGAGCCTGGGAACTGCAGGTCCAGAAACCTGTGTGCTCTAGAGCCTGTGCTCTGCAGCAGGAGAGGCACCCCAGTGAGTGCATCTAGAGAGCAACCCCTGCTCACTGCAGCTAGAGAGAGCTCTCACACAGCAGCGTAGACCAAGCACAACCAAAAATAAATACAAAAGTAAAATAATTAGAGCTAAGAAGATAAAGCTAAGGTGTATGAGAGAGAGTAATGACCAGGTAGGGAGATTAAAATGTATTCAAAAGGCCCTGCAGGGGCAGGGCTGGGGGTACATTTGAAAGTCTTGACAGGCCTTTTTCATGGCTTAGAGAGCTGGGTGGGGCATCTGATAGATGAAGCTGGAAAAGGGGGCTGGGTGTGCAGAGGTGGGGCCTATAGGACCCCCTTGTAGGGCAAGAGGAAAGGATTAGGTTTGATTCTAAGAGCAGTGGGGAGCTGTTGCAGATTTTAAGCAGAGTTCTGGCATGATCTTGAAATGTAAAGTGATCACGTTCTGAGTCTGAATAGTTAACACAGACTGGAAGCAGGGAGGCCAGTTAGGAGGCTTTGCGAAGGTAAAGCTACCTACCGGTGGGGCATAGGATGGAGAACCAGGTGGAGTTGAGATGTATCTGGAGGTAGACTCGACGGGACTTGCTAAAGGATTGATTCCAGGGAAGGCGCTGAGGCAGAGGGGAGCAGTCAGGGTAAGTCCCTGGTATTTGTTTTGAGCAGCAGGGTGATTACTGGTGCTGTGCACTTACTTGAGGAGCAGCAGCTCTGGAGTTCAGTTTCAGATGGGTTAAATAGGACACTCGAGAGGTGTCTAGTTGGCAGGTGGATAAGGGAGTCTGGTGTTCAGAAGATCGGGGCTGGCTAGAGATAAAGATTTGGGACTCATTGGTCTGTAGGTGATATTTAAAACTGTGGGAAGTAGCTTAGAAATGGGATTTGAAGATAAATAAAGCTTGGTCCATTAAAGGAGAGAGAGATGCCATTTCAGACTGTTGGGGAATAATCTGAGTAAAGGCACAGCGTCTGGGGTAAGGAGGCCCTGGGCTCTCTGCTGCAGGGGCCTGGGGTTTGGAGCGGTTTTCCCAGCCTTGGCCCTGTTGACATACCTGGCATTATTGGCTGGGTGAGTCTTTGCTGTGGGGGCTGTCCTGGTGTTGCAGGATGCTGAGCAGCGTACCGGTCCTCTCCCCACTAGGCGCAGGTAGTACTCTCCTGCCCCCACCCCAGTCGTGACAATCTAAACTGTCTCCAGACTTTGCCAGATGTCCCCTGGGGGGCAAAATTGCCCCTGGTTGAGAACCACTGATTGGGTGACAAGGGGAATTAACTGTAGATGGCTGAGGAGGTGAAAGGGGAGAGATTAGGTGTGGCCATGAAAGCCTGCCACAACTATTTAGCCTTGAGGCAGTAGTCAGCAGTGATTCAGTGGAGGCTTCTTGAGCTGGGCAGACTCTGGTTTGATGGAAAAAGAGGTTTCAGAAAAATGGGTCTGATGGTGAGCAAAATTGAATACAATGGAGGAGAAGGTAAGGGTTTGGAGAAGGCAGTCACAGAAGCCACGTGAGGTGGAGGAAAGGGTGAATCCAGAGACATTTTGGAGGATGTCGTGACATCATTAAGGAGACTCCATTAGGGCTTCCGTGGTGGCTCAAATGGTAAAGAATCCACCTGCAGTGCAGGAGACCTGGGTTTGATCCCTGGGTCCAGAAGATCCCCTGGAGAAGGGACTGGCTGCCCTCTCCAGTATTCTTGCCTAGAGAATGCCATGGACAGAGGAGCCTGGCAGGCTGCATTTCTTTAAAATACAGAGTGTGACACGACTGAGCGATTAACACCAGCTAAGAGATGGAGAGGCAAAGGAAACACCAGGGTCAGACCTGGGTGATGGAGACAGTAAGGGGAGCGCTGGCAGAGATGGAGCAGTCCAAAAAGGGGCACTGAGGGCAGAGAAGATCATGACTGTAATTTGAACATGTGGGGTTGGGGTCATGGGATATCGAAGAAGGAATCTTGATAGCTTGAATTCAGCTGCATAGAGGTGATAACTAAAGCCAGGAGTATTGAGTGTGTAGTCAGAAGCCCACAGCCAGCCCCTTGGGGGAAACTAAAAATAAGGGGATAGGAGGAGGGAAGGACTTGTTGGACTTGTTAAAGGGGCAGAGAGATAGGCGGAAAACCAAGAAAGCTGAGTCATGAAGCTTGTCTTATTTTGGTTGACTTCCTGCTCTTAGCCCTGAATACAGCTCTGTACGGAGCTGCAGAAACATCAGTTTATATCCATTAAGAGTCAAATTCAGGTTGAAGTATTGTAGACATAATTCATTAAGCCTGCAGATTTATTGAGCACATTGCTTGGGCTGGTCCTGTGTTGGGAGGCACCGGGCTGTACGAGGATGAGTGAGATGGTCCATGCCTGTAGGGAATTCTGGGTCTAGAAGGGAAGGCAGGGGTAAAGAATCAATTGCAGTAGGTTTGGATGAGTGTTGTGATAGAGGTGTATACAGAAGTGCCGTGCAAACCTAAAAGGGGAATCTGAGAGTGGTGGGGGACTGAAGACATGCCCCCTGGGCTGAGTCTGGAAGGATTTGGTAGGAATCCACTTGGTGGATAAAGGGAGAGGTGGGAAAGGCCTGTTGGAAACAGGGTGGAAAACCCATCATGTTCAAAGACTTAGAACCTCAAACAACTTGGTTTATTCAAAAAATTTCAAGGTCTAGTGTGGTTGGAGCAGAAGGGTAGGGTGGTGGATGGGTGGGGAGCAGGTCACTGAGTAATGCTTTAGGCAAGGTTAGATCTCTGACCTTGATGTAGTTTGGTTCTCTACATGTTCCCAGGGACAGAACTTGAACTTCAACTCAGGGCAGTGTGATGATAACATTCATGTTCTCACTCTACTTACTGAACACATTGCCTTGAAGTGCCATCAGTCTACATTTTTGTACTTGTCTACATTTTGTACTTGTCTACGTATATGGTACACATTTTACGTAGCTTCTGGCCAAGCTGCTTTGGATTATGATTTTTTTTTTTTCATGCAATCTATAAAACTTTTCCCCATGTTTCTAAATTGTAGTCGTTACACTGTTTAAAGTTTAATGATACATACGGTGTCATACTGCTAAGTAATAATTTAATCATCCAGTCCTCTTTTATTGGGCAATTTGCCCTGTGAAAATGAAAGTTACTCAGCTGTGTCTGACTGTTTTCAACCCCCTTTTTGAGAAACTGTAAAACTGTTTCCCGCGGTGACCACACCTTTGTACATCGCCACCAGCAAAGCATGAAGGTTCCAATTTCTCCACATCCTTGCCAACACTTGCTGTTTTCCATTTTTTTTCAAATAACCATGTTATGCGTGTGTGAAGTGTTACCTAATTGTTGTTTTTATTTGCATTTCTCTATGACCTAAATCAAATCCCTTGTGACTACAGTGGAAGTGAGAAATAGATTGAAGGGACTAAATCTGATAGAGTACCTGATGAACTATGGATGGAGGTTCATGACATTGTACAGGAGACAGGGATCAAGACCATCCCCATGGAAAAGAAATGCAAAAAAGCTGTCTGAGGAGGCCTTACAAATAGCTGCGAAAAGAAGAAAAGAAGAGAAGCAAAAAGCAAAGGAGAAAAGGAAAGATATAAACATCTGAATGCAGAGTTCCAAAGAATAGCAAGGAGAGATAAAAAAGCCTTCCTCAGCGATGAATGCAAAGAAATAGAGGAAAACAACAGAACAGGAAAGACTAGAGATCTCTTCAAGAAAATTAGAGCTACCAAGGGAACATTTCATGCAAAGATGGGCTCGATAAAGGACAGAAATGGTATGGACCTAACAGAAGCAGAAGATATTAAGAAGAGGTGGCAAGAATACACAGAAGAACTGTACAAAAAAGATCTTCACGATCAAGATAATCACAGTGGTGTGATCACTCACCTAGAGCCAGACATCCTGGAATGTGAAGTCAAGTGGCCCTTAGAAAGCATCGCTACGAACAAAGCTAGTGGAGGTGATGGAATTCCAGTTGAGCTATTTCAAATCCTGAAAGATGATGCTGTGAAAGTGCTGCACTCAATATGCCAGCAAGTTTGGAAAACTCAGCAGTGGCCACAGGACTGGAAAAGGTCAGTTTTCATTCCAATCCCAAAGAAAGGCAATGCCAAAGAATGCTCAAACTACCACACAGTTGACTCATCTCACACGCTAGTAAGGTAATGCTCAAAATTCTCCAAGTCAGGCTTCAGCAACACATGAACCGTGAACTTCCTGATGTTCAACCGCATTTTAGAAAAGGCAGAGGAACCAGAGATCAAATTGCCAACATCTGCTGGATCATAGAAAAAGCAAGAGAGTTCCAGAAAAACATCTATTTCTGCTTTATTGACTATGCCAAAGCCTTTGACTTTCCACAATAAACTGTGGAAAATTCTGTAAGAGATGGGAATACCAGACCACCTGACCTGCCTCTTGAGAAACCTATATAGGTCAGGAAGCAACAGTTAGAACTGGACATGGAACAACAGACTTTTTCCAAATAGGAAAAGGAGTACGTCAGGGCTGTATATTGTCACCCTGCTTATTTAACTTACATGCAGAGTACATCATGAGAAACGCTGGACTGGAAGAAGCACAAGCTGGAACCAGGATTGCTGGGAGAAATATCAGTAACCTCATATATGCAGATGACACCACCCTTATGGCAGAAAGTGAAGAGGAACTAAAAAGCCTCTTGATGAAAGTGAAAGAGGAGAGTGAAAAGGTTGGCTTAAAGCTCAACATTCAGAAAATGAAGATCATGGCATCCGGTCCCATCACTTCATGGGAAGTAGATGGGGAAACAGTGGAAGCAGTGTCAGACTTTATTTTTTTGGACTCCAAAATCACTGCAGATGGTGACTGCAGCCATGAAATTAAAAGATGCTTACTCCTTGGAAGGAAAGTTATGACCAACCTGAAGTGAAGTGAAGTCGCTCAGTGGACCCCTTGGACTGTAGCCCACCAGGCTCCTCCGTCCATGGGATTTTTCAGGCAAGAATACTGGAGTGGGTTGCCATTTCCTTCTCCAACCTAGACAGCATATTAAAAAGTAAGTCTCTGACCTTACTTTGCCAACAAAGGTCCGTCTAGTCAAGGCTATGGTTTTTCCAGTGGTCATGTATGGATGTGAGAGTTGGACTGTGAAGAAAGCTGAGCGCCGAAGAATTGATGCTTTTGAAGTGTGGTGTTGGAGAAGACTCCTGAGAGTTCCTTGGACTGCAGGGAGATCCAACCAGTCCATGCTAAAGGAGATCAGTCCTGGGTGTTCATTGGAAAGACTGATGCTAAAGCTGAAACTCCCAATACTTTGTCCACCTCACATGAAGAGTTGGCTCATTGGAAAAGACCCTGCTGCTGGGAGGGATTGCAGGCAGGAGGAGAAGGGGACGACAGAGGATGAGATGGCTGGATGCCATCACCAACTTGATGGACTTGAGTTTGGGTGAACTCCGGGAGTTGGTGATGGACAGGGAGGCCTGGCGTGCTGTGATTCATGGGGTTGCAAAGAGTCGGACATGACTGAGCAACTGAACTGAAGTGAACTGAACTGAATGACTAAGGATCATTAGTCATTAATGACTTAACTATTGACTTGGATTATCTTATCAAGTGCTTCTTGGCATTTGTATATCTTCTTTGGAGAAGTGTCTGTCCAAGGACTTTCCTCATTTTTAAACTGGATTGTTGTTATTGTTGAGTTGTAGGAGTTCTTTATATATTATGGATGTTAATCCCTCATGATATATGATTAGCAAGTATTTTCTCCCATTCTGTGGGTTGTTTCACTCTCTTAATAACTGTCCCTTGGTGTACAAAGTTTTTAATTGTGATGAAGTCCAGTTCATCTTTGTTTTTTCTTTTGTTACCTTTGCTTTTGGCATCGTATCCAAGTAATCATTGCCAAATTTAATGTCATGAAGTTTTCCCTGTTTTCTACTAAAAATTGTATATTTTAGCTCTTATATTTAGACCTTTGACGCATTTTGAATTAACCTTTGTATATGGTGTAAGGTTCTTTTGTCTGTGGGTATTTAGTTTTCCCAGCACCATTGTTGGAAGGACTACTGTTTTTTCTTTGTTGAATGGTCTTGGGGCCCTTGTGAAAAACCAGTTGTATAGATGAGGGTTTATTTCTGGGCTCTCTGTTCTGTCCCATCCATCTGTATATCTGTCTTTGTTTCCTATCAGTTTTTCAGCACACTGTTTTCTTTACTGCAGCTGTGTAGTAGGTTTTGAAATCAGAAGTTTGAGTCCTTCAGATTTGTTCTTCTTTTTCAAGATTGTTTTGGCTTTGGAGTCCCTGAAGATTCCATATGAACTTCAGAATAGGCTTTTATTTTTGCAGAAAATGGCAGTGGGATTGTTATAGGGATTGCACTGAAGTCTGTAGGTTGCTTTGTGTAGAATCAGTATCACAACACTATTCTTTCAATCCATGAACTGCAGTGTCTTTTATAAATATGTTGTCTTTAATTTTTGTCACTTAAGGTTTACAGTTTTCAATGTATAAGTTTTTCACATCCTTGGTTAAATTTATTCCTAATTATTTTATCCTTTTTGATGTTGTTATATACTTGAAACTGTTTTCATAGTTTCCTTTTTGGATTGTTCATTGCTAGTGTATAGAAATGGAACTAATTTTTTTTTAATGTTGATATTATATCCTGCACTTTGCTGAATTCATCTATTAGCTGTCTCAGTCTTCTGTGAATCCTCAGGATTTTCTACATATAAGATCATTTTCTTTGC
The DNA here is from genome assembly GCF_002263795.3 of Bos taurus. Taxonomy (NCBI): domain Eukaryota; kingdom Metazoa; phylum Chordata; class Mammalia; order Artiodactyla; family Bovidae; genus Bos; species Bos taurus. The sequence continues at coordinate 20,803,783 of NC_037352.1, read as the reverse complement.
AAACAGAATTTTATCTTTCTCTCTAGTTAGGATACCTTTTATATATATATATTTTTTTTAAATAAAGCTTAGTTGATTTACTTTAGTTTCTGGTGTACAGCAAAGTGGTTGTTACATATATATGTTCTTTTTCATTTCCTTTTCATTATAGTTTACTATAAGATATTGAATATAGTTCTCTGTGCTATACAATAGGATCTTGTTATTTATCTGTTTGTAACTGCCAATCCCAGGCTCTTAATTTATTCCCCCTTCCACTTTCTTGCCTAGTTGTTCTGGCTAGAAATTCCAATATTCTATTTAATAGAGGTGGTGAAAATGGGCATCCTTGTCTTGTTTCTTCATCTCAGGGGAAAGGCTTTCAGTGTTTCACAATTGAGTGTGACGTTAGCTGTGCACTTTTTAGATACTGGTTTTATCACATTAAGTTTTCTTCTTAGTTTGAGTGTCTTTGTCATGGGAGAGTGTTGAGTTTTGTCATGTGCTGTCTCTGAATCAATTGAGATGATTGTGTGGTAGTTTTCTTTCATTCTATTGATGTGGCATTTTGAAGTGAAGTGAAGTTGCTCAGTAGTGTCCATGGAATTCTCCAGGCCAGAATACTGGAGTGGGTAGCCTTTCCCTTCTCCAGGAGATCTTCCCAACCCAGGGATCGAACCCAGGTCTCCCACATTGCAGGCGGATTCTTTATTAGCTGAGCCATAAGGAAAGCCCAAGAATACTGGAGTGGGTAGCCTATGCCTTCTCCAGAGGATCTTCCTGACCCAGGAATTGAACCGGGGTCTCCTGCATTGCAGGTGGATTCTTTACCAACTGAGCTATTGATGTGGTGTATTACATTGACTGATTTTCGTATGTTGAACCCCCCTCATTCCAGAAATAAATCCTACTTGATGGTCATGGTGCCCCTTGGGATTTTGAAGGTTCTTTTGGGAAACTTTATAATAGCTCTTTATAGAATAGTGTAATGTGTGTAAGGCAACACCTTCATAAACCTTGAGACATTTGATACAGACACTTCTCTCAGTCTATTGCTCTTTTAGTTTTGTTACTTTTGTATATTACAGAAGGTTTTAATGTTTTTGAACCTGTCCTTTTTCCTTATTGTTTTTGTTACTATATAGCTGAAAAGTTACGCTTTCATACAGGATAATTTTTCTATTTTATTTTTTGTTTTTTCCATTATGTTCTGAAATATTTCTCTTCCAGTAGTTTGGGGTTTGGTTTAGTTTAGTGCATGTGGAAAGTGGGGATTTATTTTCAGGTTTGAGATTTCCCATCTTATATAGTGTAGTGAGTGGTTGAGAACCTGGACTGAGGAGCCAGAGAGCCTGTGTTTCAGTCATGGCTGCACCACTTACTAGCTACGGGACCTCGAGCACTTAACTCTGGGCTTAGTTTCCTCATTTGTTAAATGTGGATAAGAATATATCTACCTCATTTTAAAAAAAAAAAAAAAACAAGAGAAAAACTTGGCCGAGGGCCTGACATGTCGTCAATGCTAGTGAGTGTTAACTGGTATTGTTACCCCAACCTTATTATCACCCTGCTTATTTATAGAAGTCTTCTCCGTATTTAGAGTTTTATGGTCTATTTTTGAATTCTGTATTCTGTTTCATCAGTACTTTTATTGGTACCACATGGCATTGTTGTTGCTTGTTCTTTTCATGCTATTCTTTTTTCCCTCCCACTGTGGAACATTTATTTTTGTTCTGCAATAATAGACATGATTAAAACCAGTGCAGAGAAGTACTGAGTTTATTGGGTAAGAAGTGTTATCTTGCTCTTTACAAGTTCTCCAGAAAGATTTTTGAATCATTTTTGTCAAGTTTCAGAAACTAATCCTGTGTGAATTTTAGGGTAAAGTATCTACATTAATTTGGGGGAAAAAACCGTTTTTGCTGGATGTCTGCCTGTCACTGATAAAATCCACAACTTTAAACAAAACAAACTAATAATAATGTTACAGTAAGAAAACCTGGCTGACTGATAACTGAGGGAGAAATTGAAATAGTTATTAAAAGAACTGCCTGTTCCCCCAGAAGATAACAGAATTGGATGAATTTAGTCATACATTCTTCCAAGGATCAGATAATCCTCATATTGCATAACTGTCAAAAGGGTAGAAAAATTTCCTCTCAGAGGCAAGAGGATTCTGTTTCCTAAACCTGTTCATGTCTGTCTCCTCCACGCCACTGCGAGACCCTCTAGGGCAGCGAGTCTGTCTTGCCCAGCACCTCTTGGAGGTGCTTGGTTAATCTGAACTGAAAGCGCCTCAGCAAGGAAGGACAGCTTGCAGACCCGCCTCAGCTGTAAACATCGAGGTGCCGGTGATGGGTCATTTCTGTTGTACACAGATGGGCCAGACCTCTGAGGACTGTGAGTTAACACTTAGGCTTTAGGCCTTGAGAGAGAAGGGGAGAAATTGGAGAAGGGGGTGGTATACCTCAGTATACAGAATTTTTTGAGCAAGTTGTCTGAAAACGGAATGAACTGCCTCATCTCAGTGTATTTTTATTATTGGACAGGTTTCACCAGAGGCCCAGGTGGTCTTGTAAGGGAGAGTTACATACCCCATAATAGACTGGGTTGCATTCAGTTTATTTCTCATTCCTTGTCTCCTGCTCCTTTCCTCTAACTTTTGAACATATTAAAAAAATGCACATTAAAGCAGAGTTGACAGTGTTTGGCAGCTTAACATGAAGGGTAGAGAGATGGAGAGATGAAGATAAAGTGGATGATTTGTAAGTGCGCCTTAGGACGGTGCTTTTCAAGACTGAAAGCCCAGTGGAAAACCATTCTGCAGGTGGATGGGTAAGTTCAGTTTTAGACAGTTCACATAGTATTGGAGTTTCAGCTTCAGCATCAGTGAGCATAAGAGCCCTAGGAAGTCTCGTGTGGTGGTTTTACATTTGTTGAATGTCTGTCATCTATCAGGCGGGGACATAAATTGAATCACCTTAAGTTTTCAGTGACCCATGTAGAAAGGCGCTGATGTGGTCTGAATTGGAAATCTCTCTGAAATTGATACAGATGTAATACTGCAGATGCTTGTCCCGAGCTAGCTGTTTTCTGTCTTCCTTGGTGGGGTGTAGAGTGTTGCGGTTGCCTCTGCCACTTCTGTTTTGTTATTGGTGTGTGGTTCGGTGGATTCTTCCTGTGGCCATCTGTGCGCTCGTCACAGTGCGGGGCTGCTGAATGGGACAGTGAGCTCTGTGCCCTTCTCCACAGCTGTTTCCTATAGTGAAGACTGGAAAACAATGACCTCATGATTTCCACAAAAAAACCTTTTATATATAGTCATGGAAAAGAAACCATTCAAAACGGAGTAATTTAAAGTTCTGTCCTCTGTAGCTTTTTCCTTCAAAATGATTCTTGTTTGTTCTGCTAATTAGTTGTTCATTGGCTGTTCCTCAAATGACCTTTTATGTTTCACAAACAATGTTTGTAGTGGAGCACATCGGGATATCTTGTTTTTTTGTTTGATTGTGATCTTTCTCTGTTTAGAAACCATTGTTTTATGCCACGAATTGTGGCAGTTCCTAGAGGAACTGGCCAGTCACCCGACATCTGTTGCTTCTTCCCTCCAGTTGTTGAGCTTGGATGGTAGCAAGCAGTGTGTCCACAAACAAACAGTTCACGCTTCAGAAGACTGCGTAGGACTGGTCAGGAAATGCCCTTATTGCTATTCCATTTAAAACATTAGGATACAGGGCTTCAGTGCTAGTAAGTAGCAGAGCCAGGACTCAAGTCTTGGGTGGTTTTTATGAAGTTAAAGGAAAAGATGTAAAGTAAGTATTGTAAGTATTCCAGAAGTAGAAGGTGCTCATTCCAAGTCTGTGGACACCCAAATTACCCTTTCCCATTTCTAAAGTCTGTCCTGTTGACAGTTTTTATTGCTGCCAGATTAATCTTTAAGGTTATCTTTAATTACATTATTTCTGTTTTCAAAAGTTGCCTTTAGTTTTTCTTTTGTATACAAAATGTATAAGTTTCTTAGCTTTGCATTTAAACTTTTTTTCACCAGCCCAAGGTGAGAGAAGTACAAAATTTTCCAGGAAAAAGGCATACCAGGCGCATAAAAAAATTTGTTATAAAGTTTCTAATGCTTACTTTGAATTCTGCACCTGTCTGTGGACCACACTTTGAAGAGCACTGCTGTGCAGCTTCTCAGGGTCTGATTTTGTTTGTTTATTCCTTTAGTTTCAGTGAAAATATAGTCTATGCTTTTCATGTAAAACGGTAGTTAGATCTAGAGGCTTATTTTTTTCTGGTAAAGCTAGTTTCTGAAAAGTGTTATGTTAATTTTGACTTTAAGAGCAAGGCAAAGCTGTCTGGTTCTCAGGAATTTAAGAAACTGAGCCTCACAAAACCAAAAAAAAAAATAAATAAAAAGAGAAAAAAGAAAAATGTTGCTCAGTAGACATGCAGTTATGTTATCAGCTCCATCAGGAAGCCTGTCCTATCTGGTTGTGTCCCTCTCAAAGTTAGCAGTCACTGATGGTTGGTCCTTGGTCCATTCGTTCATTAAGGGTTGAAAAATGGCGGTTTTAATTTTAACATGTCTCTGGAATACTTCTGTAGAGACTCTTGCCCTTGTCAGTGGTTTGGTTACTTCAAAGTAACTTTTGAGAAGAAAGACAAGATAAATATTTGGTGGGTTTCCCCCCTTATTTTCTAGTTTTCAAAATAATTAGTGGGTTTTTTGTTGTTGTAACTGTGTGGAGTTAGATACATGTTTGAAAGGTGTGTATAGTCAAAGCTATGGTTTTTCCAGTAGTCATGTACAGATGTGAGAGTTAGACCATAAAGAAAGCTGAGTGCCAGAAGAATTGATGCTTTTGAACTGTGGTGTTGGAGACTCTTGAGAGTCCCTTGGATGGCAAGGAGATGAAACTAGTCCATCCTAAAGGAGATCAGTCCTGAATATTCATTGGAAGGACTGATATTGAAGCTGAAGCTCCAATACTTCCGATGAGGTGGCCCAAGTATTGGAGTTTCAGCTTTAGCATCAGTCCTTCCAAAGAACACCCAGGACTGATCTCCTTTAGGATGGACTGGTTGGATCTCCTTGTAGTCCAAGGGACTCTCAAGAGTCTTCTCCAACACCACAGTTCGAAAGCATCAATTCTTCGGCCATCTGATGCGAAGGGCTGATTCATTGGAAAAGACTCTGAGGCTGGGAAAGACTGGCAGGAGGAGATGGGGACGACAGAGGATGAGATGGTTGGATGGCGTCACTGAGTCGATGGACATGAGTTTGAGCAAGCTCCAGGAGTTGTGGATGGATAGGGAAGCTGGAGTGCTGCAGTCCATGGGGGTCACAAAGAGTTGGATACAGCTGAGCAACTGAACTGGACTGAGTCAGTTATTAACCTTATTATGCCCAACTTGTCCTGTTTTTGGCCATTGGGATAAGTTGCCTACCGAGTCCTTTTGGCACTATACTAGTAGTCTGTGATGTCAACCCAAAATACAGGAAGTTAAGATTTTCCAGGCTTATCTTATATGTTTCCTGCTCCAGATGTGGAATCAGTCATTTCTTTAAGGAGACTTAGTTCCTTTTAGTAGCAGATGGTTCTGAGAGGCCACAGTCGAGGCCATAGGGGTCTACCTGGTTTCCTGGGTCTCAGTAGACAGAGTGAGGAAACGTGTGATTTATAAGTCAAGAATTCATATTGATAATTTCATTCTTGATAAAAGTGAAAGAAGAGAGTGAAAAAGTTGGTTTAAAGCTCAACATTCAGAAAACTTAGATCATGGCATCTGGCCCCATCACTTCATGGGAAATAGATGGGGAAACAGTGGAAACAGTGTCAGACTATTTTTTGGAGCTCCAAAATCACTGCAGATGGTGACTGCAGCCATGAAATTAAAAGACGTTTACTCCTTGGAAGGAAAGTTATGACCAACCTAGATAGCATATTAAAAAGCAGAGATATTATTTTACCAACAAAGGTCTGTCTAGTCAAAGCTATGGTTTTTCCAGTAGTCATGTATGGATGTGGGAGTTGGACTGTGAAGAAAGCTGAGTGCCAAAGAATTGATGCTTTTGAAGTGTAGTGTTGTAGAAGGCTCTTTGAGAGTCCCTTGGACTGCAAGGAGATCCAACCAGTCCATTCTAAAGGAGATCAGTCCTGGGATTTCTTTGGAAGGACTGATGCTGAGGCTGAAACTCCAATACTTTGGCCACCTCATGTGAAGAGCTGACTCACTGGAAAAAACCCTGCTGCTGGGAGGGATTGGGGGCAGGAGGAGAAGGGGATGACAGAGGATGAGATGGCTGGATGGCATCACCGACTCAATGCACATGAGTTGGGTGAACTCCGGGAGATGGTGATGGACAGGGAGGCCTGGTGTGCTGCGATTCATGGGGTCGCAAAGAGTCAGACACGACTGAGCAACTGAACTGAACTGAACTGAATTTCATTCAGGAATTCAGGGTTTTTATTTAACCTCATTGATCGTATGTCTATATTTCTCCTAAGCTGAAAATCGTATTCTTAACCCTAGTGTAAATTCTTGTTTACATTATCTCACAATGCATTTATAGTCTCATCACAATAATCTCAATATTAGCACCAAACAGGATGAATATTTAAAAGTTTAATTTTTGTCCCTAGGATATGTCCTACTAGGACTGTGCAGTCATATTTTTGTTTTAAAGTTTCTTGGAATAGTTCTCAAGTGTGACTTAGTCACCAATGTGATATGTACATTCATTTGTTCTTTCTGCTTTTGGTTTTGAGGAATTGTTTTTTAGAATTTAGTTTTGTTGTGTAATTATATAAAAAATAAAATTCATTTGCCTGAGTCAGATATACAAAGCAAGATCTGTTCAAAAAAGTCTAGTTTCTTTTTTTTTTTTTTATTTTATTTTTAAACTTTACAATATTGTATTAGTTTTGCCAAATATCAAAGAAGTCTAGTTTCTGATGACTGTATTCTATTCCCTTCCTCTGTAAATTTTATGGTTTATTCTTTCAGTGTTTTAGTAGAAGCAAATATGTGTATTCATAATCTCTCTGACTTAAATAAATGTTAACACATACATACATGATTTTCTTTATCTTGTTTTCTTCTTGTAGGTAACATGGGTGCTTAGCAGTTGCCCTGCATAGCGGGTTATTTTGTGTACTCCTAACAGTGTAAGGTGGATATACATATTTTTTTCTGTTTTGTGGATGAAGAAACAGGCGTTTCTCCAGACCTTTCATCCTCTAATTCTCGTTATTCCCATAGTGTCAGGTGCTGTCCTTCATGTGTATATTCATGAGAGAGTGAATGAGCAGGGGACTCACTTTTGTATCTTCTCTGCTTTGAGCAATAATGGGAGCAGAGAAAGGACTGTTTTTAAACTGTAGGAAAGGAAATTCAGCCTTTTCTTTGAGGTCAATAGCTCTCTATAACTGGATAAGAACACATTGGTAGAAAGAATCTTTTTCCTGATTAGAGGTGGTCCCAGCATATTATAATGATATGTTTACTTGAAACATTATTTAATGTTACCCTAAAATAAGAGTTCCTTTTTGACAGTGCAGTGACAGCTTGGTAATTGTCCCTCATTTTAGAGTCTTTTATGAAAGTTATAATAAAGTAGGATAGCTAAAGAAAATGCCTTTAAAAGCAACAGCTCATGGGAAATAGCTACTAGTTAATGATTTCAGGATTTTAATAGTGACAGGAAGGAAGGAGGGTAGCCTCATTTCCCTGCAGGCAGGAGAGATCGAGGAGCATTGGCAGCTTTTTATCTCATATCCAGCAGGAGGAAGGGTTAGCTGAGTTAGAGACCTGTTGGTCGCTGCCCTTTGAGCCTTTATTGTGACGTCAGGCAGCTGGTTAGGCTGTAGTTACCGCCCCACCCGCTTTCTGACGTCTCTCTCCGGCTTCAGTGTCCGAGGTCAGTGCTGGGAGGAGGGTAAGGGCAGCCAGGGTACAGGTCTGCTTCTTTCTTTTTTTTCAGTTTTCCAACCAGGGATCAAACCTGTGCTCCCTGCATTGGAAGCACGAAGTCTTAACCACTGGATTGCCAGGGAGGTCCCTACTCCTTTCCTTTAGAAAAATCTATGAACCCATGGATTTTGAGTTTAGTCAGAATCCTGGTATGGTTGAGATGTTGGGGTAAGCACTGAGCCTCAGCTTCCTTATTTTCCTTTTTGTTGCCATGTGATCGTATCAGTCTCACAGACTGTGGTGTTTAACAACCTTTGGTTCCTTTACACCTGAGTGATGGAAACACTTTAGCAGGAAAACCCCACCAACCCAGCTTGTGAAAGCAAGCCTCAGTTCACTTCAGTCGCTCAGTCACGTCCGACTCTTTGCGACCCCTTGAATTGCAGCACGCCAGGCCTCCCTGTCCATCACCAACTCGCGGAGTTCACTCAGACTCAAGTCCATCGAGTCGGTGATGCCATCCAGCCATCTCATCCTCTGTCGTCCCCTTCTCCTCCTGCCCCCAATCCCTCTCAGCATCAGTCTTTTACAATGAGTCAACTCTTCGCATGAGGTGGCCAAAGTACTGGAGTTTCAGCCTCAGCATCAGTCCTTCCAAAGAAATCCCAGGGCTGATCTCCTTCAGAATGGACTGGTTGGGTCTCCTTGCAGTCAAGGGACTCTCAAGAGTCTTCTCCAACACCACAGGTCAAAAGCATCAATTCTTCGGCACTCAGCCTTCTTCACAGTCCAACTCTCGCATCCATATGTGACCACTGGAAAAACCATAGCCTTGACTAGACAAACCTTTGTTGGCAAAGTAATGTCTCTGCTTTTCAATATGCTGTCTAGGTTGGTCATAACTTGCCTTCCAAGGAGTAAGCATCTTTTAATTTCATGGCTGCAGTCACCATCTGCAGTGATTTTGGAGCTCCAAAAAATAAAGTCTGACACTGTTTCCACTGTTTCCCCATCTATTTCCCATGAAGTGATGGGACCAGATGCCATGATCTTCAGTTTCTGAATGTTGAGCTTTAAGCCAACTTTTTCACTCTCCATTTTCACTTTCATCAAGAGGCTTTTTAGTTCCTCTTCACTTTCTGCCATAAGGGTGTTGTTATCTGCATATTTGAGGTTATTGATATTTCTCCCGGCAATCTTGATTCCAGCTTGTGTTTTTTCCAGTCCAGCGTTTCTCATGATGTACTCTGCATATAAGTTAAATAAGCAGGGTGACAATATACAGCCTTGACGTACTCCTTTTCCTATTTGGAACCAGTCTGTTGTTCCATGTCCAGTTCTAACTGTTGCTTCCATGGGAAAGGGAGCTTGGTAGGAAGAAGATGTTGATGCTTTCCAACTGTGGTCTGGAGAAGACTCTTGAGAGTCCCTTGGATAGCAAGGAGATCAAATCAGTGAATCCTAAAGGAAATCAACCCTGATCATTCCGCTGGCATACTTTGGCCACCTGATGTGAGGAGCCAACTCAGTAGAAAAAACCCGGATGCTGGGAAAGATTGATGGCATAATGAGAAGGGGATGACAGAAGATGAGATGGTCGGATGGCGTCACTGATTCAAAGGACATGAGTTTGAGCAAACTCCAGGAGATAGTGAAGGACAGGGAAGCCTGGTGTGCTGTAGTCCATGGGGTCGCAAAGAGTCAGACACAACTGAGTGACTGAACAACAACAAGGAAGAAGATGTGGAGACTTCTTCAAAAGGCCACTATAGTTAAGTGCTGAGGAAAAATAAATGTGTTCCACATAAAATTTTCTCTGGGTCTGGCCTTGTGACTCTGATTGTTTTGAGCTCACCTTTGATGATGTGTGCTGACCTCTTGAATTGTGGGTCGTTTTTGAAGGCGTGATATTTAAATCTCCAGTGTAACAATGCTGGATGATTCGCTGAAGTGTCTGTTCCCCAGAGGGACTCTCTCTGTGTGATATATTCTGCAACATTTTGTTGTCACCCTATGATCTTTTTTGAGTAATAGTAATAACCCATTCATCTGACTTTTTGAGGGAGTAAGTGTTTTATGTAGGTTATTTCCTGGATAATTATTTAAATATCAAGTCTTTAAAAGGTTAAGTTTTCCCTTTTTGATAAATGGCTTGATAGCATGTTTTACATACTCACTTTTTCAGGGAGGGAGTCCTGGACATTGTTTACTCTCTGGTGATTTAGAGTATTATGACTTCATCTGTTGCACTCTTCTGTAACATGGAGATATCTTTGGGGACAGTGGGACTGTGCGGGAATTGATAAAGGGTCCAGAATTGCTTAGATTGTTTGAATTCTTTCTTCTGCTTTTGGTAATACTCCTTCTTGCTCTCTTTCATCCTCTGTCACGGTCCTTCCTTAGTTTTCTCTTGCTTTATCCGGTTTTACTTTATCCTGGGCATCTGTACATTCCCCTTCCTCATTCCTGTGTCTTACAGTTTCTAATCTGCTTTTAGTTAACTAACCAGATAAATAGAATGGACTCAAGTAACACTAAATATTCTGCATTAGGGCCTGGGATCTGGCTAAATTAAGAAATCTTAGTATTTCCTTTTTGAAGTCATTAAAAAAAAACCTTTTTAGTGAAGTATGGCATACATACGGAAAAATGCATAACATCATTAGTGTACAACTCAATGAATATTAAATTCTAAAGTGATATTGAAAGACAGAAATGGTATGGACCTAACAGAAGCAGAAGATATTAAGAGGTGGCAAGAATACATAGAAGAACTATACAAAAAAGATCTTAATGACTCAGATAACCACAATGGTGTGATCACTGCCCTAGAGCCAGACATCCTGGAGTACGAAGTCAAGTGGGCCTTAGGAAGCATCTCTATGGAAAAAGCTAGTGGAGGTGATGAAATTCCAGCTGAACTATTTCAAATCCTAAAAGATGATGCTGTGATGGTGCTGCACTCAGTATGGCAGCAAATTTGGAAAACTCAGCAGTGGCTACACGACTGGAAAAGGTCAGTTTTTATTCCAATCCCAAAGAAAGGCAATGCCAAACAATGTTCAGACTACCACACAATTGCCCTTATTTCACACACTAACAAAGTAATGCTGAAAATTCACCAAGCTAGGATTCAACAGTATGTGAACTGAGAACTTCCAGATGTTCAAACTGGATCTAGAAAAGGCAGAGGAACCAGAGATCAAATTGCCAGCATCCATTGGATCATTGAAAAAGCAAAAGAGTTCAGAAAAACATCTACTTCATTGAGTACGCTAAAGCTTTTGACCATGTGGATCACAACAAACTGGAAAATTCTTCAAGAGATGGGAATACAAGACCACCTTACCTGCCTCCTGAGAAATCTGTATGCAGGCCAAGAAACAACAGTTAGAACCAGACGTGGAACAGCGGACTGGTTCCAAATTGGGAAAGGAGGATGTCAAGGTTGTATATTGTTACCTTGCTTATTTAACTTATATGCAGAGTACATCTTTTGAAATGCCAGGCTGGATGAAGCACAAGCTGGAATCAAGATTGCCAGGAGAAATGTCAATAACCTCAGATATGCAGATGATACCACCCTTATGGCAGAAAGTGAAGAGGAACTAAAGGGCATCTTGATGAAACTGAAAGAGGAGAATGAAAAAGCTGGCTTAAAACTCAGCATACAAAAAATGAAGATCATGGCATCTGGTTCCATCACTTCATGGCAGTTAAATGGGGAAACAGTGGAAACAGTGAGAGACTTTATTTTCTTAGGCTCCAAAATCACTGCAGATGGTGATTGCAGCCGTGAAATTAAAAGACGCTTACTCCTTGGAAGAGAAGTTATGACCAACCTAGACAGCATATTAAAAAACAGACACATTACCTTATCGACCAAGGTCCATCTAGTCAAAGCTATGGTTTTTCCAGTAGTCATGTATGGATGTGAGAGTTGGACCATAAAGCTGAGCGCCAAAGAATTGATGCTTTTGACCTGTGGTGTTGGAGAAGACTCGAGGGTCCCTTGGACTGCAGGGAGATCAAACCAGTCAATCCTAAAGGAAATCAGTCCTGAATATTCTTTGGAAGGACTAATGTTGAAGCTGAAGCTCCTATACTTTGGCCACCTGATGTGAACAGCTGACTCGTTTGACAAGACCCTGATGCTGGGAAAGACTGAAGGCAGGAGGAGAAGGGGATGACAGAGGATGAGATGGTTGGATGGCATCACCGACTGGATGGACATGAGTTTGAGCAAGTTCTGGAAGTTGGTGATGGACAGGGAAGCCTGGCGTGCTGTGGTCCATGGGGTCACAAAGAGTTGGACCCGACTGAACTGACTGAACTGAAAGTGATATTATCAACCAGATCAGGAAATGGGTTGTCACTAGCTGTCCAGAAGCTCCCTTTTTTGGCCCCTCCCAAAACCTATCCCCTCCCTCTTCCCCAAAGGTAACCACTTTCCTGGCTTCTAACAACATTGATTAGTTTTGCCTGATTTTGAATTTTACTATAAGTGAAATAAAAATATGTTTTTATTAAAGACACTTTACTGAGATATAATTTATATACTGTGTACTTGCCCATAAAGTGTAGATAGAATTCAGTGATTTTGAATATATTCACTGAGTTGTGCATCTAGCATCTCAATTTTAGGAGGTTTTTATTATCCCCAAAGAAACCCCATATCGATTAGCAGTCATTGTTCATTGCCCCCAACCTCCCAGTGCTAAATGTTCACTAATCTGGTTTTCCTATTCTGAACATTTCATAGAAATGGAATCATTCAACACATGGCCCTTATATTTGACTTCTCTCACCTAACCTGATGCTTTTCAAAGTTATGTTGTACCATGAATCGTAACTTCATTCCCTATGATGGCTGAAAAATACTCCATTATATGAATACACTATGTTCTGTTTATGACACTTGTTGATTGACATTTAGATTGTCTCTTCTCTTTGACTATTAATGAGTAATGAGGCTGTGGTAAAGAATCCACCTGCCAGTGCAGGAGACACAAGAGACTCGAGTTCGACCCCTGGGTCAGGAAGATCCCCTGAAGTAAGAAATGGCAACGTACTGCAGTATTCTTGCCTGGAAAAGCCCATGGACAGAGGAGCCTGGTGGGCTACAGTCCATGGGGTTACAGAGAGTTGGACAAAACTGAGCGACTGAGTGCACACACACACAAATACTTAACTACAAATTTTTGTGTGGAAATATGTTTTCATTTCTCTTGGATGTATACCTGGGAATAAAATTTCAGGGTCATATGGCAACTCCAAGTTTAACTTTTTGAGCACCTACCCAACTGTTTCCACAGCATCTGCACCATTTTACATTCCCACCATCCCTTGTGTAAGGGTTCCAACTTCTCTACATCCTCGTCAATATTTGTTATTGTCTGTCTTCTAGTATAGCTATCTTAGTGGGTGTGAAGTGGTATCTCATGTGGCTTTTATTTGCAGTAGGGAGTCTTTTGTGTCTGGTTTCTTTCGCCAGAATTCATTATGAGTAACCTCTCTTCTGGTAAGTGTAATATCTAAAATATTGTAGAAAACTTGGAAAATATGTAACAGTTGAAAAAGGAAAATTGAAAATGTGTAAAATTTGTTTAGCATATAACTTTCCCCCCCTTTTTTATGTGTTTTAACGTAATTGAGATCAAACTATAATTTTGCACTGTGTGATTGTCTTCATATTGTATTATGTGAGTCATTTTTTTTAAACAACTCTTTAGATGAAGGTTCTAGTACCTATTTTTGGATTGTTTCTGGTTGCAGCAAACGTATTTTTAGCATAAATTTTTGTTTTTACTTTTTTTTCAGGATATTTAGAAGTGAAATTCCTGTCAGGGATTATCTATTTTGAAGGTTCTTAAATCATGTTGTTCCTTCATTTTTGGAAGGGTTGTGCCATTAGCAGTGTAAGAATGTCTGTCATACCCCACTTTTGCAGGAAAGAAATCCTGAAGTTGATAAGTGGGAAAGAGCATTGTATTGTTTTAATTTGCATTTCTTCATTGATAGTGAAGGTCACACAGCTCCATCTGTTCTTTAAAGTGGGAGGACGCCTATATGAGAGTGACACTGAGAGAATTTAGGGAATTACCTGGTTTGAATTTCACAGACTTCTTTTGTTTGCTCTGTGTCTTCACATACTCTTTGAGTTAGCTTTCCTGTTCTACAGGTAGATGAATGAGTCCTGTACCGACTGTGCGTGCGTGCATGTGTGCTGAGTCCCTTCAGTCATGTCTGACTCTCTGCGACCCCATCCACTGTAGCCTGCCAGGCTCCTCTGTCTGTGGGATTCTCCAGGAAAGCATACTGAAGTGGGTTGCCATGCCCTCCTCCAGGGGAATCTTCTCGACCCAGGAATCAACCCTTGTCTCTGGCATCTCCTGCATTGGCAGGCGGGGACGCCTCCCTGTACTGACTAGCATTGGCTGAAATTGGGGCATGTCAGACCAGGTCTAGACTGGAAAGGTTCTAGCACTTTCCCCGGGAAAGCACAGAGCCCGAATAAGCTGGAGGCTGCCCCTGTGGTGGTTGTGTGCTGCCTGCTTCCCGAAGTGAGGTTGAAGGAACCCGCGGAGGCTGGCCAGATCTGGAGGCTACAGCCGTGTGTGGCTTCCTAGTCAGCCTGGCTTAGCTGTCAGGCATGCACAGTGCTGGGCGTGGAGGAGAGTGATATGGCAGGTCCGTGACTTGAAAGCCTCTTTAGCCAGTTAAAATTTATTTGGAGTGCTCTAGGTTTATGGCAATATGAATGTGTAATTCATAGTGAAATTTACTGGGTCTCTGCTTATGAATAACATCTCTTGATTACTAGTAATTGACGTTTTAGTTATCAAAATGCAATCAGAATATTGATTCAAAGCAAGATTATTTCCAGAATAATTTGAATCCCTTTATAAAATTGTCTGGTGAAAAACATTTTAGATCTGATTATCATCAAATACCAACATATTCAAAGTCAAGAGAACGTATACTTTGCTAGTGAACACACACACTGATTATGGAGGAAGGTTATTTGGCCTTGGAGTAGTTCAGGGCCGCGTGCCTCCCCCACTCTTGGCTTTCCCACACTGTTCCACCTCCAATTACGTGTAGGTCCCTTTGTTGTTGTTGTTCAGTCACTAAGTCATATCCGATGCTGTGACCCCATGAACCATATGGCATACCAGGCAAGAATACTGGAGTGTTCAAGAATACTTCTCTGTTCATGGGGATTTCCAGGCAAGAATTCTAGAGTGGGTTGCCAGTTCCTTCTCCAGGGGATCTTCCTGGATCAGGGATCGAACCCCTGTCTCGTGCATTGACAGGCAGATTCCTCACCACTGAGCCACTAGGGAAACCCATAGGTCTCTTTACTTCCACCCCAAAGGGGAGTGACACTCGGTTGAGAACATCAGTGGCCTCTGTGAAGGTGAGCAGGGCCATGTGCTGAGTTCGTAAGCCAAGCCCCTGTTGCCTCCTTGTCTTCCCACCACTTCATCAGGAAGCTGCGGCTGCTGCTCTTTTTTTCTCTTCCTAGAGCTGAGCTTTCACCTCCCACCCCGCAAGCCCGGAGGCCTAAAAAGGCCCCTGGTGGGTGGCTGGAGGCATAAATTCTTTTTTTTCCTTTCTCTTTCCCTCATTTTTCCTTGGTCCTGGTTGCTTTTACCCCCACTGGTAAGATCCAAAGGTTGATTTTGGTTTTGGGTTTATGATTAATAAGGCAGGAAACTTTAATTTAAAACTCCCAAGATCTGTCTAGCCGAGAAAAAAATTCTTAGCATAGTGCAGCCTGACTGTCAGGGATTTGGGGCCAAAACCTCAGCTAGAAGTAAGGTCTGTGTTTGTTTTGTTGTTGGTGTGTTTTTTTTTTTTCTTGCCAGCCCTTTCTGTGAATGAGAGTTGGTTCCTTGGCCAAAATACTAGGGTGTACTAAGATCACCCTGTGTACCACTTGGTTATCGTTATCAACAAATTCATTTAGAAAATGTGGAAAGCAGTGAAATATGTAAAGGAAAAATCATTCCAAACTTGCTCCTTTATATTTACAAGGATAAAAAGCTAAAAGGTCTTTAAAAAATGTTTTTTCAGAGTTTGAAATCAAACTCATATGTAGTTTTGTATCTTCTTTCTACTTAATTTTATTATATATTTACATTTTTGTATTTTCTAAAACTTTGAAACGTTTGTAATGTTCTGCAGGAGAAATATATAGTAACTTCTTGGATATTTAGATGGCTTTTCCAGTTTCTGTTTTGAGTGCATTGATTTATTTTGGTTGTGCTGGGTCTCTGTTGCTGCGAGAGGGCTTTCTCTGGTTCTGAGCGGGCGCCCCTCTCTAGTTGCAGTGTGCAGGCTTCTCAGCTGTGGCTTCTCTTACTGTGGAGCATGGACTCAGGGCCCGTGAGCTTCCATAGCTGTCGGCACAGGGGCTCAGTAGTTGTGGCTTGCCCGGTTTAGTTGCCCATAGCGTACGGAATCTTCCCAGACCAGAGGTCAGACCTGTGTCCTCTTCACTGGCAGATGGATTCGCCTCCACTCTACCACTAGGGAAGTCCCTGTTTTGAATTTTAGCTGTTAAAGATGATTGCATTTCCCATATGATGACCTTTTAGTCACATCAGGGCTTGGGTGTTTCCTTTTTTGATTGTGTTGATAGTTAGCTAAAATTCTCCCTCTTCCTTCTTCTTCTTCTTTTTTTGTTAAGTTTTTTAAAAAGTTCTATTTTACTATAGTTGGGAAGAATCTTAGATTGTGTAGGAAAATGTCGAGGAGACTAAAAACAAGACACTTGAGTTTCTTGAGTTAGTTGATCGGATGCATAAACACATTTTGGTGACCCAAGTTGACTTTGGAGTTGGCTCGGCTTGGCCAGTTAGAGGGTCCTAGGACGGATGGAATGACGACATCAGAATCATCTCCATCAGCAGACCAGCCTGAGCGTTATAAGGTGAACGCTTTCCTTTATATTTGCTATCGACAGACAGATGCAGCTCTCCCAGGGCAGATGGTCGACTCTCGGGTTTGCTTTCTGTAGCAACCGGGGATTCTCAGGCAGGGCATATTTCTTCACATGCTGCAAGCTGATCTGCTGACATAGTCCGAATTCCTCCTTACTCCTTAAATAATAACATTTCAATTAGATAGACTGCATTTTTGTTTCTGGGCCATATTTCAGTCATAGGAAAAAAATGCTAATTAGAACAAAACAGACACTGATTAATACAGATTTATTTAAAAGCAAAGAAGCTCCCAGAAGCCTCAGGCTTGGTGCAACTGGAGGTCAGTCTCCTGCGCGTGTTTTGTCTGCATTGAGACTGGCGCTCAGAATGAAGAACCGTAAACCCTACATGATCCTGAGTTGTATAAGGGAAGAAACCATTCATTGGAAAAAATAATAATGGGCAAAAATGTTTCAAGGCCATTTTAATCATATGTGGGCTTCCCTGGTGGCTCAGCTAGTAAAGAATCCACTTGCAATGTGGGAGACCTGGGTTTAGTCCCTGGGTTGGGAAGATCCCCTGGAGAAGGGAAAGGTTACCCACTCCAGTACTCTGGCCTGGAGAATTCCATGGACTGTGTAGTCCACGGGGTTGCAAAGAGTTGGACAGGACTGAGCGACTTTCACTTTAATCATATGAGGTTGGAGAATAGTGATAACATTGGACAAGTTACTTTACTGAGCCCAAGGTTTTTTGTCTGTAAATAATGATGTTAATATTGTACTTAACAGCCTAGGGAATTTCTGGGGATTAATTTTTATAGGAAATAACACCTATAAAACAATTAGTACAAAGCCTGATACATTAAAGGCTCTCTAGTATTAACTTGTTATTATTCTTTGTGTCACATACTGTATTTGCTAGGTTTCTAGGAAATAATATTGAATAAGACATCCCCGAGCAGTCTAGTGGTAGAGACAGATATGAGATTATGTATCCTGGTGTTTTGAATAAAATGCAGTAATTGATATAATGCAGTTAGGACAGAAGAGCCTCCTGTAAGTTTTTAATGCTTTTGGGACTGAAAATTTAGTGTTTTTTTTAGCATGGCATGCTCTTTCTCAGTCTTGGCTTCACATTAGAAATAGAATTGTTAAATCACATTTGAAAAACAAAACTGTTGATGAACAGGCCCCACCATTATCCTATGGCTGCTGCCACTTACGGTTTTTATTTGTTGAATAAATTTTCCCAGGTGATTCTATTGTACCGCCATGGGTCAAGAGCCAGTGCCTTAGGTATTTCCTTCTCTTTTTCTTTGGCATTTTCCAGGATTATACTATACCATAGGCTAATTCTTTGCTTTTTTCTTGACTTTTAAAACTTACATGATGATAGGTATTTAGAGTTTAAAGTGCTTTTGTGATTTCATGAAAGCCTCACAATGGTAAATTTAAAAAAGTATTATCATCCCCGTTTTGCAGAAAAGATAGTCAAGGCTCAGAAAAACTACACATTAAGTAAAAGTTGGGCTTAAACCCAGGTATTCAGAATCCAGTCTTTCTGTTTCTACTGCATTTCTACCAGAAATATTCAACCAGTGTTTAAATACTTGAAGGTGTTCTCTTGCTGCTGTGTTTTCTATTGATACAGCTTTATGATCTGTTGAAAAATCTTGCTCATTGTTCATCTAGCTGAACCACTTGTGGTCTATTTCTTTTATTCTGGCTCTAATGCTCTCGACCATACTTCCAGCCTTAGCTATAATTTCTTGAAATGCACTAGCCATTTCTCAGTCCTTCTATTACAACTTTTTCTTTTATAAAAGAATAATAAACCCTTTCCTAATTTTTATTTCATCAGTGAGTCCCTGCCACCAAGTTGTTCTGGTATATATTAATTTAATACTGAAAACTGGTAACAATAAGTATCCCTTGCTGTCCAAATCTGTTTTCGTTTCTAAATTTGGAACTTGAGGACTTGGACATAGGGTACACCTGTGCTTGAGCTACGCTTTGTTTGGCTGTCAGTCTGGAAGGATCAAGGAGCTCTGTACCAGAATAACTCACTCTTCCTTATGGCCAAACGTGAGCACGTGAACAAGTGGTATGTGGTGGTCTCTACAATTCTCCCCGAGTTGTCTTTCCATCCTAGAAGGAAACTCCTTTCCCGTCGCCTCCTTCCTCCTCTTCTCCACAGGGTCCCAGCTCCATCTTTCTGAGGAAGGAGAGGGAGCAGAGAGAGACCTTGTGGGGGTGGGAGTGGAGGGCATTCCAGGTGTAGGGACCATGGAGGCCGTCCAGTCTCTTTCAAGGGTGGTAGTTGCCCCGGCTGGCTTAGTCCTGAGGGCCTCTCTGCCTCGTTTGCGCTGTTATGTGAATAGACCTCCCCACCAAAGGTGAAGACACAAGGAGGAAGGGCTGGATGAAGGTCACAGAGAGCCCTGTTGAGTGTGGCTGTGTCCTATACCCTGGCATGGAACACTTTGTCTGTCACTGTTTTTTTAATGGGTCGTATCTGCTTTTACGGTTTTCATCAATTTGTACCAGTTGCATCCCCTATGTTTTTAGTTTGTTTTTCATCAGCTTAAGTGTCCAGAAGGTCAGATATAAGAGCTGAAACTTTTCTCAGGACAAGTGCTTATCGTTCTGTTCTTTCCAGCACAGCCCAGAAACCAAGTTTCAGTTTTAGATCTTTCTCTTAAAATGTAAATATATTGTCCTCCCAAGTTTTTCTGTTCTTTTCCAGAATCACTGAAAGTAAATTCTATGTTCCTTCTGGCATAGAACCAAGGAATGTGAGTGGTGATTTGGTTTGATGAGTTTTGGCAAACTACCTTTTCTCCAAAAGAGTAAGCCAACTCCTAATCGTTCATGTCAGATATTGCCACATCCATTCCCCATGGAAGGAAGTCACTAATAGCCATTGCTTTGTCATCTTTTTGGAGTCAGTTAAAGGATGTCTTAAACCAGTTACTGTCTTTTCCCTGGAGCCCAGGATTCTGCTGCTTCAGTCCTACGGCTATATGGAATGAAAGAACCTCATGTCTAATTTTTTTTTTTTTTAACTCCAATTGGATAGACTTCATTCTTTTTCTTTTCTGGGCCATGCTTCCAACTCATTTTTCCCCCCCTTTAAGGGAGAAAAAACATTCTCTGTAGTTCTAGACCTTAAGGTTTTATTTGAAGGGTGAAGAAAATTTTTAAGAGGTTTGAAGGCCCTAAAAATGTGTTTTGACTTTTACTCATTGTTTAGTAACTAGATGTTAGGGATCTTCTAGAATGAAAAATAGGAGTGATGGTTAGATTTATTTATAGTGGTACATAAATATTTAAAGCAGCAGTTTCCAGTTTAATGTTTTTACAAATCAGCCTCATACCCAGATTCTGCAAAGTAGACACAGATGTGTAAGGTTAATTTTAAGAAGGTTCATACTCTGTCATAGAAGTGGCAAATTTATGTGATTTCTCAGATGGTAGAAATATTTACAGATGACATATTCTAGTGATAATCAACTTTTAAAAAACCTGCAAAACTAGAGAAGGATTAATTTTATGACATCAAATAAACTAAGACTTAATTAGGAAAAAAAATGATAAAAGACAAACCAAAACAGTGTCAGATGAGGCCCCAAAGAAAAACCAAATCACTTGCTGGTATTCTAGGGGCAGAGTTTGGGTGAAGATGTGAGATGCCAGGGTCTCTCTGCTGGTGCAGCTCAACTGCTTCATTGTGTGACCAGCAGTCAGCTTCAGTGAGTTCCCCGAGATAGCCAGCGGTGTGGGGCAGAGCCGTGCTGGAGCCCAGGCTCCTTGACCCCTATTGTGTTTCTTCTTCTGTAACACACATCAAAGGATGGTTACTAGATTATTCTGTGTTTTGGTTTGTCTGGGGAAGAAGTGAAATGGTCCCAGCAGTCCCTTGGGTCTCTGCAGTGGGAAGAAGTCACCACTGTGAAGGGGGAAAGGAGCCTTTATGTTGTGTTTGTTCAGTGAGGTTTCCTGTAAAATCCCCTTTAATTTGAGATGCAGTGATTTAGGATGGGCTTGGCCCTAGAGCAGTTTTGGCTGTAGTTAGAGAGGGCTGTTGCTTGTCGAGTCGTGCCCAACAAGAATCTTGCTGAGCAGCTTCAGCACGGCACCTTTTACGCAGCGATTGGAGAAGTGCTGGATGAGTCGAAGTGATAATGGCAGGAAGCGTAAATCAAGTTTCATGCAATCTTGATAAAGAATTGAATGTTGTCCCCACCCTGAATTTGATGGACACTGTGCATAAAATATCTGTTTTGACACATAGAGAAGCGTTTTATTTCTGCTAATTTGTCTCTTAGAACGCATATGCTGGGAACTACCCCTCCTCTACTTTGGAAGTAAATAAAGGAGAGGGTCTTGAGCAGAAGCTGGTTATGCTGCCAGCATTTTGTGTGCCTCATCTATATGCCAGGAGGCTTGTCTTTATCCCTGCTGAACCTAAAAGTTCCTCTTGGCAGTTGGCCTCTGCTTCCTCCACAAAACAAAAACAACGTTCCGTGCCGCCCTGTCTATAACGTCTCTGAATCCGTAACTATCCTTGCCTCCTCTGCTGTCTCTCCCCACTCCTGTTTAAGGCAATTCCTCTGCCTCTTTTCTGAGTCCTTCCTTCTCCCCTTTTTGGAGAATCCTTGCTTCAAGTATGTCCTTTCTGTTAGCTTCTTCCCTCAGCACTTAAGTCCCTCCATCCCGTAAGTGCCCCCTCTGGAGAACTAGAGCAGCTTTCTTCCTTCCTTTTATAATGAAGCTTCTTGGATACAAAGAGTGGTATTCTTGATACTGTTCAGTTGCCTTACCTTTTCTTCTCCTTGACCCTCTCTGATCTGTGTCACTGAAATGGAGCAGGAATCAGTCTCTCAATTTGCTGTTCTGAAGTGTCCCCCTCTGTGTTTGTCGTACTTGGCTTTCCTTCGGTGGTTTGAGTTGTTTCCATCTCCTTTAGGGTTTCTTCTCCCTCAGCTTGTGTGGTGCCACTCTCTTCTGGCTGCTCCATCTGATCATCTTCTTGGGCTTCTTTTCTGGGACTTGTCCGTTCTATGATATTTGGTCCCAGCTGCCCACCTTTTCTCATTAAATGTTCCCTGGATTATTTCTTCCATGCTCATAGGATAGGATGTCTTCCCTGTGGCTCAGATGGTAAAGACCATGCCTGCAACATGGGAGACCCAGGTTCGATCCCTGAGTCGGGAAGATCCCCCTGGAGAAGGGAATAACAACCCACTCCAGTATTCTTGCCTGGAGAATCCCATGGCCAGAGGAGCCTGGAGGGCTACAGTCCATGGGGTTGCAAAGAGTCGGACACGACTGAGTGACTGACACTTTCACGGGATAAGTGTACGTGCTCTGATTGAACTTACCAGCTCAGATCTTTTCCCTGAGCACCAGACCTCTCCTCATTGGGGATCCTGTGAGTCCCTCAGACTTAACCTGTTCAAAGTGCCGCAGCCCCCCGTCTCTTCCTCTGTTCCCAGTTTCTTTATCCACTGAAGTCAGAAGCGAAGAACCTGGTGTCGTCCGGGTTTCCTCTGCGTATCACCCAGTGTAGCGCCATCACTCGTGGGTTTCTCTTCCCGCCTGAGCCAGCTGCAGGCTCACCTGCTGCTGCTGCTGATTCCTTTTCTTTCTTTCTTCTTTAACTGATTCATGTTTCTTTGCTAGGAGGTCTCCTTCTTCTGTGGATCACATTCTTCCACTGTCCATCACAATGACTCTAGTTTTGATTCTGCTAAATGAGAAAATAATTATGGCCACAAGCCAAACCATTTCAAAATGGAGTAAGATGTGAAGTATATGAAATGCTACGGGGGGATTGAGGAAAATGAAGACTGAGAAAGAAAGAATTAGATTCGGTGACTGGGTGGTGTCAGACCTCTGGGTGAGTTCTGTAGTGCAGTGATGTCTTTACCCACACCCACTCCCCCTTTTTTATACCTGCTTCTGAGGTGGTGTCCGCATGGTATCCTTCAGGTCACACAAATTCTTGTTTGTTACCAGGGTCCTTCCTATTCCTTGTTCACTTTATTCAGTCAGTGAGCTTTGCCCATGACACCTCCATATTCTCTTCATTTGTGTCCCTTTGAATTTTTTCCTCCTTAAATTCGAATTTTATAAATCATCTTTTTGTTACTCACATTGAATTTGATCATCAGTTTGTGATGGTTCTTCTTCCTAATTAAAGATTTATCCCTTTTCATCTGTTATCATTATCTTAATTAGAAAATACAATGGACAGGTGTTCTTTGACTTACTTTGTCATTCTTCAACTTTTAACACTGTTGATCACTCTCTCCTTAGCTGTCTGCTCTTGACTCTTGGGACTTCATTATCTTGATTTTCTTGCCACATCTTTGATGGCCTTTTCTTGGTCATCTTTAAGGACCTCCTAAATAGAGCAGTCCTCTGGATTCTGTCCTCTGGCGGATGGATCTCTCATGATCTTGTCTGGACAGTGTCAGTCATATTCATGATTTCAAGGACCACTCATCCCTTCACCCTGAAATCCTTGTCCTGAGCACAGACTCTTTCATTGAGTGCAAGACCTGTTTTTTTCAGTTGCTTACCAGGTATGTCCATTTGGAGGTTCCAGATAACTTCAGATATAGTGGATTCTAATCCACTATACACATACACACATATACACTAAACACATCACTCTCTTTTCCAGACTTATTCCTTTTTTTTTTTTTTTTAATCTTGTCATGATGAAGGGAACCAGCAGTGGCCCATCATCCAGATAAAGACACGTGAATGACTCTAATGCCTCCTTCCTCATTTTGCACATTCGTTAGGTCACGTGCTTGTGTGTGCCAAGTCACTTCAGTCGTGTCCAACTCTTTGTGACCCTACGGACTGTAGCTGTCCAGGCTCCTCTCTCCATGGGATTCTCCAGGCAAGAATACTGGAGTGGGTTGCTGTGCTGTCCTCCAGGGGATCTTCCTGACCCAGGGATCAAAGCCCACGACTCCTGTGTCTCCTGCATTGGCAGGCGGGTTCTTTACCACTTGCACCACCTGGGAAACCCTCATTAGGTCACAAGTCTTATCAATTCTGCTGCCCCAGTTTTGAAATCTCTCTCCAATTTGCCCTCACAAACTTAGCTTAGACCCGTATTCTCGTCTCGTCGCTTCATTTGTCTTCTGACTGTGCTTCCTTTGTGCAGTTGTCCCCCTTCTTTCTCCCTGCTTTCAAATCCATTACTGATAGCTCACATTTGAGTGCTTGCTATATGTCACTTATTTGTGAAATGTTTTGCATGTATTCACACTTAACCATCACACTAAACATTTATTATCCTTTTTACTTTGGAGCAAAGTAGGCCCGGCCTCACCAATAGTGAGCGGCAGGACAGAGATTGAATTCAGGCTATATGCTTCAGAGCCCGTGATCTTAATTTTACTTCACTGCTTTACCTGCAGCCTTTCACTGGCTACTCCTTTGCAAAGACTAGAATCTTTGGAAGCAGGTCACTGTCATGGTCCATATTCAAGGTGGTAGGGGTGGGTTGTGGGGGTTAAGGTCCAGCTCCTGGAGGAGAGATTCTTGACACATTATTTAGAATTCTTCTTTAAGGGAGATTTGTCTCTTCCTACTTATTTACTCAGTCATTTACCTTATGTGGACTTATTTTATACTTTGGCTTATCATCCAACACTGTAATACTTTTACCAATTCTCATTTTTTCTTTTACTTTTTAAAAAATTGAAGTTATAATTGGCATATAACATATTAGTTGCAAGTTAACAATGATTTGGTATTTGTAACAGTTCTTATATTTAAGATGTTCAGGTTTTAACCATGTTTTTTTTTTTTCTATTAGTGAATTAGAAGTGAATTTTTTTTCTATTAAAAGTCTTAGCATGCTGTTTTGATGGTTTCCTTTAGATCCATGTTCCTAAAAGTAGGATTGTTGGGTCAGTGCATTTAAAAGTTTTTGGTGCACAGGTGGGGCTTTTATGACTGTCTGGTTTCATATTTACTGTCTTTACAGGAAGTACTCACTAACACCCTTGAGATCTTGCATTCCTCTTTGGGATTATGGATGCTTTATCTTTAAAGCCAGAAACTCACTATTCATTCTGATTTATCTACCCGTGTAGAGTATTGTGTCAAAGAATGCACTGCAGTATCGGGGAAATTCCCAGCACGATGCCCAGGAGTTTCTCCTGTGGCTTTTGGACCGAGTTCACGAAGACCTCAATCACGCTGTGAAGCAGAGTGGCCAGCCTCCTCTGAAGGTAAGGGCACGCCCCCGGGGCAGTCAGGGAGTGCTGAGCTGAATGGAGGAAGGAGTGAGTGCAAATTCTTCCAAACCTCTTCTGAGTAGTTGTAGCAGTTTGTATTTAGTTAATACTGTGAAATTGACTGAGTTTTGTGGATACTTAGAGGTTGTCTCCCCCTGCGCCGCCGCCGCCACCACCACCGCTGCTGGCAGTTGTCAGGAACGAGAGTCACTGTCTCCAAGGAGCTTACATTCACGAGAGGGGACACATGTGCCTGTATACCTTTAGACTGACATTAAACTCAGTAAACTGTCTTTAAACTGTCTTTAAAGCAAAAATTTGCCTTCTATTCCAGTGAGACATAGTCTGTAGATCACTGGAATGTGATCTCCACACAATCAAAGAGGAAATGTATGGATGTCTCTGCTGTTAGGATTAGATTTGAGTGTCGGAACTGAACCCTTAGAATCTTCTTACTGAAAATCAGTGATTCATTATCAGTTTTTTTTTTTAATGTAGTCTTAATATGACAGACAAAATGGTTTATGTAATGGAAATAAAGTGAAAGTGTTGTTCTCCTCTCATAGCTTTAAAAAACTTTTGATAATTCTATTCTGTACCTCAAATTTTAAATTTCTAGTTTTGGTGAGCTGTCAGATCATTCTGATTCAAGGGCCTTTGTCCCTGAACATTCTGTACTGCCGTATGACTGTGCGCTTGTGGCTGCCTCTCCCTCCAGACAGAGACGCACCCAAGATCAGGCGCTGTGTCTTACCTCTCTTTGTATCCTTATGCCTTTTGCAGCGCTCTCTGCACGTGGTACCCGATGCTCAGTAACTAACTGTGGTGGCGGGGAGGGGGATGAAAAGCTTAGGTAAAATGTGAGTAGAATGATTAGGCCTAAGTAGGCAGCAGAGCTAATAGGTGCTAGAGAGCAAATTCCCTTTAGGCAGGAATTGGTACTTTTGAATGGTTGAGATTATTCCCTGGATGAGGTTGGAGGGAGCCTGTTGAGTGCTGGAGGAGGATTGCAGCGCTCGGGGGGAAGGACTGCCCAAGGGCCTGGATGGTGTGGCGAGACGGACAAGTGCTGTGTCTGGGAGAGCCTTGTGAGGCCATGAGTCCATGTGACCCACGTCCTGGCAGCTGTGTTCTGGTTCCTTGAGCAGATGCCTTTCCCTGAAACATCTGGATCTGATGCAGATCTGGTAAAGGAGGTCTGGGACATTTGTGACATCATCAGTCAAGACCTGGGGCTTCTAGTCTGTGAAGTTGTACTTTATTTTTTTTTTTAGCCACCATCAGAGACTGATATGATGCCTGAGGGACCATCTTTTCCTGTCTGTAGCACTTTTGTACAAGAACTTTTTCAAGCCCAATACAGGTATGAGCAAATTAAATTTCCCTTATGTTGTCTGCTTATATAGTTCGAGGTGATCTTAATGGGAGTGTCTTACATTCTTACTTTTGAAGATCTTCTTTGACGTGTCCTCATTGTCAGAAGCAGAGCAACACTTTTGATCCTTTCCTCTGCATTTCTTTGCCAATTCCTCTACCCCACACAAGGTAAGAACAGAGTTAATCAAATTAAAACTGTGTTCCTATATGTTCCTTTTCTTCCGTAGCCGCCTCTATTGGGGCTTCTTATGTATTTAGACAAGTAATAGCATTAGTGATAAATTGAATACAGGCATTATTAAGGCCTTGCAGAAATTTATAAATGCCAGTCTGAGCCAGTAGGGTCGACAGGTACACGGGACAGGCAAGTCTTTTTGGTTGGTCTGGTTGTACTCTGTTCAGCTGGTCGTCCACCTATAGTATGGGAGCTGGAGAAGGTTGTCGAGTGCCTCCTAGAGCCTCTAGAGACCTTGCGTTACACTTTTAAATTAGCTGTTTTATTTGAACTGTTCCTCAAAATTTCTAGGAGTTAGGCTGTTTTAAAGAAACCGCAAAGCACAGGACCAAGTATTGGTACGCTGTATGGTTGTTTTATAAATACTGCCCTTTCCAAAGCATTCTTTGGTGCTCTCACAGGAGTCTGTGGGCACACGTCCATCTCCTCCACCATTGTGAGCCAGTTCTCTCGAGTTATTGATTATCGCTGGATAGTTCTGCATAGGTCCAGCTGAAGGTGTGGGTTTGCTTTAGTGTTGTTGATTTTATGTCAAAGTTGTTTTGCTCGTTCATTTTAGTTGAAGTAAGCGACTAATAAGAAGATCTGACTTTGATCTGCACAGGCCTCTCTATGTCACCGTAGTGTATCAGGGGAAATGCTCTCACTGCATGCGGGTTGGCGTGGCCGTGCCTCTGTCTGGGACTGTCGCCAGACTTCGGGAAGCAGTGTCCGTGGAAACAAAGATCCCCACTGATCAGGTAATAAGCTTGCTAAGGCCGATGACATACGAGCCACAAAAATGTTGCTTTCTCTTCTTCTGGAACTTTTTTTTTAACAGTTCTCAGTCAAACATGATTGGATAGAAATTTAAAACTATGTTGCTTCTACTGTTAAAGGAAAGATAAAAACATCAAGATCCAAAGGAGAAAAATACACACAAAAACTTTTAATTCTTCATTTAATTGTGTATATATATATTTAAAAGGAAAAGCTGTGACTTTACACCAAGACCTTCTTTCAGCTTTGTTTATAGAGTATAATTAATTAAACCACCACCACCTTAAATCATTCTGTGGATGCTCATGTGGGCCACAGGAAGAGCATCCTGTGGTATTTGAAGGTCAGAGAGGCTTAGAAAACCCAGCCAGTTGTTCTTGAAAATTCCTTCCCATTATGGTGAAAAGAATGAGCCTATTGCTAGTACTGTACGTACAGGGGTCAGTGTGGTTTATTTTCTGATTAGAGTGTTTTACCTTGTTTAGATAAGAGAAAGGAAAGTTGTAACCCCCTCCAACCCCCCACCTTTCTTTTTTGAGTGAATATTTGATACACAGTTGTATTGACCCAGAATAATTTGGCCTGTTTGTGACTTGACATACTTTTACATACCTCTTTTACTCAATTCACTGTTAAGAGTTTTATTGGGGTAAAAAATTCCCTATTTAATATTTACCAAGGAAAGATGATTCAGTGGCTGAATGGCTTTTCGCTAGATAACTTCTGAATGCTGCTATGTAATCATGTAAATAATGAAGGTGTTTTGTATTTTGGCCTCCTGTGACCTCATCTGGGAAGTATTGCAGTAAAACAGATACCACCAGCAGTGTTGCCCTGATGCAGCAAGTATTTCATATTTTCATAGGCCAAGTCCTCGAAGATTGATAAAATGTTCGTGATTTTCCTTACTTTGAAATGCTCGTTCATTCTTTCTTTTTGTTGTAAATTCAAGATGAGGGGAGAGAGAGAGAGGGAGGCTTCGGTGTGTGTCTGAGGCTAATCTGGTTGTATCTTTAAAGCCTCCAGTGCTGTCTAGCTCTTTTTGCATTGTTTAAGTGGGTGATATAATTACAGATTTGTTTTGACCTCAGCTTGCTGGAGAAAGTGAAGTGTACTTGCGTGTTCACCTGCAGGAAGACAGTGTGTTCATTAAAATCGTTAGAAGAAAAATGCGAGAGGACTGTTTTTCCTGGATTGTGGACTATGCCACCAAGCCCTTTTCACCTCACTGACTCCTAGTATATTTGTGATAGTAGAGGGGGCCTTAGGAGCCCAGTCCAACCTCCTCATCTGAAGGAGGCCCAGAGAAACCATGTGACTTGTTCAGGGTCACGGGGCTGGTTGGTGGCAGGCCGGAACTGAAACCTCTTGAGGCCTGGCCCAGTACTTTTTCACTGGACGGGGCTGCTGAGCATGTCATGAGGTCTCTACGTGTCTCCATTGTCTTTTTCCCCATCTTTTATTTTTCTTTTTTTATGAAGTAGTCAGCCATTTCAGAAGCTTAATAAAAGTTAGTAAAAGTGAAAGTACCTTGTATTAGGATCTTAGAACTAAGGCTTATTAACTTTAATACTGTGTTGTATATTCATTTATATTTTGTCTTGTGCATATACTTTATTTACTATTTTATGAAAATGGAACCGTGTACTCATACTTTTCTTTTCTGACTTTCACTATTTACTTAGGAGATCTTTCCATGTTAGTGCAAATATATGTAGCTTATTCTTTGAAAGAACTTTATAATTCCAGTAGAACTATAGTATAGTTAACTAGTTCCTTTTGTTGGGCATTTGAGTCGATTTACTTTTTTTTCCAATACAAATCTCCATGGTTATTTGACATTTTTTAATCTGAAAAGAAGAAAATTTAATGGTAGAAAATCTCAGAATCAGATGTAGACTCTTATTGCTATGAGGCTGGATAGTTGTATAACCTTAGGCAAGTCACTCCATCTCTCTTTAGTTTCTTCTCCCTGTGAAACAAGGGCTTTAGACTTTGTAAGCGCTGACTCTCTTCACCAAAGCTGGATTTAGTGCCCCAGCACTCTGAAATCAGTTTGTTGTTATAAAACCACAGAGGATATTGTGCTTCCAAGATTCTCTTATTAAAGGCAGATCGCCCGGGCGTGATGAGATGTTTCCAAGCCCTCAACTCCCCTGCAGGCCTGCTGATCTGGAGAAGTTCACAGCTGGATTAGGAGATCAATTCTTACTGACTTTCCAGTTACCCAACTATTTGCATTTTTCCCGTTTTTAGATTGTGTTAACAGAAATGTACTATGATGGGTTCCATCGTTCCTTTTGTGACACAGACGACCTGGAAACAGTCCATGAAAGTGACTGCATTTTTGCCTTTGAGACTCCAGAAATATTTAGGCCTGAAGGAATTCTCAGTCAAAGAGGTAAATGAGCATCTGTTTCCATAATACCACCTGGGTTTGCAGGTTTAACAACTGTCTACTCTTTTAGCTTATTGTATGATGGTATAATTTTTTGAAATTGTGGTGAAATACACTTAACATATCTTTTTATGATGGTATCCATTTTAGGTTACATATTTCCCTGGAAGAAGGTAATTCTTGAAAAGAACTTTGTTCCTGGCCTTAGGTTCTTCAGCTCCTAGGGCTTCTGTTCTTTTTACTCTACTCCAGTGGTTGTCAAGGCATCAGTGTCACCTGGGAACTGATGAGAAATGTAAATTCTTAGGTGCCCCTCCAGACCTACTGAGTGACAGACGCTGGGGGCAGAGCCCGGCAGTCAGTTAACAGGTGATTCTGGTGCAGGTGAGAGTTGGAGAGCTGCTGCTCTACCCAGTCTTACCAGTTTTTTGCACTGGTGATTTTTAGAACTAAACTCTCCTCTAGCCCCTACTTATCTTCTGGTTGCGTACCCTAACTTTCAGCGGCCCACTGGAATCTCTGCTTGGAGCCCACGGCCATCTCACACTGAGCATTTCTTTCTTGCTCCTCTTGGGTTTTTTCTGTGGAGTATCACTGTCCTCCTTCTCACCCAAGCTTGGCCCAAGCACTTTTCTCTTGGATTTTGACTTAAATTCATAACTGATCAAATACTCTGTAGTTTTCCTGTTCATTCTACTGCTGCTGACACAGTGTAGACCAGTCTCAACTGGGCTTTTCTAGAAATTTCTTTACCCCTGGGCTTTCTCCTGTTCAATTATTTCTTCACAGTGCTACCAGGCTTATTCTTACATAGAGTTCTGATCATGTTACATGCTTATTGATGTCCCAGTGGTTCCCCTTTGTCTGCAGTTAAATCTAAATACCTTGGAAGAATGCCTGGTCCCTTTTGTCTGCATTTAAATCTAAATATCTTGGATGAATGCTTTGCTTTTTTTCTAGCCTCTCTACTATTAGGTTGGTGCAACAGTAACCACAGTTTTTGCATTGTTGAAACTGGCCATTTGATAAATTGGAATACATTCTAAATAAATGTGGTGGTTACTTTATACATCATTTTAATATGTGTTTCTTGCTTTGTGTTTTTTTGTTTGCTGTTTATTTTATATTTATTTTAGACTATGGAAAGCATGTTAGACAAAAAGCAAATTTTAGCAATTTTCTTATTTGAGGTCAAAATGGGTTGTAAAGCAGCAGAGACAATTTGCAACACCAACAGCACATTTGGCCCAGGAACTGCTAACAAATGAATAGTGCAGTAGTGGTTCAAGGTGTTTCGCAAAGAGGATGAGAGCCTAGAAGATGAGCCTGGTGGTCAGCCATCGGAAGTTGACAGTGACGATTGAGAGCCATCATCAAAGCTGATCTTCTTACGACTACATGAGAAGTTGCTGAAGAACTCAGTGTTGACCATTCTATGGTCATTGAGCATATGAAGCAAATTGGAAAGGTGAAAAAGTGCAATAAGTGGGTACCTCATGAGCTGCCTGGAAATCAAAAACATCGTTTTGAAGTATTGTCTTCTCTTATTCTACACAGCAATAACGAGCCATTTCTTGATCAGATTGTGACTTACGACGAAAAGTGGATTGTAAATGACAGCTGGTGACGACCAGCCAGCTCAGTGGTTGGACTGAGAAGAAGCTCCAAAGCACTTCCCAAGGCCAAACTTGCTCCAAAAAAAGGTCATGGTCACTGTGTGGTGGTCTGCTGCCCATCTGAGCCACTTGAGCTTTTTGAATCCCGGCGAAACCAGTACATCTGAGAAGTATGCCCAGCAGTTGATGAAAGCTACAATCCCTGCAGCCAGTATTGGTCAACAGAAAGGGCCCAGTTCTTCTCCACAGCAACAACTGACCACACTTTGCACAACCAACGCTTCAAAAGTTGAACGAATTGGTCTACAAACTTTTGCCTCATCCACCACATTCACTTGACCTCTCGCCAACCAGCTACCACTCGACAAGCATCTCAACAGCTGTTTGCAGGGAAAATGCTTCCACAACCAACAGGATGCGGAAAATGCTTTCCAAGAGTTTTTATGCTACAAGAATAAACAAACTTATTTCTTGTTGGCAAAATGTGTTGATTATAATGGTTCCTATTTTGACTAATAAAGATATGTTTGAGCCTAGTTATAATGATTTAAAATTCATGCTGCTGTTGGCTGCTGCTGCTAAGTCACTTCAGTCATGTCCAACTCTGTGCGACCCCATAGACGGCAGCCCACCAGGCCCACTGGAGTGGGTTGCCATTTCCTCCTCCAGTGCATGAAAGTGAAAAGTGAAAGTGAAGTCGCTCAGTCATGCCCGACTCTTAGCGACCCCATGGACTGTAGCCTACCAGGCTTCTCCGTCCATGGGATCTGCCAGGCAAGAGTGCTGGAGTGGGTTGCCATTGCCTTCTTGCAAATTCATGCTACAAACCCTTAATTATGTTTGCACCAACCTAATATATTCCATCTTCTTTCCATGTACCCTATCCAGATTTACTCTTTATTTCTTGAACATGCCACATGCTTTTATACTTTCCCTCCTGTTTGCTCTGCTGAAAATTCATTTCTGCAGCTCTCATTAACACCTTCTCTGTCTCCCCTAAGCACACATTCCGATCTCCTCATCCCACTCGTCCTAAGCAGCCACTGTTCTGCTTTCTGTCTCTGTAGATTTTTTTAGTCTAGATGTTCATATGAGTGGAATCATGTAATACGTGGCCTTTTGTGACTTGTCTCTTTCACTTAGCATAATGTTTCCAGGTTCATCCATTATAGCATACATCAGTCCTTCAGTTCTTTTTATGACTGAATATTATTCTGTTATGTGTATATACCACATTTCCTCGATCCATTCGTCTGTCGATGGGCATTTGAATTTCCACCTTTTGTCTTTTATGAAGTAGTGCTGCTGTGACCGTTCGTGTACAAGTATTTGTTTGAATACCTATTTTCAGTTTTTTTGGGGGGGGTATATACCTAGAAGTGTAAATGCGGGGTCATATGATAATTCTGTGTTTAACTTTCTGAGAAATTGCCAGACGGTTTTTAATAGAAACTGCATCATTTTTTCCTTCCACCAGCAATATATGAAGGTTACAGTTTCTCCACATTCTTACCAATAGTTGTTATTTTAGCCATCCTGGTGAGTGTGAGGTGATACGTCATTGTGATTTTTTATTTGCATTTTCCTAATGATAAATGATGTTGGTCATCTTTTCATGCAGCGTTAGGCCATTTCTTCTTTAGAGAAATGTCTATTCAAGACCTTTCCCTCCTTTAAACTTGGCTTGCTTACCTTTTTGTTTTTGAGTTATGTGTTCTTTATGTTTGCTGGGTACTAGACCCTTGTCAGATACATGATGCAGATATTTCCTCCCATTCTGTGGGTTATCTTTTCACTTCCTTGATACTATCTTTTGAGGCATAAAAGTCCTTAATTTTGATGAAGTCTAGTTTTTCTTTTCCTTCTTTTGTTGCTTTTGCTTTTGATGTCGTTTCCAAGAATCCAACACTAAAGCCAAGACCATGAAGATTTATCTGTTTTCTTCTAAGAAAGTTTTAGCTCTTAGATTTACGTCTTAGATTCTTTTGAAGTTAATCTTTGTGTGTGGTGTGAAGTGCCATTCTTTTGCGTGTGAATGTTCAGTAGCTCCGGTACCATTTGTTGCAGAGATTTTTCTTTGCTGTTGAGCCGCCTTGGCGCCCCTGTTGGCGATTCTCTTGTTCCTCTTTTCTTTCAGCTCTGCTTCCACAGGTCTCTGGGGCCTTTAGTCTCTGAACCTGTGGTGATTCTGTATTGTGGGTTGCTCAGCTTTCCCCACTGCCAGCTTAGGATCCAGTTTTCTCTCTTTATTTTCAGGCATATGCTTTTTTTTTTTTTTAATTGTTTTCTAATTTTAATTGCATTATAGTAAAATGCTGAAAGCCTGTCCTCACTTCCCCAACCCCAGATTGGCTGACTGACTCCTGCTCTTCCGTGTTCCAGTGTGGCTTCTGCTAATCTCTGACACTAGCGTGTTGTGTGGAAATGCTGGTTTCTTCTCTGTCCTTCCTACCACACTGTGAAATTCTTTGTAGCTGGGACTGTATTTTGCTTCATCTTTCTGTACCGAGAAAGATGAGTATAATTCCTAATACATGGTCAGAGCCTATCCCCAAATCCCCCTTCATCTCCCAGTTGCTTAGGGTTAACACTGTTTCTATTTATAAGTGAATTTGGTGAGGTCCATGGTTATATAAGTGCCTTTGTTGGAAGAGTATAGCACTTAGTGAATTTGGTAAGCTTCTGCTCTTTACAAAGGCCTCATCAGTATTTCGTTGATGCCTGCGAGGCTATTCTTTTCCCCATTTTACAGGGGAGGGAGCTGAGACGTAGAGAGGTAAGGTCAGGGGCCCAGGTCACACAGCTGGTAATGGTGGGCCTAGACTTTGAATGTGGAGCTTGATTTTTCAGCAGCTGAGTGTTTCCTCTCATCTCATTAGGAATCCTGATCACTTTTAGCAGAATAGGTCTTCCCAACCTTACCTCTGCTAAGAACCTAGGAAATGAGCCCATTAATTGTCTCAAATTCAGTATTTTCTCATACCAAAGTTTAAAATGGTTATGAAGTGAAACCTGCTGCTCTTTTGTGATTTCTTTATGGTATTTAAGCTTAAAAGGTTTTCTTTCCTCTACTAGCTTGGTGAAGATTCAATTCTTCCTTATTTCTAGTTTCTATGTTCTCTAATTAATTTGGAATTTATTTTGGTATTAACTAGATTCAACAAATGCATAGTTAATACCAAAATAAATTTGTTGAATGCTTACTGCTGGGTATTTAGCTTATTGCTGGAGTTTTGCCATGAATACCTTTGTGTAAAGCAGCTTTTATTTTATTCTCCTTCTGGTAATACTGTTATTTCTTTGGTGTGGTGGCAGTGGAGGGCTTCTTTTCTCCAGTTGGTGTATCATTTCCTTAGGCTATCCTTCCAGAGGATTAAGGAAATGAGCAGTTATTGAGCTAAGTGTAAGACCTTGGCTAGATGCTAAATTCCTTAGCACCTCTGATTGACAGATAGCTCTGCCTTGTGGCATGTTCGAAGACCTGGATTTTGAAGACCTGCACAGGCCAGCACTGTGCCTGTCAAACATATATTTTTGTTCACTTTATTGTAGGTCAATCCAGTCTAGTTGATTAAAGTTCTATAATGGCTGTGAGCCTTAGACGCCTGGGTCTAAATCAAAGAAAAGGAACTACCTTTGGAATATTGAAGATTGTTCCACATATACTTGTCTTTATTAAAAAAAATTTGGTTGCTGGTTGTATGGACTCATTTTAAGTCTGTCCTGGAGGGTCATCCTGCAGACTTGCCATTCTAAAACCAATATTCACTGGAGTGAATCATTTTAATTTTCAGTTTTTAAGGTAGGTAAGGCTAGTTTAAATGATATAATGGATGCCAAGAATTTTTTTAAGGGCTGGATGAGTAATCTCAAAGTCAATCATTTGTTCCTCATTCAGTTGCAGTGTAAATAACATAATGACAACTTAACTTCTCTGATGCGTAAATTTTTTATAATGAAATAATAAAGACATTTGAAGAGATAAAGTAAGTTTTCATTTTATTTTAGGAATTCACTTAAACAACAACCTAAACCACTTGAAGTTTGGCTTGGATCACTGTAGACTGTCTTCTACACAAGCCGCAGCAAAGCAGGGGAAAGCGGACTTGCCCCCCTCAAGAGCAGGAAGCGACAAGATCGTTCTGTTAGTCTGTAACCGAGCCTGCACGGGGCAGCAAGGGAAAAGGTGACAAGCAACTTACTTTCCAATGAGTATTGAGACTTTAAAAGCCTAACATTTTCAAATATTTTATAAAGTAGGGATTAAAAAATCCTTACTCTTGAGTACTTAATTTTTGATTCTGATATTTTAGGAAGAGCATGTGTATAAGTTGACCTGATCTGAGGGGTTGACACGGGGAGAATATAAAATTAGGATGATAAGATCTGAGTTAGGATGGCTTTCAAGCTCACATAGTTTTCAGGGGCACATTTCTTATCTGTATTTTCAGCTCAAGATCCTCCTGGAGCTCTAGACTTCTAGACCTGTATCCAGCTACTTTCTTTACAGCTTAAAAAAAAATCTTAACCAAGCTGCTTGGATGGCATGTGCACCTCAGTCTTGTGTTCCAAGCTGAACTCATTGTCTTTGCCTATAAACCTGACCCCTCCCATCATTTCCTGTCTCGGCAAATGGCACCACTATTCATTCAGCTGTATTTAGTCAGACATTTGGAAGTTAGAAATCTCTGTTAAATCTGTTTCCCTCTCTAAGGATTTATGGGAGTTTTAGACTTGTCTTTTTAAAGTAACTTTATCACACTAGTAATGTAACTTGAGTAATAACAACATATGGATGTGTTTCAGGGAGGAAGGATACAGTGTTTCTAATATTAGAGTAGCATTTATATTAACCTTTTAAAATGTTGCTTTGAAATAAGTTTCTTATTTAAGAATGGAAAATAACATAAATGCAAAATGTGTTGATTTGTATATTTATGATGTTCATTAGCCAGTGTTTGTTGTGTGTTGGGCACTATTCTAAACACTAGGGGTACAGCAGGATCTGTGTTCTCTTGGTGCTTGCAACCTAGTTAGGACAGAGCCACTAAAGACAAGTAAGCATTTAATTTCAGACAGTCACTGTTACTTTGAAGATATTAAAACATGCTGGTATGATAGAATGCACTGGTGGGGGTCTGGCTGCTGCTGCTAAGTCGCTTCAGTCGTGTCCGACTCTGTGCGACCCCATAGACGGCAGCCCACCAGGCTCCCCCGTCCCTGGGATTCTCCAGGCAATAATACTGGAGTGGGCTGCCATTTCCTTCTCCAATGCATGAAAGTGAAAAGTGAAAGTGAAGTCACTCAGTCGTGTCCGACTCTTAGCCACCCCGTGGACTGCAGCCCACCAGGCTCCTCCGTCCATGGGATTTTCCAGGCAAGAGTACTGGAGTGGGGTGCCATCTGGCAAAACTACATTAATGAGGAAAGTGAGGGAGGGCCTCCCTGAGGAGGCGGTAGCTGGGCCAAGCCAAGTGAGAAGTTGTGAGCTATGTGAGCCTCTGGGGAAAGGATCGCATGAAGAGGGGACATTGAGTACAAAGGTGCTGAGATTATGGCTGAGTAATATTCCATTGTATGCATATACTACATCTTTATCCAGTCCATGGACATTTAAATTGCTTCCATTCTTGGCTATTGCAGATGTGCTGCAATGAATATTGGGGTGCATGCATCTTTTTGGATTAGGGTTTTCTCCAGGTATTACTGGCTGAAAGGGAAGGGGAGGAATAAATTGGGAGATTGGGATTGACATACACATACAACTATCAATATGTTTATAAAATAGATAGCTAATAAGGACCTACTGTGTAACACAGAGTTCTACTCAATACTCTAGCCTATGTGGGAAAAGGATTCAAAACCGAGTGGATATATGCATATGTAAAACTGACTCATTTTGCTGTACACCTGAAACACAACATTGTTAATTAACTATACTGGAATAAAAATTTTTTTGAAAAGATGCTGAGATTAGGAGGAGCTTGGCATGTTTAAGGACAGAAGGAAAGGCAGCTCATCAGATTTATATAAAATAAAGGACTTATGGAATCCCTTTCATGATGCTGGTCTCTTAAAAGTAGAGACATCGTCATATGAACAATATGGCTGCCGATTTACACATCATGCTTATAATGTATTTCACATCACAGTTGTTTTTAGGCAGGTAGGCTTACTGTTGAGTACTACTGTGAATAAACTGGTACTTGTTAGGAGCAGGTTTCTCAGTGACATTAGCACCTCTGCTTTGGCCTAAGTCAGGGTCAGTCTGTGTATTCATTTGTTCATTCATTCATTCAGCATCTACTGTTTTCTAGGCATCGGCTCTTTGGGCTAGTGAGATAAGTCAGTCATAGTGCCTGCTATCAGATAACACAGTCTGTTGGTGGAGGCAGAATAAGCAGGTGGTATTTGCAATGCAGTAGTGCCTGGAGAATCCCAGGGACGGGGAAGCCTGGTGGGCTGCCATCTATGGGGTCGCACAGAGTCGGACACGACTGAAGCGACTTAGCAGCAGCAGCAGCAGCAGCAGTGCTTGGTCCACAGAGCTCAGGGAATGCAGCCACAGGTGCCACTGAGTCCTTATATGGTTGAGTAGGAAATAGCTTAAGAGTGACAAGGCTTTTCCAGGCTGAGGGAATTGACTGCCTGTTCAGGGTGTGAATTGGATGCATTCAGGGCAACAGCAAGTAGATCAATGGCTGAGGCTTGGGTGAGAGTTAAGGCTAGACCAGTGCTCCCCACCGTGGCTGCATCTTAGAACTACCTGGGGGGGGGGTGCCCTAAAACAGTCTCAGTACTTAAACCACAGACCAGAGTGATTACAGCAGAATCTCATGGGCATCACTGTATTTTAAAGTTCCCTTGCTGATACCAGCCTGTACGCATGGCTGAGAACCACAGCTCTATCTCTCATTCTCTAACACCTGTGAGTTCAGCTTGGGATAGGAAACCTGGCAGGGGCCACGTGGCTTCTCCCCTTGACTAGAGCTGACTTTTAGTGTCACTTGCTTGCCAGTGTCTTCCTCGTCAGACCACCAGGATATGGCCGTCCCTGCTAGACCTCCCAGCCCTCTCTGTCTATTCCTCTGGCACCTAACCCCTTACGCGTTTGATCCATGTTATTTGCCAGACACACGTCCACACCCACCTGCCTTCCTCACTGTCTCCACTAATTCTGTCATCTTACTACCTAATATCATGGTACCATACTTTTTTGGAAGCATTTTGGTGTATAAGTTGTTAAATTTCATTTACAAATCTCAGTTTCTCTTCTGACTCTTTTCATCCACTTAAGAGTGTTAAATTTCCTATTTGCTTTCTTTTGAAAACTGCCCTAAAACTAATTGTGTTGTGATTCTATTTAAAAAGATCGTGAAAAAGGAGTTACAGTATTGAGAGAATTGTCATACTTTTTAAGGTGATGACAGTTGTTTATGTATGTCAGATTTGGACTTCCTTTTGTGCTGCACTTAGAGAAGACAATAGCATGGGACCTTCTGCAGAAGGAAATCTTGGAGAAGATGAAGTACTTCCTGAGGCCCACAGTTTGCATTCAGGTGTGTAAGCCTTTTGACACTCCAGAACAGCGTGTGTGTACCCCCTGCAGAAACAGTCACCACAGTGAGATGGGGAGTTCAGACCTTTGACCTTAGGGAAGACTAGCCACTGTGCTGGAGTGTTCGGGAGCCCCGGAGAAAAGCTCCTTAGCAGAATCTACATTCAGGTTTTCCAGACTGAGAACTTATCCCTCATTTTATGAAGGGAGCTGGCTCTTGCAAGGTTTTCTGTGAACTGCCGGGTATTCCTTTACGTTTGTCTAATAAAGTTTAGCACGTGATCCGCTTTTGTAGAGAGAGAGATTTTGTAGACAAACTATATATTTTCAAAATTTTGACTACTTTGTTAAGGTATCTGTGGAAAACTTAATGTTAAGCTAAAGCAGCATGTTACTTGTCTTGCATAACATTTGATATGTAAATTGCATTTGGGTCAGTCATATATAAAGTATGTTAGAGTGGCTCGGCAGCCTCACGGAATATCGCAGAGAAGTGTTTTGTAGAACAGTTTGCTTTCCCGCTAACCTGGTTGGGAAATGCCCCTGTGAATCGCATGCCCTGGAGGAGAAACCCAACCTGACTCGCCTTTGCCGTTTGATGCAGGTGTGTCCGTTCAGTTTGCGTGTGGTCAGTGTTGTGGGAATAACGTACTTGCTGCCCCAGGAGGAGCAACCTCTGTGCCACCCGACAGTAGAAAGGTAAAAAAAAAAAATTACCTTCTAGGATTTCAGGTATGCTTGTGTGTAAATTTCTAGTGATGTCTGATGTAATTTCCGTAGAAGAGTGGTAGGTTCTTCAGGCTCATTTAGAAAGTAAACCCTTACTTTACTTTTGATTCATATTTGAGTGGGATATGTCTTATGATCATTTTTAGAATCAGGAAAACCTAGAATACTTATGTTAGGAAACTAAATTGGTCTAAGTCTCAGGATGATAGATGAATTACACTTGCATATTCACCATGACTGAAGTTTTCCAAAGTAGAATTCTAATCATAACAGTTTCCTCCTTGAAATCCTTAAATGATAAGCCCAGTTTCTCTACAGTTTCAACCCTGACTGCTTCTGTTCTGTCAGGCCTCATCCTTCTCCCCACTGTCTCAGACCTTCGGCAGCATCAAAGTGCTGAGGGTTGATTGAACGTAACAGCACGGGTTTACATGCGCCTTCCCACATGCAGCCTCTCTGTTGATAATTCCTTCCCTTTGGCCTCTCTTCACACTGTCCCCTCCCCCTGTTTGCCCCCAGAATTAGTCTCTCCCCGTGCTACTTCTGTGCTTTCTATACACTTCTGTCCTCTTGCAACACTCTACTGTATTAATAAAATAATAGACATATGTGTACATAGACACACTACACATATATGGATACATATAAAACACAGTACTGCCTCTATTATAATGCCTTTTCCAATAAATATTGAAGTGCCTGCATTTCAGGATTCCAAAAAAGTATACAACATAGTTCTGTTCGAAAGGAATTCACTGTTTGGCTTTAGAAATTAGAGTTAATAGATTATATAATGATCTAAAACATTGCAAAAAATAAAAAGTACTTGAGAAGTAATATTGACTGTTAATGCTGAGTGTTTCAGAAGATGACTGAGGAGCCAAGGAGCTCAGGGGCAATAAATGAGGTAAAACTTGAGGGGTCCCTTGCAGGAAGGCACAGTTTACATCGGTGTGGGCACAGTCCCGGGACCAGCCACGGTGTATGGAGGGAGGTGGAGAGAGGCAGACTTGGTTCTCAAAGAGGTTGTTGTCTAGTCTCTGGTTTGATGAAAAATTAGACAAAAATTGGAAAGGTCATACCCTCTAAGAGTTACATGGATAACCCTTATAGTGTGGTACTAAATTTCTTGCCGTATCTTTATTTCCATGTTGAATATTTTAATTTAAGGATTTTTCAGTCCAGTTGTAGTCAGATCATTAAATATGAGGTTATAAAACCTTTTCTGATGGGAACCAATGACAAAGATTTTCAGCAATCACACTAATTTCAGACGGTTTGAATATTTAATTAAAATCATTTATTTAGAAAGTAATGTGTGACTCTCTTCTCTATCCTATAGGGCACTAAAATCTTGTGGACCAGGCGGTACTGCTCACGTGAAATTAGTAGTAGAATGGGACAAGGAGACAAAAGATTTGTAAGTATTTTCTGACTTAGTGTTTATATAGTCAGTTGTCTTGATGGTTATTTTAATAGCATACGTTTGAGCTTTCAAATTAGCTGAAACACAAACCTCTCTTTTCTTTAGCTAACTATCCAAGTGTGTTGCTAATCCTTTATTTAAGCAATGTGTTATTTCTCTCCTATACATTCTGTTGTCTGGATCCCCAAATCTTAGAACATTTATTTACTGCTAATGAGACAGAAGGTATATATTCAAATTACTTTGATTATTATTACAGGCCCATTAACTCTAGCAAGTTACACCAAAGGCATGCCCTTTAATACAAAAGGATAAGAATATATGAATTAATCAGCATAGTGTGTGGCCAGGCCCAGAAAAACCAACTGCAAATTATTTCTTGAAAATGATGTTTTAGATTGAGAACTTTTCAAGAACGTTTTGGATCCTAGAAGAGTTGGATTGCCCCTTTGCTCTCTTACATAGTGATCTTTTCAGTTTTGAGTTAGAGTCGTGCCGTGAAGCCGTTAATTTTGTTCTTGTGTCAGTTTCGCCTGACCGCCTGGCACATGCTCTTCCGCCCCTCATTGCAGTTTGTTTGTAAATACTGAGGATGAGTATATCCCTGATGCAGAGAGCGTCCGGCTGCAGAAGGAGCGTCACCACCAGCCTCAGACCTGCACTTTATCCCAGTGTTTCCAACTCTACACCAAAGAGGAGCGGGTAAGGGTGGGCAGCGTCCGTTGGGTGATGGGGGTAGTAGGGAGGCACCAGGGTGGGATGGCCCTGGAGAAGGACAGGTTACGCCCGAGAAGGCCTCAGGAAGTGGTTGCGTTTATGTAGGTTCTGCACATGTGATGTGCATCTTAGTGTTAATCCTTTTACGACTTTAACAAAAAGCAGTATAAATTTCTGGAATTTCTGGAAAAAAATGCTCTAGACACAAACCTTTGTATAGTTCTTTTTTTCCCTCCTCTTTAATGGTTAATGATTAAGTTATTTTTTTGTTTTAACTTTGACATTAAATTATTTTCCTTTGTAACTAGATCAGTGGTTCTCAACTTTTTGGTAGTGAGAACATAGATGCCAGGACTTATTAAAATTAATTAAAATTGAAAATTCATTTCACGGGCTCAGGAAACACTGTGGCTGGTTGCTCTTGCTTTGGACAGTGTAGATACAGATGTAAATCTGCACAGTGTAGAACAGCATGGTTTAGACCACTTAGCATGGTGCTTTGCAGGTTATAGGGATTCGGTAATTGAGAGAGTGGATGGGACCCTTGACTGTGTGTGTGTTTTCAACAGGAATATTTAATAGCAAGGTAGATAACATATGCTTATCTAACATTTTTATATAACTAAGTTAAGCTAAACATCCTGTTCATTGGATAAATATAGCCTGCTGTATGTGTGTATAATTCAGAGCAGTTTAAAATACACTGTAATTTCAAAACTTCAGAATTTGAATAGGTGCCGGTGTTGTCTTATTTTTTCAAATGAAAAAAGAAAATTCCTTTCATTTGAGGCTTGGATCAAAATTCCATACCTATATTCTTAGGATCACTCTATAGAGTCTTCATGATTCAGATGATATAAGGGAAGCTTCAGTTCTACTTTCCTTTTAGAGGAGACATCTCAGCTCTCATAAACTCATCAACCAGGAGAATGTTGGTGGCAGTTACAGTGCAGGAGTGATGAAGCTGATTCTTTACATAGCAGTCATCTCATATGCCTTCCATTGACTCGTCTGCGTTCAAGTCCGCACCCACAAACTGACCTGATTCTGAATATTCTGGTTGAACCTAAACTGGTGTTTCCTGAAGGTCAAAACCCAAGTTCTGAGCAGGAACCTCGTGAATAGTGAGCAATTCATCAGCAATACTTGGACTCCCGAGTTGGGCCCTGCCCCTTACACACTGGACTTGTACACAATCAAGGCTGTCATCTGCCATTGCCACGCCCGCTGCACCAGCACTGGGGGTGACACAGCCATCATCGACAGCCTTTGTAACAGCCCTCCAGCCATCTTTTATTGCCTCTTTGATTTGCATGAGTGTGTGCTTATTTTGTCCTTTGACCGGTAATGTCACAGATGTTGCATTTCTCAATAAAGGCGAACTTGTCTTCTCCCAGTGTGTAGTCATGGACAAGTTCAGCATGTCCCAAACAGTCAGGATTCAGGTCATCAAAAGAATTTAGAGCTACCCCACCACAGGCCAGAGTCAGCTTTTCCACCTTGCTCTTAGCTCTGTGCAAAGCTACTCGGCCTTCTTTTGCAAGAGCATTTAAGGCAAAGGAGTCAGTTCCCTTTTGATTAACAATAGTACACCCTTTAAGTCACAGCCACACTATTTTGTAAAGTTTTATTACTTTTAAAACTCCATCTTTAGTGAATTTTCTTTCAGCCTTTACTAATTTCTCTCTCCCCTGCACTCTTATTTTTAAAAAGCCAGAATTCACTTCTGATTTTTTGTATTCTAATGGCACATAGCATATAAGGATATATGCATCTTTTTCTTTTCTTTTTCCACGTCAGGATGGCATGTCCCATCGTCCAAAACAAGACCTCTGGTTAAGCTTACATAGTTTCAGGTTTATGTTTCATCTCCATGATCTCAACCATGAAGGGGTCACTGTGTTTATCTTTTTTGTTAATGACCAAGAGGAATCTACTGCTGCTTCTGTTAAAACATCAGCAAGTTTAGCATGAATCTTAGTATATAGAGATGTTTTGGCCGTGTCAGTGTTTCCCTGTCCATCTCTTTGTGTATTTTGATTCGTTGACAAAGCTAAAGTGCCTTTTCCTTTGCAGTTTTGTAAAAATCCTTCTGTTATTATTCTGGAATCAAAACCCTGTATTAAACACACAGTTAGAAAACTACCACTAACTTGGAGATCTTTAGTTAGGTGCGACTGTAGTTCATGATAAAGCAAATTTATGGAGGGATATTCTGGATCATTCATACCCTTTCATGCAGCTAATATAGTGTGCTGACTTTCTCAATACTTTTAAAAGGATACATAAATAGCCCTTTCAGTGTAGAGGAAAAGAACAGACATTACAGTAGCAGTCAGAACCAAGGAACTGAAGCACTCTTGCTGCTCACCATGCAACAGTGCTGTGTGGTTTTTAAGCCTTTTCAGGTTTAGACACCTTGAGAAACCTTGATGAGAGCACTTAGAGTTCATCTGATTTTGAGTTGATGTTTAGGATCATAATTCCAACTACTGATTGTTACTACTCATTCTTGCATGTAGGGAATCATGGAATTTCAGAGTTGGAGGGGACTTTAAAGCTTTTTTCTAATGATTGAGTTCTTCTGCTAATTTCAAATAGATGATTGTCCAGCTGCCGTTTGTCAGAGACACTATTTCTTTGGATATCTCTGATGGTGACTGATGTTACCTTGAAATACATCCTCAGTTGCTACAACGCACAGGCAAACTCTCAGGTCATTAAGAACAATTGAGAACGGGTCTTCGTTTTCTTCTACTTGTTTATCCTTCAGATGTTTGAAAATAGTT
Source organism: Bos taurus (assembly GCF_002263795.3). Classification (NCBI taxonomy): domain Eukaryota; kingdom Metazoa; phylum Chordata; class Mammalia; order Artiodactyla; family Bovidae; genus Bos; species Bos taurus. The sequence goes on along the minus strand of NC_037352.1, from coordinate 20,759,087 downwards.
TTCATCTTCTTACTAAGCCTTTTCTCCTCCACTCAGTTAATAGCTAGTTCCTTTACTATTTTTTCATTAGACATATTAATCTTAGGCGTATATAAAACGATTGACATTGAACCTGACTGATTACATGCTCTGTGTAGCCCCTTATCCTATTTACCTTTTTTTGGGGGTGGGGGAGATGTTCAAAGCTTAAAGTCGGAGAAGGCAATGGCACCCCACTCCAGTACTCTTGCCTGGAACGTCCCATGGACGGAGGAGCCTGGTAGGCTGCAGTCCATGAGGTCGCTAAGAGTCGGACACGACTGAGTGACTTCACTTTCACTTTTCACTTTCATGCATTGGAGAAGGGAATGGCAACCCACTCCAGTGTTCTTGCCTGGAGAATCCCAGGGACAGAGGAGCCTGGTGGGAGGCCATCCATGGGGTCACACAGAGTCGGATTCGACTGAAGTGACGTAGCAGCAGCAAAGCTTAAAGTTGGGCAGATCTACTAGATGGGGACTTCCCTGGTGGCTCAGACGGTAAAGCATCTGTCTACAATGCGGGAGACCCGGGTTCAATCCCTGGGTTGGGAAGATCCCCTGGAGAATGAAATGGCAATCCATTCCAGTACTATTGCCTGGAAAATCCCATGGACAGAGGAGCCTGGTGGGCTATAGTCCATGGGGTCGCAAAGAGTTGGACATAACTTCACTTTCACTTTCACTAGATGACAACGAATTGAACCAAGTCTCCTGCATTGCAGGCGGATTCTTTACCAACTGAGCTATCAGGGAAGCCCAGATGACAACATTGGTATTCTACAAAACATCTCACTGATCTTGTAATCAGGATTTGTTCATTCAGTACCTGTTTGTTGAGTGCATACTATGTGCCAGGTCCTGTGGTTGGCCTGGGGTTATAGCAGGGACCAAGACAGACAGCATTTTTGCCCTCAGGCTGTTACAGTGTAGTGGGGATAAACAAGTAAATAAAGAAGCTAAGGCCGTGGGGTAGAAGAAAGGTTGAGAAACAGAAATGAGGCCGATGTGGTGGGGCATGGCAGGTAAGAGACTTTGTCCTGGTCGTAAAATAACCCTAGCAAGTACTGCAGGGTCCAGCACTTCCATAGAAGGCTTTCAATAAATATATCCTGCAATGAATGAGTGAGTGTTCCTTGGGAAGCTCAGTCATTGGGTCCAGAAATAACAGTTCAGATAGGAAAGAGGAGCAGGTCAAACTTAGGCTGCGTGGTGATAATTTTGGGGTCAGGCTGTCTGCAAGCTCAGTAGTGATGGTCAACAGCATTTGCGAATGTCAGTGCTGTTGGCCGCCTAAGGATGCTTTGGAAACAGTGTCCAGGTCTCAGGTGGTGACAGCCCTTCTCTCCTCATCACCTTGGATGTTCACTGTTAAGAGACTGACATCGAGGGGCACAGGCAGAGAGTGTGGATTGTGGATGGTGCATCTGGAAATCCTGGCACGGCTGAATGTGTTTTGACAAAGGAGACCTAAAGTGAAGATCTGATAGGTATTTTCATCCATTTCATCTTGTGGATGAGGATTTGGACTTCTTTTAACTAAAAAGCAGAATTAGAGACTGGAAATTGCAGGGAGAGTAATTTCATCTTAATCTGAGGACGAACTCTATAACAGACTGAAAGTGGAGCAGCTGCCTCCTGAGCCAGCGCCTTCCCTGCCAGGAGTTCGTGAGGCCGGCCGTGCTCCAGCTGTGCTCCATAGACCTGGCAGCTTTGTGGCAGTTTATGATGCGCTCAGTACAGGAACAGAGCGTTGCTGTAGAAACTATCAAAACTATTGGACATTGTCATGACGTTCTTGCTGTATCTTATAAAAGAGTATCTGTTCACGATGTGTTGAAAATGAAAAAACAAACAGCCTGCTTCTTTACCAGGAGTGCTGGGCTGGGTGGCCATGTACTTAGGTGGACAGTTTGCATGTTGCCAAGATGTGGACTTGTCAGATGACAGCATAGGTCCCTCCTGTCTAGCGTTCTCACTCAGCTCCAGCCACTCAGACGCCTGTCCCTCCACATCTTTCCTGCACACACAGCTGGGTCTTCCTCTCATGAAAGAAATCCCCTGACCTCTGCTTCCCCTTCAGGCTGTCCTGCCAGTCTTTCTCTTCTTTTCTGCCCAACTTGATCATTAGTGGTTTCAGCGCGTTCTCCTTCCTCCCTCCCAGATCCCTCGTCATCTCTCTGATTTGGCTTTCTGACAGCTGTCCAGGATTCTTTGGGCCCCTCCTGGGCTCAGTTCAGTGGCCTTTGCTCAGTCTGCATTCAGTTCTTTCCATGGGATGTGGTTCTGATAACCAGCCTGTTCTTGCCACTCTTAACTTGGTCTGCATGAAAGAAATGCTGCTGACTTGCCTGAGTTTCTGACTGTATCCTCAGCTTTCGGTGATTTCTCAATCTTTGTTTCCCTTAAAAATATGCATCGCCCCAGGTTCTGTCCTTGGCTTCTCTGACATCTCAGAGGGCATGGCTATCTGTTCTGTTCCCATGGCTGCCCTCACTTCATCATGTTAATGGTTCCAGATCTGAGGCATCTTCTGAAATCCAGAATGAAATTTAAAAAACCTCTCTCACCAGACATGTCCTGTTAGCACTTCTATGTCCCCTTCCTGAAATCCTTCCCTGCAGATGGGACACCCGGGATTTGAGGCCTCAGACTGGTGTTGAGAAAGATCTTGGTGGTAAGCAGGAGGGGGAGGATTGTCTGGAGCAGTTTGATGTTTGGGGGAGGAAGAACAATTAAGAGATAAGAGACTAGAGGAAGAAGGGATAAGAGTGAATGAGGACTTTGAATTAAGCTGGGTTGAGGGGGATGGAGAAGGAAGGAGACAGGTGTGAGGAATGTTAGAGGGGTGTTATCTTGGATGGACGAGTGGAGGAAGAGGGAAGGATTTGAGGCTTTGGGATGACTCCTGTGTTCTGCTCTTAACAGGTGGTAGTGATATTTGCTGGGGTAGGACACACAGGAGGAGAAAGGGGAACTGTATTGACAGAAAGGTGACGAGTTTGGGAGTATGACGAGCTTCTGTGACATTTAACATCTTTCTATAGGATTTACCTCATTGGTCGTTCCTTTTTGAGAGAGTCTATTCAGAAATCATTGGAAAAGACCCTGGTGCTGGGAAAGATTGAAGGTAAAAGGAGAACAGGGCAACAGAGGATGAGATGGCTACATAGCATCACCGACTCAATGGACCTGAGTTTGAGCAAACTCCGGGAGCTGGTGAAGGACAGGGAACCCTGGCGTGCTGCAGTCCATGGGGCCACAGAGTCGGACACAACTTAGCGAGTGAACAACAACAGCAGCAGCAGCTATTCAGCCAGTGTTTGGGTGCCAACCGTAGCCCTTTGATTGTGTTTTTCCATTGACTCCCATTAAACGTAGTTTGTAGAGGGATTCAGAGTTGTGCCATGCCTTGGCCCAGAAGTGAGGAGACAAGGCTTTCTCCTCTAGGGGTCCTGCTTAAATGTCGCTAACAGCGTCGTGCTCCTTGTTTCCAGCTCGCCCCTGACGACGCCTGGCGGTGCCCGCACTGTAAGCAGCTGCAACAAGGCAGCATTACATTGAGCCTCTGGACTCTGCCCGACGTGCTGATTATCCATCTGAAGAGATTTCGACAGGTAAGGAGAGCCTCTGGCCCAGGGAAGAGCGCTGTGACCAGGTGTCTTACGCCTCCTACTGGCGGGCTGTTGGGGATGGTTCTCTGGTGTCCCCGTGAGAGCCCACGATCTTGTGTTGTTACAGACCCACATTTTCCCTGTGTTTGGGGCCCTGTTTTGTTCTTTCCCAAAGCAAAGTTCAAGTGTCCTGTGACCTTTGAATCCCAACCATTTTAGTTCATACGGCAGATATTTTACTTTGTTCCTGAGGATTTGCTTTAGATTTGTAAATGTTGTGCTCATGTAAGTGTGCCTTGGGATTAAAAAAAAATTGAGCTCCTCTCTGGGGGCGGGAAGAATTCTTTTTCTACCTAAATTAATAACGGGTGTTGTCCTGCTTCCAAGGAGCTGTTGTACAGTTGGGGAGATGAGTCATACATGTATACGAAGAAAATCTGCTTTGCATTGTATGGCTTTGTGAGTCAGTTTTCCCAAAAAGGCTGTCTGTTCCTGAGGTTAGAGCTGTCCTGGGCGGCCCCCTTGTAAGGGAGGTAAATGAAAGGTAGATGCTGGAGGAGTCTCTGAGCCTGGCTGCAAGAACGTGTGGATCTGAAAGATCAGCAGGAGGCCTGCAGCAGGTGAGGGAGGGGCACGCACATAGTGCCTGGACACAGCGGGTGCAGAGCAGGGCAGGGGGCTGAGAGCCGAGGCCAGTGTGGCTGGAGGTCCGGGGGGTCAGGGAGAAAGGCGAGAGTTGAAGTAGAAGAGGCCGGCTGTGGCTGGCCATCCAAGCCTGGTAGGCAGAGTGGGGTTCTGAACCACTGAAGCAACATGACCAAAGGCGTGATTTGAAGAGAGGCTACAAGGATGCAGACAGGGAGGTCTGAAGGAGGCCGTTTATCCAGGGCAGGCCCGGCTGATGGCTGGCATTGGAGTTGCGGCAGCGGAGGTGGAGAGACCCGGATAGATTGGGAGATGGCTAAGATTCGCTGATGAAGTGAAGATGTTGGGGGCGCACACAAGGTCGCCGGGGCGGGGCTTAGTGCATGGAGGTTTGGAGTCCAGCCCCTGTGCTAGTGAGGAGTGAGCATTTGCCTTGAGTGTCCCAGCTGCACGCCTCCATTGGGGTCTGCGGGTGGACGGCCTGTTGAGGGTTTGCCCAGCCCTCTGTCTCTTTCCACACACACAGACTGATGTCCTTTGCTTTCTGTTTCTTTTGAAGACATATAGTCACGCCTCCAGCGCCCCAGCTCAAAACTGTAGTGTCATCTTTGGCTATTCTTTCTTGTCTCTAACACCTGGGCTTGGTTGTCCTCCCCACTTCCTTCTGGATGTGTCCTCTTCTCCCCATTCTTGCTGTCATCCTGCCAGTTCCAACTTTCTGCTCCTTCCCAGCAGGTTGCAGTTGCGGTGTCTTTTTATTGGTTTTGTAACCTACGCTGCTCTTCCCTCTGGAGCACATTTTGGGCACTACTTCATGGCAGCTCTGATGACATCATGTCCTGCCTCAGAGCGTCCCCTTGACTTCCCCCAAGCTTCCTCCCCAAGCTTCCCCCTTGACTACAGAGCAGGATCCAGGTTCTTTAGCCTGATCCTGCAGGACCGCCTGCCTTTCTCTTAGAAACTTTTTTTTTCCCTTAGAATTGGCATTATCTATACCTGATTCATTTTTTTAAAGCCCCCATAGACACAGGAGGGCTTCCCTTATGGCTCAATTGGTAAAGAATCCGCCTGCAATGTGGAAGACCTGGGTTTGATCCCTGGGTTGGGAAGATCCCCTGGAGAAGGGAAAGGCTACCCACTCCAATATTCTGGCCTGGAGAATTCCATGGACATGACTGAGTGACTTTCACTATAGACACAGGAAACATTCAGTAGATATCTTTCATCTGATGGCAAGATTTCCAGGTTGCCTAAGGTTGTCAGCTCAGTGAATGTAGCAAGCTGAGTCACTGTTAACTTTGAATGTACTTCCTGGAGGAAGGGCCGGGAAGAGGCCCTGTTCCGTGAGTTTGGTGCCAACACCATGCTGTCCCTTGACATATGTTGTTACTCCATTCCTTTTCATGCCTCTGGATGAACCACCGGAAATTGTCATTTTGCACGTTAAAAACTTTTATTAGGTAAGGACCAGAAAGCTCATTATCCTCTTACATGTAGTTAATCGTGGGTTCCATTTTTGGTGATATTAAAACCCTCCAGGTATTGGGTTGGCCAGAAAGTTCGTTCAGGTTAGTCTATGGCATCTTACGGGAAAATGTGAATGAACTTTTTGGCCAACCCCAGTAGTTAACAGTATTAATCTGTTCCCTGTGTCGTATGTCTTTGGAAACATCAGATAGGAAACTCAAACCTACTTTAGCCAATAGAGTCTGCCTTTCACGCTGAACTGGCCTACCCTCTGCTCGCATGAATGTGCCATCAGGACTTGTTTTTCTTCTTGCAACAGGAAGGAGACAAGCGTATGAAACTTCAGAACATGGTCAAGTTCCCTTTGACCGGCCTGGACATGACACCTCACGTGGTTAAGCGAAGCCAGAGCAGCTGGAGTCTGCCATCCCACTGGTCTCCATGGAGACGGCCCTACGGACTCGGGAGGGACCCTGAGGACTACATCTATGACCTGTATGCCGTGTGCAATCATCATGGCACCATGCAAGGGGGGCACTACACAGGTCTGCAGCGCGAGAGGCCGGGCGCCTGTGCTGACGATCCCCCCGACGTGTTGTGCTTGCGACAGGGTGGCTGTGCTTTAGAACCTTGCTTTCTCTTCCAGCGGGAAGTGTGCCGACCACGAGGGCAGCTTTCACCTTCCAGCTCTCTGTTCCCTGGCCTCATCTGGTCAGGCTCTGACCCGAGCAGGGAGAGTGGTGGCCTGTGCAGAGGGGTGGCCTCATTTGGCTCACCCAGGACTTGCCTTCTTGACCTCACCTGCACAGCCCCATTTAAGGTTCTGCTCTGCTTCCTTCAGGGCCTAGCATCTCCCTGATTTGGAGTGGTTGTGGACCACTTTTTTTTAATAGTGTCTTTAAAGTGACTTGTAAGGGGTTTTCTTTTTGCTTTGTGTTCAAATTAATTTTTTTGATTTGTCAAAGCAGTAGTGCTCGTCTTGAAATTTAGAGACTAGAAAGAGGCAAAAAGAATAGTACCATCAACCCATGAGGATGCCGCTCCAAAATAATCCCTGAGATTATTACTCAGAAAATGGTGGTGGGAGTTCCCTGGAGTCCAGAGATCAAGACTTTGCACTTCCACTGTAGGGGGTGAGAGTTCAGTCCCTGGTTGGGGAACTAAGAGCCCACATCTCTGTGGCATGGCCAAAAACTTTAAAAGAAAAAAAAAAATTTTTAGAAACTGTGATAAATAACACACAACAGAATTTTCCTTTTTAACTATTTTTAAGAATACGGTTCTGGAGAAGGCAATGGCACCCCACTCCAGTACTCTTGCCTGGAAAATCCCATGGACGGCAGAGCCTGGTAGGCTGCAGTCCATGGGGTCGCTAAGAGTCGGACTCGACTGAGCGACTTCACTTTCACTTTTCACTTTCCTGCATTGGAGAAGGAAATGGCAACCCCCTCCAGTGTTCTTGCCTGGAGAATCCCAGGGACGGGGGAGCCTGGTGGGCTGCCGTCTATGGGGTCGCACAGAGTCGGACATGACTGAAGTGACTTAGCAGCAAGCATACAGTTCAGCGTCATTAAGTTCATTCATATCTTCGTGCAGTCATGACCACTGTCCATCTCGAGTTTCTTTCATCTTCCCAAATTGAAACCCTGCATCCATTAAGCAGTAACTCCCTGTTGACCCCTCCCCCATCCCTGGCAGCCACCGTTCTTTCTATGAAACTGATTACTCTGGGTACCTCGTGTAAGTGAATCATACAGTATTTGTCCTTTTGTGTCTGGCTTACTTCACTTAGCGTAATGTATTCAGGAGTCACCCATGTTGTACTGTGTGTCAAAATGTCCTTCTTTTTTAAGGCTGAATAATATCCCATTGTAAGTAGGCAACATTTCGATAAGTGGTGTTAACCTCCAATGTTTTCTGTACGTTTTGGCCGTTACTTTATACTGTTGTGGTTTGTGCTGATGTGCTCTGTACAGGTGAACCGCTATGGAGCACCTCCTCTGTTTCTTGCTTGCCATGGGCCATAACATATCAGAGACATGTTGGAAACGAAAAAAATCTCAGCCTCTGTCTTCCAAGAGTGTAAACAAGTGGTTGGGACAGCGTAGGCACACGTAATATGAAAGAGCGAAGTGTGTATTAGGTTCTGTGATTGAAGTGTGGACTGTGGGTAGAACAGGGGCCACGAGAAGAGAGTGGCCAGAGCACCCCCTTCCTGGAGGGTCAGGGGAAGCTGCGATTAGTAACCTGCCACCTACTCTCACGGGGCAGACACTTAACTTTTGGTAAACGTTATTTTTAATGACTGCAGGATATTCTGATGATGAAACTCTAGTCTGATATATAACCATGTCCTTTGAAGATGACACTGGTGAATATCTTTGTGCATCGTCCCCTTTTCTCTGTGTTAATTCTGTATCTCTTTGAGATTGAGTCTCAGAAATGGAGTGATGGGGTTCAGGGCATGCATGCATGCTGGGGAGGCACGTATATTGGGGGCTTCTTGCCTGGACATTTGTGTATGGGGGAACTTGATGTATAGGTGGCCAGGACTCGGGTTTCTATGTCCTTCCCACTCAGCCTGTTTGGCAGAAACACTTCTCTGGGACTTTCTTGCATCCTCAATTCAGTGGTTTCCACCACGGGCCCCAACAGGGTGCTGTTGGTTCGTAAACGTGGGGGGAGGTAGAGGAGGGTTGGCCCTGCCGGTTGGTCTTTCAGGCTTTCTGAGACTCCTCCCTGGCAGTTAGCCCCATAACACGGTGAATGAGCCTGTCGGGTCCTAGACCCCCTCCTTGGCCTTGCACACTTCCTCTCTTAACTTGCTCTTCCTCCAGGAGGCAAGAGCTTGAGTGTGACTGGACACAATCTTTTGTTCTTGAAACCCATTAAGTTCAAATTCTTTCAATATTTAGATGCCGCAAGCTGCAGTCACTTGTGAAAGGAATGATGGAACCTGGAGTGTATCTCAGTGGAGCGCTTTGGATGGCCTCTACTTTGCCCTAGGAAGCACTTTATAGGAGAAGAAGGAGATAGAGGATCTACTGAAAAATCTATTAAAGGCAGATTTTAATACTAGATTTTGTATCTTACATATTTTATATTTATATTCTATGGGAACCACTTTGTGTATCTAGTTGGATTTTTCCTCTTGGGGCATTCCTGGTCATATCTCCATTCTTTGATACTAAGTCACAGAGTTATATACTCAGGGACTCTGAGAATTGAAAGGGACTTAGAGGGAATTTAATTTCACTCATTAGCTGGTGAAGTAATACTTTGTCCAGCATCCCTGGTTGGTGTTTGTGTAGCTTCAGCTTTGGTAAAGAATCTTCAATGTGGAAGACTGTTTCTCAGGAAAATATGGACAAGCATGTTGTGTGGTTTCTAGCTAGAAAATGTTGAGGAAATAGGACAGTGTTGCTCTGTTTATGGAACAGACTGGAAAGTGCCTGGAAACCATAGCTACCTTGGAGGCAGTACAATTAGTTAGAGGAGTGTGGGCTAGAAGCCAGACACACCTCCTAGCTCTGTGACCTTAGGTGAAGAACCTTATTCTAACCTGGTGGCCATGCAAGGGAGCTGAAAGTGCTCATGTCTGCTTCTTGGGGCCTGGTACCTAGGAGTGACTCAGATATTTTCTGCATTTATTTCCCCTTTCCCATGCTTAGATGGTAAAGCGTCTGCCTACAATGCGGGAGACCCGGGTTCAATCCCTGGGTCAGGAAGACCTCCTGGAGAAGGAAATGGCAACCCACTCCAGTATTCTTGCCTGGAAAATCCCATGGACGGAGAAGCCTAGTGGGCTATAGTCCATGGGGTCGCAAAGAGTCGGACACGACTGAGTGACTTGACTTGACTTACTTTACTTCCCATGCTTAGACCATACCACTGCTTTTCTCATAAGAACATTTAAGTACTTGAGCATTGTTAAGTTAAAGATATTACTTCTGAGCTTTCACTTGGAATGTTTATTTTAATGTGTTATTTTGCACTGGTTCTGCCTATAGTTACATGGTATATGTAAGCCTGACTTGTAGTGATTCTAGAACAGCGCTGCTTAAACGATCTGCAATGAAGAACCTTTTAAAAGATTTCTTAAATCTTTTTCAAAATTTCCAATCCTTCGCGAGCCAGAACTTACACAAAAACGCAATAAAAACATCAGACTACTATGAATGTTTTTAAATGCTTACCCCGTTTTGGTGCTTCTCTTTTGGACTGGCACCAGTCTGTGAGACACAATTTGCATAGCACTGGTCTAGAAAACAATTTAGAAAACAGCGCTGGGAAGAAAAGCACACAGACTTATTTTATAAATACATCATTAACCCGTTGGTGAGCCCCTGAGAGTTTCCATGCTGTGGCTGAGGACAGAGCATCCCGAGGAGAAGCAGACTGGAGCTGGTACACGGTTGCTCAGCCACCTTCTCTCAGGCACGCTCCTCTGTACCGTTTTCCTCCCACCCCTTCTCCCACTCCCGAACCGCATCCCCTCTCCAGCTGGGCCATAGCGCATCAAGCCTGACCGCGCCGCTGACCAAACAGTTGCTGTTTTACCAGCTCCATTTGCCTTTCCCCTCTGGTTCCAGTGAGTCCACAGCTGCAGACGCCTTCCTACCCTGCAGTCATAGATTCTTCACCTGCTCTTCTTTGTTGGCACTGTCTGGTGTAGCCCTGCCTCGCCGGGTCCCTTTCATCTCCTCGGAGTCCACACTTACCCAGTGGTTGTGGCCTGTCAAGGCTGTCACTCCTGGTGCCACTCGGGGACCTTATGTGTCCTGCCCCCGGGGCCCTACTGAGTCCGTCCCGGCGTTCAGCCAAATATTGTAGCACTCATTTATGCCCACCCCAGTAAGTCAGAAAGCACTGGTACGCACACAGCTTTCCGGATCCAGCTCATCACACTCCCTGATCGATTCCCAGCACAGTAAGCTGTGTCTGTCTGTCCTTGCTGGTGCTTCAGCGCTCTTGATTCTTATCTCAGGCTTAGAATTTGATCTGGAGAGAAGGCCGCATGCATTCACGAGCCCCCGTTCTCAGTTTGCCTGGGGACTTCCATGAGGCACCGTTCTGCTGCCTCTGAGGGAGGCAGGGTAGGGTGGGGGTCTAAGAACAAGCTCAAGGACTAGATAATTCTGAAACGAACTCGGCCCCCTGCTTTACCAGCTGTGTGGTCTTGGGCAGGCGGGTTAATCGTTTTGAGCCTCTGTAAAATGGGAGTAATAATAGAACAAATTTCATAGGATCAAATGAGATACATGACAAGTGTTAAACAAGTATTAGCTGCTGCTATTATTAATATCATTATTTCTAGTTCCCGAAAGACTAAAATGTTACAGCATCCTTAAAACAGAGCTGCTCAGTCCTGGCACATTAGCATGTTTGCTGGTGACTCTTCATTGTGGGGCTGTCCTGTGCACGGTAGCATGTTCAGCAGCAGCCCTGGTCTCTACCCCCGACTCATCACTAGTATCCTACCTGCCCTGCCGCCCCCCAAGTTGAGACAGTCAAAAAGGTCTCCATTCATTACCACGTGTCCCCTGGGGCAAAAGCATTTCTGTCTGAAAGCCATTGGTTTAACTAAATACTCATTTTCTAAGATTAAGTAGAATTTCATCCATTTGGAATAGGTTGGAATTTCATGAAACATCTTGCCTGTGTATGATTTGGAATTTGGCTTTTTTTTTTTTAACGCTTTCTCTGCATTACTACCTGCGACCTTAAAAAGTTATTGAATTATGTGAGGCAAGGAAACAGTGTCTGTGGGTGGAGCGGAGCGGCCAGGGTGGCCACCCCAGTACTGATGGCTGGTGGGCTCTCTTTGGCAGCGTTCTGCAAGAACTCCGTGGACGGTCTCTGGTACTGCTTCGACGACAGTGACGTGCAGCAGCTGTCGGAAGATGAGGTCTGCACGCAGACGGCGTACATCCTCTTCTACCAGAGGCGGACGGCTATACCGTCGTGGTCGGCCAACAGCTCGGTGGCGGGTAAGGCCATTCCACTCCAGGTGCGGTTTTTCTGAGAACAGAAGGTGGTGCTTGATGATCCAGAGGACTTCTCCAGAAGGTCCTCTGATTCTGCTGGTTGGATCAGGTTAATTGTCACATTTGCATTTAATCTGGAAGGCAGAATGGTTGCAGTCAAGGAAACGGGGCTGGAATGCGCAAGCAACTGTGATACCAGGAGTTGGCATGGAGGTAGAGTGGAGCCCAGCTCAGAGCACAATCGTGTGTTTACTTGTGGAGTCAGTGAGCGAGGGAGCTGAAGAGCACCACCAGGCGCTTGCAGAGTAGAGGGACCGCGTGATTTGGAAGCAGAACCAGACTTGACTTTGCCACCCCTTGCTCGGGTTATCGTGGAGCATGTCCCATCTAAGCCACGTATTTGTCAGCCGTAACATGGGTGTAATAATGCTACCTGTCTCATGAGGTCGTTGTGTCCAGCAGATCAGGTGAACTTGGGTTAAAGCCCTTTGCAAAGGGTAAAGCACCGTTACAAATTATTCTTTTTTTCCAGTAAGGTTGGCCTGTTCTGTTAGGGGAAGGATTGAAGGCTGTACTAATCTTAGAGGGCTTGGGTTTAGTTTGAGGAGATCTACTCTGTTGTGTTAAACAAACACAAGAACAGTATCCACACTTGATGCAGCCACACAGAATCCAGACGGGGAGAAGGCGTCTTAGTGCCACGTTGCAGTTGAGAGAATAGGACAGAGTTGTGGGACGTGGCCGTGTGTGAGCAGTTATTCATCCCTGCACCCCTCGAAGCTTGTGAGGGATAAGCCGGAAGCCGCTCAAAGGAAGCATCGCTGAGGCAGAGAGACCCCTGGTGCATCACGCCCCACGCAGTACAGCACTCAGTCTGTAGCTGCTCTCTTCGTTCACGGAAGGCGGGAACTCCAGGGCTCTAGTGCCGTCCCGCAGTGCTTTCCAGAGTTTGAGATGTGCTCGGACCTGACACCCCCTTGAGGTGTCCTCGAGATAGTCATGCTGCTGCACGCTGTCCATCTCAGGAGTGGCTTCTATTGTCCTAACTCATATTTAAGGGCCTTCCTGGAACAGAGAAGACAGAACGGCACGTGGCCCTGTGTATGTGTGCTTGCTTGTTGTATATTAAGACTGTGGTTTAAATGATTTAAAAATTTCACCAAAGGCCAAGAAAGTAACAGTACACCGCTGCTTGCTTTCGTCTCTCTGTCTGGAGTATTACTGCAGGTGCTTAGAACGCTCTCTGGGCTGTCGTGCTCAGTAAACGTGTATAGGGTGGATGGAAGGTATGAACAGTTGTGTCTGTTCATTCTGTTGCCGGCACTTAAGACTTTGCTTTATGAAGTGTCCATTCCTGTACTTGGATTTTACAGCTGCAGACGTGAGTGGGAGTCTGCCCTCTTTTTCATCCTCACAGGGGGCATTCGAGTGGGCATGGTGTGGGGTCTGGGAGTTAGCGCTGGCCCGGCAGTGAGGTCCCCGGGCTTCTGGCCTGACCTCGGTGCCCGCTTCCTTTCCTGCAGGCTCCACGAGTTCCTCCTTGTGCGAACACTGGGTGAGCCGACTCCCGGGGAGCAAGCAAGCCAGCGTGACCTCTGCGGCTTCCTCCAGACGCACCTCCCTGGCCTCGCTGTCAGAGTCTGTGGAGATGACCGGGGAGAGGAGTGAAGACGACGGTGGGTCTGGGTTTCGGTGACAGATTTCCGAAACAGTGACTCGTGGACACGCGCACAGGCTTCCTCGTGTTGAGGAGCCAAGTCCCAAGAAGGAAGTGGGGGGACATAAAAGTGGGTGACAGTGAGGGGCCTGCGAGGCTGTGGTCACCATCGCACGTAACCTTTTATATCACCGGGCCTTTTGCTTCTCGTCTGGGATCCAGGACTTTTTCCTTCCACTGTCGTTTTTCACTTTTAAAGTGTAAACGTGGAGGCTAGAGCTTTAACTGTACAGTAACTGGTACAGTTTAATCAGAGTGCTTTTTAAACTCTTCAGAGTAGCTATGAGGGGACTCAGCGAGCTTGCAATTTGCTGAGGGTTTTGCGGGAGGCTGCCTGGGGATGAGCTGCTATGCGGGGCCTGGTGTGGGAGCGCCTGACTTGCTCGGCTTCTCACCTTCCCACCACACTGCCTCCCTGGAGGGACTTGTGGTGTGTGCTTGGGGAGTGCAGGAGCAGCTAGAACAGAAGCCATTGCCTTTGCATAAAGCTGTTTTGGGGAATTTGGGAAACAGTCACAGTATGCAAGCTTGGCAGAGCTGATAAAAATTGAGCTCTGGTGTTTTTGCCTTCAGCTCCTGCTGGACTAGTGGCAACACAGCCCCCCGCTCCACCCGGGACCCAAGCTGGGGGGAGGCGATGAGGCAGCTGGAGTCCTGAGCGTTGGGAGGGGGAGAGGGTGAGCTCAGCCTCTGTGGGATACAACGAGCCCGGTGACTCACCCCGGCAGGGCTCAGTCAGTCTGTGGGCGGCATTTCCATCGCTTCTAGTAAAGTGCTGCTTGCTAGGGGTGATGGTAAACCTGAACGAAAACTGCAGGAAGAAAACCGGAGTCGGGAGGAAGGCCTGACGTGGAGAGCTCCGTCTCACCTCCAGCTCTGCCCCTTCTTCCAACTGTTGCGTCGTCTTCTGTAGCGTAAGAGTCTTGGGCTGTAACCACCAAGCTCCTGGCTGGCACTCCTGACATTTTGTGAAAAACTGGCAGTGCCCCTTGGCTTGTTTATTATTTGGAGGTGGTTTTCAGCAAAGCCTTTAAACTTCGAGCTCACTGTTGTTTCAACAGGGAGCCTAGATATGGTTTGCGCCCAGTCTGTTTAAATAGTGGAGTCGGGGGAATCGATATCTCTTCAGGGTCATCATCATACAGTCGTGCTGGGTGGTGCCCACGGACCAGGGCCTGTCTCTCAGGGTCTCATCCAGACGGAGTTGTATTGATACCACAGCTCCAGTAGCAAGTGTGTGGAGAATTTCATTTAGAATATTTTCTTTGGAAGTTCAAAGTCACTTACTGCTCTAATCATGAATATTTTTCTTGAAAGTTTTAAGGCACTCAGGGTAGAAGCGTGTTGTCTCTAGTTCCTTCCACTGATGGCTTTCACAGTCAGCGATCACAGCCCGCCTGCCTGTGATGTTGAGTTGGGGGAAGGGGTTGTGGTTCTGGTGCTGGCTCTGCCTCTAATTACCTGTGTGGTCATGGGCACGGACCTCACTGCTGTGGGCCCCAGTGTCCTTAGTAAGATGAAGAAGCCGTAAATGAAGTAGCTCACGTTTATTGAGCAGTGTGCAACGTCAGGTACCTTGCTGGGCACAGGACTTTGAAGATTTTATTTCATTCTCCTAGTAGCTCTGTGAGTTACAAGGGTCAGGAAATTATGGCCCACAGGCCAAAATATGGCCCCTGTCTTTATTTGTTAACAAAAAAAAGTTTTGTTGGAACACAACCATGCCTGTTTGTTTATTTGTTGCCTGTGGCTGCTTTTGCACTAAGGTGACAGAGTTGAACAGCTGCCCCACGAAGCCTAAAATATTTACTGTCTTGGCCGTTAGAGGAAAAGTCTGCTGAGCCCTGATGTTGAGCAAGAAGGTGCTTTGCCGGTCCCCAAGTTAGAATGCCCCTATTTTATAGGTGAAGGCTCAGAAAAGTTAAAATCGCGTGATGACTCACTGACCCCAGACGCACTGGCTCTGAAGGTCACACTCCCGTCATCCCCTGATGCTGGCCGCCTTTGTTCTGTAGATGTTACTAGCACATCTTGTTGGCTTGGCTTAACGGTAATCTCTTTGCTGCATTCAGGAGGCTTCTCAACTCGTCCGTTCGTGAGAAGTGTCCAGCGCCAGAGCTTGTCATCCAGACCGTCTGTCACCAGCCCCTTGGCCGTCAATGAAAACTGCATGCGGCCTTCCTGGTCCCTGTCTGCCAAGCTGCAGATGCGCTCCAGTTCCCCTTCCCGCTACTCAGGGGACTCTCCAATTCACACCTCTGCATCCACCCTGGAGAAGATCGGGGAGGCCATGGATGACAAGGTCTCCATCTCCTGCTTCGGTAGCTTGAGGAACCTGTCCAGCAGCCACCAGGACTCGAGCGACAGTCACAGTCGGCGGGAGCACAAGGCTGTGGGTCGGGCCCCTCTGGCCGTCATGGAAGGTGTGTTCAGAGACGAGTCGGACACCCGCAAGTTGAACTCCAGCGTGGCGGACACACAGAGCAGAAGCTCAGCACATGGGGATCACTTGCCCCCCGTCTCTGATCCATTTGATAACAATAACCAGATTGCTTATGTGGATCAGAGCGATTCTGTAGACAGCTCTCCCGTCAAAGAGGTGAAATCCCCAAGCCACCCAGGCTCCCTCGCAAAGAAACCAGAGAGCACAACCAAGAGATCCCCCAGCGCCAAAGGCGCTTCTGAGCCAGAGCGAAGCTTGCGGAAGGGGAGACCAGCCTTGGCCAGCCAGGAGTCCTCTCTTTCCAGTACCTCCCCTTCTTCTCCCGTTCCCGTGAAAGTGTCCGTAAAGCCCTCCCGCTCCCGAAGCAAAGCCGATTCTTCCTCCAGGGCCAGTGGACAGCATTCCTCCCCTGCCCCTGCCCCAAAGAAGGAGTCCTCCCCCAAGTCCCACGAGTCTGTGTCGTCCCCTTCGCTCCAGAAGCAGAAGTCGGCTTCTTCCCTCGCTTATACTGCTTCCTCCACGTCTGCCAAGAAAGCCTCAGGCCCCACCCCGAGGGGCCCCTTCCCTCCTGGGAAGAGCAGGACTTCAGACAGGAGCTTAAGCCGAGAGGGCTCCAGACACAGCCTGGTTTCCGACAGGGCCAGCGTCACCTCCAGCTCCAAACCCAACTCCCCGCGCGTGAGCCAGGCCAGGGCCGGAGACGGCAGGGCAGACAGCAGGCACGTGCGGAGCTCCTCCATGGCCAGCCTGCGCTCCCCCAGCACGAGCGTGAGGGCCGGCCTGAAGAGGGACAGCAAATCCGAGGACAAGGGGCTGTCCTTCTTCAAGTCGGCCTTGAGACAGAAGGAGACCCGGCGGTCGACGGATCTGGGCAAGACCAGCTTGCTGTCCAAGAAGGCGGGCGGGGGGTCCGTCAAGTCAGTCTGTAAGAGCGCGGTGGATGACAAGGCAGAGAAAGGCTCCCAGGCGCCAGGCTCCCAGCAGCCAAATGCCATTGCAGTTGGGAAAGAGCCGCTTGCCTCCAAGGACCCCTCTTCTGGTAAACATTCCCTGCTGTCCACTCGCAAGTCCAAGACTTCCCAGCTCGATTCTGCAGCGCCCTCGTCTCCTGGGTGCAGGCAGTCTGCTGAGAAATCCTCCAAAAAGTTACCTTCTAGCATGCAAACCTCTGCACGGCCTTCTCAGAAACCTCAGTGATACTTCTGCAGTCCAAGTGTTTTATCTGTAAAGATGTTAATTTATTTAGAACCCCTTCCCTCCCACCAAAGCCCTTTATGCTTCTGTTTTGTATTTTTTGGGGGTCATGTGCCTGCCGTGTGTGTGTGTGTGTTTGTGTGGTGTGTGTGCGTGCGTGTGTGTATGTGGAGAATTCAATTGCAAATTGTTAAAAGCGTCGCCTTATTCTGCCATTGAACCAAATAACAGCCATAGGCAAAGCATTGACACCAAGCTAACTGAAATAATTATAGATGATACCCTGGATGGTCCCTTTAGTAACTGTACATATTTCTTTCTAGAGAACTCTTAACGACTTTCATTGGACACTAGGGATTTGAAACCTGTGAAACCAGTTAAGCTATCACTAGTGTGCTCTGTAGAAGGATGAATTACTTGACTCTCGTTTCATCTGAGCGGAATTTGTCGTCAACTGTGGATTGTCACGTGGCACCAGGAACTCTTATAAACTGTGACACTTAACAGAGAAATAAACCGAGGGAAAAACTGTCGCTTTCTGCACTTTGGCCCCATCTTACCAGTCTTTGTCAAGGGCAATATTTTAACACTAATGTTTCTCAGGTATATACTCAGCTAGTGTAGGACGGTTGCGCATCCGTGAAAGGATCAAAGAAGGTGGCCTGTGGGTTGCTGTCATTTCTCCTACTGCCACAGAGAGTTTTTAGAGGTAGAAATGAAGTCTTTCACCACCTTCCTATCTGCAAAGACGTGCGTTGCCATAAGCTGTCTTGACCTGTGGGATGTGTTCTAAGAGATGGCAAGTCGGATAGCCAGAAAGCCAGTCACTAGTAGTTAAATTTTTTTTTTTCCCCTTGTAAATTTGCTCATTAAGGTCACTGCGGTTTTGAAATGGACTAGAGAAAATTCCTGGAAAAAAAGAAATGAATTCTAGACTGGATGCAAAAATCTGTGCCATTTCCTTCTCTGGTGTGGCTTTTTTTCCTATGTTAGAAATTGAAAGCTCCATGCTGCCCCAAGAACGCACACCTGTGTTTCCTCGTCTTGTAACTTGGAGAGGAAAGAAGTTGCCTGATGCCAGCAGCCGGTGATGGTATTTTCGAGCGATGTGTGACAGTGTTATGTGCATAATGTCTGCCTGTCAGGCTTCGCTGGGATTGTTTTTCAGGAATGCATTTATTTCTTCTTTGTGCTGAAGATGTAGTGAAACTCACAAGCAGGATGGAGCCTGCTTCATCTGGCATTGTCAGTGAAAATTCCATTTCTTGTTTAGAGAAAAAGGGAACCTCAAGAAATTCACAGATAAGCAAGATATGTATATAGATTATTTCAAGCTTTTAGGAGGTGTTCTGGGATTTTTAGCCTTGTTTTTTTTTTCCATTTTTAAAAAATGTCGAAGAGAGTCATGGTTCTGATTCTCTTTGAATAGCATTTGTCACTTTGCTGTGAAATAGAGCATGCTAAGTTTATATGCGTTTACATATTAACTTTTTTTTTTTTAAGTCATGGACTCTTCAGGTTCTTCCTGAACACCTTGTACACAGATCCATTTATATAATCTCCCTTTTCAGTATTGCCGTGTGTGAAGTAACTAGAACATACATTACATGCATAGCTATGGATTCTGCACTGTCCTGTTTTTCTTTTTTCCCCTTTCTTTGCTATGAATACCTCTAGGAAAATGCTTCTAGTAGGTTGCTTTATTTTGCTGCTAATTTGAGCACGAGCAGGTTAACCTGCAAGTCTGGAGGCCATGTGTGTTGAGGGTAAGCTGGAATTGTAGACCCCTGCCATGTTTAAGACAACACATCTGGCCTTGTGAGAGTTAGGCTAGTGCTCTGTGAAATCCACTTACTCTGAGCCTGTTGTGCTTGATCCTGACTCCACCACTCTGCCAGGAGTCCTCATCTCACCGTGCAGGCATCTGGCTCTCCAGAGCAGCCTCACTCTCCCCTGCCGGGCTGTGACTGCCTTCCATCTTGATCTTGTTGCTTCCAGCAGCACATTGACAGCTCCATCAGTGTTCAGCCACTGTGAGTTTTCCAGTATCACTTTGATTTCCTAAAAAGATTGCACCAGATGTGGGGTTGTCATTATCTGGAATTGAGTGTTTGTCTAATTTGAACTTCTAATCGTTATTTAATAGGTAAATCTCATTTGAAATCTTTTATCTGAAGCTCTGAAACAGTCTTAGAATCATAGTTGGACTACTCAGTGTTTTAATAACACTTTTTTGGGGGGAGAGGTGGGGAATATAAACAGTTAAGCATTAACAGAATGTAATTTAATTTTCCCAGTGGTAAATATTTTTATTCCGGAGTTCTCCAAGAATGGATTTTCTGTTGTGTTTAGTGTCTTTATAATTAAAAAAAAACCAAATCTATGAAGTATATTAAAGTTCCATGGGATCTAAAAATAAACTTTGCATATCTATAAACTGTATGTCTATGGAATTTAGTTCCTGTTTCAGATTTTAATGGTAAAAATAATCAGGAAGTATGGCACTGTCTAGGCATCTTGGTAAGCAATGAAAATTTCATCCTTAGTTATTAGGTTGCAACCTTTAAGCCACAGAAAAAGGATGTTTTGCCTAAAAGTTTGGAGATGCTCTTTGTGGTGTGAAGTATCTTATAGAAAAATTACACTTGGTTCAGTTCAATTCTTTGGTGGAGTTAGGGACTTGGTGTTCTGTTTTTTCTCTTCTCAGTGATGTTTGGCACAGTGAGCTTATATGTGTTTGGGGGTTAAAAATCATCTGCTGACGATGGTAGCCCTGGGTTCCTGGTTGACAACCAGGTGGGCCCGATTAGAGCAGCCGTATTTCCTGATAGGCACAAAATAACCACTGACAGTAGTGCTGCATCTGTCGTGTTTGTTTGCGTTTTAAAACCTTTATTCTTGATTTCTTTTCCTGTGAACATCGGGTGCGCGGAGTCCTCGTCATTCCTTCCAACAGCCCTACCTACACCTTGCCTTTGTAAAACCCCTAATGCAATGTGGAAGCACAAAGAGACTGTTAAGCTCGTGGCACCTCAAGACCATCTCCCACCTTTGCTGTGTATTTTCTCATGCTAAAAGCAGCCTAACTGAAAGGAAGTAGTGCTCCACTGGACCAATAGAAATGAGTGTGGGGGTGTTTGTGGTGCAGCAAAATACTGTTATTGTCTGTGAGGCTGCCGCGACCTCTTCTGTAATCCTCCTTTCATCATTCATTCCGCAAACATTCGTTGAGGGCCTGCTTTGCTTGTAAAGGCAAGCTGAGAGCTTCAGGAGTTTGCTGTAGCTGAGGATCCCTGGGAGCACAGCTGATGAACCAGGGGTGCCAGTCCTTCCAAGCAGAAAGATCAGGTGGATCCTGGTGATCGGCCGAGGCCTGTGGGCCTCTTGAACAAGTCTGTTCTGTGCTGGAAACCAAAAGTGCCCTTCTTCATCTTTGGAGATACTTTACTGTCACATCCTCTGTTTCAGACTGTGCTGTCTCTACTACTTAGTGGTTGGAAATCCGATCTGAAGTCACTCTTCATTAGAATTTGGTCATTTGCATTTGTGTGAGGTGGATGTGGGGATTTCTGTGGGTGGGTGGGGAGAAAAATGGTCATCCCTCTAAAATAACCTATCGTGAAGAAAACAGGACAGAATGTAAAGGAAACAGAAGTGGCAGCCTTTATAAAAAAAGGAACAGAAGAGCTGTGAACAAAGCTCATCTATTTCAAATAAACGTGTTTTAAAAAGTAGATTGACATCCGACGTTAAATTTCATTCTGACAAATTACTGAGCAGCTGGAGATACTGTTTTCCTGTGTAGGTTATAATAATTATTGGATGCAAAGATTATTAGTGTTTCCGGGTTGGATTTTTGAGATAGTATGCAAATCACAAGCACAGTTTCAATAAAACGTGTTCTATGAGGCACACTGAACTTTGTATTACTTGGAATTGAGAAGAGCAAATTTGCGGACAAACCAGTGCCTATATCATAAACATAAACACAAAAAATAGCTGTTACTGTGCAGGCTGTCTGTCTTCAATTTCTTAAAGGGTAATGTTATTGCTAACTCCATATTTTCGGGGGGAAATCCCATGCTTTTATTCAAATGAACAGTCCATACTGACTTTTGATCAACTCTCAAAGTGTTTTTGCATCTGCATTTTGAGCATGACCAATCATTTTTTTTCCCCCAAGTAATGGAAATAATTTTGCATGGCCTCCGTCTAACCCAGAAAGCATGCTCTTACTACCTATGCAAACAACTAAGAAAAAATACAGACTACTTACACTCAGTGTAAGTTTGAAAAAAAGAAGACATCTCTTAGATTATGGAGCTCTATTTTTGGATTTGTAATTCTATAATCAGTATTGAAAAGCATGAATGTGATTTTTTGTTTTGCTTTGCATGTGTTTCTCTTTGCCGATTTTTTTTTTTTTTAATCATTGGCAAGATTGTATGTAAAATAAGTATTTTGCAAGCAGGAGTGGAAATGGGTGTGTTGAACACACAGTGGTTTATATACTGTATTTAGCCAGAAGACTTTCCTAAAGTATTTTGTTCTAAAAATAACCTGCCATTTTCTATAGATCTTAATTTTTTATATCTTCTAGGGTTCTATCGTGGTCACAGGGAAAGAATGTGACTCCTAACAGTGCTAACAATTTTCAGACACTTTTGTAGAGACTTAGAGCTGTTCTGGAAAGCTTTGGCGCTTTCCCCACCACTGGTCACAATGAGACTGAGCTGTGAGGTGTACAGTAGCATCCACCATGGGTTAGGTTCTAGAGCTGCTCACAGTCGTCTAAGACTGGTGTTTCCCAGTTGAGGGAGAAGGGAGATCCAGACTCGGGAGGCTTTTTTCAGATCTCACGTACTCTCCCGAATTCGATCAAGCCTCTTGTGAAGAACTTGTCTGAGGTTCGGATACCCAGCGCTCACTAGAATCGTCTGGGGAACTTTTAAAAATGCCTCAGTCCCACTCCTCAGCTTTTGATCTAATTAGTGTAGTGGCAGGTCCCAGGAGCTACCATCAATATATTTAAAGCTCTGAAGTGTTTCTAATTTGCAGAATTGAGAAGCACTGTGATACACCTTCCCTTTGGTGAGAACTATGGCGAGAATCACTGCCGTGTGAAGTATTCACAAATGACTCAGAGTCCTCTGTTGCTTTGGAGAGACAAGGGAAAAAAAAAAAAAAGAGTTACTGATCAACCTCCTGTTTGAGATAAGGGGGGGGTGCCTTTCTGATGTGAGGAGCTTGGAGCATCGTGTGCCTCAGCCCTTGCCCGTCTGGTGGGAGCTGGGGGTCTTTAGTTCACTGGAGCAGTTGGTGTCGCGTGGGGCTTGCCTCCTTCCCACAGCCTCTCCGCCGGAGGCCACAGCAGGGCCAGACCTTGGCAGGGAGCAGGACGGTCACTTTGAGTTAGAAAATGCTAAAGTAAAGCCTCCAGTGGCTTTGCAAAACCTGTCCCTGATTCTGATAGACCATGGTCACCTGTAATAGTTATAGTAGCAAACCTGAGGCTGCTGCCCAATTTCCTGTTAAGGAATATTTAGCTCACTCTCTCACTATCCAGAATGTAGTTTCAGGATTTTTTTTTTTTTTTTAATGAATGTGAAGCATTTTATTTGGGTTTTTTTGGGGGGTGGGTGGGTGAGTAACCCTCAGTATTTTTTTCATGTAACTAAAAAAATGAATATGCATCCAAAAATTTGGCAGTACATGTTACCTATGGAGGCGAATGAAATTTAGTTTTAATCTGTGGTGGGCTGAATGCACTATGAATATATTCAAAATAAGCTGCTGTGCTTCTCAGGTGGTTTCTTCCTGTTAAGCATGATTTTGCCTACAGAAAAAGAAAACACAGTTTACTGGAGGTTTTCAACATTTCAAGGAATAAGTTAGAAGTAAAAACCCAAGTTGGAAATGCTCCTTTAGAAAGGCTGCTCTGAGCAGTGATACCTGTTGTAATGGTGAAAATGCAATATGAAATCCCCTAGGTGCTATTCTAAATGGTGAGGTGTCATTATACCAAATGGGAAGCAGTTACTGTGTTTCTGGAGCTGAAGTTCTCTTTGTAGGCCTTTCAAATATGCATTTATGTTCCCTTTGGTTTTGCTCACCAACTGTGCCTCTCACCACTGGTTAAAATTGAATTCAAGCCCCATTACAAAAGCAGTTTCTTGATTGAACTCTTAAGTTTTTACAGTGGAATTTCTATAGTTGTCTTAAAAGCTGCATGTCATATCACTGTATAACAAAATGCTTTGGTGGTGGTCATGCACCATTCATAGTGATTTGTGTATGATTTTCTTTTTTAGTTGTACAGTAATATGGAAGGCAGGATGTCTTTCCTTGAGGCTGGAAACAAAGTGTATCATACATTTTAAATTATTTTAGAACAAGTGCATGAGATGTGTCACTGACTTCTGTTATTTATTTGTATGTTTTATTATTCAAAGTGTATGCACTTTTAAGAAGCAAAATTTATATTTTTATGTTTAAAATGTTTTATTTCTGGAACAGCAGTTGATTATATAGTATACAGTTGGAATTTAAGAGAAAAGTGGAAAAATGTAATGAAATATAATAAATTTATTACATGATGCCCTCTTCAAGCCATATTCCTCTTTCTCCCCTTGCCAACCTCCACATTTTTGGTGTTAACTTTTTTTTTTTTTTTTGGTGTTAACTAACTTTGGAAATTAAACAGGTACTTGTATTATGCTGATGTATACAAAATGCTTTAAAGTTGTAGTATTAAGTGAAAACAAGTTACAGAAGGATACATACATTTTGTAAGTAACATTTTAAAGCAAAAAAAAAAAAAAATCACATCCATGCTTATTTAATCTTCATAACCAAGAGTAAATGCAGCCGTTTCCTTCAAGAGGCAGTTTTTCCTGGGCCATGGAAGTAGATAAAAACTCACATTTTAACTCAATTCCAGTGGGCTTTCAAACTTTTGTATTTTTTCTCTCTTCTACCAAGATTTTATGATAGGAGGTGACAGCGGTATAAAAGGAACCATATTTTCTGGACCCTCTTGCCCTTGATACCTTCTTTTTCAGCCATCCTGTTGTGATAAAAATGCCCCGATGGCAAAGATTTTGCCACCTCTCAGGATGACTCCCTATTGAGGATGTCACATCACTTACGACCACTTGGGGGCACTAGAGATCACCATTATCAAAGGTGTTTTACAAGTCCGTCCTTCAGGTTCATAGCCTATGTGGGAATGCTTATTTGATATGAGTTGAGGAGCATTGTAAGTGGACAGGGGTTTCAATTTAGATAAGTACCACCAGCCATTATTTTTCCTAACAATTGTTGGATATAGACCACAGGACAGATCTTATTTTCCTATGGCACAGCATTATGGTTTAGGGTTAGGGTTAGGCTGTTCCTAACCAAGGATGAATGAACCATAAAACCTAAAGTACAGCACCATAAACCTAATTTTAACTGGTAAGATTGCGCTTTAGGTTGTAGGGGAGAGTGTAACCATGTAGTACACTGATCATTTGAGAGGCGTCTTTATGTCTGAAAATGTTCACATGTTGTAAAATACATAGATGCTGTAGTCATTTTGATAATAAGGCGAGTATTGAAAGATCACTGTCTCCTTAGAATTTGGAAGATGATTTTCAAATATTTGAATGATCAGTATCTCCCCACGTTTCCCTTCTGTGTCGGTCTTCCTGGAAGAAGCAAAGGCCTGATAAATTCCCTCTCCCTGGCCCACGTATTCCTGTGGGTCCCATGACTGATTCCAGGTCACTGTCACTCCACAGGGTGTGGCTTGAAGCCACCCTCCACCCCTCAGCCCCAAGGATGCCCTTTCTTCTTCCCTGGCACCTCCTGAATTCTCCCAGGTGGACGTCTCGGGTTTTCTTTTCGTGGCTCTGTTCTCTGTCTGAGACGGGTTATTTGGTAGGTGTGCCCTCTGGGTGGTTTGGGTCTTACTCATTTAGAACCCTCTGCAGCTCAGTCCTGACTTGGTCTGGCCTCAGCCGTGTTTCTCACCCCCTCCCCACATTTCCGCACAGAGGACCAGAGCTCTCCTCTCCCAGACAGGTTTTTGTCTGATGCTGCGTAACCCATCAGCTTGGTACCCCGTTTCTTAGCATGTGCAGGAGGCTGACATTAGTTTGACTTGCTGTTTGGATTTAAAACAGCTCAGTTTTTCTTTAAGAAAGTGGGAAGACAACATGAGTGAAACCAGTGTTGCGGTCAGAATTGGGCCTCCCTGCTGCCGGCAGGCTCTCCTGTAGCTTTCCTTGGTTTAGGAAGGTTTCACAGAGGCCCGCAGTGTACAGATCCAGTTCTCAGGACAGAGGGGCGTTGTGTCAGAGTCCTCATCTCCAGAGAGCAGGGAAGGGAAGGCACAGGGTGGGCGATGATGCTGTGTGGTCAGCCCCAGCCTCAGGATTCCAGATCCATAAAAGGGTGTGTCGGGGAAAGCGCCCCTTTAATTGTCTGATTCAAAATTAAAGTCCAAGCTTCCCTGGTGGCTCAGATGGTAAAGAGTATGCCTGCAGTGTGGGAGACCCAGGTTCGATTCCTGGATCGGGAAGATCCCCTGGAGAAGGAAACAGCAAACCACTCCAGTATTCTTGCCTGGAAAATCTCATGGACGGAGGAGCCTGGCAGTCTACAGCCCATGGGGTCCCAAAGGGTAGGGCACAACTGAGTGACTTCACTTTCACTTTTCTTTGTTTAGCAACGCCTCCTGTCTGGAGATAGGACCGTTCTCCGAGGAACTCGCTGTCTAGTCGGGGTCAGGTTGGTGGATAGATAATGAAGATTTCAGCATATACTTTCTGCTTCTCCTCCCTCAAGGCACCTCCACATTCCCACCCCATCTCCAGCCACTTCCTGCTATTGTGCTCAGAAGCCTTTTCTCTTGCGATGCCCCACGGCTCACTCCCTTATCTCCTAATGTCTTTCATCAGATGTCAGCCTCTTAGCTAGGTGTGCCCTGGCCACCTTTTAAAACAGTGCAGCCAGCTTCACATTCTCTCCCTCCTCCCTACTTTGCTTCATGTCCCTTAGTACCAACAGCCACTATCTGTACATTATATATGCAACATACAGTCGTGTGTGTGCCAGCTCGCTCTAGTCATGTCTGACTCCATGGCCCTACAGACAGTAGCCCACCAGGCTCTTCTGTCCACATGGGTTCTCCAGGCAAGAGTACTGGAGTGGGTTGCCGTGCCCTCCTCCAGGGGATCTTCCCCACCCAAGCATCAAACCTGGGTCTCCTGCGTTGGCAGGCGGGTTCTTTACCATTAGAGCTGTGTGTGGGATACAGTGTGTATACCTAAAATAGTTTGTGTGCTCACAGGAGGGCAGGGCTGTTTGTTCTGTTCTTTTCCCACCACCTAGGAGAGTGTCAGGCACAAGTAAGTAACTACTAAGTAGTTACTAAGTAAATATTTACCAACTGGAGGAGTGGATTTGCTTGGATAATCCACTTAGCCTTTCTGCATTTGGCTTTCTGTCTAGAAGATGAAAAGTGATGGTACTTCATGGAATTAAACGGGAAAGATGCCCTAAGCATTCAGCACGGGGCGTGGCACAGGATGGGGAGGAGCCCTTCAGGGGACCTCTACAGAGGAGCAGGCATAGAAGCATAACTGCATCGGAGCATCCCAGGCTGGGGAAACTGCTTGTGCTTTCTGGAAATCCCAGGAGTCTGGTCTTCCTGGAATGTAGGGCAGGAAAGCAGGAAGCAGTGGATGAAGGGGGAGGGAGTTTGCCAGAGGCTTCATCTGGAAGGACCTTTTATGACCATGTGCATTTGTCGTGAAGTAAATGAGAATCCAGGAAGAGATTTTAATTTGGAGGAGAGATGAGATCTACTTTGTGACTTAGCATGGTCACCATGGCAACGATGTGGCACCAGCAAGCCCTGGTTAGGAACTTGTTACAGGCATCTGGGTAGAGTCCTGTGGCAGGGCTGACCTAAAGCAGTGTTGGGTGAACAGAGAGGAGGTGGCGTGCTCAGGCCTCGGGGGCAGGCTGCTAGGTGTGAACCCTGGTACCATGACTTCCTAGCTGGACAATCTTGGGCAGCTTAGTTCTCTGTGCCTCAAATTCTTTACCTGTAAGCTGTTGCCAACAGTATCTATATGATGGTTGGGAGGCTTAATTGGTGTGCTTGGTTTATTTACTTTTAATATGATCACTAGTGTATTTAGTTTTACACCATCTGTTTTGTATTTCTTTTCCCCTTCTTTCTTTTAGATCAATCAACCATTTTTTAAACTCCAGTTTTCACTTCTGTTATTCATTCTTTTGCTCTTCTTTCAGTGGTTATCCTTGTGATTTCAATATGCATTCTTGATTTTTCAGAGTGTAAGAAAAACTAGTAATTTTTACCCCTTCAGGGTTTTAGAACACTTTAACCCCATTTTACCCTCTCTGCTATTTGCTATTTGTTGTGTATTCAGATTCAATGTGTATTTAACATATATATGCAGTCAGCCCTCCCTTCTGTGGGTTCTACACCGTGATTGGTTGAATCCACAGATGGGGGACCTGTGAATATGGAGGACTGACAGTACTATGCCATCCTTGGACTTGAGCATCCTTGGATTTTGGTATTCACGAGGCGGAGGTGGGGGTCCTGGAACCAATCTCCCATGATCCTGAGAGATGGCTGTATATATAACTTATACAACTAACATTACTATTATTTTATTTTTCTATCCTGTTTTTGCATTTATTTATTTTTGGCTGCGCTGGGCCTTTGTTG
Source organism: Bos taurus (assembly GCF_002263795.3). NCBI lineage: Eukaryota > Metazoa > Chordata > Mammalia > Artiodactyla > Bovidae > Bos > Bos taurus. The sequence goes on along the minus strand of NC_037352.1, from coordinate 20,731,253 downwards.
CTTTGGGGTGGACTTTTCTGTAGTAGCAGGGGGCAGGGGCTCCTCTCTAGTTGCAGTGGGCAGGCTCAGTAGTTGTGGCACCCGGGCTCTAGAGCACAGGCTTAGTAGTTGTAGCTCAGTTGCTCCTTGGCATGTGGGATCTTCCCAGACCAGGGATCGAACCTGTGCCCCTTGCATTGGCAGGCGGATTCTCATCCACTGTGCCACCAAGGAAGTCCTCACTGACATTATCATAATTGATACGAGAATCCAGTATTCACTTAGACTTACCAAGATATTTACACTCCATCGCTCTTCTTTCCTTCCTGCATTTCAGTGTTCCTTCTTTGGTCAATTTCCTTCTTCCTGAAGAATTCCTTTTGTGTTTCTTTTTTAAGCCCATGCTAATGATGCATTCTCTTAGTGTTTATGTGATTGGAAATGTCTTTATTTTGCCTTTGCTTTTGAAGGGTATTTTCAGTGGGGATAGAATTCTATGTTGGAAGTTATTTTCTTGCATTTTCATTCCATGGTCTTTTGCTTTTATAGATAAGTCAGTTCCTTTGAAGGTGGGTATTTATTTTCTAAATGAAGATGCCTCTCTTTGTTTTTCTTCAGTTTCATCACGTTGGGCCTGGTGTGGGGTTATTTTTTGGTTTGTTTCTATCCTGCACTTCATGAATCAGACTTGAGAAAGTTTTCAGGCATTATTTCTTTAAATATTGCTTCTGACCCATTTTTCCATCTGCTTCTAGGGCTCAGTAAATGGCATCACCATCCACTCCAGGTGATCAGTCCAGAAACCAGGGATCCATCCTTGAGTCTGCTTTTCCCCTCAGACCCTATCTTTACATCTAATCCATCTGCAAGCCCTGTCTAAGCCTGGTTGTTTTCAGTTGCTAAGTTGTGTTCGACTCTTTGCAACCCCATGGACTGCAGCACGCCAGGTTTCCCTGTCCTTCACCATCTCCCAAAGTTTGCTCAAACTCATGTCCATTGAGTCAGTGATGCCATCCAACCATCTCATCCTCTGTCACCCGCTTCTCCTCTCCTCAGTCTTTCCTAGCATTAGGGTATTCTCCAATGAATTGGCTCTTTGCATCACGCAGCCAAAATATTGGAACTTTAGCTTCAACATCAGTCCTTCCAATGAATATTCAGGGTTGATTTCCTTTAGGATTGACTGGTTTGATCTCCTTGCTGTCTGAAGGACTCTCAAGAGTCTTCTCGAGCACCACAGTTCAATAGCATCAGTTCTTTGGTGCTCAGCCTTCTTTATGGTTCAACTCACATCTGTACATGACTACTGGAAAAACCTTAGCTTTGACTATGCGAATCTTTGTTGGCAAAGTGATGTCTCTGCTTTTTAATATGCTGTCTAGGTTTGACATAGCTTTTCTTCCAAGGAGCACGTGTCTTTTGATTTCATGGCTACAATCACTGTCTACAAAATCAACCCCAATTATGTACTGAATCTGCCCACCTTTCTTTCCACTGATGACATCTGACTTCAGGTCACTATAGTCTCCTGACTGAGCTTCTGCATCAGCCTCTTAAATAAATCTGTCCACGTCTCCAATCCTGTCTTATGTCACTCTCCTTCACTGCAGGCATAGAAGCCACCTGAGTGTCTTGACCACAAGGCCTTGGCACTGGCTGTTTCCTCTGCCAGGAATGTTCTTCCCTTGCATGTCCATATGGCAAGTCCTTTCTCTTCCCAAATGGAGTCCCACATCCAGAGTCATTGTCAGCTGAGTGTGCAGTCATTTTTTAAAATGAATACCTCTATATTCATTTCTTTAATTCTTTTCATTCTTTATTTCATTAGCCTATTGTATTTTCATAGCACATCCCAGTCTGTGATATTCTTACTTATTTCTTCACTGGCACTAATTTATCATGAGTCTTCCCGAGCAGAATATAGTCACCGTGAAAGCTGAGTCTTTGTCTTTGCTGTTACTTATGTTATTTTGTGTGTTTTCAGCTCTAAGGAACAAAGTGTACAACCAAATTAGACTGTGCTAGTTCGGAGAAGGCAATGGCACCCTACTCCAGTACTCTTGCCTGTAAAATCCCATGAACAGAGGAGCCTCGTAGGCTCCAGTCCATGGGGTGGTGAAGAGTCAGACACGTCTAAGCGACTTCACTTTCACTTTTCACTTTCATGCATTGAAGAAGGAAATGGCAACCCACTCCAGTGTTCTTGCCTGGAGAATCCCAGGGACGGGGGAGCCTGGTGGGCTGCCATCCATGGGGTCGTACAGAGTTGGACACGACTGAAGTGACTTAGCAGCAGCAGCAGCAGCAGTTCAGTGTTATATGCATGTATGCTGAGGTGCAGAGAGAATAAATAACTTACCTAACAATCACACCAGTCTACGTGGTACATCGTGGGTACAAACATACCCCACTACTTCAAAACTTGTCTTTTTTTTCATTATTACTTCAATACTCTATACTATTATTAAGGAAATTTTATAATCAACCTATACAACTGCATTTAGTAATGCAGTTACTAGATGAGGAATCCTTCTACACTGTATAAAATCCTCTTTTGTGTGGAATCTCTGAGTAAATTTTTACTACAGCGAATTCCAGAAGTGGGGAAATTGCTACTTTTTGGAAACACAGTTTAGGAGAGTGTCATTGGTTTAATTTTTTGAAACTTAAAAATTAATTTTAGACTCATAGAAAAGTTGTAGAAATAGCTCAGAGGATTCCCATATATTCCTCCCTCATTTCACTTTCAGTTCAGTCGCTCAGTCGTGTCCGACTCTTTGTGACCCCATGAATCGCAGGACGCCAGGCCTCCCTGTCCATCACCAACTCCTGGAGTTTACCCATACCAACCTGGGGAGTTCCTCTTTAAGTATCCTATCATTTTGCCTTTTCATACTGTTCATGGGGTTCTCAAGGCAAGAATACTGAAGTGGTTTGCCATTCCTTTCTCCAGTGGACCACATTCTGTCAGACCTCTCCACCATGACCTGCCTGTCTTGGGTGGCCGCACACGGCATGACTTAGTTTCATTGAGTTAGAGGGCTGCCATCTATGGGGTCACACAGAGCTGGACACGACTGAAGCGACTTAGCAGCAGCAGCAGCGGTTCGTGTGATCTGATTGGGTAGTGCCGGGGTCCAGCCCCTGCTGGATCCAGGGATTCCCTCAGGAGGACGACTTCGGTGAAAGAATAGATAAAGAGATAAGGAAAGAATTTTGCAGTTAAGAAAATAGAGGAAAGAAAAGAGGTTGATATTCCTTGGTTTACACAGAAAGCCAATAAAGCCCCAGCACGGGACTTGCTCTGTTCACGTAGGCCACAGGTGCCCTCTCGAATCGAGGAAGGTGCCCCACCTTAGGCACCTTCTTGAGTGGGTCTTAGAAGCCCAGGCAGGAAAGTGAACGCAGAGAGCTCCTGCGCTCCATGGAATCAGCCTGAACAGGAAAAGGAAAGAGAAAGAACGATATGGGGAGACCAAGCTTCAGTGAACAAGGCCTGCACTTTATTTTCCAAAGTAGTTTTTATACCTTAAGTTGTGCATAGAGGATAATGGGCAGGGTGGGTGGGTGGGTGGTGTGGAGTCATGCAAGGTCAGCAGTCTTTGATCTTTATCGAAGCCAGCCTTTCTTTCTGCAAACTTATCATATGCAAAAGCTTTAGGTGATTTACGTCATCTTCTGGCCAGGAGGCCTGTTAACATTTTATGACCCTTTCTTCAGAAAACTTATTTTTCTCTAAAGGTGATTATTCTAAAGTCAGGCGCCACCCTCCGAAAGCGTTAGATAAAGTTGCATTCCTATAGGGCAAAAGTGTGGTGGGCTATAACAAGAAAAGAATTAACTCAAGGGTCCAAGGTTACAAACATTAAAGCTACTGCTTAATGCTATACACCAACTATATTAATCAATACACTCCCAGGGACACAGTAGGTAAGGGATATGGAAACTTGGCAGCAAGCATTAGCTCAACAAAGAAATCCTCTACTAGTTCTATTCTCTGAGAAGCTCTGCCTTGTTAGAATATCTTAAGCTTCCCGTGCCTCTTGTGGTTGGGAGGCTGTGAATCTGAACAAACCTGTCAGGCAAGCTAGAAAGTCATCAGAGGAGTTTGAATTGAAACACTCCTATTATGTCCAGGAGACTTATTAACTAGAGTTTTAAGTTGATTTTCTTACAGAGAAAGGTGGTCGGGGATAGCCCCCCGTTAATGTTAGAAGAGTTGGTGAAAGTTGTAAAATAGTAAAACAGACTCTGGTTTTGGGGTAGACGCTCAGGCAGGCCCAGAGGGGCACCCCTCGAATTCTGGCTCGCCTTGCCCACCAGAACTCTCCCACATGGCCTTGTCATGGGTGGGGACTCCCGTGCTGGCTCCCGGCAGGCTAGTTTTCTGTGAGTATGGTTTCAGTGTGTCTGCCCTCTGATGCCCTCCTGCAACACCTACCGTCTTACTTGGGTTTCTGTTACCTTGGACGTGGGGTCTCTCTTCATGGCTGCTCCAGTAAAGCACAGCCGCTGCTATTCCTCGCTAGCTTCCCCTAATGTCGGCATACTGCAGAACCAAAATACTTATTAAAACTCAAAATTAATATTGGTTTAATGTTATCAACTAAACTACAGACTTTATCTGAATCTTACCAGTTTTTCCACTAATGTCTTTTTTTTCCTGTTCCAGAAACCAATCCGAGATCCCATGTTACGTTGAAGTGACGTGTCCCCTTAGTTCCTCCAAATTAACAGACCTGACTCTTTCACAAGGGGCTTCCCTGATAGTGCAGTTGGTAAAGAATCTGCTTGCAATGCAGGAGACCCTGGTTTGATTCCTGGGTTGGGAAGATCCACTGGAGAAGGGATAGGCTACCCACTCCAGTATTCTTGGGCTTCCCTTGTGGCTCAGCTGGTAAAGAATCCGCCAGCAATGTGGGAAGACCTGGGTTCGATCCCTGGGTTGGGAAGATCCCCTGGAGAAGGGGAAGGCTACCTACTCCAGTATTCTGGCCTAGAGAATTCCATGGATTATATAGTCTATGGGGTCGCAAAGAGTCGGACACAACTGAGCGACTTTCACTCACTCTTTCACAACCTTAACAATTTTGAAGAGTATTAACCTGTTATTATATAGCATGTGTCTCAGTTTGGATTTGTTTCATGCTTTGTCATGGTCAGATTGAGATTTTTCATTGTTTGGCAACAATATTCCAAAAGCAACGTATCAGAGGGAGAAGGTGACTGATAATGTCCTTTTACTGGTGGTGGTAAAACACTGGCCATTTGGTTAAGGTGATGTCTTCTGGGTTTCTCCACTGTAAAGGTGCTGTTTTTCCCTATGGACTTAATAAATGTCTTGGGGAGGTAACGTTAGGTCATGCAACTGTCCCGTCTCTCCTCCTGTGGCCCACTAATTTCAGCATCCACCAGTGGATCTCACCTGCAACAACTTTTTTATTGCAGAGGTATTCTTTTTCTTTTTTGTAAGGAAGGTTTCTTTTTTTTAATTTTTTGGCTGTACTGGGTCTTTGCTGTGTGGGCTTTTTTCTAGTTGCAGCGAGCAGGGGCTGCTCTCTGGCTGTGGCACACAGGCTTCTTACTGCAGTGGCTTCTCTTGCTGTGGAGCAAGCCTGTAGGGCACGCAGGCTTCAGTCGTTGCGGCTCCTGGTCTCTAGAGCACAGGCTCAGTAGTTGTGGCACACAGGTTTAGTTGCTCCATAGCACGTGGGATCTTCCCAGACCAGGGACGGCACTCGCATCTCCTGCATTGGCAGGTGGATTCTTCACCACTGAGCCCCCAGGGAGGCCATGGGGGTACTCTAGTGGTGAAAGAAAGACATGGTAAAAACCTCACTTAATAAGAAGGTCAGAAGCAGAAAAGTGCAGGGCTGGCTCAGTGCCTCAGCCTGGACCAAGGCTGTTCTCTCTGCCATTCTCAGCAGGTCCTCAGATTTGGCCTTCAGTGACAACATCCAGCGGAGAAAGATGGGGCCTTTCTCTACCAGAGTGCAGGGAGGGGAATGTTTCTCATATCCGCCGCCCCGCCCCCCCCGCCCCCCGCCCCACCCGTCACCATTTTCTGAAACCCTCCCCTCAGATCCATTGACCAGGATCTTAGTTACCTGCCCATGGCCAAACTACAGGGAAAGCTAAGGAAGTGACTAACCACCATTTCCAGCCAGTGTTGGGGGGAGGTGTGGGAGGGCGGGCTCCAGCAGAGAAGCAGCTTAGGGGAGGTAGTGAGTGCTGGGGAGAGAGCCTGGTGTCTGCCACACTGCAATGTCCCTGGCACCTAGGGCAGCACCCCACACCCGCAGGCACTCAGTTAATCCTTGTGGAGCCTGTGAGTTCTTTGTCTCTTGGCTGGAGACATAATCTGCCATGACCTGGAAGCATTAGAGCTTGGGATGGTGGTCCCAGACAGAAGAGAGTGACGTGGGGAGTGGATCAGGGGATTGGTGAGTTCAGCATGGCAAGGATGGCGGAATGGCAAGGGGGGCCCCGTGGGAGTCCCCTCCTCATAGCGCCTTAGCTTCCTCATCCGTCCGTCTCCAGCAGGGTCACGCACCTCCAGCCCCTCTGTCCCCTCCAGGCAAGCCTGGGGAGAACCTACAAAGGCATTCATGCAAGAAGGCAGAGAAACCTGTCTGCCAGACCCAATGGCCTCTACTGAGAAGGTTCTCCAGAGGAAAAAGGGGTGCTGGGGCGGGGGGAAGCCCTGCTCTGTACACGCAGGAGCCAGGCTCTGGGGACCTCGGACACAGCCTGGTAGCTTGTTTGGTAAATAATGACATTGTTATAAATATTTAATAAGTCAAGGGACTGCAGCACATGAAAAATGGATGAGGTCCCTGTGTGGGAAAATGCAGGCTTTCTCCCCACGTCTGCTCTGGGGGAGGCAGTTAGAGGCTGACGTCTGTTTGGGCTGACACCTGTATTTGTGGTGGGGCTGATGAATGGCCGGAGAAATAGTTGCCATGTTGAGGAAGCATCAATCCATCAAGCTGGAGTTTAGGCTGAGGGAGGAATTCACAGCCATCAATATTCCCGTGTTTATTAAGCAGCGTGGGTTTCGGGAGGCAGCGAGCCTCGAGTTGGTCCTGGGAGCAGCGCCTCCAGAAAGGGCACAGTGGCTCCTTGATGAATGACTTTAATAAGAAGCAGCTTAGAAGTACCTTCAAGTAAGAAACTAATAACAATAATTAGATGTTTCTTAATCATTTATTTATTTTATAATTTATGCCCTGCCTGCTTCTGGAAAAAGAATGGAAGTGGCTTGCAATTAAAACACATCTACCCAGGATGGTTCAAATGAAGATAAACACGCGATCAGAAGCCGTATTGAGGGAGTGAATTTTTCTTAATCAACTTGCCTGCTACCCGCTGAGAGTGTTGTGTGCCCTCTCCTTGCCAGTCACCTTTGGCTCCTCGGTGCCACTGGGATGTGGCAGATGCAAAGTGGCGGCTGCAGGTGTCACGGGACAGGTGGGTGAGGCCAGAGCAGGGTGTGACCCGTGGTCTCCTCATCTCAGCCCTGGGCTCCCAGCCACATTTGCATTTCGTTTGTCATCGCTCCAAACAAATCTATGTGTCTGTGGCAGAGTGGCATGAAAAATTAATGCCCCTGTGTCAGAGCTTGTCAGAGTGACAGTGCAGAAAGGGAATAATGGGGGCAACATGCATGGTGCTTTCTACTTAACAACCGCTCTCGTGTTCCCTGACCGCCTTCTCCCAAGCCTGCATGTCTGGGCTAATGGGGTTTCAGCAGCCAGACCCTCCCCATGGGCTGAGGCCAGAGAGCCTGCCTTCACACAGTAGCTCAGACCGTGTGTCTGGTCTGTGCTCACCCTCCTCCCAGCCCAGCGGAACAGAAGTGGCTGTGGTCAGAGCTGGGTGACCACTTGATTAGTCTTGGCTGAAGCATCCTGGGCTTAGAGAAAGAGGAGGAAGGTGGGCAGTGGGTGGTCAGAGGGCAGGATGAGGCAGAGATGTTCTGGCGAGGCTCTGGTGTAGGAGAACCTGGCAAACAGGGGGCAAGGGGCAGAGAGGGGAGTGGGGAAGGCTTAAGTGTCTGTTGCTTCAGAACCTCCACGAGTGGCAGAGTCAAAGTTTCCCTGCACGTTGAGACATTCAACACATATTTGTTCGCTCTGAATCTGAGGTTGGCTTCTTTCTGACCTGAGGTCACAGGGACGGGAGAGGCCACCTCCTCTCTGCAGCAGGGGTGGTCTCATGTAACAGATTAAAATCATGGATTCTGGAGCTAGACCACCTGGGTTCAGATGTCAGTTTTACCATGCCCTAAATTTGTGAGTGAACGTCACTCAGTTGCATCCAATTCTTTGTGACCCCATGGACTATACAGTCCACGGAATTCTCCAGGCCAGAATATTGGAACCAGGTAGCCTTTCCCTTCTCCAGGGGATCTTCCCAACTCAGGGATTGAACTCAGGTCTCCCGCGTTGCAGGTGGCTTCTTTACCAGCTGAGCCACAAAGGAAGCCCTAGGGCCCAAATTTGTGGCCCTAGGCAAATTGTTTAACTTTTTTTTTTTTTTTTAGTGCCTCAATGTCATGTGTGTAAAGTATGTATGTGCTTGGTGTTAAATGGATTAGCAACTGGATTTCCCTGATCTTCATCCAAGGTGAGTGGATGAGGACAGGCCCTGGAGCTCAGTGACCTGGCCTTGAGCTGTGTGGGGAAGGTTGTGCAGTTGGAGCTTTGGGGAGGGAGTTAGGAGCTTGTTGGCCTGCTGAATGGCCTTGGGAAGATACACATCCTCTTCTGTCTGCTTGGCCAATTGATCAAAAGAAATCCCCTTTGCCTCCCTTATCTATTTAGATGAGTGTGAACACAATGTTAGGGTTAATTGCAATTCATGGGGTTGCAAAGAGTTGGACACGACTGAGCGACTGATCTGATCTGATCTGACCCTCATCCAAGCCAGGGCCCAACCAGGTTCCCTGCTCTGGCCCGTGAAACTTCTGTCAACACCCAATCAAGTGCTAAGAGGCATTGAAGAAGTGAATTGATTTCTCTGGGTTAATGATCTCAACCCAGATACAGATCTTAAACAGATACAGGCAACTGTTCTGCATTATCCCTTCTCTATGCTACCAGAGGCTGCATCTCCCAGCCTCCCTACAAGGAGGTATGGTCACATGACTAACTTCTGGCTGAAAGAGTGTAAGAAGAAGTGGTATATACAATGTCCAGATCACATCTTTTTTCTTTTTTTGGCCGCACTAGGTCTTTGCTGGGGCTTCCCTGATGGCTCAGACAGTAAACTTATAGCTCAGTTGGTAAAGAATCTGCCTGCAATGCAGGAGACCTGGCTTCAGTTCCTGGGTTGGGAATATCCGCTAGAGAAGGGATAAGCTACACACTCCAGTACTCTTGGGCTTCCCTTGTGGCTCAGCTGGTAAAGAATCCGCCTACAATGCGGGAGACCTGGCTTCGATCCCTGGGTTGGGAAGATCCTCTGGAGGAGGGCATGGCAACCCACTCTAGTATTCTTGCCTGGAGAATCCCTGTGGACAGAGGAGCCTGGCGGGCTACAGTCCATGGAGTCGCAAAGAGTCGACATGACTGAGCAACTAAGCACCAGCACCAGCTCTTTGCTGTGTCACTAGGGCTTTGCCGTGGGCTCTTAATTCCCCATCCAGAGATCAGACCCACATCTCCTGCACTGGAAGGCAGATTCTTAACCACTGGACCACCAGGGGAGTCCCTAGGTCACATCTTTTAAAAGGAAGTAGGTTGCCCTCCTCTTCCTCTCTTTCCCCCTTCCTGCTGGTTGGCCCTGGGAGCAGACATGGAAGCCACACGTCGGGGTGGGCAGTGCAATCCTGCAGCTCCGGACTATTGTGTGAAAATAAAAGCCTGTTAATTTATTTAAGGTATCACATTGTTAGGTCTTTGTTCCGTAACTGACATAGGCTTCCTTTGGCACAACTTTGGCACACTCAGAATTCTAGGACAAGGACTGGAAGAGTAGAAAGAGGAGGGAGAAGAAAAAGAAATGAAGAAGGAAAGAATAGGATATCCCCCTCTCTTTGTCACCTAGTTGATCCATATTAATCTCTTCTCAAGTACCAGAAAAGTCTTCCTTGACTTCTACCCTCCTCCAACGTCCCTATCAAATGCCTCTCTAGTTCCAAGTAACCCCAACACAGCATTTATCACGACTGCAACACACACTCCTTCAGCTCCTGTTTCATCTTCGTGTTTGCTCTCAACCGACTCAGATTCTAGGTCTGTTGTCCAAAGCCTGCCAGGGCAGGAGCACATTAGTCCTTGACCCCTGGTCCCACTAGCGTTAGGAAGCGATGATCTACAGCCAGGCTCTGTGCCCGCTCTCGGGGTCAAAAGATGGAACTGCGGGATCAGCTGCAGCCCTCCATTTTCATTATAGATTCCACGTGGTTGCCCAGTGTTTGCTGAAGATTTGATCATTCTTTCAACAAATGTTTATGAAATGCCTTCTACATGTCAGCCGCAGTACACTAGACTCTGCTGTTGTTGCTGTCCAGTTGCTAAGTTGTGTCTGACTCTTTGCCACCTTGTAGACTGTAGGATGACAGGCTTCTTTGTCTTCCACTATCTCCCAGAGTTTGCTTAAATTCATGGCCATTGAGTTGGTGGTAGTAACTAACAACCTCATCTTCTGTCGCCCCCTTCTACTTTAACCTTCAATCTTTCCCAGCATCAGGATCTTTTCCAACAAGTTGGCTGTTTGCATCAGGTGGCCAAAGTATTAGAGTTTCAGCTTCAGCATCAGTCCTTTCAATGGATATTCAGCGTTGGTTTCCTCTAGCATTAACTGGTTTGATTTCCTTGCAGTCCAAGGGACTTCTCCAGCACCACAATTCAAAAGCATCAATTCTTCAGTGCTCAGCCTTCTTTATTGTCCACCTCTCACATTCATACATGACTACTGGAAAAACCATACCTTTGATTATATGGACTTTTGTTGGAAAAGTGATGTCTTTCATTTTTTATATGGTGTCTATGTTTGTCATAACTCTTCTTCCAAAAAACAAGCATCTTTTATTTTCATGGCTGCAGTCATTGTCCATAGTGATTGTGGAGCCCAAGAAAATAAAATCTGTCACTGCTTCCACTTTTCCCCCTTCTATTTGCCACGAAGTGATGGGACCAGATGCCATGATCTTAGTTTTCTGAATGTTGAGTTTTAAGCCAGCTTTTCATTCTCCTCTTTCACCTTCATTAAGAGGTGTTAGTTCCTTTTCACTTTCTGCCATAAGATGGTGTCATCTGCATGTCTGAGGTTATTGATATTTCTACTGGCAATCTCGATTCCAGCTTATGATTCATCCAGCCCAGTGTTTCACATGATGTACTCTGCATATAAGTTAAATAAGCAGAGTGACAATATACAGCCTTGACATACTCCTTTCCCAGTTTTCATCCAGCCTATTGTTCCCTGTAAGTTTCTAACTGTTGCTTCTTGACCCATATACAGGTTTCTCAGGAGACACATAAGGTGGTCTAGTAGTCCCATCTCTTTAAGAATTTTCCACAGTTTGTTGTAATCCACAGAGTCAAAGGCATTTGCATAGTCAATGAAGCAGAAGTAGATGTTTTTCTGGAATTCCTTGCTTTCATGGTGATCCAATGAATGTTGACAATTTGATCTCTGGTTCCTCTGCCTTTTCTAAACTCAACTTATACATCTGGAAGTTCTTGGTTCAGATACTGCTGAAGCCTACTTTGAAGGATTTTAAGGATAACCTCACTAGCATGTGAAATGAGAACAATTGTCTGGTAGTTTGAACATTCTTTGGCACTGCCCTTCTTTGGATTGGGATGAAAACTGACATTTTCCAGTCCTGTGGCCACTGCTGAGTTTTCTAAATTTGCTGACATACTGAGTACAGCACTTTACAGGCATCATCTTTTAGGATTTGAAATAGCTCAGCTGGAATTCTATCACCTCCACTGGCTTTGTTTGTAGTGATGCTTCCTAAGGCCCACTTGACTTCACACTCCAGGATGTCTGGCCCTAGGTGAGTGACCACACCATCATGGTTATCTGGGTCATTAAGACCTTTTTCATATAGTTCTTCTGTGTAATCTTGCCATCTCTTCTTAATGTCTTCTGCTTCTGTTAGGTCTTTACTGTCCTTTATTGTGCCCATCCTTGCATGAAATGTTCCTTTGATACCTCCAATTTTCTTGAGAGATCTCTAGTCTTTCCCATTCTATTGTCTTCCTCTATTTCTTTGCATTGTTCATTGAAGAAAGCTTTCTTATTTCTCCTTGCTGTTCTCTGGAACTCTGCATTTGGTTGGATATATCTTTCTCTCTTGCTTTTTGCTTGTCTTCTTTCCTCAGCTATTTGTTAGACAACCACTTTGCCTTCTTGCATTTCTTTTCCTGGGGATGATTTTGGTCATTGCCTCCTGTAGAATGTTACGAACCTCTGTCCATAGTTCTTCAGGCACTCTATTTACCTATATATATGCGTAAATAAAATAAGAAGGATTTTCATGGCCTGAAGGTGGTCATATGCCATAAACGAGAGGTATATTTATCTCAAGTTTCTGTAACTGAGGTCAATTAGATAAACAAACAGTCTAATGTAGAATTTCCTTTTCCTTTGGTCTCACAATTCATCACTGTGAGGAATTATTAATGAAACTCCCTCAGCTACTGGCATTAAACTGTCTTCACCTTATTTCTGAGAAAGCTCTCTAGACACATGAAAAAGTTCATCAGAGTGAGTCTCTGAGGATTCAAAACAAGTGCCATGTCGTGAAGCCGTATTGCAGCAGTAAGACTGGGGAGGATACGGCAGTGATGTAAGTAAAAGCAGGCTACTAGGGAAAGGTAGTATCAGAAAAGCAAAAGGAATTTTTGGAGGTACAAAACATGATTGAAAAAATAGAGTAGCACAATTAAATTAATTAAAAAGCTCTATTTAAGAAGCTCCTCTAGCACTTGGTTAAAAAGGACAAAGAAACAACAATCCTGAAAGACAAAATAAGATATCAAACTAGATAGAATGATTCAATATTTATGTAAAAGGAATTTGAAAAATATATAGTGAAAGACAGAGGAGAAAAAATAATCAAAGAAAAAATGAAAATTTACTTGACCTGAAAATTATTTATTTTTTTGACCTGAATATTTAAATCTTTATGCCAAGAGGGTTTCCTGATTTATCCTCAGAATTAATTGGAAAAAAGTCTGTACATGGATGTATTTTGTGGATTTTTATAAATCCTCAGTGTTAACGTAGTAAGAGCAGTTCGATAGGTTAAAATGTGATTAAAGAGGAAAGAAAGATGCATTAGATTGTTACCCTTCAATAGCGAGTATTAGAAGGCAATGGCAAAAAGTTTACAGAGTTCTGAGGAAAAATGATTGCAACTCTAGGATTCTATACCCTTTCAAACTATTGTTTGTGCATAAGAATAAAAGACAAATTTTTCAGTTTTTCAAAAACTCAGAAAAGGTATTATCCACATATAGCCATAAGAAATTTACTGGAAGCAGCTCTCCTGCAAATGAAAAAAAATTCAAAGTGAGGAACTGAACAAAAGGAAGATTTGGTATTCAGAAAACAGTGGTTCCAACTTATATACATAATAACATTAAGTGTGAATGAGTTAAACAATCTAATCAAAAGGCAGAAATTGTCAGACTGGATTTAAAAACGAGATAACTATCTGCTATTCATAGAAGATACACTTTAGACTCAAAGGTAGAAGTGGGTTGGAAATAAAATGATGTAAGAGAAATGCAAATAACAACCATAAAAAAGCTAAATGGTTATATTAATACCAGAAAAAAATAGGCTTTTAAACAAACAAAAGATACTAAAGTAGGGCATTTGATAATGATGAAAGGATTCATCAGGAAGATATGGCAAGTATATATATTCACCTAACAACGGTGCCCCCAAATACATAAAACAGAAATGGACAAAACTGGGAGAAAAATAAATAATTCAACAGTAATAGTTGGAAACTTCATTAGCCCATTTTCAGGGATGGGGATGGATAGAACTAAACAGAAGATCAACAAGGAAATAGAAGACTTCAACACAAATGAATTAGACTTAACAAATACCTATAAAACACTCCATCCAACACTAGCAGAATATATATTTGTCTCAAGTTCACAAGTGGGACATTCTCCAAGGTGGGTCATATAATACACCATGAAACAAGTCACAATAAACTTAATAGGATCGAAATCATACAAAGACTGTTCTCTTTATATAATGGAGTAAAAGCAACAGGAAAAAATTCTGTTTTTCACAAATTCACAAATATGTGGAAATTAGAAACATGCTCCTCAATAGCCAATGTGTAAAAGAAAAAAAAAAATCGCAGGGAATTAGAAAATACTTTGAAATGAAAGGAAAAGAAGATACAACATGCCAAAACTTATGGGAAGCAGCTAAAACAGTGGAAAATGTATAGTTGTAAATACATACATTTAAAAAAGAGAGAAATATCTCAAATCAACAACATAACTTTCTACATTAAGAAGTGGGGGAAAGGGACTTCCCTGGTGGTCCAGTGGTTAAGAATCTGCCTGCCAGTGCAGGGTAGGCAAGTTCAATCCCTGGTCTGGGAAAAATCCCACAAGTGCCTAGGCAGCTAAACCCTTGCACCCTAACTATTGAGTCTGTACTCTAGAGCTGGGCTGCAACTACGGAAGCCCACATGCCCTAGAGTTCATACTCGACAGCAAGAGAAACCTGAGAAAAAGCCCATGGGCAGCAAGGAAGACCCAGTGCAACCAAAAATAAGTAAATAAAAATAAAAAAAAAAGAAATGGGGAAAAAGAACACACTAAACCCAAAGAAAGCAGAAGGAAACAATGTGTAGAGCAGAAATTAAGAAAAAAGCTTAGAAAAACAATAGAGGAAAAAACAAAAAGTTGGTACTTTGAATAGGTCAACAGAAGTGGCAAATCTTTAGTTAGACTGATCAAGAAAAAACAAGACTCAAATTATTAAAATCAAGAATGAAAAAGAGGACTTTGTGATTTATAATAAGAAATATGTACTTGGTCTTCATCAGGTTACTGACAACAGAACTTTTAAAACCTTCGGAATTTCCTAAGTGATTAGAGAGAACAATGAAAGGAGTGTCATGTCTTTTTAGTCCTAACACTCCCCTTTCAATCACACCTGAGTTTATGATGATGTGATAACTTTGGGAAACCTCCTAAGGGTTGGGGAAGGGAAGAACTGGTTGCCAGGGGAACCAGCTACTTGTTTAGAGGGTTTAAAATTTCAATCCCACCCCACAACTTTCTGAGAGGATTTGGGGCAGGCTGGAAGTTGTGTTAATCACCAGTGGCCAACGATGTAATCAATCATGCCTACATAAACATCTTTAAAGTACAGAGTTTGGAGAGCTTCCCTGTTGGTGAACACAGAGGTTCTGGGAGCGTGGCTTGCTGGAGAGGGCATGGAGGTCCCTTGCCCCTTCCCACATAGCTTGCCCTGTGCATTTCTTCCATGTGGCCGTCCTGAGTTGTGTTCTTTTATAATAAACTGGTAATCTAGTAAATTGTTTGCTGAGTTCTGTGAGCCATTCTAGCAAATTATCAGGAGAGGGTGTAATGGGAATCTGTGATTTATAGCCAGTTGGCCAGAAGCACAGGTAACAACCTGTACTTGCAATTGGCGTCTACAGTGGGGGCGTGTGTGCAGTCCTGTGGTGCTGAGTCCTTTGTCTGTGGGATATTTGCTAACCCCAATAGACAGTGTCAGGGCTATTGCACTGTAGGGCATCCAGTTGGTTTCTACAGAAAACTGGAGAATTGCTTGGTGTTAGAAAAACCCTCCCACATTTGGATGTCAAACGTTAAGTATTGAGAAAAGGCATAGAGTAGAGATTTGAGAGAAGAAGCTCTTTTTTTTCTTCTTCTTTTTGCAGCATAACTATTGACTTTACAGAAATAAAAAAGATTATAATAGTATACTCTGAACACTGTAGCCAACAAATTAGATAACTTAGACAAAATGGACAAATTCTTAGGAAGATATAAAGTACCAAAACTGACTCAGGAAATAGTAGAATATCTGAATAGACTTTTAACAAGTAAAGAGATTGAGTTAGTAAAACAAAACAAAATTACCCACAAAGAAAAGCTTAGAGCCAGAGGGTTTCATTGGTGAATTCTACCAAACATTTAAAGGACTGATACTAAATTCTTCCAAAAAACTGAAGAGAAGGGAACACTTTGCAACTCATTCTTTGAGACGAGTATTACGCTGATACCCCAATAAGGTAAGGCTTTCACAAGAAAAGGAAACTGAATATGAATGCAAAAATCTGCAACAAAACCTAGCAGGCTGAGTCTAGCAATATATAAAAATGATTACACCCTGTGACTAACTGGGATCTGTCCCTGCAATGGGAGGCCCCAAACTCAATTATTTTAAAAGACCACATGAATAGGATAAAGGACAAAGTCACATGATTATCTCAGTAGCTAAGGAAAGGGATTTGACACTATTCAATACTCCTTCATTATAAAAATACTTAACAAGCTAGGAATGGAAGCAAACGTCCTAACCTGATAAAGAACATCTATTGAAAACCCACAGCTAACATCATACTAAGTGGAAAAAGACTGACTGTCTCTTCCTAAGGTTGGGAACAAGAAGGATATCTGTTCTCATTTTTTAAAAAAATTTTATTTTGACTTTTAATTGTAATATTCTCCTTAATAGCCAAAGCAGATGTCACCGTTATTGATGTTAGTGTTTCTTTAGGTAGAAGAAGATGCAAGAACTGAGGCTCATAAAATTTTCTCCTGAAAATATCTAACGTTTTGAAGACCTGTTCTGCCAGTTTTTCCCAGAGCACAGACTGCCTCATTCCTGATCTCCACCCTGAACTTCTCTCAGGGGATGTTGAAGGTCAGCAGCTTCAGTGGCCAGGATTTAATCCTTGTGGAGGTAGATGACGAGGTCTGGTTTCCAGTCAGCAGGAAATCTGACCATGGTTTGTGGGGCATTTCATGAGCATTTTATCCCATGGTGCTAGGAATGCTTATTCCCAGGTCTGGCGAAGCTTTCACTGATAGACCACTCAGTGTGCTGCTATTGGGGTAGGCCTCATCCACAGGGCCAAAAGGCTACAGACCACCTCCAGACGACTTTCCTCTTATGGTCCAGGAAAGTATTCCCTCTTGTTGCTTCTTCCCATATCTGGAGTTACACTATTACAATCATTGATCTCATATGTTCTCACCACTTTTACTAAACATTGTACCGGAGGTTCTAGTCAGGGAAATTAGGCTAGAAAATGAAATAAAAGACACAAATTGGAAGCAATCAAGTCAGATTACCTCTACTTGCAGATAACATGGTCTTATATATAGAAAATTCTGAAGGAGCCCACTAAAAAAGCAATTAGAACTAATAACTAAATTAAGGTTGCAAGATATAAGATCAATATACAAAAACTAATTGTATTTCTGTGCACTAGTGATAAACAACCTGGAAATGAAGTTAAGAAAACAATTCCATTTACAACACCATCAAAAAATAAAATACTCAGGAATAAACTTAAGAAACGCAAGGTTTGTATGTTGAAACTACAAAACATTATTGAAAGAAATTAAAGAAGATTTAAATAAATCAAAAGACCTCCCATACTCATGGGTTGGAAGACAATATTGTTAAGATGGCAATATTTCTCAAATTGATTTACAGAGTCAGTGAAATCCCTATCAAAACCACAACTGTCTTCTTTGCAGAAGTTGACAAGCTGATACAAAAATTCATATGGAAATTTAAGGGATGTGGAATAACCCAAAAGAAATCTTAAAAAAGAAGTTGGAGTACTTTTATGTCCTAACTTCAAAACTTACTAGAAAGCTATGGTAGTCAAGGCAGTATAGTACTTGAATAAGGACAGACATCCAGGTCAACAGAATAGAACTGAAAATCCAGAAATAGACCCTCATATTATAAAAGTCAACTGACTTTCAACAAGAGTGTGAAGACAACCCAGTGAGACAAAGAACAAATACTGTAAAGGCAACTGGATATCACATGCAAAAGAATGAGGTTAAATCTCTATCTCACACCATATGTGTTGGTATGAGAAGCAACCAACTCATACTCAGTCGCTTCAGTAGCGTCTGACTCTGTGCAACCCTATGGACTGTGGCCAACTAGGCTCCTCTGTCCATGGGAGTCTCCAAAGCAAGAATACTGGAGTGGGTTGCCATGGCCTACTCCAGGGGATCTTTCCAACTGAGGGGTCAAACTCGTGGTGTCTCCTGTGTCTTCCGCATTAAGGGAGGATTCTTTCCTGCGGAGTCATCTGGGAAGCCCATCTCACACCATAAGCAAAAATTAATTCAAAATGAGTCAAAGACTAAAATTAAGTGATAGGGACTTCCCATGGTGGTCCAGGGGGTAAGAGTCCACAATCCCAATGTAGGGAGCCTGGGTTCAATCCCTGGTCGGGGAACTAGATCCCACATGCATGCTGCAACTAAGAAGTCCGCACACTGCAACCAGGAGACCCTGCATGTTGCACTGAAGACTGAGGACCCTGTGTGCCGCAGCTAAGACCCAGCACAGCCAAATAATTAAGTGAAGTGATAAAACTATTATATTCTTGAAGAAAATGTTGATGTAAAATCTTTGTAAAGTTGACAGCAAAAGCACAAGCAGAAGGAAAAAAATAGATAATTGGCATCATCAGATTTAAAAATTGTTGCGCTTTGAAAGTCACTATCAGAAAGTGAAAAGACAACCTATAGAATGGGAAATCATTTTTGCAAATCATATTCCCTATAAGAAATTTGTACTAATAAATTTAAAAGACTCTTAAAGCTCAACAATACAAAGACAACCTAACTTAAAAGTAGGAAAAGAATTTAAATAGACAGTTCCCCAAAGAAGATACACATATGACCAATAAACATATGAGATGTCAGTATCATTAGCTGCCAAAGAAATGCAAATCAAACCCACGGTGAGGTCTTACACTCCCTCCAAGAGCTAAAATACAAAATAAGGTAGTAACAAGGGTTGGAGATGATATGGAGAAACTGAAATCCTCATAACTCTTGTTAGGAGTGCAAAACAGTGCAGCCATTTTAGGGGGCAGCTTGGAAGTTTCTCAAAAAGTTAACATTGAGTTAACATACAACTCAGCAATTCCACTCCCAGATATATATCCAGAATAACTGAAAGCAGGTCTTTAAAGTATAGGAATATTCATTGCAACATTATTCATAACAGCAAAGAAAATGGAAACAAGTCAAATGTCCTTCTACCAACAAATAAATGAAAATGTAGTATATTCATACAATAGAATAATATTGAAGAATAAAAAGAAATGAAGTACTGATACATGAATGAACTATAAGTGGAAGAAGCTAGTCTAAAAGACCACATAATGTATCACTCCATTTATATGAAATGTGCAGAACAAGCAAATCCATAGAGACAGAAAACAGATTAGTATTTGTCTAGGGCTGTGGGTGGGACTGGAGTGAAGGAGGCAGGTTGGGGTGAAATAGGAGGCACTTCTGGTGGTACAGAGTTTCTCATTGGGTGATGAAAATATCCTAAAATAGGTTGTGGTGATGGCTGCACAACTCTGTGATCATACTAAAATCCATTGACTTACACTTTAAACAGGTGAATTATGCATTGTATCTCAACAAAGCTGTTACTGCAAATAAGAACAGTGAAATCTAAAGTTGTCTAAGTAATTGTCAGTGTGGTTGTTAAGCCTATTATGTGTGTGTGTGTGTCGGTTGTGTTGACTCTTTTCAACCCTATAGACTGTAGCCCGCCAGGTTCCTTTGTCCATGGAACTCTCCAGGCAAGAACACTGGAGTGGGTTGCCATTCCCTTCTTCAGGGGCTCTTCCCGACTCAGGGATTGAACGTGGGTCACTGGCACTTTGGGCAGGCTCTTTACCATCTGAGCCACTTGGGAAGCCCAAGCCTATTTTAACTGATGAAAAATGAGAGAGAGAGGAAAAATAGTTTCTTTGTGCTACAATCAGCAACATTTTGCAAATCTTATTTCACAGCCTATTTTTATTTGTTTATTATCTATTTTTATTATTTTTGTTTTTGCCTGCACTGGCTTCATTGCTGCTCATGGGCTTTCTCTAGTTGCAGGGAGCAGGTTGTGGTCTGTGGGCTTCTCACTGCAGTGGCTTCTCTTGTTGCAGAGCACAGACTCTAGGGTGCACAGGCTTAGTTGCTCCATGGCATGTGGAATCTTTCCAGAGCAGGGATTGAACCCATGTGCCCTGCATTGGCAGGCATATTTTTAACCACTGGACCTCCAGGCAAGTCCTCACAGCATATTTTTAAGGATAAAGATTTTGTGACATTTGGAATCACATAAACTCTTTTGCGTATTTAGAAAGCACTCAGCATTGTGTTTGGCTGTCTATAGATAAACAGGAAAAGGTCGCCCCTCTTGTGTCTTTCATCCTTAACTCTCATACTACTACTGCTACTGCGCTTTCAACACTCTGGCACAGAAACTTCTGTCCCAGTGGAGTTGGGGTGAGTCACCTTCCTAATACATGGATGTGTTCAACCTGGATGCTCTCTAAACCCTATACTATTGGATTTTTTAAATGGAGGCTTCCTCACATAGGCGTGATCAATTATTAACTTCATTGGCAGCCCCTCTCCCCTCTCTGGAGAATTGGGAGTAGGGCTGAAAATTCCAAGCTTCTAATTAGGTCTTGGTCTTTCTGGTGACTTGCCCCTCCCTCATCCAGGAGTACACCAAGAGTCCCCTCATGAGAACAAAAGACACTGCTATCACTGAGGGAATTCGTGGGATTTAGGAACTCTGGTCAGGAACTGAGATCAAATACCAAATATTAGAACAAAAGATGCTCCAAGTGCTCTTACCATTCTGAAAACTACAAGAGTTTTAGGAGCTCTGTTCAGGAACCAGGGTCAGAACATATGTGTGTGTGTGTGTGTGTGCGTGTGTGTGTGAGTGTGTGTGTGTGTGTGTGTTAGTTGCTTAGTTGTGTCCAACTCTTTACAATCCCATGGACCTTAGCCTGCCAGGCTCCTCTGTCCATGGGATTTCCCAGGCAAGAATGAAACAGACGACCAGTCCAAGTTCAATGCATAAATTAAGGGATTCAACCTGGTGCACTGGGACAACTTGGAGGGATGGGATGAAGAGGGAGGTGGGACGGGGGACACATGTACACTC
The DNA here is from genome assembly GCF_002263795.3 of Bos taurus. Lineage (NCBI taxonomy): Eukaryota > Metazoa > Chordata > Mammalia > Artiodactyla > Bovidae > Bos > Bos taurus. Next base: position 20,710,073 of record NC_037352.1, on the reverse strand, counting down.
GTGGCTGATTCATGTCAATGTATGGTAAAACCCACCACAATATTGTAAAGTAATTAGCCTCCAATTAAAAAAAAAAAAAATACTGGAGTGGGTTGCTATTTCCTTCTCCAGGGGATCTTTCCGACCCAGGGATAGAAGCCAGGTCTCCTGCACTGCAGGCAGATTCTTTACCATCTGAGCTACCAGGGAAGCCATATATACATATATATATATATATATATATTTCCATATTCTATTATCTCACAACAGAATACTTCCAAAGGATTATCATTCACTGAAGATGGAAATTGTCTATCTTGTTTATATGCTGAATTATTATGTGGATCAGAAATGCTTTCAAAAGGAAGCCAGCTTGGTACTCTGTGATGACCTAGAGGGGTGGGTTGGGGTTGGGGCGGGAGGGAGGTCCAAGAGGCAGGACATGTGAATGCATATGACCAATTCACTTCATTGTACAGCAGAAACTTATGCAACATTGTAAAACAGCTATACTTCAATATAATAAGTAAATCAATAAAGATGAAAAAAAAAGAAACAAAAAATGTCCTCAGATGCAGATAACAAGAAACAACCACAGTGGCTTGTCCAAACCTGAATCTAGTTTTTCTTCGTATGAGAGATCTCAAGGTAGGCTGCTGCTGGTTTTGGTTCAGATGCTCAGTAATGTCAAGCATCTGGGATTCTTTTGGCCTTTCCCACATTAGCAGTCAAGACAGAGAGAAGGAGGAAGAAGACAGGGAAGCACCACTATCAGAAAAGCAAACTCTTCCCCAGGAACCCCACCAACTTCCACTTATATCTGGGTCACATAGCCACCTCTGGCCGGAGAATGGATGGGAAAAGGAAGCAGGACTCGAGCTAAAAGTTATCAGTCAGGATCCCAGTGTCTATGACAATCTAGGATGTATAGAAGGTGTTATCCCCATAGTCCTTTATAAGTATCTGTTGAATGCACGTGGTAGAATGCTTATTCGTAAACACTCACTACTCCTCTCTTTAGAAGATAAGACATCCATGCTCCATATGTAAAATAGATAGCCAACGGGAATTTGCTGTATGGCTCAGGAAACTCAAGCAGGGGCTCTGTATCAACCTAGAGGGGTGGGATGGGGCGGGAGATGGGAAGGAGGTTCATAAGGGAGGGGATATATGTATACCTGTGGCTGACTCATGTTGAGGTTTGACAGAAAACAACAAAATTTTGTAAAGCAATTATCCTTCAATAAAAAAAAAGAAATTTAAAAAGAAAAGACATCCATGCTCTGTTGAACTCAGGAATCTGAGTTTTCTTTAGCTGATGAAATGGGCACAGAAGTGGTTTAAAGAGACAGGCTTTATTATATAAGTGAACTAAGTCAGAAAGAGAAAGACAAATATTGTATTTTAACACATACATAAGGAATTTAGAAAGACAGTAATGATGATCCTACTGCGGGGCAGCAAAGGAGACACAGATGTAAAGGACAGGCTTCTGGACTCAGGGGGAGAAGGCGAGAGTGGGGTGACTTGAGAGAATAGTGTTGAATGTGTAAAATAGATGATCACTGCAAGTTCAATGCATGGAGCAGGGCACCCAATGCTGGTGGTCTGGAGCAACTCAGAGGGATAGAGTGGGGAGGGAGGTGCGAGTGGGGTGCAGGATGGGGGGACACATGTCTACCTGTGGCCAGTTCATGTTGATGTATGGCAAAAACCATCACACTGTTGTAAAGTAATTATCCTCAAATTCAAATTAATTAAAAAAAATAAAGAGCCAGGCTCTTTTCTCTGCCTCTGTGATCATGGAAGTACATATCAAAATGGTGATTCCATCATACTGGGCCCCTGAATGACTGTGCTGAGAACTCTCAGTTTACCCAAGGTATTTAAACCACTGATGTCTTAGGTGGGGTGTTTGGACTGCAGCTTAATCTAACTTATCCTGACTGATATACAATACAAATATCTGGTGAAGAAATCCACAACAAATCTCCAAATTAAAACTTTACAAACTATATTTCCTGGTTACATTAATAGCAAGAGTATGCCTAGATTAAGATAAATGATATTCAGAAATTAAACAAAATAAAAAATAACTTCTGTCAAAATGGAAATCAATACTGAAAAGACAGACTATTTAGACATTTAAGATGGTGAGAGGACTGTATAAAAGTACATATGGGAATCTGACTAAAGTTACTCTCAGTAAAATCCATAATCTAAAGCTGTTATTACTAAAATAAATATGCTTAAATGTTGAAAGATTGAGAATAATTGGCTTAAGATTTCAAAATCAGAAGCTGGAAAGCAAATAGCAAAGTATCAGTGAGAGGAAGAAATTAATAAAGATAAGAACCTACATTAATCACAAAGAAAAAGTCAAGGAATTGATTAGTCAAATCAAGAACCAGAACTTCGAAAAGATAAATCAAATAGACAAATCTCTGGGAAGTTTGACTCCCTTCAAAGCAGATGAAAATGTGATAGATACTCAGTGTAAGGTATGAGAAAAGGACAGTATAAATTGATACATTTCCAGTGGGACATTTGACATAACTGTTGAAAATGTAAAATTTGCAAACCTTGAAAATTTGATGAATAAATAAACATTAGACTGAACTGGATGAGGTTCTCGAATGTGAAGTCTCATGAAAAAATACTCTTTTATAAGAAGTTTGTAACCCTATACCTGGTGAATAGGGGATAAAGTGGAATGCCCTCTCCAGCAGACTTTGAAGAACATGTCTCAAAGATTCTGGTCCTGGAGATGGGCCACCTGGGGGCTGACCCCATGATCCTCATGTGTCTGTATAAACAATGTGGTCCTGGCTATACCACCTACGTTCCCTTTTCCCCTCAAGAAAATTTTCCTTGATTGACCTGGTTCTCAAACAGATAAGGTCATCCCCAGGCTCCCAGAGCACCCACAGACTTTATGGGTATTCACAGCAATGCCTCATTTTTCTCTGAGCTATCCTCACCTCTGATACCTCTGGGTAACTTCTCAAGTCAACTTGTCCCTTCTCATGCTGTGAACCAGAGCCTCCTTTAAACTCAGGTTCAAGCTCCCTCTCCTTTCACCATTTTCTACCCCCCAATTAAATAAACACAGCTGGAAGGTTACGGCTTATTCTAAGCTCTGGAGCTCACTCTGAAGATGTTCAATGGATGATGCCCCTAGCGCCTCCATCTCCCATGGGAAGATTTCTTTGATACCCAGCATGCTGGGATGCAAAGTGCAAATGTGTCCAGGCTCCTGGCCTAGAGTTGTTGCTATTCAGTCATTAAGTCATGTCCAACTTTTTGTGACTCATGGACTGCATCACACCAGGCTTCACTATCTCCCAGAGTTTGCTCAAACTCATGTCCATTGAGTCACTGATGCCATCCAACCATCTCATCCTCTGTCGTCTCCTTCTCCTCCTGCCTTCAATCTTTCCCAGCATCAGGGTCTTTTCCAATGAGTTGGCTCTTTGCATCAGATGGCCAAAATATTGGAGTTTCCGCTTCAGCATCAGTTCTTCCAAAAAATATTCAGGGTTGATTTCCTTTAGGATTGACTAGTTTGATCTCCTTGCAGTCCAGGGAACTCTTGAGTCTTCTCCAACACCACAATTCAAAAGCATCAATTCTTCGTTGCTCAGCCTTCTTTCTGCTCTAACTCTCACATCTCAGCATGACTACTAGAAAAACTATCACTTTGACTATATGGACTTTTGTCAGAAAAGTGATGTCTCTGCTTTTTAATACACTGTCTAGATTTATTATCGCTTTTCTTCCAAGGAGCAAGCATCTTTTAATTTCATGGTTGCAGTCACTGTCTGCAGTGATTTTGGAGTCCAAGAAAAGAAAATCTGTCACTGTTTCCATTGTTTCCCCATCTATTTGCCATGAAGTGATGGGACCAATGCCATAATCTTAGTTTTTTGAATGTTGAGTTTTAAGCTAGCCTTTTCACTCTCCTCTTTCACCCTCATCAAGAGGCTCTTTGGTTCCTCTTCACCTTCTGCCGTTACAGTGGCATCATCTGCATATCTGAGGTTGTTGATATTTCTCCCTAGAGTAGACCCTTGCTATTGTATTATTCATTCATTCATATATATTTATTCCATTCACTCAAAAAATATTTCACACCTACTTAGGGCTGGGCATTTTTGTAAGCACTGGGGATTCAACAGTAAAAACAGCAGAGAATAATCCTTGTCCTCCTGGAGTTAACATTCTAGGAGGGCAGACAGACAATAAACAGAATAAATGAGTGAACTAAAAAGGTATGTCAGCAGTAAAATCTGTGGAGAAAAATAAAACTAAGTGGAAGGATAGGGAGTGTGGGGTAGTGGGAATTTTAAATGGGATGATCACAGCCCCACCCAACTAGAGGTGACATTTGGATAAAAACATGAAGGAATAATGGAGTGAGCCTGCAGATTTCAGGGAGAGACAAATTCCAGGAAGAGTGAATGGTAAATGAAAAGCCTGGAGGAGGAAGCACGTGAAGAGTATCCAAGGAGGTAGCTAGGAGGTCAGGGAGGCTGGAGCTGAATGAGCAGAGGGGAATTAGAGACAAAGTCAATAGGATTCGCAGGGTGGAGGCCATTGTCTGAACCCTGGCTTTCTTCTGTGTGAGCTGGGGGCCACAGCAGGGTCCTGGGATGGGGAGAGGGGAATGAGGGACTCCAGCTGCTCTGGTGGGAACAGATGGTGGCAGGGCTAGGATAAACAGAAGAGGCCAAGAAAGAGGTTTCTGCAGTAATCTGGGCAAGAGGTGAATGTGGCTTAGATCTGGATGATGGCCTAGAGGTGATGAGATGTGGCTGGATTTTGGTGATGCTAAAGGTAACGCTGCTGAGAAGGGTTGTGGGAGAAAGGTGCCAGCAATGGCTCCAACACCAGCTTTTAAAGCCCTGAGCCAGCTGTTTCTATAGGAAACCCTACAAGGCAATGTGAGCTGTCATAGCTCATCTTTTAACCACCCAGGTCATCTCCAAGGACTGGTGTGAGATTATCTCCGAAAGCTCTTCCTAAGAACTCAGTGATTTTCCCTCCAGAGGGCTCTGCTTCCTGTTGTTGGACAAAAAATGAATAGGATGTGAGCACAGAGGGAGCCTGGCTCATCTGAATTCTGCCTCGAGCCCATGCTCCCTTCAGTGACGGGGAGAAAAACGCTACTGTGTAAGCTGCTCAGTGAAAAACAATATTTAATTAGGACTGAGAGAGTTAGACAAGCAAACAATTAAATGTTCTAGTACTATCAGTCTTGAGCCATTTAAGCTTCAGTTCAATAAGAAATCATTATAAAGGCCTAATAGAAATGAAAATATAAATAGTGTCGTTTTCTGTTGCATTTCAACTGTCTCCTCAGCCTTGAAGATCCAAGAGTGGGTTTGGCCATGGTGGGTGAAGTCCCTCAGCCGCAAGGGGATTTAACACAAACAGGAAGGTGTGTGTGTCCACCAGCTGGCTGGGGGGCCGGCAGCAGCCAGTCAGCTAAGCTGGTTTGGATCTGAATGACAGAGGCTTTCTCGTCTTATTTTTAATGTCTGAGAAGCAGCATGAGGATTCTTCCTGGGAGGGAGGAGAGGCAGCTTAAAGGAAATCCCTGGATGTCTTGTGAGAAGCTGGGTTACAGAATAAATACGTCTAATAAAGTCCCCCTGGCTACACAGCTTGGAGGATTTGGAAATAACTTCAGACTGTTTCATGAAGGAATTGCTTTGTCATAACAGGAAAAAATGCCTGCAAAGGGCACCGCCATCACAGCAGAGGGCTTTGCGATAAAGATACTATCCATCTCTGAGATCCGAGTCTCTGCACTAAGACTCCTGCCCTTGCCTCTGGGGATGTAGAGGTGCAAACCCAGGTCACCCCTTCCTTGCATCCTTTGAACATCTCCAGCCTCTTTTCTAGGAGTCCCAGTCTCCTTTCTGGAATACCCAGTATATCAGGAGGATATGGTCTGGACGTAGTCCTACTACAAATCAAGTCAGGTCTTTTTAAAAAATATTTATGTCTTTAACTTTGGTTGCACTGGGTCTTCGTTGCTTCTCACGGGCTTTCTGTAGTTGCAGCAAGTGGGGGCTACTCTTCGCTGTGGTGCACAGGCTTCTCATTGCGGCTGCTTCTCTTTTTGCAGAGCACAGGTTCCAGGGTGTGTGGGCTTCTGTAGCTGTGCGGCACAGGCTCAGTTGCTCTGTGGCATGTGGATTCTGCGTGGATCAAGGATCAAACCTGTGTCCCCTGCATTGGCAGATGGATTCCTATCCACTCTGCCACCAGGGAAGTCCACAAGTCAGGTCTTTGGGATTGCAAGTGACAGAAAATCCCACTCAAACTAGTTTAAGCAAAGTGCAGAACCTGTTGGCTTATGTAACCAAGAACTCCAGGACTGGCTCCAGGCATGACTCCTGCATGACTAAACCCAGGTGCTGAAATGACATCCATAGGAATCCATCCCCCTCACCCTTGACTCTGCTTTCTTAGATGTTGGCATCACTCTCAGACAAGCTCTCCTTAAGCAGTGACAAGATGGCTCCTGGAAGTGCCAGGGTTATGTATCAGTCTTTCAGAAATGATAACAGGGAAACCTCTTCTCCTAATAGCTCTAGTCAAAGACCAGCATGACCTATGTGCAATGCAATGTAATTACTTAGTCATGTCCAACTCTTTGTGACCCTGTGGACTATAGCTCACCAGGCTCCTCTGTCCATGGAATTCTCTAGGCAAGAATACTGGAGTGGGTTGCCATGCCCTCCTCCAGGGGATCTTCCCAACCCAGGCTGTCCCCGCTCTGCAATTCAGTTACAATGTCCAGAGGAATGGAACATTCAGATTGACAAGGCTAAGGTCTCATGTTCATCCTTGGATCCAGAGGTGACATCTCTAGAAGCCACATGATTTTGAATGGGAGGGAGGTGGTTTCCCCAAGGAGAATCAGAGTACTGTTCCCCAAAGTGGTAGAGGTGTGATGGGTAACAGTAATAGGTTACACCACATCCTTGCCTCCTGATTTTCATAGTCATGGTCAAAAGCTTGTAGGCCCCTTTAAACCCCCCCCCCCCCCCCCACACACACACACAGCATGGCAGGATGGCTTTGTAGCTTCATCAGGAAGGCAGTGGCCAGTGGACAGAGCCAGTCTGAACATGGCGAGATGACACAGATCCTCCTTGACCTTCCAATATCTTTCAGGCTCTGAATTCTGTACTTGTAGTTCCTTATCTACTTCAGGGTCTTGTTTGAGACCAGTTATGAGTCAGGGAGAAACACACATAAAATGGGGCACAGAGAGGGTGTCTCAGGCTCATGGGCCTAGGCTTTGGGAAGAGACCCTCATTTTTCATTGCATTAGTCTGTGGTTGCCCTCAGAACTGTCATATCTAGAGCAGAGGTTGTTTTTTCATTTCAAAATATGAACTATTTTAGGCTTTGTAGTCTCTGTTACAACCGTTCAACTCAGCCATTGTGGTGTGAAAACAGCCAGAGACAGTAAGTAAACATGCAGACTTGTCTGTGTACCAATAAAACTTTATTTACAAAACAGGCCACAGGCCAGGGCTGGGCCACGGGCCACAGTTTGCTGACCTCTCATCTAGAGCATGGCTGCAGGCTGGGATCCTTACGATGATGAAATGGACTAAAAAGCAAAACCTTTTCCTGGGAGTAACTCCTGTGTAAAGAAAATGGGAGAAGGCAGGATGGGCCAGAGGAGTGGTGAGACCACACTGCAGACCCTGTAAGGCTTCTGCCAGCCCATGGGATGCTCCAGAGCACAAGTTGCCCATTAGCAGGGTTTTGCGTTGGGCAGGAATGGCAGGCCAAAGTACACTGCCTTGCTCAGTCATTGGCCAGGGGCTAACCCAGGAGGAGTGGTGAAGGCCCCTGAAGGAGTCTGTCAGTTAGGAACACTCCTTTCTGCTGGGCAGTGTGCATCTCTTGAAGGGGGCCTTGAGTGCCCCATCTCTGGGTCTTCCACGAGCCCCAAGATCAAGCATTAAACACAGGGGGAGGGGTCTGGGAGGAGATTGGCTTGCATTGGAGGAGGACTTTTGTCTGCTTCCAGAATGGGCCAAAAGCTTTAGATTTGGGCCAAAAGCCTTTCTGTGCAAAGTGTGCTTTGGCCAGGAGCATACCTTCTCTTGAGAACCCACGGTGGCATCCAGCCACCAAATGAGAAGTCAGAGGCCCTGGGTCCTGGCTGAACTTGTCACGGCCACCACATCTGAGGTCAGTCAAACCTGTTTTGTTCAGTTTTATTTATTTATTTATTTGGTTTCTTTATTTATATTTTATTTTTCCAATGTTGTGTTGGTTTCTGCCATACAACAATGTGAATCAGCCATGATTATACATATATCCCTGCAGTCTTGAGCCTCTCTCCCCCTCCCCATCCCACCCCTCCAGGTCATCACAGAGCACCAGGCTGGTCTCCCAAACTTTTGAATACAATTTGGCTTCCCGTGCAGCCTCCTCTATAGTAAAGAACATGCAGGTCACTAAGCTTGAGTGAATAATTGTTTTTCTTATTGTAAGTGAATGTGTGTGTGTTAGTTGCATCTGACTTTTTGCGACCCGATGGTATGTAGCCTGCCAGGCTCCTCCATCCATGGGAGTTTCCAGGCAAGAATACTGGAGTGGGTTGCCATTTCCTTCTCCAAGTAAATGAATGCTTTGTAAGTGAATACTTTGGAATTAAAGCACATGTTCCAGTCTCAGTTTCACATGAATCCACCTCAGAGAAATCGGTTCACTGTCAGAGCCTGGACAACATTTCAGCCTAATAAACTGAGAACTGGACCGTGACCCTTTGAAAGGCAGTGCCGCCTCGTAAGGCTCTGTGGAACATAGGAAGTCTGCCTCCTGTAGACACTCCCCTGCCTTGTCCAGCTCATCTTTGGATTGTCCACGTTGCAGATATTTGAGAAGGTCATTTGGATGGATGGGAGCTTCTCTGGTGGCTCAGATGGTAAAGAATTTGCCTTCAATGCAGGAGACCTGGTTTGGATCCCTGGTCCCCTGGAGAAGGTAATGGCTACTCACTCTGGGATTCTTGCCAGGAGAAATCCATGGACAGAGGAGCCTGGCAGGCTACAGTCCATGGAGTTGCAAACAACTGGACATGACTGAGCAACTAACACTTTCACTTTGAGTAGATAACAGCCATCAAACCTTGCGAGATGTGGAAGGACTCTTCACTCACAAACGTCCGAAACACCATGAGGGTAGCACGGGAGGCTGATAACCGCAAGCATATTTCAAACTTCAGAGCTCCTGGAGAGGGTCTGAAGGCACAGGTTCCCAGCCAAGGGCTAAATTTCCCTGACTCCCGACCTGGAACCCCAGGTGGTCAGGGTCCTTATTGCATTAGGAACAGCAGAGCTGTGCTTGCAGAACTATGACCTGAACCAGGGGCCACACAGGACCACAGAGGGGCGGCACCTTCCTGAAAGATAGGGACACCACTGGAAATGCAGAATCTCCATCATCTTGTTAGGCATGGAGAGTTGGTCACTGGAACCTGGTGCAGCTCTGGGGTGGGTGAGGAATGAATGTGTGTGCACCGGGGCTGCTGTGTGTGGAGGCACTGTCCCTGGGTGGTCTCTGGGTAAGTGGGGTGTAGGCAGGGAGAGGAATTTTGCATCTGATTGGCATCAGGGTGAATGCAGGCACCGTGTCTGCATGGACGTGATGGATGAGGAGCCTGTGCCTTGAACAGAGGGTGTGAGATGTGTGTGCTGCATCTGAATGAATGTGCTTAATTTTTATCATCACACAGCTCTTTTATCAGCATTACTATTTCAGTTTAATTGATAGTAGCTCTCCCTCCTCCAGGATAATTCATTCAAGTTTATCATTAAAAGCAGAACTAAGGTCTATCCATCCTGGTTTCACAGGATGTTGTAGGCTTATCTCCTGGTTTGCCTGTCTGTTTAACTGGTTAGCTAGCTGGCTGAGCAGTCAGACTTTAGATCACCGCTGTGGGTTTCCTCTCTTTTCTGAGCCACATTTTTGGCTTGTTCTGTGGAGTCATCAAACCCCTGTTTCCTCTGCAGCTCATCATTGCTGTGGAATTCTTTTTTTAAATTTAAATGAGTTTAAATCACTTAGAATATATTAGATTACCCTCTCCCTTGGGCTGGATCTTTGTAGGGATGGAAGTAAACTGAACATTTAGCAGTCATCTTTTCTTCGTCTCTTAATTGAGCAGGGGCTGGCTGCTGGGCAGATGGGTATGTTGCCCAAAGACGTCCCCCAGCATCTACAGCTGGGATCCTGTTGTGTCTGTAAACACACAAGGCCAGGCGAGGGTGAAGATGCGTCAGGATTTAGAGCCAGAACCTCACTAAACAAAGCCCCATTTGAGGCCCTACTGAATTTATGATGGCCAGTCCCTTCTTAATTGGCAGCCATCTGCCTCACATAGTAATTCACAGAGACCTCGTGTCAGTGTTTAGGCAGTGTCCTCTTTTGCAAATGATTTATGATTCATAATGAGCAAAAGACTGCTCTTCAGATGACCCATCAGGGTTAGCTGACCCAGCACTGGGGTCCACAGGAGAGGAAGCTATTCTCCAGGTTCAGGGTGGGAGAAGAGGAGGGGCCGCAATAAGCAGGCATGCTGCAGATCAGGGCTGCTGTCAGCCTACACAACGCCTTTGTGTGCATTTGCAAAGTGCGTCTTCTCTGGGGAGACACAGTCCCACAGCCATATGGTTTGAAGGGGAGGACTCCTTCTAGGAAGAAACGTGACTTTCTCTGGGCACCCTCAGCCCTGTGCCAGGAAGCTTGCCATGGAGAGGAGAGTGACAACCATATTTCAGGCCCGATAGACTTCTTGACCAGGCCCTTTAGCACACAGCCCTGAAAAGATGCTGCTGCTTCTCTTGTGGCCACTGGACCAGCTGCTTCTGGTGCTGGTTCTTCTCACCTTGAGGGCAAAAATAATCTACAATCTTTTCTTCCCCATGTCCTCATTATACCTTAACATTCTGCTATGGTTCAGGAATAATTGGCTCAACTGTAGAGATGAGAAAACTGAGGATCAAAACAGTTTTCCAAGGCTATGCAGTGTGTAAGTAATTGGACTTCGTTGACTAGAACTCAAATCTGTCCAACACCCATGGTCTTTCAACTACATTTCCTTGTAAAATCATTGGATGGATACTAAAGTATGATCAGAATGCAACCATCCTTCAGTACCCATATAAGAGTGACTCTAGGAGCCCCCATGGAACCAAAATCTGCAGACACTCAAGTCCCTTATATGAAATGGTTTAGTTCAAGGAAGACAATAGGCCCTCCAAGCCCATGGATTCAATCAACCGACATCGAAACTCAAGAGTTGGACTGTACTGCGGTGTTGGGTCTCTCCCTTCTCAACCCTGTGATGATGACTTCAGTCAGCACTAGCTACTAACTCTTTGTCAGACTCTGGGATATACATTGGGTTTAAAGAAGTAAATGAGCAAAAGCAGGTTCCTGTCTAGTTGGGTAAGACTGAGAAATCCTGTCACCCAGCACTCCCATGTCCATTTCTGCTTCTCCAGAAATAGACAAGAAGGGGCCCTGGACTGGGGATCAGGAGTCTGGGAGCCTCCCCTAAGGCTGGCTGCTGATTTGCTGTATGATGCCCTGAGCAAATCACCCAACTAGGTGACTGACTCACTCTGGTTTGCTTGGGACTTCCCCATTTTTAGCATTAGAAATCCTATATCCTGGAAACCTCCATCCCCACCTCTGCAAAATGTTGCAGTTAGTTGGTCACCCTACATTCAGCCCTAAAATATCCATCTGGCTCCTTTATGGACTGTAAAGCACTTTGCAGAAAGGAAGGGGCCAGCATTTTTCTTTTCTTTCTTTCTTTAATTATATAAGTCATGCATGATGATTGCTGAAAATAGAGACAACCAAAAAAGTACTATGCTAAAATGGCTAATAAACATAAGAAAAGATGCTCAATTTCACTCTTAAAGGAATGCAAATCAAAACAAGATATCATTTTCACCTCTCAGATTGGAAAAGAAAATGAAAACAGTGAGAACACTTAGTTGATGCTGGAAAGACTGTGGAGGACATGTGCCCTTTCATTTTCTGTGGTGGGAATGCAAATTGGTGCATAAAGTCCATTTGGCATATCTAACAGTGTTTGAATGTGTATACATCCTTCATGCTAGTAAATCCATTTTTAAGAGTGTGCCCTACAGAAATACTAGCATGAATCCATGAAGATGTATATATGAGAGGATGTCTGATACAGACTTTTTGTTGTTGTCAGAAAAAATTGGAATTAATCCAGGAGTCCACCAACTGGGGTGAACAATAGAGCAATCGCACATCATTTGAATTTGAGGCAGTTTTTTTTTTGACGCCTGTCGACAAGGGTTCTCAAATGCCCGTGTGCAGCAGAATCCTCTGGAGGGCTTGCTCAAGCAGATTGCTGGACCTTGTCTCCACAGTGTTTGTGGTCTGGGGTGGAGCTGTAGGATTTGCATTTCAAATAGCTCCCAGGTGATGCTGCAGGTGCCAAAGTGTGGTCACACTTTAAGAACCACTGATACAGAGAGAAATGAGAAAACCTTCTTCAAGTATGACCTAATCCAGATCAGGGAGCAGCACAGAGACAGAGAGGCCTGGGCAGGGATCCAGGAGCCGGGTGAGGGGTCCCCTCTGATTTCCCCTCCACTGGCCTGAAGCCCCCATCTGATCACTCAGAGCATGGGCCAGGTAAAAGGCAGCTGGATTCCTTGGCACATACGAATGCCAGGACTTCCTACAGAGTGGGTCTTAGCTGTGGGCAGAGGGAGGGAGCAGCGCGTGGGTTGGCCTCACCAGCAAAGTTACAGGGCTGGGACGAGGGAGGAGGCCAGCTGGGTGACTTGTGCCAGCTGTGTTTGTTGGTGTTTCTTCTCCTCCCTGGGAAGCTGGCATTCTGATTTCAAGGACAACATCAGATGCTGGGGGAACAGAGGAGCAGGTGTTCTCAGGAACCAAACCTTGCAAATGAATTAACAGGTGTTGATTGCTGCCAGGCAGAGGTGTGTTATGTGTGGATATTGTTGCCTGCCGCCTTCTCCCTTCAATCTCAGGCTAACACCATGACCTCACCCTCTTCAGCTGGAGCCGCTCTTGAACTCTCCCCATGTATGTACTGTGACAATTTGGGATTTGCCCTTAGGTACACAGCTTTGCTCTTCTTTATCCAGGGCAATGGTTTGTGACATGATGATGAATATGAGAATGGAGTGGGGAAACACCCCCTTCTTGCCTCCCTCTTGAAAACCCCTCACAATTCCAATCACCACCACCTTTTCTAGGAACCACCCCTGGGGAAGGCCCTAGGTCCTAGGAAAGGTCAATGGAGGGATAGAAAAGGACAAGAAATCACTGCTACTGCATTGCTCCTCACCCCTCAATTGGCAGTGCTCCATTTCTAGTTTTTGTCTCCCCAGTGGGTGCTCTGTCTTCTGTTGACCCAGCTCCTTTGAAATGGATATTCTCCTGCATATTCTATGCATCACTTTGAAAAAGCATTCTGGTGCCCACTAGCTATTCATAGTCTTATTCTTGAGCCACTTTGATCCATGCATTGCACCTTGATTTGTTGTGAACTTGAGTCTTCTGGGTATTGAATTTGCTGTATATGCTCCCATTTGTTTCTCTTCCTCTTCTTTCAGATTCATACCAATTTGGCTTTTCTAAAAAAAGAGAAAAGTTCTTACTTCTCCACCCAAGCTACACTGTCCTGGATTATCAAGGGTAATTCCCATTCCTAGTTCTCCCAAGTAAGCTTTGTCTCACCTTTCCCATTCCAGAAACCCACACCTGCAGGCAGAGCAATTCCTTTCAAAGACTGAGAATTTCTTCTAGAGGAATCCCTGACTTGAACTAGAGGAGAGAAATACGAACTGGGAAGCAAATATTTCCCACTGATAAGAGCCAGAACCACAAGACTCCAGGCCAACACTAAGTCAACAGAACAGCTCACAGTAAGTCTTTGAGCCCTGAGCTGACCGTCGGAAGGGGCCAAGGTGCCAGCCAGCCAATGAACTCCATGATAACCAGGCAAAAAGCACCTCTGCTGTCCGTGGTGCTGAATCTGTCTATTTGCCTTTGGGAGAGAAACAGGTTCAAGAAACCCACATGAAGGAAATTAAAATTGTCCTGAAACCTAAGCCCCCATCAGGAAGGTTAATACCATTAAATTAAGATCTAAGGACTTACCTGGCAGTCCAGTGCTTAAGACACCTTGCTTCCACTGCCAGGGGCATGGGTTCGATCCCTGGGTGGGAAGCTAAGATCCCGCATGTTGCCTGGCCAAAAAATAGAAAGAAAGAAAAAATCTAGTTAAACTGTTGTTATTTAAGGTCATTTGGTTGGGCTTCTGGTCCACTGATCAAGAGAAAAGAAATAACATTGAACACCTGGACAGGCAATGTGCTTGCCACCTTGGGTACACTATTTATCTTAATCTTTAAAATAAACAGTGGGGGTAGGCCTTGTTGTCTTCATTTTACTGACGAGGAACTGTGGGCACAGAGAAGTTGCTCACACTTTGGCTAAACTCATACAGCTATTAAGTGGTGGAGCCAGGACCCAAGCACAGAGGTGCTTATTTCCAAAGCTGGAACTGATGGCGTTAGACCGTCATGGTCCTAAGGCTAGTGCTGATGGCTCTTTGTTAGGCAGTTGCTGACATTTGGGCAGGTCACCAGATTGCATGTTTTCTCCCTGGGACATGTCAAATTTCAAATCTTCAAGACTCTGAAACCATTTCAAAAACCTTCATTGTTCTCGGAAAAAAAAAAAAAAAAGCACATACCACATCCACACAAATGAGCAGGCTTCATTTACTTTCTCATTTATGGGAAGAGGATGTGAATATAAGCAAGACGTTCAAATTAAAATTGACTGTTTCATTTTAATTGACCTTTGATTCCCAGCTCACTATCTCCCTCGCGTCCCCACTCGGGCCCCTTCCATCCCTTGCTGTGCTCTGTGATTCATCAGGGCCTGAGGCTCAGCAGCTGTAATTGCTTTGTAACTTCCTGGAATGTCAAAGCCAAGATGGAAATTTTACGTATCACTCTACCAATTCCATCCTGGCTTTAATAATAAGTTGGCAGAGGGGAAGGCAGATTTACAGCAGGAGAGAATGTAATCAAATTTGGAGGTGAAATGCAATAAGTACAAATGCTAGTTTTCATTTGGAAGCTTCTTAGATAAATGTGATCTCACCCAGCTCCCCAGCCAAATCTATTGTTTCTTCTGGAGCAGTGGGGGCCCCCACTGGAACAGTAGTCCTCAGAGGGAGAGTTTGTATCCAGTATTGCCCCATCCCAGTCCCAGTAGAGTGACCCTGGTGGATGGAAAGCAATGAAGGGAGAAGCATGAAGAGTCAGTTAGGGAGACAAGGCTTAATAGAGGCCTCTGATAAACTGCATGTGTGTGCTGGACGAAGTCCCTTCTGTCATATCTGACTCTTTGCAACACTATGGACTGTAGGTCTCCATGCTCATATGTCCATGGGATTCTTCAGGCAAGAATACTGGAGTGAGTTTCTGTGCTCTCCTCCAGGTGATCTTCCCAACCCAGGGATCAAACACTCATCTCTTACGTCTCCTGCATTGCCAGGCATGTTCTTTATCATTTGTGCCACCTGATAGACTGCATACTTGAGGGAAAAACAGTTAAGTACTTTCTAGGCACTGTAGTAAGTGCTTTACATGTTTTATCTGAGTTTCTTGGTGACTCAGTAGGGAAAGGAATGTTATTCTTCCCATTTTAAAGAGAAATACAGTGAGAACTAGGGAGGAGATTCTCAGCTACAGTAGGGCAAGGTTCTGTTTGACTTTGCAGCTTATATTATTATTTATTTATTTATGGCTGTGTTAGGTCTTTGTGGCTGCATGAGGGGTTTCTCTAGTTGCAGCAAGTGACCAGGGAAATCCTAGCTTAGACTGTTAACCCCTCTCTTGCAAGAACAGTAACAGCTAACATTTCTTGAATCCTTATGTGCTGCCAATCACTCTTCAAGTGCTTCATGAAAACTTTCACAGCATCTCTGTGTGTTAAGTGCTATTGTTGTTATTATCTTCATTTACCAAGGGAGAAGAATTTCTGAAGATGGATCCTGTAAAAGTCAGTGAGGGTCGTGTGAAAAGATGTTCACATGATTAGCTGTTAAGGAAATGCAAATTAAAACCACAATGAGATATCACTGTGTATCTATCGGGATGGTTAAAAGTTAAAAACAAAATAGTGATAAAACCAAACGCTGGTGAGAATGAGAGGACTGGGATCATTCAGTCATTGCTGATGGGGATATAAAGTGACACAAACTCTCTCAAAAAAGAATACGGCATTTCTTATGACATTAAGTATGTGTTTCCCATATAACCCAGCAATTGCACTCTTGGGCATTTTTCCCAGAGAAATGAAGACTTAGTGTTCACAGAAAAGCCTATACATGAATGTACATAGAAGCTTTATTCATAATAAGCAATGATTGGAAGTAATCCGAATGTGCAACAACGGATGGGTGGTTAAACAAACTGTGGAGCATCCATGCTATGAATTACTGGTCAGTAATAAAAAAGAGCAAGCTCTTGATACGTGTAACAACTCGGATGGATCTCAAGGGAATTGGGCTGAGTGGGGAAAAAAAGCCAGTCCCCAAAGAGAACATACTGTATGATTCCATTTAAGTAACGTTCTTGAAATGACAAAATTCTAGAAATGGAGAAGCCAGGTTGCCATTGATTTGACAGTAGGGGAGGGAGGCTTGTGGTAATGGATCTTGACTGTGGTGGTGGTCACACAGGTCTATGCACATGAATAAAATTTAACAAAGCCACACACACACACACACACATTGTGTGTGATGTTGCATCTAGAATCCAACCTACTCAGCAATGCCTGGGTCAAATCTCAGGCAACAAAGGTGGCTGTTCTCATCTCTTTTTGGCAGATGAGGAAATTCAGGGTGAGAGCTGAAAACCATGGCATGAGAGAATGACCCAAGAAGAATGGTTCCAGAATCTCAAATGAAGAGAACAGAGGCTGGCACTGTCTTCAGAACTTTGATTCTCTTTAACAGCTTAATGAGGTAGATATCATCTCCATTTTTCAGAGAAGTAAACTGAGGCACACAATGCTAAATAACTTTTCCAAGGTCAAACAGTCATGAATGGAACAGCCAGAAATTGACTCTGGTGCCCATTCTTTTATCCACAAGAGCTGTTTTGATTTCCAGACCTGACTAGGTATTTTTGATGTTTAAACATTTTCAGATATCTAGACCTTCCCTAGTGGTTCAGATGGTAAAGCGTCTGCCTACAATGCAGGAGACCCTGGGTCGGGAAGATCTCCTGGAGAAGGAAATGGCAACCCACTCCAGTATTCTTGCCTGGAAAATCCCATGGATGGAGGAACCTGGTAGGCTACAGTCGATGGGGTCGCAAAGAGTCGGACACGACTGAGTGACTTCACTTCACTTCACTTCAGTTACTTGCTCCAAGCTTAACTCCAAGGGGATGATTTTGCCCCAAGACTTATAGGCCACAGGAAAAACCTTCTCCCAGGGCAATAATAAACGGTCTTTCTCAGCATGTAGGTCTCCCCTGCAGCACTGGACATAGCAACACTTTGTAACCAGGTAGGATGCAGGGTCAGGATGGTGTGCTGTCAGGAGACAAAGGAGAGGTCTGCTTGCTGCTCTGTCTTGGGCAATTTCCCATCATCTCCTCCTGAACTCTTCATCACTTCAGGATTTTTTTATCTTGAAATATCTGGAGGTTATAGATTTTTTACTAACTAGTGTGGTACTTGAGTCTCCTTCTTTTGACTCCATGTCCTGATGGGTACCAACATTAAATCCATCCTTCACAGCAATGAGACATAGTTCTCACAGCAGAGTCTGTGGCCAGGCTCTACCCTAGAGCCACTGGGCCCAGAAATCTGCATTTTACTAAACCATACCCAAGCCAGGTAAAACTTACTCAAAGGAAAGGTTGAGATTGCACTGATAGAGGCTCTAAATTTTAGAGGAAAGTTAAAAGTCAATGGGGGGCTTCCCAGGTGGCTCGGTGGTTAAAGAATCTTCCTGCAATGCAGGAGACACGGGTTCGATCCCTGAGTCAGGAAAATTCCTTGGAAGAGGGCATGGCAATGCACTCCAGTATTCTTGCCTGTAGCATCCCATGGACAGAGGAGTCTGGTGGGCTACAGTCCATGGGGTCACAAAGAGTCAGACATGACTGGAGTGACTGAGCATGCACACATATACAAGTCAATGGGAGTTGAGTTTTAACTAGGTGGCTCCATTTGATAGATAAAGTTTGGCAGGATGGAGAGCTGCAGTGTTTAAGGCTGGGTTTGAAGGCTTTAAGCATTGAAAAGTTTATGGTGTTCCCCAGATCATCACTATTACTTCAAAATAAAAATACTACTGAAGCATTGAAACACAAAATGTACATGTTGAAATAGCTTTCTCCTAGATGTGCTAATTGGCAAATATTGAATACGTTTATTGAAATGCAAACTGTCTTATTCCAGGGCTGCCACTTCTTAAATGGTGTCCTACAGGTGATGTTTGTTCTGCCTCAAGTCATCTGCCTCTGGTAATGTTCATTCATTTGTTGGTTTCTTTCATGCAACAAATATTTATTGAGCTTGGCATAGCAATTAACCAAAAAGCAAGTATCTTTGCATCCATGAAGCTTGCATTCTAGTGCTGGGGAGACAGGCAAGAAACAATGTCAGTATGTAAATCTATGGCATGTTCAGAGTGACAAGTCCTTTGGAGAAAGTAAGATGGGGAAAGGGGAGAAAAGTTCTGGAGGTTGGAGGAGAGGTTTTCAGAGAAGTTTTCTCCAAAGGTGAAGTGTAAAGAAAATCCTGAAACTTCCCTGGTGGTCCAGTGGTAAAGAATCCATCTGCCAATGCAGGGGGCACAGGTTCAATCCCTAGTCTGGGAAGGTTCCACATGCTGTGGCACAGCTAAGCCCGTGTGCCACAACTACTGAGCCCAGGCTCTAGAGCCTGTGCTTTGCAACAAGAGAAGCCACCTAAGTGAGAACTCTGTGCACCTCAACTAGAGAATAGCCCTGCCTGCCTCAACTAGAGAAAGCTGTCACAGCAGTGAAGAGCCAGTGTAGCCAAAACAAAAAAAAATGTCTTGAAAGAAGTGAGGGAGCCATCGCCCTGGAGGAGGAGGGTTCAGGCAGAGGGGACAGAGCTTTGCCTGATCCTGGAGCAGCCAAAAACGCAGACCCCTGACCACACCCCTCCCCGCAGCCACCCCCCACCACCCACATAGATAGCCCTAAATAATCCTCAATTCAGAGAGAAGCCAAGCCAAACTGTCCCTCCCATCTCATTGCAGCATGAAGTCTGACCTGCTCCTTGTAGCGGTGGCCTTACGGCTGCCATCCAAACCCTCCTGATGGGTACCACCTTCTCCCTTGGGGGGTCAGGTCAGATCTATTCAGTGAAAACTGGTTAAGCCCTGATTCTGTGCCCAGGCCTCTGCTAGGACCCATCAGAGGCTGGCTAGCAAACCTGACACAGAAATGTACTAACAGAATCCAAGGGTGAGGGGTCAGAGAAGAAGGGTGGAGCCAGCCTGGGGGTGGGGCTTTTTGGATCTCTCTTGGCCCACCCCCATCACGCCTGGTCCCCAGACACACAGCTGCTTTCAGTTCTTAGACTTAGCGTGTCTGTTCTTGCATCAGGACATTTGCTGTCTCTTTCCCTTGAATTCTCTCCCCTCAGACCTTCCTGGAGTTGGTTCTCACTATTCAGGCTTCAGCCAAGGGCCTCCTCCCCAGGAAGGTCTCCAGGATGGCCCTGCAGCCTGCGTTGGTGTCATTCAGGGTCTTGTTCTTCTTTCCTTCCTCTCACTGTCTCTACCACCAACTGAGATGAGTGGTGTCAAGGTCTCCTCTCTCCCCTGCCTTCCAGAAACTGGGACCCAGTTTCTCCCATTTGCTCTTCCATCCCCAGGGCCTCAAAAATAGGAGGCGCTTAATAAATATCAACCAATGAATTTATTTACTGTGTAAGGGACTATCAACGCTTACCTGAATGAGCCATGCCATCTGACCGGCTCTTCCCCTGCCCACACCCTTCTGCCTGCTGCCCAGGCCCCTGAAATACATTCTTGGCTGCTCCTGCTGACCATGGAGAACTGATTTCATCTATCCTACAAAGCGGAGGGCAAAGTAATGTTAAAAATGTGGTTTGGAGATCCAGATGAGTTTGCTTTGTCCTCTGGCTCTGCTACTTTTAACCTGTGTACCCTAGGCAAGTTAACTAACCTCTCTGAGGCTCAGTTTCCTGAGCTCAGTTACCTGAGCAGAGCTGCTTTCAGCAAACAGTAGCCTTTGTTATTCTACCCAAATCACAGTGGTTACTAACTCTCACTGTCTAGAGGCGAGGTTTGTACCACCTTCTTCCTGAGATGAGCACCCCGGCCCTGGCTGGAGCCCCCAGGGACCCTTGCAGAGAGACCAACCAAAGGAAAAGTCCAATCTCAGTGATTGTGCCCCTGGGGACCCTGAGTTAATGATCTGGGGACGGTTAATGAGCTTTCTTCTCTGCTCTCTCCCATCGCAGGTGGCGTGGCAGCCTTCCAGGCCCGGCGGCTGCTCCCTGCACCTGCCCTTCCACATCCAATTTCTTTGCAGTGTCCTAAAAAGCTAACCAAGCTGAAATCGCTGATGCCAAGGCTTTAAAGCTCCTGCACCAGAATTTAGTGTTCTCCAAGGCTCCAGCCTCGTCTCCGACTCCTAATCCTTTCCATTTGTTGGGAATGGTCGAAGGATTCAGTGACGATCACTGCTGAGATGGTCTCTTCTGCTTGGGGCTGGGAGAATGGCTGTCCTGGAGGTTCACTTCTTATGAATTCTTGCAGTGTCCCTTCTTCTGCTTGAGCATCTTCCTGGGTGCCTCCTGAGGAAGCCCTAGGCATTAACATCACAATCGTATTATGATATAATAAATCTGTCGGTGATTACCCTGGAGAGGTGGCAGGCCATAGTGACGGAGAGCATAGACTGAGAATCAAGTTGCCTGGACTGAATCCAGGCTCCATTTAATAACTGTGTGATCTTGGTTCAGAATAATGCTATCTTTTATATTACATACAGCTTACCTGGTGGGAGCCAGGCATTGTTCATGAACCTTCAATTTAGTAATAATAATTATAACAACAACTGATGTTTATTGAGAATCAGAAATGCTTTGATGAATCCACTTAATCTCCAGAAGACAGCCATGTTAATGGACAACTTTTGTGGTGATCAGCACTGTTCCTCAGTCCGGATTGGACCCAGAAGCTTATGCACCTGAGACATTAACTGCATGGGTGGCTTGCCTGAGGGCAAGGAAATTGTGATGAGGATCCTTTAAGGATTCATTTCTAGGCTCAGAGAAAACAGGATGTCATGTCCCCAGCCCAGCCCACACTATATCCCTTGGCGCTCATCAGATTTCAGCAGCAGCTTCTGCGGGCAGTTCTCATGCATTTGGATGGTGTCCTGCCTCAAGTGCCTACATCCTCTCTCTGCTTCTCTACCTTGGTGGACGACAATGCCCCCAGGGATAGTCTCAACCAATGAGCTATGGAAGGCAGTAGATAAGTGTCCCAGCCTCCTGTCCTTCAGAGGGATGGTTCTTCAGAGTGCCCACAGTGGGACTGAGTCATAATCAAGTAGTCAAGTCAACAGCTCACCATTTATTGGTTTTTCCTCCTCCCCTGATTACTCTCCCTGTTTCTTTAGTTCTACTTCTTGGGATCCCCTCTCAAATCAGCTCAATTCAGTTCAGTCACTCAGTTGTGTCCAACTCATTGCAACCCCATGGACTGCAGCACTCCAGGCCTCCCTGTCCATCACCAACTCCCAGAGCTTGCTCAAATTCATGTCCATTGAGTTGGTAATGCCATCCAACCATCTCAGCCTCTGTCGTCCCCTTCTCCTCCTGCCTTCAATCTTTCCCAGCATCAGGGTCTTTTCCAATGAGTCAGTTCTTCGCATCAGGTGGCCAAAGTATTGGAATTTCAGCTTCAGCATCAGTCCGTCCAATGAATATCAGGACTGATTTGCTTTATAATGGACTGGTTGGATCTCCTTGCAGTCCAAGGGACTCTCAAGACTCTTCTCCAATGCCACAATTCAAAAGCATCAATTCTTCAGTGCTCAGCTTTCTTTATATACCAACTCTCACATCCATACATGATTACTGGAAAAACCATAGCTTTGACTAAATGGACCTTTGTTGACAAAGTAATGTCTCTGCTTTTAATACACTGTCTAGGTTGATCATAACATTTCTTCCAAGGAGCAAGCATCTTTTAATTTCATGGCTGCAGTCACCACCTGCAGTGATTTTGGAGCCCCTCAAATAAAGTCTCTCACTGTTTCCATTGTTTCCCCATCTATTTCCCATGAAGTGATGGGATTAGCAAAAGATGGAGGAGTAGAAGGATGTGCGCTCATCTTCTCCTGTGAGAACTCCAAAATTACAACTTGCTGCTGAACAACTGTTGACAGGAGATTGTTAGATCCCACCAAAAAAAGATACCCCATGTCCAAGAGCAAAGGAGAAGCTCCAGCAAGATGGTAGGAGGAGTGGAATCTCATTTAGAATCAAACCCCATACCCACCAGACATGCCCAGAGGGCTCAAACAAACCCTGTGTGCACCAGGACCCAGAGACCCCGCAGAGACTGAGCCAGAGCTGTGTTTGAGTGTCCCCTGCAGAGGTATGGGTCAGCAGTGTCCTGCCGCAGGGGCAGGGGCTCTGGGTAAAGCATACTTGGGTATGGCATAAGCTCTCTTCAAGGAGGTAGCAATTAACCCCACCATAGAGCCACCAGAACTTACACAGGACTGGGGAAACAGACTCTTGGAAGGCACAAAAAAAACCTTGTGTGCACCAAGACCCAGGAGAAAGGAGCAGTGTTCCCACAAGAGACTGACCCAGACTTGCCTGTGAGTGTCCAGGAGTCTCTGGTGGAGGCATGGGTCAGTCGTGGCCTGCTGAAGGGTCAGAGGCACTGAGTGCAGCAGTGCACGCATGGGACCTTTTGAAGGAGGTCACCATTATCCTCACTACCTCCACCATAGTTTGGCCTCAGGTCAATCAACAGGGAGGGAACACAGCCCTGCCCATCAACAGAAAACTGGATTAAAGACTTACTGAGCATGGCCCCACCCATCAGAACAAGACCCAGTTTCTCCCTCAATCAAATCAACTACCTGCACCCAAATACTTGCCTCTGGCTTGGCTTGGAGGGATCCCTAACTAGGACAGTGCTGGAAGCCCAAGAGGACACCCTCTGGTCAGGGCAGTGCTTTCCATGCGGATTCCCAGAGCTCTGACAAAGCAGAGATGGATGACAGACAGGGACTGTGATACTCAGGTGGTGTTCAAGTTCGTGAGAAACGTATTCCAAGGTTCCCAGCAAGCTTGGGGTGGTGCTGTCCCACGAGCTCCTTATGGCTCCCCAGAATGTAATCTCATCTTTCAGCAATAGGACTCCACAGGTACCTAGTGAGGACCACATTTCCCAGCCTCCCTTGCAGGTAGGTATGGCCACGGTCTTGCCAATGGAGTGTGAGAGGAAGTGATGTGTCACTTCCTTAAAAAGAAATTGCTTGGCCTCCACTTCTGTTGCTTGGCCTCTTCCCCCTCTTCCTCTTCTCCGAGGACTTGAATGTGGACTTGAGCTCTGACTTGGATGAGAGCATCTCAGGCAGAAGCAACCGGGGACCTTAAGCAACAGTGTGAAGTAGAGTCACCCTCCTGCTCAGAACTACTGCCTATCTTTGGGATGTTACATGACAGAGAAATAAACTTCTATTTTGCTTAAGTGTGAAAGTTGCTCAGTCATGTCTGACACTTTGTGACCCATGGACTATACAGTCCATGGGATTATCCAGGCCCGAATACTGAAGTGGGTAGCTGTTCCCTTCTCAGATCTTCCCAACCTAGGGATCAAACTCAGGTCTCTCTCATTGCAGGTGGATTCTTTACCAGCTGAGCCACCAGGGAGACCCAAGAATACTGGTGTGGGTAGGCTATCCCTTCTCCAGGGGATCTTCCCCACCCAGGAATGAAACCAGGGTCTCCTGTGTTGCAGGTGGATTCTCTACCGGCTGAAATAAACTGCTATGTACTTGCATCTCTCTGTTCCAGGAACTTATCTTGTGCCTTAACTAATACAGTCAACAGGAAGGGGTCTGAACAAGCCAGTTGTGAGTATGAATGCTGATGTGACCTCATTTGTGTCCCAAGGCCAGTGACGCCTGGGATGTTCAGGTTATGTGGCTCTCTTGCATGGTGTGCAAAGTGCTACAACTAGAGTGAGACCTCACTGGGAGTGAGGTGAGACCCGGTCTCCTCTCGACTTGTCACAGACCTCAGGGGTCCCCTCCTTGGCGTGTGTCCCCTTGCCTGGAATGCTGTGTACTTCCACGTTCTTTTTTCCAGTTCCTCTCCTCCCAGACTAGGTTGTGCATTGGGGCGCTGTTGCATGTGGCTTCAAAGGGTGTATCCAGTCAGCTTGGGGAACCGGGCTCCACGATAAGTGGGCATCTGGCTCCCCAGCTGCCATCCACAATAAGATGAGCTGTCTGCTCATCTTTGTTCTCCAGGTGTGGGCAGCATTACATCCTCTAGTGTATCTCCTTATCTATTAAACAGAGCCAGGTGGTGATGACTTGTGTCATTACTTTTCTCTCTCTTTTTTAATTTGATTTTATTTTATTGAAGTATGTGTGTACAGTACAGTGATTCAATTATTCATATATATATATATTTTTGTGTTCTTTTCCCTTGTAAGTCATTACAAAATATAGTTTCCTGTGCTATATAGTAGGTCCTTGTTGATTATCTGTTTTATATACAGTAGTGTGTATCTGTTAATCCTGACCTCCTAATTTATCCCTCCTCCATCCTTACCCTTTAGTAATAACCATGAGTTTGTTTTTCTATGTCTGTGGGTTTATTTATTTCTGTTTTGTAGATAAATTCATTTGTATCTTTTTTTTTTAATTCCACATATAAATGATATCATATGATATTTGTCTTTCCCCGTCTGGCTTACTTCACTTAGTATGATAATGTCTAGGTCCATCCACGTTGCTACAAATGGCATTATTTCACTGTTTTTAATGACTAATAGTTCAATATAGTGTATTTTAAATAGCTATTGTAAATAGTGCTACAGTGAACATTGGGGGTGTATCTCTTCACGGTATTAGTTTTCTATTGCTGTGTAATTAATTACTACAAACTCAGTGGCTTAAAACAGTATCTGTTTATTATCTCACAGTTCTGTGGAGTCAAAGAGAACTTAGCTGGATTCTCTGCTTCAGTTCTCCCAAGGCTTCAGTCAAGGTGTTAGCCAGGCTAGACTCTCATCCGGAAGCCCTGGGGAAGAAACCACATCCAGGGCCGTTTGCAATGTTGGTAGGATTCTGTTCTAGTGGTTGTAGGACTTAGGTTCCAGTTTCCTGGCTGGCTGTTGGCCACTCTCAAGTCCTTATATTTGTCCCTTTTATAGTCAAAGTCAATGATGATATGTATCTTTCTCATCATTTGAATCTCTTGTACTTACTCTTCTGCTGTCACCTTGAGAAAACTCTGAGCTTTTAAAGCTCATATGATTATACTAGGCTCACTGGATAATCTCCCTTCTGATGAAACTCAAAGTCAGCTGATAAGTTACCTTAATTAAATCTAAAAAATGCTTTTTGCCACATAAGGCAACATGATCACAGGCATATTTTTGCATCATATTCATAGCCCTGGAGATTTGAGCAGGAAATCATGAGAACATCTTAGACTTCTGCCTACCTCATCTACAATCCCTTGAATTTTAGAATATTTCTCCTTCACCTTTCCTTGGAGGGGGCAGGAAAGCTGATATCTTGATGCTTGATTTGGAGGAAATCTCTCACTAGGGCAAAGCATCCAAGAATGCTTGAAGGAGGTGAGATTAAGAGTCAGAAGGATGAATAATTAGTCTTGGATAAAGGATAGACATTTTATTTGCTTATCCAGTCATGTTTATTGAGAATCCCTCAGTGCCCAGGATCTAGCAGTGAACAGAATAGACATAGTCCTTGCCCTTGTGGAGCTGATGGTCTGGTGGGTGATGAAGTTTCCCCAAAGAGAAGTATGGGGTTCAGTGAGAGGAGGGAAATAAAGGCTAGCATGTCATCTAAGGGTGATGAGGGCAGGGGTTCAGGTAAATTTTTACCTGTGAGGAATGGAAAAGACACCATCTCCTAGGTGAGGTAGAGCTCAAACAATTATAGGCTGGTCTCGAGAACATTAAGCTCTCTAAGGATCTCGAGTCTCCTCTCATGCCACATGGATCACCAGGAAATTATCTTG
Organism: Bos taurus; assembly: GCF_002263795.3. NCBI lineage: Eukaryota > Metazoa > Chordata > Mammalia > Artiodactyla > Bovidae > Bos > Bos taurus. The sequence continues at coordinate 20,683,694 of NC_037352.1, read as the reverse complement.
GTTAATTTGCTTAGCCTGGAAGCCACTAACATGAGTATAGAAATGCCTACTCGGGCAGGAATTTAAATAAATGAAACAGCCTGAGTGGGAACAGAAGAATAGGGCATGAATAATGGCAAATGGTGACTGGCCAGTGGCCTCAACGTCAGAGGGTAAGAGGGAGTGCTGGGGTCCCCCACATGCTAGAGTATAGACACCTGTCTATGGGGGTTGCCAAGATCCACTCCAGCTGATTGTGCCATCAGGGACAAATCATCAGATCTTCAGACTGACGAAATTCAGACGATTTTGTGGGATATCTCAGATTTTAAAAATTTAAGTAATTTTTTAAAATGTAAGGATCTGCAGATGTTTGTGGCACAGGGCCAGCCCTCAGGCATCTACTTGTGACATTCGATAGAGTTGTCCTCAGTGAGTTGTGTTTGGCTGCTCCATCATCAGCTTTAACTGAGAAGCGCAGGCAGCCTCTGTGGCCCAGGGTTCCCATTCTGAAGTTCTGCATCATAAATGCCTTTGTGTTTTCAATAGAGGAATCCTTGTGTCCTTGAGATTTCTCTGCTTTCTCCTCTTCTGTCGTGACCATGGGAACAATCACACTGCCCTCTCTGCCATGCATGTTTTCACTTCCAATTATTGCTCTTCTGGTGTCCAATGTCTGCCTTTCCCTCCTCATGGTCTCATTAACTGAGGCAGCTGTCCGAGCTTCTGTTCCATTTCCTAGTAACCTGCTCTCTGACTCTGGGCTGAGAACCTAACTGCTTTATTTTCCTTTTATCTACACTGCCTGGTACATGGCAGGCATGAATCTCTCTGTGAGCACATTTTCCTGGGTAAGTATTCTTAAATTCTCAATAAATATTTGAATATTGAATGATGTGTTGGCCTTTTTTTTTTTTTTTTTTTGGTTGACACAAGAAATGAACGTATGTGAAAATAATTCTGTACATTAAGACAGTATCATTGAGAACTCAACCCTCAGTGTCTGTTAAAAAATTAGGATGAACAACCATCCTCATTTGCCCAGGAATGAGGAGGTTCTTGAGATGTAGAACCTTCAGTTTTTAAACTGGGATGGAGGAGTTTCTCAAGACATGAAACTTTCGTTGCTGTAACTGTGACTGTCTTGGGAAAGCGTTGTTGGTCACCCTCCTCCAAAACAAACAAATAAAAAGACCCAAAACACCACCAAAGGAATACAAGATTCTCTTGAAGCTCAAATAATGGGAAAAGACCAATTCTCCTTCTAAACCAGGATGTTTTCTTTTATCTGCTGATGAGAGGTTTGAAAGTCTCATGTTTCCCTCTTTGTCTTGACCTCTAAGAAGGTCCAAAGGAAGTTCTCTGAATAAGGTCAGTAGCATCTGTCAGTCTAGGCTGTCTGAGATAATTGTTTCATTGACTCTGCTTTGTTTTGTTTAAATCCTTCTTCTCTTCAGAAGTGTTCACATGGTATAAATTGCACCCAGAATTACATTAAATAACTGTTGCCAAGCGAACGTGAGAGCACACCTATGTCTTTGGCTTTTTTGCTTCTCTTCAATTGGCTATTATTTCATTCCACGGGTGTATTATTTCAGGGGTTGGCAAACTATGGCCTGTGGGTCAAATTTGGGACCACTGCATCTTTTTGTAAATAAACTTTTATTGGGGATAACAGCCATACATATTAATCTACATATTGTCCATGGCTGTTTTCAAGTTACCAGGGCAGAGGTGAGTAGTTGTGATGGACACTGTGTGGCCCATAAAGACTAAAATATTTGCTGTCAAGTTTGTCCCTCTCTCCATTATGTCACAAACTGTAAACCCTTTGGAAAAGATTGCTATAGAATTTCAAATTATACATATATATCTGTATAATTTGTTTTCAAATGTAGTTTCAAAGTTTATATGTATGTATATATATATGTTGTGTTTACAAAAGTAATATATGCTTATTATAAAAATGTTAACATCACAGAAGTATGTAATGATGACAGTAACCATCCTTTGTAAAATAGTTTTATCTATTGGCTGTGCTGGGTCTTCGTTGCTGCACAGGCATTCTCTAGTTGCGGTGCTGAGTGGAGGCTAGTTTCTAGTTGCAGTGCTCAGGCTTCTCAGGGCGGTGGCTTCTCTTGTTGCTGAGCACAGGCTCTAAGGGGGATGGGGTTCAGTAGTTGCGGTTCCCAGGTTCTAGAGCACGGCTCAATAGCTGTGACACACACCTTTGTTGCTCCGTGGCATGTGGAATCTTCCCAGATCAGGGATTGAATCCGAGTCTCCTGTATTGGCAGGTGAATTCTTTACCATTGAACCACCAAGGAAGCCCAGTAACCCTCCTTTTTAAACTTCAATTCCTATTGGTGGCCTCAGTTAGCTAGTAATATAGATTGCTCCTGGTTCCTTCTGGTTCATAAGCTAATCTATCTATATATATTATATATAATCTATATTAAAATAATAGTGAAAAAGACATAAATCTCTCTGTGAGCACATTTTCCTGGGTAAGCGTTCTTAAATTCTCCATCAGCAGCATTTTCCACCCATGTCTCCACTGATACATTTGCAGACACTCTCACTCATTGTCTCCAATATCTTCCCTCATTGATCTAGTTTAATCAAAAGCCCTTTCTAACTTGTCTTCAGAACAGCATCATTGCAAATTCTAATTATTTCTGGTACCTCTCATTATGATAATTATTCTTTTTTATCAGTACTAATTACTGGTCCTTTAAAACATCTCTCAGAACCAGTGAGGGTGTCAGTTGCCTGACGACTGTCACTTAGCTTCTAAACCGTCAGGCTAAGTATTCAGGACACAGCTTCAGCTGATCATCCACTTGCTTCTCAGATGTCCTCAGGACCAGAGCCCTGACAGCAGGGCCCTGATTGCATCACTCACCCTCAGAACTCTAAGTCTTCAAGGGCATCTGCCATCACCCAGCATCATAGACCCACACTGCTTTCTTCATACTGATTGCACCAGCTTCTCCTCTCTCCCGTCACTTCCCTCTCCAAACATTTCCTCTGAGCTCCCTAGAATCCCCAGTTTGTAACCAGGAGGCATCCCTATATTTTCAAGTTCTCCCCCAAACATTTTTTTTGTTTGTTTCTTGCCTTGCCTTAAGCCAGAGTTCTGCAAGCCTCCTGGGAATACTTCCCAAGTTAGGTTGCTTTTCTCTCTTAACTCATGAACCCCAGGGCTCCCCTTTGCCAATCCCCAAACATTTTCCCTTTCCAAAAATGCCCAGAATCTTTCAAGTGAAGCCATCAGATTATAGTGCCAGCTGCTTCTCCTGAAAGTGGTTATCTGCTTTCTTCTCAATCATTAGAGACTCTAGTGCCTAAAGAGCCACTATCTTATTCCCACCCTGTTCTCATCATTTTTGGTGATTTCAGCATTTACACAGATATCATCCAACCTTTTAATGTCCCCTTTGCTTGGCCTTCCCATCGCCTTGTTGTTGATGGTAACTGTACAGTCTCTTAAATGTGAGTTTCAAGTTTCCCCCTTTTTGACCCATATGTCCTCTCCTATTCTAATACTTCCACTTGAAACATTTTCCTAACTCAGTGAGACTTTTAGTTCAGTCCTGTCCAACAGAAAACTAAAGAAAGCCACATATGTCACTTAAAATTTTCTAGTAGCCACATTGAAGTGAAGTGAAGTGAAGTTGCTCAATCGTGTCTGACTCTCTGCGATCCCATGGACTGTAGCCCACCAGGTTCCTCCATCCATGGAATTTTCTAGGCGAGAGTATTGGAGTGGGTTGCCATTTCCTTCTCCAGGGGATCTTCCCAACCCAGGGATCAAACCCGGGTCTCCTGCATTGTTGGTAGATGCTTTACTGTCTGAATCACCAGGGAATAAAGACATATAAATAGTTAAATTAATTTAAGTATTTTTATTTAACCAAATAGATGCAAAATATGATCGTTATATTTTGAGAAACAATAGAAATAGTGACACACTTTATTTTCTCTGGCTCCAAAATCACTGTGGATGGTGACTGCAGGCGAGAAATTAAAAGACACCTGCTCCTTGGAAGAAAAACTATGACAAATCTAGATCACATGTTAAAAAGCAGAGACATTACTTTGCCAACAAAGGTCCATATAGTCAAAGATATGGTTTTTCCAGTAGTCACGTATGGATGTGAGAGGTGGACCATAAAGATGTCTGAGCACTGAAGAATTGATGCTTTTAAACTGTGATGTTGGAGAAGACTCTTGAGAGTCCCTTGGATTGCAAGGAGATCAAACCAGTTAATCCTAAAGGAAATCAATCCCGAATATTTATTGGAAGGACTGATGCTGAAGCTGAAGCTCTAATACTTTGGCCACCTGATGTGACAAGCTGACTCATTAGAAAAGGCCCTGATGCTGGGAAAGATTGAAGGCAGGAGGAGAAGGGGATGACAGAGGATGAGATGGTTGGATGGCATCACTGACTCAATAGATGTGAGTTTGCGCAAGCTCCAGGAGATAGTGAAGGACAGGTAAGCCTGGCATGCTGCAGTCCATGGGATCACAAAGAGTCGGACATGACTGAGACAATAACAATCACAATTATCGTTATCATTGTAGCCAACAGAAACATTATTATTGAGATATTTCACATTCTATTTTTTCTTCCTTTTAAAAAACTACTTATTTATTTATTGAGTTGTACTGAGTCTTTGTTGCAACATATAGGATTTTTAGTTGTGGTATTTGGGATCTTTAGTTGCAGTATGTGGGATCTAGTTCCCTGACCAGGCTTCAAACCTGGACCTCCTGCGATGGGAGTGCATAGTCTTAGCCACTGGACCACCAGGGAAGTTCCACATCCTATTTTTCATACTCTTTGAAATACGTGTGCTTTATACTTACTGTATATATCAACTTCAACCAGATGCATTTCAAGCATTTGATAGCCACATGCGGCTATCATATTCGACAAAGCATCTCTAGTCCATTGACCTAAATCCTGTCTCTTGAATGTCCTTCTATTCAAGAGATGCAGATTCCATTTCCCATTACTATCAGCACACTTTTTCAAACATCCTCCACTGTCCTTTTATCTGTTCATCTAGAAAAAAAATCATCATTGGTTGGACCAAACCATCAGTCTTCATGTGTGGAGTTGAATACTGCAGGAGAAAAATCATACATCTGGGTTGCCTTGCTTAATGTTAGTTTCAGAACCACAGATTTCAAGTGGTCATATAACCTTCCCTAGAAACCTCATCACATGTTCTTTGTGAAAGTGAAAGTCGCTCAGTCATGTCCGAATCTTTGTGACCACATGGACCACACAGACCATGGAATTCTTCAGGCCAGAATACTGGAGTAGGTAGCCTTTCCCTTCTTCAGGGGATCTTCCCAACCCAGGGATCGAACCCAGATCTCTCGCATTGCAGGTGGATTCTTTACCAGCTGAGCCACAGGGAAGCCCAAGAATAGTGGTGTGGGTAGCCTATCCCTTCTCCAGCAGATCTTCCCAACCCAGGAATCGAACTGGGGTCTCCTTCTTTGCAGGAGGATTCTTTACCAACCGATCTATCAGGGAATCCCCATGTTCTTCATGGCATTTGTTTAACTGCTCTCTGAGACTGTCATTTCAAATGTTTTTATCTCTTAGCTCCCCTCTTCCTCACCACCTCTCACTCTCAGCAGACGCCCAGCTTCACTATCCACTAACAGGCATCACAAATAGGTCCAAAGTGGAACCCCACATGCACTTCAGGTGATGGCACCATGCTCAAGCCCTGAATCCAGGAGTCAGGTTGCTTTCCTCACTTACAATTCACCAACATGTCCTATCGGCCAAAAGTAATCTAAGATCTGTCCCTTTGTCCTTGAGTTTATAACTACCACCTCAATCTAGCCAGCATCACTTCTTGCCTGGACTTCAGTGACAGCTAACTGGCTTCCTTCTTTTCATTCTTTCACCTCACAATCCCTTTTCTACTCAGCAGTCAGAGCATCTTTAAGAACATAAACTGGAGAGTATGACTCTCTTTCTTGCAACTCCTTGTTTCCATGGCTACAAAGGTCCTACACGATGGCCCTTGCTCACGTCTTCAATGAAATCTTTGATTGCTTTTCTCCCCACTCCCCACTTTATACTCGTGCTGGCTTCTGTCTTGATTCTGGAACACGACAAGCTTTTTCTTGCCTTCTGCCTTTGGCAGCGCTGTTCCCTCTGCCCGGAAATATCTTTCCCTAGTGTTTCTCATGATGGACTCCTTTTCTTCTTTTGGTTTTTAGAGATATCTCCTCAAAGAAGATTTAGAGCCCCATGTAGAGCCCTCCTCTCTTCTCCCCCATTGGTTATTCTCTTGTCAGGGCTCCTGTTATTTCCCTCATGGAACTTATGGTCTGAAATTACCTGATTTATCTCCTCATTTACTTCTTTATTAACTGTTTACCCACTAGAAATAAGCACCACGCTGGTATGGATGTTTTCATGTTTAGCGCTGTGTTCCCTAAGCCTGGTACAGTAGCCAACATATAGCAAACTCAATAACTATTCGTTGAATAAATGAATTCACAGTTAAGGAACTGGATGTTTCAGTATATCCTGGCTCCTCTCATCACTGTGAAATGCACAGAATCACAAGATTGAACTTAACAGCCCCAGCAAGATCATTAACCTCCGATCTGGGTCACCAAGATTGACAAAGAGCCCTTTCCCCCGCCCTTGATAGGGATCATGTCTATAAATACTGCTGAGTGTTTAAGCTCTTTGAATGTGGTAAAACAGCAAGTCTAAATAGGCTGCTTTCCTGACAGTGTTGGGTCAACAGAATATATTATCCCAGAGAGGCAGATGGGGTTGAAGCCTCAGGGCTACATCAGTTCGAGAGCTCAAGTGATGTTCATCATGCAGGCTGTACAAATAGGCTGTGACCTAGTGGTAGTTCTGAGAACTTATCATATATTCACAAATCATGCTGGCTTTTGTGTGGAGGATGGATTGAAATAAGCAAGAAGGAATATGGAGTATCCGTTAAAAGTCTTTCACTTGCAAGTGACAGAAATTCAACCCAAATTGGTTCCAGCAATAAAAGAACATATTAACTCATGGAAATGAAAATGGCTGGTGGTGTTTGGCTTCAGTTATAGGTGGGTTCCCCTGGAGAAGGGCATGGCAACCCACTCCAGTATTCTTGCCTGGAGAATCCCATGGACAGAGGAGCCTGGTGGGCTACAGTCCATGCGGTCGCAAGAGTCGGACACAGCTTAGCGACCCAACCACCACCACCACCATAGGCGGGTTCAGGGGCTCAAAACTACCACTAGTCAGGATTTGGAGCTTAATTACCTCTTCTCTGGAGCATGGTCTGGATTTAATTTCATGCTTCCAAAGAACAGAGTATGGACGGGGGGAACTAAACAAGGCAACTTTAAGCAGAAAAAGCCTGGTAAACATCATGTTGGCCAAGTGATCAAAGTCAGCATGGCCAGTTACAAGTCATTTTGACAACATGTACATGCTGCTGTGCTGTGTTGGGAAGGGCACTTCACTTCTAGGATATTTTCCTTGAAGCCCATGACTCCAGTCTAATCATGAGAAAAACATCAGAGAAACCCAAATTAAGAGAAATTCCACAAAATACCTGACCAGTACTCTAAAACTCTCAATGCTGTGAAAAACAAACAAAAAAGACCGAGAAACTATCACAGACTAGAGGAACCTAAGGAGAAGTAACAGCTAAATATAGGGTGGTCTCTTGGATGGAATCCTGGCACAGAAAATGTCATTATTGGAAAAGCTGGTGAAATCTGAATGGTCTGGACTTCAGTTAATAGTGATGTCCAAATGTTGTTTTCTTAGCTGTGATAAATATAGTTGGTGGTGTAAGAAGTTAATATTAGGGGAAACTGAGTGAAGGGTATATGGCAGCTCTCTGTTCTGTCTTTGCAGTTTTTCTGTAAATCTAAAATTGTTCTAAAATAAAAAGTTTGTTAAATCCTTGGTGTTTAGGAAAATGAGTTAAAAACAATGTCTTCACAAAAACTGGCACATGGATGTTTTTAACAGCTTTATTCGTAATTGCCAGAACTTGGAAACAACCAAGCTGTCCTTCTGTAGGTGAATGGATGGTGGTCCATCCAGACAATGGGCTATCATTGAGTGCTAAAAATAAATGACATATCAAACCACAAAAAGACACAGAGGAAACTTAATGCATATTACCAAGCGAAAGAAGCCAATCTGAAAAGTCTACTTAATGCATGATTCCAGCTATACAGCATTTTGGATAAAGCAAAGCTTGTTGTTCAGTCACTTAGCCATGTGCGACTCTGCAAAGCTATGGAGACATTAAAAAGGTGAGTGGTTATCAGGTGTTCAGAGGAAGAATGGAATGGATAGACAGAACACAGAGGATTTTTAGGACAGTGAAATTACTCTCTGCAATACTGTAATGATGGCTATATGTCATTGCACATTTGTTCATACCCTCAGAATGTACAATATCAAACATTAACCCTAAGTAAACACTATGGACTTTCAGTGATAAATGTGATGTTATAGCCTCATTGATTATCACAAATGTATCTGGTATGGGATGTGGATAGTCAGGGCGGCTGTATTTTAACGTGAAGCTGCTGCTGCTGCTAAATCGCTTCAGTCATGTCCGACTCTGTGCGACCTCATAGATGGCAGCCCACCAGGCTCCCCTGTCCTTGGGACTCTCCAGGCAAGAACACTGGAGTGGGTTGCCATTTCCTTCTCTGAAGAGGCAGGGGTTATAAGGGAACTCTGTGTACTTTCTACTCAATTTTACTATGAACTGAAAACTGCTCCAAAAAAAAAATCTATTTAAAAAGTTCAGTTCAGTTCATTGCTCAGTCATGTCTGACTCTTTGTGACCCCATGGACTGCAGCATGCCAGGCTTCCCTGTCCACCACCAAATCCCAGAACTTGCTCAAACTCATGTCCATCGAGTTGGTGATGCCATCCAACCATCTCATCCTCTGTTGTCCCCTTCTCCTCCTGCCTTCAATCTTGCACAGTATCAGGGTCTTTTCTAATGAGTCAGTTCTCTGCATCAAGTGGCCAAAGTATTTTAATAATTAAAAAAAATTGTTAAATAACAAAACCAATCAGCAGGACCCAGTTTCTATTTCTGAGTTCCCTTTTCCTTGCTGTCAGCTCTTCTCATGAATAGAATCACTCCATTTTGACTGGGAAAATGTGAATATTTACTTGCTGTCCAGCATAACTGGGGCTTCCCTGGTGGCTCAGATGGTAAAGAATCCACCTGCAATGCAGGAGACATGGGTTTGATCCCTGGATAGGGAAGATCCTCTGGAGGAGGGCATGGCAACCCACTCCAGTATTCTTGCCTGGAGCTTCCCTGTGGACAGAGGAGCCTGGCAGGCTATAGTCTATGAGGTTGCAAAGAGATGAACACAACTGAAAGACTAAGCACCAGCATAATTATTAACAGCATCTCCTTTTACCTTTAAAAGTGTCCAGATTTGAGTGATAAACTATGTAGTCACCCAACTCTGCATGGACCCCAGCAGCTCTGGGACTTCATTCTCTGAGCTTTTAGGTCAAGAGACAGGAGAGGTTCTTGCTTCTCAGAGGCCTGGCTGAGGTTCCAGCCCTGAGTCTGACTGGCCCTGCTCGTGTGAGGTGACCATCCCTGAAGCAAGTCCGGTTTGGGGAGTCTCGTGCGCTCAGTGGCCAAGTCCTGGCCACATGCCCACCACGGGCTCCAGGTCTGGATGCCTCTACCCATTGTGCCTGAGACAGAGGGAGAGCTCATCCCTCAGGCTGAGTTGGAAGTTCAGTGGATAACAGGCAGGTAAAAACATAGATGTCAATCAGGTGGGGAGACAAGAGGTGATCAAATGATTTACTTTCCGACTCCCAAAATTAGAGTGACTCTTCTTTTAAACATGTTTTATTTATTTATTTAATTTAATTTTTTGGCTGGACCCTGAGGTGGGTGGGATCTTAGTTCTCTGACCAGAGATCGAACCTGCAACCCCTGCATTAGAAGGTGGAGTTTTAACCACTGTACCTTTGGAGAAGTCCCCCCAAATTAGAGTAGATTTAAGGTTGCACTCATGGCACATTGCTCTCACCCCCTCTGCACCACAGTTAGTGTGTGAAGACTCACACATATAGGCAGACTCTCTCATCTTGGCCACAGTTCATTGTGATCGATTGTTGCTGTGATGTTGTTATCTTAACGGTGATAGTTGGGAATTATTGGACTGCTTGTGAGTCATGATTTATAGTTGCTTCCAGTTTCTTTGACACTTCACCCATGTGCAAGGTGGAAATTTTGCTGTGTCTGCGGAGGTATATCGTGAATTCCACTGGTGTGTGTGTCAATGGTGGGGCATGATGAGAACCAGCGTGGCAGGGGACAGATGGCCAGTTTCATAACAAGAGGTCTCATGGCCACCCAGCGGTGCTGGCATAGTCCTCAGCAGGCTGGGTTCCTAGCAAGTCCCACCCACTTGGACATTCAATGTAAGCGCTGGGTAAGGTCACAGGCTCAGAGGGTGGAGACGGGAAAAACCTCAACACTGCTAAAGCTGTGTGGCCTTGGGCAAATTACTCAAACTCTCTGAGACTAATAATTGTACCTCCTCATAGCACTGTTTTAAGAATAAAATAATACATAGGAAGCACTTAGCAGTGAGCAGCACATAATAAGAGCTCAATGAATATTCACTATTATTTTTATTATCTTAGTGCAACTCCAGAAGCCTGGCTACAAGAAGTCAGTATTTCAGTCCAGGATGCTTTATGGCAATGTAACTCAAAGTGTGGTCCACAGCCCTGCAATAGCAACAGCAACTGGGAACTTGTTAGAAATACAGACCCGTGGGCCCCATCTCACACTTCTGAACCCAAACCTCTGGGCTTGGGTTTGCAGTTTAACAAGCTCTCCATCAAGTTATGTGCATGGGAAGTGTGAGAACCATCGCTGTGAAGTGCCTTCCCATTATCGGAAAGGCAGTGCCTCAAAGCCACACCCTTGCCCTTATGAGAAACAAAGGATAAAAGCAGAAGGGATGAAGTTGGAGGACGGAGGCTTTGGTCCCTGGGAGTCCTCTCTCGCCATGGGGACAGGCTCCACTGGAGGTGCAGAAGGCTCTTCCCATAAAAGGGAGCAGGCCCCTGAGGCCACACTTGTCAGGAAGACTTCTAGATGCAGAGGAGAGCAGGTGGCTAGTTTTTAATGAAGCTTGCACTTTGCAAAAGTCTTTCTTCTTTTGGCTCCCGTGACCCTGAGCTATCTGGAGCTGTCCTGATGTTCTTGACTTGACCCAAATGCTCCTTTGCTGTCTGCTCCCCACCCTACCCCGCAACACGGCTCTCCAGGACTCCACTCAGCCCCTCCCACAGTGTGCCTGCCTATGTGATCTCAGCCCCGCCCACAGGAATCACCGCTAGGAGCCTTTGCCTTTACTTCTCGAGGGAACTCCAGCTAAATACTTCGAGTTGCCAACAGCACTTTCCAGCCAGAGGACCACTGATTTAAAATGCCCAACGCACACTCAGTGATCTTTTTCTCTCAAATCTGATTTTCTCTCTGGGTTCTTTATTCAGTTGAATGACTTCTTCCAACCTCTCCTGCCCACCCCCCTCACTCTATATGCCAACCACATTAGACTCCTTAGATAAGCAGCAGGTTCTGGAATGTGTGCTGTATTTTCCTATCTCGATGGCATCAATGTTACCTCCATCTAGAATCCTTTTCATCTAACCTCTATCCTTAAATTGCCTACTCATCTTTCTTCCTCTTTTTAGTAAATGGCATCACTGCCCATCCAGTTGCCAAAGGATAAAATCTGGAAGTCATTCTGACCTTGTAGCTCTTCCTCACATGCCTGGCAGAATGTCAGCAAGTCCTGCTGTCTGTCCTAAGTCTGGGACGCAGATCCCTCTAATGCTTTCTGTCTCCTCTGCCACCTCCTTAGCCCAAGTCACTGGCACCTCTAACCCACACTGCAATAAAACTTCCCAGCAGGTCTCCCTGCCTTCTTTACCTAACAACCAGAACCATCTTCCATCTTCCTAAACTGCAGAAAATAGTCCCCACCCTGAAATTGCCAATACCTTTTCATCTTCCTTAGAGTACAATCCAGCTGCCTAATCTTTAAGGTCTTACATGATCTGGGACCCACCGTCTTTCTCCTGTGCCCACTCTCATCTTGTCACATGGGTCTTTTTTTTTAAATTTTTGTTTAGTTTATTTTTGGGTACACTGAGTCTTTGTTGCTGCATGTGGGCTTTCTCTATTACGGCAGGCAGGGGCTACTCTTCATTGCGGTGCACAGGCTTCTCATTGCTCTGCCTTCTCTTGTTCTGCAGCACAGGCTCTAGGCACACAGGCTTCAGTAGCTGTGGCTTCTGGGCTCTAGAGTGCAGGCTCAGTAGTCTTGGCACATGGGCTTAGTTGCTCCGTAGCATATGGGATCTTCCTGGACCAGGGATCGAACCTGTGTCTCCTGCATTGGCAGGCGGATTCTCATCCACTGAGCCACCAGGGAAGTCCATCACGTGGGTCTTCATTTCGTTCCTTAGACACACCCAGCTTCTTCCTGTCTCAGGACCTTTGCACTTAACATGTCCTTCACCTAGACTCACTTCCCCCGAATCTGACCCTGGCCAACCCCTTTGACATTTTGGGGGAAGGCCACCCTGCCCAAAGGAGCCCTTTCCTATGACTTCTTACTGTACATTAGCCAACACCACTTTCTTTACTTCTTTGCACTTATCTCTTGTTTGTGAGTGCAGTAACCAGATCTGCCTTGTGAGCTATTGTACCCACAGTGCCTGAAATGGTGCCCGGTCAGAATAAGTACTTAATAACCACTGGCTGAATAAATGTCCAAAATGCCCTTCCAGATTTTCTGGTTTGAGTAAATTCCTTTGCCCTTTGTACCCATCATGGCTTGGGTTCTAAGGAAATGGACTTTGAGGCAGAAATTGGCATGTAGGAGAGATAGGGAGCTGGAGAGGCAGGAGTGAGTGGAAGGAGTTATAAGAGAGACCTTGGCAGATCTGCAGAGATGCCTCCACACCAGCCTGTTACTGCATGGGGCTGCCCCTCGAGAGGAGGCATTACCACGAGCAAGCCAGATTCCCTCCGCTGAGGGCTGCACCTGCAGATGGATCCAGCTGTGAGCTGATGGCCACCAACATTTGTGGCAGCGGGGGATGAAGTTATCTGGAAAGATCTGGGCAGCCCACGTGGTGTCTGCTATGTGCCCCCAGCACAGCATTTAGCAGAACCTGCTGTAGCCCACTTATTTATGTATGTCTCTCCATCTATCAGCTCCAGGAGGCAGAAAATAAGATTCCCCCCCACCCTCGCCTTTTTTTTGGCATTTCCCCATCATGTTCAATACATAGCATGTGTTTAGTGACTGGTGTTTAAATTTAATTTAGCAGCAAAAAAAACCTTGTAGCTAAGAATTTCCTTTATGTTTGAGAAATTCTTAACGTAGGCTCCACAAAAAGAGTTAATGGAAATGCTTTTGGGGTTGGAGAGGGGAGGCTGTAGCCAGGCTCTCAGAAATGTTAGCACAGAGACTAAGTAAATCCTCCACTTAAAAAGCTTTAAAGACTCTCAGCCCTTGGGTGTTTTCCTTTACTTGAAAAGCAGAGCGCAGAGTGAGCACTAGGCACTGTAGATCTGGACACTGGCCATAAGACTCACATGAGGGAGTGGTTTTATGACAGAAATTTGTTGGAAAATTCAGTGTACTTAGCTGCACTCCTTTCAGATGCAATATCTAGAATACGTAGGCTGGAGGAAGGAACCAGAAGGAAGAGGAATAACTGAGAAAAATAATGGGTTTCAGACTAGAGTTCAACCTTCTTTAGTAAAAAATTTGATGTGTCTTTCTAATGAATGAATAATTGAACAGAATGAGATAGGGGACGCCAAACAGAAGGCGCTTGACAAGGATTATCAATTTAGGGTTGAGTCATTTCAGATCTATCCTCACGTCAGGCTCTCCACCCAGCTGGAATGGCTCATGCCTCTCTCACTTCTTGTTTCATAGACTCGCAGCTGTTGGGGTTTTACCAGGCCTGTCCCAGCTGGATGAGACCATGAGCAGTGCCAGGGCAGCGACAGAAAGGGTCCCATTGATTTAGGAATTGGAGGAGCAGCTGGAAAGGAAAGAGGAAACAATCCACTTGGGCTGTGGTAAGATGCTGTGACTGTATCCCTTTTGGTTCTAGGATTAAACCCAGAAAAGTCAGAGCTCAGGATGGATCACAACACCTTTGAGGTTTTGTTAATGTCATGATGCTTCTTCCATGTGACAGTAAGACTATGCTGTCAAAGGAGCTATGTGTGTTTAAAGTATTTCGTTAGTCACCGACCAATTCAGCCGTCCTTCCCATCATCTTAATAACCTGCCTTCCGTGTCAAGGGGTAGGAGGTGCCCTACTCATTAAAAGAGATAGTTTAAATGAGTTTCACATACATGATGGCTTTGGATGGTTTCTTTTTTCCATTTTTGAGATCTTAGTGAATAGGACACTCAGCATATGCTGACTATAGTGGATAGTTGACCAGAAGCCTCCAGGATTTATTTATTTCTCCCAGTAATCTCACCATTGTTGTTGTTGCCATTTAGTCACTAAGTTGTGTCCAACTCTTTGCAACCCCATGGACTGCAACACGCCAGGCTTCCCTGTCCTTCACTATCTCTTGGAGTTTGTTCAAATTTATGTCTATTGTGTCAGTGATGTTATCTAAACATCTCATCCTCTGCCACCCTCTTTCCCTCTTGCCTTCAATCTTTCCCAGCATCAGGCATCAGGCCTACCATGAATTAATCAGACAAATACTCAAACTGGAGTCTGGCAAGATAATGAAGATTGATAACTGAGGGACTTCCCTGGTAGCTCAGTTCGTAAAGAATCTGTCTGCAATGCAGGAAACCCAGGTTGGGTGGGTGGGGGTAGGGATGGGGAGAGAGAGAGACAATGACAGACCACTTGGAGGAGCACAGAAGTAGAAAAGAGGAAGGTGGACAATCTAGAAACTAAACTTCATATGGAATTCTATTAAAAGTTGATGGTTTTACAAGGGTGGTATCCTTTTCCTATTTGCTTAGATTTCCATGAACTCCTCAAGGGCAGAGACCAAGCTTGGTTTATCTTTGTATTCTCCCTTCCTGATTGAGTGCAGCCACAGAATAAGTGCACAAAAAGAAAGTTCATTGTTGCATGGATTATTATAATGGTTATTGCATGAATAAATTATTTCTGTATTCATGGCCTTGGAGAAGAGAGGGCTTAGTATGATTGCTTCCTTATCCGTGGGGAGGGTGAGCCCCCAGGGACTGCCTGCCTCAGCAGGAGAACTGATACAGTCTTGGAGTGGGGGTTTTGGAACTCAATGGAGGTCAACCTTTGAACAACACTTCACTTCAGAAATCAACAATGAACAGGAGGGAGAATAGGGCAGGAGAGATTTGGATGAGCTGAGTGAAGCCGGTGTTTGCCAACCTGTGTGAGCTGATAGAAATACCAGGACTGGGAATTCCCTGATGGTCCAGTGGTTAGGACTTGGTGCTTTCATCGCAGAGGGTCCAGGCTCCTTCCCTGGTTGGTGAACTAAGATCCTGTAAGCCACACAGTTTGGCTAAAGAAAAAAGAAGTACCAGGCCTCTCCTCACCTGCTTAGTTGATGAGGTTGCCCTAGGGTCATATGGAGAAGGTCAGAGTCCATTATGGTTTAGAGAATTTCTGCAAATTTTATGGACCTCAGGGTGTCATCTGGCATCGTGGAAATAGGATGTCTAACAGTAAAGAATACAAAGCCCATAAAACTTGTATAAAGCTAAGTTATTTTTTTATATAGAAAAATGTACAGTTCTCTCAGTCCATTCTCCATCCTTCCCCACCATCTCCATACAACCCACATCCCTTGAAAAGTGGTAAGGATGCTATCGGGGGACAGGAGAACAAGGCTGCTAGGGAAAGCTTCTCCTCAATTTGGAGATGTTCCTCCTTCACATCTCATATGGGAAGCTATCACCCTGTGGGCCACGGGAACTCTCTGGAAAGTAAGATGCTGCTCTGTGGGTTAGGCAGATCTGGGCACCCAGGAGATGCCTGGGCTCATATACTCCCTCCTCTCTGCCTGGCATTTGTGTAAATTGTTTTTGTCTTTTCCCTGCATCTCTTTTGGGGTTTTCATAAGTTTCTTATCAAAATCTATGACTTATTTAGAAAATACAGACTTTCATTTGTTTCACGTCAAGGACTGTTTCCCCTCCTGTCCATTTCTCTTTTCATTAGAGAAGGCCAAAGGAGAGGACAAAAGCTAACCTTTTGAATTTCCAGCCCCACCTTGTACCACCCCCCCCACCCCCCTGCAAAAAAAAAAAAAAGACAAGAGTTACTAAGTACTCAAAACGGGATTTCCCACAGGTTAGAGGGAAAAGATGCTTAAACTCCCCTTCCCAACTTCCTGGTGGCTGGCAAATATTTGCATCAAGCAGAACTCTTGATTTCAGAGACGGAGAAAATAATTTATTAGCTTATGAACTGTAAGGTCAAGGGCTCAGTTGGCGCTAGACATGGCTAGATTTGGGGATATCATCAAGGCTTGGCTCTTGGCTCTGCTGGATTGTCTAGGTTGGCTTCATTCTCAGGCAGACCATCTTCAAATGAGACAAAGATGGGTCCTTCATAGTGCAACTCACATCCATGTAGCTGCTTATCTAGGGGAAAGCTAAGACCTTTGGCATGATGCTTGTTGGTTCTGATTGGTTCAGTGCGGGCTTCTGAACTTATCACTGTGGCCAAGGATTTGCAGTGTTCTCACCGGCTTACTTGCCCATCCCTGGAGCAAGGGAGTGGGATCACCTAACTGTCAGAGACTTACAGGCTGATGAGGAAGGGAGGGGAGGCAGCAAGGGGAAATGGTTCCACAAATGAAAACCACAGTGCTTTTTACAGAACGGGGGTGATACTATGGTGGGTAGAAAAACATGTCCATCACATTTCTACACAAAAGTTCCAAGAGGACTAGAATATCTATTCTTAGTCGTACGTCAAGTTGTATGTGGCAGGGCTGCAGCTGCCGGAAGACTTTGTAGGTCATTCTTAGGTAGATTCTGGACAATTTCTTTCCTTTAGCTTCTATTCTAGATATAACAATGAGGTGTAGGGAACGCTGGGCTCCCCCATCTGCTCAGAAAATGTTTCTTTATTATTATTGGGGTACATTTGTTTTACAATATTGTGTTAGTTTTTGCTGTGCAACAAAGTGAATCAGCTATGTGTGTATATATATATATATATATATATATATATATATATATATATATGTATCCCCTCCCTCGGGCACCTCCCTACCCCCATTCTACCCCTCTAGGTCACCGCAGAGCAACAAGCTGAGCTCCTATGCTATACAGCAGGTTCCCTCTAGCTATATGTTTTACACATGGTAAATGTCAATCCCAGTCTCCCAATTCATCCCACCCTCTGTTCCCCCAAGGTGTCCACATGTCCCTTCACTCCTGTGTGGTTTGAGTGGGGCTGATGACACCCAAAAGAAGTCCAACACGAATGGTGTCAAAATGAGATAACTCTGCTGCCTCGCAGCCTGCCCAGAGCAGCCCCTCTTCAGCAGGTCAAGAGACCCAGGTACCTCCCAGGAATCAAGCCCATTTTCCAGCAGAAATTTTCCACTGCATTGGCCAATTTTTAAAATGCTCTCTCTATCTATGTCTCTATAGCTGCCCTGCAATAGGTTCATTGGTACCATTTTTCTAGATTCCACATATACGTATTAATGTACAATATTTGTTTTACTCTTTCTGACTTACTTTTCTCTGTATGAAAATCTGTAGGTCCATCCATATCTTTCCAAATGATCCGATTTTGTTACTTTTAATGACTGAGTAATATTCCATTGTGTATATGTATTACATCTTCTTTATCCATTCATCTATCGATGGACATTTGGGCATATACCCTGAGAAAACGTGGAATTCAAAAAGATGCACGCACCCCAAGGTTCACTGCAGCACTGCTTACAATAGTCAGGACATGGAAGCAACCAGAAGACGTTTTTGACTACCCTCCTTCCATCTGCTTCTAACCTTCATTACTTTATAACACAAAATGGCCTGACTGCCTCACAGGGCTAACTTTGGAACATGGTTATTATTCCGATCACTGCAACTTCTCCCCCCACCCTTCCCTTGTGCCTCAGACAGTAAAGAATCTGCCTACCATGCAGGGGACCTGGGTTTGATCCTGGGTTGGGAAGATCTTCTGGAGAAGGGAATGGCTACCCATTTCAGTATTGTTGCCTAGAGAATTCCATGGACCGACTGAGCAACTAACACTTTGCCGCTTTGGGCTTCCCTGGTGGTTCAGACAATAAAGAATTTGCCTGCAAAGCCAGAAATCCAGGTTCGATCCCAGGGTTGGGAAGATCCCCTGGAGAAGGGAATGGCAACCTACTCCAGTATTCTCGCCTGGAGAATTCCATGGACAGAGGAGCCTCGCAGGCTACATACAGTCCATGGGATTGCAAAGAGTCGGACATGACTGAGCTTCTAACACTAACTCCTGTTATAAACACATCCAAATGGTTTTCCCCCTCATTTTAAAAGGAGATATAAAAGGCAGCTTTTGTCCACACATTGGAGTGTAATGCAGTTTGAGTCTGGGAGGGGTGTCGGGAAGACTTCTGGCCCCAGAAGCTTCTGGGATGCTGCAGGTTGGAAATAAGATGAGAATATTAAGTGAGCACCTGAAATGGTGGTGAGGAGGGAGACCAGAGGAATGACATCCACCCAGTGGTCACAGAGGCTCTGAGAGCTGGATGGTGCTGTTGTGCAGAGTAGGGGGCATCTTCTAGACTGAGCCCACAGGGGGATGACAATTTTAAAAACTGGCCAATGCAGTGGAAAGTCTCTGCTAGAAAATGGGCACGATTCCTGGAAGGTACCTGGGTCTCTTCACCTGCTGAAGAGGAGGTGCTCTGGGCAGGCTGGGGGGTCAGCAGAGTTATCTCATTTTGTCCCTATCATTCCTGTCAGACTCCTTTTGAGGTGTCATCAGCCCAACTCAAACCACACAGAGGAGTGAGGCATGATTTTATCTGAGGAGGGGAGAGGGTTGCAGGGGAGCCTGAGATGTCCACTCATGCCTGAGCACACAGGGCTTCTCTGAGGACAGCTGGGCTGTGATGTTGACACAGATGCAGAGATGCGGTAGCCTTGTGATTGTTAGGGCTGGTTCTGGGATGAAGTGTCCATGATTGCATCTGGGTGGAACTGTACCTTGGCTCAGTAAATGGGGTAAGTGAAAGTGAAAGTCACTCAGTCGTGTCCGACTCTTTTCGACCCCCATGGACTATAGAGTTCATGGAATTCTCCAGGCCAGAATACCAGAGTGAGTAGCCTTTCCCTTCTCTAGGGGATCTATCTTCCCAACCCAGGGATTGAACCCAGGTCTCCCGCATTGCAGGCAGATTCTTTACCAGCTGAGCCACCAGGAAAGCCCAAGAATACTGGAGTGGGTAGGAGGAGGGCATAAGTGGCAGCAGTGTGTAAGGCCATAGTTCCTGCTGGGTGTTTGACTCAGCCTCCTGGCTTGCCATCACAACTGATTCTCTCTGCAGCCTTCAAGGGGGATGCTGTTGGCGCTGAGAAGTTAACCTAACATGTCCATGTAAATGGAGAGCTGAGATCTGAGCCCTCAGTTCGTTGTTCGAGAGGAAGGAATCTGGGCAGAAACCCTACAACCCAGGGGCTGCACTCTGGGTATGTGTGCATGTGTGCACACGTGTGTGTGTGTGTGTGAGGGGTGATGTGTGGAGGCATGGCCCACATGCCTAGTGGAAGAAAAAGGGGAGGGGGACCTGAGGGCCTCTGGGTGTCCACCACTCATTTCAGACCAAGGAAGGAGCTCCTCAGAATGGCAGCAAGTCTCAGCCGGAACCAGGCTGTGACTCTCCAAAGACCCAAAGCAACCTCGCTAGGGGATCCTGGCTTTCAGTTCAGTTCAGTCGCTCAGTCATGTCTGACTCTTTGTGACCCCATGGACTGCAGCAGTCTCCATGTGCATCACCAACCCCTGAAGCTTGCTCAAATTCATGTTCATCGAGTTGGTGATGCCATCCAACCATCTCATCCTCTGTCATCCCCTTCTCCTTACATCTTCAATCTTTCCTAGCATCGGGGTCGTTTCCAGTGATTCAGTTCTTTGCATCAGGTGGCCAGAGTACTGGAGTTTCAGCTTCAGCATCAGTCTTTCCAATGAATATCAGGACTAATTTCCTTTAGGATGGACTGGTTGGATCTCCTTGCTGTTCAAGGAACTCTCAAGAGTCTTCTCCAACATCACAGTTCAAAAGCATCAATTCTTCCATGCTCAGCTTTCTTTATAGTCCAACCCTCACATCCATACATGACTACTGAAAAAACCATAGCTTTATCCTGGCTTTAGGGGGCTTGACTTCCACTAGGACAGATGAGTGAAGTTTTCTGCAAAGGGTCAGATAACAAATATTTTCTGCTTTGGAGCTGGAAGGTCTTTGGTGCAGCTCCCCACCTCTGCTCCAGTTTAAAGGAACCTGAATGGGTGTGACTGTATGCCAGCCAAAGTAAAACTTCATTTATTGATACAATAACAGGCAGAACAAGTTGTAGTTTGTTTAGGGTCACTGGGAGGGACAGATGGACTGCCAGGACCCAGGCTAGATGGCAGAAAGTGGGGATCTCACCAGAGAATTGGGCTTTCTGGGGGGAACCTCTTCCTAATAAACTCTACCCACCCCAGATCTCTTTGTCCTGTCTCAGCAGGAGATCTGAGGGACACTTGAGCTGTCCTCTCTCTGACAAGTAAAAGATGATTGGTCTTCAATATATGAGATCACAGGCAGGACCTTGGTGACAGAGAAATGGTCCAGCAAGGCCCGACTTCTTTCCCCGTGGACAGAGTTTATGCCAAAGAGAAGTGTATCAAGCCACACAGTGAGTTCAGTTCAGTAGAAGCTATCTTCACTGACACTGCTTTATCAGATGGAAGCTCTCCTATGACTCCATCTCAGCCCAAGTGAAAGCCAGAGCCCTTTCGGAAGGGCTGCAGAGTCCTGCACAATCTGGGCCCTGGACTCTCCTTGAAGTGCACCTCCTACCCTCTCCCCAGGCTCCCACCAGTCACAGTGACCTCCTTGTCTGTTCCATGAACATATTAAGCACACTTCCACCTCAAGACCTTTGCGCTGGCTGTTCCTTTTGTCTTGAATTCTTTCCCCCCATTTATCTGCATAACTTGCTCACTCCTCACCTCCTTCTAGCCTTTGTTCCTATGTCACCCCTTCATAGCCTTCTCTGGCATCTTATCTGAAATTGCCACCTGCTATTCCTCCACCTCCTCACACTCCTTATTCCTTTTTTCCCTGCTATATTGTTCTCCATCACACCTACAGCCACCTGACATTCTATGCATTTATGTGGCTTTTGTCTGTCACACTCCATTAAAATATATGTTCTGAAAGGGCAGAAATTTTGCTTTATTCATTGCTATCTCTCTAACACCTAGAATAGAACCTGGCACAGAGCATGTATTTAATAAATATCTATTGCATCTTTCTGGTTGGTGTAAATTAATCACAGCTTTTAGGAATTCCATTACGTGAATATATCCTCATTTATTTAACTAACTGTCTTTTGATGGACAGCATCTCCTGGTTCCAGTGTTTTGTTATTAAAAACAGTGCTGCAAAATCTAGGCTGTGAAAGACTCTACAGACAAATGACCTGGTTTCTTCAGCAAAGAAATTGCAAAGAAAATGAGAGAGAAATGGATGGTGTTGGGGAGAAGGCCTCCAGATGAAAAGAAACTTGAGAGATATTGATATATATCAGCAAATAGCAACATGTGAACAAACCCTTAAAAGAATGTTTTTGATATTTGTGATACAATTGGAAATCTGAACGCTAGTTACTTAGTACTATTAGGAAAATATTGTTAATTTTGTGGGATGTGATAATGGTGTTGGGGCTAAATTAAAAAAAAATACCTCCTTGCCTTTTGAGATAATCAGTGGAATATTTGCAGATGAAATGATTTGCAGATGAAATAAATTCAGATGAAATGTCTGAGGTGTCTTGCAAATAATGCAGGGATGGGGAAAGTGAGAGGGTGACAGATGAAACGAGGCTGGCCATGTGCTGATAACTGTTGAAGCTGGGAAGCAGGATGATGGGGTTTATTGTGCTGTTTTGTCTGGATTGGGATATGTTTCACAATTTCCATATTAAAAAATTAAAAAAATACAGAGCTGTATAATCTAGCATATGGAATGAGATGAAGTAGGTGGGGTTTTAGATGAAATACAATTGTCCACAAGTTGGATAATTGCTAAAACTGGATGCTGAGTACATGAAGGTTTGTTAGATCATCCTATCCACTACTTTCTATGCTTGACATCTTATATAGTGGAAAGTTAATTGTGCTGCAGTGACCATCTTGTCTTAATCCCCTACTTCAGTTTTTCCTGGCCTCAGTCTCCTTAATCCTTGGTGTGGTTGCATCCGAAGCTGCTGCAAGTGGTGTCTGACCAAACTTTGTTATGCTTTGATATTCTCAAGTCATTTAAACAACATGTTTGTTGAGGTATCATTTACATGTTGTTGTTCAGTCACCAAGCGGTGTCCAACTCTTTGTGACCCCATGGACTGCAGCACTCCAGGCTTCCCTGACATCATTATCTCCTGGAATTTGTTCAAACTCATGTCCATGGAGTCAGTGATACAATTCAACCATCTCCTCCTCCACTTCTCCTCCTGCCTTCAATCTTTCCCAGCATCAGGGTCTTTTCCAGTGAGTCAGCTCTTTGTATCAGGTGGCCAAAGTATTGGAGCTTCAGCTTCAGCATCAGTCCTTCCAATGAATATTCAGGGTTGATTTCATTTAGGATTAAATAGTTTGATCTCCTTGCTGTCTGAGGAACTGTCAAGGGTCTTCTCTAGCACCACAATTTGAAAGTATCAATTCTTTGGTTTCAGCCTTCTTTATCATGTACATATCATACACAAAACTAATCTATGCAATTTAATGACTTTTAGTAACTGGACAGAGTTGTGTCCAGTTGTGTCCATCAACACAGTCCAGTGTTAGAAAATTTCGTCACCCAGTTAAGACTCCTTGATCCCATTTGTACTGAATCTCTCTCTCTACCCCAAGACCCAGGCAACTACTACTCTACTTTCTGTCTCCACAGATATGGCTTTTCTGGACATTTACCAGACATTGAGGGTCCTCACCTGGAATTTCTGACATTCTCTTTCCTACTATTTTGTTTCTTACTCAAGGATGCTCCTTGTTCTGTTATCACTGAATCACTTTTTGAGACATATCATCACATTTCTGTTCAGAAATTTAAATGATTCAGTTCCCTACACTTTGGGGATTGTATTGTGTCACAGTGATGGTCTGTGATTTCTACTTTACATAGAAATTAATGGTATGCTATTAATGGTATGATTAACTTATATGCAGAGTATATCATGTGAAATGCCGGGCTGGATGAATCACAAGTTGGAATCAAGATTGCCAGTAGAAACAGCAGCCTCAGATATGCAGATGATACCACTCTGTCATCTGAAAATGGCAGAAAATGAAAAGGAGCTAAAGAGCCTCTTGATGAAAGAGGAGAATGAATAAGGAGAATAAGCTGGCTTAAAACTCTACATTCAAAAAATTAAGATCATGGCATCTGGTCTCATCATTTCATGGCAAATAGATGGGGAAAAAGTGGAAACAGTGAAAGATTTTATTTTCTTGGGCTCTGAAATCATTGTGGACAGTGTCTGCAACCATGAGATTAAAAGATGCTTGCTCCTTGGAAGAAAAGCTATGACAAACCTAGACAGCATATTAAAAAGCAAAGACATCACTTTGCCAACAAAAGTCCATATAGTCAAAGCTATGGTTTTTCCAGTAATCACATACAGATGTGAGAGTTGGACCATAAAGAAGGCTGAGCGCCAAAGAACTGATGCTTTCAAACTGTGGTGCTGGAGAAGACTCTTGAGAATACCTTGGACAGCAAGGAGATCAAACCAGTCAATCCTAAAGGAAAACAACCCTAACTATTAATTGGAAGGACTGATGCTGGAGTTGAAGCTCCAGTACTTTGGCCATGTGATGTGAAGAGCTGTCTCATTGGAAAAGATACTGATGCTGGGAAAGATTGAGGGCAGGAGGAGAAGGGGGCACAGAGGATAGGATGGTTGGATGGCATCAGTGACTCAATGGACATGAGTTTGTGCAAACTCCAGAAGATAGTGAAGGACTGGAAAGCCTAGGGTGCTGCAGTCCATGAGGTCACAGAGAATCAGACATGACTGGGAGACTGAACAACAGCAACAAATGTATGCTAATAAGCTAGTCTTGATCAAGGCTCAGAGAACTTCCTGCCGATTAATGAGCGGCTTGAAGAGCAGACAGACAAATCCATATCTAGAAGTCACCAACCACAGTGAGTAAATTTCTCAGTTAATATCCTCAGGATCATGGTGGTTGATAAGATCCTAGAGACCTCTGGTATATCTTGCAGTTCCAGGGTTCAGTTTTGCATTACTTCCTTATCATAGCTTTTTGACCCCAGACTCAATGGAACATCAATATAATGACATTGCTGAGCTTAATTCCTGATTTTGTAGTGTACCACATCTTCCCAATTCATTAGAAAACATTTACTAAGAGCTTCTTACATTTTGTGAACAAGACTACTCCCAGGATCCAAACTATTGATGGAGGACCTGATTATCTAGTGATTGAAAAGTCTATATCTATCGAATTTCATCTGTAAATCCAGAGCCACGGGGGCCATTCATTCACCAGATGAATACATGTGAACAAGTACCTACCATATACCCAGCTCCTAGAGGGGCAAAAATTAAGTAACTCTTGTCGTTAGGAAGTTCAGAGTCTAGTGATGGAGATAGACACATAGAAATAATGGCCAAAACAAATAAGTGCAAGGTACAGTGTTAGTAAGAGGGACTCCAAAAATATTTCACACAACTTGTGTTTGATTTGGACCTTGAGGGATGAGTAAGAGTTGTGCACGCATGCATGCTAAGTCACTTTGGTCCTGTCTGACTCTGCGACCCCATGGACAGTAGCCCACCAGGCTCCTCTGTCCATGGAATTCTCCAAGTAAGAATACTGGAGTGGGTAGCTGTTCCCTTCTCCAGGGGATCTTCCCAACCCAGGGATTGAACCCATGTTTCTTATGTCTCCTGCACGGCAGTTGGGTTCTTTACCACTAGTGCCCCCTGAGAAGCCTGAGTTTGCATATGACCAAAAAAAGGGGGGGGGCAAGAACATTTTAAGAGAACACATATAAAGCACAAGGTGTAAAATGAGATTTGAGAGCCTAATTATTGCCTGCATTTTATTTTCCTTTGAGTATGCTTTTTTTCTCCTTTCAAAAATTTAAGATGAAATGCTTTTTTTCCTTTTTAGATATTCAGTTCAGTTCAGTTGCTCAGTCGTGTCCGACTCTTTGCGACCCCATGAATTGCAGCATGCCAGGCCTCCCTGTCCATCACCATCTCCTGGAGTTCACTCAAACTCACATCCATCAAGTCGGTGATGCCATCCAGCCATCTCATCCCCTGTCGTCCCCTTTTCCTCCTGCCCCCAATCCCTCCCAGCATCAGACTCTTTTCCAATGAGTCAATCCTTTGCATGAGGTGGCCAAAGTATTGGAGTTTCAGCTTTAGCATCGTTCCTTCCAAAGAACACCCAGGGTTGATCTCCTTTAGAATGGACTGGTTGGATCTCCTTGCAGTCCAAGGGACTCTCAAGAGTCTTCTCCAACACCACAATTCAAAAGCATCAATTCTTCAGCACTCAGCTTTCTTCACAGTCCAACTCTCGCATCCATACATGACCACTGGAAAAACCATAGCCTTGACTAGACGGACCTTTGTTGGCAAAGTAATGTCTCTGCTTTTCAATATGCTATCTAGGTTGGTCATAACTTTTCTTCCAAGGAGTAAGCGTCTTTTAATTTCATGGCTGCAGTCACCATCTGCAGTGATTTTGGAGCCCAGAAAAATAAAGTCTGACACTGTTTCCACTGTTTCCCCATCTATTTCCCATGAAGTGATGGGACCATGCCATGATCTTCATTTTCTGAATGTTGAGCTTTAAGCCAACTTTTTCACTTTCCTCTTTCACTCTCATCAAGAGGCTTTTGAGTTCCTCTTCACTTTCTACCATAAGGGTGGTGTCATCTGCATATCTGAGGTTATTGATATTTCTTCCGGCAATCTTGATTCCAGCTTGTGCTTCTTCCAGCCCAGCATTTCTCATGATGTACCCTGCATATAAGTTAAATAAGCAGGGTGACAATATACAGCCTTGACGTACTCCTTTTCCTATTTGGAACCAGCCTGTTGTTCCATGTCCAGTTCTAACTGTTGCTTCCTGATCTGCATATAGGTTTCTCAAGAGGCAGGTCAGGTGGTCTGGTATTTCCATCTCTTTCAGAATTTTCCACAGTTTATTGTGATCCACACAGTCAAAGGCTTTGGCATCGTCAATAAAGCAGAAATAGATGTTTCAGTTTGATTTAAAGCTATTATATATATATATATATATATATATATATATATATATAAACAATAGAATGGGAAAGACTAGAGATCTCTTCAAGAAAATCGGAGATACCAAGGGAACATTTCATGCAAAGATGGGCATAATAAAGGACTGAAATGGTATGGACCTAACAGAAGCAGAAGATATTAAGAAGAGGTGGCAAGAATACACAGAAGAACTGTACAAAAAAGATCTTCACAACCCAATAATCACAATGGGGTGATCACTCACCTAGAGCCAGACATCCTGGAATGCAAAGTCAAGTGGGCCTTAGGAAGTGTTACTATGAACAAAGTTAGTGGAGGTGATGGAATTCCAGTTGAGCTATTTCAAATCCTAAAAGATGATGCTGTGAAAGTGCTGCACTCAATATGCCAGCAAATCTGGAAAACTCAGCAATGGCCACAGGACTGGAAAAGGTCAGTTTTCATTCCAATCCCAAAGAAAGGCAATGCCAAAGAATGCTCAAACTACCATACAATTGCATTCATCTCACATACTAGCAAAGTAATGCTCAAAATTCTCCAAGCCAGGCTTCAACAGTATGTGAACCATGAACTTCCAGGTGTTCAAGCTGGATTTAGAAAAGGCAGAGGAGCCAGAGATCAAATTGTCAACATCCATTGAATCATCAAAAAAGCAAGAGAGTTCCAGAAAAACAGCTACTTCTGCTTTATTGACTATGCCAAAGCCTTTGACTGTGTGGATTACAACAAACTGTGGAAAATTCTTAAAGAGTTGGAAATACCAGATCACCTAACCTGCCTCCTGAGAAATCTGTATGCAGGTCAAGAAGCAACAGTTAGAACTGGACATGGAACAACAGACTGGTTCCAAATAGAGAAAGGAGTACATCAAGGCTGTATATTGTACCCCTGCTTATTTAACTTATACACAGAGCACATCATGAAAAATGCTGGACTGGATGAAGCACAAGCTGGCATCAAGATTGTCAGGAGAAATATCAATAACTTCAGATATGCAAATGACACCACCCTTATGGCAGAAAGCAAACAAGAACTAAATAGCTTCTTGATGAAAATGAAAGAGGAGAGTGAAAAAGCTGGCTTAAAACTCAACATTCAGAAAACTATGATCATGGCATCTGGTCCCATCACTTCATGGGAAATAGATGGGGAAACAGTGGAAACAGAGACAGATTTTTTTTTTTGTGTGGGGAGGGAAGGCTCCAAAATCACTGCAGATGGTGACTGTAGCCATGAAATTAAATGATGCTCCTTGGAAGAAAAGTTATGACCAACCTTGAGAGTGTATTAAAAAGCAGAGACATTACTTTGCCAACAAAGGTCCATATGGTAAAAGCTATGGTTTCTGATATTCATGTATGGATGTGAGAGTTGGACTATAAAGAAGGCTCAATGCCGAAGAGTCAGTGCTTTTGAACTTTGGTGTTAGAGAGGACTCTTGAGAGTCCCTTGAACAGCAAGGAGATCCAACCAGTCCATCCTAAGGGAAATCAGTCCTGAATGTTCATTGGAAAGACTGATGCTGAAGCTGAAACTCCAATACTTTGGCCACCTGATGCGAAGAACTGACTCATTGGAAAAGACCCTGATGCTGGGAAAGATTGAAGGTGGGTGGAGAAGGGGATGACAGGGGATGAGATGGTTGGATGGCATCACCGACTCAATGGACATGAGTTTGAGTAAACTCCGGGAGTTGGTGATGGACAGGGAGGCCTGGCGTGCTGCAGTCCATGAGCACTGCAAAGTGCTCAGACACATTGCAAAGAGTCAGACACAACTGAGTGACTGAACTGAACTGAACTGAACTGAAAGCTATAAATTAACTTTTGCATGCTACATTGGATGCATCCATACTTTTTGATATAAAGTACTTTTAATGTTGTTTCCCAGATCAATATCCTTTGGGTCAAATCTAATTCTAGGACATAGTTCAAAATTGTCAGCATGGCATAATGCAATCTTTGAGACCTGACCATGACTAATTTTTTCAATGTTACATCCTACTCTTCACTGTCAATATTCATAGTTCTTGAATATGCCACGCTGTTTCTCTACAGCATGAATTTGTACATATGACTATTTTTGCCTGGACTAAGAAAACCTGTCATGCTTCCAAGGACATTTGATATTGACAATCCAGTCTCCCTTAAGTCTGCTAAGTCCAGTTAGCAGCAAAACATACAGAGATATGCTAAAAAATTAACTTTGTAGATAATCATTTAATGCAGATGGTCCCTGGCTTATAGTGTTTTATCTTATTTTGTTTTTGACTTTACAATAGTATGAAGGTGATATGCCTTCAATAGAAGCCACATTTTGAATTTTTACCTTTTCTCCAGCTAGCGATGTCTGGTATGATACTTTCTTGTGATGCTGGGCAATGGCACCCCACTCCAGTACTCTTGCCTGGGAAATCCCATGGACGGAGGAGCCTGGTAGGCTGCAGTCCATGGGGTTGTGAAGAGTCGGACATGACTGAGCGACTTCACTTTCACTTTTCACTTTCATGCATTGGAGAAGGAAATGGCAACCCACTCCAGTGTTCTTGCCTGGAGAATCCCAGGGATGGGGGAGCCTGGTGGGCTGCCCTCTATGGGGTCGCACAGAGTCGGACACGACTGATGTGACTTAGCAGCAGCAGCAAGTCACAGCTCACTCAGCCACATGACTCACGAGGGTAAATAACCAGTGCATTTACAACCATTCTGTACCTAGACAACTGCTTTTCAGTATGTGAGTGTGAAAGTTACTCAGTCATGTCCAACTCTTTGCAACCCCTTGGACTATATAGTCCATGGGATTTTCCAGGCCAGAATATTGGAGTAGGTAACCTTTCCCTCCTCCAGGAGATCTTCCCAACCCAGGGATTGAACCCAGGACTCCTGCATTGCAAGTGGATTCTTTACCAACTGAGCTATCAGGGAAGCCCACTTTTCAGTATAGTATTCAATAAATTACATGAGATCCAACACTTTATTATATAGTAGATTTTGTGTTAGATGATTTCCCCAACTGCATGCTAGTGTAAATGTTCTGAGCATGTTTAAGGTAGGCCAGGCTAAGTTGTGATGTTTGGTAGGTTAGGTGTATTAAATGCTTTTTGACTTATGATATTTTCAATTTATGATGGGTTTATTGGCCATAATTCCCATTGTAAGTCAAAGAAGATCTGTATGGATCAAATAAATCTGAGGGATGTTTGCCAAAGACAATAATTTTTAGTTTTACAAGATTGATATTTTTATGATTGCAGTTGAGTACCAGAGTTACTTGTCTCATGAGTTCCATGGTGATAAATCTTGGTTCAGGATAATAAAACCTTATCCTCAGCACAAGAACATGTACTTCTCTTCCTAGTTCCTGTGGGATAATGGCATGGACTCAATTCATAGAGAAGCAATATGTCTGGTTACCAAGGTCTAACTTACAGGACTTGACTATAATAGAAACTTGTTGTTGTTTTTTTGGTTTTTTTTAATGGAGATTTGATTTGCTTCCCAACTAGTCTTATTTTTTCCAGTCCTTGTAGTGAAATAAAGATATAGGCCTTTAGATAACTTAATGCCTAAAGATTTATTTCAAGTTCCTAGATCTTGAAAGAGTCTAGGCACAGAATCAAGGACCAATGAGAAAAATTAAAAGCTTCCAATAACCCTTACCTTTTTCTTGACAGATGTCTTCATAAGACAAAGGAAATGTTGTGGTTAGTATAAAATAAGTGGCTTAAATATGTTCACTACTTAAATGAGGCATCAGGCTGGTATATTCAGAATTCCAGTCAGTTGAGTAGAAAGCTGGCATATGGATTTGAAGGATTATCTGGAAGATTAACAGATGTAGTTTTTTTTTTTTTTTTTTTTTTAAATAATTAACAGCAGCAGCCACATGGTGCTGCTAGGAGTCTTACTAACTACTCTTCTGGTCCTACACTTCCTCTCCCCCAGATGTAGTTTTGATGGAGGATAAAGTTGCAGGTTGAGTTCATCCAGAAGGGAGAGTGTGCCCTGTAGTGTATCTATTAGAAAGGGCTTTCTGATGTTCTGGTGGCAAAAGCTTTTTCTGGATCAGTATATTTCAGAGCTGGAGCTTCCGCACACTATAGCTTCTTTAAAAGAAACACCTGGCCATCCTTACTTTAAAACACCATTGAGATACTTTATGTTGTTATGATTCTGGCCAAATTTATATAGGATCTTCAAATCTGCAGACATAATTCTATGCACATTTCTTTGTATGTTTTAGACCTACCCTCTGGGATCAACTGTTTTTCTTTCTGAAATACATTCCTTCATTAATTCATTTAATGAAGACACTGTTTTATTTTGTTGGTCTTAAATGGCATTATTTAGTTCTTGTTAGAGACTGATGGTTCAGCTAGGTATACAATTCGGAATTGACCATTTCCCGCCCGTGCCTCCCCCCCAACCCCGGTACATTTGTATCTCATTCTATTGTCTACAGGTTTCCATTGCTGCTATTGAGACATCTTCTGCTACTCAAATTTCCATTTTTTATCTTTTATTCCTGACTGCTTTTAAGATTGTTCCTCTTGGTGGTGGGAATGAGTGGAGAAGGAGTTTGAATATTCTTCACATTCACTGTGATGTGCACAGGTATAGATTTAAAAAAAAAAATAGGATCAGTATGCTTTCTGAGTCAGAGGGTTAATGTCTTTATCAATTTTGGAAAATTCTCAGTCACTATTTCTTCAAAGATTGCTTTTCTTCATTCTTTTTATTCCCTTCTTTTGTCCCCTCTTTGGAGAGGAGGTCTTAGGACTCCTTGTGTGCCTTCTCTAATCTCACAAAGTCAGGCCAGGTGCTGAGAGCCTAGCATGTATTTCCTTAGGGCTGTGCTTTGAAGTGGTCAAGGTTTGTGCCTTGAACCCAGCAGAGTGGAGGCCAATGCTGATGCTTGTATGCTGTCTGTGGGGGTTTGTATGCACCCTCTCTGGAAGTACATGCACATCATCTGTGAAGGCTCACATGGACTATCGTGTATATGTGGAATGTTGGGGACTGCACTGGCCAGCTGGGGATGTGGCAAGTGAGCAGTTTCATAGGATTCATGGGCAAAGTTCTTGGTGGAGTCTGAGAGCCAGTTAGAAGGACCCTGTGGCTGGATTTTGAGATCCACGGGGCGGTTGCTATAAGCCTCTGTGACTTTTCCCATATCGTAGCTCCCCCAGGATTATTCAGCTGTGCTAATGCCCTCAGTGATCTGGGTGGAGTAAGATAGGTGAACTTCTTGGGAAACATCTCTCCAGGCTGGAGAAGCCAGGCACGCACTCTGTTCTCACTTCCACCATGGGAGAAATAGCAAGTAAGGGTCTCTCTTGGCACTGAGCAATGCTGCTTTGTGGGGCAGGGAGGACACGGGTAAAGTGAAACTTTTTCTCACTCTCTTCAATGTGTTTGTCCTTGGATTTCAAATGGGGTGCATGCTAAGTTGCTTCAGTTGTGTCTGACTCTTTGCAACCCCACAGACTGTAGCCCACCAGGTTCCTCTGTCCATGAGATTCTCCAGGCAAGAATACTGGAGCGGGTTGCCATTTCCTCCTCCACGGGTTTTTCCTGACCTAGGGATCGAACCTGCATTTCCTGTGGCTTCTGCATTACAGGTGGATTCTTTACTGCTTGGGCCACCAAGTAAGCCCTCAAAAAGCAACTCATCCCCTTGTAACTGTGGCAGGACTCGAACCTGCAATCTTCTGATCCAAAGTCAGACATCTTATCCATTAGGTGACATGGCCACCTTTGAATGGGGTACTGGCATCTTTTCACTGGATTCCTGGGTTCTCACAGATGTATTTCCATCCATGGGTGGTTGTCAAATTGGTGTTTCTGTCAAGGTAAGGGCTGGAGTCTTCTAATCGCACCATCTTGCTTATATCACCTTGCAGCTCTCTATTTCTTTCCTTGGAATTATGATTGGATATAGGTTCTACAATCACTCTTAATTTTGTATCTCTAAACCACTTACAATTTTATATCTTTTTATCTCTCCATGCAGTCAATATTCTGGGTAGATTTTCTCGGGTCTGTTTGCTCTATCGGTTTCTAATCTGCTAATTATCCCTTCACTGAATTTTTCATTTAAATTATTGTTTTTTTAAATTTTGAAAAATGATATTTGGCTACTTTCACTCTTGCCTCTGCTATTTTGAGGTAATATTTTTTTTTCTTTCTTCTTTAAAAATACATATTTTAATTCTCTGAATCCAAAATTTCTGTTAAGAAGTTCTTGGAAGTCTAATTCAGCTGTTTGCCGTTCCTGTTTATTTTCATTCCTGGTGGCTTACTTGTCTGTGTGTGTTTTAGTTCTGGTTAGTGAGCTAATATTTAGTGAGACATTTTTTGTGGGTTTCTGGAAGGCTTGGGTTCAAGGTGAGTATCTTTAGAGGAATTCTTTTGGGCACACTGAAGCACTACTAGCCTGGAATCACTCTACTAATTTTTTACCTTGAGGTTTTCCAAACCATGTAGGGAGTGCAATTTAAATCCCAAATGCACAAGAAGAATTATGAATTCTTAGGGAAATGTTTCTTCCCATTCTGATTCAAGATCAAATCCAACAGGCTTCCTTACTCTAATCTCTTTGCTGGTAGGTAAGTTACTTTTACCAGGCACATTGACCTTACAGGGTCCTGGCCTTATATTTCCACCATGTGTAGGTCTAGGACTTTGGTCCTTTGTCCTCACATAACTATTAAAGTCTGTAAAACTGTAAAAGCATCTTGGTCACTGAGGTTGGCAAACGTTGCCAAGCTTTTAACAGTCTAAGTGTCAACTTGCCACTCTGATTTTCAGCCCTCACTTTATATTTTGGCATCTGGTATTTCTGCTATTTGCATCCTAGCTCATCTATTCAGTAACCGAAAAGATTTTTACATGTTTTGTGTCAGGGATTGTTTCAGGATGTCAGTCTATTAGATTACTAGAAATGCAAACCCTGTGTTGCTTTATTTCATTTTTTCCCCCTTAACAATATAAAATGAACATATTTGGTACCAGTAAATATTCATTTAAAACATATTTTCTATGAATGAAAGAATTTACCTATTTGTGTATTTCTTTGTACATTTCCATAAGAGGTCTTTATTTCATTAAAATAATTTTTACATAGACAAATTTAAACATATGTGTTGATTTCTCCATTTTGAAAGTTAGCTTTTTTTTTTTTTGGTATGGCAAACAGGCAATTACATTCTTATTGTTGCTGAATCTTAATGATAACTTAAAATACTCCCTTGAACTTTTGTCTCAGATTTAAGTTTTTTGTGTATTACTTGTGCAGATATTTTATTCCTCTCCTTGGCTAACTGTCTCAGATATCATTATCATTATATGTGCTTGCCAGTTCTATTTATAAAGGCAAAAAGAATCCAGAATGTTTTGTGTGTGTGAGAGAGAGAGAGAAAGAAAGATGAGGGAGGGGGTTAGAGAGAGAGTGGGATAGATACACAGAGAGACTGAAGATACTCCCAGACATATGTACTTACCTGCTATGCAGATGTCTTTATAAGAAAATGAGAAAATATACAGTCATGAGACTGCAGTTTTCTCCCTAGCAAGCTCCCAAAACACCACAGTAGCTCAACTGTGCTGTGGCTACTATTGTTTTTGCATTTCTTGGGGCTGGCATGGGCTATGTATTGATTTCAAGGTCACTAATGACCGTGTGGAATAGAAGAAGCTTTTGTGGCCAGACTGAATCCAGGCTGGGAATTGCATGACTAACCATTCTTGAGACATTGTTTGCTGAGATCATCAAAGTGGGTATTATTTTTTGATAAACATTCTGTCTCCAGTGGCTACAGGTGGGGTACACTTGGGAGAGCAGTCTGGACCCCCCAAGAGCCTGAATATTTAACAACAAAAAGGTTTCTTCCTGGTGTAGCAGGTCCTTGGGTAAGTATTTGGACCCAACACTCATATGAGTGCAAATTTTCCTCAATGTCACCCAGACAGTGGTCCCTTCAGGACTATTTCATACATACCATATGGGGCATGCATGGTCTCTAGAGCCCTCTAGGCTTATGTAAAAATGTTTCGGAAAACCACCTCACTCCACACCCTAAGTCAGCAGATGTCCCACACTCTGAAGATTCTGTGCAGTGTCCAAAGCCCAGTTTTTAGAATGTCTCTCAGCTCAGTTGGGATGACTACAGAGTCTCTAGTTCTGGCTTCCCCTAGGCATCTGATGAGGCTCCTTGGGGCCTCAGGTGTGTTCATATCGTTTTTTAGTTGGGGTGTCTCTGGAATATCCTTTGTTGGGTATTCAGCTCCATGAGTTTTTTTTTTTCTGAAATTAGCCAATCACAATACCATTATTCAAACAAGGGGAAGTTGGGGAAATCAACTTCCCACCCTTGTCATTTATCCATCTGTCTACCCATCCATCCATCCATCCATCCATCCATCTCTCCCTCCATCCATCTCTCCATCCATCCATCCACCCATCCAAGTGCCCACACAGTGTCGGGCACTGTGCTGGGCACTGAGACACAGACTGAAAAAGCGAGGCCTGGTTCCTAACATCAGAGTGCCCATGCTCTGTCAGGTCAGGTGGACAGATGAACACAAGTGACTGTGGAGCCGATTGCACCCAGGTGTGGCACACGAGATGTGCTGATTCCTCTGTGAGCCTCAGTCGCCAGACAGAGCTGTTTTTAGATTCCCACCGCTTCTAAATTTCTCTACTGCAACCCCTGGTCCAAGCCATCATCTCCTGCTTCTAACTGGATGTCTTTTTACTTCTTCACTTTCCCTACTCAGTCCATTCTCTACATAGCACCAAGAGTGACCCCATTAAGCCTAATTTAGAATTGTCACAAGTCTGCTTGAAACTCCCCAGTGGCTCCCAAGACCCTCACCTGGCCCACTCTGTACCTCTTGAACCTCATCCCCAGCCCTTTCCCCTCACTCGCTTGCCCAGCCACACTGTAACTCCTGTTAAGATGTAAGTAAGTAACTCCTGTAAGCACCACTTCAGGACTCTGCATTTGACCTTTCCTCCACCTGGGATGTTCCTCTCCGAGATATCCACATGGTTCAATCCCTCCCCACTTTTGAGTCTTCAGCCAAATGTCACCTTCTCATCCCCTGATTTATTTTTTCCATAGCACTTATCACTAAGACACTGTGTTTTACTTATTTCTTGTCCATCTCTCTACTTTGAAATTCCAGAGAAGGCAATGACAACCCACTCCAGTACTCTTGCCTGGAAAATCCCATGGACAGAGGAGCCTGGTGGGGTCACTAAGAGTTGGACACGAACGAGTGAATTCACTTTCACTTTTCACTTTCATGCACTGGAGAAGGAAATGGCAACCCACTCCAGTGTTCTTGCCTGGAGAATCCCAGGGATGGGGGAGCCTGGTGGGCTACCGTCTCTGAGGTCGCACAGAGTCAGACACGACTGAAGCGACTTAGACGCAGCAGCAGCAGCAGCTGCTTTGGAATTCAGGTTCAGGGGATCATGCAAGTTTGTTTCATTCTCAGCTATATCTCCAGCACCTAAAACAGCGCCTGCACATATTTAATGGCACATAAGCAAGAGAGTCCCAGAAAAGCATCTGTCTCTGCTTTACTGACTGTGCCAAAGCCTTTGACTGTGTGCATCACAATCAACTGTGGGAAATTCTGAAAGAGATCGGCATACCAGACCACGTGACCTGCCTCTTGCGAAAGCTGTATGCAGGTCAGGAAGCAACAGTTAGAACTGGACATGGAACAACAGACTGGTTCCAAATAGGAAAAGGAGTATGTCAAGGCTGTATATTGTCACCCTGCTTATTTAACTGATATGCAGAGTACATCATGAGAGACGCTGGGCTGGAAGAAGCACAAGCTGGAATCAAGATTGCTAGGAGAAATATCAATAACCTCAGATATACAGATGACACCACCCTTATGGCAGAAAGTGAAGAGGAACTAAAGAGCCTCTTGATGAAAGTGAAGGAGGAGAGTGAAAAAGCTGGCTTAAAGCTCAACATTCAGAAAAACTAAGATCATGGCATCCAGTCCCATCACATCATGGCAAATAGATGGGGAAACAGTGGAAACAGTGGCTGACTTTATTTTTCTGGGCTCCAAAATCACTACAGATGGTGACTGTAGCCATGAAATTAAAAGGCGCTTACTCCTTGGGAGGAAAGTTATGACCAACCTAGACAGCATATTAAAAACAGAGACATTACTTTGCCAGCAAAGGTTCATCTAGTCAAGGGTATGGTTTTTCCAGTGGTCATGTATGGATGTGAGAGTTGGACTATAAAGAAAGCTGAGTGCCGAAGAATTGATGCGTTTGAACTGTGGTGTTGGAGAAGACTCTTAAGAGTCCCTTGGACTGCAAGGAGATCCAACTAGTCCATCCTAAAGGAGATCAGTCCTGGGTGTTCATTGGAAGGACTGATGTTGAAGCTGAAACTCCAATACTTTGGCCACCTGATGCAAAGTGCTGACTCATTTGAAAAG
Organism: Bos taurus; assembly: GCF_002263795.3. Classification (NCBI taxonomy): domain Eukaryota; kingdom Metazoa; phylum Chordata; class Mammalia; order Artiodactyla; family Bovidae; genus Bos; species Bos taurus. The sequence goes on along the minus strand of NC_037352.1, from coordinate 20,646,614 downwards.
ACCCTGATGCTGGGAAAGATTGAGGGCAGGAGGAGAAGGGGACGACAGAGGATGAGATAGTTGGATGGCATCACCGACTCGATGGACATGGGTTTGGGTGAACTCCGGGAGTTGGTGATGGACAGGGAGGCCTGGCGTGCTGCAATTCATGGGGTAGCAAAGAGTTGGACACAACTGAGGAACTGAACTGAACTGAACTGAACTGAAGTACTCGTTCAATATTGTTTCAAAGAAAAAGACAGAATGAATCTTCAGTCTCTATCTCCTTGGGTGATTCTCCCACATCAGGCAGTAGTCCCGTCTATCTGTCCTACCTAGGAAACCGAGAAAAAGAGAGTGTGGAGAAAGGCCCCATTCACCTGGCCTGGCCTTTCCCTGCCCACTGCTGGGATGGTGGAAACCATAAGACATTCTTAAACTCAACTAATCCTCCTAGTACTTTTTCTCCCTGAGAGAGGAGTATTTTGCTCTTGCTTGGGTTCTGCTTGGGGAGGAGTGAGAAGTTGGGTGAGGACTGTGTCGGAGAAAAGGACCTCAAGGTACATTTCTCGAGGCCCATACAGGGCACTCTTGTAGACTGATTAAAGGCCCTATTTGATAGTGGTAAGTAGATGCTGCTGCCCTGCTGCGCTCTGGATTTCTTCTGGGCAGGGCAGGGTCAGTTTCTAGATCTTTTGTTGGAGGGAAAGGGGCCTCTCTAGCTGGTAACATTTCCAAACAGCTCTTATCCACAGCTGGGGAAGTGCAGCTGGCTTGAGTCATGATGCTGGTTCAGAGCGAAATTAGGGTCAAAACATGCGCACAGCATCCAACGACTAAATAGTTGAGACCAGAACACATTAATCAATCTAGTGCTCAAGCAGCCAGTTGAATAACCATGCCCCAGATCAGGGACCTGACTCCAGCTGGCCAGCATCAAGAGCAGACTCACCAAACAGGCTGAAAAGCCAAGGTTGTTATGGAGAGTGGAGTGGAACGGCAGCGAGTGTCCTGGGAGCAGACCTGGGGACAATGCCTAAGCTCACGGGGTGGCCAGCCACTTCTTTCTGAATTCACTTCCCACTGTCCAACCAGACCTTTCTATCTCCGTGGGGGACTTAATTTTTGCCATTCCATCCTCCTATGTCCCGTAGAGACTGCAGTTGCTGTCTTAAACCACCAGGTGGTGACCGTGCTTCGAAAAGTCAAAACCTGCGGTATTATTGGAAGCTAGGCTTTGGAGAAGGCAATGGCACCCCACTCTAGTACTCTTGCCTGGAAAATCCCATGGACGGAGGAGCCTGGTAGGCTGCAGTCCATGGGGTCGCTAAGAGTCGGACACGACTGAGTGACTTCACTTTCACTTTTCACTTTCATGCATTGGAGAAGGAAATGGCAACCCACTCTAGTGTTCCTGCCTGGAGAATCCCAGGGACGGGGGGAGCCTGGTGGGCTGCCATCTGTGGGGTCGCACAGAGTCAGACACGACTGAAGCGACTTAGCAGCTGCAGGCTTTGTGACAGATAAGCACATTACATGCTATCTCATTTAAACTTCAGACAATTCTGAGGAGTAAGTGCTATTATTCTCTCTGTTTTAAAGGATGAAAAACTGAGGCTTAGCAAGTTTTAAGACAGTGTTCTCAGATGAGTGTATACACAGGGAAAAGTCAGTAGTATTTAGTGCTCACGATGGAGCCCTTCCTATGTCTCAGGGGCCAGAATAATGTTTTACAAACCCAATTTAATTGGTATCCTCAAACAGCCTTACAGATCAGACCCTGTTGTTACCCTCATTGTGCAGATAAGTTTGCTGGGGGTTAGAGAGGTTAACTGCTGTGTAGGTGTGTCTGAGTAGGTGACAGCCCCAAGGCCAAGAGCAGAGGTTGCTTACACTTCGAGTTTTGGCAGGGAACTGAGTGTGTGTGTGGGGGGGGGGAGGTTGTCTAGGTCCTTGTTCTCTGCTGGAGAAGTTGGGTCTCAGGAAGGGAGAAGCCCCAACCTCCCACAAGCAGGACACGATCAATTTTGACCTCAGATCCCACCACTGGCCGTGACTCAGGGACATGACCCACTGTGGGGTGTGGCTTGGTTTTCTCATCTACAAAAGAAAGGTTTGGACTCTCTCTACATAAAGCTTCTCAACACAAATGCTTTGCAGGGTTGGCCAGGTGACAAAAACGAATGACCTGCATCAGGTAGGGAGTGTGGGAAACTGGTGGACACATTTAAGGGGCAGCTTAGCTAGCTGCCATGCTGGAATGTGCGCTGATTGTGGCAAGATCCCCTGATTTTCCAGGAGAATATAGAAATCTAGAAGTTTAGGGTTTGTTTGTTTGTTTTATGTAAAATCTCTTTTTAAAATGTTGGCAATGGGTTCACAGCTTAAAAAACTGCAGATTAAAACACACACACACACACACACACACACACACACACACACACACACACCGTGAACTGTATTTGGCTGACAGCCCCTGAAACTGGGCTTGAAAGTTTCAAGCCTGGGCTTGTAGTTCCTCCAGTTCTGGGCTTCTCTTATTCCTTGAGCTTTAAGAGCCATGGTGCTGGCCAAGTAGAATTGAGGAAGGAGAATAGGAGGAGCGCTGTATGGGAGGTTTCCTCGGAGCTCCATCTCCTCTCAGCGGGGCTCTTAGTCCAGTAGTTCTACTATGGTCAGTTTCTGTATCATCTGGGAGCTTGGTGACTCTTCCAAGCCAGGATGGTCCTAAAGCTGGGTAAAAGCTGGACCTCTGAGAGCCTGGGGAGCCCTCCAGATGGTTCTGACACACACCTGAGTGAGAACGTTGTCCTGGATCAGTGGTTCTTAGCAGCATTGGCTGCGTGAAAGAATCACCTGGGGAGCTTTTAGGCCCAGCCCTGCCCAGGGCCAATTAAGTCAGATGTTCCGAGTAGGGAGGCTTTGGTCTTTCAAACAGCCCCCCAAGGATTCTTACATGCACCCAGGGATGCGACCTGCTGACCTGGATCAATGCTCCCAGTCAATGCTTTTCACACTTTAAAGTGCTGGAGGGTCACCTCTGGGATCTTACTTAAAATGCAGGTTCTGAGTCAGGTCTGGGGCTGGAACTGAGATTGTGCATTTTAAGGAAGCTCCCCGGTGATGCTTCTGCTGTTTCTCTGGGGACCGCTCTGTGAGAAGCAAGGGTCTGGGATGGTGTTTTCCAAACTTCCCAGACAGTAAGAATCACTTATTCTTAATACATATATACATTCTGTGGAGATAAATGAAGAGCACACGAATGAGAAAAGGCAAAGGCTATTTATTTAGAGCTTGCTCTAGGGAAAGAGTCAGCCACTATTACTTGAGTTTTGGCAGTGACTCAAAGGCAAGTGGAGAAGGAAAGCTTTGCAGTGAAAGAAGGGGAAGGCTTCAGGTGTGCCCTGATTGGAGATGATTGGCTTGGAGAAACCAGGGGCCGGGCCAACTAGAAGTGGTGCATGCTGTGATTGGCTAGGGGAGCGTATTTGGCTTTCTCTGGTTGGCCCTAAGGCCTGGTTCTTTGGGGCTAAGGGCTACAGGGTTTGCTGTTTAGTTTCCTGGGCTGGATGCTGAAGACGATGGGTCAGCGTTCTATTATAGCCTGGCTGTTGTTCATTTGTGTATTTAATCTCTCAATTCCTGGCTTTTCCCTGGACTACCTGATTCAAAAGTTCTGAGTTGGGGCCTGGGAATCTCCAGGCGATTCTTAGCTTCAGGAAAGGGTGGGGTGGAAATGAAAACCATGTAAATTAGAGTTGCGTGGGGACACAAGTGAACAGTAGCTGCCCGAACCTTACCCCCCAGAATCTCTGGGGTTGTGGTGAGGAAATCTGTATCTTTTTTATTCCAGAGTACAAAGCATCTCAAAACATAGTGACTTGAAAAAATAATGATTCATTATTTCTCATGTTCTGTGGGTTGACTGGGACCTCCCCAGTTCAAAGACCCTGGAGCCTTAAGACAATTGTGGGAGATCTTCCCAGGTCTAAAATGTGTGCTTTTTAAAAAAAATCTATTTTTGGCAGTGTTGGGTTTTCGTTGCTGCATATGGGCTTTCTCTAGTTGCAGTGAGTGGGGGCTACTCTTTGATGGGGTGCACAGGCTTCTCATTGCAGTGGCTTCTCTTGTGGAGCAGACTCTAGGCACGTGGGCTTCAGTATTTGCAACTCTTGGGCACGAGAGCACAGGCTCAGTAGTTGTGACTCATAGGCCCAGTTGCCCTGCAGCATAACGTGTTCTTTAGGAAGGAAAATTTGTAAGAACTAGAGAGTCACCCGGAGAAGGCAATGGCCTAGAAAATCCCATGGACGGAGGAGCCTGGTAGGCTGCAGTCCATGGGGTCGCTGGGGTTGCTAGAGTCGGACACGACTGAGCGACTTCACTTTCAGTTTTCACTTTCATGCACTGGAGAAGGAAATGGCAACCCACTCCAATGTTCTTGCCTGGAGAATCCCAGGGACGGGGAAGCCTGGTTGGCTGCCATCTATTGGGTCACACAGAGTCGGACACGACTGAAGCGACTTAGTAGCAGCAGGGAGTCACCAATGAATTAGTTTGAAGTAAGCTCTAAACTATATTTTAGCAGGTTTCAAATATCAAAGTGTAGTGATTCCAACATTGTAAAGCACTTATCCTCCAATTAAAAATAAATAAAATTTTTAAAAAGTGTAGTGATTCCAATGGACTCCACGAGGGTGTTTTTTTTTTTTTTTTTTTTTTTTTAATACTATGATGCAAGGAGATTCAACCAGTCCATTCTAAAGGAGATCAGTCCTGGGTGTTCATTGGAAGGACTGATGTTGAAGCTGAAACTCCAATACTTTAGCCACTTGATGAGAAGAGCTGACTCATTTGAAAAGACCCTGATGCTAGGAAAGATTGAGGGCAGGAGGAGAAGGGGACGACAGAGGATGAGATGGTTGGATGGCATCACCGACTTGATGGACATGGGTTTGGGTGGACTCCGGGAGTTGGTAATGGACAGGGAGGCCTGGCATGCTATGGTTCATGGGGTCGCAAAGAGTCAGACACGACTGAGCGACTGAACTGAACTGAAGTGACTACAGGTATTTTTTTAACTATAGGTTAATTGTCTGTGTGAAGCCTGCTCAGGTGGAAGTGGTGTAAACATTTGGAGTTTTTGAAAGACAGAGGTTGTGAGAAGGCACATTTCAAATAAGTAGTGATGATGATAGCTAATGTTTATTTACTATGTGCCACACACGGTTGTAAACACTTTATGTATTTAATCCTATTTTGATATTCATGATAACCTTATGAATTAGCCCCCATTTGACAGATAAGAAAACTAAAGCAAGAATGATTCATTTGCCAGAATTCTTATCTGGTGGCTCAGATGTTAGAGAATCTGCCTGCAATGTAGGAGACACGGCAATGTTCGATCCCTGGCTCAGGAGGATCCCCTGGAGAAGGGAAAGGCTACCCACTCCAGTATCCTTGCCTGGAGAGTTACATGGACAGAGGAGCCTGGCAGGCTATAGTCCATGGGGTCACAAAGGGTCAGACACGACTGAGCAACTAACACATGGAAGGCATACAGTTAGTAGGCAGAGGAGCCAGAGTGTGAACCCAGGCATTCTGACGCTATGCTGTGTACACTCAAATGTAGTGTACACATTGTATACATGCTAATAAGAGGAATTAGTGCTGTCTGAAACTCCAGGTGTAGCCTCTCTCATTACATGCTTCATGGATTATAGGAAAGAGGCTGCTTTCCTATAAGCAGCCTGGCCTTGTTGGATTAGATAAGCAGTTTTGTCAGACCAGAAAGGACTGATTAGGGGTCTCAGTCTCCCAAACAAAATTACCTCTTGTCATTGTCTGATCGTCAGCCAGAAGGAACTTGACCCTCTAATTCTCTTCTCTGCCCAGTGCCCTGTAATTGTCCGAACACACCTAGGGCCAGCTCAACAATCTAGAGCTGGTAAAAATAAAACTACAGTGAAAAAAGCCATATCATCAGTTGCTATGCCAACCTAAGTCTATTTTCTGGGGGATGTTGAGGTAGAAAAGGTTCTGGAGGCTAAGCTGTGGGGTGGGGCGTTCAGAATCTCCCTTGATGGATTTTGAGTAGAGTCTGCCTGAAATATCCTTCAGAGGCTTACACTGCCTTTAGGATAAAGTCTCCTGCTTAATGTGGCTGGCACCCCTCCCCTGCCCTCTGACTTCCTCTCACTCCCTTTCTTCATCATGGTTTCTATTCCCACAGCACTGAACAAATTTTGTTCTTCATTTCCTTGCTCTCCATCACCTCCAAGCCTTTCCACAGGTTGATTTCAGCCTGGGCTCTGTTCCCTTCCTCTCTCCTCTGCTTGAATCATCCTCTGGCTTCACTTTATGTCACTTTGAGAACCTGTGCATTTTAAGAACTGTGAGGGGTCTTAAGTTTTGCCATCCTTGCAAGCTAACCTGCAAGCTTGGCTTCACAGCCTTGGACAGAAGACACGAGACACCTGGGTCAGAGAGAGGGGGCAGTTTATCACTCAGAGCAATAGCAGGGCCCAGAGTATCATCATTTTGCTCAGTTTCTTGAGCCCCAGTTGCCCCAGGGTGATGGGAAGAGGGCCATGTGACAGTGTGCACCCCGTGGGCTACGTTACAGGAGAGGAACCTGGAGCTTAGGGACCCTGATTCGTTTATACTGGGCCATGTGCCAATCTACACATGGCTCGGGGGGAGCTATTATCTCTATCTTCCAAGGCTGTATTCTGTACAAATATCCTTGAAAAGCAAGCCCAGGACAAAGATGATCAGGACCTTTGTATAGAAATACACAAGATCTATGGGAATTGTGTCCCAGTCACTCTGGGTTTCATGTCATCTCCCTGGTCCTCCAAGTTAGTTTCCTCTCAACTGTACTTCCATTGAGGGGGACCGTCCTTTATTCCTCCTTCGCAAGGTCTACACCAGTTCCTTTGTGGTAACTTCTCACATAACTGGGCTTTTGTCTTTCAGAGCACTTACCTTAGTCTGCAATTATATGCTCATTACTGAGATGGTTAGATTAACATCAATTTCCCATTATGCTAAATGCTTCAAGAGGGGCAGATCTGTCTATTTTCACAACTCTATCTGTGCTGTCCAACATGATGCTTAGCACACAGTGGGAAGTGAATAAATGTTTATTGAGTGAATGGGGCTATTGCAATAAATAGAATAAAATCATGAGGCCCAGAGAGATGAGGTGATCTGCCCAGGGTCCCAGAGTTCACCTCGGGCAACTGGACTCAGAACGCCCTCCTGGCAACCCATTTCCCTTCATGGATACTTAGTCAGATTCTATCTTCACACAGTGGTGGGCTGCTGATTGGGTGGAGCGCTGGGAGAAAGGGGTGACTTACGTGTGCATGAACAGTATCTGGTTCTTTTTGGCTGTGAGATTCTGCCTGGCTGTTCTTGTTCTGGTCTCCATTGAAAGACAGAGTTCGGTTAAGACTATTAGACATCTAAGAGGTAGTTTAATTAAGTATTTCAGAACCAAGAATATTGTAAAAATATCCCCAATTCTTGCCCTCCTATGTCCCTGACCTTGGGTAGTCCCCTCCCACACTGACTGTGGGCTGGCCTTGTAACTTGCTCTGGCCAATGGCACATTGGCAAACAGGACACAAGCTAAAGCTCAAAAAACCCTTGCTTATCCGGATCCTCCCCTTCTCATCTGTCTCGGGATCCCTGTGAGCATCCACCTCCACCTGAATAAGGGTAGCCTGCTGCATGATGAGTAATGCACAGCCAAGTCATCCCCATTGCCCCAGCTGACTTGCATCCAACTACCAGCCATCTGGGTGAAGCTGTCCTAGACCATCCAGCCCGGGTTGAGCTGCCAGCTGACCACAGAGATCAGCTGAGCTGGCCCAACCAGAAGTATCAGGCTGCCAAGTCACAGAACTATGAGAAGTAATAAGTGGGTGCTATTTAAAACCATTCAGTTTGGGACCAGTTTTTATGTAGCAAAATCTAACTGATGCAACTGTGGGCATATTTGTTTAGGTTGAAATCTTCATCTTACCATTTAATTTTTTAACCTGAGAAAAATTCCTTGATCTCTCTGTGCCATTACTTTCTTCACCTGTAAAATGAGGCTTAAAATAGATCATGTGACTTTAAATGTTACATCACTAAATGAATTATTATCTAAAATATTCTCAGAATGGGGACTGGTACACAGTAAGTGCTAAGATAAGAGGAGCTATTTTACAATTATTTAATTATAATTTCTACTACTCAACCTACATGTAATTAAAACAAAAAAATTTTAAAAATTAATGCCAATGTCTACCAAGTTTGTTTCAAAAGTATTGAACACCGACTGCCATCAGTATTCCCCACCCCTCACTCTGTGTGCACCCTCTGATGTTTTTGCCCTGAGTGTATTCTGGTCTGGGAGATCCTCAGCTGAGAACCCCTGGGTGGAAGGATTCTCCCTCGTCTCTGGGCAGACATTAAGAAGGCTGGAGCCGGCTTCCTCCCCGCAGTGGCTGCTGCATTTCAGCAGCCTTCATCTGTATTCAAGCCAGGGAGTGACAGCACAGAGCCAGAAATTCAAATGCACATTTGAGACCCCATGAAGCCTATTCTCCAAACTATGCTCTGTAGGGAGGGCAGAGCCCTTCCGGCTGACCTGGGCCTCTGCCGTCCCTCCTCAGGGCCATGCTCATTAGAGGCGGAGCTCGGCTAATGGGGGTGCTCATCGCCCAGCCAGGACCCCGCACATGCTCTGCAGGCACAGCCTCGCAGGGGCCCAAAGGGTTACCGAGACCAGGGCCTTTGCCCGCTTCCCCAGCTGCAGAAGCTGATGCAGGTCTATTTCTTTAACAAATTTCCACTGAATGGTATTAAAAGAGAGAGATGGAGCCATCTCCCTAACCCTCGTATTGTGTGATATCATGAAATCATCCCATGGGGGTGTGTCATTGTGAGCAGTAATCTCTCCTGAGCCTTTGGTTTACACCCAGCTCACTGTCACTTACTTTCCCAGCCCCCAGTGTCCTGAAATGCTTAACAGAACAAGATATTAAAGTATAAGAGAAAAGATGCAGCGCTGAAAGAAGCACTATAGATTCTTCCAGCATTTCTCAGCCTCTTTTATTTTATATTGTTTTCCTCCTGAGCACACAGACCAGGGCCTAGATAAGAGAGGCAGAGAATGATTTAGAACACAGGCTCTGAGGGCAAACAGATCTATGTCTGGGTCCCAAAGGAGTCAGGTACTGGCCTTCTGAGCTTGGATGTGCCCTTCACCTTGACACACCTCAGCTTCACCACGTGTACGGTGAAGGTGACGTTCATTCCTATTGGATAGAATTGTTCGAGGATTAAAAGAAATGAGGCAAGTTTCCTTTGCCAAACTTCACATGCTTCTCTAAGATTCTGGAACACTTACTGGGTGCACTCCCCTCCCCCATCTCTGCCTGATAGAACTACTTCATTTGATACAGAAAGATAGGAGAAGATCCGAGATGGTAGCTGATCACCCCAGCCACAGTAACAGAGCCATTTTTGGATTGGTCCCAGGTCTCCAAGCCCTTGACTTGTTGCTCCATCTGCCCCAGCTAAGAGGAACCTCTCCATATCAACATGGGGCTGGCCTTCCTAGTATTGACTGCCCAGGGCTAGACCCCTGGTCTGAGGGTGGCTGATCCATCCTTGCTGTCAGGAATTTCATCTGTGACATACAGTTTCAGCCAAAGTGATCAAACTGCATTTAGAGTGGTTATCATGTTGAGTAGGGGTCCTGTGAGGGAGGGCTATGTGTCGTAAGGTTGGGACAGTTGTGCAGCAAAAGGGATTGTAATATAGGGGAAAGAAAAGGAATAGATGATGAAAACATGATGGGAAGCACCAAGAGATGCAGACAGTTAGGGGAAAGGCAGATCTCAGGATGCAGCCGAGTGAGGCTGGTCCAAGGTGCTCACTTGGAAAGTGTTTATGCAGTGCTGAAGGGGCGAGAAGAAACATTTACAACTTCTTCAGGTTTTGCTCACCCCCTGCTTCCCTGCTTCACTGAGGCAGACCTAACTATGACTCCTGCGCTAGGATTTCTGGACCGCTTAAAGCCCCTCAGGGATTCTAAACAAACCTCTGACTTTTCTGTGGGCTATGCATGACCTCTTTGTGTAGCCTGGACTACACAGCATGGTGGCTGGGTTCTGAGAAGGGGCATTTCAAGGGTAAGTGTTCATAACATCCAAGCAGAAGCTGAGAGATTTCTTTTGACCTAGATTCAGAAGACCCAGATCATCATTTTTGTCTGTAGCTTAGATGGTAAAGAATCTGCCTGCAATGCATGAGACCCGGGTTCTATCCCTGGGTCGGAAAGATCCTCTGGAGACGGGAATGGCAATCCACTCCAGTATTCTTGCTTGGAGAATCCCATGGACAGAGGAGCCTGGCAGGCCACAGTCCATGGGGTCACAAAGAGTTGGATATGACTGAGCGACTAACACTACCACTTTATTGGTCAAGCAAGTCATTAAGAGCATTCCAGATTCAAGAGCAGGGTAATCAATGGAAGGGAGTGCCAAGGAGTCTGTGCCCATCTTTAATTCATTATAGAAGCCAATCCAAGCAAGTAAGAAAATGTCAGCATCTCAGCTGAGATGACAAGTGTGCATGGATCCTGGGTTGGGTTATTTTTAGGACAGATGCGGCTAAAAGGACAGGGAGAAGGGGGGCATGAAGGCGGGATCCAACGGCTCCTTAGTCCTCTGTCATTGTCATCAGCTTGTCAATAATTGAGCTAATATTTACTGACTGCTTTCTAGGTGCTAACTCATGTACACAACAGTCCAATGGGGTAGTGACTATTATTGTCCCCACTTCAAGGAGGAGACACTGAGCCACAGAGACACTAAAGTAATTCAGTCAAGATCATGCAGCATGTACGCAATCGAGCTGGACTTGGAAAAAAGGAATCTAGTTCTAGAATCCATGTTTCGAGCCACCACCCTACACAACTTCACATTATTGCCCAAGTAGCCACTGCTGAGCACCTACTATGCCCCCTGTTGTAAGTAAGTTCTTTGTTATCTTGTGTGTGCGATCAGTCGCTTTGGTCATGTCATGTTGCCATGCCCTCCTCCAGCGGATCTTCCTGATCCAGGGATCGAACCCATGTCTCCTGCATTGCAGGTGGATTCTTTACCACTGAGCCCCCAGGAAACCTGTGGAAATGAGGAACATGGCTGGAACACAGCTCTGGGACCCCATAGTGGTTGTAAGTCCCACTAATTCCACTAAATTTGGCCTCCCACGCCATTGATTTCCTATTGCTTGTGCCAGGGCGTTGTCAACAGGGAGGGGGGAGGAGGTGAGTAACCACGTCACAGTGTGAATATTAGAGACAGACAAGCCAAGTGAGACCTGTCACTCAGGCCACCAAGGTGAGACCTGGTTCAGGGGTTCCCAAGGCACCCATGGGGGCTGAGTGTTGGAGAGATCCATGGCCTGATGGCTACAGTTCAACTGGATGGAGTAATGCAGCTGTATCATTGCTGAAGGAATTTGAGTGTAATGTATTACATGCATTTTAATAAGAAAGGTCAAATGTGCTTATCCTGGGGGTAAAGGCTTGCCTCTCTTTGAGTCCCTCATGCACCGCTTCCATGGTCCGTGTGAGTAAGTCTTGCCCATAAACAAAGACGTTGGTGTGCTCTTAGTCCCCCAAGCTGGGGAGACCTCTTGTCAAAGGGACCAACCTCATCCTCACTCTAGAGTTGAGAATGCCTCTGGACGTGTGACCTGACCTTGCCCCAGCGTGCTAATCCCTGTATACACGGACACCCCCTTGCTTACTGAGGCCCTTGTGCCAGGACACAGTGACCTGTGAGGGCCTTTGGGGAATGCTACCACCAGGCTTCACTGTCAGGTGGTGAGGAATCAATTCCAGAAGCCTTGGAAACTGTCCCCAGGCAGGCATGGTGGTCTAGCATTTGGAACAGTGGCAACGGCTTCCCAGTCCATCGAATCTATTAAAACAGAACCTGCTGCTGCTTGTGTCTGAGGCAATGGTTGGTTTTCCCTCCATTAGAGGTTCTCCCAGGTACAAGCACCAACATCACAGTGAAGCGAAAAGACCTGACTCAGTCTGACAATTAAGCCAAAACATATTTATACTTGACTTCATTCTTCTGCTGATTCCTTGGCAGGCTGCAGAGTGAAATTGATGGTAGGGATCAGGCACTCCTAGTGACACGTGTGTGCACTTCTGTGGTGGTTCTCAGCCTCTTGAATGAATTCTAGTGTCAGAGGAGCAGGGAATTGAGAACCTGGGTGGCAGGCAGTTAGTTGAAAGGAGGGATTGTGAGGTCTAGGCTGGTTAGGGAAGGATGGGAAGCTGGCAGGAGCTCACAGGGGAGAAAAAGGAAGCAGACAAGACCCTGGAGATCTCAGTGTCATTGAAGCAGTGGAGAAAATAAGATTATAGCTGGAGAACTTCGCATTTATGACACAGGGCACTTCCAGGAGATGCCGAGAAGTTCCAGGTACAGCTCAAGTTATTGCAGGGAAACATCAAAGTTGCAGAACTCAACAATGGGGCTTTTTTTTTGGACAGGCCATCTCAAGAATTGGGCTTTTATTTTTGGACAGGTCATCTCATGGATGCTGAAGTTACCCAAGCTGTCAGAGTGTGTCTAGAATGTCAGTGATGAGACTAGAGGTGGTCTGATGGCATGGCTTCATTTTTGCTGGGAGTTGGAAGAGTTAGTGGAAAGGAGCTCAGGATAATGTAGGGGTAGAAAAGATAATGTAGGGGTAGAGGACAGTTGACCCAAGCTATTTGTACTTCGTATGGTGGCCAAGAATGGCAGGGCTGTCCGGTGGCATGAGCTGCCTTCAAATTTCTGGATCAGACTAATTCTTTTCAAGAGGCTTTGGCTGATTCCTACTTTTGCTCATAGTTAGTGGGTCTTGACACACAATTTGTTCCAGAAGAAAATGAGAGGGGTAGGGAATCCACCATGGTGGACCTAACTGTTACTTGTATGACACATAATCACACGTGTCCCACAGCCTTAGGGGAGAAAAAAGCTGCTTCTTTACCTATGTAGAATTATTTATCCCTCCTCATGTGTATACTTTTATACTTCTAGTCCTAGAAACTATGGAATTTTGGAATGAAAAAAACCACTGATGGCTTCTGAACCCAGAGGAAGCTCCCTCCTAATGGTAATTTCCATGTCCACCTTCTCCTTTAATGATCCACCTTACGTCATTCCTTCCGGGGCCACTAGCTGTGTCCAGCTGTACTCACGGACCAGATGCTTCCCAAATGGTAAGCATCCTTTTGGACCTTTGACCAACTTCTAATAACCTTCCATTTCCCTTTATAACCTTTGCAAGAAAATACTTATTTTAGGTATTAACTCAAGGATTCTCTGTCCTTCCTTGTCCATGACGTCGGTGGCTTTTAATGCTTCTGAGGAGGGGTGGTACAGCCAAAGAGCAGGTGAATGTGTGCTTTTGGGGAGAAGGGCTTGGACACAGCTAAATGACTGCCCAGGGAGATTCTGACATGCGAATGTACAAGTCTCAGAAAGCATTCTGAGTGGATTATGGCTGATGACCAAGACAGGAGAGGCTTGAAGGATGCCAGCATGCATGGTAGGCAGTGACCAAGGACCAGATTCACTCTCTGGTACTTGATCCTTCTGCCCCCAGAATATAAGTGCCCTACTCATCTGGGGAACAAGTGAGGGGGCCTCCCTGATTTGCTGAGATTGTGTTTCTACCACCCAAAGGAAATGCGGCTTGGGATACCAATAAAGATCAGCCTCAGAACCCTCCAGAAAACTTAATTTCTGGCAGCCCTAATTTGCAGACTGAAATTCTTACTTTTGGGGTGGAGGGGTGCAGTTCAGCAAGAACTCTAATCAGTTATGTTTTACATTAAATTGCATGTGTACATGCTGTACTGATAGCAAGCATTAGAAATAAAGTCGTATTACATATATCCTGGCAAAAATATATTTCAGAAAGATAAGTACACCCCTACGTCATAGCAGCATTATTCACAATAGCCAAGACATGGAGATAACCTAGATGTCCATAGACAGATGAGTGGATGAATAAGATGTGGTGCATATACACAACGGAGAAGGCAATGGCAACCCACTCCAGTACTCTTGCCTGGAGAATTCCACGGACAGAGGAACCTGGTGGGCTACAGTCTATGGGGTCACAAAGAGTTGGCCATGACTGAGCAACTGAGCACACATAAATACAATAGAATACTACTCAGTCATAAAAAAAGAAGGAAATGATGTCATTTGCAACAATGTGGATGCTACTAGAGATTATCATACTAAGTGAAACAAGTCAGGAAGAAAGACAAATACCATATGATATCACTTATCTGTGGAATCTAAAATGTGACACAAATAAACCTATCTATGAAACAGACAGGTGGTTGCCAAGGGGGAGGCGGTTGAGGGAGGGATGGAGCGGGAGGTTGGGCTGAGCAAATGTAAACTATTATATATGGTGGAGAAGGAAATGGCACCCCACTCCGGTACTCTTGCCTGGAGAATCCCATGGATGGAGGAACCTGGTAGGCTACAGTCCATGGGGTCGCTAAGAGTCAGGCACGACTGAACGACTTCACTTTCATGCATTGGAGAAGGAAATGGCAACCCACTCCAGTGTTCTTGCCTGGAGAATCCCAGGGATGGGGGAGCCTGGTGGGCTGCCATCTATGGGGTTGCACAGAGTCGGACACGACTGAAGCGACTTAGCAGCAGCATACAAATGGAAAAACAACAAGGTCCTACTGTATAGCATAGGGATCTATAATCAATATCATGTGATAAACCATAATGGAACAGAATATAAAAAAGCATGTATATATATGTATAACTGAGGCACTTTGCTGTACAGCAGAAATAAATATGACATGGTAAATCGACTATACTTCAATTTAAAGATATTAAAACGGCAAAAAAAGGAAGCCACGTTACTTCAAGGCAATGCTGCAGCTCTGAGAGAATTGGTGAGCAGAGGTGAAGTGGTTTCCAGAAGTTACTGCAGAATTTTAAAAGGATGCTACCTGTGATAAGGATGGAGGAGGAGACAGGCAGCTGGGCAGGAACTGAAGGAAAGAAGAACAGAGTGGGAGGCTAATTTCGAGTGATTTCTCTTGAAGGTGGAATTTCTGAGACAACTAGATCTTTTTTACTGGGCAAGACAGGGCCAGGCCATCAAGACAAAGAAGATTTTGGTATCAAACCAAATCAGCTTGCCGCTTAGTTCTCCCAAAGGCAAGCTGCTGCGTAGATCAGGAGGGGCGATGTCCAGATCCTCTAAAGCACAGGGCTCTCAAGGGTGGAGCTGGTGGTCAGGGCCCTTGGCCTTGGGAGTGTCGCCCTCATTAGCAGTCTGCGGTGCCCCCAAGTGTGGATTGCAATAGTTTAGACATAAATGCCTCGTTTCTGATTGACTTGTTTCCATTGAGTCCATACCTATTAGGGATCTGTTGGTAATTATCCGGCTCCACTTCAGCCCCTGGGGGCCTGTATTCCGCAGCAGTAATGAGTCCGAGCAGCCTCTCTGGCATAATAAACAGCGCAGGAACGGGTGCAAGGGCATTGGCTTCCTCTCTCAATAGGGTAACTTGGGCTTCAAGGACAATCAAGGCTCACGATCACAGCGAGCTTTAATTGCTTTTGTAAAACTGCAGATGAGTAGCTGGCATTGAGATCCCCCCAGTCTCAGCTGAGAAGTGAGATCTTTATTCGTGTTGCTTGTTTGGTAAGTAGGGGGGATTGGTGACAGTAACAACAGCCATCATTTAGAGAGTATTTATTAGGTGCCAGACCCTGTGGTAAGTGCTTTCTCTGCATTATTTTGTGTAAAAAATCACCATTGTTGTTGTTTGAATTTTTCTTGACCACACTGGGTCTTTGTTGTGGTTTTACGGGCTTCTCTAGTTGTACCGCGGGGCTCCTCGGTTACGGCGCACAGGCTCAGTGGTTGCAGTAGGTGGGCTTAGTTCCCCAGGGCATGTGGGATCTTAGTTCCCCGATCAGGGATCAAACCCACCTCTCCTGCGTTGGCAAGTGGATGCTTAACCATTGGACCACCAGGGAAATCCAGTTCACTACTGTTTGATGAGTGAGGGACTACGATTGTCCCCATTTTACAAATGCAGAAAGTGAGGCTCCCACAGAGTAATGTGATTTGCCTGGTTGGTAAAGGATGGATCTGATTGTAAATCTGGAGATACTGGGAAGCAGGCAGGTGTCCTGGA
Organism: Bos taurus; assembly: GCF_002263795.3. NCBI lineage: Eukaryota > Metazoa > Chordata > Mammalia > Artiodactyla > Bovidae > Bos > Bos taurus. The sequence continues at coordinate 20,630,368 of NC_037352.1, read as the reverse complement.
CAGGAGGACATGAGTAGCCATTTCTCGAGTCTTTGTCTTTAAGCTTGATGAAGAGGTCGTTATTTAAAGGAGATGGAGGCAAAGCAATATGTTCATATATGAAATCTTTGTCACAGTTCCTTTTTCTGTCTCTCAAAAGGAAGGATCTCATAAAATCTTAAAATCTACCTGTCAAACAATCTCCATGTTCATATAAGTTACTGTAGGACACCCAAAGCCCACAGCCCCTCAAGAGCAGCAAGAGTTCCTGATAAGCACACAAACAATAGTTAGGAAATAAAGTAGCTTTTAAAACAAAATAGATAACATGTATTTTTAAAGTAAAGGAAAGAAGCAACCATATGCACCAATGATTGGAAAGATGTATATAAGCATTTGAACGGTAGAATTCTGGAGGATTTTCCCCTTCTTTCTGCTTTGTATAATCAACCTATTTTTAATTTAAAATAATTTCAGAAACAGTTATTTTAAAAAGCAACCATAAAGCTCTCTCCCTAAAACTCAGCTCTGGATATAAACCATTTCAAAGAAAGTGAAAATGAAATTCAACATCTTTGATTTTAGGGGATCAGCTAAAGCTGAATTCAGGGAAAATAATTGCTTTAAATTCTTTAGTCATTAAACAAGTATGAAGTGAAACAAATGAAATGAGCAATGACCTCAAGAATTAGGAAGATAAGATTAACAAAATAAGCATAAGGGAAGCAAGAGAGAGGACTTAACAAAAAAGATCATAAACTGAACTAGAAATTACAGGGCAATAAACATTGATAGCTACATCCAAAACCTGACTCATTAAAATGACCAGTCAGCAAAATTCAGAGTGGGAAGGGAATAAGAAGTGTGAAATTAAAGGATATTTTTAAAGAATTAGAAAGGAACTAAAGAACCTCTTGATGAAAGTGAAAGAGGAGAGTGGAAAAGCTGGCTTGAAACTTGACATTCAAAAAACTAAGATCCCAGCATCTGGTCCCATCACTTCCTGACCAATAGATGGGGAAACAATGGAAACAGTGACAGACTTTCTTTCTGGGGGCTCCAAAATCACTGCAGATGGTAACTGCAACCATGAAATTAAAAGACACTTGCTCTTTGGAAGAAAAGCTATGACCAACTTAGATAGCATATTGAAAAGCAGAGACATCACTTTGTCGACAAAGGTCCATCTAGTCAAAGCTATGGTTTTTCCAGTAGTCATGTATGGATGTGAGAGTTGAACCATAAAGAGAGCTGAGCACCAAAGAATTGATGCTTTTGAACTGTGGTGTTGGAGAAGACTCTTGGGAGTCCCTTGGACAGCGAGGAGATCAAACCAGTCAATTTTAAAGGAAATCAGTCCTGAATATTCATTGGAAGGACTGATGCTGAAGCTGAAGCTCTAATACTTTGGCCACCTGATGCAAAGAGCCAACTCATTGGAAAAGACCCTAATGTTGGGAAAGTTTGAAGGCGAGAGGAGAAGGGGATGACAGAGGATGAGATGGTTGGATGGCATCACTGACTCAATGGATGTGAGTTTGACCAAGCTCTTGAAGTTGGTGACGGACAGGGAAGCCTGGCATGCTGCAGTCCATGGGGTCGCTAAGAGCTGGACATGACTGAGCAGCTTAACTGAACTGATATTATAATACAGTGGAAATGAACTTGAAAATCTAGATGAAATGGATTCTTTTCAAGAAAAGTACGAATGAATAAAATTAATAAAAATGGGAAGATGTAAATAGACTAGTAGCTTTGAAGAAAATAGTAAAAGTTGTAAACAAAACTCCACTTTCCCAAAAGATGCCATGTTCAGATAATTTTATGGATGAGTTCTTCGTGTGTGTTTTAAACTTTTTATTTTATTTTGGTGTATTTAACCAATTAATAATGTTGTGATAGTTTCAGTTGGACAGCAAAGGGACTCAGTCATCCATATACATGTATCCATTTCCCCCCAAACTCTCCTCCTATATGGATGAGTTCTTTTAAACATACAAATAACAAGTCACTTCCAGACTACTTGAACAGGCAGAACAAATAAAAGGAAGAAAACTTTCTCAAGTTGTTTTATGAAAGTAGCATCAGTTCAGTTCAGTTCAGTCGCTCAGTCGTGTCCAACTCTTTCGACCCCATGAATTGCAGCACGCCAAGCCTCCCTGTCCATCACCAACTCCCGGAGTTCACTCAAACTCATGTCCATCAAGTCAGTGATGCCATCCAGCCATCTCATCCCCTGTTGTCCCCTTTTCCCCCTGCTCCAATCCCTCCCAGCATCAGAGTCTTTTCCAATGAGTCAACTCTTCGCATGAGGTGGCCAAAGTACTGGAGTTTCAGCTTTAGCATCATTCCTTCCAAAGAAATCCCAGGGCTGATCTCCTTTAGAATGGACTGGTTGGATCTCCTTGCAGTCCAAGGGACTCTCAAGAGTCTTCTCCAACACCACAGTTCAAAAGCATCAATTCTTCAGTGCTCAGCCTTCTTCACAGTCCAACTCTCACATCCATACATGACCACTGGAAAAACCATAGCCTTGACTAGACGGACCTTTTTTGGCAAAGTAATGTCTCTGCTTTTCAATATGCTATCTAGGTTGGTCATAACTTTCCTTCCAAGGAGTAAACGTCTTTTAATTTCATGGCTGCAGTCACCATCTGCAGTGATTTTGGAGCCCAAAATAATAAAGACTGACACTGTTTCCCCATCTATTTCCCATGAAGTGATGGGATCAGATGCCATGATCTTTGTTTTCTGAGTGTTGAGCTTTAAGCCAACTTTTTCACTCTCCTCTTTCACTTTCATCAGGAGGCTTTTGAGTTCCTCTTCACTTTCTCCCGTAAGGGTGGTGTCATCTGTATATTTGAGGTTATTGATATGTCTCCCAGCAATCTTGATTCCAGCTTGTGTTCTTCCAGCCCAGTGTTTCTCATGATGCACTCTGCATATAAGTTAAATAAGCACGGTGACAATATACAGCCTTTACATACTCCTTTTCCTATTTGGAATCAGTCTGTTGTTCCATGTCCAGTTCTAACTGTTGCTTCCTGACCTGCATACAAGTTTCTCAAGAGGCAGGTCAGGTGGTCTGGTATTCCCATCTCTTTCAGAATTTTCCACAGTTTATTGTGATCCACACAGTCAAAGGCTTTGGCATAGTCAATAAAGCATAGCCGATAGCAAAATCTGATAAAAAAAAAATCACACAAAAAAGAATATTACCAACCACAGTTCCTTCTAAACATGGATGCAAAAATCCTAAATAAAATATCGAATCAAATCAAGTTGACTCTAACACTAAACTGAAGTACATTAAAGCATAACCCAATGAAGCTTAATCTTGTAATGCAAGGATGGTTTAATATTAAGAAAGTTATAAACACATCTGGTTATATCAATAAGTACATAGAGGGAAACAAAATGATCAACTCTGTAGATTTTGTTAAAAAAATTGAGTCTTTAATACTTACTTTTCTTAAAAACTCTAGATAAAATTAGAATAAAGGTGTAGCTCCTTAATATAATGAAGAATTTCTACCTTAAAATACTTCATTAACTTAAAGGAAAAATATTAATACTAGAAATAATCTCATATAGTGAAGGGCAAAAAGAGATCCCCATTATGGTTTCCATGTTATCAATATTTAACAATGCCTGTTTTTCAAAACTGCTGTTCAAAAATAATATCTAGTCAAACATGGTCAGACACATGTGGTCTCTTCTGGGCATGTTAAATTTGGCGGCTCTTCAAGCCTAGTTTTAAAACTTCAACATTTGAATTATAAAAGTTACATGTGCTTGTTGAAATAATTCAAACAATTGATATGACTCAAGCATTAAAGTAAAATCAACAATCTTTTCTTCTTCTATACAAACTAATTATCCCTAATAAACACTATTGAAAATTGGGGGTGGGGGAGGAATGGGTTGGGAGTTTGGGATCAGCATTTGCAAACTATTATATATAGAACGGATAAACAACAAGGTCCTATTGTATGGCACAGGCAACTATATTCAGTATTCTGTGATAAGCCACACTGGAAAACAATAGGGAAAAGAATACATATTTATATATTTCTGTACAGCAGAAATTAATTCAACATTGTAAATCAACTATAGTTCAATAAGATAAATTTTGTTTTAAATTTATGTCTTCCATATTTTCCTTTGCTTTCATAGACATCTAGAAACATATGAGTACTTACACAGTTTTTTTTAAAACTTTTATTGGAATATAGCTGCTTTACAATGCTGTTAGTTTCTGCTGTATAGCAAAGTGAATCAGCTATGCTGCTGCTGCTGCTGCTAAGTCGATTCAGTCGTGTCCGACTCTGTGCGACCCCATAGACGGCAGCCCACCAGGCTCCCCCGTCCCTGGGATTCTCCAGGCAAGAACACTGGAGTGGGTTGCCATTTCCTTCTCCAGTGCATGAAAGTGAAAAGTGAAAGTGAAGTCGCTCAGTTATGTCCGAATCAGCTACATGTATACATAAATCCCATCTTTTTTTGGATTTCCTTCCCATTTAGGGTACCAAATGCATTGAGTAGAGCTCCCTGTGCTATAAAGTAGGTTTTCATTAGTTATCTATTTTATACATAGTAATATATACACATCAACCCCAATCTCCCAATTTATGCCTCCACTTTTAAAAGGGTTTCTTCAAAAAGTGGGGAATACAAAATATATTGCTCTTCAGTGTGCTTTTTTTCAGTTATCGGCTTATCACATGCATTCTTCCAGTTAATACAAAACACTCTACATGATTAAACTGATTTTCAGTCATTATTAAGTGTCGTGGCTGAGTGCTAAGTGGAGGAGTGGAAAAGGAGGACAATTCACACTAGTCTTCAGCCTCTCTCTTTGTGCCCCAACAATTCAGCTCTGACCCTGAACTTGCATGCCCATTGAGCAAAATAACATCCCGGCAGTTATTTGGAACTACCCTTCTCAGACAGTGGTTTAATGCCCATCTATTTGGTCCTTAATAAGCCTCTCTGAAGTGTTTCACTCCTTCTCTACAAATGGCTCATCAGCATATTCCTTCCAGCCATACATGAACTCCTTGAGAGGAATTTTGGTGACTCCAATGTTCAGGAACACTTGAGTCCTCCACTGATGCTGTGAGTGATGCCTCAGATGAGTGTTCAGGTGTCTTGTCCTACAATCTAGTTCTGAATCTACTATTGGTCAAGGGGTGAGGAGATGAGCCCTCATGCACAGTATGTGAAAGCTGGCACAATATTTGGTAGAAGTAGGAGTGGGGGAAGCTGGACTGGGAGAGTGGAAGGCCCTGGGATGATGTGAAACCATTTTCAGTCATTAGACGGCAAACCACTCCAGTATTGTTGCCTGGAGAATCCCAGGGACAGAGAAGCCTGGTGGGCTGCCGTCTGTGGGGTTGCACAGAGTCGGACACGACTGAAGTAACTTAGCAGCAGCAGATACCCCAAAGTCCAGATTAGGCCTGTCTGTTTAGCACAGTGGGTTTCAAAAATTGAATTAGCATTTAAAAATTTGGTTATTTTATTTAAAAATCCAGATTTCTAGCTCCCTTTGAAAAAGAACATCATAGGATTCTGATCTCAGGTCTCATATTTCTGTGTTGTTGTTCAGTCACTAAGTGGTGTCTGACCTTTTGTGACTCTATGGACTGCAGCACGCCAGGCTTTCCTGTCCTTCTCTATCTCCCAGAGTTTGCTCAAACTCATGTCCATTGAGTCGTTGATCCCATCCAATCATCTCAACCCCCTGTTGTCCTCTCCTCCTCCTGCCCTCAATATTTCCCAGCATCAGTGTCTTTTCAAATGAGTCGGCTCTTCACATCAGGTGGCCAAAGTATTGGAGCTTCAGCTTCAGCATCGGTTCTTCCAGTGAATAGTCAGTGTTGATTTCCTTTAGGATTGACTGGTTTGATCTCCTTGCTGTCCTGATGCTGCTGCTGCTGCTAAGTCGCTTCAGTCATGTCCGACTCTGTGCGACCCCATAGACAGCAGCCCACCAGGCTCCCCCATCCCTGGGATTCTGCAGGCAAGAACACTGGAGTGGGCTGCCATTTCCTTCTCCAATGCATGAAAGTGAAAAGTGAAAGTGAAGTCACTCAGTCGTGTCCGACTCTCAGCGACCCCATGGACTGCAGCCTACCAGGCTCTTCCATCCATAGGATTTTCCAGGCAAGAGTACTGGAGTGGGGTGCTATTAGAGTCTTCTCCAACACCACAGTTCAAAAGCATCAGTTCTTGGGTGCTCAGACTTCTTTGTGGTCCAACTCTCACATCCATACCTGACTACTGGAAAAACTATAGCTTTGACTAGATGGACGTTTGTTGGCAAAGTGATGTCTTTGCTTTTTAATAGGTTTGTCATAGTTTTTCTTCCAAGGAGCAAGTAAGTGTCTTTTTATTTCATGGCTGCAGTCACCATCTGCAATGATTTTGAAACCAAAGAAAATAAAATGTCACCGTTGCCACTTTTCCCCCATCTATTTGCCATAAAGTGATGGGACAAGATGCCATGATCTTAGTTTTTTGAATGCTGAGTTTTAAGCAGCTTTTTCACTCTCCTCCTTCACCTTCATCAAGAGGCTCTTTAATTCCTCTTCACTTTCTTCCATTAGAGTGGTATCATCTGCATATCTGAGGTTGTGGATATTTCTCCTGACAATCCGGATTCCAGCTTGTGATTCATCCAGCCTGCTATTTCACATGATGTACTCTGCATAGAAATTAAATCAGCAACGTGACAATATACAGCCTTGACATACTCCTTAATGAGTCTGTTGTTCCATGTCCAGTTCTAACTATTGCTTCTTGACCTGTAAACAGGTTTCTCAGGAGGCAAGTAAGTGGTCTGGGATTCCCATATCTTTAAGAATTTTCCAGTTTGTTGTAATCCACAGAGTCAAAGGCTTTAGCATAATCAATGAAGCAGAGTAGATGTTTTTCAGGAATTCTCTTGCTTTTTCTATCATCCAACAGATGTTGGCAATTTGATCTCTGGTTTCTCTGCCTTTTCTAAATCTAGCTTGTATATCTGGAAGTTTGGTTCACGTACCACTGAAGCCTAGCTTGAAGGATTTTGAGCATTATCTTGTCAGCATGTGAAATGAGTGCAATTGTGTGGCAGCTTGAATATTCTTTGGTATTGCCTTTTTTGGGGATTGGAATGAAAACTGACCTTTTCCAGTCCTGTGGCCACTCTTGAGTTTCCCAAATTTGCTGACATATTGAGTTCAGCACTTAACAGCATCATCTTTTTGGATTTTAAATAGCTCAGCTGGAATTCCATCACCTCAACTAGCTTTGTTTGTTGTAATGCTTTCTAAGACCCACTTGACTTCATACTCCAAAATGTCTGGTTCTAGGTTTGTGACCACACCATCGTGATTATCCAGGTCAGACATTTTGTGTATAGTTCTGTGTGTTCTTGCCACCTCTTCATAATCTCTTTTACTTCTGTTAGGTCCTTACTGTTTCTTTATTGTGCCCATCTTTGCAGAAAATATTCCCTTGGTATCTCCAGTTTTGTCAAAGAGATCTTTAGTCTTTCCTATTCTGTTGTTTTCCTCTATTTCTTTGCATTGTTCATTTAAGAAGGCATTCTTATCTCTCCTTGCTATTCTCTGGAATTCTGCATTCAGTTGGGTATATCTTTCCCTTTCTCCTTTGCCTTTTGCTTCTCTTCTTTTCTCAGCTATGTCTAAGGCCTCCTCAGACAAAGGATGAGGCCTCCCCTTCCTTGCCATCTTGTAAAATTTCTTTTGCTTTGGGATGGTTTTGGTCACCGCCTCCTGTACAATGATTTTCAGGCACTGCCCTCATCCTTTAGTTTACCTACAATTTCCAGTCTCAGGCCTTGTACACAGTTATCAAGAACAACCACACACACTGTGCACTACACAAGTTCAGAGGGTATCATCTGCGTAGACTAATATGAGTGGGGTACCCTGGCATTGTGTGATGTGGTGATACTAACCCTGTTTTACTTGCACTTTAGATCTCTGAATTAGGAGTTTTGACATCTAATGGGAAATTTACACAAAAGCTGTATTTAAGAAAATCAAAGATCACTTGCATCTCCATATATTAACTCCATATATTTTCGGCTGGTGGCATTATGATTCAGTTCTATCCTCTGAGATTTTTCACACTTTCTGATTTTTCTGCAAGAAACATTATTCTGTCTTTAATCAGAGAACTGGGGAAACAACAATAAATGTTACATTAAGAAAAAAGTAAACGAGGTGTCTTGAGATTCTGGCAGGAAGGAGAGCAGACACCAGCATTTACTTGCAAGTGAGAGGCTGGAAGCAAGTGATGAGAGGATTTCTAATGAGGCCAGGAGTCCAGGGAATGTGTTAGAAGGGGACTGTGATTACCATCTGAATCTAACAGCCTTCTTTAGAAATTACTAAGTGCATGGTGTCCTGGGAACACAGGGAGACGTGGAAACCAGCACAAGAGCAGGGTACATTGCCCTAGGAATGAGGATTGAGGTTTCTTTCCTTCTTTTTCTTTTCTCTCTTGGTGAAAGGAAGTGAACATAGGCTCTGAGCTTGGGAGAAGCTTGATTAATTGCCAAGCTGTGGCTAGTGAATAAAAGTTCAATTAGAATTGTGCTTGCTAATGAAATCCAAATGCTGGAGCAGGAAACTGGCAGAAGCAGCCCTGTTTGCTGCAAGTACAGACTGGGAAGCTGGAGAGGGTGGTGCTGGAGAGAGCGAAAAGCTGTTCCCCTGGGCTGGAAAGTGCTGTGGGCGAGAGTAGTTTCACTATAGCCAGGGCAGAAACAAATTGCATTCAAGCCTGTGAGCTGTAAACCCTTTGGTACTTCCAAGACCTCATCTGTAAAACGAAGGTAAAGTACCGTCTTCACAGAGTTATTATAAGAATGAAGTGGTATGACATAAAGTTTGTTTGTTTTTCCTTTTTCTCAAGCTAATTCAACATGTCAAGCACTTATAGAGAAAGTATCTGCAGAAGGCAGGGCATTACGTGGGTTCTGTAGGGAGCAGTAGACAGATTGTACAATATAGCATCATGTTCTTTATGTGTATCATCTCTTTTAACATCACCATGATCCCATGAGATGACTATCTTTATAATAACTTTGTTTTTAACTTTTCATTTGGAAACAATTTTAAATTCACAGAAAGTTGAAAAAAAATAGTGTAGAAAATTCCTATGTACCCTTCATACAGTTTCGCCTAACATTAACATCCTACATAATCACAGTTTGAGTCTCAAAACCAGGAAATTAACATCAGTACAGTTCTGTCAAATTTCCCCTAATGTTAGTCAAAGTGAAAGGGAAAGTTACTCAGTCGTGTTCAACTCTTTGCGACCCCATGGACCATACAGTCCATGGAATTCTCCAGGCCAGAATACTGGAGTGGGTAGCCTTTCCCTTCTGCAGGGGATCTTCCCAACTCAGGGATCAAACCCAGGTCTCCCGCATTGCAGGTGGGTTCTTTACCAGCTGAGCCACAAGGGAAGCCCAGTGTTGGTCGATGTTTCTCCGAATGCCCTTTCTCTGTTTCAGAATCCGGTCCAGGAATCCCACATTCTATGTAGTTGTTGTGTCTCTTGAATTTCTAAGTTACAGATATTCTGAGGGATTTTGGTTGTATCCATCTTGAGCAAGGAGTGAGGAAAGGTCATTTGATATGAGAAGGATCCACATAGCAAGTTTCATTGAGATTAGATCAGTGTTGCTCAAAATGCTCTTTCTACTACTAGACATTAAGTTTACCTGTAGTGACCACGTAGATCCCAGAGGACCAGTTCAGACCTTCAAAATCAGCTTCTTTGGAGGTAGATCTCAGAAATCTGCATTGTAACTCGTTTCCCAGTGGAAATTTTATGCACATTAAAATTTGTAACCTAAAGGGAGGAATGTATAGGGAGGGGAGGAAGGAAATAGTGATAACCATTTGCACGTCTGCATACTCAGTCAACTCAGTTGTGTCCGACTCTTTGAGACCCCATGGACTGTAGCCCACCAGGCTCTTCTGTCCATGGGATTTCCCAGGCTAGAATACTGGAGTGGGTTGCTATTTCCTCCTCTAGAGGATCTTCCCAACCCAGGGATTGAACCCACGTCTCCTGCTTGGCAGGCAGATTTCTTACCACTGAGCCACCTGGGAAACCCAGGTGGGATTCCCATTTACCTAAATCCAGTTTGTCTGAGCTCAGGGGTTACGTGCAACCTTCCCTGCAGGACAGTTATACATGCCTGTTCTTTGAGTTCAGACAAAGCAGTATTTGCTTCTGTCAGTCAAATGTGAGCGGAAGTGACATATGTCATTCCTCCTGATGTTAGGTACATGGTTTACCACATCTCAGTAATATGCCAAGTAGAAGCTGTATTATCAGTCTGCGTCCTGGAATAAAGATAACTTGGAGCGGAGCTTCATTGAACCCAGGTTGAAAATGTGGAGTGAACAAGAAACACCCTTTGCTGTGTTAAGCCTCTGAGAATTGAGGGTTGTTACTGCAGTGGAACCTAACCCATTCTGACTGGTGGCAACTAATATGAAACTAATTCACCTGGTTGCCTGTACATATAAATATCAGGAGATTCCCTTTGATTTGCCTAAGGGAATTTTGGACATAATTTTTAGTTTCTTTGAAACATTTTCTGAATGTGTATTAGTTTATTCTCATGAATATCTTTTTTTTTTCTGTCTGCTGAATAATCTTTCTTTAATGTGTATGTTTATCCCAATAAATATTTTCAGACTTGCATTTTTTCATACAGGACTTACCAAATTCATCCCTTTTGATTATTTGTCTCCTTCTTGATTTTTTTTTTTTTTTGTGCTGTGCATGCCTGAGTGTACTCCATGAGCTAAACCAAATTAATATGTAGCCTGCATTCTCTCCTGTTTAAGAAGGCACTGGCATTTTGACAGCAAGGATGAAGACACAAGATAGATGGGTTGAGAATTATATTGAATTCCACTCTATTTTATTTTTCAAAATACTTAATTCATAAAGGAATCCTGGGACTCTGAGACACAATGATACATATAACCTTACTACCAAATGTATGTATTACTAAGTTATAAAACCTTGCAGAAAATATCATTAATGGCAAAAAGTCATTAAAGGGTTTGAACATCTATTCATTTAACAAATATTTATCAAGTGCCTCAAACCTACCAGGGGGTAATGATGAGTGGCTGTCCCCATGGAGGGTTCATTAAGTCTAGATGGTTAGAGGCAGGATTTGAGGCCAGTGGTATGACTGAGCCATTTATTTCACCCTCTCTTTCTAGAGCCTCAGTTCTCCATTTGTAAGACAAGGCTGATCATAATTCACACGACTGTGTTAGAAATGGCCGAACTCATGCATATAAAATGACACACGACTGGCAGACAGCAAAATGCTTAAAGAGGGGTAGCCTTGTTGGCATTAGACACATTGGCTTAGAGTGAGGATACAGGGGGTTTGAACAGAGGTTACTTTTTGCAGAGAAGTGTAGCAGTGAAAAAAGAAAGATGATGGCACAGCCAAGGGTCATTTGTTTAGCTCAGGGCACTGAATTATGCTTGGGGCAGAGGGAGAGCGAAAAAATATTGATGATTCAAGAGATGGGACCATCTGTGCAGCTAACTCTTGGAAAACCCAGGCTGGTGTGGAACCCAGGTTACAGGCAGACAAGTTAGATTCAGCCCAAGAGGAGGAGCTGCTTCTTCTGAGGACCAATCAATCTAGAACGAGGGCGGGAAGGATTCTGCTAAGGATCATTAAGGGTCCTGAAGGATTCTGCTAAGCATCACTAAGGGTCCTGAGCGCCAGGCGGAATTTGAGAGCTCTCAGTCGAAGGGCTCCTTGGTCTCTCTGGCGGGAGGACACCGATGTGGCAGCTCAAGGCGTTTGGGGAGAGGTTGGCTGAGGAAGGGCAGCCCTACTCTGGAAGTCCTCCCTCGCTTCTCTCCCCTTTCACTATCCGTCTGTCCTGCATAATTGCCTGTTTAAATGTCTGTCTCCCTGCTAGACTGTAAGTACCTGTGTCCCGCGGCCTCCAGCCCAGTTCCGTGTTCCTGGCACAGAGCAAAAATCAATAAATGTCTGTGGAAAAACGCGCTGAATGAATGAGTAAATTTCTTTTGGTGGCCCCAAAGAAACAGTGACCAGCTCCACCTGCAGGTGGCGCTAGCTGAACAGGCAGAGGAGAGCGGGAAGGGCATTTAGGAGCCAACATAGCTGAGAGACAGGAATAGCCTGAAATGCACTGGAGGCGGGGCTGGGGCTGGGGACGGGGTGATGTTAATGTCTCCCTATTATGGCCGAAGTTAGCGGCTGGTAAACCACGTCGTCCTTATGCAGCTGGCTTTTGAAGCTGAAGTGATGGCTTTTATCAGTGTGGGTAAGACAGAGTCTTTAGGTAATTAAGACCATTGGCTTTGGAGGTGGACTATCCGAGTTTAAATCCAGGCTGTGAAATCCTGAGCAAGTCACTTAACTTCCTGGAGCCTCAGTTTTCCCTCTGAGACGTGGGCGTGATGATACTTGTACAGACTCCCTCCAGAGCGGCTACAGAGGCGGAAGGGGAAGCAAGGGGCCCTGGGCTGCATGGCATAGAGCAGGGCGCAGGCACCCAGTGGTGACCAGAGGGTTAGGGTCGGGCTTTGTGATCTAACTTACAAAGGTCAGTGGGCATCCTGCTCTGGTCCTGCCCACTCGGGCGGCGTGCGGGGCAGTTCCCCTGGGGGCCTGCCTCGCAGCTCCTGCAGCCTCTTCCGAAGATGGGGGAGCGGGCAGAAAAGATTGTGGGGCTTTCCAAAATCTTCACACACACACCCCCCACCCCTCCCTGATTGCGGGCTCGAAAGGAGGCTTCAAGGCTTGTGGGTCCGCGGCTTCCGCTGCTTCGCTCCTCCTCCTCCGCGCTGTGGCTCACAAAGTGGCCCTTTAAATGGTTTTTATAGCAGCGTAAAAGCGCCTGTGGGCGGCTGGGCCCCTCCCGTGACCTCGTAGCTGGTGGTAAATTGCCTCTCTTGGCAGAGGAGGCTGCGGGGAGCGCGCCAGGATCAATAGCTGAGCCCTGGGTCCGGGGAGGGGAGCTCTGGCACGTGGGCCACCAACTCCCTGACTGCTGGCGCTGCCATGATTGAGGGGGGTGGGGAGGGAAGAGGGGTGGGGGGAGTGAGCCAAGGCAAAGACATGCCCTGGACTGCTGGACTGGACAGGCAGGGCTGAAGCCAGGCATCCTCAAAGCCTGCTTGTCCTCCAGGAGGCTGGGACCCCTGTACCCAGGAGCACTGGGGTTGGCAGGAGTGTGTTGCGTTAGGGTTGGTAGGAATGGAACTTGGATCTTGGGTCTAAAGGCAGCAGTAGTCCCCATTACGCCCTGTTCCCTGAAGGCAAGCAGGAGCTGGTGTCAAGTTAGGAGACTCACACCACCACAGTGGTCGCCAGCATCTGCCCTGGACTCAACAAGCTTAGGTGTATGATCGAGCTTTGTCTCTCACTACAGTTTTGGGTAAATGACTCATTTGGGTCTCAGGTTGCTCATCTGCAAAATGAAATTACTAGAGTAAGTGTCCTCCAGTTGACGTGCTCTTACAGGTTTGGCACATACAGTTCACTCCCAGTCTGCTCTGGTCTGCATACTGTGCCCCACCCCCTCCCCACCAAATTCATTTGTTGAAACTTCATGCCCAACGTGGTGGTACTGGGAGATGAGACCTTGGGAAGGGTGATTAGGTCATGAGGGTGGAGCCCATGTGACTGGGATAAAAGAGATCCCAGAGAGCTCTCTCACCCCTTCTGCCATGTGAGGACAGAGCAAGAAGAGGACTGTCTATGAACTGAGAAGTTGGTCTTCAGCAGACACATAATCTGCTGGGCGCCTTGGTCATAAACTTCCCAGCCTCCAGAACCATGAGGAATAAATTTCTATTGTTTATAAGTCACTCTGTTTATGGTATTTTTGTTATAGCAGCTAAAGGGACTAAGACAGTGACAGAGGAGCCTACAGTCTGTTGGGTCACAAGAGTTGGAGGAGACTTAGTGACTAATCCACCACCATAGCCATGCACGCGTGATCACGGCAGTCTATCCTGCTAAGCCTAGATAACCTCGACTATTTTTCCAAGTACTAGCTATTCAATCAGGGTTTGGTGCTCAGGATGAAACCTCCAGGCTGCCACTGACCTTGGGCCTTGCCAGACCAAGGGCTTCAAGCTCCATCACAATTACACATTGCCTCGCTTAAGAATGAATAACCCTGCAGTTACTGCAGATAAACATGTCCCAGGTTTCACTGCACTAGAGAAGTTTGCATCACCCAACACGTTGATGAATAAATGTGCATATCTTCTCAGCCATTATTTAGAGGAAGACAATATGTCTTGGAGACTTTTCATCTGTAGAATTTAGTGAATTAAACATTATCAGTGCATGTTTATTCGTTCAGTCATGTCTAGCTCTTTTCGACTCCATGGACTGTAGCCCACCAAGCTCCTCTGTCCATAGAATTCTCCAGGCAGGAATACTGGAGTAGCTTGTCATGACCTTCTCCAGGGGATCTTCCCAATCCAGGGACTGAAGCCGGGACTCCTGCACTGCAGACAGATTCGTTACCATCTGAGCCACCTGGGAAGCCCCAAACATCATCAGATATTTATTTAAATGGAAACTCTGGTGTATCATTTGCCTGTTAGTATCAATTGTGATAATGTAATAGCTCATCAGATCTTGAGAATCAGATGAGATAAACTACGGTAAGTACTTGGCACAGTACCTAGAACAATGCCATTTGCTTGATAAAACTTAGCTCTCACTAAGGTATCAGTGACTGCAGCACGTGCACTGGGAAGGTGTATCGTTTGCCTACAGTTAGGTTCTGCTACATAAGCAGAAGCTACTCTGCCTGATGCCATGCCCACACTCAGACCCTTCCCTTCCCAGGCCCACATTCCTACCTCCCACAGGGTGCTTCTGAGAGCGTCTCTGGTAAATGACTTTCATGTGAATCCTTGTTTCAAGGCCTGCTTCTAGGACACCCAGTCTTGGGCAACCAGCATCACTGGCAAATCCTGGAACCAGTCAGACTCCAAGCCAGTTCAACCTCAGAACTCAGCAGTGCCCTTCTCCCTGCTGGGCACACTCTCATCAATAATAGCTACATTTGTGCCAGATACTACGCCAGCTACTTGATATATATTAACTCAGTCCTCACAGTAACTCTATGAGGTAGATATTCTTACTTGCATTTCCAGATGAAGAAACAGAGAACTAGAGAGGTCAAGCGACTTGCCCAAGGTCCCACATACAATAAATAGCAGAATGAATTCAAACCTAGGCAATTTGGCCCTAGGTGTGCGTGTGTGCCTGTGTGTGCTTAGTCGCTTGGTTATGTCTGACTCTTTGTGACCCCATGGACGGTAGCCTGCCAGGCTCCTCTGTCCATGGGGATTCTCCAGGCAAGAGTACTGGAGTGGGTTGCCATGCCCTCCTCCAGGGGATCTTCCCAACCCAGGGATCAAACTCAGGTCTCCTGCATCACAGGTGGATAGTTTGGCTTTTAACAGTACACCAGTAGCCTGTCACTCCAAAGCACCTGGGAGAATTCAGTAACTAAAAGGTAGGAGTTATTTAGTAAGCAACAAATCAGTTGGAAAGTGAATTATCCATGGCTTATAAAATAATTTGTTTGGAAATCAACCAAAATACCCTTAAGAAGAAATTTTGAATAAGATCAGGCAAAAAATAAAATACAATAAAACTGAGGGATTTTGAACAATGGGTTTATGTATAATGTTTTCCTGGGGCCTTGCTGACCCTTGATCAGGGTCATCTCTGACCTCTGGATATCCTGGCTCTGGGATCCTGTAACCTAAATCAGAAATAATTCCTGTTAGGGCCTCCTGCCTAAAGATCTAGGTGACAGGTGAGAGGGCAAAGATGTGTATGTGTAACATCATCATACACACACACACACACACACACACACCTGGGGGTGTCATCTTTAGAAAACTAAAGGGGTCTGAGCTGTTTCCATGAGGCTCTGTTTTCCGTGTTTCTCCTCACAGTGGCTGGGGTCATCTCATCTGGGTGATGGTCAAGAAGGATGGTGTTGTGGAGGTCACTCGAAGCTTGAGCTAACGTGAGGTGGGTAGGCATAGCATGGGACTGGAATGTTCACGATGGCATCTTCATTCACATGTTGATGCTGGAGTGGCTGAAACATCTGGGTAGTGGGCAGCACCCTCCTCTCTCTGACTCTCTTTTTTTCATGTGTCCTCTCTTCATGCCAGCTTTGGCTTCCTCACAGCATGGAAAATTCAGAGTAATCGGACTTCTTACATGGTATCAGGCTTCCACACAAGAGTACAAGCAGAGACTGTGCAGCCTCTTTAAAGGTCCACCTTGAACTGGCATAGCATCACTTCTGCCAAATTCCACTGGTCAAACCAGTCATAAGGGCCAGTTCAGATTTAAATTAAGGGGAAATTTCTCCAGCTTTCAGCTGGAGGAGAGGCAAAGAATTTGCTGCTGCTGCTGCTGCTAAGTCGCTTCAGTCGTGTCTGACTCTGTGTGACCCCATAGATGGCAGCCCACCAGGCTCCGAGGTCCCTGGCATTCTCCAGGCAAGAACACTGGAGTGGGTTGCCATTTCCTTCTCCAATGCATGAAGTGAAAAGTGAAAGTGAAGTTGCTCAGTTGTATCCGACTCTTAGTGACCCCATGGACTGCAGCCAACCAGGCTCCTCTGTGCATGGGATTTTCCAGGCAAGAGTACTGGAGTGGGTACCCTGCCACAATTATGTTGTAAAAAAGACATAAACTTTTATCATTAAGCTACGGGACTGGTGGGGTTGTTTGTTACAGCAGCAGGCTTATACTGACTAATACACTCTGTCATAAATCAAGTGTAGGAGCTCACTGACATCTTTCCTCAAAAAGGAGTCCCTTCCCCAAAGATCATCTAGTAAATGAAGCAAAAACGAGAGAAAATGGAAGATACTGCACAAGGAATCATCTCTGATTCTTGTTAAGACATTTATTTTCTAAATTTCCAACTCTTTTTGCATTAAGGAAAATACATTCAAGCGAGAGATATATGGATTCTTCTATTTGGTTTAAAGATAGTTTTCTTAGGGAAAAAAGTTAGTAGTCAAAGTGATCTATAACCAAAATTGACTGTCTTAAAAGTAACAAATTTCTCATTACCTAGAGGCAATTGAGCAGAAGCTGGTATCACTAGGATGGTGGGTGGGGAATCCAGTCAACACTTCCACCTCTGAGACTGGCTTTACTCAGACCCAGTGAGAATTTGGAGAGTTTGGTGGAATCTTTGCCCTCCCAAGAGACCTGTTAGAAATCTAAGCTCTAGCTCATCCTGAGAAGACAGCTAGGAAGTGTGGGCATTCATCTGTCTAGAAAGTTCCTACACCAGGCAATAGAAATTGGTGCTTGGCATATGATAGAAATAATGCTGGTCTGCAGTGTGGTGGCTTTATTCTTTGAAGGAGTCTCTGAAATGCAAGAGAGAGTGATGTGGGAAACAAGCTGCAGGATGAGGTCAGCCTGTGAGGGTCCTGCCCACTTCTGTCCTGAGCTTCCAAAGAATCTACCCTCTACCTCCTCCCTGGACCACCTCACACTCCAGCACCGACAACCTGATCCAGCAGCTGGTGGGCTAGCGGCTATCTTCACATCTTGGTTAAAAACAGGCCATCAACCCTCAGAGTGTCTAGGTGTGCTCCTGAAAGGACAGACTGCCTGGGTGGATAGAACACATAGTCAGAGATTCTTAAATGGCTTTGGATGTCTTTGGATGGCTTCCCAAGAGGCAGTAGTGGTAAAGAACCTGCCTGCCAATGCAGGAGACATAAGAGACGTAGGTTTGATTGCTGGGTTGGGAAGATCCTCTGGAGGAGGGCATGACAAGCCATTCCAGTATATTTGCCTGGAGAATCCCACAGACAGGAGCCTGGCGGGCTATGCTCCAGAAGGTGGCAAAGAGTCAGACATGACTGAAGGGACTTCACACAGTGTTTGGAGAATACTGTGAACAAGTATTTGCATTTTCTCCCTTTTCTTTCCTCCCAGGCAGGCAGGTACCAGATTTGGCATTTGGTTGCCTCGGGAGAGGAATGTGTCAGGGCTGAAGGCCGAAGTATCCCCTGAGATTTCTGCCATTGTTCTGAAAACCTAAACAAGTTAAGGATGGGTTTGTGGAAGGAAGCAGAGCGGCTTGAGAGGCTCAGGAACGACAGAGGGGGTTTTCCTCAGATTAAGAAAAAAAGATATCCCCCAAGCTGGAGTATGAGAGTGGCCAGTGGACCCGTGGAGCAGTGGGAAGATGGAATGACCCCAGGGAGAAATGGTTACATAATATGTCCAAGAAAATAAGACCAAAGGGACCTGGGCTCCCAGCGTTGCCAGAAACCCCTGTGTCCTATGGCTGGGGAGAAAGCAGCAGGGAAAACTCCTTGCTGAAGGCACCACACAGATGGAACGAGAGAGCTCTCAGAGGTGACTGATGACGGAAGATCCTGTGCCTCCAGCCTTGGCACTGTGTCTGACCCCAGATCCTTGACAGCATAGCCTGGGGTGAGCTGGGGGAGGGCTGAGGATCACAGATGGAGGTCCCTTCCGGAACCATGAAGCGCAGAATGGGGAATACAGCTGAGCCTTATTAAGGGTTATTAAACCTTACTAAGGTTTTTTTAATAGGAGAAAATTAAACAAAAGTTTAATAACATGTATACATAGGAGAGATCCAGGAAAATGAATAACTCACCACCTGTGGCTGAAACTCTCACCTTAAATTACTGTCTTCAGCTAAGGACAAAAGAGGATGTGGGGGGCAGTAGTTTGGGACTCTAAAGGGGAGGAAGGCAAGTCACATGAAGATGGAAAAGCAAATGTTTGGTAAACAAATGTTTACTGGGATATGCAGAGACAGTGGAACGCAGAGAACTTCTCTGTCTATGCCACCTGGTTCACATTATCGTTATCTATGGTGACAGGATCCTTCCTGGAACAGCTCCTTCATCTAAATTCTGTAAGGCAGTTAAGGAAAGGTCAAAGTTTCTTCCTGAGTCATCTTTTGGGCTAAAACAATCAAATGACCCACATGCCAAAGAGACTTTGGGGATGGCAAAGTTTGCTCCCCTTACAGCTTTTTCATGCCCTCCTCATTCAGTAACATTTGGAGGTTAGTGAGCCTGCAGCCTTCACACAAGAAGCACACACTCATTTCTACATTCAAGTGCTCTAAACTGTAAGAGATGTCTACTGGCCAGAGAGGCAGTGCAAAATGAAAATGCAGGACATCTTGTTAAAAAAAACTATGAAGAACATCCACAGCTACAGCAGAGTATTAAACCAACTTTCTTCTGAGCACTGGGCACCGTTGGGACTGTACAGGTAACAAATTGATTACACTAGCCGTGCCAGTAAGGCTGGTTATTAAGAATAGAAAGGTGTGACCATTCTTGCAATCCTGACTTTTGATTCAGAGATTCATATCAACTCTATATTTGTTATTGGTGAGTGGAGAACTTAGTGGAGGGGGGGCGGTGATGATTAAGGGGGTGATGAGGGCATTTCCAGTTGACTCCAGGGCTACTGAGTCTGTGCCTGGCTTCCCTGGTGTTCTTGAGGACTTCTAGAGTGGTTGCCTCCCCCTGGGCTTCTGTATTCACAGTTAAGGAAGTAATCCATGCCTAATGATGCCATAAGCACCATCACACCTTCTTTTGTGTAAATAATGTCTGATAAAATGAGGTGTGAGCCTGCTGTTGCAAAGCACACTTAGCTGTTAAATGCTTTTCTTTCCACTCCATTGACTTTCCCTATTTATAGCTATTCCAGCAGAGCATTTGTGTCATATTCATTTCCTGCCAGCTGCTGGTTTCCTCATCTTAGTTCTGAAGGGAAACCCACAGGGACCTCCCTAGGACCACCCACTCCCCAGGGCACTGACCTCTGCTTGGGTCAGGAGTCAAGAGAGAAAATGTTGGGTGAGGTCTCTTCTTCCTTCCTCTCTGGACTTGGCCCTGGAGCTTCTTTGCCAACTGAGACGGAAACAGTTCCTTGACCTGGGTTTACCTGAAAGGAGAGTATTAAACAGCCTGGGGTGGGAGGAAGTTTTTGTCTTGCAGAGAAGACATAGGGTGAGGGAGTAACAACTGATGTTAAGACTTGGGTGACTTCTAAGGAGGATGGTTACAGACTAATACTGACGCTAATATTAACAGTTATAGTAACATTGGCCATTAATCTTTATTGAGTTGTTTGCTATGTACTGAGTACCATACTGAGCACCTAAATGCATTATCCGTTTAACCCCAACCCCACGAGGCAGGTCTTGAGTAGGCAGTATTGATCAGAGGGGAATCTGCTTATAGGAGGAGATAAGATATTGTGGCTGTTGAGTAGAAGTAAAATGAATTATATTTTGTGCATTTGGAGTGCATTTGGGAGAAACCATAGAGGTCAGCTAAGTTCTGTCTGGACAGAGACAAAATCAAGAAATAAGACATGAGAAACTGGGATGTTTTTTGTTCTTTGACCTCAAGAGTGATTTTAATCAAGTGGAGAGTTTAGGTTTCAGTCAAGACTGAATCCACACTAGCAACACTTCTGGTTGCCCAGGTAATAAGACTCACACATTAGGATATTAACATTATAATGGGGAAAATGCAAAAGAAATAAGTAGTAATTAAGGAAGGAGCTGTGTGTGGCCCAATTAGGACCACCTTGGGGGGAAATAGACAGGAGTTGAGGGCAGCAGGGAAACATTTGTGTATGTACCAAAGTTACCTTGAGAGAACGAGAGTTGGAACATGCTTCTGGCTTCTCCCCCAGACCTTGGTGAAAATGGACTGGATAGTAAATCATGCACTTGCTTGTCCACATTGACTTCCTTTTTGATTGTTGGCATAGCTTCCTGGAGAACCATTTTCTTGGGAAATAGTGAAAGGCCACCCTCCTGATGACCGGTGGCTCTGGACACTGAGGCCATGGCTGACCTGGGATCTGAGAAGGACAGCATAGAGTATCAGTCCTTGCCCCTGTAGGGCAGGCAGGCTCAGGGCCACCACCAGAAGTGATTTTGACAATCTGCTACTTAGATTTTTCTTCCTATTCTTAGTAACAGAGGGTTGGGGATGCCCCAAAGAATCAGGGGACTAGACTAAGGATCTGCAGTTCTTACTGTTGATATCACTGTGTAGAGGAGGAAACTGAGGTTCAGAAAGGCTAATACAGGAGGTAGAACCCAAATGTTTCTGACCCTAGTCCAAGCATATCATTCCTTCTAGTCTCTTATCCACCTTCTCAAAAGCAAAGAGGCTGAAGAAGGGCCAAAAGGTATAATGGATATCATTACAAAAAGTGGTCACAGTCCTTCTCTTCTCTGGATTCTTTTCCCTTGCAAGATGGCTCTGAAGTTCCCCCTATCAAGAGGCAGAGTTTATGTCCCTGCTCTGGAAACTGGGCTGGCCTTGTTACTCACTATGGAAGTGATCGTGTGCCAGGTCTGAGACTAGGCCTCAGGGGCTCCTGTGGGCTTCCATTCATTTCTTGCAAGCCTGCCACTGCCATGTGAAGTAGCCCAGGCTAGCCTTCTAGAGGGTGAGACACCTCACAGAGTAGAATTGAGGGTCCCAGCTGACTGCAGATATGTCAGATCACGTGTTAGCTGATGACCCAGATGAATGGATGGGTTCAGCCAACCCAGGGACTCATGAGCAACAATAAACGCTTATTGCCGTACACCCCTGAAGTTTTGTGGTTGTTTGTTACGCAGCCCTGCTGTGGCATTAGATGTCTAATACAGGAAGCTATGGAGCCTCCATCCTGAAATGATGCACAGTAGAAAGCTGGACAGCAGGATGGTGAAGCAGATTCAGTGAGTCACAAGGACTCTAGGAATCTGAAACCCTCTGAGGATTCTGCAGTCTGTGATGGATAGAACAGAAAGATACTGTCTAGTACTGACCTCGGAGACATTGCCCTTGGAGAAAGAAAAAGGAAACCAACATTCTGTGCCAGGTGGTTTTTAAAGTGTTTTTTTCCCATTTTTTCCTCACGTTATTTCACAGCAGAGTGAGGGCAAGGGACCTGCTCACAGTCACACAGCTAAGATGTGGCAGAGTAGGCATTCTCATCCAGGTCTGATGGACTCAAAGTCCACCTTCATTTTAACTGACTCCATGTTCCATCTAGTCATTGAGCAAACATGTATTACGCTGGGCCCTGTGCTGAAGTTGGGATTTCCTAGTTGAATGGCAGACAACCTCTGTCCCCAGAGAATTATGGTGTTGGGGAGCTATGAGACAAATCTATTGAGAACACAATTCCCTCTCAGCAGAGAACTGCTAGGTCAGAGAGCTCTAGATTCAGGAATGTTTAATGGATGATGGTTTCCAATAATGTGATGTCTTTGACTCCCCATCTTCTTCCTCATCCAGCCATGCACTTGGGATTTGGGCCCTGGTTATGGACTTTCAGCAGGACTGAATTCAGGGTTACTGCTCAAGAATGGACTATGGAGAGGGCTCTAGGGTTATACTTGGATTAGACTTTGTTTGTGTCTGAATTGCCCTGGAAATTGTTGGGTCCTCACCTGGCTTGGATGTTGGCTAGCCTTGGAATTAAGTTTGTGCTCCGTTAGGCTGTGTATCTGGCTTTGAACACGGGGTTCTTAACTGAGCTGAATCTGAGATGGACCAGGCAGCTGGGCTCAGTGCCACTCCCAGGTAGCGACATCCTGGCCTGCCCCTCCGTGGTTGTCTTTTCCTTCTCTTGCTCAACCAGCCCCTAACATCTCACCTGTTGGGTGGTCTTCCTCATGCTGACTAGAAGAAGGCCATACTTCCTCCTCACCCAGGAGTAGATATAGAAAAGCCTGTTTTGCGTGGTTCCTCAATCTATTTGCCACTTTCCCAAACAACTATATCACTTCCCTGACACTTGCTATTGGTGACTCCTGATTAATCTGTGTCCTCGAATCTGGAGCCGGAGAACTCTAAGGACAGATTCTGATGGCAAAATGTCAAGGTGGTCCATTCCAAGAGCCTGTGCCTCTGGGTTGAAGGAGCCAGGGACTCCCCATGGTTTCCTTCTGGATGGCTAGGGCTGCCAGGCCAAGTACTGTGTGCAAAGCAAAATGAGAAAAACTGAGGACTTGGGATACTTTCTTAGATGGGTTTGTTTTTTTGGGGAGGTTCCCAATCAGAAAAGTTGGCAGCTGCCCTATTTCTGTAGGGTCCAGGCTTTCTACCCATGCTCAATGTAAAGAGACAGATCCAGAAACAGGTTTAGGAGAAGGAGATGTCAAGACTCTAGGCTGGAGAAGACAGCATGGGTGAAGACAGGGCCACAGCTGGAAGCCACACTGAGAGAAGATAGAAGAGCAAGGAGATGGGAAATTTAATAATCACATTAAAAAATTAAACACCAGGCCCTAGTGGTTGTCGCTTTCCATCCGCTGAGATTCACAACACTTGACATCCAATTATAATTGTGGGTTCCTATAAAACAGCCCATTAACTGCAACAATAAATTACTCTAGCTTGTGTGGAGTAGGCCGCTGGCTTAGTAGCTGATACTGAGGATTATGGAAATTATTAACAATCAGCAGTGTCTCTCGGAGTCCTCCTGCTCTGGGGAAGATGTACAGGCCCTGGAGGAATGAAGACAGCTGCTGAGGAGTCTGAAATGACACGTTCTGGCGCAAAGGACAGCTGCTGTTGTCTTTGATGGAGGGAGGGCATCTCTCTCTGCTGGTCCTCAAGTTGCCATCTTATTCCCTCCTGAGGACCAGGGATGCAAAGACAGGGATGTACACCCCCATACCCACATCCACATCCCCTCCCCACGCAGGCACGCACGCACACACACACACACACACATTGTGTAATTCCTGCCAACAGCTCCTCCTGCTAAAGGAAAAATCAACATACACCGTGGATCCAAAGAAGCACTTTAAAATTCTTTGAGAGCTTCTTTCATTCTTTATTAGAGTGGGCCTCCTCCCCTGCTGCCCATTCCTCCTTCTCCTCTCGGGCAGCACTACTTTCTGTGAGGGGCGGGCCAGCCAAGGCGCCTTGGGTGAGCTGTCTGGCCTCGCCCACAAGGTGGACAGGACATGCTCAGCCCTGATGGAGTTTTCTGTCAGTCTGTCCATTTACCGTCTTGCAGGAACTCCCCAGAACTTCTTACCTATTCTTTCTTTTCTAAGGTTACTACTATGATTCTTAATTTTCACTACTTCAGTGGAATTTGGAGAAGGAATAGAGAGATAAACATGTGGGTTAAATCCACCCTCTGGAAACTAGAAGTTGTTCATTGCATTTGAAAATTAGATAAGTTGGTTTTTGTTTTTTTTTTTTAAAGAATATGTAATATGAGTGACTGTTTTGCCAAACATTTGACATATATTAGTCTTTGACATTAATCTTCCTGAGAATTCTGTGAGGTGAGGACTACCATTAACAGCCCTTTTTATAGATGAGGAAACTAAGTCTTTTGGCTAAAACCAGTGTTTCTTTATTACCATTTTTAAAAAATAAAATGTAATGCCTTTTACATACAACCTGGGAATGACTGAAGGCGGGAGGAGAATAGGACGACAGAGGATGAGATGTTTGGATGGCATCACCAACTCAATGGACATGAGTTCGAGTATACTCTGGGAGTTGGTGATGGACAGGGAGGCCTGGCATGCTGCAGCCCATGGGGTCGCAAAGAGTCAGACATGACTGAGCAACTGAACTGAACTGAGTGAATGCCTTTTAAAATCACAAGAAAATATGAAATAAGAATAATTCTTTATTCTTGGCTTACATCTCAGCACAATCTTGATTTAAATTCCCGAATCTTAGTTTTTTTCTTCCCCCCTGTAATTTTGTTCTCCTTACGCATCTTTAGAGAGAGAGATCTTGTCCATTCCTGGGTTTTAAACAGAATAGATTCTGGCAGTGAGCTCACAATATCCTTGTTTGATCTATTTGTCTCAGACAAATGGGAGATGGGGAAGCTTGTATTTTTGTAGTTTTCCTTTGCTAGTTTGGGGCTTTGGTTGCCTGTGGTGAGTAGGAAGTGAATTTCTGGGAGTCAGCATTGCAGGAGAGAAGTTTCCTGCTGGGCAAAGCAGTTTCCTTTCTGAGTTTATTTTGGCAGCAGAAGTTAGTAGGGCACTGCCCTCTCCTCTAAGTGCCCTCATTAGGAGCTCAGTGCGAAAGTGCCTCCAGTGGCTTGGCCTGCTGCCAGGGGACTCAGCTCCCTGGGCCTGTGTCCTGCCCTGCCCCCATCACCCTGAGCTGGGGTTCTATGTGGACATCCCACATTATGCTTGTTGCTTGGCAAGATTCCTGTTTCCTGGGTCTGACCACCACCCCCCCAACCCACTCATTTTTATTTATTTGCCTGTGATCATTTCAGTTGAAATTTCTGAAGGAGTTAAAAGCATGTGCTTGACTAGTTATAATAAAAAATGCAAATCTTAAATTTCCTTTGAACAAGAAAGGGAACCAAAAGGATAAAACCCCAAATGTATATCTGGGCGGTGGAGTTTTGGAT
The DNA here is from genome assembly GCF_002263795.3 of Bos taurus. Lineage (NCBI taxonomy): Eukaryota > Metazoa > Chordata > Mammalia > Artiodactyla > Bovidae > Bos > Bos taurus. The sequence goes on along the minus strand of NC_037352.1, from coordinate 20,604,843 downwards.
GATTTTTATATTTTCCTTGGCAATTTTTCTGATCTCAGCTAGGAATCTATCATTTTCACTTAATAGACTTTTAATCTTTTAATTTCAAAATTTCAAACATATAAAAAATAGCATAACAGACATTCATGCACCGTAGAAATTTAACAAATGTTAACATTTGCCCTATTTGCTGTAGATCTTTCCTTTTTACATTTCTTTCTTTTATAATCAAAGGTTTCACTTTAACAATCCGAGAAAGTTAACTCAGGCACTCTCTAAAGTTTTCTTGGAAATAACTTTTTTCTTGACAGTGGAGAGGCAGCAAACACTGGCAATGGGAGGCCTGGTACCTGGCTGTCCAGGGACCCACGTAAGATTCTGGGGCACTGCTGCTGTTGCCAGAGGCCCCAAGAGGGCAGTTGGGGGAACAGACACAACTTTGATGCCTGGAAAGTTTTCTCCCAGTTCCAGAGTCTAGTGACCTCCATGCCTGCCTTACAGAGAGCCTCCCCACTCCAGGTGGGTTCTGCAGACTAATATCCCCTGGCGGTGCTTTTGCTTTTGTTGTTGTTTTGGGGAGGTGGAAAATCCTTAGTACTGTCTCTCTCTCTTTTTAATTGTTTTTATTGAGATATAACTGTATTTCAAAACCTGCACGTGTTTAATTCACACAATTTGATGAGTTTGGACATTTGCATATACCTGTGATACCAATCCCACCATCAAGGTGATAAACATATTCATCATCACCTCCAAAAGTTTCTTTGTGTCCCTTTATGATCTACTTACTATTATATTATTATGGTATGAACACTTACCATGAGATTTATCCATTTAACAAAATTTGAAGTGCACAGTATCAGAGTGTTTACCAAATGAACTGTTACATAGAGCACATTTCTAGACTTGTTCATCGTGCATAACTGAAACTTCATACCTGATGAGCAATAACACCTTATTTCTCCCTTCCCCACTGGCAGAGTTTTAGAAGTGAAGAAATGCACTGTTCTTCTTCTCATACGTTCATGTACATAGGAGTCACCTGAAGATCGTGTTAACTGTGGATTCTGACCCAGCAGGTCTGAAGTGGGGCCTGAGAGTCTGCATTTCTGAGAGTTCCCAGGGAATGCTGATGGTTCTGGTCTGCAGAACTCACTCTGGGTAGCAGCGCCTCCAAGAACGTGGTGTAGTCCCCACACTGAAGCAGGCCATCCTGGTTATACACAGCTGGAATCTGTTCTCCTTGGTCACAGCCGATGTTGTACAGGTCTTTTTAATCTTTTGACTATCGCCCTGCTCCTGAAGAAAACATCTGACCACAAGAATACCTTAGGTTTTGCTCTCAGTTTTGAGTGCCCCAAGTATTACAAACGATTATCATTAACTCTTTGAATAGAATCCGTCAAGGTAAATGCAAAGTGTAATCTATTCTAGCTAGAAAACCAAGATAAATTTCTTTGTCTCAAATCATTGTCCATTATTAGCATATCCCAAAGTGAGACGAATGCCTCACTGTTGGTATGTGAGAGAATTGTAGGTAGCACATTGATAATTTTTTTTAATTTAAAATACTTGTTAGGATTTGAGGGAGCCAATAAAGCACAACCCTACTCTTTCCACCTGAGTTCTTTTTCATTTTTTAGTTGAAGTATAGTTGTTTTATAATGTTTTGTTAGTCTCAGGTGTATAGCAGAGTGATTCAGTGTATATATGAATTCAAAGTGTATATATATATTTACACACACATATATATTATTGTCCAGATTCTTTTCCCTTAGAGGTCATTATAAAATATTTAGTATAGTTTCCTTCACTATACCGTAGGTCCTTCTTGGTTGTCTATTTTATATATTGTAATGTGTGTATGTTAATCCCAAACTCCTAATTTATCCCTCCTCTCCTTTCTTCTCTGGTAACCAGAAGTTTGTTTTCTATGTCTGTGGGTCTATTTCTGTTTTGTAAATAGGTTCATTTGTATCACTTTTATAGATTCCACATATACGTGATATCCTATGATATTTGTCTTTCTCTGTCTGGCTTACTTCACTTAGTATAATAATGGATCCATTCATTCACTTGAATTCTGAGCCAACTGAGAAAAAAAGATAAAGCCCAAGGCAGATGAGAGATTACAATGACATTTTATTATGACAAAGGCTAAGCTGAAACCTGGTTTTGTTAGCTTCAGGCATCCTTACTAATGCTCTCCCCACCTCGCTGGCATTGTGGGAAGCCCACCTCAGGGAAAGTGAGTCTGAAGAGCAGACCCACCTACCCAGATCACTGCCTGACTCCTGTTTGGGTGGAGAGGGAAGGAGAAACAGACAGAAACTAGGATTTTTGATAAATTAGCTCCACCTAGCCAATCAAGAAATGTGGACTGTGCTCACCCACCAGGTAAATTCTCACCCCTCTGGGGAGAGGAGAAAGGATAGACAAGAATCTAGGAGTGTTTTGTAGAAATTCCTTCTCTTTGAAATCAGAGAAATGGGGGAAAGACAATCGCTCATAGTAATGATTGTGCTTTTGTATTTTAATTAGAATTAGTGGCACTGATTCTCCATGTATGATAGAAACATAAGGTTTCCTTTGAAAATAAATTTAAGTGAACAAAAAGAAGATGATTAAAAGAGAAAGATTAAGATAATAATAGTACAGGTAATATGTGGCTATAGAAAAAATTGTATCAAATGTCTAAAGTTTGGGAAATAATTGGTCCAATTAATATTCCCTGAAATTTCAATGCCACATTTCATCTTCAAAAACTGCAGATCAGGCTCTCCCATTCTAATGTTCTCCTAAGGCAGCTTTAACTCAGTTATTTGACCATTGATCACAGTTTGACTCTGTTTCACTCAATAGAGAGTGGTTAGAACAAATAAACTAAGGCTCTTGATATATTATTGACTTTGATTTCATATATATAAATCATTTATGGGTCAAGTCATATGATCTTAATAGTATTGATCCAAAGCTTTTAATTCTGTCTCCTCCTTCCTCCCTCCTTCTCCTCTCTCTCTTTCATTTTTTTCCCCTAAATTCACTGTGAGATAGAATAGCAAATTCTTACTTTTTTAATGGCATAAAATAAGACTGTGTCCTTCAATAATTTGATGCAGTTTCTATGTGAATTAGAAACATGGCCTATGGCCAAAGGAAACAAGACCGGTATACTTTGATCTCCCAGATGTCCAGGTTATAGTCACAGGTCCCAGGAGACAAGAGGAAGCAGTCAAACCTGTAGGCTAAATGGTAACAGGTAGAATGAGCTAAATGTGAATTATGCCAAAAAGAAAACCTGCATTTGGCAAAAAAAAAAAAAAAAATCTTGACATCCAAATGGGAAATATTAAATTATCCTACTCAAAAGGTTTATTCACTCAGTTACCTGGGGGCCATTCTGCTGCTGAATTTTCCCAAAAGATTAATTGCTATACGCTTGTACTCAAAATTGAAAGTAGTCTCCAAATATGTTTATACGAGGGGTGACAGCTCCTCCCACTAAAAAGTCTCTCTGAGAAGATGGGTCATCTTATATTTGAGTCCTTATTATGTATCCAATTTAAAGGACATTCTCTAAATTACTTATTTTGAACCATAAGGATACCTGAAGTGAGCTGATTCAATGCTAATTTAGGATATCGTATAGGCCATTTAACTTATATGCAGAGTACATCATGAGAAACTCTGGACTGGAAGAAACACAAGCTGGAATCAAGATTGCCGGGAGAAATATCAATAACCTCAGATATGCAGATGACACCACCCTTATGGCAGAAAGTGAAGAGGAACTAAAAAGCCTCTTGATGAACGTGAAAGTGGAGAGTGAAAAAATTGGCTTAAAGCTCAACATTCAGAAAACGAAGATCATGGCATCTGGTCCCATCACTTCATGGGAAATAGATGGGGAAACAGTGGAAACAATGTCAGACTTTATTTTTCTGGGCTCCAAAATCACTACAGATGGTGACTGCAGCCATGAAATTAAAAGGTGCTTACTCCTTGGAAGGAAAGTTATGACCAACCTAGAAAGCATATTGAAAAGCAGAGACATTACTTTGCCAACAAAGGTTCGTCTAGTCAAGGCTATGGTTTTTCCTGTGGTCATGTATGGATGTGAGAGTTGGACTGTGAAGAAGGCTGAGCGCCGAAGAATTGATGCTTTTGAACTGTGGTGTTGGAGAAGACTCTTGAGAGTCCCTTGGACTGCAAGGAGATCCAACCAGTCTATTCTGAAGGAGATCAGCCCTGGGATTTCTTTGGAAGGAATGATGTTAAAGCTGAAACTCCAGTACTTTGGCCACCTCATGCGAAGAGTTGACTCATTGGAAAAGACTCTGATGCTGGGAGGGATTGGAGGCAAGAGGAGAAGGGGATGACAGAGGATGAGATGGCTGGATGGCATCACCAACTCGATGGACGTGAGTCTGAGTGAACTCCGGGAGCTGGTGATGGACAGGGAGGCCTGGCGTGCTGTGATTCATGGGGTCGCAAAGAGTCAGACACGACTGAACGACTGATCTGATCTGATCTGATCTGATAGGCCATTGGATGGACTTGATAACAGAAAAGACAAAGAAATTTAACACTGATTCAATCATTATTTCTTGAGATGTGAACTCACAGTGCAAGTGTTAGATGTAAAAGATTATCTTAAATGAAATGTTGAATGATCATGATGACAGAATCATGACTTCTTGTGTCCTGGGAATGGGTGCATGGGACTGGGAGACCACCATGGCAGAGAAGTGTTAGATTAATTCAAATGAGGTCTTGATGCCGAAAATTAATGAGAACAATTTAAATAATATCATCTCATGAAGATACAAGAAGGGGAACAAAGCAGTATTTTGAATCCTTTTAACTGTCCAGATAATGTGATTTTAAATACATCTGAGGAAGAAAAAAAAAATGAGACATTACAAGTAGCTAGCTCACTATTGCCTCTAAATTTCTACAAATCTCTGTTGGGTCGAACCATGTAAGACTGCCATTTTTGCATGTGAATGTTGGCATTTTCACATGGTTCAACTTCACAGACTGAAGTTGGTAATACATATGAAAACATATTATTGGGAACACGATGGGCCACCCAAACTTTGGGGTCACTTTATATGCAGATATGTACCCTTCAAAGTGAAAGAGGGACTTTGGAATTTTTTTAACTGCAGAATCTTTAAGGTTAGGGCCATGACAATATTTTGGAGATTTACTGAATTTTTAATTAACCGAGGACCATTTAGGAGACAAACTCTCGGCTTTGTCAATAGTTATTTCAATAACACTTCGTTTTTTAGAATAATAAAAATTTTAGTTGTTTTCGTTATAAATGATCACTTTTGTTCACCATTTGCCCAATTTCTTTATTAGGAGTCTACTTTCACTTGAAGTCATAGAATACTTGTCTTGCGTAGGCTCACTAGTGATATCCGTGGTGCATCATTTGCCTGCAGCCAATGCCAGAATCAGGTGACTGTTGCTCTAGGAAGAATAAAGTCATAATTTATCCCTCTCAGGATTTGCCAGGCTTTATCCGTCTATTCACTGAGACTAGCTATCATTTGCATCAGTGGAACCTTGATCCCCCACAGAATCTTCTTAATAGACTCATCATTCTTACTGTTTTGTGTTTATATCACTTTATGTAAGAAAGCGGCTTCCCTGGTGGCTCAGAGGGTAAAGAATATGCCTGCAATGTGGGAGACCTGGGTTCGATCCCTGGGTCAGGAAGATGCCCTGGAGAATGAAATGGCAATCCACTCCAATATTCTTGCCTGGAGAATTCCATGGACAGAGGAGCTTGGTGGACTACAGTCCATGGAGTCTCAAAGAGTCAGATATGACTGAGTGACTAACACATACTATCTAAGACAAATATGGGGATATTCCAGGAGTTACTGTAAAAATAATTATCAAGAATATGTTTTATTGACCACTAGCTCTCCCCTAGGAAATTGATTGTCTCTCCCTTGAGCTCACAGCATTAGGTCATATGAAGCACATTACCCATCCGTTGTTCTCTTTGCCTTGATTGTTCAGAAACTCAGAGCCGTGTTTGAGCTCAATCATCATGGAACATTTATCACAAACATTTCTTGATATGATTCTATCTTTCTCTTGATAATTTAACTTCTGACCTGGAATTTTATGTTGATCCTTGCAGCAACTTGACTCTCCAAAGTTAGTTTAATTTTCAAGGGAAGGCTTGGGTCAAATCTCAAGCCTTTGTTGCCACAGACAAAACACTCAGACTTTACGCCGATCTTATCTTCATTTCTCAGATATTATTTTCCTGCACTTAAAGAATGTTAGCTAAAAGCCACCACATGTCTTTTCTTCATTCCCAGGTCTAACAGCCTTTGTTGATGTCAAGTTCTTCCTAAAAGATGATTTAAATTTTCATACTGCAGCATAAGTCTCTTCCTCACAAAGAGGGAATTGGAGTGAGAATTATAGATTTGAGTCCTGGCTGTGAGACCCTAGACAACTAGCTTAAAAAATCTTTGGGTGTCAATTTCTTCCCTCTGCAAAGCAGAAATACGAATCTTAGTTATTATAAAGAGAAAATTATGTAAAGTATATGAAAGGACTTTGTGCCCTTAAACAAGTTTATAAGTCAGGTTAATATCATTCAAAGGCAGGAGAAAGATGAAGTCCTGTATAAATATCTTTGTTTCCCTTGATATTTTGCCTCTGTCATTTTATCTTCATGTCTCCATGTTACCTGGAGTTCTCTTGCTGGACCTTTGCCCAAGGGCTCTGAGTGTCTACAGCCTCTGGAAAGAAGGTTCAAGACTCTGAAGGTGGCATAAGGTGCCTTGAAAAGCCACTTGAGGAGCCTAGAATGGACCCCACTGGGACCGGGTTGATCTGTGTAGAGTGAACTACAGGGCTCATACTGGGCTCTGACAGAGCCAGATGCCCAGCCTGGAAGGACAGCCAGGTCGGGGGCTGAGGAGCTGTGGCCAAGCTGCAAATGCATCCTTTGTTTCAGGCTTAGTGGGGAAAAGAGCCCCTTTCCAGAAGCCCAAGGGCAGGACTACAGGCAAGTTGCCAGCTCCACTGCAGGGCTGAGCCTGCGTCAATCACACTGGTGCTCCTCAGACAAGCTGAGGTGTGCTGGGCGGGCCATGCCCACAAAGCGTGTGTCAGTCAGCCGTGATCCAATTAGCCATGTGTCATCAATCATGTTGTGGTTAGACGTGGATCAGCCTGACACGTGTCAGTCACACAGACTCGTCTCCCATCCTCCAAGGGACACAGGAGTGAAATGAGTGTCAGTCACACACATGCCCACTGGGTGCGCTCCTGCCAAACCCTCTGCAGAGTGAGGGAGGGGCCGCAACCATGTGGCCCCAGCAAGGAGGAAGGTGGATGTAGGAATTAAAAACTGCTGGCAGCTCTCCCATCCTCCCCTGCTTTTCTTTTGCCACCTTTCACTCATGGTCTTGTCCCTTCTCAGGCAGCCTGAGTGTGTGTGTGTGTGTGTGTGTGTATGCATGCATGCAGGGGTTGTATGCCAAGTGAGGAAGGCAAGTAAAGGGAGTTGCCTCTTACTCAGAGAGTGGGTCTAAAGCTAACAAAGGCAGGGAAGCCAAATTGCCTGCAGAAATGTCCCCAGTCTAACACTACCACTTTTATCTTCCATCATGGCTATGGATTTGTTTATTTATCCACTTGGACAATTAAGACAGCAGTTGGCTTGTTTTTAGGGACCATGGAGGGTGAGGAATAAATAATAATCTACATCAGCATCACAATCAGAGAGGCAAAATGCTCGCACGTGGTGATGGGCGTGGAGGGGGATGGAGGGGACGGAAAATCCCAGCATCCTCTCATGGTCACTGTCATGGAGCAAGATGACGGATAGAATTGCTCACACTGTTTAAATCACCGCTCCTCTTCTCTCTCTGACAGAATATAATTGAATTTAAGTCAATTAAATACTTGTCTGACGTGGCTGCCTCACATCATCAGATAAAGCGCAATCTGACTTGTTTTAGAAGTGTTGAAAATATCAGTCCAGTGTCCCCAGCTCAGGTCTCATCCAGGCAGTGGTGCATAACAAGGATCCAGGGCTTCTCATTTTCTCAAGTGCTTCCTGGTTGGGGAAGCAGGGAATGAGAGATTTTATGGTGGTGGTGTGCCAGAGCTAAGGAGGCAGCCTCTGGAGAGACGGTTCAGCACTGCATTGAATGATGTCACATCAGTAGCTTGTAATTGCCTCCAGTGGGTGCATTTACAACAGGGAAATTGGCAAATTCTACAAAGCAGATATTCCCCTCATTGCCCACCGTGCTCCCTTCAGAGAACTGATCTACTAGCTGGAGATGCAGGCTGGGAGAAGTTGATTCTGGAGACATTTGCCTTGAGAGATCAAGTGCAAGAGATAGGGAGACAAACAGAAGGTCTCAAAGTGGGTGGAACTGGAAGATGGTTGTGGGAGATTTTCAGGACTTGTTGGAATATATCAGTAATCTAAGAGACAGATTTTTCAAATTGTTGGAGGCTATTGTTACGAAGATTGTTAATTGCCTTCTCAGTATCCATTCTCTTATTTTTCCTTAGTGTCAAAATCCTGGGTTGTCAGGGAGGTAATATGTTTAGCTAACAGACTATATTTTCTTAGGCCATTTTTCAGATAACAGTAGTCCATGAGATGTAAGTATAAGTTACTGAGTAGAATATCTAGGAAATCTCCTCAGATGGGGTTGAATTGATTAGCAGGAGTGTTTTTCTAACTTTCTTTTTACCTTCTTTCTGACTGGAACAGAGATGTGGTGGCTGGAGCAACAGCATCCATTTTGGGCCACGAGGATGCAAGCCAATGGACTAAAGGTGATGTATTAGTGAAGTTGTGCAGTTGTGTCCGACTCTTTGTGACCCTATGGACTGTAGCCTACCAGGCTCCTCTGTCCATGGGATTTTCCAGGCAATAGTACTGGAATCTTCCCAACCCAGGGATTGAACCCAGGTCTCCGGCATTGTAGACAGACGCTTTACCATCTGAGCCACCAGGGAAGTTGATGTACTAGACAGAAGGCATCTGAATCCCTGTTAACAGAGCTGCTGTACCAGTACTAGACTGTCCAACTCCAGAGTTCTTTAATTTGAGAAAATAAATCCCTAATTTATTTAAGCTACTGTTGTCAATAAAAAGCAGTCAGGCATATAGGAATATATATATTCCTAAATGGCACAGTCATATTTCCGTCTCATTCTAAGCTGTTTTGGAGGCTGAGGTATATGTTTCCTTTTCTTCCTTCCTCCCTCCCTCTCCCTTTCTTTCCTTCCTTCTTTTCTTGTTTCTCCCAAATGAAAAAAGCAGTATGTTCTCCTTATTTATCAGGAAGCCAATTTTATCAAGAACCAAATTCATTGTTCAAGTGTGAGAGGCCCCTTGGGGCATCTATTTATCCACCTGAATTGGTTCTTTGGCTCTCCAGGGCTGGGCAATGGGAGGTGGAGTGAGAGGGAGAGAGGACGTTTGTCTCCCATAGAAGGCATCTAAGCAGACTAGTGGCTCATCTTATCCTGGAAAAAGAGTGGCTTTGCATTTCTGCCCTTAGTATTGGGTAGGCAGGTGGGGGGTCCACTCTGAATTTGTGGAAAAACTGAGACTAGCCCTTGCACTGGGATATGGTGTGGATAGGCCTAGGGTCCAATCCAGTGACTGGAATTTAGCCCAGTGCCCTTAATCCTTGTTTCTGGTTGTCCTGACCTAGAAAAACAGGTTCCCGCAGCATTTCAGACTGGCATATAACATTCTTCTCCAAAGGATGAATTCCTCAGCATTCTTTAAGACATGGCTCCACTGCCACTTCCTCCACGGAAGTCCTCGTCCTCTTCCCTGAGCGCTCATCACATACTTGCAGCTTATTACGTTATAGAGTAATTGTTTATGTGTCTCTCATCCTCATTAGTCTGGGAGCTCCGAGGAGGAAACAGGAACAAACGTTCACACAACTGTGTATCCTTGGTGTCTGCCTAAATTGTTCAGTAAATATTTGCAGAACAAAAGAAATCCCATCGATTCCTACTTTTTCTGTATTTCATCTAGTAGGTTCTTTACCAAATTTGAAGACCAGACCCCATAATGTCCTTCTTGTTTCTGGGAGATGTAATGTCATTACAGCTGTGGTGTCTAATAAACGAGCTGAGCTTTATTCAAGAGGTGGTGAGATTTTATAACTGGAGATGGAGCAGGAAGGGGATCCATGTTCTTTCTCATGAAGTCCTCGCTGACTGTGTTAACGCCGCCTTCCTTTACGCCACCCTCCATCTTGCATTCTCTCCAATTACTGCACCGGACTCACTCGCTCACCCATCTCTCTTGAGAGGAATGCCTGGGTTGACTCCTACCTCTACTACTTGTATGAACTTGACTTTCTTCACTTTGTTCAGCCTGTTTCCTCACCTCAAAGATTGGAATGATGTCAATATCAGTTACCACTTTTGAATGTGATTCTCAAACTTCACATGAATTGACATGTCTAAATCTCATAAAACCACTATGATGTGGGTACTATTTTTAGCACCTCTGTTTCACAGATGGGGGAAATTGGCACAGTGAGCATCAAATAACTTGCCCAAGATCCCAGAGTAAGGGAGTAGTGAGTTAGAGTCAGAACTCAGACAGTCCCTGCTCTTAACCATCACGCCCATCTGTCCAGTATTTACACTTTGAAACAAGACTTGCTTTGTAGGGTTAATAAGACATGGAAGGCACTGCAGTCACGTGAGATGTTCCCTTCTGGTTAGCCTGCCTCCAGCTTCCCTGAACCAACAACCTCCAGGGCACACCTGGAGCCTTCCCAACGAAGACTCCTTGCTATGGAAGTTTTTTTTTAATATATATAACATTAAAAATGTGATGGATTCATTTTGATATTTGGCAAAACTAATACAATTATGTAAAGTTTAAAATAAAATAAAATTTAAAAAAATTAAAAAATTAAAAAAATTTTAATTGAAGGATAATTGCTTTATGGAATTTTGTGGTTTTCTGTCATGTATCAATAAGAATCAGCCATTGGTAACACCCATGTCCCCTCCCTCCTGGACCTCCCTTCCATCTCCCTCCCCATCCCACTCTTCAGTCTGTCACAGAGCCCCTGTTTGAGTTCCCTGAGTCATACGGCAAATTCCCATTGGCTACCTATTTTACATATGGTGTTGTAAATTTCCATGTTACTCTCTCCATACATCGCCCCTTCTCCCTCCTCCCCTCCCCCATGCCCATAGTCTGTTCTCTAGGTCTGTTTCTCCATTGCTACCCCGAAAATAAATTCGCTATGGTGGTTTTGTGTCAGGAGGCTCTCTGTGTGTTCTCTTTCGGGTGATCTCAATGACTTCCACACTCCTGTTACGCTAGTGGAATGAGCCATCATGAATTGTGGGCTCTAGGGTGGAAGGAACCTGATTCTCTGGTATTTGGGAATTTCTGTGCACCCTGTACTGTTAGTGAGAGAGAAAAACACACTTCAAACACACACACACACACACACACACACAGAGGCCTGGAGGAGCCTTCTTCGTTTCACATTTGAATAGCCAGACTTCATCTATTTAAACCACACTAATTTGGAGCTTGTGCAAGCTTGCCCTCAGGCAGCCTGGGTGAAAGGATATATTTGCACTGGATTAAAAATCAGAGTTTGCTGAACAGACCCGTGTATACACCTGCCTTCACTTGTTTAAACTAGGATTTTTAAGGTACTTTAGCATCTTTTATTTGCATATGATGATTGATACATTAATTACAATAGATCCTGACCTATTCATTAATACTTAGAGGCCACTTAGTCTGGGAGATCTGAGAATGCTTATAATGCAAAGGAATAAAGCTGCATTTGTGCATACAAAATTCAGAAATTTCATCAATTCTAATTCCTGATCAGGATAAACAAGCACATTTCACAGTTTCTTGGGTATTTCCTCTGGGTCCCAGTGTAATTCTATCTCCTTCTGGCTACAACCTTGTCCAGGATCACAGGACACCAAATACTTTTGCAGGGGAATGTACAAGGGCAATTCATTAATGTCCATATCCAACTCATTCTTCTTCTGGTCCCCAGAGGTTCAGTGCCCAGTTTCTGGGTGGTGGTAGCTCCCACTGGCCTCTGTCCCCCTTCTCCATGCCCATGGGGGATGCTTGGAACCATGGATTAATTGGTACCATATTCTCAGTCATTTGATTTTCCTAAGTAATTTCCTAAGATGCTTGGGGTAGAAAAACGTACTCAGACACAGAGCTAATATCTCAGGCTTTTGTAAGTCTTGTAAGTCAGACTCTTATTTTCAGGAGCCTTCCATGATGCCTGACAGAGCAGACAAAGGGCAAAGGGGCCCCTGGAGGTTCAGCAATCCTTCCCAGCTACCTGTGGGTCCTGTGGAGCTATCTGGCAAGTGTCCCAGAAGTCCAGTTCCATGAGACATTCCTGTCCATGTCACCAGACTTCCAACATCCGTTCATCCACTTACACATTCATCCCTCAAACATTTGCTGTGTGCCTACTGCATATCAGCAAGATTCAGTCTTGACTCTCAGGGAGTTCAGGGTCTATGGTCAAGACAGGCATTTATACAAGTAATGATACTCTAATGTGATAAAAGCTAGAACTGAGATGTATACAAACTACCACGTGCAGAAGAGCAAGCAGATAAGTCAGCTTGGTGGGGGATGGCTGCACAAATATCAAGCCAGAGACACTTGAGTGAAGTCTTATGGGAGCAGGGGTTTCCATTAGCTGGAGATGCCTGGGGGCAAGCAAGGCATGGATACAGAAAATGTCAAGAAAAGGCACACAGTTCTGTAAGACTGGAGCAGAGGGTGAGGAGGGAGAAGAAGGTAATCCCAAAGCTGCCATCGGCGTTGTCCCAAGCACCATGCTGGAGGATTCGGTCTTTATTCTGAGACCATGGTACATACTCAAAACAGGCCTGTGAACTCAAATGCCTTACAGGGGTCACTGTAAGGCATTACAATGCCTTACATGATGATGAGGGGGTCCAGTTGGGGTCTGAAAAATCGAGGAGTGCAGGTCCCATCCGAGGTGGCAGTCATGAAGCACAGGCTCAGCTGGCCAAGTCGCCATGTCACACTGAGTGAAGTAAGTTGGACAGAGAAAGACAAATATCATATGATATTGCTTATATGTGTAATCTAAAAAATGGTGCAAATGAACTTATTTACACAACAGAAAAACAGTCATAGATGTAGAGAAAGATCTTATGGTTACTGGGGGAAACGATAGGGGGAGGGATAAATCGTGAGATTGTGATTGGCATATATACACTACTATATGTAAAATAAAGGACCTACTGTGTAGTACAGGGAACTCTATTCAAATGTTCCGTAATGACCTATATGGGGAAAAAAAATCTAAAAAAGAGTGGGCATGTATATATACACACACACATATATTTATGATTCATTTTGCTGTAGAGAAGGAATGAACACAACACTGTAAATCAACTATACTCCAATAAAAAAATGTTTTTAAGAAGCTGGAACTCCATATTTTACATGAACACTCCCAAGTTTGTAATGTGGGAAATTATTTCCAAATGTCAAGCTGGCCAAGCAAAAACATGTCTGATGTCCTGTCAGCCTCTAGTTTGGCTTCATCTCAGCTGTAAAGCTTAACACGGAGAGCTGACTTCATCAGACTATGTTTCAGGAAGAGGATGCCCTTACAGGTCTCCCCAGCAAGAACGTCTTCTCCTTCCCCCACCCCCTTGCTTCTCCTCTCACTGCCCTCCCACACCATCCCCAGCACAGCCCCACCTTGCTGGGAGGAGCTGGAGGAATGAGCCATGCCCCAGGCCTGACTCACAGAGAAAGCCCAGCCATAAAGACATGAGAGAGCCGTATTTATTTCACATGGACAAGCATGATTCCATTGCATGCTGAACATGAAAGCTCGCGTGAGGAAAGTACCCGTAACAGCAGAATTATGTGCTTTTGTCCACAGGGAGCAGGGAGAATCACAGGGTGGTTTTTAAAGACAGTTCCCCTTCAAGCAGAGTTGAAACCACAGGCTTTGAAATCACTGGTTTATTTCATCAGCAAAGGGTCTGTCTCCTAAGAGTGGCCAGGGGGAACACTTCCAGCTCCACAATCTCTGCACGAGCTGCTAAGGTCAGGAGGACAAGGCTGGTCCCTATCCATCACCCAGGGCAGCTCCAGAGAGTTAAGCTCAGAGGGGAGGTACATGCCACTTGGAATTAAGCCCACTCCAGGGTGGACAGTGACGGGACAGACTGCTGTGTTCATAGCAACAGAACCATCACCACTTATAATATGTATCTATAATCAGAAGATCTGTGCTTCCTGAAACAATTTCCCAGGGCCTCATATGGGCTGAAGGGAAACTATTAGGAACTGACCAGATGTGCCAGAAATAGATAAACTGTGCCTGGACAGACTGGGGAGAGCTAGTGGCAAGGACCCCCCCAGGTCTCTTGGCCTTTAGCTGGGCTTCCCCATTCCAAGAGCATAGAACCCAAGAGGGGAATAGGGACTGGAGCCTGGATTCACTGAGGGAAGAGGGTCAGAGGCTCTCAGGGCAAACATGGAAGAGACTAGCGGAAGAGCCCTTGAATCTCTGTGGCTCATTCCCACCTGAAGTCCTGCCCAACAGTTTCATAAAATTTAATATTATATGGTCTATAAAATTCCCGGAGTTGGTCTATCACTTCAGGGTCGATCTGTACATGAGTTCTGCCTTTTGATTTGCCCAGGCATCGAGGCAGGAGGCTCGATTCTGTTTTTTTCAAGCAAGGGAATCCTTTGGTTTTGTTGAAGTAGAAGTGTTTGTCCGTGATGAGCCTCTTAATGCCCAGGAAGTCCTGGACGCGCCCCATCTCGCCCGCCGGGTCGGTGATGAGCCGCTCGCCACTGACGAAGTGGATCTGAGCCAATGGGAAGTAACGCAGCCAGCTCTCCAGGTGCAGCGCGTACATGCCGATGCGGATGGCGTTCCAGGACACATCCACCAGGCCCAGGGTGCGGTTGCGGAACGAGAGGCCCTCAAACGTGGGGATGTCTGGCTTCTTGGAGAGCGTCTGGGTGTAATCCGAGATGGCACGGGTCACCGGGTTCCGTACGACCACGATCAGCTTGGTGTCTCGGGACATGTTGAAGATCCGGCGAGGGGCCTCTTGAGTGACAAAATAGCTGGGGGTCTTTTCCAGTGTGATCTGACTCTCGAGAGTCCGAGGCATGAGGCTCCTGTGGGGCAGAAATGCACATGATCAGCCAGGGCTGTGTTGGGGACCCCCGGGGGGATCACTTCCCTCCACCCAGCTTCCCAGGGGATCCCCACCCCCTTCTCCTCTGTGATATTTGAGCCTCCCCTGTTCTCATCTGATGAAGCACCTAACTCTTGTTGACCCTTTTTTCAAAGTCTTTAACAGTTTAAGACAAGAACCAATCTAAATGTCCATCAGTATGGGTTAGATACATGATGGAATAGCCAATTAATACAGTTGGGTAGATCTGTGTGTACTGTTATGGAATGATTTCCAAGATTTAGTGCTTAAATGAAAAAAGGCAACACACAGCTTGTTTATCTGGGGAAAGATACCATGAAACCAATAAAAGTAATTGCTTCTGGGGAGGGGCCTTGAGTGGGAGCAGAGCAGGGAGGTCAGGGATAAATGAGAATTGCTTTTTATTGTATAATCTTTTACACTGCTTGAAATTTTTATTGTGTTTATTACATATTCAAAAAATACAAAGGAAGCCACTGAATATTGTTCTGGCAAAAGATATCTCTCCAAATATATTAAGAAAGTCTTTTGGGGAGAGGAAAGGCATGTTTTGTAGGAATAGCATGTGTTTTTGAAATGAGTTCTGATGTCTTTTCCTGCTGAAATACATCTGAAATATATCCCTGGTAAAAGACTGAAAAGCACAGAATATCAGGGGTGAGATGGGTGGGGGGAGAATATCATGGGGG
The DNA here is from genome assembly GCF_002263795.3 of Bos taurus. NCBI lineage: Eukaryota > Metazoa > Chordata > Mammalia > Artiodactyla > Bovidae > Bos > Bos taurus. Next base: position 20,588,899 of record NC_037352.1, on the reverse strand, counting down.
AGGGGCTCAGTCAGAAGCCCAGTAATGCAACCTCTTGCTCTCCTCGTAATTTCCTAGTTCTGCTTAAGGTTTAAGGGAGGATGGTAGGACAAGCTGATGCCTCCTTCTCAGGTGTATCTCTTTCAGGTCCTTGTGAAGGGAAACACCTCTGGTTTCCAGTTGCTATTTCTTTCTGAAAGTTGTGTTTTCCCCTTAATTAGTTTTTCTTATATAGTGAAGGATAGAGGAGCCAGGCATGCTGCAGTTCATGGGGCTGCAAAGAGTCGGACACATGACTTAGTGACTGAACAATGACAGCAAAATTTTTCTTAATCCCGGCTGCACATTAAATCACCCAATAAATTTATTTTTTAAAAGGAAGATGGCTCTTTTGAGGTGCTAGCCTGCCATCTTCTCGATCAGTTGGCCCCCAAATAAAGTCTCTTTCTTGCCTCAGCCCCTCATCTCTCAGATTCATTGGCTTGTCATGCAGCAAGCAGAGTAAGCTTGGATTCAGTATCAATTTGGCTTAGCCAGCCAGAAGACTTGCTGCTCGTGGCTAGCTGATCCTGATCACGGAATATTGGGGCAAGACCCTAGCAGCTGCTTGGACCATTTGTCCTGAGGTTCTTTCCTTCAAGATTCCCTGCAGTGGTCTGGCTGCCCACCAGCACTTGGCAGTTGAGAAAAGGAACAGGCAAACTTCTACTAGTTGAAAGACTCGGATTTTGTTTGTAGAGATTCATTAACAACAAACCCAGCCCTGCTGAGATAGGTGTTCTATAATCTTTTCAGAAACTTGATAGCTTCCAACTCAGTTCAAAACTGAGTAAGCATCCAGGCGGAGAACAAGATGGCAGAGGAGTAGGTGGACATGGAGTACACCTCTCTCTGCAGATACATCAGGAATACACCTTCAGACACAGCAGTGCATGCAGAACACCAGCTGAGAGCAGACAGGGGTACCTGGCCAGCAGAAAATAATAATGTAGAGCCACGCAAAGCTCGAGATCAAGCCCTGAGCCTTTGGAGTGGGAGCACTAACTCCAAGATCCTAGACTATGAGAGAACTAACCCTCAGATCAGATCAGATCAGTCGCTCAGTCGTGTCTGACTCTTTGCGACCCCATGAATTGCAGCACAGAGAACTCACACAAAGGAAACCACTGGAATACAAGACCCGGCATCACCCAACCACCAGTAAGCACCCTGTGCAGGACGCCACATCTAAACAACCAACAAAACAAAAATACAGACCAAATCATCACAGGATTCCCACCTCACTCAGCCTTGCCCATCAGAGGAAAAACAAACAGAAAAACTCAGCACAAATCTCACCCTGTAAGAAGCTTACACAAACCATTGGACCAACCTTAGGAGGGCAGAAACCAAAAGGAAGAAAGAATTCAACCTTGAAACCTGGGAAAAGGAGACCTCAAACACAATAAGTTACAAAAAATAATGAAAAAGTAGAGAAATGCTCCACAAATGAAGGAACAAACTAGTCCAAATAAATGAAGAGGAAATAGGCAAACTACCTGGAAAATAATTCAGAATAATGATAGTAAAGATGATCAAAAACCTTACAACAAAATGGAGAAAATGCAAGAACCAATTAACAAAGACCTAGAAGAATTAAAGAATAAACATGCAGAGACAAACAACACAATTACTGAAATTAAAAATACTCTAGAAGGAATCAATAGCACAATATCTGAGGCAGAAGAACAAATAGTGAGCTGGAAGATAAAATGGTGGAAATAACTTCTGAAGAGCAGAATAAAGTAAAAAGAATGAAAAGAACTAAAGACAGTCTCAGGGACCTCTGGGACAATATCAAATGCACCAACATTCGAATTATATGGGTCCCAGAAGAAGAAGAGAAAAAGAAAGGGTATGAGAGAAATTTTGAAGAGATTATAGTTGAAAATTTCCCCAACATGGAAAAGGAAATAGTCAATCAAGTCCACGAGGCACAAAGAATCCCATACAAGATAAACCCAAGGAAAAACATGCCAAGACACATACTAATCAAAATAACAAATACTAAACACAAAGAAAGAATATTAAAAGCAGCAAGGGAGAAGCAACAAGTAACATACAAGGGAAACCCCATATACTTAAGCTGATGTTTCAGAAGAAACTCTGTAGTCCAGAAGGGAATCGCAGGATATATTTAAAGTACTGAAAGGGAAAAATCTACAACCAAGATTACTATACCCAGCAAGGATCTCATAAAAAATTGATGGAGGAATAAAAAGCTTTTTCAGACAGGCCAAAGTTAAGAGAATTCAATACCATCAAACCAGCTTTACAACAAATGTTAAGGGGACTTATATAGTCAAGAAACACAAGAGAAGAAAAAAGATCTACAAAATCAACTCCAAACAATTAAGAAAATGGCAATAGGAACATATGTATCAATAATTACTTTAAATGTAAATGGATTAAATGCTCCAACCAAAAGACACAGACTGGCTGAATGGATACAAAAACAAGACCCGTATATATGCTGTCTACAAGAAACCCACTTCAGATCTCAAGACACATAAAGACTGAAAGTGAGAGGATGGAAAAATATATTCCATGCAAATGGGAAGCAAAGGAAAGCTGGAGTAGCAATCCTCATATCAGACAAAATAGACCTTAAAATAAAGATTACAAGAGATAAGGAAAGACACTACATAATGATCAAGGGATCAATCCAAGAGGAAGACATAACAATTGTAAATAAGGCAATGGCACCACACTCCAGTACTTTTGCCTAGAAAATCCCATGGATGGAGGAGCCTGGTAGGCTGCAGTCCATGGGGTCGCTAGAGTCGGACACAACTGAGCGACTTCACTTTCACTTTTCACTTTCATGCATCGGAGAAGGAAATGGCAACCCACTCCAGTGTGTTCTTGTCTGGAGAATCCCAGGGACGGGGAGGCCTGGTGGGCTGCAGTCTATGGAATCGCACAGAGTCAAACACGACTGAAGTGACTTAGCAGTAGCAGCAGCAGCATGCACCCAACATAGGAGCACCTCAATACATAAGACAAACACCAACAGACATAAAAGGAGAAATCGACAGTAACACAATAATAGTAGGAGACTTTAACACCCCATTCACACCAATGGACATATCATCAAAAGAGAAAATTAATAAGGAAACACAAGTCTTAAATAATACAGTAGATGAGATGGATCTCATTGATATCTTCAGGACATTCCATCCAATTGCAGAAGAGTATGCCTTCTTCTCAAGTGCACATGGAACATTCTCTAGGATAGACCACATCTTGGGTCACAAATCAAACCTCAGGAAACTTAGGAAAATTGAAATAATATCAAGCATCTTCTCTGACCACATCACTATGAGACTAGATATCAATTACAAGGAAAAAACTGTAAAAAACACAAACACATGGAGATTAAACAATCCATTTCTAAATAACCAACAGGTTACTAAAGAAATCAAAAGGTAAATTAAAAAAATTTATAGAAACAAATGACAATGAAAACATGACAACTCAAAACCCATGGGATGCAGCAAAAGCAGTCCTAAGAGGGAAGTTGATAGCAACACAATCCTAGCTCAAGAAACAAAAAAAACATTGACTAGACAACCTAACTTTACACCTACAACAACTGGAAAAAGAACAAAAAACCCCCAAAATTAGTAGAAGGAAAGAAATTATAAAGATCTGAGCAGAAATAAATGAAAAAGAAATGAAAGAAACAATAGTAAAGATTAATAAAACTAAAAGCTGATTCTTTGAGAGGATAAACAAAATTGACAGATCTTTAGCTAGACTCATTAAAAAAAAAAGAGCGAAGAATCAAATCAACAAAATTAGAAATGAAAAAGGAGAGGTTACAACAGACAAGGCAGAAATACAAAGGATTATAAGAGACTATTATGAACAACTGTATGGCAATAAAAAGGATAACCTGAAAGAAATGGACAGATTCTTAGAAAAGTTCAATCTTTCAAGGCTGAACCAGAAAGAAATAGAAATTATGAACAACCCAATTACAAGCACTGAAATTAAAGCTGTGATCAAAAATCTCCCAAGAAACAAAAGCCTAGGAACAGATGGCTTCACAGGAGAATTCTATCAAACATTTAGAGAAGAGCTAATGCCTACCCTTCTAAAACTCTTCCAAAAAATTGCAGAGGAAGGAACACTTCCAAACTCATTCTGTGAGGCCACTATCACCCTGATACCAAAACCAGACAAAGACAACACAAAAAAAGAAAACTAAAGGCCAATGTCACTGATGAACATAGATGCAAAAATCCTCAACAAAATTTTAGCAAACAGAATTCAGCAACACATCAAAAAGTTCATACACCATGATCAACTTGGGTTTATATTAGGAATGCAAGGATTCTTCAATGTATGCAAATCAATCAATGTGACACACTATATTAACAAATTAAAAGATAAAAACCATATGATAATCTCAATAGATGCAGAAAAAAACTTTGACAAAATTCAGCACTCATTTATGATTAAAACTCTTCAAAAAATGAGCAAAGAAGGAACCTACCCCAACATAGTAAAGTCCATATATGGTAAGTCTACAGCAAGCATTATTCTCAATGGTGAAAAACTTAAAGCATTCCCCCTAAGATCAGGAACAAGACAAGTGTGTCCACTTTCACCACTGTTATTCAACATAGCTCTGGAAGTCCTAGCTACAGCAATCAGAGAAGAAAAAGAAATAAAAGGAATCCAGATTGGGAAAGAAGAAGTAAAGCTCTCTCTGTTTGCAGATGACATGATTCTCTACATAGAAAACCCTAAAGATAGTATCAGAAAATTAATTACTAGAGCTAATCGTGAATTTAGCAAAGTTGCAGGATACAAAATTAATACACAGAAATCACTTGCATTTCTGTTTACTAATAATGAAAAATCGGAAAGAGAAATTAAGGAATCAATCCCATTCACTATTGCAACAAAAAGAATTAAATATCTAGGAATAAACTTACCTAAGGAGACAAAAGAATTGTACACAGAAAATTATAAGACACTGATGAAAGAAATCAAAGATGACATAAACAGATGGAGAGATATTCCATGTTCCTGGGTAGAAAGAATCAATATTGTGAAAATGACTACACTACCAAATGCAATCTACAGATTCAATGCGATCCCTATCAAATTACCAATGGCATTTTTCATAGAACTAGAACAAAAAATTTCACAGTTCATACGGAAATACAGAAGACCCCAAATAGTGAAAGCAGTCTTGAGAAAGAAGAATAGAGCTGGAGGAATCAACCTTCCTGACTTCAGATTATACTACAAAGCTACAATCATCAAGACAGTATGGTACAGCACAAAAACAGAAATATAGACCAATGGAACAAGATAGAAAGCCCAGAAATAAAACCATGCACCTATGGGTAAAAGGAGGCAAGAATATACAATGGGGCAAAGACAGCCTCTTCAATAAATGGTGCTGGAAAAACTGGACAGCTACGTGTAAAAGAATGAAATAAGAACACTTCCTAACACCATACACAAAGATAAACTCAAAATGGATTAAAGACCTAAATGTAAGACCAGAAACTATAAAACTCTTAGAGGAAAACATAGGCAGAATACTCGATGACATAAATCAAAGCAAGATCCTCTATGACCCACCTCCTAGAGTAACAGAAATAAAAACTAAAATAAACAAGTGGGACCTGACTAAACTTAAAACCTTTTGCACAGCAAAGGAAACTATAAGCAAGGTGAAAACACAACCCTCAGATAGGGAGAAAATAATAGCAAATGAAACTGATGAAGGATTAATTTCCAAAATATACAAGCAGATCATACAACTCAATGCCAGGAAAACAAACAACCCAATCAAAAAGTGGGGAAAAGACCTAAACAGACATTTCTCCAAGGAAAACATACAGATGGCTAATAAACACATGAAAAGATGCTCAATGTTGTTCATTGTTAGAGAAATACAAATCAAAACCACAAAGAGATATCATTTCACACCGGTTTGAATGGCCATCACCAAAAAGTCTGCAAACAATAAATGCTGGAGAGGGTGTAGAGAAAAGGGAATGCTCATGCACTGTTATTGGGAATGTAAATTGATACAGCCACTATGGAAGACTGTATTGATTCCTTAAAAAACTAGGAATAAAACCACCATATGACCCAGCAATCTCACCCCTAGGCATATACCCTGAGGAAACCAAAATTGAAAAAGACACATGTATCCCATTGTTCACTGCAGCACTATTTACAATAACTAGAACATGGAATCAACCTAGATGTCCATTGACAGGTGAATGGATAAAGAAGGTGTGGTACATATACACACTGGAATATTACTCAGCCATAAAGAGGGATGCATTTGAGTCTGTTCTTATGAAGTGGATGAACCTAGAACCTGTTATACAGAGTGAAGTCAGAAAGAGGAAGATAAATATATTCTAATGCACATATTTGGAATCTAGAAAAATGGTACTGAAGACTTTATTTACAGAGCAGCAATAGAGAAGCAGACATAGAAAATAGACTTATGGACATGGGGAGAGGGGAGGAGAGGGTGAGATGTATGGAAAGAGTAATATGGAAACTTATATTACCATATTGAAAATAGATAGCCAATGGGAATTTGCTGTCTGGCTCTGGAAACTCAAACATGGGCTCTGTATCAACCCAGAGGGGTGGGATGGAGAGGGAGGTGGGAGGGAGGTTCAAAAGGGAGGAGATACATGTATATCTATGGCAGATTCATATTGAGGTTTCACAGAAAACAACAAAATTCTGTAAAGCAATTTTCCTTCAATAAAAAAATAAATTAAAAAAATACACAGATGTCTGAGCCCCATTCTAGACTAACTGATTAAAAATATTTGGGGGTGGGTGCTTTTCTGAAGCTCCTCAGATGATTTCAATGTGAAAATAAAGGTGAGAACCACCAATACACAATCACCCTTCCCCCACTCCCTATTTATTTGTTAAAAACTGTTTACTTTATTTATTTATCTATTTTTGGTTGTGCTGCATGGCATGTGGGATCTTAGTTCCTTGACCAGGCATCAAACCCATGCCCCCTGCATTAGAAGTGCACAGCCTTCACCACTGGACCACCAGGGAAGTCCCACCCTTCACTTGTTCTTAACATTATGGCTTCCCAGACCCCACAGCTGGCAGCTTCACAGTCCTATGAATAGAGGCATCTGGTGTCTAGCCTTCTTTGTCCCAGCCATATAGTCATCTCTTCCGTAACCTGGCCTCACAGGTCTTTGGCCAAATATCTCCATTTTATCTTCTCTTTTAGCAAACTCTTCCTCATGGTCATACGTTAGGTTTTGTCCTTGGAATTGCCCTAATTCTGAAAAGGTTCACCCTGAAATTCTACTCTAGGGCTATGTCGTGGATTGAATGATGATCTTCCAAAAGATACATTCACCCAGAACCTATGAATGGGACCTTATTTGGAAAAAGAGTCTTTGCAGCCTTAGGAAGTAAATTAAGGATCTCAAGATGAGATCATCTTGGATTAGGGTTCCTTGTAAGGAATATCCTTAGAAGAGAAGAGAAGGAGAGAAGAGACACAGAGAGAAGAGGAAATGGGAGGATGAAGGCAGAGCATGCAGTGATATGTCTACAAGCCAAGAAATGACAAGCATTGTTGGCAGCCGGCAGAAGCCAGGAGAGAAGCATGGAGTAGATTCTTCCTCAGAGCCTCCAGGATGAACCAACCCTGCTGACAATTTGCTTTTAAGGATTCTGGCTTCCAAACCTGAAAGAATAAATCTCCATTGTTTTAAGACACTTCTTTTCAAGGCATTTGTCATGGTGGCCACAGGAAAAAAACACAGACCATAACCTTCTTTCCTTCTGTCTTTACCATAGTCTCAGATTCATTGTACGTGATATTTAAATTCATCTGATTTCACTTTCTTTTTTATTTCACTTTCTTCTAAACCTTCTCTGGACCCAGGAAGCAATCATTTCCATAGCATCATCTTCACATCACCACCACCACCACCACCATTAATCTCCGAGGACAAGTTACACAGGGGCTCACCTGCCCACCTGTGCTCTCAGATCCCTCCCCCACCCCCACCCCCGACTCAGCTGCCCTCCATACAAACCTCCCATTTTCCCCTTGAATCTTCAAGTTCTTTTTGCAACTGAGAAGCTGATGCAACTAATATTTTGCATCTAAGCCCCAAGTCTGTAAAAGACCCGGATGGGTTGAAAATTTTAATAGTATTTATTAATACTGAGGATATCATTCTTAGCAAATAATCACAGGCGCACTTGAATCAAATTCTTTGGATTTTCTTAGAAATCTGCCTGCATTATTTTATGATCTTGGAATGAGGTGTTGGCCTTAATGACAGAGTAGATGAAATTACATATCCGTGACAGTGCATTTAAACTTAGGGACTTTCCAAGGCTTTTGCGGGTATAAGGCCTTCAACACACAAAAAGTTGACCTGATAAGCCATTAAACATATCTCTTTGCAATATCCTTTAATACGCCAGTGAATATCCAAGAGAGGAAAACAGGTTGCAGCATTTCCCAAGCTTATCTGGCTAAGCTATGAACTTCTGCCAGGAGCGCCAATTAACACCTCTCTGTGCTACCAGTTTGGAAACTTCTGACCTATTCCAGTGATCTTCAGGGTGTCACATCACTCCCCAAGCTGTGCATTAAAGTGAAGTTCCACCCTTCCTAATTGGCATATCAGCTACAAAACCAAATTACAGTTACTAGGGAAGACATAAACACCACACTGCAAACAGTATCATGCACAGTCAAATGTGTACTTCAAATTTTCTCTATTCCATCAAAGGATGCCTTACATATTTATTTCTCATTAGGTCACTGGAATAGAGGCTGTGTGATGGTAACACACAAGGAGACTCTGGATACACACCTCTCTGATCTGTGGTGGGAAGAGGGCATTAGTCTTTTCCTTAGGCTCATTTTTCCTCCTCATGCCATTGTTCAAATTTTGCTGATTTGTTTCCAGCTGCTAACAAACAGCTGAACTTTTCTCTCACCCGCATAACCCTTTTAAGCTTCGGTCTCCTTTTGTTTCTGTATGGCTCTGCAAAAATGACAGAAAGAGTGGTCTAACACTCACCAATTGGACTTGCCGCCCATCTGTTATGTGAACCTGCTCAGCAACAATTTCCACCACATCTGGTAGTAGCCCCCAGATTTCTTTCAAAGGAACCACTCCTACTTTGGATAAACTCTTAGCAGTTCAAGGAGAGGGCGTGTGACTGACAAAAAGTATATGATGAAGACGGAAAGTGGACTCAATCTTCCAGCCAGACACAGGAGCTTGGAGGAGCCTCCCCAGCAGTCTCTCTTACCCAATCCCTCAGCTTTCTTGGTTCTTGCCCTTTCCCAGACCTGGTTTGCCCACCTTCCTCTGTAGTTCTATAAGTTACTGCACACCCTTCTAAGAAATTTTTTTTTACTACTTGAAGTTAATCAGAGTCCATTTCTGTTGTTTGGAACCCAAGAATTCTAACGTGCCTGGTTTCCTCTCTGTGGAAGCTATGCTAAGCTAAGCTCACCCCCACTTGATTATAAACTGCACGAGGTAGGGCAGGTGCACCTTATTTGCATCTCCCTCTGCAAAGGCTACCATAGCCATGGCACAAGTAATGTCTCCATCAGTATTTCTAGGGCTCACGTGAAGCCAGCAATCTAATCCAGATATGCACTGCAGCCCTCATCCCCTTCCACATTCTCAACTCTCCCCAAATCACTGAGAGCCTTCCCAGGAGTCTATCTCCCCTTTCTCTTATTCTACGTGATCTTCCAGGATGACCCCATTCCTCCCTAGCCTTTAGCACCACCTAGGAGCTGTTACTCCTCACAGCTCTGTAACTGCAGTTCCAAGTTTCCCACACTCTGGACTGGACTGTCCAACTGTCTGTGGACTGGACACCTCATCTCAGTAATGAACTTGCCATTTTCCTCCCATGCTTACAAAGCACAAAAACCTCACATCCTTCTTACGTCTAATGTCTGTCTTCCTGGTACGTTCTCAAGTCTTCCCCCATCTCCTGGCCCCATTCACACACCTCAGGCTCACCTCATCTGTTCCTCTGACAACAGACTTCTCTCTGACCTCCATGCTTCTACTTTCTTCTCCCTTTCAATCCATTCTGCATTCTGTGTCTGCCAAGGGAATCATGCTAAAGCAAATCCATTCTCTTGTGTAAATGTGACTAATGGGAACCTCCTGTATAGTTCAGGGAGCCCTACTCACTGTTCTCTGGTGACCGAAAGGAGAAGGAAATCCAAAAAAGAGGGGATATATGTATTTGTAACAGCTGATTCACTTTGCTGAATAGTAGAAACTAACACAACATTGTAAAGCAACTCTATTCCAATAAAAATTTAAAGAATAAAGTGAACGAATGCAGTCACAGTGATAAAATATTTAGACGAGTCAATACTGAGAGTTGTAAACATCTTTCTCCATAAGAAGATAGGCAAGCATCTGCCAAGAATGTTGGGTTCCACGTTTTTGGTGTTTGCATCTTGATTCATAAAATATCTACTGAGAATACAAAAAAATAAAGCAAATCCAATCTTGTCAACCATTAGCCGTTCTTCTGAATAAAGCCCATATTCCTTGACTTGGTACTCAGGGCTGCCGTCTACCTTTCCAGAATTAATCTCTTGCCACCTCCTGGAAATCTGATGCTTATAACTATATTGAACACAAAATTCACTCGCCAAACACATGCTGTCTTTTCATGTTTTTTTTTTTTTAAAGACTCTGGACCATCTTTCTGGTCTCTTTAACCCTGGCAAACGTCTACTCACCTTTCCAAATCCAAAGGAAAAGTCACACCCTCTGTGAACACTTTCAAAAAAATAATTTCATGACACTTCCTGAATCCAGCTATTAAGACCTCATCCCACTGTGTGGTACTTACTAAGTACACATCCATTTATATCAAGAGATCATCAGCATCTTGGGCATGTTTCTTATTCATTTTTGCCTTCTTAGCACAAACCTGGCAGAACATAGGTACTCAAGAAATTGATCAAAGATCTAGTGTCAAAGGTAGGTGCCTACTGAGAGGTTACCGCGAGTCCTTAGAAGTTACCAGAAATTATGAAGCCTGGCCTTTTCTTGGCATTCTGAACCTGGGCAGAGGAAGGTTCCAGCAGATAGTCCTGGGGTGAAGGGATCACTGTGTCATTTAAAAAATTTCATCATGGCCACATGTGCTCAGGTTCATGAGCTGAGGGGGAACTCAAGTTCTGCTTCAGCCAAAACTTCCCAGTACAAGAAGGTAAAATGAGACTAAAAGGAACAGATCTTGCGCCATTTCTGTTTTGCCATCTACAGGATCCTTTGCCCAGGTTCCCTCTGATGTTGAAAGAGGACAGGACTGTGGTCATCTGCAGTGTGGCTGAGAGGGAGGAGGTGGGGAAGTCAAACTAGATGCGATAAATACCCCCACACGTGCTAATGTGTGCCAAGTCACTTCAGTTGTGTCCGACTCTATGCAATCCTATGGACTGTTGCCTGCCAACCTCTTTTGTCCATTGGATTCTCCAGGCAAGAATACTAGAGTGGGTTGCCATGCCCTCTTTCAGAGGATCTTCCTGATTCAGGGATCAAACTCTCATCTCTTATGTCTTCTGCATTGGCAGGCGGGGAAGTCCCATACCACTGTATCAGAGTAATTAAATAAGAATCTCTGTAGTGGGGGGGGGGGGGAGGGGCGCGGCGTTGCAGAGACCTGGGCACCTGAGACTTCAGAGCTCCCCAGCTGATCCCAGGGGGCCCCCAGGGCTAAGAACCATGGTTGAGGACCGCATGTTCCTTTAGCTGCACAGCCTTTAATACAGTAGCTCAGAAGTGTTTTCTCCTTAGAGGAAAAGAGCTTGGTACATCCAGCTTCAGTGGGTTTAGGGCGCAGCCTAGGAGCCTACAATTTTAACAAGCCCCCTGCTCCATGACTCATGATCAGAGAAGCCTGGGAAGCATGGTCTTAATAAAATACATCCTCGTAAGTAATGCGATCACACTCATTGTTATCTAAGACATTAAATATTTATTTGAAGGATATCTCTGCTCTCCCCCAGCCCAACCATAGACGGGAAGTTCCAAGAGAAGAGCACTGCTGTCTTTCTCTCAGTTGTAGTGGCACTTAGTAGGCGCATAGTCAATATTTGCTGAAGAGAAAAAAAAAATAAAGGCAAGGCTTTGGTCTGGTAGAAATCTGTGCCCCAAAGTCCATTTTATGTCTTCTCCCCAAGGGAAAAAAAATCACAGACTTCTGTGTCCCTTACCAAAAGAAGAAAGAAAGAAAAAAAAAAAATCCAAATACTGTCTTGTCAGTTTGAGACTCTCCGGAAATGGCATTTTCTGACCCACTCAGTAGAACAGAGGCAGCTCTTGTGGCCCCATTGTCCACATGGGGACGTGGTGTTCGGGGCTGGCTTACCCTGATTATCACCGGAAGGGTTCACCAGAAGATTTCCTTTCCTGCTAAATCTGTGCACCCCATGAGTGTGCTCTAAAAGGCCTGGCTGCCTGGGGGACTTCGGTGATTTATTAGCTCCTGGCTGGGCAACCAGGCTCCTTGGGGAAAAAAAAAAAAAAAATTGCCGTCTCCAGAGGGATAATTAGGAACGGAAGAGGCGGGGAAAGTCTTTCCTGCAGGAAACTGGTTCTTCTAAAATAAACCTGCTAAACCCTCTCCCCCTCCACGTGCTGGCCAGCGTAGGCACAGCACCTGTGAGCACAGACCTGCAGCCCCTCTGGTATCTCAGAACCCCCTCCTTCCAAGACCTTGGCTCAAATCCTTACAGTGATATGACTTGGGAGGAAAATGCTGAGTCCACGCTGAGTCCCAGCTTGAACCCCATCAGTAATTCTTCACTGTTCACAGGATAAAGGCCTTAACAGGATTTAGGTGGCTCTTCTTGATCCAGCCCATGGCCATCTTGGGCTCTGGCCAGACTGGACTATTTAGAGTTCTCCCCCGAAATTGCATTTTTCATGCCAAGCAACATCTGATGTGTTGTGGCCTCTGGGGGAAGCCTCTGTAGCTGGTCAGGCAGAACTTCTTCATGCCTTAGCCCTTAGCTCATCATCACCTCCACCAGAGAGGCTTCCCTGACTGTGCCTTTATTATCTCCCTCTTTCCAGAAGTTAGGTATTTGTTATCCCTGTGATTCCATGGGACTCACTATAGACATAACTCATTTTTCACACATTATCTGTCATCACCCTAGAGTGTTAGGTCACAAAAGGCAGGGCTCACCACCATCAAGTCTCTGTCGACAGTGCCTATCCTGGGCCTGGTATGTAGTCATGTTCTCATTCATTGGACACACATTTATTGAGCACCTGCTGTATGCCAGGATACAAAGACAGGCATGATCCTCAAGGAGATGACAGCCTTGTAAATCAAGGGGTGAGAGGGGCTCCCCTTTTCCCAGTGTGAGGGGCTGATGGAACTTGGCTTCCCACTAGGGCTGGCGGCTTCCTCTTCTGCTAGGAGGGGCCAGGCCTGAACCCCATCTCGGACAGTCATCAAGGTCCCCATGGCCTGGGCAGTTGGCTTTCCCCGATAACTCATGTAAACAGCTGGCACCTCAGTCCAGCCTGCCTGGTGTCCAATAGTTTGACTGTCTCCCAGCTGACAAGGCTGTTCTCACCTCTACTCCATGAGAAGGGAAGCTGATGTAAGTGTCTGGGCACAGTCTCTTCCCTGGAGCATTAACCCCCAAGTGGTTTGGGCTCTGGCATGTACCCCAGGGTGATGGCGAGAAGACAGGGTAACCCTGCCTGCCTCTTCTACTGCACATTTCCCCAGTGATAGCTACATTGGATTTGTCTTGAGTCCCACCAGGTGCCAGATGGAAACCAGAATAGAATCCTCCTTGCCTGATACATCCACATGGAGATGTTTGGAGAGCAGTAGGCTACTTTAGCGGCTGGTTGTGAGTGTGGGATTTGAAATCAGAGAGCGGAGTGTGAGTTTTGCCACTTGTTAACCAGAAGAAATGGGCATGTAGCTTCACTTCACATAATGTCCTATAGGTTCACCCCGTCATCCCAAATGGCAGGTTTTCCTTCTTTTTTTATGACCGAGTAAAATAAGCCAAGCACAGAAAGACAGTGACTATATGATTTCAATTACTGATGGGATCTCTGTGTTGAACTCACAGAACCAGAGAGCAGAATGGTGGTTGCTGGGGGCTGGAGGTGGGGAGAGGGAAATGGGGAGATAAAGGTCAAAGGGTACAAACTTTCAGTTGAGGATGAATAAGATCTGGGGATCTAATGAACAGCCTGGTGACAAGAGTTCACATTCCAGTGTTACATACCTGAAATCTGCTGAGAGAGTAGGTCTTAAGTGTTCTTACTACACACATAAAAAAATGGTGACTCTGCTAAGTGATGGATATGTTCATTAACCCAATTGTGATAATCACTTCACAATCACTTTGCATGCATGTGTGCTAAGTTGCTTCAGTTGTGTCTGACTCTTTGCAACCCTATAGACCATAGCCCACCAGTCTGCTCTGTCCATGGGATCTTCCAGGCAAGAATACTAGAGAGGTTTGCCATTTCCTCCTCCAGAGGATCTTCCCGACCCAGGGATCAACCCCCACCCCACCCCCATGTCTTATGTCTCCTGCATTAGCAGGTGGGTTCTTTACCGCCAGTGCCATCTGTGTCTACCATGATGATTTATACCAAAATCATTATGTTGTACACCTTGAAAAAAAGGGCACCCAGCCTACATCAGCCAATACACAGGGTCTGCTACGGACTGGATTTTTGTGTCCCCCATCATCCTCATCTCAAATTTATATGTTCAGGACCTATAGTAATTAGTTCACAAGACAGGAGGCCTTAATGCTCTTATAAGAAGTGACAAGGACCTACTGTATAGCACAGGGAACTCTGCTCAATATTCTGTAACAACTTAATTGGGAAAAGAATAGATACATGTATAGGTATAAATGAATCACTTTGTTGTATACATGAAACTAACACAATATTGTTACTCAACTATGAAAGTGAAAGTTGCTCAGTCGCGTCCAACTCTTTATGACCTCATGGGCTGTATAGTCCATGGAATTCTCCAGGCCAGAATACTGGAGTGGGTAGCCATTCCCTTTTCCAGGGGATCTTCCCAACCCATGGATTGAACCCCGGTCTCCCGCATTGCAGGCGGATTCTTTACCAGTTGAGCCACAAGGGAAGCCCAAGAATACTGGAGTGGGTAGCCTATCCCTTCTCCAGTGGATCTTACTGACCCAAGAATCAAACTGGGGTCTCCTGCATTGTAGGCAGATTCTTTACCAGCTGAGCTACTCAACTATATACCAGTGCAAAATAAAAAGTTAAAATAAATTAATTTTTTTTTAAAGGGAGAGATGATCTCTCCCTCTCTGCCATGTGAGGACACAGTAAGAAGATGTCTGTCTGTAAACCAGAAGGAGAGTCCTCAGCAGGAACCAAATTGGCTGGCACCTTGATCTTGGACTTCCAGCCTCCAGGCTGTGAGAAATAGCTTTCTGTTATGGAAGCTTCCCAGCCTATGGCATTTTTGTGATAGCAGCCCAAGCTGATAGAGATGGGGTCACTGATGCCCTGGACATCATGAACAAGCTAATAGCTAAGATTTCTCATTCAGGGACCAGTGGTCAGATGCGCTACTCTGTGTATGAGCCACCTCCCTTGGTCCTCACATTAACTCCATGAGCCCAGCACTCACTATTCCTCTTTATGAGCTGAGGAATCTGGGACATGGAGAACTGAAGTCAGTCACCGAATCAACGCAGCAAGTTGCAAAATCCGGATTCAAGCAAGTGTGACTCTAGCACTAGAAGAAAACGTGAGAATATAAAATTAATCTTGGCACATGGACAGCCTTTCTAAGCACGAGACAAAACTCATGGAGGAAAAGCCTGCAAAGTTAGATACATAAAAAATGTAAGTCTCTGGAATGGAAAAATACCATAAATAAAATAATGGGAAAATGACTCACTGGAAAAACATTTGCATCATATGAGATAGGGAAACAAAGGATGATTTCATATATTTTTAATATCTATATATGCATTTATATTGGAGAAGGAAATGGCAACCCACTCCAGTATTCTTGCCTACAGAATCTTGTGGACAGAGGAGCCTGGTGGGCTGCTGTCCATAGGGTTGCACAGAGTTGGACATAACTGAAGTGACTTAGCAGCAGCAGCAGCATGCATTTATATATTTTATATATTTTTCAAAGTCCTTGCAAATTAATAAGAAAAAGAACCAGCTGGTGGAGTAAAGGAACACAGGCTGTGAGAAATTAATATCTAAAGAGTTACCAATGGGAAATAAAGTTAAGAAAAGATACTCCGTCTCTGTTAAAATTAAAGACATGCAAATTAAAACTAAGATGAGATCATGAGATCATATTATTCACCTGTATGACTGGAAAATGTACTTTTTAAAATTATAACAGTTGTTAGGACTTCCCTGGTGGTCCAGTGATTAAGAATATGCCTTGCAACAAAGGGGATGTGGGTTCGATCCCTGGTCAGGGAACTAAGATCCCACATGCTGTGGAGCAGCTCAGCCCGCGTACCACAGCTACTGTGCCGCAGTGAAAGATCCCGTGTGTCCCAATGAAGACCTGACACAGCCAAATAAATCAATAAATTATAACAAGTATTGCTGGCAAGAGTGTGTAGAACAAAGTACTTGCCAATACTTTGAGGGAGTGTAAATCAATACATCTTTAGAAGGGTAATTAGATATTATCTGTGCATGTGTGCATGCTAAGTCACTTCAGTCATGTCCAACTTTTTGTAGCCCCATGGGCTGTAGCCCGCCAGGATTCTCTGTCCATGGGATTCTCCAGGCAAGAATACTGGAGTGGGTTGCCATGCCCTCCTCCAGGGGATCTTCCCGACCCACGGAGCAAATCTGCGTCTCTTATGTCTCCTGCATTGGCAGGCGGTTTCTTTACTACTAGCACCACTTGGGAAGCCCTAGATATTATCTACCCAAATGTAAAACACACATACCCTTTAACCCAGCAATTCCACTTCTGGAAATTTAATTGTACAAGTGTGTGAAGACCTGTGTGCAAGAACGTATGGCAGAGATGGGGAGGCATTCACCAAAGATCCCTGCCTCTCACTCCATTGTATAGCTCTGTCTCTAGAGGGTGGTGGCCCAGCCAAGGACTACATCTCCCAGCACCTCCTGCGGCCCTGTGGCTGGTTCTAACTCTGTGACCTCCAGGCCCAGATGTTTACAAAGTAGGTGTGTCCTTTTCATTTTGTTTTACATCTACAAGCTAAATGCCAAGAACTCTGAGGCCTTGGAAGGTTTAAAAGGGAGAAGGGGCATGAAGACCACTGATAATTAGGGAAACAACCCCTTTGGACTATCGTGAGCAAGACACACACTTTTCTCTTGGGGTTTGTTTGTTACAGCAGCTGGCATTGACCTGATAACTGAAGCACTGTTTGTAACAGAAAGAGAATCTGTAAACAGAATCTGTAAACAGAAACAATCTACATGTCCATTGGTAGGAAGCTGGTTAAATAAGCTCTAGTGAAGTCAGACAACAGCTTGTTTTATGGCTGTGAAAAAATAAAGTGGATCTATAGCAACTGACACAGAAAGGAGTCCAAGATGTATTATTAAGCGAACAAGAAGCAAGACGCAGAACAGCGAGTTCAGTGTGTGCCTATTTACCTACAAAATGTACACACAGATCGCACCATTGACATGCATACACCATCTCTAAAAAGATACACCGTCAACTGTTAACCGTGATTACCTTGGGGGACCCAGACGGCCTGTGGTGTAGAACGGACTTAATTTTCACCTTGATTTCTCTGTACTTATTGGATTTTTTCCCCCTTTGTAGTTTAAAAAAACTAGCTAATAAATGTTATGTTAAAAAGTCTCCATTGATCTTATTTAGGGAGAAGATAGCCGGCATGGAAGCAGTTTTGAGAAGTGAGGGGGAGGAAACATGTCTGGAGAAGCCGTGTCTGGCGAAGCCTGGGTGTGGGTCTAAAGCATGGATCTGTCAGGCTGGGAATGCACAGCTCCGCTCTCCAGAATCTGGGCTTGGAAAGGAGGAAGGGTGACCGTGGGTGTTGAATGAATGGATTTTGCTGCTGCACCTACAGCTCCAATAAGTTTCCGGGCAACTGGACGTCAATTTCTCAGGTGCCATCTGCGGGCTAGCCTGGCCTGACCACGGGGACACTATCAGGGGACCTGCTGGGGGTAACTCTGAGACTCTCACTTTCTCTCTCAATCTGGGTTTAGCTCCTTCTCCACACCCAAGCCTACTTTCCCTTTGCCCTGGGAGTGGATCCCTAGGTCAGCCCTTCCCGCACTTGAATATGCATTTGTATTGCCTTGGGGTCTTGTTGAAATGCAGATTCTGATTCTACAAGTCTAGGGAGGGGGCTGAGATTCTGCATTTCCAAAATGCTCTGCAGTGAGGTTGATAGGCTGGTCTGTGGCCCACAGTATGAGTAGCCAGGTGCTGGCCATCCTGGCACAAATTACATAGTTGGGACTGGCTAATAGATGTTGGGGGACTTCCCAGGTGGCATCGGTGACAAAGAACCTGCCTGCCAATGCAGGAGACGTCAGAGGTGCAGGTTTGATCCCTGGGTCCAGAAGATCCCCTGGAGGAGGGCACGGCAACCCACTCCAGTGTTCTTGCCTGGAGAATCCCATGGACTGAGGAGCCTGGCAGACTATAGTCCATAGGGTCGCAAAAAGTCAGACACGACTGAAACAACTTAGTACACAGGCAATGGATCATGAACTGTGGATGATGTGAATTCAGAAAACCATATTGGAGGCCCAGCTTTCCCATCTCCTGGCCTTGTGACTTTCACAGCAATTTCCTCAGCTCAATGTGCAGATGATAATAAGGTGGACTTCCCCTGGCTGTTGTGAGGGCTAAGCTGGATGAACACGGAAGGGGCCCATGTAAACCACAAAGTGCTGTATCTGGCCATCAAAGGGTTCCTCTTTCTCTCATTTCTCCCCATTAGTTTAAGTCTTTTTTTTTTGGTTCTTTTATTTAGTTAGTTATTTTTAAAGTTGAGATATAATTGACATATAATAGTATATTAATTCCAAGTGTGCAACATAATGATTCAACATATGAATGGATATTTTGTGAAATCACCACGATAAGTCTCGTGAACACCCATTACCAACGCACAATTTTTTTCTTCTGATGAGAACTTGTTAGAGCTACCCTCTTGTGCTGTGTGAGTGCTCAGTTGCTCAGTCATATCCGGCTCTTTGCGACCCCATGGACTGTAGTTCACCAGGCTCCTCTGTCCATGGGATTCTCTAGGCAAGAATACTGGAGTGGGTTGCCATTTCCTCTTCCAGGGAATCTTTCCAACAACCATGTGGGATGGAACCCACATCTCCTGCGTCTCCTGCATTGGGTGGATTCTTTACCACTGAGCCACCTAGGAACTCTCTTAGCAACTTTCAAATATGCAATACAGTGTTATTAACTACTGTGCTGTAAGATTTGTCTTTCTGATTTTCAAGAAGCGAATCATCTGTTTCCTCATGAACTCCCAATACAGCCCTATAGGGCTCCTTTTCTTCCCAAAATTCTTGAGAGAAATCTCAACAGCTCTGCTTCCTCCGCTCATATTCATCCCCAACTTGTCACATCTGCCTTCTGCCTCCTCACCCTCTGAAGCAGCTCTCTCTGAGCAGTCCCATTTTGTCCTGGCCTTGTTTTGCCCTCTGTGGTATCCAAGGCATTACCCCAATCCCTACTTCTTGAGGAACATGTTCCTTCTTGGCCTTGAGAACACAATGCCTTGGTTTCCCCTTTACCCCTCTTACCAGTCCTTCTCCTGACATTTCAGTTATTTTTCCTCTCCTTACCACTTATCTCTTTATGTCTCACTTAATGGCCCCAACAGCCACTAGTTACAGCAACACTCACATCTAATCTATGGTGGTGGTTTAGTTGCTCAATCGTGTCCAACTCTTGCGACTCCATGGACTGTAGCCTGGCAGGCTCCTCTGTCCATGAGATTCTCCAGGCAGGGATACTGGAGTGGGCTGCCATTTCCTTCTCCAGGGGATCTCCCTGACCCAGGAATTGAACCAGGGTCTCCTGCATTGCAGGCAGATTCTTTACCAACTGAGCTATCAGGGAAGCCCCATCTAATCCATAACTGAATCCAACTGGTAAATCTCCCATCCAGTCCATTCTGACATTGGTCCCTGCCAGCTTAGGACCCATCACAGCTTCCTTTTTCATGGTTGGAGCTGCAAGGAGGAGCAGCTCAGCATCTTTCTTTCTGTAGACCCTGCTTGCCAGCATCCATTCTGAGCCAGTTTGCTCCACCAAGTGGCAGGGGTGGTTCCAAGGGGTGGCTTAGGGGACCTTCATCCTCCTTACAGACTCTGGAAGTCAATCAAAGTGAACACAGATGGAGGGGAAGAAGGGAAAGTGCTGCTGGAGAGTGTTTGAAACTGGCAGGATGGCTGCATTTCAAAAACCTGATTCCTGACACTGGGGCCTCAGCACAGCCAGCAATTCTGCCAAGTTCCTCTGGCCAACTTGCTCTCCCATTCTGCAAGCAGCTTTTTCAGACCTTTTCCATACTCTGCCAATGATCAAAGCCTGCCCTGTTCTGCCCCTCTCAGCAGATGAGTTTGCAGCATACAGAATATAGAAACTGTTAGAATGAAACATCTTCACTATCCTGCTGCCAAAAACATGTTTTTTTCACACTGACCAGCCCCACGCGGAGGATGGAGCTAGTCAACCCAGTGGCCTTCTGATGCCAACTTCACCGTCCTTCCCGCCCCCCGGCCTGTGCATCTTCACCTCCACCTTCACCTCCCAGTATTCCCTGCCTGCAGTGTCCACGGAGGCCCCACCTTCCACCCGTGCCTGGATCCATGCTAAGGACCTGTCTGCTGTCCCCAGCAGGTCTGAATGCATTCCAGGCATCTACAAATGTCTCAGCCAAAGGCTGGATGAGTCAGTGAGTTCATCTTCTTTTTTTAACACCAAGCCTTACAATCTCACACTCCAGAGCCTTCATGGGGTACTAAAATTTTCAGGATTGAGAGCTGCAAGTCTGCCCCCACTTCCTGCAGCATAGCAGTGCCCTCTAGTGGGAGGTGATCCAACTGCAGCTGTTGGAAGCAACACCTCCTGCCTGGCCTCAGTTCCCTGTTGTCTCCCTGGGAGAAGTTAGCCACCGTCAGGAGTCCTTTTCATTTTGTCTCCCAAAGAGGCAGGTGTTTCAGAATACACGAAGCCCAGCAGTTCCAAGGGTGAGCAGGGGCTGGCTTTCTGATCATCCAGGGAGTAAGGAGAGCAATGTTGCTGTTGTCATTCAGTTGTGTCCAACTCTTTTCCATCCCAAGGACTGCAGCATGCCAGACCTCCTTGTCCCTTACTATCTCCCAGAGTTTGCCCAAGTTCATGTCCATTGAACTGGTGATGCTATACAACCATCTCATCCTCTGCTGACCTTTTATCCCCCTACCCTCAATCTTTTCCAGCGTCAGGGTCTTTCCCAATGAGTCTGCTCTTTGCATCAGGTGGCCAAAGTATTGTTGCCTCAGCTTCAGCATCAGTCCTTCTAATGAGTATTCAGGGTTGATTTCCTTTAGGATTGACTGGTTTGATCTTCTTGTTGTTCAAGGGACTCTCAAGAGTCTGCTCCAGCACCACAATTTGAAAGTATTAATTCTTCAGAGTTTAGCCTTTTTTATGGTCCCCCTGAAAAAGGTTAATAACCTGGATAACCACAATGGTGTGGTCACTCACCTAGAGCCAGACATCCTGGAGTGTGACGTCAAGTGGGCTTTAGGAAGCATCGCTACCAACAAAGCTAGTGGAGGTGATAGAATTCCTTCTTTCTTCTTCTTCTATTCACTTAGTTGTGTCCAGCTCTTTGCGACCCCATGGACTGTACAGTCCATGGAATTCTCTAGGCCAGAATACTGGAGTGGGTAGCCTTTCCCTTCTCCAGGGGATCTTCCCAACCCAGGGATTGAACCCAGGTCTCCCGCATTGCAGGTGGATTTTTTACCAGCTGAGCCACAAGGAAAGCCCAAGAAAACTGGAGTGAGTAGCCTATCCCTTCTCCAGGGGATCTTCCCGACCCAGGAATCAGTTGAGCTATTTAAAATCATGAAAGATGAAGCTGTTAAAGTGCTGCATTCAATATGGCAGCAAATTTGGAAAATGCAGCAGTGGCTACAGAACTGGAAAAGTCAGTTTTCATCCCAATTCCAAAGAAGGAGAGCAACTCTCTTGGGCAAATCCCTGGGAGTTGTATATCCAATGCTTAGATATCATCCAGGTCAAAGATGCACTTGTACGGTTACTGAGTCAACAATACTTCTACAGGCCTTGCCCAAACTGTGCAAATCTGGATTCGTGTCCAGGCAGTGGTATAGAATGGTCCAGCTCTACATTTCTGTTCTGGAAGGTATTCAGGACACCCCGCAGGACGAGCTAGTTGACATTCTCAAATCCATCCGTCCTACCCTCTCCTGCCTCTAGGCCTTTTCTCCTTTTTCTGCCTAGCACACTTTCCCCTGACTCTTCCATGGCTCAGTCCTTCTCATTCTCAGGTCTCTATTCAAATGTCACCAATCTCAAATGTCACTCTGTAAACCCCATGGTTCATTTCCCTCACCGCACTGAGCATGATCCGTAATTCTCTCGCATATCTGTTTACCTATTGCCTTTCCTCCCAGTTAGTCTGCACACCCATCAGGAAGGGATACTGTTTCCTTGCTGAGTGTGGAGTCTCAGTCCTTGTCACTGGGACACACCACCACAGGCAGCCAAAAAGCATATGACGCGTGCTTGTCAAATGAATAACGGGAAGAAGCAAAGCCTAAAGCAAGAAGACCTGGGCACCGTGAAGAAATGCAGCAGCCCAAGCTCTTTAGAAAGGGTTTCCCAAAGTTCTATCATCTCTGCACATCATCTCTGGTGTGCAAGTGATTCGTGGATGAAAACTGTATTTTTAAAAACACTTTTGTGTTTATTTTAATGCATTTTAGAAAATTAGAACTAGAACATCTAGAGCATTTAAACATCTAGTTTAAACTAGAACTAAAACTTTAATTTTATTACTTAGGATGAGGCTTAAACATGCAGTGAGCATAGAAAACGTGACTTGATCTGAAGACAAATACTAAGAAAATAATAGTACAAATGGTATATGAATATTCGGGGGAAAGGCGATACTAATGACGACAGAAGTTTGGGAACCTCTGGCTCAGACAAGTTATTTTGGCCAAAGGGAGTCCAAGCCAGACTAATGTAGACATAGACTCATTCAACAAATAACTATTAAGTACCCATGTTTGCCAGCCATTGTGCCAGGCGCTGAGGCCATGGCTCTAAGTAAGATAGATATAGCCCTTGCCCTCATGGAGCCTCTGGTCTGGTGGAGGACATAAGGAACAAATGGGGAAATACATAATTACAATCCAGGGTGGGGGGAAAGAAAAGCAAGCTTAACAAGGGACTGAGAGGTCAGAGAAACCGCAGAGTGGACATTTGAGCAGAAGATCAACAGATGAGCATTGGCTTGGATGGAAAGACCATAGGATGAAATGAAAAGACAATAGGGTAAGACAGAAACAGGTATAGATGAGGTCAGATGGTACTGTCGAGAATCTAAAAACGCATTAGCAAACCACACTGACAGCAGTCAAGAGGAGGCCTAACAACGAAGAAAATAAAAAATCAGAACAAACTTGAGCCTGATCTTGGGCTTCTCAAGTAAAGATCCACAAGACTGAACTGATGAGAGAGGCGACGTGGAAGAGGAGAGGCGACAGAGTAGTCGTTAGCAAAGAATAGTTTGGGATGTTATTGAAGAGGAAACCAGAAACAAATTGAATAGAGCTACAGGCAAAAGATTTCACTAAAGAGGCATTTCCAGAGGTAAAAGAATGGGCAACGTGGACATATCAAAAGGTCAGCTTAGTCCAAACAAAATAAAACTTACATCCGTGAATCCATCCATCCATTCATCTATCCATCAATCATCTATCTGTACATCAATCTATCTGTACATCTATCTGTACATCAATCATCTATCTGTACAAACATGCATCAGGGCAAACATTTAAAATTATATGGGAAATGCAGAAGTTCTATAAGTATTATTGATATCCAAGCTAGATAAAGCAAATGAAACAGCTTTTCTACAAATTTAAGCCAGAGACGGACTTTAAAGCAGCATTAAATGCTAGAAAACACAGATCATCATCCATAGTTTTTAAAAATATTTATTCACTAATCTATTTATTTGGCTGCACCAGGCCTTAGCTGTGGCGGGTAGGCTTTTTCTTTGTCAGCTGTGGCATGCAAGCTCTTAGTTGAGGCCTGTGGGACCCAGCTCTCTGACAGGGACTGAATCCAGGCCTCCTGCATTGGGAGTGTGGCGTCTCAGCCACTGTACCACCAGGGCAGTCCCATCTATAGAGTTCTGTGGGAAAAAAAATGACTCCAAATACTTAATATTTAGACAATTCACTTGCGAAGGCAAAAGAAAAGCACTATAAGTTTGAAAAGCATTCCACCTCATTCTCCAAAAAGTTTTCTTAAAAATAAAAGCAGTGATTTGAGAGATGGTGTGAAGGAACTGGGAAAAGGGGAAGTGGTACATAAAAGGACAGACTAGGACTGAACCAACTATGGAGCTCAAAGAACTAACACATTTAGCACTCTTTCTTTCTTTCTTTTTTGGCCATCCTGTAGGACATGTGGGATCTTAGTTCCCCAACCAGGTATCAAACCTGTGCACTCTAAAGTGGAAATGCGGACTCTTAACCAGTGAACCACCAGGGAAGTACTTATTTTAGCTCTTAATATCAATATTTTTCTTTAAAAATTAGATGTAAAAAGTAATAATCTATACCTCGATAGAGTTGAAAAATTAATAAATAATTTGACCAATCAAATTCAAAATCCAGGGTTAAATCACCACAAAGACATTGGCAACAGAGGAAGAGGGGGAGGGAAGGGGCAGAGAGTCCCCCCTACTCATTTGCTCTATTGGAGAAACATACAATGAAGAATTACAAACAGGACATGTATCTTTCAAGGCACTGGAAAATAAAAAAAGTAAATTAAGTGCAGCTCATATAAGAAAAGAGACAGGAAAGGAAAGCAAAGAGAAAACAGTCAAAATTACACAGCAGATGACAGAAGTACAGATTGTGTTAATATCAAAAATCATCGGATATAGGCTAAACCCCATAATTTTAAAGAATGACAACAGTAAAGATTTCTCATTTCAACATAAAACCTAGTCAGTCATATTTGTGTTTACAAGACCACCCCAGAACACAAGGATGGAAACATTTTGTATGAAAGTGGAGAGGTTCAGATACAGCAGGAGAATGCCAGTCTAAAGAAAGCGAAGTCACGTTATTAATATCAGAAAAAGTAGACTCCAAGACAGAAGACTTTCAATGAGACAAGGGGCAGCATTTAATTTTGAGAAAAGTTCCCATTCATGGTAGTACTTCCATATGACATGGGAGCTCAAACACTGTGCCATCTCTCCTCCTCTGTTGCCGCTAAATCGATCATGAAGAGACAGAATGCATGAAGTCAAAATATCAAGAGAATGGGTGAAGAGTTGGTGGCAGACAATGAAGAGAGGCTCGCTTGTGGAAGAAGGGAGGCTGACTGGCGAGGGGTGTTGGTTTTGGAAGAGAAAGCTGAAGTGGCTGCAGGGAGAAGGGGGCATCACTAAGGAGAAGAGGGTGGAATCTTCCCAGAGCTCTGGAACTGGAGGCACCAGGGACCCAGGCGGGGTGATAGATGTGGGCAGAAGCACAGTCAATGTTAGAACTCTCTGGAAACAGCAACTGGACTTGCAGAGCTCCTCTTCCCCAGCCCTACAGCCAGGTTGGAGCCACTTCTCCAGCAGGGCAGAGATGGAAACATGATCCTTCTTCTGAAATAGGCAGCCCCCAGACATTGTCAAGGTGAAGTGGGGGTGGGGGTGGGGTGAGATACCTGCCAGAATGCTGACAGGCAGCTTATCTACCTCAAGCCGGCAAGTGGAAGCGCCCCCTTAAGAGAAACTGACCAGTCAAGATTCCAAGTAATATCTACCAAAGCACAATTTATTAAGAGTAAAGCTGCCATATCCTGCTGAGATCCATATCATTACATGTAATACAGAATCATAACTCAGTGTAGAAATAGGTCATAAGAAAAAAAAAAATGATCCTCTCAACAGATTCTGAAAAGGCACTTAGTAAATTCAACATCCATCACTAATTAAGAAAAAAATTACCGTAAGAAACCAGGAAGGCTGCATCTTCAACATGAAAAAGGAATATATATCTTTAACCCACAGGGACTTGAAGGATTAAATAGTATCAATAGCTGGCTTTTTAAAATAAGTTTTATTGACGTATAGTTGATTAACAATGTTGTGATTTGTGAACAGCAAAGCGACTCAGTTATACATATACTCCTTTTTCATGTTCTTTTTCCATTATGGTTTATCACAGGATATTGAGTAGAGTTCCCTGTTCTATACGGTGTATGCCTGCTAAGTCGCTTCAGTCGTGTCCAGCTCTTTGCAACCCTTTGGTCTACAGTAGCCAGGCTCCTCTCTCCATGGGATTGTCCAGGAAAGAATACTGAAGTGGGTTGCCGTGCCCTCCTCCAGGGGAATCTCCCTGACCCAGGGATTGAACCCACGTCTCTTATATCTACCTCCACTGGCAGGTAGGTTCTTTACCACTAGCGCCAACCTGGGAAGCCCACTTGTTCTATTCAGTCAGATCAGGACCTCACTGCTTATTTACCCTATATGTAATAATTTGCATTTGGTACCCAAACCCAATATTTCCCTGTCCTCCCCTTCTTCTTGGCAACCACAAATCTGTCCTCTTCAATAGCTAACTTTGATTGAGAGCCATGTGGCAGGCATAGTTCTAACTATTTTCATATCTGTTATCTCATTTAAACCTCATCATGGTATCACTAGGTAGGTATTTGTATTAACCTTACAACGAAAGGAAATTTGAGGAAATTTGGCACAAAAGAATAATCTGCCAAAGACCCAAAGTACTGATCAGTGAAGCCAGGATATAAACCCAAGTGTTTTGACTCTAGTGCCTGTGCTATAACCTCCGGGCTATGAATCTCATTACAGTCAGGCAAGACAAAGATGCCTGCTAACACAATTAATATTTAATATTGTTCCATAATTTATAGACAGTTCAATTAAAAGTTTAATAAATGGAGAGATGGGAAATCGTAATATTAGAAAGACATCCATACTTCTCAAATTAATCTATAAATCAAGTGTAATACCAATCCAAATCCCAAGAGGATTTTAAAAATTGAATTTGACATTACAATTATAAAGTTTCTTTTGGATGGATAAATTAAAAATAAGAGCCAATGCATTGTGTTAGAGAAAGAACCATGGGGAGGAAGCTACAGTGTCATACAATATATATTATAAAGCCGCAGTAATTAAAACGGTGTGGTTCTAGCTCAGACATAGGCAAATGGATTTATAGAACAGAATACAAAATCAGAAATAAGCACAGCTATATAAGAAACACATAATAAAGGTAGTATTTCAAATCAGTTGGGAAATTATGCATTACTGGGACTTTGTTAGGACAGAGTCCCAACATAGCTGGAAACAAAGCTTAATTGATTAAGCTGGAAAAAATATAGTCAGATTTCCTCATTTACATCTACACCAATATTAATTCAAGATAAATGAAACATTTCAATGTTGAAAACAATGGAGTAAGAGATTAAGATTTCAGTAAGAATGTATATATTCTTGAGACTTGGAAAGACTATTACCATGATATCAAAGAAGAAAGCAGAAGTTAAAGTTCTGGGGAATTCCCTGGTGGTACAGTGGTTAGCACTCAGTGATCTCACTGCTGGGGCCCTGGGTTTGATCCTTGGTTGGGAAATTAAGATCCCACAAGCTTTGAGATGTAAAGTTTTAGAAGACAAAAAAAGTAACCACAAGGGGAAATAAAATGGAAAAAAAAAAAAGCAAATGGTATTCCAAATAGGGTAGACAAATATTTAATATATGTAATAAATATAGTTTTTATAAATCAGTAAGGAAGACTCACCAACACAAAACTGAGAAAAAGACAAAGGATTCCCGAAAGAAGGTATAAAACTGATAAAATAATAAAATACTCGTGGTAAAGAACCCGCCTACTAATGCAGGAGACATAAGAGGCGCAGGTTTGATCTCTGGGTCTGGAAGATCCCCTGGAGGAGGAAATGGCAACTCACTCCAGTATTCTTGCCTGGAGAATTCCATGGACAGAGGAGCCTGGCACGCTACAATCCATGGGGTCACAGAGTTGGACATGACTGAAGCGACTCAGCACGCAAAATAATAAAATTCATTAGATAGCAAAGAAACACAAATTCAATCTAAATAAGATAGCATTTTGAACCTACCACAAAGTTAAGAATTATTTAAAGTTATCCGTGGTGCACAGAAATATGCTCCCTCATACAATTCTAGGATTTCAAATAACTTGAAATTTAATGGAAGACACTTGTTAGGACTCAACCTGTTGAAATGTTAAGATATTTACTGAAAGATTTATAATATAGGCATGTTCAACACATTCTTCTTTAGTTAAAGTGGTAAAATAATGGAAAGAACTTAAATGCACACGATACTATATTGATTAAAAAGTGATGGTATATGCATTTTATGAAATGCTATGCTGCAATTATGAGTAAAGTTTCAGAAAATGTTTAAGATAATGGGAAAATGCTGGTGTTAAACTGGTAGGCAAAAAAAGAAGTTAGAAAATATCATATTATACATGATAACTGGTCTTTGTGTGTGGGTGTGTGCATATCAAAAGGGAAGCCATAGTTAGATACCCCTGGATAGTCTGGTATTCTCTAAGTCTCCCAACTATGTAAAAAACACGATTTGCTGTTCTTAATGATTTTTCCTGAAAGATGTGTAGATAGAATAGCCTGCTGTTCATTTGATATTCATACAACTTAAGTTCAGTCACTTAGCTGTGTCTGACTCTTTGCAACCCCATGGATCACAGCACACCTGGCTTTCCTGTCCACCACCAACTTTCGGAGCCTGCTCAAACTCATGTCCATTGAGTTGGTGATGCCATCCAACCATCTCATCCTCTGCTGCCCGCTTCTCCTCTTGCCTTCAATTTTCCCCAGAATTAAGTTCTTTTCCAAGGAGTCAGTTCATCACATCAGGTGGCCAAAGTATTGGAGTTTCAGCTTCAGCATCAGTTCTGCTGCTGCTGCTACTGCTGCTAAGTTGCCTCAGTCGTGTCTGACTCTGTGCGACCCCATAGACGGCAGCCCATCAGGCTCCCCCGTCCCTGGGATTCTCCAGGCAAGAACACTGGAGTGGGTTGCCATTTCCTTCTCCAATGCATGAAAGTGAAGAGTTAAAGTGAAGTTGCTCAGTCATGCCCAACTCTTAGCGACCCCATGGACTGCAGCCTACCAGGCCCCTCCGTCCATGGGATTTCCCAGGCAAGAGTACTGGAGTGGGGTGCCATTGCCTTCTCTGAGCATCAGTTCTTCCAGTGAATATTCAGGACTGATTTCCCTTAGGATTGACTGGCTTGATCTTCTTGCAGTCCAAGGGGCTCTCAAGAGTCTTCTCCAACATCACAGTTCAAAAGCATCAATTCTTTGACGCTCAGCTTTCTTTATAGTCCAACTCTCACATCCATACGTGACTACTGGAAAAACCATAGCTTTGATTACACGGACCTTTGTCAGTAAAGTAATGTCTCTGCTTTTTAATATGCTATCTAGGTTTGTCATACTTTTTCTTCCAAGGAGCAAGCGTCCTTTAATTTCGTGGCTGCAGTCACCATCTGCAGTGATTTTGGAACCCGAGAAAATCAAGTCTGTCAGTGTTTCCATTGTTTCCCCATCTATTTGCCATGAAGTGAGGGGACCAGATGCCATAATCTTCATTTTCTGAATGTTGAGTTTTAAGCCAATTTTTTCACTTTCCTTTTTCACTTTCATCAAGAGGCTCTTTAGTTCTTCGCTTTCTGCCATAAGGGTGGTGTCATCTGCATATCTGAGGTTATTGATATTTCTCCAGGCAATCTTGATTCCAGCTTGTGCTTCATCCAGTCTGGCATTTTGCATGATGTACTCTGCATGTAAGTTAAATAAGCAAGGTAACAATATATAGCCTTGATATCAGATCAGATCAGATCAGTCGCTCAGTCGTGTCCGACTCTTTGCGACCCCATGAATCGCAGCACGCCAGGCCTCCCTGTCCATCACCAACTCCCGGAGTTTACTCAGACTCATGTCCATCGAGTCAGTGATGTCATCCAGCCATCTCATCCTCTGTCATCCCCTTCGCCTCTTGCCCCCAATCCCTCCCAGCATCAGAGTCTTTTCCAATGAGTCAACTCTTTGCATGAGGTGGCCAAAGTACTGGAGTTTCAGCTTTAACATCATTCCTTCCAAAGAAATCCCAGTGCTGATCTCCTTTAGAATGGATTGGTTGGATCTCCTTGCAGTCCAAGGGACTCTCAAGAGTCTTCTCCAACACCACAGTTCAAAAGCATCAATTCTTTGGCGCTCAGCCTTCTTCACAGTCCAACTCTCACATCCATACATGACCACAGGAAAAACCATAGCCTTGACTAGACGAACCTTTGTTGGCAAAGTAATGTCTCTGCTTTTGAATATGCTATCTAGGGTGGTCATAACTTTCCTTCCAAGGAGTAACTGTCTTTTAATTTCATGGCTGCAGTCACCATCTGCAGTGATTTTGGAGCCCAGAAAAATAAGAGTCTGACACTGTTTCCACTGTTTCCCCATCTATTTCCCATGAAGTGATGGGACCGGATGCCATGATCTTTGTTTTCTGAATGTTGAGCTTTAAGCCAACTTTTTCACTCTCCACTTTCACTTTCATCAAGAGGCTTTTGAATTCCTCTTCACTTTCTGCCATAAGGGTGGTGTCATCTGCATATCTGAGGTTATTGATATTTTTCCCGGCAATCTTGATTCCAGCTTGTGCTTCTTCCAGCCCAGCATTTCTCATGATGTACTCTGCATATAAGTTAAATAAGCAGGGTGACAATATACAGCCTTGACGTACTCCTTTTCCTATTTGGAACCAGTCTGTTGTTCCATGTCCAGTTCTACTCCTTTCCCAATCTGAAACCAGTCTGTTGTTACATGCCTGGTTCTAACTGTTGCTTCTTGACCTGCATACAGATTTCTCAGGAGGCAGGTGAGGTGATCTGGTATTCCCATCTCTAAGAATTTTCCACAGTTTGTGGTGATCCACAGAGTCAAAGGCTTTAGCGTAGTCAATGAAGCAGATATTTTTCTGGAATTCTCTTGCTTTTTCTACAATCCAATGGATGTTGGCGATTTGATTTCTGGTTCCTCTGCCTTTTTAAAATCTCTCTTGAACACCTGGAAGTTATCTGTTCATGTACTGTTGAAGCCTAGCTTGGAGAATGTTGGGCATTATTTTGCTGGTGTGTGAGATGAGTGCAATTGTGCGGTAGTTTGAACATTCTTTGGCATTGCCTTTCTTTGGGACTGAAGTGAAAACTGACTTTTCCCAGTCCTATAGTTTTCCAAATTGCTGGCATATTGAGTACAGTACTTTCACAGTATCATCTTTTAGGATTTGAAATAGCTCAGCTGGAATTCCATCACCTCCATAGGTTTGTTCATAGTGATGCTTCCTAAGGCCCACTTGACTTCACAGTCCAGGATGTCTGGCTCTAAGTGAGTGATCACACTATCATGGTTATCTGGGTCATTAAGATCTTTTTTTGTATACTCTTTCTGTGTATTTTTGCTACCTCTTCTTAATATCTTCTGCTTCTGTTAGGTCCATACCATTTCTGTCCTTTATTGTGCCCATTTTTGTGTGAAATGTTTCCTCGGCATCTAATTTTCTTCAACAGATCTCTAGTCTTTCCCATTCTATTGTTTTCCTCTTTCTTTGCATTGCTCACTTAGGAAGGCTTTCTTACCTCTTCTTCCTATTCTTTGCAACTCTGCATTCAGACAGATAATTTTCCTTTTCTCCTTTGCCTTTTGTGTCTCTTGTTTTCTCACCTATTTGTAAGGCCTCCTCAAACAACCATTTTGCCTTTTTGCAATTCTTCTTCTTGGGGATGGTTTTGATCACTACCTCTTGTACAATGTCACGAACCTCTGTCCACAGTTCTCCAGGCACTCTGTCTATCGGATCTAATCCCTTGAATCTATTCCTCACTTCCACTGTACACTCATAAGGGATTTGATTTAGGTCATACCTAAATGGTCTAGTGGTTTTCCCTACTTTCTTCAATTTAAGTCTGAATTTGGCAATAAGGAGTTCATGATTGGAGCCAGTCAACTCCTTCCGATCTTGTTTCGCTGACTGTGTAGAGCTTCTCCATCTTTAGCTGCAAAGAATATAATCAATCTGATTTCGGTATTGACCCTCTGGTGACGTCCATGTGTAGAGTTGTCTCTTGTGTTGTTGGAAGAGGGCGTTTGCTATGACCAGTGTCTTCTCTTGGCAAAACTCTGTTAGGCTTTGCCCTGCTTCATTTTGTATTCCAAGGCCAAGCTTGCCTGTTACTCTAGGTATCTCTTGACCTCCTACTTTTGCATTTCAGTCCACTATGATGAAAAGGGCATCTTTTTTTGGTGTTAATACAAAACTCTTCCCAATTTTGCTCCCAAAGCATTTATAAATTCTAAATAAGAAACTTTAGTACAGACATATGGTCCATTTCAGTGAAACAACTTATAACAGCAATTTCAAAGAAAAAAAATGTATACATGCATAGGTATATGAGATGATGTGGAAGAGCCTAGGAGGGGGGCCTCCGAGAAGGGAGACCTGACGGTGAAGGGCTGGGAGGAAACTCCATTTTAATTACGTATCCTTTGTGTATCCTGTGACTTTTGTCAAGTGTATTTTTTTGTTTTGTTTTCAATGGAGAGTGCAGAAGGGGAAAAAATAGGCATTGGAACCAGACACGTCTGAGTTTGAGTCTCTGTTTTCCCACTTACTTGTGTACAGCCTTGAGCAAGTCACTGACCTCTCTCTGAGCCTCAGTGCCCCTATTAAAGGGTAGAAAATAAGCCTTACTCTGCAAAATTGTGGAAGGGATTGATGGTTATGCATGGAGATTTCCCTGTGTGTTGGCTAGTGCATAGTAGGCACTTGTTAGCCGTGGTTATTATGATTAATCTTGTATCTGCCTGAGATTGTATGCAGAGCTGAAGCAGAATGCAATTATCCAGGCTGGAACAAAGCCAGGATACCTGAGTCTTGCAAAACATGCTGTTGAATGTTCAATCAAGATATGTAAGTACATACAGCCGCAGAACATACCCAGTGCTTTCCCCCAGGGTTTGGGAAATAAAATGCATTTTACCATGGCACATCTGCTCGTTTTTTAAAATTCCTAAACTAATTAACCAGAATCCTCATCAGCCATCTCCATGTGGATTAACTAAACATGTCAGCAAACCCTAGCCCTTTCCTGTTAAATACAGGCGATTTCTTCTTCCCACCAGTGCCTCCAGCAAGATGCTGAGTGCCTGGAGAGTTGAACTGCAAAATCTAATGTTCATTTAACCCACTATAAGGTATTTCTCAGGTGGTGCTAGTGGTAAAGAACCTGCCTGCCAATGCAGGAGATCTAAGAGGCACGGGTTTGATCCCTGGGTCAGGAAGATCCCCTGGAGGAGGGCGTGGCAACACACTTCAGTATTCCTGCCTGGAAAATCTCATGGACAGAGGAGCCTGGCAGGCTACAGTCCATAGGGTCCCAAAGATTCAGACATGACTGAAATGACTTAGCATGCACGCAGGCACTTCTTACACAGTAGGTCAGTTTGATAGTTCTTCAACAGTAGGAAGGCACCGTATCTTAGTGGTTAAACCCACATAGTCTCTGGAGTTGGTCTGACATGGCTTCTATTCTGCTTGATCACCTCTTAATTGAGAAATCATGGATAAGTTATTTAACCTCTGTAAACCTCAGTTTTTTCATCTGTTAAGTGGGGCTAATTATGGTGTCTACCTCTTAAGATTATGGTAATAAATAAGGATGAGGATAGATGAGCACTAAAGGTATTTCACAAAATGTCTGGCACAGCCTCCAAAAAAATTTTAAAAAGGACAAACAAAGATGTATGTGCTTTTGCATTATGAGATTCCAAGGAAGAATCTTGTCCTCACACAAGCAACAGGGAAGTCACCCACTGAAGGAAGATATATGGGGCTGAATTCTCTGTAAGGAGCCCTGTAATGACCAGAAAAAGCAATCACAAAGAACATGTATATTGTCCACTGTGTTGTTTATAAATAATTTGCTTATCAAATATCCTCAAAGGAAAATGTGAGAAAAACTATTTAAAAGTATGATCGCATTATGGTTGAAAACATTTTCTTGGTTTTCAACGAAAAAGAAATAAAGCAATGTTCCTTTTTCTTAAAAGGAACTTCTTGGAAATCCTTTAAGAAAATCCCGAAGTCTGGTTATTACTACGATTATCTAATGTTGTTGTTATTGAGTTGCTAGGTCATGTCCATCTCTTTGAGACCCCATGGACTGTAGCCCACCAGGATCCTCTCTCCATGGAATTTCCCAGACATACTGGAGTGGGTTGCCATTTCCTTCTCCAGGAATCTTCTCCACCCAGGGATCGAACCCACGTCTCCTGCTTTGGGAGGAGGACTCTTTACCACTGAGCCACCAGGGATCTCTCATACGTCAACATTTTTTAAAGGGGTAGGCTGTCACATAAATGTAACTAATTATTATTTAATTCCAAGCACTTATGTAAAAAGTAATTTTCTAATTAGCAAGGTGGTAAAAGGAGAGATGTCAGAAGTTTTTTTTTCCCCTTCTGATTGTACAAGATTGTTATGGAGAAGACATGGATTTTTCCTTATTATATCTTGACATGGAGTCAGGCAGTCATTATTTAACTGCTATTAAACCTAAGAATCAGGGCTTCTCAGGTGGTGCTGCTGCTGCTGCTGCTAAGTTGCTTCAGTCGTGTCTGACTCTATGCGACCCCACAGACGGCAGCCCACCAGGCTCCCCCGTCCCTGGGATTCTCCAGGCAAGAACACTGGAGTGGGTTGCCATTTCCTTCTCCAATGCGTGAAAGTGAAAAGTGAAATCGCTCAGTTGTGTCCGACTCTTCACGACCCCATGGACTGCAGCCTACCAGGCTCCTCCGTCCATGGGATTTGGGATTTTCCAGGCAAGAGGACTGGAGTGGGGTGCCATTGCCTTCTCCCAGGTGGTGCTAGTGGTAAAGAACTAGTGGAGACATAAGAGACTCAGGTTTGATCCCTGGGTGGGGAAGATTCCCTGGAGGAGAAAGTGGCAACCACCCCAGTATTCTTGTCCAGAGAATCCCATGAAGAGAGGAGCCTGCAGGCTACAGTCCATGGGGTCACACAGAGTTGGACACAACTGAAGCTACTTAGCAGAATCTTGACATGGAAGAAGGCAGTCTCTATGTAACTGCTATCAAACCTAAGAATCAAAAGAATCAAACCTAAGAAAAGCCATGGCTTCAAAGGCAGCTCTTTAGTCTGTTTTATTTTTAAAGAAATATTTTTTGTCAGAAGTCCATTATTTCCTAGAAAAAATTTACAAGTTATTCCCCAAATCTCAGGTAGCATCCCACCTCCTAACTGTTTTAAAAACCTGCGGACTGTGTCCAGCATGACCCCACAGGAAACAATTTCAATGCAATGAAAGTTCAGGCCTGAGTTCTGATCCAGTCTCCATCACTCACAATCAGGGACATTGAACAAAGCACTTCAACTCTGAGTCATTTTCTGTACATAAAGAAGGGAGAAAGTAATATATTTGTAAAATGGATAATTTAAAATGTAACATTAATGTTAAGTGTCAGCTTGACTGGGCTAAGAGATGCTGAGATAGCTGGTAAAATGTGATATCTGGGTGTGTCTGTGAGGGTGTTTCTGGAGGAGATTAGCATTTGAATCAGTGGACTCAGCAGAGAGTAAATTGCTCTTTACTGCCAAGGTGCTAGGGCATCATCCCATGCATTGAGAGTGCAGATGAACAAAAAGATGAGGAAGGACAAATTTATTCTCTTCTTGAGCTGGGACATCCATCTTTTCCTGCCCCTGGAAGTCAGGGCTTCTGGTTCTCAGACCTTCGGGCTCAGACTGGGATTCACACCATTGGCTCCCCTGGTTCTCAGGCCTTCAGACGTGGACTGGATTCCACCACCTCTCCCAGGCCTCCAGCTTGCAGACAGCAGATGGTGGGACTTTTGAGCCTCTGCAACCACGTGAGACAATTCCTATAATAAAACTCCTTTTATACATAATCTATAAATATCCTATTGGTTCTGTTTCTCTGGAGAAGCCTGGCTGATACAGTCTCTCATGGGGCTTCTGTGAAATAAAGTGTATTATAATGTGGCTACACAGTACCCTACATGTGATCATGGAAGGATTTGAGGGAGCAAGGCCACCAGCCACAGGGCTGGGCAGGGCAGGCGGAAGACTGAAGGTAGAATGAAAAGTTTGAGGTCACCACTGAGGGACAGAGAGAGGGGATCACAAGGCTCACAAACCGCTCGGAAGTGCTCAGGGCTTTCAGGAAGTGTGGGATCCATAATTCAACACTGGCATCAGCGCCATAGGAACATATTTCAAAAGTGAAGAATAAACCAGCAAAGGAGAGGGGAGCAAATGTCTACCTGCCTTCTTGCGTGTGTGCTCAGTTGCTCAGTCATGTTCCACTCCTTGCAATCCCCTGGACTGTAGCCCACCAGGTTCCTCTAATCATGGGATTCTTCGGGCAAGAATACTGGAGTGGGTTGCCATTTCCTCCTCCAGGGAATCTTTCCAATCCAGGGATCAAACCCACATCTTCTGTGGCTCCTGCATTGGCAGGAGGATTCTTTACCACTGAGCTACATGGGAAGCCCTTGAATTCCTGAGTTTTTATTTTTTCTTAAATTTTATGAAGCAGAGATCACATTCTGTGCATAAAAGTGCCCGCATCAGGTCCATGACCCAAAGTTGTACAAACTGTCTCTTTCCCCAGGGGTTCCAGTCAAGGGAGAAACAGGGTGGAATCCAGTTGCCACCAGGTTTACCAAGTGTCTCCTGCACAGCTGGTTGACTGGGAGTGATGCCTGTTTTGCAGGAGATGGGTGGTGACCCTGGGCTTCATACAGGGGGTCCCCTTGACCATGGTTTGGACCAAATGTGGCTCCTCAAAGGCAGGCTATCCAGGCCCCATGTCCAAGGGAGTGATATGAACCCCCCTTACCTTATAGCTCCCTTCCCCTGTATTTTCCCAGAAAGGTTTTTGCCTATTAGTATTAGAGAGGGTGGGGGGTGGGGGGGAGAGAGACGCTCTATTTCAGTTTGTTTATTGCTCTAAAGCATCTGTTACTTTGCTATGTTGTGCAGGGAAACTTGGCATCTCATATTCATAAACCAGGCTGTTTTGGGTTTAATTGTGTAGCTAACTTGAGCTATAAAATGGGATCTGGGGTGGCCTGGGAAGATTTTCAAGGGAGAAGCAAATGAACCTCCAGGGCTACTGTACTTAGAAGATAATCATGTGTTAACTCCACCCCTGTAAGGGACGCATATGTAGCTCTCAGTCTTGGGTGTGAGGGAGCCTGGGTCCCCACAGGAGCCACGAGAGAACAGTTGATTTCTGATGACCTGACCCTGGGAGTCAGCCAGGCTGGGCCTGAGGTGGTCTATCGAAATCTCTGAGTCCCCGGTTTTTGGCAACCAGACAGGATTGATCCAGTGACTATGGGCCAGAACTTCTTTTTAAGAAATTTCATTGACTTTTGGCTGTGCCAATCTTCATTGATGCTCAGGCTTTCCCTAGTTATGGTGAGCGGGGACTTCTCTCTTGCTGTGGAGTGTGGGCTCTATGCGCTCAGGCTTCAGGAGTTGCAGCTCTCAGGCTCTAGAGCAGAGGCTTAGTTCCACAGCATGTGCGATCTTCCTGGACCAGGGATCAACTGTGGCCCAGACCTCCTGCTTGGTGTTGTATCCAAGACCTCATTTCTTCTGACACCATGACTAGCTTGTTGCTCAGTCACCCAGTCATGTCTGATTCTTTGCAACTCCATGGACTGCAGCTTGCCATGCTTCCCTGTCCTTCACCATCTCCGAGTTTGCTCAAACTCACGTCCACTGAGTCAGTGATGCCATCCAACTATCTTATCCTCTGTCGCCTCCTTCTCCTCCTGCCCTCAATCTTTCCCAGCATCAGGGTTTTTTCCAATGAGCCAGTTCTTTGCATCAGGTGGGCAAAGTTTTGGAGCTTCAGGTTCAGCATCAGTCCTTCTAATGAACATTAAGAGTTGATTTCCTTTAGGACTGATTGGTTTAATCTCCTTATGGCTAGGTGTGTGCCATGTTTTAGGGAAGGGTCCCCATTTTATCCCCAGTAGAGGAGCATCTCTGGTAAAAATCTAGAACAAAATGGAATCTATAGGGACACACAATGAGGCCACTCTGGTAAAAAGTGCAATTTGAAGGTAAGAGCCCCAAGTTCAAATGTTCTGTTCTTCGTAGGGTTTTCTTAGCTTCTCTCAGTTCCCTCTCAGAGACTGTGGACTGAGTTAGCCTCTGAAAAATTTTCTTGTATTTGAGGCTTAGAGGAAAAAGGGTAGGTAGGCTTTCTTCAGGCTATTTCTCATAGACCCTTAAATTAAAGAGGAAAAAAATGGAGAAGCGATTGGTACTGTGTCCTATAAGAGTGAAAAAACACAGTTGTCTATGTCTGAAGGTGTATCTAGCAATAAAGAATGACAATCAAGGTAGATGTCGAGATGGATCAAATACTGCCTAATTTCTCACAAGGGATAAAGCTGAGAGTAGATACTTTCCCCTCCATTTTACAGATGGAATAACTGAGGTAAGGGAAGTTACCTGAGGTCATCCAGCTCAAAAGTGGCAGAGGTTTGACCTCAGATCTGTCTGACCCAGTGCCTGCCTTGGAGGGTGAAGCTGCAGGACCTGGGATCCAGGGAGGAGACATGAGATGTGAAGCCCCTTCTACTACAGAGTCCTGGCCAATGGACCAGGGAGACTTCTTGTGTCCTCCTGGAGAAGCATCGTGAATAAAGCCTCTACATTTCCTTCTGTCTTGGCAGGAGCTTCAATTTAAAGTCAGATGAACTTGGATTTGAAGCTCAGCTCAACATTTTACTAGTATGTTCTTAGGCAAGTTACTGAACTTCTCTGTTCCTCAGGTTTCTTATCTATAAAATGGAGATGATAATAGGAATAGCTCAGAGGGTGGTTATTGCAAGGATTAAATGAGATGATATAATGAGATAGATCACATGAAGCCCTTAAGATGGTCCCTGACATGTAATAAGCACTTTGTGTTAAATGTCAAGATTAATTAATTACGTGGTCACATTTGGGCCAAACATGGCTCAGCTTCCTTCCTGACCCTGCGTTTCTTCCTCTCCCCCTGTCTCTGTGATTTGCCCAGAATTGGAGCCCTTATCCCACCTGGTGCAGGTCCCACCTGTTGCTTTAGGAAACAGGTCTGGAAACCACTCTCTGGCTTTTCTCAAAAGAGGGCAAGGCAGATCCAGAACCTCTCTGTGGGGTGCCCCAACTTTTCCTGCAGGTTCAAGGACTGGTGGGAACTTTTGGAATGCCTGCTTTTGGTTTTGTGTTCAAGATGCATTTTTCAAACTAGCTTCATCAGGAATACAAGTAGAAATTATATTTTCATTTCTACCTATATCCATTTTTAAAATTCAGTTTAGAATCAGGAAGTAAAGAGGGGTGTGATGAAATGCTAACCTCTAATCTCAGCAAACAGAAAAGGCAATGGCACCCCACTCCAGTACTCTTGCCTGGAAAATCCCATGGACGGAGGAGCCTGGTAGGCTGCAGTCCATGGGGTCGCGAAGAGTCGGACACAACTGAGCGACTTCACTTTCACTTTTCACTTTCACGCATTGGAGAAGGAAATGGCAACCCGCTCCAATGTTCTTGCCTGGAAAATCCCAGGGATGGTGGAGCCTAATGGGCTGCCATCATGGGGTCGCACAGAGTCGGATACAACTGAAGCGACTTAGCAGCAGCAGCAGCAGCAGCAGTAGTAATCTCAGCAAAAGGGAAGCATACAATTCAACTATCTTCTAATGTTTAATCCTTAAGCCAAAAAAAAAAAAAAAAGGGAAAGGAAAAACCCAGTTAAGTGGTTATTCCAGCCATTCCAGTGACTGCCTGAGATAGCTCACTTCATTATTATTATTATTATTTTTGACGGTGTTAATTGTGATGCCTTGAACTTCCCATCTATCATCTATGACACAGGCAGGCCTTCCAGGAACAGCTCTTCTGGAATAGCTTTTCAATTACTTCCTAGACCTCCAGAGAACTTCTGAACCCAGGGAATATTAATCAGTGAGAACTCCCATGAAGGCCCCTGTCTGAATCCAACACCTGGCCTCACACAACTGCCTTCAGCACCAAGTGCTGGATGCTGCACCCAAACAACAAGCAAGACAGGAACACAACACCCATCAGCAGACAGGCTAGCCACGGACACTCCAAAATGCACCAACTCACATAGCCCTGCCCATCAGAGGGGAAAAAACTCACCTCCATCCATCAGAATGCAGGCACAACTCCTTTCCAACATGAAGCCTACACAAGCCACTGGACCAACTTCACCCACCAAGGGTAGAGACCAGAAGCAAGAAGAACTATGTCCCCACAGCCTGGGAAAAGGAGACTTCAAACACAATAAGTTAGATAAAATGAAAAGAGAGAGAAATACCATGTAGATGAAGAAACAAGATTAAAAACCCATAAGACCAAATAAATGAAGAGGAAATAGGCAAGCTACCTGAAAAAGAATTCAGAGTAATGACAGTAAAAATGATCCAAACACTTCTATCTTAGAACTCTTGGGTCCAGGTAAAACTGTTCTTTTCCCTCAACCCTTGTCCACTAAACCAGATTTTTTAAAGTTTCCTCTGGCCTCTCTGACATATCTGACTCTCTCTTAGAGGGTATGAAACCCTCTGCCTTGCTGGGCTGATGTCCTGGGCAGCAGCTGCCTGATGCAGGAAGCTTGGGAAGCATCCACTAAGTGTCTTCTTTCACTTTCTCTCAGCCTGCGACTCTCAGAGAAGGAAGCATAAATGGTCAATGTGTCTGGGAATTGGCATCTTTTTGCAGTTTATCATATTCTGCAAATGCTAGAAAGTGATCTGAATTTGCCCGAAATGGAGCATATGGTTAGCAGGATTGTTGCTATGGTCTGGGAATCTTAATGCAGCTGAGTTCACCTCCCTCGCTGATCCCTAAGACTCTCTTTGGAAATCCCACATATGGTATTTTTTAAGTGAAGTCAGAAATAAAGATTTTCATGCGAATGTTCTCAATTATAAAATTTTGGCACGTGTTTTCAAACAACATCAACAGCTACTGAAAACACAAGAAGAACCAAATCAAATGTGTTCCCTGACACTGCAGCCTACTGACGGCCAGTTTACAACCTGTGTACCAGAGGCCACTGGCATGTTCTTGGTTTTACCAGATGTTTATGAAAGACCAACTAAGTGCCAAGAACTTGAGAAGATGTTTAGAGAAAAGAAGCGTGCATAAGACCCACAGTTCCTGCTACTGCAGATTCTGCAAATAAGTAAATTAAGGCAAGAACCTAAGGCATCAGTTTCTGAGATGCTGTGAAGTGT
Organism: Bos taurus; assembly: GCF_002263795.3. Classification (NCBI taxonomy): domain Eukaryota; kingdom Metazoa; phylum Chordata; class Mammalia; order Artiodactyla; family Bovidae; genus Bos; species Bos taurus. The sequence continues at coordinate 20,547,109 of NC_037352.1, read as the reverse complement.
CTTCAGCTTCACAAAGTCACTGGGAACTTTCTGTCCTCATTTTGCTGAGTGGTTACGATTTTACCACGGAAGTCAGCTGCCCCTATGTAAATGTTGTTCCTACTCCTGTGGGCTTCCTGCAAGCTCTGCTTTCTCTCAGCTTGGTGTGACTTGATACTTTCCACTCTGACATGGGTGGACATGCATTCTGGTACCCTCTTTAGAGCACAGAGAGGGCTAGTAACTGAGGGACACAGACGAAAGGGGTAGAGAGAGTGCAAAGGCAGAGCCTGAGAGCAGGCCTTAGAGCTTGCAGTGTTCATGTGGATCCTGACATCTGCCCTCCTGCCAGCCTTGATGTCTGCACTGCCCACCAAGAGTAGAGCACCCGCGAGGGAAGGGGCCCAGAATGGCACTGAGCACTTGTTAAGCTTACAGAATCACCAGGAGCCCTCATGTCTGCTCCTCCCAGCAGCCCTACAGAGGACATGCTTTGTTATTCATATTTTGCAGATGAGCACACTGAGCATAGATGAGGTAACTGATTCTTTGCAACCCCAGGGACTGTATAGTCCATGGAAGTCTCCAGGCCAGAATACTGGAGAGGGTAGCCGTTCCCTTCTCCAGCGGATCTTCCTAACCCAGGGATCAACCCAGGGTCTCCTGAATTGCAGTCGGATTCTTTACCAACTGAGCTATTGGGGAAGCCCAAATTCTTTCCTAAGATCATAGAATTAGCAGATGGCAGAGCAAGGATTGAACTGAGGTCTGTCCCTTGGTTGCAAGTTACAGAAGCTCAGCTCAAACAATAAGGGAACTTATGGCCACACACACTTTGGAAGTTCAGTGACTCAACAGGTTTTAGGCGCATCCAGATTTAGGGATTCAAATGTGTCATTGGGATTCTGTCTCCATCACTTGGCTCTGTTGTCCTTGGTATGCTGGCCTCATGTTGCAGACCACTCCCTCCATGTGACTGGCATAGATGTCCATTGGCACAGCCTGAGATCCCAGAGGAAAAGAGACTGATTTCTACTGGAGTCCATATATCGTATCTTAGGGATGTTCTGATTGGCTCAGTTTGAGTCACATGCCATCCCTGAACAAACCACAGTGGCCAAGGGATAGAGTTGCCTGATTGGCCAGCTGAAGTCATGTGCCCAATCAGACAGGGTCTGACCTACTCCTCATCAGTATCACATGGCACAAGGTGAAATAAAGGTCTTGTACCAGCCAAAGAGGGGACTGGATTCTGGGTGGGAAAAACCAATAGAGGTTGTCTATACTTCTCATCACTTCATGGCAAATAGATGGGGAAACAGTGACAGACTTGATTTTCTTGGGCTCCAAAACCACTGTAGATGGTGACTGTAGCCATGAAATTAAAAGACACTTGCTCCTTGGAAGAAAAGTTATGACCAACCTAGATAGCATATTCAAAAGCAGAGACATTACTTTGCCAACAAAGTTCGTCTAGTCAAGGCTATGGTTTTTCCAGTAGTCATGTATGGATGTGAGAGTTGGACTATAAAGAAAGCTGAGTGCTGAAGAATTTATGCTTTTAAACTGTGGTGTTGGAAAAGACTCTTGAGAGTCCCTTGGACTGCAAAGAGATCCAACCAGTCCATCCTAAAGGAAGTCAGTCCTGAATATTCATTGAAAAGACTGATGCTGGAGCTGAAACTCCAATACTTTGGCCACCTGATGAGAAGAATTGACTCATTTGAAAAGATCATAATGCTGGGCAGATTGAAGGCAGGAGGAGAAGGGGATGACGGAGGATGAGATGGTTGGATGGCATCACCAACTCAATGGACATGAGTTTGAGTTAACTCCAAGAGTTCGTGATGGATTGGGAGGCCTGGCTTGCTGCAGTCCATGGGGTTGCAAAGAGTTGGACACGACCAAGCAACTGAACTGAGCTGAGCTGATACTTCTCAGAGGGCAACCCGCTCCACTATTCCTCCTGGGGAAATCCCATGGACAGAGGAGCCTGGAGGGCTACAGTCCATGGGATTGCAAAGAATCAGACACAGCTTAGCAACTAACAACAGCAACAACAGCACTTTCTAATATCAAAGCTTTTCCCACACATTTTTATTGGAAGGAAGACAAATAAAGTTAGGAGACTCAGCAAATCTGAGCCTTTTCTCATTCATTTGATTACTCTTTAATATCTCGGTTGGCAGAATGTCCTTAAATAATCCTGGAAGCTGGACTCTAAGCTGTATGGAGCTTTGTGGGGGCTTAACAGGGGGGTGGGTTTCCTTGTTCTCTCTCACCGTGACCCATCCAGTCCATGCCTAGCAATCAGGAACCGTCTCCCAGACCAACAGCCCCTAAGCCTGTCTGGGATGCTTGGCCCTGGAAGATTCCCTGACCTTGATGGTGGAAGGTGAAAGTGGTTACCTTACCCACTCTGGGAGCCCAGAGAAAGATTTCAGACTCAGACATATTTGGAGGAAGGATTCAGCACTGGAGCTGCTACCTCCAGATTAATTTACACTCTACCGGCCCCCAGAGAGGCTGACAGACTGATGGATGGTGATGCCTGCTGGGTGTGCAGCCGCATTAATGCTGCCACAAACTCAGCTCATTAGCTCCGAGTTCTTCTCCTTCCTCACCACATCTTGGACACAGTTAATCTCACGTAAAATGGGACCGGCTCCTAGGGGCCACGTGCACTCAACAGCAGATCCCTGGGGTGGATACCCAGCTTGGCTACCAACACAGCAGAGGGTACTCAGTGCCCTGCGTCCATCCACCACCTGCCTTCATCCTTCCCAGGTTATGGCGCGGGTCACACAGGATGCCTGGCAGGAACACACTCCACACAAGGAACTCAGTTACCGCGGTAACAGTTCCAAGGCCAAAACTCAACATCACAGTCCCGCCCTGCAGGGGATCAGGCACATAATGGCTCCTAAGTCTACCAGACGCTAAAACTCTTGCTTGATTCTGTTGGAATCCAAAGAAATAATCAGTCAAACAGGTCATTTGCTCAGAAAGCAGAGCCCGAGAGTGTAGGCAGAGCCCAGGTAATCTGCGTCAATGGTGCCAGGACTGTCTACACTGATAACCTTGGCTCTGGCTGAGGAAGGCTGGTGCTCAGCTTGGGAAAACAGAGCACAAAGTGGCCAGCTGGATTTTTCACCTATTCTCCCCAAGACTGTGGCAGGAATACATAGATAGGGCTATGAGCAAATGCCAGGAGACCTTCTGCACCCCCCTCCCTTCTCTGCCTTTATCGCTCACCATTTCTCCTCTCCTCACTCTGGTCCAGGTTCGCTGGCCATCTGCAGTGGAACATGCCAGGCACACTCCCACCCCAGGGCCTTTGCATGTGCCATTCTCTGCATGGAAAGCCCTTTCCTCAGAGCTCTATACCTCCACCACCTTCTTCAACTGTGTACTCAGCGCACCTTCTCAGGGAAGACCACCCTAAGCACAGTTGCAGCACCCTCCCCCAGCACTCCTTACCTGCATGTATTTATTTCTCTCTGCCTCGCCACTTTCTAACATACTCTATAATCTACTTATTTCTGTTGTTTGGATCATGTTATGCCCCTACTTGATATCCTCCAGCAGTTCTCCATGGCTCACGGGTCACCCACAGGGTGGGGTGATGCAGGTGGTCCTTGGGCTCAGCATTAATTAACATCGAATTGTAGACCAAAAAGTTTAACTGCTGCCACTCTCCCCTGCTTAGTCAAGGACAGAGTCTCAGTCAATGTCAGCATGTCTCCAATGTGTTCTCCATCTTTGACAAAGACAGTGCAAGTCTCAGGCTCTGAGCTTCTAGCAGGCGACAGTGTCTAATCAGAATTAAAGAACATCATTTTGTTTTGGTTTTATTTATTGATTTGACAAATGATACCAGTTTTCCATGCACCAGTGATAAAAAGTTTACTTTCCAAATAAGTTTAAGTAGAAAACCCAAGTACATAATACAAAGAAAATCATGAAGGGGCTACATGACAGAGGTTTAAGAAATTGTAACGTATACAACAGATTTGAAATATCCTTCAACAGTACGCTCAGTCTTCCATGATCCAGCACTTGGTTCATTTTTAGTCTCTTAGATACTCTCCTCATGGACTTGACTCTGGAAATGCAGGAGTATTCACGATGCCCCTGGCATTCTGTGCAGTTTCACACATCTGGATGCTGAATGGGCCTCCCAGCACTGTCTCCTGGGTGAACTCTAACCATTCAGAAGTCAGCACAAGCATCACCACCTCTGAGAAGCCCCTTGCTATCCCTCTTTGCAAGACAGAAGTTATCCTTCGCTCCACTGTGTTGCCTGCCTAACTTGTATACCTGTACTGTTGCATGAATTACATGGCACTTGTTTAGACAACAGTTCCTTGAGATAGCAGAGACTGCCCTCTTCATATCTACTATGTACAGTGGCCAGTACACATTGGCACATTGGATGCCAAATAAATGTTGAGTGAAATACCATCTCATGAGTACTCTACAGGAAAACCTGATTGCCTGGCACTTGGGGTTAGGGATAAGTCTGGAAGGCAATCCAAGCTGATCCTGGCCTGCACCCTCCTCAGGGTAAGTCATGACCTTAGGACTTCCCCAGATTCCACTCCTCTGTCCAGGTGAGACTCTCCCAGCCCAGCACATCCTCCCTGGTACACTGAGTCACCTGGCCAGCTGGCTGTGTCAGAGGGACCTCCATTTCCCTGCCCACTTATAACCACGTGCAAAGTCTTCAGTGAGAATCACACTCTTGATCTCTCTCGCCACCCTGTAGTCATTCTTCATGTTGATTTAATTAGCTGGCAAGTTTGGAAGAAATAACCAGCCATACTGTGGTCAGCAACCCTCCCCGAGCCCTGCCAGAACCAGCTATCCCCCCTAAAGGGCACTGCCACTCCTCTGGGCCATCAACACCAAGGGACAGTCTCTAGGCGATGCCCAGAGCTACAGTCCCAGCTCAGCAGTGACCAGGTGTGAGTCTAAGTCACCAGGGCCAGTGGCACGCTCTCGTGACCACACTCTCAGCCACCTTCATCAGTGACACAGCTGACCTTCTGATCACCATCTGTCTGCCTCTTGACTCAGCTGGTTCTGAACTTGGGAAGGGAAGAGAAGAATGCAGTATTGTTCTTCTCCCCATCAGTTCAGTTCAGTTGCTCAGTCGTGTCTGATTCTTTGCGACCCCATGGGCTGTAGCATGTCAGACTTCTCTGTCCATCACCAACTCCCAGAGCTTGCTCAAACTCATGTCCATTGAGTACCAACGGTCAGTGGGGTAAAAAGTAAGTCTACAGAAGCCAGAAGTCACTGGCTCAGGCAGAGGACCTGGCTTGAGTTGTCAGGGAATCTGGAGCCAGGACCCAACCAGGGGCACTGTTGGAAGACTAAAGTGTTTATCTAAACACTCATGCCAAAGCCCCATAGTCCCAGCCCCTTGGAAGAGATCTGATTCACACGAGAATCCTGCCATGGCAAGAACCCACCCTTCTGGGTTCACTTGTCCCCCTTTTCTGCTTTCATCCTTCTGAGCCCCAATTCCAGCCACTCATGGCCACCTCATCCTCCCTGTCTTTGGCATCCAGGGATAGCAATTAAGGGCATGGGTCCCAGGGTCAGACCGACAGGCTAGGGTTTCATCAGCACTCCTTCCACTTACCACTGGCTGGACCAGAAGAGTGATGCTATCTCCCGGGGTCTCAGTTTCCCCTTCTTTAAAACAGCGATAACAGTGATACTGACCTGCAGGGTACATGCTCAGCAAGGTGCCTGGCAAACAGCAAATGCTCTGCCATTGTCAGCTGCTGTTATGATGGTCCCACTAGGGTATGTTTCTGCAGGCTTGGGCCTCCCTCATTGTTTCTTGTTTATGTTTGGTATTGACCCTCCTTCTGCAGCCATAGAGTCCTGCCCACTGCCTTCACCAGCCCTGAGGGAGTCACCCCACATGGTACAAGGATCAGGCAGGTCCCAGATTGTCCAGATACTGGGAAAGTTCTGGGTGTAAACCCTGGTGAGTATCTTTGGAAGACCTGGGGGACTCAGGACACGGCCCCTTTGGCACCAGTGGCCTGGGGATATGGGACCTCGAGATCTGAGGAGAACCAAGAGAGCTGTCATCAGTCTCACTGGTTCAGCTTTCTGGGACCTGTGGGTACAGCAGGTTCCAGTACTTGTCCTGACTGTGACAGCTTCCAGCCCCAGCAGCTGCCTCTGCCAGTTCTCAGCAGTGATGTTCACAGTGAATAATGCCCTTTCCCAGACAACATATGGCCTTGGCAGAGTCTGGGATTCAAGAAGCACCGACTCACAGCCATATGGGCTCACTGCCCAAACTACTCTGGCCAAGTTAGGTCACCCAGGGCAGCATGGGTTGGGGGACTTGAATGAGTGAACCAGGCTTAAGGGGAACTGATCACGGGCCCCACTGGAAGGCTGGCTGGTGCAGTCATCAAGGAATAAATTCCCCCAAGTCCAGGAACATAGAGACTGGGAGTGACAGAGGAACACTCCACTTCCAGATTTTCCCACCTACTAGAAGTCAAGGGAGTAGCTTTCCAGGTTGGCTTACAGTCATTGTGAGATTGACTGTTTGCAAAAGTGGCTACAGTAACTCCCCTTCCTGTATGAACCCCTATGGTAGAGCCCGCCCACAGTGACTCTAAGCTTAGCCATGTGACTTCCTGTGGCCAATAGGAGAGCAGCAAACGTGAAACGCAGATACTTGAAAATCACTGGTACACGGAGGCTTTCCCTCTTGCTGCTTCCGGAGCCCTGTGGCCACCATTCAGTGCTCCCAGGTTCATCTGCTGGAGGATGGAAGACCATGTGGAGATGGGACACCCATCATCTCAGCTATCCTGGACCAAGACACCAGGCAGCCCGGTTAACCCACTAGTTGACCACAGATGCATGAGTGAGTCCAGCCAAGTTCAGGTGAGCCTCTCCCAGACCAGAAGGACTGTTCAGGTGGGCTCAGGCCAGATCGCCAACCTGCAGAGTCACTGAACTTAATAAATGGCTGTTGTTTAAGTCACGATGTTTTGGAGTGGTTTGTTACACAACAAATGGAGACATGTGGATTTTGTGTTGTCAGAAATAGCTAGATCACTGTGGCTTAATCCAGCTAGACTCTGGCACTTCTGTTCAGAACAATCCAGAATGACTGTTTAAAACATTCAAAGAACAAAGGAATGATTATGAATTCAAAATGACCTGTACCAGAAAGAAAAAACCATCTCCCATCGCTCCATCACTTCCAGTCTAGTTTATCTGTCTCCCAAAAGTTTTAGTTGAATGTATGTTGCAATAAGTAAAAATGGTCCAAGAAACTCACCATTAAAGTAACATAGGATTTAATGGACACTGACATGCCTACCATGTGCCAGGCTTTGAACTTGATGTCTTAAACATTCTCAGTTTCATTTGCTACCCTCCTTCCCTGCCCACTTAATAACCTATAAGATGGATTCTGCTTCTGCAAGTTATGAAGCCCAGGCTCAGAGAAGAGGCATGTTCTCCCTGGGAGTGGAGGAGCCAGGGTTTGAAATCTGCTCTGCCAATTCAAACTTTGAGGGTTTTTCTGATAGCACAGAATCCCCATTCCAGTGAGCCTTTGTTGACCACTACTTAGGTGCCAGGTCCTTTTCTGAGTGCTTTACATAAAAAATTTAATCCTCAATTCTAACCCAGTGGGGTAGGAACTACTGTCACCATCACAGTATAGATGACGAAACTGAGGCATGGAGAGCTTAAGAAACGTGCATGGCTACACATCTGATGAGTGGTCGACTTGACAAGAGGTCTCCTGCCTCAAGAGCTCATTTTAGCCCGGTTGTTCAGTATTAATGCCTGAAAGTCTGGAAGTCATTATACAAATAATGCCTGCTAATTTTGCCTCTAAGAAACTAACCAACACTAGGCAGGGAAGCAGATTGCCTTGCAAGTCCATGTTGTAGATTCTTTGGGATGAAGTTCGGGAGAATCTTATACTCTGGGGTCCAGAGCTATCCCCTCCTCCATCCGCAGCCTCCTGCCCAGTGGAGGGTCCTAGAGTTGCCAGTTCAGGCACTTCCATGGATCAGGCCAGTAACTGGTGAGTCACTGGGCTGGGAAGGCTGGTGGGGAACCCTTGGCTCCACATCTCATGTAAAAAGGAAATCATTTTCCCCAGCTGATTGTTAGCAAGCAGGAATATGGGTCCACTGTTCCTTAACTTTCCCATTTTTCAAGACAAGCCAGAGATTTAATTTTTTTCATGTGTTTTCATTTTTTAAGCTGGAACCCAATAAACATTTTTTTTCCTCCCAAAACATGTGAGCCAAACAAAATTTCTTTGAGCCAAATATTGCCCAAGAGTAGCATTTGCTATATTTGGTAGAGGAGATAAAACTCAGGGTAAATGACAATAAAAACCAGAATGAGCTTAAGGGGGAACTTATCTCCTGGAAAATAAGTCTGGAATAATCATTTTTAAGGTCGATAAGTGAAGTGAAGGGTGGATTATTAAATAGTCCTTCGCTTGGGTTTATCTCCAGGGCTGCCACTTGACATCCTAATACTCAGTTGACAAATCACAAGACTGTCCCATTTGTGTGCAGAGAGCAGATTTACAAGCAAAGTTCTGAAATTTTCATCTCAGAGAGTCTGGTGTGCTACCGGCTCTTTGGGTATCTACAATAGTCTACAGATCTCGTTTCCATCAACAATAAACACACTGTCTGGAGAAGTACAGGCACTATCTGCAATCATTCCACTGGTGCCCAACAAAATGTCTATATGCCTGGTCAGTTCCTTGCAGGGCTATTCCAGGCCTCTCTGCCCCTCCCAGGTGAGCCTAGTCTGGATCTGGAAGTGAATCCTTGCCCCTGCCAGCATCAGAGTCTAGGCACACAGGTTTCTAGCCCACGACTATTGCTGATAGTGGCTGCTCTCAATGTAAAAGTCTTGCTGGCTTCCTTGGGGGACTTTGCCTTGAAAACCCAGCCCCCTATGGGTGGAAGGATATTGGATTGGGTTCATTTATTCATCAAGTGTTTGGTGAGCACCTACTGTGTGCAGGACACCATTCCAGAGTCCAAAGGTAGACTGAACAAAAGAGACACAAATCCCTGCCTTCACAGAGATTGTATCATGGTGGGGAGGCGGACAATAAACAAGATGAATACGCAAAACAGCATGTTAGAGAAGGTAAGTGCTAAGGAGAAAAGATAAAGCAGAGACATGGATGATGAAGGGTCGAGGAGGTTAAAATTTTACAAAGAGTGTCTGGGGATGGCTTTACTCAGGAGACGGAGGGGGCACGAGGCTCTTGGAGGAGAAAGCATTCCAGGTGGGGCACACACAGGTGCATGATCCCTGAGGTGGCACTGCGCCTGGAACAGTGAGAAGCCATGCTGCTGGGACAGAATAGCAGGGGAGGAGGTCCGAGGGACAGAGCAGAAAAGGCTGGATGTAGGACACGGGAGGCCACAGCAGGACTTTGAGAAGCAGAGCAGTAACCTAACCTGACTTATGTTCGAGCAGATCTCACAGGCTACAGTGCTAGAAACAGACAGACGGGAGCAAAGGGCCAAAGCATGAATCAGTTGAGGCTACCGACAGTCATTCACAGAAGAGATAATGGTGGCTTGGCAAAAGAGGGTGAGAAGTGGTCAGACTGGATACATCCAAATCCCCAAATTCTTGATTATTACTGCCATTACAAGTTTATTAGGCGTTCCTGGTGGGCTTTGCTGGACCCCATGGATCCCTTGAAACTGTCTACACAACGCTGTTCTGTGTACTGTATATATCTGGGAGGGTCAGCATAGGACAGTACATTCCAGGGATTGCAAACTGCAGTCAGATGGCCTGAACTCAAATTCTACATGAGCTCCTTACTCTCTCTGTAACCCCACACAAGCTTTTACACCTTAGTATCCTCCCCTGTGGGCTTCCATTGTGGCTCAGCTGGTAAAGAATCCACCTGGAATGCAGGAGACCTGGGTTTGATCCTTGGGTTGGGAAGATCCCCTGGAGAAGGGAAAGGCTACCCACTCCAGTATTTTGGCCTGGAGGATTCCCTGGACTGTATAGAGTTGGACACGACTGAGTGACTTTCACTTTCCTTTCACTTTCCTCACCTGTAAACTCAGGGATATTAATAACCATGCCTACCTTGGTTTCAAGAATTGAAGGCTATATTTGTAAAATACTTCATAGTAAGCATTCAATATACATTAGCTAATTTTATCCAAGTTTTTTTCCAAACGTCAGTAACCCAAATAAGGTTGAGACTAAGACCTTGCCTTCAACCTGATCCAGACCACATCTGGTATAAAAGGGCTCCTTTTATTCCTCTGGCTTCAATTTTTAAAAGGTTGAAGATCTTGGGGTTTTGGCTTAGGCATGCCCTATAATCTTGTATCAGGAAACTGAGTCTTGGGTAGGCTAAGGTAATTTGCAATAACCTCCCAAGATTACAGAGCTAGAAAGTGGCAGAGCTGGGTTTGAATCCACAGCTCTCTAATGCTAACCTTTCTATATAATACCATGTGGCTTCCTGAATGTGATGAAGACTTTCTCCTCAAAGATTTGTCCAGCAAGGCTGATGAGGGAGGTCTCTGACAGAAGGCAAAGTCAGAATCAGCCCTGCTTTAGAGGGCTAGTTCTACAGAGACCCCCTTCTCCAGCTTCACTGGGCTTCTGTCTGCTCTCCAGTTCAGTTCAGTTCAGTTCAGTCGCTCAGTTGTGTCCGACTCTTTGCGACCCCATGAATCGCAGCACGCCAGGCCTCCCTGTCCATCACCAACTCCCAGAGGTTACACAAACTCATGTCCATCGAGCTGGTGATGCCATCCAGCCATCTCATCCTCTGTCGTCCCCTTCTCCTCCTGCCCCCAATCCCTCCCAGCCTCAGAGTCTTTTCCAATGAGTCAACTCTTTGCATGAGGTGGCCAAAGTATTGGAGTTTCAGCTTTAGTATCAGTCCTTCCAAAGTCTCTGCTCTTACAACAACATAAATCCCAGCTACAGGTCTCGCTGTGTAATACCTGTCAGGAAAATGTTAATTTCATTGTGAATCCCACTGCTGTTCAGATGATCACAAACAGGTCCATCAAAAATCCTCAGGGGACAGCATTTATAAGTGATTCCCCCTGAAGATTGTACCAATGGAGCCTCCTAAAACTGCTGTTTCATTAATGGGCCATCTTCATACTTGTTAATGTCTAATTACTGACACTAATGGGCTCATGTATTTTAAAAATGAAATTATGGGTTTTATTTAATTAGGAAAAGCACCAGATAAACTGCTGAATAAATCTAGCAAGGGACACAGAGGACTGCTAGTTAAATAGGCACCCCCAGCTCATGAGACCTCAGAATGCTGCAGCAGCAAAATTAACTCCAAAAAGAAACAAATCAATGCCCGGGATTGTAAGACAGAGCACAGTTGTGGATGAATTCATCTTTAGATTAACAACAGTCCTGGGTATGGCCCAGGCTCAGAAATGGATCTGAAACTTAACTGCTGCTGACTGTAAAATATATCCTGACTTTGCATTGTCTGGCTGACTTACATGGAAATAACACATCAGATAAGTAAGAAGGAAAAAACAAAGATCCTGTAAAATCCCACCATGCAGAAATGAACATTATTAACAATGTGTTACATATTCTTCAGACTTTCTACGTTTCTATTTGTATGATTTTGTGTGTAGATTTTCAAAAAGTAAACAGAATTACACTAAATTGATGTGATGTTCTATAACTTTCCAGAACTTGTTAATATATGAAGGACATGGAAGCCTGGCGTGCTGCCATCCATGGGGTCACAAAGAGTCAGACACAACTTAGCAACTGAACAACAATATGATGGATAATATTCCATGATAACAGCTTACATTTATATACTTCATTTCTTAGTTGTATAGTATTCCATACTCATCTCCAATATTGGATACTTGTTTGTTTGCATTTTAAAATATTCAAACAAAACTATATTAAATATCTTTGAAGTTAAATATGCATCTACCTTTTATTTCCTTGAATTTGTTTTCTCAAAAGCAGTTTCTGAATGCGACTGAATCTAAGACTTTTCAGCAAATAGCTGAGTTTTCTTCCAGAACAATCAGATCAATTGACAGTCATAATACTACCTCAGGAGGATATTTTCACATTTCCTAATTTCATCAGTGAAAAAGTACTATCACTATTTTACTTTATTTTTTTTCCACAAAGTGCTACTGAGTTGAACACTTTTCTTTCATTTGTAGATTGTCCATTTGAATTTCTGCTTTACACATTGTTTTTTCATGCTCACTGCCCAATTTGTTATTAGAGTGTCTGTCTCTTCATTATTTATATGTTATCAGATCAGATCAGATCAGTTGCTCAGTCGTGTCCGACTCTTTGTGACCCCATGAATCGCAGCACCCCAGGCCTCCCTGTCCATCACCAACTCCCGGAGTTCACTCAGACTCATGTCCATCGAGTCAGTGATGCCACCCAGCCATCTCATCCTCTGTTGTCCCCTTCTCCTCCTGCCCCCAATCTCTCCCAGCATTAGAGTCTTTTCCAATGAGTCAACTCTTTGCATGAGGTGGCCAAAGTACTGGAGTTTCAGCTTTAGCATCATTCCTTCCAAAGAAATCCCAGGGCTGATCTCCTTCAGAATAGACTGGTTGGATCTCCTTGCAGTCCAAGGGACTCTCAAGAGTCTTCTCCAACACCACAGTTCAAAAGCATCAATTCTTTGGTGCTCAGCCTTCTTCACAGTCCAACTCTCACATCCATACATGACCACAGGAAAAACCATAGCCTTGACTAGATGAACCTTTGTTGGCAAAGTAATGTCTCTGCTTTTGAAAATGCTATCTAGGTTGGTCATAACTTTCCTTCCAAGGAGTAAGCGTCTTTTAATTTCATGGCTGCAGTCACCATCTGTAGTGATTTTGGAGCCCAGAAAAATAAAGTCTGACACTGTTTCCACTGTTTCCCCATCTATTTCCCATGAAGTGGTGGGACCGGATGCCATGATCTTCGTTTTCTGAATGTTGAGCTTTAAGCCAACTTTTTCACTCTCCACTTTACAAATTAAGGAGAGTTAATGCTTGATTATTTGTGTTACACATATCATAATCTACTTTAACTTCTTCACTTTTATAATTTTTTTAGTGTACAAATGCTCTTAATTTTTATATAGTCCACTCTCTTAATACTTTCCTTTATGTTTTCTGTCTTGGTGTCATGCCAAGAAAATTCTGACCATTCCATAGCCATACAGTGGTTTTATTTTTAGCATTTAACTCTGTAAGCATGTTAAGACATTTTGATATATGTGAGGGAAGAACTATCTTCCAAATGGCTACCCAGTTATCCCAATACCATTTCTTAAATAAGCCTCTTGAGAAACCTGTATGCAGGTCAGGAAGCAACAGTTAGAACTGAACATGGAACAACAGACTGGTTCCAAATAGGAAAAGGAGTACGTCAGGCCATACATTGTCACCCTGCTTATTTAACTTCTATGCAGAGTACATCATGAGAAACGCTGGGCTGGAAGAAGCACAAGCTGGAATCAAGATTGCTGGGAGAAATATCAATAACCTCAGATATGCAGATGACACCACCCTTATGGCAGAATGTGAAGAGGAACTAAAAAGCCTCTTGATGACAGTGAAAGTGGAGATCAGCCCTGGGATTTCTTTGGAAGGAATGATGCTAAAGCTGAAACTCCAGTACTTTGGCCACCTCATGTGAAGAGTTGACTCATTGGAAAAGACTGATGCTGGGAGGGATTGGGGGCAGGAGGAGAAGGGGACGACAGAGGATGAGATGGCTGGATGGCATCACTGACTTGATGGACATGAGTTTGAGTGAACTCTGGGAGATGGTGATGGATAGGGAGGCCTGGAGTGCTGCAATTCATGGGGTCGCAAAGAGTTGGACACGACTGAGCTACTGAACTGAACTGAAATAAGTCTTTCCCACTGATTCAAGTGTCACATTATTATATAACAAGCTCAAATATTTTATGGATTTTTTATTCTACTTCATTGATCTTTCTTATAGCAGTACTATACTTTTAATTATTATAAGTTTACATTATATTTTAATACAATCTTATTCTCCAATTCAAAATTTTCTCCAGTGTTCTCATCAATCTCCAGATGAACCTTAAAAGTCAAGATTTTTCTTTTTATTGGTGTCTCCATTTAATTGAATGAAAGGAAGAGATTAATTTGAGGAGAGTTGACAACCAGGTATATGCCATGCCCTCCATCATTTAGGTCTTGGCTTACATTATCTAGTAAAGTTTGATACTTCATACCCATTCTTTCTGGGTGTTTATTTAAGTACTTAGCATTTTATTTCTGTCATAAACAACCTTCCTCCCTGTGGAAAAATACACAATACACAATATTCTTAACTGGTTGTTGTGTGTGTGTGTGTGTGTGTGTGTGTGTAGGTATCTTCCCCTCAGCCAAACTCTTTGAAACCTTCTTATTAGTTCCTAGACTGTCGATTGATTCTCTGGTTTTGTAGGCAGACAATACCACCATCTGCTAATCATGAAACAAGGTGACTTCTTCTCAGAATCTGTGTCTAGTTTCATTTTTTTCTTGTCTTATTGCATTGGCTATACCTGCCAGAACAATAGTAAATAACTGCTGTGGGCTTTAAATGCCACTTAATAAAAATGTAGAAATCTAGTCAGATAAATAAAAAACACTATCCACTAGTCCTAATCTAATATTTTGTTTTCAGAAATGACACTGATTTCCATGAAAGCCTAATTTAAAAGCCATCCAGCTGATTGTGAATTTTTCTTTCTTTTTACCCACTAGAGTGCTTTAATTGTATTATGAAGCATCCTAATAAACCATTCCTGGAATTCTTGGAAGAAATTCTATTTGGCTACAATAAATTGCTGCTGCTGCTGCTAAGTCACTTCAGTCGTGTCTGACTCTGTGCGACCCCATAGACGGCAGCCCACCAGGCTCCCCTGTCCCTGGGATTCTCCAGGCAAGAACGCTGGAGTGGGTTGCCATTTCCTTCTCCAAGGCATGAAAGTGAAAAGTGAAAGTGAAGTCGCTCAGCCATGTTCAACTGTTAGCAACCCCATGGACTGCAGCCCACCAGGCTCCTGCATCCATGGGATTTTCCAGGCAAAGGTACTGGAGTGGGGTGTCTTTGCCTTCTCTGGCTACAATAAGTACCCCCTAACAAATTCTATAGGTATATATTTCTTTGTGTTAATTTAGCTGGATATTATTTGTTCCTTTATCATTCAGGTTTTCTGCATTTGTGCTCAGAATTTGGTATCAGCGAAATCCAGTTGCTTGTTAGTAAAATAAACATTATATTTTTATACATCTAGAATAGCATAAATTTTCAAGTTCCTTGAAGATTTTATTTAACTCATACATGGAATCTCTTTGGTCTAGAAACTATTGGGGAGACATTATTTTCAAATACATTACATGGTTGTTAGTGTTTTCAGTTTTTCTCCATCTTCCTGAGCCAATTTTCTTCCCTAGAAAACCATTTGCTCAAACTAGGTTTTACCTTTTAATAAGTAAAATATGTATATTTTAAATACAATATTTTAAAATCTGCTGTTTTATCTTTCTGATATTGTGCATGCAAGTTTTCTCCCCTTACCCCCAACTTACCTATCCAGAGATCTATTTTGCATTTCTTTAAAAAAGCAGCACTTGGGTTTACTTATTAAGCATAGTGTATTGAGAGCCATGCCTCTAGAAGAAGTAGTAAATGTGTTATCTGTATGTAGTCAGTCACTAGAATGGATATACCCAGGGCTGTCTGCTCATCTACATCTCCCTTTCTGCAAGCAACCCCTTCACTTAGAGCAGTGGCCCCTGCAGCCATGCTGGTAATGAATAGCCTGATCTCCTAATCTGGACTGGACCAGGTACAGAGACACTTGTCTCAAACTACAGCTAACGTTAAGCAATCCTGGGAACCTGAAACTGAGAATCACACATATTAGTTAATGTCTGCCATTTGCTTGAATAGATAATTACTGCCTTAGTTTCTGGCTACAGTTCTTCTTGAGGTCCTGTCATCTTGCCTATATTTGGTTCCATGAAATATACCTATAACTTTATAATAAATCACCTTTTTCTGCTTTACTTATTTTGAATGTTTCTGCTCTTTTCAGCCGGATGATGCTTGATTCAGACGATCACTGAGTCCAACAACCACCACATCACCACCTCCAGAAGTACAGAAATTATATGTTGGGCATGTTGGTGTGGCCTCGGCTGAAGGGACAGTGTGAATCAGATGGTGGTCAGTCCCTCTATATTCTTACTTTTGGGGGTGATATTTATTTATTTACTTATTTATTTGGCTGCACAAAGTCTTAGTTTCAGCATGCAGGATCTTCGATTTTTGTTGAGGTATGCAGGATCTCTAGCTGTGGCAGGCAACCTCTTAGTTGTATGTAGCATGTGGGATCTAGTTCCTTAAACAGGGATCAAACCTGGGCCCCCTGCATTGAGCATGGACTCTTAACCACTGAATAACCAGGGAAGCCCCTTATCATCTTACTTTTTAAGTTTATGGGTTATCTTAAGAGATTTCAACTTCCACCTGATTTACTAAAAGAACGTTTGTGCTATATATTTACAGTCTGGTATTGAGAGTTTGGTTAAGCTACTCCATGGTATTGCTGCCTTGGTTGACATTCATTTTGTTTGGTCAAGTGACCAGTGGGGGCCTTAATCTGACACTAGACTCCACATGCAAGCATGTGTCCCAGATAAAAGCTCATAGAGTCATAAACAAATGTAAGCTCCTCGTATGACTTCACCAACAGCCCCTCACCCTTCTCAAGGCCTTTCGCTTGTATGCCCCTTATATAAGACACATGTGGAACTTTTCAAAATCGCACTCTTTCTACTTCACATTGACCGTCTGGCCTTAGCCTGCTGCTGCTGCTGCTAAGTTGCTTTAGTCGTGTCCAACTCTGTGCAACCCCATAGACGGCAGCCCACCAGGCTCCCCCGTCCCTGGGATTCTCCAGGCAAGAACACTGGAGTGGGTTGCCATTTCCTTCTCCAGGAACCTCAAATTACTCCACATGTAGCCCGTAAAAGAGGCATATTTCCCAGGTCCTATCTGTTTCTCTGCCTGAACCCTACCTTGACTTCCCCATGTGGCCCTTGGAGGTGTACCACGTACTTCCTCCAGGACTGGTGAGTAATTAACTTCTGTTTCAGTTTCTCTTATGGCCTTTTGTTGACCCTCCTCACTGTCCAGCACCCTGTGCTCCAGGTAACAAATGTGTATTTGTAACAAAGTCTTAAAACCTGGTCACATGAGCTCTGATGAGGGGGGCTTTCTGATGAGTGAGGAACCCTGCCAAGCTCGACAGAAACCAAAACCAAAAGGGTTCAAATGAAGAGTGAATTTTTTGCCACAAAATGGAAACACACAGACCCTGCTGGATCTGAGGGTTCAGATGATGTCCCGAGTTTGCCCCCTGTCTGCTCCTCCCAGTCACGACTCCCCGATAGTCTTATCCATGTGCCAGGGCCAGGCATCCAATCAGCCCAGCAAGTTCAGTAGAAAAATGAAATTGTCCTGATGACTCTGGCAGGAAATTCCTGCCACAGACACTAATGGTTCAGCTGATACCCTGAACTAATTACCATGGGGAAGGGGGCTGGACATGCAGGATGTGTGAGACCTGGAAGTGGACGTGGGGACAGAGATGCAAAGAGCACAGCTGTGACTGACAAAGCCAGACAGCGGCGCAGAGATCTTGGGATTCCTGTGGTGGGGATGAGTGGTTAATACATTGCAGAAGCCTTGACAACACACCTTCATCTTGAGGGCCCAAAGGCCTTCTGCCCCAAGTGAGCTGTCACCTGTCAACTTCAAGTTGATGAGAGTAGGAAGCGTGCACCAGGAAATTCTCAGGATACACTGGTATTGGCAGGTATGTTGAATATTTTATTGGACCACCCACATACACTGTTACTTTTGTCCCACTGCATCTTTTAAGGCATCCCAGGACACAGAAAACAGCATCATCTGCTTTCCCTGCTTTTCTTACCAAGCTGATGGGGAAAGTAATAAAACCTAGCTAAATGGGGATACTGTAAATTCAAAAGGAAGCACTGTCATTTTAGCCAGGGCCATTTAAAAAATTGTACTTGAGTATTTCCTCAGCATCCACTGTTTTCCAAGCTGTGCTACGTGCAGAGGATATTAGTATGGAACAAAACAGACCCATTTCCTGCTCTCGTGAGCTGCCTCTTGCATCCCCATAGGAGATGTTCCAACCCTTTACTTTACAAAGTAAAGAGATGTTCCAAACCTCTTTACAAAGTAAAGAGATTTACTTCTCAGCTGTCAGCCTTGCTTAACTCCTTTAAAGATGAAAGCCAGCAGCTATACCTTGCTATCCCCTGAACCCCAAGCCCAGGTACATCAGAGACACGTAAGAAGACTGGTTCCCCAGCCAGCTTCCTGAGAACAGACTCGGATCCATGAGGACAGCTGTAGAAACCAGAATAGGTGTCTTGAGTTCTTTGTCCAAAATGATCCAACAGTCTAGGGTAGGTAAGCTCAAATGCTGCAGCAGCCAGGCAGGTAACAGAGATGTGTGAGATGGGAAGAGTGTAAGACAACTGGTGCTAAACAGCTAGGATTACAAGAATAACAGGTGCCTGGGTATTCTGCCTTTAAAGCACTGCAGGAGGCCAATCAACCCCCTTCAACAAATCCGCAGGCTGCGTCTAGCTCCACATCCGACCAGTCTGCAACTGTTGCTACTGACTCTCTTCAAAGACACTAAGGAGAATCCTGCCTCACGAATGAGAAACACAGCCACACCAGTTACCCTTAGATCCTAAGACAAGAATGCCTAGTAGGCCTGCTGGTGCATTCGTTCATTTATTCATTTGATGAATGTTTCAGTTCAGTTCAGTCACTCAGTCATGTCCGACTCTTTGCGACCCCATGAACCACAGCATGCCAGGCCTCCCTGTCCATCACCAACTCCTGGAGTTTACCCAAACTCATGTCCATTGAGTTGCCGTCCAACCATCTCATCCTCTGTCATCCCCTTCTCCTCCTGCCTTCAATCTTTCCCAACATCAGGGTCTTTTCAAATGAGTCAGCTCTTCGCATCAG
This sequence comes from Bos taurus, assembly GCF_002263795.3. Classification (NCBI taxonomy): domain Eukaryota; kingdom Metazoa; phylum Chordata; class Mammalia; order Artiodactyla; family Bovidae; genus Bos; species Bos taurus. Next base: position 20,527,987 of record NC_037352.1, on the reverse strand, counting down.
GTGGCCAAAGTATTGGAGTTTCAGCTTCAACATCAGTCCTTTCAATGAACACTCAGGACTGATCTCCTTTAGGATGGACTGGTTGTTTACTGAGGACCAATTAAGTGCAGGGTGCTATGGTAGGTATTGAAGCTACAGTCATAAATGAACTCCCCCCATCTCCCAGCCCACTCCATAGAGCTCACATTCCCAAGGTAGGGATGGGGAGACAAGTCATGGAAATTAAACAAGTAAGTGAAACATGTCATGAAGAAAACACACAGACAGGAGAGGCTACTTTAGAAAGGCCTCTCCAATGGATATACTGGCCTCTGGTCTGAATGATGGGAGGGAATCAGGACTGGGGAGCAGAGAGCTCACTCTAGGAATCAAGTGCAAAGGCCCTGAGGCAGGAAAGGAGCTCAGGGGGTTCAGGAAGCAGAGGGGACCCCTGTGGCTCTAGTGAGGGCTGTATGAGCCAGGGGCCACAGAAATCAACAGTAACCAAGATCTTGGAGGCCATGGTAGGAGTTTTGTATTTTATTAAGTTCCATTGACCCACGACTCCGGGAAGGAGGCTCCGTCCCCAGCTCTGGACTAAAAACAAACTCGTATTCGGATGATGGTGCAGATGCCTATCTACTACCAAGACAGAGGACCGAGGCTGCTCTGAGGATCCCAGTTTCCCTGTCACCTCACCTCCCAGACATCCCAGGGCACAACTCAGGCCCCTCTGAAACAAAAACCACCTGCCCAGCAGGTACAGGTGTCAACATGTTCAGCAGCAGCAGCCAACTGGGTTCAGCCACAAGCTGAGACAAGGGTGAGGAGAAGGGTGTCTACAAGCCTCGTGTCACTGATGGGGCCCCAGAGTGGGCTGGAGTTCTGGGGGCCAGAAAAGCAACATGCACATCCAAAGCCCAGGACAAAACTAGGGCTGTTTCACCCATTCCTTCCACAAATATTTACTGGGAGCCTACAATGTGCCAGGGGTGGTTCTAGGTGCTAAGGACAGCAATGAACAAAACTGATGGTAATTCCTGCCTAAAGGGAGAGAGAGACTCCCCCAGAGTAAATTATATAGTATAAAGTCATAATTGCTATGAAGAAAATAAAGTATGGAAGCAGGATGGGGAGTTCTGATGTGCATGGGGTGGGGTGGATGTAATTTTAAGTAATGTTCAGGGGGAGTCTCGCTCACAGTGAAATAGAGATTTGAGCGAAAGAGGGAAGCAAGTCACGTGGCTAACTGGGCAGAGCATTCCAGTACAAACAGCAAGTGTGAAGGGCTTGAGGCAGGTGTGCTGGACATTTAAGGACGAGCCCTGTGGTGGGCTGTTGGGGTGGGGAGGAGGCTGGAAGGATCTGGGGCACATCATCAAAACTCTCCAGGTCTGCAATCACCTGGAGACTCACTCTCCACCTGCCCACCTTAGGCCAACCACCCCTCCCCTAAGAAACCTTCCGACCAGTGGAAAGTAAGTCTCCTTCCTTGGAAATAAAGTATTTGGTTTCTGCCATTTCACTTGGGACTGCTCAGTTTCTGCCAGAGATTAATGTTTGTAGGTTTAATGCAGCCATAAATCACAGGCTACAGATTGCTGGAGTTTTCCATCAAGACTGGCAGTGGGAATTTTGAAGGGAAGTAGAGACTTCCTCTAAGTTGGACTAAGCCAATTCTGCAGTTGTAGCGAGGTGGATGAACCTAGAGCCTGTTACACAGACTGAAGTAAGTCAGAAAGAGAAAACAAACATGGTATATTAACGCATGTTTACAGAATCTAGAAAAACGGTGCTGCAAGGTATCTGCAAGGCAGGAATAGAGACCCAGACGTAGGCAATAGACTTGTGGACACAACAGAGGAAGGAGAGAGTGGGATGAATTGAGAGAGTAGCATTGAAACACGTACATTACCATATGTAAAACACACCGCTAATGGGAAGTTGCTATATGACACAGGGAGCTCAGCCCAATGCTCTGTGATGACCTAGAGGGGTGGGGGTGGGGAAGAGGTTCAGGAGGGAGGTGACATATGTGTACTTATGGCTGATTCACGTTGTTGTATGGCAAAGACCAACACAACACAATTACAATAATTGTAAAACAATTATTCTCCAATTAAAAAAAAAAAAAAGGAAGTCAGCTTTGACAGGAGAAGACCACTTTGGCCCCAACAAGGAAGTCTCTGAAGCAGGAGGGCAGGCAGCCCGGAAAGGCTGCCAGGAGATCTGGCAGCTGGAATACCAACCATGAGAATGAGCAGTAAATTACTGATTCAATTACATTTTCAGTAAAGAATCACAGAACATGTACTAAATTCAGTTATCTAGCCTTGTGCAAATTTATGAGTTCCCAATGTCTTTCCCCACATATTCCCCTTTGTGCTAAGAATTATTAGAGGCAGCCTGCATTGTTTGAAAACAAGAACGTGTACCGTGAATGTTACAAAACCCTCCGTGCTAGGCAGTGTGAAGGGTCAGGAAGGGTCTTCCCTGTGTGTGGGTAATATTTGACTGGGATCATTAGGTAGAGAGGCAAAATTGGAAACCAAGAACAGAATGGGTTTATCATATTTCTGATCGGCAAGATTTGGGGTTTTCTTTATTATACTGAAGTAGCCCTTTACACAGAGAAGACAATGGCACCCCACTCCAGTACTCTTGCCTAGAAAACCCCAAGGATGGAGGAGCCTGGTAGGCTGCAGTCCATGGGGTCGCTAAGAGTCAGACACGGCTGAGCGACTTCACTTTCACTTTTCACTTTCATGCATTGGAGAAGGAAATGGCAACCCACTCCAGTGTTCTTGCCTGGAGAATCCCAGGGACGGGGGAGCCTGATGGGCTGGGCTGCAGTCTATGGGGTCGCACAGAGTTGGACACAACTGAAGTGACTTAGCAGCAGCAGCAGCAGCAGCAGCAGTCCTTTACAATCCATCCAATGAATTCATGTACATCATCGCAGAGAAGTCCAGCAAGGAGGGCATTTCCCTCATTGTGCAATGCAGAAACAGGCTCAGAGAGGGAAAGGAGCTTGTCTAAGGTCACACAGTACAAGGCAGGGACTTGAACCCTGGTTGTCTGAGGGGGACTTTAAAGCTCTTTAAAGCTACTCTAGTCTCCTCACTAAACTGACTGCCTCCCCAGAACAGCTGACTCTCCCTGAAACAGAAGAAACTGATTCCAAAATAGGCCTTCTTAGAATTATATTTATAATAATATAGTAATCTAATTATCCTATACTTCATAATTTGAGAACAAAGAATTTTGTTGTCTCATCGGCTGAATTTTCTGGTGGAAAAATAAGCACAATCCATACCATGAATGCAGGTGCTTACACACCCTCCTTGACAGCCCACGCATGCTCGAGAGGGCCCAGTGCACCTTATTCTTCTAACTTTGGTGTCTAGCCCCATGCCCAGCACGCCGGAGATGTCAGGAAAGGTTTGTAAAATGAATGAATGAACGACAATGGAAAAAGCTATCCTACCTACTTACGAATTGCTCACATCTCTCCTTCAGCTCCCCCCCGATGCACCGAGTGGCTTATTAATTATGGATGGAAATGGAAGCTCTGAAACAGAAACCGACGTGGGTATAATCACACCCTGTGTTTGCATGATCATAAGTAGATTATTAAAAATGGATAAGGCAGCCATAATTGGGCTTCAGCCCACCAGAAATCTTAGAGGAAGCAGATGGAGCATTTGGGCATTTTCTGTGCTTTAATCTAAACCAGCAGAAAAAAAAAAATTGATTAGAAGATTGTCTTTCACATTCCATTATTGATGTCCAGGCTATCATTAGCAAATGGGTCGCTGTAAGAGCTTTCCCCAGTGCAGAATCAGAGACATTGGGATTTTATTTAGAGAGAGTTAAACTTTGCTCTGTTTGTCAGGCCCTTTTGAGAGTTTGGGCATCTGGCCAAAATTGTAAGTGAATTTTTCCCCAAACGCATTTTCCTTTCATTTGAAACGGGGCTGGAAAGGAAATGATATTAACGCATTTTCCACTGTTTATGCTTTAAAATCATCTCAAATACTCATCTAGAGGCTCCAGTGGAAATAACAAGAAGGCTTTCTTAAAGGGAAATCATGCAAAGGCTAGCAGAAAGAAAATGGTGCCTGGATAACACACATGCAGAAAGACGCCAGAAATGTGGAACAAGTAGAGTTCCTATTCATTTATGTGAAAAATTACAACTGTGGAAACCCAAGTTAAAAGTAAATAACATGTAAATAATCAAGGAGGAGCAGTTCTTGAGAGCTTATATCATTGCCAAGTGGTCATATCGACTCTTTTTATCCTCCTGACCATGAGGCAAGTGTTACCATCTCCACTTTACAGAAGAGAAAATAAGAGCTGATGGTTAGAGGCATTAAGGAACAAAAGCCAATCTGAATGCATCCCTGTCTGATCTGTGTCTCATGCTCATCCACTTTTGCTGTACAGGTGTCAGTCATTAAAATCAATATTATTTTTATCACTGTACTCAGGAAATCTCACATAAAGTCATGGGTATGAGCACAAACTGAATTTTTATTATACAAACAGGTGTCATTCAATCTCCCTAACTTTCCTCACTTATAAAATGGGGTTGAGGGATTTCTCTCGTGGTCCACTGGTTAAGAATCTGCCTTGCAATACAGGGGACATGGGTTCGATCCCTGGTCAGGGAACTAGGGTCCCACATGCTGTGGAGCAACTGAGCCCAAGTGCCACAACTAGAGAGTCCCTGTGCTGCAATGAAAGATCCTGCATGTGGCAACTAAGACCCAAGGCAGCCAAATAAAGAAGAATAAAATGGAAGTGATAGTAATACATACCTGCAGAGTTGTAAGGATTAACTGATGTAGTTAATGTTGCTGCTGCTGCTGCTAAGTCGCTTCAGTCGTGTACGACTCTGTGCGACCCCATAGACGGCAGCCCACCAGGCTCCCCCGTCCCTGGGATTCTCCAGGCAAGAACACTGGAGTGGGTTGCCATTTCCTTCTCCAATGCAGGAAAGTGAAAAGTGAAAGTGAAGTCACTCAGTCGTGTCCGACTCTTAGCGACCCCATGGACTGCAGCCTACCAGGCTCCTCCATCCATGGGATTTTCCAGGCAAGAGTACTGGAGTGGGGTGCCATTGCCTTCTCCGGATGTAGTTAATTCTAGGGTATAAAATACCTAGGGCAGTGCCTCATATACAGAATCACTGAATAAAGGGTTGTTATTGAGACTATGTAGCATATGTTGAAATGTTTCTAATCTTCCATTCGAATGACATCCTGGGGCACCAGCTGAAAGCTGCAGAAACCTTCAGAAATGACCCAGCCCTGCTCCCTCATGTAAAGGCCCAGAGGAGAGACATGACATGCCCAAGGCAGAGAACAATCAGGACTACTGCTTTCTGGGGCACTTTAAGGTCACTACCGACTTGATGACACATTGGCTACCAGATGGAAGTAGATATGAACCTCTCCTTTTCTTCCAGAGCCTAATCCACTTACCCCAGAATGGATTTCCCACCACTCTTTACCACCAGAAGTGCTCAACAACTAAGAAGTAAGAGAAGCTTCCCTGGTGACTCAGACAGTAAAGAATCTGCCTGCAGTGCAGGAGATCTGGGTTCAACCCCTGAATCAGGAAGATCCCCTGGAGAAGGGAATGGCAACCCACTCCAGTATTCTTGCCTCAAGGATCCCATGGACAGAGGAGCCTGGCGGGCTACCGTCCATGGGGGTCACAAAGAATAGGATATGACTGAGCGACTAATTTTATTTTTTTTTAAAGGATGGGAAAAGCTTTGGTTTCTTAGGGAAGGTATATGTTTCAGGGCCAGGCAACAAGAATAATCCGTTATCAGCAATGGGATTTCTATTTCTGGAAATGACACAGGATTGAGGATTTACATACTTAAACATGCAAAAATAAGCTAAAGAAACTGCACCAGGACTAGTAGCTTAAGGAAAGCAATTACAGCTTGTAGAAAGAAGCACTGCGCACACTATACCTCTCGACGCCTACCATTTGATGTCAGCCTGTAAGGTAGCTTTGGGCTTCCCAGCTGGCACAGTAGTAAAGAATCTGCTTGCCATTGCAGCAGATGCAGGAGATGTGGGGTTGATCCCTGGGTCAGGAAGCTCCCTTGGCGTGGGAAATGGCAACCCACTTTAGTATTCTTGCCCCAAGAGTCTCATGGGCAGAGGAGCCTGGTGGGCTACAATCCATGGGGTTGCAAAGAGACACAACTGAGCATGCACACCTAACCAATAGGGTATCTTTATGCAACAATACTTCTATCTGTTGGGAAACTATAAAAGTTACACAGATCTATAATGTCTATGATATGACTTGGGATCCTTTAAAGGTGGAATGGTTGTACAGTACACGATCTACCCAATTGTACATCGCCCTCTTGCTGGGCCAGTTCACTACTTACCATTCTGAGGGAGGAGAGTGGTTTCACAGAATTAAGTGGAAAAGTCTTCTACAGTCGGCATCTATTTGTGCCACTACCATTCAGTCACTGTTTTTTATAGTAACACTAACCCAACGTTTCTTTTGCAGGATTCGCATGGGGCGGATTCCAAACCCTGCTTGAGAAATGGGAATATCCCACCTCTTAGATGTGATGAGTGGTTCAAAAGTGAGCATGTGATCCAACTGAAGCCAATGAATCTACAATCAGACATTTCCTGGGAATGCTGGGAGAGAAGAAAATATTCTTTTTGGTGTATTCAGAATTGCGAGGATACAAGGGCTGAAGCCGCAGCAGGGAACACGCCTCTGCAGGGAGCCTGAGAATGAAGTCAGCACGCAGAGCAGAGGAAAGACAGAGGCCTGGTGCATTGTTTTCCTTGTACCAGCCAGATCTGAAGCCCAAATGACCCTTGAACTTTTCAGTGATATGAGATAAAAAGTTCTCTTTTGCTTAAGCCAGCCTGAGTTTGTTTTAATGTCACTCGCACACAAAAAAGTCCTAAGCCTTATACCCCTCACTGGTTTTGAGAGGTCTGGACATCTGGGGTGTTTGAAGCCTGTGCTGGTGGCCTGGTTAATTGTGGAGAAGTCACAGCGCAGTGCTAGGACCATCTGTGGCCTCATCTTCCTTCTCTGCCCCTCAGGGTACTCAATCCAGGAACCTACAAAATCTTCCAGCTCGGGATCCATGTGGAGGAAAATCATAAGGAGAAATAACTGCCTTATGCTTGGGAGGAAATGCCAGACTTGGACAGAACCCTCATGAATTAAAAATGATAAAAAGGTAAAAGTATTGAAGCCTATGAAAACTCCATCATAAATGGACAGAGCACAATTATGTTTTTGCAAGGGATTTACCAAAGGAAATAGAAGTAAATTCCAATAGCATTTGCTTTGTACTTTTAATAAAATTGAAGAAAAATGCAGACATCATGAAATAAAAACATAGACAAGATGAAAATAAAAAGATATGAAAATGATTCTGGTGTAGAGACAGAAGGAAATCAAACCATTTAAAAATGCATTTGATAAATGTCCATTGGAAAATGAATGGATAAAGAAGATGTGATATATACACATGATGGAATATTGCTCAGCCATTAAAAAGGATGAAATAATACCATTTGCAGCAACACGGATGGACCTAGAGATTATGTATTAAGTGAAGTCAGACGAAGACAAATTCCATATGATGTTACTTATATGTGGAATCCAAACAAATGATGCAGGCCAACTTGTTTACAGAAGAGAAAAAGACTCAGATTTCGAGATGGGCTTGTGGTTGTCAAGGGGGGAAGGTGGGGAGGAGGAATGTATTGGGAGTTGCGATTGGTATAGCCACACTGCTATATATAAAACAGATAATCAACAAGGACCTACTGTATAACACAGAGAACTATACTTAATATTCTGTAGTAATCTATATGGGAAAAGAAGCTGAAAAAGAATAGATATATGAATATATATATATATACTTTAAATCACTTGCTGTACACCTGAAACTGGCTTCCCAGGTGGCACAGTGGTAGAGAATCCTCCTGCCAATGCAGGAGATGCAGGAGATGTAGGTTCAATCCCTAGGTCAGGAAGGTCCCCTGGAGAAGGAAATGGCAACCCACTCCAGTATTTTTGCCTGGAAAATTCCATGGATGGAGGACCCTGGCGGGCTACAGTCCCTGGTGTCACGGAATCAGACATGACTGAGTGACTGAGCATCTGTGCACACCTGAAGCTAACACAACATTGTGAATCAACTGTATTCCAATATAAAAAAGTTTAAGTGCATCTGACACAGTAACAGCTAAATGAACAATGCAGAAAAGCAACTTGGCGACAATAGGGCAAGTGTGAAAAAGTTGCCAAGGATTCAGAGGAAGAGGATCGAGATGAAAACTGTGAAAGGTGGTAGATATTAAAGACAGGCACAGTGAAACGGCATCAAGAAAACTCATATTTGTGAGTGAAGTGAAAGTCGCTCAGTCATGTCCGACTCTTTGCGACCCCATGGACTATACAGTCCATGGAATTCTCCAGGCTGGAGTACTGGAGTGGGTAGCCTTTCCCTTCTCCAGGGGATCTTCCCAACCCAGAGATCAAACAAGAGGCCAAAGCAAACGTAACAGAAGCAATGTTCAATGTGAGAAAACGTTTCTTGAGTTAAAGAAAAACCAAATCTGTGTTTCAAAAGAATGCAAAAATCGTATCAGGAGAAAAAATAAAACACAGAAAAACCCTGATGTATATTCCAGTAAAGTTCTAACTTTAAGGAAAATGACTTTACAAATATTCAGGGGAAAAGCTTATCTATAAAGGACGAGTCAGCCTGGCCTCAGACTTCACCTCTGCAGCATCAGACAGAAGACAATGTCGAGTTTTGGGGGTTCTGAAAACCTGCAACCCCAGGTTTCTATAAACACAGCCAAGCTGCTGTCCCCATGTGTGGCAAAAGGGAAGCTATTTTCAGCTATTTAAGGCTCTAAGGGTTCAATGGCCACATTCTATTGAAATAATACTCCAGTCAACCATTGGCTGACTTAAAATACAATTGTGAGACCATGCGCATCTGTGCTTATAAACTGAAAGGTTGGATGCAGTGGAAGTTTTTCTAGGAAAAGATAAATTACCAAAATTGATTCAAGAACAGTCAACTTGCTTAGACCAATTAGGGTGCCAGGCTTCTAGCTCGACCTGACAGGAGGCCTTGGAGGTTGCCCTGTCTCGGTGGATTTTTATCCGCTTTGGCTGCCAGCAGCAGGGAGATGCCCTCTATAGAACTTTGCTGTGCATGGCAGCCTTCCAGTCTTGGAGGAAAGTCAACCACCACGTGGGCTTTGGCTTTAGGGATCTCTGCCTGCCCATAGCGTCTTCCCTCCTCTCAGGATGGGGAAAGTGAGGCTGCCTTCCAAGGCTCCTTCAGACCAGCTTTATCAGTAACCGATCTGGCAGGAAACCCATGAAGTTTCTACAAATAGGTGAAGCTATTCTTAAGATTCCAAAGAATAGCAAGGAGAGATAAGAAGGCCTTCTTCAATTAACAGTGCATAAAACTAGAAGAAAACAACAGAAAGGGAAAGACTAGAGATCTCTTCAGAAAAATCAGAAATATCATGGGACTATTTGACCCAAAGACGGGCACAATAAAAGACAGAACAGTAGAGACCTACTAGATGCTGAAGAGATCAAGAAGACATGGAAAGGATACATGGAAGAACTATACAAGAAAGATCTTCATGAACAGGATTATGGTGATGGTGTGCTCAGTAAACCAGAGCCTGTAAACCACTCCAGAACTGGAGTGTGAAGTCAAGTGGGCCTCAGGAAGCACTGTTGTTAATAAAGCTGTGGCTGCGATGGATTTCCAGAAGAGCTATTCAAAACTCTAAAGGACGATGCTATCAAAGTGTTGTGCTCAATATGTCAGCTAATCTGAAAGACCCAGCAGTGGCCACAGGGCTGGAAAAGGTCAATCCTCATTCCAATTCCCAAGAAAGGTAGTACTAAAGAATGTTCTAACCATTGGACAATTGCACTCATCTCCCATGCTTAAAATCTTGCATGCTAGGCTTTAGCATTATGTGAACCAAGAATTTCTAGATGTTCAAGCTGAGCTTAAAAAAGGCAGAAGAATCAGAGATCAGATTGCCAACATTTGCTGGATCATAGAGAAAGCAAGAGAATTCCAGAAAAACATCTACCTCTGTTTCATTGACTATGCTAAAGCCGTTGACTGTGTGGATCATAAAAAACTGTGGAAAGCTCTTAGAGAGATGGTAATACCCAACCATCTTACCTGTCTCCTAAGAAACCTGTATGCAAGTCAAGAAGCACCAGTTAGAACCCCATATGGAACAATAGATTGGTTCAAGATTGAGAAAGGAGTCCAACAGGGCTGTCTGCTGTCACTGTGTTTATTTAACCTATATGCTGAGCACATCATGAGAAATGCCAGGCTAGATGAATTACAAGGTGGAATCAAGATAGGTGGGAGAAACATCAACAGCCTCAGATATGTGGATGATACCACTCTAATGGCAGAAGGCAAAGAGGAATTAAAGAGCCTCTTGATGAGGGTGAAGGAGGAGGGTGAAAAAGCTAGCTTAAAACTCAACATTAAAAATAAAACTAAGATTATGGCATCCGGCCCCTTTATTCATGGCAAAGAGAAGGGGAAAATGTGGAAGTAGTGACAGATTTCCTCTTCTTGGGCTCTAAAGTCACTGTGGATGGTGACTGCAGCCATGAAATCAGAAGATAATTGCTTCTTGGCAGGAAAGCTATGATAAACCTAGACTGTGTGTTGAAAAGCAGAGACATGACTCTGCCAACAAAGACCCCTATAGTTAAGGCTATGGTCTTCCCAGTGGTCATGGTTGTGAGAACTGGACCATAAAGAAGGCAGAATGCCAAAGAATTGATGCCTTCAAACTGTGGTGCTGGAGAAGACTCTTGAAAGTCCCTTGGACAGCAAGGAGATCAAACCAGTCAATCTTAAGGGAAATCAACCCTGAATACTCATTGGAAAAACTGATGCTGATGCTGAAGCTCCAGTATTTTGGTCATCTGATGTGAAGAGCTGACTCACTTGAAAAGCCCCTGATGCTTGGAAAGAGTGAGGGCAGAAAGAGAAGAGGGCATCAGAGGATAAGATGGCTGGATGGCATCACCGTGCAATGGTCATGCACTTGGGCTTCAGGAGATGGTGAGGGACAAGGAGGCCTGGAGTACTGCAGTCCACAGGGTCACAAAGAGTTGGATATGACTGGGCAACTGAACAACAAAATTCTTAATATCTAAAACCAATGCCTTGGCATTAACAGACACACACTACTATATATAAAATAGATTAAAAGGACCTACTACATAGCACAGGGAACTATATTCAATATTCTATAACCTATGATGGAAAAAAAATTAGAAAATAAATAAATATATATATATGTGTATGTATATATACAACTGAATTACTTTGCTGTACACCTGAAACATTATAAATCAACTATACTTCAATAAAAAATACAAATTATAAAGAGATAAAACCAATGTAGATTTCCCTCCTATTGTGTTGATCGTCCTGACAGGCATGGAGGGAAAGAGGAGGACTTAGATGTCCATCTTCTTCAGAAGCCCTTAATCTTCTCTTTTGCACATTCAAGGACTCCTGAAATAATAGTGGTAGAAATGCTACCAAATCTTTCCTCTTCCGTGTGGATGAAGCTATTTAAAATCCTCTAAGTAATACACTCAACCACATGTATAAGAGTATTATGAACAGAAAGAGGCCAGACACCAGTGAATAAATACTGCATGTCACACTGTATGATTCCACCTCTATGAAGTTCAAGAACAGGTAAAATTAATCTTTGATGATAGAAGGAAGAATAGCCATAGCCTCTGTGGGGGTAGTGATTGCCTGGAACAGGGCACAAGGGTACTAATATTTTGTTTTCTCCTTCTCTCTCTTTTTGCCACACAGCATGGCATGCAGGATCTTAGTTCCCTGACCAGGGATTGAACCCTCATCCCCTGCAGTGGAAGCGTAGAGTACTAACCACTGGACTTCCAGGGAAGTCCATAGGGTACATTCTGAGGTGACAGAATGTTCTAGATCATGATCAGGGTAGTGGTTACACTGGTGTATATAGATATAAAAACTGATCAAACTGTACCCTTCAGATCTGTGCATTTTACTGCATGCAAATTATACATTAATTAAAAAAAAAACAAAAAACCCTTCTAAGTAGAGGAGGAAGGTGAACTGGTAAAGAACAGAACTGCATGTCCAATGGGTTAAAATGCTTCTATAATTTCTTGTTTTAAACTTTGTTTATTATTGCACTAGGTCTTCTGTGCATGGGCTTTCTCTAGGTGCAGCCAGTGGTGGCTTCTCTTGCTGCAGAGCACAGGCTCTAGGCACGCGGGCTCAGTAGTTGTGGAGCACAGGCTTAGTTGCTCTGAGGCATGTGGAATCTCCCTGGGCCAGGGATTGAACCCATGTCCCTTGTGTTGGCAGGGAGATTCTTATCCACTGTGCCACCAGGGAAGTCCATTTCTATAATTTCTTTTGTGCACATTAGTCAGAACCTGATTCTTTTCTCAGTCTGAAAACCAAAATTACATAAAAAGATCCTGAAGGACATAGGGACCAAAAGGAACACTTTTTGTGTTTTCTGAGAAAGTCCAGAATGTATTAAGTTCCTTGGGGATACGAGTCACCATTGAATGCACATGTTCATCAGGACTGGAGAGTCTAGCCTGGACTGATGAGAGAAAAGCCAAGTTTTTCTGCAAGAGAAAACAAGCATTAATAACCAGCTGGAGAAAATTCTTCAGACAAATTGAATGTGACAGAGAGGGGAAGGGGCAGGCCTTGTGAGGCAGAGAGTCATTAAGGGCTTCAGGAGGCAAGAAAGAGGATGATGGGGAGCTTGAGGGAAGCATCTTAGGGGTCTGAGGTGGTCCCTTTCTTCCCAGGAGGTAAAATTCCAGGCTGATCTGCTGGACTGCCCTTTGTCAGGGCAAACGCCTGGGGATCAGACCCAGCAAGGAGATCACAAAGCCTAGCTGGGAGGAACCGTTCATGAGCTTGCCCCGTAAAACATGCTTTTCTCATTTGCCATCCTATCTGTCATTTATTACCTATAATGGAGTAATAGTGTTGCTCAGTCGTGTCCAACTCTTTACCACCCTCTGGACTGTAGCCCGCCGGACTCCACTGTCCACGGAATTTTCCAGGCAAGAATACCTGAGTGGGGTGCCATTTCCTACTCCAGGGAATCTTCCTGACCCAGGGATCGAACCCGCATCTCCTGAGGCTCCTTCATTGGCAGGCAGATTTTTTATCAGCATACCACCTGGGAAGCCCTGTAATGCTGTATTAAAAACCTCCTCCTAAACTTAGAGGTTTCAAATAGCAATCACTTATTTTTGCTCACATGTCTACAGATAGGCTAGGAGTCAAGTTTTCTCAATCTCAGCACCGCTGAAATTTTGGGCCACATAATTCTTTGTCATGGGAGGCTGTCCTAGGCTTTTGTGGGACATTTAGCAGCATCCCTGGCCCCTAGTCACTAAACCCCCATAGCACCTTCCTCTTAGCTGTGTCTCCAGTCTTTGCCAAATGTTACCTGAGGGGCAAAGTCACTTTTAGTTGAAAACCACTGGCCCAGGTTGAGCTTGGGCTGGACTCACCTGCGCAGGAGTCTAAGTCCGCGTGTCTCCCCTCCTTCAAGGACTGTTGGTTATAGAAGCACTGGGAGCACTCCCAGTGACACAAGCACATTCAAACCTCTGATCATGTTATTGGGTTGGCCATAAAGTTCATTTGGATTTTTCTACATCTTATGGAAAAACCTGAACAAACTTTTTGGCCAATTCAATACCTCCACTAACATCCTTTTGAGCAAAGCAAGTCACAGGCCACCCAACACTGATGGAGGGGACACAGGAGTGAGGATTTAGGGAATAATAATCCAAACTAATCCAGCCATCAATACCACCACTGACTGATAATTGTTAGTCTATTAAGTTCTCTGGGCTTTCCTAGTGGTTCCATGGTAAAGAATCCGTCTGCCAAGAAGAAGACTCGGGTTCAGTCCCTGGGTTGGAAAGATTCCCTGGAGAAGGAAATGGATACCCAACTCCAGTGTTCTTACCTGGGAAATCCCATGGACAGAGGAGCCTGGCAGGCTACAGTCCATGGGGTCACAAAGAGTCAAATATGACTTAGTGACTCAACAATAACAACAAATAAGTTCTTTACCTTTTATCTTAAGTTATCCTAGGGAATACCCAGGGAATGTGATACAAGAAGCAGGGAGTGGAAAATTCTCATGGGTCAGGGGAATATGATTACATCCTCCTTTAGGATGGGTTTTCATTCTTATTCTTCAATCTATGTACAAAGACTATCTCACTCCAAAGAAGAGAGAGCTGGGCTGCAATGGCAAAGAAACTCACTTTGACTTGGAATTGGAAGACCTGAGATCCAGGCCTTGTTTTGCACTTACTAGCTGTTTGATTTGGGGCAAGTGTTTTGACTCTAGTGAGACTTTAGTTTGCTCAGCTATAAAATGCAGCTGTATCAGTTTTTACCCAGCAGGGTCAGTATAAGGGTTAAGTTACATAATGTAAGTAAAACGCACATGGTTGACGGCCTCCAAGATGACGCCATCAATTCCTTCCTCCTATGCACATGCTGCTCCTCTAGAGTGAGATGAGGTCTAATTCCCTTCTGCCCTTGCGTCGAGACCAGCCTCAGTGACATGCTCAAGTGAAATTCTAAAACTTGTGAAGCTAAGTTACAGGAAGTCCTGCAGCTTCTGCCTGGACCTCTCGGAACACTTGCTCTTGAGATGCTTCTTCTCAGAACCTGGTTGTCATGTGGCTAGAAGCCCTAGCCAGGTGGAGGAGTCACACATCATCCCTCTGGTTGACACCCCAGCTGAGCTCATGGCCAACAGCCAGCATCACCTTCCAGCATTGTGAGTGACCCCTCTTGGACATGCACCCTGGGAGAACCCTCAGATGGTAATGGCCCCAGCTGACATCTGACCACAACTGCATGAGAAAAGCTGTGTAAGAGCTGCTTGGTTGAGCCCAGTCATTGCATGGAACCATGAGAGACAGTAATACATTATTGGTTTAAGTGACTAAGGGGTTGTTTGTTACCCAGTGTCATGCCATTGTAAGGTATTATTTCAGAGCCATATCACACTATATCACTCCTAGGGGAAACACCACACCCATTCAGCTCAAGCATAGTTATTATGGTGAACAAGAGCTTATGACACTCAGAAGCCTCTTACTCTGATAATACAGCATCCACTCTTTGCTTTGAAGGAACCACTGGTTTGGAAGAGGGTTCCCATACGGGGGTGCCAGTTTTAATTTATGCAGTTAAAACTTGAATTTTATGCAAGTTATGCAGTTAAATATGCAGTTAAATTTGAATTTCAGATAAACAATGAATCATTTTTTTAGTTTATCTCTTGAAATTGTTGGTATTTACTTATACCAAAAACAAAATGCTGTGTTTACCTGAAATCTAAATGTAACTGGGTATCCTATATTTTATTTTATGTGAGCAAAACACTACTCCCAAACCTGGCCCTAAAAGGGAGGATGACTACACTAAGCTAATAATGAATTGTATTGCCCTAGCCATGGTTGTCACTTCAGGATGGCTGTATTATTCAATCCAGGATAATCAGAAAAGGACTTTTTAGAGGGTTTGTGGGAACTATTTGAGGGGTCCCTGTTTCTTTTGTTGAAATGGGATCTGTGTTGACGTGAAGCCCTGAACTGCCACAATCTGAAGATAGATATAACCCAGAGGAAGCAGGTCCAAAAGACAGAGCATAATGGCCTTGTTTGTGCCCTGGATCAAGCCTTTCCTGAAGCTGCTGCCAGGTAGAAATGTTAAGAGCCACTGCATATTTTTTGCCACATCCCCTTTCCACTTCTGTGGTGACCCCCGAAGCCTATGTTAAGATGAAGTCTCCATGAGCTGGGTCCCTCAGTGACACTAGGGGATGGTGTCCTCTGCTGACACTTTAAGGACTTGTAGCATGAGCAACGGATAAGGCAATGGCACCCCACTCCAGTACTTTTGCCTGGAAAATCCCATGGACGGAGGAGCCTGGTAGGCTGCAGTCCATGGGGTCGTTGAGAGTCAGACACGATGGAGCGACTTCACTTTCACTTTTCACTTTCATGCATTGGAGAAGGAAATGGCAACCCACTCCAGTGTTCTTGCCTGGAGAATCCCAGGGATGGAGCCTGGTGGGTTGCCGTCTATGGGGTCGCACAGAGTCAGACATGACTGAAGCGACTTAGCAGCAGCAGCAGCATGAGCAAGAAACAAACCTTTGTTGTGCTAAGTTTAATGATTATGTTGGGGCTGTTTGTTACGCAGCAGAGCACCTAGCCTATTTAGTCTGTCTAAGTCAAGTTAGAATGTGAACTAGACAACAAAATGGTCAGTATTCCCACATACTGAAGTTGAGCTGTAATGTTTCCATATGGTAAACATTTTAGCAAAAGGTTTTTTTTTTTTTTCTCCCTTTTAATTTATGGTCTTAGTATCTGAGTGGGCTGGCTTAAAGAGACAGAGGACTCAATTATTTCAAAGAGGTAAGTGTATATGTCTGTGAGCTCCTGCTGACTGGTAGTGATGAAATAACACAAATCGGGGAATGATAACTGCCAGAAAGTGAGTATCTCTGCTCAGCCTGCTATTTAGGGCATGTTGCATGGTTCACGTCCCTCTGTGTGCCATGCTGAAGATCATTCCCGTTTTCTAGATGAGAAAAGCAAGGCATAGAACAGTTAAAAAAAGAAACCCACCCAACCACAGTGAGTCAGTTGCATTGTCCAAAAATCTGCTGGATTTAAAAATGTTCAAAATGTGAAAGCTTTTAAAGACTTTCAGGTTGAATGCAAGATTTTAGAAAGCAGCTGGATAATTTTATAGTGTGTGAAACCTGCTGGTAAGATGAATGCAATCAATCTAAAGGCCTCAGAAAATCACCACAGTCCACAGTAGAGTGTCAGGGTTTCTCGACGCTGCGGCAGGCATGGGGATAATCATCTGGCCTCATGTTAAGTTATGGTCTCTCTAACAGACAGCAGAGAACAAAAGGGAGAGAGAAATCAACTTGAACACACAGAGTACTTCTCCCCAAGACCAGCGGGGAGGAAGGTGAGTGAGAAGTCACAGAGTCCTCAAGCCTGAAACAGAGCCGGGAAGTGGGATGGCGGAGGCGTGTGTGAAAGCAGAGACTTCCCTTCTAAAGGTGCTTAAAGGAGAATATTGCACAACCACACTCAGAGGCAACCGGATGCTTTAAAACAATGCTGTGCCAAAGCTCTGTTTCAGCTACACCGAAAGCCACTATCTTTTGCTCCAGTCTATGTGAACATCAGTCCATTTCTACTCCAAAAATCTTGCTAGAACCTCTAGGATGCGCTGGAGACTATAGCAAATATAATCAAGGAGAGGAGGCTAGGATTTACTGAATCCCACAGGTTCTGTACTGGGACAACGGTTCAAATTTCCTCATTTAGTCCTGGTAATAATCCTCAAAGGTCTTTTTGCCCCTGTTTTCCAAATGAGGAGACTGGGGCTCAGAAAGATGACATGACCTTGCCCAAGGTCACACAGTCAAGGGCAGAGGCTCATCTGACCCCTAGTTCATCCTCTTTCAACTACATCTTTGGCAGCCATGTAACCACAGACGAGACACACCTCCTGCAATTGAAGAGCTTATCAGGGAAGGACACATATTAAGATAATAATTTTAAGATTCCAGAAAACACACAAGGCTGGCCTGAGCGGGCAAGAATTCAAGGAGAAAATGAGACTCCCAACTGAACAAATGTTTCCTTCTTATTTATTCTTCCGAACATCATGTGTTGTGAGTTAATCACACCCATGCTCTGTGACTTGTCACCATCATTGGTCTGTGACGGCCCCTTTCTTATGTATTCATTAATTAATGTACTCACTTTTCTCCTCGTTCCCTTCTCCCAGAAGCAATCCATCCTCATATATTTATTGGGCATCTTTTTGCTTGTGTATGTTCTTGCAAAATGTATATTGTTTGGCATGCAGGTTTAAAAGATTTACATAAATGATATTATGCAGAATACCTCATTCCTTTTCCTCACTCCGGGATCGACTGTTAGGGTGTATCTGCGGAGCTTCATGTCTATCTAATCTGCTGATGCCAAGAGCTGCGGCAGACTCCGGCTATGCATTCCCACGCCTGCCCACCTGCCTTCCCAGCAATGGACACTGAGACTGTGCCCAGCTCCCCACCTCTAGGGCTACACTGCAGTATCTTTCCTCGCACATGTCTTTTTACAGAGCTTTGTGAGGTTGTCTTTGGTCTATCTGCCCAGGAGTGGAACTCTGGAGTTTGATATGTTTAATTTGACAGTCATGTCAGATTGCTGTTCAGAATTACACCAGTCCGCCTTTCCCATCAGCCTTCCCTGAGAGTTCTTATAACCTCTTATCCACTCTGACACATGGCATGTATCTAATTTTTCCTAGTTTAATAGGTGTGAAATGACATCTCAAATTGCTTTAATTTTAATATCTCTAATTACAGATGAGTTTATATAGAGCATATAGTCTTTTTTTAACTGCCTACTGTGTGCTTGGCACTGTGGGTGATATGGAACAAGCAGGCGACATGGTCGAGGATCTCACTAAGATTTCATGAGGGTACAAAGTAAGACCGAGCTTATAACAAGGGAGGCATTAAAGGTGAGAAGACAGAAGGGTTTGCAATGAGATTGAGAACATCACTGTCCAACACTGGTAATACATTGGCAAGTGCTGACTGAACCTCTTGGACCAAGGCAGCAACACATCTGAAGGACCAATTTACGTCTGACCATCCTGAAATGAGATCAGACACTTAGAATCTTCTGTTAAAGAGAGGAAAACTCCATTTGAAAAGACTGGAACTTTACCAAGAGGTGAATTTGCTTTATCAAAAAGCCTTATCTTCAGCATCCTCATAAGTTGCTAATTGTGTTGCGAAAGAAATACAGCCATAATTAAAGAGGCATCATAAGGCCCCACAGCAAAGTAGCCTGAGTTAACATGGACTCTCCTATCAATAGAAATTGTAGATAAACTATTACAGTAATAATACATAGTTGAGTTCACAAAAAAGAAAGGGAAATCTCTGAATGTCAGACATGAAGAGAACATTGATGGAATGGTGCCACAGTGGCCCATAAGAGATAACAAACCATATATAGGCCTTAGTCAGTGCAGTTGTTATGCCGAGAAGACTGCAGTTGTGACCCTAAGCTCATGGGAGGTGGTTACCTGGAATCAAGACCCAAGCTGTGAAACTTGCAGGGGTTGTCATTGTTGGGAAGGAAGATGAGAAATTCTTCCCAATGGCTCAGGGGAACCGTAAGGAACTTTGTCTTTATTCAGGATCTGGGAAGAAAAACTGAAACCCTGAGCTTGTGTCAAGCATGGTGCAGGAGTCCCAAAGCAAGAAATTAACACAAAATTCTGTCCCAGTGCAACAGAAGTAAATGTAAAGCCACTCAGTAGGAACACTTCCAACCCAGGATACGTGGTACTCAAACAGCAGAAACGATCCCCACTAAGATGAGCTCAAACCTTTAAAGTTAAAAAACAAATCAAGAAATAACCCATCATAAATAATGGAGAGTAAGATGATATGACAAAAAGAGATGATTAAAATGCATTGAGATGATTGAAATGCATCTCTTTGAGCAGTGAGAGAAATGCATTACAAGGTGTAACATGTGTCTAACAGGAGGACCTAGCGGGAAGAAGAGTAAACAGAGGAAAGAAAACGCTCAAAGATATTGGCTTGAGAATTTCTTAGATTTGATGGAAAGCATTAATCTTCAGGTTTAGGAAACAAAGTACGTTCTGATCAAAAGAAAGCAAATTCATACTTTAGATACATTGTAGTGAAATGATAGAATACCAAAGAGGTAGTGAAAAGCAACCAGAGATGAAAGACATACTTGCCTGTAAAGGAATCACAACTAGATCCAGAGAAGATTTCTCAACAATGCCATGAAAGTTCAGAAGATGCTGGAATTATATCTTACAAGATCTGAGGGAGAATAACCCAATCTAGAATTCTGTAGCGAATTAACTATTAATCAAGGGTGAAGGCAAATAAAGACATTTTTAGAAAAAAGAAAGTTTTTCCTCTATCTCAATTCTTTAATAAGTCGTACTATTGGTAACATAAACAAGAACATTTTAATTAAATACACACTAATTACACCAGCATAATGCATGTCTGTTACAGAAAGAAGAGTAATAGGGGATATTATGAAATTCAATCAATCACCACTGTAAATAATTCAAATAGTAAAGTTCCAAGCAGAGGAAACCAATAATTAGTAGGTTACTACCACGGTATAATTTCCAAGGAAATATTTTTAGAAAAATAGTTATTGACAAAATTTACTAGTGAAAACTACCGAAGGCCTGTTGCTGCTGCTGCTAAGTCACTTCAGTCGTGTCCGACTCTGTGCGACCCCATAGATGGCAGCCCACCAGGCTTCCCCGTCCCTGGGATTCTCCAGGCAAGAACACTGGAGTGGGTTGCCATTTCCTTCTCCAATGCATATAAGTGAAAAGTGAAAGGGAAGTCACTCAGTTGTGTCCAACTCTAGCGACCCCATGGACTGCAGCCTACCAGGCTCCTCCATCCATGGGATTTTCTAGGCAAAAGTACTGGAGTAGGGTGCCATTGCCTTCTCCGACCGAAGGCCATACTTGAGTAAATAGCAAGAAAACACAGGAGGAAGAGGATCCTATGGATAGATCTACAGAGAAGTTTCCTGTTTTTTTTTTTTTTTTTTTTAAAAAGGAGGTAATAATGGTAACAGGATGTAGGCTGGTAAAATATTGATAGGTTCTAGACTGTTTCCAGTGGTCATGTATGGATGTGAGAGTTGGACTGTGAAGAAAGCTGAGCGCCAAAGAATTGATGCTTTTGAACTGTGGTGTTGGAGAAGACTCTTGAGAGTCCCTTGGACTGCAAGGAGATCCAACCAGTCCATGCTAAAGGAGATCAGTCCTGGGTGTTCTTTGGAAGGAATGATGCTAAAGCTGAAACTCCAGTACTTTGGCCACCTCATGCGAAGAGTTGACTCATTAGAAAACACTCTGATGCTGGGAGGGATTGGGGGCAAGAGGAGAAGGGGACGACAGAGGATGAGATGGCTGGATGGCATCACCGACTTGATGGACAAGAGTTTGGGTGAACTCCGGGAGTTGGTGATGGACAGGGAGGCCTGGCGTGCTGCAATTCATGGGGTCGCAAAGAGTCGGACACGACTGAGTGACTGAACTGAACTGAACTGAGACTGTCAAAATTGTAAGTGTTAGGCACTCAGTTCTGTCTGCCTCTGCGACCCATGGACTGTATCCCGCCAGGCTCCTCTGTCCATGGGATTCTCCAGGCAAGAATACTGGAGTGGGTTTCCATTCCCTTCTCCAGGGGATCTTCCTGACATAGGGATTGTACCCGGGTCTCCTGCATTTCAGGCAGATTCTTTACTGCCTCAGCCACCAGTGGGAGAATAACTTCTAAAAGAGTATGTGTTACAGATAAATCCAAAGTAGTTGAAGGAGAAGAGTCAGAGTGGCTGTGAGCTGGCTGACGGCCTGGAGCCAAGGAAGAAATGTGAGACGTGCCCCCATAGGGCATCCTCATCCACTCCAGAACCACAGACATCTCTCCTAACAGCACGAGGCAGCTTATGAGGGGAATGATAACTGCCCCATTCTTTCTGGCTTGGCAGCTGGACAAACTCACCGCTCTTTTCCCTGGGGAGCCAGAAGCCCGTTTTCACCTCTTATGTGCACTCTGACACCATCAAAGTATTCCTATTTTGTGAGCTCCTTTGGGTAATTGCAAAAGCAGGCCACATCTCTGAAATAATAAAGTTTCTTTGCCAAGCAAAGAATATGTAGACCAGGCTAGAGGTGACCTCCCTGACACGAGTGCAAAGGAAATGATGTGGGTTGAATGCAACTTAAGGAGCCTTGGGGAAATCTTGTGCTCCTAGACACCAGGCTACTCTCACTGGGCAAAGTGACCTGCAGAATCTCTGATTCCACTCGCTTCCACTTACCTTTGTAAGTCAGGTGTCCATCGCCATCAAAACCAAAAGCCGGAATTGATTTGGTGTCAAAGACGGCATGCGCACTGGCCCACAATCTCAGCTGCTTATACCAGCTAAACGCTGGCAGCAGCAGCATTGAAATTCCCTTTTGAGTAAGTGAAAGGCTACTTTCCCATCTTATTTTGCACAACTCTGAGCATTTTGCTTCTAGATAATGATCATTTATTTTACATTAAAAAGCTGAGGCAAAAAGACATAACCTTTTGTAAGGATCACATTCATAAGTGCATGGAGTTGAAGGCAGTCACTTTCCACTGCAATAAGATGAATTCTGCAAAACATTGCACGTACATATTTATAAATTTGAGGGGAATGGGAATATAGTTTTCATCATGCTCTTAGAGACATTTATGAGCAAAATGAAGTTAGAAGCACCTAAGATATGAATTCTAACTAACAAGAGGGACAGGTGGGGGCATATTGGGATCTTTGGGTGAAAGGGGGCAAAACTGCATATCACCTCTAAAAAGCATATTAATATGCTACCTTGAGTTGGAGAAAAGAGTGGAATGGCTTCCACCCTGGAAAGAAAATTTCACATAATTCATAAAAGTTACCTATGCAACAGCTTTTGTACAGAGAAGAAAACAACATTGAGAAATACTGCTCTAAGGTGTGATTTAACTTATCAAATGTGATTGACAGGCCATTCACAATTACAACTCTTCTAAAGCTATAGGCAGAAAGAAATATTGTTCCTTTCCTCCTTCCACTTTTGTTCTTTTCAAGAGCTCCTTCCAGGTTTCCTGAGAAGCTTTTCATTCCCTCATGAGTCAATAGTGCAGTGTGGTTTCAGTGGGTGCCCTGTGAGTGAGGTTGAGTCCTGCCCTGCTCAGGTGGTACAAATACTCGTTGATTCATTCAACAAATGGGTATCCATGTCGTACGGCACCAGGCCCCATTCCAGGCACAGAGGAGATGGCCAAGGACATGGTTTGCAGTAATGCACAGGTGTTTAACGACATTCATTGCAGTGAGGGAGCACCACACAGGGTTGCTGAGGGATGCATTGTGACATAACAGTTCAGTGCAGTCACAGATGGGGTGGCAGGGCTGCGGGGCTAGGAGTTCCTGGTTGGACAGTGAAGAGCAGCATCACATGGGGCTGGGCAGTGCTGGGACCGTGTGTGGTGGAAACGGTAGATTAGCATCATTGTACCTGAGTCCCAGGGTAACGAGACCAATGCAGCTTCTTACAGGAAGAAAAAGCACTTCTGGGCTCTTTCTGAGGCTGCAGATGGCAGTAGGGCACACATCCCAGCAGACCCTGTACCAGCCACCCCCCCACCTCGAACAAGGAAGAGCGGGACCTGCAGTGGCCGTCTGCCTGCACACGCCACTGTCCTTTCAACAAATTGTCTCCTCTCTCTATCCTGTTCTTACTCTTCTTGATGACCCTTGCCCTTTCATAAATGCAGCTCCAGGAGCCTCTGCTGCTGGGTTTCAGCAGCCGTGGACACCTAGTCGATAGCTTTTCATAACGATTTTTCTGCCCAGCAAGCCCAAAACTTCCGCTACAACACACCGGACTGAACTAAACAAGGATGTCAAAGCAACCAAAGAGGCAATTTATCGTTTATGATTTTTAAGGATTCATCCCGCAGCTGCCATAAGAGATAGGAGCCTCCGCCAACTGTCAAAAAAGCCTCTTTGATCCAACGTTGCAGAGAATATTGAATATGAAGGTTGATGCCAGGTAGGTCTGCTGGGAACACATTCCAACGGAACCCAACATGGACTATTCAAAAATCCCAGGCCATGGGATGTTGCATCCTAAGTCCCAACTGTATGATGGATTTTTGCTTAAAGAGATTCCAGAGCAAGACAAAGGAGCTTCAAGTCCATTTTCTCAAAATTCAGTCATTCACATACAACACCCACAATCCTGGCCATATTCTTGCACAATTGTTCACTTTCTATTTCTCCTTATAATCCACTCAATGTTTTTGCTTACATAAATATATTTTTTAAGGTTAAAAAACTTTGTTAGGACCATAAATGGAAAAATAGTATCTCTTGCCACAAATGGTAGGTAGCTGTAAAAATAAGTACAGACAGGAAAAAAAGAATAAACTCTAACTATGTAGTGTTACAATGTTAGAAAGGTGTTAAAGACCTATCAACACCAAGCAGACCTTTTCCTTGACTTAACTGGAATGAGGAATGGTGGTTGAAAATGGAATGTTTTTACCATGTGCTTAGATGTGTGTAACATCAGTACATATCATCTCAAATCACCTCAATGATCACCCCAAACTACCTGGTTATGACTTGGTCTCCATTCAGGTTATACAAACCTAGTCTAACTCTCTGATTCTACAAAAGAAAATATGGACCCTAAGGGCACACAAGTCATCCACCCAAGATCAAAGGCAAGTTGATGAACTCAAGGGAACTAGAACATGGGTTTCCAAACCCCAGATCTCAACTCTTCAGATAACAATACTGGACTAAGCTTTCCTTCCTTCAAGGCTCAGGACCTCTGGGCATCATACACTTCCCCTGGGAGAACCAGACTGGTGTCATCAGTCTAGGAAGGCTCAGCTATCCCCTGGCCGCCTGAGGTCAGCACTACCTGGACACAGTGGAGCACAGAGCCCCGGGAACAGCTAGCTGACCTGGCACTGAGCCTCAAGGATCCTTCTGGAGGAGAAAGCCTGGTCTGAAGGATTCTGAGCAAACAAAGAGACCAAGATGGGGCTGAGAGCTGAAACTTCTGTCTAGACCAAGCTCAACCTGAAAATCTGGGGGGATCTGAAGCTCATGACTGTCAATACAGAGCAGCCAAGTAGATCCCTGGTCCTTGGGGGTTCTCTGTGTCTGCTGCCAGAGAAAGGAGCTTGGAACAGAGAGTGGCTGGAGAGCTTGACTCCTTTTTGAGCTCACAGGCAAGAGTGCAATGGTATGTAACAGACACATTCTTAGCCCTGTTTCACTTCCTTTCACCCACCTTGAATTTCAGCCGCAGCTAGGATGGACAGTTCCTCTGAGTCCTGACATTACCCCTGTTCACTTGCGTCTCACCCAGGGTGGTCCAGGAAAAAAGCACAGAGAAGGAAACACCTCTTGGAGAAACTCTTAGCCAATGACTCTCATCTGGAGAGACGATTCTGAGGCACTTTCTAGATGATTACTTAGAATTCCCCGGATTCCCCAGCAACCCTGAGTTCAGGTCACCACCATGCCAACCAGCTATTCTCAATTGACTCTCCCCACTTGCATCTGTGCCTCTGTCCACTGTCGTTTCTGCTTTCAGGAGTCATCTCTAAAATAGGTCACCTGTCTACTCCTGTAGAGAAAAGAGAAAGGTCACCAGGTGCATGAAAGGATAAGTCAATCAGTTCAGTCGCTCAGTCATGTCCAACTCTTTGCAACCCCATGAATCACAGCACACCAGGCCTCCCTGTCCACCACCAACTCCCGGAGTTCACTCAAACTCACGTCCGTCGAGTCAGTGACTCCATCCAGCCATCTCATCCTCTGTTGTCCCCTTCTCCTCCTGCCCCCAATCTCTCCCAGCATCAGGGTCTTTTCCAATGAGTCAACTCTTCACATCAGGTGGCCGAAGTATTGGAGTTTCAGCTTTAGCATCAGTCCTTCCAATGAACATCCAGGACTGATCTCCTTTAGGATGGACTGGTTGGATCTCCTTGCACTCCAAGGGACTCACAAGAGTCTTCTCCAACACCACAGTTGGAGCATCAATCAAAAGCATCAATTTTTTGGCACTCAGCTTTCTTCACAGTCCAACTCTCGCATCCATATATGACCACTGGAAAAACCGTAACCTTGACTAGACAGACCCTTTTTGGCAAAGTAATGTCTCTGCTTTTCAATATGTATCTAGGTTGGTCATAACTTTCCTTCCAAGGAGTAAACGTCTTTTAATTTCATGGCTGCAATCACCATCTGCAGTGATTTTGGAGTCCAAAATAATAAAGTCTGACACTGTTTCCCCATCTACTTCCCATGAAGTGATGGGACCAGATGCCATGATCTTAGTTTTCTGAATGTTGAGCTTTAAGCCAACTTTTCCACTCTCCTCTTTCACTTTCATCAGGAGGCTTTTTAGTTCCTCTTCACTTTCTGCCATAAGGGTGGTGTCATCTGCATATCTGAGGTGATTGATATTTCTCCTGGCAATCTTGATTCCAGCTTGTGCTTCTTCCAGCCCAGCGTTTCTCATGATGTACTCTGCATAGAAGTTAAATAAGCAGGGTGACAATATACAGCCTTGATGTACTCCTTTTCCTATGGAACCAGTCCGTTGTTCCATGTCCAGTTCTAACTGTTGCTTCCTGACCTGCATACAGGTTTCTCAAGAGGCAGGTCAGGTGGTCTGGTATTCCCATCTCTTGAAGAATTTTCCACAGTTTATTGTGATCCACACAGTCAAAGGCTTTGGCATAGTCAATAAAGCAGAAATAGATGTTTTTCTGGAACTCTCTTGCTTTTTCCATGATCCAGCAGATGTTGGCAATTTGATCTCTGGTTACTCTGCCTTTTCTAAAACCAGCTTGAACATCTGGAAGTTCATGGTTCACATATTGCTGAAGCCTGGCTTGGAGAATTTTGAGCATTACCTTACTAGCATGTGAGATGTGTGCAATTGTGCAGTAGTTTGAGCATTCTTTGGCATTGCCTTTTTTGGGATTGGAATGAAAACTGACCTTTTCCAGTCCTGTGGCCACTGCTGAGTTTTCCAAATTTGCTGGCATATTGAGTGCAGCACTTTCACAGCATCATCTTTCAGGATTTGAAATAGCTCAACTGGAATTCCATCACCTCCACTAGCTTTGTTCATAGTGATGCTTTCTAAGGCCCACTTGACTTCACATTCCAGGATGTCTGGCTCTAGGTCAGTGATCACACCATTGTGATTATCTGAGTCGTGAAGCTCTTTTTTGTATAGTTCTTCTATGTATTCTTGCCACCTCTTCTTAATATCTTCTGCTTCTGTTAGGTTCATACCATTGCTGTCCTTTATTGAGCCCATCTTTGCATGAAATGTTCCCTTGGTATCTCTAATTTTCTTGAAGAGATCTCTAGTCTTTACCATTCTGTTGTTTTCCTCTATTTCTTTACATTGATTGCTGAGGAAGGCTTTCTTAATCTCTCCTTGCTATTCTTTGGAACTCTGCATTCAGATGCTTATATCTTTCCTTTTCTCCTTTGCTTTTCCTTTTGCGGTGGCCTAGAGGAGCTACCACACGCCAGAGGTCAGGTGAGGCGGCCAAGAGGAGCAACCCCACATCCAAGGAGTGGCGGCTGCACCCGTGTAGGAGGGCCAAGAGGAGCTATTCCACATTCAAGGTCAGGAGGGGTGGCCCTGAGGAGATACCCCTCATCCAAAGTAAGAGAAACCCAAGTAAGACGGTAGGTGCTGCGAGAGGGCATCAGAGGGCAGACATACTGAAATCATAATCACAGAAAACTAGCCAATCTGATCACATGGACCACAGCCTTGTCTAACTCAATGAAACTAAGCCATGCCGTGTGGGGCCACCCAAGACAGGAGGGCAATGGTGGAGAGGTCTGACAGAATGCGGTCCACTGGAGAAGGGAATGGCAAACCACTTCAGTATTCTTGCCTTGAGAACCCCATGAACAGTATGAAAAGGCAAAATGATAGGATACTGAAAGGGGAACTCCCTGGGTTGGTAGGTACTCAATATGCTACTGGAGATCAGTGGAGAAATAACTCCAGAAAGAACGAAGGGATGCAGCCAAAGCAAAAACAATACCCAGCTGTGGATGTGACTGGTGATAGAAGCAAGGCCCGATGCTGTAAAGAGAAATATTGCATAGGAACCTGGAACGTCAGGTCCATGAGTCAAGGCAAATTGGAAGTGGTCAAACAGGAGATGGCAAGAGTGAAAGTCGACATTCTAGGAATCAACAAACTAAAATGGACTGGAATGGGTGAATTTAACTCAGATGACCATTATATCTACTACTGTGGGCAGGAATCCATTAGAAGAAATGGAGTGGCCATCATGGTCAACAAAAGAGTCCAAAATGCAGTACTTGGATGCAATTTCAAAAACGACAGAATGATCTCTGTTCGTTTCCAAGGCAAACCATTCAATATCACAGTAATCCAAGCTTATGCCCCAACCAGTAATGCTGAAGAAGCTGAAGTTGAACAGTTCTATGAAGACTTACAAGACCTTTTAGAACTCACACCCAAAAAAGATGTCCTTTTCATTAGCGGGAACTGGAAGGCAAAAATAGGAAGTCAAGAAACACCTGGAGTAACAGGTAAATTTGGCCTTGGAGTACGGAATGAAGCAGGGCAAAGGCTAATAGAGTTTTGCCAAGAGAATGCACTGGTCATAGCAAACACCCTCTTCCAACTACACGAGAGAAGACTCTACACATGGATATCACCAGATGGTCAACACCAAAATCAGATTGATTATATTCTTTGCAGCCAAAGATGGAGAGCTCTATACAGTCAGCAAAAACAAGACCGGGAGCTGACTGTGGCTCAGATCATGAACTGCTTATTGCCAAACTCATACTTAAATTGAAGGAAGTGGGGAAAACCACTAGACCATTCAGGTATGACCTAAATCAAATCCCTTATGATTATACAGTGGAAGTGAGAAATAGATTTATGGAACTAGATCTGATAGACAGAGTGCCTGATGAACTATGGCTGGAGGTTCGTGACATTATACAGGAGACAGGGATCCAGACCATCCCCATGGAAAAGAAATGCAAAAAAAAAAAAAAGGATAAAGTAGCTCACAAATCAGTGTGAGAAATAAAACTATACATTAAGAAAGCAAGACAGTTGCTACAAGAAACAAAAGCAATATTAGAAAACCACTGGCTGCATTCTCAAAAAGACTCAAAACATACTACATCTGTTCAACTGTGGAGAGGGAATAATCTGAAGTCAAAAAGGAAAAGAATGGAAAAAAGAAAGCAATTGGTAAAATAAAAGCCAAAAAAGGAGATGGGACTCCAGATTCCACACCTCAAGCTATATATCAGGGACTAAAACAACTCAAGCGACATCATAGAATTCAGAGACAAAGGGAAAGTGATAGAGAAAAGTGCTATAGAAGACAAATCTGTAAAGTTTATTAAGAATTTAATGGAAAATCCAGATGAAAGGTATTGATCAGAAAAGAAGTGCTAGTAAGTAGCAAGTTAAAACTCAGATATATCACACCTAAACATCCTGATTCAATGTTTTAATTTAAACAACAGAGAAAAATCACAAAGCACCCAGATAGGGAAAATCACCAGCCTACCAAAGGGCTCAAATTAAAACACTAACTGAAAAAAAATCATTGATAAAAGTTTTCCAACTGGTTGAGAGATAGATAAAAACAAATAACTAGTGAAAGGTATAAATTCATGGAGAAAGGAAGGTGAAGACACGGAACCAGTAAACAAAGACTTACGCTATGAATGGTAATGAAGCTTATGGACACTAACAAACATAATATTTGAAATAGGAGGTGCACTATAAGAGATGATTTAGTAATAATTAGAAGTAAAGTCCTCGGCAACAGTAGTTGCCACTTATCATTCTGCTCTCACCCTCCATGGCCCCTGGGGATGTTCCTTTCTATAGTTCACAGGTAAACTTTTTATTTTCAGTTGTTACACTTTAACTCATTTATCAATTATCTATGCTGAACCTAGCACTTCTGTGATTCATCAGCAGACAGAATTTGGGGGAAATGATACTCACATAAGTTTAAAACCTCATGGTGAAAGTTATTTTTAAAGTAATGCTAAAAAGTATCTTTAAGACGCACTAAGTGCTTTATGGGGCTTCCCAGGGGGCTCAATGGTAAAGAATCGGCCTGCCAATGCAGGAGACAGTTGGGTTGGGATGATCCCCTAGAGGAAGAAATGACAACCCACTCCAATGTTCCTGATGGGATGATCCCATGGACAGAGGAGCCTGGCAGGCTACAGCTGATGGGGTTGCAAAGAGTTGGACTTGACTGAGCACACAGGTATGCAAGTGTTTTATGAGGATTAAATACAAATTCACTTTTATCTAGTTCTGTTTCAGAATTACAAAGATGCTTGAGCCCTGTACAGATTTTCTTAAACCTTCTGGATCTACTCTGTTTCATTTCTAGTTTTGCCTATTTGTGCTCTTTTTTGTTCTTGATTAAATACCACAGATGTTTGTCTATTTTATTGATTGTTTTTCAATCTATTTTATTTTATTTTTTAACTTTACAATATTGTATTGGTTTTGCCATATATCAAAATGAATCCGCCACAGGTATACATGTGTTCCCCATCCTGAACCCTCCTCCCTCCTCCCTCCCCATACCATCCCTCTGGGTCATCCCAGTGCACTAGCCCCAAGCATCCAGTATCGTGCATCGAACCTGGACTGGCAACTCATTTCATATATGATACTATACATATTTCAATGCCATTCTCCCAAATCATCCCACCCTCTCCCTCTCCCACAGAGTCCAAAAGACTGTTCTATACATCAGTGTCTCTTTTGCTGTCTAGAGACAAAGTTCTTGGTTTTGTTTGTTTGTTTAAACCAATGTTACTGTTTTCCTAGATTCATGTTCTGTTTTTATCATTCCAAAAGATTTCTTCCTCATTTCTTTACATTTGTTTTATCATTTTTCTAACCTTAGAAGTGGAATCCTTAGTCAATTCATCTTCTTCACTTAATAAAGAACTTATATACAAGGAAGAAAGAGAGATGCAAATACAGAGAACAAACAGTATTGTGGATACAGCCGGGGAAGGAGAGGGTGGGACAAATTGAGAAAGTAGCATTGACGCATATACACAATCATGTGTAAAATAGAGAGCTGGTGGGGAGTGACTATACACAGCACAGACAGCCCGGCCTGGTGCTCTGTGACCAGTGGGGTGGGTGGGGGGGAACAGCAGAGGGAGGCTCAAGACATGTATATAATTATGACTGATTCGCTTTGTTGTGTGCCAGAAACCAACACAACATTGCAAAGCAATTTTCCCTGCAATTAAAAAATAAATTTTTAAAAGAGAAGCTTGGTTGCTGTGGAGTAGGGCTTTGGCTATATCTGACTGGTTTCTGAGTGTACACATTATCATTATTTTCTACATATTGCGCAATTACAGTCTTGAAATTCTTCATTTGCCTGAGTAATTTAGAGGTGCAGTTGTAACTCCCAAGGTTATCGTGTTGTGATGTACAAGACACAGCAATCGAAATGTAGTATTTAGTAACACAGAGGGACAAAGAGAGGGCCTCAAAGGAATCAACGTCAGGCGCCTCCACGAAGTGGAGACCAGAATGTGGGGAGTCAGGCAGTGGGCTGCTGTTTTCGTGCGGAGCCTCGTGAGATCATTTAAGTGTTTAGACGAGGCTGACCTATGACTTTGACAAACATTAAAACCACGAAAGTAAGTGCAGAAAAATACAAGGGAATCGTAACATGACCAGTCGGGGCAGGGAAGGTGGGAGTCATGGCATTCTAAATTATTCTTTGTTAAGGCTTTGTTTGGTCAGATATAAAGCTAACTATTAAACACAGAATTAGCTTGTATAACTTCCAGCCCAGTGGAGGGAAGAAAAGGAGGAATAAAGAAAGTGCCAGTAATTCAAATAGCAGAGAGTCGGTAGAGGGAGGAAAAAAGAAACTGAAAATGAACAAAATAAATGACAGTAAAATCCAGATAGATCAATAATCAGAACACATGTGAAAAAGTAAACTTTCTTACTGAGAGATGATTTTAAAAAGGGAGCCCTCCTTCATTGTTGGTGGGAACGTAAATTAGTGCAGCCGCTATGGAAAATAGAACAGAGTTTCCTCAAAAAACTAAAAACAGAGCTGCCATGTAATCTAGCAATTCCACTTCTGGGTATGTATCTGAAGAAAACAATAATTCAGAAATGTACATGCACCCCTATGTTCATAGCAGCACTATTCACAGTAGTGAATACTCATCAGCAGAGGAGCGGATAAAGACGCGGCACACACGAATAATGGAACACTGCTCGGCCATCAAAAAGAGCGAAACAATGCCATCTGCAGCAACACGGATGGATCTAGAGACTGTCACACTGAGTGAAGTCAGTCAGAGAAAGATGACCACATGCTACCACCTATATGTGGAATCTAAATCACGACACAAATGAATTTACTTACTTAACAGAAACAGAGTCACAGACACAGGGAACAGACTTGTGGATGCCAAGGCGGGAGACGGAGGGGGCAGGAAAGGACCACATGTTTGGGATGAGCAGATGCAAACCATTATGTATAGAATGGATAAAGTCCTACTATATAGCACAGGGAACCTGTGATATATATTCTGTGATAAACCATAATGGAAAAGAATATGAAAAAGAATGTATATATGTGTAACTGAGGGGCTTCCCCAGTAGCTCAGTGGTAAAAGAATCTGCCTGCAATGCAGGAGCTGCAGGAGACATGGGTTTGATCCCTGGGTCGGGAAGCTCCCCTGGAGGAGGCATGGCAACCCACTCCAATATCCTCGTCTGGAGAATCCTAGAACCCAATGGACAGAGGAGCCTGGTGGGCTATAGCCCGTGGGGCCTCAAAGAGTCGGACACAACTGAGCGACTAAGCATAGCACAGCAGCATGGAAAAATAAATCTCTTTGCTATACAGCAGAAATTAACAGAACATTGTAAATCAACTACACTTCAATAAAATAAAAAAAAATTTTTTGAGATGATTATCAAATGATGAAAATATAGAAGCTGGCCAGATTCCATTCCCCCACCAGAAACATATCTGAAATAATATGACACGACAGGTATGATCAACCCAGAGTAAGCATCATCAGTCACTTGCATCCTCTTTTAAAAAGAAAAAAAAAAAAAAAAAGAAATCCAACAGAAAAAACAATTAACAAAATAATTGAGCAAGTGTATACAAATCTATAGTAAGCATTTTAAAATAGATATCAAAGTTTTCAAATTAAAAGGAGATTGCTTTCATCTGACAAAGATCAAATAGATTGTTAACAGGGTTGACAAGATTGTGGGGAAAAGCCCTTTTAGACTCTGCTAGTGGAGTATAAATGCCTCACCTATACTGTAATAAGGGTAGAGCAAAGTTGGCAACTTGTATGAAAAACTTTCCCTTTATTAAGCAAGCTTATTTTCAAACCCCAAATTCCTCTGCAAAAGGTTTATCCTGAGGGGGGAAAGATTAACCAATTTTTGCTCCTACCTTTTTTATTATTAAATACTAAAATGTGGGGACAATCTAAATGTCCATCAATAGATTTGGTTAATAAACAATGGCATATTTATACAGCTAAATGCTATATAAGCATTTATTTTTATTCATATAAGCATTTTAAATGATTCTATGAATCCACACGTATTGTCATGGAAAGATCCTCACGTCAAATTGTTAAAGCAATTGGTAAATGTGGTAAAAGGCAAAATTCTAATAGTAGCTATAACCAGCAGTACAATTTTAGGTGACTTCTTAATTATTTTACCAGTTTCCTAAGTTTTCCACAATGTACAACTTTTAATTTTTCAATGAATGTATTCACATAGCTCAGAAAATAAAAACAAAAGATGTGTAATGAAAAGTCTCTCCCCTCCCTCTGTCCCCATCTGCCTAATTTCACCCCCAGGAAACTCCTGTTATTAGCTTCAGTGTATTCTTTCAGAATTTATTTATGCATAAATAATAAAATTTGAATATATATTATTCCTCTCTTCCTTTTACACAAAAAATAATATATGGTTTTCACCTTGCTATTTTTTAACTGAATAATAATATAGCTTGAGAACTTTGCTTATTCGTTCCATTTTTCTTTCTTTATCTACTATGCTGAATTCTACATGGGGATGTATCTTTGTTTGCTTATTTACTTACAGATGAATTACAATCAGCAAAAATAAAAGGACTTACATGTGTGGACAATGGAAACAGTAGCAGATGTCCGATATCTTCATGTGTGCTACGATCATCATCATATTTGAAACTGGTTAATATGAATATCCAGAGCTGACCATGGAAACATCCAAATAGGCCAATAACCATGGGATAATGGAGTGGGTTGCCATTTCCTTCTCTAGGGGATCTTCCCCACCCAGGGATCGAACCGAGGTCTCCCGCATTCCCGGCAGACGCTTTAACCCCTGAGCCACCAGGGAAGCCCTAATGGCAAGGCTAGGAAACACAAATCATCTTTTCCTCAGGGGCCAGCAGAGAGTAAGAGATGCTGGAGGGGTGAATACCTCAGACACGTCTGGTGCACACGCCCCCTGCTCCACCGTGATTCATGTACAAACCACCCATCTCTATCGCGCCCCCATCACTGCATCAGTTTACTTCCTGGCCACGCCCCACCTTGCGACCACCCTCTCCAGCTCACAGGTTCCTGAGTTATTGCAGCTACTTCTATGAACTCAATTCACACTTTCTAGAATTCACAGGCTGGTAACACTCACATTTTTCCCTCCAGCCCAGGTGGCTTCAGCATAACCGCCCAAGCAGTGTCTTCCTCACCTAATGAAAAGACCCCCGTTCAAACTAACAAGGGAAAACTGGGGTTTGTGAAAGGATGCTGGGGTGGGCTCAGCCAGGATTTAATGGCTTCTCTCTTTTCTATACATGATCTCTGTGTGCACTTTCAGATGCCATGTTAAGAGAGAACACGACTGGAGGCCCATCTGTGGCTGGGGAGTGAAGTCTTGTGGGGCCTTGGGAAGCATGGCTTCTTCCCCAGGTACTGAGAAGAGGGAGCTGGGGACATCTTCAGTCCACGGCAGGTGCTCTTTCCAGTTCTGGGGGTGCTCTGGTGGGAGAAGGTGCTTTGGGAGCTTTTTGTCCCTGCCACCTTGGCTGGGGTGGAGGGAGTGGGGAGCAGGGGTTGCTTCTGGCTCCATCCTCAGGCTGTCTGGTGCTCAGGTTAGACCTGCTGTTGGTAGATTGTGAACTGTTTTTTTTTGGTCACCTCTTCCTTTGTGGCTTGTGATCCATTTTTCTCCATCCTATATGCCCCTCCAACTCTTCCCAGGATGTCAGCCAGACCTTCTGATCCACCAACAGGCACTCTAATTATGAGATGCATTTGCCACTGCTACCTCCTCCATGTCCTGACCTCAGACCTTTAGGTAGAAGCCTGGTTGCACCTCTGTGTTGGCCACCAAGGCTCCAGACCACAGTGGAAACTTCCGAACCTTTGTGTCAGCCTCCAGCATCATTCAGAATTGTGGGTGCGGGATGAGGAAGATTGAAAGGCTACCCACTTTCTTGATTCTAACTCATAACAAAGATGGAAGTTAGGCTCCCAAACACATGGGAGCAGGTTCTCTTTGATAATTAGGGACCAGGGCTAAAGGATGTCCTCTAGTAGCTAAGTTCTACAATCATGGATATTTTAAAAATAAAGTTTTATTTTTAAATTTTGTCTTTCATGCTCCCAGTGCAGGGGGCATGGGTTTGGTCCCTAGACAGATCAATGGATAAAGAAGCTCTGGTACACATAGACGACATTACCCAGCTATAAAAAGGAACAAATGTCAAACAGTTGAACTGAGGCGGATAAAACTAGAATGAAGTAAGTCAGGAAGAGAAAAAAGATATCATATAATAACATATATGTGAAGAATCTAGAAAAAGGGTACCGATGAACCTATTTGCAAGGCAGGAATAGAGATGAAGGTATATAGAGAACGGACTCATGGACACAGTGAGGAAAGGAGAGGAGGGGACGAATTGAGAAAGTGGTACTGACATATATACATTATCATGTGGAAAATAGATAGCCAGTGGGAAACTTCTGTATGACACAAGGAGCCCAGCTTGGCACTCTGTGATGACCTAGGGGGTGGGATACAGGGGTGGGAGTGGGAGGGAGGCTCAAGGGGGAGAGGATATACATATAATTATGACTGATTCATGTTGTTGTACAACAGAACCAACATTGTAAAGCAATTATCCTCCAACTTAAAAAATTAATTAATAGAAAATAACATCATACAAAAACAAATTTTATTTTTAAAAATATTACACAGTAAAGTATACCTTCTATCAGTGCTGAGCTCTATGGATTTCAACACATGTATTGATTTACATGACAACCACCACAATCAGGACACAGAAGGGTTCCATTCCCTGGACCTGTGCAAGTCCCTTCTCTCCTTCTTTATAGTCACACTCTCCCCCTGTCCTAAACCCTGGCAAACACTGATTTGTTCTCCAGCATTTTAGTTTCATCTGTTTAAAAGAGTCATATAGATGGAATCATACAGTATGTAACCTTTCTTTCAATTGGCATAATGCCTTTGGGCTTTATTCAAGTCACAGCTTTTTTTTTTTTTAAGAACAATAAAAGGATTTACATAGGTGATTTAGATTGGAATTGTAAAGAAAACTTGAGTAGCCCTCAGGTAATTGGTCTTATCAAACCCAGAGTCCAGAGGGAAAAAAAAAAGATACAAAATTGGTCCAGAGAAAAAGATCTAAAAATACTGCATAGCTGGATCTTTTCCTTCAGTTCTTCACTCTGCATTTGCTTTTCCCATGATGCCCCATCAATTTGCAATTTAAATTGAAATCACAGCTTTTTCAACCACCCAGACTTTGTAATGTCAGCCAGCCCCTCCCGAGCTGTTGATGGACCATGACAACCAAGTATGATAAAGTAATACAGTGACTTCAAAGCAAGAGGGATCCAGGTGGGTAGGGCAGCATTTCCCAGAGTGTGAGGTATGTAGCACTAGTGGCTAAAAAATGTTTTGGCAGCACATAGACATGACTTTAAATGCCACCTAATCACCTCACTACAAAATAATCATCTTTCCTTTTTCATTCTATTCAAAATCTTCTGATTACAACATGGAAAAAGTTTTAGGTGCTAAGATGTTGTTAACACCTCCCGAATAGGTTTTGATCTCTCTCTTTAACAGAAAAAAAAAGAGGCTGCCACAGGCAGAACGTGGCACAGGCAATAGAATCTGGCTGGAATCTATTTGCATTGTTTGGCTTTTACTGCATTGGTTTTTATGACCCCTTTCTGTTTCTGGCAAGTGATGATTCTCATTTAAGATAGAGATACAAAGTGTCATATTTAAGTAAATGGTTAAGCAAAAATTATGAGTGGACTTTAACACCATATAAAGGATATAAGAGTTGGACATGACTGAGCGACTGAACTGAAATGAACTGAACTGAAAGGATATAAAAGTATTTGTATATGGCACCTACATGACTGAAGATGGGAAACAACATACCAGATTTTAGACAGAACTTTTCTGACTCTATGATTGGAGAGGCTCACTGACAGATCACTCCAGAGGCAGGACAAACCTAGATGATTGATTACACAGCTATGCCATCAATGGTTCATATGCACATGCTGTCAATACTGATCATACAACCAATTCCAATGGAGTTCCCTCCACATCAAAGCTCTGCTTGGCTTTAAAGGGAATTGTGTCAGAGATGATGCAATTCATCCTTCTGAAGGGTGGCTACATTCTCTTCTCCATCATACTCATCTCCCTCCAGCCTCCTCTGCACCAGCGTCCCAGTGTTCTCCTGTTACTCTACAGGTGCCACGACTGAGCAAGGCTGGAGAGCAGTCCTTCTAGGCTGATCTTTATGGTCTACCCCTGCCCGTCCATTAGCCTCTCCCCGAAACCAAGACCTCACTCTCCAGGTTGGGCTTCTACCTGGACCAAACCACCCAGTCTTAGAGGCACTCACCTCCTGCGCAAGCTAGGTCATCTCTAAAACATGGATCTCGGCATCTCCGTCCTATCCAGGTACCTAAAAGCCAAAAGAAGTGTGTAGCGGAATAGAGAGGTCTGAGCTGTTCTGAGTATGGCACCGTGATCTGGGGACAGTGACCCAGCTGCAGAAAATGTCTATCCCCTGAAGAAACAGTCTGGAGCAGTGACAACATCACAGACTCAAAATCCTCGGGGGTTCTGTGGGTGTGTACAAGAATGACAATAAGAAGCAGTGGGGGGACTTCCCTGGTGGTTCAGCGGATGCGAAACCAATTGTCAAGGCAGGGGACATGGTTCGATCCCTAGTCTGGGAAGATCCCACATGCCTTGGAGCAATTAAGCTCATCAAAAGAAGCCACCACGATGAGAAACCCTTGCACCACAGCTAGAGAGAGTAGCCCCCGCTTGCCACAACTAGAGAAAGACTGTGCACAGTAATGACAAGCAACCAAGATAAATAAATTTTAAAAATACTTAACTTGCAACTTTAAAAAATATTTAAAGAAAAGAAGCAGTGGGGGTTGTGGCTCCCTCCCTGGGGGTTAGTTCTACAACCAAATGGGTTTCTCCAACCTTGGGTAATCCTGGCTCCAGATTCTTCTCCTCCCCATTGGCCCAACAGGTAAGACTCCAGCTTTCCTCACCTTGACAAAGGTCCACATTATGCGTTTTGTCTTCCAGTCACACCCATCGGCTTAGTGATGGTCATACCTCCTCCAAGCACAATCCAGGAAGGGGGACCCTCAACAGTATGACACATGACAGTGAATCATGGCAACAACACAGCAGGTCGGAATGCTTGACATCCTCATCTTATAGGGGGAAACCAAAGCTCAAGAAGGTAGCAGCTAACCCCACAGCTCATCCATGGCTGAAGAAGGATTGCAAAGTGGTACAGCCTGCCTCTAAGGCCCACCCTGCCAGGATGGCAAGAGGACAGCTTTTGGGTAGCATCCAGCCCACGAATGTGTTCTCTTTGTTCCTCAAGGGTTCAATAAAAGTTCCGAATCAGTAAGACACAATTATAAATTGAGAGTTCACATTTTTAAAAAATGAATATCACTATTCATAATAGGTTAGAGGTATCTTTTTAAATATTTATTTATTTGCCTGCATCAGATCTTCATTGCATCATGTGGGGTCTTTCGTTTGGGGCACAGACCCTAGCATTGGCGTGAACGCTCCAGTAGTTGCAGCACATGGGCTTAGTTGCTGCTCAGCATGTGGGATCCCAGTTCTTCAACCAGGGGTTGAACCCATGTCCCCCACATTGCAAGGTGGATTCTTAACCACTGGACCACTAGAGAAGTCCCTCGCATTTAAAAAAAAAATGCTTTATTTCAAGTTTTTTTTTTTTTTTTTCAAAAAAGAAAAAACCTTGAAGATCTGGCAATATTGGGATGGCAAAAAGTCTTCTGGGATGGATTAACTGGACAAATGTCCTCCCCCACTGTTCCACACATACGCTCAGTTGTCTCTGACTCTTTGCAATCCCATGGACTGTAGCATGTCGGTTCCTCTGTCCATAGGACTTTCCAGGCAAGAATACTGGAGTAGGTTGTCATTTCCTACTCCAGGAGATCTTTCCTGCGCATGGATAGAACCTGGATCTCTTGCACTGGCAGGCAGATTCTTTACCACTGAGCCACCTTGGAAGCCTATTATCCTTGGTAGCAAAGAACAACTGAATTAAGTCAAGTCCTTTACCTCCTGGCAAAATGACTGCCAGACAGAGATTTGGCCAAGATGACCAAGAATCTCTGGTTAACAGAGGTCTTCTTGCTAGAAAAAATAAACTTAAAGAGGTCTTAAAGTGGGAATTTTGCCACCACGGAGCTTTGCAATGACTTAACTCATTTTTCACAGAATTAATAATTCAGATCCCACACTGTTTCAGCCAGAAGTGGCCATAAACTGCAGAGAGTTTAACCAACCACTTCTAAAAATGGGGATTGATCCTGGGAAATGCTACCTCCACTTTAAGCCATCTCACTTGAGGCAAATGAAAGCTGTTAGATGATTTCATATCTTCATTAAAACCATCAAAGCAGAAACACACTGCATAGAGGTTGCCAAGGCAGAGAACATTTCCCCATGCTCCAGCAGCTTTGGGGAAGTTGGGGAGATACAGATCCTGATTATCTTGTGAGAAGGCATTACAGTGTTCAGTACTGTTTGAAAGAAATCACACAGAAGCCCCCTAAATCGAGCAATGCCATCAAGGCAGCTCCCTTGCCAGGCATGTTGATGAGGCTGGAACAAGAATGAGAAGCTGGGTGATACCCACACTAAGTGACACGTGCCTTTTCTGTGTTGGAACAAAGCTAGTTCAATCTTCAAAACGCTCAAGAGGTTACCTAAGAACACCGCATTTATAAATAGGGCTTCCAAGA
Source organism: Bos taurus (assembly GCF_002263795.3). Classification (NCBI taxonomy): domain Eukaryota; kingdom Metazoa; phylum Chordata; class Mammalia; order Artiodactyla; family Bovidae; genus Bos; species Bos taurus. The sequence goes on along the minus strand of NC_037352.1, from coordinate 20,487,724 downwards.
CCTCTAGAAAGAGGGACTGCCATCTCTCACCAATTTGGGGGTGATCCTGCAGCCTCCAAGCTACAGTAGAACATGGCATTCCTTTCTTTGCTTAGCTCAGGGACACCTACAGGTAGATATCTGACTTGTCAAGCCAGGAGCTGTACTGGGAAGTGCGTTAGGTTCAGACATCAGCATGCTGTCAAATGTAAGGGTCTGAAAGACAGCAAACCCTTAAGAGGTGTCATCACATACCATCTTCCCTGACTCCTCTCTCACACCTAGCCGCCATGAATCCATCAGCAAAACCTGCAACTGCACCTTCAGAAGATACCCAGCACCTGTCCACATCGCACAGCTCCACCGTTACCACCGCAAAGGCCTCTGCTAAACAGCCCAAGAGATCTTTTCAAGATGTAAGTCAGATCATAAGACTCCTTCACTCCAAACCCTCCAATATATCTCCTCGTTTGCTCGGGGTAGAAGCCAAAATTCTTGCAATGTTTTGGAGAGCATTTTGGCAGTACATATCTCCAGCCTTTAAAAAAGTTCTTCACTTGGACCTAGTAATTTCACTTCTAGAACTCTGTGCTAAAGAAAGAATCAGAGACCTAGGCAATGGAGCATTACTTATTAATAAATAGGAAAAAATGGGGGATCAGCAACTAAAAGTCCAACAAGAGGGGAATGTGTAAACCCTCCATGGGACCACATGACAGAATGAGACCCAGATGCTGAAATCAAGGTTTGGAAACATTTAATGGTGTGGGAACATCTTAATGATGGAATGTTAGACAAAGAATGCAGGACTGAAAAATTGTGTTTATATATCTATGTGTGTTTGTGTGCTAAGTCACTTCAGTCATATCTGACTCTTTGTGATCCTATAGACTGTAGCCTGCCAGGCTCCTCTGTCCATGGATTTCTCCAGGCAAGAATAGTTGCCATTTCCTCCTCCAGCAGACCTTTCTGACCCAGGGATCGAAACCACATCTCTTACATTTCTTGCATTGGCAGGTGGGTTCTTTACCACGAGTGCCACCTGGGAAGCCCTTTATGTATCTGTACTATGGTGTCAGTTTTGTTTGAAACAAACTAAAGTCCCAGTTCTTCTGCTCCTTGGCTGGGCAGCTGGGGTCAATCTTTGAGTCTCTGAGAATACCAGTTCATTCAGCTCTCAAAGTAAGAGGGGGAACATTTGGGTCCCGCAGTTTTCACTGTTGCATGGCACAGCATATTAAAAAAAAAGTAATACATATATCATATTAATAAAAATTTCATGCAAAACCCTGTAAGGCCCCAAACGGGGGCCTGGCCACGCTTCTGAGTTTACTTCCCATCACTCCCCTCCTGGTGTGCCCAGTCCAGCCACTTGGCCCCTAGATTTCCCTCAATCATACCAGCTCCCTGCTGTCCTCAGAGCCTCTTCATTTCTTGCGCCTCTGCCAAAGAGTGCTCTTCGCTCAGATCACACGTGCTTTGCCCCTTAACCTCCTCCAGGTCTTTGCTCCAACATCACCTTCTCAGTGAGGCTTTCCTAGCCTCCCTGTCCCGAACCACAGTGTCCCCTCCTGGCCACTGAAAACTCGCCATCCTCCACCCCTCGAATTATCCCACAACCCTTATCACCATCACACAGAGATGCAATTTGCTTATTTCTTTTCCTTAATGAATGATATTTTTTTTGCTTATTTGTTTAATGAATAAGAATGCTTGTGTTTATTTTTTAAATTAATTTTTATTGGAATATAGATGCTTTACAATGTTTCTACTGCTGCTGCTGCTAAGTTGCTTCAGTCATGTCCGACTCTGTGTGACCCCAGAGACGGCAGCCCACCAGGCTCCCCTGTCCCTGGGATTCTCCAGGCAAGAACACTGGAGTGGGTTGCCAGTTCCTTCTCCAATGCATGAAAGTGAAAAGTGAAAGTGAAGTCGCTCAGTCATGTCCAACTCCTAGCGACCCCATGGACTACAGCCTATCAGGCTCCTCCAGCAAAATGAATCAGCCATACACATACATGTATCCCCTCCGTTTTGGCCTTCCCTTTCAGGTCACCACAGTGCATTACGTACAGAGTTCCAGTAAAGAATCTGCCTGTAATGCAGGAGACTTGGGTTCAATCCCTGGGTTGGGAAGATCCCCTGGAGAATGGAATGGCTACACACTCCAGTACCCTGGCCTGGAGAATTCCATGGACAGAGGATCTTGGCAGGCTATAACAGTCCATGGGGTTGCAAAGAGTCAGACAGGACTGAGCAACTTTCACACTCCCCGTGCTCTGCAGTACATTTGTTCTCCACCTCTGTTTCAAATGTATGGACACCAAGGGAGAAAGGGGGAGGGAAGAACTGGGAGACTGGGACTGACGCATATACACTATTGATACTGTGTCCGGAGAAGGCGATGGCACCCCACTCCAGTACTCTTGCCTGGAAAAATCCCATGGACGGAGGAGCCTGGTGGGCTGCAGTCCACGGGGTCGCTAAGAGTCAGACACGACTGAACGACTTCACCTTCACTTTTCACTTTCATGCATTGGAGAAGGAAATGGCAACCCACTCCAGTGTTCTTGCCTGGAGAATCCCAGGGACGGGGAAGCCTGGTGGGCTACCGTCTCTGGGGTCGCACAGAGTCGGACACGACTGAAGCGACTTGGCAGCAGCAGCAGCAGATAAGATCAAGATACCATTTTTCTAGATTCCGCATACACATGTTAATATGTGATATTTGTCTTTCTGTCTTACTTCATTCTGTATGACACTCTCATGAGGTACATATATATATGATGGAATATTACTCAGCCATAAAAAGGAACAAAATTGGGTCATTTGGAGAGATGTGAATGGACAGTGCACTTATTTCTTTACTGACCATCTCCCTTTTTCCCCACAGAAAGTAAGCACCACGGGGCAGGGATTTTTGTGGTTTTTTCTTTTCACCACTCCCTCCCTGGGAACTGCAACAGTGTCAGGCACTGAAGATGCTCACTAAATATGTGTTGAAGAGGTGGCTGAGTTCTCAGCACCATATCCTGCACTCGCTCACCCAGCCTCCCAAGACCCACGTGGGAAAAGCCTAACGAAGGGCCGGGGCCAGTCTGTGGCCTTGGAACAGGCTCACCCATTCCTAAACATAGTCACTCAACAACTATTTATTGAGCACCTACTGTGAGCCACTCTGGGGACACACAGCCATGTATAAGACAGACAAGATTCCTGCTGTCCTGGAGTTTGGGGTCTGGTGGGGGAGATAGCTAGTAAAACGGAAAAGGAACAAGACCATTTCGGATTGCAATACAAAGTCAGAAGTAAATAAAACAAAGTGGGGAAAAGAGATAAAGGGTGATGGGGAAGGTAAGTCAGCTAGGATTGGGTAACAAAGGAAGCCGTTACTGTCTTATAAGTGACATTTGAGCTGGAACCTGCACGATGAGAAGCAGCCAGATCTAGGATGCTCTGGAGGGAGAGTGATTCAGGTGGAGGAAAGCCAATGCAAACGTCCTAAAGCTGAGGCCTCAGCTCCCCAGAAAGTCTCTGACCCACTCTGAGTGATACCACATGCCAAGAGCATTTTCTCTCCCAGCACATCTTGCTATTGGATTTTTCTGCCCCTTGAACTCTTTAAAGGACAGTTCTTTCTTCCTTTTTTCTAGGATTTACCACAGTGTCTGGTGTGTGTGTGTGTGTGTGTGTGTCGCTCAGTCATGTCCGACTCTTTGTGACCCCATGGACTGCAGCCAGCCAGGCCCCTCCATCTGGGCACGAATACTGGAGTGGGTTGCCATTTCCTTCTCCAGGACATCTTCTGGACCCTGATAAGGAACCTGCATCTCTTGCATCTCCTACATTGGCAGGTGGATTCTTTAATACAAGCGCCACCTGGGAAGCCTGGTATATAGTAGGTAGTCAATAAATGCACATAGAACTAAAGTAATTTGAAAAAAAAACTTTATTTTTTGATTTGACTGTAATCAGAGGTAAAATCCTGGGGTGACTGTATTTAGAAACAGCATCTCTACAGGGCCAGCCCCTTTACCTGCTCCCTGCAAAGATCCCATCTGCCCACTGAGATCCAAATAACATGCTATCTCCTCCAGAAAGCCTTCCAAAATTCCCCCAACTGGATCTTATCTCCTTCCCATGCTATTATAGCTCTGCTTGCATCTCTCTTATGGTTCCTATCATCAGCTGACTTGTGTAAAAATTTTCCATGAACATTTCATAACCCATCAAACTGGGAGGAGCCCAGTCTTGTCCACCTCTGGGTCCTTAGTACTCAGCTCGATGAAGGAATGATGAGAAAACCAATGACCAATAATGAGAGCCAACACTTGGACCCCTTCCACATGTCAGAAATTTTCTGAGCACTTTTTTACATGATATCACTCATTCAGACCTCACTGCAACCCTATGAGTAGATGAGAGGATTGGTTCCAAATGGAGATAGAACCAGGGCACAGAAGACCCACTGGTTAGTGGACCCTACTCAGTGGTAGAACTGAGATTCCAATTCAGTCATTCTGATTCAAGAGTCCGAGTTTTTAATCACTGTGCTGAAAATGTCTTCTGATTTCCATTTTAAGTTCTTCTCATCCATGTACTCAGGGCTGCCCTCCTTCCCTCTTTTCTGTGTGCCACGAGGCACTGCTTCAATGCCAGCTCATTTGTCCACCAGCCTTGGGATGGATCTGGAATTCCTTCACCAGGCAGTGAGCACCTGGACCTGGAAACCCTGAGTGAGCAGGAAGCCCTCTCCTCGTCAGAGTCGATGACTATCTGCCCATCTGAAGGCAAGCTTGGGGAGCCCTGCTATCACAGACGCCCTCTAAATGGCTTCTGTTGACAACATATGGGAAGTCCTAGGGACAATTGTCCCCAGTCTAGCTCCTTTTCTGCAGCTAAAAAAGTATGCAGGAAGACACGGCATCATCTTCCCCTCTTTATTCAGTGAGATCAAACTATCTGAGAAGGAAGAGTGACACCCTGCCCGACCATTATTTTTAAGTCTCACATCAGGCGTCACAGAGGGAGAGAAAAGGAGCTTTGCATCCTGAGATTTCAAAAAGACATCCTGTTCCACATGAGCCTCTAAATTGAAGAAACAAAAAAAAGCTCTGAACCCCTTTCACATACATTGCCAAGTCCCTAGTGGAAACAACTTTATCTCTGACTTTTGCAACACTGATGCCTGCAGGTATATAATCACCATGGAGATATGATATTCATGGGGGAGACCACTGATTTTCCACCAGCGAAGGCAGTGATGAAACCAGTAGTAAACTGGTGGGATATTGTTTTTTCCTTTTTAATACATGCTATGCCCTTTATTCCAGAGAAGGCAATGGCACCCCACTCCAGTACTCTTGCCTGGAAAATCCCATGGACGGAGAATCCTGGTAGGCTGCAGTCCATGGGGTTGCTAAGGGTCGGACACGACTGAGCAACTTCACTTTTCACTTTCCTGTGTTGGAGAAGGAAATGGCAACCCACTCCAGTGTTCTTGCCTGGAGAGTCCCAGTGATGGTGGAGCCTGGTGGGCTGCTGTCTATGCGGTCGCACAGAGTCAGACACGACTGAAGCAACTTAGCAGCAGCAGCATACCCTTTATTCAGGGAATCCTGTTCCTCTGAAGGCTAGGCTACTTTGTAAATACTGCAAGCTGCAATACTTTTCTGAATGCTCATATTTGTTCTGAGTTTTCCTTTGGCTTGTCTTCTTCAGTCATTAACACATCAAAGGAATCTGAAAGCTAGAAACATCTCTGGACTTACTTACACTGGATTTTCTGCAAACTCTGGCAGTGTTTCCTATGATGTCGGGGAATACCCCATCTCAGTAATTTTAGTTACTACATAGACTGACTAAATGTCACTCAATCGCAAAGAGAGAGAACTTACGATCTTGTCCACTTCACTTTCATTCATTCTGATTACATCAAGGAGTAATGTTTCACATTGATATTAGTATTTTTTTAACTGCTCTTTTTAGTATCCCCATTCTCTTTTGAACAAAGACAAAGCATGCTGCAGGCTTGGAACATTTTAGCCACTTTCACTAGCAAGAATTCAATTAAAAATAAATAAATTTTTTTAAAAATGAAAAAAAGTTCAATACCATTGTTATGTTTTCAATCTACTTATTTTTACAATTACTTCCTATTTGTGGCAAGTGATGCTGGCTTTCCATTTAAGGTGGTTTTCAAATAAAGTTGTGTTTTAAAACTACGTATTTCAATTATATTTGCATAATGGATGTTAGGTTTACAAATGCAAGCACCTCTCTTGAAGGATACACAAAAACCGATCTGGTGATTGTTTCTGGGAGGAGGAACTGCGTGGAAAGGGAAATGGGGTACAAAGGAGGAGAATGGTTTTCAGGGAAAATCCTCTGTCACTTTTGAAGTCTGTATTATGGGAAGATATTATCTATTCTACAATGTACACACTGGCAGAAGATAAACCCAGATTTTTATGAAAAATCAAAATTTTTTAAAGTGCTAACTTTAAAGTATTAAGAAAATAATAGAGGTCATGCCGGGTTTGGGCAACTATGAGGCGGTACAAAAATGTCTGAAGCCTGGAAAAAGCTACCCTACAAGGGCGTGGACTTGATGCTAGCCCTCCAAGGATGTCAATGAGAGGTCCTCGGGCCTTCACCCAGAGTGGACACCTTGGTTTTTTTACTTGTGGGAGCTAGTGACCACAGACCCTGAGAAGGAACCATGATTAGAGCCGTTGATTTCAAAGCTTGGGAAGACACTCCCAATGGACTTGTGTCCAGGAGATCCTGTGATCCTCAAGCCTCAGGTAACCCAACCAGTCTCTCCAGCCCACGATCTTTGGAAGCACACGCTCAGTAGTAATCCCTTGCCCCGTCTCTGCACCATCATCCTCTGAGGAAGCTGGGTGAGTGTAGCACTGGACCAACAGCCCGGCTGTGTAGCTTGACAGGCAGCAGTTACCTCTGAAATGCTAAGGTATCTCCATCACTGGTGGCTTTTACCCACCTCATCAAGCTGCCCATAGACTACAAAGCGCTCCAGCCCACCAGTGCAGCCCATTAAGAGAACAAAGTGGCAGCAGAGCTGGCCTACAGCAGCTTGGCACTGACTCCGGCAAATGGTAGGCATCTGACAAATAAACGGATTAACCCACCCTGGGATTAGCTCACAGGGCAGAGAGTCTCAGAGGTTTAGGTAGACTGCATGACCTTGCAGATCCCTCCACCCTGACTCACTGCCAGCAAGCCTATCTACCTCCCCAACTTCCCACCCCCACTGCTGAGCCCTCACTCATAGAAACAGCCCCCACTCCAAGCCCACAGAAGATTCTGATCAATGGGGAGCTGTGTGCTTCCATCCCCACCCCACCCACTCGGTCACCCAATCATTCAGGAGCAAGGCAGTGGAGGTCTAACCGATGAGAAGAAAATTATTCTACTGTCCTGCACACCAGGACAGTAGATGCAATGGAACATAGGCAAGCACACCTGTTGAGCATCAACCCTGCCCTGACTCTTCAGGGACTCTTGGGATGTGACTCCAAATATCTGGGCAGAACAGCAGCCAGTGAAGAACATGCCCACCAAAGCATCTTGTTCTCTCCTGGTGGCCATCAACTTACACATTCCCTCGTTTCAGGATAGGCAGAAGAGAGCATAGGTAGCAATCAAAAATCTAAAATGACTACAGCTCAGGCATTCCCTGGTGGTCCAGTGGTTAGGACTCCATGTTTTCACTGCCAAGGGCATGGGTTCAATTCCTGGTCGGGTAACTAGATCGCACACGCCACAGTTAAGAGTTCACATGCTGCGGTGAAGATCAAAGATCGAACATGCCCCATCTAAGACCCAGCACAGCCAAATAAATAAAGAAATATTTTAAAAATAAAAAAATCAAGTGGGTACAGATCCTTCACCAATCAGAAGGCACCCCTGCTGACTGCAGAGACAAGCAGGGTCTCAGGGGCTCCCTTCTGGGTCAGGCATCTAGTTGCTGGTCCTTTGTAAAGTCCAATGGACACCAGAGCAGAGGGCACCTCTGGGAGAGTGAGTTTCCATCCAGTATGGAAACATCATATCTCATGGACTCTAGATCCCATCAATCATTAGACTCATCCTAATTTCAGAGGTGTTAAAAGGTGAAAAAAGAAAATGTGTTTCTTAGGCTCTACGTAATATTTTAATATCCAAAACAGACTTAACAAAGTGTGCCAGTAGAATAGCACTAGGACCTGTCCCCCATGGCCTTTGGCCACATACCAAAGGCCATGGGGAAAGCCCAGTCTTCATCCCAGGCTCTTCCATTGTCCCTCCAAGCTCCAGGGGGATGCAAAGCCAGCTCTTCAAAAAGCCTCCTTGAGCGATGACAGTTCTGTTTGCTCAACCTGAATGTCCCTCGGTGCCTGACAAGAGCTGTACATGTGCTGGAACTAACTACTATATCTCCGGCTGCAGCGAGGCTGACAGAGAGCTACAAGGCGGACGAAGGATTTATGAACTCAGCAGGTTCATTTAATCAGCGTGTGTGACATCCTCCTGGACCGAGGCAGGAAAACCCCTTATGAAGACGTGTCTGCACAGACATTGGAGTTGTGCGTGTGGGTGCCCACGTGAGAACTGTGCATGCACACACATCTGCACACACTGGACAAACACAGGTCATCTGTGCCGTGTCCATCAGTCTGTTTCAGGTGGTAAAGCCTCCCGCGTTTACTACGTCTCTTGCCTTCTGCCTTTGGTTTTATTTCTTCTTAAAGTTTGCCTTTCTGGAGTTTGGCTTTGCTACTGAAATTTGATTCCCTGATTAAAATCAGCTAGATAAGGTGATAGACCTTACTCTGGGCTTTTAATTCTCTGTTTCACTTAAACTGTTGCCTCCAGGGCAAATGCCCTGTCTTCTTTGCCTCACACGGTCCCCAGAACACCACTGCTGCTAAACAAATAAATAACCAGACTTGTGGAGTCTAAAATTTACAGAACAGGCTCATCTATCACAATTTTGACACCGGAGCACAGAGTCAATTATCACACATTAACTTGCTCTTGTTGGCATTTCAATGCATTTAGAGAAGATTCACTTCCTCTTCAGACTGCCTCTCCCACCCGCATCACTGAAAACAAGCAAAACAAACACTTTACACAAAACTCAGCTTCCCCTAAGACCGTAAAAACTACTGGACAATGCACAGCTTATGTCTCTTTATGAAAGATGAAGGCTCTGAATATTTGTGAATTCTGTCTTACACTCAACCTTTGATGCATTCCCAAATATAATCTTAGATTGAGAGACGCATTTTCATATACATTGTCAGACATCACTCTCTTTTTAAAGGTGAGCAAACTGATACCCAGAAATGAGGAGTGACTTTTTACCAATGCAGAAGGAAGGAGAGAAAGAAGAGAGGGAGGAGAAAAAGGGCAAAGCAGAGCTAAAAGTCGAACTTAGGGCCAGGACCCTTCCTAGTCTTTCACGGAACTACTTTTCTAGCAATTAGTTCCTCAGTCCCAGGTAGTAATAGCGGTAGGGAAAGAAGCTGATAGTTTTAATACTCATAGTACTGACGATGGTAAAAGGAGTGTTGGTAGTGAAACAGTCATAGTAATAGTGGTGATAGTGATAACATTACTGCCTTATCTTTATATACCGGGGAACTTTCCAGGACACTTTCATATACAATGTTCCATTCATTCTTCAAAACCACCTTCTATGATAATGGTTACAATAGGCATCATCCTATGACGAGGAAGCCAAGATTCAGGAAGATGACTCTGCTTCCAGTCACCCAGCTTAGGGGACCATCTTCCGCCTTCTGACAGCAGGTCCTATCCTGGGTCCCTTGTCCGTGTGGTCTCACTCTACCTCCCTGTCCAAGCAGCTAGTTGACCCCACCCAGCACACCCAGCTGCTACCTGGAGGAACCAAGTGGGAGGGGGAAGCTGGCCAGGTGCAAAGAGGAGGGAAGCTTCAGGGATGGGATCTCAGAAAAACATCTCAGGGGCGGGATCCCGCCACAGAATGCTGGCCTCTCCCAGGGTGGCTGGAACCCAGCTAGTTCCAAGATGGGGTTCAGGCTGGGGGTCAGAAAATGCAGATTCTGTCTCCCAGTCTCTGGCCGATGGTATCTCTCTGGCTGTATCATTCTGTCTTCAGGCACTGTTTGTCAGCTCCTGGTTTATCTCCACTTACCCACAGAAAGAAGTCTCTCCTTTGATTTTTCCATTGTCTGTCTGACTGGGGCCTCCAGACCCTGGAAGTTATCCCCAGGGGCTTTGAGGAGATCCATTGCCTGCCACTCTGCAACCCCATCTTTGGAAAACATGGTCCCCCACAACAGGCACAAGGGCTCTTTGGCCATGTCTACCTAGTGGATGCTGGCTTTTTGGTGGCAAGCTGTGCAGAACAGTGGTTAGAGTACTCGGCTGGAAGTGCACATACATACGCAGTGTACATGTATAAATCTTTGTGGGACAGTGCATGCCGATGACTTTTGGGCCCAAATTTCATCCGCTTGCTTTGGATCCCATTCTAGATGTTCTCTTTTCAGGTTGCAGTTTTCCCATCCATGAAATGATAAAGGCAATGGGAAGAGACAGAAGCATCTTATCACCTGCCATCCAACTCATGGACTTCAGGAATAAAGTGAGAACGTGAGTTTTAAAAGAAACCAGGTATTTCCACCATTTCTGCAATTAATGCATATTACTCGAGTGATAATAAAGTATAGGACACATACAGAGAAATGTTCTGGAAATTACAGAAACAGCATCCAAATGGGGCAGTATGACTTTATATACAGAAATGACAATCCGTACCCGAAACCCTGGACTCTGGGGGTGCGGATTTGCAGCCCCAAGAAGCACAAATCACACGGCCCCTCCTGAAGCTGCAGGCTCCCAGCCTTCCTGGGGAGGTGACAGGAGTGAGGCAGTTAGTACCAGACATGCGGGCTAAATGCTCTTTTAGAAATATAAAGGGGGAAAGGGATGGTAAGACAGACCCTGGGAAGTGGGGGGAGCAGAGAGAGAAGTGGAAGAAGCTGTCAGCATGCTTGATGTTAAATAAAACCTACCAAGACTCAGCTGAGAATTTTAGCAGAATCCAAATGTGCTATAAAAAAAAAAAAAAAAAAGGCACGGCTCCCATCTCTAAGGTTCACAGCTAAGCTGGCTTAGAATCACACATGCCAAGGTTAAAAATAAAAAGCAGCCATCCCTGAATGACACGGGCTTGGAGAAGGAAGGTATGGTGTTTGGTGGTGGAGCACAAGAGAGGGAGTGCAGAGGCTGGGTGCAGGGAATAGGTGTTTACTGGAGGGCTCAACAAAAGCCAGTGCTCAGAATTGTGCTATTTTGCACTTAAGAGGCACTTCACTTTAGCAAAGGGTTTCATAATGATCCTTAGATTTTCCATCCAGGAAACCCTGCCGTGCAAGAGAGTGTGGCCATGGCTGACCCACATCACACTCTGCTGTTTGATGCGTTTGCCTCTCCGACTCTGGGGTCTGGCTCTGACGCTATCCTCGGGTACTTAGTACCTCCTGGCGGGATGTCTGCGGGTCACAGCTTGGAAAGCAGCGACGTGCCATTCTGTGCCACTCTCTCTATTCCAGTGAGCCAACATAACAGTGCTGTGGCCACCCACAGGCCAGCCATCCCCTGCTGCTCACCACTGGAGATGGGCTGCGTGTCTGCCTCCTGAGGACTGGGCATGTCCCACCCCTGGCCCCTTAAACCATGACCAGGGCTCCCAGGCCAAGGGGACAAGTTGGCCCTGTTGCTCCGATTCTTACAAATCCATGGTTCCATAAGTGAGGCCAGTGGGGTCCTCCTTCTAATGAAGTTGTCCTTTATCCAATATGGTTATGACTTTCTACCCCCAAAGGGTTTACTTTAACATAATTATCTTAAAGAACAGCCTCAGCTACTGTGTCAGCTACCATGTTACCCACCCACCCAGTTCCATTACTAGGCAGACATTTCTAGCAAGTCTTCAAGGGGTCAGGTGAATGGTGAGAATTCTGTAACCCAGGTGTTATGGGGAGCCCATACATTACACCACCCCCAGGGATGCCCTGCTCAGCTCACACATGGGCCAGCCCCACACCTCAACACCATACAGGGCTTGGGAAGTAGATAGGCATTTAATAGTGGAGGCTGCTACCTTCCAGAAGCTTCAGGCTATCCCCAGATATCACCAGCCTGGGTGACTGTCATCCCTGACAGTGCAGTGGGGGAGTGGGCAGTCTGCTATGACTGGCTGCCCTCTGTGAACCTAGATAGCTTCCATCTGAGGGGCCCACCAGTATTTCGAATTCTATATCCTGGCTGCTGGCTTAGAAACACCGCCCAGTGCAAAGTGTCCCTGTTACACCTTTCAAGCACTTAGAAAGCCCTTGCGAGGCCAAAGGGTCAGGGACCTTTCCTGCTAGTTGCGATGGACCAGAAAATCAAGGCTCAGTGAGTTTTTAGGAATTTGCTCAAGCTAAGTGGCAGAGCCAAGACTCACATCCAGGGTCGTTTGAACTATTTGAAAACATGAATTCAGGGTCAGAGCGCCTGGGAGTCTCAGACCAGATCCAGCAGCAAATACCTGGAGCTGAGAACGAGGCTCCAAAGGGACCTTTCTCCCGCCGACACCTCAGGGGCCTCCCTGTCATTCGGCCTGAACTCCGGGGACCTCGCCCAAGCGCAGGACCCTGCCGCGACGGGGCGCTGTTCGAACTGTCCCTTCCCCAGGTCGGTCAAGATGCCTGGAAAGATTAGGCCAGGCTCAGGAGACGGCTGCATTCAGGCAGCTCCTGTCCTGGCTGCCCCTTCCCCTGGCACCCAGCTTTACCCCAGCGTCTAGACACCGAGCCAGCCCTCCAAACTGGCCCGGAGGTCAAGCCAGCGGTCTCCCTTCCCTTCTGACGAGTCCAGAGTCAACTGCCCTTTGCGGTCCAGGAAACCGGAGCCGGTCTACACCATCACTGGGAAGTTCCGGGTAAATCCTTCGGTTAGAGTTCCCCCAAGTGTCAGTCGGAACCCACATAGCCAGCCGAGTAAAGGGGTGCGAGGGCTCAGGAGGTGGCCCAGGGGACGGGGCCGGATGGAGCCCGGGCGCGCGCGGTGGGGCACCCCTCCTTACCTGTACCAGTCCAGCCCGCGGCCGTAGTTCCTGTCGAAGAAGTGGGGCTCGGTGCCCAAGGCCCGCACGTCCGGGTGCACGCGGATAAACTCCAGCACGGCGCGGGTGCCCCCCTTCTTCACGCCCACGATGAGGGCTTGGGGCAGCCGCTTGGTACCCAGCTTCGGCGAGCCGGAGTGGTTGGACCCAGAGAGGCGAGGGGAGGGCGCGCCGGCGGCGGGCGCGCTGGGAGCGCCGGGCTCGCCGGGCGTCGGGCCCGAGGGATCGCAGGGGCGGGACTCCTGGAGAAGTTTCTGGCCGCCCGCTCCGGGGCCGCGGAGGCAGCGAGGGGCGCCGAGGAGGCGGCTCTGGCCGAGGTCGTCGCAGCAGCACAGGAGGCTGTAACACAGGTAAGTGCAGGAGAGCGAGAGCGTGAAAGCGAAGAGCAGCCTGCGCGCCCTCCGCGGCTGAGGTGGCCCCGCGCGGCCCAGGACCCTATAGGCCATGGCTCCATGGGCCCGCGCCGGGGGTCATGGTTTCCGAGGGGGCGCCGGCGGCGGAGCTGCTGGGGCCCTGCGGCCGCCTAGAGGGCTCGCGCGGCGCGGCCCGGGCCACGCGGGTCGGGCGTAGGGGGCGCCGTCTTCTCCAGGCGCTGCCGGCCCGGGCGCGCACCGTGCCCCGGGATCCCCGGGGCGGCGGCTCCTCTGGGAACCGGCGGCGGCGCCTCCGACATCCCCGCGTCCTGGGCGACGGGGCTCCGGCTAGCGGGGAGGCTCCCGGCGCTCCTCGGCTCTCACGTGCGCCGGGCTCGGAGCGCGCCCAGCGCCGGAAGCCCCATCCCGGATCCTCCCGGCTCGGCGTCCCGAACGCTCGGCGGCGGTGCGGGCCGGCGCGCGGGCCGGACGGTGGCGCTGGCGCCGGCCGCGTTCTGACTCCTCGAGAAATGCCGAGCGGAGCGCGCTGCCGGCTCTATTTAAGGAGTCGCCTGACGTCAGCCGCGCGGGTCCCCCGAGCCCGCGCCCCGCCCGGGGACCCGGCCCACCCCCTGCGCCCCTACTCTTTACCCCTTCCAGGGACACACCACCCCGGGGCCTCCCCACGCATGCCGCTCCCTAAGGAGCCCGGGCCAGCTGGGGTGGTGAGGGTGTCGAGGCTTTTTTGCTCCTCCGGGAGGCTGGACACCCCGGCCACGCGGGCTTCCCGACACCCGGGGGTGGGAGCCCAGGTCGAGATTGCGCCAACAGCTAGACCCAGAGACCCTGGCGCACACGCAGGCACCCCGCGCTGATGGAAGGTCCCCCCACACTGACATACGCGTGCATGCACGAACACAGGTACATACGTACCTGAGCGGGACACACACCCCCCGCAGCCCTCATGGGGCAGGGCGGGAGAAATCTAACCTGGGCATAGAAACACCCACAGGGACACTCCCTCTTCCGCCCACCCCCTCTTCCCCCAACGGACACCCAGAACCCCGGATCGGACATCCTGTCGGGTGCGCACGCAGGCGCGGGACTGGACACACGCTCTAGACGGGATGGTGGAGGAGCCGAGCCTGAGTGAGATTCCGTGACTATTCGGGGAGCTCCTTAGCCCCCCGCGCGCTGACTCACACCAGGCGGCTCGCTCTGTCTCACACCCATGAAGCGTGCATCCCCACCCACTGTCACTCCACCTCCCTCCAGGCCTGGCTGGAGAGCGAGTCCCAAAGGAGCGGACTCCGCGCGGGCGGCGGGAGGGTCCTCTCAGCAGCCGCCCCCTAGCGGCAGGCTGCTCCCAGGGGAAACTGACCAGGGTCCCAGAGCATCCCTGAGATCCAGGACGTCCCCCAGTGGCCCAGGGAGGACTTTATCCAGGAGCGGTTTCTCTTCCAGTGAGTCCTGCATGACTGCCCCAGGACAGTTCTCATGAATTGTGCCCAGAACAGGCCTAAGTGAGCAACCCCATTACTGCCCTGAATGACCCCACTAGTTGAAGCAGAACTGTTCATCAGACAGTCCTCAATGACCATACCCAAGAATGAAGCTAGGCTGTCACTCCAAAACAATGCCATGTCATCCTGTCCAGGTGTTCACCAAGTGAGTACCCCGTGAAATGTATGCGTGATGACCATCACTCCCACTGCACCCCTCTGAACTTTTTTCAGGGTTCATTCTTCAGAAAATAATCTGGTCAAGCTCTGTGGACCTTAGCCCAAGCCAGGGAATATTTTGACCCCAAGCCAGTCCCATCCCTAAAAATCTTAAGCCAGTCCCTCCACTACTATCGTTTTCTTCAAGCACTGAGCATGTGTTAGCTCATTTAATATTCACCACAACCTACGAGATTGCTGCCATTATCCTCACATCATGTCACTTCCTTAATCCTAACATTTATTGAGTGCTTTCTTGTGCCAGTAACATACAAATCACTTGGCATGCACTACCTCATCTATCTTCAGAGATAGGTACTGTTATAATTCCTAACTTACAGTGAGATTAAGGCTTAATGAACACATATTCAGTAATTGACGGAGCTGGGATGAAACCCAGGCAGTCAGATTCCAAGATTCGAGCACTGGTTACAGTGCTCTGCAGTTTCCTTACTTCCTTTGACCCATTCGCCACATAATTCCATCCTAGATCTGAACTAATTTGTCTGTATCACTTCTGAAGTCTGACACCTGGGACTGAATTCCAGGTGTAGATTGAAAAGCTCAACAGACTGAAAAGTTCAACAGGACACCCCCTCCCTTTTGTAAACTCTGTTTCTAGGAATGCCACCCATGACTCCATTATCTTTTCCTTGTAGCTGCATCACACTGCTGACAGCTTAAGCTTGCAGCCAAGTAACATCTCTAAGTGTTTCTTACAAGTGCTGCTGATTAAGGCACATCTGCCCCATACTGTGCTTGTACAGTAGACTTTTTTGGACTTAGATACTTACACATTTGGCCTGATTAAATAGTATCTTGATCTCATCATTTCCCTCCTCCATTAAAAAAAAAAAATGTCTACTTGAATCATGACATTGCTTTCATTTATTCAAAAAGAAAAAGTAGAAAGAATGTATGCCAACAGCTTTACCCTTGATTCCAGGTATACCTTGGGCAAGTGAGTTGACATCTTTGAGCCTCAGTTTCCTCAGCTGTAAAACAGGGAGTTATGATAACTTAAACTTCTTGGGGTTCTGATGTTGTGTAATTCTGATTCCATTATTCAACGCATGAACTGTTCTATTGACATCATGTCGTCTCTGTGTTTGATTACAATTTAATTAATTCCTCACTCAAATTCTTAATAAAAATGTCAAAACAAATATGTTGAAATAAGTTCTAATATGTACTTTCAGCAGTTTTCCACATTGCAAACCTGCTATTTCAACACTTCATTGTTAAAGTTACAAGGTTAAATGTGGCTTAATCCACTCTGACAGGTGTTTTTTTTTTTTTCCCCTGGGTGGAAAAAAACATGGATATAGCCATTTCTGATAATTCTGTGCTTGATTCAACTTTCAGATTAATTTTGTATTTAAACTAATAAACTCAGAAATTTCTGGATATTCAGATTCATCACAGCCAGACAGATTTCCCTCTTCAGACTTCCAACCAGAGTAATGACCATGACCGAGACAAAATTTTTCAGGGAGTGAGACAATGGACATACCTGTGCTTCATCCCTACCCATATCTTTCTCCAGAAGTGCCAAGATTTTCCTCTGGGGAGTTCAGGTCAGATTATGTTGGGTTGCTGCTGCTGCTGCTGAGTCGGTCAGTCGTGTCCAACTCTGTGCGACCCCATAGACGGCAGCCCACCAGGCTCCCCCGTCCCTGGGATTCTCCAAGCAAGAACACTGGAGTGGGTTGCCATTTCCTTCTCCAGTGCATAAAAGTGAAAAGTTGTGTGGTTTGTTAAGTAGCACTCAACTAAACAAGATATAAGTTTACTTTTCTATCACAGAAAGATGATTCAGGGTTGACTTGTCTCCACAGTGTTAGGGACCTAGGCTCCACCATGAATTTCCTCCATCCCCAAATCACTATGTATTCAAAGATGACTTATTCATCTCCAGCCATACTGTTCACATTCTGTACATAGGAAAAGAAGAAAGGACAGATAATCCTGACATATTCCTTTGAGGACATTTCCTGGAAGTGATCTCATCACTTCTACTTGTATTCAGTGGATCTGAACATTGTCGTCCAGCTTTTTAGCTTCAAGAGATCCTTTGAAATGTAATCTCGATTCCAGATGGTTATATTCCTGGCTAATACATGAGTGTTTCATGACCCAGAAAGAACCTGAACAAAACTTATGGAAGGCAACTCATAATCTCTACTGGTCTTGTAAAGTTTTCCCTCATTCTGTTCCAATGTGATTTGTGTGAGCTGAGCCTAGTTCAAGGGCAGGCATTATGACCAAGCCCTGTCAATCACAATTTTCTAATCACAGTTCATTGAAAGCAACTCAGTGATTTCCAATGAGCATCAACCACAGAACTTTTGTTGAAACTATTGGAAACAGAAACTTTTTCTTCTGAGATGATTTTGTTGTAGTTGTTGTTGTTGTGTAGTCACTCAGTTGTATTTGACTCTTTGCGACCCCATGAACTATAGCCTGCTAGGCTTCTCTGTCCATGGGATTCTCCAGGCAAGAATACTAAAATGGGTTGCCATTTCCTTCTCCAGGGGATCTTCCTGACCCAGGTGTTGAACCCAGGTCTCCTGCTTGGCAGGCAGAGTCTTTACCACTAAGCCACAATGATGAACTAGTACAAAATACTCCCAAAGTTTCCAATGGCAATCTCTATCATCAAGAAGGGAAACCCTGGGGAATGAAGCAAACAGAAAGGAGAGCAGGACTGAAGGAGAATTGAATTCCTGGTAGTATGTAATCTAGCCATGCCTGAAGCGTGGTCCCTCGACTTTTTGCTCCAAGTGATTCATTACCTTTCTGTTACTTGGAATTGAAAGAGTCCTGGTTAATACAAAAATCAATTGTCACCTCAGTTACAAGGAACAGGGACCATTCTAATTTTAAAAAATTATGGAAGTGGGCTGGGGCTTATTTTTAAGGATATACACAGACTAGGACTGGATCCTCCAAACTTTGGGCAGTCATAGGATCCAACCACTTTCTCATCTGCTCTAGTCCTCTTTATATCTTGTTTTCTTCTGACTCTTAATTGCTTTTATGGCTTTATTTGCAAATCAGTAAGGGCTACTGAGTTACAGGCAACAGAAACTGACTCCAGCTAATATAAACAAAAAGCAGAATTTTAAATAGCTCACACAGGAAAAAAAAATACTCCAAGGTAATACACAGATTTAACAAGAAGTCTGGAGAACTGGGCTCATAAAAAGAATAACAACCATAGAATTCATTCATTTCTGTCTCATCCTTTTCTTTCTGAGTCTTTGTTTTCTCTTTTTTACCAGCAGTATCTTGAATCTTCCTTCCCACTCTAATACCCTTCATGTAAGACCTTGAATTTGAAATTATAAAATAAGGACATTTTCTTTCCCTTAAGTCTTTGGACCCAATCAAGTCTTATTATTCAGTTTTATTTCAGTGTCATTTAAAAAAATTTTCCCTAGTGCTGAGTTTTGTAAAATGTGAGAAAAATTTTCAGAAGAGGGTGGTTCTGATGAGGCAAAAGACTGTGAAATGAAGTCATATGGTCTGCAGCTTGTGTGAGATGAAAAGTTCACATCTGAGCCAAGAGGATGTGAATGAATATTCTACACTTAAGAAAGAAGCTGAGGGTGATGATGAGAGAAGATTTTACTCATGCTTCCTTCTCTGGATAAAATCAGAGGGCAAAAGTTCCAGGGACCAGCTACCGCCTATAGAAGGGAGCCAAATCTAGACCAGGAACCGTGATTAATTTTAAGAACTTTGTAAGATTACAAGCCTTTTGTCACTCTCCATGTTGATTTACTTCTGCCCTTGGCAACGATAATCATAACAATAACAGGCACTCCTTACTGAGCATTTGGGGCTTCCGAGGTGGCTCGGATGGTAAAGAATCTGCCTGCAATGCAGAAGATGTGGGCTTGATCCCTAGGTTGGGAAGATCCCCTGGAAAAGGGAATGGCTATCCACTCCAGTATTCTTGACTGGGGAATTCCATGGACAAAGGAGCCTGGTGAGCTCCGTGGAGTCACAAAGACTTGGACTTGACTGAGCAACTAACACACACACACACACACACTGAGCATTCACTCAGCAGTAGGCACTGGGCAAAACATTTAGATGCGTTACCTAATCTAATCCCCTCAATAAACGTGACACAGATTGTTACCATCCCTATTGTAAAACTGAGGAAACCATGTCAAGTAGATTGAATTTTCCATGTTCTCAAAGACACTGCAGGGGGAAGAAGGGGCAAACTAGTGTAAAAAAGCATAAATGGAGAGATTGACAATCAGCTTTACCCATAATGCTCCCTTGGGTCAGTGCTGTTACACACCCCCACCTTCCCTCCTGCATTATTTAACCCACATTGTCTTATCTCCACCCCATCTCACCATCTTGCCTTCCTACTAAGACTGTGAATTCTTTGGTGGTGGGGATGAAACAGTTAGTTCCAACTTAGCCTGATACTTGGAATTTGGGTGCATTTTCATGTAGGGACTCCCTTGGTTTCATGTTTTTGAATTTTTATTAATTTTGGTTTTTGGCTGTGCTAGGTCTTCATTGCTGTGTATGGGCTTTCTGGGCTTTCTCTAGTTGTGGTGAGCGGGGGCTACTCTGCAGACTTACTGAAGTGGCCTTTCTTGTTGTGGAGCACAGGCTCTAGGGTGTAAGGGCTCCAGTAGTTGCAACATACAGGCTCTAGCGTGTGGGCTCAGTAGTTGTGGCACACAGGCTTATCTGCCTCACGGGGGGATCTCCCCAGACCAGGAATTGAACCGGTGTCCCCTGCACTGCAAGGCAGATTCTCAACCACAGGACCACCAGAGAAACCTTGGTTTCTTTATCTCCTTTCTCCTTCTTAATGGACCCCTAAATATTACTCCATTATGGCTTCCAAAAAAGAACTAATATTTCACTTCAAAATATTTCCAAAGTGAATTATTTATAATGTTAGAGAAGATACTAAGCCTGTTCACCTGTACAATAATATGGTAGAGCTGAGCTGTTGGTACACCTTCTTTAACCAAGTGGGAACAGATAAGAATGTCCCTACTGGTGCTGTCACTCCCAATTTATCAATTTCCTGTGATGTAGATTTTAGTGGTATAGGAGTAAAAGATCTACCTAGGTACAGAGAACAATTTAGGGAGATATATCTGTCTGCGTATATTGAATTTTTTGTTTTCTTTCAACATTTTTATTATACAGATAATGCATTCCCTATGTAGAAATAAATGAAAATACTGAGAAGCAAAAAGAAAAAACTCTCCCAAATCATAACATCATAAATAACTGTCATTAATTTTTTTTACATCCTTCCAATTATAAATGCGTTGGCTTGTTTATTTATGGGCCAGTCCGTAACTACTACTGTTTTTTCCTAACAATATTGTGAATCTGTTTCATGCCATTAAGTACAGACCTATGTAGGTCTAGTACTTTCAGAAAGAAAAAATAACTTTCTTCTGGAAATGCTGGGTGTAAGGATGGTGTAAGCCTGAAGCTACCATGAATGGAGAGAACCTAGCAGACATGTGAATTAATTCACCACAAAAGAGAGCAGAGTGGGAGTGACTGTGTCCTGGTATAATGTTTGAATCCCTGGATCCAGCTTTGCCTGAAGCTATCTCTTGAAGAGACAGTAAAGCATCATGGTTAGGAGTACAGTGTCTGGAAACACACAACTGAGTTCAAATCATGGCTCTGTTAATAAGCTTAAGCAAGATTATAAATGTAATGCACTTAGAACAGAACCTCATTAACAATAAGCCCTCAATAAACATTAGCCATTATTAGGCTGCAGACTTTTCAATTACATCCAGCAATAAATTATTTTTGATTTAAGTTATTTTGATTGATGGGTCTTCCTAGGTAGCTCAGTGGTGAAGAATCCACCTGCCAAGCAGGAGATGTGAGTTTGACCTCTGGGTTGGGAAGATCTTCTGAAGAAGGAAATGACAACCCACTCCAGTATTCTTGCCTGGAGAATCCCATGGACAGAAGAGCCTGGCAGGCTCCATGGGGTCACAAAAGAACCAGACATGACTTAGCAACTAAACTACAACAACAATTTTGATTGATACAGATATGTACTTTTCAACTAAACATTCATCTTTCAACCTACTTGAAAGTTTTTTGACAAAAAAGTAAAATCAACCTCTGTTTTCATTAGTCACCTGAGACCCAACCCCTACTTTGGAACCAACTTATCTCCTTGATATTTTAAATGTTTCTAGGGAAGTAGCCAAATATTCTCTCTGAACAGTTCATGGCAGGCATTCAATAAAT
The DNA here is from genome assembly GCF_002263795.3 of Bos taurus. Lineage (NCBI taxonomy): Eukaryota > Metazoa > Chordata > Mammalia > Artiodactyla > Bovidae > Bos > Bos taurus. The sequence goes on along the minus strand of NC_037352.1, from coordinate 20,466,233 downwards.
GCTTATTGCATAAGTATTAATAGATAGGTAACACCCTCAAAGACCCCTTTGCCTGAAGAACAATAGTTTTAGCCCTGAGGATGTTGGACAACTTAAAGGAGTGAATTCTCTATTGATCACCTTCTTCACATCCACTCTTCCCTCTTTATTCAGTCTGAATTCCATGGATAAGCATCACAATCACTTTTTTTTTTAATTATGTCGTCAACTCCCTTGACCCTCTCTCACTGTGCTGTATTTCCTGGTTACAATCAACTCTCTGCCTACTCAGTGCCCTATGCCTGCACCCAGACAGCTGAACACAGTAAATGCAGAAACACGATGACTAATCTAAATTAAAATTCATCATTTCTAGCCTCAAGTGGACTCTTAACACTTCCTCGCAATCATACTGTGTTTCCCCAGCCCATTCATCCTCCCATTCCCCTGTGTAACTGTCTATCTAGTTCCTTCTCCTAAACCTCTTATCACCTCTCCTATCCCCATCAGCTGATGGCCTTGCTTCCTACTTCACTGGTGAATAGAAGCAATCGAAAGAGAACATAAACCATCGCCTCTACCCACCTGCCTATAACTGTGTTCATACACTTTATTCACTGTTCTGTTACTATAAGATTATGGTCTGTTTTTAGGTAAGACCAACCACTCCACTTGTATACTGTATCCAATCCCCTGTTGTCTGTTCAAGGACATGACTCTGGCAGTCCTTCCCTTTTTTTCCTGTATTATCAGTTTTCTCTCTCTCGACTGGGTCCTTCCTGTCAGCATACAAATAAATGGATACTTCTTCCATCTTAAAAAGCAAAGAGAGAAGTAGCTCTGTTTTGACCTCATCTTGACCATTTATATTTTTCTCTTTACATCTCAACTTAAGAGAGATCTGTAGTCACTGACTACAGATTCTGTCCATCCACTCACCCTGGAGCCTATTCCAATCAGGCTTATGCTCCCACCTCTCTTCTAAAGCTGTTCTCATCAATAGTGCTAAACTCAAGTCAATTCTTGGTCTTCATTGAACCTGACCTCTAAGCAGCATTTGACACCATTGACTCTTTTCTTCTTGAAAATTTTTCTCCACCAGAATTTCAAGACACTGCATTTTTCAGGTTTTTTTTTCACCTCTCTGCTTCTCGTTCTAAGCTTCCTGTGATAGTTTTTTGTCTCTGTGACCTCTAACTTGAAGTATCCCAGGGATCTGTCCTTGGACACTGCTGCTGCTAAGTTGCTTCAGTCATGTCCGACTCTGTGCAATCCCACAGACGGCAGCCCACCAGGCTCCCCCATCCCTGGGATTCTCTAGGCAAGAATACTGGAGTGGGTTGCCATTTCCTTCTCCAATGCATGAAAGTGAAAAGTGAAAGTGAAGTCGCTCAGTCGTGTCCGACTCTTAGCGACCCCATGGACTGCAGCCTACCAGGCTCCTCCGTCCATGGGATTTTCCAGGCAGGAGTCTAGAGTGGGGTGCCATCGCCTTGGACACTACCTCTTTTTTATCTACACTTCCTCCCTTAGTGAGATCCTAAGCCTTATGACTTTACATTCCACTTATAAACTTACTGTTATTTAGTCACCAGGTCGTGTCCCACTCTTTGCAACTCCATGGACTGTAGCCCGCCAGGCTCCTCTGCCCACAGGATTTCCCAGGCAGGAATACTGGAGTGGGCCGCCATTTCCTTCTCCAGGGGATCTTCCTGCCCCAAGGACTGAACCCATTGTCTCCTGCTTAGCAGGTGGATTTTTTACCACTGAGTCGAATGGAAGCCCAAACTACTACATCTCAAATGCCCATCTCTTTTCTCCTTAACTGTCTACTCAGACATCTCCACCTGGACATCTAATAGGCATCTCTAACCAAACATGTCCCAAACTGAACTCCTGCTAGTTCCCTAAATTTACTTTTATTATATTCTTAGTCATCTAAGTAAATGACAACTCTCATCTTCCATTTGCTCAAGTCAAGAATAATCTTGAGCTAGCCTTGACTCCTCTTTTTCTCTCATCCCCCATCTGATCTGTGAGCAAATCCTGTTGACTCTCCCCTCAGAATATCTTCTGAATTTGATTCCTCTCCCAACCTCCATTGCCATCATCTTAGTCCAGGTTATCATTCTTTCTCACCTAAATTCCTGCAGTAGCCAGTCAGTTATTTCTTTTCTCTCATTTCCATCCCTACTCTTCCATGCTTTCCTTTGGACTGCAAGATTCGGGAAGCCTGAAAGCCACATTTCCCAGAATCCCTTGCCAGCTAATTTCCAATTAGGTTTGCCCAATGGGAGTTCTTGGCAGGAGATACGAAAACAAATGGAAGAGAGAAACTATGCTTTGCTTCTGGAAGTGTCTTACGTAACATTAGCAGCAGCAGAACTTTTGGTTAAATGCAGGTTTCTCACTTCTTGTTCATGTAGCATGGAGATTGAAATGGACATTCCTATAGCCTTGTTCTTGCTGTTCAGTTGCCAAGTCATGTCTGACTCTTTGCAACCCCACGGACTGCAGCATGCCAGGCTTCCCTGTCCCTCACCATCTCCTGGAGTTTGTCCAGGTTCATGTGTATTGAATCGGTGATGCCATCCAACCATCTCATCCTCTGTCCCCCCTTTCTCCTCATACCCTCAATCTTTCCCAGCATCGGGGTCCTTTCCAATGAGTTGGCTATTCGCATTAGATGGCCAAAGTATTGGAGCTTCAGCATCAGTCCTTCCAATGAATATTCAGGGTTGATTTCATTTAAGATTGACTGCTTTGATCTCCTTGCTGTCCAAGGGACTCTCAAGAGTCTTCTCCAGAATCACAGTTCGAAAGCATCAATTCTTCGGCACTTGGCCTTCTTTATAGTCCAGTTCTCACATCCATACATGACTCCTATAACCTTAGCTGCACAGAACTCATGGGTGTTGCAGACCCTCCACCTCTCAGACAATTTGAGGTCCAGGATCCTGCATTGTTAGTGGCAATGTGACCTCTTGGCTTCTTGCAAGGTGGATGTGGCTGTGGTTCCTAAGGCAGCAGCCACAGTAACAGATGCTCCAGGAATCACAATGATGTTGTAGTCATGTCCTGCAATATCATTTTCCCTTTTGCTCCTGCAGAAGTAGGGATACTTCCTTTAATTAATTACTAATTTCTAAGTAAATTTAGCCTTCCTTTTTTTTGCTTCTCCTACCCTTCCATAACTTTTAGAACCAATCTCTTGTATTAAATTCCTTCTGTTTAAAATACCTAGAGTATTTTGTTCTCCTGAGCAGACACAACCCCAACAGGTCTCCTAAAGTCATCTCAACAATGAGATGGATCCTTCTGTTTAAAGCCCTTGTGGTATCTGATCTCATCCAGAGAGAAGATCTGCCCCAGAGGCAGAAGACAGGGAAGAATCATTTTGAGACCATAAAACCAAAACAAAATTGCCAACTGCCCAGATTGCTATCTTCAACCCTGCCCCATGCTATTCTCAAGCAACTAGCAGACTCAAAACTGGCCTCATTAAAAAGTGAGAACTAAACAGAAGAATCTGGCAGGGGACCTTTGAATAAATACCATACAGGAGGATGACTTGAGCCTGATGCCCCTTGCTTCATATCAACACTCCTCCCCTTCTCACCACTCTAAGGTCTCCCTGCCTGAGGTCATCTTAGGCAGTTTTTCTGTAGAATAAGCTAGAAAGTGGGCCGCATAATTTTCCAGTTGTGTGCACGGCACAGGATACCTCAGGGTGCAGCTGCTCAGGCTTGTACCTCTTTCCCGCTTTCTGCAACTCTCGATGACTCTAAGGACTCAGCCTTCTGCAGACTCTCTTGTGCAGTATTTCCTATTTCAGGCGTTCTGTGCAACTTTCTCAGCTCTGCTGTACCGGATGCTGTTTTCAATTTGTTTTTTTTTTAGATAGTTTCTCATTTGCTCTCATGTCCTCTCACTGTCTTTGTCCCTGTAGATTAATACTTTTATTTCATTCCTTTAGACATAGTGGTACTGTAAGAAATACAGTCTGTGTATTAGAGGGGTTATGAAAGAATCTTGAACTTCTCCAATGAAACACACTCAGATGGTGGCTCTCAATCTCTATGTGTGGGAGAGGCTTCTCCTCCAGGTCTGAGTCTTAAGCTCTGACAGTTCAAATAGGGACCCTCCAGGCAGCAAGCAGCAGGCAAGTCAACAGTTTAAGAAGGTCAGCTGGTGGGTAGGTGGGAAACAATTAATTTGTACCATACAAGTAGTACATGAATCATTCCTTTTGTAAAAATGTAAAAGAGTGCAGCCAAAGATATGGTGCCCTTTGACCATCCCCCAGCAATTTTTGTCCTCTCCCCAAAAGTTACTAACATTATCACAGTTTAGGTAGTACACTTTCAGTCTTTATTCTATGCTTTCATATAGAAAATTATGGAAAAATGGCCAGCATTCTTTATTGGGTTTGGGGGAGTGGTATACATGTATAACTATGATATACTGCAACATGCTTTTTTTACTCAACATGTTAATGCCTGTAGATTTAACTCAGTCTCTGCAAAGTGTTTCATAATACATATGATGCCTCAAGTTGTTTCCACTTTACATTTTTTTATAGATCAGTGTTGACTTAGCCATTTCCCTTTGAATAGGCATTCAGCTTTGTATCCATTGTGATTTAACTTGATTGTATATAACTGAGAAACCCCAAGCAACAGCAGTTCAAATAGGATATCCATCTCATTTAAAGGAATTCCAGTAGTAGGCAGTCTGTCTACCTGGGGGTCCCATGAAGTTACCAGGCACCCCAGCTTCCATCTCTCCATAACCTTGGATGTGTCCCACCTCCTTGTGCTGAAGATGGGTGCTGCAGTTCTCACAGTCTCATGAAGATGGGGCTGCAATTCCCACAATCTCATCCTCCATAGAGGTGAGTACATGGCGGAAGAGACGGGTGCCCGTCCTAGCTTAAGATTTCTCAGAAGTCCCATACAAATGTGAGCTCACCGTTTACTGGCTGGAACTTAATCACATGGCCACCTGGCTGCAAGGAAACTTGGGACGTGTATTCTTTTCATGGGCAGTAATATCATTAGGTTCGGTTGTTTTGAAAGAGATGGGGATATTTGGCAGCCAAGTCGCTGTTCTGCCTCAAGGTATTTCCAATCTGTTGTTCTTACAACAATGCTTCAATGAGTATCTTTTAACACAAGGATCTCAATCTAATATCCCCAGCCAACTAGAAGAGACCCTGAGCCAGGGCTGGAGGGCAGTATGGAGCTCCCTCTGTGCCGGTCAATTAACTCATTAACTCTTTAGTTGCTGAATCATTACCTGGTGGCTCAGACTGTAAAGAATATGCCTGCAATGCAGGAGACCTGGGTTTGATCCCTGGGTTGGGAAGATCCCCTGGAGGAGGGTATGGCAATCCACTCCAGTATTCTTGCCTGGAGAATCCCCATGGACAGAGGAGCCTGGTGGGCTACAGTCCACGGGGTCACAAAGAGTCAGACACGACTGAAGGACTAAGCACAGCACAGGGACAGTAGGGACAGTATGGGGCTGAGGGGAGAAGCTGAAAGTGACCTGGGGACTGGGGGTCAAGGCCATTTTAGGAATTGAAGTGGGGCTGTCTACCAACCCAAAGAAAAGTTATTTCAGGATTTTAACAACTAGCAGAGCCCAGCTTTTCCCTGACTTTACTCATATACTTCCATGTATACTGTGTATACATGCTAGTATATTTGGGGGGATTCGCTAGATTATAAGGTGTGCATGTTTTTTTAAGAGATCCTCCCCTATTTGTGTGAGGATCCTCCAACATAACTGTGTGAATCCATACTCCCCCAGTAATTCCTCCCAACCTCATCAACTCTACCATTAAGAAATAATATTTTTAAAATGCTGTTGCCTGTCATATGGAAGAAGAATGGTATCTAATTGTTTTTATTTGCATTTTATTTCCCGGATTATCACTGTGGGTAAAATTATTTTTACATGGTTCTTGGCTTCCCTTGTGACTCAGCTGGTAAAGAATGTGCCAGAAATGCAGGAGACCTGGGTTCGATCCCTGGGTTGGGAAGATCCCTTGGAGGAGGGCATGGCAACCCACTCCAGTATTCTGGCCTGGAGAATTGCATGGTCTACAGTCCATGGGGTCGCAAACAGTTGGACATGACTGAGTGACTTTCACTTCACTGGCTTTTAGGATTTCTTGTCTGTAGGTTGACTGTTCACTGTTGCTGCTGTTCATTCCCTAAGTCATGTCTAACTCTTTGCAACCCCATGAACTGCGGCACACCAGGCTTCCCTGTCCTTTACTATCTCCTCAAGTTTGCTCAAACTCATGTCCATTGAATCAGTGATGCCATCCAACCATCTCATCCTCTGTTGTCCCCTTCTCCTCCTGCCTTCAATCTTTCCCAGCAGTCTTTTCCAATAAATCAGCTCTTCACATCAGGTGGCCAAAGTATTAGAGCTTCAGCATCAGTCCTTCCAGTAAATGTTCAGGGTTGATTTCTTTTAGGACTGACTGGTTTGATATACTTGCCAAGTTTCCTGGAATTTTTTTGGTTGGTAATCTAAGGTAGTATCCTAATGTTTTCCAATTGAATAAGCATTTATCCAAAACTGAATAGTCCTCTCTTTTCTCACAGTTGTTAATAATACTACATTTCCCATTCCCAGACTCTCTCATTGAATTCATAGACCTATTTGTCAAAAATTTAAAATATTGTCTTAATATGCATTAATCTTGTAATAAGCTTATAAGACTTTTCCAAAATAATATTCAAATGAGAATCATGGAGAATAAACAGAATGCTTTTGAAACTAAAAATAAGAATGATGTACTTTTTGTGAGATCTTAAAATAAACAATAAACTTATAGTAGTTAAAACAGTGTGTTAATAGATTAAGACAGAGCAGACAGGTTGATCAATGAGTCAAAAAAGAAAACTCACAAATAGGCCCTCATGTTCAGTATGTGATAGAGCTGGCCTTTGCATGTTGCAGTTAAGGCAATTTGTGAGCCAAAACAAATTCCAGATGAGTAGAAGCATTCAACATTAGAAATTAGGTCATAAAAAATTATAAGACCATTTTGAGATAAAAAGAGAACTTTTAAATCTAAAAGCAGTAAAAATATCATAAAGGATAAGACTAGTAAATTTGCCTACATAAACAGCTTACACTTGTTTATCTAAAAGGTCTCAAATAAAATTAAATCAAATAACACTAAGAAAAATGTTGGCAATGTATAACACACAAATTTTAATACCCTTAATATAGAGGTATATAGAGAGAGGAATATTAAGAGTTTTATATCTCTTTTATAAGAATATACCTTTTATAAAGGTATAATAAAGAGCATTAAAAATCAGAAGAAAAGATGAAGACCACAATGGAAAAATGGTCAAATTATATGAATAGCCATTTCATAAAAAAATACAAATAACTAATATACAAATGGAAAAATCGAACATTAAAGAAGTACAACATAAAACAAGGTTAAATAGAATTTATTACCAATAAAGTTAGTGAATACTTTTAAATGATAAACTTCAGGCCACCAAATATATGGAGAAAGGGTACCCTCATGCATTCTCGAGTATGTCAGTTTAAACAGATGTTCTGGAATACAATTTGGCAACATGTATTACAAACTTCAGAAAGTATTCATACCTTTTTACTCAGGGTACAAATTTATCCCAAGAAAACAGATGATGGATGCATATACAGGTTTGTACAGAAGGTTATTGGTTAATTATAGCATTACTGGTATAAAATTGGAAGCAACCTTAAAACTGCAGTCAATTGTTTTTTGCATAAATAAGTTATGGTCTCTTGCTCTCTCAGTGCCATTCCCTCTTCTCCACCCCAATTCAGAGTGTGCTCGGAAAAGGTATGCAGTCACAGACTAGAGAAGAAACAAGATTGCCATCCTGGATGTGTGTCTGAACTTGGCTGCTAAATGATCTAGGTTAGTGCTTCGCAGTCCTGACTGCACATGAGAATCAACTGGAGCGATTTTGAAAAACGCTGATGTCTGAGGCCCCACCTGGGTGAGGTCTAGGACTGGTATTATTTTTAAAGCTCCCTAGATGATTCTAGTGTGCAGCCAGGGTCAAGAACCATTGCTAACAGCACTCCCTTTAAGTTGATTAATTACATAGGTTATTGACCAAAGCTGGAACTAACAGCCTCCAGAAGCCCCGGGGAAGCCAAACCATTGCTTGAGCTGGGCCCATCACAAGTGGGCAGCGGCCAACCTCATGCCCCAAGAGACTGGCCTCCCTGGCCTTGCTACAGCCTGGCCAACCAAGTGTCTGTTAGATTTAATACCAACGAGGTCATGGGTGACCTTGACAAGCACACTTACTGGCGAGGGATTCTTGACTGTTCGTGACAAACTGCCACAACAAAGCTACACACCAGTTCGTGTTTCCATTTTTAGCCTCTTTATTACCTCCATCTGTTGATGGAGATGCGGCAGCAAACACACGGCCTGCGAGCTGCAGCGTTATCTGGTATTGTATAAATAAGGACAGCCAAACTCCTACGGTCTCCCACTTGCAGTGGGGGCTGATGCTTCCTGAGTGGGTCCCTCCTTCTGTCCGCACATTCCATCCCTGCCCCCTCAATCTCTGCTCCCTTCTCCTCCACCTCAATAACACGTTTGCAGTTTACACTCCATTTCACACAAACAACTTTCTAGCACTTCCTTGCTCACACAGTGATGGCTTGAGGCTTAGCTGCAGACCTTGAAAATGCTTCTTTATTTTCATCAGTGACTGCCTCTTCCCTAATCCCTTCCACCGCCCTGTCTCTGCCTCCCAGCCACCCTACTCCTGTGTAATGATATAGTGAGCAGCAAGGACTCATTTCTGATAATTTATTAACATACTGAAAGAGGTGATGCATTCATGTATAGAATCCCCCTTATAAGTGTAAAATGGAAGAATAAAAGGGAAGAGGAAGGATGTGAATACTATTTACTGGGGTTGTATAATTTCTGATGCCCTTTCCACCAGGCACAGATTCCCAAGAGAGAGAACACAGGGAATTGGAGATATTCCAAGGCAGTGCTTCCTGAATTTTGGTCATCTGCATGGCACCTTTGTGATTTCTGCCCTACCAACACTGTGATTATGTCTATAAAATTTCTTTATGTCATCTCACCTTTTACATTTAGATTGTCAGTCTGATCATCACTAAAAGTAAAAACCCAGTATTATTTCCCAGATTGAAGAGAACTTTAAGAATTTATGCATTAAAGACAAAACAGAGTTATTTCATCCCTCAGACATTGTTGTGTGCTAGTTTGAGACTAGTTAAGGTGAGTAAACGAGAGGTGCTAAGGACATTTTAGCACCAGACTGAGAAGTCTCCTTGATGTAGTCAGACGGATTGGAAGATGTTTGTAAAAGAATACTTTTCTTTGTGAGTTAATGGCTGTGTGACACCTGAAATTATCTTGGTGCCATCACTCATAAACACTCCACACTGGGAGAAACACTGCTCTAGCCCAGTGCTTACTTTTTACCTCTAGTGGGATCCTCCATCTGCCCAGACACCGTTTTGTATCATTTTTTTCTTTAAATTAAGCCACCTGTCTATGCACCAGGATGACACGTGCCTCACCTCCCAGTTACTTGCCATCTCTTCTCCATTGCTACTGGGATTCTTTAGTTCTGTCTCTACAGCTTCAGCCTCTGGTAATCCTTGGTCCTAAGACAGACTAGTGAGAGAAAAGGGTATTAGGGCAACAGTGGTAAAATGTCCTTGAACTCAGCTTGATAGCCTGCCCCAGGGGACACACATACAGAGCTGCACCCTAATGGGCTTCCTCCTTCAGGGTCAGACATTTGTAAGGGGGATATTATTCAGGTTTTCTACAGTCAAGGCAAATAACTACTGGCACACATTTTGATTTGTAGGTTCAAAACCATCTTTACCAGTCTATAGAGGATCCCCAGTGTAGTGGTAAACTTTGTAGGCCCTGGAGCCAAGCATACTTGAGTTCAAAGACTGTCTTTGCTACTAACTGCCCAAGTGACCTTGACTAGGTTATCTAACCTCTTAATATCACAGGTTTCTTATCTCTGCTGGAGGTAGCAATAACAAAAGGGACTACAGCTTGGAGGGTGAAATAAGATAAAGTATGTAAGGAGATTTGCATAGTGCCTGAGATAAATGAATACTCAATAAATAATAGCCTCCATCATCATCATCATCATCACCACCACCAGTATGAATCTCTGGGATGGCAATGGATAACATCTGAAGCTAAAGTATCATCGTTGTTGTTGTTTAGTCACTAAGTCATGTCCGACTCTTTGCAACCCCATGGACCATAGCCCTCCAGGCCCCTCTAACCATGTGATATCCCAGGCAAGAATGCTGGAGTAGGTTGCTATTTCCTTCTGCAGGGGATCTTCCTGACCCAGGGATCAAACTCGAATCTCCTGCATTGCAGGTGGATTCTTTACCACTGAGTGGCTAAAGTATAATAGTAACCATTTGTTCTCCTTTTAGGCTGCCCAGGTCTGAACATTTTCCTGTGTTGCTGGAATCCCCCATGCTATGACAGTTAGTAGCTGGAAAACCTGCCCTTTACTAAGAAGCTGAAAGTATCAGATCTCACTTTCCTAACTCCCTTGCAGCTAAGGAGAGCCAGATTCTGGCCATGTCTCTTCCCATGGAACAAGGAGTCCACAAGACTAAGAAAATGTGCTCACCCCTCCTTATGGACCATGTTCCAGTTATCCTGAATCCTGGAATACCTGGTCAAACAGCCTCAACCCATTTCTAAGTCCACACAGATCTTGTCCCTCGGTCTGTCCTTCTGAGAGTGGACTGCATCAGCATCCTGAGGCCTAAAGGGTGGCCAGGAAATGACTCTTTACAGGAGAGGATGTGGATGGAGCTCAGATGTTTACATGATTGTGTGAAGGAAGAGCCAAGAGTGGAAAGAGAAGGGGGTGGGCCAGAGGTCAAGTGAAGAGCTCTGAGGGGTCAGAATTCTAAAACTAAACTTGGCCTTTCCAGATACTCAGGAGGAATATCTGTCAGGATTGAATTATAGAATTTATTTAATAGTCTGTAGGTTTGGTTCACAAGTTTTTTAAATGTCTGAGTGTATATAGTATGTGGGCCTCCATGAGTGCTCTTCCTCCAGATGCTGAAAATGATGGGATTCACTTGTGCACCTGCTTCAGGCTTTGATTCAGGAGCGAAGGACATCAGGAAACAGGAACCACAGAGATCTCTCTCTTTCTCTGTGTGTGTTTGCAGCAGTAGTGGCTGCAGCGAGATTGAGGTTCTGGAGACAAGTGGTGGCAGGGAAAGTGGGCCACCCAGTCCATTGCCTGCGATGCTGATGGGCAAGTTACATCTTTGGAGCAGCTCAGGGCAGCCAGAGCTGCCAGAGCTCCCTGATGCTCAGCCCCTCCTGGTTCTTCCTCACTTTTCTTTCTCCGGACATCTCAGCGATTCTGCAAACTACTTACTCAACACCCTTTTATTTTCTTTTAAAAAATGTTTTCTTATTTTCACCCCACTCATCCATGTGTCCATAGGAAAAATAAAACATACTCAGAAATAAAAGTTATCCACAAGTCCCTCTGCCAAGAATTCCTTATTATCACTTCAGCATATAGTCTGTGTTTTATATCTAACTATTAAAACACAAAATTATCAAAACTAATTGTTTCTTTATTGTATTTTTTATCCTACTTTGTAACCTAATTTTCACACAAAACCCTATACTGCAGACATCTTTACATGCCAATGCATTTTTTTAAGTTAAACTTTCAATTTTGAGATAATTATAGATTCATATGCAGTTTTAAGAGATAATACAGAGACATGCAGAGAGCTGCATACTCATTACCCAGTTTCTCCCAATGGTAACCTCTAGCAAAACTATGGTACCCTATCACAACGAGGATATTAACATCGGTACAGGACACTGAACTTATTTAGCCCCAGTTTTAATTGTACTTGTGTATGTGTATTTATCTCTATACAGTATTATCATGCATTTGTGTATCCACCAGCCCAGTCAACATACAAAATGGTTCCATCATCACAAGGGTCCTTCATGTTGTCTTTCAGTAAGTGCGCCCACCTCTGCCTGACAACATACTCCATCCCTAACCCCTAATCTATTCTTCCTTTCTAATATTTTATCTTTTTACATGTTACATAAAAAGAATCATACAGTATGTAACCTTTTGAGGCTGGCTTTTTTCACTCAGCATAATTCCCTGGAGATCCATCCAGTTGTTTCGTGTATTGTTCATTCCTTTTTATATATTTCTGGGTAGCATGGATGGATGTGTCACAGTTTCTTTAATCACTCACCCATCAAAGGACACTTGGGTTGTTTTCCATGTTTGCCTGTTACAAATACAGCCACTGCAAACATTCATGTATAGGTTTTGTGTGGACATAAGTTTTCATTTCTCTGGGATAGATGCCCCATTCAACTGCCGAATCATGTTCGGTAACTGTAAGTTTAGTGTGTAAGAAACTGCAAACCGTCTTTCAAAGTAGTTGGATCATTTTATTTTTACAATTTATTTATTTATTTTTGGCTGTGTTGTGTCTTTGTTGCTGCATGCAGGCATTCTCTACTTGTAGTGAGTAGGCTTCTCACTCAGGTGGCTTCTCTCACTGCAGAGCATGGGCTCTAGAGTGCCAGGGCTCAGTAGTTGTGGCAGATGAGCTTAGTTGCTCCACAGAATGTGTAATCTTCCCAGATCAGGGATCAAATCCGTGTTCCCTGCATTGGCAGGCGAATTCTTAACCACTGGACCACCAGGGAAGTCCTGCATCATTTTACAGTATATGAATGATCCAGTGTCTTTACATCCTCATCAGCATTTGGTGCTGTCACTATTTAATTTCAGCTATTCTGATGTGTATGTAGTGATATCCTATTGTGGTTTTAACTTATGATTCCCTGATGGCTAATCACTTAACATCTTTTCATGAACTTATTTTCCATCTACGTATCCTATTTGGGGAAATGTCTCTTCATGTCTTTTACCCACTTTCTAATTTTATTTTTTTACTGTTGAGTCTTGACAGTACTTTATATATTCTAGATACCAGTCCTTTGTGAAATGTGTGGTTTGCAAATATTTTCCCCCAATCTGCAGCTTGTCTTTTCCTTCTTTCAACAGTTCTTTGGCAGAGCAGACGTTTTTAATTTTGATGAGGTAAAATCTATCAGTTTTTCTTTTTGAAGACTGTGCTTCTGGTGTCAAGTCTAAGAATTCTTTGCCTCACCCGCGATCGTAAAGGTTTCCTCTTAAGTTCCTTTTCTTTTCTGAAAGCTTCATAGGTTTACATTTTATATTTAAGTCCATAATCCATTTTCAGTTAATTTTTGTGTAAGATGTGAGGGTTAGGTCAAGGTTCAGTCTTTTCCAGATCGTGTGTATCACTATTAATAAAAAATGTATGCTATTATGAAAATGAATTGTATCATATCTTATGACTAATTCTATAACCTAATTTTCTCACAGAGTCCTATATTGTGGACATCTTTATACTCCAATACATTTTAATCTGTGTGATAGTTTCTAATGGCTGTATAATAAGTCATCAAATTGATATATCACACTTTATTAAGGCAAGCATATTTTAAAACCTTCTTACACTGTCCCAATATATATTTAATGGATTTCTTTTTCGCTCAAAGCAGGCAGCATCAGTATCTGTTGCTTGAAGCTAAGAACTCTGACACAAGCACATAAGCTGCTTTCTGAGAGGTTATTTAAGCAAACATCACATGTCAAGTATATCAGAAAAAAGAGCTGGAACCCAGAAAACAGTTCTTTCCTTGAATCCTTTCCATCTCAGTGTTAAACTGAATTGGAGAATCTAGCAGCTTCGAATTTAACCTCATCTTCATGTGTTAAAATACTCCCCAACCCATGGTGGTCATCTTATTTATGCTCCTATTTCAGTATGTATTTGAAGATTTACACAGATTTTCTTTTAAGAACCTGAGTCATTGCCAAGGTTGAGGTTGGGGCTTATAGAGGCCATCCATCTCGCTCAGTGGTTCTTCCCTAGGAGCACTTAGCAGCAGCAGCTGGAGAAATTTTTCAGTCTGTACCTGATCAGCCCTTACCTGACTTTACTAGATTATAATCTTCCAGGGTGGTCCCTGGACCACTGTACCTGGAGAAACTCCTCGGGTGGATGTCATCTACACGCAGGGTAAAGAACCTCTGCTCTAGTCCAGTCTCCTTCCCTTTGAAGTATTTCAAAGAAGGGATTTCTTCTTGAAAATTCTCTTGATTGATTACCCCCAGAAATGGGGACCTCACTTCTGATGCAGCCCATTTGATTGTTTAAATTCTTTGATTACTACTGTCTACTGGGTATGAGATTATTTGCCTTAGAGCTTCTTCCCATGGGCTATCACTCCATGATAAAGCTGGAGTTCTTGCCCTTGATTACACCTTGAAACCATTTGTGAGCTATAAGAAACACTGCTGCCTGGGACCCGTCCCCAGAGGGCTTGATTAGTTGATCTGGGGTGCAGCCTCAGCACTGGAATTTTTTAAACTCTGCAGGTGATCTGAGTGCAAAGCAAAGTTGAGAAACACTGGATTAAATGTCCATGGAGTCACAATTTCAAATTCTAATATGTAAAGAGGTGAGGACTGTGGTGAACTAGAAAGGTCTAGATTCATCCAAAAGAGATGTCAGTTACTCAGCAGCTCCATGCAGTTTTGCTGTGCAGGAAGGTAGATCCAATATAAGGATACTGTTTAAGTGCTGCACTCAATATCTCAGCAAACGTGGAAAACTCAGCAGTGGCCACAGGACTGGAAAAGGTCAATTTTCATTCCAAACCCAAAGAAGGGCCATGCCAAAGAATATTCAAACTACTGTTTGAAACAGGTGTGTTTATGTCACATGCTAGCAAGGTTATGCTCAAAATCCTTCAAGCTAGACTTCAGCAGTATGTGAACTGAGAACTTCCAGATATACAAGCTGGGTTTAGAAAAGGCAGAGAAACCAGAGATCAAATTGCCAGCATTCATTGGATCACAGAGAAAGCAACAGAATCCCAGGAAAACACCTACTTCTGCTTCACTGACTCCAGCAATGCCTTTGACTGTGTGGATCACAACAAACTGGAAATTTTTAAACAGATGGGAATACCAGACCACCTTACCTATATCATGAGAAACCTGTATGCAAGTCAAGAAGCAACAGTTAGAACCTTATATGGAACAATGGACTGGTTCAAAATTGGGAAATGTACCACAGGTACAAGCCTTGAGTACCACAAGGCTATATATTGTCACCCTGTTTATTTAACATATGTAGAGCACATCATGTGAAATGCCAGGCTAGATGAATCACAAGCTGGAATCAAGATTGCTGAGAGAAATATCGACAACCTCAGATATGCAGATAATACCACTCTAATGACAGAAAGTGAAGAGGAACTAAAGAGCCTCTTGATAAGGGTGAAAGAGGAGAGTGGAAAAGCTGGCTTAAAACTCCACATTAAAAAAACTGGGCATTCAGTCCCATCACTTCAGTTCAGTTCAGTTCAGTTCAGTCGCTCAGTCGTGTCTGACTCTTTATGACCCCATGAATTGCAGCACGCCAGGCCTCCCTGTCCATCACCATCTCCCGGAGTTCACTCCAACTCATGTCCATCAAGTTGGTAATGCCATCCAGCCATCTCATCCTCTGTCATCTCCTTCTCCTCCTGCGCCCAATCCCTCCCAGCATCAGAGTCTTTTCCAATGAGTCAACTCTTCGCATGAGGTGGCCAAAGTACTGGAGTTTCAGCTTTAGCATCATTCCTTCCAAAGAACACCCAGGGCTGATCTCCTTTAGAATGGACTGGTTGGATCTCCTTGCAGCCCAAGGGACTCTCAAGAGTCTTCTCCAATACCACAGTTCAAAAGCATCAATTCTTCGGCACTCAGCTTTCTTCACAGTCCAACTCTCACATCCATACATGACCACAGGAAAAACCATAGCCTTGACTAGACAGACCTTTGTAGGCAATGTAATGTCTCTGCTTTTGAATATGCTATGTAGGTTGGTCATAACTTTTCTTCCAAGAAGTAAGCATCTTTTAATTTCATGGCTGCAATCACCATCTACAGTGATTTTGGAGCCCAAAAAAATAAAGTCTGACACTGTTTCCACTGTTTCCCCATCTATTTCCCATGAAGTGATGGGACTAGATGCCATGATCTTCGTTTTCTGAATGTTGAGCTTTAAGCCAACTTTTTCACTCTCCACTTTTACTTTCATCAAGAGGCTTTTGAGTTCCTCTTCACTTTCTGCCATAAGGGTGGTGTCATCTGCATATCTGAGGTTATTGATATTTCTCCCGGCAATCTTGATTCCAGCTTGTGCTTCTTCCAGCCCAGCGTTTCTCATGATGTACTCTGCATATCAGATCAGATCAGTCACTCAGTCATGTCTGACTCTTTGCGACCCCATGAATCGCAGCACGCCAGGCCTCCCTGTCCATCACCAACTCCTGTAGTTCACTGAGACTCACGTCCATCGAGTCAGTGATGCCATCCAGCCATCTCATCCTCTGTTGTCCCCTTCTCCTCTTGCCCCCAATCCCTCCCAGCATCAGAGTCTTTTCCAATGCATATACTGCGTGGCAAATAGAAAGGGAAAATGTGGAACAGTGACAGATTTGATTTTCTTGGGCTCCAAAATCACTGCAGATGGTGACTGCAGCCATGAAATTAAGACACTTGCTCCTTGGAAGAAAAGCTATGACAAACCTAGACAGTGTATTTAAAAGCAGAGACATCACTTTGCTAACAAAAGTCCTTATAGTCAAAGCTATGGTTTTTCCAGTAGTCATGTATAGATGTGAGAGTGGACCAGGAAGAAGTCTGAGTGCTGAAAAATTGTTGCTGTTCAGTTGCTCAGTCGTGTCCAACTCTTTGTGACCCCATGGGCTGCAGCATGTCAGGCTTCCCTGTCCTTCACTATCTCCCAGAGTTTGCTCAAACTCATGTCCATTGATGCCATCCAGTCATCTCATCCTCTGTCGTCCCCTTCTCCTCCTGCCTTCAATCTTTCCCAGCATCAGGGTCTTTTCCAATGAATCAGCTCTTCACATCAGGTGGCCGAAGTATTGCTTTGGCAATACTTTGGAATTGTATTGCAGATACATTGTAGTCCAAATACAAATTGTATTGCAAATACATGTATTCCAAATACTCATTGGAAAAGACCCTGATACTGGGAAAGATTAAAGCAAAAGGAGAAGAGAGTGGCAGAGGATGAGATAGTTGGATGGCATCACCAACTCAATGGACATGAACTTGAGCAAACTCTGGGAGATAGTGAAGAACAGGGAAGCCTCTCATGCTGCAGTCCATGGGGTCTCTAAGAGTTGGACATCACTTAGTGACTGAACAAAAACAAGAATTTTTTTAAAAAGGAAGATTGAAATTCAGATCTTTTTGTGAAATTGACAAGTGACAATGAAAGTAAAGCTCTGCAGGCCAGATCCAGCCAGGGGGGCTCTGGCCTCTGTTCTTTAGCATTTTAATGTAGGAATTCCTTCTAAAGCAGGTTTCTCAGGCTCAGCACTATTAACATTCTAGTTTGGGGACTTCCCTGGTGGTCCTGTGGTTAAAATCTGCCCTCTAATGCTAGGGGTGTGGGTTCAATTCCCGGTCAGGGAGCTAAGACCCCACATGCCTCCTGGCCAAAAAAACAAAACATCAAACAGAAACAATATTGTAACAAATTGCATAAAGACATAAAATGGTCCACATTAAAAAAATTCTTAAAAAATTGTGGGTTGGATAAGTGTTCTGGGGGTTATCCCGTATTTTAGGGTATTTAGAAGTATAGTATAGATCAACAATACCTCTATCTCCTGGGTTGGGGAGACTAGGATTGCTCCTGAGAACCACTGTTCTCAAAAAACTCAAATTACTTAACTCCAGTCATGAGAAACTCTCTCCTGCAGGTGCCCATCCTGTTGCCAGGTAGGTCAATGTTAAGGAAGTTGTTTATTTCTCTAGAGATAATTTACCCTTTCCATAACATCCATCCATGAGCTCCATTTTCTAATGTCACATGAAAGCAACGCTTTCAAGTTTTAAAGTTGCTACTTGCGTCCCCCTGTATTCTTCTCCCCTACCTGCTACGTTTCCCGAATTCTTCCCTGCTTTCCAGGATACCCTTCTTGGATACCCCTCTGAAACTGCGGAACCCAGCCAAACACAACATTCCAGGTACGGCCTAACCAGAAAGGCCGGCAAAGGAGCTATTTCCTGCCTCGCTTCGAACATTGTGCTTCTGTTAATGTACCTTTGAATTACATTACTTGTTTTTCTGGCAACCACATCCCACCGTTGACTCAGACTGAGCTTGTGGTCAATTAAAAGCCACAACTCTTGGTCATGCTGCTCTTAGGCAGTTCTACTCCATCCTGTTCTGTGTGTGTGTGTGGGTGTGTGTGTGTGTCGGTGTGTGTATATATGTGTGTGTCTGCACATATGCCCTCTAACCTAATTTTAGTATCTTACGTTTACTGTTGTTAATTTTCATCTCCTTGGTTTCAGTTTATCATTGTAATATACTAAAGGTTTTGAATCTGTATTCATCACTTAGCAGAAGAGCTGTTATGCCCAATTTTGTGTCATTCACAAGGTATGAGCTTGGCAGCCCTCCTTTGTCCTCATTTAGGTTACTGTTAGAAGTGCTGTCCTGGACAGTCTGGACGAGAGGATTGTGGAGCTTCCCCCACGTGACACAGACTCTGAAATGTCCCCACATCCATCCTGCAGCCCCCATTCCTGCTGATTATCCACAGGACACTGGGAGAAAATTTGTCTCGTTAGAATTCAGGTACACCCTATCACTCAGCTTTTAAAAGGAGGAAATGCTGATACATAGGACAGCATGGATGAACCTTGAGGATGTTATGCTTAGTGAAATCAGGCAGTGACAAAGGACAAATGTCATACGAGTCCGCTCACATGAGGTCCTTACAGCAGTCAAATTCAGAGATGCAGGGAGTAGAATGATGATTGCCAGGAGCTAGGGGAAGGGGGAAGCCGGGAGTTGTTGTTTAATGGGTACAGTTTCAATTTGAGAAGATGAAAATTTTCTAGAGATGGCTGCATAACAATGTAAATTGTACTTAATGCCACCGAGATGTACACTTAAAATAATTAAAACTGTAAGTTGTATGTTATGTATATTTTACCACAATACAAAAAAGATACATTATAAAATATACATTATTTAAAAATTGAGATACACAACTTCTGTGTCATGTATATCCCTGAGACTGATCCCCTCAGAATCAGGAAATTAAGTCAATCTCATACAACTTTCTTTGTGACCAGGTCATTCTTTTCCAACTGCTCACAAAGCAAAAATGTAAGGATTCACTTAGGGTTTTGCTGCTTATCTCTCTTTTGCAACTTGAAACTTACCTTTATTTTTTTGAAAACAGAGATTGAATTTTCTTCTCATAAAATCCCTGGCTGCTCATTGTCCCAGATTATAGAGATTAATGAGACTCAGTTTCTCCCCCTCAGGAAGTCAAATGGGAATTCCATTTTCATATGTCTTAGAACTATTATATTTCAAAGTAGGTCAGGAAGGACAGAATTCACAGCAATACATAGTAGTTAGCCTGGATAGACTATGATCTAGAATAGACTTTTCTAGAAAGAAGAAGACGTGGAAAGTAGGAGGGGAGGCTGATCCCCCAGGTTGAATCAGTAGGTCTGGTTTCCAAGGAGTGTGACCATCTGTGGTCATGGTTTGTGTGAGTGGTTGTTTGACACAATGGCTGTTAGGAGTGATGGTGGGGGAGAAGCCCCAGAAGAGGAGTGCTCAGAAGCCCAGGCAGACCGAAAGGCAGTATCTGAGAAGGTTCCTCATGGGTGGAATGTCCCAGCCCCCAGCTGGAGTGAGGACAGTGTCCTCTTGGGAAACGGAAGGCATAAACTGAAAGAATCATAACAAAGAGCCTAAGTAAAAATGGAAGCCGTGCCTCTGAACTGGGAATGGGTCCATGCTGGGGAACAGAGTTGGATTCCAATGGTTAGATGACCACATGGAAGCCCAGTGACCAGTCAAGGTCAGTGCATCAGGGAGCCAACGGGTAAAGTCTGAGTTTGGCCTCTGAAAAGGAGGGATCAAGAAAAGCATGATAGGGACAGATCAGTGGATAAAGTGAATTAAAGCATATTGATGTGTGTGTGAGCCATTCCTTCATTCCAGGGGATCATATTCAAGCAATAATCAAATGTTGAAAAATACTTTCCACTAGTAGCAATATAAAGAATGGGAGAAGGGGACATTAAGAGATCTAGAGGCAGGGTTAGGGTGTGAAGCAAATGGTTACATTTGCTGTATTGTATTAGGTCAGAATGATGACCTGGAATGGTGAATATTGCTATCCAACTGGAATTATGCCGGGATATCCCTTTGAACTATATGGTCAGCAGTTGTTATTCAGGGCATCTCTCCAACAACCTGCCCAGGGTTTTGTGCATCCCCACATTTTGTGGGGCTCCCAGAAGAGAAGGTAAGGTCTGATGAGCTGTTCTTGAAGTGTTTAATGGGAAGCCGGAAAATCCAAAAATATGTTTCTGTTGTACTTACTAGTAGCAGGGTAGCAATAGCCCTTACACTACCTACCTCTGGTGGAGGCTGTAATAAAACCTAGTTTACTGTCATCAGAAGACACCTCTCCTTGACTTCCCTAGTAAAAAAATATACCTGTGCACATACAACCAAGCACGTGGGTGCCTACCTGCTCAGCCCCTTCTAGTCTGGTCTTGAATAAAAAAGAGACTCCTCTACCCACCTGATATGGCTTCTAAGTCATCTCTTTCATCAGACTGAGATGTGTGGTGGAAATATGCCCAGAACTAGATGGATAACCTTATTGCCAAGCTTGGGGGGAGTAGAAGAGACCCATGAAATGAAGTGGGGGATTGGGTTGACAATTACATTGGAGGCTTAACCTAATTTAATGAAGCGGAATTCTGTCTCTTGCTGTATCTCTGTTGCTCTTTAAATCTCATTTTTTAAGGATTTCTTATTTCCAATCTAAAGACCATTTTCTTTGTTGGACGCAAACGAAGACCTGAGTTCTACTTTTAATCTGTCATCTGTTGGCACAATCCTGTCATTTATCTTCTTGCTTCAGATGTGCCCCCAAATCAATTTTTCTCATCCTTAATGTTTTTGCAAACCTTAGCTTTTTTTTTTTTTTTGGGCCACAGCCTCCCTGAAACTATTCTTGTCTCTACTTAACATTCTTTTGTATTCACCTTTGGTTTTATGCTCGTCTTTCCATCTTTATGTACTGATTGTTTTAAGATCACAAATTGCCCAAGAATTCCCTGTGAGGAGGAAATGGCAGCCCACTCCAGTATTCTCGCCTGGGAATTCCCGTGGACAGAGGAGCCTGGTGGGCTACAGTCCAGGGGGTCATAAAAGAGTTGGACACAACTTAGTGACTAAACAACCACAACAACGGGTCACAGTATATGAGCTCCAGAGAGTCAGTGGGAAGGTTTTGGGGAATGGTAAAGGGAGGCAGGGAGGGGTGGAGCTGAGAACATCTTTCATGACTTGCATCTCCAGTTGCTTCCTTCTGGCCACACCACTTGAAAGTCATTGAGCACCCAAACTTAATGGGTTCCAAACCAGTCCATTGATTCTTCAACCCTAAATGTGTGCCTCCACCCCTTCAGTAAGTGGCAGCTGTCTTCCCAGTGCTCAGATCTGAAACCTGGAAGCCTTCCTTGAGTCTTCCACTTATCCACCTCATGGCTACCTATCCCCAAGCTATGACTTCACCCTCCTGTACAAGAGATCTTAAGTCTGAGTACCTGTTCTCCCCCCTCCCAATGCCAACTATCATGTGCCAGTCCAGGCCTTCATCACTTCTTGCCCAGCATGGGCAAAAAGCTGCTCATCCATATGCCCACCACACTCGTAGCCCCCTGGTCTGTTCTGTACAAAGCAGGCTAGATTAACATTTTTTTAAAAACATTCATCAGACCACATGGCTCCTTTGCTCAGAACCCCTAGAAAAGGTTCAAACCCTTCCTGTTTCAAAGCTCTACACACCAAGGCCTTTTCACTTGCAGATCTTTGCAGTGTGGTTCCCTCTGCCAGGATCTATGACATGATTTCTATTCTCCTCATCCCTGAATACCAGCATGGATGCATGTGGTGTCTTCTTTGCTCAAAGTGGTACAGGCAGCACTTGAGTCTATCATGGCATGTATGGTTGAGGTGGAAAAGTCTGAAGCACCTGGCATCCTTTCCTTAATATTTATTTTGTTTTCTTTGCCTTTTGTGTTTGTGTTTGTTTCTGAAGATCATTTTTTTTTTCCTGCTTAGATGCTCACTGCATAATTTCTTTATCTTCAAAATGTAAAAGATGTTTTTAGATTGTGTCTAGTGACAGGTCTCCTTTCATAACTTCTTCCCTCTGAAAACATAATGAAGTTTTCCACTTAAGAACAGGGAAGATTTTGCTTGTTCTGTCTTTGACCATTCTGTATTCACCATGCTGCTATTTCTCTGCCCTCGTTTATATTTTACTTCCACTAGTTATGGTTTTGCCACAGTGAGGAAGAACACATAAATCTTGTAAACTGAGAGCCTTGGCCAGACCAGTGTCTGCCTCCCTCCACGATCACGAGACCCCTTTTGAGCGCCAGGCATGACTTCTCTTATGGGGTTGCTGTAGCAGAAGTATGAGTGGTCCATTTGGAGATGCGCACAGCCCCATCCTCAAGGAGCAGAGGGTCCAGGGGAATACAGTCTGGAAATAACAAACAAGATTAGAGGCAATATTCTGGCCTTGATGTCTTCGTCAGATTCTGAGTAGAACAGATCAAAGTTTGTCTTTATTTTCACAGCCCAAAGGAAAAAAAAGGCCTCAGGCCAAAAAATGTCACTGCTAATTCAATTTTCTTTCTCTAATGTGTATGTCACTCAGCACCTTTTGGTTTTGTAGCCATCCACCCACTGCTATATTTTTTAATCCTGTTAGAACTGAACTTCATGACCAGTCGTTTTGGTCTTAGAGAGGCACAAATGAGACCCTTTGGACCGCCCTCTCCCTGGCAAGGATTTCAGTTATGAATTTTGGAATTACTGGTCTCCTATAAACCTAGGAGAAAAAGACAGTCATTCGCTATAGTCTTTCCCAAGGGCCTGCCTTTTCCCTTTTCCACATTTTTTTTTTTTTTTTAATAAAACAAGGAATTGGGGCAGGGGGTGGAAGAAATGACGTCTCAAGTGTTTCTTAAATGCAGAAGTTAATTCCACAGGGCAAAATCAGTTAATTCCACAATTCCGAAAATTTAGGCACAGCCATGGTTTATGTAGTGCAGAGCCCTTTAAGATCGGCAAAAAATCATTCAACATATTAAGCTTCCAGAATTTGTAATCCGAATCTGTAAACAGATTTCCATACACTGATGGAAAACGCAATTATCATTCATCACGGGTCTGTGGTTGTCAGAGCATCTGAGCTGAGGCCAATCCAGCAGCCGAATTCAGGCTTCTCCACTGTGTCTCAACTGAAGCCCAAGCAACAGAGCTGTGAGACAGACGCTGAATAATTCAGGCCCCAAGTCACCCCCTCCAGCCCCCCGTATGTGGATATTATCTTAGATCAGGGTGGTTTTGTGCACATCTATGGGTGTGAATCAGGAAATTACCTCTATTGATTTTGTCGGAGTGTGTGATGCAAATTTACATTTTCTCCCTGCCTCCCCAGCAAGCGTCCTCTTCCAAACAGCCCAGGGCACCAGCCTTTTAGCTGGTCCTGTGGTTTGGGAGACTCTGCTGGGTAAGTGATGCTCTGAAGTTATCTTTATTGTGATCACTTTAATTTTTAAATTTCCATTTATCAACTGTCAGACCCACAGTAAATAACAGACATCAGTGCACCAAAATTATACAGGCATTCACATTTTCCTATACCTGCTTCAGATGTGTTTACATGTAGAATGTCACAGGTAAAGCAAAAGACAGTCCTTCCCTGTGTTCACACTCTGAGTCCCCACCCAACCGTCCTCTTCAGGGGAAAACACATCCCAAAGCCAGTATGTATACTTTCCATGAATATTTCAGGACTGTATGGAAGCATGTTTAGTAATTTGGAGAAATGATGCCACGTTCTTCATATTTTCAACATTATGATTTTTTAGATTTTTCAATGTTGGAAAACGTAGACCTATTAAATAATGGTAGACCTGTTAAATAATAAATGTAGATTATTTTTTATTTAACTGCAGGACAGTATTCCACTAAGTAGATAAATACAACCGTTTTCATTGCACTTCAGGCTGATTTCAATTTTTGTTATTACAAAAAACAGTACATTGAACACTCTCATCTCTACTTTCTTGTGTACAAAAGTGAATTTCTTTAGGGCATCATCTGTTAACTTTTTTTTTTTTTACCATGACCAACCCCTAGAAAACATGTTCACATTGCCACCAACACATACACATAATGTTTATAAAACCAAGACCTAATATTACTATGTATATTGCACCTTGTCTGAGTGTGTGCTCAGTTGTGTCCGACTCTTTGTGACCCCTTGGACGGTAGCCGCCAGGCTCCTCTGTCCATACGACTTTCGAGGCAAGACTACTGGAGTGGGTTGCCCTGCCCTCCTCCAGGGGATCTTCCCAACTCAGGGATCAAATCCAGGTCTCCTGCATTGCAGGCGGTTTCTTTACTGACTGAGCCACCAGGGAAGTCCACATTGCACTTTAGTATTTTCCTTTTCTTCTTTTACGCTGACAACTGTTTAGGACCATTTTGACTTCACAACCCACTAAGTGGGTGGTGGCTCAGTTCAGTTCAGTTCAGTTCAGTTCAGTTCGGTCGCTCAGTCGTGTACGACTCTTTGCGACCCCATGAATCGCAGCACGCCAGGCCTCCCTGTCCATCACCAACTCCCGGAGTTCACCCAGACTCACGTCCATCGAGTCAGTGATGCCATCCAGCCATCTCATCCTCTGTCGTCCCCTTCTCCTCCTGCCCCCAATCCCTCCCAGCATGAGTCTTCTCCAATGAGTTAACTGTTCGCATGAGGTGGCCAAAGTACTGGAGTTTCAGCTTTAGCATCATTCCTTCCAAAGAAATCCCAGGGCTGATCTCCTTCAGAATGGACTGGTTGCATCTCCTTGCAGTCCAAGGGGTCCAGGGCATAAGCATAGAGAATTCTGAGTTGGAGGGTATGCAGGGTCTAGTTTCCTGATGCTTCAGAACTGCTCTAGCATTTACACCACTAGCCGTAGTGTTGAGGTTTCCATCATGTCATATCCTTGTCAGTGCTTGTCATCATCAGACTTTTTCAAACTTTTTGACAGACTGAGAGGTGTAAAAGAATCTCATTGCTATTTCACTTTGCATTTCCCCCCATTTCTATTGAACTTGAACTTATGCTCTTCCATATGAATTTTCAGAATCAGTATCTGCAATGTTTTAATAGGAAGTGTCTTTCATTGTTGTTAATGTCTAAATATATTTTCATTTCCATCAAACTTCTTCTTTGACACATGAACTGTTTAAAAGTATGATAGTTTCCCACTAGGGGGTTCCCTGGTAGCTCAGATTGTAAAGAACCTGCCTGCAATGCACGGAGATCCAGATTCGATCCCTGGGTCAGGAAGATCCCCTGGAGAAGGGAATGGCAACCCACTCCAGTATTCTTGCCTGGAGAATTCCATGGACAGGTGAGCCTGGTGGACTACAGTCTATAAAGAGTCGCAAAGTCATAAAGTCCGTAAAGGTCACAAGGAGTCAGACATGAGTGAATGACTAACAATTACTTTCCCACTGGAATGAGGAGAGGGTTGGACTGCCTTTCTGCCCTTTTCCCCCCGAGTTTACTGCATTGTTAAGGAAGTGGTCTACTTAATATTGATTCTTTGGTATTTTTTGAGACTAGCTTTGTAGCCTTGGAAATTTTTGATAACTATTCTATGGGTGCTTAACAAAAATATATTCAAAATTGTAGGTTTTATATCCTAAACAGGCTCATTAAACCAAGCTTATTAGTTGTAATGTTCAGAACGGCAAATCCTTCTTTTTCATTTCCTCTGTATGTCAGTTTCTGGGAAATGTTTATTAAAATTTCTCTCCGTGACTATTGTTGTTCAGTCATTCAGTTGTGTCCACCACTTTGTAACCCCATGGACTGCAGCTCATCAGGCTTCCCTGTCCTTCACTATCTCCTGGAGTTTGCTCAAACTCATGCCCATTGAGTCGATATTCTCGTAATTATATCACATGTGCTTTATATGTTTTGAAGTTATGTTATTAGTTGAATATAGGTTTGGGTATTTGTATTTTACTGGAGAATTTTCTCTCTAGTAATTATATAACAGTCATTTTTACCCACAATTAAGCTTTATTGTATTAAATAATTTCATTATTTTATCTGATTCTACTATTGATATACCAGACTTCTTTTCATTAATATTTACCTGGGATATCTTCTTCCATCCCATTACTTTAAAAAAATCTCTTGTTAGGTGTATCTCAAGTAGTATTTGGATATATTTTTTGTCCAATGCAAGAATCGTTGTATGTTAATTGATGACAATGATCTATTTACATTTATTATAATTGTACATTTGGATTTATTTTGACCATCTTAATTTGTGATTTTATCTAACTCTTTATATAGTTCCTATTCCTTCTTTTATATTGAATTAGATATTCTTTCCTCTCTACTGTTTTGGAAATCATATGTTTCATGTCTATTCTTTTACTAGTTTCTCTTAAGTGTTTAAAATATATACTTCTTCTCTGTAGTTCATCACTTTTTGTACTCTCCTCCAAAATAATACAAAGACCTTAGAAAGCTTTAACGCTCATCACTTTCCTTTCATCTGATTCATTTTTTTATCTAGTTTATTTCCACCTTGCTTTTACACTCTCCTCCAATATTAGTTACTATTTTTAGGAGGAATTCTTTATTTACTCACAGATGTCATCAGTTTATTTGCTCAGTAATGCTTCTGGTACCCTGCTCCTTCGTTCTGTGTTCAATATATTTTCACTGCAGTACATCCCTGGGAGCACTGAACTCTTTTAATCTTTTCTACATAGAGATGTCTTTTGTATTACCTTCACTATTTGTATTTAAACTGAGTGCGGAATTCTAGATTGACAGTTTTCTTTTTCAGAATTTCTTTTTTTTTTTAATTTTATTTTTAAACTTTACATAATTGTATTAGTTTTGCCAAATATCAAAATGAATCCACCACAGGTATACATGTGTTCCCCATCCTGAACCCTCCTCCCTTCTCCCTCCCCATACCATCCCTCTGGGTCATCCCAGTGCACTAGCCCCAAGCATCCAGTATCGTGCATCGAACCTGGACTGGCATCTCGTTTCATACATGATATTTTACATGTTTCAATGCCATTCTCCCAAATCTTCCCACCCTCTCCCTCTCCCACAGAGTCTATAAGACTGTTCTATACATCAGTGTCTCTTTTGCTGTCTCATACACAGGGTTATTGTTACCATCTTTCTAAATTCCATATATATGCGTTAGTATACTGTATTGGTGTTTTTCAGAATTTCGAAGGGACTATTCCATTGTTCTGGGTTTTTATTGTGGCTATATCTGTTTTTCATCTTATAGATAGTTTCATTGTCTTCATTATTTTCTTTGTTATTTTTCAGTTTCAACTTGATGTGTCTAGATGTGGATATATGTTTATTTATCATGTTCAGAGCTCATTGTGCTTTCCAAATTCTGAAAATTTTCATTGAAAAATGCCTATTTCTCATTCTATTTCTTTCCTTTCTAGAACTCTTCTCACATTCTGTGCTCCATAACTTTAATCTTGTTCATCTCTTCTTCTCTGCGATCTTTATTCTAGGTAGTATTCTCAGCTCTGTCTTATATATCAACAATTCTCTTTTCAGTTCAGTTCAGTTCAGTTGCTCAGTCATATCCAACTCTTAGCCGCCTCATGAACCGCAGCACACCAGGCCTCCCTGTCCATCACCAACCAGAGTCCACCCAAACCCATGTCCATTGTGTTGGTGATGCCATCCAACCATCTCATCCTCTGTCGTCCCCTTCTCCTCCTGCCCTCAATCTTTCCCAGCATCAGGGTCATTTCAAATGAGTCAGCTCTTCCCATCAGGTGGCCAAAGTATTGGAGTTTCAGCTTCAGCATCAGTCCTTCCAATGAACACTCAGGACTGATCTCCTTTAGGATGGACTATTTGGATCTCCTTGCAGTCCAAAGGACTCTCAAGAGTCTTCTCCAACACCACAGTTCAAAAGCATCAATTCTTTGGCACTCAGCTTTCTTTATAGTCCAACTCTCACATCCATACATGACCACTGGAAAAACCATAGCCTTAGTGGTGTTTAATCTGTTAACATATCTATTGAGCCTTTATTTTCTGTGACCACATTTTTTGTTGGCAGGCATTCTATTTGATTCTCTTTCAAATCTGCTTGTTATTATTTTCACAGTATTCTGTCCCTTCAGGTTGATTTCCATTTTTTAATCTCTTTAAAAATTTAAATGGATTTACTATGTCTTTCAGATTACTGTTCTGCTTGACATTCCTGGGGTTGCTGATTTTATTGTTTGTAGTGTCTGCTGACTCTTCCTCATGGTTGAAAGTTTCCTCCTATTATTTGTAATTTTTTAATGACAGTGAATTCCCGGTGTGGATTGTTTATATCATAGAAATCCCATAAAACCTAAGGTTATGGTAATGTTATTACAGAGTAATTTTGCATTTGTATCTTCCGGGAACCTTGGGGGTTTTACCAGTAGAGAACAAGCTTCTAAGGTGAATTTCTCATTAGAAATCCAGGAATCAGTAGTGCAAATTTGATTTTTAACATTACATGAGGTGCAGACTCGGCATTTCACTTTCTCATGGATGAAGTGATTTTGTAATTTTCCAACCCAGAGCCCTGCCAAGTGACAAATTCCCCAATTTGTTTCCCAGGGCTGATGGGTATAATTTGTCTAAACCCCCTTTCATTGAGGCAGTAACTCTATCAGGGTTCTTGCTTTATTAACCTAGACCTCAACTTTCAGTAACTTCCACCATCCTGATAGGGACAGTGAGTAGAACAACCCAAATAGATAAGTAAGGGTTTGCCTTTCAATGACCAGCCAGCCATGCTGTCTTGGGTACAGGAAAGTTCTCTCCATTCGCCAAATGCAGGCCACTGTCTTCACATTGGCCTTCCCCAAGGCCAATTCTTTTTCTATTCATCATAGGTACACATTTCAAACTTTAAGCTCAGATGTGTAATAAATATTCCTTCTTTATTTTCAGTTTGACTTTATCTGACTGCCTGCTCTCTATCCTCTGATCTATAGAAAAAATTTAACTTCACTCCTTGCTGGGGTCAGGCACACCTTGTCTTTTACATCCAGAGTGGCTGCATTTGATGCTCGGTCATGGTTCTACACAAAGGTGGCCACTGATACATCCATTGTCCCTGTCCACATGGCTCCTTTTCATCCACTCCCTCTCCATGCTTCTTTGTAATGCTTGGAAAGTAAGAGTCCTGTGGTCCCATCTTCCTAGCAGCATCACACAGTCTTTCCTCCCTGGGATTTTGTGATTTCTCCCAGTGGTGCTACTGGGAAATAAGGTTCATCTCTGCTGCTCCAGGATCAAAAATCTGTTCTCTCTCCCTCTCTCCTTTCCCTACCTTGCTGTTCATATTCTCCTTCCTTCTCCAGGGTACCAAACCCTAAATCGAATGAAACAAATGACATCTTTCCATTTCTTCAAGTCATTGTCTCTGGTCTTAAATCTCTTTTCACTAATAAAAGGTTTAGGCTTTGAGAGAAAAGCCCAAAAGGCTTTTTGGTTCTGTTTTTTTTTTCTTTTTCTGCTGGTTCCACTCCTCTTCAAATGTCCCATGAGGAAAGTGCACTGATTGCTCCCTGATTGAATAGAGGGAAAGGAATGGGAGAAGGGGAAGGGAAATCATGGGGAGAGAAATAAGCATTAATATCTCAGGATGTTTTCCTTGAGTTGTGGTTAATATTCTTCGGTTTTGGAGTCTGACATATTTAATTTTGAATCCTGACCATGCCACTGCTAGTAATGTGATTTGGGGCTAGTTATGTAATGTGTTTCCTCATTTTCATTGGGGGATAATAAGATTACCTACCCCATAGGTTTGCTATGAGCAGTAAATTAGACAGGGCATGTAATGCATTTATTTCACTACCTAGCATATTGTAATTTAATTAACAACTGGTAGTTATTTTTATGAACACATAGTAGTTGTTGGGATTCACTTTTTGCTTACAGCTAGATAATCTTGGATGAATTATTTAAGCTCTTGATCCCTCAGTTCCCTCATGTGTCATAAATTGTAGGGGCCTCCTTTTTAATGAAGGTACTCAGAAGACTACAGCTTATGCTCTGGGTTCCCCACCATGCCCCCTTGACAGTGCCCAGCTCCTGATCTTGACTCTACAGCCTAATACTTACATTCCTCTTGAAGTCAATGGGATCCCCCCCTGCCTGGAGATGCTTCAGAGACTATTATGCTCCTGCCTAGGGCCACCTGCAGCCAATAGCTGACTGATGTGAGTACAAAAGCCAGCCCCCTTTTTTCAAGGCAATACTGACTCTGGTGCAGCTCTGGTGCTCTCGACAGGATTGTACTGAAGCCAGACTGAGACTGCAGAAACCACCACATCTTTGTCTAGCTACTTATTCTGCTTTATCCTGCCTCCCTCACTTTCTTACAAGTTTCTCCTGAAATTAGTTTCATCACCTGCACAGGAAGCCTCTTCACAGGTTCTTCTTCTAGAAACACAGTCCAAATTCATAGCAAGGCTTTGAACACAAATATTTCTAATACTAAAGATAAAGAGTGGCCTTAACTTCTATATTGTACTGTCTTTCAAAGTTGCTTTATAGATACATGCACAAATGCCTAATATGAGATAAGCACACAAGAAATAATGGATTCATCCACTCAAAAATTATGTATTTAGGACTTTCTATGTGTCAGACAATGGTGTAAACCCTGGAAATTATGCAAAAAGCATGTTTATTTTTTTTAAATTGGATTTTGTAATGATATTAATAGTTATAATTACAGTCTATTATATACTATACTTTATATATTATGTCTAATACAACATGCAAAGCTGACATGATTTTTGCCTTCTTTTGTCTTAAAGCAAATAAGATCCTAAAAGGTCAAATAACTTGTCCAAGGTCAAGTATCTAGGAAGTAGTGGAGGCAGGATTCATATTGAGGCCTCTCTACACTACACAGTCTTTTAGTAAGACTTTACAGCTTGTTTTATCACCCAGAAATTCACTTATCTATTTAAATGTCTGCACTTGCCACCTCCCCCCCCAATCTGAGTTAATGGCAAGACAAGATGCTTTTCATTTTAATATCCCTTCTGCTGCTGCTGCTGCTGCTAAGTCACTTCAGGCGTGTGCGACCCCATAGATGGCAGCCCACCAGGCTCCCCTGTCCCTGGGATTCTCCAGGCAAGAATACTGGAGTGTATATCCCCAGACCTAGGAAAATGCTTGACATAATAGGAAAATGCTTGTTGAATGGATGCATGAATGAATAAATGACAATGAATGGCCAGGATTAGGGGGAGGGGACTTTATTTGTTTCCATAATTGATGGTGCACACCCTCTTCCCTGCAGAATGCCAGTTTGCTTTTGCTTTTCCATTCCAGGAAAGGCTAATAAGAGGAAACACAATCTAGCTTGGAGTAATCTATTTTCATTTAATTCAGCAAACACTTTCTATGGGTCTCACGTGGGGAAGCTCCTTGTCAGGCCCAGCCAACAGTCAGGCTTGGCTGAGTGATCAGCCTCAGCTATGGATGGTAAAGCCCAAGAGTGGAGCCCAAGGCTCTGGATATTGAGAACCATCCAAGAGAAGAGCAACTGGGAGCAACAGAGTAGCCAGATAAGGGCAACCAAGACCACCGAAACTCCTGAGCACATTGTGGTATCTAGAAAGAGACGGTGTGTCCAGGTATTTCTGCAGAAGTCTGGGGTGATTTGGGACATTTAAGGGAGGTTTCAGGAATGGTTGGAATTTATCAGGAAATGTCAAGTTGAGAGAGAGTCTACAGAGCTGTGAGGCAAGTAGATGCTTTTTTTGAAGGTTAGACAAGGTAATCATCTGATATGAGCATCTATTAGATGATTTACCTACCCCATTGTGTCTGAGAATCACCCATATTGCAAAGCCACAGCTCATGTTTCTACTGCATGACACTTTTCCCAGACATTGATGACTGGATGGGGAGCAGATACTTAACCCAAGCTGCCGCAATTGGATTCTCTCTCCTGGACCCTGAGTCTGGGAGCTGGAAGATGTGTCAGGCCACCACACAACTGTAGAGGGACCATGATAAAGTCCAGTCACTGAGGTCCCCACTGCTTCCCTGGTTACTGTGATTCCTTGAGTTGTTCATTCATCTTTCCTTTGGATTCCAAGAACTACTATATTCCAATACATGTTCTTTCTCACTTAAACTAGCAAGACTAGATTTCTGTTACCTGCAATCAAAAGACCCTTAACTAAAACATTGCTGGATAGAGGTGGAGGAGAGCCTCAGTGCAGCTGCCTTTTATCTGTATTTATCCTTCCTTTGGTGTATTTTCCCCTGATTTTTAAGAGGGAAATAAAGGGGGCTTCTGACACTTATAGTCTAGAGGGAGAGACAGACATACACAAATCATTTCAATAGTGTGCTAAGTGCTCTAATAGAGGGATGATGAGCATGTCGTGGGAGCCGAGAGGAAGATTCCTCTAACTCTGCTTGGGGTGGGGGTAGGGGGGGTTTCCAACAGAACTGAGTCTCTCAGGATGGGTGGGAGTTCTGATATACTTATGTATTATCAGAAGCATCAGAAGTGTTAGCAGCTTTTATATTTCTTAAAAGAATAAGAGATGAAAGAGGAAATAGAGTAAGGTATAATTTGCTTCTGTCTTTTAAGAGGTGTTTTATTCAAGATAGTCTAGGTTTTGCTGTGGTAACATATTAAGTCTGGAATCTCAGTAGCCTCGCACTTTATATTTCCTTCTCACTGTACATACCCAGCAAGGTCAGTGAGGGCTGTGATCCTTCTAGTCACTTGGGGGCCCAGAATGATGGAGGCTCTGGTGTCTTGTTTTGCATCCTCTACAGCACGAAGCCTCCTTGGTCACCATAGCAGGGGAGAGAGAGGGGTGGGCTCATCATGGAAATTAAATGCATTGGCCCAGAAGTGATACGTGTCACTTCCATTCCAGTCCATGGAGCAGAACTAACCACATGACCCTGCCCAACTTCATGGGAGTAGGGCTGTGCCATCCTCTGATATGCCCAGGAGAAGAGAAGGACCAGATAAGGCTAAGATAAGACTTAGCGACTGAATAACAACAAAAGGATAATTCAACCCTTCAGCTGTATCCATTCATGCAACATCTATTTACTGGGTGTGTACTCATCATGTTTAGCAACACTAATATCAGGATGAACAAGACAGAGTCCTAGCCAACAAGGTACACACATTTTATGGTGATATACATTAGTGAATGATACAAAAGAGATGTGAACTGAATGTGGCCATACCCTCTCCCACATCCTTCTCAAGAAAAGTCTGTTCTGGCACATGATCCAGATTTAGGAGAATCAATAGCAGCACTTAGCGGTCCTATATAATAATAAGTAAAATTACTGTAGACAGAGATGGGATCAAACTGAGAAGGAATGTAACTGTTAAGACTCCAGATCCGAAGGGAGTCTTTGTTACTTCTCTATCGCTACAGAGCAAACAATAAAATGACTCACAGTTAATTGAGTTTCTCAAAATTTCCATGGCTCAGGAGTTTGGGATTAGCTCTGTCTTCTGCTTTTGGGTCTCTCAAGGCTACAATCAAGGTGTCAGCCAAGCCTGTGATTTCATGTGAAGGCTCAGCTGGGGTAGAATCGACCTCCAAGCCCATGTGGTTATTGGCAGAATTTGGGTCCTTATGGGCTGTCAGGCTCAGGGCCTGTTTCTTTCCGGCCGTTGGCCAGAAGTCACCCTCGAGTTCCCAGCTGCTTGTTGGCCATCAGCTGCTCTCAGATCCTTCATATGGGCCTGCCCAGCTAGGCCACTTGCTCCATCAAAGCCAGCAAAGGAAGGCCGTCTGTTAGCAAGGCAGATGCTCCAGTCTTATGTAATGTAACCACAGGCCTGACATCTGTCACCTTGGCTATGTTCTGTTGGTTAGAAGTAAGTTGCAGGTTAAGAGGAGAGAATTACACAGTAACAGGAGTATCAGGACATGGGGATAATTTGGGGCCATCTTAGCGTCTGTCCATCACCAGGTGTGAGAAACATTAGTCACTGAAGTTGAGTCACAGGGGCATCCAAACCAGAACACCAGTGTGGGCTAGAGGGAAGGAATTCTCCCAACGCAGCCTGATAGAGTAGACTTGGCTTCACTTGTCTACCAAATAATCTGCAGATTTGCAAAACAGTCTATCCATGGTGTTTCAATTTGGGAAAGATTGAAGGGAGGAGAAGATGAAATGGTTGGATGGCATCACTGACTTAATGGACATGAGTTTGAGCAATCTCCAAGAGTTGGTGATGGACAGGGAAGCCTGGCATGCTACAGTCCAGGGGGTCACAAAGTGTCGGACACAACTGAGCGACTGAACTGAATTGATGGTCTTTCTAAGCATGAGTGTGGTTCATCTGGGGAAGAAACTCACAAGGACCGGGCAGGTAGCCGTTCCCTTCTCCAGGGGATCTTCCTGACCCAGGCATCAAACCTTAGTCTCCTACATTGCAGGAGGATTCTTTACTGTCTAAGCCAAAAGGGAAGCCCTAGCATGATACACACTGAAAGGTTACAGGGAACTTTTGAATTGTGGCAAATGAACTCACACAGCCCAGGGAGATTGTCAGCTCTGCTGGGTTGCTGGCCTGTCACTTTCAGAGTCTCTGATTTCATGAGGAAGCCTCCAAAGCACATTTGTACATGAAATTTCCCCCAATTTAAAATTATATGTGGATTCCACAAAACACATCTACAAGTTAGAGCCAGCCCACAGGACCCCAATTTTAGATCTCAACCCGACACCTCAGTGCCTCTTCTGGGGATACAGAGCAAGGCCACCTGCTCAATTTCAAGCTAATGTTTTCTACTCTGCTAGCTCCTGGCTCTTACTAACTCGTTCTTTTTTCTTTTGAGCTTCTGATTGTGTGAACTCCTCACATTCAAAGCAGACCAGCCTGCTGATTAGTTTTAAATTTCAGGAGCTTTAAAGTCTCCAAATTTGGAGGTAAGCAGTCTCTCATTAAGAAGTCATTTGATAAAAATTAATCCCTCCAGGAATATCTTGGACTCAGAAGAAAGCCCAGGCTCTCTCATTAGCTGCTTGTAAGTACTCTGTCCACCTCGGAGGCCCCAATCCTCTCTGGGTTTGACTCCAAGGCTCCAAACAGCTGCCATAGAGTCTGGGGACCAGATGCCAGTGATTCTAAAATCACAGGAAAGGATGCGACATGACTTCAAACTCAAAGGCTACAGCCAGATTCCTGCCCCCTGAGCCCGACTCCTCAGATTTAATCATTTCCACTTGAGCCTGAGAATGAAGGGACAGATTTTTATCTTACTGAGTAGATTTCAGAGCTTACCTCTCCTAATCCTTGCAGATCTGTCACTGACCCAGCAAAGAGAAAAGCTAAATGGATGTGTGGTGTTTCGACAGAGGGGCTTCGAGGAGAGTTTCTCCACGCAAGCTTGAGAGGACATGCCGTCTGGTGTCATCCAGGCTCAGGATGGTGAGCTGAGCCCAGGCCCCAGATGGTTGTCGGCTGCTATGCTGGCGGCCTTGCCCTCCGGGTGGAGGCAACGTGTCCCCAGGGGGCCTGTGAACCCGGCCAGAACAGGCCTCGACTTTAATCTCTAACTAACCCACTTATAAAAGCTTTTATATAAGTCAGTGGTTGTTTTTGAAGCAAGGTGGCTATTTTCTTTTCTTTATTTAAGTGTCTCTATTTGTATGCTTTGAAAAGATAATATACATACGTGATTAAAAAAAAATTGCAAACAGAACAAAAGGGACTCCCATGTAAATAAGCCCCCTCCACCCACTCCCCAAGCCCCCATTCTCCACCATCCCATCCAGGGCAATGGCTGTAATAAGTTTCTTCGGGAAGAAAGATGGCTGTTTTTAAATTTCTAATTTGGTCTCAAAAATAGCCAACGGCCAAATAGAGCCCACAATAATGTAATTAAAATGAGTGATGGAGTTATACGCATACCATGCCATGGGAGACAAAGATCACAGATGCAAATTCACACCCACAGGAAAGAAGCTGTGTGTGTATGTGTGTGTGTGTGTGTGTGTGTAGACTCTGTCTATGTGAGTAGAGAGGGTAGGTGTTTGTGTGTGGCGGGTGTGTAGGTGTAATGTCTGTGTATGTGTGTATCTGTGTGGATAACGTGTGTATCAATTTGTGGGTGTGTGTGTTTAGTCTCCCATCTCTCTGAAAACTCCAGTCAATCCCATAAACATTTATTGTGTGCTATGTGTCAGGCCCTGTTCCCAATGCTATCGGTTATACCAAGATAAATCATACAAGGTCCCTGGCTTTGGGGAGCTTACAATAAGAATAACTCACATTTGATTGGCCCCTTTCCCTTTACAGGGGAGTTTTCAGGTGAGTTATGTCATAACTCAGGCTGGCTGGAGCCTGAGGCATGCTGGGACTTCAGCAGCCCGGCTGGCTGAAGGGGGAGGGGGATGGGGGATGGGGTGGAGAACGACAAGCAGCAGCAGAGGCAGGTCTGGGAGAACTGCTGAGGACCAGGGGCTGGGACCAGAGGCTCCAGCCCCTTGGGGAAGTCCAGGAAGGCTCCCACATCAGAGAGGCCAGGTGCGAGCTGCTTTGGCCTGGCAGTTCCATCATCAGACAACCCTGCTTCAAAGCCCATAATTACAAGTATGATCCCGGGCAAATTACTTAACTCCAGTGCATCTCAGTCTCTTCAACAGAGAGAAATGATAGTTCTCCTCCCAGAGCTGATATAAGGATTAGTGAGATAAGGCAAGTAAATACTAAACATAGCATTACATAGTGAACACTCAGCAGCATTACTATTATTATTATATTGTTATTAATTCAATAGCATGAAAGCCTGAATCTCTATGATTTAACATAAGGAGAATCCCCTGGTTAAGAGGGATGTCTGATCAAGGGCACTTGACTTTATCCTCCTAAATTTCACTTTCCATCTCCTCATTCTGCTTGTGGCCCTTGCTGCTTCCCCTTTTAAACTTTGGTCCCAACCTAGAATAGGGAAACAGGGCAAAGTTTTCCAAAAGTCTGAGCTCAATTTGAAGGGAAGTCAGCACATATAAAGCATCTCACTTCCCCATCTAGCCAGCTCACCTGGCATTCAGGCCTATCTCTTTCCACCTGGAACTCCAAGGAAAGAGGCAGAAGTGAGTCCTGGCAGGTGTCTAAGCTTTGAAAGTATATTCCAGACATTCTAACTTGGATGGAGGGTCAGGAAAGTTCCCCAGAGGAAGCAACACTGGTGCAGAGACCTGAAGAATGAACTGGAGTGTCTGAATATGGGGTGGGAGGAGAGGTCAGGAATGCAGAGAACACAGTCCAAGCAGAGGTGAGAGCATATGCAAAGGTCCTGGGGCAGAAAGGTGAATTTGAGAGACTGAAAGAAAAAACAGTGTGCCTGAGAAGTAGACAAAAAGGCACTAGAGAGGTAGCCAGATTGCAAAGAATGCCGTGGCCATGTGTGGGAGACTGTGCTACACCACTCAAGCCCCCTGTCAAGGAAGAGTTTAATACCTTGGATGCTGGGCATGCTGTCAATAGCCAGCCTTCAGCTATCAGGCCCTTCAAGGATTGACCTAATTGCTGAGAGCTGCCTCACCCATGTCATACCCTTCACTGGGCAACTGACATCCATTGAGGGTATGTAGACTTGGCCATCTTGGCTCAACTCAGGACCACTTGGATGGACCACTTTAACTCAAGAACTGCCCATGTGATCAACTTGCAGCTGTCACTGGGCCCACATCTTGGCTTGATCCTTTCTGCCCACTCACGTTTCCATCCCCTCTTCCAGGTGTTAATCCCAAGTGCATCAGTCACTCATTCCTGTCTGACTTTCTGTGATTCCCATGGACTTCAGGCTCCTCTGTCCACAGGATTCTCCAGGCAAGAATACTGGAGTGTGTTGCCATTCCCTTCTCCAGGGGATCTTCCCAACCGAGGGATCGAATCCAGGTCTCCTGCATTGCAGACAGATTCTTTACCATCTGAGCCACCAGGGAAGCCCCATTAATCCCAAAGGCATCCCCTAATAAGTAAGGTTCATGCTAAACTCCATCTTAGAATTTACTTTCTGGGGATGCAACTTGTGATACCATGTTAAGAATTTTGAATTTTATCTCAACAGGCATGGGGAGTCATTGATGTGTTTACACAGGACAGTGTCATGATCTGTGTCTCAGTTTAAAAATTCAGTTGGCTTCATTGTAGGTAAAAGTTAAAAGATGATGCTTCCAAATTGATTGGTGGTGGGCTGGGGGATGGTTCTACAACCGTCTAAATGATTGATCCACCCAATTCTAAAAGATGGGTCCTTCCCTAAATAACAATCACTAGGCCTTTCCCTTCTGGGAACACTCACCCATGTACAGTGTAATGCCAACTCAATACAACACCACAAAAACTGCAGGCATGCGTCAGGAGTTAATGTAATGTAACACCCACAGTAATGGTCACAGAATTGGAATGGAGGTATATGTAAGAAGTTATGTGAGTAATGTCAGACTAGATATTATAGTTCTAGAGATTTCATAAAATCCTTCTGAAGCGATTCTCAGCAATATAGGTGCATGGCATTCTATTTTGTATGCCTCTTACCCTCACTTCTCAGTGGTCTGAAGCCCACACCTTGGAGCCCATGCTTAAACTCATTGCAATGGAGCAATCACTCTATCATGGAACAAGTCTAACATTAATATTTGTATAAATGCTATAGCTCAATGGTTCTCAAAGTGTGGTCCCTGGACCAGTGTGTTCCACTGGAGAAGGGAATGGCAAACTACTTCAGTATTCTTGCCTCAAGAATCCCATGAACAATATGAGTATCACCTGCTGCTACTGCTGCTGCTAAGTCTCTTCAGTCGTGTCCGACTCTGTGTGACCCCATAGATGGCAGCCCACCAGGATCCTCCATCCCTGGTATTCTCCAGGCAAGAATACTGGAGTGGGTTGCCATTTCCTTCTCCAGAGTATCACCTGGGAATCTGTTAAAATGCAAACCATCAGGCCCATATCAACTGAATCAGAAACTCGGGGGAGTGGGGTGAGGGGATGGGAATTCAGCTAGCTGCCCCAGTGGCTCTGTTAAATGCTCAAGCTTGAGACACACTTCTACTAGGATGTGGTGAATGTTGACACACTGGGTCAAGTCTATGCCAAGGTATTTAAACAAGGAGGCTCTCACCCGAAAAGTAAGACTGATAATTTAAATTGATAATTGATAAACTGATAATTGCCTGCAAAATAGGTATCCAGCCCTGACTGTGTGTTAGAATCACCTGTAGGATTATATTTATTTTTCTTTGATACAGGTGACCAATATTGAACACAGATATTCAGCTCAGTCTGTATTTTAAGTTCCACACGTGATTCTGATACATAGCCTAGATCAAAATCCCCACGAACTCAGAATTCTACACGAACTGTAGAATGGGTCAGGACTAAGAAGGAATTCCTAACCACTGGTTACTGACTCCAACTATACATTAAAATGACCTGGAGGAGCTTTTAAAAATGCCAAAGCCTGGGCTAAATCCCTTGAACAATTACATAAGAGCACCTCAGGTGGTCACAGGAGAGCATCTTGCACTTGGAAACTGGCTAGAAGTGAGAGAAGAGGGGAACCCTGACACAGTGCTATAAAACTGCAATAGTTCCTTTGTTAAAAAAAATGTAAGCACATCTTTAAAATTTTTTAATGTAAAACTGTATCTTAAATTTTTTTTTAATCATTTGGAGCTGGAGCAGTGATTCCTAATCTGGGGGTGTCTTGTGGGGTGCTCACCATCAACTAGAGAGCCATCTATGTTCAGTTCAGTTCAGTCACTCAGTCGTGTCCAACTCTTTGCGACCCCACGAATTGCAGCACGCCAGGCCTCCCTGTCCACCACCAACCCCCAGAGATCACTCAGACTCATGTCCATCGAGTTGGTGATGCCATCCAGCCATCTCATCCTCTGTCGTCCCCTTCTCCTCCTGCCCCCAATCCCTCCCAGCATCAGAGCCTTTTCCAATGAGTCAACTCTTTGCATGAGGTGGCCAAAGTATTGGAGTTTCAGCTTTAGCATCAGTCCTTCCAAAGAAATCCCAGGGCTGATCTCCTTCAGAATGGACTGGTTGGATCTCCTTGCAGCCTAAGGGACTCTCAAGAGTCTTCTCCAACACTACAGTTCAAAAGCATCAATTCTTCTGTGCTCAGCTTTCTTCACAGTCCAACTCTCACATCCATACATGACCACTGGAAAAACCATAGCCTTAACTAGACAGACCTTTGTTGGCAAAGTAATGTCTCTGCTTTTGAATATGCTATCTAGGTTGGTCATAACTTTCCTTCCAAGGAGTAAGTGTCTTTAATTTCATGGCTGCAGTCACCATCTGCAGTGATTTTGGAGCCCCCTCAAAATAAAGTCTGACACTGTTTCCACTGTTTCCCCATCTATTTCCCATGAAGTGATGAGACCAGATGCCATGATCTTCGTTTTCTGAATGTTGAGCTTTAAGCCAACTTTTTCACTCTCCTCTTTCATTTTCATCAAGAGGCTTTTGAGTTCCTCTTCACTTTCTGCCATAAGGGTGATGTCATCTGCATATCTGAGGTTATTGATATTTCTCCCGGCAATCTTGATTCTATCTATGTACAGTGCATCTATTCCATGGTGTGGGAGGGGCATATGATTTATCTATTAATGCTTATTTCTGAATCTGCGTGCAATGCAGGAGACCCGGGTTTGATCCCTGGGTTGGGAAGATCCCCTGGAGAAGGAAATGGCAACCTACTCCAGTATTCTTGCCTGGAGAATCCCATGGACAGAGGAGCCTGGTGGGCTACAGTTCATGGGTTCACAAGAGTTGTACATGACTTAGTGACTAAACCACCACCACCACTTATTTCTGAAAGATACCCAGGCCCCACATCTGGCCCAGTGAATCAGAATTTCTTGGGATGGAGTCCTAGACAGGTTTATAATGAAAAGCCTCCACTGTTTGTGCTCATCCTTACCTGTTAGGAATTGTTAATTTAGAGAAATAAAAGCACAAGAATAAATAAAAATTAGGGAAAGTTAAAAGGCTGGCTTAAAACGAAGCATTCAAAAAATGAAGATCATGGCATCCAGTCCCATCACGTCATGGCAAATAGAGAGGGAAAAAGTGGAAACAGTGACAGATTTTATTTTCTTGGTAAATCACTGAGGACGACAGCCACAAAATTAAAAGATGTCTGCTCCTTGGAAGAAAAGCTATGACAAACCTTAGACAGTGTATTAAAAAGCAGAGACATCACTTGGCCAACAAAGGTCCATGTGATCAAACTTATGGTTTTTCCAGTAGTCAGTTCAGATGTGAGAGTTGAACCATAAAGAAGGCTGAGTGCTGAAGAATTGATGCTTTCGAAACTGTAGTGCTGGATAAGACTCTTGATAGTCCCTCGGACTGCAAAGAGATCAAGCCAGTCAATCTGAAAGGAAGGACTGATGCTGAAGTTGAAGCTCCAGTACTTTGGCCACTTGATGCAAAGAGCCGACTCATTGGAAAAGACCCTGATGCTGGGATAGATTGAGGTCAGGAGGAGAAGGGTGCAACAGAGGATGAGATGGTTGGATGGTGTCACTGACTCAATGGACATAAGTTTGAGCAAACTCAGAGAGATAGTGAAGGACAGGGAAGCCTGGTGTTCTACAGTCCATGGAGTTGCAAAGTCAGACATGACTTAGTGACTGAACAACAACAACTAAAAATTTTAAGAAGAGAGAACACTTGTTAGAATAGATAGGAAACTACATTGTGAAGACAATAACTAAAATTCTAATGGAGCTAAGACAAATTAATGGAACAGAATAACATTTCCAGAAATTGGTATAAATATATAGAAGGCAATGTGCATGTGTATACATGCATGCTCGGTTGTATCCAACTTTTTGCCACTCCATGAACTTTAGCCCACCAGGCTCCTCTATCCATGGGATTCTCCAGGCAAGAATACTGGAGTGGGTTGCCATGCCC
Organism: Bos taurus; assembly: GCF_002263795.3. NCBI lineage: Eukaryota > Metazoa > Chordata > Mammalia > Artiodactyla > Bovidae > Bos > Bos taurus. Next base: position 20,423,901 of record NC_037352.1, on the reverse strand, counting down.
TCCTCCAGGGGATCTTCCAGCCCCAGGTATTGAACCTGCATCTCGTGTGTCTTCTGTATTGCAAGAGAATTATTTACCACTGAGCCATTGGCGAAACCCATCCCTACCTCATATCATGCATCAGAATTAATTCCTTTTAAAAGTTTTATGTTAAAAAAAAAAAAACCCAAGGTGGTTTAAAATATGTAGGGTGGATAATTTTAGAATTTGGGATAAGGGAAGATTGAATTTCTAAGTATGGCATAAAGGCAGAAAAAATAAAGGACAAGGGAGATGAATTTTATTACAAAAAAAATAAAAATCTACCTATAACAATAAACATCAGAAGTAAAATTGAAGGGCAAATGGTGCACAGCACAATATATTTTCTAGATAAAAACATCCTTAATATTGAAACAAGTCTTTCAACTCAAAAAGAAAAGATGAACACCCCAAATGAGTAAAGGACACAGGACCTGAAAATGTAATTCACAAAAGAAAAACTACAAATTTACCAGTGTACATAAAAAGCATATTTCTCATCAGTAGGAATCAAAGAAATATAAATTAAGACAATAACAAAATGTCACCTTTCTCCAATGTAATAGTTAAAAATAATGGGAATTATAATAACCCAGTGTTGGCTAGGATGTAGTTTCACTATTTCTAAGACTTTAACCTGAGAGAATGATGGATGTATACAAAGTTACAGTTCAATAATGATATTCTTCATAATGTTTTTCACAATGGTGAAAAATAAATTAAGGTTCACTGTTAGGAGAATTTGGATATGTAAGTAATGTTTTTCCTTTTAAAAATGACAGAGCAAATGTAACAAAATATTAACAGTTGTTAATTGTACATGGTGGGAGTGTAGATGTTTATTATGCTATTCTTTGTATTTTTCTGTAACTTTAAATTCTTTCCAACTCATGGTCAAATAAGTTGTTAGAAGGTAATTGTTGGCATGGAGAAACAGTCAAAATATATTTTTCCTGAAAATAAATACAGATTATAAGAGTATTTGAGTGCAACTCTAATTTTATTTCAAACACATGGATGCAAAGAAAAAACTAGCATACCAAGTTATTTCCATATAAGTAGTTACATACTAGGAGAAGGCAATGGCACTCCACTCCAGTACTCTTGCCTGGAAAACCCCATGGACAGAGGAGCTGTGGTCCATGGGGTCGCTAAGAGTCTGACAGGACTGAGCGACTTCGCTTTCACTTTTCACTTTCACGAGTTGGAGAAGGAAGTGGCAACCCACTCCAGTGTTCTTGCCTGGAGAATCCCAGGGACGGGGGAGCCTGCTGGGCTGCCGTCTATGGGGTTGTGCAGAGTTGGACATGACTGAAGCCACATAGCAGCAGCAGCAGCAGCAGTTACATACTTCTTATTTTCTTCTCTGTGCTTTTCTATATTCTCCAAAGTGAACACCTATTACTTTTGTGCATGGGTGTGTGGGGGGGTGTAATATTTATTTATATAATTAATTACTTGGCTGCAGCATGCTGGATCTTTGTTGCATCACGTGGTTTCTTTTGTTGTGGAGCAGGAACTCTCTAGTTGTGGCACATGGGCTTAGTTGCTCCCTGACATATAGGATATTAGTTCTCCCACCAAGGATCAAACCCATGTGCCCTGCATTGCAAGGCAGATTCTTAACCACTGGACCCCAGGGAAGTGGCAACATGTATTACCTTTGAAATGTACTAAAATCAGTATCTAAACATATTTAGAGGGCATGTCCTACTTCCTATACTTCATGACTCTGAACACACATAAAATTCCTTTTTAAAGCTGCAAAGGTCAATATGAAGAGCCAGTAGATAACACAGTAGGTGTCATATTGAACCTCCTGATGTGAGAAACAGAAACAGAGTGAATGGAATTCAGATCTCTTAAGGTTCCTACCAGCAGAAAGTTCTGATGATGTTATCTATTCAATAAATCTTCACTGAGCACCATGTTAATCAGAACTGTTGGGCTACATGTGACAGAATCCTAAATCAAAACAACTACATTTTTGAGAAAATGATGATCCCATAAAGCTGATCGTCTAGGGGTAGGTAGACCAGACTGCTAAGTCCAGGGACCCAATGATGTCATCAGGGCTTAATCTCCCTCCATCTCTCAGATCTCAGTGCTGGCTTCATGCTCGAGCAGATTCTCTCTCACATAGCAAAGATGGCCACTGGTAGTTGCAGACTTTTAAATTGTACCTCAGCATATTATATCCATCAAATAAAAAGATGTTTCTTCCTCAGTGACACAGGCAAAATCCGGAGGATGGCTCTCATTAGCGCCTCACAGTCAGGGGTCTATGTCTGAACCAATCAGTGTGACCAGGAAAAATAAACATACTGATTTGCCAGACCTGGGTCATATGTGCACCATGGAGTTTAAGGGAGGTCAGCCCCATCTAAACCAAGGGACAGGAGAAAGGGAGAAGAATGGTTCCCCAAGGGAAAACCAGGATGCAGTTACAGATATAAAGAGGACTGGGGACTTCCCTGGCCGCCCAGTGGTGAAGACCCAGTGCTTTCACTGCAGGGATCACTGGTTTGATCACTGGTCAGGAAACTAAGATCCCACATGCTGTAGTATGGCCAAAAAAGAGAGAGAGAGAGAGAAAGATGGATGAATGGTTGATGCTACACAGGCAAAAATAGCAGATGCCCTCTTCAAGTACATGTGCATGCCCTGAATTATTGCATCAGTGGGTAACTGCCTACCACTGAGTTGCCCCATTTGCTACAGTACAATAAGCCTTGGGAGGTCTCTAAGGTACTATTGTATTTTTTTTTTTTTTTAATTCATGCTAAGGAGGGCTTCCCTGTTGGCTCAGTGATAAAGAATCGGCCTGCAATGTAGGAGACCTGTGTTTGATCCCTGGGTTGAAAAGATCCCATGGAAAAGGAAATGGCAACCCGCTCCAGTATTTTTGCCTGGAGAATCTCATGGACAGAGGAGTCTGGTGGGCTACAGTCCATGGGATTACAAAGGGTAGAACATGACTAACACACACTTGCTAGGGAAGGACTGCTGGAGCCTGGTTCAACCCTCCTAAATTCCCTGTCAAACTGCTTATCCCTCAGCACTCCCTCAGAGAAGGCAATGGCAACCCAATCCAGTACTCTTGCCTGGAAAATCCCATGGATGGAGGAGCCTGGTGGGCTGCAGTCCATGGGGTCGCTAAGAGCCAAACATGACTCAGTGACTTCCTTTTCACTTTTCACTTTCATGCATTGGAGAAGGAAATGGCAACCCACTCCAGTGTTCTTGCCTGGAGAATCCCAAGGACCGCAGAGCCTGGTGGGCTGCCGTCTGTGGGGTCGTACAGAGTCGGACACGACTGAAGTGACTTAGCAGCAGCAGCAGCAGCAGCACTCCCTAGTCCCCTTTCCTAATTTATAGTGTCCAAAGAACTTATCAGCAATTGATACACTGTGTACTTTATGTGTTTATCTCTTGTCTTTTGCCCCTAGGAAGTAAGCTCCTTGAGGGCATTTTCTGTCTTGTTCATTACTATATCCATGCCTAGCACAGTGCCTGGCACATAAAAGGTGCTAAGTAAATGTTTGTTGGGTGGATGGATAGATAAAAGGATATATAAACAGATGGGTGAATGCAAGAATGAATAGCTTAATAAATGGATGGATGAATGAAAGCGTGAATTAATGAATTTCACCTCTAATCAAAAGAAACATGTGCGTGGGCTAAGTCGCTTCAGTCGTGTCCGAATCTTTGCAACCCTATGGACCATAGCCTGCCAGGCTCCTCTGTCCACAGGATTCTCCAGGCAAGAATACTGGAGTGAGTTGCCATTCCCTTCTCCAGTGGCTCTTCCTGACCCAGGGATCAAACCCACGTCTCCGGCATTGTAGGCAGTCTCCTGTATTGCTGGCGGATTCTTTATCACTGAGCCACCAAGGACTCCCCCAGCCCCCAAAGGCTGATGCAAATTAGACTCTCCTTGCAGTATGTTCCATTTCCCGCCCCCTCCAACTCCACCCCAAGGAGTGTCCTGTTGACATACTTACCATTCAGAGCAAGAGCTCCTGAGCTCAGCCCTGAGTGACCCTTCCGTTTCTCCCCTGGCTTCTTCTGGTCTGCAAGACTCACCTTTTTCCTGAGCAAGTAGAACCAGAAAAACCCTGTAACTAGACCCCTTGATTACAGAAAGGATATTTTGTCCCCCACCAAGATTCAGCACTATAATAATGTCAATTCCACGCAGCAACTACTCCTATAAAACACCTACACAGAGAGCAAGGAGAAATAATTGTTTCCTTAGAGCATCAAAGCATAATTTCAGAGACTACAGAACTTAAGGTCAGTCCACATTTGCTGACCTCCTGTTCAGAAGGATTTTGCCAACTATTCCCTGATGTATAAAGCAGAGACTAGCAAGAAGTGGACCTTGGGGGTCTTTGGGAATGTTTCTGGAAAGCAAATCCAGGAACAAACTGAACTTCCTCCCCATCTTGGCGAATGGTGCTTGGAGTTATTATATAGCAAAAGACCATTTGGGGGGCGGTCACTGCCCGCTGGGCACTGAGTTACTCACTTTACATACTGAAAGCCATTGAATTCACCTATTGTTATGCCCATTAGAGAAAGAGGAAGCTAAATCATGGAGATTAAGTCATCTACCCAAAGTGAGCCAGCTAGTTAGTGCCAGGGACAGTATTGAACCCAGGCCCTTGAACTTCAGCCTCTGCAATCTTAACTTCCACACCTTGTATGGCCTCCTGTTATTTCCTTTGGACATAAAAGGAAATGAGTTCTTATTTTCAGAGTCTCAGGCTGGCAGCTGAGGTGAGCGTAGGGTGCCATCCAGGCTCTATGTGCAGCCCATACTGTCTGATTCTACCATCCTGGCATCAGTATTTCTCACCCTTATAGTTCCCTGGACATCAGCATTGCGCTGGGCAGAGCCTGATGCCACCATCTCTAAGTTTCTGCCCCAGAAAAGATGCAACTGGGGAACTTATTATGGGACCCCACTCACTGTCTGGACTTGCCATCCTCCCTGTTATCAAAGCTGTCTATTGGCAATAGAGCATTTCTGTATCAGAGAGATGGGATTCACCCCCCTACTATATAGCACTTAACCCAAGTGACCCCAGGCAATCAATTCTAGAAAATTCATACACTCTGTACTAGTCAGCTTGGATTGCCATAACAAAATATCACAAACTAGATGGCTTAAACAACAGAATTTATTTCTCACAATTCTGGAGCTGGAAATCTGAGATAGGGCTACTAGCGTAATCAGGTTCTCATGAGTTCTCTCTTCCTGGCTTGTAGATAATCACTATCCTCTCACATGGCAGGTGGGAGAGAGAGAAAGAAAGGGAATGCAAACTCTCTTTTCTCCCTTCTCTTCTTATAAGGGCATGTGCATAGTTGTTCGGTTGTGTCTGACTCTTTGTGACCCCATGGACTGTAACCTACCAGGCTCCTCTGTCCATGGGATTGTCCAGGTGAGAATAGTGGAGTGGGTTGCTGTTTCCTCCTCCAGGGCATCTTCCTGACCCAGGGATCTAACCAATTGTCTCCTGTGCCTCCTGTATTGCACGTGGATTATTTACCTCTGAGCCATTGCGGAAGCCCATAGGTAAAAATGAGGTGATATAAATGAAGGTTTGTATATAAAGTAAGATTAGATCAATTCCTTATCGATTTTAGTTATCCTCTGTAGTCTCTAACTTTTCTAAAATTGGCCTAACCCTTTTCCTGAAGTCTCTGTTTCAGGAAGTTTATAGTTCAGGGGTGGGGCAATGAGAAGATGTGGGTGAAAATGGACTCATTCTAAAATCCACCTAGCTCATCTTAGTATAATTCAGTCTTAATTCATTTATTTTCGCTCTCATCCTGAGCTCTCATTTGATGCCTTTAAGACAGATTTACCTAAAGATGTGCTTCTGAACCAACCAATGCATACTTGAGGTTTGGAACAAAGTAGCCAGGGGATTCAATAGTAAAAAGTAAGAATTGTCTTTATTTCTACAAAGAAATGTGCTCATATCCTGCCCCCCACCGCCTGGCTTAGCTGTTATTTTCCCAATTTTTACTAAACATAAAGAATAGAAAAATGTTATTTCTCTCTTAACTCTAAGGAAAACAAGACAACAGTAAATGCTAGGGAACGTGCAACCTCAATATCAAGATGATTATAGAGAGTGGTGGAGATGGCGGCAAATAGGAAATTACATTCTGCTCCATATCCTATGTTCAGTGGGCAGCTACCACTTAGCTCTAGACCACTAATGTAGAACCACAGGTCTAGTATTGCCAGAAATTCTAACTTCTCAAGAGAAGCTGACCATTTAGTTGTTATGTGAATTACCCTGATTTTTTAGTGATGGCAACTGTTCTTCCAAATATAAGAGCATACGAGGGCCAACATGGTGAAGGCTCAAGAAGACGCAACTGTGAGCCAGAAGTGGCCTGGGGAACTGAGCTTGCAACCTTGATTTTAGGTTCTTCAGAGAGACAAAAGTGGGGAGAGGGGGTGCACCATTCAGGTCCTGCTCAGAAATCAGATGGCACGTTCAGATTCATACAACCTGAGAAGGATGTACTAAGAAAGAAACGATTGCTAAAGTGTGAGTAGGATTTCGGGCAGCCTCAGGGGCTCCCTGTAGGATCTGGGGGAGATCTTGCACCTCCGCAGTGCAGGATCTGGGACTGGCAGTGGAGTTGTCACCAACCACAACCAAAGGGATGAGGGGAAGGAGAGTCGTCTAGAGCAAGCCTCTCTGAGAGGTATCTTCTGCTGAGGGACCTAGCAAACCCGAGCTTATCTCTCAGAAAGAGAGGGACCCAGAGAAATAAATGACTTCCTTCTGTTGTTTTTTGCCTCCCATTGGCCAGACCCAACTGGAAGCAAGAGGACATGGAGGCTTGTGGATGTACTACATATAGCCCAGCATCTGGGGCATCTTTTCAGGGTGGAGGATGGGGAGGGGAGATATGGGGGGACAAGAGGAGACTTCTGGCATGGGGAATGGAAGCAACAGATGTTGGAGGATTTCTGAGGCTTCTTTGAGGACGGGATTCTGTTGGGTCAGGTCCAGACTCTCAGAGCAGCTGTTCACACAGTCAAGTCACTAACCCCACCCAAATCTTAACTAAGGAGAGCCTGGGAAGAAGGTATCACTGGGGGCAGCCCAGAGGAAGGCTGCAGAGGGATTTGGCTGGATGGGTAGTTCAGACCCATAGAGAGGCTCCATCCTCTACTAAAGGGACAGAATTGAGAGTGCAGGAAGCTTATTGGTAGCTCCACAAAGACAGGGATCTTGATGTTTCTCAAGCAAACTCAAGTAGTGCCTGGCATACAGTAGGTGCTCAATAAATCCCCGCTGAAGGGATGAGATGTTTGGGCAAAGTATAGCAGTCTGATTTTATTCTCAATGGAGAAGCATCCTGTTGCATTTTTCAGCATCTAGACCTCCCAGGGCTGTTGAGGTGTTCCTCATCTTTTTAGTAATGCCTCTGGGAGGAACCCGCAACTCTAGAAGGGTCCAAATGGGGAAGCCACAGCCTAATATTACTCTGGGATTTCCTGGATCAGAAAACAAAACCTAAAGCCTGTTCCACAGCTGCCTCCTTCTCACCAGCTGGAAATAACTCTGGGAACAAGTGGCTTGTGTCTCTGCATATTTCTCACTTGGCAAATCAACAGGCAGTTGGATTAGAGGATTAGGCACTAAATGAATGGCTAATGGCTTCTATGAGATCCTATACAGAGGACATGAAGCCGGTGGCAGGAAACGAGCTGACCTGCAGTTTCCTGAGGCAGGTCTCAGACCATGGTCTGGAAGCAGTACTAAGATGGGGGTGAGATACATCTAGTCCTCTTCTTTCTTAAGGCCCATCTTGGGTAATGTCTTAGCTCCTGCCCTGTGCATTGCTAAATCAAATCAAAGGACTCATTCTGTCACTAATATATTTTAAACATTTACCACACACCAGGCTAGTGCCAGGCCCTGAAGTCAGGGCCGTGGATAACACTGGCAAACTTCCTACCCTCACCTGAACTTATAGTTGAGAGTATATAAGTCACAGCCAGATGGAATTTGTAGTAATGCAGATTCTGGGGCCATATGCCTAGATGTTCTACCAGGAATCTGTATTTGAAAAACAAGCATCCTGGGGCAATCCTAAAGTAGTCAGTCCATATCTTGAAAACCAACTGGTCTACCTGGGATCTTACATATTGAGAAAAATGGCTCCTGGGTCAATTAGCACCTGCCTTCCCAAACTGGAATTCTGCATCATGGGAGGACACTAGATTCACAAGCAGGCAGAAAAAGAGAAAAATCTCACATTGTCAAAATTACTTTTGAATTGCTTAAGAAGGTACCATGTTTGAGGTTTTTTATATCGTCTTTTAAAAAGACCATCCCAGCCAGTTTTCCTCCACTATAGGGAGAAATCTTCATTTCTTTGATGGCTCGCTTGGCAGTCCTGCTGTTTAAAAAGCACCAATCCTTAAATACTCCACACTGCATGATACTGTCTTTACAAGAGGCACGCAAGGAATAGCAGATTCAAGGCCCCATTTCTGCCTCACTCTGGGGCATGCACTTATTGAATGAAGTGGCAGGAAGAATTGCTTGTGCTATTTAAGTTATTATTTCTTTTTCTTAATTTTCTTTTCAAATCCAAGTAGTTAGATTGGCAGAAATTAAATGGGCATTTAATAGAAGTCCATAGTTCTCGACAGACCATGAAAAGCATCTGCCACTTACATTTTCCCATTTTGGGAAAGCTGAGAGGGCATCCAAGCCCATGACTTCCTTTGAGGGAATTCTTCATGATTAGGTCCCAACACTTACAGCACGTGGTCTACAGGTTATTGCACTCAGGTTGCATGGTGCTCTGCATTCAGCGGTGCTATCCACACGGACTACGGTATAAATGACACCCTGGAGTTGCGCAGTACACAGCCTGCACAGCCTGATGTGATGGCCCTAATTGTACCCACAAGCAGGCAGGCAACTCCATGATTGAGTTCCAGGCCTTTGATTGGGTGGGTAAGGAGTGTACTTATTTTGTTGCTTTCAAATAATACAGCAGTGAAAACTGAGACAAATGAAACACCCAAGAGACTCTGAGTATCCATATTTCCAATTACATTGAACATGCATTCTTCACCCACATGAGTGCCAATTTGTATTACTCTGAGTTCCACTGAAATTGGCCCAAGCCCCTGGGGCACTTCTTGCCTAGTTTTACTTGTTATCCTGGGATAATTGGTTTAAAACTGATTACTGGGTCACTAATTATGGGGCCTATTGACAGTGTATTTCAGCTTAGGGAAGCAATTAAAAAGTTCACCCTAATTAATCAGGGGTAATTAACAGGTCTTAAATTTTGTCAAGAGATTAATTATCAAGAAATCCAGAACAAATCAATGTGCATTCCAGGAGGGAGAGAGAAGGCCAGTCATTGGAGCTGGTGGTTGTTTGGGCCATTCATTCATTCATTTAACTAATGTTTACTGAGCACCTACATGGTGGCCGAGCGCAGAGACCAGGGACTCCAGTGGTTTTGCTGATGTAGCTTCCTATTGAATGGGGAGTGGGCAGGCATGTGACCAGATGTTTGTAGAGAGCCTCTTTGAAGACATAATGATAGTAATATTCCTAGATACTTGTTTTGAGTGTTTATTATATGCTACATGCATTAGTAAGTGTTTACATCTTTTATTTCATTAAGTATTGACACTGACGGGCTTCCCTTATAGCTCAGTTGATAAAGAATCTGCCTGCAATGCAGAAAACCTGAGTTTGATTCCTGGGTTGGGAAGATCCCCTGGAGAAGGAAATGGCAACCCACTGCAATATTCTTGCCTGGAGAATCCCATGGACAGAGGAGCCTGGCAGGCTACAGTCCATGGGGTCACAAGAGTTGGACATGACTTAACGACTAAAGCACAACCACCACTGACACTGACCCTATTAAGTAAATTCTACTGGTTGTTTAAGAGGTAGGACAACTGAGGCCCAGATATGTTGAGAAATCTGCCCCCAGGGCTATTCTTTGTTGAGCCTCTCCATGTGTCAGTGTTCTGAGAAAGGAGATGAAATTGAAATCTTCCCCTAAGGGTAGCTACTGCTGCTGCTGCTGCTAAGTCGCTTCAGTCGTGTCCGACTCTGTGCAACCCCAGAGATGGCAGCCCAGCAGGCTCCCCCATCCCTGGGATTCTCCAGGCAAGAACACTGGAGTGGGTTGCCATTTCCTTCTCCAATGCATGACAGTGAAAAGTGAAAGTGAAGTCGGCTCAGTCGTGTCCCACCCTCAGCGACCCCATGGACTGCAGCCTACCAGGCTCCTCCATCCATGGGAGTTTCCAGGCAAGATTACTGGAGTGGGGTGCCATTGCCTTCTCCCAGGGTAGCTACTAGGAAGGCAGAATAATGAAGTGAAGGTCAAGGACTCTGGAGCCAGACTGCCTGTGTCAAATCTAAACCAACCGTTAGGCAAGTTCATCACATCTCTCTGTGACTCCACTGTCCTCTTCTGTAAAATGGACAAATAGTAGCAACCTCACAGCTATTTTAAGATGAGGCTTGTTGTGGTCTAGTCACTAAGTCATGCCTGACTCTTGTGTCCCCATGGACTGTAGACCACCAGGCTCCTTGGAGGATTTTCCAGGCAAGATTACTGGAGAGGGTTGCCATTTCCTCCTCCAGGGGATTTTCCTGACCCAGGGATCGAACTCAGGTCTCCTGCATTGCAGGCAGATTCTTTACCGACTGAGCTACCAGGCATGTAACAGCAGCAACCTCACTGCTCTATTTTAAGACGATGCATGTAAAATATGTTAAGTAGTTCCTGATATGTGGCTAGTGATAGTAAGTGTTAGCTGTTGATACTATTTATTACTGCTTTCTCACAGAACCCAGAGTTTTTTGCCTTCCAGCTCTTGTTCTACCAGCTTGGATTATTCTGCCATGGAGTTTTAGAATAGATTTCTGTTAAGTTTGGGAGTATGCTAATGACCGAATTGTTCCCTTCCCTCAAGTTCTCCTGTTGCAGCCCTAACTCTCAGAGTGAAGGTATTTGGAGGAAAGGCCTTTTTGGGGGAATTTGGTTTAAATGAGGTCATTAAGGTGAGTGACGTTTAATGGGATTAGTGCCCTTATAAGGGCCTTCCCAGTGGCTCAGTGGTAAGGAATCTACCTGCCAATGCAGGAGATGTGGGTTTGATCCCTGGGTCAAGAAGATCCCCTGGAGGAGGAAATGGCAACCTATTCCAGTATTCTTGCCTGGGTAATCCCATAGACAGAGGAGCTTGGAGGGCTATGGTCCATGGGTTGCAAACAGTCGGACATGACTGAGCAACTGAGCAAAATTTTTACCTTTGTGCAAATGGGAACTAGCATTTATTTAGTTTTAATATGTAATCTCTTCAAAACTTTTTAGTAATTCTATGAAGTAGTGATTGTGTCTCCTTTCATTTTCAATATAAAGATCAAGGTTTAATGAAGTTATGCAACTTGAAAAAATTGTATAGCTTGTAAGTGATGGGAATGAGAGTCCAGTCTTTGTTTTTACACCTTTGTTTCTTTATTATCTCAGAACAAAAATTTTTCAAGTTCTAAGCAAGCTGGGTATTCCTCATTTTTAAAAAATAGGCAATGTTTTATTAGCCGTATACTTTTCAACAAAAAAGTTGGGGACACAGATTTGGCTATTTAAATTATTAAAATAAGCAGATTTCTTTTCCCATATTTAAGAGAAAACACATGACTAGAAATATTGAGATGGAAACTGGGTTAAACCAATTCCTAAGTCCTTATCCAGTAAGGAGTCAATAAAGGAAAAGATATTTTGAAACTAAAAATTAGGGAAGCCTATACACAATTTAAATGGGGGAGAAGAAAAAAACAAAATAAAGTCAGATTGTTTACATTTTACAGGCTTCAATTAAGCACATAAAACTTTAGTATTTATTTCTCCATGAACTTTTATGAAATTCAGATCACAGCATGTCATTTACGTATCTTTGTCTTTCTTCTGATCATCTACACCTTTTGCACAGTTCTTGAAGACAACATCATCATCCCACCTTCTCTTAACTTTGAAGCTGGGATGGGCCAGTGGGATTAAGGACAGGGTTTCCACTCAGAGTGTTTTCTATAGGACTCCTTTCTTCTTCAGCTTTTGCTCTTGCTCCTTCCTGGCCTGCTCTTCAGTTTTTTCTGTTTTAATTTTTTCCAGCTCTGCAGGAAGAGCTGCAGTGTCATCACCGTCACTCTCCTCTTCAAAATCTTCATCTTCCTCGTCTGTTAGAGGGTGGTCTACATCAAGCTTGGCCGTGGGAATCTGGTCCAGTGGAGCTTCTTTGACACTGAAGAAGAGGCTGTGTGTTCTCTGGCTGGCGGATCTCTATTTTTATTTTGCAGCAGCAGCTCTCTCTGTGTTCCAGCTCTCTCCTGAAATCACAGATTCACACGTCTTCAGGGGCATCCTGAGTGGTCTGTCTGTATTTTATCTTTGTATGAGAGGGTAGTTCTCTGCTTGAATACTGCTTTGAGCGTTTGTTCAAATCACCTTCACCTTTTCCTCTCCCACCTCTTCTTGCAGGTTCAAAAGCTGGCTGAGCTGCTGTTGTCATCCTTTATGCTTCGGGTTGTCACAGGGAACCTGCAGACTCTTCACCCCTGCCCCACTCGGTGAGGGGTGGCCCTCTGCCGAGTCACCTGCTCACTGTACTCTCCATGGCCACCGGAGACTGGAGAAACTCGTCTGCAGCTCTGGGGCCGCCTCTGCCCACATTGGGTTCTCTGCCTCAACTTCCAAAGGCCCTTTCCGGGCCCCACCCGTAGTCTGGTTTTCTCCTGCAGCTCACTTTGCCCAAGCTCGGATACAGCCTGTGGCCGGAGATCATACAGACAGATCATGCAGACGTCATTATGACTTTCAGCTCCCAGAAACCTCTGCGCCTAGGGCCAAAGGCCAAGACCTGGAAGGTATGCCTCATTATTTAGTTGGAGAAGGAAATGGCTACCCACTCCGGTATTCTTGCCTGGAGAATCCCATGACAGAGGAGCCTGGCGGGCTACAGTTCACAGGGTTGCAAGAGTCGGACACGACTTAGCAACTGAACCACCAACAACCACTGTTTTCTTTGGTTAATGACCCAATGATCTTTACACCAGGTCCACCTCATTCTAGTTAACAGCTGCAAAGTATCTAGATGAACCAGAGATGATTTTATTGTCCCCCTATCGGTGGAGATTTAGGTTATTTCCCAATGTTTCACTTGTATAAAAAATTCTGCAATAAATATCTATATCTATGTAGATAGATATAGACTCATAAATATAGATATTTTTGCATATTTTTGTCAATAGCTCTGTAAAGCAAATTACTAGAACTGGAATTGCTTTCTCAGTGATATGCATTATTTTAAATTTTGCCAGATTTTCCTCTACAGTTTTTGGACCAATTCATAGTTCCCACCAATGGGAATGCTGTTGACAATAACCCCACTGATAATGCACACTATTATTAATCTTTAATCTTTGCCATACCACATGAAAAATTGATATCTCATTGAAAATTTTTTGCATTTATTTTTTATTATTGCTATTATTATTACTTATTTATTGGCCACTTGTATTTTTCTCCTATAATTGGACTACTGGTGTCTTTTCCTCATTTGGGAGAGGGAAATAGCTGTTTATCTATCATGTATATTGAAAAGGTCAATTCAGATAAGGTCAAGAATTATTGAGAATGATGACAAAAGAAACCTCAAATAGAGTCTCTGATCCAAAGAGAAAACAATGACCTCTCACATATGGTTGCTTTGGTTGTGAGAATGGATTCAATCTGGAGCATTCACCTAATTGATGGTCTCAAGGAAGAGCTGACAAGCAGAATACATGCTAAGCAAAGGAGGGCTAAGCAAAGAGCATCCTGAGACTTGGCAATTGTTAATCCATGTCATGTTGCCTCCCTCACCTCTGCACCTGCCCCAGCAGCTCCAGGGAATGCACCCCTGGTGTGGGAGAAAAATTCAGGGGACAGCCCCTAAGGAAAATGCACAGAGCTATAGCTGTGAAAAGAAGAATCTCTCCGAAAACTGTGGTATCTTAGAACTCAGTGATGAACACTGGAAAACAGACTACAAAATACATGTCCAACCATGTGCCCCTTTCTTCCTGGTAAGGAGTGTTGTCCAGAGTTGGAAGTGGGGGCAAGGGGAAGAGAATGATGAAGAGAGCTCTCTTCCACACTGAGAACAAAACTGATTATTTTTATCCCACTCTTGGAGGCAAGATCAAGCCTTGTACTTGTTCAAAATGCAAATTCCTAGGCTTCAACCGAGATGCATGGGTATCAGAATCTCCAGAGGAAGGGCCCAAGAGCTGTGTGCTTAGCAAGCACTTCAGGTAATGCAGGAAACTGGAGGAAAATTTGCCCAGGGACCCTGGTTCTCAAAGTTGGCTGCAGAGTAGAACCCGAGGAAGGTTCAAAACAAAACCCCCACGCCCCACCCAGAAAGCTTCTAGTTTATTGGTCCGAGATAGAGCCTAGGCCACAGGTTTTGCTGTTTGTTTTCAGCTCTTCTGGTGATCCTACTGGGCAGCTATGTTGAAAACTGCTTGGTTTCCAAAATGGTCAGATGATTGGAATCATATCAGTCTTACCAAACAGCCTGACCAAAATGCAGACTCACAGGCCCCAGCTCTGAAAGATGCTGATGGGACAGGCCTGGAGGAGGTCCTGGGAAAAGGTATAGTTACAAGATCCAGTGGGATAGCTGATTTAGTTAACTCACAAGGTAGAATGATCTCCCAAGAAGACAAGTCCACATCATGTTTTAAGACAGAGAGATAGGATCAAGGAAACAGTAGCACCCCAGAAATAGTGGGAAAATGGCACCCATGTGCATAAGACTGTGGGTGTACCTGTGTGTATATACATGTGTGCATATACGTGTGTCTATATGCGTGTGTGTATACACACATGTATGTGTGTGTATACATGTGTCTCTGTGTGTCTACATGGGTATGTGTAAACATGTGTGTAACTGTGTGCAGCATGTATCTCTGTGTGTGCATGTGTCTATACATCTGTATGCATGTTGTGTGTGTGTTATGTATGTGTGTGTATGTGGTGAAGGTGGGGGCAGGGAAAGCCCTCTGCCTCTGTGTTACTCCCTGGATTCACCTTGAACCAACAGGTAAGTTGTTGAGTCCCCAGACATTACTCTGTGGAAGAAACACCACAAAGTGGCCTTGGCTAGTTGACAGAATTTCTTTTTTTTCATGCTTTTTTTTTTTCCTTTCCAACCGGTAGCATCACTACTGATATGTGCAAGGCCCCTCCCAGTCCCCTTTTAGCCCCACCCCCTTTCCCATGCCACTGACCACCCAACGCCATGGTTTCAGGATCCGTTTCCTGTTTTTTTCTGTGCAAGGAGTGTGTCTACTGCCGGCTCCTCCAGGCTCTGCCTGTCCTAGTGATGGACACTGAGGAGCCCCACAGTGAGTGTCCTGGGGGGAACATTCCCGCCCGTGTCCCCTCCTCTGGGAGTAGGCTTGCTGGCTTAAAGGATATTCTTGGATGGAGGATCTGCTGTAGCCCTGCCAGGGTGCCCTGCAGCCGGCTGCACACACCACAGGATGGAGCTTCGCGGAACCTCCCTTCCCTGCCTGAGCCTTGTACATCTAGCTTTCCAATTTTGCCTGTCTAGGTGGAGAAGGAAATGGCAACCCACTCCAGTATTCTTGCCTGGAGAATCTCAGGGACGGGGGAGCCTGGTGGGCTGCCATCTATGGGGTCGCACAGAGTCGGACACGACTGAAGCGACTTAGCAGTAGCAGTAGGTGGGAAGTGATCTCTTGTTCTTGTTTAATTGGCATTTCTCTTATTACTAAATGATTTGAACATCTCTCCCCATATGTGTTCGCCTTTTAGATTTCAAATTTTCTTTTATACCAATGTACCTCCTGTGGAATTAGTACTATTAATAAATTGATGTACCTTCCTACTGGGCATCATTTCAGAGGAATCTAGGAGAGCATGGCTCTTCCCACATCTCCTCCCTGACCGTGAGCCTAAGGAGAGGTGGGCTGGCACTGGGGTTCTCTCTAATCAGTTTCCTGTAAGACAGAGACAGAGCTCTTTGCTGGCAGCCAGCCACTTCTGCCAAGCAGCATGAAATATGAAAAGAGGCCTGTGATATCCTTGCATTGTCTAGAGTCATTGCACTAGACCACTTCCCTTGACCAATTTCATGCTCCTTAGCCCATTTTCCCCAAGTATAGACTCACCTCTCTTCTTAGACTCAACCCCAACTCCAAATACCATCATATTGGAATTAGAGTTTCAACATGAATTTGGAGGACACAAATCTTCAGTCCCTTGCCCTGCCTTTGCCTGCAAGTAACAGTGCACACGAAGAGATCATTGCTAAGATATCAGAGAACTGGTGGAGGCTTCCGACTTCCAATCCTCAGCACAAACAGAACCAGGAAAACGAGGGGCCCTGACCAATGGGCTTAGCACCTTCCCCCTGGAGCAGTGGCCCCCAGAGCAGTGTGCACACACCCTTGGGAGTTACTGGACAATCCTCTGAGTGAGGTACAGGAAGGAAATACTCAAATTTCTATTTCTACTTAGTTTTATCTGATTTTAATTTCTTATCTTTATATGCTTATAATATACATAATAGTATTATACTGGTATAATTTAGAAAATAATAAATGTACACCTCTTGGGGTAAATAATAGAAAATTTTCTCTTAGCAAAAGGAGCTTGCTATAGGTCCTTGCTGGGCTTTCCTGATGGCTTAGTGGTAAAGAATCTCCCTACAATGCAGGAGACACAGGAGATGCAGTTTCGATCCCTGGATCAGAATGATCCCCTGGAGGAGGGAATGGCAACCCACTCCAATATTCTTGCCTGGAGAATGCCATGGACAGTAGAGCCTGGCAGGCTACAGTCCATGGGGTTGCAAAGAGTTGAACACGACTGAAGTGACTTAGCACACATGCATAGGTCCTTGCTACTCAAAATGTGGTCCAAGAACCTGGGCATTCATTGAAAATGCAGAATCTCAGGCCTCACCCCAGACTAACTGAACCAGAATCTGCATTTTAACAAGACCCCCATTGACTGTTGGTTCGAGAGTGAGAAGCACTGCTTTAGAGCACTGCCATTGATATAGTTGACCATGAACCTCTGTCCTTGCAAAATTCCAAACCGCTAGAGGAAGAAGGTTGGTCTGGCTTGGGTGAAAAGTCCACCCCATCAACCATTGCTACAAAGGGGCCAGGTTCACTGGGCAGAAAAGCAGCAGCCGAGAACCACTTCTGTGAACAGAAGAAGTGATATAGATACATCCAGAAAAGACATACCAGGACCTACCCACAACACATTTTGTGAACATGTGGCCTGTGTCATTCTCCCCTGAGAGAGAGGGAGGCACTCTGTCTGGCTGAGTATATACAGGATTCAGATGACTGGTTCCCCACGTGAACCAAACCCCAAGCTCTTAATAAGCATCTCAGCCTGGCTCTGTGGGAATAGGCTTCAGCTTTGTTACCTCATCTTGAGCCTCAGTTTCCCTTTAAAAACACAGTTGAATCAGCCAAGGTCTGGCTAGAGCTAGTGCATCACAAGTGAACCAATTAGAATTTTTCCAAAGTCTCTGTTGTGTCCTTTGTTTGTAATCTAATTAACAAGCCCTGCCCTGCTCTCCCCAGTTCATAAACATTTTGACAGTGAGTGTGAAGCTCAAGTGTCCATTGGCTTAAGAACCCCACCCCACAGCAGCACTTTATTCCTTTGCCATTTCTCTCCAGGGGGGCCCACGAGTACTCATACATCCAGCCATCTACTATAGCTAGCATGAGGATCTGCCCTCTTTCAGTCCCCACCTGTTGTCTGCAGAGATGCCCGAAGAGTCTCTCCCCACCCCAGCCCTCTGTAAAAATGCTCATGCCAAGCATGCTGTCCTGTCCTTGGACGTCCCGAAAGTCTCCAAAACTCAGGGTTCCAGGATGGCATCCGGTTCTTTGCAAAAACAAGGAGAAGAGCATTCTTCCCAATTCTGGGCAACACTCTGACCCACAGACAAAGATAATATGCTTGAGTCTAGAATTTCATAAAATATCAGTCTTGAAAAATGTAATAGAGCCCCCAGCTCTGTTATGTCCTAAATCCAACCCTAAGTTTTAGAACAGGGAACTTCTATTCCCTTCATCCTTCTTTCTCTGTCATCTTTCCTCTACTAAATGCCTTTGGCCTCCTCCAGTTTAAAAACAAGCTTCTATAGATGTGAATGGACATCGTCAGGGCACAGCTGAAGAAAGGGGTGGTTAAGAAGAGATGGAGTGTTTTCTTTACTAGCATCAGCTAGTAAAAAATACCCTATTACAAGTATAACCTTGTTATTTTTGTGTCGCTCACTACCCCCAGGTAGTTCTCTTTTCTTCAGTTGATCTATGTCCCTTATAAAGTGCCACAGCAACTACTCCTACAGTTTGATACCCAGATTCTTCGAGCTGGTAGAAATGAACATGATATGTATGGATGATCAGAGCAGAGTCAAGACATTGCACAGTTCCAGTGGAAGAAGTTCATGGTCAGTGGCTCCAACGCCAGTCAAGGACGTTTACACAGCATGGCTTTAGGAACCACTGCTGCCTTATCATCACACTGCTCAATCTGTTGTTTTGGTTTATTTGCATCATACATAATCGCTTTGTTTGTTCTAAGTAAACACCCAGCCATGCCCAGTTCAATAGCTTCTGTGGTTGAAATATTCTTCACCACCCCACAACATGCGTCTCCCAGAAAGACTGAAACACGGGCACATTTTTATCAAGTTTAGACAAACTGCAGGACTGAGGTCAGTCTAGAGCAACAGTTTCATCTTCCGTGGGGCAGGAAGCAGGATATTAGGTCCTTGTGATTACCTTGAAGAAGAGCTGGCTCTGTCCACCCTCCTTTGCTTTCTTCCCTGAAAGGGAGGGGACAACATATTTGAGGCAAACATGAGTCTTTACTGTGCTGTGTGCTCAGCTGTGTCCAACTCTTCACCATCCCCTGGACTGTAGCCCACCAGGCTCCTCTGGAGTGGAATTTTCCAGGCAAGAATACTGCGATGGGTTGCCATTTCCTTCTCCAGGGATCTTCCCAGCGCAGGGATCCAACCCACATCTCTTATGTCTCTTGCATTGGCAGGCATATTCTTTACCACTGCACCCCCTGGGAAGCCCTACATCATAGGCTAAATAACATCTAAGAGGATTAAGGCCTTTGTGTCAGTTGCACAACTTAACGATGTGCTGGCTTATTAAGCCATCCTTCAACTACCTGTGGGATCTACCCAACTATCTCCCCCTACCTGACCGTATTCTCTGCTGCCTTCCTTCCATTTTTATGAGGCCTTTCAGATTTCCTCTGTGCCAAAGGCTTGGACCCTGAGGCTGGTTTCTTATCTTTCATTTCTTCTGCCTCAGGCAAACTATACATTCCTTTTCTTTGACTTCAAATTGAGCTTTCTCTTTAGGCAGGTAGCCAGGTCCAAAAGGCCTAAGATTCTCCCACCCAAAGACTAAGCTGGCTGTGTGGAATTAACTTGGTTCAGAAGAGTGAGCCTCCCCCAACTCCTGGGGCATCCCTCAGGCACCAGCCACAGTTCCAGAACCCTAAACCTCCTCCCAGACACCATAGCTTCCAAGATGTTACCTCCCAACAGCCAATAGGCCTCTCTCCTAATGCAGAAAGTGGACAAGGTTTTTATAAGCAGGCTTTGATCCGTCAAGTTTATCTGCAAAGGGCTATAACTTTAGAAAATGAATTCCCTGTCAAGTTTCTTTCATTAATAGTGAAGAAAAAAAAAAGGTATGCAAGAAAGGTCTGACTGAAGGGATCACAATTAGTGTAGTGTCTATTTCTGAACACCTAGATTTCCACACTGCAGTAGAAACCTAAGTCACTCCAGTTGGATTAATGCCCCAGGAGTTGGGTTAATGGATATACTTGAACATGTATCTCTCCTCCCATTGAGGTTGCTAAGTAGAGACTTTCTAGCTAATGTCAACTAAGAAATTCTGCCCTCACTTTCTCTGTGTAACAAATATAACAAGCGTAGATATTTCTGCAGCCTTTCATTCCAAGTCTGACCAAGCTTCACCTAGAGACATTTGAGAGTGAAGGGTTCCTACACTGTGTTGGGAATGTAAATTGATGGAGTCATTGTGAAAAACAGTATGCAGGCTTCTTCAGTTCAGTTCAGTTCAGTCACTCAGTTGTGTCCGACTCTTTGCAACCCCATGAATCACAGCACACCAGGCCTCCCTGTCCATCACCAACTCCCAGAGTTCACTCAGACTCACGCCCATCGAGTCAGTGATGCCATCCAGCCATCTCATCCTCTGTCGTCCCCTTCTCCTCCTGCCCCCAATCCCTCCCAGCATCAGAGTCTTTTCCAATGAGTCAACTCTTCGCATGAATGGCCAAAGGACTGGAGTTTCAGCTTCAGCATCAGTCCTTCCAAAGAAATCCCAGGGCTGATCTCCTTCAGAATAGACTGGTTGGATCTCCTTGCAGTCCAAGGGACTCTCAAGAGTCTTCTCCAGCACCACAGTTCAAAAGCATCAATTCTTCGGCGCTCAGCTTTCTTCACAGTCCAACTCTCACATCCATACATGACCACAGGAAAAACCATAGCCTTGACTAGACGGACCTATGTTGGCAAAGTAATGTCTCTGCTTTTGAATATGCTATCTAGGTTGGTCATAACTTTCCTTCCAAGGAGTAAGTGTCTTTTAATTTCATGGCTGCAGTCACCATCTTCAGTGATTTTGGAGCCCCCTCAAAATAAAGTCTGACACTGTTTCCACTGTTTCCCCATCTATTTCCCATGAAGTGATGGGACTAGATGCCATGATCTTCGTTTTCTGAATGTTGAGCTTTAAGCCAACTTTTTCACTCTCCACTTTCACTTTCATCAAGAGGCTTTTTAGTTCCTCCCCACTTTCTGCCATAAGGGTGGTGTCATCTGCATATCTGAGGTTATTGATATTTCTCCCAGCAATCTTGATTCCGGCTTATGTTTCTTCCAGTCCAGAGTTTCTCATGATGTACTCTGCATATAAGTTAAATAAGCAGGGTGACACTATACAGCCTTGATGTACTCCTTTTCCTATTTGAAACCAGTCTGTTGTTCCATGTCCAGTTCTAACTGTTGCATCTAAGGAATGGGTAAAGAAGGAACAGGTTTCTCAAGAGGCAGGTCAGGTGGTCTGGTATTCCCATCTCTTTCAGAATTTTCCACAGTTATTGTGATCCACACAGTCAAAGGCTTTGGCATAGTCAATAAAGCAGAAATAGATGTTTTTCTGGAACTCTCTTGCTTTTTCCATGATCCAGCAGATGTTGGCAATTTGATCTCTGGTTCCTCTGCCTTTTCTAAAACCAGCTTGAACATCAGGAAGTTCACGATTCACGTATTGCTGAAGCCTGGCTTGGAGAATTTTGAGCATTACTTTACTAGCGTGTGAGATGAGTGCAATTGTGTGGTAGTTTGAGCATTCTTTGGCATTGCCTTTCTTTGGGATTGGAATGAAAACTGACCTTTTCCAGTCCTGTGGCCACTGCTGAGTTTTCCAAATTTGCTGGCATATTGAGTGCAGCACTTTCACAGCATCATCTTTCAGGATTTGAAATAGCTCAAATTCCATCACCTCCACTAGCTTTGAAGGCTCCTTAAACAGCTAAAAATGAGCTACCATATTACCCAACAATCCCACTCCTATGCACATGTCTATACAAAACTTTAATTCAAAAAGATACAGGCACCCCAATGTTCATAGCAGCACTGTTTACAATAGTCAAGGTATGGAAGCAACCTAAATGTTCCTCAGTGGAGGAATGGGTAAAGAAGTGGTACATATATGCAATGCAACACTACTCAGCCAACAAAAAGAATGAAATAATGCCATTTGCAGCAACGTGGAAGGACCTAGAGGTTATCATACTAAGTGAGGTAAGTCAGAGAGAGAAAGGCAATTACCATATGATATCATTTAGATGTGGAATCTCAAGTATGATGCACGTGAACTTATTTACAGAATGGAAACAGACCCAAGACATAGAAAACAAACTTATGGTTACCAAAGACAGAAGGAGGGGAGGGAGTGGAAAAATCAGAAGTGTGGGATTAACAGATACAAACTACTATGTGTAAAACTGATAAACTACAAGGTCCTACTGTATAGCACAAGGGAACTATATTTAATATATTGTATTAACCTATAATAAAAAAGAATATATCTATATATATCTGAGTCTCTTTGCCGTACATCAGAAGCTAACATAACATTGTAGATCAACTATACTTCAGTGAAAAAAGTTGTAAAGTGAAAGATTATATCTTTAAGATCCACTCGTCTAGGGGATGGGAACACTGATCCACCAACTAATAGCCATTGTTATATCTTATATATACATACTTGTATCATTTTATATAATTAGAACAAATCTTGGGTGAGCATTGTCTTTTTAACCTAAGGACAACTTTCATATTTTGGTTAAAACTTAGCCCCTCATGACTTCTCTCCATCCTATGAAAGGTAAACTATTAATAATAAAAATCTATCCTGCCCTTCCCAGCCCCTACGCCATAATGAGCTTCCCTACAGCTCTCTCCAAACAACTTTTTACCAAAGAAGGGACAACTAGTTTACTTTCATTTAATTTTACTACCTCAAGTGAAGTGAAATTCTGGAAAAACAAAACTTTTCCCTTCAGAAATACCTGAAACTTCCCAAATTTCTCATATCAGTTTAATAAATAGAAGTTTAGCTTTTCCCACTCTCTAAAGGGATCGTCTCAGTACTTCCTGAAACCAATGTTTCATTATTTTACAGGACACTTTCTCAAAACATTTGCTAGCTTTACTATTTTACTTAAATTTTTTTTAAACTTTAAAAAATTGAAGTATAGTTGATATACATCATATTAGTTTCCTGTGTACAATATATTGGCTTTATACTTCCGTATATTGTAAGTAATCACCACAATAAATCTAGTTAACATCCACCACCGTATGTTAACTTTATTCTTTCTAAATTCTTTTTTTACTGTGGTAAAAGTCACATAATATAAAATATACTGTTTTAACCATGTTTATCTGCACAGTTCAGTGGCGCTAAGTACATTCACATTGTTATGCAATTCCCACCATCATCCGTTTCCCAAATTTTTCACTTTCTAAGCTGAAAATGTGTACCCATTAAACACTAACTCCTCATCTTCCCTCTCCACCCCACACCCACCCTCCAACCCCTAGCATCTACCAATGTTCTTTCTAACTCTATGAATTTAACTGTACCTCCTACAAGTAGAATCAAACAATATTTGTCTGCATCTAATGTGTATTGGAATGCATTTTAAGGTTAACTTAATATATGTCCTACAAACAGAACAACAGCCTGGTTCAAAATTGGAAAAGGAATATGTCAAGGCTGTATGCTGTCACCCTGCTTATTTAACTTCTATGCAGAGTACATTATGCGAAATGCCAGGCCAAATGAATCACAAACTGGAATCAAGATTGCCAGGACAAATACCAACAGCCTCAGATATGGAGATGATACCACCTTAATGGCAGAAAATAAAGAGGAACTAAAGAGCCTCTTGATGAAGGTGAAAAAGGAGAGTGAAAAAGCTGGCTTAAGACTCAACATTAAAAAAAACTAAGATTATGGCATCTGGCCCCATCACTTTGTGGCAAATAGAAGGGGAAAAAGTGGAAACAGTGACAGACTTTATTTTCTTGGGCTCCAAAATCACTGCAGATGGTGACTGCTGCCATGAAATTAAGACGCTTGCTCCTTGGAAGAAAAGTTATGACAAACCTAGAGAGTGTATTTAAAAGCAGAAGCATCACTTTGCTGACAAATATCCATATAGTTCAAGCTATGGTTTTTTCAATAGTCATGTATGGATGTGAGTTGGACCATAAGGAACACTGAGCACCAAACAATTTATGCTTTTGAACTGTGGTGTTGGAGAAGACTCTTGAGAATCCCTTGGACTTCAAGGAGATCCAACCAGTCCATCCTAAAAGAGATCAGTCCTGGGTATTCTTTGGAAGGACTGATGCTAAAGCTGAAACTCCAAAAGGAGATCAGTCCTGGGTATTCTTTGGAAGGACTGATGCTAAAGCTGCAACTCCAATACTTTGGCCACCTCATGCAAACAGTTGACTCATTGAAAAAGACTCTGATGCTAGGAGGGGTTGGGGGCAGGAGGAGAAGGGGACCACAGAGAATGAGATGGCTGGATGGCATCACTGACTCGATGGACGTGAGTTTGAGCAGATGGCATCACTGACTCAATGGACATGAGTTTGAGCAAACTCAGGGAAATAGTGAAAGACAGGGAAACCTGGGGTGCTACAGTCCACGAGGTTGCCAAGAGTCACACATGACTAAGCCACTGAAGAACAACAACAACAAACAGATTACACCTTCTTGCTCTACAGTAGGTCCTCACCAGGCTCAGCTCTTCTGTCCCATATCTTACCTTAGAAGTGAGCAAAACTGATCAGACTTTCTCTTCTACTGAGCACCATTGTACCCTATTTTGCTTAATGGAAAAACATAAAACCATTTGCTGCTCTCCTTGCTCCTTGGTTCCATGGAGAGGAGGTGGCTGCAGAATATGCAGATATAATGTCAGCCTACTCTTTCAACAAGCTTTCAGGACCTGGGAGCACATGTGGAAAAAAGCTGGTTCCTGAGTGCAAAAAAAAAAAAAGTGACTTTCTAAACCAGAAGCACTTTCTAAAAATATAAATCTGTTTCCTAAGTGAGTCAGAATCAATAGCGATGGGACCCCAAAAGATTTTTTAATAAAGGTCCTAGCAGATTCTTACACAGGTTTACTGCCAACCTAGATAGCATATTCAAAAGCAGAGACATTACTTTGCCAACAAAGGTCCGTCTAGTCAAGGCTATGGTTTTTCCTGTGGCCATGTATGGATGTGAGAGTTGGACTGTAAAGAAGGCTGAGTGCCGAAGAATTGATGCTTTTGAACTGTGGTGTTGGAGAAGACTCTTGAGAGTCCCTTGGACTGCAAGGAGATCCAATCAGTCCATTCTGAAGGAGATCAGCCCTGGGATTTCTTTGGAGGGAATGATGCTGAAGCTGAAACTCCAGTACTTTGGCCACCTCATGCAAAGAGTTGACTCATTGGAAAAGACTCTGATGCTGGGAGGGATTGGGGGCAGGAGGAGAAGGGGATGACAGAGGATGAGATGGCTGGATGGCATCACTGACTCGATGGACCTGAGTCTGAGTGAACTCTGGGAGTTGGTGATGGACAGGGAGGCCTGGTGTGCTGTGATTCATGGGGTCGTGAAGAGTCCGACACAACTGAGCGACTAAACTGAACTGAACTGAACAAGGGGAGCTGTAGGTGTTGCGAGAGGGCATCAGAGGGCAGACACACTGAAACCATAGTCACAGAAAACTAGTCAATCTGATCACACAAACCACAGCCTTGCTAACTCAATGAAACTAAGCCATGCCGTGTGGGGCCACCCAGATGGGTGGGTCATGGTGGAGAGGTCTGACAGAATGTGGTTCACTGGAGAAGGGAATGGCAAACCACTTGAGTATTCTTGCCTTGAGAACCCCATGAACAGTATGAAAAGACAAAGTGATATGACACTGAAAGAGGAATTCCCCAGGTCAGTAGGTGCCCAATATGCTACTGGAGATCAGTGGAGAAATAACTCCAGAAAGAACAAAGGGATGGAGCCAAAGCAAAAACAATACCCAGTTGTGGATGTGACTGGTGATAGAAGCAAGGTCTGATGCTGTAAAGAGCAATATTGCATAGGAACCTGGAATGTCAGGTCCATGAATCAAGGCAAATTGAAGTGGTCAAACAGGAGATGGCAAGAGTGAACGTCGACATTCTAGGAATCAGCGAACTAAAATGGACTGGAATGGGTGAATTTAACTCAGATGACCATTATATCTACTACTGTGGGCAGGAATCCCTTAGAAGAAATGGAGTAGCCATCATGGTCAACAAAAGAGCCCGAAATGTAGTACTTGGATGCAATCTCAAAAACGACAGAATGATCTCTGTTCATTTCCAAGGCAAACTATTCAATATCACAGTAATCCAAGCCTATGCCCCAACCAGTAACACTGAAGAAGCTGAAGCTGAATGGTTCTATGAAGACCTACAAGACCTTTTAGAACTAACACCCAAAAAAGATGTACTTTTCATTATAGGGGACTGGAATGCAAAAGTAGGAAGTCAAGAAACACCTGGGGTAACAGGCAAATTTGGCCTTGGAATACAGAATGAAGCAGGGCAAAGGCTAATGGAGTTTTGCCAAGAGAAGTCACTGGTCATAGCAAACACCCTCTTCCAACAACGCAAGAGAAGACTCTACACATGGACATCACCAGATGGTCAACACCTAAATCAGACTGATTATATTCTTTGCAACCAAAGATGGAGAAGCTCTATACAGTCAGCAAAAACAAGACTGGGAGCTGACTGTGGCTCAGACCATGAACTCCTTATTGCCAAATTCAGACTTAAATTGAAGAAAGTAGGGAAAACCACTAGACCATTCATGTATGACCTAAATCAAATCCCTTATGATTATACAGTGGAAGTGAGAAATAGATTTAAGAGACCAGATCTGATAGATAGAGTACCTGATGAACTATGGACGGAGGTTCGTGACATTGTACAGGAGACAGGGATCAAGATCCTGTCTTGAAAGAAATGCAAAAAAGCAAAATGGCTGTCTGGGGAGGCCTTACAAATAGCTGTGAAAAGAAGAGAGGTGAAAAGCAAAGGAGAAAAGGAAAGATATAAACATCTGAATGCAGAGTTCCAAAGAATAGCAAGAAGAGATAAGAAAGCCTTCCTCAGTGATCAATGCAAAGAAATAGAGGTAAACAACAGAATGGGAAAGACTAGGGATCTCTTCAAGAAAATTAGAGATACCAAGGGAACATTTCATGCAAAGATGGGCTCGATAAAGGACAGAAATGGTATGGACCTAACAGAAGCAGAAGATATTAAGAAGAGGTGGCAAGAATACACAGAAGAACTGTACAAAAAAGATCTTCACGACCCAGGTAACCACAGTGGTGTGATCATGACCTAGAGCCAGACATCCTGGAATGTGAAGTCAAGTGGGCCTTAGAAAGCATCACTACGAACAAAGCTAGTGGAGGTGATGGAATTTCAGTCGAGCTAATTCAAATCCTGAAAGATGATGCTGTGAAAGTGCTGCACTTAGTATGCCAGCAAATTTGGAAAATGCAGTAGTGGCCACAGGACTGGAAAAGGTCAGTTTTCATTCAAGTCCCAAAGAAAGGCAATGCCAAAGAATGCTCAAACTACTGCACAATTGCACTCATCTCACACGCTAATAAGGTAATGCTCAAAATTCTCCAAGACAGGCTTCAGCAATACGCGAACTATGAACTTCCAGATGTTCAAGCTGGTTTTAGAAAAGGCAGAGGAACCAGAGATCAAATTGCCAACATCCACTGGATCATCGAAAAAGTGAAAGAGTTCCAGAAAAGCATCTACTTCTGCTTTATTGACTACGCCAAAGCCTTTGACTGTGTGGATCACAATAAACTGTGGAAAATTCTGAAAGAGATGGGAATACTGGACCACCTGACCTGCCTCTTGAGAAACCTGTATGCAGGTCAGGAAGCAACAGTTAGAACTGGACATGGAACAACAGACTGGTTGCAAATAGGAAAAGGAGTACATCAAGGCTGTATATTGTCACCCTGCTTATTTAACTTATATGCAGAGTACATCATGAGAAACGCTGGGCTGGAAGAAGCACAAGCTGGAATCAAGATTGCCGGGAGAAATATCAATAACCTCAGATATGCAGATGACACCACCCTTATGGCAGAAAGTGGGGAGGAACTAAAAAGCCTCTTGATGAAAGTGAAAGAGGAGAGTGAAAAAGTTGGCTTAAAGCTCAACATTCAGAAAACTAAGATCATGGCATCTGGTCCCATCACTTCATGGGAAATAGATGGGGAAACAGTGGAAACAGTGTCAGACTTTATTTTTTGGGGCTCCAAAATCACTGAAGATGGTGACTGCAGCCATGAAATTAAAAGACGCTTACTCCTTGGAAGGAAAGTTATGTCCAACCTAGATAGCATATTCAAAAGCAGAGACATTACTTTGCCAACATAGGTCCATCTAGTCAAGGCTATGGTTTTTCCAGTGGTCATGTATGGATGTGAGAGTTGGACTGTGAAGGAAGTTGAGCGCCGAAGAATTGATGCTTTTGAACTGTGGTGTTGGAGAAGACTCTTGAGAGTCCCTTGGACTGCAAGGAGATCCAACCAGTCCATTCTGAAGGAAATCAGTCCTGAGTGTTCATTGGAAGGACTGATGCTGAAGCTGAAACTCCAGTACTTTGGCCACCTCATGCAAAGAGTTGACTCATTGGAAAAGACTCTGATGCTGGGAGGGATTGGGGAGCAGAAGGAGAAGGGGACAACAGAGGATGAGATGGCTGGATGGCATCACCAACTCGATGGACATGAGTCTGAGTGAACTCCGGGAGTTGGTGATGGACAGGGAGGCCTGGTGTGCTATGATTCATGGGGTCGCAAAGAGTCGGACATGACTGAGCAACTGAACTGAACTGAACAAGGGGAAAACCCATATTAAAAGGCACACAGGGAAAGAAACAATTCAGAACAATGGGACTGATCCCTTGGCAGTACTTTGTGTGAGATTCTGCAAGAGTGGGTGTATCACTCAGGGCCAGTCTAGAAACAGGAGCCATACCAGTTATTGGAATGATGGTATTTAGTGTGAGGAATTTTTAATAAGATCTAGTGCTGATAGTAATTAACTGAAAAAGGAAAAAGGTAACTCCAAGGTATCACAGAGACAGCCCTCAGTGGAAGCAACTACCATCACTCCAGCTAGGGCAAAAAAGGAAGCAGTTAGAATATCAAAACTCAACAGCTCAGAGGAGGGGAACTGTGGGTCTGGAACCCAAATCCCTGAGGAGAGGGTGCCAGCTAGCTGGTGCTGGTGTCTCCAAAGGAACTGGCTCTGTGAGTCTGGGGAAAGCCACAGACTGGATGGTGCGTGCTCTGTCACTCAGTTGTGTCTGACTCTTTGCCACCCCGTGGACTGTAGACTGCCAGGCTCCTCTGTTCATGGGATTCTCCAGGCAAGAATACTGAAGTGCGTTGCCATGCCCTTCTCCAGGGGATCTTCCCAAGCCAGGGATCAAACCCGCATCTCCTGCATTGCAGGTGGATTCTTTACTGTCTGAGCCACATGAACCAGAAGAAGGTAATCTCACCTTTCTCCTCCAACCTCACAGCTTCCCTCGAGCTCCCTCTGTGGACAGAGCTTAACAGGGAACAGCCGGCACAGCAGAAATACAGTGCATAGTCTGTCTCAGTCCATATCATAAAGAAGAAAAGAGAACATTGGGCTTGGAGCTGAGAACTGCATGATGATTTTTTTTTTAAAGGGGAACTTACTAAACAAGCATCATGCTACTTTGCTGTGCGTGCTAAGTCGCCTCAGATGTGTCTGACTCTTTGAGACTGTGGACTGTAGCCCGCCAGGCTCCTCTGTCCAGGGGGTTCTAGGCAAAAATACTGGAATGGGTTTCCATGCCCTCCTCCGGGGTATCTTCCCGACCCAGGGATCTTATGTGTCCTGCATTGGCAGGAAGGTTCTTTACCACTAGCACCACCTGGGAAGCCCGTATCATGCTACTTTATAAATGGAATTTTATTTAATCTTCACAGTCCTATGAGGATGAAGCCCAGAAAGGTTAGGTCACTTGTGAAGGTCACACAGCAAGTGGTGGAGCTGCATAAAGTGCGTATTTATTCCATGAGTTGGCTCCAGCCCTCACAGACTCAGATTAGGATGGTATTCTTCTCTAATTATTTTTTCTGGAGCTGGCTTCCATTCTTCCTCATCCTCCAGAGGGCCTGCATGTGACCCAAATGTAATTCAGTTATATGAATTGCAAGTTTTTCTTTTCTGATTTTCTGAGTTTACCAGGATTTCCATGTAACTGGGTTGTCATTGACTGCTATCCCAACTGGATGGATGAGGGAGGTGGTCTCCACCTGGGAAAGTCAAATAACCCCATCCTCAGCCCATCCTTACCCTGTTAGTATCCCTGGCCCCAGCCCCCTGAGGAGCTCGACCTGGAGTACTGTGAAGGGATGGGAAGGACGATGTTCACATGGTACATAAGACAGAGACAGAATTTCTGGTAAAGATAGGCAACATTCCTATTGGGGCATCTGGCAAGCTGCTTGATGCTGATGCAGGGAAGTGAAAGCCAACTGGAGTAACAAGCATTCCCAGCCTCAGCAGAAGGAAGGAACCTGCCTGATGGAGGCTTGGCTGCTTCATCTTAGTTCAGTTGTTTAGAATTAGACTTTGCACCCTATAGGCTTCTTTTGCACATCTCTCCCCTTTATAAACACAAATTTCAAAATGCTTCCCTAACCCCACATCCTTCTCCAGAGATTATATCACACAAGATTCTTCAAAGAGCTGTCTACACTCACAGCCTCCCCTCCTCACCTGTCACCCACTCTGATCCGGCCTCTGCTCCCACTTCATAGAAACCATTCTTACTAAAGTGAAAGGTGGCCCACTTGCTCATTAAATCAATGGGCCTTTCTCAGTCCTTATGTCACTTGATGTCTATACACCATTTGGCTCTGTTACCATGACTTCCATCTTGAAATCCTCTCTTCCATTGGCTTCCAAGACTCAGATGTAGATACAAGTCTGTTCTACCTTCCAGTTCTTTATCAGTGAGAGTTCTTAAAAGGCAACAAAAACCAACGTAGAGGTGAGATGGGGGCCAGAGGGAGGGGGGTTAGTGGTGTTTAGAATTAGAAAATTAAAAAAATAATTTGCCAAGAGGTTTTGAGCTAGCTCATGGTATATAGTTGATTTAATAACATCTCCAGCTCTTCACCCCTCCCTGTAGCCACACTCTTTATAATGTGGTTTTATAGCCCCTCCCACTCCCAGCAACTTGCTTTGGTCAATAGGAATTTAGCAGTTGTGACATGGGCAGAGGCTTGAAAAAGCATTGGCCCTTTCCCTGTTCTCTTGCTCCTCTGCCCTCCTCCTGAGAACGCCCTGTTAACTTGCCAAAGGATGAGGCTTGTCGAACACAACTGAGTCATCCCATTTGCCCCAGCTGAAATAACCCTAGAATTCACCCAGTTCCCAGCTGACCCCCTGGACATGTGAGAGGGTCCAGTAGAGTCATTCTGTTGACCTTCAGCTAACCTCAGGTTCAAGAGTGAACTTAACAGAGACCAGAAGACCCACCTGCATGAGCCACAGATTCATGAGCTGACTGAATGCTTAGTGTTTTAAGTCACTAAATCTAGAGATGGTTTTTGTTGGTTTGTTAGAGCTACAATGGGCTTCCTTGGTGGCTCAGACCATAAAAGATCTGCCTGCAGTGCAGGAGACCCAGGTTTGATCCTTAGTTTGGGAAGATCTCCTGGAGAAAGGAATGGCTACCCACTCCAGTATTCTTGCCTGGAGAATTCCATGGACAGAGGAGCCTGGCAGGCTACCATCCATGAGGTTGCCAAGAGTTGGACAAGATTGAACAACTGAGCCCACACACATGCCATCAAAGGTGAAGCTGAAGAACCTTGACAGGACAGGAAAAAGGCAACACCAAGGGTCCACTGAATAGGATCTAGTGAACAAACTCTTCAAGTAGCTTCTTTCAGGATAAACCTGCTCTGACTTTATCTTTTCTTTGGTAGGAAGCATTTTATCATTCTTCTCAGCAGTTAGGTTCCAGAGAAAGAATCTAATTGCTGCAATTTGGGATCTGTTCCCTCCTCTGGCACCTTGATTGACAATCTCACCAAAACTACATGCCATGAGAGAGGGGTGAGTCCCTAAATATCCCTATATCCCTAAAGAAATCCTGAAGTGCAGTTGCCAAAAAATGAGGCATGAATTCTGGGCAGGCAGGAGTAACATAAGCCCACTACAGGTTCTGGCTCTCTCTCCTGGTGTTTTAGCATCCACTTTGTCCACAAGCCAGGACAGCTGGAGCACTGGCCAGTGCTGGATGACAGGCCGAGCATCCAAAAGATTCTTGAACAATTGGAATTGCAGCACAAAGCTAGCAGGATGAAATTAAATAGGGATTGATGTGAAGGCCTATACTTGAGTCCAGAGGAAATAACAGCTGGTGGAAGACAAGGTAAGAGGCCTGATGCATAATAGTAGCTGGAAAAGACCACAAGCTTAGAATGAGCCAGTAATGGAAGGAGATGGCCGGGGATAGTGGTCTGATGCTGGGCTAAAGAGAGGGTTTGGAAATAATGCCCTTTTCCTAAGTACAACCTCCAGTTCTGTGTGGCTCATCTGGAATAATAATAGCCTAAGACTATTGATTCAGTGCTTGCTACACATCACGAACTGTGCACTGCCTGGTTCATTTCAGTTAATCAACATAAGCACACAGTGTTATTGTTACCACTATACAGGTGAGGTGACTGAGGCAAGGAGAGGTTAAGTGAACTTTTCCAAGGTCACATAGCTTTGATGGAGCCAGTTTGGGCCCTAGACACTCTGACTCCAGAGTCTGAGCTCAGAGCCACTAGCTAGGCTGGTCCTTAGGGAATGGGACAGTGACACTCTGCTCTCATTTGGGGGACAGGACGAAAGAGCACCCACTGAGTGCTGCAAACATGCTGCTACTGCTACTGCTAAGTCTCTTCAGTTGTGTCCGACTCTGTGCGACCCCATAGACGGCAGCCCAGTCTCCCACATCCCTGGGATTCTCCAGGCAAGAACACTGGAGTGGGTTGCCATTTCCTTCTCCAATGTATGAAACTGAAAAGTGAAAGTGAAATCGCTCAGTTGTGGCTGACTCTTTTCGACCCTCTGGACTGCAGCCTACCAGGCTCCTCTGTCCATGGGATTTTCAAGGCAAGAGTATTAGAGTGGGTTGCCATTGTCTTCTCCACAAACATGCTAGGAGCTTTATTATACACTAGTTTATTCCCTCCTAGAAGACAAGTATTCTAGATTCCATTTTAAACCTGGGGCTTAACAGGAAAAGAACTAGGATGTCTGGTATACTTTTACCAGAAATAAACATAACATTGGGTAGATTTGGGAGTGGGGCAAATATTTGTGGGTTGTCAGGATTAAATTGGGCTTCTCTGGTGGCTCAGACGGTAAAGAGTCTGCCTACAATGCGGGAGATCCGGGTTCGATCCCTTAAATTTATTTAAATTTATTCTGTTTTACTCCTATTGAGGATGGAGTGAGCACAATGGTTAGAATGTACAGCAATGCAGCTTTTTCTCAAAGTTATAAAGGTCCTCCTGATATAGCTTATTAATACTTACAGTCATACTAAATATAATAGTATAAAGATCAGACCATTTACCAAGCATTTATTATGTGCTAAGAACTTCACAGTCATTATATATAATGTCGTTTTAATAACAAAATTGTAATAATGGTTGTTATTGAACACTTATGCCAGGCGCTGTGCCACAACTTTAAATAATAGGTGATTTTTTTATCCCCATTTTGTAAGTGATAAAGTGAGGCACAGAGGGATTAAAGCTAACCAAGGTCACACATCCAGGAAGAGGGACACGATCCAGCAGCTGGCTCCAGGCTAGAGTTTCAATAATTACACAACCCTGTCCCTCTGGAACAGCAGGTAAGAATTATGGACTCATGGCTGGGAAACACTAGAATTCCAGCACCCTAGGTTGGTCTGACCTGATTGAAATCTAAGGCTCCTCCCAGTCTGGGAATCAAAAGACCAGGAGCACAGACCTGGGTGAGTAAGAGCAGATAAACCCTACACAGCTGGGCCGTGTGTGGGGCCTCCTCCCCCTGTCCCCGGAGTCCGGGCTGCAAGGCCAGGATGCTGGATGCACAAGGATTTCAGCCTTGCTGAGATCAGTCCGCGTGTGTTTTATTAAAAGGAAGTATTTACCCGGCCTCCTCCTGGCAGGGCTGCGCGGTAGTTTATTAGGACTTCATTTGGAGTGTAAATTGTTGCTGGTTTATAAAAAGGCTCTGCAGAGCAGCTCCGCTGGGATGGCCCCAATCCGCAGCACGGGGCATGTGAGGTTTTAACTAAATCATTGATTTCCCTCTGGAAGGAGCAGCACAGATATGAGCCACTCACTTGGCTGCTTAGCTGCTGTCTTCTCGCACCTGGAGGGCAAAGGTGGCGAGACTCCCCCCTTCCCTCCCGTCTCCATCTCTGAACACATGCTCGCTCGCCCAAACACATTCCTCTAACTCATCTAAGGGCCTGTACCATTCTAGGGCACTGCATAGAAGGCCGGTACAGTCTGAAGAATCTCTGACTGGGGTCAGGGGACGGGGGCCAAGGGTGGGTGGCTGTTGATCTTGTGATCAGTTACAGCAGGTGCTGGTCACCAACTCCATCTCCGAAGTGAGACAGATTTGGGTCCAGATGCCAGTTGGACGACCTTGAGCTTGGGTTGTCAGATTCAGGAAATAAAAATACAGAACACACAGTTAAATTTGAATTTCAGATAAACAATGAATAATTTTTTGGTCTAAGTATGGAACTAGCTTCTCTGAAATTTAAATTTAACAAGGCGTCCTACATTGGATCTGGCAAGACTCCTTGGGGCAGGAGACTGACCTCTGAGCCTTCATTTCCTCACCTGTAAAATCTCACAATTCTTATGAGATGTATGTCAGGCAATGCCCATAATGTGCTTAATACATTGTCTAGTAATCTATTAATGTGCAATAAATGTTACATTTACAATTTATATCATCCAGTCTGCATTCTTTTATGGTCATTTGTTTACATCATCACTTCTAGATTCATGGGAGGACCAGTTCATCCTAATCTTTCTATCTCGAATGCTAAGAAATTTTCTGGGACGGAATAGGTGCTAGTAATATATGCTAAGTGATTTAACTGATTGTCAGTTTAATGGTTGCAAAAATCAAAATTAAAAATCCTGGGAATATTTATCCCAAAAGCAAGGTCCCAACTTTCAAAAAGAAAGCTCAAAATTACCTATCTGTGGGCACATATTTCTTGTGTCACAGTTAGGATATTAAGGGCACCTGAGAGTCTGCCATGTTCAAAAATTTCCCCCCCTTGGTTTGTTTATTCCCTCTCTGCTAACACTAGACTTGACACAGGCATCCACATCTATAGGGTATTTTCCTAGTCTCATTGAGATATAATTGACGTATAATACTGTAGGTTTCAGTTTTACAGCATAATGACTTGACATACATACATTGCAAAATGATGCGTGGTTCAAATTTTCTGATTCTTCCTCTACTCTGTTGTTCTCAGTTTTCTCATCTCTAAAATGGAGAAAATAATAGTACCTACTTCAAACAGTTCCTACAAGTTCATAAAATGCTTATTTCCGCACCAGGCACACAGAACTAGGTGCTTGGTTAATGGTAGATATTATTTATGCCAGTCCTTGCCCTGTGTCACCAGGGAGGCATTAACAGGACCGCAGGGCGCATGGTAAGAGGAAGGTTGGTGGAAGATGAAGAAGACACAGCAGCCTCTTGCCCATAACCCGCAGGCAGAGCAGATGGCCCACCTGTATCTTCAAAGGGCAGCAAAGATTTGCTCGAAGAGGCCTGGATGCTGAGCTTGGTGTGCAGAGATGGCCCGTGGCACTCACCAGCATCTGACACACTTGTTTAGTGTCTGTCTCGAATGTCACTAGAGTTTAACTCAGTGAGGGCAGATGCTTTTAAGTTCTTGTTTTCCGGAATATCCTGGAAGAACACCTGGCACAGAGTGAGCGTGTGAGTCGGTAGGGCAATGAAGACATCAGCTTGAGAGATTCTGTATTTTAATTGTCCTTCCTTTGCTCTCTACCCGCTTCTTATCCTCCTTTCCTTCTTTGCTTCCTTGAAGGTAAGATGTGTGTGTATAGAGGCTGGAAAGAAAGGGCCCAGGAAGCAGTGGGATAGGCGGCACTATCGTCGTCCTCCAGATGTTGTGGAAGGGATGGAATCCTCTCTCGCCTCTTAAGTCAGTTCATTCATCCAAGTAACACTTCCTGTTCACTGTGACATCAAGAGTTATCATTCGCTCTCACCCACCTCCCTCTGACGGGAGGGAGTGAGGGGAGATGTAAATACGACTAAGGAATGAAGCTGATATACATCTGGTACCTTAGAATGTTCTCCGAGATATATTAAGTTGGGGGGATGTTGTGTGGTGTGTAGAGTATGCTCTCTGTCTTACACATGTGTGTGTGTGTGTGTGTATGTGTTTATATTATATAGGACATCCCTGCAAGGATGTCAAGAAACTGCTCACACTGGTTGCCTCTTAGGGAGAGAACTGGGGAAAAGGGAGGTTTCTGGAGTGGGAGAGAGGTAAATTTTCATTGTATACCATTTCGCTTTATCAACTATTTTGCCATATATATGAATTACTGTTTTAATTCTTGGTGGTGGTGGTGGTTTAGTCACTCAGTCGTGTCCGACTCTTTGTGACCCGATGGACTGTAGCCTGCCAAGCTCCTCTGTCCATAGGATTTCCCAGGCAAGAATACTGGAGTGGGTTGCCAATACTTAGAGTAGTGTTAAAAAATATTTGGAGACTAACCAAAAGTATTTTTAGTGTTTTTTTCTCATTATAAAATAATATATTCTGAAAAAAATGAAAAAGCAATTTTAAAAAAGGAAGAAGACACCTGTGATTCCATCAATCAGAAATAACTATTGGTTACATTTGGAGGATGTTCTACTATTTTTTCCAATGTACATATACTTTCTTCCAACCAAATTCTAGTGGTTTGTATCCTGAGGTTTTTTCTAATATTTAACCATATACTGGGCACAGTTTCTCACAATCATTAAAATAGGCTTCTGAAAAAAATAGCTGTGATAGAGCTGTACCACACATACGTAATCAGACCCTTATTATTGGACATTAGGTTGTTCTGGATTTTTCTAATTAGTATAAATAATGCTGCAATATACACCTTGTGTATACATTTCAGATATTTCCTTGATGAATATTCTTTGATAAGAATATTGTGAGGCAAAAGACTAGATGTGTATACTTTAATCTGTATTAACACAGAGAAAATATTTATGATATAGTCAGAAAAAAGCAAGATATGGAATGATTCATTTTTGCACACATATAAGGGGATGCACTTGTATCTGTATGTGCTTACACACACACAATACATTTGATATACACACATATATCTGTATGATAAAAAGGTGGAGAAGATATACACCAAAAAAGTAACCCTTTTCTCAGGATGGTGGGATCTGGAGTAATCTTTGTTATCATCTTTTTTGCTTCTATTTTATAAAATGTCTACTGTAGTGGATACTGTGACAGCACACATGTCCCTGCCTCCAGCTTCCAAGACACTTTACAGGGATTTCCCTCACTCGGGTCACACACACACTTCCTGGGGCCACGTGCATCCAGTGACTGGTCTCTGCTGACACACAGAGGTCTGGTCCCTTGCCTTCATCCCAGCTCTTGAGCTCCCATGGGATCGGCTGAGGCCTTTGTTGGGACTGTATCACGCCCAATTTCTCCCTCTGCCCAACACTGCTTTCCTCACTTCTGCCTTCCAGGGAAGCCATCCTGCAGCATCCGCAATGAACATTTTCATCTGGTGAATTAAAATTCTAAAATTAAAAAACTTTAATTTTTAAAAATTCCTCATAAAATGCCATACCTTTTTTTATTCTAGATGGTTTTCCAGCTGTGAAAAACTGCCTGCTCTCCAAAGTGACCAATGAAATATACTATGGTATCTGTCCCCAAGTCATGCTGGGAAAGACACTGAAGGCAATTAATCAATTAGTCCTTTTGTCTTCCAATAAATCCCCTTCCAGTGGTGTCTGTCCCTGACCAGTTGACATTTCCATAACCCACTTGCCACCTTACGCATGTTAAATGACTTCTTATTGTCCTAAACTTGGAGATTTTAATCTCATCTATTAAGCCAGCAGGCCCGGTAATTCCCTGAATGCATTTTTATTGACTTTGTAAATCAGACTTCCCCACGTCAGGGACTGTGACCAGAAGAGAGGTGTTTGTCTGTGAAATTGGCTGGACACAGACCATTGACTGTGATGATAACCAGTGATTTGTGGGGCCAGATAGACAAGCCACATACACTAAGCAGATTAAAATATAACAAAACAAAAAGGTTCCATTACCAGGAATCCTGGCAAAGGGCAGCAGGATATTTGTGATAAAAGATAGAAAACAAACTAATTCCAAGTCTGGAAGGAAGCCTAAAACAGCTCTCTGCTCCCTCTTCGGTGAGCTAAAGGGAAAGTGTGGGGATGCTAAACACAACCAAGTAAACCAATTTTCGAAAGCCCTTTACTGGAAGTCAGAGGAAGCCTAACTCTAGCACTGCCTAGGCCCATTTACGTGATGCTATACACGCCTCCATACCGCTTGCCGCAGGAAGAGCTTACAAAAGTTGCAGTAACAGTTTTAACAGCTTTGTTCAATCACCGTCCCACTGAGGATCAAACCTAATGAAATCTACGTCATTTGGCCCCTGACCCTGTCCTGTGTCTCCCTCACTCTTACCCTTGCCTCTCCAGTCGCATTGCCCACTTGCTATTACTCCACCAACACCAGCACATTTGAGCCTCAAGGCCTTTGCACTGGCTGCTCCTCCTGCCTGTAATGCTCTTACACCAGACATCTCTAAGTCTAGCCTCTCTGCTCCACTCAGGTCTCTGGACTGATCTCATCTCTTCAAAGGGGCTTCTCTGGTCACTCAGTCTGAAATGCACCCCTCCCACCACTTTCAATGCCTCTATTCTCTTGTATTTTTAATCACAGTATGTATTATGAACTGATATCCTATTACTTATCACAGGCTTATATGTTCATTTTAAGTCTCACTCCTCCAAAGAACAGGAATTTTTGTCTGTTTTGTTCACTACTCTATTTCCAGTGCCCGAAAGTACTAAAGTATTTGTTGAATAAACGAATTATGTATTCTACCTCTTCTCTTATCTTCATCCAAATGGCCTAATTTATTCCCCTATTTACTGAACAAATGTTTGTTGAACACCTACAATAAGCCAGGCCTTGTGCTGAGACCTGATTCTTACAAGGATCGTATGATGATGTGTATGAAATTCTAAAGCACTGTCAAAATCTAAGGTGCAACTCACCAGTACTGACTATACAATTATTGAAAAGAATCGAATGTCTATTTCCCTTCTAAATGTGAAGACAATTACCTCAAGGCTGATTTTTGGCAAATGGGATGAGTGCTTAAGTGATGTGTACATTTTCCAGTAGTCTAGACCAGCATAGTCCAGTAGAAATATGTGAGGGAATTTCCTGGTGGTCCAGTGGTTAGAACTCCAAACTCTCACTGCTGAGGGCCCAGGTTCAATCTCTGGTCAGGGAATCAAGATTTGGCAAGCAGCCAAAAAAGAGAAAAAAAATATAATAATGTGAGACACATACATAATTTTGAATTTGCTAATAAGCATATTTTTAAAAATAGAAATTAAAAGGTTATATCAACAAATAATGTATTTTATTTAACCCAATATATCCAACATGTTATCATTCCAATGTGTAATCAATGTTTTTAAGTTATTAATGAGATATTTTACATTCTTTCTTCCATTCTGTCTTCAAAATCTAGTGGATATTTTATATTTATAGTACATCTCTAACTTTTCACTGGAAATAGTTGATCTGTATTTAGATTTCATAAAATTCACAGTTGAAAAAGTATATTCATTTATTCAAGTTGTTCCAAATATACTTAAAAGTCTTCCAATAACTGAACAGAGTATCAGGTTTTTTCTTTTTAATTTAAATTTAAACTAATTAAAATTAAATACAAAATTCCCTCAGTCTCAATAGCCACATTTGGATACCATATTGGATAGCTTACTTGTAGATTCTAAAAAGGATAGGTATGCACCCCTCATGCCTCCACTTTTCCGGGGAGAGTGGTAACAGCTGGAAGAACTGAAGCCAGAGATGGAGCCCTGTGTTATTTTTGTTGTTCAGTCGCTAAGTCGTGTCCGATTCTTTGTGACCAAGTGGACTGCAGTATTCCAGACTTCTCTGTCTTATACTGTCTCCTAGAGTTTGCTCAAACTCATGTCCATTGAGTCGGTGATGCCATCCAACCACCTCATCTTCTGTTGCCCCCTTCTTCTCCTGCCCTCCATCTTTCCCAGCATCAGGGGCTTTTTCCAATGAATCAGTTCTTTACATCAGGTGGCCAAAGTATTGGAGCTTCAGCTTCAGCTTCAGTGCTTCCAATGAATATTCAGGGTTGATTTCCTGTAGGATTGACTGGTTGGATCTCCTTGCTGTCCAAGGGACTCTCAAGAGTCTTTTCCAACACCACAGTTCAAAGCATCAATTCTTTGGCATTCAGCCTCCTTTATGATCTAGCTCTACAACCATATATGACTACTGGAAAAACCATAGGTTTGAGTATAACAGACCTTTGTTGGCAATATGAGAAAGAGATATACTTTCATCCTATTAAAGCTTTTGTATTCTCAGGTCTCTTTGTTGTAGCAGTTTAGCCTATATATAGGCTTAGCCTTGGGAGAAGGCAATGGCACCCCACTCCAGTACTCTTGCCTGGAGAATCGCATGGACGGAGAAGCCTAGTAGGCTGCAGTCCATGGGGTCTCACAGAGTCGGACACGACTGAAGCGACTTAGCAGCAGCAGCAGCAGCAGGCTTAGCCTTAACTAATATACCTTCCAGCTCATCCTGTACCCTAGCCAGTATAGCCTCTGGCTCAGCCCATATCCTAACTTCTACACCTCCTGGCTCAGCCCATACCCTAACTAATATACCTCCCAGCTCAGCCCATGGACTAACTAGTACACCTCCTGGCCCAGCCTATATCCTGACCAGTACATCAACCACAGGCTTCTATCACCTCCCAGTCCTGGCGTCCCTTTCCAAAACGTTTACTATTATTACTAACACCGTTAATACTAGTATACCTCAGCTTACAATTTCCCTGGGGCTTTACATCAACCAGTACTCAGCCTGTTTTACTCACCATGTCAGCACGTTTTCAACTTTGGACTCCAGTGGGTAGAGATTGCCTGGGTTTGGACTTGGGCTCCACCACTGTGATGGTTGAGAAAGCTTATGTATCAGCCTAACACAGCCTTGGGCCAGACATTTGGTCAAGCATTATTCTGGGTGTGTCTGCAAGGATGTTTCTGGATGAGATTGTCATTTGAATCAGCAGGCTAAGTAAAGCAGATTGTCCTCCCTAAAGTGGGTGAGCCCTGTCTATGAAGTCCTGAATGGAACAGAAAGGCTGACTTTCCCCTAATGAAGGAAGAACTTCTGCCTGACTGCTGTGTGGGGACATTGTTTATTTCCTGCCTCTGGGTTCAAACAGAAACATCGGCTCTCCTGGATCCCAGCTTACCAACTGTAGATCTTGGGACTTGTCTGCCTCTATAATCATTTAAGTCAATTATTCTTTAAAATCAATCAGTCAACCTCTCTCTGTCTCTCCCTTTCTCTCTGAGAGAGGATTCCAATCTCTCCTGCCTCATCTGGAAGACAGCATGTCTCTTCATTATTTTTCTTCTTCAATGCTTTCCCTCTAGCCAAGAGAGAAAATAAGAGAGACTGAGAAAGAGAGAGAGAGAGAGGTCCTATTGGTTCTGTTTTTCAGGAGAACTCAGATTAATACAACTACAAACTGGCTGTGTAACTTCTCTGTGCCTCAGTTTCCTCATCTCTAAAATGGGAGAAGTGATAATCCTCTACTAAATGTTAGTATTATTATTGTTTTAACATTACAACACAAGGACTGCAGAACACTATCAGGCATGTGCAGGAGGACACTTCAGATTCAGTTTCCAGCCTTGCTCAGCCCTCAGCTCACAGCACCGCCCTTTTACACATCTCTGATCATCCCCTCTTCCTGCTCCCCTCAGCAGCCCAAGTGCTTCAAACCCACATGACCACCTCCTCATGGCCCCTAAATTAGCCCAGTCCCCTTGGATTAGACCCTGCCTTCTATTTCAGAGAGAAAATTATGGCTTTCAGGCATGAACTTGTTAAAGCAATAATTAATTATTAATATTAAAATAATTTTGTTTCATCCACTCATGCTTTTGATCTGTGCCCTCTCCCTCCTTGGGGATATTCTCTCTGCATTAACTTTTCTCTCTTTCTTGGGTTCATAGACTCTCCCTTTCCCACAGCTCTTTCTACTTTAACCAAAAAAATCATGCCTGGGGCCATTTTATTGTTAAAAGCTTCCCTCCATCCTGTCTCTTCCTAGAACCCCGTGGTCCTCTCTCCTCCCCTGCCAGGCTTCCTCCAGACGTGTCTGCTGCTAGCGTTCATGTACCTATTACCACTCCCTCCAGAGCTGCACTGGAAAGGGGATGAGCCGTGCAGATTGCTGGGGGAAGGATGTCCAGATAGAGGATGAGAGGGTACCGGCTCTGGTGGGCCTGGGGTGATGTGCTGGGACAGGTTGAGAAGCAACAAGGTCACTGAAGAAGAGAATGAGCAAGGGGGAGAGTGGTCAAATGTGAAATCAGAGCAGAAGCTGTGGTCCAAGCACGGTGGGGACTTGGCTTTGGCTCTGAGTAGGGTGGGGAGCCATCAGGGCCTTTTCAGCAGAGAAGTGATGTACTCTGACTTCCACTTGAGAACCCTCCTTTTGCAGAGAAGCACGAGCAGAAAGAGGGAGCCCCACTGGAAGGCGATGACCATCATCCAGGAAGAGAAGACGAGGCCCCACCAGAACAGAAGCCCCGGGGCAGTGGGAGACACTGTCACGCTCTGGACGTGCTTCGTGTTCTTTGGATAAACATCCAAAAGTGCAACCGCTAGATCATAGGGTAGTTCTTTCCTTCATTTTTCCAGCTGTAGTGTACACAGAAGCAGAAATATAATGTTGTACATATGAAACACCCATTGTTATAAAGCAGTGTTAACTGAAATATGTATATATACACACATATGCACATACATATGAACAAAACAACCAAGCACAACCCTCTGGCTATATCTTGAAGGCAGAGCCAAGAGAATCTGCCGGCGCTTCAGATGTGAACTGTAAGAGAAAAAGAAGCAGACTTCTCTGGTGGCTCAGTGATAAAGAATCTGCCTGCCAGTGCAGGAGACACAGGTTCGATCCCCGATCCAGGAAGATCCCCCCTGCCGCAGAGCAACTAAGCCTGTGCGCCACAGTTACCGAGCCTGCGCTCTAGAGCCCGGGATCCACACCTACTGAAACCCACGCACCCTGGAGCCTGTGTCCTGCAACAAGAGAAGCCACCGCAGTGAGAAGCCCAAGCACCACTAGGGAATAGCCCCCGCTCTCTGAAAATAAAGAAAGCCCGCACAGCAACAAAGACCCAGCACAGCCAAAATGAAGCACATTAAAATTTTTGTTAAATGGTCATCCCCAAAGCTTTCTCCATTCACTCCTCCTGTGGCCACTTGACCTCCTTCCAGGGTTGTCAGAGGCCTCACTTCTATGAGGGCTTCACATTTTAAATTGTGGCCTTGATTTATTCCTAAAATTGCGAAGGGAAACACATATATATAAGAAGATAATTATAACAAGAAGATGGAGAGAGAAGAAAGGATGCAGTGAAACATGAGTTAAATTCCTGTCCTTCAGCGCTGACAGTTAGTCAAAGGGTCTACAGTTGATAAACCAAGAAATGGCCATTTTTGCTTATTATTTAGAGACGTGGAGGTAGCCATTAGAAGACATAGTTGTCTGTGTGTATGTGTTAATCACTCGGTCGTGTCCGACTCTTTGTGATTCCAGGGACTGTAGCCTGAGGCTCCTCTGTCCACGGAACTCTCCAGGCAGGAATACTGGAGTGGGTAGCCATGCCCTTCTCCAGGGGATCTTCCTGACCCAGGTTTCCTGCTTTGCAGGCAGATTCTTCACTGTCTGAGCCACCAGGGAAGCCCAGAAGAAACAGTTACGAAGAGTTAAAATTGGTTGCCTCTGAGAAACAAGATTGAGAGTGAGAAGGGGAAGGATACGAATATTGTTTATCATTAAAAGCTATTCTGCATCCTTTATTTTCCTTGTTTCTTCCTTTCTTGTTTCATTTCAAAACAATGAACATGTAATATTTTCATCAAAAATATTTTAAGAGGCTCTTCTTCTGTACCAGTAAATCTGTAGCATAGAACTTGTCACAGCCTCCTATGTTCAACTGGTGGTTACATTTCTTTACTTGTTTGGGTTTTTAAAAATTCCCTTTATTGGCATTATAATGTTGATCTTGCTATAAATTTTTTAAAGGGCTTCAGCAAAACAGAAATGCTTTAGCTCCCAAATGACACTGCCTGCAAACACCGTTTATAAACT
Organism: Bos taurus; assembly: GCF_002263795.3. Taxonomy (NCBI): domain Eukaryota; kingdom Metazoa; phylum Chordata; class Mammalia; order Artiodactyla; family Bovidae; genus Bos; species Bos taurus. The sequence goes on along the minus strand of NC_037352.1, from coordinate 20,379,447 downwards.
TGTTTCCCGTAACGCATTTTGAATGAAATCGCTGAGTGCTTCAGACTGAATGAGCTGTTTGCATGTTCAGGTTTTCTCTGACATGGAGCATGGCACTTCTGTGGAATGTATAGCTGTTATAGGGAGGCTATGGCAGAGAGCTGCTTGGCATTATTTCCTATGTTAATCCACTTGTTAAATATTCATGCAAAACAAAACTGATCTTGGTTGGCTCCACGTTGCCCAGAGTTCAAGGTGCAAACTAAATGGCTTTTGCCATGGACATAAAATCTTTCCTGTGTTTCTTCCTACGACTCACACACACCCCATCACGCCCTCTGCCTCCAGTCCTGCTGATACCCTTGAGATCCTGGCCATTCTGGACAGCAAGCACGTCCCCCTCCAAGCCTTTGTCTGTGCAGTCTTCTCTGCCTGGTGACCTCTTCTTTCGAGGACTAAGTAAAACCTCACCCGGTCTACTGTTCAGCCAAGTGCCACCATCCCCAGCCCAGGCTGTTTCCCTGAGCTTTTCCTCTGTAAAGCTTTAGACTCTTGGAAAACATCGCAACTGTCACCCAGTCACCTCCTCCCTGAAGGCTGCCCGATGAATGAGAAACTCAGAACTCTCCCTTTCTGCACTGCCCGGAAGGTAAGCATTCACTCACTCATTCATTCATCCACTTTGCAAATCTTCACGGGTGTCTTCACAGGCAGGCAGCAGGCACTGTGCTTGGTGTTAGGAATACACAGCGAGCAGGGTTTCTGAGACACGGTCTCGTGGGTAAGTGGGTCACGAAACAAGAACAGTCAACAGTGCCATGGGTACCTGAATAGAGGATTCACAATGTGCTGAGAGAGTCTGTGAATAAGATGACTAAACAGGGCCGCAGAGAGAGTTAAAAGAAAGCGGCATTTTACTGGTACCTCAACGCTGTGTAGGAGTTTGTGAGGCACGAAGAAAGCGTGTCCCGGCCGAGAGAACGGCGTGTGCAGGCGTGCAGGATGGCCCGGGGGTGGGTGAGTGCATGACTGGAATGGCACAGGGATGAAGGGCAGGGGACAGCAGAGGACAGAGGGGAGGCAGAGCCAGCTCACTGAAGGCCTTGTGAATCTGCTTGGGGAGTTTGGACTCGATTCTACAGCAACAGGGAGTGATGGAAGGATTCTAAGCCTGGGAGTGACGTGATCAAAGTTGTGCTTTCTCAATATTACTGTTCTTAGGCCTTTGCTATAATTACCACAGGAAAATAGTCAGGACACAAAAAAGATTACAAACATGAAAAGTCTGACGTTGTAAAATCTTTACAAAGTATTTTCAGAAATGTTTCCTGACCCCTATACTTCTCTATAGGTACTCCTATTTAAATAATTTTAATTACAAAGTAACATGTAGATTTAACATCATGTGCATATAATAATACAATGTAGATACAATAACAGAATATAGATATAATAAACAAGTAGTGTAACAAATATAATACACACAATGTAGATATTGTAACAGAAGATGTTACTAATTTTAAAAATGCATTACAACATTAATTTTAGTTATTATAACCAAAAATATAGAAAAAGAATATCAAAATCTTTCCTAGGCTCACCGACTAGAGATAACCACTGTTTTTTTCCTGTGCACAGATGCACAGACCCATAAATTGCTATAAACATGGTAGCATTTCACATGCAACAAATTTTACCATCTACTTTTCTCACTTAACAAATATCATCATCATTTTCTGTGCTACTGAGCATGTTATTCAAAACTTCACATTGGGAACGTTCATACTGAATTATATTTATTGTGAGCTTTTTTATTCCTCAAGTAATAATTTTTCATGCAGACACTTCAGAAAGAAAGAAAAACACAAAAGGTCAATTGTAACCAGGTAAACATTTTAGTGAAAACCCTTGCAATCTTTCATTTTCTATACATCTGTTTATTTCTAAGAAAAACTCATTTTTTAGAAAGGGAAAGAAAAACACGTTTTTCTTATAAAGATACACTGTACGTATCATTTTCTAGTCCGATTTTCATTTAGCAACATGTTGTGAACATTTTCCACATTTGATAAATATTTTTATGTGGAACCAGAAGCCCTTTTGGACATCTGACCTTATTTATTTCAATAAAATGAAGAATTTTTCATTTTATTGAGGATGGGATTTACCAAACCTCTCTCATTGTTCTTCCTTAACTCAAGAGCTCTTACTTTTAAGAAAAGTACTCTAAAAAAAAAAAAGAAAGAAAGAAAAGTACTCTGTCTAGGTCTTGAGCCTGTAATAAGGAGAAAATGCCCCTTTGTTTTAAGTAGCATCTTAAGAACTCCAAAATGGTTACCTTGTTTCCTTGGCTCCACCTAATTTTAAGGCTCTCTCTCAGTCTCCCTGTGAAACCTTCATAATGTCTCTCCTGGGAATAACTTATTTCTCCCTTCACTCCACATTTAGGTTTACATATTTCTCCAGTCTACACTTACTATACTGTGTAGAAGTTAGTTTTATCTCTTTCCTTAGTTATCACTATTAAAAAATTTTAATTAACCCCCTTCTAGCCACACTACTTAGACCACTGTGCAGGCTGCTGTAGAGATAATCAAGTTATAGTCTCAACACTCTACAGACTCAAGGAGGATACAGAGAAGTGCAGACAATGTAACATACTGTCCATTCTGTCCATATGGCCTGGGACAGGGCTTGAGTGATAACACTGCACAGCCCCAGAGTGGTGGGTACCATTCGCATAGTCTGCAATGAGAATGAGACCCTCAACAGTTGAACAGTACCCCACCTACACATCCGTACATGGCAGTCCACTGGACTCCATGCAGGGCTAAGAAAGTGATAGGCTGGAACTGACTGTCAGTCCTGATGGCCCCCTTTGGTGCTTTCTACCTGGTGGTCATTCTCTGCTTGGATCAGTGGGTTGGACATGCATTATATTTCTTTTAGGAGTTGAGTTCTGAAAATACCAGTCTCCTCTTAATAAGAAAGGAGAAACAAAGCTCCAGGGTTTTGGGACCTGACATTTAGTCTTCTCTATTTTTGTGAGGGTCTCAAGTAGACGTAAAACACGGAGATAAAAGGATTTCTTCACCTTCCAGTCTAGACCCAAGGTGGCAAGCAGGTGGGCTGCAGCATTTATGTCCCGTGTCACCTGCAGAGATATTGCAAATTTAGCTGCCAACTAATTCCATGTAAAAATCCAGATGTTCCACCTCTTTTGGAAAAGCTGGAAGACAGGGCAACGCTGAACCCATATTCCCACGTGGTAGAAGTCAGCCAGAGGTGAGCAGCAGCCATCCCCTGCCACAGGGACCTGGTTTTCTTATTCTCTTTGGCCCCAATCCTGTCTCCCACTTCCCGGCCCTGCCTGGCCTCCCTCTGTCAGCTCCCTGACCCCTTAGTCAGTCATATTAACTTCAATTTTGAAAATATTTTCATCCAGAAATGAATTACTAATCATTTCACTGATTTGGAGCGTTCATTCACTTATTGAATTCTCTAATGATAACAAATCTTGGCTATAGAATAAATAATGAAAATCTAGAACCGATTTCAAGAGCAATTTTTCTCATTGCACACAAACAACCAATTAGTCCTGAGGAAATCCGTCCCCTCCCTCACTTCTCCCACGACAGCCAGGCAGCGATGAATATGTTTTCAGAAATCATCTCTGATCTACCTTGAAATGAGCTCAGAGATCTCCCAGAGCCAGTATAATTAGTTGTACCTCTAAGGCAGGGCTCCCCTGCGGGGGCGGAGGGTGGGGAGGGGGAGATCAGGCCACTTTAAATTAACCCTTTGTGACCTGAACAGACATCAGAGAAAGAGGAAATGCAATTCATAAGTGAGCTCACAAAGAATAACAAATCCATACATTTTCCTCCAAAAACGTAGCAGACATTAAAAAAACAAACAAACAAACAAACACCCAGTGAAGGAGCAGAGCTGGCATGCTCGTTTCTGTTTTCAGCTGTATAAAATGACTCCCCAGGTGGCTCAGTGGAGGAACCTGCCTACCAGTGCAGGACACAAGGGTTCTATCCATGAGTTGGGAAGATCACCTGGAGAAGCAAATGGCAATCCACTCCAGCATTCTTGCCTGGAGAATCCCATGGACAGAGGAGCCTGATGGCTTATGGGGTCGCAAAGAGCTGGACATGACTGAGAATGCACGCATGCAAACTGATTTACTCTTTAGGAAATGTTATTTAGACAAGTGTTTCAAGAGAAATATTTTTTGTGCTCAAAATTCTCAATGTTGAGTACAGCTTTCCAGCATCTCCACTCACCAGTGCCTAAGAGAGGATACAGGCAGGGTGCAATTGACATGCCAGGAGCTTCAAAAATGCCTGCCTAGTAGAGCATGGATAGGACCAGATGAAAAGAATTCTTTGAGGCCTGACATGGGATTACCCTCCTTGGAGAGGTGTTCTGTTAAAGCAGTGAAGGGGAGAACCTGGTTGAACCTCCCTGACCCCGTGTCCCCTAAGCCAGAGGGGTGTGGGCTCCAGGCACCGTAGGCTGAGAGGCGTGGACTCCTGTCCCCTTCCTGGAGGGCTGGGGAAGCCCTGAACAGCCTGCGAGATGGGCTTCCAACAAGACCAACCCGGTGGACTCACCTCCATTGGTTCTATCAGGGGAGGTCATCTTCCACACCTTATGAAGGAGGATTGGATCAGTAAGCCCCAGAAAAGTAACTGATTTCCCCCACCTGTCCCCCCAGGGACAAACCTTCTGACACTGGTAGCTGGTTTTCACACAGGAAAAACAAAAACCCTTCAACAGTAGGCACGTTCTCTATGGGCACACCTACGGGCAAACAGTGAGATTATCCCTCAGGTCCCAGTGGATCTTTAATCTACCCTCTCCTACTAGCCCTCCCCCAGCCTGGAGATTCTCTACTTTCAGAGTTCCTTTTCCAATAGGCAAATCTGATCTTGTCATTACCCCTTCTAGCTCTATTCATCAAAGAAATTCTCCCAGGGCTCTCCTTGCCCTTAACTCTGGCCCTAACAACTCCTCTGATCCCTTCTGGTACCATTCCCCAGCCCCCATCCCTCCTGCTCACACTCCAACCACAGAAGCAGTTTTTATTCATATTCCTTCCACACAAAACTTTGCACAGGCTCCCTCTGCCTGGCCTGCTCTTCCAATTGCTCCCACCTTGGTTTTCTTCATCCCCATCCATCTTCCGCGTCACAGCTCAAATGCCACTTCCTCCAGGAAGCCGCCCTTGACCTCCCTCCCCATTCCCAGTTACACACTCTCAGTTTGTGGCTACCTGTCCCTCGCCCCTGTTAGTATGATTGTTGGATTAACATCTGATAACTATGCTATAGCCCTATAGGTTACAAATCCCATGAGAGCAAAGACTATGTCTGTTTCCCTCAGCATTGCAACCCAGTACCCAGAGCAGTGTAACTGAACCTATTTTCAAACTATAAATTAAGGGAAGACCAAGCTTAGAACCAATCTTCCTAGTTAAGGTAGGAACGGAAGGGTGTATTTAAAAACTCAAAACTTCTTAGCCAAACCAACTCTCAACTGGTGATGGATAGAGTAAAACCATCCATTTGTAGATAGATGTTTGGTGAGATCATACATTGGTACAAATAAACCTCTACTTTCCCGTACTCATTGTATAGCTGAGTCCTGGGTGTGCCAGAGTCTGTAGGTTTTGTTTCTAGGGTCTGTGATAAAGCCTCCTGAGGAGGCTACCAGAAACTTTGCTGCTTCCATTATCTTGAGCCACACACATACACATGTGCTTCTGGTCCCTAAACTTGGCCATGACTGATAATCTTTTAGCTTTTTTTACTTTTTCTTCTAAAGTGTGGACCTGTAGGTCCTTCTTTATAAAAATTCAGGCGAATATGACAAGCAACATGAGGTGTATGCAAATCGTCTGCAGTTCAAAGGAAGGAGCCTTGCTCCAGAGTCAGAGATAATTCATTTATAACCAGACCAAAAAAAAAAAAAAAAGAAAAAAAAGAAAGAAGAGGAAAAGGAGGAAGATGAGAGGAAGGAAGACAGGGAGAAAATGTTTCTTACATACCTGATGTGTGACCTCAACAAGATCCCAAAAGTCTTTTTAGTCTATAAAATGGGAACAAGTGGTCACAATGAGGAATTAATTTTGGATTGCTGCTGCTAAGTCGCTTCAGTCGTGTCTGACTCTGTACAACCCCATAGATGGCAGCCCACCAGGCTCCCCCGTCCCTGGGATTCTCCAGGCAATAACACTGGAGTGGGTTGCCATTTCCTTCTCCAATGCATGAAAGTGAAAAGTGAAAGTGAAGTCACTCAGTCGTGTCCAACTCTTAGGGACCCCATGGACTGCAGCCCACCAGGCTCCTCGGTCCATGGGATTTTCCAGGCAAGAGTACTGGAGTGGGGTGCTATTGCCTTCTCCAATTTTGGATTAAGGATTATCTAAAGATGGAAAGCAAAATAACTTAATTAGAAGCTGCACATAGGAGATAAGGCCATGTGGAAGAAAGACTCACAAAGTGGAAGAAAAACTTGCCTCCCTCCCCCACTAAACTCAGAGGAAATGGTAACATGATAAAAAAATCATAAGAGGACACAAAAGTAGAATCCAAGGAGCAGACACACTATCAAATAATAGAAGGAAAATTCTGGATCTAAAGAAAGATAATTTAAGAATAGAGATTGGACTTTTATTTAGACAAATAAGATCCACAGGTAGAAATACTGGGGCAAACTTTTTTTTAATTCCTATATACGTGTCTGAAGGAAATATGTTGGCTTCAGACCTGCACTTTACAATACTAAATGGAAGCAAACAATGGAACATCATTTACAAAGCACTAATAGCCTACATCCAACCAAGTTGTCATCTGGAGGAAATTACCAAAAAGATTTTCTTGAACATGCAAAGACCCATCTTGAATAAACCATTTGAAGACTCATGCCAAAAAATGAATTAGCAGTCAGAGGTAAACACTCAAAAATAAGGAAATGTGGCTAGCAAACGTGTGCTTTTCTGTTGAAGCCAGTTAAATAGAATAGAAATAATAACTCTAAAGCATTGTTGTAGTATGGCTACCAGGTTGATCATACTCCAATAGGTTTTATTATAATTACAACAGTAACAGAGCTAAATTCACAAGGAAAAAATCCTCAAAATTTCTCATCTTCCACAAAAAGGAGCCCCCCCAGAATTGCATTTCTGTAATGGATTTTGATCATTTATTAACAAATATAGATTTAAGAATTTCTTTTAGAGTATATATGTGTGCTATATGTATACACACACACACACATATATGAATCACTAGGCTGTACACCAGAAACTAACACAACATTGTAAATTGACTATACTGCAATTTAAAAAAAAAAGAATTTTCTTTAAAATCTCTAAGGTTGCTACTAGTAGAATTTAAATCAAGGTGCCTGCCTTTCAGGTTTTCACAAAAGATGAGACTATTTGTAAAGGGGAAAAGTACAATTAAAATGAAAGGAAATAGGAGCTTCCTTGGCGGCTCAGTGGTAAAGAATCTGCCTGCCAATGCAGGAAACGTGCATTTGATCCCTATTCTGGGAAGATCCCACACGCCACAGAGCAACTAAGCCCATGCACCACAACTACTGAGCCTGTGCTCCTGAGCCCAGGAGTCACAACTACCAAGCCCATGTGCCACAGCCACGGAAATCCACCCACCTAGAGCCCGTGCTCTGCAACAAGAGAAGCCACCGCAATGAGAAGCCCGTGCACAAGAGTGGCCCCTGATCTCTGCAAATAGAGAAAAGCCTGCACAGCAATAAAAACCCAGCAGTCATAAATACATAAATTTTTTTTAAAAGAAAGGAAACAAAAGCAAGATGACAAAAACCGAGCCAGATCACTAGTTGGAAAGTGGCTGCTACGGTAATCACAGAATCATCTGAGCGCCTCACTAGGGTGGTAGCAGCAGGGACACAGCCAGCACCAGGTCTGGGGACTCTTTAAGAAATGACACCTGATGCTTTTGATGGCCAGTTAGACTTGAGGGCAGGGACTAAAAGGGAGGAAATGGAGGACCCTAGGTTCATGGTCTGGGTGACCGGAAGGATGCTGGTACCACAAACTGAAGAAGGAGACTCAGAATAAGTATCAAGCTGGCTTTGGGCATGCTCATCTCATGGGCCTGAGACACCTCAGCGGGCCTATGAAGTAGGCTATTTATATATACAGCCTGGGCAACAGAATTTTCACTGCAGTAGCAGGACAGAATCCACCCTGCCAAGGTTTTCTCCAATTACTGCACCTAGATGGATTTTTTCAGCTCAAGACTCTCTGAAGACCACAAAAAGATTTATTTAGAATTATATAGCCCCCACCAAGGAATGGGAACTATATACACTTCACTCCAAATGGAGGAATAACTTGAATCAACAAAGCATGAATGATATACACCTGCAGTTCTGGTTCTAGTTTCTATAAAGGAAGTAGTAAGGGCTGCAATGGCATCCATCCTCAGTTTTCAGGCTTATTCAGTCTGACTCGACCACCTATCAGCTCTGGTGCTTCGGTTTCCTCACTAATACAATGGGGAAAACATTATACCTGTGTCATCGGGTTGTTATGAGGCTCATAGGGCTCATATGTTAAAGGCGTATATGGTGCCTGGCTCTCAATATTACCTGTTGTTGTTATAACTGAGGTTCAGTCTAGAGTCTGTTTGTTGCATAGGCCAAGTTTTCATCATCCTCAACTTGCTGCTTAAGGTGGGTGTCATGTATAAGACTTCATTAAAGCTTAAACTTTTAAGCTTTATAGATATTTGCAACAATTTTTGTTTCTTGTCTATGCACTTGCTTAAAGGTCTGGTGGTGGTAGAAAGTGTTACCTCCCTCCCAAAGGGTCCCAGAAAGTTTCAACAAAATACTAGACATACTTGGTTTACAGATGCATTGATCAAAATATCTAATCACATATTTATATGTGTGTATGTGTATAGTGTTTTCTATTTATTTCTCCCCAGTTACTAGACTTTGGGGTTCAAAATCTGACACCAGTAAGGATACCCTCCAAGATGTTCTATTGAATGCTACTGCCTGCTTTATCCTTTAGTCTGCAAATGACTCCACCAGGTTAGAGTTTCCAGAAACCACTCCCTAGCCGGTAGGCTAAGTATTCTTGTTGATTCTTTTGCTGCTGCTGCTGCTAAGTCGCTTCAGTCGTGTCTGACTCTGTGTGTCCCCATAGATGGCAGCCCATCAGGCTCCCCCATCCCTGGGATTCTCCAGGCAAGAACACTGGACTAGGTTGCCATTTCCTTCTCCAATGCATGAAAGTGAAAAGTGAAAGTGAAGTTGCTCAGTCGTGTCCGACTCTTAGCGACCCCATGGACTGCAGCCTACCAGGCTCCTCCATCCATGGGATTTTCCAGGCAAGAGTACTGGAGTGGGGTGCCAATGCCTTCTCCGCTCTTTTGCTACACAGGTGCAATGTTCACAGATTTGAGTTGGGTGAGATACTTCTCAGTGAAATCCGGGGGGACAATGAACTTCCCTCACTGGAGTTCAGTTCTGACACTAACCACCCAGATTAGTGCAGACCCCACAGGGCAAGGTCTAAGTCACCCAAGGCTGCCACCACTTCAGATTCCAGTCACAAGTAGTGGGGTCCCCAGGTTGCCTATATTTTTGTTCACGCTGGCTACAAACCAGGGGTTCCCAAGCCTCCCTCCTTGGGTTCAATAAATTGCTATCATGGTTCATAGAACCCAGGGAAACACTTCACTTATTATTTCCAGTTTATTATTAATATAAAGATATTGTAAAGGATTCCAATGAGCACCTAGATGAAGAGGTACATAAGATGAGGTCCAGAAGGGTTCAAGCACAGGACTTTCTGTCCCCATGGAGATTGGGTGCACCATCCTTGCAGCATGCAGAGAAAGCCAGTTGAGTCTCGTTCCAGCCCCTCCCCAACAGACACACACACTCCTCTTCCCCGAGGTCAGTGGGTGCAGCTCAAAGTGTTAGCTTCCAGACCACTTGGTTTTGTTGGTGACCAGCTCCACTCTACATCATCCCATTAGGAAAACTCAGGGGTCATCTAAAGGGGGCCCTTATGAATAACAAAAGACACTCTTAGCAGTCAGGAAATTCCAAGGGTTTTTAGGAGTTCTGTGCTAGGAAATTGTGTTAGTCACTCAGTCACGTCCAATTCTTTGTGACCTCATGGACTGCAGTCCTCCAGGCTCCTCTGTCCATGGACTGGTTGCCATTCCCTTCTCCAGGGGAGCTTCTCGACCCAGGGATTGAACCTGGATCTCCTGCATTGCCGGCAGACTCTTTAGCATCTGAGCTACCCCAGGAGCTGGGGATTTATTATATCACACCTGTAAAACTAAATGCTTTTTATGTATGTATTATTTGCCCTAATAGATTTCCCTCTTCCAATATTATAGATTTTCCTTCTGATCAATACTACCCATGGGGCAGTCATGATACTTCCTGCAAGACAGTCACCATGACCCAGGCTGTAGGACTTCATGGGACTTCCCACTCAAGCCCCACCCAGAACCTCCCCTCTTTCCACTTCTCTTTCAGGGCAAAAAATGAGAATCTGGATACTTTTTTTTATCAGTTTTCTTTTTTAGCTAAAATTCTTTGAGCAAGAACACAGTGCCAGAGAATTGCACTTCTAATGGCCTAATCTTCATGAAACCTCAAAATTAGATGCTATTATTAATCTCCATTTTCAAGCTGGTAAAACTAAGGCACAGAGGGATCAAGTAACTTGTCCGAGGTTGCACAGTGGTATGCAGTGAAGCCAGGATAACAAGCCAGTTGTCCTGCTCCATCGTCAATATCAGTATATTCGGCTTTCACCCTCCCTGCCATCCAACCTGTAAACCCACCTGACTTTTCAAAAGGCCCTCCTCCACCTTGAGAAACAAGATACACGTCGTACCCATGACACAATAGCACTTACAGCACCCGACTACAGTGTCTAAGTGCTACCGGCTTCCTCTGACATCCTAATTGGCCACAGGCATTGCTCAGAGTATGTGGGCTTGTTTTACACACATTTGGAATGATGAAGACTTTCTATTTAGGGTTTCTCCAGTACTAAACCCAATGCTCTTAATCATTTCCATAATATTTAGAGATGAGTTCCAAACAAGAACCTCCTGGGTTGGAGATTGTCTGGCAGGACACTGAGGATGAGTGGGGCTGTGGGTGCATTGTACACACACAGGGAATGCTCATGGGTGGCACTTGACTGCATGGCATGCCGTGACATGTAGGGTCACTGAAGCAGAGTCGACAGGGCCTCTGCAGGCAAGACAGGACTCACCTTCTTGCTCTGAGGTCTTCTGGGAACCTCACTGTTTACTAGTTGCTGAACTGGAGGCCTATTCTGTAACCTAGCTGCACTTGTCTCTGACCAGCGGCCACCAAAATCAGGGTGTCTGCCAAGCAGCAATGTCCGTCCTGCAGTCCCCTCGCAAGGGACAAGGACCCTTAGGCATCACAATCAAAGTAGTTAGTTTTTAATGTGTTCTTGGCTCTAACCGGGCATTGCATGACAGGGGCCCAGGGTGGCATCTTTAACAGATGACTCAAGCGCTCTATTTCAATCTGTTCCAAGTTCTGCGGTGACAGTCGATTTTTTAAGCCTTGTCATCCTTCAGAGCCATTAAGTCAGCAGGCGCAGTTGTCTGGCACCGAGACTCAGCTACAGCTTCACAAGGTTTAGCAGACAATCCATAAAAGGCATTTCTCTCCACTTTGCACCCACCCACCTCCCACCCCCATCTCTTCACACACAAAAAAAGAAAAACACAGTATTGCCTCCCAAAAACTAAAAAGTATACCTTCGATACCCTTAATGTGATACTGCACAAAGAATCTTCAAAGACATCCCAGTCATTCTTAGGGTTTTAATTCAAAGGTTCAAAGGTTCAGTTACTCAGTCTTGTCCGACTCTTTGCAACCCAATGGACTGCAGCACACTAGGCTTCCCTGTCCATCATCAACTCCAGGAGCTTGCTCAAACACATGTCCATCAAGTTGGTGATACCATCCATCTCATCCTCTGTCGTCCCCTTCTCCTCCTGCCTTCAATCTTGCCCAGCCTCAGGGTCTTTACCAGTGAGTCAGTTCTTTGCATCAGGTGGCCAAAGTATCAGAGCTTCAGCTTTAGCATCAGTCCTTCCAATGAATATTCAGGACTGATTTCCTTTAGGACTGACTGGTTGGATCTCCTTGCAGTCCAAAGGACTCAAGGGTCTTCTCCAACACCACAGTTCAAAAACATCAATTCTTCAGCGCTAAGCTTTCTTCATGGTCCAACTCTCACATCCATACATGACTACTGGAAAAACCATAGCCTTGATTGAATGGACCTTTGTTGGCAAAGTAATGTCTCTGCTTTTTAATGCACTGTCTAGGGTTGTCGTAGCTTTTCTTCCAAAGGAGGCGGTAGATGGTAATGTTTCACCATGTCCATGTGGTGTCAAATTGCCTGGGTCCAGATCCCAGCCCTTCCTCTTATAAGCAACGTGATCTCAGGAACAGAGTTGGCTTCTTCAAGCCTCAGTTTCCTCATCTATGACATTCATGAAAAAACAGGCACCTTTGTACATTTTCAAGTAAATGACATGATGCGTGTAGAGTGTCTAGCTGATATTAGGAAAAAACAGAGAGAGAAAGAGAAATTACCTGGATGAAAATCCTCAGCAAACATCCAAATTATCAAAAGACAGAAAGTGGAGTCAAGGTTAAGGATCTGGGATAGAGTGAAGGGTGCAGCTTCTGACAACTGGATTCCCCAAGGTTGCCAGGAAACCTTTGGTATAATTTCTTGCATGTTTGAAAAAATAAAAATGAACGGGAGTGGGTTTCTTGCCTACTTCACAGCAAGGCAAGAAGATCAAACTCTTCACTGTGGAGTTGAGTGAGTTCTCTAGAGAAAGGTATTGCCTAAACAAAAGTTATTTTTTAATCTTTTTATAGGCAGTGAAGGTAAAAGACTTTCTTTGAAATTAATTACAGAGTCAGAACTGGCCCTGTTTCCAAGTACCTCTTTGGCCTTATAAAAATGGAAGTCAGATTTCCCAGCAGGGCAGGAGAAAGAAATGTTTCTTTTGCAGGGGACCGCGGGCCATTTCTCATTCAGCCTCCTCTGGGCAAAAATCCCAGGTACTCAGACCTCCATTTAGAAAGCCTCAATGGGGAAATAACAATAATATATTCCTGTTCCTCCAAGATTTTTGAGTGTCATGCAGATATTAACTAATTAATTCTCCGAAGTCAGCCGAGAAAATTGCTTTCAAAGGTTTCTAGCCCTCTTGAAATGTAAATTAAGTCTCAACCCAGACTGTCCCTCCCACACTGAGAGAGTGGTCCAACCGCATCCGTGCACCGGGAGGAAGAGCTGTCAGTGGGCTCTGGCTGCTCCTCACTCTCTCATCTGATTGGCTCCAGCTCTCCTCACCTTAAGGCCTTTGCACCTGCAATTCCCTCTGCCTGGAACTCTCTTCTACTTTTGCACCTGCCTTTCCTTACCCTGCATGGTAAAATCCCATGGATGGAGGAACGTGGTAGGCTACAGTCCATGGGGTCGCAAAGAGTTGGACACAACTGAGCGACTTCACTTTCACTTTCTTTCTCCTTACCCTGCAGATTTCATCTCAGATGCTGTGTTCTCAGAGAGGCCTCCCTGACCACTCACTTGAGCACACTAGCCCCCTCTCTATCCTATTTTCCATTAAATTCCCTTATGTGTTTACTTGTTTATTGGCCTACTTGTTTATCTGTTTATCCCAGATAGAATGTAAGCCCCAAGAGGACTTCTGTTCACTGCTATATCACCAGCAGCTTTCACCATGCCTGGCACATAATAGGCACTCAGAAAGTTTATTGGCAAACAAATAAATGAAGATAAGAGCAATCTGACTCATTTACCCATGCTTAAATTTAGAGTAATAAGATGACATTTTATGAATAGAAGGCCCATCTGTAAGATGCTTCAAACTCTTAAAGACATTACCCCAGTGCTGATCCTGCCTCCAAAGCATTCTTTGTTTGGTTTGACCAAAAAAACCCAAGAATGTCCTCCAGATGTCAAATCCCTGTCCTCTAAGGACAAACGGCTGTCCCCAAGGACAACATGTTCTCAGCCTGGCCCCCAGTACTCAGCCTGCTTTGGAGATTGATGTTATGTCTCCATTTGACAGCATGAAAAGTTGGGGGTGTGACCAACGCTCATAGCAGCACTATTTACAGTAACCAAGATATGGAAGCAACTCAAATGCTGATCAACAGAGGGATGGATGAAGAAGATTTGGGATATATTCATAAGCCCATGAGTTTCACTTAGCCATAAGAAAATGAAGTTCTGCCATTCGCAACAACATGGATGGACCGTGAGATATTATGCTTAGTGGTATCGGCCAGACAAGGACAAATACTGTATGGCGTCACTTACGTGTGGAATCCAAAAAATAGTGCAAGTAAATGTTTCTGCAAAACAGATTCAAAGATAAAGAAAAGAAACTGCTGCTGCTGCTGCTGCCAAGTCGCTTCAGTCGTGTCCAACTCTGTGCGACCTCATAGACAGCAGCCCACCAGGCTCCCCCGCCCCTGGGATTCTCCGGACAAAGAACACTGGAGTGGGTTGCCATTTCCTTCTCCAAGCAGGAAAGTGAAAAGTGAAAGTGAAGTCGCTCAGTCGTGTCCGACTCTTCGAGACCCCATGGACTGCAGCCTACCAGGCTCCTCTGTCCATGGGATTTTCCAGGCAAGAGTACTGGAGTGGGGTGCCATTGCCTTACTAGTGGTTATCAAAGGGAAGAGAGAAGAGGTCAGGGGCAAATTAGGAGTAAGAGATTAAGAGATACAAGCAACTATGTGTAAATCAGATAAGCAACAAGGATATATTGTACAGAACAGGGAATTATAGCCATTATCCTGTAATAATTTTCAATGGAGTATAATCTGTAAAAGGGGCTTCCCTGGTGGCTCAGTGGTAAAGATTCTACCTGCATTGCAGGAGATGCAGAAGACACAGGTTCTATCCCTGGGTAGGGAAGATCCCCTGGAGGAGAGCATGGCAACCCACTCTACTATTCTTAGCTGGAGAATCCCATGGACAGAGGAGCTTAGTGGGCTACAGTTCATGGGGTAACAGAGAGTCAGACACAACTGAAATGCCTGAGCACATACACACAATCTATAAAAAATACTGAATCGCTATGCTATACACCTGAAACTAATATAATATTGCAAATCAACTATAAAGTAAGTTGGAGATGTGAGATCGTGGGTTGCCAGGTTTTCAGGGCTGGAGCCTTGGAGGTCTATTCCAACTCCCTTGGTGGTAAGAAACCAAAGTTGTGAGTAGAAAGGACTCACAAAAAGATAGATCCTAGTGAATCACAATTAGAGTCCATGTTCCTCTTATTCTACTGGTCCAAGAGACTCCCCAGGTAAGAAGACCCAGTAGCAATGAACCACCTACTATGTGCTAGGTACCACATACTTCACCTTGCTTAATCCTCTCAACACCCAAGTGAGGCATCATTGTGCCCATATTACAAATAAATACACTGAGGCTCAGAGAGTGTAAGTTCATTTGTCCCAGGTCACCAAGATGCCAAGGTAGGAGACCATATTTTGAATTCAAGTCTATCAGCCTTCAAATACTGTGTGATTTCAGCTCTGATAACTCTTTCCTCCCTCAGTGATACGTTAACATTACCTTAAACACTGTGTGAGTCAACATTGTTCACAAAAGCAAATATATCTTTGACAATAATATTAAAACAAAATATAATTATTTTATGTCAGAGCCTGAATTGTATATTACCTCAATTGATTCTCTGAACAGGAGGTTGAGGCAGGCTGGAGTTACATCAGAACCCCTACAAACTCAGTGAATTTAGTCAGGCACTCTCTTTCTGTCCCTCAGTTTCCTTATCAGTAAAATAGGAGTAACAATATCTTCCACATGAGGGCATCATAACTATAAATTAATTATCACACATAAAATACTTAGAGCTGCACCTGGCACACAGTAAGGACCAATAACCATTATCTATTATTACTCATCATTCATAAACAGAGAATGAAACCAAGGATTGAGGGGGCATACACGGTCTCCATGTGGGTGACCTGGGGGTACCTCAAACTCAGGACATTGCATTGGAACTCCTTGGGTACTTCCCTGGCAGGCCAGTGGTTAAGACTTCACTTTCAATGCAGGGGGTGTGGGTTCGATCCCTGGTGTGGGAGCTAAGGTCTCACATGCCTTGCATCAAATAAATAAATAAAACAGAAGCAATACTGTAACAAATTCAAGAAAGACTTTTAAAATGGTGCACATTAGAAAAAAAAAGTTTTTTTTGTTTAAAGAAAGAAATGGAGCTCCTCACTCTCACTCCTTCCCCTCCCTGACCGGATTTGGCACAGTTGCCCAAACTCAAAATCTCCAATATCCTCTCTCGCTCCTCGCTCTCTGCATTCCAGTGGTCACCCAGATCTTGGCATGTCCTTTGAACCCACCTCTTCTCTCCCCTCTACTACCTTTGCCTGAGTTCAGATTCTCATCACGGACTCTTTAGGATCCTGTGGTCATTTCCTATCTGGCCTCCCTAGCTTAACACAGATGCTGGTGCCTGCCTTCCTTAACACAGATGCTACTGCAGTCTCTCTAGGAAACAGAATTGGTCGTGTGGCCAATCATGTCCTATTAGCCCACAGATCCATTCTTGCACTTCTACAAGCTGTTTCTCAGCCTTCCTGCTATCTGACTTCTGATCAGGTTTAGCCAATGGGAAGCATTGGTGGGAGATCTAGGGTGGAAAAACAAGAAGTCAGGGCACTTTTTTCCCAGCCTCTGTCTCATGCATTTGGCTTTGGCAGCTTCTGCATCTCTCCCATGGCTTGAACTTGGCGAGACAGCCCCTGCTGTGGATCTACTTCCTATTGAACAACTCCAGCTTCTGGATTCTGGTACCTCCTCTTTGCCATGTTCCCCAGCCCAGAGAGTGGTACTGGCTTCTGGTGTTGATAAACTGTGAGCTGGTTTATCATCCCTTGGTTCATTTCTCAGCACTTCCCTGTATTAAATTACTTCTGTTTGAGATACCTAGAAAGGTTCATGTTTTACTGATTGGATCTTACTGTAACTTTCTATCTTTTCCCTGCTTAAGCATCTTTCCAGAAACTTGCTCCATGATAAAATCTGAATACCCTGGAATGTCCTTCAGACCTTCAAAATCTGGGCCCCAGTCCCATTTGCACACACATCTTCCTCCAAGCACACTAGGAACCTGTCACTCTGAATTTTTTCTGTTCCCCAAAACAAACTACATTCATTCCCAACTCAGTGTCCTTGGCTGCCACTTACTCCCCCTGAAATGCCCTCTTTTCCTGGCATGTTCTGTTCACATGTCCAACTTTGTACCTACAGCTCATTCTTCATATAGTGGTTAAAGTGACTCTCTTATTTATTGATTTATTGATTTTTTATTGAGATGTAACTGCTATATAGCATTGTATTAATTTAAGGTGTTCAACAGAGTAATTTGAAATATGTACATGCTGAGAAATGACCACCACAATAAGTCTAGTTCCCATCCATCACCACATATAGTAACAAATTTGTTTTCTTGTGATGAGAATTTGTACAATCTACTCTCTTAGCAGGTGACTCAGATAACCATGATTGCTCACCTAGAGCCAGACATCCTGGAGTGTGAAGTCAAGTGGGTCTTAGGAAGCACTGCTGCCAATAAAGCTAGTGGACGTGATGGAATTCCAGAAGAACAACTTAAGATTCTAAATAATGATGCTATTAAAGAGCTGCACTCAATACATCAGCAAATTTGGAAAACCCAATGGTGGCCACAGGACTAGAAAAGGTCAATCCTCATACCAATTCCCAAGAACGGCAGTACTAAAGAATGTTCAAACCACCAGACAATTGCACTCAACTCCCATGTTATAAAGTTACGTTCAAAATCCTCCAAGCTAGGCTTCAGCATTACATGAACCAAGAACTTCCAGATCTTTAAGCTGGGTTTAGAAAAGGAAGAGGAATCAGAGATCAAATTGCCAACATCCCCTGTATCATAGAGAAAGCAAGGGAATTACAGAAAAACATCTACCTCTGTTTAATTGACTACACGAAAATCTTTGACTGTGTGGATCATAACAAACTGTGGAAAACTCTTAAAGAGATGGGAATACCAGACCATCTTACCTGTCTCCTGAGAAACCTGTACACAGGTCAAGAAGGAACAATTAGAACTCTGTATGAAACAACTGACTGGTTCAGGATTGAAAAAGGATTACAACAAGGCTGTTTATTATCACCTCATTTATTTAACTTATACACAGAGCACATCAAGCAAAATGCCAGACTGGTTGAATTACAAGCTGGAATCAAGATTTCTGGGAGAAATATCAACAACCTCAGATATGTGGATGATACCACTCTAATGGTAGAAAGCAAAGAGGAATTAAAGAGCCTCTTGATGAGGGTGAAGGAGGAGAGTGAAAAATTTGGCTTAAAACTCAATATTAAAAATAAGACTAAGATTATGGTATCTGGTCCCATCATTTCATGGCAAATAGAAGGGGAAAAGGTGGAAGCAGTGACAGATTTCCTCTTCTTGGGCTCTAAAATTACTGTGGATGATGACTGCAGCCATGAAATCAGAAGATAATTGCTTCCAGGCAGAAAAGCTATAAAACCTAAACTGTGTTAGACAGCAAAGACATGACTTTGCTTACAAAGTCCATATAGTCAAGGCCATGGTCTTTCCATTAGTCATGCATGGATGTGAGCGTTAGAACCATAAAGAAGGCTGAGCACTGAGGAATTGATGCTTTCAAACTGTGGTGCTGCAGAAGACTCTTGAGAGTCCCTTGGAAAGGAAGGAGATCAAATCAGTCAATCTTAAAGGAAATCAATCCTGATTACTCTTTGGAAGAACCGATGCTGAAGCAGAAGCTCCAATACTTTGGCCACCTGATGTGAACTGCTGACTCATTGGAAAAGACTCTGATGCTAGGAAAGATTGAAGGCAGAAGGAGAAGAGGGTGACAGAGGATGAGATGGTTGGATGTCATCATTAATTCAATGGACATGAACTTGGGCAAACTCTTGGAAATGCTGAGGGACATGGAAGTCTGGAGTGCTGCAGTCCATGAGGTCACAAAGAGTTAGATACAAGTTGGTGACTGAATAAGAACAGTGATGGTTCTATGTTTAAATTTTTGAAGAACCTCCATAGTTTTCCATAGAGTGACCCTTTCAAAACAAGATCAGCCCCATCTCAAAACCTTCCAACACCTACAAATAAGATCCAAACCCTTGCCATCACTTAAAGGACCCTGTATGATCTGACCTCCTCTCCTACCACCTCCCTTATTGCTCACTCTGCTCTGGCCACACTGGCCTCTTTGCTGTTCCTGGAACAAACAAAACGGGATTCCTCCTAAGGCCACGGCACCTCCTGTTCTGTCTGCTTGGGAGGTTTTTCTCCAAGATCCTCCCATGGCTCCTCCCTCCTTGCCATTTGGGTCTCAGCCTGAAGGTCCCCTCCTCAAAGCAGCCTCCCCCTGACTACTCAGTTCTAGGTCGCCACTCCAACATCACTTTTTTGTTAAAGAATCCCTCTAGATCTAGTCCAACATCCACTCAGCAGTTTCTTCCTCAAAGTTTTCACAGAACACTATGTATTTTTCATCACAGTCATTATTATCCTCCTCCTCATCACCATTGCTAAGATTATTGAGCATTGCGCTTACTATGCATGAGGCATTTTCTAAGAGCTTTACATACATTATTTCATTAAATTCACACAACAACTCTACTATTATTTTCCCCATTTCACAGAAGGAAAAAACTGAGGCACAGAGAGGCAGATGATACATCCACGGTCACTCAGCTGGTGATTAGCAAAACTACAGAATTGTGAATATCCCCAGGGTGAGGGAACATGATCTCATTCCTTGCCTGCCAAGTATTTATTGAGCACCAATAATGTGCTCTGTGCTAAGCACAGTGTCAAAAAAGACAGAATGGCCTCCACTCACATGGAACTAGATATTAGGAGAGGGAATAGACAGTGAGCCATAGTTATCCACATTATTTAATTACAATTGAGCTATGTGCTGGGAAGGAGAGGTACAGGGCGCCAAGCGTGTGAAGTGCATAAGTTCTAGAAACCCAGGAAAGCTTGACTGAGAAAGAGCCTGGATGGGGCAAGAGAAAGGAAAGGGTTTTCTAAGACTGAGAACTTCTCCATGCAAAGGCCTTTGGAAAAAGTCCCTAGGTGCTTGGAACAACTCAAAGGAAGCCGCTGTATCTCCAGAGGGAAGGGGTAGGAGAGAGAAAGCTGGACAAAACAGTCATATGGGATTACAGGCCTATCGAGCTCTGGGCTCAGTCATCTCTGTAAACTCAGCCCATGGAACACGGTGGGCACCCCACAATGGTTTGTGTTCTTGTTACTTGAGGGTAATTGTTTTACAATGTTGTGTTGGCTTCTGCTGTACAACAATGTGAATCAGCCATAAGTATACATATGTCCCCTCCCTCTTGGGCCTCCAGCCCACCCCTCTAGGTCATCACAGAGCGCTGAGCTTAATTCCCTGTCCTTTACAGCTGCTTCGTGGTAGATAGCTATTTTACACATGGTAGTGTGTATATATATATATATCAATGCTACTCTCTCAGTTCATCCCACCCTCTTCTGCCCCAGCTGTGTCCAGAGTCTGTTCGCTACATTGCCTCTCTATTCCTGCCCTGCATATAGGTTCATCAGTACCATTTTTCCAGCTGGCCCCCCGACCATTTTTCTAGATTCCATATATATGAGTTAATATATGATATTTGTTCTTTTCTTTCTGACTTACTTCACTCTGTGTTCATCCACCTCACTACAACTGACTCAAATTTGTTCCTTTTTATAAATGAACAAATAAATGATTGAAAGAATGAAGAAGTGGTTCTGTATGTTCTGGCTGCCAGCAGATGTTCTGCCCACCACTTTTCCAAGTCAGAAATATCTAAAGGAGAAAAAGACAGTTAGCATTTGACTTGGAGAAGAAAAATCCCACCAGGGAGAAATTGGATTTGAAACAAAAGAGGCCAGTCTCTTTGCACTGGGAAGGGTTTATACTTCCACTTCTGGTGTTTGGACAGTGGTTATTAAAATCGTAGGAAGAGCTAACATGAATCTATAGCTACGTTGTTGGTTTTTTGTGTGTGTGTATTATTATTCTTACTTTTTACTGAACGTAAGCCCAAGAGATTGATGTTCATTGCATGCAGGAGTCTATTGTTGCTGGGGCGGGGGGGCGGGGAATCTTTTGTTTTTAGTTGTCTAGAATTCAAAATAGGTCATGTGATTTGTGAGACAGTTGTTTAAAGAAATAACTGCATGGGGCTTCCCGCATGGTCTAGTGGTTAGAAATCCACTGGCCAATGCAGGGAACACAGGTTTGATTCCTGGCCCAGGAAGATCCCATGTGCCACGGGGCAACAAAGTTCACGCACCACACCCACTGAGCACACGTGCCATGACTCTGATGCCCGTGCACCTAGAGCCCATGCTCCACAACTAGAGAAGCCACCTCAGTGGGAAGCCCCCACACCACAGCTAGAGAATAGCCCCCAGTCTTTGCAACTAGAGAAAGCCCACACACAGCAGTGGAGACCCAGCACAGCCAAAAATAAATGAATAAATAGATTGATAAAATAAATGTTTAAAAAAGAAAGAACTCCAATAACTCAAGGAAGGTTGCATTAATGCAAGGGCTTTCTAAGAATGAGAACCTCTCCACGCAAAGGCCTTGGGATAAAGCACCTAGGTGCTTGGAGGAACTCAAAGGGGCCCAATGTATCTCCAGAGGGAAGGGGTGGGAGACAAAAGGCTGGGCCAAGTTTGTATAGCTTGGGGCCCCAGAAAATGATGGGGATCAAGTGGGACTCGCAGTATACGAAGACTCTATTTCTGGGCTGCAGTTGCATGGCTGAAGCCCAGGTTGCCGGTGGATCCTCCCCCTGCCTAGGAGGAACAAGGGAACCTCCACACCAGTTACCAGACAAGCCCCTTGGCCACATCTTACCCAACCCTCCCCCTTCAGAGTTAAGCTACTGTAGTCAGTACTCATCTACAGGAAGGAGAATGATCATAAATACAAACATGATGCTAATATAAATAGCATAATAGCTAACAATTACTGAGTATTTTTCAAGGACCTACACCAGCCTAAGTGTTATCATTTTCTCAACCACATGTGGCCAAGTGTTCATTATAACCCCCATTTCACTTAGATGAGGAAACTGAGGCGCTACAAGTTCCCCCACAACACACAGCCAATAAAAAGGGGATCTGAGGTACTGAATCCCAGGGAGTCTGGCCCCAGAGCCCTGCTCTCAATCAACCAAACAAAAAGAAAATTTACATGAAATGAAAGACACACCCAGAAGGAACAAAATCCATCTAGTGGGAGTTCCAGGGAAGAGAAGAGAGAGAAATGAATGGAGGGGCTAATCAACATCATAGAAAAAAGTTCACAGACAGAATTCAGAGTCTTCAGGTTGAAAGGATGCACTGAATGATAAGCAGCATAAATTGTCAAGTGAATTTTCAGAAGATCTGAATACCAAGAATAACTAGGAAAAGCACAAAGGCTGGGGGGATGTGATGGACAGAATAATGTCCGCCTGCCCCTTACAAAGATGTCCACATCCTTATCCTCACAACCGATGAATTTGGCAAAGGGGAATTATGTTTGCAGATGGAATGAAGTCTGCTAATCAACTGATCTTAAAATAAAAAGCTCACCCTGGATTAGCCAAGTGGATCCAGTATAATCACAAGCATCCTTTTAAAGAGGCAGAAGGAGATTTGACCAAAGAAGAAATTGGAGTGATGCAATGGGAAAAAGGCTCACATTGTTGTCTTTGAGGACAAAGAAAGAGGATCGTGAGCCGTGGAATGTGAGCAGCCTCTAGAAGTTGTTGTGAAGGTTCAAGGAATTTATACAGATAAAGTATTTAGAACAATGGTTGGTAGATAACAGGCCCATATGTGTATGTTTGACATTATTACTTTTATGAAATTAGAATCACCTTATCAGTTAAATCTAATGAAGAAAACATAAAAAAGTAAAGCAATGCACAAATACATTTATAAATACAGATGCACAATTTTAAATGAATTATTAGAAAATTAAGTCCATTGGTTTATCAAAAGAATAATACATTTTTGTTTGAATCAGAAGGATGGCTTAACACCACAATATCTGTTACTATAATCCATAACATCAATTAAAGAGGAAACTGCATGTTGTGTGGTTACAAGATAAATCTACAAAAGTCAAGAGTTTTTTTCTATACCGGTAATTACTAAGTATTATTTTAAAAAATTTTTAAAACTTAGAAAAGTGAATATGAGAAGATCATGAACATGGGGAATATAAAATCATGGAATGCCAGTCCAAAAAATCTGGTATTTATGCAGTATGTTGTTGTTGGCTGAGTCATGTCCAACTCTTTGTGACCCCACAGACTGTAGCCCCCCCAGGTTCCTCTGTCCATGGGATCTCTCAGGCAAGAGTAATGAAGTGGGTTGCCATTTCTTTCTCCAGGGGATCTTCGCAACCCAGGGATGGACCCTGTGTCTCCTACATTGACAGGTGGATTCTTTACTGCTGATCCACCAGTGAAGCCCCATTTGTGAAATATACAATGGGGAAAACTCAAGTTGGAAAATAACATAAGTGGGTCTATTTTGTGGAGATGAGTAGCAGAGAGATCTTACTAGTCAACAAGAATGAGAGACTGAGCTGGAACCGGAGTTTTTCCAGAAGACTTACTTATATTTGGGAGAAATCAACAGAATTTGGTTACTTAATTAATTTTGGTAACTAAAGTCCAGACTGGGTAGGTGGTTCTTCTGTTAGGCTATGTAGTGAAGAATGATGGAAATATTTCAGGAACAATGACATTGAGTTTAGCCAAGCTGATTCTGAAGTCCCTCCAGAATCCCCAAGTGGTAGGAAATACGAATCTGAAGCTTCAAGTAAAAAGTAGAGTTAAAAACATTAATAGAGAAGTCATTCATGGAGCGATGATATTTGGAGCTACAAGAGTCAGTGAGATCACCTAGGGAGAATGTGTAGCCTGCAAAGACGGCCAAGACAGAACGTTAGAAAATGCTGACATTTAAGGGATGGAATGAGGCAAGAAGTCAGTAAGATGCTTGAGTAATTGTTGGAGAGAAAGGAATGTGCAGAGTCACATAAGCCAGGGAAGAGTTCCAAAAAGGATTACTCGCCAGCAGCCTGGAATGCCAGAAGGTCACGTGGGAGGAGCATTCTGCAACACGGCCTCCAGGTCTTTGGGGAAAACAAGTTCAGTGAAGTAGTCTGGGTTGAAGAAGCATCTTGCAGTCTACTGAGTATGCAGAGCTGAGGAATAGATGGACTCCAAGAATCTAAACCACTTTTCAATAAATGTAAGTAAGAGCTTAAACTTGGGGTGATATTAGTGCATAGTTTCATAGAAGTTATTTCATAGATACAGTTTCATAGAAGTTATTGTGATAATTGAGACAATTGATTTCAGAGGTTTAGATGGCATCTAGTAAGCAGTCAGTAACTTTTGCTTATTGTTGTTATTTAAATCAAATAGATAAGACTATCTGTTGAGGAAAGGAAGGACACAGGAATAAAAGCAGAAACAAGTATTATGTGTATTTAAATGATCACTGTCCATACTTCCAAAAAAAAGATGACCAGGAGGCAGGAAGTGGTCAGTTGAATCATGCTCTGATGAACTTGTAATAAATTCAACCAACGCACAGTCAGGCCAGTCTTTCCTGCAACACTCCATATTGAACAACGGGGGGCAGGGGGAGGAGTGGAACAAATGATTTGTTGGGAGCATTCTGGTTTTAAGAATTCAGTTCAGTTCAGTCGCTCAGTCATGTCCAACTCTTTGTGACCCCATGGCCTGCAGCACGCCAGGCTTCCCTATCCATCACCAACTCCCGGAGCTTGCTCAAACTCATATCCATCGAGTCAGGGATGCCATTCAACCATCTCATCCTCTGTCATCCCCTTCTCCTCCTGCCTTCAATCTTGAGCATCAAGGTCTTTTCCAATGAGTCAGTTCCTCACAGCAGGTGGCCAAAGTATTAGAGCTTCAGCTTCAGCATCAGTCCTTCCAATGAATATTCAGGACTGATTTCCTTTAGCATTGACTGGTTTGATCTCCTTGCAGTCCAAGGGATTCTCAAGAGTCTTCTCCAACATCACAGTTCAAAAGCATCAATTCTTCAGTGCTCAGCTTTCTTTACAGTCCAACTCTCACATCCATACATGACTACTGGAAAAACCATAGCTTTGACTAGATGGACCTTTGTTGGCAAAGTAATGTCTCTGCTTTTTAATGTGCTATCTAGGTTTGTCATAGCTTTTCTTCCAAGGAGCAAGTGTCTTTTTATTTCATGGCTGCAGTTACCATCTGCGGTGTTTAAGGAATGGCAAGGGTTAAAAAAATCTGGTGTGGGAAAGGGACAGGCTCTGAACAAAGTAAGGAGACCCTGCTAGACTTGGAGGATGGGGCAGAGTTATGGGAGTGGAGGATCAGATTAGGACAAAGATCAAGTTAACTGGTAGGAGGAAAGAAAAAGGTTTAGAAATGAGCAACTTCAATCAGAGGGAGAGACCTGGGCATCTCACCAGCCATATTCTTCTATTTCTATTTCATTTATTCTATTTCTTCTATTTTCCCTCCCTTACCTGTGTACCTCTAGTACATTCAATAATCATTTCTAAATAACAATGCTAATTATAACTAACATTTTTAGAGTTAGGCAGATGCCATGTTAAGCAGTCCCCAAAATATTACTATGGATCAGAAAGCTTTTTTTAAAACTAATTTTTACTAGAGTATAATGCTTTACAATGCTGTGTTAGTTTCTATTGCACAGCTAAGTGAATCAGCCATACATATACATATGCTATGCTATGCTAAGTGACTTCAGTTGTGTCCGACTCTGTGTGACCCCATAGACGGCAGCCCACCAGGCTCCCCCGTCCCTGGGATTCTCCAGGCAAGAACACTGGAGTGGGTTGCCATTGCCTTCTCCACATATACATATATCCTCTCTCATTTTGGTCATCCCATTTAGGTCACCACAGAACACTGAGTTCCCTGAGCTATATAGTAGGTTCTCATTAGTTATCTATTTGATATATAGTATCAATAGTGTATATATGACAATCTCAATCTCCCAATTCATCCCAATCCCACTTTCCTCCTTAGTGTCCATATGTTTGTTCTCTATGCCTGTGTCTCTATTTCTGTTTTGCAAATAAAGGATCAGAAATACTCTGATGCCCGTCCCTGTTGACTAAACTTGCAGAGTAAGTGGCAGAACTGGGATTTGAACATGGATAATCTGAATCTCGCATGACTGAGTGACTTTACTTTCACTTTTCACTTTCATGCATTGGAGAAGGAAATGGCAACCCACTCCAGTATTCCTGCCTGGAGAATCCCAGGGACAGAGGAGCCTGGTGGGCTGCTGTCTATGGGGTCGCAAAGAGTCAGACACGACTGAAGTGACTTAGCAGAAGCAGCAGCAATCTGAATCTCAAGGCTGAGCAATTATGCACAGCACATACTGCAATTTGAGCATCACGTAGGCAGTCTCAGTGATGGTCCAATAAGCCCTGCTCCCTGGCAGTTTCACCCTTGTATAATTCCCTTCCCTTGCATGTGAGTTGTATTTAGTGCTGGCTTCTAGCAAATAGAATGCAGCAGAAGAGAGGAAGTTACTTCTGGGATCAGGTTACAAAGAGGTTGTCTTCTGTCTGAAGCACTCTCACTCACTCTACCATGTTTGAGCTGTCCATGAGAGATCTATGTGGAAAAGAACTTAAGAAGTCCGCTGGCCAAGAGTCAGCAAGGAACTGAGCCTCCCAGTTCCAGAAGGCTACAAATAACTGAATCCTGCCAACAACCATGTAAGTGAGTTTAGAAGCAGATTCTCCCTTGTCAAGACTTCACATGATACCACAGCCCCAGCCTACACTCTGACCACAACCTTATTTATGAGAGACCCTGAACCAGAAGCACTCAGCTAAGCCATGCCCAGATTAGACAACAGAAATTAAGAGATAATAAGTGTGCATTATCAAAAACCGCTGTTTTGAATTAAGTTATGCTACAATAGATCAAAGCTATGGTTTTTCCAGTAATCATGTACAGATGTAAGAGCTGGACCATAAAGAAGGTTGAGCACCAAAAAATTGATGCTTTTGAACTGTGGTGCTAGAGAACACTCTCTAGAGTCTCTTGGTCAGTAAGAAGATTAAACTAGTCAATCCTAGAGGAAATCAGCCCTGAATATTCATTGGAAGGAATGATTCTGAAGCTCCAATACTTTGGCCACCTGATGCAAAGAGCTGACTCATTGGAAAAGACTCTGCTCCTGGGAAAGACTGAGTAGAAGAAGAGTAGAAGAGGGAGACAGAGGATGAGATGGTTAGATGGCATCACTTACTCAATGGACATGAGTTTGAGGAAATTCTGGGAGAGAGTGAAGGACACGGAAGCCTGGCATGCTGTAGTTCATGGAGTCACAAAGAGTCGGACGTGACTCAGCAATTAAACAACAACCATAGGTAACTAGTGTAAGCATCTACTCTGTACCTGACCCTTTATGGATGTTTGGAATACAGAATTATGTAAGACTCGGTCTCTGATGTCTGAGCACTTCTAGGAGAAACAAGGATATGAACAAGCGATTCCAAGAGAACATGGTCCAGGCACAGGGCACCTGGACTAGTAGTGCTCAGCTCTAGTTGAGGGGAGCCAGAACACCTTCACAAAGGAGGTGAAGCTTGATTTGGGTCTTTTTTTAATTTTAATTGGAGGCTAATTACTTTACAATATTGTAGTGGTTTTGTCATACATGGACATGAATCAGCCATGGGTGTGCATGTGTTCCCCATCCTGAACCCCCCTCCCACCTCCCTCCCCATCCCATCCCAAAACATGTATGTTATCATATGTGAAACAGATCGCCAGTCCAGGTTTGATGCCTGAGACAGGGTGCTCAGGGCTGGTGCACTGGGATGATTTGGGTCTTGAAGGATGATTCAGAGTTAGTCAGATGGGCAGTTAGGGAATGAATAGTTTCATACAGAGAGAACAGATATGTGCCAAGAATGGAAGATGAAACAGCAATTAAATATTTGTGGTCGAGTGTGGCTGATATTACAGACAACTAAATAATAGAAAGTCTTGTATGCTTTGCAAGAACTTCCAAACAGTCAAAAGACCATCATATATAATACATATTTGATTTATTCATGAACCTGGACTATTTTGAAGTCTTTTTTAGGTTCAGTTCAGTTCAGTTGCTTAGTCATGTCTGACTCTTTGTGACCCCATGAATCACAGCACTCCAGGCCTCCTTGTCCATCACCAACTCCCGGAGTTCACTCAGACTCATGTCCATCGAGTCGGTGATGCCATCCAGCCATCTCATCTTGTGTTGTCCCCTTCTCCTCCTGCCCCCAATCCCCCCCAGCATCAGGGTCTTTTCCAATGAGTCAACTCTTTGCATCAGGTGGCCAAAGTACTAGAGTTTCAGCTTTAGCATCATTCCTTTCAAAGAAATCCCAGGGCTGATCTCCTTCAGAATGGACTGGTTGGATCTCCTTGCAGTCCAAGGGACTCTCAAGAGTCTTCTCCAACACCACAGTTCAAAAGCATCAATTCTTCAGTGCTCAGCTTTCTTCACAGTCCAACTCTCACAGCCATACATGACCACTGGAAAAACCACAGCCTTGACTAGACGGACCTTTGTTGGCAAAGTAATATCTCTGCTTTTCAATATGCTATCTAGGTTAGTCTAAGTCACAAATAGCACCCCATTAGGAATATGGCCTACACACAGACCTGTTTGGTTCTCAATGTTATTTTATTGGTTTGAATTAGTTGTTAATATTGAACAAATAAGAGGTTTAAGATAAATAGCCAGATGCCCAGCTTTGATAAAGACATCGGAAAAACTTGCATTTCCATTTAACAGCAATTGGCTGCCCCTTTAGATAGAACACACACTCCAGTTTATCACAGTTCCCACCTGACCCAATGAAGATCTTTAACTCTGCATCTTCTGCTCTGGAAAGATAAATGTGTATTCAGTATAAGCATCACACCGTCAGGAGACGTGGTGGTGAATTCCCATCAGCTTATCAACCAAGCAACCGCTTGGAAAGATCAAGCAGAAAAAGTATTGATTTAAAACAGTGTTTCTTACACTTTAATGTGCAGACTAATAACCTGGGCTTTTGTTAAAATATGAATTCTGATTCAGTAGGTCTGTTGGGGAGCCTGAGATTGTGCGTTTCTCATAAGCTCCCAGGAGACAGTGATGCTGCTGGTCCAAGCACCACACTTGGAGTGGCAAGAGGATAAAGAGGACCACAGCATTGTGCTTCTAGCCTTGAGAGTCAGAGTTTTCTGGGATTGTAGTTTGCCCTCTCTGCTGAAAGAGGCTCTTCTAATTGGAGTCAGCCCTGGATCTCAGCTGGACTGGGGATGGAAGCTGAGAAAACAAAATAATCAGTGTGTTGAAAAGATTATTCCTTCCAGAGTTTTATAAGACTTGTGGAAGCTAAGGGAGCACTTTTGGACATTCTTCTGTGTGCCCCAGGTTATCTCATTTAATCCTCACCCAAAACGCACACAACAACAACAAATTATAAGGCATATGTGTAGGATAATGGGTAAAAAAGTGGGCTCTGAAGCCAATCTGCCTAAGTTCATAGCCAAATCCTGCCACTTATTAGACATGCAGCTTTGGGCAAGTTACTAACCTCTCTCTGCTTCGGTTTCCCATCAGTAAAATTGGGGATTATAATAGTACACACTTTACAAGATGTTGTGAGGATTAAATGAGTGAATACATGGATTGTTTTCAAGACAGTGTCTGGCAGTGTCTGTAAAATTATTTGCTATTATTATCTCTTCCTTATGAATGAGGAAGTGAAGGCCATGCAAAGTTCATTTGGTCACAGATCAAATGATAGGCCCAGCTTTCTTTTCAAAGACCTTAGAGAGTAAGGGAGGAGAAAAAGGCCCAGGTGAGTGAGGCCGTGTCTGAAGAGGAAAACGGTACATGGCCTCCCCACTGGTCCTTTTCTGTCCTAATCCACAGTTCAGTCTTGTTCAGGAGATGTGTGTGTGTGTGTGTGTGTGTGTGTGTGCGTGTGAAAGTCACTCAGTTGTGTCCGATACTTTGTGACCATATAGTCCATGGAATTCTCCAGGCCAGAATACTATCCATGGAATTCTCCAGGCCAGAATACTGGAGTGGGGAGCTGTTCCCATATAGACATATGGTAATAATAATAAGTGTACTGAATATGTACATCATCTCATTTAATTCTCACAAACAAATGTATGATGTAGGTACCTTTGCATTGTTATTCCTCCACTTTGCAAATGGGTGTTTGGAGATCCCCAAGCTTGCATATATAGTAAGTTTTAGTAACCAGGATTCAAACCAAGGCAGTCTGTGTTTAAAATTTGGAGAACTATACTGCCTGAATAAAAATTGTATATATAAATGGCTTCATGATGAATTCAAAAAACATCTTAGGAAGACATAATACCAGTTTTGTATAAACTCTTTTGGAAAGCAGCAAAGTGAGAAATACTTTCCAATTGATTTTATAAGACCAACATTACCCTACTATCAAAATCAGATAAAGATATTACAAGAAAACTACAGACCAAAACCTCACGGTTATACATGCAAAATTGCTAAATAAATATTCACATATTGAATCTAACAATATAGAAAAAGGATAATACATTATGACATCTAAGGTTTATTCCAGGAATCTAAGGTTGGTTTACTAATCAAAATAAATCAGGTAATTCATCATATTAACAAACTAAAAAGAAAAAATATGGTCATCTCAATAGAGGCAAGAACATATATAAAAATTCAGCAACTTTCACTTCTAATAAAAATTCTCAGCAATGTAGGAACAGAAGGGAGCTTCTTTAACCTGATAAAGAACATATACAGCTAAACTATAGCATACTTCATGATGAAAGAATGAGTGCTTTTTCTGAAGGATAAAAAACAAGACAAGAATGTCCTATCCAGACAGAAACAAAAAAATTAAAACAATCTTTATTTGTAGATGACATTATCTTCTACTCAGAAGATCTGATGGAATCAACAGACCTACTAGAACCAATAAGTTAGTTTAGCAAAGTTGCAGGATACAATTTTAATGTACAAAAAACAACTAGATGTCTATATAATAGCGGCAAACACTCAGAAATTTAAAGTAATAAAACACTGTGTGGATCACAACAAACTGGAAAATTCTTAAAGAGATAGGAATACCAGACCACCTTACCTGCCTCCTGAGAAATCTGTATGTGGGTCAAGAAGCAACAGTTAGAACCAGACATGATTCCAAATTGGTAAAGAAGTATGTCAAGGCTGTATATTGTCACCTTTTTTATTTAACTTATATGCGGAATACATCATGCAAAATGCCAGGTTGGATGAAATGCAAGCTGAAATCAAGATTGCTGGGAGAAACACCAATGACTTCAGGTATGCACATGACACCACCCTTATGCCAGAAAGTGAAGAGGAACTGAAGAGCCTCTTGATGAAAGTGAAAGAGAAGAGTAAAAAAGCTGGCTTAAAACTCAACATTCAAAAACTAAGAGCACGGCATTCAATCCCATCACTTCATGGCAAATAGATGGCAAAACAATGGGAAAAAGACTCTCTTTTCTTGGGCTCCAAAATCACTGCAGATGGGGACTGCAGCCATGAAATTAAAAGACACTTGCTCCTTGGAAGAAAAGCTATGACCAACCTAGACAGCACATTCAAAAGCAGAGACATTACTTCACCAACAAAGATGCATCTAGTCAAAGCTATGGTTTTTCCAGTAGTCATGTATGGATGTGAGAGTTGGACTGTGAAGAAAGCTGAGTGCCGAAGAATTGATGCTTTTGAACTGTGGTGTTGGAGAAGACTCTTGAGAGTCCCTTGGACTGCAAGGAGATTGAATCAGTCAATACTAAAGGAAATCAGTCCTGAATATTCATTGGAAGGACTGGTGCTGGAGCTGAAGCTCTGATACTTTGGCCACCTGATGTGAAGAACTGACTCATTGGAAAAGACCCTGATGCTGGGCAAGATTGCAGGAGGAGAAGGGGGCAACAGAGGATGAGATGGTTGGATGGCATCCCCAACTCGACAGGCATGAGTGTGAGCAAGTTCCGAGAGTTGATGATGCACAGGGTAGCCTGGTGTGCTGCAGTCCCTGGGGTCACAAAGAGTCAGACACAACTGAGTGACTGAACTGATTCATAATAGCATCAAAAATGTGAAATACTTAGAGATAAATCTGACAAAAGATGTGAAAGACTTATGCATTGAAAATAAAACATTGCTAAAAGAAGTCTTTAAAAGATCTAAATAAAGGAAGAGATATACTTGATTCACGGACTCATGAAGATTCAATATTGTTAAGATGATGAAAATTCTCCCAACTTAAAACATAGATCCCATGAAATCAAACAAGCAGGGTTTTTTAGTGGAAATTGACAAACTCATTCTAAAATGTTTTTGGAAATACAAAGGACCTAAAATAGCCAAAATACTGTGAGGGAAAAAAAGACAAAGTACTAATTCTATCTGATTTCAAGACTTATTATCAGATCAGATCAGTCGCTCAGTCGTGTCCGACTCCTTGCAACCCCATGAATCGCAGCACGCCAGGCCTCCCTGTCCATCACCAACTCCCGGAGTTCACTCAGACTCATGTCCATCGAGTCAGTGATGCCATCCAGCCATCTCATCCTCTGTCGTCCCATTCTCCTCCTGCCTCCAATCCCTCCCAGCATCAGAGTCTTTTCCAATGAGTCAACTCTTTGCATGAGGTGGCCAAAGTACTGGAGTTTCAGCTTTAGCATCATTCCTTCCAAAGAAATCCCAGGGTTGATCTCCTTCAGAATGGACTGGTTGGATCTCCTTCAGAATGGACTGGTTGGATCTCCTTGCAGTCCAAGGGATTCTCAAGAGTCTTCTCCAACACCACAGTTCAAAAGCATCAATTCTTTGGCACTCAGCCTTCTTCACAGTCCAACTCTCACATCCATACATGACCACAGGAAAAACCATAGCCTTGACTAGACGAACCTTTGTTGGCAAAGTAATGTCTCTGCTTTTGAATATGCTATCTAGGTTGGTCATAACCTTCCTTCCAAGGAGTAAGCGTCTTTTAATTTCATGGCTGCAGTCACCATCTGTAGTGATTTTGGAGCCCAGAAAAATAAAGTCTAACACTGTTTCCACTGTTTCCCCATCTACTTCCCATGAAGTGATGGGACCGAATGCCATGATCTTCGTTTTCTGAATGTTGAGCTTTAAGCCAACTTTTTTACTCTCCACTTGCACTTTCATCAAGAGGCTTTGTAGTTCCTCTTCACTTTCTGCCATAAGGGTGGTGTCATCTGCATATCTGAGGTTACTGATATTTCTCCCGGCAATCTTGATTCCAGCTTGTGCTTCTTCCAGCCCAGCATTTCTCATGATGTACTCTGCATATAAGTTAAATAAACAGGGTGACAATATACAGCCTTGACGAACTCCTTTTCCTATTTGGAACCAGTCTGTTGTTCCATGTCCAGTTCTAACTGTTGCTTCCTGACCTGCATACAAATTTCTCAAGAGGCAGATCAGGTGGTCTGGTATTCCCATCTCTTTAAGAATTTTCCACAGTTTATTGTGATCCACACAGTCAAAGGCTTTGGCATAGTCAATAAAGCAGAAATAGGTGTTTTTCTGGAACTCTCTTGCTTTTTCTATGATCCAGAGGATGTTGGCAATTTGATCTCTGGTTCCTCTGCCTTTTCTAAAACCAGCTTGAACATCAGGAAGTTCATGGTTCACATATTGCTGAAGCCTGGCTTGGAGAATTTTGAGCATTACTTTACTAGCGTGTGAGATGAGTGCAATTGTGCGGTAGTTTGAGCATTCTTTGGCATTGCCTTTCTTTGGGATTGGAATGAAAACTGACCTTTTCCAGTCCTGTGGCCACTGCTGAGTTTTCCAAATTTGCTGGCATATTGAGTGTAGCACTTTCACAGCATCATCTTTTAGGATTTGAAATAGCTCAACTGGAATTCCATCACCTCCACTAGCTTTGTTCATAGTGATCCTTCCTAAGGCCCACCTGGCTTCACATTCTAGGCTGTCCAGCTCTAGGTGAGCATGAGTGATCACACCTTCGTGATTATATGGGTCGTGAAGATCTTTTTTGTACAGTTCTTCTGTGTATTCTTGCCATCTCTTCTTAATATCTTCTGCTTCTGTTAGGTCCATACCATTTCTGTCCTTTATCGAGCTCATCTTTGCAAGAAATGTTCCTTTGGTATCTCTGATTTTCTTGAAGAGATCTCTAGTCTTTCCCATTCTGTTGTTTTCCTCTATTTTTTGCATTGATCGCTGAAGAAGGCTTTCTTATCTCTTCTTGCTGTTCTTTGGAACTCTGCATTCAGATGCTTATATCTTTCCTTTTCTCCTTTGCTTTTCACTTCTCTTCTTTTCACAGCTATTTGTAAGGCCTCCCCAGATAGCCATATTGCTTTTTTGCATTTCTTTTCCATGGGGATGGTCTTGATCCCTATCTCCTGTACAATGTCACGAACCTCATTCCATAGTTCATCAGGCACTCTATCTATCAGATCTAGTCCCTTAAATCTATTTCTCACTTCCACTGTATAATCATAAGGGATTTGATTTAGGTCATACCTGAATGGTCTAGTGGTTTTCCCTACTTTCTTCAATTTAAGTCTGAATTTGGCAATAAGGAGTTCATGATCTGAGCCACAGTCAGCTCCCAGTCTTGTTTTTGCTGACTGTATAGAGCTTCTCCATCTTTGGCTGCAAACAATATAATCAATCTGATTTCAGTGTTGACCATCTGGTGATGTCCATGTATAGAGTCTTCTCTTGTGTTGTTGGAAGAGGGTGTTTGTTATGACCAGTGCATTTTCTTGGCAAAACTCCATTAGTCTTTGCCCTGCTTCATTCCGTATTCCAAGGCCAAATTTGCCTGTTACTCCAGGTGTTTCTTGACTTCCTACTTTTGCATTCCAGTGGCGATAGTAAACAGGACAGTGTGAACTGGCATAAAGATAGAGAAATAGATCAATGAAACAGAATAGAGTCCATAAATAGATACACAATGTACAAATAACTGGTTTTTTAAGAAAATCCCAAAGTCAATTCAGTAGAGAAAGGATAATCCCTTCAATAAATGGTACTAGAACAATGAGATAGCCATCTGCAAAAAACAAAATGAACCTCCATCCATACCTCACCTCATATATAAATATTAACTCAAAATATATCATAGATCTAAATATAAAACTTTAAACTGTAAAACATTTAGAACATAGGAGAAAACCTTTGTAAGCATGATCTGAGTCAGGGGTTCCCAAACTCTGGGATCTAATGCCTGATGATCTTAGGTGGGGCTGACGTAATATTAATAGAAATAAAGCACATAATAACTGAAATGGGCTTGAATCATCCTGCGACCACTTCAACCCCCAGGTCCATGGAAACATTGTCTTCCATGAAACCGGTCCTTCAGCCAAGAAGGTTGATGACCCTTGATCTAGACAAAGATTTTTTAGATTTCTCATCAAAAGCATGATCCAAAAAAGAATGAACTGATAAGCTGGACTTTATCAAACTAAAAATTTTTGCTTTTCAAAAAGACTTTTTTAAGAGAATAAAAAACAAGCTGTAGACTGAGAGAATCATATAATTGATAGATCAAATAGTTGATAAGGGATCTATATCCTGATTGTATTCAGAACTGACAAAACTCAATCATAAGAAAACAAGCCAATAAAAGTGGTCAAAATATTTGATAGAACAGAACTTCACCAGAGACATACAATTGGTAAATAAGCATAGAAAAAAATTCAGTCATTAATTAGCCTTTACAGAAATGTAAGTTAAAATCACCTATCACTATGATACCTATTAGAATGGTTAGAACTTCAGATTGACCACACCAAGTGTTGGTGAGGATGTGGTGAAAATATACTGCTGCTGAGAATGTAAAATTGCACAGTTACTTTAGAAAATAGCTTGTCAGTTTCTTTAAAAGTTTAAAATGTACCTACCATATGAACCTACCATTCTACTCCTAGGAATTTACCCAGAAACAAATAAAAGTATATATTCATACAAAAATATGTACATGAATATTCATAGCAGCTTTATTTTTAATAGTCAAAAACTATAAGCAACCCAAATATTCATCAACAGGTGAATTAAACCAACTGTGATATGTCCATGCAATGGAATACTACTCAACAGTAAGAAAGAATAAAATATTGATACATGCTACAAGATGATAAATCTCAATGATGCTGAGTGACAGAAACCAGGCCCCACAAAAGTGCATACTACATTACTCCATTTTTATAAAACTGTAGGAAGTGTAGACTAATGTGCACTGACAGAAGGAGAATCAGTGGGTTGTCTGGGAGGTGCACGCGAAGACCTACAAGGAAGCACAGGAAACTTTTGAGGATGATGAACACGACGATTATCTCAATTGTGAGGATTTCACTGGTATAATTCCAGGTCTGCTGCTGCTGCGTCACTTCAGTCGTGTCCGACTCTGTGTGACCCCATAGACAGCAGCCCACCAGGCTCCCCCATCCCTGGGATTCTCCAGGCAAGAACACTGGAGTGGGTTGCAATTTCCATCTCCAAATTACACACTTTAAGTATGTGCAGTTTGTTCTATGTCAATTATACCTCAAAAGATTAAGTATAATAAAAAACTTTAACTGGATGTATAGATGGATGGATAAATGAGTGGGTGGATGAATGAATGGAGTCATCTTTACTTCACTTGTAGCCTAAAAAACAGGACATTTCCCCACCAAATTTTTTCAACAAACCTTTCTTATCCTGTTGGGGGCTCATCTGTCTCCCTGTTCATACTACATTGCCTGTCCCAACTCCTGCCACCTTAAGGACCAAACCCTTGATCACTAATCACATTGTCATTAGATTAGTCTCCCCTCCAGGACTGTATAAACTTTATTAGTTCAGAGCTTTTATTTCCTTTTTTCACCACAATCACAGGACTGGCCCTAGCACACAAAAACAAGTACTCAATAAAGATTTTCTGGTAATTGATTTATTGATTAATTAATTGGAAAAGCTATAAATTCTACAAGGTGTTAATTGTTTTCACAATCCAATGAGATTTGGGGAATTGGGTTTTTACTAGACTGTTTTACCTTCAAAAAAATTATGGGACCTTTGACTTCCAACTTCCTCATAATTGCCACATAATGCTTTGATAATCAGAAAACTGGCTCCAAAAATAACTAAATGAGTACCCATACCACTTAAATTTTAAAAACAACAGCCCAGCAGATTCAGTGGCAACTCTAGCCAAATTAGACTGGTCCTTCCACTGTCTGTGTTATGCTGGAGACTGACATCCCACCCTCCTCTCCTCTTTAAGCTTAAAGTGGTTCTGTAAGAGTCCAGCAGAAACCACACAACAAATTGAAACAATGGATTCATGGAACAGAACAATCAAGAAAGGAGCCAAGGCCAATCAAAGTGGTCTGCTTAGACAAAAACTGTGATCTAGCAAATTTCTCAGAAATATTTATAGCTTTGGAAAGCTTTGAGGAACATGGAACACTCAGGCAGGTGGAACCCTGGCTTTAAATTGTAGGGGGAACAAAGTGTTCCCTCCTGGCTTAGATTCCACAGAGCTGAGCGTTTGGTTTCTGAGTCCTTCCTGACCTCAAAGATGACATTTGGCCTTTCTGAACCCCTGTTTCTTGCTTTCTTTAGTGAAATTTATTTTGCCCTACTTGACTCATAAAGCACACAATAACAACAGCCATTGCTTACTTAGTATTTATTATATCTGAAGCAGCGGACTAAGAGTTCTTTCCTTTTTACAAACAGCGCTGTTCTAATGCTCATTCTACAGATGATGTAACTGAGGTGCATGAACCCAAGATTCATACTGCCAGGTAAGTGGTAGATCAAGGATTTG
This sequence comes from Bos taurus, assembly GCF_002263795.3. Lineage (NCBI taxonomy): Eukaryota > Metazoa > Chordata > Mammalia > Artiodactyla > Bovidae > Bos > Bos taurus. Next base: position 20,341,302 of record NC_037352.1, on the reverse strand, counting down.
AACTTGGGTCTACCTGGCTCAAGAGCCCTAGGTCTCAACCTCTGAACTGATGTGGGGTTCAGATTAAATGTAATAAAGTATACACAGGTAAATGAAGGGAAATTTTACTGAGCCTCTCTTATGAACCTCATAACATCTTGACAGATATCACAATATGAATTGCTCTCAAGTTGAAAGGTGAAAGTAATATTATGGCCCTGCCAGGGTGGCATCTCTTTAGAGACAACCTCCAGACACTGCTTTTAAGCAAATCCCTCTGAAGACCCTTCCCAGATAATTGGATCCAACAGCCTAGGATCTCAAGTACAGATATACTTCGGAGGTATTAGGGGTTCAGTCCAGACCTCTGCAATAAAACAGATATCTCAATAAAGTTAGTTACACAATATTTTTGGTTTCCCAGTACATACAAAAAGTTATATTTACACCATACTGAAGTCTATTAAGTGTGCAATAGCATTATGTCTAAAGAAAACAATGTATATACCTAATTTAAAAATGCTTTACTGGCTCTAGACTGTTACTCCCAGCTTTGGGAAATTTTCACATGGAAAGCCATTTTAAAATTAAATAAAGCTATTTTATCAGTTTTGTTGTTCAGTCACTAAGTCACATCCAGCTCTTTGCAGACTCATGGATTGCAGCACACTAGGCTTCTGAATGAGCTAAAAAATGTTTTATTGCTAAAAATGCTAACCATTATCTGAGCCTTCAGCGAATCATGGTCACTGATCACAGATCACCATGACAAACATAATATCAATGAAAAAGTTTGAAATGTTGGGAGAATCATCTAAATGTGACACAGAGACATGAAGTGAGCAAATGCTGTTGGGAAAATGGCGTTGATAGATGTGCTTAACACAGAGTTGTCACAAATCTTGAATTTGTTAAAAAGTGAAAAAAAGCACTATCTGCAAAGGGCAATAAGGCAAAGCACAATAAAATGAGATCTGCCTGTATAAACTTAAAGGACACAAAGACCCACTTATCCTCCAGGGCAAGAGAAGAAAAAGAACATCCCATCCTTTTCTGATGAGCCCCCAGCTGAGAAACAAGACGCAGTTCATTCTTGGACAGGCTATTTTGCCATATTAAATTCCTAATGAATTGCACCACTGCAGCTACATTATCTCATTTAATCCTCACACTAGCTCCAGGGAGGTTTTTCTTCAGAGGTTTGAGTAGGGGCGCACCACTTTGCTGCACTCTATCCAAGAGGGCTCCTCCTCAGGGTGGAATCAGAGCAGGAGGGTCATCAGCTAAGGTCAGATACAGTTTTCAGAGGAAGGTAACACACAAGCGAGAGGGAAGGGGAGTCTTCCCCAGCAACATTCAGATCTGCCTAACCACCCCTCCACACCCGAGGGGCGGTGAGAGACATAATTTCCAGGTAGGAACTATGGTCACTGTTAATATTTATTAAGCAGTTATCACGCGTGTGTGCTTGCTGCTCAGTAGAGTCCGACCTTTTGCAACCCTATGGACTGTAGCCTACCAGGCTCCTCTGTCCATAGAATTTTCCAGGCAAGAATACTGAAGTGGGTTGCCATGCTCTCCTCCAGGGGATCTTCCCAACCCAGGGATCAAACTCAAGTCTCCTGTGCTGGCAAATGGATTCTTTACCATTAGCACCACCTGGGAAACCCAAGCACTTATAATATCCAGGTAAACATGCTTAAACATACTAGTCCACTTCTTCTCACAACAACCAAGAGAAGTGTCGTTATCCTAGTTTTGCAGATGAGAAAACTAAAGCTAACAGAAATAAAGATTTTTTCCCCTAAAAGATTGGAGCCAGCAAGTGCTAGAGGTAAGATATGAACCCAGGCAATCAGATTCCAGAGGTTGTACTGGCTCTCGCAGAATCTTTAGAATTAAATCCACGAAGCACTGTTATTACCCTCTTTTGACAGCTGAGCAAGCAAAGAGTTGAAGAGGTGAAATAATATCCTCAAATTAGTAGGTAACAGAGCCAGAAGCCCACCCTTCATCAAGGTCAGCTTGCTAGAATCTCTGCCCACTGTAAAGGAAAGTACTTGAAAAGCTAAGGAAAATGTGCAAACCTAAACTTCCCTTTTCTCCAAAATTTGAGTTTATCCTTGCCCCAAGGGGAGAGTTAGTAAGTCTGTTCTAGGCTGTTGTATCATGGGATCTGGAAAAGAAGAAAGGCTTGTGGTTCCTCAGAGGGCTCCACTCATACACCCTTTGATCTGTGCTAGCAAATTTTGTGAAAAACCTATGAAAAAATAATAGCCAGTTTTTATGTGGTGCTTACGATGTGCCAGTCCTTGTTCAAAGCAGTTATAAACATATTAACTAGCTAATCCTCTAAGCAATTTTATTAGGTCAATACTAGTGGTGTGCTCTGAAAATTTTAACAACCAGTTCCCAGGGGAAACATTTGCCTATGTGTCTGATATAAACATTCCCTCCACCACCAGTTTCACAATGCCAGTACGGAGCCCTGGACCCACTAGCATGTCTGATCGCTGCCCCCAACCAGATGCAACACACAGAAATCGCCTCAAGGACATATATAATAGTAAAATGAAGTCAAATGATTAGGAATTGATGAGTTTTGAGGTCTTATTGCTTTGATTTTAATATAATTTAACTCCAAGTTTATAGAATTTAATTTTTAATAATGGCTTTTTTTTTTTTTTAACAACCAGCTCACAACAGTCCTGATAATTCAACAATTGGCCTTCATGCGCTTGCGCTGGCTTCAGCCTCTCTGTAGTCAGCACGGTTACTGTTATTTGGGGCGAAGAGGCACACAAAAAAAGGCCAATTTGCACACAACTTGGAAACGGGCAAAGCCAGAATTCAGCCTGGGCAGTCTGGTTCCATCATCATCTTACCAACTGCTTCTCTCGCAAAACCTGGGTGTCTTTCTGTCTAGACCAGCAACCCATAGGCCTTTCTTTCCCCTGCTTGTCTCCGGACAAACATCCACTGCATTTGACCGGTGACTCACAGAAGGGCGTGAGACTTCTTCCTAGAATCTCGGAGAAGCTAAAGGCCTCCATCTGCCTGCACACCCAAGGGTCTCCAGCGCGGCGATGAGCTGCGCAGGACCACACCTGGCCATGCGCCGCATCCCGCCAGGCGGGGCGCTGCCCTCGAGGCTTGACTGCGCCTGCGTCCAACCGTACATCCATTATGGAAAGGAGGGTCCCTTAATGTAGCGCAAATTATAGCTGGAACACAAGCAAATTGCCGGCTTTTACTAGCACATAAACTGAGCGGAACCTTTGAGATGGATCCGCATTACCCTAAACGGCATCCATAATTCATACCTGCAGCAGCAATGCCTCCCTCTCGGAGGGCCGGAGCCCATCTATTATTGATGGGCCCCTTGGAAGGCCGCGACAGAGTGTTTCTCATGCTCCAGCCATCTGCCGGCGTGGTCAATTCCTCAGGCGGCGGCAGCACATTTATTCATCAGTATCAACTCCCAATTAGTTTCCTAGCAGGACCCTGGGGGGGATTTATTTGAGGAATCAAAGTGAGTGTTTCTAGAACAGTACCCCATTCCCACCCCCGCGACGCTGATCAATACACACAGAACCAGAGAGCAGTAAGCAAGCGTTCGTTTTCCCCGTGATTTCCATCACCGGGAGCAACGCTAAAGCAATACTCAGTTTCTCCCGGCGGAGGGTCTGGATGACTGGGGGCTTCTTGACGTCTATGAGGAGGTCCCTGAATATGGAGGTCCCAGAGCACAGATATCTGCGTGATTTTTCCATCACCTAGACTTTATGAAATGCCCATTATATTCTAAGTTCTTTGTAAAAGGCCTTGTAACAATTCTTTGAGATGGTTTACTTATTATCCCACCCACTCCTCTTTTTTATAGCGGGGAAACTGAGTTTAAATAACTCACCCAAGGTCACCCCCCTAGTAAGCCGCAATGCTAAGATCTGAGCCCAGGAAAACTGATTTCCAAAATCTAGGGGTTTAACCATTACTCCATGCTGCCACCTGGAGGAAGAGGGAAGGGAACCCACAAGTGATTTCCTGTGGGTCACAAATCCCTAGTGAAACTGGGACATTTAGCTACAATAGCACTACAATAAGGCTAACCAAAACCAACAGACTGGTTGAGTGTGGAGGTAAATGCTGGGTATATGTGTGTTTCGTGTGCCTACTCTTTCATGGTGTGATTTATTGTCTTATTGAATGCCTGATTTTTAAATGGCTAAATAAATTAATGGCTATTAATAAATAAATGGCTGTAAAAGACTAGATCCTTTAAGTGAGTCTCGGGGGAGGGGATATGGAGGATGAATTGAGTACCCAGAATTTAGAAGGCTGAGATCCACTGGACAAATAAAAAACCATTCGAGTTTAGAGCTGGAAGGAAAATAGTCATCAAACACCCAGGTCCATTAAACACCTGCCCAGGTACCAGGCTTTGTGTCTGGCTCCGGGGATACAAGAATCAATAAGATGTGGATTCTAATGTCCTCAACAGACTAATCAGGTAGATTAAATAGACAAGTAGATAACTGTAACATGTGGCAGAATAACACAGGGCTGAATATAAACAAGTCTCCCCACAACCATGCCTTCTCCTTCCCTCTGCAAGGCAGGCTGAGCACAGGTGGAGGAAATCACACCATGGTGTGGTCTGGTGAGACTGCGTGCTCTGCAGGGCTCTCACCGTGTCTGGCTATCCTTTTAAGAGTCCCTGGCCAGTTTCTAAAACCTCATGTCTTCCTTCTAGAAAATTGTGGCCAGCAGTAAGAAGAGCTTAAAGCTTCTACCACTTCACCAGAAAACTTCTCTACATCTGTGTCTCCCAACCTTTGTGTCTCGTCTCCATCATCTCCACCTGGGGACCGCACCACAGAGATGGTCCAGTTGGTGTGAGGTTCCTGATGGGCCCTAGGCCATGGAGCTGCCCCTGAACAGAAACCGAGATGGTGTCCAGAGTTGAGAGTGGAACAGAAAGGGGAGACTGTGGTGCCAAGGGGAGGGTTTGCATAACCATGGGAGATCAACTTCAAGGTCCAAAGGAGTTGCCCAAATGAGGAGACCTTCCAGCACATAAAACCAGGGATAGAAAACCCACAGACAGACGAGCTGGATGGTGGGTCAAGCAGGCTAGCGATTGTTTACAATACTTCAATGCCCCTATCTCCCATGACCTATAGGAGAAAGTCCAAAATGGGAAAGAGTGGTATGAAGGTAGGAAATGGAAATATCCCAAGAGCCCTAAATATTTCCCCACTACTTTTTTTTAAAACTGCCAGATAGATTATAAATAGCAGTGACTGCAGATGGTGAGAAGCAATGAGAGTGAGGTGCTGCCATGTTGATTGTGTCTGGCCCAGCCTGCTCAGGAGGCCAGCACCCCATCATTCCCCAATAAATCAGCAGGTCATTTTTCACTGAACTGAAGCTCAATACTCCCATCGTTTTCTCCCCTAACCAGCCCCGAGATTGCTCTGTGCTCTTTATTACCTTTCAATGACTTAAGCCCCTGAACTGAATAACTTCATCAAGGTGTCAACCTAAACAGATTTTCCCCATAATGGCCCAACTCTCACAGGTTCTTAATGAAAAATATTGATTCCCAAGGATTAGTTGCAGATTTATGTGTTGGGATGCTGATCTCTCTGTCACCTGGCACCTTATCAGGAGATGAAAGGACCTAGCTCCCCTTCGTTGTTTTAAAAAAGCAATCACTGGCTATGTCAGGGGGCAGCTTAGGTCCAGAAAAACAAATAAAATTCTGTGTCTGGATCCCATGGAATACTTAACAGATAGCGAAGGGAGTGGCAGGGCCTGGCACCAACACACCTGTCTCTCTTTCCTCATTAAGCATCTTCACTGGTTGGGTTCTGGGGAGACCAGGCATGGAGGAGCTGGGAGCAAATGTGACAAGCAGCCCTCTTGGTATGACTGATCTCTGGGACACAGTCTGGAGGCTGGTACACCCTGTCTGGGGCTGGAGACACTAACTGGAAGGAATTCAGCAGCTGCTGTCTCCAAATGGCATTCAGCCAGCATCAGCCTAAGTTGGCTCTGCCAACTCACTCTGATAAACATGACTCTCAAGGGATGAAGTTGAGACTCTGGCACCTAAAACCTCAGAATCTCTCCCATCACCCAGAGGTGGCTGGGATGACGTGATTCATCCTTTATCTATTTGATAAATATTTATGGAGGGTCTACTATGCGCCAGGCACTGTGCAAGGCATTGGGAACACAGTGGTCAGCAGAGTCAGATATGGGTTCCTCCTCTCGTGGAAAAGGCCCCCCCCACCAAAAAAAACCTACATAAATAAATGTAAAATGGCAGCTGTGATGAGACAAGGTCCCACGTGGGGATGAGCACAGGGCTGCAAGAGCCTGAGAGGCCCTACCTTGTGAGAGAGGTCAAGAGAGATTCTCCAAGGAAGTGATGGTCAAGGTAACACCAGAAGAATGGGGAGTGTTTTGGAAAAGAAGGGAGGCTGGGGAGCACTTTGGCAGAGAAATGGTGTCTGCATAACGCCTTTGGGGTCATTTTCCTAAGAACAATAATAAGCCATTGAAGGATTTTAAGCAGGAGGGTGACCTGACCTGATCTTTACTTTACAAAGATCACTTTGGCTGCTCTGTGAAGAACAGATGGAGCAAAAACAAGAAGAAGAGGAAGGCTTAGGAAGGTGATCTAGGCAAGAGACAAAGCAATGATGAAGATGGAGATGGAGAGAATGGACAGAATGAAGGAGACTTGGGAGGAAAAATCTACAGGCCTGATGCTGAATTGAATGTGGGACAGGGATAGGCTGAGGGGAAGGAGGAACAAGGATAATTCCCACAGTTCTTGACTGAGCCATTGCTTCTCTGAAATGATGGTCTCTCACTAGGGGCCCCCATGAGGTTCCCTAACCACTGGAAAGCACTGCAGAGCAATGTGCTCATGAGCTTTTCACCTCCTACAGCAGGGTTGGCAAAAGTCTTCCGTAAACAGCCAGGTAGAAAATATGTGTAGCTCTGAAAGCCATCCTTTCTCTGTTATTCAGCTCTGCTGTTGTAAAGTAAAAGCAACCACAGGCAATATGTAACAAATGAGTGTGGCTGTGTTCCAATAAAACTTTATTTACAAAAACAAAAGGCCAACAGGGTTGACCTCTGCCCAAGAGAACCTGGATGAATGGGATGCATGTGAAAACTCAGCTGACCCCAGAATTTCCCAGTCTCAGTAAACTGGAGTATTCCACTGAAACAGGGCGTTCATTCCCAGGCCTGGAAACTTTGGACCTGCCCAGGAAAATGAAGCGGAACATTGAGAACTCTGAGGGCCCAGGTCCCCACGAAAGACTTCAGGTCAGGGGAAGACTCACAGAGCTGGAGCTGGGCTCATAAAATAGAACTTCAGCTTCTTCAGGCCTCCTGGGGGGGGCGGGGGGCAACAACTTCCAGAGAGAAACCCAGGACAAGTCTTTCCCATATATATCCATCTGTATTTATAACAGAATTTTTTTTTTTTTTAAGCACCAGAAGGGTACATACATAAGAAACTAGTAAGTGCTTATCTATATGCCTGGGAGTGGAAAGAGACTTTCACATGTATACATTTGTATATCATTTTAGGTTTTGAACTCAAGCATTGACTACTTGAAAAAATTCATAAGTATGTTTGTTCATAAAACACCCTCTGTTTCTAGATAGAGTTGCCTAGTTGCCTACCATCAGAATTTTTTAACTATTGAAAAATACTCATACTTATCTGAAAAATCACAACCTAAAATTAGGCCTGGGCCACAGCTTCGCGAACATCCCTGTAAAGCTGGGCTGTAAGAATGAGGGGCACAGCCAGCTGCTGGGGTACAGAGCTGACTGTGTAACACAAGGGGCTTCAGAGCCTCAGGCAACCAGGAACTCCTGGAGGATGAGGTGTTGTCCCACGCCCCCTGTGCCTTCCCCCAGCCCTGGATTGAGTTGAATCAAGGACCAGCTGCTCTCCACTTCCCTGCTCCCACTCTGCCCTCTCACCTCCAGCCATGGCTCCTCTACCCGCCCTGGTCCTGGTGGCTCTGGTGTGCTGACTTGTAGCCCAGGCTCTGGACTGCCACGTATGCACCTACAGTGCAGAGAACTGCTTCAAGCCCATGTGCTGCCTGGCCCTGGTCACCTACGGCACAACTACAGACTTACTACACCCCAATCAGGATGAAGGTGAGCAAGTCTTATGTGCCCAGCTGCTTTGAGACCATATACAAGGCCGCTCCAAGCTCATATGCACCACATCCTGCTGCCATCCTGTAATGGCTCTGGCCTCTTGGCTCCCTGGACCCTGGCCCTGGCCCTCATACTCCTGGCCACCCTTGGGGGTCTGCTCTAAAGCCCTGTTGCACTGGCTACAGACTCACTGGGGGGCAAAGCACAGAGCAGCGTGGCCCCAACCTCTCCCACTGCACTCCCCACCCACCCTTCCCCTCCCCAGACCTCCCCAGCTACACACAGGACTATCTGCAAAAGGACCCTAGACCTCCCCCAACCACCCTGGGATCTGCTTCCAGGCCATGACCTGTTGTTTTTCTAAAGGCTGATGTGGGACCACAAAATAAATGGATAAAAATAAAATAAAATTAGGCATAAAGCAGATTTTAAGCACAGCTCCAATGTACACAGGACTGCAGATTATCCGGTAAAAGGTTAACAAAAGCACTGTTTTCCAGTTTGGTTCTCAGGTCTGCTGTCTCAGTTAGTAGAAGTCTGCTTCCAACTTCTCCCCTTGTGTTTTCAACAACTTCCTGTCTTCAGGTAAGAGCATCCACTTTTACTTAGGGAACTTACCCTAGTGCATTGAAGATTGTTGGCCAAGACTGTCAATAGAGAGGTTGCTGCCCTTCTAGTGTTGGTCATGTGACCCAGGCTAAGCCAATCAGATTATTTCTCCCTGGACTACAGCTGGAGGTGGTTCTTGCAGAGAAAGAAAAATAGTGAAGTTTCTTTGAGGGGTTTTCTGTTACTTCTTGTTGCCTAGATCTTTGGGGCAAATCTTTCAAAAATATGATTGTTTGACTTCTGTTTCAATTTTAATTGAATTTTTTAGCCTAGGTTGGCCAAAATCCATGCTTGTGGCTTAATACCAATGCTGCTGCTGCTGCTGCTAAGTCGCTTCAGTCATGTCCAACTCTGTCCGACCCCATAGACGGCAGCCCACCAGGCTCCCCCATTCCTGGGATTCTCCAGGCAAGAACACTGGAGTGGGTTGCCATTTCCTTCTCCAATGCATGCAAGCGAAAAGTGAAAGTGAAGTCGCTCAGTCGTGTCCGACTCTTAGGGACCCCATGGACTGCAGCTCCCCAGGCTCCTCTGTCCATGGGATTTTCCAGGCAAGAGTACTGGAGTGGGGTGCCATTGCCTTCTCCTAAAACTGATGAGGATATCCTATTTAAAAATCTCCAATATCTCCCTGTGGCTTGCAACACAAAGGGCAGGCAAGACATACAAATCCCAATGACCACTAGTGTGGCATGTCGCCCCCATATCAGACACCCTCTGCTTCAGCACCACTAGAATTTCTGCCTTCTCCAAATGCATCCATATATAAATCAGTGCTGTATTCCCACTTTGTCACCTGGGGGAAAAAAAAGTCCCTACTCATCATTTGAGGCAGCAGATGGTGGCAGATCAGGGTGTCAGTCCTGGTGTAGACAGGACTGTTGGCCAGCAGTTGCTTTTTGATAAGCCTTGCTCTCCAAATGTGAGATTAGCCAGGCTCCCTTCCCTTGAGAAACACATCAGAATCTATCAAGCTCTGAGACCCCCCTAAGCCCATTTTAGAGATCCAAAATGATAGCATTGTGATTAGGACAGCACTGAATTCAAGGGGTTCTGCCAGCCAACCTCTGTTCCTTCAAGGTCTTGATTTTCTTGTCTGTAACATGAGGAAATTAATTCTATCTATATCTTAGAGAGAGTTTATTCATATGTTTAACGAACAGTCTGCACCAGACAGTGTTCTGAATGCTTTAAATATATTAATTCATTTAATACTCATAACAACACAATAAGGCAAGTATTTTGCAGATGAGGAAACTGAGGCATAGAGAGGTTAAGTAACTCATCCAAGGTTGCAATGGCATGGGGATGAAATGGAAGATTGCATGGGAGTTACTTAGCACAGGGCCCAGGAGATAATACATGGTTCATAAAATGATAGCTATTTGTTATGGACTGAATTGTGTATCCCCCTCTCTGAATTCATATGTTGAAATCTTAACCCCCACTGTGACTATATTTGGAGCTAGGGCATTTAAGAAGTAACTAAGATAGATGGGGTCATAAGTGAGGGTTCCTAATTCAATATGACTGGTGTCCTTTGAACAAGAAAGAGAGACACCGTGGTGGGCATCTCAGAAAAAAGGCCATGTGAGGACATAGTGAGACAGCCATCTGCAACCCAAGGAGACAGGGCTCCGGAGAAACCAGACTTGTCAACAGCTCCATCTTGGACCTCCAGTCTCCTGAACTGTGAGAGGTAAATTTCTCTTGTTTAAGCCACCTAGTCTGCTGTGTTAGTGGGAAGACACACTACTGAAGAAGAACCCACCTTGTGGTGGAAATCACAGCTGCATTTTCAATCTTAATCCAACACTACCTCAGGGTGTAATCTCCTTCAGAGTGTCTCTGTCCCACCCAGGATAGAGTAAAACATCCTCTGCAAGATATATGCATGAGCGTTAAGTCGCTTCAGTCAGGTCCAGCTCTTTGCGATCCTGTGGACAATAGCCCCCCAGGCTCCTCTGTCCATGGGATTCTCCATGGGTTGCCATGCCCTCCTCCAGGGGATCTTCCTGACCCAGGAATCAAACCTGCATCTCTTACACCTCCTGCATCGGCAGGCGGGTTCTTTACCGCTAGCGCCACCTGGAAGCCCACATGGTATATACGGCCCTTGAAAATACCCAGATTCATCTGTCACCCATCCACTCTTACCCTCCATTCAACCACAACAAACTTCACACTTCCCTGAACGTGGCAGACCCTTGTATATACTATTACCGCCTCGTGTGTCCTCCTCCTCTCATGCCTTCACACGTCCCCTTTGCTGGCAAATGCCTATGCATGCTGCAAGGCCTAGCCTCAGTATTCCTTCTGAATCTTTCATTGAACTTCTCAGGCAGAGTTGGATATCTCCCTTCCTGTGCCACTACCATGCCTTGTACATGTGCTGTGCTGTGCTTAGTCGCTCAGTCATGTCCAGCTCTTTGTGACCCCATGAACTGTAGCCTGCCAGGCTCCTCTGTCCATGGGGCTTCTCCAGGCAAGAATACTGGAGTGGGTAGCTTTTTCCTTCTCCAGGGGATCTTCTTGACCCAGGAATCGAACCAGGGTCTCCTTCATTGCAGGCGGATTCTTTACCAGCTGAGCTTCCAGGGAAGCCCTACCTTGTACATAGTTCTATTACAATTGTTTTATCTTATGTCTCTATCATTAGAATTTTGAACCCCTTGAGGTCTTAGGTATCTCTGGCATAGTGCCTGACACAGGGTAGATGTTCAGTAGATGTCTAATGATGCAATAAATGAAAGAGAACCTGAATCCAGGTTAGTTTATTCTCCTTCCCATGAAAAGCTATAAAGCCAATCTTGATCCATCTCAAATAAGACTACTGATGGGAAGTTTCTAAGAAATTCTTCAGGATTAAAGAGAGTAGACATCTCTCTAAGGAATTTTACTCAAACTCATTCTCAAGCTCTTTCTTTTGGCTTCCTTGGGTGGTACATCCTCACCTAACTTTGGTTCCCACAAGACTGTCACGGTGGTATATACAGCCTCTAAGAGAATCCCCAGTGTTCCCCCTCCAAATATTCATGCCCTCTTTTTATCCCTTCCCTTTGAGTGTGGGTTGGATTTACTAATTGACTTCTTACAAACAGAAATGCAGAAGTGATGCCATGTCACATCTGAGATACAGTTATAAAAAGACTCTACTAGGCATACACCCCGAGAAAACCAAAATTGAAAAAGACACGTGTACCCCAATCTTCACTGCAGCACTATTTACAATAGAGAGAACACAGAAGCAACCTAGATGTCCATCGACAGATTAATGAATAAAGAAGCTGTGTTACATATATACAATGGAGTATTAGTCAGCCATAGAAAGGAATGCATTCAAGTTAGTTCTAATGAGGTGGATGAACATAGAGCATATTATATAGACTGAAGTAAGTCAGAAAGAGAAAAACAAATACCTTATACTAATGTATATATATATGGAATCTAGAAAGATGATACTGATGAAATTATTTGCAGGGCAGCAGTGGAGACACTGCTTCCCTTGTAGCTCAGTTGGTAAAGAATCTGCCTGCAGTGTGGAAGACCCGGGTTCGATCCCTGGGTTGGGAAGATCCCCTGGAGAAGGAAATGGAGACCCACTCCAGTATCCTTGCCCGAAAAATCTCATGGACAGGGGAGCCTGGTGGGCTGCAATCCATGGGCAGAGTCGGGCACAACTGAGTGACTAACTCTTAGTGGAGACGTAGACACAGAGAACAGACTTATGGACAGGGTGTAGGGGGAGAAGGAGAGGGGGGGATGTATGGAGAGAATAACAAGGAAACTTATATTACCATATGAAAAATAGATAGCCAATGGGAATTTGCTGTATGACTCTGAGAACTCAAACTGGGGCTCTGTGGAAACAGTGTCAGACTTTATTTTTCTGGGCTCCAAAATCACTACAGATGGTGACTGCAGCCATGAAATTAAAAGACGCTTACTCCTTGGAAGGAAAGTTATGTCCAACCTAGATAGCATATTCAAAAGCAGAGACATTACTCTGCCAACAGAGGTTAGTCTAGTCAGGGCTATGGTTTTTCCTGTGGTCATGTATGGATGTGAGAGTTGGACTGTGAAGAAGGCTGAGGGCTGAAGAATTGATGCTTTTGAACTGTGGTGTTGGAGAAGACTCTTGAGAGTCCCTTGGACTGCAAGGAGATCCAACCAGTCCATCCTGAAGGAGATCAACCCTGGGATTTCTTTGGAAGGAATGATGCTAAAGCTGAAACTCCAGTACTTTGACCACCTCATGTGAAGAGTTGACTCATTGGAAAAGACTCTGATGCTGGGAGGGATTGGGGGCAAGAGGAGAAGGGGATGACAGAGGATGAGATGGCTGGATGGCATCACTGACTCGATGGATGTGAGTCTGAGTGAACTCCAGGAGTTGGTGATGGACAGGGAGGCCTGGCGTGCTGCGATTCATGGGGTCGCAAAGAGTCGGACACGTCTGAGCGACTGATCTGATCTAATCTGAACAACCTAGAGGGGTGGGATGGGGAGGGAGATGGGAGGGAGACTCAAGAGGGAGGGGATTTGTGTATACCTATGGCTGATTCCTGTTGATGTTTGGCAGAAACCAGCACAGTTCTATAAAGCAATTATCCATCAATTACAAAGTAAATTAATTAAAAAAATTTTTTTAAGTTATAAAAGTACTGAGGCTTCCATTTTGGGCACTCCATCTTGCTCTCTCTTGGATCACTTGCCCTGGGGAAAGCCAGCTGCCATGTCACATGAAATTCTATGTCAAAGCCCACATGCCAAGGAACTGAGGCTTGCCAGCAACCACATAAGTGAGGTTGGTAGCAGATACACTTCCCTACCAGTCTAGCCTTCAGATAATAATAAAGCCCAAGCCAGTAGCCTGTTTGCAGGCTCATGGGAGACTTATTCCTGATCCACAGATGCTGTGGGGTCAATGTTGTGTTAAGCTGATACACTTTGGGATAATTTGTTATACACCAATAGATAATGAATACAGCCACCAAATGGACCCTGCCATAAGGCCAAGTCCAAGTAAGATATCCTTTCTCTTGCTTTTCATTCCTGGATTTGGATCCCTAGGTTTAGGGCTTGATAAGACACATATTTTTATATTAGCATCATTTTCCCCACCATCATCACTATCTTCATCATCATCATCATCTCTGAGATCTACTGATGTGCTATGTCCTAGTACTGCACTTAGTGGGTGACCTGCATCATCTTTCTTAAATCCCTGCTGTGACTTTGTGAATTGGACTTATTAAGGGGCTTTGGTTGAGGAAACAAAAACTGCCTGTAGGTAATTCAGACACAGGTGATTTACTGGGAGGAAATGGGGATTGGACCCTCTAAGGTCGCCTCCAGACTATACCCAGGCCTTGGAGTAGGCAGGAACAAAAACACCTCCACAGGTTAGGAAAGAGGAAGCTCAACCAAGATAGGATAGCCTGAGGTTTAAAGGCATGGTCTCTGGAATCAGATTTCCTGGTTCAAATCATAGCCTTGCTACATACTGGTTTTGAGGTTGGGCAATTTACTTAGAACCAATCATTTCTAGATGTACAAGCTGGATTTAGAAAAGGCAGAGGAACCAGAGATCAAATTGCCAATATCTGCTGGACCACAGAAAAATAAAAAGAATTACAAAAAAAAAAAAATCTACTTCTGCTTCACCAACTATGCCAAAGCCTTTCACAGTGTGGATCACAACAAACTGTGGAAAATTCTTAAAGAGATGTGAATACCAGACCACCTTACCTGTCTCCTAAGACCTATATGCAGGACAAGAAGCAACAGTTAGAACTGAACATGGAACAACAGACTGGTTCAAAATTGAGAAAGGAGTACATCAAGAGCTGTCACCCTGTTGTTTAACTTATATGCAGAGGACATCATGCCAAGTGCTGGGTTGGATGAAGCACAAGCTGGAATCAAGAATGCCAGGAGAAATATCAACCTCAGATGTGCAGATGATACCACCCTAATGGCAGAAAGTGAAGAAGAACTAAACAGCCTCTTGATAAAGATGAAAGAGAGAGTGAAAAAGCTGGCTTAAAACTCAACATTCTAAAAACAAAGATCATGATATCTGGTCCCATCACTTCATGGCAAATAGATTGGGGGAAAAGTGGAAACAGTGATAGATTTTATTTTCTTGGGCTCCAAAATCGCTGCAGACGGTGACTGCGGCCATGAAATTAAAAGATTCTTGCTCCTTGGGAAAAAAGCTATGACAAACCTAGATAGCATATTAAAAAGCAGAGACATTACTTTGCCGACAAAGGTCCATATAGTCCAAGCTATGGTTTTACCAGTAGTCATGTATGGATGTGCGAGTTGGAACCATAAGGAAGGCTGAGCACTGAGGAATTGATGCTTTCAAATTGTGGTGCTGGAGAAGACTTTTGAGAGTACCTTTTGGACAGCAAGGAGATCCAACCTGTTAATCCTAAAGGAAATCAACCCTGAATATTCATTGGAAGGACTATGCTGAAGTTGAATCTCCAATCCTTCACCTGATATGAAGAGCTGATTTGTTGGACAAGACTCTGATGCTGGGAAAGATTGAGGGCAAGAGGAGAAGGGGGCAACAGAGAATGAGATGGTTGGATGGAATCACTGACTCAATGGACATGAGTTTGAGCAAACTCAGGGAGATAATGAAGGACAGGGAAGCCTGGCGTGCTGCAGTTCATGGAGTCACAAGGAGTTAGAGGTGACTTAGTGACTAAACAACCACAACAAAGTTACTTACACTCTGCCTGCTTTGGTTTTCCCAACTATAAAATGAGGACAATAGTAGTCTGTGTCTTACAGCTTTGGTGTAAGCATTTATGAGTTTATAGAATTAGTGTTTAGGATAATGCTGGGCACTTAGTAGGGCTTCCCAGATGGTGGTTGTGAAAAAGAACCCACCTGCCAGTGCAAGAGATGTAAAAGACACAGGTTCAATCTCCGGATCAGGAAGGTCCCCTGGAGGAGGGCATAGCAATGTGAGGTACTAATGTACCTCACACTACACACAAACATTAACTCAAAATGGATCATAATCTAAATATAGGAGCAAAAATTTCTAGCAGAAAATATAAGAGAGAGTTTTGTGACCTTGGACTAGACAAACATTTCTTAGCTATGACATTAAAAGTACAATCCATAAAAGAAAAAATTGAAAAATTATACTTCATCAAAATTTTAACCTTTTGCTCTTTAAAGGATAACACTAAGAAAAATTAAAAGGTAAGCCACAGGCTGAAAGACAATGTTTGCAAAACACATATCTAAAAAAGGACTTGTATCCAGAAAAACGAATGCTTATGATTCAGTAGGAAGAAGACAATCCAATTTTTTTAATGGGCAAAAGATTTACATGAACCCTTCACCAAAAAAGATATACCAGTGGATAATCAGTGTATGAAAATGTGCTCAACACCATTAGCCATGACAGAGATGGAAATTTAAACCACAACACACCCTTTAGAATAGTTAAGTTAAAAAGACTGACAAATCAAGTGCTAGTGAGAATGTACAAAGCAACTGCAATCTTCATGTTGATGGTGGAAATGTTAAATGGCATAACCACTTCAGAAAACAATTTGATAGCTTCCTAAAAAGTTACTTACCATACAACCCAGCAATTCTACTCCTAGATGTCTATTCAAGAGAGATGAAAATACGTGTCCACACAAAGACACCCATACAATTGTCCACAGCAATTCATAACAGCCAAAAACTACACAATCCAAATTACTTATTAAACAAAATGTGATGTTTCCATACTAGCAATAAAAGAAAACAAACCATTGCTAAGCAGTGACACAGATCTCAAAAAGAGTATGCTAAGTGAAAGAAGTCAAACTCATAGACCACATACCGTATGATTCTATTTACATGAAACTTCTAGAACAGAGATGGCAAATACATCCATAGTTACCTTGAACTGGAGGTGGGAGCTGGAATCGACTGTAAATGGGCATGAGGCTCTTGCTTGCAGACTGGTCTCTGTCTCTCCATACAGAGCTCCTATTCAGACCTCACGTTGCCCTTCATGCTCTGACTGCATCCCCGTTTCTTCCTCCCCATCAGACTATTTACGCCAGAAACAACAAATTTCCTGCAAGCAGCCAATGTCGGTGGTCCTCGCACTCCTTTGGGGGTTGGGGTGGGGGGCTGCAAATCTGGTTGGGATTCAAGAAAACCCAGGCAGCTGGACTTATACATCCTCCTGAATCATAACCATCGGTCAGGGTTCTCTGGAAAAATCTGGATGCCTAAGAGCAACACTCATAACCAACATGGCTTCTCCATGGCTGAGGTGTCTGCTTGACCTGATGCCAGAGCCATTTGGAATGGTGGTGAACATCTCTATGAAACCCCAGGTCTTCGGTTGTAAAGAAGAAATTATTTGGAGAAGCTTCCTTGAATCATTGTCATAGAGTGGATTAGACCATTCTTAGCTTCTACATCGAATATTCTGCCAGAGGAAAGAATGTGCTGAGATGGAAAAGCAATTAAGTGGATTTCCATGGAGGCATTTTTAAAGGCATCTTTTTAGAAGGACAATGTAATGAGATCAAGCCCTGAGCCTTTGGAGTGAGAGCACTGACTCCAAGACCCTAGACTACCAGAGAATTAACCCTAGGGAGTATCAAATAGTGAGAACTCACACAAAGGAAATCACTTGAATATAAGACCTGACATCACCCAACCACCAGTAGCACCCTGTGCAGTATGCCTCATCTAAACAACAAACAAAACAAAAATACAAACCAAATCATCAGCAGACAGGATTACCACCTCACTCAGCCTTGCCCTTCAGAGGAAAAACAAACAAACAAAAACTCAGCACAAATATCACCCTATATGAAGCTTACACAAACCACTGGACCAACCTTCAGAGGGCAGAAACCAAAAGGTAGAAAGAATTCAACCGTGAAGACTGGGAAAAGGAGACTTCAAACACAGTAAGTTAAAAAAAAAATTAAAATGCAGAGAAATACTATACAAATGAAGGAACAAACTAGAAACACAGAAGTCCAAACAAATGAAGAGGAAATAGGCAAACTACATGAAAAAGAATTCAGAATAATGATGGTAAAGATGATCAAAAACCTTGAAAACAAAATGGAGAAAATGCAAGAATCAATTAAAGACCTAGAAGAATTAAAGAATAAACATGCAGAGACAAACAACACAATCACTGAAATTAAAAAATATTCCATGAGGAATCAATAGCAGAATATCTGAAGCAGAAGAATGAATCAGTGAGCTGGAAGATAAAGTGGTGGAAATAATTTCTGAAGAGCATAATAAAGTAAAAAGGATGAAAAGCATGGAAGATAGTCTCAGAGACCTCTGGGACAATATCAAATGCACCAACATTCAAATTATAGGCGTCCCAGAAGAAGAAGAGAAAAAGAAAGGTTATGAGAAATTTTTTGAAGAGGTTATAGTTGAAAATTTCCCCAACATGGAAAAGGAAATAGTCAATCAAGTCCAAGAGGCACAAAGAATCCCATACAGAGTAAACCCAAGGAGAAACACACCAAGACACACACTGATCAAACTAACAAAGACTAAATACAAAGAAAGAATATTAAAAGCAGCAAGGGAGAAGCAACAAGTAACATACAAGGGAAACCCCATATGCTTAACAACTGATCTTTCAGCAGAAACTCTGCAGGGCAGAAGGGAATGGCAGGATATATTTAAAGTACTGAAAAGGAAAAATCTACAACCAAGATTACTGTACCCAACAATAATCTCATTCAAAATTGATGAAGAAATAAAAAGCTTTTCAGATAATCAAAAGTTAAGAGAATTCAGTACCACCAAACCAGCTTTACAGCAAATGTGAAAGGGACTTATATAGTGAAGAAATAGAAGAGAAGAAAAAAGACCTACAAAATCAACCCCAAACAATTAAGAAAATGGCAATAGGAACATATATATCAATAATTACTTTAAATATGAATGGACTAAATGCTCCAACCAGAAGACACAGACTGGCTGAATGGATACAAAAACAAGACCCATATATATGCTGTCTACAAGAAACCCACTTCAGATCTCAAGACACATATAGACTGAAAGTGAAAGGATGGAAAAATATATTCCATGCAAATGGGAAGCAAAAGAAAGCTGGAGTAGCAATCCTCATATCAGACAAAATATACCTTAAAATAAAGAATATTACAAGAGATAAGGAAGGACACTACATAATGATCAAGGGATCAATCCAAGAGGAAGACATAACAATTGTAAATATCTATGCACCCAACATTCTGAAAGAGATGGGAATACCAGACCACCTGACCTGCCTCTTGAGAAATCTGTATGCAGGTCAGGAAGCAACAGTTAGAACTGGACATGGAACAACAGACTGGTTCCAAATAGGAAAAGGAGTACATCAAGGATTTACATTATCACCCTGCTTGTTTAACTTATATGCAGACTACATCATGAGAAGCACTGGACTGGAAGAAACACAAGCTGGAATCAAGATTGCTGGGAGAAATATCAATAACCTCAGATATGCAGATGACACCACCCTTATGGCAGAAAGTGAAGAGGAACTAAAAAGCCTCTTGATGAAAGTGAAAGTAAAGAGTGAAAAAGTTGGCTTAAAGCTCAACATTCAGAAAATGAAGATCATGGCATCCGGTCCCATCACTTCATGGCAAATAGATGGGGAAACAGTGGAAACAGTGTCAGACTTTATTTTTGGGGGCTCCAAAATCACTGAAGATGGTGACTGCAGCCATGAAATTAAAAGATGCTTACTCCTTGGAAGGAAAGTTATGTCCAACCTAGATAGCATATTCAAAAGCAGAGACATCACTTTGCCAACAAAGGTCCGTCTAGTCAAGGCTATGGTTTTTCCTGTAGTCATGTATGGATGTGAGAATTGGACTGTGAAGAAGGCTGAGTGCCAAAGAATTGATGCTTTTGAACTGTGGTGTTGGAGAAGACTCTTGAGAGTCCCTTGGACTGCAAGGAGATCCAACCAGTCCATTCTAAAGGAGATCAGCCCTGGGATTTCTTTGGAGGGAATGATGCTGAAGCTGAAACTCCAGTACTTTGGCCACCTCATGCGAAGAGTTGACTCATTGGAAAAGACTCTGATGCTGGGAGGGATTGGGGGCAGGAGGAGAAGGGGACGACAGAGGATGAGATGGCTGGATGGCATCACTGACTCGATGGACGTGAGTCTGGGTGAACTCCGGGAGTTGGTGATGGACAGGGAGGCCTGGCGTGCTGCAATTCATGGGGTCATGAAGAGTTGGACACGACTGAGCAACTGAACTGATGAACTGATGATGCACCCAACAGAGGAGCACCTCAATACATAAGACAAACACTAACAGACATAAAAGGAGAAATTGACAGTAACACAATAATAGTAGGAGACTTTAACACCCCACTCACACCACTGGACAGATCATCAAAACAGAAAGTTAATGAGGAAACAAAGTCTTAAATGGTACATTGGATGAGATGGATCTCATTGATATCTTCAGGACATTCCATCCAAATGCAGAAGAATACACCTTCTTCTCAAGTGCACACGGAACATTGTCCAGGATAGACCACATCTTAGGTCACAAATCAAACCTCAGTAAATTTATGAAAATTGAAATTGAATCAAGCATCTTCTCTGATGACAATGCTATAAGACTAGATATCAATTACAAGGGAAAAAAAACAAGAAACACAAACACATGGAGATTAAACAACATGTTTCTAAATAACCAACAGGTTACTGAAGAAATCAAAAGGGAAATAAAAAAATTTCTAGAAACAAACAACAATGAAAATACAACAACTCAAAACCTATGAGATGCAGCAAAAGCAGTTCTAAAAGAGAAGTTTATAGCAATACAATCTTACCTCAAGAAACAAGAAAAACATTGAATAGACAACCTAACTTTACACCTAAAATAGTTGGAAAAAGAAGAAGAACAACAACAAAAAAAACAAAAATTAATAGAAGTAAATAAATCATAAAGATCTGAGCATAAATAAATGAAAAAGAAATGAAAGAAACAATAGTAAAGATTAATAAAACTTAACGCTGGTCCTTGAGAAGACAAACAAAATTGACAAGCCTTTAGCCAGACTCATCAAGAAAAAAAGAGAGAAGAATCAAATCAACAAAATTAGTAATGAAAAAGGAGAGGTTACAACAGACAAGGCAGAAATACAAAGGATTATAACAGACTATTATGAACAACTATATGGCAATAAAATGGATAACCTGAAAGAAATGGACAGATTCTTAGAAAAGCTCAATCTTCCAAGACACAATCAGGAAGAATTAGAAATTATGAACAACCCAATTATAAGCACTGAAATTGAACCTGTGATCAAAAATCTCCCCAAAAAACAAAGCCCAGGACCAGATGGCTTCACAGGAGAATTCTATCAAATATTTAGAGAAGAGCTAATGCCTATCCTTCTAAAACTCTTCCAAAAAATTTCAGAGGAAGGAACACTTCCAAACTCATTCTACAAGGCCACCATCACCCTGATACCAAAACCAGACAAAGACAACACAAAAAAAGAAAACCACAGACCAATATCACTGGTGAACATAGATGCAAAAATCCTAACAGAATTTTAGCAAACAATTCAGCAACACATCAAAAAGCTCATACACCGTGATCAAGTTGGGTTTATTCCAGGAATGCAAGGACTCTTCAATATATGCAAATCAATCAATGTGATACACCATATTAACAAATTGAAAAATAAAAACCATATGATAATCTCAATAGATGAAGAAAAAGCCTTTGACAAAATTCAGCACTGATTTATGATTGAAACTCTTCCAAAAATGGGCATAGAAGGAACCTACCTCAACATAGTAAAGGCCATATAGCAAACATTATTCTCAATGGTGAAAAACTGAAAGCATTCCCTCTAAAATCAGGAACAAGACAAGGATGTCCACTTTCACCACTATTATTCAACATAGTTCTGGAAGTCCTAGCTACAGCAATCAGAGAAGAAAAAGAAATAAAAGGAGACCAGATCAGGAAAGAAGTAAAGCTCTCACTGTTTGCAGATGACATGATACTGTACATGCTGCTGCTGCTAAGTCGCTTCAGTCGTGTCCAACTCTGTGTGACCCCACAGACGGCAGCCCACCAGGCTCCCCCGTCCTTGGGATTCTCCAGGCAAGAACACTGGAGTGGGTTGCCATTTCCTTCTCCAATGCATGAAAGTGAAAAGTCAAAGTGAAGTCGCTCAGTCATGTCCGACTCTAGCAACCCCATGGACTACAGCCTACCAGGCTCCTCCAACCATGGGATTTTCCAGGCAAGAGTACTGGAGTGGGGTGCCATTGCCTTCTCCGGATACTGTACATAGAAAACCCTAAAGATAGTATCAGAATTACTAGAGCTAATCAGTTAATTTAGCAAAGTTGCAGTATATAAAATCAATACACAGAAATCACTTGTGTTTGTATATACTAACAAAGAAAAATCAGAAAGAGAAATTAAGGAATCAATCTGATTCACCATTGCAATGAAAAGAATTAAACATCTAGGAATAAACTTACCTAAGAAGACAAAAGAACTGTACATAAAAAATTATAAGACACTAATGAAAGAAATCAAAGATGACTTAAAGAGATGGAGAGATATTCCATGTTCCTGGGTAGGAAGAATCAATATTGTGGAAATGACTATACTACCAAATGCAATCTACAGATTCAGTGCAATCCCTATCAAATTACCAATGGCATTTTTCACAGAACTAGAACAAAAATTTTCACAATTCATATGGAAACACAAAAGAGCCCAAATAGGCAAAGCAGCCCTGAGAAAGAAGAATGGAGCTGAAGGAATCAACCTTCCTGACTTCAGATTATACTATAAAACTACAGTCATCAAGACAGTATGGTACAGACACAAAAACATAAACACAGACCAATGAAACAAGATAGAAAATCCAGAAATAAACCCATGCACCTATGGGTACCTTATTTTCAACAAAGAAGGCAAAATATACAATGGGGCAAAGACAGTCTCTTCAATAAACGGTGCTGGGAAAACTGGACAGCTACATGTAAAAGAATGAAATTAGAACACTTCCTAACAGCATACACAAAGATAAACTAAAAATGGATTAAAGACCTAAATGTAAGAACAGAAACTATAAAACTCTTAGAGGAAAACATAGGCAGAACACTCAATGACATAAATCAAAGCAAGATCCTCTATGACACACCTCCTAGAATAACGGGAATAAAAGTAAACAAGTGGGACCTCATTAAACTGAAAAGCTTTTTCACAGCAAAGGAAACTATAAGCCAGGTGAAAAGACAACCCTCAGAATGGGAGAAAAGAACAGCAAATGAAACAACTGACAAAGGATTAATTTCCCAAATATACAAGCAGCTCATACAACTCAATGCCAGAAAAACAAACAACCCAATCATAAAAGAAGTTGTGGTACATATATGCAAAGGAATATTACTCGGCCATAAAAAGGAATACATTTGATTCAGCTCTGATGAGGTGGATGAACCTAGAACCTATTATACAGAGTGAAGTGAATCAGAATGACAAAGATAAATATCATATTCTAACGCATATATACAGAATCTAGAAAAATGGTACTGAAGAATTTATTTACAGGAGGGCCATGGAGGAACCAGAGATCAAATTGCCAACATGCACTGGATCATGGAAAAAGCAAGAGAGTTCCAGAAAAACATCTATTTCTGCTTTATTGACTATACCAAAGCCTTTGACTGTGTGGATCACAATAAACTGGAAAATTCTAAAAGAGGTGGGAATACCAGACCACCTGACCTGCCTCTTGAGAAATCTGTATGCAGGTCAGGAAACAACAGTTAGAACTGGACATGGAACAACAGACTGGTTCCAAATAGGAAAAGGAGTATGTCAAGGCTGTATATTGTCACCTGGCTTATTTAACTTACATGCAGAGTACATCATGAGAAACACTGGGCTGAATGAAGCACAAGCTGGAATCAAGATTGCCAGGAGAAATATCAATAACCTCAGATAAGCAGATGACACCACCCTTATGGCAGATAGTGAAGATGAACTAAAGAGCCTCTTGATGAAAATGAAAGAGGAGAGTGAAAAAGTTGGCTTAAAACTCATTCAGAAAACTAAGATCATGGCATCCACTTCATGGCAAATAGATGGGGAAAGAGTGGAAACAGTGACTGACTTTATTTTTGGGGCTCCAAAATCACTGCAAATGGTGACTGCAACCATGAAATTAAAAGATGCTTACTCCTTGGAAGGAAAGTTACAACCAACCTAGACAGCATATTAAAAAACAGAGATATTACTTTGCCAACAAATGTCCATCTCGTCAAGGCTATGGTTTTCCCAGTAATATTGTGTGGATGTGAGGGTTAGACTATAAAGAAAGCTGAGCGCCGAAGAATTGATGCTTTTGAACTGTGGTGTTGGAGAAGACTCTTGAGAGTCCCTTGGACTGCAAGGAGATCCAATCAGTCCATCCTAAAGGAGATCAGTCCTGGGTGTTCATTGGAAGGACTGATGTTGAAGGTGAAACTCCAAAACTTTGGCCACCTCATGCGAAGAACTGACTCATTTGAAAAGACCCTGATGCTGGGAGGGATTAGGGGCAGGAGGGAAAGGGGACGACAGAGGATGAGATGGTTGGATGGCATCACCAACTCAATGGACATGAGTTTGAGTAAACTCCGGGAGTTGGTGATGGACAGGGAGGCCTGCTGTGCTGTGGTCCACGGGGTTGTGAAGAGTTGGACACGACTGAGTGATTGAACTGAACTGAACTGAATGGAGAAACAGACATAGAAAATAGACTTATGGACATGGGGAGAGGGGAGGAAAGGGTGAGATGTATGGAAAAGGTAACATGGAAACTTACATTACCATATGTAAAATAGATAGCCAATGGGAGTTTGCTGTATGGCTCAGGAAACTCAAACAGGGACTCTGTATCAATCTAAAGGGGTGGGATGGGGTGGGAGATGGGAGGGAGGTTCAAAAGGGAGTGGATATATGTATACCTATGGCTGATTCATGTTGAGGTTTGACAGAAAACAACAAAATTCTAAAAGCAATTATCCTTCAATAAAAAATAAATTAAAATAAGTAAATAAATGAGAGTGAGGAAACTGTGGGGAGTGATGGAAGGATCCTAAAACTGGATTGTGGAGATAGTAATGATTGCACCATTATATAAATTTGCTAAAAACTCATCGAACTGTACATTTAAATGGGTGAATTTTAA
Source organism: Bos taurus (assembly GCF_002263795.3). Classification (NCBI taxonomy): domain Eukaryota; kingdom Metazoa; phylum Chordata; class Mammalia; order Artiodactyla; family Bovidae; genus Bos; species Bos taurus. The sequence goes on along the minus strand of NC_037352.1, from coordinate 20,316,252 downwards.
TATATGTAAATCGTACCTTAATAAAGCCTTTAAAAATTAATGATAGACCATGAAAAAGGAAAGAAGATAAAACTAATGTTGTGGGGGAAAGGGTGCTTGGCTAGGAGAGAGAAATACACATGTATTATCCCATTAGGAAAGTTAGGAACAATGACTTGCCTGATGTTGCTCAACTAGTAAGCGGCAGGACCCACATGCAAACCTCAACTCTTTGGCCCCGGTCCCATGCTCCTGATCCCTCCATAAAGCCAACTTTCTTCCCTTATCATATTACCTGTCTTCAGTCAGCACGCACTCACCTCACCATGTGACCAGAACGTTCGTCCAAATAGCATGTAAGCAAGAGACACTCCGAGGCCGATGTTCTCCGACAGTTCATTTAGGTTGCCATTGTTACTTTCCCACGAGCTCGGTGTGATTTGGTGCTTTTTGTATATTGCTCATCTGGCACAAAATTACTGCTCTGCTCTACAAGTTCCCACAGATGGCTTTATTTTCCATTGCTATTAAATTGGTTTTGAACAAGACATAATTCTTCAAGTGCCTGGTGAGCTCTCTGGGTTTGCTCAGGCAAGATTCCATAAAAATGTAAATAATAGGAACACTTCTGGGATTATTTATCACAACTGACTTGCAGCTGTAAATTTATGTATTAATTTCAGCTATAAGCTTCAGTGGGGAAAAGATGAACAGTTGAAAATAGACTCTCCCACCTAACATCCTCTTTATGTCCCCATTTCCCCTCAGCTTCCAGGGAGCATATTGTAGAATGGGCCACAGATCTGAGTCTGGAAGATATTGGACAGAAATGAAAGGAAATCAGGCAGGAAAGAATCATCCATAGGCCACAGGCTCGTCTCTTATTCCCCTTACTCTTGGTACTCCCAACATACTAGCCTTCTTTCTGTTCCTCCTGCTGATTCCTGCCTCAGGACCCTTGAACATGCTCCCTTGGCTTATAATGTTTTTTCCTCCCTTGTTTGCCTGGTTCAGTCTCATCCTCCTTCAACTCCAAGCTCAGCATCATTTATTCAGAGAAACCTTCCATGCCCAGCCATTCACCAGACTTAATGTCTGTCTCTCCTACTCGACCATAAACTTCATGAGGGCTGGGACCATGTCTTCACGACCTGCATCTCCAGAGTCTGGCACAGAGTGGAAGATGGAGGAATACGTATTGAAAGAACTAATGGGCCCACTTGGAGCTGGAGAACATAGCAGGGCTCTCAATGCCCTGCCCATGTGCCCTCAGATCCCTTGGCCATTTCTGCACATAAGCACAGGTGTGCAGACCCAGATCCCTTCACCGCTGTCTGCACACAGGTATGGGTGTGCTTTTCCGCAGCCAGGACCTGCATTGCATTGTCAAGGACTGCTGTCACTTTGTCTGTTTGTGCCAAGAGCTTGCAGTGCCTAGGTTCCCTTGAGAGGAAAGCACTTAACCAATTAGTGATGGGTGAAAGTGAAAGTCACTCAGTCATGTCCGACTCTTTGAGATCCCATGGACTCTACAGTCCATGAGCTTCTCCAGGCCAGAATACTGGCGTGAGTAACCTTTCCTTTCTCAAGGGGATCTTCCCAACCCAGGGATCGAACCCACATTGCAGGCGGACTCTATACCAGCTGAGCCACAAGGCAAACCCAAGAATACTGGAGTGGGTAGCCTATCCCTTCTCCAACAGATCTTCCTGACCCAGGAATAGAACCGGGGTCTGCTGCATTGCCGGCGGATTCTTTACCAGGCTTATAAACCTGCCTGCTCTCTTGTCTTGATGGGACTACTGTGAGGGATACCCTTGCTTCCCTTAGGGCTCTCCTGTGGGACTGAGCCAAGCTGATCATCCATTTGTCCTGGTTTGACAACATCACACTTCCCTGGCCTCTGCCAGTCCCCACCCTACTTACCCACTCCTACCAGTGTTCCCTGAGAACCCCTCCTAATAAATCACTTTTACACACAGCCTCAACTCAGGGTCTAGTTCTGGGAAACCCACTCTAAAACAGAGAGCCTTTAGCTGGAAACTGTTCTCACTGAGCTGTGATTAGTATCATAAATTTTAGTGCATGAAAGCACACCAACCAGACAGACCATTTGCTGGTTCACATGAGGATAGGTCCTGCCAGTAGCTCTCTAACTGGTGAGGGGGAGGAGGGAGAGTTAACCCCTTCCACATTTGAATCTTCACCCCCTGCCCACGACCTAGTGCCCCACTGGAAAGGGATCAGCAGCCTGGGCCCCTGGCATCCAAAACATTCTGGACATGAGAGCCTGTTGGCAAGACTGATTTGGGTGGAAGCCAAGATCTAATCCACCTGCTCCTTCTCCAGGATTTCAGCTGAGGCCAGGGCAGGGCAAGATCGGGCTTATATGTGGGGAGTAAGGGGCCCCTCTGGCCAGAGAATCTTTGGAGGACACAGGTGCAGGTTATTAAGGCCTATGCTAAGAATGCCTTCAGTTTTAAGGAACAAAATATCCTATTAAAAGAGGCTTAAATAATAGGGACATAGTTAATGAGGAATTTGCTACAAAGAAAAGTAACAGGGTGTCATGAGAGAGAAAATTTGAAGAATCCAATATAGATGGGGTGGGCAGAAAGCCCTCTCTGAGGAGGTGCATTAAATTTAAAGCCAGAGGTGGAAAGGAATCAGCTCCACAAGGAAGAGGAGCATGGTCATCAGAATACAACAATATGTCCTAATCCCCAGACCCTGTGAATCTGTTACCTTACATGGGAGAAGGCACTTAGCAGATGTGATTAAGTCCAGGACAGTGAGGTGAACAAATTATCCTGTATATTCGCCTGGGCTTACTGTAACAACAGTCCTTATAAAGGAAAGTGGGAGGCAGGAGAACCCAAAGAGATGTGACATTGAAAGCCAAGGTCAGCATGATGTGCCCATGAGCCAAGGAAAGCACGCAGCCCCTACTTCTGGAAAAGGCAAGGAAATGGATTCTCTCCTTAGGGCCTCTAGAAGGAACACATCTTGACCCTGTGAGACCTATTTTGGACTCATGGCCTCCAGAACTATTGGATAAGAAATGTGTGTTGTTTTAAGCCAGGAAGTTTGTGGTCATTTGTTACAGCAGCAAGAAGAAACTCACACAGGTGTTGTCACAGAGGGAAGTTGGTCCTGAGGCAGGAGGGATTTTAGTGTATTTGAGAAATATGAAGTGACTGAACCAAGTAGGCCAGGCAACACGATGAGGTGAGAGAGGTGGGCAGGGCCTTGTAGACCACCATAACGAGTTTGGATTTTATTCTAAGACTGAGGGGAAGCCATTAAAATATTTTATTATAATCTACTCTCCATTTTTCCAAGATCACTCTGGCTGCTGTGTAGAGAAATGGGTGGGGGCTCTGTGGTGAGGAACTGTAAGAGCGAAAGCATAGGTACCAGTCAGGAAGCTGGTCTCATAATCCAGGAGTGAGATGATGGTGTCCCCCCACCAAGGCAGTGGGGATGCGCATAGGAGATGGCTGCAAGATATATTTCAGGAGACACTGATTTATTGCCTCTGAAAAAAAATCAAATAAAATAATTTGGACATCTTAATGCCAGAGGCCCTTTGATCAAATTAAAGCCAGCTTTTCAGAGACCACATGTTGGCTCCTGACAATGACAAAACAATGTCGCCACAGAAGTAGTCCCCAGAGAAGGGACTTGGGGATGCTCTGATGCAGCAGAGAGGGTAGAAGGGAAATATATGTCTTCCTAAATGTCCAGGGCAACAAATGACTGCCTGGTGAGAAAGAAATTTAGCCAACGTGCAGAAGGATGGTTTGGCTGTGTTATGGACACTTGAAAAGTCAGAATGTTATTTATGGGGACAATGTCTTGTATCTTCTAAACAACAAAAAAGTCCTGACGTGAGTTCTGTGAAAACCACTAGTTCAGCCTCTGATTTGAAGTTTCAAAGATGACCATCGATCCTTCAGGAATTCAGATTTGATGCGAAGAGTAGCCAAAGACCTGCCAACAGATGTTACAGAGTTTTAGAAATGTTAAAGACTCATGTCTACTGACGAAAGTGTTAAGTAGAATTGGTGTTCTGATTTTATTTTTAATCCAGGAGAGAGACAGTGTCTGTCCTGGGATGACCTTCCTGAGTGCCTTCTTCTCACAAAAAACAATATTTATAATGAGGACTCTGACAACAAAGCGACAAGAAAGCTGACTTTCTTGAGCACTAACTATGTGCAACAATCCTATAGACTAGGGGTCCCCAATCCTGGGAACCAGTAGCAGTCCATGGCCTGTTAGGAACCAGGTTTCACGGCAGGAGGTGAGTGGTAGGTGAGTGAGTGAAGCTTCATCTGTATTTACAGCCTCTTACTATCTCTGAGCTCCACCTCCTGCTCAGGGAACTCAAGAAATGTAATGAGTTTGAATTACCCTGTAACCATACCCCACAACCCCTAGTCCATGGAAAAAAATGTCTTCCATGAAACCTGTCCCTGGTGCCAAAAAGATTGGGGACCACTGCTCCAGACCTATCATTTCCCCCCATAATAGACATGAGGAAACAAACTCAAGAAATAATGTGTCAGTGTCGTACAAGACACAGCAAAGCTGTGGAGATGGGTTTAACTGCAAACTCAAGTTCTAAATGAGGGATCCGCAAACTACAGCCCAAGGGCCAAACCTCACTTGCCACTTGTTTTTGTAAATAAAGTTTTATCGGAACACACATTTGCTTCTCTACCACCTATGGCTGCTTTCACAGTCTGAGAGCAGAGTTGAGCTGAGTAATTGCAACGACGTGATCCTCAGAGCCTAAAATATTTACTATCTGACCCCTTCCAGTAAACGTTTGCGAATTCCTAGAGTTGACTCATTGGAAAAGACTCTGATGCTGGGAGGGATTGGGGGCAGGAGGAGAAGGGGACGACAGAGGATGAGATGGCTGGATGGCATCACTGACTCGATGGACGTGAGTCTGAGTGAACTCCGGGAGTTGGTGATGGACAGGGAGGCCTGGCGTGCTGCGATTCATGGGGTCTCGAAGAGTCGGACACGACTGAGTGACTGAACTGAGCTGATGCTAGATCACGCGTTACACTGGGAGCGTTCCCTCATAACTCACCCTCCTACTCCTTCATGCCACTTTCACACTATCCATCCCACTCACAACTTAGAGTCTTTTCCAGATCATTGAATGAGACAACCAACTTCCTTCCACTTCCCAGATTCCTCCCACTCCCACAGTTAGCCTTGTAAGACCCCTGCCATCCCTCCTCCACAGGCTGCTCTGTGGTTGAGAGGAGAGGTGAGGTGAGTCCCCTCCAAAGCCTATGCCACACCTGAGAGAGTGAGCCAGAGACTTACTTGGGGGAACACACCCCACACCCCGCCCCGCCCAGGCATGATTTACTGTTCCAGCCAACCATAAAGACCTGACCCGCCCGAGCTGGATGAAACACATCCCAAGTATGATTTCTATTCCTTGAAATCTTTCCACTGGGGGGCCCTCATAGAAACTCCACACAGCCATAGGGAAGGGCAACAATGATTAGGGTGATCCTGACCATCTTGCAGCCCCGCTCTAAAGCAAACAGAAATAGATGTAAGAGGAAGATGGTGGTCAGAATCAGGCCCTGCAGTTGCCTCTGACTGGTTGATAACTGTACCCCTTGCTCTATTCTGGCCTTACTTGCTCTACATTGTTCCTCTAATCCAGCTTCCACTCCTCTTTGATTTTTAAAAGATTATCTTTGCATCATTTGTTTTCCACTTCCCGTTTTTGGTGACTGTTCAAATATCTGACCCGCTTACCTGGTTCTGAACTCTTGAGCCATGCCATCCTATTTCATTACTAGGGCTTTGTAATAAGTAATAACATCTGGCGTTTCAAGTCCTCCATTATGACTCTTTCTCAAACTGCCCTAACTGAACCATAGAATTATTTTATTAAGCTACTAAAAAATGTAAATTCCAGGGGTAAAGTCTGTAAGCCAATTTTAGAGGAATTTAAATCTCTGAATGCTTTAGGTTCCCATTCAAGCAATTAATACCATTTTTTATTTATTTTAACCATCTGTATTGCTCAGTAAATTTTTATAGTTTTTTTCATGCACATCTCCCATCACAAGCAGTCTGGTTATTTTATATTCTGTTGCTATTGCAAATAAGACATTTAATAATAGTTTGCTTACTGATTATTGAGTTCTAGATGCTTATCTGATAACTACTTCTGTTATCAGACAAACTGTCCTATTGATGCTGCTATAGTTCTTATCATATATCATTCATAAATAATACATTGGTCTCTTTCTTTCTCAGAGTTGTGTCTCATTTCTCTGTTACACCATATGGTCATTGGTCAAATATGCCACAACACACCCACATAATATTGGTAAAGGTGAGTGTATTAGTTTACTAGGGCTGACATTACAAATTAATGAAATTAAAAGATGCTTGCTCCTTGGAAGAAAAGTTATGACCAATCTAGACAGCATATTAAAAAGCAGAGACATTACATTGCCAACAAAGGTCCATCTAGTCAAAGCTTTGGTTTTTCCAGTAGTCATGTATGGATGTGAGAGTTGGACTATAAAGAAAGCTGAGCACCAAAGAATTGATGCTTTTGAACTGTGGTGTTGGAGAAGACTCTTGAGAGTCCCTTGGACTGCAAGGAGATCCAACCAGTCAACCCTAAAGGAAATTAGCCTTGAATATTCATTGGAAGGACTGATGTTGAAACTGAAACTCTGATACTTTGGCCACCTGATGCGAAGAACTGACTCATTTGAAAAGACCCTGATGCTGGGAAAGATTGAAGGTGGGAGGAGAAGGGGATGACAGAGGATGAGATGGTTAGATGGCCTCACTGACTCAATGGACATGAGTTTGAGTAACTCTGGGAGTTGGTGTTGGACATGGAAGCCTGGCGTGCTGCAGTCCATGGGGTCACAAAGAGTCAGACAGAACTGAGCAACTGAACTCAACTGACTGACATCACAAAGTCTCACAGACTGGGTGGCCTTAACAACAACAGACATTTATTTTCTCACATTTCAGGAGGCTACAATTCTAAGACTAAGATATTGGCAGAGTTGGTTTCTTCCGAGGCCTCTCTCCTTGGCTTGTAGATGGCTGTCTTCTCCCTCTGTCTTTACATGGTCATCTCTCTGTGTCCCCTTCTTAGAACAATATTAGTCATATTGGATTAAGGCCCATCCTAGTGACCTCATTTTAAATTATGCATGCACCTCTTTAAAGACTGTACCTCCAAACACAGTCACATTCTGGGTACTAGGAGTTAGAACTTGACCATAGGAATTTGAGTAGCAGTGGGGGGTGGGAGTGGGGGTGGGGGGAACAGTTCAGCCCATAACAGTAAGCATCCTTATCTCTAATGGGAATGCATTTGATGTCTCAACAGCAAGTCTGATGTACACCTTGTTTAAAAGAGGTACTTTTCTTGTGCTTTTATTCTTAAATTTTCAAAGAGTTTTTTTTACCAGGAATACATATCAAGTTCTAGAGAAAAATGTCTTTTGAGTACCTATTGACATATCACATGGGGTATTTTTTTAAATCTATTTCTGTGATATAATATATTAATAGATTTTCTGTTATTAAATAGTTCTGGATCAGCATCCAGAATATATAAAGAAATCCTAAAAATCAGTAGGAAAAAGATTTTTTAACTCTAGGCAAAGGGGAATCCCCTGGCAGTCCAATGGTTAAGACTCAATTTCACTGCCGAGGCCCAGGTTCAACCTTTGGTGGGGGAACTAAGATCCCACAAGCCTTGTAGCATGCCCCACCCCCCACCCCAAAATAGACAAAGGATATAAACAGATAATTCAGAGAGAAGAATATAACTGGTGATCAATGAACATTGAAAAAACCTCCACCTTGCTAGTAATCAGGGAGATGCAAATTAAAACGGAAATAAAAACTCATCCCATACAAGGGTTAGCAAGGATGTGGAAAAGCGAACTCATACCCTGATGACAGGAGAGGAGACCACTGCAACAGGCAAGTGGGGAAGGGTACACAATGTTTGCTGTATTATTGTTGACAGCAGCCACCGAAAGAAGGAAATAACCTAAATGTGCAGGTGCAAAAAATAATAGTTAAAATAAAATATGGTGCATTTATACAATGAATGAGCAAGTTCTGCTTGTATCAGCATGGATCCATCTTAAGAAAGTGATGCCAAGCAAGTTCTGGTGGGACACATTTAGAATAAAATCAGCTATGGGATATTGAGGACACATAGAGTAATATGTCGGAGAAGGCAATGGCACCCCACTCCAGTACTCTTGCTTGGAAAATCCCATGGATGGAGGAGCCTGGTAGGCTGCAGTCCATGGGGTCGCTAAGAATCGGATACAACTGAGCGACTTCCCTTTCACTTTTCACTTTCATGCATTGGAGAAGGAAATGGCAACCCACTCCAGTGTTCTTGCCTGGAGAATCCCAGGGACGGGGGAGCTTGGTGGGCTGCTGTCTATGGGGTCGCACAGAGTTGGACACAACTGAAGTGACTTAGCAGTAGCAGCAGAGTAATATGTAGCTAAATATTTGTGAACACATAAAAGTTGTAGAGATTCCAAATCCAGATTAGGAGGATAAATACCAACTCCAAAATAGTTGTTATCACTGTTGTTTAAAAGGGGGTGAGGGATGGACGGAGGGCGGGAGCAAAGGAGGAAGAGGATGGAGTCCAGAAGAGGCACAAAAAGGGCTCCTCAACTAGTTGAAAGTTTTATTTCTTTTTAAATAAAATGATCTGAAAGACGAAAGTCTGTGCATTCTGGGGCTGAATCTGACATGGTCATGGCGAATGATTCTATTAATGTATTATTGAGTTCTGTTTGCTATTATTTTATTTATAGTTTTTCATCTAGTTCCTTGGTCTTCTATTCTCTCCTTTTTTTCCACTAACTTCTTCAAGATTGGATTTCAGGGTTGCTTTATCCTCATAAAATGAATTAGAGAATTTTCCATGCTTTTTTATAATCTGGAACCATTTGTCAAGTGCAAGAATAATCTGTCGCTGGAAAATATGAAAAAAAACACATTAGAAAAATTTCTGTTCAAGGAGGTTATTTCAGAGCTCCCAGTTAGTAACACTTTAACTTTTTTATTTTTAATATGGTTATTTTCTCTTTAGACTTATTACTTTTTCATGAGTCAATTTTTATAATTCATACTTCACTAAAGAATTTGCAGCACTGAGGTTTTTTCATTTCTTTACAAAGAGTTGTACATTGTAATATCTTGGGTTTTAAGAGTTCCTCATCATTTAAAATTTTATTTTGTTTTTTCCCCTCTTCAGTCAATTTGCCAGAGATTTATCCATATTATTGGTTTTCTTCCAAAAGTCACCTCTTGGATGTATTTATCCTTGAGCGTGTGTGTTTTCAAACCCATGAATTTCTGCTTTGTTCTTGAAAGGATTTATCTTTCTTCACCTTTAAAATTTTGTGCTAATTTTCATACTTCTTTTAAAGCTAACTTTACTCATTTTTATTTTCAACAATAAAAAGCAAATTAAGAGCTCTGGCTACATCCTATAAGTTTTCGTATGTATTATTCACATTCTCATTATTCTCTAAATGGTCTTTGATTATATATTTTATTTCTCCTTTGACTCAATTATTACTTAGGAGGCTGTTCTTTTTTCCTCATTTCCATATAGTAATAGCTGTTTAGTATTAATGTGGAAAACACAGAGCAGAAGGTCAATGGCGTGCCTAGCACCATGCCTAACACACCAGGAGCATTTGCTAGATGGATGTGCTGACTAATGGGGACACAGATATAAATCCCCAAGAATAATATCAGCTCCTTGGTTATGTCTCACAATGCTGTTGTTATTATTGAAATAAGAATAACAACGGGGACTTCCCTGGTTGTCTGGTGGTTAAGAATCCACCTTTCAACGCAGGGGTCGCAGGTTGGATCCCTGGTCAGAGAACTAAGATCCCGTATGATGTAAAGAAAAATCACGTGTGCTGCACTTAAGACCCGACACAGCCAAAAATAAACAAATAAATAATAACAATGAAGTGAAAGGGAAAATAAGCCAAAAGTCCTCTGCCCTTTAGTCCATTACTCAGTTTGAATATCAGGCCTCCATGCATGATCTATGGACAACATTAACAATAGGAGCCTTCACACAACCAAATAAAATCACAAGGCTTGGATCTCATGAACACAAAGACCTTTTGGCAACCAGACTCAACAGATTCACTTCATAAGAGAACCTATGAATTGCAGGCACAGCATATATCACATTTGCTGAAATATAAGATGGAGGCCCCCCATGAATCCAATGTGTCCATTCTTCAGACAGAAGGCCCAGTGTGATCAGGGTCAACAGATGACAGATACATCCCCTTGTGGCAGAGCTTGGCAGTGCAAACATCACAGCCAGTACTGGCCAGAAGGAGCTTTAAACCAACTTTCCATGAAAAGAGCCTTGATGAGACATGCATATTCCCCTATGCCCACCCTAAGATTTAGGATGCCACTCTGTACCTGACCCTTGTTATAATGTGTTTCAGGGACATGAGAACACTTTTTCCTTTTTTTATATAAACTATAATGATTTTTTTTTCAAACTACAATAGCAATATATACCCACAAGACCCCTTCCCTTCAAAGTAACTAATATCAACTATTTAGTATGTATCTTTCCATATTTTTCCCCATCTCATGCAAACCTTCACCCACTCCAGTGTTATTACCTGGAGAATACCAGGGACGGGGGAGCCTGGTGGGCTGTCGTCTATGGGGTCACACAGAGTCGGACACGACTGAAGCGACGCAGCAGCAGCAGCATGCAAACCTTCATATATAAAAAGTCACTGCAATAAATTTTTGTTTTTTTCAAAAATGGGGTCTTACTGTATCAATTTGCTATTTTTACTTAGAAAGAGATTATAGATGTATAGCCAAATACTATTTTTAATAGCTGCATAAAACTCCAGAACACAAATAATATTAGTTATTCAATAATTCCCTATTTTGGACTTTCAGATTGCTTCCATATTTTTGCAAGTATCAGATATTGTGTAATAAACATTTTGCTACTGATATGGTATTTTTATTTCTATTTATCCAAAGTTAAATGGCTGGGTCAAAGAGTATATGTATTTTAAATTTCAGCAGCTACTTCTAGATTTTTTTTTGAATGGTTAAAGCAATCTTACTCATTCCAGCAAAATATGAGAGCCTTTATTTATCCCACACAATCACAAATCATGGATTATGAATCATTTCAGTTTTAGCCAAACTGATGAATTTCTAACATGATCTTATTGTCAGTTTTATTTACATTTTCCTTCCCCCATAAAAATGAGCATAATTTAGTTTGCTTATTGGCCATCTGCACTTCCTCTTCTGAAAATTGCCTACTCCTACCCTTTGCCTATTTCTTTATTGAATTTTTTAAATCTTTTCAATTTGCATAAATTCTTTGTAGATTAGAAAAATTAACCCCCGAGTTCTCCTCAGTACTTTTCCTGGAACTATTGAAATAGAGGCACAGCTTTTTTGCTGGGGTCATTGGCGTAAGAGAAACAGAAGTCTAGAGGTGTTGATGCTGTCCTTGCCACCATGTGAAACATTGATGAAAAGCAAATCAATACAGAGAAAGTAAGTCAGAGTAGGGCTTGAGAGAGAGCCAATGATATCATTTGGATATGCAGATACAGCCATACTTGAAGCTGGTACTTTTCCTCATTACAGTATCTCAGTGATGACAGCCAATAACTTTCCTTTTTAGTCTGTGCTGGTTTTTTGTTTCTTGCAACCAAAACATTCCTGACTGTAGTGAGTTTGTACACACAGGGCCAATTTGGATTTTGCATCAGTACAAAAGAATTGGTCACTTTAAATTCTGGATGCAGGCAATACTTGAACTAGTCTTATCGTTGTTCCCAAATGTCCCTCAGGTTTCCTACTACATCAGATCAGATCAGATCAGATCAGTCGCTCAGTCATGTCCGACTCTTTGCGACCCATGAATCACAGCACGCCAGGCCTCCCTGTCCATCACCAACTCCCGGAGTTCACCCAGACTCACGTCCATCGAGTCAATGATGCCATCCAGCCATCTCATCCTCTGTCGTCCCCTTCTCCTCCTGCCCCCAATCCCTCCCAGCATCAGAGTCTTTTCCAATGAGTCAACTCTTCGCATGAGGTGGCCAAAGTACTGGAGTTTCAGCTTTAGCATCATTCCTTCCAAAGAAATCCCAGGGCTGATCTCCTTCAGAATGGACTGATCAGATCTCCTTGCAGTCCAAGGGACTCTCAAGAGTCTTCTCCAACACCACAGTTCAAAAGCATCAATTCTTCAGCGCTCAGCCTTCTTCACAGTCCAACTCTCACATCCATACATGACCACAGGATTGACTAGACGAATCTTTGTTGGCAAAGTAATGTCTCTGCTTTTGAATATGCTGTCTAGGTTGGTCATAACTTTCCTTCCAAGGAGTAAGCGTCTTTTAATTTCATGGTTGCAGTCACCATCTGTAGTGATTTTGGAGCCCAGAAAAATAAAGTCTGACACTGTTTCCACTGTTTCCCCATCTATTTCCCACGAAGTGATGGGACCGGATGCCATGATCTTCGTTTTCTGAATGTTGAGCTTTAAGCCAACTTTTTCACTCTCCACTTTCAATTTCATCAAGAGGCTTTTGAGTTCCTCCTCACTTTCTGCCATAAGGGTGCTGTCATCTGCATATCTGAGGTTATTGATATTTCTCCCGGCAATCTTGATTCCAGCTTGTGTTTCTTCCAATCCAGCGTTTCTCATGATGTACTCTCCATATAAGTTAAATAAATAGGGTGACAATATACAGCCTTGATGAATTCCTTTTCCTATTCGGAACCAGTCTGTTGTAGTTTCCTGACCTGCATAGCACTCAATATGCCAGCAAATTTGGAAAACTCAGCAGTGGCCACAGGACTGGAAAAGGTCAGTTTTCATTCCAATCCCAAAGAAAGGCAATGCCAAAGAATGCTCAGTTTTCATTCCTACTACATGGCAACCTCTAAAGGTTTTCTGGGACAACAGCACATCAAGCCCATGGGAAGAGTTCACAACACACACCTGCTTATTGGTCACCAGTGGAATTCAAGTCTCTTCAAGTCAGTTGGTTTGCACCTTGTGTGTAGACTGGACACACTTAAATGAGACTCAGGCCAGAACATGTACAGAGGCCCAAGTCAGACAAATCACAAGTTACTCTTCCAACTGCTGGATATTTGTGGGAAAGGGGTCCTTGAAATCACAGACATACTAGAGGGCCTGTGCAGGCTAGGTCTCCAGCTGCCCACTGAAAGGCCAGTGCCTCCTGGGCTATCATCACAAGGTTGATTTTTGTACTTTATTAAACTATATATTACAGGATTACTAGGTAGTGGTGTCAGAGAGAAGAGAAGGTCAATAGGACCAGGCATTATAAGGCTCTGTCTACTCTGGAAACTGTTCTAATAGGAGGGAATCAAGGGTGCCTCACATGGAATTTCTGATTAGGTGAGAGGGCAAGATACCAAAATTCTAAAAGTTTAAATAAACTCTGACCACAGTATCACATGTGCTAAATCACTTCAGTCGTGTCTGATTCTTTGTGACCCTGTGGACTATAGCCTGCCAGGCTCCTCTGTCCATGGGATTCTCCGGGCAAGAATACTGGAGTGGCTTGCCATGTTCTCCTCCAGGGGATCTTCCTGACCCAGGGATCGAACCCACATCTTTTATGTCTCCTGTATTGGCAGACAGGTTCTTTACCACTAGCGCCTCCTGGGAAACCCACACAGTATTGCAAAGTCATTTAGGCATAATATATAGGCATCCCCAACCTCAACAACAATAACAGCAAGCATTAACATTTATTAAGTACCTACTGTGTGCCAGACATTAAGTGAAACACTTTTTGTAAATTATTTCTTTTCCCCATATAATAACCCAATGAGGTAGGTACCAAAGCTTAGAAGAAATCAAAGCTTAGAGACAGTTTATTGGGCAGAATAAACTGTGTTATGCCGAAGTAGCCAAACCTTCAACATCTCAGTGGTTTGACCAAAAAGTTTACTTCTTGCTCCTGCTACATGACCTGTGCAAGCTGGCAGGGAGGACTCTGCCCATCTTAGGCTGGTGGATGCTCTAGCTAAATCATGTTTCCATGATTTCTGCAGCAGGAGGCAGAAACCATGGCAAATGGTGTGCTACCCCTTACACAGAACTGATGCCCATCACTTCTTGCATCTCATCGACCAGGCAAGTCTCATGCCCTGATTCAAGGTGGAAGGAAGGGTGGGGTGTAATCCTCCTTGTGCCCAGAAAGCAGAGAACTTGAAATATTTGAAGCACTCTGAACTGGCCTCACCAAATACAATCACGGTTGTTCTGGCCTCTTCTGGGAGCAGTGGTGTTTCAATAACTGTGGTGCATTCTGTTTCTTTCTGCAACCACTCCAGGCTAACACTGCAAAGCTGAAAGTCTCTTTGCCTCAACTACCCAGAGCCTGACTGCTTCTCCATTGCTTTTGCTGTTCTCATAGCCAATGGCACTTATTTATTATAAATTTTCTAACAAATCTATATCTGGCCAGAGTTTCAGAAGGAAAACCTTTTGATGTAGTCCCACCAAGTATAATCATTCTGCCAATTCAGGTCCTTTGCACCTCCTTGGGGAAGGGTTTTATCGAACTCATGGTTAGAGATGGGAAAATGGATTTATCCTTTAGATTGCCTGCTGTCTTGATGCAGGAGAGAGATGGATCCCAGGGGACAAACTCCAGGCTGAGTAGCTGGAGTCTATCCCCTATGGACAGATACTCCAAAACAGCAAGCGCAAGAGAGGAGCTGAGCCCTGCCCAGATAAAAGATAGACCATATATTTCTCATTCTCAAGATCAAGGACACCTTCCCAACTATACACTTGCAAAGAGGCTCCTTGGAGGTCAAAAAGAGAGTGGTGTCAGCATACGCATAGGCCTTCCCACCAGAATCCACCTTGGCTGGGAGATGTGTGCACACACATGGGAGGTTTCTGAGATACACCAAATACGGACTCAGAAGCAGGCAAAGCAAGATGATTCACCAAAGGAAACCCAGCAGCAATTATCCATATGAGTGATTCAAACTACCACCAGGGTGAGACTCTCTCTCAAGTCTGCCCATGTGTCTACCCACACGTACCGTACACTTTTTCCTCCTAATAAACACTTTACCTGTTTCACCACTTTCTGTCTTTGTGGGAATTCATTCTACAAAGCTGAAGGGCCAGGCCTTGTCACTGGTCACTGGTCTAGTGGCTAGGATACAGTGCTTTCATTGCCACAGCCTGACTTCAATCTTTGGCCAGGAACCGAAATCCTGTCTCAAGAAGCTGAAGGCAAAGGCCATCAGAGATCAGTTCAGGTCAGTCGCTCAGTTGTGTCCAAGTCTTTATGACTCCATGGACCACAGCACGTCAGGCTTCCCCATCCATAACCAACTCCTGGAGCTTGCTCAAACTGATGTCCATTGAGTCAGTGATGCCATCCAACCATCTCATCTTTGGTCCCCTTCTCCTCCTGCCTTCAATATTTCCCAGCATCAGGGTCTTTTCCAATGAGTTGGCTCTTCTCATCAGGTGGCTGAAGTATTGGAACTTAAGCTTCAGCATCAGTCCTTCCAATGAATATTCAGGGTTGATTTCCTTTAGGATTGACAGGTTTGATCTCCTTGCAATCCAAGGGACTCTCAAGAGTATTCTCCAACACCACAGTTCAAAAGCATCAATTCTTCAGCACTCAACTTTCTTTATGGTCCAACTTTCACAACCATACGTGATTACTGGAAAAACTATAGCTTTGACTATACACACCTTTGTTTGCAAAATGATGTCTCTACTTTTTAATATGCTATCTAGGTTTGGCATAGCTTTCATCCCAAGGAGCAAGCATCTTTTAATTTCATGGCTCTAATCACCATCTGCAGTGATTTTGGAGCCCAAGAAAAGAATCTGTCACTGCTTCCATTGTTTCTCCATCTATTTGCATGAAGTGATGGGACCAGATGCCATGATCTTAGTTTTTTGAATGTTGAGTTTTAAACCAGCTTTTTCATGCTCCTCTTTCACCTTCATCAAGATATTCTTTAGTTCCTCTTCGTTTTCTGCCATTAGGGTGGTATCATCTGCATATCTGGAGTTGTTGATATTTCTCCTGGCATTCTTGATTCCAGCTTGTGCTTCACCCAGCCTGGCATTTCACATGATGCACTCTGCATATAAGTTAAATAAGCAGGGTGACAATATGCAGCCTTGACACACTCCTTTCCCAATTTAGAACCAGTCTGTTGTTCCATCTCTGATTCTAACTGTTACTTCTTGACCTGCATACCAGTTTCTCAAAAGACAGGTAAGATGGTCTGCTATTCCCATCTCTTTAAGAATTTTCCACAGTTTCTTGAGATCCACACAGTCAAAGGCTTTAGGTAGTCAATGAAGCAGAAGTAAATGTTTTTCTGGAATTCTCTTGCTTTTTCTGTGATCCAATGGATGTTGGCAATTTGATCTCTGGTTCTTCTGCCTTTTCTAAATCCAGCTTGAACTTCTGGAAGCTCTCCATTCACGTACTGTTGAGGCCTAGCTTGGAGAACTTTGAACATTACTTTGCTAGCGTGTGAGATGAGTGCAACTGTGTGGCAGTTTGAGCATTCTTTGGCATTGCCTTTCTTTGGGATTGGAATGAAAACTGACCTTTTCCAGTCCTGTGGCCACTGCTGAGTTTTCAGTCTGTGAAAATAGAAAATGCAGGTTTCTTGAAACTCCTCCCAGACAACAACTTTATTTGTAATTCGGGCCACCTCTTCTTCCCTTCACCACTCCCATTTTCTGTCTATAGCACCTTTCTACAGGAATTTTCATCCGTTCACTTCATTTTAATAGAATTCTTAGCTTTGGGGCATAAAACTCTTTAAACTGTATATTTGGTTCAGTGGGGTTGTATTTTTTCCTCCAAAGGAAGTTTAAAAACCTTCATTTTGTATTCAGGAATAAATGAGAAGTGGTGTTATTTATAATTGGCTTCCTCTAATTCAGACTAAATGTAGATTAATCCTAATTGATAACACATAAAATTTAATTAAACCTTAATAAAGAACCTGGGAAAGAGTTCTCAATAGATGATATCAATGGTAATGTTGCGCGTCGCACGCTGCAGTCCTTGAGATAAAAACACAATTCGTAGAAGTATTTTCAGGGCTTTGTGCAAGTCCAGATACAGGTCATTATCTCAAACACGACATTCATTAAAGTTGTTGATAAATCTGAGAGATGGAGTACTCCCTACAGCTCACCGATAAGAAGCTTGGACCACTACAGCTCCCAGCAACCTCTTCAATCCTCCTTCCTCTCCCCAGCCTGTTGGTCAGATGGCTGCCCAGTTCCCTGACCATGAAGCCACCCCCAGGTCATTGCCAGGAGCTGCTGTCACAGCCCACGTTTCATCAGATAGACTCCAACCAACAGAACATCTCATTCTAGAAATCCAATTAACAATGCTCCATAAACATCACCCTGCTGATGAATGTTCCCAGCACAGTAACATTTTTATTTCATGTCTTCACAAATATTTTATGTGTTCAGGAGTGATTGAGAACTGATCTTCCGTGGTCAATCACCCCACTATCTAATTACTTAAAGCAGGAATAGATAGCCCCGGCAGAGGGGAGACCCCACCCACAGGATGGAACTCCTGCCGTAGAGATGGGAACAGAGACATTCCAGCTGTGAGCAACTAGTCAAAGATAGCGAATCCAGACAGCTCCAGGGTCCAGGAAGGTAACCTAGGTGAAGAAAGTGGGTGCCGTTGGTACCAGGTCAAACCAAATGACAAAGCATTTCTCCACTCTGACCGCAGTGTCCTTTAGAGACTGTGGGTCTATTGTTACCAGATCACTTAATTCTTCATTAAATTTTTAATCTGGATTGTAATCTGCAAAATGTGCTGTGTGTGTTCAGACGCTCAGTGGTATCCAACTTTTTGCAACCCTATGGCTGTGGCCTGCCGTGCTCCTCTGTCCATGAGATTCTCCCAACAAGAACACTGGAGTGGGATGCTATTTCCTCTTCCAGGGGATCTTCCCCACCCAGGAATCAAACCTAACTCCCTTATGTCTCCCACATTGGCAGGCAGATGCTTTACCACTAGCACCAGCTGAGAAACTTTACTTTGGATTATAATTTGCCAAATAAAACCAGATTTTCTTTTTTCTTTTTTTTCTTTTTCTAGATGCAACATTTAATCTCTTCCCTCCCCTCTGTTTTTTCTCTCTAACACCATACACAAAAATAAACTCAAAATGGATTAAAGATCTAAACGTAAGACCAGAAACTATAAAACTCCTAGAGGAGAACACAGGCAAAATACTCTCCGACATACATCACAGCAGGATCCTCTATGACCCACCTCCCAGAATATTGGAAATAAAAGCAAAAATAAACAAATGGGACCTAATTAACCTTAAAAGCTTCTGCACATCAAAGGAAACTATTAGCAAGGTGAAAAGACAGCCTTCAGAATGGGAGAAAATAATAGCAAATGAAGCAACCAACAAACAACTAATCTCAAAAATATACAAGCAACTCCTACAGCTCAACTCCAGAAAAATAAATGACCCAATCAAAAAATGGGCCAAAGAACTAAATAGACATTTCTCCAAAGAAGACATACAGATGGCTAACAAACACATGAAAAGATGCTCAACATCACTCATTATCAGAGAAATGCAAATCAAAACCACTATGAGGTACCATTTCACACCAGTCAGAATGGCTGCGATCCAAAAGTCTACAAATAATAAATGCTGGAGAGGGTGTGGAGAAAAGGGAACCCTCTTACACTGTTGGTGAGAATGCAAACTAGTACAGCCACTATGGAGAACAGTGTGGAGATTCCTTAAAAAACTGGAAATAGAACTGCCTTATGATCCAGCAACCCCACTGCTGGGCATACACACTGAGGAAACCAGAAGGGAAAGAGACACGTGTACCCCAATGTTCATCGCAGCACTGTTTATAATAGCCAAGACTTGGAAGCAACCTAGATGTCCATCAGCAGATGAATGGATAAGAAAGCTGTGGTACATATACACAATGGAGTATTACTCAGCCATTAAAAAGAATACATTTGAATCAGTTCTAATGAGGTGGATGAAACTGGAGCCTATTATACAGAGTGAAGTAAGCCAGAAGGAAAAACATAAATACAGTATACTAACGCATATATATGGAATTTAGAAAGATGGTAACAATAACCCGGTGTACGAGACAGCAAAAGAGACAGTGATGTATAGAACAGTCTTATGGACTCTGTGGGAGAGGGAGAGGGTGGGAAGATTTGGGAGAATGGCAATGAAACATGAAAAATATCACGTAGGAAACGAGTTGCCAGTCCAGGTTCGATGCACGATGCTGGATGCTTGGGGCTGGTGCACTGGGACAGCCCAGAGGGATGGTATGGGGAGGGAGGAGGGAGGAGGGTTCGGGATGGGGAACACATGTATACCTGTGGTGGATTCATTTTGATATTTGGCAAAACTAATACAATTATGTAAAGTTTAAAAATAAAATAAAATTAGAAAAAAAAAAACAGAAAAAAACAACAGATTTTCAAGTTAGAGTTCAATGTGTAAATACCTTGAGGACCTTATGATTCATTTCTTTTTTTACTTATTTTTAAATTGAAGGATAATTGCTTCACAGAATCTTGTTGTTTTCTGTCACACATCAACATGAATCAGTCATGGGTGTACATATGTCCCCTCCCTCTTGAAGCTCCCTTCCATCTCCCACACCATCCCACCCCTCTAGGTTGATACAGAACCCCTGTTTGAGTTCCCTGAGACATACAGAAAATTCCCATTGGCCATCTATTTTACATATGGCAATATAAGTTTCCATGTCTTCATTTCTTTATTTGGCTGTGCCAGGTCTTAGTTATGGCACACGAATCACGTTTCTTAATTGCAGCATACAGGATCTTCTAACTGTGGCATGCAAGATCTAGTTCCCTGACCAGAGATTAAACCCCAGCCCTCTGCATTGGGAGCTCAGAGTCTTAGCCACTGAACTACCAGGGAAGTCCTATGATTTCTCATTTATAAGTTGTCTCTAGATCTTTACAGTTGTTCCTTCCCTTGGGTGCAATCTTTCCTTTAACACCCATTTATCAAATGCCTACTGTGTGCCGGACTGCAAGATCAAACCAGTCAATCCTAAAGGAAATCAGTCCTGAATATTCATTGGAAGGACTGATACTGAAGCTGAAACTCCAGTACTCTGGCCCCCTGATCCGAAGAACTGACTCTTTGGAAAAGACTCTGATTCTGGGAAAGATTAAAGGCGGGAGGAGAACGGGAAGACAGAGGATGAGATGGTTGGATGGCATCACTGACTCAATGGACATGAGTTTGAGCAAGCTCTGGGAGTTGGTGATGGACAGAGAAGCCTGGCATGCTGCAGTCCATGGGGTCACAAAGAATTGGACATGACTGAGGGGCTGAACTGAACTGAACTGTGTGCCCAGTGCTGTCCTAGGCTTTGGAGATAGACTGATGAACAAAAAAAAAAAGATCCTTGTCCTTATGGAGCTTGAATTCTAGCAGGAGAAGTCTGCCAACAAGCAGTAAATATAATATGTAAGTAAGTGTAAGGTATGTTGGGTGGGATGCGTGTTAAGAAAAGATAGAAGCAAAGAGCAGGACAAGAGGAATTTGAAATTGTCAGGGGGGCTGCCTGTTGATATTTTGGCAGGTGATCAAGAAAGACCTTGTGGAGAAGACAACATCTGAGCAGAGACGGGAAGAATGGGAGAGAATGAACCATGGAAATGTCTAAGAGAAGAGCATTCCAGGAACAGAGGAACAACCCATGCAAAGTGCTCAAAATAGGAGTATGCCTGGTGTGTTCAAGAAACAGCAGATAAACTAGTGTGGCTGGAATGAACGGAGTGAGAAAGGGAGTGGTGGGAGGTGAGGACAGAGAGGAGCAAAGGAGGGAGCAGATCACATAGGGAGAGACCTACAGGGCCTTGTTTGGTTCTTGTTCTGGGGGAGTTGGGGAACTAGTGGAGGGTTTTGAGTAGAGATGAAATGGAACTGACTTGTGTTTTTAAGCATGATCCCTCTGGCTACTGTGTTGATGAAAGACTGTTGGGGGTAAGGATAGAAGCAGGGAGCCCAGCTACTGGGTAGTGCCCAGGAGTGAGGTGATGGTGGCTCAGACAGGAGTGGTAGAAATGGAGGTGGTGAGAAGATGCTAGATTCTACCTCTATTTTAAAGATAGATCCAACAGGAATGTCTAATCGACTGGTTGTGGGGAGTGAGAAAAACAGAAGATTTAAGAATAATTCCAAGCTTTTTAGCTTGAACAACTGGGAGGGTGAGAATTCTCTATATATACTCACCCAACCCAAATTTTCCCATATAATTTCAAACAACCAACGATGACATTAATGAGTACTGTCTTTTTTTGAGCACTGACTATATGCATTTAATTCAATTATTGCATTTAATTTAATTATTGCATTTAATCCTACACCAACTCTGTGAGTTAGACACTGTTAGTAGTGCCATTTTCTCTGAGGACACTGAGGTTCAGAAAAGTTAAATATGTTGTCAAGTTAGCAAAGCTAGTAAGTGACAGAGGGACAATATAAGCCCAGGGCTCTATGAACACAAGATTCATGATCAAAACCACCATGACGTACTGCTTCTTCAGACCTATAATTTTATAACTACCACCCAGGTATCAGGCATGGACTGGGGCCATTTACATGTGTGATTTTACTTAATGTTGACAACAACCTTATGAAGTTGGTATTCATCTTCCCATTGGGAATGGAAGCAAACTGAGATACCTTCCCAAGTCCTACTTCCCTTATTCAGAAATTCTTGTTTTTCAGGAAAATATGATAGGGTAGTTGACATCTATGTACCTGCCCAACATTAGCTTGGATAGAACAAGAAACTGAATAAATTGGGGGTGGATATAAGGAGGATATAAAAAAGCATAAAATGCAGTTTTTGCTCTTAAGGGGTCAGACTGCCCTGGGAAGATGATCAATAATTCACTGTCACTTAATGCCATTACATCTCAGGATATGCATTCCTTCAGTGGGCAGCCCCCCTCTCCACTCCAGCATGCAGGGGGCTCACTCCACACCCACACTCTCTACTAGACACTGAGGATAGAAAGATGAACTAGAGGAAGTTCCTACAAAATCCACAAGCAATTAAGAACTTTGGAGGCATCTGCATTTCTGTAAATGATTTGCAAGACTTATTTAAATGCATCATAACTGCCACTGAGCCGAGTGTCTATTCCCAGTTTTTCCCTTAAATGTTAAAGACTAAAGACAGCATTCACCATCTGCTACAGCTTGGGATCTGCTCCTTCCCCCAAGGTCTCCTGACACGGCAGCCCTGCCTGGCAGCCCCATCTGACACAGCCTGCGAGCAACAGCCAGAAGCAGTCAGAACATCTGCTGGCCTTTCCTTTGAAATAGGCAGCTGTTGTAGACTTGTCACTCTCACCTCTCAGGTCACTGCAACCTGTGGACAATCGGGACCCTGAGCCCGAGGGCATTCAGCTCAGTTCTCAACCAGTCGGGATCCTTTTCGTCCTGGCTGTTTATTCAAATGTTTACTAAGCACCTGCCATGTTCCAGGCAGGGTGGTGATGATACCATGGAGAACAAGAAAGATGCAGCTTCTTCCTTGTGGAACAAAATCCTCAAGGGCAACAAACTTTAAGTTCACTGGATGTTAGGAAGATGTACGGAATACTTCAGGAACATAGAGGTAGATCTATTCCCATTACTTACAGCTAGAAACCCAAACAACCCAATCTTGAATTTCAAGACTTCTCCCAACCATCTGGCTCCTGATGAGCAACCACAAGACTAGCTTATGGAGAAAGAGGGACAGAAGATCCAGGAGGATCTTTCCAGCGTCTGACAGGGTACCTAGGAAAGAACACTGCTAAGTCGCCTCAGTCATGTCCGACTCTGTGTGACCCCATAGACAGCAGCCCACCAGGCTCCCCCATCCCTGGGATTCTCCAGACAAGAACACTGGAGTGGGTTGCCATTTCCTTCTCCAATGCGTGAAAGTGAAAAGTGAAAGTGAAGTCGCTCAGTCGTGTCTGACTCTTCGAGACCCCATGGACTGCAGCCTACCAGGCTCCTCCGTCCGTGGGATTTTCCAAGCAAGAGTACTGGAGTGGGGTGCCATGACCTTCTCCGAGGAAAGAACACTAGGACCAGGAAATTATGAAGGGAGAGAAACGTACAAGAAACTGACTGAGGGCTTCCTGTGGCTCAGTAGTTAAGAGTCCACCTGCCAGTGCAGGAGACATGGATTTGATCTCTGGTTGGGAAGATCCCAGGTGCCACAGAGCCACAAAACCCATTCGCCACAACTATTGAGCCTGTGCTCTAGAGCCTGGGAACTCGACTACTGAAGCCCGTGTGCCCTAGAGCCCATGCTCCGCAACAAGAGAAGCCACTGCAATGAGAAACCTGTGCATTGCAATGAAGAGTAGCCCCCTCTGGCCGCAACTAGAGAAAAGCCTGAGCAGCAACAAAAACCCAGCACAGCCAAAATAAATAAATTAATTAAATTTTAAAAAAAGACACTGACTGAGAGGGACTTCCCTGGTGGTCTAGTGGCTAAGACTCCACACTTCCAATGTAAGGGGCCCAAGTTTGATCCCTGGTTTGGGAACTAGCCCACACATGCTGCAACTAAGAATTTGCATGCCATAGTGAAGACCTGGTGCTGCCACCTAAATAGACATATAAATTTTAAAAATATATTTTTTTTAAAAGACATTGAGGAATTAACAACACACAGTGGATCCTTCCATATACTAAAGTTCCCTTAGGAGGTCAAGACAAGAGTGAGCCCTCCAGGGTATGGAGAGAGTGAGACCAGAAGAACAACAAGGGAGGATAATGAGGGGACAGTAGCTGCAGGAGGGGACCTTTGCTGTGCCTTCCCCAACAACCTCCAAAGAACAATGTACACTTAAAATGCTGCATGAGTTTGAGACTGAAGTTTGGGAGTGCCTAAAACACTTCAATAATGGTATTGATTTAGGTCCACAACTTCTCATTAAGAGATAAAAGAAAAAGCAAGAACATAGGTAATTATGTGTGCACATAACATAGTGTTCATAATATACTCTTTTTTTTAAGAGGGATGAAAAGAGCAGAATGCATAATATGATGTTATTTATGTTTGCACAGAAAACTTTTTAAGTCTGGAAGGATATATCCTAAATTTTTAGTGATAATCATCTCTGAGAGGTGGGAACAGAGTGAGATTCCTTGTCAGCAGTGTTTTCACTTTTTATAATGATTCTGTATTGGGTTGATGTTTGGCCAGTATCCCCAGGTACAGCTGTGAGGATTGTTAATGATGATCCAGCAGGTGAAGAGTTAATACCACCTACAGTTGGGAGCTTCCAGGTCCCCTCTAAGGGCCTAGTCTATTCTGATTGGTCAGCTTGTAAGCTGAGCAAATTCTTAATTTTTAAAATACCTACTTTGCCCCAAAATTTATATTCCATTTTTTTTTAAGCATGGCTTTGTCTCCAACAGAATTGCATAATGACTATCCTGCAGGAAGAATTTTAGGATGCTGGTTTGCAGTTTTTATTGTGGTCACTACTTACATGTCAAATGACATTTAATAAATAAGGACTCATTTTATAGGCTTACCCAAATTCTAAAACTTATTTTAAAAATTTTAAAGCAAGCGGTGCTGCAGAGATTTTATTTTTATTTGCATTTTGCCCTGATGTAAGCTGCTAAAATGAGATTCTTGCCCAGGACTCTCTGTTATGTCACAAGCCCAAGTGTGGTTGCTTCCTCCTGAAGGCCTGTGTCAGCTCCCTTCTTACCACTAATTTTACACTTGGCCTTTGTACCTTAATATTTCTTATTATTATGTTCTGTCAGCCTGACTGCTTTGTAAGCACTCTGAAGACATATAATTTGGCAGCGTTTTTTTTTTTTTTTTTTTGTCCTCGCTCTACCTAGACGACTGCCTAGTTTGTGGAGACTTTCAAGGATATTTATTGCTACTGGTACTGAAATGTGTTATTTGCAAAGTGATCCTCTTCCCTGGTGACTGCCAGAACTGTCTCTGTATGGTTAGTGCAGGGAAAGATACAAAGTCTGTTATCAGAGGCTTAAACAGGACAAGAGTAGAAAATATTCCCCCATCTTACAGGGCAGAAATCATTCATCTACCTGCCTGTCCCAATGTGCATCACTTTCACAGTCTTCTTTCATCCTTGATATCTTTCTACTATTCATACCACTCTCTGGTAACAAATATTCTCTTTTCTCTTAGAGTGGTTGCTGTACATGCATGCTAAGTCTCTTAAGTCGTGTCCAACTCTTTGTGACCCCATGGACCCCAAGCCCACCAAGATAGAGGAGCCCACCAAGCTCCTCTATCCATGGGGTTCTCCAGGCAAGAATATTGGAGTGGGTTGCCATTTTCTTATTCAGGGGATCTTCCCAACCCAGGGATCGAACCCGTCTCTCCCACAGCTCCTGCATTGCAGGCAGATTCTTTACCTCTGAGCCACCGGGGAAACCCAGAATGGTTGTCACAAGATGAAAATTCTTTACTGATCCCAGATGTCCCATGCTGGACATGAGAAGGAGTCACTGCTCTTATCAGCACTTCTGGGTCAGGAGGTCAAAGTGCCTTAAACCAGATGCAAGTTTTCAGCTGATCAGTACAATTAATGAGCAACTCTCAAACTCCAGAAGTTCAACATAGTGAGAACTTACTTCTCATTCACATGAAAGCTCAGTGATGGAATTTCTGGTCAGCAGGCAACTTCCTTACATACCGTGATTCAGGGACCCAGCCTCTTTCCACATGATGATTCCACTGCCCCCCAAGTCTTTGAAATTATCTGTGCACAGTTGACAGATAAAGAGAAATGGAAAACGCACCCACTTATTTTTTTTTAAAGTGACACACATCACTTCTACTCATATCCCATTGGTCAGGACTCATCGGACAACCACACGCTGAAATGGGTCAGGGAACCACACAGGGAAACAACCACACAGGGAAATGGGTCACGTGGTCCCTGGATGGGATGCTCTCTCCCAGTAGAATGTTATGCTATAGAAAGGGGATCACGAGGTCTGGGTGGATAGCTGGCCATCTGCCACTATAAATGAATATCAAAGGTTTAGAAGATTAACCAACAAGACTCTTAAAGAAAATCATCTCCAAGTGGAGGCAAATACAACAATTTCAGGTTTATCTTTCCCAAGACTTTTAACAACACTCCTGTTACTTATCACAGGATGTGGGTTTCTATAGTAATGGGGAAAGGTTTTGAATTGGGAGGGGATTACACAATGTGACAAGGGTATAATCTACATAAACCCTCAAATTGAGGCTTATAGCATCGTCTGGCTACTTCCATAAAGCTTGTGGGCATCAGGAACTCAATAAAACATCCTGTAATTCTTTGAGCCAAATTGGTCTCCATTCTCTCTATATTACTGCTACCCGCCAGAGCACCCTGGCACTAGAATCATCCACGCTTCCTGTTCTCAATGCAAGAATCAAGCCTGTGAGGGAAGCCTCAAGAAAACTCACAAAACGTGTCTCTAATAAGCTATCCTTTTAAAAATATAAGCAACTGCTATTGGTTCATAATGAGTATTTTTATTTTTAAAGTATTTTCGTTCTGGGGGAAGAAATGTAATTCATTCTTTTCCCCAAAATAATACAGAAAATTGCTACTGGGAACAGTTTGGCATTTGAAACCTAGTGGGAGATTTCACCAGCAGATGGTTTAGTGGCAAAAAGCTTTGAAGAATTTCTAACTGCTAGGAAAAAAAAATATATGAGAGACAGAGAGAGAGAGAGAGAGAGAGTGACTTAATATGATAAAGGAAAGATGTAGCCAAAGAAAGCAATCTTTATTCAAGGTCTGATGACTCAAATGATCCATTTGACTAGATCACAGATTTCAAAACCTGGCTAAGCATCAGAATAGCAAGGGAAGCTTGTTTAAAATATCCATGGAATCAGAATATCTGTGGGTGGTGACCAGACACGCTTATTTTTCAAAGCTCCATTGATGATTCTGTGGAAATCCAATGGCGTAGTTGTTTTCTCATTTCTGTGGTAGTTATAGAGCCAGGCAGTCTTTTTAGCTTGGCAAATATTCTGCATTCTCAGTCACTTGGCTATCATTTGTTACACACTCAAGTCCACCAACAGCCAGTTTTTCACCAGGCCCCTCATCTTTTCACACAAAGCATTTGAATGATGTACTTGAGAACCCCACAGGCAAAGATGCCAGTGTGTCTGACTATCTTATTTGGAAGCAAGGCAGACAGAGTTCACAGCCAATCCACCCAGCACTACCTGCAGAGAATCAGAACCATGGCACAGCCACTGCTGTGTCGAACACCATTGGCCACATCCTCTGGGAATGCAGGGTGGTATCCTGGGAGAAGCACAGGCTTGAGCAGATCAGCTTTAACTCCCAGGATGACCACCTGCCAGCTAGGGCCCAGAATAAGTACCCCCAACTCATTTTGTTTATTTGTAAAATAGCAATTAATAATCCTGGCCTCATGCTGTTACGAGTTGTAAATGGGGAAAAGAGGAGAAACGCATCTGGAAAAGGACCTACCATAGAAGGAACTTGATTGATGGTACTTTCCTTACCATGTTTCTTTTAACTTTCTTCCCCCTGGGAAAAGGAGAAACAATGATCAAAGGCCAACAGAATGCATTCATATTTTCCCAGTACTCCATGTATTGTCTATGGGAGGGTTATCCAAGATGGAATTACAGAGGGCTTCCCTTGTAGCTCAGTCAGTAAAGAATCTGCCTGCAGTACAGGAGACCCGGGTTTGATCCCTGGGTTGGGAAGATCCCCTGGAGAAGGAAATGGCAATCCACTCCAGTATTCTTGCCTAGAGAATTCCATGGACAGAGTAACCTGGTGGGCTACAGTCCATGGGGTCACAAAGAGTTGGACATGACTGAGGTGACTGAGCACTCCAACATCCAGGGTAGAGGGTTTCCCAGGTGGCTCCCTGGTAAAGAATCTACCTGCAATGCAGGAGATGTGGGTTTGATCCCTGAGTTGGGAAGATCCCCTGGAGGAGGACATAGCAACCCACTCCAGTATTCTTGCCTGGAAAATCCCATGGACAGAGGAGTCTGGTGGGCTACAGTCCATGGGGTCACAAGAGTTTGACACGACTATAGCGACTAAGCACATACACACATCCAGGATAGAATATGAAGACAGGTGTCCCTCTCTATGATCCTTTATGTGAGGTGGCTACCACTGACCCATACTCTTTCCTGTAGTCCCAGTTGTCACACCAACCAGAAATCATCTCTAAGTACCTACAGCCAATAGCAGGAAATCCCAGATATCGTTTTTGCAGCTGTAACTTGGATTATGGGCATGATCTCTGTGAGTCCCACATGGTCAAATACTAAATTATATGAGATTCAAATTAATCACATAGTCGTAAAACACCAGACTCTAACTATTATTTACCCAGCACCAAGCAGATGTTTGTTTCCAAAGCTACAATCTCCTCTAATTGGCTGACACTGTGCTGCATAAACTCCAATGCAAGCTTATGTTTTATAATGAATGACAAATGCGTAGAAGAATCCTCTGTGAACTGGCAGCCTCCCCCTCCAGCATGCAAATTCCATCGGCAGATGCAGATAAGCTCATCTGCATGATTGGCAGACTAGTGGATAAACACACCCATGAATTCATTGTCCAAATTCAATTTCATTGGTTCATCTGTGTTTTTACTGATCACTTACTCACTAATGTATTCATTCAGCCAACTTTTATTGAGCACCTATTGCACAAAAGGCACTGTCTTAGGTTTTAGGAATGAAGCCTGAATGAAGAAGTGGTCTCATCCTTCAAGAAGTCCATCAAGAAGGAAAGGAGACAAGACTGGGAAAGAAAGAAAATGTACCATAAGATGTTCAAAAATAGAGATGTAGGCAAGTGCCCAAGAGAGGGAATAATCGACTCTACCACAGGGGTTGGTAGCTTCATAGATTTTCCAGGCAAAATGTAGAGGAAGGTTTTAGAGTCAGCTAGACAGACAAGGTGTAGAAAGGGAGGCTCCAACAAAGAGAATAGAAAGGACACGTGGCAAAACATTCTGTGTTCTGGAGCTGCTGGAGCTTAAGTTGCAAGCAAGTGTCTGCTCTGTTTTGGCTTCTTAAAAAGGCACCCAGGTGGGCATGCAAACAACACAGCCCCTTAAACTGGCAATGGGGCTATATCTATTAACATTTTAAAACGTGCATTTCTTGTTGTCATCATGAAAGAAAGATGAAAAAGAGTGATCCCCTATAAGGAACTAGTAAAATTAAGTAGGGTACATCAATGGAAAGAATACTACACAGACCAAATGCTGTGTTTAAAAGGCATGAGTACACATTCTATATACTTATATAAGAAGATTTACAGTTATGGGAAGATAACTGTAAACTCCACAATATACTGTCAAGTGAAAAGATAGTGAAATAAAGAAATATATATATAGTGTGTGCTAGGAGTACATAGTCTCCTTTGCTCTGTTTTCATCAGGAAACTCTAAAAGGATGAATAAAAAACTAATACCTTATTAGGGATGGGCGACTTCACTTTCACTTTTCACTTTCATGCATTGGAGAAGGAAATGGCAACCCACTCCAGTGTTCTTGCCTGGAGAATCCCAGGGACGGGGGAGCCTGGTGGGCTGCCGTCTGTGGGGTCACACAGAGTCGGACACGACTGAAGTGACTTAGCAGCAGCAGCAGCAGCAGCAGCAGCAGGTATGGGAGATGGCAGAAAACAGGGAGAGGTGAGGCTTTGCAGTGTGTACCTTATATTATCATTTTTTAAATTTTTTTGAATCACATAAATGTATCACCTACTTGAAAAATAGGACTAAATTTTAAAATGCGTTTGCCTCAGGGCCTAGCAATCTCCGTCTTGGTTTAGTCACAGAGAGTCACTCAAACATAGGTATAAGGAGATGTCATACAAGGTATTTGTTTTGCTGTTGGTGTGTTTTTTGTAGTGAAAAAAACTGGAAATAACCAGTGAAAGTGAAAGTCACTCAGTTGTGTCCAATTCCTTGCAACCCCATGGACTGTATTGTCCATGGAATTCTCCAGGCCAGAATACTGGAGTGGGTTGCCGTTCCCTTCTCCAGGGGATCTTCCCAACCCAGGGATCAAACCCAGGTCTCCCACATTGCAGGTGGATTCTTTACCAGCTGAGCCACCAGGGAAGCCCAAGAATACAGGAGCGGGTAGCCTATACCATCTCCAGCAGATCTTCCTGACCCAGGACTAGAAGCGGGGTCTCCTGCATAGCAAGCAGATTCTTTACCAACTGAGATACCGGGGAAGCCTCCATTAGTAAAATCATGGAATAAACTGTGGTATGTTAAAACTTTGGAATATTATGCAGCAGTTAAAACTTTGGAATATTATGCAGCAGTTAAAACAATGAAGTAGACAGACCTATGTCTACCAACATGGACAAATCTCCAAGGCTTATTGTTGTCTGAAAAAGAGATACAGAAAAAGATCCCACCATGGCTGTAACACATACAGTGCTATATAATACAGAATGATATAAGCAGAAATAATTCACACAAACTGTAACAGTGCTTGTTTGTGGGCACGGTCTAGAGCAGGGGTCAGCAATATCCTTTTGTAAAGGGCCACAGAGTTAATATTTTAGGCTTATCAGGTCTTACTTTCTCTATTGTGACTAATCCACTCTTCTAATGGAGTTATATGCCGTCACTGACAATATATAAATGAAAGAGGTGTGCTCCAATAGAACTATTTCAAAAACATAGAGTCAGATTGGGCCTGTGGGCCATAGTTTACCAACCTCTGCACTAGAGAATCAAGATGGGAGGTGTTGGTTAAAGACTCTTTCATGTTTACTTCTGTTTGCAAGGAGAATGGAAGTATCCCTTACTCATATAACTAAAATCGATTAAAAACAATATATGGGGACATTAGTCTGCTGATGTTTCATAATAAAATACCATGACCGAGCAGCTTAACAAACATTTATTTTTGCATGGTTCTGAGAGTTAGAAGTCCAAGATCAAGTTGCCAGGGTTGGCTTGGGGTTGGAACTCTCTTCTTGGCTTGCAAACTTGCTGTGTTCTCACGTGGTCCTTCCTCTGTGAGCATGGAGAGAGAGAGCTCACTGGTGTCTCTTCCTCTTCTTGTAAGGACATCAGTCTATTAGATCATCCTTATGATTATATTCCCTCCCATCAGATGGGATGCTTCCACAAGCCTCTTATCCTCATCCATCAGAGGGCAGGCTTAATGAAAACCACAATCATAGAAAGCTAACCAGACTGATCACATGGATTACAGCCTTGTCTAACTCAATGAAACAATGAACCAATCCATGCAGGGCCACCCAAGATGGTCATGGTGGAGATTTCTGGCAAAATGTGGTCCACCAGAGAAGGGAATGGCAAACCACTTCAGCATTCTTACCTTGAGAACTCCCATGAACAGTATGAAAAAGTAGAAAGATATGACACTGAAAGATGAACTCCCCACATCAGTAGGTGCCCAATATGCTACTGGAGAAGAGCAGAGAAATAGCTTCAGAAGGAATGAGGCTGAGGCAAAGCAGAAACAATGCCCAGTTGTGGATGTGACTGGTGGTGAAAGTAAAGTCCGATGCTGTAAAGAACAACATCGCATAGGAACCTGGAATGTTAGGTCCATGAATCAAGGTAAGTTGGAAGTGGTCAAACAGGAGATGGCAAGAGTGAACACTGACATTTTAGGAATCAGTGAACTAAAATGGACAAGAATGGGTGAATTTAATTCAAATGACCATTATATCTACTACTGTGGGCAAGATGCCCTTAGAAAAAATGGAGTAGCCCTCATAGTCAATGAAAGACTTTGAAATGCAGTACTTGGGTGCAATCTGAAACAACAGAATGATCTCTGTTCATCTCCAAGGCAAAACATTCAGTATCACAGTAATCCAAGTCTATGCCCCAACCATCAATGCCAAAGAAGCTGAAGCTGAATTGTGCTATGAAGATCTACAAGACTTTCTAGAACTAACACCAAAAAAAGATGTCCTTTTCTTCATAGTGGACTGGAATGCAAAAGTAGGAAGTCAAGAGATACCTAGAGTAACAGGCAAGTTTGGCCTTGGAGTACAAAATGAAGCAGGGCAAAGGCTAACAGAATTTTGCCAAGAGAACACACTGGTCATAGCAAACATCCTCTTCCAACAATATAAGAGATGACTCTACACATGGACATCACCAGATGTTCAAAACAAAATCAGATTGATTATATCCTTTGTAGTCAAAGATGGAAAAGCTCTATGCAGTCAGCAAAACCAAGACTGGGAGCTGACTGTGGCTCAGATCATGAACTCCTTATTGCCAAATTCAGACTTCAGTTTAAGAAACATGGTCTAGGGAAAACCACTAGACCATTCAGGTATGACCTAAATCAAATCCCTAACAATTATACGGTAGAAGTGACAAACAGATTCAAGGTATTAGAACTGACAGACACAGTGCCTGAAGAATTATGGACGGAAGTTAATAACATTGTACAGGAGGTGGTGATCAAAACCATTCCCAAGAAAAAGAAATGCAAAAGGGCAAAATTGTTGCCTGGGGAAGGCTTATGAATAGCTGGGAAAAGAAGAGAAGCTAAAGCAAAAGGGGAAAAGGAAAGATATCCCCATCTGAATGCAGAGTTCCAAATAATAGCAAGGAGAGATAAGAAAGACTTCCTCAGTGATCAATGCAAAGAAATAGAGGGAAAAAATAGAATAGGGAAGTCTAGAGATATCCTCAAGAAAATTACAAATACCAAGGGAACATTTCATGCAATGATGGGCACAATAAAGGACAGAAACAGTATGGACCTAATAGAAGCAGAAGATATTAAGAAGAGGTGGCAAGAATACACAGAAGAGCTATACAAAAAAGATCTTAATGACCCAAATAACTATGATGACATGATAACTCATCTAGAGCCAGATATCCCGGACTGTAAATCAAGTTGGCCTTAAGAAGCATCACTACAAACAAAGCTAGAGGAGGTGATGGAATTCTGGTTGAGCTATTTCAAATCCTAGATGATGCTGTGAAAGTACTTCACTCAATATGCCAGCAAATTTGGAAAACTCAGCAGTGGCCACAGGACTAGAAAAGGTCAGTTTTCATTCCAATCCCAAAGAAGGGAAATGCCAAAGAATGTTCAAACTACCACACAATTGCACTCATCTCACACACCAGCAAAGTAAGGCTCAAAATTCTCCAAGCTAGGCTTCAACAGTATGTGAAAACTGAGAACTTCCAGATGTTCAAGCTGTATTTAGAAAAGGCAGAGTAACCAGAGATCAACTTGCCAACATCTGTTGGATCATAGAAAAAGCAAGAGAATTCTACAAAAGCATCCACTTCTGCTTCATTGACTATGCTAAAGCCTTTGACTGTGTGGATCACAACTGTGGAAAATTCTTAACCTGCCTCCTGAGAAACCTGTATGCAAGTCAAGAAACCACAGTTAGAGCCAGACGTGGAACAATGGACTGGTTGCAAACTGGGAAAGGAGTATGTCAAGGCTGCATATTGTCACTTTGCTTATTTATCTTCAATGCAGAGCACATCATGAGAAATGCTGGGCTGGATGAAGCACAAGCTGGAATCAAGATTGCCAGGAGAAATATTAATAACCTCAGATATGCAGATGACACCACCCTAATGGCAGAATGCAAAGAGAAACTAAAGAGCCTCTTGATGAAAGTGAAATAGGAGAGTGAAAAAGCTGGTTTAAATCTCACCATACAAAAAACTACAATCATGGCATCTAGTCCCATTTCTTCATGGCAAATAGATGGGGGAACAATGGAAACAGTGACAGACTCTATTTTCTTGGGCTTCAAAATCACTGCAGATGTCAACTGCAGCCATAAAATTGAAAGATGCTTGCCCCTTGGAAGAAAAGCTACGACAAACCTAGATAGCATTTTAAAAAGCAGAGACATCACTTTGCCGACAAAGGTCCATATTCTCAAAGCTATGGTTTTTCCCATAGTCATGTATGGATATGAGAGTTGGACTATAAAGACAGCTGAGCACCAAAGAATTGATGCTTTTGAACTGTGGTGTTGGAGAAGACTCTTAAGAGTCCCTTGGACTGCAAGGAGATCAAACCAGTCAATCCTAAAGGAAATCAGTCCTGAATATTCATTAGAAGGACTGATACTGAAGCTCCAATACTTTGGCCACCTGATGTGAAGAGCCAACTCGTTGGAAAAGACCCTGATGCTGGGAAAGATTGAAGGCAGGAGGAGAAAGGGATGATGGAGGATGAGATGGTTGGAAGGCATCACTGACTCAATGGACATGAGTTTAAGCAAGCTCAGGGAAATGGTTGAGGACAGGAAGCCTGGCTTGCTGCAGTCCATGGGGTCACAAAGAGTTGGACATGACTAAGGGATTGAACAGGAACAACAATGATTCATTTAACCTTATTTACTTCCATAAAGACCCTACCTCCACAGACAGTCACATTGGGGGGTTAGGCCTTCAACATATGAGTCTTAAGGAAACACAAGTCAGTCTGTAACAGTGGGTCAAGACATGTACCCTTTAATAATTATATGCATAGGTTCCTCTTACTAAAATCCAGGAGAAAGGTCACAACCATGATGGTTTTTGAGATCAGGAGGCCCAGACAGAGGTTTTACCTTCCTTCCCTAGCATTCTCTCCTCCTTCTCTCTGACAGGATCATTTCTCTCCCTAAGGAGGTTCTGTTGCCCTGCTTGGGTAGAAAGTTTTCCGCCCTCTTCCCCTCATACTCTCTCTGACTGGATTCCTCCTTAACCTGTCAGAGGTGCTAGAAATGCATGTATTGAGAGAAAACCATGACAAGAGATCCAGATCCCCTTTGGAACTTAAATCTATATATCTCTGTATCTTTCCATATTTATTGAGAGAGAGATTGGCTTGAGGAATTGGTCCTTACGATTATGGAGGCTGAGAAGTCCTGATCCAGGAGAGCCAATGGCATGGTTCCAATCTGAGTCTGAGACCAAATGCAGGAGAAGACCAATTCCCAGCTCAGAGACAATCAGGCAGAGAGAGAATTCTTTCTTACTCAGCTGTTTATTCTCTTCAGACATTCAGTGGATTGGCTGAGACCCACCCACATTGGGGAAGGTGATATGCCTATTCAGTCCACTGGATCAGATGTTAATCTCATACAAAAACCCTCAAAAACACACCCAGAAATAATATTTAACCAAATATTTGGCACCTTATGGCCAAACCAATTGCACATAAAATTAACCATCATAGCAAATGACTGGTGACAACTCAAATGTCCTTTGGTAGAAGGCTGGTTAAATCATAATGGGACAGCCAGACAATGGAACACTGCAATTGTAAGTTAAAAAAAAGAAAAGAAAAAATGAAGTTCTCTCAATCTTGTCATGGAAAGATCAAAAGTGAAAAAAATTCAGAATGTTTATAATATGGCACATTTGAAGGAAAAAGGAGGAAAAACTGCCATTTCTATTTTCTGGTACAGGAGCCCCTCTAGAAGGAATCATAAGAGACCAGGAATAACCTTCTAGG
Organism: Bos taurus; assembly: GCF_002263795.3. Lineage (NCBI taxonomy): Eukaryota > Metazoa > Chordata > Mammalia > Artiodactyla > Bovidae > Bos > Bos taurus. The sequence continues at coordinate 20,280,536 of NC_037352.1, read as the reverse complement.
AAAAACCAAACTAGGCAGATGCAAGACCAAGAAGGAAGGAGGAATTTATACTGATTGTTTATACTGTCTTGGTTTTAACTATGAAAATGTAGGATCTGTTCATAAAGTTTGTAAAGAGCTGAGAAGGGAAGAACAAGTGGGAAGATACAGTTTGGAAGCATCAGCACATGGCTAGTCGTGAGTCAAAGCCGCAGAGAAGATGAGGTAGTCCAGGCAGGCTGTCCTTCCAGAAAAGAAGGAAATGGTGTAGAAAACAGACTCAGGACACGGTGGGCTGGGGGAGGTCATGCAGAGCAGTCAGAAAGAGAACAGGGGAGGCCAGTCATCTTGGAGGGCATATACAGTCATCCTTGCTTATCCAAAGTTTCTCTGCCCTGTCTGCAGGTTCAGTTACCTGTGGTCAAAGATACTAAAAGGGAAATTTTAGAAATAAAGAGTCTATACATTTTAAACAAGGGTCTATATATTTTAAACAGTGGGCTGTTCTGAGCAGTGTGATGAAATCTCACACCTTCCAACTCCATCCTGAGTGACATCCCTTTGCCCAGCACATGCCACTCGCTGCCCTGTTAGTCAGTTGGTAGTCCTTTATTTTATCAGGTTGCCTGTCTTGGTACCTCAGCCCTTGTGTTCCAGGAACCCTGATTTTACCCAACACTGGCCCCAACACACAACAGTGGTGATGCTGGCAATACGGATGTGCCTAAGAGAACCCTTAAAGTGCTCCCTTTAAGTGAAGAGGTTAAAGTTCTTGACTTAATAAGGGAAAAAGAAAAACCCATATGCTAAGTTTGCCTATGGGAAGAACAGATTTTCTATCCATGAGACTGTGAGAAAGAAAAAGAAACCAGGGCTGCTTTTGCTGTCGCACCTCAAACTGCAAAAGTTACAGCCACAATGAAGGTTGCTGCTGCTGCTAAGTCGCTTCAGTCGTGTCCGACTCTGTGCCACCCCATAGACGGCAGCCAACTAGGCTCCTCTGTCCCTGGGATTCTCCAGGCAAGAATACTGGAGTGGGTTGCCATATCCTTCTCCAATGCATGAAAGTGAAAAGTGAAAGTGAAGTCGTTCAGTCATACCAGGCTCCTCTGTCCATGGGATTTTCCAGGCAAGAGTACCAGAGTGGGGTGCCATTGCCTTCTCCAACAAGGAAGGATACATGTTTAATTAAGATGGAAAAGGCGTTAAATTTGTACACTACTTTGACAGAGAGAAACCACATTCATGAAACTCTTATTATGGTACATTACTATCATTTTTTATTATTAGCTATTATTGTTAACCCCTTCCAGTGCCTAACTTATAAATTAAAGTTTATAATACCTATGGATGTAGGTAAAGGGGAAAACATGGTATAGAGGGTTGAGTACTATCCACAGCTTCAGGCATCTACAGGAGGTTTGGGGCATATCCCCCATGGCTAAGCGGGAACTGTTGTAATGATCTCACGCCAAGAAATATAAAGTGCAGACTTAAGCTTTCAGCAGTTGGATCCTTTCTGAGATGATATATTTAACCAGATAGTCAGTATTGTGTTTGCACTTTCTGTAGGAAATATATCATGTAGTTACATTTCTTCCCTGGAAGCCCTTTCACTCCTTGTCAGTACAACCTGATTTGAGATGTAAATAAACAGCAGAGATAATGCCCGGATCTGAGAAGACTCCTGTTCTGCCACCAACCCCGGACGTGAGCCATGATGGATGACACGAAGGCTGCTGCATAATCTCTGCTGCCTTCATACCCTATTATCGTATCCCTCATCTTCCCCACAACTGAGACCCAACACATTAAAATCTCTTTGTTCCTCCCACAATGCTGTATCTCCACTGCATCTCTAGCCTCCTTTAATATTGTTCATTATTGAAATGAACACAGAAAACCAATTACCCAGGTGACGGCAGGAGCTGGTCATGTGCCCAGTCTGCCACACTGAGAGCCTGATTCCCTGTTGAGATAAACAAGAATCCCCACCAGCAGCCCAGCCCCTCACCTGTCCTTGGGCTCCTCAGGAGTCACCCGACACAGCCACAAGGCTTTCCACGCACTCAGCTAACTCAGTACGTGTTTGTTCTCACCAGAAGCTGCAGCAGGGCCGCGGCGTGTCTGAAGTACCAGGCAAGGCAGCTCTGCGGGCAAAGCAGTTGTTGACACAGTAGTTCGGGTTACAGCCTCCCATAATATCTGAGTTCAAATCCTGGCTCTGCTAATAAAGCTGTGTGACCTCAGATAGATTCTTAACCTCTCGGTACCTGGAATCCTCATGCGGTGAAATGGAAATAATAATAGTACCTCCCTGTTGTGGGTTGAATTTTATCCCCCCAGAGTTGAAGTCCTATCTGCCCCCTGTCACAGGGCCTGTGTATGTGACCTTTTTTTTTTTTGGAAATGTGATTAAGATAAGATCCTCCTTTGTAGACATATGGATGGACCTAGAGACTGTCACCCAGAGTGCAGTAAGTCAGAAAGAGAAAAACGAGTATTGCCTATTAATGCATATATGTGGAATCTGAAGAAAATAGTATGGGTAATCTTATTTACAAGCAGAAATAGAGACACAGATGTAGAGAAAAAACATATGAACACCAAGGAGGGATGGGGGAAGATGAATTGGGAGACTGAGATTGACATTTATACACTATTGATACTATGTAGAAAATAGATAATTAATGAGAACTAGATAATTAATGAGAACCTACTGTGTAGCTCAGGGAGCTCTATTCAATGCTCTGTGGTGACCTAAATACCAAGGAAATCCAAAAAAAAAAGGAGATATATGTATATATCTAGCTGATTCACTTTACTGTACAGTAGAACCTAATACAATATTGAAAAGCAACTATATTCCAATAAAAAATTGTTTAAAAATATGAGGTCCTCCTGGATTAGGGTGGCCCTGAACTCAATGGCTTCTGTCCTTATGAAGAGAGGAAGCGATTTGGAGCCATGGAGACAGACTCACAGGGAAGAGCACCATGTGAGGACAGAGGCAGAAATTGAAGTGATGAAACTAAAAGACACGAAGATGAAAGAGGCAAGGATAGATCCTCCCCTGGAGCCTTTGGAGGGAACGTGGCCCTGCTGACACCTGCATCTCAGACTTGTAGAGTCCAGAGCCACGAGAGAGTAAATTTCTGTCGTTGCAAGCCCCCAGTTTGCAGCAATTTGTTATGGCAGCCCCAGGAAACTAACACACACCCTCAAAGCCTTGTTATGAGGATTAATTAATTATACATGCAAGCCATGCAAAGTGTCTAAAGTCTAGCAACTCACACAGAGGTGTAGCATCATTCTCGTTACTAATTATTACTATTATTATCACTGTGGTTGCTTTGTCCTGTAAGCAAGCAAGCATCCCTCAGCACGTTGACTGGATGCATGTACGCTCAGTCGCTCAGTGTCCGACTCTGCGATCTAATGGACTGTAACCAGCCAGGCTCCTCTGTCCATGGAATTTTTCAGGCAAGAATACTGGAGTGGGTTGCCATTTCCTCCTCCAAGGGATCTTCCCAACACAGGGATTGAACCCGCGTCTCTTGTGTCTCCTGAATTGGCAGGCAAATTCTTTACCACCTGGGAATCCCCAGCACATTGAGTAACAGCTGACAAATAGACAGACTAGGTGCCTCCCGTCCTCACAGAAACCTGGAGTTTCTGGTTGCTAAGTCCTATGTCCAGAGAAGGCACTGGCGACCCACTCCAGTACTCTTGCCTGGAAAATCCCATGGGCAGAGGAGCCTGGTGAGCTGCAGTCCATGGGGTCGCTAAGAGTCGGGCACGACTGAGTGACTTCACTTTCACTTTTCACTTTCATGCATTGGAGAAGGAAATGCAATGCGCTCCAGTGTTCTTGCCTGGAGAATCCCAGGGATGGGAGCCTCGTGGGCTGCCGTCTATGGGGTTGCACAGAGTCAGACACAACTGAAGCGACTTAGCAGCAGCAGCAAATCCTATGTCCACCTCTAGTGCAGGTGAAGAGACCCAGTTCCCCGTCCATGTTACAAGAGTCACCTTAGCAGGGTGACAATGTGAGCAGGACACCCAGGGCATTTGTGTAAGTTGATGACTTTCCAAAGACTGATCTGGTTTCCGTTGTATGAAATCATCCCAAAGGGAGGGACCAATTCTTTAGTTTAAGTAATTGGGGCCTGGGTAGCGCTGCGGTTACATACACGGGTCTTGGAGTCAGACTGGCTGGTTCAAATCCTGCTCCCTCCACTTACCAGCTCTGTGACCTTCAGTAACTCTTTAACCTCTCTGAACCTCAGTTTCCTCATCTATAAAATGGGCAAAGGTTGACATAAATTATATAATCATGTACAAGTGAATAGTCTAGGGAGGGTGAGAAAGGGCAGTTTTTTCAGGATCAACATAGCCCCTCTTCTTCCTCCTCCTACACACGCATACACAGTCACACACATACACATCTCCAGTAGCGCTTCTGAGGTCAACAGCCAAGTGTAACTTTCTGTCCTTTGGTCTGTCTGTGTAGACTAAGCTCTTCAAAAAAAGGGATGCGTGTTTCCAGGTTTCTGAATGGACAAAGTAGTTGTTCACATAGCGAACAAAGTGACAGCTTAAACCAAAGCATCTCACTCCTGAGGCATTTCTATTTCAGCTTTATGGTTTCTACTATATCCACTTACTCCCTGAGTTCTAGTCATCATAAAAACTTTTTTCGATCAGGGATCAGCAAACAAAGCCTACAGGCCAGATCTGGCCACACAATTGTGTACACGTTGTCAGTGGCTGCTTTCAAGCTACAACAGCAGAAATGAGTGACTGCAATGGAGATATTTGCCCAAAAAACTGAAACATATTTACTATCTAACCCTTTACAGAGAAAGTGTGTTGATCTCTGCTTTCAATCAAGTCATTTTTACTTAAAATGCATTTTTAAATAGAAAATCTCATATAACTAATATAACTGGAAAATAGTATTCCCTGCCATAGATGGATTTCCATAATCACAGAGTGTGTGTGTATTCTGTGTACATGTTCAGTCGCCAAGTAGTGCCCGACTCCTTGTGACCCCATGGACTGCAGTATGCCAGGCTTCCCTGTCCTTCACTATCTCCCAGAGTTTGCTCAAATTCATGTCCTTTGAGTCCGTGATGCTATCTAACCATCTCATCCTCTGCCACCCTCATCTCCTTTTGCCCTTAATCTTTCCCAACATCAGGCTCTTTTCCAAAGAGTCAGCTCTTCGCATAGGTGGCCAAAATATTGGAGCTTTAGCTTCAGCATCAGTCCTTTCAATGAATATTCAGGGTTGACTTCCTTTAGGATTAACTGGTTGGATCTCCTTGCAGTCCAAGAGGCTCTCGAGAGTCTTCTCCAGCACCACAGTTTGAAAGCATCAGTCCTTCAGTTCTCAGCCTTCTTTAATGGTCCAACTCTCACATCTGTACACGACTACTGGAAAAACCATAGCTTTGACTATATGGACCTCTGTCGGCAAAGTGATGTCTCTGGTTTTTAATACGCTGTCTAGGTTTGTCATGGCCTTCCTTTCAAGGAGCAAGTGTCTTTTAATTTCATGGCTGTAGTCACCATTTGCAGTGATTTTAGAGACCAAGAAAATAAAATCTGTCAGTGCTTCTACTTTTTACCCTGATCATGAACAGTATCACATAAATAAGTAACTATTAAACCACATATGAGCTAAAAGTATCCACCACACCTCAGGAAACTAAGTTATAGTGGAGAAAGCAGAAAAATAGGTCTTGATGGAGCTGACGGATGGTGGAAACTTGGTGGCTGAGTTCTCTACAGAGACAAATATAGAAAGATTAAGGCAGAAGGGTCAGTACTGAATCTTGTAAGGCACCCATGTCATCGTGTGGAAGGAAGAAGAATACACCAGTAAATGAGTCAAAGCAGAAATGCTCTGGGCAGAAGGAGAACCAGGATTTAAAAGAGCAGAGCATCAGAGGGGACACAGGCAATGGGACCACTGAGAAAGGCAGGGAAGGCTCCTCAGATGACAGAGGAAATGAAGGCATAAAGGAAAAAGGACACTGGGAACCAAAATAATTCTTTTCCACACCTCAAAGTAATAAGCATAATTTATAAACTAGATTAGAAAAGAACATCTCAGCACATTTATAATGAAAACAGCTGATGCTAATGAGAGCAATAACATTTAAATAGAAATCTGTTTACCTTTGGGAAATTTATGCATAACTTCAATGATGTACTGATTGATTTAAGGACCAGGGACTGGGACTGATTAACCTTCCTGGTTTGTTTTTAACAGGTATCTTGGCTGGGATGCAAAGGAGTGCTGAGAACTCAACAGCCTGACCAATGATTAGGAATAATTGGAAGCAGGTGGAGCTGAGGCCAGCTCACCCAACCTGGCCTGTGCTACAGTCCTTTCCTCTATGAGCATCACAGACTTCAAAAAGCTGGAGAAAGCTGTGTCCCATCTTCCCAGGAAAAAATGCACAGAAATACATATACCAAAACTTTTGCATTTAGATTTTTCTACATTGGAAATGTATTTCCTGCACATGAAGAGAAGTTAAAAGTAATCTTAAAAAAAAAAAAAAGCCTTGGTCTCATTTTTTATCTTATTTTAAGATTCAAGGTCTATTTGAGTGGTAGAGGGAATAGATCTAAAACTGCACATAAAACAAAAATTTTCAATTCTTCTTCAAATCACATGTTAATGAGATTGCTGTGATTTCTTGGCTTGAATAAAAAGTTGGAATTGTGGCATGGTCTTTGATATCAATACCAAATCAATTTTAAATTTGAATTTAAATGGAACCTGAATGATCAAAAATCCTGGACCCCAAAAATGCATTGGAAAAGAAAAGATTAACATTCCCAAACGTTTCTCTGAGTTCTGTGAGCCACTCTAGCAAATAAATGGAACCCAAGGAGAGGGTCATAGGAACCTCTGATATATAGCCAGTCAGTCAGAAGCCAGGTAACACCCTGGACTTGCCACTGGCGTGTGAAGTGAATGGGTGGACAGGAGTCCTGTAGGGTCAAACACTTAATCTCTGGAATCGGATGCTGTCTATGGGTAGAGAGTGTTGGAACTAAATTAATTGTAGGACACCCAACAGGTGTCTGGAGAACTAGTGTGGGGAACACCCCCCTCCTCATTGGAATTGGTACCAGAGTCTGTCTAATTCTTCAATGTCTTTAGATTTTAACACACCAAGAAATCAATAAAGCTCTATCATTCTCAACTCCAGTTTTCAGAAACTCTTTCTTTTAACTTTGTCCAGTTTGGAGAGTTGTCTTCCCGCAGGGTAACTGGCCAAAGAGTTCAGGGTTTCTCTGCAACATCCATCATGGTAACCGAAGCACCCTAAATGGAAACATGTGCTTCATTCAGATGGTTAATAAGGTCCCCTAAGTAAGACCAGTGGTGAAGACTGCAGCCAAATTATTTCACAAGGCGGCTTTTCCTTCCCTTATAGAGGTAAAAAATCTGTCCAGTGTTCAATCAAGAGCTTGCGGATTTGTTTTCTGCAAAGGCCACATGTTTGTGTTGAAATAAGAACATAATATTATGCATCCATTTTGTGACAAAAACTCCTCCAACGACCAGCTTTTATGGCACTATACAAGACTTCTTTCAAGATTTTGGCAGAGTCTTTGATGCCAACGTAGACAGCAATGAAGCGTGCAGCATCTCCACCCAAGCAAGGAAGCCATGGGTTGTCAAGCATGCCAGATGCTCCCTTCCATGCCCAGATGGTTGTGCCAGTTAAAGTCGTGCCTTAAAAAAAATAAACTTGTAGTCATTAATGTTTCCAAAAGAACCCATTAAAAGAAAGCCTTTCTTCTGATGGCACCAGAATACACATAACAAAGAGTCATAGCTCCACGCTGAAAATTATAGGCAGTTTCAATGCAATTGCAGGCCTAAGGGAAGAGGAATAATTGTACCTCTTGCTATAAAACATCAGGAAATAATGTTTATCTCTTAGAGTAGGTGAGGTTATTTGATAAAGGCATTGGATTGACATCTCTTCTCCAAGTCATAATACAGCCTGATTATTGCTAGGGCATGGGTCTTCTCCAAGACATCCCCTATTGTGCAGATTCTCTGCTGTTTGGGGATGTGAGAGACAAAGTTGTGGGGTCTTCCAAGATATGATTTGGGGCAGAGGCAAAGGGAACTAAGTCCAGGTGAAGTTTCAGCCTTTCCAAATCTCACCTTCTTCTCAGGAAATACACTTGCACTGCAGGATGCTCCACAGGGATGCTGGGCTGGAAGGTGCTCCTTCAGCATGTTTGTTTCATGGGCCCTTTGACAAGTCATCTGTAGTCCAAGTCCTTTTGCTGCCTTAGTGACCCAGTGTGTTCAGTAATGAAAGTGAAAGCGAGGGATACATAAATTTTACATAAATTTCTCCATGCTTTTAATTCTTGAAACTTCCCAAATTAGCTAAGCTTAAGATTCCTGTAAAAATTATGACAAAATATTCCTTCTTCAATTTAAAGCAGTGAGAAATTAATATAGGCATTGACATGTGATAAACACAAACTTTGTATATTGCCTTAAGGAACAAGCATCCCATTCCACAGCACAATTGTTTGAAATGAAACACCACCTGAATTTGACAACAAAAATGTTTTTTTTCAGAGATGTCTTCTATTATTTCAAAGTAATAGAAACAAAGCTGGAAGAAAAGCTTTGTGATCGCATGTGTGTGTGTATGTGTGCATGAACATGACAATCATCCACTGGCCTCATATCTGCCTTCCCTCCCCCTGCCCCGGGTTAAGAAACTCTGCGATTCATATTGACTAATCACTGATGCTTATACAGTGTAAGGGGACATGCATTTCAAGGAGGGATAGTCAAACAATTGCAGAGAACTGTTCTGAGCAACCAGACTGAGGGGCCAAGAGCTACAGTTGACATATATTTCAAACCCGAATTGGCCCATACTTCCCACCCTTCCCACCATTTTTACGCTTTAATATTGTCCAACTCCTTGTTTATAGGTAGGGCCCTCCACTGATAACTGAGATTCCCTTTGTGACATTTGAGGAGCCCAGATTGTTAGAGCTGCGAGTTCTCCCTTCCCTCCCAAGAGTCAGTGTAGCCTCGTGGTCAAGTGAACAGATTTGGAAGTCACGTGGGCTTGAGTTTGACTCCTATTTCCACTATTCATTTTATTTCTTTAATAGATATGTGTCCTGTTTAATCCTTCTAAGGCTATTTACCTCATCTGTAAAATGAGATAGAAGGAAATGATGTATCTGTAATAAAGAGTTTGACTCCATTTTTTTTTACTTTGAGTGCCAATAGCTTTCAAGCTCCATTCTTTCAGTCCCCTTCTGCCTCACATCTGAATAAATTGATAAGAAAGCCTGATTGTTCCTTCCTTTGGTGATGGCAGGAAGTTCAAACTGGGACTTCCCTGGTGGACCAGTGGTTGAGAATCTACCTTCCATTGCGCGGGAACATGGGTTTGAGCCCCAATTGGGGAACTAAGATCCCACGTGCCACAGGGCAACTAAGCCCATGCCCCACAACTAGAGAAGCCCATGTGCTGCAACAGAGACCCAGTGTAGCCAAAAATAATAATAAAAAAAGAAATTCAAACTACACCAGCCCTGACATGTGGGCAAGAAACTACACCCCAGCCCTACCCTCAAACTACCATAAAAGCCAAACTAGCCTCCTTTCTTTACTCTCGAAGATCTCTTTGTGAAGTTGTCCAGCTCCCCAGAAAGCCTCATCATGTGGGTAATAAACCTTGTCATACCCTCTTGGGGTGTGTGTGGTGTATGAACCAAATTTGGGGTGATAGAGCTCATCCCAAGGCTTCAGGGTGACACAGGATCTCTAGACAATGACCACCACTCAGGGTCTGCCTTCACCCACGCTGACCTGCTCACCAGCTCAACTGTCTGCTGGAGAGGTTGCTTCATGAACCGCTCCTGGCCAGCCTGCTCCTGAGCTGTGCTGCTGCCTGCTGGCTAGCTCACACTGAGCTGTGCTGCAATTGCTGAGTTCTTTCAAGCTTCTGTTATATTTAACCAACTTAAAGTCAGAAATTTCAATAACTGGCATGTAGGAACAAGAGTATGACACTGGGACATGTGTCTTGGCCTGGACCCATCTGCACGTCTCCGATTGAATTGCTCAATTCCGGCTTAAGCCATGACTGTCACTAGGTTGCAAGGAATGACCCTCATCTTGTGACCACTGTATGTGTCTCCACTAGGCTTTAGTCCCCATTTAATGGAGGGCTCAGGGGAAAGACTGAGACCCTATGCAATGTGCATGCCCTTTGGGTGATCACTCACATGGAAGAACAGACTATGGTCACACTCCTAAAAGCAAATGGCCCACTAGGACCCTCAAAATGCCTTTGCTGCCATCTGTGCCTTCATCATAACAAAAATTTTTATCCTCATGATTATAGGAAAAAACACTCGTGGCCCCACATGGCACAGCCAAAGGGTTTATTCAAACCTGACTTAATCAGTGAACCCTTAAACTCAATAAAGCCACCACTTTCTTGGGGGGAAGCCCCTAAACCTGATGATATTATTTTGAGGTTCTCTGGAGGAAGAAATTTCTAAATATGAGCAGGATAGAGAGGACCCCCTCCCCCAAAGTAGAGGTAGTAACCACCACCAAATAATAATAAAAACAACTCCTGGGGAGGAAGAGACAAAGAAACTGAAACAGAGATCCACAATCTGGCTCAACTGGAAACCTAAAATTCACTAAAAAAAAAAAAAAAAAAAACCCTTGCACAATAAGAAGATAAACACGTGCAGTTTGGGGTCTGCAGCCATATAGCATAGGCTCTGAATTAACTGTGACACCTACTGAGATGCACTAGTTGGCCAGCCTTCACAGCCTTAATCAATATTGAGACCCAAATTATAGTTATGCCTGGGGATCCCATTTAACTTAAAGAAGGTACTCCCTATAATCTTAGGGTAGCTACTGAACCTAAAATAGAAGACAAAAAAGTGTGCCTCTTCTTAGCCCTCAGAAATACTGCCTTTCCTAAGTTCCCAATAGTCAAAGGGCCATTGCCCAAAAATATCCCATAATGGACATGGAGGTTCTGACTCAATTTGGGATAAAGTTAAGTCTTCAATATATACAATCATTTTAACAAAAATAGGAACCCATAGACCTCTCCACTGCTGGATAAAATATTTAATAAGACCCAATATAAATCAAAACAGGGCATTTGAGATTGAAACCTATTATGCAAGACTATTTAGAGAAGGGGGTGATTATCCTCACTACTGCTCTGTTGAATAGGCCAATTTGGCCTTTTCTTAACCCAGGAAGGAATGAATGGCACCTCACCATGGATACTGCAATCTTAATTCCGTGATCCCACACACTGAGGCCCCCCACACCAGGTATTATTTAAATTGCTGACTTTGTCCGATCAGCAGCTCATAAACACTTTGCAGTCATAGATTTGGCTAAATCTCTTCTATTCAGGGCCTATTTTAACAGCTTCTCAGTTGCAGTTTGTCATCACCATCAAGGAATGTGATACAGCTTTACCTGGCTACCCATGGGTATCTCAAAGCCCTGCTTTTGTGCACAGTCTTTGCAAGAAAGATCATAATCACATTGTGATGGAATGTGCTAGAAAGCTGCTGCTCTCCACTTCACTCCAGGATATCCCTGAAAAAGGATGGTACCAAGGATCAGTACCCAAGGATCAGTACCCAAGTTTAGGAACTTCTCCCAGCACTGCAAGCAGCATCTGCACAATTTTATCCTCACGGACCACTGCCAGCACTCTGACTATCTGGTCTTACTGATGGCAGAAACGATTCCTTGGTATGTTTGCCCTGAATCTCTTGCCTCACAGATCCCCAAAATATATGAATGTAAGTCTTACATGCATGTGGGCTAAGTCATTTCAGGCACGGCTGACTCTTTGTGACCCTCTGAATTGTAGCCCACCAGGCTCCTCTGTCCATGGGATTCTCCGGGCAAGAATACTGGAGTGGGTGGTCATGCCCTCCTCCAGGAGATCTTCCCAACCCAGGGATCAAATCCATGTCTCTTACATCTCCTGCGTTGGCAGGTGGGTTCTTTACCACTAGTACCACCTGGGAAGCCCATGTCCCACATCTCCTTATAAACTAAAGCCAGAGTACAAGGCCTCCACAAGACACTTCTTATCTCCTTCGGAGTTTCGACCAAACTCTCATTTCACTTCTTAATACACACAATGCTGGGCTCCTTAATGAGTCATTCAGTGGAAATTTCATCTCCCTTGCTGATCTCAAGATACAGGCTCACAGACAACCACAATGGTTTAATTAAACAAGTTCAAACTCAATAAAATGAAATATAACACATTTCAGTGATTAGTCAAACATCAAGGATGAACTGTAATAAAGAGTCTGTCTCTGTTTTTGAGGTTTGATTTCTGACATATTCCAAACCCACCCCTCCCTCTTCCACTTCTGCCCCACATCTGAGCAGGCTGATAAGAAAGACTTGATGTTGTCTCTTTGGAGCCAGCATGTAAATCACAGCCTTAACCCTCACACAGATCCCTCACTCCAGTGCCACCCCCAAACCATTTTAAACACTGGCAGTCACCTTTCCCTGTCCTCAAGCCATTTTTGAACCTGCTTGGGAAACTGCCCTGCTCTCCCTAGAAAGTTTCATTATGTGTGAGCAATAAACCTTTGGCATCAGTTCAGTTCAGTTCAGTCACTTAGTCGTGTCCGACTCTTTGCGACCCCATGAATCGCAGCACGCCAGGCCTCCCTGTCCATCACCATCTCCCAGAGATCACTCAAACTCACTTCCATCAAGTCAGTGATGCCATCCAGCCATCTCATCCTCTGTCGTCCCCTTCTCCTCCTGCCCCCAATCCCTCCCAGCATCAGAGTCTTTTCCAATGAGTCAACTCTTCACTCTTGATATCTGAACTGAATTGGGGAATGGGAGTCCCTGTCTTCTTTGTGGGATGACCACAATAATACCTACCACATTATATGTTTAGTAATTGGAAATTTGAATATTCGTTGGAAGGACTGATGCTGAAGCTGAAGCTCCAATACTTTGGCCACCTGATACAAAGAGCTGACTCATTGGAAAAGACCCTGAGGCTGGGAAAGATTAAAGGCCAAAGAAGAAGGGGACAGCAGAGGATGAGATGGTTAGATAGCATCACCGAATCAATGGACATGAATCTGAGCAAACTCCAGGTCATAGTGAAGGACAGAGGAGCTTGGCATGCTGCAGTCCTTGGGGTCACAGAGTCGGACATGACTGAAAAACAGCAACAACAAAACTGAAAATTAGTGTTATTTTCATTTTCCCATTTAAATGGATGGATATATGGAAACCTGATCATTACCATATTTATGCTTGGATACAACAGAGTCAGTGTATGAATCTGTTACCCTTGATGCCAAAGATGTCAGAGACCGTCTGTGCCAATGGCAGATGCTTCATGCCCTGGGATGCTGAGAACCCAAAATTCAACGCAATGAATGAAAACTTAAAGGATAAACATCTCCAGATTGAAGGGGAAAGCTGCACATTTGGGTGTTCAATAAACATTTGTTGAATGAATAGATGAGCCCAGTGTGTGGGATTTGAGAACTGATTAGATACAAGGCAGAGAACAGGAACAAGTCAAAATATTTCAGAAATCAAGAATGAGAAAACTGCCCTGAGGTGCTCATCCCTGCACTTGGCACACTTTAGTGATTGAGAAAACAATGGTTTCCAAAAAAAAAAAAAAAATGTTTGGGTGGTGAGACATTCAGAAAAACCTATCAATAAATAGCAAGCCTGGTCCTTTTTAAAACGCCGTGTAGAAATAATTCCAAAAAGATTAAAATCAGTGCAGAAACCAAGGAACCATTTTTTCTATATCATATTGATCATTCCAAGTGGAACTGTTAGTTATCTTAGAAAAATTGTGGTTCTGAATTGCTTTTGCCTCTTCCTCTGAACCTCTATTCCTAAAGGATTGTTTCCTAAAGGAAAACATTCAACCAGAAAATTTCAGCACATCAGAGTCTCTCTAAAGATGAAGAATTCTCTGTGAAAGACTGAATGTCTAAATTGAAAAGTTTTTGCTGTCACATTCAGGTAGAAGTGAAATAGTTCTTCATATCCCTTTCCTTTTCTGTCTGTAGTTCACCTATGACAACTTTCCTCACAGAAGTGAAATAAAATTAAAGCCCATGACACTGAGTGTCAGTCATGAAGGAACATGTGCCCAAATCTACCTTTGCTGAAGTGTTTCCAGAGACACCTGTCTCACAGCAAGCCTCCACCACACTTCTTTCCTACTCATTTTCACATAATCCAAAAGTCACGTTTCAGACTCACAGTTTCCACTGGGGTCACCTCATTAGGCCTGGCCACTTCTGTAATTCTCTGAGAAGTCTCTTATTTAAAGGTTTGTTTCCCCCTCTCCAGCCTGTGTGGGTTGAGATTTCCCCCATCTGGGTTGCTTGGAACAAAAATAACTACCTCAACACCTCGGCACTAAAGTGAGAGGAAATGGCATCCGGCTTCTCCGAACAGGATATCATTCCCCTCTGAGCTAAGGTAGGACGTTGGAGTGGCCCTCCCTCCACTGACCTTGCCACACAGTCTACCCACATCTGGCGTTTGACCTCCAGAATGCCACCTTTGAGTCCAGCAACTTCATGAGGCTAGAACACAGGAATCTGAGGCCCCAACTTAAGTGATTCCATTGGTTTCTTTTATGCAGTTCTGCTTCCACATAACCGAAAGAGGGCCTTGCAAAATGGCGGCCAAAGGGACTTGCCTGTTGGTCCAGTGGTTAAGAATCCACCTTGCAATGCAGGAGGATAAGGATTCAATCCCTGGTCGGGGAACTAAGATCCCACATGCCGCAGAGCAACTAAGCCCAGAGGCCACAACTGCTGCGCCCACACACTCCACAGCCTGTGCTCTGCAACAGGAGTGTCTGTGCGCCACAACAAAACGTCCACGTGATGCAACTAAGACCAGCCGCAATAATATACGAACGATGTTTTTAATGGCGGCCACCTTTCTCAGTCATTGGTTGATCTGCATATGTAAACCTCATCTCCAGATCCAACAAAAAGTCAGCTATTGACTGTCCTTCACGGGCAAGCTCAGGTTTGGCAGCTACCTTTGGAACCCAGCACACATGGGACTGTAAGAGATGCAAGAAATCTGACTTAAAGGCTTTTCTAATCTTCTATCTTAATTCTTCATTGGAACCAAGGTAATTTTCCTGCTTAAAGAGCTATTTTCTTAGGGCAATGGGCAAGGTGCACATGCTTAACTCTGTTTTCAAACTTCCATTACATACCACCTTCACTATTGTGGCTGTGTAAATAGACGGGAGAAAATGCAAACAGTGATAAACTTTACTGTCTTGGACTCCAAAATCACTGCGGGTGGTAACTGCAGTGATGAAATTAAAAGAAGCTTGCTTCTTGGAAGAAAAGCTATGACAAACCTAGACAACATATTAAAAAGCAGAGACATCACTTTGCTGACAAAGGTCTGTATACTCAAAGTTATGGTTTTTCCAGTAGTCATGTACAGATATGAGAGTTGGACCATAAAGAAGGCTGAGAGCTGAAGAATTGATGCTTTTGAACTGTGGTGTCGGAGAAGACTCTTGAGCGTCCTTTGGACTACAAGGAGATCCAACAGTCAATCCTAAAGGAAATCAACCCTGAATATTCATTGGAAGGACTGATGCTGAAGCTGAAGCTCCAATACTTTGGCCACCTGATGCAAGGAACTGACTCATTGAAAAAGTATCTGATGCTGGGAAAGATTGAAGGTGGGAGGAGAAGGGGATGATAGAGGATGAGATGGTTGTATGACATCATTAACTCAATGGACATGAGTCTGAGCAAACTCTGGGAGACAGTGAAAGACAGGGAAGGCTGGCGTGCCACAGTCCATTGGGTCACAAAGAGTCTGAGCAACATGACTGAGCGACTGAACAACTGTTTGTTTCATTATTTGCTTAGCTTTGTTCCTTAAGTCACTTGTAACTTAATCTTAAGCAATAATATCTAAGGGATAATGAATTTGATGTGTTATATATTTCTTTTCCTAATACACACTTCAGTTCAGTTCAGTCGCTCAGTCGTGTCCGACTCTTTGCGACCCCATGAATCGCAGCACGCCAGGCCTCCCTGTCTATCACCAACTCCTGGAGTTCACTCAAACTCATGTCCATAGAGTCGGTGATGCCATCCAACCATCTCATCCTCTGTCACCCCCTTCTCCTCCTGCCCCCAATCCCTCCCAGCATCAGGGTCTTTTCCAATGAGTCAACTCTTCGCATGAGGTGACCAAAGTATTGTATACCCATGCGAATTTTTTTTTTAATGTTCAACATAGTACCATTTAAGATAATCTTATATACTATAGGTAGGGCTTCCCAGGTGGCTCAGTGGCAAATAACCCACCTGCCAATGCAGGATATGTGGGTTCAATCCTTGGGTTGGGAAGATCCTCTGAGGAAGGAAATGACAACCCACTCCAGTATTCTTGCCTGGGAAATCCCATGGACAGAGGAGCCTGGCGGGTTATAATCCATGGGGCCACAAAAGAGTCTGACACGACTTAGTGACTAAACACATACTCATTTACCATATATCACAGTCAAGAGTCAGGCAGGACGACAGAAACTGCACACGTTTATTTTATCAGAATTATTTAAACAGAGAACTAACAATGCAAAAAGGGAACACTTGAGTTAACACAGAAATAATAAATGCTGGAAGCAACTACCATCCTGAAGGAACAAAGGGGAGTATATGGGGTTATTAGCACTTAGAGGCTTGAAGCAGAGCCCCTGAAAGCTGGAACTCAGACCTTTGAGAAGGAGCTGATGCCCAGACAGTGTTGGTGTCCGTGAAGGGGCTCCCGATTCTGGTTCTGGGAACGTGAGCGACGAAATCAGAAACTGGAACACCTGCCAGTGTGATCAACTGCCATTGCCAAGGTGTAGAATCATTACTGGAGTGATACTGGCCGGAAAAGAAAGCAAATAAGAAGGAAGGCACCCTTTCTTCTTCCTCCTTCCTTCCAGTCTCCCTGTTCACAGAGCATCCAGCGGGCAAAGGAGAAATGTGGTTCCCAGGTCCCCAGCCCCAGCATCGCAGAGTGGAGTCTAGAAGGATGGGTTAATTGAGAGACAATAGCTTAACAACCAGCACGCCACACTTGGCAAAATACTTCCGTACAAAAAGAAGTGCTCAGAAGAGAAATGCCTGTTTGGGTAAACATGCTTGTGTGTTGTGAGAGAGAGACAAGTTGTAACAGGCTTTCCAGACCCCCTCGAGGCCCAACAAACAAATTACAGTTTAGACAAGTCTGGGATTCTTCGCAGCTCAGCTTGCGGTGAGGATATTAGCTTCGCAACTCCAAACAAGCTAAGCTGTCTGTGTGAAAGCCCCTCAGCAGCACCTCACTGGAAAGCCTGGAGGTGCTGAAAACGTGAAGCTTCTGTTCCTGTTTCCAGCCACAGGGGTTGAGCTGGCAGATGGATGCTGTGTCCAGCCCTGGCCCACCATCCGTGTGGTGAGACAAGACAAATTCTCAGAAGTTTCCACTGTAGTGCAGCACAGCTCACCTTGGCACGTGCCCAGTTATTGCCAGTTCCCGCTTTAAAATCTCCTGTGCCTTCCAGTCACACAAATTCCTCACTCAGTTGTGAAACCGCCCTTAATTGTGCACCCCTCCCTACATCCCGCCGTCTATCATGTGACTTTGCAGCTCCTCCCATCAGGAATTGGAACATATTTCCTCAGCCCTTGTTTGGGCTGGCTGTGTGACTTGCTTTGGCCAATAGAATGTGGCAGAAATGGTAGTGCCCGTTCTGAACAGAGGTCTTGCATGCTTCCACTTTCCTCTTAGAACCCCGCCACCAGGGGAGCAAGCCTGCCTGAGCTAGCCTAGGAGAAAGATGAGAGACCAGATGGAGGAAAGGCCAGGTGGCCCAGCCAACAGCCCACTGACCCCCAGAGGCCCCGGCGCCTGCGGGTCCTTATCTGACTGCAGATGCAAAAGGGACCTCAGCCTAGATCTCAGAAACCACGAGCTGAGTCCAAATAAACTGTCAATCTGCTGAATCATGAACCAGTAAATGACTGCCACATCAACTCGCTACATTTTGGAGTAGTTTGAAAGGCAGCAATAGCTAACTGCGAAACATGGCCGACAAGGCAGTAGAAGAACCTCTCCTGCCACTCTCTCCAGCCACATATTTCATTTCTCTCCCCCTCATTCACTATTCTAATCCCTCTACCTAGACCACCCTTTCCTCTCCCTCATCCACCACCCAACACCAACACATTTAGATCTCAGTTTAAATATTCCTCCCTCCAAGACCTCCCTCAACCTCTAATATAAATTAGATCCATGTCTTATACACTTGCACAGAATATTCTACTTTTTCCTGCAGGGGATGCATCATGATTTGTAATTATACATCTACCTGTGGGATTCTTTGTTTAATGTCTATATCCTCCAGGCTCCTGGAAGCTTCATGAGGACCTCTCTGCACCCAGCACCTAGGCAACGCCTGGCACACACAGGAGGTGCTCCATTAATTCAGTAATGAATCATTGATGTCTTCCAAGTTAAACGGCTGAGAGCCCTTCATATCACATTCTTAAGGAAAGAAAAGAAGCCTATTTGAAGGATTAAAACAGAAAGTGGCATCTCTTCTTCCTCACTGTTTTTCCCATTCGTGTCACCAAGTCAGGCTGCTTGGAATGGATGTGACTGATGACAGGTGCAGACTTATTGCCATTACTGAACCATGATTCTGCCAGACTCTGAACCCAACTGTCCCCAAACCCAACTGTCCCTCCTTCCTTTTATACTCCCCAATGGGGTTTTAGGAGAAGGCAATGGCACCCCACTCCAGTACTCTTGCCTTGAAAATCCCATGGGCGGAGGAGCCTGGTAGGCTGCAGTCCATGGGGTTGCAAAGAATTGGGCATGACTGAGCGACTTCACTTTCACTTTTCCCCTTCATGCATTGGAGAAGGAAATGGCAACCCACTCCATTGTTCTTGCCTGGAGAATCCCAGGGACAGCAGAGCCTGGTGGGCTGCTGTCTATGGGGTCACACAGAGTCGGACACGACTGAAGCAACTTAGCATGGGGTTTTAACAGGGTGCATGGCCACCTATTTTAACTGATAGGCAGGGAGTTAGCTGAGAGCCAGGAGACACAGACCCTTCAGTTAGCCATGGAATAGCCGCCTAACTCCAACAAGCTATTTACCAGTCCTGCCCCAGTATTCCAAAAATAGTCAGTGGGCCCAGAAAAACCTGGGACTTTCCCTACTTTAGCACAGGTGCACATTTCCCACTGTCCTGTATTGAGGTAACCTTTGGCAGCCATTGGACTCACTAACTGCTCATAAAGATTCTTGAATGTATACATCTAATTATAACAGACTGAATTATGGGAAAGACATGCACATTCGAACGTCTTGGTATATAACCCGCAGCAGTCAATAAAGGCTATCAATCAGTGACACCCCCTCAATGTGCAAACGACCTGCTTTAAAAGCTCTGTAACCCAGCCCTTCAGGGCTATTTGCCTCCCTGGGCGTGACCCACCTCTCTCTCAAGGTGTTTTCCCTGTTCTTTCCTCATGTGTTCTCAGGAGTGTCCAACTCTTTTCCACCTGTTCTTTCTTTCCTTATTGTTAATAAACTTTCTTGCAACAGGTATGACCTTAGATTCTTCTTTGTGTCCTTACTAAGAACAGAAGCCCGCAGGAGGAAGGGTCTCCAGACGCCCCTTCAATGTATTAGGGTTCTAATGGAATCTCAGTTCTCAGCAAGTAGGTATGACCACATGAGTAAATTCTCACCAAGGACGTTTGAGTATAAGTGATGTATCAGCAGCTTTACCATTTTACTTACAAGAAAATTATGGGTCCTCAATTTCCTCTCACCCTTCCTACGAGCTGGACCAACGATGTGGTGCTGGTGCGTCAACTTTAATCACATGAATAAAGATGACACCCCAGGGGGTGACAGAGCAGTAAGACAGAAGAAGCTTGAGTTCATGGAATCAGCCTGCCTACCCAACCCTGGACCAAACTGGACCAGAATATGGAAAAGAATTGTAGGCTTTAATCACATTCTTGAGGCATTGTATTTTAGGGTTTCTTTGTTATAGCAGCTTCACTGGTGGTCTAACCAATACACCTCACCAAGCCTCCGGTTCCTGGGGGACTCAGGAAAGGGAAATAGATATAAAACATCAACTCCACCAGCCTCTAGTGGGTGACCAGAGCTCAGAATCTCACAGTGTTCCTTCTCCACATCTCCCCTCCTAGTTCTTGTCATCAGATAGGACAAATTCCCACTGTCTTTTTCCATCACAGATTTTATTTTAGAATAAGAGCTTAGCCTCCACTGCCTGGGTCCTCCTAAGACTCACTCAGAAAAGGAGGAAACATAAACAACACTTTATCTTGCCAAGGCTGACGGAGTTTAACAGGGGTAGGAATTAGGGCATTCTAATCATCGACTCATGATGACTCACACCAAAAAAAAAAAAATTTAATTCATTATACATTTTAAATGAAAACATCCTTAATGTCTTAACCTAAACAGATTCTGTACCCAGGAAATTCCTTACCCAGGTGGAGGACTGGTCTCCTGAACTTTCAGAAAATCTCATCACACCAGCGTCAGGATTTCCCACACTTTTCTATCCCAGTCTCCTCAAACTGCACCAGGAAGAGAATTTGAACCCAAAAATGTTTAGGGATTTAGCACAAAATAGCCCTCCACAAGCAGGAGATTTCTTTGAAGTGTTATATTTTATTTTTAAAAATTACAATGCAAATTACTTACATAGTCTGCTTGTTTTAATATGAAATAATGTTTTCTTTTGCTTGCCATCATTTTAAAGCTGTTGAAAATACATTCGACCTCACTCACAAGAAGAAAAACAAATTAAAATTACGATGACAATATTTTTCACCTATAAAATTGGGTACATTGTTAAATGTGATCATACACTCTGTTGACAAGAGTGTGAGAAAACAATTCTCTCCTCCCTGCCTGGTGGGACTGTAGGCTGGCACAGCTGGGTGGGAGGAGGGGGTGTTTAGACATTATGCATCGAAATTTTAAATACAAAATTTAAATTCAACCCCTGGGAACTCATTCTCCAGATATTCCTGCATATGCGTACAAAGACACATGTGCAAGGATTTCATTCAGCACTACCTGTAATAGCAAATAAACGTAAGCAGCCTCCATGTCAATCAGTAGAAGACTGGATACATGAGATGTGGTGTGTGGGTGGGTGTATGGCAGTGGGTTCTAGATGGGTTCTCTGAGAAGCAGATATCCAGAGGGAGTATAAAGGGTTCATGAGGGAGTAACAGTTATAAAGGAAAGGAAATAGGATTGAGAGGGTGGGGTGCCATTAGAGCCCAATTTAGAGCTAAGAAGTTCCCCACCAGCCCAGAGAAAGCCAAGATTGACTGATAGAAAAATAGCCAGGCCCTTGTACCACCACCTTACTAAGTTCTGGGTTGGAGGCTGCCCCAAGAAGAGTGTGACCCCAACTCGACACTGAGGAGGACCCTGAAAAAGCCCCAGCTTAAGGCTGTCAGCTCCCTCCTCCTCACAGCTAGGCAGCTAGCCCTTTCTCAAAAGCTGATCTGAGCTGCTCATCTCCAGGTCTGGCACAAGAGTCGCCGATAGAATAAAGAAGAAAGAGAGGAACTTGCACTTCCTAGTATGGAACAAGCTCCAGGATGTACCCTTGAGTGAGAAATAATAACAATAAAAAGTGAAAGAAAACACAATGTTTTGGAACTAGACAGAGGTCTTGGTTGCACATCAACATGAGTGTACTAAATGCCACTGAATTTTGTTATGTAAATTTCACCTCAATGTTTTCCTTAGAAAGAGAGAGAACGCAGGGTGCTACTATTGTGCTAATAATAAAGGGAATGCATTTATGTGCACAGATAGGCATGGACAATCTCCGGAAGGAGCTGCAAAATACTGGTGCTGAGGGGAGAGACTTAATTTTCACTGAATACCCTTGGTACCGCTTAAATTTTTACCATGTGCGTGTAATTACACCCCTTCTAAAAAGAACAGCATTAAAGAGGGCGTTTAATTGTTCTCATGAATGAATAAATGACTTGCCATCAGGAAACACCAATGAAAAATTCCCCATGAGATTCTGATTCGCAAGACCCCATCATATTGATCTTTCCATTTCAGAAAATGCAGCCTCTGTCCAGGTACAGGGACATCAGAGCTTCAGGGTTGTCCTTTCTCTCAGGGTCAGAGAACTCCAGGAACAGAGACACAGTACATTTCTGAACCGCATGGCAAATATCAATACTGCTAGAAAAGGAGAAAAATTATATCTTGCTGAAAATTGTTCACCAGCTGCTATCCCATTCAGCACTGAGCAAATTAGCACACCGGCATGGCCTTCATTATTTTAAAACGTAATACGGTAAAATGGCCAAGCCACTGACATTTCCCCTTTCATCACACATAAAGAGCTGGCTGCCCCTGGGTCTCTCCACCAATTGCCGAAGTGCGTCTTTTGAACCCATTTGATGGCATCACTCAATACGGGCACCTTTTTCAACCTGGCTGCCTCTTTTTGACCCAAAATAATTTCAACCATTTCTACAGCTCCAGGCTCCACCAGGTTTTCTATTATTACATGTACCCTTTACAGTGATTCTAAACTGACCTTGAATGAAGAGACAAGCAATTTTTATCTGTTTGTTTGATTGTACTGCTCCAAGCCAAGACTTTGTTTTTTGAGTTGCAAAAACACAAGCGCTTTGCCTCCCAAGTCACACAAGTGGTTTTCCAATGTCTCTGCAAGCCCTTTGTTTCATGCAATCAGTGCTCAGACTTTTCTCGATGGAGACATATGGTTTGGGCCCATTTTAGCATTTCCATAATAAAACCAATTATAAAAATCAGCATCTAAGAATATCTTATGCTTTTAAGATTGACACCACCACTCGCTACTCGATTGCTGGTTGTGGTTGGCAGTGCACTCAGCGTCTTTGTGGTCAAGTTCACTGGCAAACTCAGAGGCAATGTCGTATCCCAGATCAGAGACTTTGGGTTGTAGGGACATCCATCAATCCATAACACAAGTCATTGATTTTGAGTTTTTGCTTCAAACTCTTATACCTTCTAGGTGAAAGTATAGCTTTAAACATTTTGCTGTTTAAGAAAGTAAGTGGAAAATGATACTGAAAACCAAAAGCTAGAATAGTCAGCAATCCTACGTATCTTTCTTCATTCATTTATTCAAGAAGTATTTATCAAGTGCCTCTTTACATTCCAGGCACTGTATGGGAAATACAATCAACAGTGAGCAATAAAAACAAGGCCCTGATCCTGGAGCTTATGATCTAATAGGAAGACACAAATGTTAAATAAATCATCACACAAACAAATAATTACATATTGTGGAAAGTGTCCAGAGAAAAACGAACCTGTTTCAATTTGGAATGTTAGAGAAGTGATATTTTAGGTGAGACCATGTCTTAGTCTGTTTGGGTTAATAAAATACCAGACAACAACTTATAAACAATATAAATTTGTTTCTCATAGTTCTGGAGGCTGGAAATCCAAGATACGGGTGCCGGCATGGTTGAGTTCTGATAAGAGTCCTCTTCCATGTTGTAGATGGCTGACTTCTCTTGTGTCTTCACATGGCAGAGAGCGGGGATAGAGTGCAAGCTTTCTTGTGACCCTCATAAGGGCACTAATGCCATTCATGAGGGCTCCACCCTCCTGCCTTCATCTATTTCTAGTTACCTCCCAAAGGCCCTACCTCCTAATACATACGAATGTGGGGGGATGAGTGCTGGACACGGACATTTAGTCCATACCAGACCTGAAAGATAAGTCATTTCACTGGTACAAAGTGGAAGGAAAAGTGCTTAAGCAGAAGGAACAACAAGAAGGGGAAAGAATGAGAGGATATAGTCAAGGAAATGAAGGAAGGGTCAGCATGGCTGGGGTACAACGATGGAGGTGATGATGGAGGGACCTGGCTGGGCTTTGCAGGCCACAATAAGAGTCTAGGATGCTTACAGTAACTTTAAGGGAGCCTCTGAAGGTTAAAATGAAGGGACTCACATTAGCAGATATGTATTTGTTTGAGGTGTCTCTGGCTTTTGTTGAAAGAAAACATAGTCTTATGCAGGAGGCAAAAGAGGAAGTGAGGGGATCAGGTACTGTACAGGCTGTTGGAGGAGGTGGAAAGAAGTAGAGGAACTAAAGGTATGTTTTGAAAGTGGAATAGACAATACTTGGAAAGACAGTGACTGTTCAGAGGCGGAGGAGTATGAAAGGCAGTGTTGAGAACGTCAGTAGAGCAGCTGACACATCCCCTTTTTAGAAACTGGTCTTCCTGACGGTCTCCAACATCATATCCAAGTCTCAATTTCCTCCTCTATGAAAGAGGACACCACTATTTACCTCTTCAGGTGGCTGTGCTGATCGAAGGGGATAACACATGGACAGCACCATGCTCAAAAAATGGCTTTCTTATGATCATCCCCTTTTTGCCCTATAACTTCAACTTTGCCCTCTATAACATTGCTATTCTTCAGGTGGGCTAGATTTAGGCCTCTCTCTGCCCATGCCCCCACCTCCACCCACATTTCCTCTCTTGGAATTCCCTGGCAGTCCAGTGGTTAGGACTTCATGCTTCTACTGCAGGGGACACAGGTTCGATCCCTGGTTGGGGAACTAAGATCCCACTTGGCATGTGGCACAGCCAGAAAAATTCCTCTCTCTATTCCTTTTGTGCAATACTGAGGTTACCCCTTCTCAGTCCATTGTTGTTGTTCACTCACTAAGTCATGTCCAACTCTTTGCAACCCCATGAACTGCAGCACACCAGGCTTCCCTGTCCTTCATTACCTTCCGGAGTTTGCTCAGACTTACGTCAATCCGTAAGTGCCCCCATTATCAGAGTTCATGTCCAAGGTGATATTTTTCTGGGACGCTGAGCAAAGAGTTGGGCTCTCCTTTATTATCAGCACATCCTTGAGGTTCTATGATCTATTTAACAGGGGCTTCCCAAGTGGCTCAAGTTGTAAAGAATCCACCTGCCAATGCAGAAGACAGGAGACACCAGTTTGATTCCTGGGTCAGGAAGATCTCTGGAAGAGGAAATGGCAACCCACTCCAGTATTCTTGCCTCAGAATTTCCATGGATGGAGGAGCCTGGCTGGCTACAGTCCTAAAGAGTCGGACACAGCTAAGCATGCATGCATGCATCTTTTATTATTTTTGATGGCAAGTAGGTTAGCTAGACTTGTCCCATCATGGTTGCTAGGGCATTGACACAACCAAATGAAGAATAAAATATCCTCCAACAAGGTATTCTGGATATGCTCCTGGCCCACACAGAGTACTCAAGGAAGAGTCCTCTCTTCCTTTTGATGAGGAAAATCACATCAGTCCCCTCACAACAAGGGGATGTCACCATGGAAATTTCTAACATATAATCTGTTTACTGTTCTCATAGAGCATAGTTGCAACTTCTCGGGCCCAGAATTACAAAGTTTGTGGTAGCTGCTTCTGGACAATACCCCCAATTAAGTAATTAATCAATAAAGCTTAAAAATCAATTGGAATAGTACTAAGCCAACGTCAATTTCTTGTTTTTGACAATGTAATAGGATTATATAAATATCCCTGGGAGAAGCTGGGTGATGAATATTCAGGACATCTATAACTCTTGTACATCTTTGTTGTTTTAGTCGCTCAGTCATGTCCAACTCTATGTGACTCCAAGGACTCTAGCCTGCCAGGCTCCTCTGTCCATGGGATTTCCCAGGCAAGAATACTGGAGTGGGTTTCCATTTGCTTCCCCAGGGATTGAATCTGTGTCTCCTGCATTGGCAGGGGGGTTCTTTACCCCTGAGCCACCAGGGAAGCCCTTGTACATCTTACATTGTTTTAAAATAAGAGGTTATAATTTTAAAGATCAAATGCAGCTTAAAAAATTATACAGCAATCCAGTCTTGAAACACTCTGCCATTGTACTTCCACACACTCTGAGGAGGAATAAAATGCTTCACAGACCATCAGAGCTGCAAAAGCAGATGGAAGTCACGTGGAAAGTCAGACAGACACAAAGCAACAAAAATACCTCATTGGCAGAGTCTGAGTTTCAAGTTTATCCCAAATTCTGAGTGGTAGCAGTTGTCCCCAGGTCTGCTGGCAAAGGTTATCTTGTATCCTGGGGCTTTCAGGACCCCAACACAAGAGCCCTCCATAAGCCAGCCAGCCCCAGGGCCCTCTCCACCTTCTTCAGCCTAAATCCTGAAAAGTTCACTAAGTAGAAAGATCAACCATGAATTTATTCTCCCATAACCCTTGGTACAAACGCCCTCAGATGTGTCTGGTAAAGTTCACTTGAGGTGCTGAGAATAATAGCAGCTAACACTGGGCACATCCAGTATCCTAATTCCTGTAATAAAATCAAGAGTGAGATCAAATAGTTAATGGGCACAATAAAGGACAGAAATGGTATGGGCCTAACAGAAGGACAAGATATTAAGAAGAGGTGCCAAGAATACACAAAAGAACAATACAAAAAAGATCTTAATGACCCAGATAACCATGACGGTGTGATCACTCACCTAGAGCCAGACATCCTGGAATATGAAGTCAAGTGGGTCTTAGGAAGCATCACTACAAACAAAGCTAGTGGAGGTGATGGAATTCCAGCTGAACTATTTCAAATCCTAAAAGATGGTGCTATGAAAGTGCTGCACTCAATACACCAGCAAATTTGGAAGACTCAGCAGTGGCCACAGGACTGGAAAAGGCCAGTTTTCATTCCAGTCCCAGAGAAAGACAATGCCAAAGAACCTTCAGACTCCTGCACAGTTGCACTCATCTCACACACTAGCAAAGTAATGCTTAAAATTCTCCAATTTTATTTATTTAATTTATTCTCCAATTCTCAGTATGTGAACCGAGAACTTCCAGATGTTCAAGCTGGATTAGAAAAGGGAATACCATCTTACCTGCCTCCTCATAAATCTGTATGTAGGTCAAGAAGCAACAGTTAGAACTGGACATGGCACAACAGACTGGTTCCAAATTGGGAAAGGAGTACATCAAGGCTTTATATTGTTACCCTGCTTATTTAACTTATATGCAGAGTACATCATGAGAAATGCCAGGCTGGATGAAGCACAAGTTGGAATCAAGATTGCCAGGAGAAATATCAATAGCCTCAGATATGCAGATAACACTACCCTTATGGCAGAAAGCAAAGAGGAACTAAAGAGCCTCTTGATGAAGGTGAAAGAGGACCATAAAAAAGCTGGCTTAAAATTCAACATTCAAAAAATGAAGATCATGGCATCCATTCCCATCACTTCATGGCAAATAGATGGGGAAACAACAGAAATAGTGACAGACTTTATTTCCTTGGGCTCCAAAATCACTGAAGATGGTGACTGAAGCCATGAAGTTAAAAGACGCTTGCTCCTTAGAAGAAAAGCTATGAACAATCTAGATAGCATATTAAAAAGCAGAGACATTACTTTGCCGACAAAGGTCCGTCTAGTTAAAGCTATGGTTTTTCCAATAGTCGTGTATGGATGTGAGAGTTGGACCATAAACAAAGCTGAGCACCAAAGAATTGATGCTTTTGAACAGTGGTGTTGGAGAAGACTCTTGAGAGTCCCTTGGACTGCAAGGAGACCAAACCAGTTCATCCTAAAGGAAATCAGTCCTGAATATTCATTGGAAGGACCGATCTGAAGCTAAAGCTGCAATACTTCACATCTTCCTGATGTGAAGAACTGAGTCATTGGAAAAGACCCTGATGCTGGGAAAGATTGAAGGCAGTAGGAGAAGGTGAAGTCAGAGGATGAGATGGTTGGATGGCATCACCGACTCAATGGACATGAGTTTGAGCAAGCTCCGTAAGTTGGTGATGGATAGGGAAGCCTGGTGAGCAGAGTCGGACATGACTGAGCGACTGAACTGAACTGAAACCAACGATCCTTATCCTAAACCAGTGTCTTTTCCATGCAGTTTCCTGCTCCCATGGTAATTAGGATGTGTCTCCCCACCCCCACCTTCATTTCTAACCCTTCTGGCCCCTCCTTTAATGTCAAAGAACTTATAAGTAAAAAACACCCCACCTTTTGAGATGTGGAGTGAGGAAAGCAATCACTCTTGCTTTCAACCAAGATTATGAAAAATAAACTTAACCAAACTCGAGATAAATTTTGAATGCTTTTGAAAAGATTCATAAATCAAATAGCATTTGCTCCTCTCTCTGCTCTCTAAAATTATCATGCATGCACCTGAAGTTTAAGCAAAGAAATGCATTAAACAAACAAACCCCAAATCATAAAGATTTAGAGACTTATCCCTTCACTCTAATGAATGTCCAATTCAGAATAACATTTTGTCTTCAAAGAACCCTGAAGGTTCTTATCTTTGCTATCTTTCTGTACTGTTAGCAGAAATATTACATCTTTGAAAAGAAGAAAAACATTATTCCCAGAGCTAAAACAGAAAAAGCTTTGAAGTATTTAGGGATAAATCAACTCATCGTTACCAATAAACCAAAAAGAATGAAAGAGACTATTTAAAACCAAGTGGGCCCCTCTTACATACACAGTATTCAAGTGTTAATTTCCAAATCGGCCTTAGAATATGCACATATACATTCAAATTCTGCTGAAATATCACACAAGCCCTGGTTCCATCAGATAAACAATTTAATTCTTTCTCTAAGAAAAGAAAATTCAAGTAAAGCTTCTGGACCCTGATTCAGGTAGATCGTACAGGGTTCCATCCAACCTCCTTCGCCCGGATGGCATTCTTTATAACTTATACACAAGTTTACCTAAACTTCATTTAGATTTTAAAATGCTTCTCTGAGCTGTCCGAGTGGCTGAGTTTTGTAATAAGGAAGAATAGCAAGCACCCTCAGGGCCTTCAAGCACAGTTGGGCTGTGCGTGCACTTCACAAAGCATCTGACCAAGGTAATGAATGAGGTCAGAAATCAAGCCCTCCCTCGGATCACTAGGTAAGCCATCTGGCCGGGTCCAGAGGGCTTCAGCCAAAGGAAGGGATGCCTTGCAGTAACTGGTCGACTCTACCCAGCGGAGGAACTTCTTTTAATCTACCTGTATAGAAGTGGTACCTCCTTATAACTCATCTAAAGGAAATGCCAATGCCAGCTGTGGCCCTGGACTCCACCCACTGCCCCAGGTGATGCATGCACTCTTGTGGGGAGAACCAGGCTTTTGTCCACAGCCCTCCCCAGATCCAACACTTCCCTGCTATTGTCTCTCAGACTTCACCTTCATTTTTCTTTTTAACAGTTCACTAAATTTCTTTAGGCTGTGCAGCACGTGGGATTTTAGTTCCCCAACCAGGGCTCGAACTCACACCCCCGGAGTGGAAGCACAGAATCCTAACCACTGGACCCCCCAGGGAAATCCCCCTTCACCTTTATTTTAAACTTTTAGCTTACAGTTTCATATATTCCAAGACCCATTCTTTCTGATTCTTATTTAACCTAGAATTGTTTCCTGGAATGCTCGGCCTTTGTCATGTACAGACATATAGAGTAAAACGCACAATACAATTTCAGAGGTGAAGAAAATGTCACATTACAGATGAGTGCACAAAGTAGTCTGGTGCCCAGATGGATAAACCAAAGAACCTCGGTATATGAAAATTTAAAATTAAGTTTCTGTCTTATAGGATCATGTGAAAATGGCTGGACAGATTGCCAACAAAGTTAGGGGGAATGTTTGTGATAGCTTTCATTTAAAATGTAGGAGACAGGGCACATTGGGAATACACCTCAGGGGCTGCTGGAGGATCTCAAATAAATAGATCATTATGTTCTAGAGTTTTGTGAGAGCCTTTCTGATCAGGAGGCATGGCCCATATACATCAAGATGCTGTCAATACACACTACCATACTTAAAATGGATAATTAATAAGGACCTACTATACAGCACAGGGAATTCTGCTCAATGTTATGTGTCAGCCTGGTTGGGAATGGAGTTTGGGGAGAATGGATATATCTGTATGTATGGCTGAGTCCCTTTTCTGTCCCCCTGAAACTATCCCAACATTATTAAGCAGCTAGACTCCAAAATGAAATAAAAGTTTAAAATGCTGTCAATACAGAAAACCAGCAGACTTTCAAATAGAACTCCTCAGATGTCACCTGGTCAGCCTCTCTTTTTCTGTTCCTTTTTTGTATAATATTTTTTCCGACTTTATTAGGGTATACAAATAAGTGACAAATAAAAAGTCATATGTCTTTAAGGTGTGCAAAATTCTCCAAGCTAGGCTTCAGCAGTACGTGAACAGAGAACTCCCAGATGTTCGAGCTGGATTTAGAAAAGGCAGAGGAACCAAAGATCAAACTGCCATCATCCACTGGATCATAGAAAAAGCAAGAGAATTCCAGATAAACATCTACTTCTGCTTCATTGACTACGCTAAAGCCTTTGACTGTGTGGATCACAAAAAAACTATGGAAAATTATTAAAGAGATGGAAATACCAGACCACCTTACCTGTCTCCTGAGAAACTTGTATACAAGTCAAGAAGCAACAGTTAGAACCAGATATGGAACAATAGACTGGTTCCATATTGGGAAAAGAGTGTGTCAAGGCTGTATATTGTCACCCTGCTTATTTAACTTATATGCAGAGTACATCATGAGAAATGCCAGGCTGGATGAAGCACAAGTTGGAATCAAGATTGCCAGGAGAAATATCAATAACCTCAGATATGCAGATGACACCACTCTAATGGCAGAAAGCAAAGAGGAACTAAAGAGCCTCTTGATGAAGGTGAAAGAAGAGCGTGAACAAGCTGGCTTAAAATTCAACATTCAAAAACCGAAGATCATGGCATCCATTCCCATCACTTCATGGCAAATAGATGGGGAAACAGTTGAAACAGTGACAGACTATTTTCTTGGGCTCCAAAATCACTGCAGATGGTGACTGCATCATGAAATTAAAAGACACATTCTCCTTGGAAGAAAAGCTATGATCAATCTAGACAGCATATTAAAAAGCAGAGATATTACTTTGCAGACAAAGATTTGTATAGTCAAAGCTATGGTTTTTCCAAAAGTCATGTATAGATGTGAGAATTGGACCGTAAAGTAGGTTGAGCACCAAAGAACTGATGCTTTTGAACTGTGGTGTTGGAGAAGACTCTTGAGACTCTCTTGGACTCAGTCAAGACTGATCTCTTGGAGATCAGTCAATCCTAAAGGAAATCAGTCCTGAATATTCATTGGAAGGACTGATGCTGAAGCTGAAGCTCCAATATTTTGGCCCCCTGATGCAAAGAACTGACTCATTAGAAAAGACCCTGATGAATGAAATGAAAAGCAGTGTGCTTTTTATTTTATTTTTGGCTGCTCTGGGTCTTTGCTGCTGTGCATGGGCTTTCTCGAGTTGCAGTGAGTGGGGCTACTCTCTAGTTGAGTGCTCGACATTCTCATCGTGGTAGCTTCTCTTGTTGCAGAGCACAGGCTCTAAGCACACAGGCTTCAGTAGCTGCAGTGAGTAAACTTCTCACTGTGGTGGCTTCTCTGGTTGGATTTCCCCTGTGACTCAACTGGTAAAGAATCTCCCTGCCAATGCAGAAGACGCAAGCGATGCAGGTTCAATCCCTGGGTGGGAAGATCTCCTGGAGAAGGAAATGGCAACTCACTCCAGTATTCTTGCCTGGAAAATTCACAGAGGAGCTGGGTGGGCTACAGTCCATGTAGTTGCAAAGAGTCGGACATGACTAAGAGTGCACACACACACACTCTTGTTGTGGAGCATGGGCTCTAGGACACGCAGGCTTCAGTAGTTGTGGTACACAAGCTTAGTTGCCCCGAGGCAGGTGGAATCTTCCCTGACCAGGGATCGAACCCATGTCCCATGCATTGTCAGGCAGATTCTTATCCATTATACCACCAAGGAAGTCCAACAGTATGCTTTTATAGGAGCTGGTCAGGGAGGTAGCCAAGTGGTGACATTTGAGCAAAGACCTAAAAGAAGCAAGTAAACAAGCATGGAGGCAGTGATGTAAGCTCCTTCCAGGCAGAACAGCCAGCGCAGGTCTGGGGACTGCAGGGACCAGGAGGGAACTGAAGTGGCAGGAGAAAGGATGGGGAGCTCGGACAAGCCGGGGTGGGAGACAGCATGTGCCTTGTAGACAAAGCTAAGAAACTTAGTTTTTACTTATGTGGAAAGACACTGGAAGGTTTTCAGCAGAGAAATGTCGTGATCTGACTTACTTTTTTTTCCCCTACATCCCTGAAACAACATCCTTCTTTGGCCCCATCAGGCTGTCTACCTTTGGAAACACTATGATGTGTTGCTGGCTGTAAATGGGCTTATACAATAGGTGGCCATTTGTGACTGATGGCTTTCACTTAACCTAATGTTTTCAAGGTTTATCCATAATGCCGAATGTATCCGTGCTCCATTCCTCTGGATGGGTATATGATGCTTCATTTATCCACTTATCAGTGGATGGACATTTGGTTGTTTCTCCAGTATGAAACAGATCCAGTATGAACAATGCTCGGACTTACTTTTCCAAAGGATCATTCTGATTGTTGTGTTGAAAATAAACCCCAAAGGGGCAAGTCTGAGACAAGAAGAAAAGCCGGGAAGTTCTCACAGGGATCCAGGTGAGAGCTGTCAGAGCCTCACACTTTTAAAAGTGAGAAATGGCCATGTGCTGATGTATTTCTTTATAGTTTGCTCCTGAAGTTTTCCCTGTATCTTTTTCTTTTTTTAATCATTACAACTATTCCTTCACTGCATTTTTGCCAATATATTGGATCACATGTTTAAAACATTGATGTAAACACCTACATTTATCTTTCTGGCTTGAGTATATGTTAGGTATTTAGCAAGGTCTTAGCTCACCCAGGGTTTGCCTACATGAACCAACCAAATCAAAAAGTGCAAAACAGGAAGTCTACAGTTTCACTATAACAATCTCACAGCCTTCGCAGTAAAGAACCCTCCTGCCAATGCAGGACGTAAGAGACGCGGGTTCAACCCCTGGGTCGGGAAGATCCCCTGGAGGAGGGCATGGCAATCCACTCCAATATTCTTGCCTGGAGAATCCCATGGACAGAGGAGCCTGGCGGGCTACAGTCTATGGGATCACAAAGAGTCAGACACGACTGAAGCAACTTAGTACACAGTCTCTAAAACCATCTCAAGTTCAAAGAGTGTGTGTTCTGGAATTCTTT
This sequence comes from Bos taurus, assembly GCF_002263795.3. NCBI lineage: Eukaryota > Metazoa > Chordata > Mammalia > Artiodactyla > Bovidae > Bos > Bos taurus. The sequence continues at coordinate 20,247,244 of NC_037352.1, read as the reverse complement.
TCTAGCCCATATTTTTCCAACAATGGTACCAACTATTTTTCTGTTGCAATATTCATGTCTAACATACAAGGTGAAATGTTAAAAAGCATAGGATTTGAAAGGCTTTTCTCCAGCAGCATGTACTTCTCCTTCACATGCCACATGAGAACTTGACTCAAACAATGTCATACAGGCATTTTCTCTGTTAAATGGAAATATTGTTTGTGCATTTTTCAATAGCTTTAAGCTCTTGAATAGCAATATATGCAAAAAAAGCTGACTTATGTAACAGATATCTTTTAGATCTATAACCCACACTGCTCCCTGAGAAAGGTGGGCTGTGTTGACAGAGAGGACATTGTTCTGCTGGGAACTTGGGGGAATTTGTCAACAAGTTAGGGAGTAGAAGTTAGTAAGCAGTAAAATTCTCTGAAAAATAGAGAAAGAATTGAAAACCTGAAGTCAATGAAACTACTGCTGCTAAGTCGCTTCAGTCGTGTCTGACTCTGCGAGACCCCATAGACGGCAGCCCACCAGGCTCCCCTGTCCCTGGGATTCTCCAGGCAAGAGTACTGGAGTGGGTTGCCATTTCCTTCTCCAATGCATGAAAGTGAAAAGTGAAAGTGAAGTCGCTCAGTCGTGTCTGACTCTTAGCCACCCCATGGACTGCAGCCTCCCAGGCTCCTCCGTCCATGGGATTCTCCAGGCAAGAGTACCGGAGTGGAGTGCCATTGCCTTCTCCAATCAAGCTAGGCACTGCCAAGCTGAAGAGTGATATCAAGGGAGAGCAAGACAGAGGATCCCTCAGCACTGACCGGGCTGAGGATGCAGGAAAATGCCTGCTGGACCGCTCCATTATTTGCTGTGCAATGCAAGTCCCACTTTGGCCTCTCCACTGAAATCATCAGTAAAGTTCACTGTGCTAGATGTTTAGATTAGATTACTGTGTTAGATGCTGGAGAAGACTTTTGAGAGGCCCTTGGACTGCAAAGAGATCAAACCAATCAATCCTAAAGGAAATCAACCCTGAATATTCATTGGAAGGACTGATGCTGAAGCTGAGGCTTCAATACTTCGGCCACCTGATGTGAAGAGCCGACTCATTAGAAACGACCCTGATGCTGGCAAAGATTAAAGGCAAAAGGAGAAGAGGCAGAGGATGAGATGATTAGATAGTATCACTGACTCAATAAACATGGTTTCTTCAAACTCCAGGAGATAGCAAAGGACAGGAAAGCCTGGCTGCTACAGTTCGTGGTGTCTCAAAGAGTCAGACACAACTGAGCAACTGAACAGCAGCTGTGCTAGATGTATATCACTGTGTAACAAATCATCCCAAATCTTAGCAGCTTAAGACAACACATATTTACTATCTCATGGTTTATGTGGGTCAGGAATTTGAACCTGGATTAATGGGGCCCTCTGCTTCAGGGTCTCTCACATGTTGCAATAAAGGTCTCAGCCAGGTTTTATCCTAAGGCTAGACTAGGGAAAGAGAAGGCAATGGCACCCCACTCCAGTACTCTTGCCTGGAGAATCCCAAGGATGGAGGATCCTGGTGGGCTGCAGTCCATGGGGTCGCTAAGAGTCAGACACGACTGAGCGACTTCACTTTCACTTTTCACTTTCATGCATTGGAGAAGGCAATGGCAACCCACTCCAGTGTTCTTGCCTGGAGAATCCCAGAGATGAGGGAGCCTGGTGGGCTGCTGTCTATGGGGTCGCACAGAGTCGGACACGACTGAAGCAACTTAGCAGCAGCAGCAGCAGCAGACTAGGGAACTCACTCACATGGTTGTTGGCAGAATTCAATTCCTCGTGAGCTGTTGGCAGAGGCTGCCCTCAGATCCCTGCCATGTGGTCCTCTCCCTAGGGGAACTTACAAGGTGGTGGCTTGATTTATCAGAGTGAGCAAGAGGGAGCATGTCAGAAAGAAGGAAATCCCAGTTTTTTGTAACTTTATCTCAAGGGCAACATATCGCTACATTCTACTGATTAAAACAAGTCAGTGGACCCAACCCACACTCAGGGAAGGGGATTACACAGAGATGTGAATACCAAGAGGCAGGGGTCGTTGGGGGCTATCTTAGAAGCCGCCCACCACAGTTACCCACCAGCGCCTTATGTGAATGGGTTGTCTGAGATATTTCACACCCGAGGCAATGAACGCATCAATAGTATACACGTGGGAGGATCCTGGGCTTCGCAGGTGCTGCAGTCGTAAAGAATCCGCTTGCCTGTGAGGGAGACACACAGGTTCAATCCCTGCGTCAGAAAGATCCCTTGGAGGAGGAAATGGCAGCCCACTCTGGTATTCTTGCTGGGAAATCCCATGGACAGAGGAGCCAGGTGGGCTACAGTCCGTGCGGTCACAAAGAGTCGGACACCACTGAGCACATTTTAGTCTTTTTAGGAGGACCCCAGAGGCATTGCTTCACCAGGAATTCACAGAAACCCAGATAGGGCTTTGGTTTTTCCCTGGTCATGAAACTCGGGGGCTCCTCACAGGCTGGATAGATTCAGCTGACCCCAGATTAATTTGAAAATTGTACCCAGGGTCATTAACAACAGATGCAGTGTCCAGCTAGCTATTCCTGAGTCAAATGTAACAAGGATGCATCTTCATGACATCAGTAACAAATTTGATCAGATAAAGTAGGGCAGCATTAATTGACCTGATTCATCCCTACTGGAGGTGGACAGCCACCCCAATCAAAGGGAGATTGGAGAAACTTCTTTGGGACTCCCTTTGCAGCCTTTGGAGAGTGCATTTTTTGACACTGGATGTTCTAAACGGATCAGTCTGGTCCTGGAAGGAAAGGTACTTGAAGAGAGTTCAATGAAGGGAAGATTGCAGAGTTGCAGGCAGGGTTAAGAGAAAATACGGGATGTAAATTACCCTGGAATTGTCAACAGTGGCAAGCTCTTACCACCGGGCTTAAAGGGGAATGGAGAGAGAGGCTTCTGGAATCCAGAGAGAGTTGCAGCTGTATGAAAGAGTCCCCCAAAAGAACCATGGCCTTCAAGGAGGATGGGACCCTCAGGCTGACAGAATGGGAGTCAGGACCCTCCAATCGTCTGCCACGCCCCACTGCCCAACCCAGGTGGAAACCAGAGACAGTGGAGCCTACCCAGGATCTGGGACAGAGGGGAACTGATAAGAGTGGAAGGTGGATCTGGAGGTATGAGCAGAAAAATATCCAAACAAAACACCAGGCAGCTTGTTCTGAGCTTCTAAAAAGTGCAGAAGTCAAAGTAATTCTCCTGGGAAGGAGCAGACATCAGAAGGCTCTCCACAGCTGGTATTCCAACCAACATGGAGAAACACAAGGTAGCTTTTAAAATAAAGCCAGACTGAACTGGAGGCCTTGTTGGTAAGTGTAGGACAGGCAAGAGCAGGGCTTTGAGCATGCTTCTGGATGCTGTAAGAGTGTCAGTCCTTGGGGAGCGTCGGGGAGTAAAGAACCATAATATCATGTTCCCAGGGATCCAATGAGCAGCCTTGCCTCTTAAGCTCTGTTCTTTCATTGCTACAGCCCAGTACTTGACAAGACTGGCGTGGGTGTTTGACTATGGAGACAGTCGTGGACTATACAAAGAGAAAAGCCCCCCTGTGTAAAGACCAGGGAGGCCTTTATAGGAAATCATACGAGATGCAGCTGGATGCCAGTTAGAAAATCAGACTTGCTAAGAGCAGGCTGCATGGGAGAACTAAAAGCCCCTCTTCTGTACCCAGAATTCGTGCCGTGCTTGATGCTAAACCAGGAGGAAGAAAAGCAGGAGGTGGTACTGGCTGCCTTCGGGGGACAGGAGGCACTACCCCATTGGACAAGCACATCCAGACTGGTATTTGGAGTCAGCCGGATATGACTCAGCCACCTGAGGCCAAATTCCCAACAAGGAAGGTCCCTGGAGGGTGAGAGGAGCAAATCTCCCACCTCAGATGAGTGTCACCTCCAGAACAAGACCAGGGCTCAAGGCAAAAACCTTGAACATTAAATCATTACTTTGTCATCTATGTAAAGAATAGTTTTCAAAAACAGGGCCCCTATAAACCCAACAGACACTCAGGTGCATCTGAGCCAAATTCAGAGTAAAACAAAGCTGTTAGGGGCCCTGTGAAGCCAAGATACCCATAAACAATTTGTTATAGAGGAAATGACACCTTGTGATCTGCTGCTATACCCATAATAAAAAAACAATTTGCAGACATTTGGAAATCAAGAAAAAGAAAGAACAGAGAAGCTATTCAAACCAATTGGAAGCATCAAAAAATCCAACCCAATTTTGTTCTTGTAACTGAACGGTCCAAAGACAGACATGCAGGTATGGTTTGATCCAGGCTCCAGAAAATTCTACCAGAACCTGGGTTTTCTTACGTCATCACTCTTTTTTAAAAAAAGTTTTTGTTTGTTGTTTCTCACATCCTCTCTCAACTCTATTCTTATTCCATTTCTCAATTCCATTCCTTCATACAACCTCTCTTCTCACAATTTCAAGATGGCTGAACAGCTTGAGTCCAGAACAAAAGAACATCCCCCTTGCTTTCTCCCTCTCCTTCTCCCTCACTCTTCTAAGAGTTGAATAAAAATCCCAGACCTGGCTCTCACTGGCCCATCCCTCAATCAATTACTATGATCTGGGGAATGGGATATGCTGATTGGTTTCAGTGCATCAGAGCCCAGCACTGGAAGTGAAGGCAGTATTGATCCCACCTAATCCATGTGAGTGAAAGTCCTAAAGGAATGTTCTCAAAGGAAATTCATAGTATTGTGGAAAAGGAGGAAATGAGGCTAAGTGAAAGTCACTCAGTCGGGTCTCACTCTTTGCAACCCCATGGACTATATAGGCCATGGAATTCTCCAGGCCAGGATACTGGAGTGGGTAGTCTTTCCCTTCTCCAGGGGATCTTCCCAGCCCAGGGATCAAACCCAGTTCTCCCACATTGCAGCAGGATTCTTTACCAGCTGAGCCACCAAGGAAGCCCAAATGATGCTCAGTCACTGTCAATGACAAATGCAGAAAATAAACACACACACCAGGCCTCCCTCCTGCCAAGAAGTAAAAGAGGTAGAATGGCGGGGGGAGGGCGGTAGGGGGTGTTCATGCTCAAGGATATGTTTCCAGGCTAAGCTTAAATTCCAGAGCTGGTCTATTTCAACCAGAGCTGACCACTCGGCTTTCAGCTCCTCAGACACCTCAGTCACTTTGCCTCCCCTGCCTTCATTTCCCCTTATTCTGTGTCTTGGTATTCCATTGCTACAGAAGAAATTGACAGAAACGGAGTGGCTTAAATGACACACATTTATTATCTCGCAGTTCTATAGGTCAAAAGGTGCAGCTGAATTCTCTGCTCAGAATCTCACTGGGCTGAAATCATGGTGCAGCTGGGGCTGGGGTCTTGTCTGGGACTGAGGTCCTCCTCCAGAATGGCTGGTTTTCGCAGACTTCATTCCTTCTGATCGTACGACCGAGGTCTCTGTTTTCCTGCTGGTCATCAGCCAGGGCCCTCTCTCACCTTCTTAAGTGCACCCTGGGTCCTTGCCTTGTGGTCTCCCCACATGTTCTCACATTCTGAACAGCTCTGTCATCAGGAAGGGCCTGGTTCCTTTCAAGGGCGCACCTGATCAAGTCAGTTCCACCCAGTTGACCTCCCTTTTGAGGAACTCAAAGTCAGTCGATCAGCATCCCAGTCATGGGAGTGACATCTCCCCACACGCACAGGTTCTGCCTGCACTTATGGGGAGGAGGTTACATGGGGCATGCACTCCAGGGAGTTTGGGGCCAGCTTAGCATTCTGCCTGCCATGGTTTGGTAACTGAACTCTCCTGGAATCAGCCCTCTGCTGTTTGGTCACTGTGATCTGGGGTAGGGTTTGGGGTCACCTCCTGACCTAGCCTTGGCCAGTTGGTGTACTTCACCATCTCGGCCACAGGGGTCAGCTCAGCGATGCCACCTGCCTCAGGTAGGTTTGATTAAAGTAAATCCAGGGACTTCCACTGGCGTGACCAGGAAAGACCAAAGTCTCTCTCTCTCAATAATGCTAACATGTTAGGCTATGAGTCTAAATGCTGATGGTGGCCACTGTGAAAGGGGAGCCTGCCTAGGAAAGAAGCCAGGCTTAAAGGCAGAGTCAGAAGATAGCAAGAGGGAAGCCCACTCCCGGGGATGTTGTCACAGCTCCTGGATCCAGCCAGGCCTGAATCCAGAACGTTTTCCAGCTCTCAGAAGGCATATAAGTCAAGAGGGTCCTGATACATCACCTACAGTGATGCAGAGAGACTCCTGCGGCTGACCGCTCACCTGGCTGTGTGGGGAGAAGGAGATGTGCTCTCAGGGGTCATCAGCATGGGGCGGGAGGGAAGAGTCAGGTCTCTCCCCACACCGAGGACACAGCAAGGGGCTTGGAAACAAAATCCTGAGTTAAATCTTCTAAGATTAAGATAATGCTCACCAAACTGAACTGATGCAAAGACTCCTTTACAAGGAAGCAACAGGGAGAGAACAGGATGAGAACTACAGGGAGCGGACAATATGTAAAGGAGGCAAGACAGAACCCACAGGAGTTCTGGAGCCACAGCCACTTTTTCTGAGTTCCCCTTGTGTCACGGCAAAAGGGCAAAGATCCCATGGGGTTCAACCTCCTTCCACTTTCCGTTCATTCAGAATCAGGAGACTAAGCCCAGTGATGCCCCCGAGGCCTTGCCTGATCTGGCCCGTCATCTCTCCAGCCTCATCTCCTGCCTCTCCCCACCCACCATGCCACCTGCTGGTCCTCAGACACCCGGCGCTTCAGTCCTGCCTCTGGGACTTCACACTTGCTCCTCTTTGCTACCCAGACCGGATACAGACAGAGATGATGACATCAATGTAGATATGGATGCCAATGTGAATATAGATGGAAATACAGGTATAAGTTTAGGTATACGCATGCCGCCCCATACCGCCTTCCAGTCTCTGCTCAATCACTATCTTTTCCATGATCACTTGATTTTTACCTAAAGCTTGTTCTCTGCCCTCACCCCCACCACCACCAGATTGACTTCTTTCCATTGTATTGATCACTATCTGATCACTGTCTGCATGTGTCTATTATGTGCCTCTTCTAGCTCCCAGCACAATGTGGCCTGCATCAGGACAGGGCTGTGTGTGTTCTGCCTCCATCATGACTAGCACAGGGGCTGGCAAAAAGTGAATTCTCAATATGCTTTTTTGTTAAATGAGTAGATTCTTATCACATCTCCTCAGCTCCCTTGGAGCTGAAGTTTACCAACACTTGCCTGACCAGAGGTCCTACTGAGTTCAGTCTGATGTGAGGGGGAAAGTACTTTCACCTACATATTCAACAAATATGCAGTGAACACCAACCATGACCCAGCCCATTGGGGACTGCTGAGCAGGAAGAATGCATCATTGAACAAGACGGTCAGGGTTTCTGCCCACGGGAACTTACATTCCAGTGGGGCTACATGCTTGTCATGTTCATTCCTCCAATTCCAAATCCTTCCTGGTGTGAGAGGTCCTGAAGCTGACTGGACACTAGTGGAAAACCACCAGCCTGCCCATCAGTCTCAGGATCCCTGACCCAAGATATCAGAGAGTGGGGTCTCAGTGGGCCTGACATGGCAAGGAACAGAAGATGACGGATGCAGCAGGCCCCCAAGGGAGAGTAGCTCAAAGTCAGACTTGTGGACCTCAGCCACTTCAGTGGGGCTTCCAGCTTCCAGTGTGAGTGGAGATGACACACACCTGGAGGAGAGCCCGATGGCTTCTCCAGCTGGGATGCTCTCCCCTGAGGATGGGCCGGTGCACCTATTCCATGCGCTATTACCTGACCTGAAAATCCATCCCTCTGGGAAACTCCAGCTAACAGAGCCTTGATGGTATCAGGGGGTAGAGCTAAGCTGCAGAGCTGGAGGCAATGATGTTGGATCGGTGAGTGCTCCAGGTGAAATAGTTCGATGAGCCATTAGATATGAAGGCTGCCATGGCAGAGCAGATGGAACAACCATGTTATGGGCAGAAGCTCTGACCCCAGAGGAGCAGTTACCTGATTTCTACGGCCCCTGGTCTTGGAAACGGGAAGTAAGCGGCAATTAGGGGCCATGGTGTTGTATCAAGAAGCACAGCATTTGACAAAGAGCTTCCCTAATGGGCACAATCTCCAGGGCAAATGATGGGAATGTGATGAAAGGGTCAGAGTGCACCACCTTCCTATCCCCAGCACGTGACCAGCCCGTGCCAGGGAGGCATGTGGAAGTCATGGAGTACAAGTCAGCTTTGGCTACAGCAACCATCAACCCTAAATCTCAATGGCTTCCCTTAACAAATACATACTTCTCACGTATGAGTATTCAGGTTGGCTGTGGCTCTCCTGAGCTTGGCTGAGCTCAGCTGGGTCCTGCTGGTCTCAACTTAGCTCCTAGCTGTGCACTGGGCTCAGGTCTGCTCCATGTCTCCTCACCCACAGGTCTCCTCACACACAGAAGCAATTACCAAGAGGTCAAATCACACAAGCGCGTGTAAGACTTCTGCTGGAGGGGTGGTGTCCTGTCTGCTCAACGGCCAAAGCCAAAGTTAGCAGGTGGAGAAGCAGACTCTACCCACTGAGGTGCACATGGAAGCCACATGGCAAGAGCCTGGCTGTTGCATCCTAATAAAGGGAGTGAGCAGAAGAGTTGGGAACCACCATCTAGCTGCCCCCAACACAGGAGTGTTCCAGAGGGTCTCGGAGACTAGAAGGAACTTCTCAGGGCCAGAGTTCTCCTGGGAAAGGACAGCCCCTTCCCCCACATTTCATCGGCAGGCATTTTGTTGGGCTCGTAAAAGGTCAGAATGAAGGTGAAGGCAAATAAGGTCTTCACCTTCTGGTGAGTTGCCAACATTTCAAGGATCAGACAAGCTATGTCCCTTTCTGAAGTAATCAGTTCCTGGGGCAGGAAAGGCAGAGAAGTGGACAACGACCCTCCTGCAGTGGTTGAGAATCCTAGGAATTGCTAGACGTCCTGGGTGGATTTGTAGCAAGGACACTCACTTCAAGAAGATTTCAAGATTTGCACTTTGAAGACATGCCACTTAGACACCGTGTGGGCTGGAGTTCTGCCAGGCCTCCCTGTTCATTACGGCAATATAGATGTGTTTAAAGGAGGCAAGGATGGATGAAGAACTTTTAAGGACAAAGAAAATACCTAATATTTAATATTAAGTTGTTTACTGCCTCTTCCATGACAGCATTTCTTCAGTAAAGCCAGGTAAACACACACTCACACATGTTCACACACGCACCAACTCACAGCCACCTTTCATTGGCAGTGGAGCCCATCCCAGCCGCGGTGGCTGAACCCCTGGGTACCAGGACTAGAGGGAATAGCTTAAATCTAAGTCCCATTGGATGACAGACTGAAGGTGCAGAAAGACTCCCAGCCCCCATCAAGCTTGATGGTAGGGGATCTGTAAAAGGATCTAGCTGAGCAATGTTCAAAAATTTGAATAACCGTATGGCAAGGCTCTGACCGATCAGAGCCATAACCAGCACACCGTGACCCGCACGCCAGGGACCGTGATCTCTGCAAACAGCTGGGGGGAGTTGCAGAAGGTGGAGGCTGGGAACCCAACAGCATCGCTGACGTTGAAAAGGTGAACAGGGAGCTGTACCTGCGGTGTGACTGCTGCTTTTCTGCGTGCAGAAGGCTGCACACTTCAACCCGAGACCCCGGGGGTCCTGCAGGGCATAAGCTGGATTTGTCTTCCTGCCTGAGGCAATCACCAATTATATGAGCTGTGAGGCAAGCTGGCCTCCCGCCAGAGGAGGAGGGGAAGGGATCTACAGAACCTCTCTCTGATCTAACTCATTAGAGAAGTTCAAGAATATCCATCCAGGAGGCAGCAGAGGGCGAGACGAAAAGTCAGAATCCAAATCCTCGCTATCTGAGAGGCCTTAGACAAGAGTTCCTTCACCTTTCTCAGGTTCAGTCACCTCATCTGGAAAATGGGAACCAACAGCATCCACCTGGCGGGATCATGATGATGATGACGTGAACTAATGATACAGGTAAAGACCTCAGAGCAGCTCCTGATGCAGACTGGACCTGCAGAACGGGAGCCGTTACTGTCATCCACAATGGGAGGAACAACCCAGAAACTAACCCAAAAACAAATGATCAGAAGCGAAAGTGAGACGCAAAGCTACTTGGCGTTGGCAGCATGAAGTCTGACTCATAGGAAGTTGTGGTTGCCCAGGATAATTCAAGGCTGGAAGAAAGTGGGACTACTGAGCAAGGTCCAAGGCCTCTCTGATGGGAATCTGGGCAGACACATTCTCAGCCAGCATCCCGCTCGAAGCAGCCGGTCCCGCCCAGCTAAACTGGGGCTGGAGTTTGTAATGAGATAAATGATCTGGGCTCCAGAAGCAGCACTAGCAACCACTTCCCCACCAGGATGAAAGAAAATCAGATCAGACCCCAAGTAATACCCACAAGGCCACACCCTCCACACCCCAGTCTTTTAATTTTCTGTAATAACCACACAAGACTTCTGAAGACCCGCCAGCCTCCACAATATCTACCTGTATTAATAACCAGTACAGCACAGGTCCTGACCGATCAGAGCCATAGCCAGCACACTGACTCACACGCCAGTGACCATGATCTCTGCAAACAGCTGGGGGAGTTGCAGACGGTAGAGGCTGGGAACTCCCCCTCCCCCCCAAAAAAATTGCCACCTTAAGCTATGTCGAGAGAAACAACTTTGATGGCTGAATTTGAGAAGGCATAACATCCAGGAGGTAGCAAAGCACCCCTTCCTAAGCTCTGCCTTCCTGAGCCAAAGGTCACGAACATCTTGCAAATTTCCAAAAGGACTGGGCCACTGGGTACATTTGCTTTGCTCCACCATAATCGCAGGAGTGACTGACTTACACAGTGTATTTTTCTTTTATTTCAACCCATCCCCAAAGCCCAGAGCACTTAAAACCTGGAAGAGCCACCACCTCCACCAAGAAAGGTATATTTTTGAAAGTTTAACAGCCATTCATTCAGCTGACTCCCAAGGAAGTGGAAGGTATCTGGAAAATGTATTTTTAAATTGATTTAATGTTGAGCCATGTTAAATGTTTTAATTTCCAAGCAATGCAATGCCCACCAAAAACATCAATTAGTCCCAACAATCAGGCAGGAATATCGGCGTCTATTACGGGATTCATTTATTTCAGCTCTGCTAAATATCTAAGAAGGAGAAATCCACTATGGCCTATATCTCCGAGGAAGGGAAATTAAAACCAGAAGAGAAGCCAGAGCAGGCCTTGGTGAAACCGGGGGCCTTGGCCTGCACCCATCGCTGGCTGGCATCTCCTTCTAGAGGGAGGATGTTAACTTGTACTAATGTCTTCATGGTGTTGACAGGAAATGGTCTCCCCTCCCCAGCGTCCCTGTCTCCAAGCTGGAAAACTAGGGAGACTGAGATGAGGTCTCCCTGCTGAGGATGCAAGCCAGTTTAAGAAGGTGTAAGACCATATTTTAATAATTATTCTTCCTTCAGTGCCTCTTCAGTTCCAAAGTCCCAGGGTCTCCTTGCCCTTGTTGAGACTCTGAGTCGGGGTGGGGGACTCCCACCCTCTGCAGCGTCCTCAGGGTCTGCAAGCGCTTTGGCCAGCTGCCTGGGCCCCAGGGCGGTGCGCAAACACCACTCACCACACGAGCTTGGGCATCAGGACCAGGAGAAGGTAGCCCAGCCCAAGACCCCTGGAGACCCAGACTCCTACAAGGAAACAAGACAAGAGTTGACAGGAGGTCTCAGCAGCCCACAGAGGGTGGGCACATCGCACCCTGCACCTCCCCCCTCTCTAGGTCTTGGCTTGCTCAACCCTAAACAAGAATAATGATCCCAAATAGCAAAGGGTGGGAGGGCAAAGTATATGAGACTGCGTGAATTAGCAAGTACCAGAACTGACTCATAGGAGTCATCTGGGGAGATGGCCAAAAATGCAAATTTGGGGATCTTCCCCTGAAAATTCTGATTCAGCAAGTCAGGTACCAGGCCAGGGGATCTGGATTTTAAGTATCACACCCAGGTGGTTCAGATAACAAAGCAAGATTAGGAAACAAGATTAAGTGCCTGGCCCCCAGGAATGGTTCACCAGGCTGCCAGGACCAGCTCAGGCCAGTGGGGTGAATGGAAGGAAAGAGGATCTAGGCTTCTCCTGCATCAGAATTTCCAGATGCACCGACCCTCTGACCCCTCCAGTCTCACTTGGAAGAGTTTACCCTGCAGATATACTTGAACAGATGCAAAGTATATAAAGTCATTTGCTGCAGCATTGATTGTAGCAGTATAAAAATAGAAACAACTGAATTATCGTCTATAGAGATCTAGTTAAAGACAGTTACAGCATAGCCAGAAAACCAAGAACTGCACGGCTCCTAGATATGGACATGGAACTGTCTCTAAGGTAAATTTTCAGGTGAAAAATGCAAGTCACAGAACAAAGTATATAATAAGCTTTTGTAAAAGTGCAGGAATAATCTATGGATATGCATGGCATATCTCTGGACAGATACACAACTGGTAACACTGGTTGCTCTGAGGAGGGGAACTGGGTGACTGTGGAACAGCGGGTGGAGGGTGGATGTTTCACTTCACAGCTTTTCAGACTTCTCATATTTTAAACCATGTGCATGGTCTACTGTGTGCATTATATAAGACCCAAAACACTGCAGCATTTTCAAATAACTTTTACATGTATGCAGATTATATTTCAATGAAAAAGTTTAAAGATAGTAATAAATCAAAGGGCATGGCTCCCATCTGCAGAAATTGGGCATCCTCCCATCCCCAAGGCGGGAGGAGGAGGAGGGATACCTGGAGATGGTGAGGCCCCAGCTCTCTTTGAACTCTGGGTATTTGCATCTGCTCTTGCCTCTACCTGGGACACTCCCCACGTGGCCGGGGTATCTCTCCAGCTGGGTTTGCAGCTTAGATATCAGTCTTCAGGAGGTTTCCACCGCCGCTTCCCCTCCCCGAAGCCCAGGAAGCTGCCTCTCCCCAGCGATCCCCGTGTCCTGCGATCCCTGGGATCACAGCACCCCTCGTACTGCCTCATGGTCGCCTGGGTGCTGGGGCTTCCGTCACCCCCACCCTGGACTGGGAGCTCCACAAGGACAGAGGACACATCTGGCTTGTTCACAGCTGCCTCCCCAGAGCCGAGCACCATGCTTGGTCCAAAGACGGTGTTCACTAAAGACAGGAGTCATAAAGAAGTGTGAGGGCGAGGGGAGGGAGGGGAGACAGGCAGGGAGAAAAAAAAAAAAAAGCCGGGAAAGAAAGCCACCGCCACCCCCACCCCCGACTCCTCCGCTCAGCTCATTTCTTCGTCACCACCACTTCCTTCTGCTGCTTTCCTTCCCTGGTCTTAATCAGATTTGAAATCTCCTTGTTTATTAGGAGAGAGCCTCACCTGCCTTACTCACCAGCTCCTAAAGCAGGCTTAGCACATAGTAGGTGCCCAAAATATATCGACTGAATTTATTAATCCTGGACGGTGAGAAGGATGGAGGAGCAAAGGAACCACTGAAAGGGCTTAAGTCCTGAGAAATTCTGATTCAGTGGGTTCTGGGTGGGGTCCGTGGGGCTGGCAATTTTTAAGAGCTCCCCCCATCCCAAGACTTGCAAGTGCTCCAGAGTTGACCATTCTTTACATATGCTTGGTACGGACTGTGGGTTTTTCTCTGAATGCAGAATCTTCAAGGACTGTCAGAGACCCCACCCTGAATTTTAGGAGCCTTCTCGCCGTCCCATGTCAGGCGGGGCGGACCGAGAGACGAGGAAGGGGGATTGGGAGTGGGAGGTGGGGCTGGGTCCGTCCCTCTCACCTGGAGGAGAAAGAGAGGAGGGGGTCCGGGCGGGGCTGGCGCTCGGAGGCGCATCCAGCCAGGAGCGAGCCTTGGCGCCATCTATCGCCCGCTGGAGGCTCTGCAGCTGCAACATGCTGAGCTGCCGGCGCTGGGCTGGGGTCACCGCCGCCGCGTTTTCAGGGCCCAGGGAGGCGATCTGCTCGGCCGACAGCTCCTACAGGGGGGAAGGGGACAGCGCCCTCAGAGGAAACTTTCCCAAATCTCGGGCATCCGCCCTGGGCCCGCACAACTTTGCGGTACCCATGTATCTCTCATCTGTGCTACTCTTCAGGATTTTTCCTTAAAATCAGACCCCTCTTTCACTACTAATATAGATGTATTATAAAATGAAAAAAAAAATTAATGGCAATTTCCAAAAACGGAAACAGGATGACTTGCAATAAGTACTCGTTTAAAATATGCCAGAAGAAGCAAAACAACTCTAGCTAGATCTGTTGGCCAACAATGTTTGATCCTGGGGCCTCTTTTAAATATATATATATAATATATATATATTTTTAGCTCCAAAATTGAGATTTCCTCCGTGAAGTAATCAATAGTGAAAGAGAGTTTATAAGGCGACTTAATGGTGTTTAATGCAGTGCAAGTTACCCTGCCCACAATGCTTCAAGTCCCCTACCAGAGGAATACTGATGTGGTGGAGAAAACACACGCTTAAAGGGCAAAGCTTTTAATCTGTGTCCCAGCTCTGCCACACACTAGCTGTGTGACTTGGGCAAGTTTCACAGCCTCTCTGTGCTTTTGGACTAGATGTGGGATCGCACAGAGAACTTATATCCTATGTGGATTCTCAACTCATCGCAGGTGAGTCCGGTAAGGGTTCTACAAAGGGTAAGTGCAGTGATCTATTAGTGATGTGTGCCATAGACACACAGCAGTGGGAATTCTGCTCAAGGGCCCTGAACAAGATTCTTTCTGCAATCACTTCTGCCTTAGAGGACTCGGTGATTAGTTCCAGTGGGTGTGAAATGAGATGGGATGTCACGTGCCTCTAAAGTCATCCTGCTCGTTTTCTAAGGGTCCCAAAGATTCTGAGAAAGGGGTTTCTGCTTTCTCACCCTGACTTTACTCCTTCACATTATTCTTTCTTGTCCAAGTTGGTGCTTCCCTGGAATCATGTCATTCCCCTGCTTAGAACCCTTTCTGCCCCCGTCCAGGATGCAATTCAAGCTCTTTACACAATAATAAGGCCTTCAAGCTCTGAGTCCTGCCCCCCTCTCCAGCACCCTATCCCTCACTCCTTGCTGGCACACTTCACTCCTGGAGAATGGACAGCCATATGTGTAACCCCCAGGAGGCAATACATCCTTCTGCCTGGAACACTGTCCCTCCCTCTCACCTAACTAACCTGTCCTGCAAAATTCAGCATCACCTCCTCCCTCTCACCAGACACACACACACAGCAGACATGCACTTCTGGCTTATACGTTACATCTACCATTAACACAGAGTCTGCATTATAAAAATTATGTATTCTTCCAATGTTGCTGCTTGCAACCCCAGGTCTATTAAACTGTTTTTAAAAAATAAATTCAAAGCGGTTCCAACATTTAATTATCAGGAGATGTTACATGAAAACGAGACTTCAGGATTCTAAAAAAAAAAAAAAAGGACGATCTGGCAGCAATGCTAGGCCCACACAGTCACACTGCATTGCATCCTGTGCCAGAGATGAGAAGCAGCTTTCCCAGCTTTAGACTGGCTCTCCAGTTCACCTTAATCCCTACCCAGGCCACTACATTCTTTTGTTACTTTTTCAAGCCCCTGAAGGCACTGCATTATATGCCTTCACCAGTGCCATGCCATGGGAACCTAGTCTGGTACTTACACCCTAGCACCTAGGCTGAAGCCTACCACAATGTAAGTGGCTGCTAGGAATTTTCAGAAAAGGTAAGCTGCAAAGTACATTCCAAACAAGACCAGGACAGCGTGCTCAGCAACATGCCAACTTCAAGGACCAAGCTGCCTACCCCATGCAGAGCCCCCAGAAAAGAAGCTGAATGGGCTTTAAGGACAGCTACTTGTTTATTTCCCCTAAACAGCTTTCCTGGTAGCTCAGCTGGTAAAGAATCCACCTGCAGTGCAGGAGACACCAATTTGATTACTGGGTCAGGAAGATCTTCTGGAGATGGGATATAGGCTACCCACTCCAGTATTCTTGGGCTTCCCTGGAGGCTCAGACAGAAAAGAATCCGCCTGCAATGTGAGACCTGGGTTCAATCCCTGGGTTGGGAAGATCCCTTGGAGAAAGGAACGGCTACCCACTCCAGTGTTCTGGCCTGGAGAATTCCATAGACTGTATAGTCCATGGGGTCGCAAAGAGTCAGAGAGGACTGAGCGACTCACTTTTCAAACCGCTCAAACCTGGTCTGTGCTGGGAACTGTTCTTGGTCCTGAAGTGGTTCAAGATCTGTTCTCTTGTCTTAAAAAGAACCAATGACGTGGCATCATGCAAGCTTGTCTAGCCTGGTGTGCCTTATCCAGTTTTGGTGGACAAAATATGTTTCCAAGTTACCCAAACAAGAACACCAGAGTCACTCTTCATCAGAGCAGACTCCCCCACCAAACCCGCTCCTAAACTTATACATCTGCTTCCCTATCCTCAATAGATCCACTTCAACCCTCTCAATTTTTTCCATAGCTGTTTGTGGCTTTCTTAATACTTTTCTTTAAATCAATTTAAATGTTTCATTTAAATTTATTTTAAAAGAAAATGTTAATGGAAATATCATCCCTCATCTACAATTCTGAAGTCCAAAAACAGTCTGAAACCTGTAAGTTTTTCCCAGAGTTTAAGACAAACTCATTTGCCAGCAAAATCTGACCTGAATTGATATGAAACCATTTATAGTCTCTATTTATTCCAATTAGTGTGCTTTGTCACAGATTTCTTCACAGAAATATTCATGTACTTGCTTACAAGGTGCTTCCCCCAGACACTGCTGAAGGTGTTCGGTTACAATACTGTAGATTCACAGAGTGATCTTTCTAAACTCTGGAAAATTCCAAATTCTGAAATATCCCAAGGGTTTGGGATAAGGGAATATACACCTGTCATACCATCATAAATAGAAAATTAGTGCCAGTGGCTGTGAAGAGAAGGAAACCATAAAAATAGACACAAATAAAAGATAAATTAAAAATTGAAGAAAAAACTTTAAAAACAAAAACAGCTAAAATTATGTTGTGATCCATCCATTGTTGGCACATAGCTCTCCTCTGGCCCCATTTGCAGAAGCAGGTTGTAGGTCCCTAGAATCCAACACCCACCATCTGCTTCCCTGTGTGATTTGAAATGGGGTCAGCTCCCATTCTCCTTGAAGAACTGAGTACTTACTTTGAATATCTCATCAGGAAGGCATTTGATTGCTGATGGCTGGAAATATGGCATCAAATCCTTATCAAGCATTCGGAGCTCTTCCTTAGTTAATCCAGCTGGGGAGAAAAAGGAATCAGAGGGTTTAATTCAAGCCATCAGAACTCCGTTTGTTTTATTAATGGCACTGCGTAATGTACAGATCTGCATGTTCTAGGCAAACATCATTCCTTACAAAAGGCCCTGAAAGTCACACTGGGGAATTAGGTTCCTTAATCAACTAAGGAAGAAAATATGTGGGTCACATTAGCCCTGATTGGTCTCCTACAAGGAAATTTATGCCCAGAAGGAGCTTCACTTTACACAAATTTTAAATTGTGTATAAATCTATTTTGGAGCCAATTAAATAACATTCTAAACCACTTTAGCTACACAGAATTACCAAGAGAGCTTGTTTAAAAAGCAGACTTGCAGATCCCCACCTTCTGCAACTTGAAGTCATGAAATCTAGGTTCTATCATAACCCTATGGATGTTCACTATATGTGGCCAAGGATTTTGTTTGTTTGTTTGTTTTTGTCCCCAGATTTAAGGTTGGAAAGGGAGAGAAAGGCATGCTCAAAGTACCTCTTACCTGCAATGGTCCCAAGCTCCTGCAAGACAAAGCTGGACCACTCGGTGGGCTCCCCAAACACAACTTCTGCCTTCCTCTTAAACTCTGCCAAGACCTGGGTACTGCAGAGCAGGGTCCCGATTCTGGCCACCACCACCCTGGTTACAAGGGAGGGATATAGTGTGAGCCCAGGAGACTCTCCAGTCAAAATAGATATGCAAAAGGTAGGTAGGCTCAGCATCAAGAAAGGATCCAGCTAATCTCACTCCCTATTTTATCCCAGAAAGGTTGCAAAGCAGCAGGAAGCAGAGAACAGCTTGATGAATAAATTAATGAATGAATGAACCAACAATCAATCATTTGCCACTCTGTGCACTAGTATTTTGGTTACCTGAATTCCAAGATCTTTATAAGTGAGATTTCAGTGATGTTCATGGCACACAGGGCTGCACCAAGTCCTACCAAATGGAAGCTCTTCAGATCCTGGACCCTATAGCCTGAATCCTCCAGAAACCCTTGTAGAATGGATTTAGCCTATAAAAATGTGGAAGGACAAGAAATGAACCATCCAGAGATGATCAAGACCCCAAGATCCAAGGGGATAACAGAGCCAGCCTCCTGACTGATTGCTCACGCTTCTCCTCTGGACATATTACCCATTCCAAACTATCCTAGCCACTCATCCAGGTTATCCTCCCGATGGTGCCGCTTCTACTGAGCATGTCCCCTGATCTATAAAAGCCATGAAGTTCTTGTATCCTTCAACATCAAAGACATTGGTACCTTGGGTCTGGTCTGCTGGCTTATTCCCCTCATCATTCATGACTTTCAGATAGTTTGGTCACTTAAGTTCTTCTGCATTAGGATCCAAACTTTTCCAGCCTATGTTTTCACAATTTTCTGGTAAAACCTTGTAATTTTCTGCCTTTACACCTTAACTCAAGTCAGTGCCTCAATCTGAAATGTCCTTCCTACATTCCCAACTGTTAAAATCCATCCTTTTATTTGGGAGTTCAAGTCAGATGTTACCTTCATGAAATCTACCCTGAAATACGTTTGCCTCTCACTCTTCAGCTCCAGAGGGTAGTACATTAAATGCTCTGGCATTTAAAACCACACGGAAATCTTTCCAATTAGCTTTGATTTTAGGGGTTGATGCGTAGTGTAGAGTCCCCTTAATTTAACATAGTGGCTATTAATTGTTCATGACTTTCCCTGGTGAGCCAGCCCTCCCACACTCTTACTTCATCTGGTCCAACTGGAGCTAACTGCATTCTGAGTTCCAGGAGTGTTCCTGGCCAGTCAGAATGCCTCTTAGCCTGACTATAGTGATTGTTTCCAGATTGGGCATGTGGTCCAGTCAAAACCAACCAGGACTTTGGCTGGAGCAATTAGAAGAGCTGAGCCTTCTTTACTCTGGACTGGACCTTGGCAGACAAACACCTGAATCTTCTAGAACTCACCACATGGAAAGAAACTCCCTCTGAACAAAGCCAACACAGAAGAAAGCAGGGTCAAAAATGGTGAGAGACAGTCCTGACGACAGTGTTGAAGCCCCTGGATCCAGCCATACTTTAATTCCACTCTTGACATCCTCTGTGATAGGAGTCAATACACTCCATTCTTTTTAAAAAATTTTTATTGGAGTAGAGTTGATTTACAACACTGTTAGTTTCAGGTTCACAGCAAAGTGAATCAGTTATACATATATGTATATACACACACACACACACATATACACATATGCTAAGTCACTTCAGTCGTGTCCGACTCTGTGCAACCCCATAGACGGCAGCCCACCAGGCTCCCCCGTCCCTGGGATTCTCCAGGCAAGAACGCTGGAGTGGGTTGCCATTTCCTTCTCCAATGCATGAAAGTGAAAAGTGAAAGTGAAGTCGCTTAGTCGTGTCCGACTCTTAGCGACCTCATGGATTGCAGCCTACCAGGCTCCTCCATCCACAGGATTTTCCAGGCAAGAGTACTGGAGTGGGGTGCCATTGCCTTCTCCGATATACACATATATACACACATATATACATCTCTCTACTCTTGTTTAGATTCTTTTCCCATATAGGTCTTTACAGAGCACTGAGCAGAATTCCCTGTGCTACACAGTAAGTCCTCAGTGAAAAGTGAGTATTAGCCGCTCTGTCATGTCAGATTCTTTGTGACCCCATGGACTACAGCCCACCAGGCTCCTCTGTCCATAGGAATCTCCAAGCAAGAATACTGGAATGGGCCATTCCCTTCTTAAGGGGATCTTCCCCACCCAAGGATCGAACACAGGTCTCCTGCATTGCAGACAGATTCTCTACCATCTGAGCCATGAGGGAAGCCCGACACTAATTCCTTTCAGTTATCAATTTTATATATGGTAGTGTGTATATGTCAACCCCAGTTTCCCAGTTTACCCCTCCTCCCCTTTCCGCCTGGTATCCATAGTTTGTTTTCTACATCTGTGACTCTATTTCTGTTTTGTGAATGTGCCTTCATTTACACCATTTTTTTAGATTCCACATATAAGCGATATATTTTTCCTCCTCTGTCTGACTTATTTCACTCAGTATAACAATCTCTAGCACCATCCATGGTGCTGCAAATGGCATTACTTCACTCTTTTTATGGCTGAGTAGTATTCCATTGTGTATACGTACCACACCTTCTTTATCCTTTCCTCTGTGGATGGACATTTAGGTGGCTTCTTTTTCTTGGTTATTGTAAGTAGGGCTGCAATGAACACTGGAGTGAGTGTATCTTTTTGAATTATGGTTTTCTCTGGACATATGCCCAGGAGTGGGATTGCTGGATCATATGGAAATTCATATTTAGTTTTTTAAGGAACCTCCATACTGTTCTCTATAATGCACCAATTTACATTTCCACCAACAGGGTAGGAGAGTCCCCTTTTCTCCACACCCTCTCCAGCATTTATTGTTTGTAGATTTTTTGACCGATGTCAGGTGACACCTCATTGTAGCTTTGATTTGCATTTCTCTAAGAATTAGTGATGCTGAGCATTTTTCCACGTGCTTTTTGGCCTGGTGTATGTCTTCTTTGAAGAACTGTCTATTTAGATCTTCCATTCATTTTTTATTGGGCTAACAAACTCCATTCTTGCTCAAGTCTCCTTGAGTTGGGTTTTCTGTCACTTGTAACTGGGTGAATCCTGATTAATTTCGTCTCCCTATGTTGGACTTGAGGAAGGACCCAAGTCAATCCCCTAAAGATGAGCTGCATAATAGTGTGGATTGTCAGGGATCATGGAGACAGATTATAAAGATTACAAAAAGACCAGAGCTCACAAGGCAAAGGTGGGGAGGGGACATCCAAGGATGAACATCTCCTGAGTGGGAGCGGAAGAGTCACAGTGAATCTTCCCATCTCCCTTTAATGTCAGTCCATCCTATCACACAATATGGATCACTCTAGTGTTAAGAGAAAGTGTTGGCAAACAATGTGAAACATTGCAATGCGATTCCACTTTTTAACGCAGCTGTTGCCTTTCTATCTCTCAGGTCTGTTTAAATGCTACCTGCTCAGAGAAGACTTCCCGGATTCTCCCATCCCAAGTAGCTTCCCTCCCCACTATTTCCATGAGAACCTTGTCCATCTTCTGCTTATCCCTTATCAAAATTTGTTAAATGTTTCCTCTTGATTGCTCAACTTTTTGTCTGTATCACCAAACAGAATCTCCAAAGATGAAGACCCTATCCAGATAGTTCACTACCATATTCCCAGTGCCTGGCACAATGCCTAGCCCACAGTAGGGTACATTCTGAATAATAAGTACTTTTTTAATGAATAAATGGATGAACATCTAAGTGAGTGATTTACAGAAGCCATAGGCAATATATATTCCTTTGAAATGACATCGAATTACTGCTTCTCTAATCCAATCACATGATGGATTGGCTTCAGAGAGATTTCCTACATTTCTGCAAATCAGATTGGTCAATGTCTTCATGAAGTTTCCCTCAATGATTACAAAGCTCACAGGTGCTATAAGGGAACTTCAGTTAATACTGTGCTTAGATTTAAATGTCCTTGACTGAATGGAAATGTGCATCCCAAATAATAACAGGTAATATTTACTGAAAGCTTACTGTATGCCAACACTCCTTTGACCATTTACACATACTATCTTTTCTAATCCCCACAACCCTAGGAAGTAAATATTAATATTATCTCTATTTCACAGATGCAGAAACTGAGGCACAGAGAGGTTAAGTAACTATGCCAAGGTTATGCCAAGGTAATGCCAAGTATGCCAAGATGACTTGAATGACTGGTTCTAGGATTACAACCCAGACATTCTGACTTCAAAGCATCTACTCTAAGCCAGTGAAGATGTTTGGGGATGAAGGAGAGGTAGAGATTCAAGTTAGCTTTTGAACTTTTCTTTATTAAGTCTTCATAAGCAGGTTTCACTTGTTGACTCATAGCAATCCGTGCTCCCCAACTATCAGGCATGCCCATTTTAAAATGAAAGTGCAAAAATACAATTCAAATAAAATTACTTTGAAGATGCAATATTAAATTGTTTTGCCACTGGAACCTGGAAAATGCAAGCTCAGCCTGCAAGATGATAAGCCAAAATATATTTCCTTGAATGACTGGGCCAGTGTATCTGTAATGATTCCAAGACAATTAATACCAACACTTTCAGGCAATATTAACCGCTGAAAGTGAATAGCTGTAAGATTTCAATCTCTCTGTTCATCCCTCTGGCTTCTATAATAGTTTTTTTCCTTTATATTGGTTTTTAAGCTGAACTATCTGTTAATGCAGTTCCACCAGGTCTGACTATTAATCTAGAAACATGCATTTAAGGGTTTGATTGGGAGCTAAAGTTGAGGAACTGACTGCAAATGATATATGCAAATGTTAGGTTTTCATATCCCCTTCAAACATATTGATAAATCTCACTGCCATCCATGAGAATTGAAAATTGGTACAAAGGGAAAGAAATACTGTAGTTTCTAAGTTGGAGATATTTTCCTGTTTTCTCCCAGACTGCAAGTAGAATGATTTTAATATTGGAAGTGTGATGTGGCACTTCTTAAGCCAGTCAAAACCAGTTTTAGAGTCACAGAACCCCAGGATTATAGAATGTCAGAGTGGAAGGAACTGCAGACTGGTGGGCCAGGGGGAGGTCCAACCCTCTCATCTTGCAAGCAAGGCAAATGTTAAACTGCCAGAAAGACAGAGCGTGATGATGACAATATACTGATGACAACAATGAAAACAACTGATTTTTTTGACTACTAGGTGCCAGGCATTGTTCACAGTGAAAGTGAAAGGCGCTCAGTCGTGTCTGACTCTTTGCGACCCCATGGACTGTAGCCCACCAGGCTCCTCTGTCCATGGAATTCTCCAGGCCAGAATACTGGAGTGGGTAGCCATTCCCTTCTCCAGGGGATATTCCCAACCCAGTATCTAACCCAGGTTTCCCGCATTGCAGGCAGATTCTTAATGTCTGAGCCAGCAGGCAAGCCCATTGTTCACATATTTAACATGTATTAACTTACTTCACCCTTAGGGCCAGGACCTCCATGTTGCCCAACTCCAGCGGGGTTGGGCAGTTCACCCCGTGTTCTATTTGAATGTTGCCACTCAGTCATGAGACACGGCAATCCTGATTGCAAGAAGCTCATGAGAGTAGGGGACATGCCTTGGTTTTGCCTGCCTAGTATCCACGCTCCCCTGATAACACCATGCTTTTCTCTTTTGTGAACCACCTGTATTCATTTCCTTTTGCTGCTGTAACAGATTACCACAAACTCCGTGGCCTGAAATGACACGGATACATTCTATTATAGTTCTGGGGATCTTAAGTCCTAAAATGGGTCATCAGGATGTGTTCCTTTTGAGACTCTAGATTGCATTCATTTCCTTGTCTGTTTTAGCTCCTGGAGGCTGCCTGAAGTCCTTGACTCAGAGCCCCGTCTTCGATCTTCAAACCCAGCAGTACTGCACCTTCAAATCTCTCAATGTGTCCCCCTGCCTCCACTGTCACACTGCCCTCTCTATCTAGGGCCCCCCTGCCCCCACCTCCATCACTAAGGACCCTTGTGATTACCTTGGGCCCACGAGGATAATCTCCCACTGCAAGATTCTTAACCTAATCACATCAGCAAAGTTCCTTTTGCCACATAAGGGAAATTATTCATGGGTTCCAGCGATGAGGAAGTAGACATCTTTGGGGGTCATTACATAGCCTATCACACACGTGTTCCCCATTCTCAGTTCAGATGGTCTTGATGAGATGGATTCTACTCTCTGATGTGTGTCAGGCCAACCCACATATTCTACTTCTGACCAGATTGTTTAGGACTGGGCAATTGCATGATTGGAGGCAATGCTCGGGCTGTTTCAAAAATTAATGAGAAAGAAGCACTTTTTTCTGAGGTTGCTAATTACATGATACGTAGGCCTAGTGCTGAAAATGACAGCTGAGGGGAGGGCCGCCTGAGAACCAAGTGAACACAGAGCAGCTAAGACACCCCCTTCCAGCAATACAGTGGATTAACTTCCTACCCAACAGAAACATATTCTGGGCAGAAGTTCTTCTTTTGCCCATGAAGGATTCACTGACACAGGAATCGCCCTCTCACCATAAACTGAAAAAAGTAAATGAAATGACTCTATTTAGACACAGGACAACAGGAAGCACAAGCCTATAATGCTGAAAGAAGGAAAACAAGTCAGGTGAACCCCACAATTGCCCTTACTGTCTGCCCAGAGGCAGTTTCCGGGCTACGGAGCAGGAAAGGGAACCCAAAAAAGCCCAGTGGTCAGGCTGAGTTGAGGATACAGAGATTCAAGTCCAGAGAGGCCAGAGATGCTATAATTTGTCAAGCAAAGTACTGGAGAGGAAGAAACTGCACAGAGAGGGAACAGGGTCCATAAGTCTACAGAGAGGTTTTATCAAGCCTGGCTGAGCGCTGATCACATGCAAGGAATGGAAGTCCACATAAATATCATAAAGGCATCAGAAAGCAGGAGGCCAAACAATTCTCAGAGCTCACACGGAGCTGGGAAGAGTTCACATTCCCACCAGCCCTAGAGAAGAGATCTTGAACTATACGGAGCATTGGATGGAGTCCTCAGAAGAATCACGTCTCAGTGATGGGGATAAATTAACCACTGAATAAAGCTCACTCTCAGTTCAGTTCAGTCGCTCAGTCGTGTCCAACTCTTTGCGACCCCATGAATCGCAGAACTCCAGGCCTCCCTGTCCATCACCAACTCCCGGAGTTCACCCAAACCCATGTCCATTGAGTCGGTGATGCCATCCAGCCATCTCATCCTCTGTCGTCCCCTTCTCCTCCTGCCCCCAATCCCTCCCAGCATCAGGGTCTTTTCTAATGAGTCAACTCTTTGCATGAGGTGGCCAAAGTATTGGAGTTTCGGCTTCAACAACAATCCTTCCAAAGAAATCCCAGGGCTGATCTCCTTCAGAATAGACTGGTTGGATCTCCTTGCAGTCCAAGGGACTCTCAAGAGTCTTCTCCAACACCACAGTTCAAAAGCATCAATTCTTCGGTGCTAAGCTTTCTTCACCATCCAACTCTCATACCCATACATGACTACTGGAAAAACCATAGGCTTGATTAGATGGACCTTTGTTGGCAAAGTAATGTCTCTGCTTTTCAATATACTATCTAGGTTGGTCATAACGTTTCCTTCCAAAGAGTAAGCATCTTTTAATTTCATGGCTGCAATCACCATCTGCAGTGATTTTGGAGCCCCCAAAAATAAAGTTTGACACTGTTTCCACTGTTTCCCCATCTATTTCCCATGAAGTTATGGGACCAGATGCCATGATCTTAGTTTTCTTAATGATGAGCTTTAAGCCAACTTTTTCACTCTCCTCCTTCACTTTCATCAAGAGGCTTTTTAGTTCCTCTTCACTGTCTGCCATAAGGCTGGTGTCATCTGCATATCTGAGATATTGATATTTCTCCTAGCAATCTTGATTCCAGTTTGTATTTCTGTGAAGTCAAGTGGGCCTTAGAAAGCATCATTACAAACAAAGCTAGTGGAGGTGATGGAATTCCAGTTGAGCTCTTTCAAATCCTGAAAGACGATGCTGTGAAAGTGCTGCACTCAATATGCCAGCAATTTTGGAAAACTCAGCAGTGGCCACAGGACTGGAAAAGGTCAGTTTTCATTCCAATCCCAAAGAAAGGCAATGCCAAAGAATGCTCAAACTACTGTACAATTGCACTCATCTCACACGCTAGTGAAGTAATGCTCAAAATTCTCCAAGGCAGGCTTCAGCAATATGTGAACCGTGAAATTCCAGATGTTCAAGCTGGTTTTAGAAAAGGCAGAAGAACCAGAGATCAAATTGCCAACATTCGCTGGATCATCGAAAAAGCAAGAGAGTTCCAGAAAAACATCTATTTCTGCTTTATTGACTATGCCAAAGCCTTTGACTGTGTGGATCACAATCAACTGTGGAAAATTCTTAAAGAGATGGGAATACCAGACCATCTGACCTGTCTCTTGAGAAACCTGTATGCAGGTCAGGAAGCAACAGTTAGAACTGGACATGGAACAACAGACTGGTTCCAAATAGGAAAAGGAGTACATCAAGGCTGTATATTGTCACCCTGCTTATTTAACTTCTATGCAGAGTACATCATGAGAAATGCTGGGCTGGAAGCTCACTCTAGATTCACCCTTATAATGCTCAAAGGGAACCCTCAAAATCATCAAACTGATCTAAAAGTAATTGAAGTGTGTGCCAGAACAAAGCCTAGTACTCTTCAAAGGAGAACAACTGAACTGAGTGCTCAAAGATGTAAAATTCACAATGCCCATTAAAATTTTTAGACTTACAAATAAGAAAATATGACCATAATTAGGGGGAAAATTAGCTAACAAAAAGACAATGATAAACTTCCCTGGTTGTCCAACGGTTAAGAATCTACCTGCCAGTGCAGGGGACACGGGTTTGAGCCCTGGTTTGGCAAGATCCCCATATGCCGAGAAGCAACTAAGCCCGTGCACCACGACTACTTAAGTCCAAGAGCTTGAAGCCCATGTTCCGCAACAAGAGAAGCCACGGGAATGAGTAGTCCCATTCACCACAACTAGAGAAAGCCCACGAGCAACAGTGAAGATCCAGTGCAGCCAAAAATAAATAAATAGAAATGACAATGATAATGAAATTAGCAGCAAAGACTTTTATTTTTTACAGTTATTTTTTAAGTCTTTATTGAATTTGTTACAATATTGTTTCTGTTTCATGTTTTGTGTTTGTTTGTTTGTTTTTTTTTTTTTTTTTTTTGCTGTTAGGCATACAGGATCTTAGCTCCCTGGCCAAGGATTGAATCCACATTTCATGCATTGAAAGTGAAGTCTTAACCACTGGACCACCAGGGAAGTCCCCAGCAACAAAGACTTTTAAAGTTGCTATAATGACTACTGTAAGTATGCTCTAGATTGTAAAGGAAAATATACACACTATTAAGACTGAAATAGAATATTTAAGAGATCCAGCATGTCTACTTACCTGCCCTGGGGTCCACTCTGTCTGCTGGCTGAGGGAAGCCACGGTATCAATGGAGCTGAGATCCAGCTGCTCCAGCTCACTCTCATTAAGAGCCAGAGCAATGCGCCCCAGGGAAACAATATGGTACTCTCTCCAGGAAGAAGGCATGTCCCAAACCTTCAGGTGAAAAAAAAAGCCAGATTAGACTGACCCCTACTGACTGTGGTTTCCCTCATAGCTCAGTTGGTAAAGAATCCACCTGCAATGCAGGAGACCCCAGTTCAATTCCCGCGTGGGGAAGATCCCCTGGAGAAGGAAAAGGCTACCAACTCTAGTATTCTAGCCTGGAAAATTCCGTGACCTGTACGGTCCATGGGGTCGCAAAGAGTCGGACATGACTGAGCAACTTTCACTTTCACTTTTACTGACTGTATTTGAAACTGACATGGGGCAAATTTCTTTAATATATAAAGTTCTCAAACAAATCAATAAGAAAATAATGACTATTTTTTTAAACAGACAAAAACATGAATAGGAAATTCACAAGAAAAGAAACAAACGTATGAGAAAAGTTGTCTCAGTCATATTAAAGAAATGTACGTTAACAACAATCAAAGAATAGTAAGTAGGCTGATCGAATTGACAAAGAGTAAAAAGAATGATCACTTATGGTATCGGAACGATATGGGATAAAGGATGCCCTCATTTGTTGATGTTAAGAATGTAAATTGGTACATGCTTTTTAGAGGGAAATTTGGCTACATGCATCAAAAGCTTTTAAAACATTTATACTCTTTGATTCAGAAATTCCACCTCTGAGAATGTAGCCTAAGTAAATAATAAGACAAGTGCCCAAAGAAATATGTATAAATATATACATGGAGGCATTAAAAAAATAAAGTCTAAAAGTCTACCAACTAGTTAAATAAATAAAGACCAACCATAAAGTAGGATATTACATAGCTCTTTAAAAGGCTGATATAGATTTATATTTCTGATATATAATAATATGTGCTGTACACTGTTCATGTGGAGAGGAAGCTATTGAAGAGTTGGAGTATGATCCTATTTTTTGTAACGTATATATGTTAGATATGTGAAATACATGTATGAAATATATAAATATATTTTACATGCATACACAGAAGTCTGGGAAGCTTCGGGTGAACATACCAAAATATTAATAGTGCTTGAAAGTGAAAGCAGTAGTCTCTCAGTCGTGTCCGACTCTTTACAACCCCGTGGACTGGAGCCTACCAGGCTCCTCTGTCCACAGAGATTCTCCAGGCAAGAATACTGGAGTGGGTTGCCATGCCCTACTCCAGGGAATCTTCCCAACCCAGGCATCGAACCCGGGTCTCCCGCTTTGCAGGTGGATTCTTTACCGTTTGAGCTACCCGGTTATCTCCAGGTAAAAGATTGACTGATTTTCTTCTTTATTATTTTCTGACTTGCCCACAATAAACTTGGATTACTCATATGAAAAACAGACTTATCATTTTAAGGAATTTAATATCTTAACCCCACAACCATAACTACATAGTCCACGACGATCTTAACAGCTGAAACAAGCCACTCAAGGGGATCTTTATAAAGATGGCAAATTACTTCCAGTTCTCTTTTTATTCCTTTCTGCTCTGTTCTCAGGTGACTTTGCAACAGATTCTGAGAAAACCTCCTGCAAGAAGCAGTGGGGTTCTCCAAGTGGAGAAAGAAAAGGCTTGATTCCTGGAAACCACCTCAGTCAGAGGCACCAGGGTATCCCCAAAATTTGATTTATGGAGCATCCTCTAGATGCCAAGACATCTCATCCCATCCTTAACAGAGCCCTGAGAGGGAGGAGCTGGAACCCTCTCAGGCTCACAGATCACAGCTTTGGCTCGGAGCGGACGCAGTGGGATTCCAACAAGATGACCCAAGTGCAAACTCCATGAGATGGGTCTGTGCACAGCAGGGCTGGGACCCTGGGCTGGGTTTCCCTCTGTGAGGGCTTCCTCCCTGACACGGGCTTCACCTGTACTGCCTTCTCCTTCAGCTTCCTCAGCTGAGCCAGGCTGAAGCTCCTGACGGCCCCCAGCAGCTCCACGCTCCTGAGGAACGTGTCCTCCTCCAGGCAGAGCAGGTCCTCGGGGGCCCAGCAGGCATTGGCTTCGGCCAGCTTGATGATGTCATTGGAAGAGGGAGCCATGATGCCATGGCAACCTGAGGAATGGGTGACATGGAGAAGGAACAGACGAAAGGGAATTTCAGGAAATGTGAGTCTTCCCTCCTCCCCCGCCCCCCATGATCACTGGTTTCAGTAACTTTATTTTCATTTATTTATTTCTGGCTGTGAGGCCTGTGGGATCTTCATTCCCCAACTAGGGATCGAACCCAGGCCCCCTGCAATGAAAGCGCAGAGTCCCAACCACTGGACTGCCAGGGAATTCCCTGAGTCTACTTCTTTATTGAAGTGAGTAATGTTCTTCTCCAAGTAGATTTACCCAAGAGAAGCGGTGTAGGGTAGAAGCTGAGCTCAGGCACCAGGGACCAGTTTGAATTAAACTTCTGCCGTGTCTTGCTAACTCTGTACAAAGCCCCACACACACAGTAGAAGCTTTGCATCCCTCTGACTGGGCAGTAGGAGCTATTCACTCTGGTGAACAGTTCTGGCTTTAGATTCAAATCCAAAGCTACTTAACCCCTCTGTGCCTCGTACTCCTAGTCTATAAAATGAGGATTAAAATTTTGAATACCTTATAGAATTTTTGCGAGGACTAAACATATCATTACATGTAAAGCCAAGTATACAGTAAGCACTCAATACATGTTAGCCATTTTTATTACTTATACTACCTGTCATAGCCACCCCATGCATATGAGTTTGCAATCCAGACTTAGAGTTAGGGCTTCCAGAATTATGAGGAAGATGTGCTCCTATCTAAGTGTGGAAAGGGAAGATGACCCACCTGCCATAAAAGTCTTGGTAGAGGCTGTGGCCTTCCCATCCCAGGACAGACAAGAAATGGGTCTGTTACATTTTCCTTGGCAACAGGAGAAACCCATCCGTGTCAGTCTTTGAATAAGCTTAACCTTACCTAGTCAAACCATTTACTCACCAATACACAAATGAGATACTGCCTTAGCTGCCCCAGATGTGCATAGCCTAAGAGAAAACCAGGCCCCTTGTCTTAAGAAGAGTCCTGGATTTCCCATCTTAGTAGCTGACAACCCCTGATGCTCACAGACTTACCAGCACCACCCAGGGCTGAAGCCTGGGTGGCCTGTGGCCACATCCCTCTCACTGCATCTTCGATGGAAATTCATTGGACGTCAATCAAGAGGGAAAACTGCACCAGGTCAAAGGTACACGTCTGGTGCTCAAACATCTTTATCACAGCCCACTTGTAGAAGATAAAAGACCTGTCTCTCCCAGACCCCCTTGGCCCCACTTTCCAATGAAAGCAGGATCCAGTAAAAGTACGGAGTTGAGGAGAAAAGAATGGTTTTAAAGTACAACAGGGATTTGGGCTTATCACTGCTATGTTTCCAGGGCTTAGAATAGGTATTCAGCAAATATTTGTTGAATGAATCAACACACACACACAAAATTTACCGAAGTGAAACTGAGTAGCAGTTCTGCCAATCCATTAGTTACTACAATCACAGCAGCAATTAATACCCAGAACCAACCAAAGAAAATGCCAACTAAGCACTGGAGATAAGGGCCTCCTCCCCGGGTGAGAAAAGTCTTACTTTCTCATAGCCACGGGCACAGGAGGAGCTTGTGACAACTGGACTGTTGGGCCGTGAGGGCCGGTGATCTTCACCTGCTTTGGGTTCAGTTCCAAGAGCTGCCATTTACTAGCTCTGAGACTTTGGCCGAATCTCTGTGTCTCTTGAAACTTCATTTCCTTTGTTAAGAAAGTGGGAGGAACCATGCCACCCACCCCATAGGACAGAGGTGAGGACCCAAGGTGAGCATCAATCCGACCGTGATGCTGCCGTGCTTGCTGCCCCATGAAACCCTCACCTTAAGATCTCCTCTACAGGGAGACAAGGCTCCACTCCAGCCACACCGCCCTTCATGTCTCCTTCCTCCCCAAGTCCTGTCCACTCCTCTGTCTGCAGACACTAACTTCACATGTCCACTGGCCCCGCTCCCAACTCCCTTGAGTCTTTCCTCAAGTGTCACCTTAATGAAACCTTCCTTAACCAATATCCTTTCAGATTACAACCCTGCACCCCACACTCTCTGACACCTGTCCTTGCTTTAATTTCCTTCTTCTTAAAAAAATTTCATTGGAGGATAGTTGCCTTACAATGCTGTGTTGGTTTCTGCTATTTGGCAAAATGAATCCGAGATATATATCTGCTACATATATTTATCTCCCCTCTTTTTTTGATTTGTTTCCCATTCAGGTCACCCCAGAGCACCAAGCAGAGTTCCCTGAGCTACACAGTAGGTTCTTATTAGTTACCTATTTTACACATAGTAGTGTATATATGTCAAGCCCAATCTCCCAATTCTTCCTAGCCATTCTTTCCCCTTGGAAGCAACCTAAATGTCCATCAACAGAGGAATGGATAAAGAAAATGTGGCACATATATACAATGGAATATTAGCCATAAAAAAGGAATGAAATTGAGCCATTTGCAGAGACACAGATGGACCCAGAGACTGTCATATAGACTGAAAAAGAGAAAAACAAATATCATGTGTTAACACACATGTGTGGGATCTAGAAAAATGGTACAGAAGAACCTATTTGCAAGCAGGAATACAGACATAGATAGACATAGAGAAGAAACAAATTTTCCTTCTTGATACTTATCACACAACACACTTCATATTTCACTTATATCTGCAATTTATTGTCTGACAACCCCACCCCCACCCCGCCCCTGCCACCATTTGAAAATAAGCTCTATGACGGCAGGGATTTCTATTTTGTTCACGTAGTCAGTGCTCAAAAATTACTTGTTGCAGGAAACAAAAAGTCAGCATGGATTGTCAACTATCATTATTACAATTACTCTTGGGTCTGGTTAACTTTGTCTCCTCCTGCTGGGCACAAGTCTAAGCTTAATAGGTGTACAATAACACGTATTAATATCTAATACTTACTGAGCATTTCCTACGTGCCAGGCACTGTTGTGGACATGTTTATAGGTTTATAGGATGTTTAAGGGGCTTCCCTGGTAGCTCAGCTGGTAAAGAATCCACTTGCAATGCGGGAGATCTGGGTTTGATCCCTGGGTTGGGAAGATCCCCTAGAGAAGGGAACGGATACCCACTCCAGTGTTCTGGCCTGGAGAATTCCATGGACTGTATAGTCCATGGGGCTGCAAAGAGTCGGACACGATTGAGCAACTTCACTTTCATAGGTTTAAACCCACCAGTCTTCACAATAATCTAGTGAGGTAGGGGCTTTCATTACCCTCATTTTACAGAGGATGAAACATGAGGCACAGAGAGGTTGGGGAGTTTACCCAAAGTCACACAGCCCACAAGTAGCAGCCCCAGGGTTCAAATCCAGTCAGCCTGGTCCCAGCACAGCAATTCACAGTCACACAGACATTTTGGCCCTCAAATCAATTGTTCTGAAATGTTTGTTGCACATGTTCACCCATTAAACCTACTGGCCTAACTGATGAGAACACGATATGATTTCAAATCACTTTACAGAGATGTAATTTTTGCCCTGTGGAATTTTGCTACTCATTGTTTTGCAAACACTACATCCAGTCCCTGGGACAAGGAGTCCGCCTGATGCCAGGAACTCAGCCAAAACACCGCTGCCAGACACAGACTCAGATACTCCAGAAACACTCACCAGGACTGGGGTCACGGCTGGGCTTCTCCGCACTGCTGTTCCGAACAGATTCAAACACAGCCTGGAGGAATTCTTTAGGCGGCAAAGTCCCGGCCATCTTGGAAGCTGTTTGTTGAAGGATGTCAGGAAACTATGTGGGCAGAAAAGATGACGGACGAGGAACGAATAATAATTAAAGCACATTAAACAGAGACTTAAATCAGAGTGTAAAGTGGAACACTGCTGCGTTGCCTCCATTGTTTTGTTTTTTCTTTATACAGGCATGCATCATTTCATTGCACTTTTTATTGCATTGCAGTACTGCATTTTTACATGTTGAAGGTTTGTGGTAACTCTGTGATGAGCAAATCAATCACCACCATTTTGCCAACAGCATTTGTTCATTTCAAGTCTCTGTGTCACATTTTGGTAATTTTCACAATATTTCGCACTTTTTCATCATTACTATATTTGTTACGGTGATCTGTGATCCATGACCCTTGATGTTACTATTATAATTGGGGCACCACAAACCACACCTTTATCAGACAGTGACCTTGACTGATAAATGTAGTGTGTGTTCTGACTGCTCTACCAATGAGCTGTTCCCATCTCTCTCCCTCTCCTCACACCTTCATATTCTCTGAGACACAACAATATTGAAATCAGGTCAGTTAGTAACCTGACGATGGCCTTTAAGTGTCAGAGTGAACAGAAGAGTCATAAGTCTCACTTTAAAACCTAGAAATGATTAAGCTTAGTGAGGAAAGCATGTCAAAAGCTGAGACAGGCTGAAAGCTAGGCCTCTTGCACCAAACAGTTAAATGAAATCGTGCATGCAAATGAAAAGTTCTTGAAGCAAATAAAAAGTCCTGCTTAGTGAACACACAGATGATAAGAAACCACAGTCTTATTGCTGATGTGGAAAGTTTTAGTGGTCTGGTGTGTGCATGAAGTCACTTCAGTCGTGTCCGACTCTTTGCAACTCCATGGACTGTAGCCTGCCAGGCTCCTCTGTCCATGGAGATTCTCTAGGCAGGAATGCTGGAGTGCGTCACCATGCCATCCTTCCGGGAATCCTCCTGATCCAGGGATCAAACCTGCTTCTCTTATGTCTCCTGCAGTGGAAGGTGGGTTCTTTACCACTAGCGCCACCTGGAAAGCCCTTCAGTGGTCCGGATAGAAGATCAAACCAACCACAACATTCTTTTAAGCCAAAGCCTAATCCAGAGCAAAGTCCAACCTTCAATTCTATGAAGAACTGAGAGGCTGAGAGAGGTGAGGAAGTTGCGGGGGAAAGATTGAAGCTAGCAGAAGTTGGTCCATGAGATTTAAGAAAAGAAGCCTTCTCTATGAAAGGTTGTTGCTGACCCATGCAAAAACGCCAGGATTTTTGGCCTCCGGAGGAGAAGAATTCAATCCGGGGCCAGAGACGAGGCTTGATCACTCAGAGCTTTTGTGCAATAAAGTTTTATTAAAGTATAAAGGAGATACAGAAAGCTTCTGACATAGGGATCAGAAGGGGACAGAAAGAGTACCCCCTTGCTAGTGTTAGCAATGGAGTTATAGACTCTCTAATTAGTTATTCAGTTCAGTTCAGTTCAGTCGCTCAGTCGTGTCCAACTCTTTGCAACCCCATGAATTGCAGCATGCCAGGCCTCCCTGTCCATCACCAACTCCTGGAGTTCACTCAAACTCATAATTAGTTATTACAGTGAATCAAAAGAATATCTGGAGGTTGTAAAGACCTCACTAGACCTACTCCCATAATTTACATTTTAAGATAACAGGATTAGCCAGAAGGTTTTTTCCAGAGACTGTCCTCAAGCAGGATACACTATTGTTATATAATCCTAAGGAATGTAGAAGGAAAAAAAAAGTTTGTCCTTTCTTCCTCCTTGAGAATTCCAGACCCCTCTCTCCTTGGGGTCCCCTAGACTTCTTATCAACCTGCCTAGGAAACGACTGTCTCATCTATAACATAAAATTTCAAGATGAAGCAGCAAGTGCTGATGTAGAAGCTACATTAAGTTATCCAGAAGATCTAGCTAAGCTAATTAAAAAGATGGCTACACTAAACAGCCTTATATTGGAGAAAGATACCATCTAGGATGCACATAGCTAGAGAAGAGAAGTCAATGCCTGACTTCAAAGCTTGAAAGGACCAGCTGATTATCTCTTTAGCGACTAATTCAGCTGGTGACTTTAAGTTGAAGCCAGTTCTCATTTACCATTTCAAAAATCCTAGGGTCCTGAAGCATTATGCTAAATATACTCTCTCTGCACTCTATAAATGGGACAATAAAGCCTAGATGACAGCACATCTGAGTGCAGTATGGTTTACTAAATATTTCAAGCCCACTGTTGAGACCCACTACCCAGAAAAAGAGATTCCTTTCAAAATATTACTGTTCATTGACAATGCACTCAAGAGTTCTGATGGAGATGTGCAATGAGATTGATGTTGTTTTCATACTTAACAAAACATCCACTCTGTAGCCCATAGATCAAGGAATACTTTTGGCTTATTATTTAAATGTTTTATTATTCAATTAAATTATTATTATTTTAAAAGCCTTATTATTTAAAAATACATTTCCTAAGACTATGATTGCCACAGATAATAACTCCTCTGATGGATCTGGGGAAAATAAATTAAACACCTCCTGGAAAGGACGGTTATTCTAGATGCCATTAAACACTTATGATTCAAGCAAAGTGGTCAAAATATCAATATTAACAGGGATTTGGAAGAAGTTGATTCCAACCCTTGTGGATGACTTTGAGGCATTCAAGACATCAGTGGAGGAAGTAACTAAAGATGTGGTGAAAATAGCAAGAGAACTAGAAATAGAAGTGAAGCCTAAAGATGTGACTGAAACAAGACAAAACATTAAAACATTAAAAAATCTGCAAAACATTAACAACTCATTGAAGGCTTAGATGATAGTTAGCATTTTTAGCAACAAAGTACTTTTTATTTAATGTATTTCCATTGTTTTTTAGGCATAATACTTTTGCACACTAATAGACTATCAGATCAGATCAGATCAGTCTTTCAGTCATGTCCGACTCTTTGCGACCCCATGAATCGCAGCACGCCAGGCCTCCCTGTCCATCACCAACTCCTGGAGTTCACTCAGACTCATGTCCATCGAGTCAGTGATGCCATCCAGCCATCTCATCCCCTGTCATCCCCTTCTCCTGCCCCCAATCCCTCCCAGCATCAGGGTCTTTTCCAATGAATCAATTCTTCGCATGAGGTGGCCAAAACACTGGAGTTTCAGCTTTAGCATCATTAAACATAACTTTCCTATGCACTTGGAAACCAAAAAATAAAAAAATTCATGTGACTCAATGTATTGCAATACTCACTTTATTGTGGTGGTCAGTAACCCAACCCACAATATCTCTGTGGTGTGCTTGTAGCAGCTTCTCATATAAATTTAATTCCTAGCCCAACTAACCTAGTCTCTACAAAGAGTCATATAAAATGATATCCAACCTCAGTGCTAATCCAATACATGTTCGTATATATTGCTTTCACCCATCAGATTGTAAGAAATAAAATAAAGTGATAATACCTAATGCTAGCCAAGATGTAGGAATTATGCGTACTTATTTCTCTATGGGACTATTAGACGGTGTATCATTACCACCTGAAAATATCTATAAAAATGTATGCATGCCTGTCTCTTTTGGTGTTGTACTGTTTTTCAATTTTCATTAAAATATACATGTATAAAAGGAGGAGAAAAGAGTTATCTCTGAGTTCGAGGTAAAGACTAGCAATGAGGGGGCTTCTAGTTGCCCTAAGAAAGGTGCCATGTCTTATCCAGAGCTGATACACTTTTTCAAGACTCGGGATATTATTGGTAAATCTGTCCAAGAGTCCAGAGAATTCATCAAACTCTCCCCTGCAGTTGCGTGTGTCCCAAAAGTCACCAGGTTATATGTAGTTCCTCCTTCTATTCTAATTTTCAGAATCAGAGTTACAGTCTAAGCCAGTAGTTCCCAGTCCAGGTTGTAGGTTAGAAGCACCTGGGAAATTCACACTCAGGCCCCACCCTAGAGATTCGAGACCATTGGTCTAGGGTCGGGCCATGTATCTGTCCATTTTAGTTCCCTGGTGCTTCCCATATTGGAGAAGGAAATGGCAACCCACTCCAGTGTTCTTGCCTGGAGAATCCCAGGGACGGGGGAGCCTGGTGGGCTGCCATCTCTGGGGTCACACAGAGTCGGACATGACTGAAGTGACACAGCAGCAGCTTCCCATATGCAGTTAAGGTCACGAGCGGCTGCTCTAAGATAAACAGTTAACTTTTAACAGGAGATTACACAGCAGAGTATTTTCCATTTTGTATTTTTAAAGGGAGGAGGAGGATATTTCATAAAGGATGCAGAAGAATCTAGGAAGAGCAACTACCATTGATGAGAGAGGCTGGGGACCCAGAAACACAGAGCCAGAAACTTCACATTCTGTAGCCTTTGATGTATTTGGGATTTTCCTAACCCAAGTATGTATTTCTTGTTCTATTAACACTTCAGTCATTAAAACTAAAAGTAGAATAAGACTGCTGGAAGAAATATCAACAACCTCAGATATGCAGATTATACCACCTTAATAGCAGAAAGCAAAGAGGAACTAAAGAGCTTCTTGATGAAGGTGCAAGAGAGTGAAAAAGCTGCCTTAAAACTCAACATTCACAAACCGAAGATCATGACATCCAGTCCCATCACTTCATGGCAATACATGGGGAAAAAAATGGAAACAGTGACAGACTTTATTTTCTTGGGCTTCAAAATCACTGCAGACAGTGACTGCAGCCATGAAATTAAAAGACACTTGCTGCTTGGAAGAAAAGCTATGACAAACCTGGACAGCATATTAAAAAGCAGAGACATTACTTTGCCGACAAAGGTCCATCTAGTCAAAGCTATGGTTTTTTCAGTAGTCATGTATGGATGTGAGAGTTGGGCCATTAAGAAGGCCAAGCACCAAAAATTTGATGCTTTTGAACTATGGTGTTGGAAAAGACTTGCGAGTCCTTTGGACAGCAAGGAGATCAAATCAGTCAATCCTAAAAGAAATAAATCCTGAATATTCACTGGAAGGACTGATGCTGAAGCTGAAGCTCCAATAACTTGGTCATCTGACGTGAAGAGCCAACTCACTGGAAAAGACCCTGATGCTGGGAAAGACTGAAGGCAGGAGGAGAAGCGGACGATAGAGGATGAGATGGTCGGATGGCATCATCAACTCAATGGGCATGAGTTTGAGCAAACTCAGGGAGACAGTAAAGGACAGGGAAGCCTGGCGCGCTGCAGTTCATGGGGTCACAAAGAGTCAGACACGACTGAGTGACAGAAGAAAAACAAAAAAGAATAATACCACAAAACATCCACATGCCCACAACCCAGATTAAAAACTAAAACATCACAAATATAACCAATAGCTCATCCTAGGCCTCCCTCCTTCCCCAGAAGTAACTCTCACTGCAAATTCAGTATTTGATAATTAACCATTCTCATGCACTTTTAAACTTCTCTTACATATGGAATTGTTTTGAATGTGCTTAAAATTAATCTAACTAGTATTTATTTACTTAGTATCCTACTGTATGTATTTTTTGAAACTTTTTTTAAAATCACACATTGTGTTTCTGAGATTTTAACTATGTTGATACAAAACTTTTTCAATTTTAAAAATTGATTTTTAAAAAAGTTAGATAAGCTTATAAGACACATGCATCTGCTGCTTATGACTCTGGGTTTGGACACCCCAAGAGAAGATTTTACCGTGACTGGACACCGGAATGTTGCTGTTCTTATGTGAATCTGGGTGACATGAGAGGTATTCGGGTACCCTGAGCGAGTATGACAACGTACATCTTACGTGTGTGCGTACGGAGAATGAAAGTGTGTAGAGATGCTTTGCAGTCTATCTGACTCTTGTTCAGCACATCCCCTCCTACCCCACCCTCCACCTGCATGGAGGAAATTCCCTGCCCCACTAAGGTGGGCTTGATCATATAACTTACTTTGGCTAGTGAAATGTAACGGTTAGTAGTTACATTTCATCCAGCCCAGGCTTTAAAGAGAACTGCACTTTGCCCTCCCTTTTGTAGAGTTTCAAATTTCCACAGCAAGAAAAACAGGTTCCAGGGAGCCTAGCCCCAGAGGCAGACTCATAGCCCCAGACCCACAGAGCAGTCAGCAAAAAAATAAATGTTTTCTGTTGCATGCCACTGAGAGTGTGCAGCTTTGTTACACAGCAGGAGATGACTAGTACGTGACAGTTTGGCACGCCTCCTGGCCTTGTCAAACTCTTGGGGAGTTGCTGCAAGGATAATGTTACACCCAAAGGCAATGCTCAATTAAGATTTGGTTTGGGATCGAATATGTTTGCCCATGTGACTGCACACGCTGGACACACATGTTGTGTACATATGGTGCTGATGCGTGTAAGCCCTCCAACAGGCATGCATGTGGGAAGCACAAGGATAGCAGAGTGGCAGCCAAATGACAGCTCCCAAGTCACACACATCTGCCTAGAAGCCACATGAAAGGCTCAGAGTTCCTTTAGCTGCTGCCTCACTGCCTTTCCCTGAACCCTGGGCATCCTGAAGTGGAGCTGGAAACATCCGAGCTCTTTGAGGCAGGGAGGAGCTTTCCAGAAAGACGAACTGACAGCAAACCCAAGGGACTATAACTAACCACATTTTTCTCTTCTTCAAACTCCTTCAGCCTTCTCTAAGATAGAACATTGAGGTACCTTTGTGGCAACAGAGCTTAATTCATCTCCTGAGAAAATCACTAGAAAGGATTCCAAATCCTTCGCTGTCTCAGCTGTCCAGTTCTGGGGGAGTCTAGGAGAGAGAATAAGCAGTAAATGGAAAGATCGTGCTGTTGCCCTTGTCCCGCAGCATCTTTTTCTGTTAGGAAAAGGTTATCTATATACCCGGAGAAGCTGTCAATCATGTGGTCCACATCCCTAACCAAGAAAACAGACATGTGATGTAGGCTGACCAATGAGAATCATCCTGGGACTTTTGATGGAACTATGAGAGAAGCTCTCTTTCTTCTGGTATCTCTAGCAATAAAAAGGATATTGCAGGCGAATACTATCACCAAAGGGAGAAAATAAAGGCCACACCCAAGAACACAGAGCTGAGAGGTGGGAGGAACATTTTCCTGATGACATCATTCGAGACCCTGGATCCAGCCATGCCTGAAGTCACATTCACTTCTAAACTCGATCAACTCCCATTTTTTTTAGTGTGAATTGAGCTCCTGAATTTCTTTCATTTGCATCAGAGTGTTTCCTTCCTCCCTTTCCTCAACAGAAAAGTAATGCTATATTTGTTCCTTTTATAATTACCATTATAAGTCTCGTCCTATAGCAAGATAAAATTTCCTCTCAAACTTGGCAGAATAAAAACTTGCCAGGATCCTGGCCCTGACCCAGGATCCACTGTTATGGAGACACATAATGTCTACAGGGACATACCCCACACTATCTCTAAAGGATGTCTGGTGATATCTCTAAAGGAGATCTGCCTAATTAGCAGTGATAAGCCTTCTGCTAAGACCAAGGCAAACCATCCCTGGCCAAAAAAACTCCCTTTATCTCTTTCATTAACAATAGTATCCCATTAAACTATAAGTTCCATGACAACAGGTAATAACACATGTAATAATAACAGCTGAATCTTCATTCCTTCTGATAAAGCAGTTGTCAAATACTCAGTTCTATGTGCAGGGCACCATTGTAAGTCCTTTGCATGCATTAACTCAGCTAATTGTCACAACAGCCCTGTGGGGACTCTCGCTGCCCCCATCTTGCAGATGCAAAAATAAAATGCAAAAAGACTGAGTAGCTTTTCCCAGATCACACAGGCTGTAGGTGATAGAAAAATTTAACCCAAGGACTCAGGCTCCAAGTCCCGGCTCTTAAACTCTATATAATATTAAGTGCCTGGGCCACAGTAACTACTCCAAAGACATTTGTTGTCTAACCATTAACTGATGTCTAAGCCCTACTCAAATCTGACCTAACTTCAGAAAATTCTGCATGGGAAAGGACAGCTCTGTTTTCCCCCAGGGAGTTCTCACTCACCCAGAGCTGACAGTGCCTCAGTTATTTGCATTATTATTGTTGTTGTTGTTTTAACAACAATAATAATAACACCTCCTTGCATTTGTAACGTGCCATCTTTTTTTTTTCAAAGTTTATTTTTTGGCTGCATCTCACAGCATGTGGGATCTTAGTTCCCCAACCAGGGATTGAACCCACTCCCCCTGCCTTCAAAGCATGGTACTAGACAACCAGAGAAGTCCCATAAAGTGCCATCTTTTTTGAGACTCCTTCCCTTTCCATAAGCCAAGATGTATTGGTGACAACCAGGTGAGGCCTGCAGAGAAGCTATCATTCTCACTTTACAGGGAATCTAAGTCCAAAAGAAGAAAGGTCGAGTTTCCAGAATAAATCCCAGGATCTAACCTCATCACAAGTTAGAGACTCCACTTTGAGGCGGAAGAGCCAGGGCCGGGGGCCCCTCTGCCAGCAGCCCCACCCCAGCCCCGGAGCCGAGCCTGGGGCCCTCCTCACCCATGCTGTTCCAGGAGCCTCAGCCTCAGCGCCGCCTTCTGCTGGGGGCTGAGGTCCAGGCAGTCTCTGAGGCCACGCAGGGCGGTGGCCCAGGCTCTGGGGGACAACCCGCGGCGGATGACGGCTGCTGGCAGGTGACAGAGCAAGTTCCCCAGGATGTCCACTGTGTACTCGTCAGCAATGGTGTGGCTCTGAAATTGACAAGTGGAGCTGGTGGAAAGGCCCAGTGGGTTCCAGATCGTGATCCCATAAAACACTTCCTGACCCCAAACCTCACCAAGGTTTCAGGATCTGAACCACCTACCCTACCGTGGACTTACACAAGGCCTAATTTCACTCCAAGGGAGTAGGCCTCAGAAGTCTGGGCGACCACACAGAGTGCGGGGTGGGTGTGGGCAGAAGACTTGTCCATCGGGAGCACTCATTCACTGAGGCTGTGGTCACTGTCACTGTTACTGCTCTGGGGACACCCCATTGTTCAGTACCCATTATGATGAGAGTACAGCAGTAACAGTACTTTCAAGTTTGTAGGCCCTTGAAAGCCTCCAAAGCTCTTTCTCAAAATGCCAAAAATAGCTAACATTTATTCAGTGCTTACTATGTGCTCGGCACTGTTTTAAGTGTTTCCAGGTCTTACTCTCTTCATCTTCAAAGTAACTAACTGTACAAGTACTAATATCATACACTTTTTCAAGATAAATAAACTGCCAGCTTGGCCCTTTGAGCCTTTGCATTAAACAATATATTACCTATTTCATGTCCTCGAGAGCTCTATGAACAAAGTGCTACTGTACCCATTTTACAGATGAGGAGACTGAGGTTCAAGGATGGGAAGTGACCTGCCCAAAGCCACAAAACCAATCACTGGCAGAGACTTGTCCAGAGCCCAGACTCTGTGTACTGTGCTCTTTCCAGTCCTCCAGGGCAGCCTCCCCTCATTCAGGCCCCAGAATGGAAGTCCCCAGAACCAGAAGCCAAGAGTGCCCCACCCAGTGGTTTCAGAGCCAGCTTTGAGACCCACAGATCAGACTTCTGGCCCTCACATCAGACCTGAGAACCCAGCCAGCTCCTCTGAGGACTCCCCAGGATGCCCACAGGCCCCAGAGGGGAAGGGACATGAGTCAAAGTGTCACCCAGGAAGAGTTTCCTTACCAGGCACTGCTGCACTTTCTTGAGGATGGAATTTTTTTTGTGGGAATCCAAAACCAAGGAGTCCAACTGACTCTTCCCCAGGCTGATCAGGAAGGGCACACACTGAGAAGCTGGGATGGAAGCCAGGTAGCGAGCCCTGGAGAGAGATGGGAGAATGAGGGAAGGAAAACAGGGGCTGCTCTCTATTTGCCCAAGAGCTTATCACAGAGCTGATCCTTAAATATTGGTTCTCCCCAGTGATGTCCTGGCTCCTTTGAGCAGAGAGCAAGTCTCCCACCCATTATTTTTCTTTTTTACTGGCAGGAAAAAACTTCCCATAATGCTCTTCTCTCACAGGTGGAAACAAGTTTCCCATCATGCTCCTCTTCCCTGACCCAACAGCAGGATATGAGAACAGGCTCTCCATAGACAAAAGCTGCCTGCTGGACTGGTTGAGGGGAGATATGAAGAAAGGAAATGAAAAACCAGAAGAAGAAAGAGACAAAGAGGAGGCAAAAATGAAATAGAAAGTGGAGGGAAAAAGATGAGGAGAGAGTGGGGAGAGAAATGACTCTCAATTCTGTCAACCCCAGGATTCTCTAGGGCAAAGAGACCAGTTAATAACACAGATTATTTCAGCTAGTAATGGATGGAAGGAAAAAAATTAAATGGCTCTATAATGAAGGATGATGTGGGGACCACCCAGGGAAGCCCCTCTGAAGGGAGTACTGTTTGAGTTGAGAACTCTCCTCCAAGCTCTTGACCTTATATTCTCAAGAGGAGCAATATTCCCCCCAATGGGGAGAAACTGGTTCAGGGAGAGGGAGGGAATGAGGGTGGGAAATATTCGTTATAACAGTGATTTGTGACCTGCCAAAGCTCAACCCTACCCAATATAATTTTATTCCTTATAATTTCTCTCATTATGGAGAAATTAAATTTTTCTCCTTTGGGAGGCAATAATGAAATAAAGGTTGAGAAAGACCCATGTGGCATCACTGCCACTTCACTATTCCAATACCAAATTCAACCTCCTCCTTTCAAACATGTTCTGCCTTCTCTCTGCCATCCAAGACTCCTTCATCTCTTTATCCCTAAATCTTTCTTTGCTGGCTCCTCAGTAATACTTAAATCTGTTCTTGTCTCTCCATTCCTAATGTCACTGTCTTACTTATTTTTTCATTCATTCAATCAGAGGGCTTCCCTGGTAGCTCAGACAGTAAAGAATCTGCTTGCAATGCGAGATACCCGGATTCGATCCCTGGGTTGGGAAAATACTCTGGAGAAGGGAATGGCAACCCACTCCAGTATTCTCGCCTGGATAATTCCATGGACAGAGGAGCCTGGCAGGCTACAGTTCATGGGGTCACAAAGCGTCGGACATGACTGTGCGACTAACTTCACTTTCACACTTCACTTTCATTCATTCAGCAAATAATTAGAGCATCTGCGGCATGCCAGGACTTCCCAGGTGGCACTAGTGGTAAAGAGCCTGCTTGCCAACACAGAAGATGTAAAGAGACATGGGTTCAATCCCTGGATCAGGAAGATCCCCTGGAGGAGGGCACTGCAACTCACTCCAGTCTTCTTGCCTGGAGAATCTCATGGACAGAGGAGCCTAGTGGGCTACAGTCCATAGGGTAGCAAAGAGTTGGACACAACTGAAGGAACTCAGCATGCATGCATGCTGCCAAGCACTGTGCTGGGCACCATCTACCAACATGAATAAGACATGTGCAGCAGGTCCCTACCCTCAGGATTCTCTAGGGGGAAGAAACACAGAAACCAATTAATAAAACAGATTATTTCAGCTAGTAATGAATGGAAGGAAGAAAATTAAATGGCTCTATCGTGGAGGATGATCTGGGGACAGCTAGGGGAACCCCTCTGAAGGGAGTACTGTTTGAGCTGAGACATGGATATGTGGAATAACATATCCATGCCATATGTGGAATAACAACCATGCCAAGGTCAAGTTTATAGAAATAAGCCTCCACTGTCTCTCTCCTTCCAGCCAGGCTCCCTGCACTCCATCCTCTCTATGGACCGTGATGATGATCTCTCTGAAACATAAACCTGTGCCCAGAATACAAAACATCCCAGAGTGTCACACAAGCCCTCCCTGACCTC
The DNA here is from genome assembly GCF_002263795.3 of Bos taurus. Classification (NCBI taxonomy): domain Eukaryota; kingdom Metazoa; phylum Chordata; class Mammalia; order Artiodactyla; family Bovidae; genus Bos; species Bos taurus. Next base: position 20,202,261 of record NC_037352.1, on the reverse strand, counting down.
TCTGGCCTTCTCATTTGAGCCCCTGGATCCAGCTATGCCTGAAGTCCACACCTGGATTTTCCTAAACACAAAATTACCTTTTATTGCCTAAGCCAGTTTGAGTTAAGGTTCTGTTACTTTCAATTAAATATCAACTTGATATTATAGTTAGCTTAACACTTGTCTGTTTTTCCTCCATGAGAAGGCTTTTATAAGGGGAAAATTAACTTACCTCTTAGAACTTAGTATGTAGTAAGTACTCAACAAATATTTTTAATTCAGTGAAGACAATGGCAGCAAGAGAAGGAAGAGGGAAATAAAGAGAAAAAGAGAGAAACTGTGTCCAGACCATATTTAAAAAGCAGGGCTGCCCCCCCAGACCTGAACACCCACTCATCTTAGAAATCCGACTGTTCACATTAGTCCTGATTCCCCTGCCCAGACCCAGCTGTGAGGCCAGCTCAGATGTGACCTGCTTCACTGGCATTCACTCATTCAAGCTCAGGTTGCCTTGGCTTTGGTTTTTAAATAACAAGAAAAAGCAAGAGAGTCTGCCTGAAACATCAACGTGGGGCTCAGAATTTATTTGCTGGATCTCAAGGATTTAACAGTCGAAGGCACTCCCTACTTGCCTCCAGTTCGTCACCAACATCCAGGCAAAGAGAATCACTTTGGCTTTGGGGACACCCACCGATCATACTGCCAAAAAGGGGGACTTGATGTTCACTTACGGAAGTGCAGCCAAGAGGAAGGGTGGCATAGAGGACCTGGAAACCTCCCAGTATTTCCACGCCAAACAGTTAACCTGAAAGATGAAAGCAGTTCTAGGAATTGAGTCCAATAAGACCAAACACAGATTGTGCTTTCTGTGGGTCAGACACTGTTCTAAGTGCTTTGAATGCATTCACTTATTAACTTATACATTCACTTTAACAGCCTAAGATGTAGGTAACACTATTACACCAAGTTTATGGATGAGGAAACTGGGGCAAGAACAAGATGCCCACAAAAATTTAAGTCTGAGAATGCTCACCACAGTTTCTTTTATAACTATAAATGAGACGTGACCTTAAGATACATCACTAGGGGACTGACTAAGTAAATTACGGTATAGTCATATGGTGGAATACTACGCAACTATTTTGTTTCCACATGGTAGATTTACGTGGGTGTTTATCATATACATTTAAACAGAACGTTGTGTATGGCATGAGCTTATTTGTGTTTTTTAAATTACATGTAGATATGTTTTAGATATACCAAAAATTCTCCAAGTCAATAGCAAACTTCCTCTGTAGTTATACCTCTGAAGCCGCATGACTGACATTTGAGGCAGGATAAATCCATGTTGCAGGAACTGTCCTCAGGATCATGGGATGGTTAAGTAGCATCCCTGGCGTCTACCTCCTAGATGCCAGTAACATCTCCCCCAGGTGTGATGAAAAAAGGTGTTTCCAGATATGTCCAAATGGTCCCTTGTTGGAAACTATGCTCTAGGAGAAATTTTACTTTCTCTCTATTGTTTTGTTTTATAAGAATTATGTGTTTTCAGCAAAAAGATAAACAATAAAGGCAAATTTTCTAATTACTGGTATCTGAAGGTTCTTAGAACTGGGCAGAGTCAGGTAAGGAGGTTTATGGAGACATCTCTTCCTATTTGAAGGTGCAGGTCTTCCTCAAAGCGGGCCTGAACTCTACCCATTGCATCAGTTGGATAAGTGGAAGGAGACAGCCACGCCAAGGTCCAGGTTACAGAAATTACCTGCTTCCCGCCCTACCTGGGTAAGGCTTTTTGTAGATTTCAGTGGTTCTTACCAGGGAACTGTCAAAATGAAAGGTATCAGGCTTCGTACCTGATACCTTCGTACCTGGAGCCCCAGGGAAACTCTGCAAGTGGGGCTCTGTATTTTTCATGTATTGCTGAGGTATAATCGATATGCAGAGAATTACACATATTTAATGCATACTCTTTGATGAGACGAGCACAGGCAAACATCCGTGATGGCAGGCATCACCACAGTCAGGGTAATAGGCGTGCCCAGCATCTCCCAAAGTGTCCTTCTGTCCCTTTGCTTTGGTTCTTTAGAAAGAGCACATAACTTGAGAGCAACCCTCTTAGGAAATTGTGAAGTGCAGATACCATATTGTGAACTGCAGGTGCTGTGCGGTACTGCTAACTGCTGCTGCTAAGTCGCTTCAATCGTGTCCGACTCTGTGCGACCCCATGACGACAGCCCATCAGGCTCCGCTGTCCCTGGGATTCTCCAGGCAAGAACACTGGAGTGGGTTGCCATTTCCTTCTCCAATGCATGAAAGTGAAAAGTGAAAGTGAAGTCGCTCAGTCGTGTCCGACTCTTAGCGACCCCATGGACTGCAGCCCACCAGGCTCCTCTGTCCATCGGATTTTCCAGGCAAGAGTACTGGAGTGGGGTGCCACTGCCTTCTCCGCTGTGTGGAACAGCACATCACAACTCGCTCATCCAGCAAAACTGAAACTTGCTGCACAGCAAACAAGCCTTCCAGGCAGTGCTGATGCAAGCTCGGCTTTGAGAACCACTGACAGAATAAACAATCCGAGGGAATGACAGGCTTCATTAAAATTTTGCACATTATTCTAATGATTTCAAAGGATTATATAGTTGGCTTTACCCTTCCTGGCTCTTGGGGAGAAAATTCTGTTTTCATTTTTGTTCTGTTGCAAATATTTTCAAATTTACCTTGTTATGGCTGCTTAGATACACCCATCATTTAAAAGTGGGACATTTAACTTCCAAATACATGGGTGTTTTTTAAGTATCCTTGATATTAATTTTCTCATTTAAATGCTTTCTTCTCTGCAATCACCCTCTTTGTTTTTTCAGTCTTTTAACTTTATTGAGGTTTTCAATGGCTAAGTCAAAGAGCTTTCTCAGTAAATGTTACATTGCACGTGAAAATATGTGGATTATTTTCAAATATCTTCTAATATTGATCTCTAACACAATTCCACAGTGATAAGAGAACAGACCCTGTACGGCTTCAATGCCTTTAGACCAGGAAATGTTTGCACCTTGTTTTATGGCCCTGGATATGTTCCAGTGTCTCCTGGTTTATAGTCTACAAGAACTTGAATAGAATCTATATCCTGCTGTTGTGTGAAAATTGTATAAATCTTAATTATGTTGAATTGGTTCATAATGCTTTTTCAGGTCTACTATAAACTTTCTGCCTATTCATTCTATTAATATTTGAGAGTTTGATATAGAAACTCCAATCTGAAATTATCTACTTAAAAAAATAATTGTAATATATAGTGGAACTGTGTGTGACTTTGTTCAGTATTTTTCAAGTCTCCTTGGAAATGTGTTATCATACTTCCATTATTTAAAAAAGAAAAAGAAAAAATAAAAGATGTTTTAAAATAATAAAAAATAAAAATATATAGAAGCGGGGAAAAAAAAAAAGAAAATGTTATTGCTTGGAAACATTTCATTCAGATCTGAAATGCACAGGCCACGTGCTCACCCTCTCAGACACTATACAGCTCACTGCTTACACTCCAAGTCCAAACGCTGCTCCCCAGGCCTGTTTTCACTTACTTAGATATAGTGAAAATCAGGCACTGCTTCTGGTCTCCCCAAAGAGTTAAAGAATCTCCTTAACTGTTTGGAAAGTGAAGTTCTAAATGAAAATTAAATTCTCCCAGAGGACTGTTCCCATGCCAGGCTACCCCTGGCAAGAATAGAAAGGTAGATGAGGGTGTGACTAGCACTCCCAGGAGAGCGTAGTTGTAAATGTGCAAAAATGGTCTACTTGCCAACTGAAATCTGAGGTTCACACCTGGGTATAGAATAGCCCGTCTGCTGAGACTCTGGCTGCAGAGGCATGGGTATGTGGAGCTTTTAAAACAGAAATTAGAGAAAAGCTGGCTCAATACTTGGCCCCATATCATCACCTGCATCAGTAATCCTGGCACGAGTATCTTAAGACACCACAGTTAATCCACCCGGTGACCGGGGTAGGGAGAGAGAATGAGAAGCAGGGAAGGGCTTTGATGGTACCTGATATGGTGAAAGCAGAGAGAAGTTGTTCTCGAAATACTGGAAATGAGCCAGAAAGGAGTCGGCGCTCATAGCGTCAATGTGGGGGCACGTCACACCTTTGAGCAGCTGCCCTGCACTAGAAAATGAGACAAGGGGCCCAGGAGAAAGGGGCAGCAGGGAGGAGGAAAGAAGGAGCAAGAGCAGGCAGATCTGATCCGACACCCACTGCGGGCAGGACATCCGACTCTCCCTCCGGGGGAATAAGGCTCCTGGAGAGGGAGACTGCAGAGGGCTCGTCAGCCCCAGGCTCACCTCAGGAGCTCCTCAGGTCTCCTGGTCGTCTTTGACAGAAGCTCAAACAGGAACAAGGCCTGAGGGAAAAGAATGATTGCCACATTGATGGAGCACTCATGGGCCATCGTCCTGAGTCCTATGCTCCCATTTCACAGATGGGAAAATGGAAGCTTTGTTATTTACCTAGAACCACACACTTGCGGGAATTCCCTGGTGGCTCAGAGTCTGCCTGCAATGCGGGAGGCTCGAGTTCCATCCCTGGGTCAGGAAGACCCTCTGGAGAAGGAAATGGCAACCCACTCCAGTATTCTCGCCTGGAAAATCCCATGAATGGAGGAGCCTGGAAGCAGCATTCCAAAAAGTCAGACACGACTAAGCGTCACTTTCACTTTCACTTTCACACAGTCGCTAAGCTGCTGAGCTGGGATCTGAGCTGGTGTCCTGTGATTGCAGAGCCCATGCTCTCACACCCCAGGTGGTCCAGGAAGTGAACGAGGAGCCAAGTCAAGGCAGCGAGGTGGGAGGTTTACTTCCTGTGCTCAGAGAAGCCGCTGCCCAGTTGAGGACCCCCTGCAGCCCCTATTTCATGCCCACCTGCTGGTTCCCGAACACACACCATTCCAGGAAGTAAAACTGACAATGACTAGACCAGGATGGGCTAGAAAGTTCCATAGATGAAGAATCTCCTGGGTCTTCCCTGGTGGTCCAGGAGTCAAGACTTCACGCTCCCAGTGCAGGGTGCCTGGGTTCAATCCCTGATCAGGGAACTAGATCCTACATGCTGTAGGTAAGAGTTCGTGGCCCCTTCAACCTCCCTGCGCTCAGCAAGTCGCCTGTCTAAACAGCTCACTCCCCACCCCCTAGAACCCCTGCCTCCTCCCCTGGCTTACTGTCTCCTTAGCACTCATCAGCATCTATCATCTAACAGGGCACACATTTATTCCCTGGAGTACCAGTGGTTAGGATGCCACACTGTCATTGCCAAAGACTCAGGTTCGATCCCTGGTTGGGGAACTTACATCCCACAAGCCTTGAAGAGGGACCAAAAAAAAAAAAGAAGAAGAAGAGGCAACAGGTATCAGTGCATACATTTAACTACTGATCTTCTGTACTGTCTCCCTTATTAGGAAGGAAGCTCCCTTCACTTCCGTGTCCCCAGGACCATGAACAGCACCTGGCACCTGAGAGGGGAGAGAAGTGGCCAGGGTCTCTATAAACACTATGAACGAATGAATGAATGCAAGTGAGAGGACGTTCAAGGGCCTCCACAGCACAATGCTCCCCAGGCAGCCCCAGTAGTAACCACTCTCATGTGAAGTGCATGCCCAGCAGAGTCTCATGAGAAATGAGCCCCATTTTGAAGATGAGAAAACTGAGGCCATGGGAGGAGAAGCAGTGACCCCAAAGTTAATCAACAGTAGCCCGGGAATTCACACTTGGGTTTCATCTAACTTAACACAAAAAAGATCTTCACAACCCCGATAATCACGATGGTGTGATCACTGACCTAGAACCAGACATCCTGGAATGTGAAGTCAAGTGGGCCTTAGAAAGCATCACTACGAACAAAGCTAGTGGAGGTGATGGAATTCCAGTTGAGCTCTTTCAAATCCTGAAAGACGATGCTGTGAAAGTGCTGCACTCAATATGCCAGCAAATTTGGAAAACTCAGCAGTGGCCACAGGACTGGAAAAGGTCAGTTTTCATTCCAATCCCAAAGAAAGGCAATGCCAAAGAATGCTCAAACTACCACACAATTGCACTCATCTCACATGCTAGTAAAGTAATGCTCAAAATTCTCCAAGCCAGGCTTTAGCAATATGTGAACTGTGAACTTCCAGATGTTCAAGCTGGTTTTAGAAAAGGCAGAGGAACCAGAGATCAAATTGCCAACATCCGCTGGATCATAGAAAAAGCAAGAGAGTTCCAGAAAAACATCCATTTCTGTTTTATTGACTATGCCAAAGCCTTTGACTGTGTGGATCACAATAAACTGGAAAATTCTGAAAAAGATGGGAATACCAGACCACCTGATCTGCCTCTTGAGAAATCTGTATGCAGGTTAGGAAGCAACATTTAGAACTGGACATGGAACAACAGACTGGTTCCAAATAGGAAAAGGAGTACGTCAAGGCTGTATATTGTTATCCTGCTTATTTAACTTATATGCAGAGTACATCATGAGAAACGCTGGACTGGAAGAAACACAAGCTGGAATCAAGATTGCCGGGAGAAATATCAATAAGCTCAGATATGCAGATGACACCACCCTTATGGCAGAAAGTGAAGAGGAACTCAAAAGCCTCTTGATGAAAGTGAAAGAGGAGAGTGAAAAAGTTGGCTTAAAGCTCAACATTCAGAAAACAAAGATCATGGCATCCGGTCCCACCACTTCATGGGAAATAGATGGGGAAACAGTGGAAACAGTGACAGACTTTATTTTTTGGGGCTTCAAAATCACTGCAGATGGTGACTGCAGCCATGAAATTAAAAAACGCTTATTCCTTGGAAGGAAAGTTATGACCAACCTAAATAGCATATTCAAAAGCAGAGACATTACTTTGCCAACAAAAGTCCATCTAGTTAAGGCTATAGTTTTTCCTGTGGTCATGTATAGATGTGAGAGTTGGACTGTGAAGAAGGCTGAGCGCTGAAGAATTGATGCTTTTGAACTGTGGTGTTGGAGAAGACTCTTGAGAGTCCCTTGGACTGCAAGGAGATCCAACCAGTCCATTCTGAAGGAGATCCCTGGGATTTCTTTGGAAGGAATGATGCTAAAGCTGAAACTCCAGTACTTTGGCCACCTCATGCGAAGAGTTGACTCATTGGAAAAGACTCTGATGCTGGGAGGGATTGGGGGCAGGAGGAAAAGGGGACGACAGAGGATGAGATGGCTGGATGGCATCACTGACTCGATGGACGTGAGTCTGGGTGAACTTCGGGAGTTGGTGATGGACAGGGAGGCCTGGCGTACTGCGATTCATGGGGTTGCAAAGAGTTGGACACTACTGAGCGACTGAACTGAACACTATTCTGCCTCCTGAGTTTGTTGCTGTTGTTCAGTCACCAAGTCATGTCTGACTCTTCCCAAGCCCATGACCACAGCACACCGGGCTTCCCTGTCCCTTACCACCATCTTCCGGAGTATGCCCAAGTTCATGAGTTTAATCACACAGAAATAAGTTTGTTTTACCAAGTACCAAGTTAACCTTAGAACAGACCTTTCCCACAAGACAATCAGAAGTCCAGGCACCACCTCTGGGCATTGCAGTCATACCTGACTCCTCCGGATCTCCTTTTCCTTCAGGACTGTGGAGTTGAATCCAGGTTCCCTCCATAAATCAAAGAGAGACACTTCCTTAAACAAAGCGCCCTGTATTTTGACAATGCCAGAGGCAGTATCTCCTGCTTCCATCACCTGTCAAAAGTGAGAAGAAACATAATAACAACTTTGCAGAGAATGGACTGAGTGTTGGGTGAGGGCCAGGGGCTGCATCAGTTGGGTGCTTCACGGGCAATAAGTCCCACCAGATCTGCTCAGCAACCCAATGAGGTGGGGACAGTCCTTATCCCCATTTTACAGGTAAGAAAACCAAAGCTTAATGAGTAATTGGCTGAAAGTTGATAATGTGAGATTAAGCCCAATTCTGTCGTATTCCAAAACCCACACCCTTTAACCACAAGAGCTACAGCTATCTGCAAGGTATTGGTATTTTAGGCCCAACCCTTTGAGTTTCTTTCTTAGCAGACTGTGCAATTAGACATGGCAGGTCCAACAGGATATGATGCCCAGAAGACCCACTGCAAGTGAGAGCGAGAAATGTGGACATGGCTTTGGAACAGGAAAGGGGGGCCTTTCTGAAGCACTAGGGGAATTCAGGATTCATTTCCACATTTGAAAACCAAACCCCTAAAACATTATGACTGCAAGAAATCCAACTGAAGAAAAGTGTTTCGGATTCAGCTGGCTGGGGACAGCACCAGGGTCTGGGGAGAATCAGGTTCAACCCCAGAGGCACTTTCTGGAAAGGAGGGGAGGTGGGCATCAGAAGAAGGCATTCTCCAGGCTTAGAATAACCCCACCCAAAGACAGAGCCCCCTCACAAAGTCCCAAAACCACACGCCTGAGAGCCCCAGGGGCTGCGGACCAGACATCTTCCTCTCACCTTGCTCAGGACAGCGTGCTGCTGGGCAGGTGACAAGTCGGACACGTGCAGGGAGGTGGCGCTTCTCAGGAGCTGCATGAGGTCCCTGCGGTCCATGGTGTGGAAGGCCTGCGTGCCGACCCCAGCCAGCAGCACGCCCATCTGACTGATGTTGTAGAAGGACAGCACCTGGGGGCGCCGGCAAGGGAGGGTGAGGACCAGCCTCGGGGCTGCACCTCAAGGGCGTGTACCAGGCCCCACTGCAGGCTGGGCGAAGGGAGGGGCGCTGGGACACCACTGTGAGCAAGACACAAGCTGCCCTCCCAGACCCTCCTCCTTCTATCAGGAAAGAGACTTAAGTATCAAAACACAACACACAGGTAACCGTGCCGCTGGGGTAATCACTATGCCATCCGAGGCCACAGCAGAATTAATAAAAAGCAGTGGAGGAGGGCAAGGCAGCCCACTCCAGTATTCTTGCCTGGAGAAACCCCATGGACAGAGGAGCCTGGTGGGCTGCAGTCCATGGGGTCACGAAGAGTTGGACATGACTGAGCGACTAAGCACAGCACAGTGACCCATATGCCACCTCTGACCAGGCAATGGGCTCTCTGGTGTAATCTGATCTAGCTGATGAGATTTAAAAATTGGGGGGATCCTATAAAAATCCAAATTAGTGTTTCTGCTTTATTTAAAAAAAAAAAAAAAACACCTGAACATCAGGCAGTACCCACAGTGGCAGCAATGGGCAAGAACCTTGGGGTGGGTCACGGCGTCTCTGTCTGCCCTGCCCACCCCTCTCATGGGACCAGGAGAAGCCTGCTGCCCTCCGTATGTCACCCGTTGGGCAACTGACACAGCAAAGCCCCGCACTCATCTATCTTCACGTGGCAGCTTTGAGGTGAATTAAAGAAGCATTTTAGGATGTGAATCTGATATTTTATATATAAAAAAAAAAATATGACCGTAGCTGGACACCTTAACAGAAATCATGCCTGTTTCCCAACCCCTCCTTTGGAGTAAAGAGGCTAAATGTAATATAATCAGAAAATTTTATTGGTTTTTAAAAAAAAAAACCAGTTGAGTGGTTTCCTTGAGCTATTCCATGTAGAATGAACAGTCTCTTACTGTCCTGAAGGAGAGCAGACTTTTGAGCACTTGGCTTCTTAGCAAAAGTCACCTCATTCCTCTGTAAGAAGAGTTGGATGCCAGGAAAGGGAAAAGCCACTCGGTCCAGGGCTGGGAGGAACAAGACTGTCTCCCTCAGCGCTCTAAAATCACATTCACAGAGTGGACTTAGGTGGCCCCAGTCAAAACAGAAGGTCTGCAAAGCCTTCAAACTAAAGTCACCAGAAGTCTTGAAGGGACAAGACGGATGGTCTACCCTTAGCCTTGAGTCAGAAAGGAGAATGAGTGGGCAGTGGTCATGGCGCCATGATAGAGGCAGTCAGCATGGGAATGAAACAAGTGGGCTCTGAAGCCAGATGCCCTGGGTTCAATCCCAGCCCTGTCCCTCTCATGTGGCCTTGGCAATTCCCTTATATGCTCTGTGCCTCATATGAATGGCCTAGAAAATGGAGGTTATAACATTACTGACCTAATAGGGTTGTTGGGAAGGTTAAATGATTAACTCAGTGATAGCTAACACTCATGAGCTTGGACTCTAGGTCAGGTGTTGTCCAACCTCTTCCTGTGTACTGACTCACATAAACCTGGTATAGGAGCTACTGTTATCCCCATGTTACAAAGAGGGAAAGTGAGGCAAGGAGAAGTTGTCAGTTCCCCACTGTCACGCAGCAGACACTGTCACACAGCAGACACTGTCACACATGGGAGACCAAGGATTGGCACCCAGGTAGCCTTCTTCGGCACCGTCTTCTTACCGATTGGCTGTCCCTGCTGCAGGTCTATAACCAGCCCTTCGGTCTTGGGCCATTAAAACAGAGTCCAAAGCTCCAACTGACCTTCTGGTGGGCCAGGTATTTGGCAGACAAGATGATGACCTGGCTCCTGGCCCAGCCCGAGACCTGGTTGAGGGTTGAGATGGCACTGTGCACAGCCTCAGGGGAGAGGGATTCCAGCTGACTGTGGGTCAAGCCCACGACCGCATCCGACAAAGAGCCCAGAGTCTCATTGAGGGTCTGGTTCTCCGTGGCAATTTCCAGGAGCTCAGCTTTGAGCTAGAAAGGGAGCAAGCCAGGGTGAGAGTCGACAGCAAGCAGGAAGGCGGCTCCTTCGGACTACACCCCAGCGTGCACCCTCCCCCTCCCTGCTCATCAAAAGGAAGGGGGCTCCTGCTGAGGCCAGACCATGAGTCACCCCAGTGAAAATGCCACCTCCTCTGGCCTTGACCTTCCTGTGCTCAAATTCACTCTATGCTTCATTTAAATATTAATTTGTTATTAAATCAACCTTAAAGCATGGCAGAAGGAAATTTTGTTCACTCATAACTCCACCACATTCCTGTAGCATCTACATTTTTTTTTGTGACCTTGAACTCTACATCCTGTCTATATGGCCGCTTTTCTTTTATGAAATATCCAGGGAAGCTTTATGATAATATATAAATGTGTAAAAATAATTCTCAACAGTAAAAGTCTCCTGAAAACTCTACCTCAAAAACAGTACTATGGTTAGTAATTGGGTGTTTATGTTAACAAAATTTATTATGCCTATATAAATAAACTATGGTATCTAGTCTTTATATAGGTGTAACAGGAACAGAAATGCAACTTTCTACTCTATTTTAAAATTTTCATTTAAAATTATGTCTTACAAGTTTTCACGTTTTTGTGATTCCCTTATTTTTTATAACATGCCTGTCCAGTTATAGTCAAGTGTGTTTCCCAACTGCTTTCAGTAAAGAAGGTGATCAATTTATCTGTTGTAATGTGACCTCTATACAAAAACAACAACAACAACAGAACGGTTTGTGTTTTAACACCTGAATTGCATGAACCACGTAGTCATGTCAGAGGCGTGTACGCAAGTATTCCAGATGGCCACTGGGGGGCAGCAGAGTAAAGTGAAAGAGACAGCTATCACAGCTGGTTTTCTCCAAACTCAGCAGCTCCCCTCCCCTAGAGATCAGCTTCCACATCTGCAAAAGGCCTACAGCAGTGGCTCCCAACGTGTGGGGCTTAACCAGTAGTTTCAGCATCACCTGGAGAGTTGGAAATGCAACATCTCAGGTTCCACCCCAGCCCTCCTGAGTCAGGTATTTATTAAGCTGTTTCTAACAAGCCCTCCAGCTGATTCTGATGCACCCTCGGGGTAAGAACTATTGATCCAAATGAGCCAAAGGGTTCTCTCATATCTAATTGCACCCAACTTTCTTCTTGGTCACAACTGTCCCTGTGGCCCTAAATTACACCTATTTTCTTATTTTTGCTTGAGCTTACTTGGGAAGGATTCTTTTCCTGGAAAACAAAAATATGCACTGACCAACAAAATGCCTATAGTGTCAAATGCCAAATGGGACTGAGGATTTGGTGATGTGTGAAAAACTGCTGTGGAATAACTGATGATGTTACCAAAATTTTCTTGAATATTGCTCTCATGTCATCTTTCCCATTTAGAAAATGAGAAACACAAAAAGAAGTGAGAAAGGGGCTTCCCTGGTGGCTCAGTGGTAAAGAATCCTCCTACCAATGCAGGAGACTAGGGTTCAATCCCTGGTCGGGGCAGATCCTACACGCTGCAGAGCAACTAAGCCCATGTGCTACAACTACTGAGCTTTGCTCTAGAGCCTGGCAGCCGCAACTTCTGAGCCCACAGGCCTAGAACCCGTCCTCCACAACAAGAGAGCCACAGCTATGAGAAGCCTGCACATCACAACTAGAGAGAAAGCCCATTCAGCAATAAAGACCCAGCATGGCCATAAACAAATAAAATCTTTTTAAAAAAAGGAAGAAGTGAGAGGAGCCAGGCAGAATTAAGACTTCAAGGGAAGAAAGGAGAGAAAGAGATGGAGTCAGGAGGGAAATGAGATAGTCCCCATGTCCCAATTTGCCCAAAATCTTGGTCTAGGAATTCAGTAACCCCCCTGGCTACATCGGAATCATCTGAGTAGCTTTGAAGACCTACCATACCCAGGCCAAACCCCAGACCAATAACTTGAGAATCTCTGAGGGCAGAGCCTGGGGAAGGGACATGACACTAGCAGAACCAGATTTGAGTTCTTTTATTTCCTCTCTATTCCAAGCACAGTCACCAGCCAAGCAGCTTCAACATCGCCTGGAAGCTTGTTAGAAACGCAGAGTCTCAGGCCCCACCCAGACCTTAAATCTGCATTTAAGATCCCCAAATAACCTCACGCACATTCAAGTCTGAGGTGGACACTCTGATTGAACTTTGATCTATTCAAGCTTGTCCTACAGTTTTTTGTTGTTTCTCCCTACTTTAAGCTCATCCCGGTGTTTCTGCTGTGGCTGGACTTAGATCTGATTCACACTTTCTTGCAAAGGACAGACAAGACTATTCTTCCCATTTCTCTGGCTAGTGAAACTGAGGCCAAGGGTGCGGGGCCTCACAGCACTTCTGCACCTTCTGAACACCAGCCTGGAAGCCCCTCAGGTGGCTGCATTTGATCATCTGGTGAAGGAGGACTTGGGCCACAGCAGCGTCCAGCAGCTCCAGGTCATCGTAGAAACAAACCAGCAGCCCCAGCCTGCGTGAAAAGATAAGGGATGCTGGTGGAGGGCGGAGAGGAGGGGGGCCACAACCAAGATTCCACTCCAGTTAGAACCAAGAGGTCACAATCATAGCAGCTGCTGAGCACCAGGAACCGTGTTGAACCCTTTGTATCTCATCACAACCCTGCAAGGTGAGTGCTCTCATTAGCCCCATTTCACAGAAGGGTAAACTGAGACTCAGACAGATTAAGGCAAATGGTGCCGGGCCTTAAATCTAGATCCATCCAACTACTCTGTGTCTCCTCCTGGGGCTTTAAGGGATACAAGGAAAGCATTCCTTATCCACACAGAGATAAGAGATTTGCCCACCCTGAGGGTTTCTCTGAGGCAGAAGTTTATTTCCAGGATGCTTTACAACCAACATCCCTAGATGATGAGGCTTCAGAAGAAAATAAAAAGACATGAGTCAGAACACTGTAGGAGCAGAGATGAGATCTGAACCCTGGTCTAGCTGGAAGCACTGCATCTATTGGTTAAGAACGTAACTTCACCCCAACTGGAATTTGAAGCTCAGCTCTGTGAGACACCTGACCTCCAGCAAGTTACTTCTCTGCAAGTTACTTCTCTACACACAGTGTGCAGCCCACTCTCTACTATAACCCTGCAGCGCACACTCTACTATAACCCTGCCTCTCTAAGCGTTTAATGGGGAGGTTTCCTTTGCCCATCATAGCACGTCATAATAAATATGATGAATGAAGGAATGAGGAGTACTGTGGGAGTTAAATGAGAAGATGCATACCAACTGATTAGCATACTTCCTAGATGCTAAGCACTTATTCTGAAATGGATGCTCTTAGCATTAGTATCGGAGAAGGCAATGGCACCCCACTCCAGTACTCTTGCCTGGAAAATCCCATGGACAGAGGAGCCTGGTGGGCTGCAGTCCATGGGGTCGCTAAGAGTCGGACACAACTGAGCGACTTCACTTTCACTTTTCACTTTCATGCATTGGAGAAGGAAATGGCAACCCCCTCCAGTGTTCTTGCCTGGAGAATCCCAGGGACGGGGGAGCCTGGTGGGCTGCCGTCTATGGGGTCGCACAGAGCTGGACACGACTGAGGTGACTTAGCAGCAGAAGCAGCAGCATTAGAATGGAATCTACTTGACTTAGCATGGTTGGAGCACCTAGTTGACCATGATCAAACACTGACACTCTCAGACATGTCCCCAGGAAAGCAACCAGCCCAGGGAAAGGATTTTAAAGTGTGTCTAAAGAGAAAAAAAAATACTCAGAGGAAGTGAAGACCAAATATTAATAACCATGTTAAGAATAACTAATCTTTATTGAGCACTTTCTGTGTGCAAATGTGCTTAATCCTTACAAGGGTCTTAATGAAATAGGCAGCTTATTAGCTCCCATTTCACAGATGGGGAAGTAGAGACACAGGGAGGTGCAGATCACACAACTTGTAAGTGGCAGAGCCAGGATCAAACCCAGGACTTCTGGCTCCAGGCCCCATGTTCTTAATCACTAAACTATTTTTTGTGTAAGATTGAAGGCGGGAGGAGAAGGGGACAACAGAGGATGAGATGGTTCGATGGCATCACCGACTCGATGGACGTGAGTTTGAGTAAACTCCGGGAGGCCTGGCGTGCTGCTGTCCATGGGGTCGCAAAGAGTCAGACACGACTGAGCAACTGACTAAACTGACTAGAAAATATAGGGCCCATGCTATTGAGTGAAAATTACTAAGGACAGGGGAAGAGGGTGTAAGAGTTTTAAATGAGAATATTCTCTGCAGGTGACTTTGGAAAATGTAAGGTCATGTGATGCTGTCAGAGGAAGGTCTGTGACAGTAAGACCCTGGGAGATGGAGAAAGGATGGTGAACCGTGCCTACCACCCCTCCTCACTGCACAATTACCCCCCACATTCAAACCCTTTCTGGGGTCACCAGGTACACAGCTCCTGGCCCTTCCCTGCTGGAAATGGTTCCAGTTCCTGGGGATCAGGTTACAATCACTAAATTCTAGAGCTGACCTCACTCCAGGGCTCCCTGCCTGAGGGTCTAGGATACAACCGGTTCACAAATATGAGGCCCGTGAGCTAGCTATTTCCAATACTCGACCTAACCAATTATAAATGACACATTTACAACTTGGAATGGAGGGAATACCAAGAATGTAAAAAGTTCCATTTCTGTGCTTAGAGCTGGAATCTTAGCACTTGATAGATAAGGCTGTATAAAATGTTAGCACATAGGAGATGCCTTCAAAGCATTTTGTTTTCTTCTCCACTTCATAACCTCTTTAAAGGGATCTCTTTGGGGAAACACCTCCCTCACATGCACAGAGACATGGGACGATTCAAAGAGATGGATCAGCCACCTCCCTCCCCCTCCCCGGCTCTTTTGCTGCTCAGAGGAAGCTGATGCTTAGATGGGAAACAGCTCCGGGGGCCCGGCACCCACGCCCCTTGCCTGTGGATGGTAGAGGTATTCCTCATGTCAAAGTTGGAGGAGCTGATCCTCTCCAGAAACGCCTGGGCCAGTTCAGGTGTGACGTCATAAACCGTGTCCAGCTGCTTGGTGGCGTTGTCATAGCTGATAAACAGCCCAATCTGGTGGAGGAGGCCAGGAACATCAGTGAGGGGCTGCAGGAGCCCTGTGAAGTCCCGCCCCGGTGGCCTGTGCTGCGCCCCACCCCCAGACACCTGGAGATGCCCATTCCTCATTTTCATTGATTTCTTTTTTTTTTTCTGTAATAGTTTATTACAAGATATTGAATATAGTTCCCTGTGCTATACAGTAGGACCTTGTGGTTTATCTTTTTTATATATAGAGGCATGGACCTGCTAATCCCAAACTCCTAATCGATCGATCCCTCATCCCATTTCCTCTTTGGTAACTGTAAGTGACGTGGATTTCCTAATGGTCTGTTAACTGCTGCTTCAGTTTCTTCTACAATCCAACTGTTATTTAGGAAAGTTTTCCTTTTTTAATATATGAGCAGTTGAACTTTTTTCAAGCTAATATTTGCACATTTATTTCTAGATTTGTTTTATTGAGGTCAGAGAATGTGGTCCACAGATTGTTTGCTTTGGGGAATCAGAATTTTTTAATAGATAAATCAGTTTGCAAATGACCCACAGGTGATTTAAAAAAAGAATGTGTGTTCTCTCGGTAAGATATAAAGTTGGATATATGTATACAATATGTGTGTAAATACCTGTTTACATAATATTTAACACACATTTATTATGTAAATATATACATAATGCATTCAAGTTTATTAAATATACTCTTCAGGTTCTTCTATTATTGTTCACTTTTTGCCTGTGTGTCCCAGAGTGTCGCACTGAGGTCTCCTATATTTTGAGGCACTGTTACTCTTCGCTTAAAGATTTCATAAAGCTGTCTCTCCCTCACAGATTGTGGTCTTCATCCATAAGAAATTCCCTCTGAGTGTTGGTACCCTGTGGCTTCACCTCCCTTCTCCACATGTTTAGAAGATGAAGAAATGTTGAGAACAGCCCCTGGATCTCAAGAAGTCCCTGCTAGGGGGCCCAGCTTCCTGAGAATTTAACCTCTATCGACTTTCTGAAATTCACTCTACTTTGAAAAAGTAAAATGGAGGTCTAATCCATTTTATAACTGAGGGTTATGAGACTGAGAGACATCTGTAATATTCCCAGCCTGTCAGGTAAAAAGAAGAACCTAGGGACTTCCCTCATGGTCCAGTGGCTAAGACTCCATGATCCCAATGCAGGGGGCTCAGGTTCAAAACCTGGTCAGGGAACTAGATCCACGTGCCACAACTGAGGATCCTCCATACTGCAACCAAGACCTGGCACAGCCAAATTAGGAAATAATTTTTTTTAAAGAAAGAGGAACCTAGTTCTGCCTCTGGTTTCATAATAACCAGACATGGTTGGGTGAGTCAGTTCTTGAACAGGCCAGTCATCTGCTGCACACACTTCTTTCACTGGCCAGGATAAAGTTAGGGCACACAGGGTAAAAACTGGTGGCAAGCCCCACACTCTTTATGAAAGCCTCCCTGTCGGCAGCATTCCTTGGAGGCTGAGTTCTAGAATCATGCCTCCCAAGGGATTTTAGTATCATCAGACCAACATCAGGAAAAGGAGAGTAATTCCTGAGCAGTGAGTTAAGCACCATGAATATGTACACTTCTCACTGTAAACTTTAAAGTCCAATCATCGCTCATGCTGAAGTAGCTATCAATAGAAGTAGCCATAAATAGAAGCAGCAATTGATCCATGTTGCTTTTGACTTGGGTTTGTGCTTCCAATGGCTGTAAACTCTATAGCTACAATCCTTGGCATTTCTTGAGTTCAAAAATACCCTTAAATGACCTTTGGTTCATAGCCAGCCTTCTCTTTAGATCATGTTGTTGACATCAGAACTGTCTTAGTTGTCCACAATTCTTTTTGTTTTCTTAGCTCTTCTATACTAGAACACAATCCAGCAACTGACTGCTTGAGGCCTTATTCGAGGAGTTTTCTTTAGATGCTCAAGTTATATTGAGCTAAGGTGAGTGGTCAATTTCCAGGGCACCTCGACTGGCTGGCTGAACATGAGAGGTTTAGAACACACCTTTGTGCACATGCTAAGTTGATTCAGTCGTGTCTGACTCTTTGTGATTTAATGGACTGTAGCCCTCCAGGATCCTCTGTCCATGGGATTCTCCAGGCAAGAATACTGGAGTGGGTTGCATCGCCCTCCCCTCCAGGGGATCTTCCCAACCCAGGGATCGAACCCACGTCTCTTAGGTCTCCTGCATTGGCAGGCAGGTTCTTTACCACTAGCACTTAGGAAGTCCAGAACACACCTTACTTCAGATGTGTTGGTGATGGAGACATGTAAATGTATTTTTCAAACTTACTTCCATGGGACTAATTCTCATAATTTCTTCAAAGGGTAGGTGAACCATGTATCTGCCCAAAATCCATAAGTTTTCTGCACTAACCCATGAAAAAGAATCATCTGCAAAAAAGACAAAACACAGATTAAAAAGTAAATAAATAAAAGCCTATGCACTGGCAAATGATTGTCAAAAATATCTTTGATATCAGGACCTCTTTTTGCATCCATTAATTCATTCAACAGCCAATTTTTGAGAGCCCTCTGCTTACGAGATGCTACACTATACATAGGCAGGGACGGACGTCCACCACTTCGTTATTCATAGTGCGGCTCCTTGGACCAGCAGCCTCAGCACCACTTAGGAACTAGTCAGACATGCAGATTATTTTGTAATACTAAGACCACAAAATATAGTTTCATTTTTAGTTACTAATTTGAAATATATTTGATTATTTTATTACTGCCAGTAACAAATCTTATCTTCCTTATTGATTATTACTGAGTACATGAGCCAACCCAAACCATTTGCCCTTTCTTGAATGCACCCCTAATGGTCTCCAAATCTTTCCTCTCTTGGGACTTTCCCAACAGCCAGACTGCCTTTCCCCTAACCCTTCTGCTTCCAAACCCAGCCTTAAAAACTGAGCTCAAATATTTCCTCTTCCTTGAAGCCCTCTCTCATCTCCTCAGCCAGCAGTATAATTTCTCTCTTCTCTGAATTCCCAGAGAACTTTATCACTCTGTTCAGACATTTGAAATTCCCCATCAGCAAAATATCAGTGGGATTTTAGGAACAATCATGGTCAGGATCCAAATTCAAATTTCAGTGAACTGGGACTTCTCTGGTGGTCCAGTGGTTAAGAATTCACTTTTCAATACAAAGGGCAAGGGTTCAATCGCTGGTTGGGGAACTAAGGCCCCCACAGGCTGTGAAAAGGTAAAAGTGAAAGTGTTAAGTCATTTAGTCTTGTCTGACTCTTTGTGACCCCATGGACTGTAACCCACCAGGCTCCTCTGTCCCTGGAATTCTCCAGGCAGGAATACTGGAGTAGGTAGCCATTCCCTTCTCCAAGAGATCTTCCCAACTGTGGGGTGTGGCCAAAAAAAAAATTTTTTTTAAGTTTCAGTGAACTAGAATTGGCTGCCATTGCCTAATCCTCCACCTCCAGTAAAAGATTTACAAAGTAAACATTGCGTTGGCAGCATTTGAGGGAACTGAAAAAAGCAGGGAGCATTTTTAGGGTGCCATGAATCAGCCACCAAAAGCTATTGCAAGAAGCCATGGGCAACGGCTGATGCCCAGAGGAGATGGTGAGGCCAGCTGATCTGTGGACCATATCACAAGAACCAGAGGGTGCCTCCCCAACCCAAGAATCACAGCTGTTGCTGTGAGCACGGGTAAACATCCTCTAGATGGGAACTCTGAACCCTGACTTGGTTATTAGAAGAAAGGGGGGCCCTGAAGGCGAGATAATTCTGGGGGGAAGCCACTAAATTCACCAAGAACTAAGCTGAGATGTCCATTTTTAATTCATTATTAAGCATGAACTATATTTCTGCAGATCAATGATCCCCAAACTCGGGATATTTTTGACACCCAAAGCATTTCCAGTTACCTCAAGGAGCTTCATGAAAAAGAAGTTTAAAGTCCAAATAGAATTCATTTTAATTCACTTTAGTTTAATAATGGGATTTTATTATTAACATAGGGATTTTATTATTAACATAGGGATTTTAGGAGAGTCTGTCCCTAATTACATTCTGGCAACAAGGACTTAAGGGAAGTCTACAGTCTAGAACTGTGGTGCTGGAGAAGACTCTTGAGAGTCCCATGGACAACAAGGAGATCAAACCAGTCAATCCTAAAGGAAATCAACCCTGAATATTCATTGGAAGGACTGATACCGAAGCTAAAACTCCAATACTATGGCCACCTGATGTGAAGAGTCGACACCCTGATGCTGGGAAAGATTGAGGGCAGGAGGAGAAGGGGTCAAAGGATAAGGATAAGGTCATTGGATGGTGTCAGCAACTCCATGGACATGAATTTGAGCAAACTGCAGGCGATAGTGAAGGACAGGGAAGCCTGGCATGCTGCAGACTATGGGGTCACAAAGAGTTGAACATGACCTAGCAACCGAACAGTAAGAATCTAGTGGGTGAGTTGAGTGAATTTCCCAGGTTACATAGTGTGAGATTCAGTTTCCCAGAGGTCACAATTATGCACCAGGCAGAGGGAATTCTGCTGAGCATGGAAGACATTTATTATTCCACTGTTTAATGCTTTTTTATACACAAATCTCAGAGATGAATTCCAGGAAAAGGACTGGCTGGCACTCCCTCCACTTCCACCCACTGGCTCTCTCTGTCTCCCCCATATACATAGGCTCACTTCCACCTCAGGGCCTTTTATCTGCTGCTTCCCCTGCCTGGAATACTTTTCCTCCAAAGCCTCACACATCTGGTTCCATTTCTCATTTTGGTTTCAAACCAAATGTCGCATGCGCAAAGAGCTCTTCTCTGACTCCTTAATCTGAGGGTCAGAAACTACAGCCTGTGGGCCAAACCCACCCAGCATCTCTTTTTGCACAGACTTCAGCTTGGCTTTTTCATTTTTTAATGGTTGCTGCTGCTACTGCTACTGCTAAGTCGCTTCAGTCGTGTCCGACCCTGTGCAACCCCATAGACAGCAGCCCACCAGGCATCCCCGTCCGGGAAAATCAAAAGAAGAATATTTTGTGACACTTGAAAATTACATGAAATTCACATGTCAGTATCTGTAAATAAGGCTTTCTTTGGTTACAGGTACACCTACTTATCTGCTGTCTAAGGCTGCTTTTTTGTTACACCCACAAAACCTAAAACATTTACTCTGGCCCTTTACAGAAAACCATGGCCAAGTCCTGTTCTAGTCTAAAGCAGTAACCCTCTCCATGGCATTGACCAATTTTATTTTCTGCAGAGCTGTTACTCGTATCAGTATTCTCTCTCTCTCCCTCTATTCTTTTTATTTACTTGCCTAAAAGTTTTCTCCACCTTCTCACCCACAATAAAACTATAGCTCCGTAAAGCAAAGACTTGTCTTCTGTTCCTCTGTATCTCCAGTGGCTGACACATAGTAGGCTTTTTTTAAATAAATGTGATTTTTTTTTTTTAAATCACACCCTATCACATCCATTGGCCACACCCTATGGCATGTGCATCTCCAGTGGCTGACACATAGTAGGCTTTTTTTTAATAAATGTGATTTTTTAAAAAAATCACACCCTATCGCATCCATTGGCCACACCCTATGGCATGTGCAATCTTCGTTCCCCGACCAAGAAATGAACCTGTGCCTCCTGCGCTGGAAGGTGGAATCCCAACCACCGGACCACCAGGTAAGTCCAATGGGCTCTTTTTAGGTGTTGAGTTTATTCTGTGTACATTACTAACATTAAAGATTCAACAAGTTGACATTACCTGTGAAACTGTTTGCATTACTAATCTGCATCGCTATTCTTGTCTTCTTTTTTTTTTCAATTGTAGTAAAATACACATAACATAAAATTTACCATCTGAATCATTTTTAAGTACACAGTTCAGTGCCATTAAGTACATTCACTTTGCTTGGCAACCAGCACCACCATCCATTTCCAGAACTTTTTCATCTTGCAAAACTGGAACTCTGTACCCATTAAACAGCAACTCTGGGAATTCCCTGGTGGTCCAGTGGCTAGGACTCGGCACTGTCACTGCCGTGGGCCTGGGGTTCAATCCCTGGTCAGGGAACTAAGATCCCACAAGCCACTCGACACAGCCAATAAACAAAATGGAATAAATAAAATAAATAGTAACTCTCCATACTCTTCATTCCTTCCTCTCCCAACCCCTGGCAACCACCACTCTACTTTCCATCTCTATGAATTTGACTATTCCAGAAAATAGTAGGTTTTTAATAAACATCTGTTAGTACACCCATGGCTGATTCATGTCAATGTATGGCAAAAACCACTACAATATTGTAAAGGAATTAGCCTCCAATTAGAATTAATTAATTAATTTACAAAAAAAATAAACATCTGTCAAATAAATCCTGGCCTATTTCTGCTTTGGTTGCCAGGAAGCTTAGTGCTGAATTTCTGGGCTTTACTATCTAGATTTTCTTTAAAAGAACTATATTGTCCCATTTTGATACAGATTTTTAACACAGATTTTGAACTTGTAAACTTGTTATTATTTCCTAAGAACCTAGGACACATCTTTGATTCTAAGATACAGATGATTGTTACTTCAGAGACTTCAACATGTGAAAAATGCACTGATGAGATGGGGTATGTGTGTTTTCCCACAAGCCACATCACGTTCTTTTTGGAAGCCTAGAGAGGTAAACGTCTTAAGCGACAATGAAATCAAATCCCTATTTATAGAGATGAAGCACCACCATGCTTAAGGATGGACTCTGCCTAAAAAGTGTTCCCACCTCAAGGCCTGGGCTCACCAGTCACATTGGAGGATGTCTTCAGAACCCCAGTCATCCAGCAGTAGACAGCCCTCTGGGCGTGGGCCGAGGTCTGGTCATAGAGATCTTTGAACAACGCAGACCTAAACGATGCAAACACGGGTATCAGTTAAGGAACAAACAGATGCAGGCCTGCAGGCAGGGTCCAAACAGCAAATGCACACAAAGCCGTCATCGGTTAAAAGCCTTTCCCGCTCCCCTTGCTATCTGTAGCTATTTTCCATTTTCCTCTTTCCATCACATTTAAATATCTCCCAAAGACTGATCTCCATTTCCCAACCACCTGGTCATTTTTTTTTTAATAACAGTTTCATTAAGCTGTAATTTGTGTACCATACAATTTGTCCATTTAAAGTACACAACTCAGTGATTTTCAATATATTCATGGACTTGTACAACCATCACTAAAATCCATTTTAGAACCCATTTAGTGCCTCAAAAAGGAACCCTGTACTCTTATCTATCACCCCTGAATCTCCAGTGACCCCATCTCTTAGAAACCACTAATCTACTTTCTGTCTCTATAGATTTTCCTCTTCTGGATATTTCAGATAAATGCAGTCATACAATATGTCACACTTGTATCTGGCCTCTTTCACATGGCATGATGTTTTCAAGGTTCATGCACGTTGGGACATGTATCAGTACTTTGTTTGATGGTCAAATTGTATTCTGTTGTACAAATATACCAAATTTCCTTTATCTGCTCATCAGTTGGGCTATTTCCACCTTCTGCCTATTATGAATAATGCTGCTATAATTATTCATGTACAAGTGTTTATGTAACATGCTTCATTTTCCTTGGGTGTAGACCTAGAAGTGGAATTTCTGGGTCAAATCACAACTTTATACTTAGTCTTTTGAGGAACTGCCAGACTGCTTTCCAAAGTAGCTACACTGTTTTACTTTCTCACCAACAGTGTCTGAAGGTTCTGATTTCTCCACCTCCTTGTCAACACTTGTTAGTATCTGACATTTCAGTTTCAGACATCCTGTGGCTATAAAGTGTCTTGGTCACTTTTTAAGTCATGGTCATCTGGTTTCCCCACTGCCACATTACTCCCTGTGGCCCAAATCCCAAATGACCTCCTTGTCACCGCAGCCAGCAGTTCCATTTGGTCCAATCTGAGTTGACCTTTCAGCATTTGGCACTGATCACCCCTCTGGTTCATCCTGGCAAAACAGTTGAGTCTCTTCATCTCGGAAGACTTCGCTCAATTCCACCCACCACTGAAAATCAATTCACCAAATGAGCAATTCGCCAACCTTTCCTAAGCTTAAGGTTGGTCCCTGCCACTCTCCCAGGCACTTCATATGTGAAGAGGCAAACTTTCAATCCATCGTAGGGTCTTCTCTCTGTATCTGTCTTTTCTTCTTTTTCTCCTCACCCTTCCTCCTCCTCCTCCTTCTTGTTTTTCTTCCTCTTTCTCCTCTTATTCCGGTTATTCCTCTTCCTCTTCTTTCTCTCTTTCTCTTTCAGTTGTTGTTTTGATTTTCATAACAGCAGCGGGGGTGAAAGGGACAGGAGATAGCTATATTCAGTAATTCTGAAAAAATGGCAACCATCATTTAAGGGAAAGCTTGCCCATTTGTAACAATGCTCTATCGTGACCTAGGTCAAGTTATTCAATCTCACTGTGCCTCAGTTTTCCCATTTGAAAAATGGGAATGGGGTTAATGACATCATCCTCACAAGCAGAAAGGCAGAGTAAGAAGAAGGCAAAACTGAGGTTCAGGAGAACTGGCTTGAGTTCAGATTAAGTCAAGCCCTATGGGGTCACTTCAGGTATACCGTCCCCTTCTTGGGCCTCAGTTTCTTCATCTGTGAAAGAAGAGGTTGGATTAAATGATGCTCATCGGGAAACAGGAAATGGCATATTCTGGACTCCCCAGTGATGATGAGAACCCGCTGTCATGCAGTGTTATACCTGTATTGTTCTGTGGTCTTTCTCTCTGTAGGGCCTGAAATCTTTCCCCAGGCTCTTATTCAGGCTTTCTGTTTCTGTGCTGGACATCTGGGTTTTGACTGTCAAGCATCCACCCCCTCTCTTGTCATAACAGCACCTCAGTTTTTCTTGGGAAAATGATGTTTCTCTCACATCCATGTGGTTTGGGTGGAACTGTGAGCCACATGCAAGCCATTCATCTCACCAGATCCCATTGGCCACAGTCATCGGCTCAAGAATGGGCACATGACCTAGTCTGGACCAATGAGAATCAGGTCTAGGACTCTGCTTGGAACTGCTGGGAAAGTCCTCTGGACCAGGCACTCTGAGGAGGGGCCTGGAACTGCCCACATTCCATTGTGGAAAGAGCTTGCCTGGGAGCAAGGCCAATGCAGAGGAGGGCAGAGCTGAGAGATTAAAACACCGAGGCGTTGCTGATGGTGTAATTTGAACTCCTGGATCCAACCGTGTTCGGTCAGTCTGCTGCCTCTCAAGGAGAAAGTCTCAAATTTAGCGCTAGGGAGTCTTCAACACACACTCAGCTCCTTTTTTACCCGAGAACAGGTCCCAAGCTCAGAGCAATATATTCAGCTAGGATTTAATGACACTTTTAAAATTGCTGTTGTATTATTTTTATGATTCCTTACATGACAGCGATTAAACAACAACAAAGACAAATGATGCTGGTTTCCCATTTACAGTAAGTATACCATATTTACTTTTTAAAAATTTATTTAATTTTATTCAAGCATAGTTGATTTAAAATGTTACCTTAGTTTCAAGTGTACAGCAAAGTGATTCAGTTATACATACATATATATCTATTTTTTTCAGATTCATTCCCCTTATAGATTGTTACCAAATTTGAATCTAGTTCTCTGTGCTATACAGTAGGTCCTTGTTGGTTATTTCTTTTATATACAGCAGCATGTATCATTTTTTACTTTTAATATAGATATTTTAAGCGAATAGAATGAATCACTATTTTTTAAATACATGAAATAAATAATAATACAGGCAGTATACAAATATGGCAAAAATTATGAGGATGATACCAGAATGACTAAAACGTGGGAGACTGTTTTAATTGAGCCATCTCTAAGCTGAACTTGAATATTAACCTGTCCTCACCTGCCTTCTCCCCTCCCTCATGTGTTATCTCCTTGACCTCAGGATAGACTCTGAGGGGCAGTGAGTGGAGTCAGCGGGTTGCGGGGAGGATACTCACAGGTTCTTGAAGGCATCTTCACGCAGGTCGCGTGGGAGCATCTCTGTGATGTCCGGCTGGAGAAAGCGGCCTGAGGACCCCCTCAGCACCCTGCCCAGGATCTCCACACAGTCCAGGGGGTTCAGCACCTGGAAACACCTCTCCAGTGTGATGAGAAACAGGCTGCGGTTCACACCTGGGCTCTGCAAGGCTTGTTTCCGAACCTCTCCCAAGTCAATAATGATGTCGTCCAGCTCCTAAAGCAGTGACAGAAGTCAGCGTTGCCTCTCAATCTGGAAACACTGGGAGGGACCATGCTTAGCAGCAGAGGTGAAATTCAGGACCACTATTAAGCACTATGCTGCTATGTCAAATATGCTAGACTTTTCTGTCACCTGCAGAATACCTTGTCCTTCTCCAGATACATCATGACTGTCACACCTCAGGCCCTTGCTCTCGCTGGAATCCCCACCTCTTTGTCTCAGTGAATTCCAACTCATTCTTTCAGGTCAAGGTCAGTCATCACTGAATCAGTGAAGTATTCTCTGATGTCCTACTTTGGTCAAATCAAACCTCCCTCCACTCTGGGCTTCCAAGAGCATCCTGAACCACACTCCGTGATTAGAAATGCTTACAAACCTATCTTTCCTCCAAGCTAGTGGACCTCAACCCTGGCTGTACATAAGAACGACTAGGGAGATGATCCCCAGCATCACCATAAAGCCTGCTTTCACTGGGCTCTGGCGGAGCCCTGGCATCTGATTTCAGTGTATAGATGAGGCTGAGCCAGGAAAGTGCTGAGGCCCATGCCATGTGCCCAGTGGGATTCCTGGTACGCAGAAGATGTTGAGAAATAACCTGATAGGATGAATGAATGAATCCTTTGGACCGTAGACCCCAGGAACGCTGACAGAGTTTAAGCAAAATTTGACTGTTCACAACTCTGTCCTTCACCCAACATACCTTCCAAAAATAACCACAATTTACTGAGTATGGACTACATGCCAGGCACTGTGCCAAGCATGGAGCAGCCATGTATAGTCTCCTGTTATTCTCACAACAGTCTTATAGATTGAGACTCACAGGTCTGAGGGTCAGATATTCCTAGGTTCAAAACCCAGGCCCTTGACTTATATGTGTGTGTCCCTGCGTAAGTCACTTATCCTTTTTAAGTCTCGGTGTCTTCCTCTCGAATGAAGATAAAAATCAGTGCCTATCTCCTAGATTTACAAAAACCAAATGAGATTTAATGAATGGAGAGTGCTTGGTACCTAGTGAACGCTCAGCAAACATTACATGCTATAATTAACTCACTATCACAGGTGACAAGAAGCGAGATTAGACAACCTGCCCAAAGGCGCACAAAGCTGGGATCTGAAACAAGGGTACTGAATCCAAGCCCACTCATCTAACCATGTTTACAAGTTTCCTAACTTCCGCCATTGCCAACTGGGGCCTAACAGTGCAATGGTGACGAGTGTAACTTGGGGGTTCTGAGGCAGGGGTCTGTGGAGAGTATTAGGGGTGGGGAGTGGAGGGAATCGCATCTTCCCTTTCACGGCTGTGGAACTGACCCCCACCGTCTCCTTCAAGGATGAACATAGGCAGCGACCCAGCAAGGTGGCTTTGAACCAGCAAGAAGCATTGATGTATCATCACTAAAAATCACAAACACTTTCATAACTCACTACCGTTGTTGCAAATGACTGGAAATCTCGCTTACACTCAACATTTCCTCAAAATTACAGAAGCTATTAGACCAACCACTAAACCTTACTATTGAAAGTATTCAAGAATTACTGACCCCCAACTTAGTCTTACGTATTTTGATAAATGTCTTTCAATAGAATCAACTTCCTTGATCATCCTTTGTATTTCATTGTATAGATGTTAACACCTTATTCTGAGAAGGAGCCTGCGGGCCTTGCCACGGGCTCACAGCTAAGAGTCAGGAACCCAGGTTCTTACCTCAGATTTGCCACTTTCAAGCTGTGTAACCTGAAGTTACTTACTCAACCTCTCCAAGCCTGTTTCCTCATCTGAATATTGAAATGGTAAGATTCTAGTTATCCTTATTTCAGAAGGTCCTGGCTTGTTAAACCTTTAGAAGAGTGTTGGCAAATATGGCCCACAGGCCCAATTCAGCCTACCGCCTGTTCCTGTAAATAAAGTTTTATAGGCACACGTCCAGATCCATTCATTTACCTGTCATCTACTTTGACACTACAACCACAGAGTTTAGTAGTTGTGACAGAGACTGTAAGGCCTACAAAGCCTGAAATATTTCTTATCAGGCCCTCTACAGAAACAGCTCACTGATCATTCCCTCAGGATAATACCTGACACATGGTAAATCCTCAATAAACATTAATCCAGACCATTTTCATAGGCCACCATCCTCATTTTTGCTGTATCTTTCATCACCTTTACAATTATTTAGTTTATTTTTTACTTTAAACTGACTTCTTAAAACTTAAATTCATTTCAAAAGGAAAAATTACATCTCCATCAAACTCACAGTTTTGATGTGTGTTTTAATAACAGATATTGAAATTAATTTATGATTAGTAAAATGTTTAAATGCTTCAATTCCCTTAGGAAAATGCTGCTCCACTTTCAACTGTCTCTGAAAAACTCTAAACCTCACCTTTCTGATTCCCAGTGACTCTCTGTGTCTCAGAGGCCTTGCTTTGCTCTTACATAGCCAACCTTATTTTGTGAAAATTACCTGTTTCTGTTTTTGTCTCCTCTGGACCATAAGCTCCTTGAGGGCAGAGACAGTCTTTCATCTCAGAACCCAGTGTCTCCTGGTACATAGTAATCATTCATGGGTATTTATGAAGCCAAATTATTGGGACTCCTCAGTACCCCTCATTTCTTCGTGTGTGTGTGTGTTGTGTAGCCTTTTGTTAATAACTAAAATAGAAGGTACCTGTTGTACAACATGGGTAGTAATTGAATATAACTGGAGATTTTTATATTCTAATACTGCTGCTAAGTCGCTTCAGTCGTGTCCAACTCTGTGTGACCCCATGACGACAGCCCATCAGGCTCCGCCGTCCCTGGGATTCTCCAGGCAAGAACACTGGAGTGGGTTGCCATTTCCTTCTCCAATGCATGAAAGTGAAAAGTGAAAGTGAAGTCGCTCAGTCGTGTCCGACTCCTAGCGACCCCATGGACTGGAGCCCACCAGGCTCCTCCGTCCATGGGATCTTCCAGGCAAGAGTACTGGAGTGGGGTGCCATTGCCTTCTCCGATATTCTAATACAGATCATTTATAAATGCAATATCTATATTAAAAAGCTTCCTCCTTTTTGTGTATAATTTGCAAATTTATTCTGAAAGCAGAGCATATGTGCACAAGTCTGCAAAGAGTGCAAATTTAGGATATGGTAAATGCTTCACAAGTTACTTTCAAAAAGCTGACTGCCACAACTGTGCCTTTACAATACTTTTTTTTTTATCAAAATATTTTTATACCAGTTTCCTCAGACTGCTTTTAACTACAAAGCATTTTTTTACAGAGCTGAAATTGAGGAAGGACTATACCTACTAGAAAAGAAGAAAGTTCTGTTCATTTGAGGTTTCAGAATCCCCCCAAACCAGGACCAGTATCTTGGTAAGGCTTAGGCCAGGATCCTGGACAGAGTGTGACTGTGTGCAGGTGGCATTCCTGAGGGTTCAGAGCTGCAGTGAGCTGGGAGAGCTCCAGCTGCACAGCCCACTGAGCTGTCTTGCCAGTTTCTACACTGGCTGGTCTGGGCACCCCTCATTTCTTAGTACTTATAAAGTGTCAGTTTCTCAGTCATGTCCAACTCTTTATGACCCCATGGACTGTAGCCCACCAGGCTCCTCTGTTCACAGGCTTCTCCAGACAAGAATACTGGATTGCCTTTCCCTTCTCCAAGGGATCTGCCCAACCCCGGGATCGAACCCAAGTCTCCTGTATAGCAGGTGGATTCTTTACCATCTGAGTTACCATAAGAATATGAATTATAAGGCACTTCATTTGAACTCTGGAGGAAGTAAGACAGAAAATCTAGGTCCCAAGGAGTTTTCAGGGTGGAAATGAAGAAAGGCCAGAATGAGGCTCAATTACATTCAACTTGACAAGCACCAAGTTGAATGCCCTGGACTTGCCCCACTCCCAGGATGCCAAGAAAGCCTCACCAGACGGTCCTTCTTGTCTTCTAAGAGGTATTTCATGGCGGTGTGGAACTGTTGAGCATCTGTCCCCCTCAGGTCCTCCAGCAGCTTCTGGGGCTGGTACAAACGCTGCTCCAGGAGGTTTTCCATGGCTGCCTGGACATGGAATGCTGGGCGAGTCAGTGAGGACAGGACAGGAGCACACCACCAGCACCCAGCCAAGCCACCTAATTCCCTGCAGGGACTGCAAGCTGGCAGCCTGCACACGTTTGGCTGAGTTGGCTCCAAAATTTTTAATGAGCTGCCAACATTTAAAATTCAGGAAATTCCTCACAAAAATCCACAAAGATGTGGCAATGCTGGATACATATCCCCTTCTGTGTAATAATCAACAGGCCAAGGGGCAGTCGCTCACTGTAATTACTCTTCCTGATCACCACCCTCCAGGTAGCCGATTATCCCATAGCTGCCTGGTCCCTGCAGGCAATTGAGGTTTCAAGTCCAGAGCAGCTGACCTCTACCCAGATATTTTACTATGCCCAGATGGTCACTGCTCAAACCCCCTGCCATGCTTCAAACCCTCTGCCATGCTCCAAACCCTCTGCACAGGAGCAACATTCAGGCAGCATGAACTGGCTATGCCTCCCCTCCAGGGTAAGGAGCAGAGGCCAGCAGTTTCTCCTAGAGGAGATTTCCTCTGCTATCTGGGGAGCTATTTTCTAAATCTTCCTTAAATAAAAATGCTCTGGAAAGGCAGCAAAGCATCATGGACAAAAGGTAAGCTCTAGAACCAGACAGTTCAGGACATGGAACAACAGACTGGTTCCAAATAGGAAAAGGAGTATGTCAAGACTGTATATTGTCACCCTGCTTATTTAACTTATATGCAGAGTACATCATGAGAAACGCTGGGCCGGATGAAGCACAAGCTGGAATCAAGATTGCCGGGAGAAATATCAGTAACCTCAGATATGCAGATGACACCACCCTTATGGCAGAACCAGACAACCCACGTGCAAATCCCCACCCTGACACTTACCAGTTGTGCAGCCTCATGCAAGTTCCTTAACTAGGATTGCTAGATAAAATACAGGATGCCTGGCTACATTTGAATTAAAGATAAACAACGAATAATTTTTAGCATAAGTATATCCCAAATATCGCATGGGACGTACTTATACTAAAAATGTATTTGTTATTAATCTGCAAATCAAATTTAACTGAGATTCCTGGGTTTTGACAAATGGGCAACAGTATCTCCAGGTCTCAGTTTTCTCAGCTGAAAAGTAGGGACAAGAGTCAAACTTAAATATGTAAGTGAGGATTAATCCTATATCACAAGGAGTAAATGAGTATGTAAAGTGTTCTCAGTCAGCGCCAGCCATTATCCTCTGTCTTGAATGAGTTGAAGAACTGTTTACTCAATGTCTCTCCCTCTAGAATGAAAAGCCCACATGGGTGGTAAGGTGACTGCCTGTTCTGAGTCTCCAGTGTCTACAACTGTGCCTGGCAGAGACTAGAGGCTGAATGAGTAGGTACTGAACGAATAAATGAATATACAAACAGGAAGAGAGGGAGTATAGCTCAAATCAGGTTAAAATATACACATTTCATGAGGAGCCCTACTGCTAGAGAGAAAAGGGCAAGCACCACTTCTTTATAGATTACACAGACTGATGAACAAGACGAAAAAAGCAGATGCCGTGAGGCCACCAGCCACCTCCATCTAGTGGCTGTAAGTGGTTAACAACCAGCAATCTCAGCGTAGCTCTCACATGAATGTTCATCTTCACCATAAAGTCAGTAAAAGTTGAAACAACAAAGAGGTATGTCGGAACTTCATTCATAAGTGATGTGGCCTCTTTGCCGAATCAGGTTACAGTCTTTGAATTTGGAAAGAATGTTCTTTCGGTTTTCTGTGCTCTTCAAAGAGTATTGGTAAAGGCACAACATTGCACCCCGTCTACTAATTACGCTAATGAGGTACAGGCTGGCCAGCTCACTGCAGTTCCTACCATGCCCTGCTGCTGCTGCTGCTGCTAAGTCGCTTCAGTCGTGTCTGACTCTGTGCAACCCCATGGACTGCAGCCCACCAGGCTCCCCTGTCCCTGGGATTCTCCAGGCAAGAACACTGGAGTGGGTTGCCATTTCCTTCTCCAATGCATGAAAGTGAAAAGTCAAAGTGAAGTTGCTCAGTCGTGTCCAACTTAGTGACCCCATGGACTGCAGCCTACCAGGCTCCTCCATCCATGGGGTTTTCCAGGCAAGAGTACCAGAGTGGGGTGCCATTGCCTTCTCCACCATGCCCTATTGTTTTCTAATGTAAATATCCATCACCATCTATTTACACACTTGCGCTACTGTTTTTCTTATGGTCGAATTTAAAGGGAAGAAAAATATTTCCTGGACCTGCGGTTGAGAGACTGATAATTATACCCAAAGATCCACTCTCTTGTAATTCCTTTTAGCAACAGAAGCCCACAAGTTTTATCCGGGTACATGGCCTCTCATCTTACTCCTCTGCAGTAAGATGTGACTGTGGACTGTGAGCCAATGAAATGTGAGCAGGAGGAAGTATGCAACCTGCAGGTCACATCCTTAAAGAGAGGCTGTTGACCCTTCACTTCCTCTTTCCCACGGCGCCCTCTCTGGGTTGGAGAATGGATATGTTATTTCAACCACACAAGCATCAACTCCCTAGATGATGATAAAGCAGCAAGACAGAAGGAACCTGGGTCCCCCGGTGGCCTTTTGCGGTAGAGTTGCCTCTCCTCGCTGGACTTCCCACCTGGCCCTGGACTATCACATATAATAGAAATAAGCTAAATTGTTTCCGTTCAGTTCAGTTCAGTCACTCAGTCGTGTCTGACTCTTTGCAATCCCATGAATTGCAGCACGCCAGGCTTCCCTGTCCATCAACAACTCCCGAAGTTCACCCAAACTCATGTCCATCGAGTCGGTGATGCCATCCAGCCATCTCATCCTCTGTCATCCCCTTTTCCTCCTGCCCCCAATCCCTCTCAGCATCAGGGTCTTTTCCAGTGAGTCAACTCTTTGCATGAGGTGGCCAAAGTATTGCAGTTTCAGCTTCAGCATGACTCCTTCCAATGAACACCCAGGACTGATCTCCTTTAGGATATCCTGGCAGTCCAAGGGACTCTCAAGAGCCTTCTCCAACACCACAGTTCAAAAGCATCAATTCTTCGGCGCTCAGCTTTCTTCACAGTCCAACTCTCACATCCATACATGACCACTGGAAAAACCATAGCCTTGACTAGACGGACCTTTGTTGGCAAAGTAATGTCTCTGCTTTTTAATATGCTGTCTAGGTTGGCCATAACTTTCCTTCCAAGGAGTAAGCATCTTTTACTTTCATGGCTGAACTGCTGTAATTTGAGGGGGCTTTGCTGAGAGACAGCAGCTAAGCCTATACCCTATACAGACACCATGTCTCCAACAAAAGTAGAAAAATGAAAGACAAGAGCTTATAGCACGTTTCAAAATAAAATGGACAGAACACGTTTCTTTGTGGAAGTGAAGACTAGCTCTCCACCAGTTCTCCAACTCATCTGGCTCCTGAGTTTGCAATCCCTGTGCACTGAGAGCGGAACACAGGGGTGGGTCTCAGATACATACCTTCAGGCTGGGGATGGTGAAGGCAACGTTCCGTGAGTTCAGATAGGCCAGGACTCTGTGGGACAGGTCTGACGTCCACACCTGGGAGCTTCAGTCAAAGACAGACAGAGAAGGTCATGATGACAGGTTCCGCTAAGATGGGTAGTCCCCCTGCTAGCTGAGAGCTCAGGGGACCGAAGTTCAGAGAGGACAGTGGGAGTGGGCTAGGATGCTAGGAACTCTGTGCTTGGAGGAAGGCGATGTGTTGCCCTGGCACAGTGTGGGGGAGTTTCCAGTATTAGGAACCCACCCAAACACCAGCCTCTCAAAGACAATAATCAGTTTCAGAGCTGTGTGCTATATTCTAAATCCTGTAACAATCCACTCAGATTAACAATCCAAACAGATGGACTTGGACAGGTGTCCCTCCTCCAGGGGATCTTCCCAACCCAGGGATCAAACCCAGGTCTCCCTCACTGCGGGTGGATTCTTTACCAGCTGAGCCACCAGGGAAGCCCCCTGACTATGTTAAATTTACAAAACAAACGCTGTGTATACTATGGGAGGCTGGAACAGCATAGTTAAGACTGTTGGCTCAAAACCTGGATTTGAATCCTGGCTCTACCACTCAACTGTGTGGACTCAGGCAATTTACTGAGTTTTCCTGTGCCCCAGTTTCCCTTTCTATGTAATATAGCTGTTGCTAACTCACTTCAGTCGTGTCCAACTCCGTGTGATCCCATAGACGGAAGCCAACCAGGCTACCCCATCCCTGGGATTCTCCAGGCAAGAGTATTGGAGTGGGTTGCCATTTCCTTCTCCAATGCATGAAAGTGAAAAGTGAAAGTGAAGTCACTCAGCCATGTCCGACTCTTAGTGACCTCATGGACTGCAGACTACCAGGCTCCGCTGCCCATGGGATTTTCCAGGCAAGAGTACTGGAGTGGGGTGCCATTGCCTTCTCCGATGTAATATAGCTAACTGTGAGGATTAAATTTGTCCACACATGTAAAGTGCTAAAACATTGCCAAACACACAGAAAATGCACACCTTCATTCGTAACAGTCAAAAATTGAAAACAACTCAGATGTCCAACAACAGGTGGTAATACCCATTCAATGGAATGCCACTCACTCAGAAAAGGGGAAAGAGTGGGACTTTTGCTTCCAGCTCTTATGGAGTAGCTGGCAGTGGATAAATTCTCCTGCCTTAAACAATTAGAAGGCCTTTTATAACCACATTCTTGTTATAGATAGATAGATAGGCGCTGCTAGATAGATGGATAGAGACAGATAAAAAATTTTAGCCTGCAAGAATATATTCAATACTGTCAACTGGAGTTACCTTAGGGAGAAGAGTGTTTATGGGGTCTTTCACTTTAATATGATTGAGTGCTCCTGTCATGGGGCCCCAAGTCTCCCATCTGTCCTTCATAGCACTTGTTATATTAGAAATGTCTGTTAATGTTTACCTTGCCACAACACTACGTAGTCCCTGCTCCACAGGGTGGCATCTAACAGTACATAAAGGGACAGTGAGGGACTTTCCTGGTGGTCCAGTGGTTAAGACTCCCATCGCAGGTGGCACCAGTTCGATTCGTGGTCAGGGACCTAAGATCCCACATGCCGCATGGTGTGGCCAAATAAAATAAAATGATAGAGCAGTCTAAAAAAATAAAGTGACAGTGAGCCCTGGGGCCAGGCTGCTGGATACATACCCCAGCTTCACCACTTCCCAGCTGAGTGACCTTAAATCACCTCCTTGGGCCTCAGTTTCATTATTCTATCCAATGAGATAACAAAAGGACCTACCTGGATGGGAGGAGGCTCAGGTTTGGGAAGATTATATGTGTATTCTATGCATAAAGCACTTAGAATAGTACCTGCTACATAGTAAGCACTCAGTAAGTGTTAGCTCTTGTGTTACAGCTGCTGCTGCTGCTGCAGCTAAGTCGCTTCAGTCGTGTCCGACTCTGTGCAACCCCATAGATGGCAGCCCACCAGGCTCCCCCATCCCTAGCAGAGGGGGCCAAAACTGTATGGAACAAATGTATCTATTCTAAAACACTTGTGCATTGGATAAATTTTGGATAAACTGGATAAACGAGTATATAGTACTTTTTACAGTTAAGGGACTTCCATTAAGAAAATCTATTCCATCCCTCCCCCTCCCCTTTAGGATGAGTTACCTTTGAAACTGTATGAGATCCAGCAATGCTACAATGGAAATAAAATGAAAAGACAACTTAAAAAGGAATCATTCCAGAGAGATCACAAGCACCTCCTGTTTGAAATTCTTAGACACAACAAGCAGGGAGAGGGGGAACGTTACCATTCAGGTAGCTTCCATCTATTATTTCTTCCTAAAAGGCAAAGAGATAACATCAAGTATAACATCCACGAGTTGGTGGTTTCAGCAGAGGGGATGTTGTTTAGAAGAAAATGGAATACTCACCGCCATCTTTTGCAACAGTGGGTGCAAATCTGCAACAAAACCATTGAATATAAAAACAGAATTGAATGGGATGACCTTCACAAATACAGATGTGTTAAGAAAAGAGCCCCCAAAAAAGGTTACTCATGAAGGAAATTTTTAGTGAATTTTTATTATACTTGTGCCAGTGTGAGGAAATCTTGGTTTAAGAAACCCTTTTAGAATAACCCTGAAAATTCTACACATACAGGCACATACAGGGCAACAGGCATGCACACATCCCAGAACACTCCATAGCACCACATACCTGAACTGACCTAACCCCACTCCATCCCCTGAGATGTGTGGAAACCGTGACAGATGACTCCTCCCTCGGGACTTACCCTGGGAGTCTGGAACGCTATAACTTGCCACTCCATGGCTCAGGAAAAGGAACAGCCAAAGAGAGCATCTCCAAGGTTCCTGAGACATTCTCCTGCAGTTAATTCAAGCAGACATAATTCAGGGTTGTATATTTTAGACATATTTAAGAATAATCAGAAGACATGGGAAAAACAGATAGACCCAGAATCCCTTAAAGATTTTTTTTAAATTCCATCCACCTTGCTCCATCTAAACTTATTTGCTGGTATAAAACACAATCATCTCTCTCCTCAGTTATAATGGCCTGTTTATATTCTTACAACCACCTCTCATACCCCTCAATTGAACAAAGAGGAGTGGGTAAAAGCTATCTGCTATAGCTGACAAGGGACTTACATCTAGAAAATAAAAAGAACTCATACAATTCAGTAAGTAGAAGATGAACAAGCCAAGAGGGAAAAAATATGAACCTGAACTTCATTTTTAAAAAATACAAATGGCCAATAAGCATGTAAAGGACTATCAGTGTCATTCAGTTCAGTTCAGTCGCTCAGTCGTGTCCAACTCTTTGCAACCCCATGGACTGCAGCACGCCAGGCAAATATTAGTTTTCAAGAACATGCTGTTGATAACTAATGAGATACTGTAAGTGAGCCAGACCCTGTGGAGTCTTCCCAGAACGGACTCCCCACTCCCACCGTGTCCTCTGCCTGCCTCTTGTGTAAAGAAAGACCCATCCCCAGGTTCCAAAGAGTAAATTCAGAGAAGTGAGAAAATGCAGAAAGGAAGGGAAACAGACAAGCAAGACAAAATAATAATACTTTAGCCATTAAGCCATTAAAAAGTGTCAAGGACCTTTAGTTTCCTTTTAGTTTCTCCTCAAAGACTGAAGATAATATTCTGAGCCACGTCATTTGAGCTGTTTTATAGATACTAAAGCCCCCAATAGGTGGAAGAAGTTAACTGTATTCTCCCCTGCGTGTGTGCACCTCAGTCACTTCAGTCGTGTCCGACTCTTTGTGACCCCATGGATTGTAGTCAGCCAGGCTCCTTTGTCCATGGGATTTCCCAGGCAAGAATATTGGAGCGGATTGCCATGCCTTCCTCCAGGGAATCTTCCCGACCCAGGGACTGAACCCAGGTCTCCTGCGTCTTCTGCATCACAGGCAGTTTGTTTACCGCTGAGCCCCCGGGGAAGCCAGTATGCTGCCCACAAGCACATAAACCCCAGACCAGTTGGAACCAGATGGTCACTCCTGATTACCTCACCAGTAACCAATCAGAAGAATGTCCATGAGCTGATCACCCCAAGTCCCTCCTCTGCCTTCACCCTGTCTTTAAAAATCTTCCCCTGAAAGACTTTGAGGAGTTGGGGGAGACTTTTAAGCACCAGTTGCCCTGGACTCTTTGGTTTGTGCCCTGCAATAAACACAACACTTTCCTTCACCATAACCTGGCGTCTGTAGATTGGCTGTACCCTGTGCAGGCTGCTGCTGCTGCTGCTAAGTCGCATCAGTCGTGGCCGACTCTGTGCGACCCCATAGACAGCAGCACACCAGGCTCCCCCGTCCCTGGGATTCTCGAGGCAAGAACACTGGAATGGGTTGCCATTTCCTTCTCCAATGCATGAAAGTGAAAACTGAAAGTGAAGTCGCTCAGTCGTGTCCAACTCTTTGCAACCCCATGGACTGCAGCCCACCAGGCTCCTCCATGGGATTTTCCAGGCAAGAGTACTGGAGTGGGGTGCCATCGCCTTCTCCGTACAGGGCTCCTACGTCCTTGCAAATTCTTAAGTGATAAGAGAACTAGGAGCTGTGCAGCCACTCTGGAGAACAGTGTGGAGGTTCCTTAAAAACAAATAGAGCTACCATAGATGACTAATAAGGACCTACTGTGTAGCACAGGGAACAGCAGTCCTACTCGTGGGCATATACCCACAGAAAACCATAACAGGAAAAGATAACATGCATCCCATTGTTCATTGGAGCACTATTTACATTCCATCCAGGACATGGAAGCAACCTAAGTCTCCATCAACAGATGAATGGATAAAGAAGATGCAGTACATACATATAATGGAAAATTACTCAGCCATAAACAAAAAGAATGAAATGCCATTTGCAACAACGCGGATTGACCTAGAGACTGTTATACTGAGTGAAGTAAGACAGACAAATATCACATGATATCATTTATATGTGGAATCTTTAAAAAGACTACAAAAGAACTTATCTAGAAAACAGAAGCAGAGTTACAGATATAGAAAATAAACTTATGGTTATGGGACAGGGGAGGGGGAGGGGTAAATTGGAAGATTGGGATTGACATTTACACACTACTGTGTATAAGATAGATACTAATAAGGACCTACTATATAGCACAGGGAACTCTACTCAATACTCTGTAATGATGTATACAGGAAAAGAATCTGAAAAAGAGAAGATAAGGGCTTCCTTGGTACCTACCTCATAGCATCATATGAGGATAAAATTAGCTAATGAAGTAAATCACTTAGAACAATGCTTGGCATGAAGAAAGCCCTACATATGGGTTTAGGAAATAAACAAGCCAAACTGATGTTTTCAAAATTCAAATAATGGGAAAGTGTGGAGAAAGAATGTTCCAGAAAAAGGGAATCAGAAGTGCAAAGGCTGTGACGTTAGGAATGCAACTGACATGTTCAATAAATCACACAAAGATGACAGCAGTAGGTGAGATGAGGTCATCGTAAGCACCTTGACTCCTACTTGGAGGGAGACAGGAGCCATTGAGGGATATTAGAATGAGAGCGGGCTTCGCCGGTAGCTCAGCAGTAAAGACTCTGCCCGCAATGCAGGAGATGCAGGAGACCTGGGTTCGATCCCTGGGTTGGAAAGATCCCCTGGAGAAAGAAATGGCAACCCACTCCAGTGTACTTCCCAGGAAAATCCCAAGGACAGACGAGCCTGGTGGGTTATAGTCCATGGGGTCACAAAGAGTCAGACACGACTGAGGTGACTGAGCACAGCACAGCCTGAGTGTCAAAGCCATGCTCTGACTTGTAAAATACTAGCTCTATAACCCCAGTTGCTTGTTGAGAATACTCTGAACAAGGGCAACAGGTAAAGCAAAGAGACCAGTAAGAGATGAATAGTGATGACTTAGTCACAGATGGCAGGGAGGCTGGTAAGAAGTGGTTGGGGATATTTTGAAGGGTTGCTGTTGTTCAGTCACTCAGTCACATCCAACTCTTTGCAATCCCATGGACTGCAGCACTCCAGGCCTTCACCTGTCCTTCCCTGTCCTTCACCATCGTCCAGAGCCTGCTCAAACTTATGTCCATTGAGTCAGTGATGCCATCCAACCATCCTGTCCTCTATCGTCCCCTTCTCCTCCTGCCTTCAATCTTGCCCAGCATCAGGGTCTTCTCTAATGAGTCAGCTCTTGGCATCAGGTGGCCAAAATACTGGAGCTTCAGCTTCGGCATCAGTCCTTCCAATTAATATTCAGGATCGATTTCCTTTAGGATTGACTGGTTTGATCTCCTTGCAATCCAAGGGACTCTTAAGAGTCTTCTCCAACACCACAGTTCAAAAGCATCAATTCTTTGACACTTGGACTTCTTTATGGTACAACTCTCACATCCACATGTGACTACTAGGAAAACCATGGCTTTGACTATACAGACCTTTGTAGGCAAAGTGATGTCTCTGCTTTTTAATATGCTGTCTAGGTTTGTTATAAGGAGCAAGCGTCTTTTCATTTTACGGTTGAAGTCACCATCTGCAGTGATTTTGGAGCCCAAGAAAATAAAGCCTGTCACTGTTTCCATTGTTTCTCCATCTATTTGCCATTAAGTGATGGGCTCGGATGTCATGATCTTCATTTTTTGAATGTTGAGTTTTAAGCCAGCTTTTTCACTCTCCTCTTTCACCTTCATCAAGAGGCTCTTTAATTCCTCTTTGCTTTCTGCTATAAGGGTGGTGGCATCTGTATCTGAGGTTGCTGATTTTTTGAAGGGTAGAGCCAATAAACTGAATGTGAGGAATAAAAGGCAAGTCACAGACACCTCCAAGGATTTGGGCCTGAGCATTCAGAGAGATGGGAAATAGGAAAAAACCGTAGGAGTTGCAGATTTGAGGAAGATGCCCTGGAGATGTGGACAAGCTAAGCTTGAGATGACCATAAAATATCCAAGTGGACAAAGCAAGTAGGCAGTTTGGCGTTTGAGTCTGCAGTTAGAGCAGGGCTCAGACTGGAGTTATCTACACAGAGCATCCAGCAGATACTTGAACCCAGGCCACTGGATGAGATCACCAAGAAAATGAGCACAAGGGAGAACGTGGGTGAGCTTTAAGGACTGAGACCCAGGTGTTCCTTTGTTAAAATGTTAGGTAGACCAGGTGCAATCAGCAAACTCAACTGTAGGAAACTCCCCAGAATCAACGACCTAGTTTCTTCAGCAAATACACTGCAAATAGAGAGACAGACATAGACACACACACACACACATACACAGACACACACACATACACACAGAGGAAGGAACTAGGAACTTAAAAAACTTAGGAGCTATAACAATTATTCGTAGCATATAGACTTTCTTTGGATCCTAATTGAAGCAAACCATGAAAAACAAAAACTATGGGGCAACTGTGGAAACTTGCTCCCTCTCTGGATATTTGAACATTTTAAAGAATTGCTGTTAACGTTTTTGATAACAGAAATGTGGCTATATTTTTAAAGGAGTACTTATCTTTTAAAGGAGGGATGTCGGTTCACAATCTTGCCCCCATACAGGTAGGGTAAGGAGAAACTGGAGAAAGCAGCAGCCCCTCCAGATTGGTAGATGGCAGGTGTACTAAGCAAGGACACTTACTTACAATGCTTGCCTTTTTTCTTGTTGTTGCTGTTATATTTTTTTAAATAATTTTAAAATTTGTTTATTTTTTATTGTGCTCGGTTTTCATTGCTGCCCGGGCTTTTCTTTAGTTGCCATTAGCAGGGACTACTCTTCCTTCCAGTATTCCAGCTTCTCAATGGGGTGACTTCTCTTCTTGCAGAGCACTGGCTCTGCAGGCTTCAGTAGTTGCTGCTCAAGGGCTCAATAGTTTTGGTTTCCAGGCAATAGAGCACACATTCAATAGTATGGCTTACTTGTTTCATGGCATGTGGGATCTTCCCAGACCAGGGATCGAACCCACATCTCTTGCACTGGCAGGTGGATTCTTTACCACTGAGCCACCAGGGAAGCCTGTTGTTAAATGTTTTAATGAGGATTTTGTTTTGTTAATTTTTTATTTTCTATTGTATAGTTGACTTATAATTGTCAGGTTGGTTCTTCTTCCATGTTATTGTCTTGTCATGCATGCATGCATGCATGCTAAGTCGCTTCAGTCATGTCCAACTCTGTGCGACCCTATGGACAGCAGCCCACCAGGCTGTCCATGGGATTCTCTAGGCAAGAATACTGAGTGGGTTGCCATTTCCTTCTCCCATGTCTTGTCATAGTAAAGAGTTGAAAGGACAGATCAGTAACACCTCAAACAGGCAAGATTTACTGGGCATGCGGTAAGCAGTACTATCTCCAAGCATAATAACGGACCAACACCTGCCCCGCCTTGGAGTGACCCTGTCCTAGTTTGGCTCCCCTCTTTTATATCCCTTGTTCCCGCCCCTGGGCAGGTTTCTGGGCCCTGATTGGCTATACCCTATGCAAATAGAGAAATTGTACTGTTCCTGGGGTCTGATTGGTTACATGCAAGACCAATCAGAGAAGAGGGTGTGTTTTCCCACCGGAGGTTCTTAGTCCCTTGGGAAGTTTCCTCGTTTTGTTTTTTTCCAGCAGCTGCTTCCTCTGACTGACATCTTGGGCCCTGTTTCCCTATTCTAACTACCTAGCAGAATGTGTTAGTTTCAGGTGTACAGCAAAGTAATTCAGTTATACATATACATATATCCATTCTTTTTCAGATTCTCTTCTCATAAAAGTTATTACACGATATTGAGTAGAGTTCCCTGTGCTATACAGTAGGCTTGTCTTGAGAGGCCCCAAGATGAATAGATCTCTACCCTCGCCTCCCCAGAATCTGGAAAGTTTACATAGAGGACTTAACAGATCTTGGTCAAGTCCAGGTGGTCTCAGCAACACATTGCTCTCTCAAGGTTAGGTCCCTGAAAAAGCGCTCCCCTGGTGGGAACAGTGGGCAGAACATACATTCCAAGGATGGGGAAGGGGTGAGGAGTCTCTGATTGCTCTGGTCCAGCTTGAAGGTCAATGGTGGTCACATCCTCTCCATGACCTCCTTCAAGGGGTCAGCTAACTACAACCCAAGGACCAAATTCACAGGTTACCTGGTTTTGCATGGCTCACGAGATAAAAATGGTTTTTACGTTTTTAAACAGTTTCAAAAAATCAAAAGAACAATATGTCTGGACACATGAAAATTTCATGTATGCAATTTAAATATTAGTGTCCATAAATACAGTTGTATTAGACGACAACCACTCCACTCACTTAAGTATCGTCTATGGCTGCCTTCACGCTACAATGGCAGAGCTGGGAAGTTGCAACAGAGGCTGTGTGGCCCCATAAAGCTGAAAATACTCTCTGTTCCTTTACTGAAAGAGTTTGCCAAGCCTGCTCTAGAGCAACATTCTTATATACTTAACAGAAGAAATGTGATGTTTGAGATGGTTTCAACATAATACAGGAGGGAGGAAATAAGTATGGAGGAAACAAGTTGAGAACTGAAGCTGAAGCCCATTATATTCCTGTATCTACCTTTGTATGGGTTAGAAATTTTCCGCATACAAAATATAAATTATTTTTTAAAAGAAAAACAAAATGAAAGAAACTGTTTTTATTTTTAAAAAAAGCTTGGAGAGATGTGGAGGAACTGGGAAAGGGTTCTGAAAGGAGGGACCAGAGGTCTGATAGGAAAACAGGTGACTCCCAGGCAGCTCACAACCCAATCCCCAGATGCCACCCTCTCAGGAATTTAAAAGGAGCCCTGTAGTGCACATCTATGGTTTCTTGAGATTACTTTATAGGCGCCCCAGCATCCTCTAATACAGATTTCCCTGCTATTGTCTGGCTTGTTATGCAAATAGATTCTCTATCCCCCCCCAAGGGGACTTCCACAACCGGCTTTGGGAACAGTTAACGCTCATTTTACTGCTCAGGGCAAAAACAAACTGAAATTTTGGAAACCTCCAGACGCAGAAGGCAGAGCATTCTAACAGATTCTGAGTGAACCTGATCTCAATGCACTTGGTAGACGCCTTCTGCTCCATCAATCCCACCCCGCAGGTGGGGATGTTCAGCTCGCCTAAGAGCTCTTACTGGCTTTGGGACTTTGGGGAACCTCTGGCCTTTTTTTTCTCCCTTCCCTTTGGTCAGCTGCCCTGGGGCATTGGCCTCATTCACAATTCTCCAGTTTCCCAGACAATGAGGCTTCTTGTGCTTATTGCTGCAGTCTCCCTATTAATTCTACAAGGGGTTTACAATTACTGAAATAGAAGCTCCACTTTCTGCTGCACATTAAGTCTTCGTTCCAACGAAATCCCAGTCCAAAGCCAGGATGGGATTTGGTTTTAATTAAAAGTCCCTCAGGTCACTCTCTTTCAGGAGCTTGGCCAAGAGGATTAAAAGGACTGAGCTGGGCAATGGTGATTTGGGGGTCAATA
This sequence comes from Bos taurus, assembly GCF_002263795.3. Classification (NCBI taxonomy): domain Eukaryota; kingdom Metazoa; phylum Chordata; class Mammalia; order Artiodactyla; family Bovidae; genus Bos; species Bos taurus. The sequence goes on along the minus strand of NC_037352.1, from coordinate 20,158,423 downwards.
GGTTTCTCCATGCATCCAACCCCCTCCCTATCCAAAGGCCTGCAGATGGGCGAAAATCAGGCAGGCAAGGACTACTTTGAAGGAACTCAAAATGAAACCAGTAACAATAACCACAAACCTGAACTGAACGTGGGTTCCTAAAAACCTTGACCATAGGGGTTTCCTGGGACTGAGGGATTTTGCTTTAAGACCTGGAAAGTTGCAGGCCAACTGGGATGAGCTAGTCATTCAATGCATGAGAGACATTTTGCAAAGATGCTGGGAGGTTCCCCCAATGCTGGGGCATCCCATCCCAGACAGAAACCAACAATTCACAATTACATGGAGTTTTACTGTCTGCAAAGCAGAGCCATTTAAGATCCCTATCATGGATACAAAGATACAGGTCTACAGATACTAACCTGGAGATTTTCTACTGAAAGCAAAAAAAAATAACCCCACAAGACCATTTTCATTAGTATTAATGCAAAGTGGTCTAACTTGTCTAGTTTGTAGGCTGCCAGGCTATTTGAACTGGATTTGGATTTCATTTCAAACTGTGGTATTAGAACAGCCCCATCCCTTGAGTTCTACTCAAGGGAATGTGTGCTTTCTTTTTAGACTAGAGGCATCTGGCCTGAGTGCTGCTCCCAGCTCTGTCCCTAACGGTGAGACTGGCCTGTCATTCTCCTCCCTGTCTTTGAGTCTCAGGAGAGCAAAATGGAAGGCTTGGGATTCTGTGATAGAAGGAGAGAGAGGAGGATGCTGTCTCACTGGGCATCCTCTGCCTGCTGAGCCAATACATTTGCTCCATCCACCAGCCCTGAAGGTTTACTTGGTCTCACAGGTGAGTTCAGCAGACACACAGAACTCAAAAAGTGAGCAAATGGCAGAAGCGGGGCCCAGATGCAGGGCCACCTGGCTGTCTAGGAATCATAATTGTAGCGACCACTGAATTGAGTGAGAACGAAGCCCTCACCCCTCTACACACACTGCCTCATGTAGTCCTTGCAGAATCTTTGAGGCAAATGTTAACTGCAATTTCTATTTCACAGACAAAGAAATGGGTTTTAAAAGGTCGAGTGGCCTGCCGAGGATCACATAACTATTAGGTGGCAGGGCCAGGTCCCAAGCCCTGAGCTAAATGATTCCAAACACTGAGTAGCTCTGCTCTCCAGCCTCTGCTTAGTGGCGCTGAACCTGAACTCCAGATGGCCAGTGCCATCTCGGGGCTGGAAGCCCCAGTTTTCATTTAGACCACTGATTACTAGCTGTGTGCTCTTCAACAAACTCTTTGACTTCTTAGGGCTTACGTTCCCTTCTTTGTACAATGCGGATGGTGATAATACCTCACAAAGACAGGGGCTTCCCTGGTGGCTCAGATGGTAAAGAATCTGCCTGCAGTGCAGGAGACCCCAGTTCCATCCCTGGATGGGGAAGAGCCCCAGGAGGAGGGCATGGCAACCTGCTTCCGTATTCTTGCCTGGAGAATCCCATGGACAGAGGAGCTTGGCAGACTTCAGTCCATGGGGTCCCAAAGAGTTGGACATGATTGAAACCCCTAAGCAGGCACAAAGACTGTGTAAATGTTATTTTATAGTTCATCAATTTATCCAATGTGTAACGGTTTGCTCTGCCTGAATATTCTCATTTCTTGCTCACAACAGCCATGAAATATAATTGGAAAAATATGTAAAGAAATTTGCTTGTATGTAAAATATGTAAAAAAAAAAATCTGACCCCAGCACTGGCACATATAAACACTGGACAAATAGTAGCTATTATTATTGATGTTTCTGTTGTTGCTATTGATATTATCATGACAAAGTCCTTGCCTTCATGGCTGCTTTTATTAAGGGGGTTCGGATCCCTTTCTTAGAAATTTCCTCCCCTCACCACCCATGGACGCCCCCTCCCCACGAGCCCTTCAAGGCGCCGAATCTCCCTCTACCCACTCTCCTTTCTCCCTCTGGCCTCCGCCGCCCCCCTTGTAGCTTGCGCCCCTTTTCCAGGCAGACCCCACGGCGAGTCCCTGGCCCTCGCGCCCCCAAGCGCCTGAGCAGCGGCCGCCCGCGTCCCCTGCGACGGGCCCTGCGGGGGCCTTGTCCCCGCCGCCCGAGCCTCACCTGCCGTGCCCGGCGCCGCTGCTCCGAGTCCAACGCGGGCGGTCCCTGCGGCGGCCGGAGTGGAGACCCGGGCACCGAGCGCCGTGGGGGTCACAGTCCCGCAGGTGCAAGATGCCAACAAAAGCGCGCTCTCTCCCTCGCCCCTTTCCGAAAGACCGGTGAGGAAAGAGGCTGAAGGGCTCTCCAAACACATCCACCAATTGCGTGTAGGAACTTTATTTGGATCTGAATTCAAACAAACTATTTAAAAAATGATGGAACAATTGGAGCAATGTGGTCGCTGGAGGTTTACTGGTTAGTTTTTTCACGTGTGACAACTGCAATATGGCTCTTTTTTTAGAGTCCTTATATTTTGCAGATACATATTTACAAAGCTGAAACATGATGTCTGGGACTTGCTTGGAAATAACGGGGACCAAGGAGGGGCAGGAATCTGGGTGAAACAATCTGGGTCCCTGTTGATACTAGCTGCCTCCCGAGCAGGGGTTATTATTATCTATTTTCTTCTTTTTCATGTGCTTGGAATTTTCCATAATACAATGGTAAAAAAACAAACAAAAGAACTGTAAAGATATTCAGACACCTTGGTCAGTAAATGTGACCAAATTTATATAAAGGGGAAAAAAATCCTCAGAAGTAAAAAAAAGTGTTTTTTTTTTTAAAAAGTAAAAAAAAGTGCACCAAAAAAAAAAGTAAAAAAAAGTGTACCAAAATATTTAATGCAGCAGCACTGCATATAAATGCAAAAGGAGACTCAGGTGGGAAAAGATTCAACTCGGGTTGCCATTAAGGAAATGGTTACATAAACTATACTACATCAACTTCATGGGTTATACAGCTATTTAAATGGGTAAGAACAAAGACTGTGTAATAAACACACAAGGAAATAATTTTATATCTAAAAAAGTCAAACATGAAGTCATATGTGTTTATGTAAGGGCTTCCTAGGTGGCTCAGTGAAAAAGAATCCGCCTGCCAATGCAGGAGACATAGATTCCATCCCTGGGTTGGTAGATTCCCTGGAGGAGGAAATGGCAACCCACACCAGCAGTCTGGCCTGGAAAATTCCAGGGACAGAGAAGCCTCGAAGGCTACAGTCCATGGGGTTGCAAAGAGTTAGACACAACTGAGTTGCTTTTGAACTGTGGTGTTGGAGAAGACTCTTGAGAGTCCCTTGGACTGCAAGGAGATCCAATCAGTCCATTCTGAAGGAGATCAGCCCTTGGATGTCTTTGGAAGGAACAATGCTAAAGCTGAAACTCCAGTACTTTGGCCATCTCATGCGAAGAGTTGACTCATTGGAAAAGACTGATGCTGGGACGGATTGGGGGCAGGAGGAGAAGGGGAAGACAGAGGATGAGATGGCTGGATGGCATCACTAACTCGATGCACGAGAGTCTGAATGAAGTCCGGCAGTTGGTAATGGACAGGGAGGCCTGGCGTGCTGCGATTCATGGGGTTGCAAAGAGTCGGATACGACTGAGCGACTGAACTGAACTGAACTGAACTGAGCATGCACACATGCAACATATATGCACTTGTATTAAAACAGGAAATACATTGAAGTGTTAAGTGTGCATGATGGAATTATCCATAACTATCTTTTCTATCTTTTCTAAGCTCTATACAGTCAACAAAAAGAAGGACCAGGAGCTGACAGTGGCTCAGATCTTGAACTCCTTATTGCAAAATCAGACTTACATTGAAGAAAGTAGGGAAAACCACTAGGCCATTCAGGTATGGCCTAAATCAAATCCCTTACAATTATACAGTGTAAGTGACAAATAGATTCAAGGGATTAGATCTGATGGACACAGTGCCTGAAGAGCTATGGACAGAAGTTCGTAACATTGTACAGGAGGCAGTGATCAAAACCATCCCCAAGGAGAAGAAATGCACAAAGGCAATAATGGCTGTCTGAGGAGGGCTTACAAATAGCTGAGAAAAGAAGAGAAGCAAAAGGCAAAGGAGAAAAGGAAAGACATACCTATCCGAATGCAGAGTTCCAAAGAATAGCAAGGAGCGATAAGAAAGCCTTCCTCAGTGATCAATGCAAAGAAATAGAGGAAAACAATAGAATGGTAAAGACTAGAGATCTCTTCAAGAAAATTAGAGATACCAAGGCAACATTTCATGCAAAGATGGGCACAATAAAGGACAGAAATGGTATGGACCTAATAGAAGCTGAAGATATTAAGAAGAGATGGCAAGAATACACAGAAGAACTATACAAAAAAAGATCTTAATGACCCAGATAACCACGATGGTGTGATAACTCATCTAGAGCCAGACATCCTGGAATGCAAAGTCAAGTGGGCCTTAGGAAGCATCACTCCAGACAAAACTAGTGGAGGTGATGGAATTCCAGTTGAGCTATTTCACATCCACAGAGATGATGCTGTGAAAGTGCTGCACTCAATATGCCAGCAAATTTGGAAAACTCAGTAGTGGCCACAGGGCTGGAAATGGTCAGTTTTCATTCCAATCCCAAACAAAGGCAATGCCAAAGAATCTTCAAACTACCCCACAATTGCACTCATTTCACATGCTAGCAAAATAATGCTCAAAATTCTCCAAGCCAGGCTTCAACAGTACATCAACCGAGAATTTCCAAATGTTCAAGCTGGATTCAGAAAGACAGAGGAACCAGAAATCAAACTGCCAACATTCACTGGGTCACAGAAAAAGCAAGAGAATTCCAGAAAAACATCCACTTTTGCTTCACTGACTATGCTAAAGCCTTTGACTGTGTGGATCACAACAAACTGTGGAAAATTCAAGAGATGGGAATACCAGACCACCTTACCTGCCTCCTGTGAAACCTGTATGCAGATCAGGAATCAACAGATAGAACTGGACATGGAACAATGGACTGATTCCAAATTGGGAAAGGATAACATCAAGGCTGTATATTGAAACCCTGCTTATTTAACTTATATGCTGAGTACATGATGTGAAATGCTGGGCTGGACAAGCTAGAATCAAGACTGCCAAGAAAAATATCAATAACCTCAGATATACCGATGACACCATCCTTATGACAGAAAGCGAAGAGGAATTAAAGAGCCTCTTGACAAAGGTGCCTTTTCATACTGTTCATGGGGTTCTCAAGGCAAGAATACTAAAGTGATTTGCCACTCCCTTCTCCCATCACTTCATGGCAAATAGATGGGGAAACAGTGGAAACAGTGACAGACTTTATTTTTCAGGGCTCCAAAATCACTGCAGCCATGAAATTAAAAGACACTTACTCCTTGGAAGAAAAGTTATGACCAAATTAGACAGCTTATTAAAAAGCAGAGATACTACTTTGCCAACAAAGGTCTGTCTAGTCAAAGCTATGGTTTTTCCAGTGGTCACATATGGATGTGAGAGTAGGGCCATAAAGAAGGCTGAGTACTGAAGAATTGATGCTTTTGAACTGTGGTGTTGGAGAAGCCTCTTGAGAGTTCCTCAGACTGCAAGGAGATCAAACCAGTCAATACTAAAGGAAATCAGTCCTGAATATTAATTGGAAGGACTGATGCTGAAACTGAAGCTCCAATACTTTGGCCACCTGATGTGAACAACTGACTCACTGGAAAAGACCCTGATGCTGGGAACAACTGAAGGCAGGAGAAGGGTATGACAGAGGATGAGATGGTTGGATGGCATCGCTGACTCGATTGACATGAGTTTGAGCAAGCTCTGGGAGTTGGTGATGGACAGGAAAGCCTGGCGTGCTACATAGAGTCCATGGGGTCCGCAAAGAGTCGGACAAAACTGAGCAACTGAACAACACATATAATTGTGAACTCTAGAGATTTTCTTGCAATCCTTTACATTTAATGAAACACATCTCAATGCCTGAAATTTTTTAAAAACTGAAATGTATAATGCTGACATTACTTTGTTGGTGGCAGAATTACATATACTCTTCAAAAATGATCGACTCTGCTGCTGTTGCTCAGTTGATGGTTATTTATAAATATTTATTAATGTTATTTATAAATAGTTATAATATTTATCAGCATCCTTAAAAACATCCTTTTATTCCTAGGCTCCTGGTTTAATCCTTCAAACAAGCAGCTTACTGTCAAGCACTAGATGATAGAAAATGTCTTCCATCTTTTGTCAATTTTTGATTTAGAAAATAGGTGTGTATGAGTTTCACATGATTCATCTTGGAAGCATAAAGGTATCTTTTATTGTCAAAATTTTTAATGTTAGAAATTTATAAATGTGTATGTGTGGGCACATACAGGTATGTAAAAAAGTCCAGAAGGGTATATACCAAAATGTTAATCGTGGTCCTCTAAGGGTTATGGTTCAGCTAAAATCTACTTGCATATTCTTTACACCTGTCTGTATTTTCCACTTTTTCTATAACAAACATGCTACTTATAATGCCAAAACCAGAAGTGCTTTATGATCAGTCACAGCCACCTTATAAATAATAAATAATAAAAACAAGAGGGCAACATCAAGTGTAGGGAAAACTGTTTTGTTCGGGTGAGTATAAAACGGACTGCCAACATATTCTCAAACATTTCAACTCTACCATTTGAAAAGCATTGAGGGTTCCAAGTTTAAAAGCAGCGTTCTGCATCTTGGTTCCTGGGTTTCCACACCAAAAAAAAAAAAACAAAAAAACCAAAAACGACGAGAACAAACTTATGGTTGCCAATACACAATGCTCTATATAAAACGGGTAACCAGCAAAGACCTACCGTACAGTACATGGAACCCAGCTCATTGTTCTGCGGCAACCTGAACGGGAGTTTGGGGAGAATGGATACATGTATATGTTTGGCTGAGTCCCTTCACTGTTCACCTGAAACTAACACATTGTTAATTGGCTATTTGTTGTTGTTATTCAGTCTCTAACTCGTGTCTGACCCTTTGTGATCCCATGGACTCCATGGACTGCAGCACACCAGGCTTCCTTGTCCTTCATTATCTCCCAGTTTGCTCAAACTCATGTCCATTGAGTGGGTGTACTGGCTATACCTGAATACAAAATAGTTTTAAAAAGTGAAAAAAGATGAAAATATAAAACCAATGTACTGTGTTGATTCCTGAACAGGATAGAAGAAAATAGCATTTGGACATCATCAGATCAGATCAGTCGCTCAGTCGTATCCGACTCTTCGCGACCCCATGAATCGCAGCACACCAGGCCTCCCTGTCCATCACCAACTCCTGGAGTTCACTCAGACTCACGTCCATCGACTCAGTGATGCCATCCAGCCATCTCATTCTCTGTCGTCCCCTTCTCCTCTTGCCCCCAATCCCTCCCAGCATCAGTCTTTTCCAATGAATCAACTCTTCGCATGAGATGGCCAAAGTACTGGAGCTTCAGCTTTGGCATCATTCCTTCCAAAGACATCCCAGGGCTGATCTCCTTCAGAATGGACTGGTTGGATCTCCTTGCAGTCCAAGGGACTCTCAAGAGTCTTTTCCACCACGGTTCAAAAGCATCAATTCTTCGGTGCTCAGCCTTCTTCACAGTCCAACTCTCACATCCATACATGACCACAGGAAAAACCATAACCTTGACTAGACGAACCTTTGTTGGCAAAATAATGTCTCTGCTTTTGAATATGCTATCTAGGTTGGTCATAACTTTCAAGGAGTAAGTGTCTTTTAATTTCATGGCTGCAGTCACCATTTATAGTGATTTTGGAGCCCAGAAAAATAAAGTCTGACACTGTTTCCACTGTTTCCCCATCTATTTCCCATGAAGTGGTGGGACAAGATGCCATGATCTTCGTTTTCTGAATGTTGAGCTTTAAGCCAACTTTTTCACTCTCCACTTTCACTTTCATCAAGAGGCTTTTGAGTTCCCCTTCACTTTCTGCCATAAGGGTGGTGTCATCTGTATATCTGAGGTTATTGATCTTTCTCCCGGCAATCTTGATTTCAGTTTGTGTTTCTTCCAGTCCAGCATTTCTCATGATGTACTCTGCATATAAGTTAAATAAACAGGGTGACAATATACAGCCTTGACGATTTGTTCTTAGTTATTTTCCACAACTTAAGAAATGCAGGTGTATAAACATTCCAGATTTACATGGTCATTTATTTGGGGGTGTAAAGAGGGGATCTTTACTTTTCATTTTATACTTACTGAAAGTAATTTTCAAATGGTCCTGCACTTTCATGCACTGGAGAAGGAAATGGCAACCCACTCCAGTGTTCTTGCCTGGAGAATCCCAGGGATGGGGGAGCCTGGTGGGCTGCTGTCTATGGGGTCACACAGAGTCGGACACGACTGAAGCAACTTAGCAGCAGCAGCAGCAGCACAAAAAATAGACTAGTATTTACTTCATGTGAATACAGCATATTGACTCTAAAATCCAGAGGGAAATCTTAAGTTCTAGTTATGGAATAATAATTCTAATTCTCCAGAAGTATGAAATTTCTTAATGAAAAAGTACTTTGGTATCAGTGTACCGTGATTCCAATTCTTTGGTATCAATATGGATCAGATCAGATCAGATCAGTCGCTCAGTCGTGTCCGACTCTTTGCGACCGCATGAATCGCAGCACTCCAGGCCTCCCTGTCCATCACCAACTCCCGGAGTTCACTCAGACTCACGTCCATCGAGTCAGTGATGCCATCCAGCCATCTCATCCTCTGTCGCCCCCTTCTCCTCCTGCCCCCAATCCCTCCCAGCATCAGAGTCTTTTCCAATGAGTCAACTCTTCGCATGAGGTGGCCAAAGCAAGCTACAAAGTACAGGTTACTAGTAAATGAAACGCAATGCCATATAAGTTGTAGTATAAAAACAAATCACCAGAGAAATGGAAATCAAACCCACTGTATACCACCTCACATTCATTGAACGGCTACTATCAAGAAAAACACAAAATAACAAATGTTAGGGAGGATGTGGAGAAATTAGAACCCTTGTGCACTGTTAGTGGGAATGGAAAATGGTGCAGCCACTGAGAAAAACAACACGGCAATTCCTCAACAAACTAAACACAGAATTCGTGTCTGATCCAGAAATTCCACTTCTGGGTATAGATCCCGAAGAAGTGAAAACAGCAACTCAAAACAGATTGTTCATAGTTGCATTACTCTCAATAACAAATACCAGTAATGCAGGTGTCCACTGACAGATGAATGGACAAGCAAAAGACACAATGAAATATTACTCAGCATTAAAAAGGGAAGAAACTTTGACACATTTTATAACATGGATGGACTTTGAGATCATTGTGCTCAAATAAGCCAGTCACACACAAAATAATATTGTATGATTCTACTTATATGAGGTACCTAGAATAGCCAAATTCAAAGAGAGTAGAATGGTGATCGCCAGGACTGGGGTGGGGGAAGGGGGAAAGGAATAGGGAGTTAGTGTTAATGGCTACCGAGTCCCAGTTTTGCCAAATGTGAAAACAGTAAAAATGGATTATGGTGATGGTTACACAATTTGAATGTACTAAATACCACTGAATTGAACACCTAAACATGGTTAAGATGGGAAATTTCATATGATTTTACAATAAAAATTTGGAAGAAAAATATAAATAATGGTACTGTGTCAATAAACACTAAGCAATTTGAAACGTAAGCAACTAAATGGGATGTAGTATGCCGAATTGGCTCCTGGAACAGAGAAAAAGGTCAATGATGGAAAAATGGGCAAAACTGCAGCACTCAGTAGTTTACTTACTAATAGGGTACCGATGTTAATTTCTCAGTTTCGACACATAACGTGGCTACTATGCAAGACAATGTTAGGGGGTTAAGGGTATACAGGAACTCTCTGTACTATCTTTGCAAGGTTTCTCGAAATCTAACATTATTCCAAAATAAAAGTAACAACTAAAAAGAAGTTAGAATCAACTCCTACATAGAAGATACGAGTGCATATGTGCTCAGTTGTGTCTGACTCTTCACGACTGTATGGACTGTCGCCCTCCAGGCTCCTCTGTCCATGGGACTTCCCGGGCAAGAACACTGGAGTGGGTTGCCACTTCCTCCTGCAGGGGATCTTCCCAACCCAGTGATCGAAACCATGTCTCCTGCCTCTCCTGCATTGGCAGGTGGGTTTTTTACCACTGAGCCAGCTGGGAAGCCCACACAGAAGACAAAGACAATACAAATATATTAGAATTGATAAAGTAGATACCAAAATATGAACACCTATACAAATAGCTACAGGAGATGTGAAATTATTTTTATTGTGTTGTTCACTGTTGCCTAGCTACTGTCTTATCAAACAATTGCAAAAGGGCAGGCTATTGAATTTTTTATTGTGGTAATATTTCCTTCATGATACAGGGTGCATTTTTTCACTTAGATCTTGGCATGGATAGTGTGATCTTCCTTCTGCCAATTCATGATTTTATATCTTTGATAATTTGTTACTTGGTGAGCATCCTGGTTGTTTCAAGTCAATGACAAGCCCAGTTTTGTGTTCAGCAGATTCCTACGCAGCACAACTCAACCTGGACAGCCCTGGCTGTCCATTTTACTAGCCCTGGCTCAGTGCACTGGCTTCCAGCTGTAACATAGGTGCATTGGATATAAGCCTATTTGAGGAGTGCTTAGGTATCTGCACAAACATGCTAAGTCACTTTAGCCACTGGAAGCCCATGTGGACAGACGGTACTGTAGCTTTTAGAGAAAAAAGGTCATGAAATGCTTTTATCAGTAATTAAGCAGCAGCAAGCAGTAGGAAACAACTGGTAAAAACATCTTGCTTCATTATGAGTCTGCTTGAATATGCTGCTCTGAGGAGTAGATTTCAAAGTTAATGAAACATGTTGGAGCAGAACTAAGTGAAAACAAAGCTTTACTCAGAAAGATGACTTGAAACAACTAAGTTTTACTTTATTTCCCAGCCCAACCGCTTTTCTGTTAAAGGTCAATTATGTAAAAACTGATGTGACATAAGAGAAGGGTAGAAAATACACTGTCTCTCTTAACAGCTCTGCACAAGGGAGAAATGACCAAGGCTATTATGTCTTCTTCCCTTCCACTCTCTGACATCAGTGGTCTAAACACTCCAGAGGCTTACAGCTGCAGGTGCAAAGAGCTTTGCCTCACAGGTGCAGCTTACATTTCCTTTCTCTGTGACCTTTAAGGTCAACTGGCTAGCTTGCTTTGACTGCAAATAGAGGTCTTCTTAATTCCTCCAGTACAACCTTAACTTGATATGAAACACTTACACAAGGAATGGTGCAGACAAGAAGGCAGTTTATTGTATCAATACTTTGGGGAGAAAAAAAGAAAAAACATGATTCCATTTAAGGGGAAATAAAGTCATTGACGCTCAGTAAGCAACACTGCCATCTAGTGGAATGATGATATACCACCAAGACTTTCAAGACCAGGCGTGAAATGTGAGCGGATTTGTTGGTTTAAATTTTCACCAAAAAACGGCACTTTTGAGAAGCTGATTTTCAGAGAACCTCAGATTTTGAGAAAGTATTTGTCTTTAAAATGCATAAATGTATGTGCTTTCTCTGATTTTGGGGGGAAAAGAAGGAGGTTTGTTTCTTTTTTTTTCCAAATAGACTATCAAATTAATTCTCAAAGTTAATGAAACACTTTGCAACAACCTGCCTCTGAGCATCTGTCACTCGTGCACTCTTGTTCAGCAGTCTAAACAGCAACCCCTGATGATGACAGCTTATAAAGAAGCAAAACTCAACTGTACAAGAACTACATTAAATTTACTCATTTCCTCTATTTTTACAATCTAAGGTGCCAAGTATTTGCACTTCACTTATTTGAATTCCTGGGGGGGAAAAAAGCATTTGAAAGCACCAATAACGCTTTTGCAAAAATCACATAACCCAACTCTTATTACGACTACACAATAACGGTGGAAGATACTGGTGTCAGGACGTGGGAATGCTGTTCTTACTGAATAATAAAGTCATTCTTCTCAAGGCTTTAATTCTCCTTTATGCCCAGGTGCTGCAGTAAATGTGCTGATTTGATGACTTCTATGAGCATATAGATGAGAATAGTTAATGTAACACCTGGCTGACAAAAGCAAGTTGTGAGAATAACATATTGTTAATAGGCATGATCTCAAATTGGCATCTCTATGATTACTGAGATTTTAGATTTTGGGTTAAGTGCTCTGCTCTTTGGAACATCCACAATGGTTATCGATCTTGGTAATGAGCTCGTTGCAACCTTTCTGGATATATGGTTGGAGGCCCTCACGGATTCTAGAATGCATGAGTCTGACATGGTTTTCTCAAACCATACTCCTGGCAAACTATAAACTCAGTTAAGGATTTCGAGAAGAGCCAAGTTCTGTGAAAGAGGTATATACAAGGACAGAGTTAAGAAGCTGAATTGAAAGAATATTAGGTGGTGTTCTTGTCAGTAGACAAAACTGAATGTTCCAATTCTGAGAACCTGAGATTGTCCAGAAAAGCAAAATTCTGAGTGTAGGACACAAGTTACCACAAAGTCAGAACCCACTGCTCTGAATTTCAAAAAAAAAACAAACATATATATATGAGTTGGGGAGTGAGGGTAGTCCCTGAAGTACATCTGAATGAGGCTGTTCTTTTGAGAGTTAGTCTGGGTTGCTTGTGTTCATCACAATTTGCAGTAATCACCCCACCCCCAAGTCTAAAGCGTTCCTTTACCATATATTCTCATCTACTTCATCTTTCTTTCATATATGCTACTACTTGGGCACACCTGAAGCAAAGCAATTAAAGATGCTTGGGAAGCCTTATAGTAACTCCAACATGATGCCAAAGTCACCTCCAAAAAAAGTTTATTAGCATGATTAAAAACATTTTCTGGAATAATGACAGAATTTCTAAACATGAAAGAGGATCAGTGGCTATACTTTATAACCAATATTTGCAACTGGAAAGACAGCTTTATTGCCCAGTCTTCATTTTATTACAAACAACCCACATTTACTGGTTCCCTGTGAAGTCATGACTATTGCTTTGGGAATGAGTCCCTACTGCAATTAAGTATAAAAAATATTTTCCATAATCGGAGTGTGACCTGCATTACTGAGTAAAGAGTTGATAAAAATCCTCAAAGAGTTGGTTTTTTGTTTTTTTAAAAAACATTCCTTTTACACACTACAAAGCAATAATTAGTAATTTGGCTTTTAAAATTCCTACATGATATTTAGAATGGCAGTCCCCAAAGGTCCTCCCTTCACATAACTGAACTTGCAGATCCTCTTCCGGAGTGTACATTCTTGGGCTGGACTCTGAAGACCCCAACCTCCACTTGTTTATACGGGTTTGAGAACAAAGACAGCATCATCCAGAACGTAGTAGTCATTATACATGTCACCTTCACACAGGTATGGCAGTCTGGTGAAAGCTTCGATAACAAAACCAGCTTTTCTGAAAACTTCAGGCAGACTATTCACTTGTTCTTCCCAATTCTGTCCCTTGATTTCCAAAATTTCCGATGGTTTATCCCACTTGCCACCTACTAAAACAAAAACATGAAGTTAAATTCTTGAACAAACAGATTACTCAAAAGAGAGAAGAGGGGAAGAACAATATCTGCTAAGGACTTGGTGTGTGCCAAGCACTGGGTGCTTTGATGAATGATTTCCCGGGTGACCCAGCGGTAGGACAAAGAGGAAGTAGAGACAGGAAGACTGAAGAACGTGCCCCAGCTTGCAAGGTTAATGAACACTGGGACAGAAGTGTAATCCCTCATTAAACCAGACCCAAAGCCCACACTACTACTTGCTCTGACAGTTTCTTGATATCACCCTCCCTTAGACTGACTGGTGTGTAATGGTTAATAGGTTTGGAAAACTGCTTATTAAATATTGAGGCAGAGTGTAACAAAGTTTGAAAGAGTGCTTTGGATAAATGTAAGAAAACGCCACTAGTGTAGTAAAATCATGCCACATATTAACTAGAGGGGTTTATCAGGCTGAAAGTAAAAATAGGTTAACGGAGGGTTTTAATTTCTAAAAAGAGATCATTTGGTGTGCTTTTCAAGGGAGGTCAATCCACTCTCTAACTTTGCAGAAGAATTTCACACAAGTTAACCTCCAGAACCAGAGAGAGGATAACATACTAGAATGGATGAATCAACCTAGCATTTCTTGGAACAGTGACTCAAGTCTGTGTTAACATTAGTCATTTCCAAACCCATGAGCGTCAGATGCCCAGGTACTAGGGGGCTAGAAAAAGTCTTCAGTTCACATACATACCAAGCACTGACTACAGACACACACACACAAACACACACAGTGGTATATATAAAATCTGGGGGGTGCTTTCAGACGCAACTATGATGTAAAAAAAAAAATACACAGTAATGCTAAAAGTATTACTAAATACAGATTGAGAATAACTTTCTGTAAATGACAAAATATATAATCAACAGGTGCCAAGCATACACACAGTACAGTGGAGAGGGTTTCATTCTTTCCGGCAGCGAGCACCCCTCTTCCCCGTGGAAGGCAAAGCCTGGGGAAGCAGCTTCCCCCTCCTCTTTCTCGCAGCTCAGGCACTGGTTCATGACCTCAGGTCAGAAACACTCCCCTGAGACCTGGAATGAGGAGCAAGTGGCCCAGAGGTGGGGACGTGAGGCTCCTTCTCTGGGAAGGCGGAGCAGTGGTGTGAGTCCAGGCAGCTCGGGCAGCACGGAGCAGTACCACTGACAGGCTGTGGGCCACGCCAAGGCAGCAGTGCTTGCCGGTTGGCAGTGCTCTTCAGATCAGCTTTACAGCAGACTTCGGGGCATGTGTCTTGTATGTAGACCGCAACACATGATTCTCCAGTCCTCCCAGGGACTCACTGTGCTACCCTCAAATCCTTTCAATAAACTCCCTTTTGCTTATTAAGTCAGCCCAAGTCACTTTCTGCTGTTTACAAATAACCTGACTGATGAAGCCCCCGAGGGACTAGGATGGGGTTCTGGATGACAAAGATTCCACACATTTATTTCACAATAAAAGTGGTCACACAAAACTGGGCACAAGGGCTTCCCAGGTGACTTAGTGGTAAAGAATCTGCCAATGCAGGAGATGCAGATTCGAACCCTGGGTTGGGAAGATCCCCCAGAGAAGGAAATGGTAACCCACTCCTGTATTCTTGCCTGGGAAATTCCAGGGACAGAGGCGCCTGGCAGGTTATAGTCCATGGGGTCGCAAAGAGTTGGACATGACTTAGTGACTAAACAAAACTGGGGTACAATTAGTTAATGGCACCCAACTTATTTATTCATTGTTCACTGATTTTTCTCTTGTCTCTACATGAAGATGGACTTCCCAGGTGGCGCTAGTGGTAAAGAACCCATCTGCCAATGCAGAAAATGGAAGACATGTGAGTTCAGTCCCTGGGTTGGGAAGATCCCCTGGAGGAGGGCGTGACAACCCACTCCAGTACTCTTGCCTGGAGAATCCCATGGGCAGAGGAGCCTGGTGGGCTACAGTGCACAGGGTCGCAGAGAGTCGGACACGACTGAAGTGACTTAGCACACTACATGAAGATATTTCCTCCTGCTTCTCCTTGATTTCCAGCAGTTATCAGCCCAGCACCAAGAACAAATTAGATGCCCAAGAGCAGAGACTGAACTGCTCTAGAAAATTTAAGTATGAGTTATCTGTCAAACAATACTTTCTAGGAATATGCACCAAGGTAAATCAAAATCTCACCCAAAACATCTAACATCTTTGAGGATTTGTA
This sequence comes from Bos taurus, assembly GCF_002263795.3. NCBI lineage: Eukaryota > Metazoa > Chordata > Mammalia > Artiodactyla > Bovidae > Bos > Bos taurus. The sequence goes on along the minus strand of NC_037352.1, from coordinate 20,142,668 downwards.
AAACCCAAGAAAAATGTGACCATATGAACATTTAGAAATGTGCTCTAGGCTAAAATCTCAACTTTAAATGGTGAAACTGGATTACAAACAATCTTTACACAATTTCAAAAAGTTCCCAATTATGCTTCCTCAATAAGAGTTCCTCTCTTTGTTTCTTCCTTACTTAGAAAAAAAAAAAAAAGCCAAAACTCTCTTCAAATACACTCCCCACACCTCATACATACACACAGAAATGGAGACCGTGAACAGAGGAAAGATCATTCTCGGTCTGGAATTCAATCTGATTCTGTTTTATGTCGGTAAGGTTCTTTTATTTTCCCTCCATTTTATTAAAATCAATTGCTACTTTTCATCTAAAAATTCATTTATATTTTAAGCCCCTACAGATTTTTAAATGTATAACATTATGGAAACTGTCTAAAGTGACAAATTTCCTTTTTTCTCAGAGAAATAGGTAATAAAAAAACAGCTGAGAAAAAAAATTAATATTAACATTGAAAACTTCCTTTGCTATCATGCTGCTTTAGAGAAGAGTACCTCACCAAACAAAGGCTTGAAAATATTCATAAAATCACATTAATCATTAACAATTCAGTTCCCATACAGGCAAACTGACTCTGAATTAAATACTTAAATATTTTTAAAGAACAGTCTTTCAGAAAAAGCCGAATTTCTATAAATTGAAGTACCTGTCATTTTAAAAAACTGCAATGGCTCCTTCCTTGAAAAATAACCATATCACAAATATATGGATACTTTTGCCTGTTTTTTCTCTATGAGAGAGTTTCCTGTATCACAGTTCTAATAATTTCATCATTGTTCTAAAAAATCTCATAATCTCATATTTGCTCACAAAGTTTGGGTCATAGGCCAGGAAAGGGAACAAAAGCTCTTATTTTTTCTCATCTGTAAAGAAATATTTTTAAATGTTAACAGTGATTTGGTGGGGGCAGAGCGGTGAAAGGACTATGGGTGATGTTTTTGCTTCTACTTTCAGTAATAAGTCTATTTATTTCCTAATAAGTGTATATATATTACTTTTATAGAGTAGTCTAATTAGTATTATTTTTCAAAAGAATTATCTTTCAAAGACATATACTGAAAGATGTGCAGACAAATTATCTGGAATTTGCCCTAAAATAACACGAGATAAAGGCACAAGTAGGGAGAAGAGCTGAAACGAGACTGGGCTGAAGTCAGGTGATGGCGGAGAAGTTACTGTGCTGGTCAACTACTGCGTATGTTCGAAATTTTCCATAAAGGCGTTTTTTAGAAAGTTCGGAAATTACTTTTCTATGTATTTTGTAGCTTGGTTTTCAAAAACAGTAATCTTTTTTTATTCCCTCCACTAAGAAGATAAACTTTCAACCTTTCCAGAGGGTACTGTGTTTAAAAGAACCCCTACAGGATATGAGAGCTCTTAAAGTGCAGCTCTTCAGAGTGGGCTGCAGGCTGACACAGTATCCAAACTTCCCTTTTGCACTAAGCTGCCGCCTCATTCATGGCGCGGGGCTGCGGGGGGAGCAGCCGTCTCCTCACAGCCTGGGCTCTCACAGGAAACCACTGCACCCGGTTTTCTCCCTTCTGAGGTGGTCACGAGCAGAGATATGAAACTTCTAAGTTGCAAGTATTTATTTTACCCTGGAACACTAGTTCTCCAAGAAAAATGTTAAAAGGTAGCTTCCCTTTTAAAAACTACCTCATGGAGGAGTTGACACTGGGACCTTGCTGATTAACCTCACGACTCTGGCAGGCCCACTTCAAGTTCCCACACTTTAACGATTACTATACCTTATAAAGCCGTTTCCACCAGCCTTAGGAGAGAGGCTAAGCCCCTTGGCTGAAGACGCAGGAAGCCTGGTCTTCTCCAGTGACTTGACTTTACCCGCTCATCTGGTTTACCTTTACCAGGTTGCTAAAAAGCTCCCAGCTCATCTCCAATTGCACAAATAACAAAAATTACAACATGGTGAGAAGAGATCTGGGTCACAAATACCATGATTCTAGTTTTAATTCTTCTGCTCTGGGTCAGGACCTATAAGAAAAATGTTAAGTGACAAAAAGCCCATATGAAACTTGTATCAGACAACTTGGATTATTTTTTAATTTTGTGTACAACAGCAAAGGGAAAAGTCAGACAAATAAGACCATGTATAAACATGTAACCACACAAAGTCAGAGTGAAAACATGCACAAATTCCACTTTGCCTCAACCAACAGTATTTCACATACAGCCTCCCTTGCCCCCAAAATGGCTGAGGGCAGGTCTTCCCAGTAATAAATAACTAAGCAGCTTTCCAGCTTCACGAACCTGGGATTAGATAGAAGGCCACATAGGGACCCACCCCCATGACAGGGAAGCAGCATGATGTGGCGGCGGGGAGAGCACTGGATGGGGCGTCTAGTCTCGGCCCTGCTGACATGACGCTGTGAAGTGAAAGTCGCTTGGTCATGTCCGACTCTTTGCGACCCCATGGACTATACTATACAGTCCATGGAATTCTCCAGGCCAGAATACTGGAGTCGGTAGCCTTTCCCTTCTCCAGGGGACCTTCCCAACCCAGGGATCATACCCAGGTCTCCTGCATTGCGGGTGGATTCTCTACCAGCTGAGCCACCAGGGAAGCGCAAGAATTCTGGAGTGGGTAGCCTATCCCTTCTTCAGCGGATTTTCCCGACCCAGGAATTGAACCAGGGTCTCTTGCATTGCAGGTGGATTCTTTATCAGCTGAGCTCTCTCTCTTTAGAGCTCTATTTAGAGCTATATCTAAAATGGGCATATGATCCTGTGGAGACAGGAGTGGCCATGGCAGCAGAAATAGCTCCTTTCATTAAATACTTACTTAGACCCAGGTAAGTAAATACTCCTTGTGCACTGATGGCCTCCATGAAACTTCCTGCTAACCTCATGATACTCAACACTATCCCCCTTTTGCTAATGAGGAAACAGACCAGAGAGCTAGGAACTAGCAAGAGCTAGGATCCAAACTCAAATGTCTACTCCTAATCACAATACTGCTCAAGTAAATTAAAGCTACAAGAGGCTACAAAGCAGCACACACGAGCCAGGAAAGAAACTAACCTGCTGGGCAGTGGCATGGCCAGCTCATCAGGCCTCTGCTCAACAACGAAAGGCTGGCTGAGCCAGGGCTACAATTTCCCAGATGTACACACTGCCTTTTACAATGTTTTCCTTTGGGACAACTAGACTCCCTGAAGAACAACTGTAAACTGTCATGAATTCCTAGCAATCACAACCTTAAAAGGCAGGAAAAAAAAATCCCTGCTGCTCATGTGCTTTGATACCTATTGCTACACTGAATGCAATACTCCTATGAGTCCAGGGGTTCAGATAAGGAAACAAGCTCCTAGAGAGCAATTGATTTGCACAGGGAGATCAACGGACAGCTCCTAAGTACACCACGAGTGTACATGTGGACCCCGACCTTCTAACTCAGATCTGCTGTCACCTCCAGCAAAGGAGATCCCCACCCCACCCCCAGGGCTGCCCTTTAAGTACCAGACATCACTGTGCTCCAGCAGCCTGAGGTCAGGAAACTCAGAGGGTCAAGAAAAGTAAGGAACACCAGCGTCTACCTTTTTTTTAAGTCTTAATTTTTTGGATTGAAGTAGCTACCATCTATGGGGTCACAAAGAGTCGGACATGACTGAAGCGACTTATCAGCAGCAGCAGCAAAGTTAATGTACAAGTTAAAAAAAAGTTAAGGGTGTACCGTAACTTTATAATAGTGATTCACAATTTTAAAGGTTATACTCCATTTATAGTTATCATAAAATATTGGCACCAGTGTCTACTTTTATAGTCTTGTCTGTGCTGAGAGTGAGGTAAAAACAAGAAAGCCATGGTTTTCAGTGGATTCTTCAAAAATGTTGATAAAACAGGAGCACAGGACAAAGGGAGGTGAGACGCCCACTGATCAAGCTCCTCTGCTTCCTCCCACAGGGGTCGCGGATGACTGCACCGTCTCAGTGTCTCAACCACCTGAACTTCAAGTGGACTACATGCAAAAGGTCGTAACCTTGCCCTGCTCCTTCTCCACAGTGGGGTGCCCTGCAGAGCAACCAAAATGCCTGTGGTTTCGCTACGGGACTCATGAGTCTAAGAACCTGTGCTTGAATGGATGCAGAAGTAAGACAGACAAATACACACTTGAGAATCCGGCACAAAACCAGGTTTCCCTCACTGTGAACAGGCTGACTTTCAATGACAGTGCAATCTACGTCTGTGGAATAGCCTTTCCCAACTCAAAGCAACCGAGAGCTAAGCAAACGGGAAGAGGGACTGTGCTTGTGGTAAGAGGTCAGTCAAAGCTTTATTCCCGTACAGTGTGTTCTGCTTGGTCCCTTAAATGCATCACTTACTTCTATGCAGAGATTAGGAGATACATCTGATAACTTAATAGCTCAGCCAGTGAACAGTGTGACCCTCACACTAGCCAACATGCAGTTTGGACTGATGAACTACTCCAATCCCATCTCTCGGCCTCCGCGGACACAGTCAGGGTTATGTCAGGTGCTATACTCTCTATGTCCTCTCTATGTCCAGACTTCACTGGCAAAGGCTGACCAGCTACGTCCTCTTTTCTCCATGTTACACAGATTGAAATATGACGTTTAACGGAGAGCCCTCTTAGGATCTCGCCTGGTATTGCACCATCTAGAACAAAACACTAAAGAAGCAGAAGCAATCAATAAATTGAACCCATAAAAAAATATGCATTATGAAGAATAAACACAAAGTTTAGGTAAAGCCACTGGGGGACCCCTGACCTTATCCCCTTGTGCATAGATAATGAACAGAAAAAGGGTCGGTGTGGTTTCCTTAGATTTACTAAAATCCATGACAATCTCCTCATGCAGGTGAGGACACTGAGCCTAGCTAAGACCTATAAATTATGAAATTGTGAGGAAAAGCTTCACATGATTCTGGAGAAAGGAAGAGAAGAACAGTAACTCCATGCTTTTCTCAGACCTCTCCCCTTTAAAGAAACTAGTACGATGAGCTCTGAGATCATTAAAACATAAACTCAAATTGATCAGGCTTTTGGTTTTAACACAGGACTTCGAGGAGCCCAGATTGTCCTATATTACAATTCTTACTTTGGTGTTCTAATGAACTTTTGCTATTTCACCATCATTTAATGTTAGTTTATGCTCACTTGTAGGGGTAAATTATAAATGAGTTAATGCACATAAAGCACTTTTAATGGTGCCTGGTTTATATCAAATAATTAATGTCAGCTAAGGAAATCAACTCTGAATATTCATTGGAAGGAGTGATGCAGAAGCTCCAATACTTTGGCCACCTGATGTGAAGAGCCGACTCTCTGGAAATGACCCTGATGCTGGGAAAGATTGAAGGCAGGAGGAGAAGGGGGCAACAGAGGATGAGATGGGTGGATGGCATCCCGGACTCAATGGACTTGAGTTTGAGCAAACTCCGGGAGATGGTGAAGGACAGGGAAGCCAGGCGCACTGCAGTCTATGGGACCTGAAAGGGTCGGACACGACTAAACAACAGATATTAACACAAACACACAACAGCCGTGGCAATTTGTATCTCTCACTGCATGCATGTGTCTTCTATAAAAAACAACAGCCAGAAGAAAAATGGTTTGTAAAGAAGGAGGTCTCAAACCTGCAGGTTCATGTGATGAAACACCCTTCTTAAGAGTAGGAATGAAAATACGATTAAGACAGAAACAGCGATTTCCTACCTTTTTAACAGAGCCTCTAATTTCACACTTGAAACTTTTTTAAGTTTTACAGATATAGTTGATTTGTTAAGTTTCACAAGAAAAATGTATGTTGTATAAACTGAGTTCACAGGATAAGCATCTACGGGCTTATTTAGTTGAAAAGCACAAGTTATTCAGATAACAATTACAAATTTAATTGGATTCTGTACTTCAAATAATTGCGTACTTGAAGATGTGGTGTGTTACTTCATCACTACCTAGAGAACAGGACACTTACTGCAGCGAGGGAGAAATTCAGAATGTACAAATGGATTCAATAATTCTACTTCCAGCTTTATTAGAAAGAAGAGACACACAACACCACTGAACATACAAGCGTTCAGTGAGCACCATAATCATAGTGTATGGCCTGCTTACCTATGTGTACAGTTCAAGGTCATAAACATATGTGGGAAAGAATTTTAACTCCATAGACTCTTGGTGACACTTGTATCTACTAAAAGAAACTTAAAACGCCCTTGAACAACCTGTCTTGAAATGTTTATCTCACTTTAAGCAACAATTTACATAAAAAGTGATTCTTAGCATATGACAAATAATTGAATTTATTAAAATTTTAAGTTTTAAAAATGAGTAACATTTTGGGCATAATACACTTAAAGAACTAATGAACTGGCTTTAACTATCATATACTTGTTGTTGCTGCTGCTGCTAGGTCACTTCAGTCATGTCCGACTCTGTGTGACCCCATAGACGGCAGCCCACCAGGCTCCCCCGTCCCTGGGATTCTCCAGGCAAGAACACTGGAGTGGGTTGCCATTTCCTTCTCCAACGCATGAAAGTGAAAAGTGAAAATGAAGTCGCTCAGTCGTGTCCGACTCTTAGTGACCCCATGGACTGCAGCCTACCAGGTTCCTCCGCCCATGGGATTTTCCAGGCAAGAGTACTGGAGTGGGGTGCCATTGCCTTCTCTGATCATATACTTGAGCGCCTTCTAAATCAAGAGCCCCTGAATAAATTTTTATATGAATAGCCAAATAGCATAAGCTCATGTGTCCCCCTTAACATTTAGTTTCAATTACACTTTATACATATATTTGCAATAATATGTTTCAATAGTGACTGTCTCTTTCTCTGTCTGTAATTCACAAAGAGATGAAGGTTCTCAGCAAGGAACTGCAGTCCGCCCTGATAGCCCTCTTAGTCCTGTTCTCTATCTACATCACCAGTGTGCTCGTGATCCTCATCGTCCTCACCAAAGTAAGTCAAACATCTTGCATTAGATGTCCCTATGGCCTTGAAAATTATCCTAAGGAAATAATTTCCATCTTTCCACATGTTGGGAGCCTCAGAAATAGCTCACCTAATTAACATATCCCTTTGCATCTGCAGGAAATACCTACTGCAGAAGAGGTCTGCAGAAAAAAGCAAAAAGTTTTCATCACTGAAAATTATTAACCAGAGTACACAATTTATATGGTTTTCTTTCCATAAATGGGATTAAGAGATCCTTCTTTATAACCATCAGACACATGCTACTTTTCCACTGGTGGGGAAGGTATGAAAGGCCTAAGAACAATCTTTTTGAAAAAGGTTAACGAAAGAGACTGGAGGGACTTCCCCGGTGGTACAGTGGCTAGGACTCCATGTTCCCAATGCAGGGTGCCCAGATTTAATCCCTGATCAGGGAACTAGACCCCACACGATACTTCTAAAAGTCCTGCATGATGCAATTAAGACCCGGAACAGCTAAATAAATATTTTAAAAAGAGAGAGAGAGATTAGACACTACCTTAAAATATCTTTAAGAGGCCTAAAGTTTTTGAGAAAGACTATACTTCTCATTGTTCACATGCTATAAAAGGGGATATGTATGCGTTATATTAAGATTACCATAAATCCTATTATCAATATCAGCTTGAGCTATTAATAAAAACACCTCAGAAGTGACATGAAAATTACTCTTACTGCATATTACTTAAATATTAAGTTCGTTTAACCTTATTATGGTATGAGATATCTGCCATGATTGTTCTGAGTACATAACATGTCTTGTAAGACTTTCCTTTTCTTCCTGACAGGCAAAATCTAACACTCAAAGAAAGAACGAAACAGAAGAATCACAAAAGGTACACCCCAATGCTGGTAAAACATCTTCAGAATTGTGGTTATTAACTATTTTACATTGAAAATAATTTAAGAAACAGAACATCATCACAGAACAACTTTCGTACTGTTTCCTATTGTTGATAAAAATTATATTCTCAAGTGGTAGAATATATGGCAAATTGACAGGTCTCAATCATAAATTCTACTTAATATACTCAAAATACAAGAGTTAACTGTAGGTACAGATGTGTTGGGTGGGGTAGTTTCTAAGACTGGTGGCCAATAAAGAAAGAAAAGGCTCAGATAACGTGCAATAATCATTGCTTTTCATCATAAGACAACATTTTTTTTTCTTATTTGTATTTATAGAAAAAGAGTGCTCGGCGTATTTTTCAGGAAATTGCTCAAGAGCTATATAGCAAGAGACAACAAACAAGCCAACAAACTGTAAGTGTAAAATATCAAAAAGATGTAAGGCGAAAAAGCATGCTTAACTAAAAAGATATAAAGCATGTTTAACTAAAAAAACTTGGCTGCCAGCAAGCTGTCAATAATCAAGTTTTTCTTTAAAAAGAGTCTGAAAGAGGACTTTCATAAAATGCATTTGTTTTGATAAATACGTAACAAAGGACATCTGATGCAATATCAAATAGACACCAGGTTGGCATCTTAGTGACATGAAATCTTTCTGAAACACACTGGATACAGGTAATGTTTTCAATACAGACAAGGATGCTTTTGTGGGTTGAAAGCTTCTTTGGACTGTATCTTGCATCAGTAGTAACCATTAAGCAAATGTTGCAAACATCTGTGGATCAAATTATACAGAAAACTTACTTGCTCACATTAGAAAAGACAGATAATAAGAATAAAAGATGAGTATTTCTTCAGCCTTTGATGTTTAGTGATAGGAAGAATGTATATATTGACTATAATACATTCTGATAGTCCTTACACAGTCTTAAAGTCCTATAAAAACAGGTTTTTTCAAACAAGACATTGTTTTACAGCTAGTAGAGCAGACAGTTTCCACGATACCTGATCAGACTTTTCAGATTTAAATTAAAATATATACAAAATAAAGAACTTATACACTAGCAGAGATGTTTTCTTAAACAGCAGCCATGAGGGCAAATGAAACAGAATTCTGATACGAGATGTGGTTTTTTTAAATCTGATTTCTAAAAAGGATTTTCATCCAGGAAATAGTATCATCTAAATAGTCACTTCATCCTTCAATGTATATAGAAGTACATAAAGAAGTGATTTAATTATAAATACCTAAGATGCCACTCTGAATAATTACAAATGCATGTTCACACTCTTCTTTTATTGACACAGGCACCTTTCAGCAGAGAGGCCAAATTAAATGGCTAGAAGACAAGCCTGGAAGTAGGAATTTTAAAGCCCTCAGTCAGGGCTTTGACAATGGCACGTAAACAAGAAAGTTATTCTTTAGTTCCCACATCTTACTCCAAATAAAGGCAAAGTGGAAACTGGACCTTTATGGTTACTGGAGAATGCAAGACGGCACTGTAATTAATATGTCGCTCTTAGTGTGGTGTTATTGGTTACAAAACTTAAAATGTGTCTTGTTATTTTACTATTGCAGGAAAAAGACAACACTTATGAAAACAGAGCTGCGCTTTCTAACTATGAAAGACCATAGAAGTCTTCTGACTTTCAATGAAGTCACTGAAAATCCCACTCCAGACATTATGAAAGTATTAGTAGATATACACCCATCAGGTTTTTTTTAGAAAACAATTTAAGGTAAATGGAAAAGTCAACTAGCTACAAGAAGGATGCCAGAGAATATAAGGAGACTATTACTAATGGAAATTACCAAAATACTAAAACCCAACAAAATGCAACTGAAAAATACTTTCCTAATTTGCTAGGTAGGAGAATTCTAAGTAGTCAAGCATCTTCAAAAACTTCCAATTAAAGCATATGTCCTTCTGTATTTGCTCCATTCGACATAACCACACGATGACTGATACCCTGAAGATGATCTGAAGTCACACCAAGTGCCTCAGTCTTGCCTGGAAGAACTGTCTTTATGGTTTCTAGATGTGGTGGGCCAACTAGACCAAGTTGGCAGGGAAAGAGGAACGGAGAGAGGAAGGAATGTGTCAAAATCTGAGTTAGAGAAAAATTATCTTGAACAGTATTTTGCAGCAAGTATTATTTCCTCTAGTGTTGTAATGGGCCAGTGGCACAGTACACATTTTCCTGCCAGGGTATGCAAAATGACTTACATCCTGCTACCAACAAAAAGTGAGGGCACAACAGAACACAGCAACATTTTAGTTATTTTAACAAAAAATCCAAAGCAGAAGGTTCAGCCAGAGAAAACCTCAGAATAAATAAGCTACAATGGACTCTAGGTGTCAGTCTTGCGCCAAATAACAGCACCAGGGAAGGCTTTGGCAAAGCACTGGAACTGAGCAAGCCTTTGCCATATATTTTTTTCTCTTTTAGTAAGTCATTGTATTACACACACACATACACACAAAAATATACCTATGTACACACACACATTTATACAAGCCTACACTTTATACATAGTTGGGATCATACAGAGTATAGATTTGTATTACGCATTGCAGTGTGATTATTAACCAACTAAGGAGGGAAATGCAGGACAAGGGGCAGTGTCTAGCAAGGAGGCTTATGGTACTTACTACCATCTCACTAAGAAAACATGTTAGAGAATCGCTCTCTGAAGTTACTTCTGTGTAACAAAAAAATTTATTTAAAGTACCTGCAAGTATATATCTGCTATTAAACCTGAATTACAACCTACTATGTTTATTTAAAGTGTTCCTCTTAAACTGGTATAAAATGAGATCGATTCTTATTTTTAAACCCCAGATTAAATTTTCAAATATTTTAAGATCTCTTTAAAAGCATTTTGTACTGATGGCTTAAATCAGGGACCTCTAACCTTTCCATCTGGGTTGGGGGGGCACATAACCTCATTTTGTGTGTAAATGTATGTGAAAACACATGTGAGTACACATATGCTTTGTGTAGTTTATGCATATACATGTATGTGTGTATATGTGTATACACAAAAACAGAAATTAAACAATGGGCATTCAAAGCAATATAAATAAAAATGTTAACATTTCCCTCCTGTACCCCAACATAAACAGTCTTGCATACTCCCTCAACTTTGAGACCACTGGCCTGACTGAAATAAATGAACTTCTAAACCAGATGGCAGAAAAGGTTAAGTGCTACCACCATCTAGGTGAATAGAAGGGATCTGATCATTTCCTTTTGATTTCTGAAAGTCATTACCTTTGGTCCTTTCAGGGATGAAAATATATCATTCTTCATGTAACTAATGAGGAAACAAAATCCCTAAGACAAACTTGTATTTGATTCAGAATACACTTTTCCCAATATAAGCAAGGACTGTGTTTAAGAGACTAATTTTTAAGCTAAATTTTGGAACATATTTTCCCAAGTAGTTATATTCCTTGAGGTCATATATGAGTGCCTGAAATATATATATTATTCATTCTTTTATTCATCCAACTAGCCAACAATACTGACTGACCGCTATACTGTTATACAACCAAAGGCTTCTTTTGCACGCCATCCTTGGGTCTCACTGAACTGGGAACCCCACCTGGGAACCCCACCTTGCTCCCATCTTACTGCTGTTGCGTGTGCATACAGTAAAACACGCCATAGATGCAAACACACGTCAAATGTCACCCACACGAAAACCTCCCTAACTCCTCCAGCAGTTAATGGAACTTTCCTTCTCTAAACTCATGGAACTTCATGTTTCTTTTCAGATTATCCTGCCACTGTCTGTTTACATCTTCTGAACTAGTCTCTAAGTATCTTAAAACTAGAAGCACCTGTCTCATTTCTGTTTACTTCTACTGCTTAGCACTGCCTGGTACGTAAAAGTCTTTTAAATACCCTTACATGAATGCAACTGAACAATGTTTCTACAGAAAAATATTTTTTCAGCCCTTCAACTGAGATACGAAGCACACTTCACTCCTTAGCCATTGACCCTCACGCCTTGTCATAAGGACCACTCATTGAATCCCTAACATTAATTTTCCTGAGCATCCAGAATTTCCACTGAAAAGGACTAAGCAAGCTACAGCTTTCTGTTGAAATTTACACTTTCCAAGACAATCAAGACAGAATAAACTGAAAACAGCTTGGAGATGAAAAAGAACAGACATGGTTCTAGTGTCTACACACTCTCCCCTCTAGTCCAGAGCAGTGACACCACATACCAACAGGTGTTAATGAAAGTTTCAGAGTAAGTCATACCTTTCTCTCTACTATATTAGAGCTAAGAGAGTTTGAAAGCCTGGGCTAATAGGCATCTAGTTCAGTGTCTATGGAGTCGAATCACATAAACTGATGCTTAAGGCACAGAATTTGAGACCAAGCTAAAATGCAAAAATATTGACAAATACTTCAAAGTGAAGGACTGTGAACAAATCTTATCTAAGAAGCCACAAATAAAAATAAAGGAACAGAACAGGACGGAATGAAACAAATCTAACATGTATCAAACACCAATAGAGACAGACATGGTTGGGCACTATCCTATACACTATATTATTTCATCTTCACAACAAACCTCAAGGTAAAATCAGCCCCATTTTTACAGATAAAACACTAAGCTTCATGAGAAGCTCAGGCAATAAGGGCTGACCCATATTTCAAACGGAGAAGGCAATGGCACCCCACTCCAGTACTCTTGCCTGGAAAATCCCATGGATGGAGGAGCCTCAAAGGCTGCAGTCCATGGGGTCGCTAAGAGTAGGACACGACTGAGCCAATTCACTTTCACTTTTCACTTTCAATCACTGAAGGAAATGGCAATCCACTCCAGTGTTCTTGCCTGGAGAATCCCAGGGACGAGGGAGCCTGGTGGGCTGCCGTCTATGGGGTCACACAGAGTCGGACACGACTGAAGTGACTTAGCAGCATATTTCAAAACAGGTTAGCCCTCAAAAGCCCATACTCCTTCCCCAAAGCAGTCTTGCCAGAGTCTTGCTTATTTCTATTAAGACTGGGGAACTTTAAGACTGAACATGTCTAGTTTAACCCAAACAATCACCCTGGAAGAAAGTGAGAAAGTTGCCAAGGGTTCCAGAATGTACAGGTTTATTTAGCTGGTTTCAGAGAATTCTACCAAATCTTCAAAAACAGTAACCACAATGCTATTTAAACTGTTCCAGAGCATTAGAAGGAATTCAGAAATTATTTTTTACAAAATCAGCAGAACATGAGAAAGATAACATCTTCCAAATGAAAGATTAGATCAGACCATCATTTATGAGTAATATTAATGTTAATATTTTTATTTAGTTATTATAAATACAATCTAGTGATACAAAGAAGACTATCCTACATAAGCACAGAGATATGTGAGTGAATATGTATTAGAAAAGTACCATTGATTTAATAAGACAACAGAGAAAAAACCCTGTCACCACAGAGGCTGAAAACAAAGGTGACAGAATTCAACACTGACCCCTGACTTTTTTAAACTCTTAATAAAACAGGATTTTTGAAAAATATTCTATCTCTAGCCAAACATCCATCTCAGGCCAAAAGGCAGAATCATATTTTTCATTAAAGTAAAAACCAAAGGTTTCCACCATTTTTTAAAACATTTTCTGGAAGTAACTACAAATTCACCCGGACCAAAAAAAAAGGCTAAAAATAAGAAGTAGCAAAACCATTTGCAGATGTTATAACTGTCTTTTTAAAAACCCCAAGAGAATCAATGGAGGAAACTACTGGAAACACTAAAATAATCCCATAAGGTAAACAGTTACAAAACTGGTACAAACACAAACACACACAAAAAGCTGCTTTTCTTGTGTGACGCAGAATATCTGGAGGGCCATTTGAGACAACATGGATAAAACCACAGGACATTATGCTACGTGAAATAAACTAGGTACAGAAAAAGAAATACTACAGGATCTCACTTATACTTGGAACTTAAACAAGTCAAACTTGTAGAACCAGAGAACAGAATGGTGGCTGTCAGGAGCTGGTGGGTGGGGGAACTCAGATGTTGGTCGAAGGATACAAGCTTTCAGGTGTAAGAGGAACAAATTCAGAGGACCTAGTGTACAACCTGGTGGCTAGAGTTAATAATGCTAAACTGTACACTTCAAATTTGCTACAAGAATACATCTTAAGCATTCTTCAGACACACACACAAAGGTAACTCTGTGAGGTAATGAGTGTGCTAACTGACTGCAGTCATCATTTCACAATGTACGTGTATACCAAATCATCATGCTGAACACCTTAAGGACAAAACACTTGTCAATTATACAAAGCCAGGAGGTTTTTATAGTTTAAACAATGAAGAAAAATCCTATTTATAACATCACACACACCATTAGAATAAATCTAACAAAGCTAGTGTAGGATCTCTATGAAGAAAATTTTGTTATGAAAGAACATAACTGAACAAATTAAAAGACATACTATTATCAGCTAGAAGACCTGATACTCCGTAAATTAACCTATAAATATAATATAGGGGAACTAGGCAAGCTAGTGCTAAAGTTGATCTGCTAAATAAATAAGCCAAGAAAAATCTAAGAGGAACTGATTAGGAAAGACTAGTACTGTGATATTAACATGCATGATGCAGTTACAGTAATTAAAATAGTTTGATATTGGCACACATATAGAAGTATAAATTTTAAGAGAATAGAGACCAACATAGGACTTCATGATCAAAGGGCTTCCCAGGTGGCACTGAGGTAAAGCACCTACCTGCCAATAGAGCAGACATAAGAGGCCTGCCAATGCAGCAAATGTGAGAGATGTGGGTTCGATCCCTGGGTCAGGAAGATCCCCTGGAGGAGGGCACAGCAACCCACGCCAGTATTCCTGCCTGAAGAATCCCACGGACAGAGGAGCATCGTGGGCTACCATCCATAGGTCGCAAAGAGTTGGACACAACTGAAGTGACTTAACACAGAATATACATGATAAAGGCGGCATTTCAAAGCATTAGGGAAAGATTATTATTCAATAAATGGTATTAGGATCACAGAGTAGCTATTTGGAAAACTAACTCTTTAACAAGGAGTTCCACTCCTAGAAATGTATCATCCAGACAACCTTAAACATTATGTCCTTCAGCCTTTTCCCTACATCACCCTCTCAGTGAGGTCTTTCCCTGAGCATCCTCTTTAAAATTACAGCACCTAAACCCAACTCCCAATCCCAAGAAGCCCCTTTCTTAAATTTATTATTTTTCTTCGTAACACTTATCACCAACAACATGCTATTTGTTTACCATCTGTCTTCCTCATTAGAACTAAGCTCCATGAAGACAAAAATACTTGCATGTTTTTTGCTCACTTATCTCCAGCATCACTCAGTAAACGCTTTTTAAATGATATTCTGTGGAACAGAAGTATCCCTTCCACCTTCACTGCAAGTTCAGTGCCCAAGAGCATGCTCAATCACACAGTCGTGTCCAATTCTTTGAGACCCCGTGGACTATATAGTCTGCCGGGCTCCTCTGTCCGTGGAATTTTCCAAGAAAGAATACTGGAGTGGGTTGCCATTTCCTACTCCAAGGGTTCTTCCTGGCCCAGGGACTAATGGGACCTAAAGTGTGATGTACCTGAGAGATTTCTGGAAAAGGTTTCCCTCACTTAAAAAAAAAAAAAACCTTTGGGAGAAAATGCTTCTTTCTTTCCAAGGCTCGGTCATGCCTACACACGATGCTTGGTGCTGCTTCAGCCATTTTGTAACTGCGGGGGATGTCAACACACGGAAGATGAAGAAATGAAAGCAAGTTCTGAACTTCAATGGGTGCTTTCATCACTGAATTAACCAACCTTGGAATCACTCTTCTAAAATAAACTCTTATTTTTCAGTTGCTCCTTCTGTTTCTTGAAACAGATAACATCCCTATACCTACTTACACATGTGCGCAAGACCTCCCTAAGAACATTCATTTCACTTGTCTTTACAAAGCAAACTGCCAGTATCTGTAAGTACATCAACAGAGGCTTCATCAAGCAAAGTTACCAATGCCCAGCGGTGTACTGGTAAATGTTTACCAATGAGCTAGAAGGGAGAGTCTATTTGTAGAGTTTGCCCGTTTCCATGGTGTAAGTACTCGCATAGAAGTCAACTTCAATAATGGCCAAGTTTAACAACCAGCTCACTAAATTCCTGCCAATGCAACAATCAGCTCTCCTGAGCCCGTAAAACCAGCTCCAGCACACCAACGCTTACACGCAGACAAGGACACAGACACTTACACGTAATTTCCTAGATACATACTTATGTGAAAAAGGGCAACAAAACTATTTATCATGGGCTTGGATTATAGAATCAATTTTTTTCATGTCCAAGCATAGTTGCATAGACTATCTTTAGAAAAATAGTCAAGAAACCTGAACAAGATTGTGAAACTGGAGTGGATGAGAAAATTCATTATATACTCTCTAGGAAGCTGCTTAACACTTTTTTTTTTTTTTTTTTACCATGAATTACCTTTTCATAAAAATCACAATTTTAAAAAATTAAACATTACTAAATTTTCAGTTTTGCAATATAAGTTTCCTTTTCTTGATTACATACTTTCCCCCTTTCTGATGTTTGAAACAATTCTATTGAGAAGTAACCCCTAACCAGAACTGGGTCAGTACACCAAACAAACCGAAATTAGAAAGATGTATCTTGCATTTTTCCCCTAAATTAATCTAAGCAATAAAATTGCTGTTGTTCAACTTTAAGACCAATCAAAAAAACTACACCAGTAATTACTTCATCTACAATTGCTTTTGTTAAAATAAACTGAGTCAAGAATGCAAAATACACTCAGATATCCTTAAACCAGTCCTGTATTCATGAACTCACACAGCAAGATCACTTTGTACCTCATGAGTCTTCACATGGGGTCACACGGAAATCATTAGGATCTAACTCAGAGAAAAGGAAGCAATAACAGAGTACCACAAGCAGTCTACAAAACTTATAGGTCACTAAAGGTCACCCACAGCAACAAGGCTCTGCATCTCAGGTTTGCTCTATGTCACACACCAGACCCCTTGAATTCAACAGGCAATTCGGCGCATCCACAAGCAAGGAGTCTGTTTTCAGTCCTTTACTAGAGTCTGCCCTCTTGTCCAGTTTAACTTCCTCTCAATTTTTAGTGTCAGAAACACAAGGAAATAGATTTCATGTTTAGACTGACGTTTCTTCCCCTGCTTGAGTCCTCCTCCTGCTATGCCAGGAAATAGCATTAAAGTTCCATCGTGTGGTTGCCCAACAGGACACAGGAAGCCCAGACCTGCCAGCTGATGACTAGTGACGGCAATGCAGCGAGATGGAGCCGTGGCATACTCACAGAGGGAACAGCACTGAAACAGGTCAGGCCACTGAACTATCAGGATGACATTAACCAGGCTTTTCCCTACCCCACAAACATAGGCGTGGTGTGGCACTCTGTACACGTTCAAGCAGTTTTTTCTTTGCCGTGACAAAATGGCTCAACAAAGGAATGTAAAAATGGACATGCTAGATGGGGGCGGGGGCAGGGGGAAACACATCTATTCTATCTATTCTGTTCCTACCTTCCTATGTCTAAAGAATTCTCCATTTTCCCCACTATCAACAACAGATCCACAAACATTTGGTAAATGTTAAAGACAAGCACTGAATTAGAAGGGACTAAGACCTGATGGGGCAAAAAAATAAGAACAAGAAGAAACAAAGGAGCAAGTGAGTGGCAACACAAATCCACGGTTATAAGCAAACTTAAGCATTATTCCTTAGGATGAAGATTTTTACAGGTATTTGATAACTATGATGCTAGCAAAATATTACTGGACTTCTCAAGAATGCCAACAAGTTCTTAAAGAGTTTTTTGAACCCAAAGTTGAACAAGGTAGTAAAAGAAGAAAAGATTTTCAAATATTAACATGTGTTACTTACATAATAAATAAATTTTAATTACTGTACAATAACTTACAAAAATGCAAACAAGGCTTAAAGTCAAAACTTTGAACATGATCTAAAATGCAAATCACATAAGCTAAAGCCAAGTGTGAATTAATGTGACTATGGCCAAAAGTCATAGTAAATATGAGGCAGTATAAAATCTAACCATTTCTTCTGAGATATTCTTCATTCAATATTGTTAAAGAGTAAGACCAAGTGACTGAAAAACCAAACGTCAAAGAAATGATACGTGTTGGGACACAAATGGTCTTCAAAAGGGAAAATGGATAACAATAGCATTTATCATTTTAGGGACAAGAGATGTAAAATACAAGATAGCTATGACATTCAACAAGTATATTCAGGTAGACTAAAAGGCATCATTTACTGCTTGACTCAGCTCAAAAGGCTATTAACTTAGTGGTGAAGGCTCCATTTAAAAGCATTTTAGGCTTTTAATCTTGAGCAGGCAAATCCAGCTCAGTATTATTACCACTGCAAAGAGAGTACAAAGAAAGCACTATAAAATCCACATGAAGACAAACGTTACCTGAGGCGATATGGTACACGGTATTCTAAGAAATACCAGATCACGTCTAATTGTGATTGCACAGAATCACAAACACCAATGCTGGATAATAGGCCTACTAAGTGGGTGTCCACACTTACCGTTCTCCACATAGGGATGAAAAGGCAAGACCAGAGCAAGGATGACCCTGCCTCTGGTTGGCTCCAAGACACTTCTGATATCTTTTAACAAAGTCAGAGGCTGATCACAGCGGTCCAGCAAATTTAAGCAGCTGATGACATCATACTGGAACCCTGTCTTCTGCCATTCATTTATACCAAGCACTCTGGAAAAATCAGAAAGATATAAAAACCCTTAAAGACATCTTTAGAAATATTTAGATGCCAGAAAAGACTTTAATTTTGTCTTCCAAATCAAAGTAAGTTCAAAATTTTCATTTATAATATATATTTGCAGTAATAAAATGGCCATGCAAAAGTAGACAACCATACTTCTTTAAATTTAGCATTTTATCTATTTCCAAAACATACAAAGTTTCCTTTGTACGAATTAGTATGTTGAATAAGTACGAAGATATAGATGATAAAAATGGTTATGAAACTAGGGCATCAAATTCTTGAACATCAATTAATGAATGAAGAATTCAACTTTTACATTCACTGGGATGTAATATACACCATATAATCATGTTTTTTATTCCTAGGGTGCCTCCTATTTTAACAATGGTTAGGGTGATATAAGATAATTTCCATTTACAACCTATGATCTTTTGCACACATCGCAATGGCACCCCACTCCAGTACTCTTGCCTAGAAAATCCCATGGACGGAGGAGCCTGTTAGGCTGCAATCCATGGGGTCGCTAAGAGTCGGACACAACTGAGTGACTTCACTTTCACTTTTCACTTTCATGCATTGGAGAAGGAAATGGCAACCCACTCCAGTGTTCTTGCCTGGAGAATCCCAGGGACGAGGGGCCTGGTGGGCTGCCGTCTATGGGGTCGCACAGAGTCGGACACGACTGAAGTGACTTAGCATAGCATGTTCTAGGAGAGAGATACTATTTCATACTCTAGAATCTTCATATCTAAATAACTGTAGAAAAAACAAAGCACAGGACATCCTGCTAAAACAGTAAGTGAAGACCATGGTTAACACACCTCTCTCAGCGCTCAGTATCTCATGCACACGTAATCACTCTCTCTCCCGCTCCTTCACTCTCTCCCCTCCCTGCCTCCTGCGCCCTAAGAACACTTTCTAGTCCTTCACAATGTTTTACTCACAGAGGGTAGGAGTCCTTATATCAAGAGTCTTTGTTTGTCAATGTTACGGCAATTCTACTAATTACTCACTCCTGCCTGGTTATATTAATCAGAATGTGGTAGGTGAGGCATGTTATGATAGAGACAGGGAGCAAAAGGAAACAAGAAAAAGGACCTTTTAAACAAGTCTTTGATCACACTGAGCAGATATTTTATGACATTTCAGAACATTTTTGCATAGCAGAATAAAAAGAAATACAAACTACTCAGATGTATCTTCTTTTCAATCTATATTTTTAAAAAAACTAAAGCCTCCTCCAAAACAACACTCTGACGAACTTCAAGGAGCTAGTCAGATTTCTGTCACTTGAAATAAGCAGGGCATTACAGCTCCAAAATCACTTTTAAAGGCTATTTGTATATCAATACCTTAGCCAAACAGCCAGTTTAAATTCATAAACTTGCAGAAGACAAACTACATATCTGATTCAAAAAAACAAACACATAAACTTAGACCTGTTTACAACAAAGCAGAAGCCAAACATCACTGGCATGTTTTAATCTAGAATAATCTCACCAAATCCATCTCAGAATCACTTGAAGATAGGTAGTTTCCATGTTGGTTATTTTGAAAGATAGAAACACACGTTTATAACAGAAAATCAAAATCCTGATAGCCTTAAAACCAGGACAGTTAAAACTATATTTATAGAAGTCCAACTTCATCTTTACTTCTGTTTTGTGATTTCTACTTGTAAACTCAGTTCCACTGATAAAGACAAATTTACCAGCCCCACTCAAATTGCATGCTAGCCCAGGAATCCTAACAAGATGTTTGAATTTTCCTCTTATAAGACGAAATTTCCTCTTATAAGAAAAATGAAAGAAGTGACTTGTCCAGGCTCTTGTAAAGCACAAGCAGAGTAGATATTACAGCTTGGAAACTCTTCTAGTAGGTTATTCAAGACAATGAACCTGCTCTCTCCATACAGGTGAGAAAGAACCTAACAATTAATCTTTGTATAAATGCTTCCACGGTGGTGGGTTGAGAATGAATGGCTATCCATTCAGTTTCCAGTATCTTTCCGTTTAAAAAAAGAAGAGTCTGAACTTAAGGAATAGAATTAATTACAATATTTTCCTTCCTTTTTAAGAAAGATCCTTAACCTATAGATAATGCATTAAAGTCAAGCATCTTTAAAGTTTAAAGATCTTTGTTCTCTGGTGTCAAAAATGTACACACAACTCCTTTTGAACTACCCATGTATGACCTACCCGTGCAGATGCAATTCCAAGCCCATCCCCACTACCACTCTTCACCCTGCCATACGCTGGTATCCTCCACCATCTACGAAACACCATTCAGATCACATAAACTAACATTCACATTAACTTTCGGTAAAAGCAGTCTGAGGAACTAACCACGCTGCCAAAATTATTTTCCTGCCGAAGAACAGTTTTTATTTACTGTCATTTGAATTGTGGAATTCTTTGTTAGTGTACATAATCAAAATGTTATTAGGTTGGTTCAAAAGTAATTGCAGGTTTTCACTGCTGAACTCTGCCATTTGATATTGGAATACATTCTTAAATAAATGTGGTTATGTTATACATCATTTTAATGTGCACTTCTCACTTTATGTTTTTTTTGCTAATGACTTATTACTTGCTGTTTATATTTATTTTAGATTGTAGAAATGGTGTTAGAAAGCAAATTCAAGTGATTTTTTTATTCATCATAAACCAGCAGAGACAATTTGCAACATCAACAACGCATTTGGCCCAGCAACTGCTCATGAACATACAGTGCAGTGCTGGTTCAAGAAGTTTTGCAAAGGAGACGAGAGCCTTGAAGATGAGGAGTGCAGTGGCCGCCAGTGAGGATCAATGACCAGCTGAGAGGATCACTGAAGCTGATCCTCTTACAACTACACAAGAAGTTGCCGAAGAACTCGACACAGACTATTCTAGTCATTCACCATTTGAAGCAAATTGGAAAGGTGAAAAAGCTCGATAAGGGGATGCCTCATGAGCTGACCGAAAATTTTAAAAAATCGTCCTTTTGAAGTGTCTTCTGTTATTGTACGCAAGAACAATGAACCATTTCTCAGACTGTGATGTTTGACGAACAGTGGATTTTACATGACAACCAGCTGTGACCAGATCAGTGGCTGGACTGAGAAGAAGCCCCAAAGCACTTCCCAAAGCCAAACTTGCACCAAAAAACAGGTCATGGTCACTGGTGGTCTGCTGCCAGTCTGATCCACTATAGTTTTCTGAATCCCAGCAAAACCATTACATCTGAGAAGTATGCTCAGCAAATCAATGAGATGCACTGAAAACTGCAACCCCGCAGCCGGCACTGGTCAACAGAATGGGCCCAACTCTTCTCCACACCAACGCCCACCTGTGTGTCACACAACCAACACGTGGAAAGTTGAAAGAACTGGGCTACAAAGTTGTGCCTCATCTGCCATATTCACCTGACCTCTTGCCAACCAACAACCGCTCCTTTCAGCATCTCGACAACTTTTTGCAGGGACAAGGCTTCCACAATCAGGAGGTAGAAAATGCTTTTCAAAAGTTTATCAAATCCTGAAGCACAGATATTTTATGCTACAGGAATAAACTTATTTTTTCATTGGCAAAAATGTGTTGATTGCAATGGTTCCTTTCTGATTAATAAAGATGTGTTTGAGCTCAGTTATAATGATTTAAAATCCACAGTCCAAAACCGCAATTACTTTTATACCAACCTGATAACTGTAGAGGACTTCCCTGGCGATGCAGTGGATAAGAATCCGCCTGTCAATGCAGGGACACAGGTTCTATCCCTGCTCCTGGAAGATTCCACATACTGCAGGGCAACTAAGCCCGTGCACAACTCCTGGAGCCCGTGGGGTGTGCACTCTAGAGCCCACAAGCTGCCATTACCGAGTCTGTGTACCCTAACTACTGAAGCCTGCTCACCTAGAGCCTGTGCTCCCCAACAAAAGAAGCCACCACGATGAGAAGCCCACACACCGCAACGAAGAGGAGCCCCTGCTCGCTGCAACCAGAGAAAGTCTGCGTAAAGCAATAAAGACTCAGCGAAGGCAAACATAAATTTTTTTTAAAAATTAAACTTAAAAAAAGTAATTGTATAATCCATTCCTAAATATCTATGGCTCTTACAAAACAGCATTTCTAACCCAAGAAGCAAGGTATCTGTTCACGGGGTTATTATTTTCAAGAAAATGAGTTACGTAACAGTTTGCCTTCCAGGAGGATTTAAAGTACACCTTCCTTGGAGAAGTAACAAAGCAATCAGTATTGTGATAAATCCTAAATAAAAAACCAAAACACCAACAATGTAAAGAAAAGTTTTATTTTTGTTTTAAAAATCAAAACCACATCCTTAAATTTTACGATCAGGCTTTCTGGCATAAACAATAGTCAATGCAGAGGGGAAATCTGGCCATTTTCTGTTTTATTGATTTATTTCAAAAATGAAATCCAGAACCTTTATTAGAAAGCCAGGTTTTTGTGGGCCCATATACTGAAGAGAAACAAAAAATAGCTACCTCCAAAAAAAGAAAGAAAGAAAGAAACCACGGAAGTAAGCTAAAAGTCTGCCCGGCCATCATGGATTAGGCAAACCCTACCACTTGTCTTATAAACCTCAAACTGCACCAAAAGTTGCCACTTTTGTGAATATGCTTTTATTTCATAGTAACAACATCATGGAGGGAGTGTCAACCAGTATGAATTCCCTATCTAGGTCAAACTGCAAAAAGATTTTGGCATGTGTATTAGGGGAACAAGGTCAGCTTTTGTTGTTGCGTTTTGTTTTTGGCTGCTCCATGCAGCTTGTGGTATCTTAGATCCCTGATCAGGGGTTGAACCTGGATCACAGCAGTGAAAAAATATGTTGAGTCCTAACCACTGGACTGCCAGGGAATTCTCCTAAATTAAGTATTTTTTACATGGTGTACAAGTTTATCAGGTAACATAACATGTAAACTCTACATGTACTGACTCACTTAATGTGAACATCTGAAGTCTCACTTAAAATTCCATTTGGCCACTTAAGTCTCTAGAAGGGTTTAAATGGCAGGCAAGCAAGCAAAGACATGGCTCAGGGTAGGTGGGAGAAAAATCACTTGAAGACATATTTCTAATATCTTCCTCCCCATATTCACTTCAAAACATGGAAGAGAGTCAAATTAGGAATTAAGCATGATTTAAGTCACCATTATAACAAAGGTCAAAGCCTTGACATGGTGAATTAATTTCTAATTGAAGGAATGTATTTCAAGTGCCACCACACAGACCCACAAGGATCTAATCTGAGCAGACTACTGGATCTTACAAATCAACCTCACACAGATAAGTCTGCTATAACGTCCCTAAGAGCCACTTAAACACTGACAGTGACAAGGACTTGAATGCTCAAGCTCTTAGGAAGGTCAATCTCCCTTACCTTTAACTCAACTTCTCAGGCTCTGTTGTGCTTGATTACACCACAGACTATACCCTCTTCCTCCTTCCATTTGGTAAGGAACCTGCCTGCCAGTGCAGGAGACATGATATAATCCCTGGGCCAAGAAGATTCCCTGAAGGAGGAAATGGCAAACGACTCCAATATTCTTGCCAGGAGCATTCCCATGGACAGAGGAGCCTGACGTTCATACGATTGCAAAGAGTTGGACACCACTGAAGCGACTTAGCACGCAAAACCCCACTTACAGTAACCCTTCCCCCTCCTTCCTATTGGTATTCTCTTCCTCAGGCTAAAAAAATCTATGTTTTTTCCAAAGTTTAAAACTAATCCTGCTTCAAGAGCTATGCTAATATATTCTGTCTCTAGGGTTAGTCTGTTCCTAAATTAATCTCTTACTTATAAACTTAGATGGTAGGAAAGTGAGGAGTGTATAATTGAACTTTCTAGGTCTAAGGCCGGCTTCCAAAATATCAAAGGCGGCAGGTTATATACCTCTACCTCTCACATTCTATACTCGGCACCTTCTTCTTCCACTCAAAAGAATCCATACTGAATAAAGAATGACTTTCTTCCTAAGTCTCTCAAGCAGCGGATGGTCTGAAAACCAAGATTTCTCACTTCATGTCCATTTGGAAGAATATTATTAAAAAAAAAAAGATCAGAAAACAACAAGTATGGCAAAGATGTCGAGAAACTAGAACCCTTGTACACTGCAAGTGGGATGTAAAATGGTGCAGCTGCTGTGGAAAGGTATGGCAAGTCATCAAAAAATTAACCACCAACTTACCATATGATCAAGCAACTCCACTTCCGGGTATGCACCCCAAAGAAGGGAAAGCGGTGACTCTAACAGCTGTCTGTACACCCATGTTCAGAGCAGCATTATTCACAATAGCTAAAGGTAGAAGCAACCCAAGTGTCTATTGACGAATGGATAAACAAAATCTGGTATATACATACAATGGAATATTACTTGGGCTTAAAAAGAAAGGAGATTTTGACACATGCTACCACATGGATGAACTTTAAGACATTATGCTCACTGAATTAAGCCAGTCACAAAAGGACAAATATTGTACAATTCTTCAAGGTTTCTAGAGTAGTCAAATTCATAGAGACAGAAAGTACAATGGTGTCTTCTAGGGGCCAGGGGGACAAAAGACTGGGGAATCAGTTTAATGAGTATAAAGTTTTAGTTGGGAAAGATAAAAAGGCTCTACAGATGAATGGTGATAGTGGTTATACTGCAATGCAAATATACTTAATACTACTGTACACTTGAAAATTGCTAAAGTGGTAAATTTTTTGTTACATATTTTTACCACAAATTTTTTGGTTTTTTTAATTAAAAAAATAAATAAACAAAAAACAAGATTTGAGAATGTCAGGTTCAAATTAGGGAACAAGTCCCTACATTTGATCTCTCTTTTCCAACTGCCTCTCACCTGCCTTTTCCTCCCTGTGTGTTCTGTGTCAGTCACTTAGTCACGTCCAGCTCTTGGCGACCCCGTGGACTGCAGCCTGCCAGGCCTTGCTGTCCATGGAATTCTCCAGGCAAGATACTGGAGGGAGTAGCTGTGGCCTTCTCCAGGGGATCTTCCCCACCAAGGCACTGAACCTGGGTCTCCTGCATTGCAGGCAGATGCTTTACCATCTGAGCCACCAGGGAAGCCCTTTTCTTCCCTACAGTGCCAAAATCTCAAGTTCAGAAAAACACTGCCACGGAAAGATGATTTCTCTCTCAATTTCCACTTAATTGTAAGTTGACCCTTGAACAATGTGGTTTTGAACTGCCTGGATCCACTTACACATGACCCATATTTTTCAAAGGTAAATACTACAATACTACATGGTCTGGTGCTGGCTGAATCCACGGACGTGCAGGAACTGCAGATACAGAGGGCTGACTATAATACGTGAATTAACCCCTGCGCTGTTTAAGGGTCAGCTGTAACATGGAAAGATTTTTTTAAAATTCCTCCTCATGAAAATTGTTTCTGATTTGTATCATTTAAATAAAATAATACTAAGAAGAAAAACATCTAAAACCAAGAAATATACTCTAAAACATGTCTAAAAACTATACCTGTATTTCTTCTTCTGCAGCTGCCATATCATAGTTTCAGACAGCTCAGTGGCATAAATTTCTTCAAAATGAGGGCTCATGATTTTTGTGACTTCTCCATCGCCAGCACCTAAATCAAGAAGTCTATGGGTTTTCCAGTCTGGATTAATTTTAAGCAGTCTCTGAAACTGATCTGGTGAAAACACAAACATTGAGCCTCTTCCTAGCAACCTGGAAAAGAGAAAAAGGACAAAAATGGATGACTGTGTACAAAACAAGCCCTCCCACCCAACATCCACACAGAACAGTGACATGGCACCAAGAGCCTTCTGAATTTACAAAATGCTTATAAGAGTATATGATTAAAATAGACATCGTCTATATGATTCATGGTTAAAAAGCAAAGGTAACAAAATAAGAAAACACCTCCAAATATCATCATCTGTCTCTGAGGCTGCAAACAGTACACCCAAAAGAGTGGGGACAGGGAGAGGAATAAAAGGTGCGAAGGCAGGAAGAAAAATATAAGAAAATAAAAGATGACTGTGAAAAATTAAAGTCAAAATAGGAAGGAGTAATAGAAAACATGTATATCAGTTTAAAAAAATGTCAGGCCAACAGAATCAGACTACAACACTAGCCAATAACACTGAGCAGAAAAAGCAAATGGTGGGGGGGGGGGGCATTTACAATATGAAACTGAACAATGAGTATCAAAAATAGGTCTAGATAATAGATTTTTAAGAGACACTGGAGAAAAGAGGAAGAGTGGTCCTTGTGATATCAGTTAATTTGCATTTAAAAGTAGATTCATACTTGGGGGTCAGTTTGTATGTTATACAATTGGCTAGGTCCTGTTAATTCTAAAAATCCTAAAAAACCTCTAAAACTTTGTAATGTCTTTGAAAATAGAGGAGTTAAAATAGAAATCAAAGAGTGCTCTAAGAAAAGCAGCTACAGATCACACCAAGTCTCAAGGAAGCACTGTCTCGGGAAATAAAATGTGTCCCTACTCAGAACTTGTTTTCTAGCTCTGCAATCCCAGTCTGTCTAGGGCAGGGATCCAAACTTCCCGTAAACAGCAGGAGCATTTCTTTAAACGAAGCAGATGTTACTCAGACAAGGTAAACTGTAACAGGAGAGTGGAGGGCGCCGGCGCTGCTGCCAGCACTTCTACCCTTCCTCTGCAGCCTGAAGAAGCTCCTAAGGCGCCTCCTCTTCAGGCCCAGGACAAGTCTGAAAACCACTGGTCTAGGAGGTGGCAGGGAAATCTGTACTGTTCTGCTGCTTTGTGGAAACAATCATAAGGCACAATAAGCTTGTTATGCAGTGACTGGAAGGATGTGTGCAACTGGGTGTTCCTGGTAAGACTGGTTTCAGAAAAAAATTAAAATTATGGAGCGAGTTCCTCCTCTCCTTTCCCTTAGGAAAGGTCAACCAAACCTAACAATGTGTTTGCAGTAAATCTTCTGTCCCACAGAAATGTTAAAAAAATGGGAGAGGGAAACCCTCAGAGATATTCACCAATACAACCACCTCCCAGAGAAAACTTCATCCCCTAAACTTTGTCTTCAACTCTCAATTGCTCCTATCTTCTAATGGGAAAACAGGATGAAAACGGAACTGAACTTTCTGAAATAGCTACATAAAACTTCACGGAGGAACCACAATCAGAACAAGAAGAGGTAAGAGAGGTTACAAGCTTGGGGGAGCTTGGGGGATGCATGTTTCAAATGTTGGTGCCCACCTGCCATAGCACCAAAAGTAAACTGCAAAATAGTTACATGGCTTAAGCTTTCCCAATTATAAAATAACACACTTCCCTAGCCATATCTTTTGGAATCTAAGGACCCATGATATGATAATCATAAAATTCTAGAGCTAGAGGTCACCTGAGGTCAAAGTTCATGTCAAAAGGGCACCAGAGAAAGAAGCATTGTGCTATATCCAAAGATCATGAGCAACAGAGGCTACACCAAAAGATTTAAATAAAATCTCACAACAAAAAATTCTAAATTCATCGAGCCCAAATGACCTTTGGCCTCTAGGGAGCACTAGGTGGGAAGAGTTTTGGGTGGTCACAGTGACTTGAGGGTGCCGCTGTGATTTAGTGGGCAAGGTCAGAAAAGTCAGACTTCCTGAAATGTGCGGGGCAGTTCCAGACACTGAAGAATTATCTCACTTAAAATACCAAGACAATGACTTTGCTCAATACAAGGTTTCCCGCAAACACATACCATGGAAAGGTATGGCTCTCTAATTTGTCCTTAAGTCCCAAAGTTAGTGATGTCCACATATGCGTGTGTGTGTGTGTGTGTGTGTGTGTGTGATAACCATTCTACATTCTCTGGCCTAAGCTCTCTCTAGATTTGGAATCTACAGAGGAAGTATGCCTCTCTCCCAACTCATACCCCCACCCCATCCCAGTCCACATGCCTCAGTTATGTCTCACTCTTGTGATCCCATGGATTGTAGCCAACCAGGCTCCTTTGTCCATGGATTTCCCAGGTAGGAATACTGGAGTGGGTTGCCATCTCCTACCTCAGGGGATCTTCCTGACCCAGCCATCGAATACCATGTCTCCTGTGTCTCCTGTATTGCAGGTGGATTCTTCACCACTGAGCCCTCAGGGAAGCCCACAGAGGAGGTATACCTCCTTACAAATATCTTTATAAAAGAACACAGCTATCAAGTCTCTCCTTTCTTGGTTTTCCCCTTTCCCACATAAAGGAAGTCCAATATGTATCTTACTTTTTAATTCAAGAAGGTTACCATACTAATTATTTCTGTAAGAGATAGCCACTCATGGTAATAAGCTACCACCGCCATGGAGAGAAAGTACCAATGGGCTCAAAATTAAGCTTTCAGCTGAGAACAGGGTGCAGGGCAGGAGATGTTTTTGTTTTATTGCGGGAGGGGGCACTGAGGGTGGATGGAAGGGGTGAGGACGGGGGTTATTAAAAAAAAAAAAAAGCAGAAGCGCTATAGATAAGGGAAGCCAAAGGGGACTTAGTATTGGCCCTCTGACCAAAATGTGAAATCCCTGAGCACAGAATCTTAACCAGGGCCAATAGGGTAGAGGCAGGAGGAAGGGTTAGAGCTTGAAATCTCCCCAAATTATAAGCAAAGTGTTGAATGTAAGGACTATTTGAACAGAGAATTTCTACCTCACATTACTTTCAAAGAGGTACAGAATCCCAAAAAGGCTAAAAATCACTGCTGTGGTGACAAGCCTGGTCCTCTCCCCCAACAAAAAAGGCACAGAACAGAAATTCAATGCAGTGAATTTTAGAAACAAAATGGCAGACAAAGTTGTATAAACTCAACCACCAACACAAAAATAACAACTGTTTGCTGAAGCCAATTAAGGCAACTTCATATAAACAATGAAGAAAGTCAAGGAAGAAATCTTGAGAAATGGCTCGTGGTGCCTGAAAACATATTTAAGGACCAGATGACAGCCTGGGATCCAGACAAGACAT
The DNA here is from genome assembly GCF_002263795.3 of Bos taurus. Classification (NCBI taxonomy): domain Eukaryota; kingdom Metazoa; phylum Chordata; class Mammalia; order Artiodactyla; family Bovidae; genus Bos; species Bos taurus. The sequence continues at coordinate 20,113,032 of NC_037352.1, read as the reverse complement.
TCAGTAGGAGCTGGCTCCAAACCTGAAGAGAAGAAAAAGTGGGCCCAGCCAGCAGCTGTAAGTGGTCCCACAGGCTTTTCAAGCACTGAGCCCTGCCACTTCTCTCTTTAGAGCTCTGGATTCTTAGGCTTTGGGGTTTGAAAAGTTGGCTGACAAAGGATAAAAATACTCCTACAGTGTTGTCCATAGATTTAGTTGAGAGAACCACTCGAGGGACAGAGAATTTTGTAAGTTTACAAAATCCTGGTGAGTCTAGACATTACATAAGAACAGAGGGAGAATCCATCACTCGAGCAAGCCACCATTTACTGCTGGGCTGAAGTAGATTAGATCCTTCCCCAGAACACCTGCTTCTGGGAAATGTGCTTATGGCAAAGCACACTTTGCCTATAGCTTGGTTCCAAGTATCCTGTTCCTCTCTAATAGATCAGCAGCAGGATAGGCATTACCTGGGAATGGGTTAAAAATTGGGACCACACTACAGACCTACTGACTCAGACTCTGTACTTTAACCAGATGCCCAGATGATTTCTGTGAACATCAAAATTAGGAAGCACTGTAACTCCCACCACAGAAATACAGAACAATGAGGCTGTTTATCAAGTTATACGGAATTTTAAAAGCAACCTGCCAAGGCTGGGCCAAGGATTTTGACTACAAGTGTTGTAGCTGTGGAGACGGTCAACACCTCAACGAGGTAACTTTTCTTTCTCCTAGACCTAAGGATAAAGAAAAAATTATCCAAGATTCACTTACCCATTGATAGATGTTCTAGACATAAACAGGCTAAAAACAGATGACACGAAAGAGTGATATAATTGGATAAATAGCCAGCCCGATTTCTCAATGCTGTTGTTTAAGAAGATCTGTGTTCCTTGATCAAGGTAACTCTGAACAAAGACAGCCTGGAGTGACTCGCATAATTTCTCTCTGTTGCACACATACCACTAAAAAGAAAGAAGAATGAGAAAAATGAAAACACAGAACTGAAGCATCATCTAAAAAATCCGAAAACGAAAAACAGAAGACTAAATTGAATCTAAGATTTCCAAATACCATAAATCTCATGGCACTTTAAGAGTAATCATCTCTTATACGACCTATAAGGTATAAAATACTTCCTCCTACCTAGTTTCTGGTTTAACTCATTACTTTCAGGGGCAGGTAAGAGAGTGGAGGAAGGGTGAAGAGGCTTGTGAGTCATGCAGCTTGGGAGGTGACAGAGCCAGGCAAGTACACTGACTCCTGGCCCCAAACTTCTAGCACTATGGCCCACTGTACCCCGAGATTAAGAAAGCTCTGTTGGCCTCTCCTTCATGGAGATTCAAGGCAAGAAGGCAGTAACTACCAACATTAACCTTGTTTTCTATCTAAAAACACTCAATGCAGTGATTTAACTCGAAGCCACCAAACAAATCAATAAGTAGCAGGATTTAATATTCCAGTGACCAGGGACTTCCCTGTAGTCCAGTGGCTAAGACTCCATGTTCCCAACGCAGGGGGTCCTGGTTCGATCCCTGGTCAGGCAACTAGATCCCACATGCTGCATCTGAGAGTTCGCGTGATGCTATGAAGATTCAAGATGCCGAGTGCTGCAACTATGACCTGGTGCAGCCAAATAAATAAAATAATTAAAAAAAAAAAAAAAAAAATCCAGTGACCTGATTTAGCTACCCTTTTCGTTGTGGGCTATAAAGAGACCTGTAGAAATACTGGTGTGCTTTACCAAATCATTTAACACTGTTTAACAGACAGGAGCCAAATGTGCTTGAAAAGATTAAGATCTTAAGGTCATATGCAAACAATAAGAAGACAAAGTAATACCACACTAAGAAGCAGATTACCGGGAACAGGCTCTATCCAGAACAAACATTTTAGAACAAAATTCAAGGACCTCAGTTGTGGCTGAAGTGTGATCTTGTGTAATAAAGGTTTCCCATCTTCACTTAGAGTTAGTACACCAAGAGGAGAAGCAGCCTGTGGGACGCAGCTTCAGAGTGAGCCCACCATCAAGTCCCGGCTCAGCCATTCCTGTGTGCGAGCTCACACAATCACTTAAATTTCTGAGACTCTGTAAATTCATCACTGGTTTCTGTCTATCCTGGTAGGTTACTCTGAGGATTAAACAAGTTAATGCAGGCTTATCCTCAATACAGGGCCAGACACATGAGACTCCTATAATAATAGCAATGAGATAAGGGTCCTCTAACATGGCCTGATAAATAAAAGTCAGTCCATTAAGTATATGATGAAACTGCTGAGTAGATCAGTTACTATTAATCTCTTATCAACTAAGAAACAATTTCCCCCAATGAAGAGACAAAAGTAACCTGCTTACCCTGACAAGTATGACCACTCATCAGCAGTAGGTGTCCCGTAACTGCTTACATAACCGATCGACCAATTTAACAGTCATCCTAAGCTTGCTAAATATTTAAAGAAATCTTGGGTAACACTGCCAACACTAACGCTGATATAACCAAACAAGCACATTAAAGTTTCAGAGATTAACTAATATTTTTTACAAACTCTGTGCCCTGACTTGATAAACCAAATCTTTCAAACAGCTAATGGTTTTGTGTTAATTCACCATTAAACACTTTTACCAAAACTGCTTGAACTTGATACTCTTTATGTTTCCCACTATATGACAAGCTATGAAGCTTCTTACATTCACTGCCTACACTTTTTATCTTGGTCTGAAAATGTTCCTGCTTAACCATTAACTAATTCTTAATACTCATTGTGCCTGAAGTTACGCCCCAGTGCAGGTCATAAACCATTTTTTATTATACTCCTGACCTCCTGGTTCACATTCTAAACTCTGTAATACTGAAGCCATTCTAACTTTTATTTTCTCTTAATTCTCTGAAATGACTAATCAAGATGAAAGCCATCACCTGGGTAATAGGCAATCAGGTACATTCTATTACTGTGGACAAGAAGTCATTCACGTGGAACAGAGTAGCTAAGAATTCCTTGGCACCCACTTGTAAATGGACAACCAGAACAATAACGGACTCTGACTTCCAGAACTAAGCAAGAACGGGCACCATTAACTGCAAATAATGCTTACAAATGCCGACCCCCCCAAAAAAGCCTCAAGTTTTTAACAGCATTTCTCTCATCAATATTAACACATGTGGTTGAACCTTTACTGCCAGACAAATCTTTCAGAAAAGAAAATACTTCCTGATCAGAATATGCTACAGAATAAAAAGGAGTAATGCCCTTCTCTTTAAAGATGAAGGCTGAAACACATGTTCCTCCTGACAATTTGTATGGAACAAATGTCAGTTCCACGGCAGCATTATTCATAATTACCAAAAAGTGGAACAATCCCAGTGTCCATCAGCTGATGAATGGATAAACAAGATGTAATTGATCCACACAACAGAATATCAATCAAACATAGGAAGGAATGAGGCACTGATTCCTGAGATGTGAACTATGAATATTATGCTAAGTGAAATAAGCCAGTCACAAAAGGCCACAGATTACATGATTTCATTTACACAAATTGTCCAGAATGGGCAGATTCAGAGACAGAAAGTAGATCGTGGTTGCCAAGGGTTTGGGGAGAGGAGATAATGGGGAGTGTCTTCATGCTAATGTATATGGGATTTCTTTATCAAGTGATGAAAATGTTCTAAAATTAAGAGAGTGGTGATGGCTGTACAACTTTGTGAAGTCTACTATAACCACTGTTTACTTCAAAAGATGAATTTTACAGTCATGAATTATATCTTGATAAAACTTTAAAAAAAATACACAAACATTAAAGTGTAGGTGGCTTCCAGAAATTAAAAATGGTTTGAAAATTTAAGGAACTAAGCATTTCTCTGAAACTGCAAATTTTTAAATGCAAATCTTATGATGTCACAACCCTGCTTCACAGAAGTTATGTTAAAATAATATTCAAAATACTTAATATGGCTTACAAGGCCCTACAAGATTTGTCCATTCTGTATCCACAGCCTCACCTCATGACACTCCCTATCAGCCCATAACACCCAGCCACTCACTGTGTCACAACACTGCACCCTTCTTTCGTTTTCTGGAAGGCTCATTTCCCAAAGCTGTTTCACCTGGTATTTGCTGTCTCCTACATTTCCCACTACCCCAAGTGACCTAAGCCTAAATATGTCCTTTGAACTTCCAGACTAAGATGGATCCCCTGTTCTAATACTCTCTCACGTCTCATGTCTCCTCAGTAACATTTATAACCACTGACCTGAATCAGTTCAGTTCAGTTCAGTCACTCAGTCGTGTCTGACTCTTTGCAACCCCATGGACTGAAGCACACCAGAACTCCCTGTCCATCACCAACTTTCAGAGTTTACTCAAACTCATGTTCATTGAGTCGGTGATGCCATCCAACCATCTCATCCTGTCGTCCCCTTCTCCTCCCGCCTTCAATCTTTCCCAGCATCAGGGTCTTTTCAAATGAGTCAGTTCTTTGCATCAGGTGGCCAAAGTATTAGAGTTTCAGCTTCAGCATCAGCCCTTCCAATGAATATTCAGGGCTGATCTCCTTCAGGATGGACTGGTTGGATCTCCCTGCAGTCCAAGGGACTCTCAAGAGTCTTCTCCAACACCACAGTTCAAAAGCATCAATTCTTTGGTGCTCAGCTTTCTTCCCAGTCCAACTCTCACATCCGTACATGACTACTGGAAAAACCATAGCCTTGACTAGACGGACCTTTGTTGGCAAAGTAATGTCTCTGCTTTTTAATATGTTGTCTAAGTTGGTCATAACTTTTCTTACAAGGAGTAAGCATCTTTTAATTTCATGGCTGCAGTCACCATCTGCAGTGATTTTGGAGCCCAGAAAAATACAGTCTGTCATTGTTTCCACTGTTTCCCCATCTATTTGTCATGAAGTGATGCCACCAGATGCTATCTTAGTTTTCTGAATGTTGAGTTTTAAGCCAACTTTTTCCCTGTCCTCTTTCACTTTCATCAAGAGGCTCTTTAGTTCCTCTTTGCTTTCTGCCATAAGGGTGGTGTCATCTGCGTATCTGAGGTTATTGATATTTCTTCCGGCAATCTTGATTCCAGATTGTGCTTCATCCAGCCCAGCATTTCTCAGGATGCACTCTGCATATAAGTTAAATAAGCAGGGTGACAATATATAGCCTTGGCGTACTCCTTTCCCGATTTGGAAACAGTCTGTTGTTCCATGTCCAGTTCTAACTGTTGCTTCCTGAACTGCACACAGATTTCTCAAAAGGCAGGTCAGGTGGTCTGGTATTCCCATCTCTTTCAGAATTTTCCAGTTTGTTGTGATCCACGCAGTCAAAGGCTTTGGTACAGTGAATAAAGCAGAAGTAGATGTTTTTCTGGAACTCTCTTGCTTTTTCCATGATCCAGCAGATGTTGGCAATTTGTTCTCTGGTTCCTCTGCCTTTTCTAAATCCAGCTTCAACATCTGGAAGTTCACGGTTCATATACTGTTAAAGCCTGGCTTGGAGAATTTTGAGCATTACTTTACTAGTGTGAGAGGTGAGTGCAATTGTGCGGTAGTTTGAGCATTCTTTGGCATTGCCTTTCTTTGGGATTGAAATGAAAACTGACCTTTTCTAGTCCTGTGGCCACTGCTGAGTCTTCCAAATTTGCTGGCATATGGAGTACAGCACTTTCACAGCATCATCTTTCAGGATTTGAAATAGCGCACCTGGAATACCTGTTTATAAATTGCATGTTCAGGGTCTGTCTTCCCAGGCAGACACAAAGCTCCATAAAAGGTCAGGGACAATGACTGACTTCAGTGCCTGGTACAGTTACAGATGAACAACAAAATGTTCATCTATTTAACAATAATTGTTAAAAAATCACAGGCAGTCTAACAGATAGAAGTTAGTGTTTCTAGTAAAATCCTGAAGAGAACACAAGGATAACCATGGAGACAGCTGTCACTGGGTTTTGTCAGTTTCTAAAACTTTAAGGTTTTTGTAAGGCCTTGCTTAAACCCAATTCTGCAAATAGTGGTTAAGCTACCCACCCACCACAGAACTACATTAGTACAGCAAGCAGTGAAGGAAGACACAGAACGTCTACCTTATCCCAGGCACCTGGCAAAGCACTGCATGTTTCATTTCCCACCTTACAGTGCCAAATGAATGGGCTGCTGAGCACTCCCAACTGATTCAAACTCCTGTTCAGGGGCATGTGGTTTTTCAGAAGTTTTTTTTCAAAGAAGCTTCTCTTTGCTTTGTTCTTTCCAGTGTGCCTGTCTGTGAGATTCAATTCTAGAAAAGAAAGCAGGACTATTCTGCCCAATTAAGACTGGATAAATGGGTCTAAAGATAATCTGATCTAGATAGTAACAGAATTACACTAAGCCAGCATTTTTCAACCTCAGCACCATTGACATTTGGAGCCGGATAATCCTTGATCTGGGCTGTGGGATGTTTAACAGCATCCCAAGCCAGTGCCCATCAGATGCCAGCAACACTTCCCCAGCCCCCAGTCATGACAAACTAAAATGTCCCAGACATTGTCAAGTTTCTCTGAGGGTGCAAAATCACCATGGCTTAAGAACCCCTACATGGGCTTACCCAATTCCTTTAAAGTAGAAATGCAATGTTCCTATAAAATTATATTTGCTTATCAGACTGAGGGATAGAGTTAAAAGTTTTTCTGAACTTACTTGGAGTTCCTCAACTAGTCAGATACATGGCATATAATAATCTTTTCTTCCAAAATACAAAAGACTTGAGCCCATTAGGAAAATTAAAATTAGAAAATTATTTTAGAAAATGAACTTTATGATTTTAGGTAATGTCAGATGAGCGTAGATGATTGACGCTTTTAAATTGTGGTGTTGGAGAAGACTCTTGAGAGTCCCTTGAACTGCAAGGAGATCCAACCAATCCATCCTAAAGGAGATGAGTCCTGGGTTTTCATTGGAAGGACCGATGTTGTAGCTGAAACTCCAATACTTTGGTCACCTGATGCGAAGAGCTGACTCATTGGAAAAGACCCTGATGCTGGGAAAGATTCAGGGCAGGAGAAGAAGGGGACGACAGAGGATGAGATTGGCTGGATGGCATCACCGGCTCAATGGACATGGGTTTGGGTGGACTTTGGGAGTTGGTGATGGACAGGGAGGCCTGGCGTGCTCCGGTTCATGGGGTTGCAAAGAGTTGGACGTGACTGAGCAACTGAACTGAACTGAATCGTATACACGTTTGTATATACATTTGTCAGTCGCTCAGTCGTGTCCGACTCTTTGCAAGTTTCTTGGGTAATGTGGTTCAATAATAAATAAACATTTGGTTTTTATCCCAAGTTCCCAGCACAGAGCACCTAAAACCTTGAGGAAACTCCAGAGTGAGTGTATGGTCATGTGATGACCAGGAGGGCAAGATGGAACTTTCAGTCCCACCTCTAATATCCAGGGAGGAGACAGAAGCTAGAGATTGAGTTTAACTAACACTGGTCAAAGATTTCATCAATCACACCTTGGTAACGAAACCTCCATAAACCCCTAAAAGACAGGGTTCTGGGTGCTCCCAGGTAGCTGAACACACGGACATGCTGGGAGGATGGCTTACCTGGACAGGGCTTAGGAGCTCTGTGACACCCTCTGCCTTCCCCCGCCAGTCCCTTGCCCTATGCCTCTGTTCCATTTGGCTGTTCCCAAGTTGTATCCTCTATAACAAACTGTAAACAGAAACCAAGTGTTTTCCTAAGCTCTGTAAATCGTTATCTAATTTGACGAGGGGTTGTGGAAACCCCAGAATTTGTAACCAAATCAGACAAAAGCATGGGTAGGCTATGGACCCTCAATCTGTAGCTGGCATGTGAGACACACGTGAGGACAGTCTTGCAGGAGGGAGCCCTTACATCTCTGGGCTGTTAACTCTGGGTAGTGTCAAATAGAAGTGAATCACAGAACACCTAGCTGGTGTCAGAGAATTGGTTGGTGTCACAAGAAAGACACCACAGTAAGACCTCTCCCCCCGCATTGTTAAACGTGACCAAAGCATGCACAAACTGGATAAAGGCCAGAACTTCAAGCACTTGTTTTCATCTTTATCTGCTCACAAACAGCAAAAACAACTTGGATTGTTACATAATTTCATAGTCTACACAGAGCTCCACTAGAGTGGGTACAGCTTGCTATTAAGAAGGCAACCTATTTTCACAGCCCCTCAGGCAACAAGGCTTTGTAAGAGGGACACCGTGAAACAGTGGGGAAAGCCTGGGCCTTGAAACCAGACAGAGCAGGATTCAAAATTCCAACTCTGCTATCTATTAACTGTGCTCTTAAGCAAGTTTCATCGCTCTTAGCCTCTGTTTGTAAAATGGGGATGTACCACCTACCTCCAAGAATTGTTATAAGGATTAGAGAGGATAATATATATACACAGTGCCTCACACTTAATAGAAGCCCAATAACTTGATTTTCTTTCCCTTCCTGTTCAAGGTTCACAAAAGCCAGTCGAGAACTGAGGTTCAAGGGAATCCCCAAACCACACTGTACGTCTGGGCACTCTGCCATTCTCAAAAGAAGTGAGTAACCAAAGACCTGAGGTATTCAATACCACTAAAGGCAACCAGAAAGGCTCCACTAACGGAGTACAGGAGAATCTTAGCTACTGCAGTGAGTGGTAAGACCAACCTGAAGACACTGACCTTGACAGCTAAGGATTCAAAAACCACATTCTAAGCTCCACAATGCAATCATATCAGTCCAGACATTTAATCACTTGTGTATCAGACTGCCTTGTGTATCAGATTCACTGATACCTTGTACAAGGGCTTCCCTAGTAGCTCAGACAGTAAAGTAACCGCTTGCAATGCAAGAGAGCCGGATTTGATCCCTACGTCGGGAAGATCCCTAGGAGAAGGGAACGGCAACCCACTCCAATATTCTTGCCTGAAGAACTACATGGACAGAGGAGCCTGGCGGGCTATAATCCATGGGGTGGCAAAGAGTCAAACACAACTGAGCAACTAACACACACACACCTTGTAGATATGCACAGCACAGGTGTAAATATTCAAATCATTCATTCTTTTCCTACAAATGATACAAACCTAAACCAACAACCTCTTTATAGGAGACTTGAAAGTGCAGAGTAACAAGACACCCTCACTTCCATGCAGGGAAAGATTAGATTAAATCACTTCAATTTTGATTTAATAAACAAATTATTGGCAATCTTCATTTCAAATACTTACTAGCTGTTAGTAGTTTATAATCCCAAGACTTTAACAAAGCTTCAGAGGATCTGAAACAGTCTTTGACAGGAAGTATCAGGGTCCCAAGGGCACCTTCACAGGGGAACATAAAGGCCTCTGGTACACCCCGAAGAAGGGACCTTCCTTGTTCTCTAAAACTGAACCTAACACTTGTTTAGGGTTTCAACACAGGTTATTAGGAAGGAAAGAAACTCTTTTCAAAATCTCTTTGGTATTCCACTGAAAAAGCCTCCAGACTTTCCAAGGCACTTCAGAGGACACAAACCTATCTATCAGCATCTGTCTGGCTAGCTGGCTGACCCCTCTGGGCACTGTTAACTCATGCCTAACTTTGGTCCACCTCCACAAGCCAGCTGGGTAGTGAGAAGCAGGAGATGGAACCTGTATTTAGCACAACCTTTGACCTCTGGCTGTGATGTCCATGTACTATTTTTTCATCTGAAAGAAAATCCAAATTATTTCAATTCTATCTTAAATCCATCATTGCTTATGGCAGAGCACATTTCTGAGTTTACATAAGAAGGCAAAAAGAAAAACTCAGATATACACATATTTGCAATTTTAAGTTACCTTATATATTTATTACTTTTTATTGAAGGATAATTGCTTTACACAATTTTGCTGTTTTCTGTCAAACCTCAACAAGAATCAGCCATAGGTATACATATATCCCCTCCCTTTTGAAACTCCCTCCCATCTCCCTCCCCAAGTTACCTTATTAATTCCAGATAATGTTATCTGTGCTCTTAAAAAACCTGGCAGTGTATCAACTGGAGAAACAGTCCTGGCCTGGTTCCAGGGAGTTCTATAACAATTCTTTTGTCACTCCATCAATTGAGAAGCTGCTGAATGACTCTTATTATCAAGAACCTAGTTAGTGTGGCCTAAGAGTTCTTTCAAGTTTCAATAGCTCTTTAACAGTTGCCTTAACTAGCAGGTGCAATGCCTCAAAAAAACTAGATTCAAAGTTACTGTCGTTATTACTTTCTTTTTAAGTTCTGGGTCAGCCAATGTTGAAAAGTCACATATCTAGTTTCTCACTGCTGCTACTGCTAAGTCGCTTCAGTCATGTCTGACTCTGTGCGACCCCATTGCCGGCAGCCCACCAGGCTTCCCCGTCCCTGAGATTCTCCAGGCAAGAACACTGGAGTGGGTTGCCATTTCCTTCTCCAACCTGCCTCACTTTCTTCCAAGTAAGTCAAAGTACCCAGCTTTCAATCTGTGATTAAGAATGTGATGCTGATTAAGAAAACTGGAAATTTTCTCTGAAGCAAACTTCTTAAAAAAAATTTTTTTTCCCTCACTTTACAGTCTGTACAAAAAAGTCAGTGGTGCCTGTTTGGCCGGCAAGCCATATCGATCTGTGCTGAGAAACCCCTTCCCTTCCTTCTCACTTGCCCCAAATGAAACACAAATCCCAGCTGTGAAACTAGCACACCAAGCACACCAAACCAAGGTATTAAAATGGTGCTGTGACTATGGTTTAGAGCTGCTTTAGCCCAAAGGAGCCTTGCCTCTCCAGGATTCAGAAGTAAATAGCTATTTTTAATGAACAAACTGCCTAAGATCTCTCTTTTAAACACAGAATCCACCACCATAATTTCTTAATCAAACATAAGGAAAACTTGTAAGTATAGTTCAATCAAATCCATAACCCTACTTCCATGCAACTGCAAAAGATCCAGATGGCTGGCTATGGAACCCACATACCCAAATGAACACCAGAAGACCTGGTATAAACTATTAACTTGAAGGGAGGGAAAGCATTTAGAGTTAAGTTACTTCATAAGCAACAAAGTTTATAAGGATCCTGGAACATAAAGCAGATAACAAATCATCAACTCAGCCAGGGCAGAGAGAACAGTCTCCTATTTCATTTATTTCACTGTGGTTTCCATAAACATCTCTTTTGTTCACTTTAATCTTTTATTCATGGACAATATTTTCATAATGTGAATGCATCAACTCAAAATAATGTCTTGAGTGACTGTTCTAAGGAAAAGAGCCAATCTTCCCCCTTCTACTCAATATTCAAAAAGCACCAGATCAGTCTTCATTTGGAGAAACTAGCTGCCCAAATTGTTATGTTCAACTGGTTAAAACACACACTTATTACACATACTTGAGTATCTTAGAAACATAATGAAGCAAAGGAGGTACTGGAAACCAGTATTAATTTTCCTTAGAACCTGACAGATCCAACTTTTAAAAAGTATACAACTGAAGACATTCTGAGATGTCTTGTTAGGCCATCGTCTGAGGCTGTCTGCAGCTATAATTCTACCTAGGCCCCATAAAAATCAAGTGACTTAAACAGTTTTTCAGTTTTTATAATATGTCCATTTCTTTTATGAGCACTGAAAACATCAAGTATACTGAAGTATCAGTAATCTCAAGTGTTATAATAAATATCTATAGTCAAGAGACTCTACTATAATTCCATGTCAATGGAAATACGCCTTTTTATCCTACCCAGAACTTTATTTCTACCAGCTGTTAAAGATGACATTTCTACTCACTGTTTTACATCATTATCCATGTTACTTCGAGATATATATATATCTTAGTAACCAAACATTATCACTACAGTACAACTCTAAAAATGACTAATCCATTGCAGAGAATGTGGTTTTACAGGTTAAGGTCACCTAGTAAGTTTATGTACACTCCTAACAATATTTCTTTGAAAGGAATGATGCTAAAGCTGAAACTCCAGTACTTTGGCCACCTCATGCGAAGAGTTGACTCATTGGAAAAGACTGATGCTGGGAGGGATTGGGGGCAGGAAGAGAAGGGGACGACAGAGGATGAGACGGCTGGATGGCATCATTGACTCGATGGACGTGAGTCTTAGTGAACTCCGGGAGTTGGTGATGGACAGGGAGGCCTGGTGTGCTGCGATTCATGGGGTCGCAAAGAGTCGGACACGACTCAGCGACTGAACTGAACTGAACAATATCATTGGAGTGATTAACAAAGTATTAGTACAATAGCTGTGGGATTACAAAAAAATTCTATAGACATTTATAATTTCCTTTAAAAATAGAAAAAGCCCACTACAAATATTTTCTAAATAAAAACTAAACACTATTTCTCTGAATGGATTGTTTTATCTCCTTAGATAATTCTTCAGTTTCATTAGAACACATGAAATCAACTTCAGGGTAAACACTTGGCATCGTAGGAAAAGTAATCTATGAAAATGATGACACAAGATGGGGAGTAATTAGCTACCGCTCTCTGGGAAAGCAAAATGTACTATAACTGCTAGCTATTATAAACCAACACTCCGGCAGAGTTCAAAAGCCAAGAGGCTTTCTTCTCAATGTCATGTTAACCGCAAACTACATTATAATCAAACACGAAAGACCTCACTCTTAATTCTGCAAATGCACAAGGGGCACAAAACTAAGATAATGAAAAAGACTATCCAGCCAGCCACATCGTCATCGTTCACGGTGCACAACTACAACTCTTTTAAAGAATTCGCTCCTGCCCAGTTCTAATAACCCTTCCAGTGAAAGCTTGCATCACCTTTCTTGTTACCACATCTCTCCGGTCAGATACCAAAATCAAAGTTTGAAGGAGATAATCTCTCTCTTAGGTAGGAGGGGAAGAAGGTTCGACAGGAGAGGAGTGACGACTTATCAAACACATTTTTAAGTGCTTAGGGAAAATGTCACCCAAACGAGCCCAGAGAGTTAAATGGCTCACGCTGCAAGGCTAAATTTCTTTATGGCACCTTTGTACGTTCAGAGATTCACCAGACAAAAAGAGGGACCGGCTTTTCGGCGTGATACTCGGGGCTGATGGAAGCTGTCGGGGATAATGGGTTTGGTCGGGTCATTCAGTTCTCAGGCCTCGGTGCCAGATGGGTCCCCAGATGGGTCGCCACGCGCCGGCCCGAAAGTTCCTCCGGCCGGCCGCCAGGAGCGGAAGCCGAAGTGGCCGAGCATCTGCAATCACCGGCCGGGACCCGGGAACAATGCGGGGCTCCCGGGCGCTCGCGCCGGGGCCCGGGAGGGAAACCGGAGGTCGTCCTCCTCGCGATCCGCCGAACAAAAGGAGCCGCGGGGCGCGGACCGGGCGCCCGGCCCAGAAGACGGTGGGGGGGAAACTTTGCGAGGGGCCGGGGCGGCGGGGCGAGGCCCGGGGGTGCCTCACGCCGCAACGCCCCGCACAATAGCCGGGCCGAGCGCGGGAAGGCTGGCCGCCCCGCCCCCGCCCCGCCGGGCCCGGTTCGGGTTCGGCTCCATACCTGGTGGTTCTCCTTCCTGCCGCCCGCGGCCGCCGCCGGCCCGCCCGGGCCGCTCGTCATGTTCACGTACAGGGAGCGGGTGAGCGGGCTCCGCAGGGTCCACATCCTCCGCGCCAGCCACACGGACGCCAGGCTCAGGCACAGCCAGCCCGCGAGCAGTCTCATCGGGGGCCTGCGGCCGCTCGCTCCGATCACCGCCGGGGCGAGGAGGAGGACGCGCCGCCGCCTCCAGCCGCTGCCGCCGCCGCCGCCCAGGCTCGAGCCATCGCGCCCGACTCGCCGCCCATCCAGCCCCTTCAGGGCCGAGGCAGGGGGTGGGGAGGAGCGGGCGGCGCTCAACCTTCCCGCCTACCCGGTCCTCTCCGCCCCCGGAACGCCGCCGCCGCGGAAGGCAGTTTCCACCCGGAGCACAAACGCAACGCCTGCGGCGCGTTCTCTCCAAAGCGCGTTCCCTCGGCCTAAAGAGCCAGCCGGCCGGGAGGTGGGACAAAGGGAGCGCGCATCCGCCTGGCGCGCGTCCCCGCCTCCCGTCTGGTTGCGGCTCCTTACAATGGCCTAAATGATTTTAATATTAATACTTCTAGGCCAGGGGTGATCGTTCCGAAGGCGGTAACTGAAGCCTCCCCGTCCCTCCAAGGTAGTGTCTGCAGTTCTTCTGGTCTCTCGTCGCCTTAGTCTTTGCCTCTGGGCCCCTCATCCACCCCTGGGCGGGACTTTTCTCCAGGTTGTGCAGATTGACCCCGGGGTGACCCTCATCCCCTTCGTACATTCGTACAGCGAAGTCCTTGCCAGAGACAGAGATTGCCAGTTTTAACATAATTGCCAAGCTACATGGCTTCCTATTTACATTTACAGCCAACCAGCCAGACCTCCACCCCAAGGACCTACACCCTGCTTCGCAAGAGCTGCACAGTAGACGTAAATCTAAGTGCAAAATGTTACCGCCAACCCCTCCCCACCTCCCCACCCAGTTCCTCAAGCCTGGCAGGTTGCTGGCTACCTGTTTCTAAGAGGCATCGGCGAAAACTCTGCCTCTGTTGGAAGCTTCTGCAGTTGGGGCACCTGCAAGTTATGTTCTGGTGTATTGATGACCCTGTCCAAGAATGAAAATCCCAAATTCGAGTCCCTGCGTGCTCGTTTCCTTGAATTAACAAACGGAAGTTGGATCCAGTACTCGTCAAGCCAACTAAGATTTGCAAGCAGTATTTACCCAGATGTGTCTTTGATCATTTATAGCACAGGAAGACCTAGCAACGTTTCAAAACCGAAAGGTTACACTGTGTTCCTGTGTCTGAAGCTCTTCCTGCTGCCACCAAAGCTACAAGTAAGGAGTCAAACATTTCATGGGGCCTATCCCTTTAACACCTTGCTAGGTTTGTTTAGAAAATGCTTCTAATTTAAATGCACTAGACATCATGTAATACATTTTATTTTAATTCAAAACAAAAGAAGCCTTTCTGTTAACTCCATTTGTGCACTTCAGAGATGGTTATTTAAAAGTGTCATGGTGATCACTGATGAGGAACAAAACCCTTCCTTATCCACAAACATTTTTATTAGCTTCTAAGAACCTCAGCTTGGCACCTTTCACTAACAGGAACATCTTGTTGCCTAATGTAACACAGGCTATAACAAACAAACAAACCAAAAAGGCAGAGAGGAGGAGGGTACTTTGTGTTCTCTTTCCAGCATACTCCCTAACTGCTTCCTGCCAAAATCCCAAAGAGCCTGCACCTTTAAATCTAGTTCAAACCTCTAGTGGTCCTGACCCAAATCATCAAAAAGGAACTATAGTAGCAAGCTCAGATAATTCAGTTTTCGATGTCATCTCTCTCCACTGCCTCTTAGGATCAGTGTCACAGGTACAGCAACTCTGTGCCAAAGAAAGCCTTCATCTTTTTAGAGGAGGTGAGACGGGTTGGGCAGGGGGCTGTAAAAGCAGCATGAATGTATAGAATGACATATTTCATTTCTGCAAACAAAGGAGACCACAAAATAAGCCCCTCAACTATAGAGTAAGCCTGATGAACTGAGAAGCAGCAACTAGATGGCTGCTGTTGTCTGAAGGGTTTAGGGTCAGTTGACTGCCACGAAGCCCAGCATCTCAAAGAAGCAGATTTTCACTTCAGACCTGAGCAGGTGGCCTGGAAAAAATAAATCAGTCTCACATTTAAATACTCTATAATAATCACAGAATATTCAACTACATGTTGTTTACACTTAGCAAGCACAGGATGAAACCAAAGCACAGCATGATCAAATGATTTGCCTAAAGGTAGCAGAACAAATTCAATACCAGACCTTTTCATAGAACCTGGTATCCCAGCTCACAGTCCTTCGATCCATCTAAGAAGCCTTGCTGTCTCTCCCTTCTCAGAGAGCCTCCTGAATTACAAGTGAGGAGGAAGGAAAACAGCAAGAGTAAATATACTAAGCAGAAGTTCAGATTGCCCTCAGGGACTGCCCCTTTCCTACATCGACTAGAATGTCACTGGCTGTATATTAAAACCTCAGTCATCCATCACAGAGAGGGGAAGAGGCATAGATAACACAAAAAGCCAGCTAAGAGCCAGTATTCTTTCTGACCTTGAAATGCAGTGATATTCAAAGGACACATAAATGACACCTTCTGTGCTGGGCTTTGCTCAGTGTTCCCCTGACCAGGAATCAGGTGTCTGGCTTGGGTCACAGCTCTGTGCATAGGTCCCAAATCTTGACTGGATCACTTTCCTATCTAGAACTCTAGGCAGGGCGCTCTTGGTTGTAATTGTTCTTATCGGCTGCAATTTACGGCATTTTCATGTTCTCTTTTCAATTAGGAAGAGAACCTATATAGAGAGAGCTGGATCTGTAGAGAAACACAGAATGTGCTGCCATTGTTGCTCATTGTCATCTTGTTGAAGAGATAATGATCTAAAAAGAGTATAATCACATGTTTTCATGGGCTTAGATTGTGTTTATGCTTCTTAATATTTTGCAGAGTATAAGAAAGGTGCAAGTTTCCCCCCGTGTATTCAGTGGATGTTCCTTGTGGTTATTAAGCAATGAGTACCTCTAAAAAAATGAAATTAGTAAATGTATTCAATAAATTTTTTTTATATTAGTAAATGTAACGGATTCTTATCTGAACTTTGTTGATATGATGTTAGGCATATGCAATGACGTCACTGTGGCCTCTGATAAAGTGTAAGCTAAGGCGAAAGTGCAAACAGAGAAAAACAAATATATTAACACGTACAGATTCTGAAAAAAATGGTACTGATGAACATATCTGCAGGGCAAGAATAGAGACACAGGCATTGAGAACAGACTTTGGACACAGTGGGGAAAGGCGAGGATGGGACAAATTGAGAGAGTAGCAGTGAAACCTACACATTACCGTGTGTAAAGCGGATAGCTAGTGGGGGGTTGCTGTGTAACTCAGTAAGCTCCACCGGGGGCTCTGTGACCACCTGGAGGGGTGGGATGGGGTGGGAGGGAGGTTCAGGAGGGAGGGGACATATGTATACCTATGACTGAGTCACGTTGTTGTACTGCAGAAACCAACACAATTTTGTAAAGCAATTATCCTCCAATTAAAAGTAAAAAAGTTATATAGAGTGTTTAGTGTAGTGCCTCAGGACATAGTAAGTTCTCCAAAAATGTTAATTTTCTCTTGCTTTCACTATAACTTGGATAATTCACCCTCTCCTGAACCTCCCTTTCCTCATCTGTAAACTGGGGCCATGATTTTGAGAGCTTCCCCAGTGACTCAGTGGTAAAGAATCCACCTGCCAATGCATGAGGTGCAGGAAATGCGGGTTTGATCCCTGGCTTGGGAAGATCCCCTGGAGGAGGAAATGGGAACCCACTCCAGTATTCTTGCCTGAAAAATCCCATGGACAGAGGAGCCTGGCGGGCTGTGGTCCACGGAGTCGCAAAGAGTCAGACACGACTGAGCGTGCACACACACACACACACACACACACACACACACGTGATTCTGAACCACTTAGTCCACAACACATCTGTGAGAATCAGATGATCTGAATGCCTTGTAAACTGTAAAAACTCAACCAAGGTTATCATAATAACGATGCTTATTCCCAATGTGACTGATCTCTGCAAAGCTACCCTCCATAAGACATTCCCTTAGAGCCCAGGATGTTAGCTCCTCCTCCTCTGTCTATTCCCAGACCTCTTCCTGAGACTAAACTAAGAGAGTGAGGATGAAAGTGTCCGAAAGGAATATGAAACACAAAACTGCTTAACATTCAAGCCTAAGAATCCAAAAATCAGGCAGCAAACTCAAGTTTATGTACTTATCAGGCGTGCCTACCTTCTTAGTAGGAAAACCTTTGCCCCTCTTCCCAGCTGGCTCGTTTGCATCACCTCTGTGCCAGCCACAGCACTTCACCTACTTAGAACCTTCTGGACCCCACAGCCTCCCTCCCATGGCAGTCTCATACCTGTTTCAATTGATGTCAGGGATAAAGTTGGAAAGACCAAGAACTGCCACTTTCACATTGGCAAGAAGATTTATTGAGTAGACGCAAGGCATGAGGCACTGGACTAAATGGAGAGGAAAGCAAAAGAAACACAATGACATCCTCAGAGCTTACTATTTAAGAGGGAGGATTACTTTGTGGGTGCAAGTAATCACAAAATGAATAGTTCACTACAGTCTGCTGTGTGCTACAAAAGAAGTGTACATGGTTAGAAAAATGAAAGCTGTCCAGAGGAAGTGTGGCTTTGCAGCCCTCGTTTTGACATCTCCTTGCTAAGCCTGAGAGCTTCCGAGTTGCCCAAGTTCCTCTGGACTACAGGTATACCAGTAATTGTGGGATAAAAACGTGAGGTACCTCTAAGAGTCCTCTGGGCTGCGAACATCAGAGTAAGCCACCTGTGTACTTAGGTTGTAAATGTATGCTACTGCTTCTAGGATCCCTAAAAGAAATTTGCCCGTGTAATAGTTTGATCCACTTAAAGGAAAAATATGTTATTTCTTTAAATGTATATTTCAACCCAGCAAGGTCTTTCCAGCAGCAGGTCTGAGTCGGAGCTCTGATAAAAGAGAAGACTTGTTTTCCTTCACTTTCTGGGGCATTTTCAAAGGTTCAGAACTCTTCTTTCATCTTGTTTTACATGTATTTTCAAGACATCCCTATCCTTGGCCTCTTAATTGCAGTCTTCTGCATGTGTGTGGGTTTGATCCTGTGAAAGGCTGCTTCCTCTCCACCCAACTCACCCCGTAACTTCATGCCACTGTGTTTTCATAGTCTGATTTTGAAAATATAAAGCCTTCTTATTTTGTGGCTCTAAAATATTCAAACATATGGTCTATATGAAATACATGAAAAAATTGCATGGTATGTTAAGAAAGCTTTTAAAGCTTTAAATATTTTATAGTAGACAAGGCGTGTATGTACGTATGTACATAAACATGTGCTAAGTCACTTCAGTCATGTCCGACTTTGTGAGACCCTATGGACTATAGCCCCGCCAGGCTCCTCTGTCCATGGGCTTCTCCAGGCAAGAATACTGAAGTGGTTTGCCCTGCCCTCCTCCAGGGGATCTTCCTGACCCGGGATGGAAGCCATGTCTCTTATGTCTCCTGCATTGGCAGGTGGGTTCTTTCCCACTAGCACCCTCTGGGAAGCCTGTACATAAACCTAAGTATCTTAAATAGTTTGTATAACATACCCCAAAACCACATCTCTGCTGACATGAGAGAAGACCACTATTTTATCTTGCACAACCACAAACTGGTCTAAAAAATGAAAAAGAATACGTTTATGAAAGTTAATACTTGAGCAATCAATCAGCCTGAAAATCAAACAGAACCATCTCCCTTCTCTGTGAAAACTGTGATTGATTTGCTAGTAGCCACAACTAATGTGAGTTTGTCTTACGACTTAGCCTGGGATCTTCCTTAAACATACTGTGTGCACAAATCATTAAATCCAGGCGAAAGGCATTCAGTTATTAGATAACCAAAACCTTAGATTTTGAGAACCCTGCAATTGTTCCATATACTTCCCTAAAATTGACAAAGTAGATACTGAAAGCAGCTCTTAAGCTCTTCTACAATTGTTGTTGTGTTAGATGCTCAGTTGTGTCTGACTCTTTGCGATCCCATGGAATGTAGCCTACCAGACTCTTTTGTCCATGGGATTTCCCACGGAAGGATACAGGAGTGGGTTGCCATTCCCTTCTCCAGGGGATCTTCCCGACCCAGGGATTGAACCGGATCTCCCGCATTGCACACAGATTCTTTACCATCTGAGCCATCAGGGAATAAACTTTATTTCCATGTTCATTAGCTTTCTATGCTCAAGTCTTTAAAAAAAAAAAAAAAAGTTTTACATATGACAGCAGCCTTTCCTCCACCACAGAGACTTGTTCTGAGCCAACAGAACTCAAATCCCACCTTCCCCTCTTGCCTCCCACACCAGGCCCGAGAGGAAGTGGGGTGGGGCAGGGGGCTCTGGGAGAAGCCAGTTTTGCTCAAGAAGCTCACTAAAGTGAAGTTTGGTATCTATGAATATAGAACAGGCTGTTCTTCCTCCAAGAATGATCTGTTTCATAACCAAAACTATAAATGATACTGGAGCCAAGTTTGTTACTTTTCAGACATCTTAACAATGTAAACAAATTGCCTTGGTTTTGTGAAATCTTTTTTTGCTTTCATTAGGAGACATTTATAGATTATTTTCACCACATCTACAATGCTCATCATGATTATTCAGTAGAGTAAGTCTTCAGGAAAATAAATCTGGGTTATTCCTGTAGGGTTTGATAGTACGATAGATTCATTTTTAGAATCTCCAACCCTTTGTTTGATTCATGGACTGGAATTTCTCCACTGTTGTCTATAAATAGCAGCCCATGTCTGTAAGTACATGACTGTATTTTCATCTTGACACTTGGTAACTCATGTCATATTTGAGGACATCTAACATTTGTTAGCTTTTTTAATTTGGAACTTGTGTGTCTGTTTGGACACAAGCATCAGGAATAAGTTATTTTTTGACATATGTTTAAGGATGTTTCAAGAAAAAACTGTCAGATTTTTTTTTTTTACATGGTTGGTGGTACATGGAGTCAATCATAAAATTGCATTCAAAAATTCTGGAAACTGGAAAATAAAATTGCTGAGAATCACAAATTGGGTTATGTGCTCTAACCCAATACACACAACAGGTTAGAGCAAAGTGATGCAAAGTCACGTTTAAAAAGGCAGGTCCCCAAGCCAAGACTTGACTGCACATTGACTGAAGGAGGGTAATAACATACTAAGAATTAACAGCTCGTTGTGGGTGGAAGATGGAGAGGATTGGATCAGCCTTAGGAAGTGGAAAGGCAGGTGGATTTCGCAGTGGCTCTCCACCATAAGCCCAGGAGACCAAAGTCAGGTCTGCTTTGCTCCAAGCAGCAGGTACCACTCTGTGTAGCTGGAGATGGGCGCATTCATTGTCTCAAGCACCATGACTTCATCCATTAACATCATCCTGAACTGCCATGTCCCTCATTCCCACATGTTGTATTCCTTATAGAGCATGAAAATGTGCTGATGGGGATAAATACCCATCTATCCCATGATAGTTTTGTGTCAGAATATAAATTAATAAATAGGTTTGGGGCTTTTTTTTCTGCATTGGTCTGTGAGTTTTATTCATGCTAACTTCCTGTTAGAGATGATTCCATTCTCAATGTAGCAATGTATTAAGTTTCTATAACAATAAAACCTCAGACAGTGATGAATTTACCTACATCATACTGCTTACTTGCCTCCTGTGAAGCCTGTATGCAGGTCAAGAAGCAACAGTTGGAACTGGACATGGAACAGTGGACTGGTTCCTAATTGGGAAAGGAGCACATCAAGGCTGTATATTGTCACCCTGCTTATTTAACTTATCATGAGAAATGCCGGGCTGGATGAAGCACAAGGTGGAATTAAGATTGCTGGGAGAAATATCAATAACCTCAGATATGCAGATGACACCACTTTTATGGCAGAAAGCAAAGAGGACCTAAAGAGCCTCTTGATGAAGGGGAAAGAGGAGAATGAAAAAGCTGGCTTGAAACTCAACATTCAAAAAACAAAGATCTCGGCATACAGTTCCATCACCTCATGGCATATAGATGGCGAAACAATGGAAACAGTGACAGACTTTATTTTCTTGCGCTCCAAAATCACTGCAGATGGTGACTGCAGCCATGAAATTAAA
Source organism: Bos taurus (assembly GCF_002263795.3). Classification (NCBI taxonomy): domain Eukaryota; kingdom Metazoa; phylum Chordata; class Mammalia; order Artiodactyla; family Bovidae; genus Bos; species Bos taurus. The sequence continues at coordinate 20,091,351 of NC_037352.1, read as the reverse complement.
AGATACTTGTTCTTGGAAGAAAAGCAATGACAAACCTAGACAACATATTAAAAATCAGAGATATTACTTTGCCTACAAAGGTCTTTATAGTCAAAGCTGTGGTTTTTCCAGAAGTCATGTATGGCTGTGAGAGCTAGACAATAAAAAAGGCTGAGGGCCAAAGAACTGATGCCTTCAAACTGTGATGCTAGAGAAGTCCCTTGAGCTGCAAGGAGATCAAGTCAGCCAGTCCTAAAGGAAATCAACCCTGAATATTCATTGGAAGGACTGATGCTGAAGCTGAAGCTCCAATACTTTGGCCACCCAATGCAAAGAACTGACTCATTGGAAAAGACCTGATGCTGGGAAAGATTGAAGGCAGGAGGAGAAGGGGACTATAGGGGATGAGATGGTTGGATAGAATCACTGACTCAATGGACATGAATTTGTGCAAACTCCAGGAGATGGTGAAGTACAGGGAAGCCTGGCGTGCTGCAGTCCATGAGGTCACAGAGTCGGACACAACTGAGTGACTGAACAACAGCATACTCCTTATGGGAATGATGATGACCAGTCAGCCTTCCCTCACCCAACAAATATCAGCCCTCACTTGCCTGAAACACACAGTGTATGGGAATGAGGCTTTCTCAGATGCCTATGGTTCTTATTCAAAGCCTTTTCTGTCCCACCACAGACTCCCTCCCAGTCCCTCGTCCCCGTATCAGTTTGTTCAGCCCTCATCTTTACCATCAAAAACAGGATGAATATTTACTGCAGGAGGCAGGAAGTTAAAATTCTAGTTACAATCCTGATACTTTCTGTGTGACGTTGGAAAATCGTATAACCTTAATCATTTTGTCTGTAAAATTGGAGATTAATAAAGACTACCCGTACGTAAGGTCACGGACTTGGATCAGAGACTCTTAAAGTCTCTGCCAGTTACAGGATCTGCTACTTTGCTTACTTTCTTTTGTGAATTATCAATTCTGTGGATTTTTCCCAAAGGCTAATATAAACATATCTGTACTTACATAGTATACAAGAGGAGTGGTATAATTTTCTGTGTTTACTTACATAGTATACAAGAGGAGTGGTATAATTTTCTGTGTTTCCCCCCACACTTTAAAAACAGATCTCATAAATTCAGAGTTGCGTAACACTCTATAAGATAAATGACAAACAGTGTCCTTCAAATAGTACATAACTGTGACAAAGTTTAGAAATGGAGATATTTTTTGTTTTGAGAGTGATGTGTTTGACTAATTGTCAGCTCCTTATGACCTGAAACCAAAGTCCTTGCACTTCTGACTCCTCCCACCCTGTATCCATCACCCTCTCCTTTACCTCGACCTGCTGTTTCACTGTGTGAGGCTTCCCTAGTCGCCTAGAAAGTACCTGGAGGAAAAGCACTCTGAAACTGTGGTAGAACCACATGAAATTCTCCGTCTGAACCTCAGCCTCACTGTTCCAGAAATGGAGCCTCCTACAACAGCACTGCCGGAGTATCACACGTGCTGCTAACAGGACAGCATGTGCCAGACACCAGGCTTTGTGCTAACACTTTTAATCCTCACTACAATTTAATAAGGTTGATACTACTGTTATCTTTTTTTTTTTTTCTTACAGAAAAGAATCTAAGGCACAGAAAGCTTCCATTGCACAGCAAATGAGCAACTGAAGCATGGCTTGAAAGCAGGCAGTCGGATCTGAGAACCCACTTTCTTCACACAAAGCTCTACTGCCTCCTAGCGGTAATTAACCATCCTTAGACCACAAGTTTCAGACTCCCTGGTGATGCTGATTAAATGCAGTTTCTTGAGCCATTCCAGGTGTTGATTCAGAATCCTGCTGTAAATAGAGAGTTTTCAACATGCTTCACCAGGGAGAAGTAAAAGATGAGATCCTTAGCAGAAGCAATATGCACTTTAATTAAAAGTATTCGAAAGTCATGATATTTAATTTTTGACTGCATTGGGTCTTCATTGCTGCACGTTGGCTTTCTTTGTTTGTGGCAAGCAGGGACCACTCTCTAGTCGTGGTGTGTTGGCTCAGTAGTTAGGGCACACAGGCTTAGTTGCTCCACAACATGTGAGATCTTCCCAAACCAGGGATCAAACCCATGTCACCTGCATTGACAGGCAGATTCTTAACCACTAGGCCACCAGGGAAGTCCATGAAATTATCCTTTAATGAAGCAGTTATTTTTTTAAGTGTGCAGATAACCCAAAAGAGGAAAATAGCATTTCTAAATAGCAAGTTAAATGGTATTTGTGTAATTGCTTTAGGACAATCTTCCCAAAATAAAATGAAAACAAATGTTATGGTCTGTAAATTTTTTCCAGTCACTCTATGTAGTGTACAATTTATGAGTCTTGACAAATGCGTACAACTCTGTGTGTGTGTTAGTTGCTCAGTTGTGTCCGACTCTGCGATCCCATGGACTGTAGCCCACCAGGCTCCTCTGTCCACGGAATTCTCCAGGCAAGAATACTGGAGTAGGTAGCTATCCCCTTCTCCAGGGGATATTCCCAACCCAGGGATCGAACCTGGGTCGCCTGCACTGCAGGCAGATTCTTTACCATCTGAGCCACCAGGGAAGCCCACCTGCTGTTGTTCTTTAGTTACTAAGTTGTGTCCAGCTCTTTGCAACCCTGTGGACGGTAGCCGGCCAGGTTCCTCAGTCCACGGGATTTCCCAGGCAAGAACACTGGAGTGGGTAGCTATTTCCTTCTCCAGGGGATCTTCCCAACCCAGAAATTGAACCCGAGTCTCCTGCTTCACAGGCAGATTATTTACCTCTGAGCCCCCCAGAAGCGTCACTTAGAATATAACACATCCTTTTTCACCAGGAAATGCTAGTTCTGGGTGTGGGGATCAGGGAGGGTCTGCAGGCCACCACTTCTGGTCAGAGGTTTGGTTAGGTAGCCAAAGTAGAAGGGAAAAAGACAGCTCATTTCACATATTCCAAGCTCTTGAATACAGTGACCTCAACTGTACTAACGGAAGCAATTTCAACATTCGGCTAGGCTAAGGCTCATTAGAAATCAATGATTTGAAAAAGCAAAGCATAAAAACTAATGAATTCAGTCTACAATTTTTTTTTTTTTACAATTGCCCTTGTGTACCCTTTCATTGTATTAACTGACACTTCATTGCATTTAACAAAGGTAATCCCAGGTAAATTTCGTGTTGATGCTTATTTTTCCAAATTCTCAACTTTTCCAGCATTTGTAGAAAAAGCAAGAGAATTCCAGAAAAACATCTATTTCTGCTTCATGGACTACACTAAAGCCTTTGACTGTGTGGATCACAACAAACTGGAAAATTCTTAAAGAGATGGGAATACCAGACCACCTCCTGACAAACCTGTATTCAGGTCAAGAAGCAACACTTAGAACCAGACATGGAACAACAGAGTGGATCCAAATTGGGAAAGGAGTACGTCAAGGCTGTATATTGTCACCCTACTTATTTAATTTACATGCAGAGTATCATGAGAAATGCTGGGCTGGATGAAGCATAAGGTGGAATCAAGATTGCCGGGAGAAATATCAATAACCTCAGATAGGCAGATGACACCACCCTTATGGCAGAAAGCAAAGAGAAACTAAAGAGCCTCTTGATGAAGGTGAAAGAGGAGAATGAAAAACCTGGCTTAAAACTCAGCATTCAAAAAACTAAGATCTTGGCATCCAGCGCATTCACTTCATGGCAAATAAATGGGGAAACAATGGAAACAGTGACAGACTTTATTTTCTTGGGCTCCAAAATCACTGCAGATGATGACTGCAGCCATAAAATTAAAAGATGCTTGCTCCATGGAAGAAAAGCAATGACCAACCTAGACAGAATATTAAAAAACAGAGACATTAATTTGCCTACAAGGGTTGTAATAGTAAATTATGGTTTTTCCAGTAGTCATGTATGGATGTGAGAGTTGGACCATAAAGAAGGCCGAGAGGGGTGGGGGGAAAAAAAAAAAGGCTGAGCACCAAAGATTTGATGCTTTTGAACTGTAGTTGGAGAAGACCCTTGAGAGTCCCTTGGACTGCAAGCAGGTCAAATCAGCCAATCTTAAAGGAAATCAATCCTGAATGTTCATTGGAAGCACTGATGCTGAAGCTGAAGTTCCAATACTTTGGCCACCTGATGCGAAGAGCCGACTCATTGGAAAAGACCCTGATGCTGGGAAAAATTGAAGGCAGGAGGAGAAGAGACGACAGAGGATGACATGGTTGGATGGCATCACCGACTCAATGGACATGAATTTGAGCAAAGTCCAGGAGATGGTGAAGGACAGGGAAGCCTGGTGTGCTGCAGTCCATGGGGTGGCCAAGAGTCTGACACAGCTGAGCAACAACCAACATTTATAACCTTTAAACAAGTTTTCAGTTTGGTATCACTGAAGTTCTGTAAATAATGAAGTTCAAGAAACATTTTATCTCAATTAAAAAGTATTCTGAACTCTACTTGAAGTTGTCTCAAATATCTCGGCAAGGACTCATTTCAGTGTATTCTCTGGGGCCTAATCAGAACTGAGCTTCTGCAAGCTTCACTTCAGTCACGCCACTGCTGGGCTTAGCAGGATGTGGCCTCTCTGACGCTGGATCAGTGTTGCTCTCTGCCTATAGCCTTCCCACAAGATTTATCTGTATAGGATTTTTCCTCAGAGTGGACTCTCTTGTGTTTATTGAGATTTGAAGCTGAAGGCTTGCCCACATGCAGAACATTCAAAAGGTTTCTCTAGTGTGTGGATTTTGAGATGATGAATAAGACCTGACTTCTGACTGAAGGCTTTGCCACACTCTTTCTGAACATCAGGGAATTCATAACAAGGAGAAGCATTCACTGATGTTCAGAAAGATGTTCTCCGCTTGTGAAGGGGCTTCCCCAGTGGCTCAGTAGTTAAAGAATCTTGCTGCAATGCAGGAGACCTGGGTTCCATCACTGGGTTGTGAAGATCCCCTGGAGGAGGGCATGGCAACCCACTCTAGTATTCTTGCCTGCAGAATCCCATGGACAGAGGAGCCTGGTGGGCTATAGTCCATAGGGTCCCAAATATATCAGACATGACTGAGTGAATAACATCCACATATACCCTTGTGACAGCCTTGCCACATTCAGGACATCGGTAGGTCTTATCCCCCATGTGGATTCTTTTGTGATTTCTCAGGCCAGTTAATTGTGTGAAGGTCTCCCCACACTCATCACACATATGTTTTCTTGGTTTAGAAGGTTTCCATGCTTCCCTCCTAACTTGTGTTAAGCCTGAGTGCTGACTGAGGGCTTCACCACACTCATCACATTTATAGGGCTTCTCCCCAGTGTGACTTCTCTGAGGAATGATCAGGGTTGAGTTCAATCGAAAGTTTTTTCCATACTCAACACATTCGTAAGGTTTTTCCCCTGAGTGAATTCTGTGATATATTACAGGTTCTGAGCTCTGACTAAAAGTTCACCCGCATACAGATCATCATTCAAAAAGTTTCTCTCCAGTGTGGATTCTCCAGAGTTGGTTAAGTCCTACATACTGAGTGAAGGCTTTTGCACATACTTTACATTCATAGAGTTTTTCTTTACTGTGAATTCCCTGATGTTCAGTAAGATTTGAACATTGCCACCACAATCAAAATGCAGGGTATTTCCATTGCCTAAAATCCCTGTGTCCCTTTGTAGCCAAGCTGTCTCCCCGCCTTCAGGCCCTGGCAACTACTCAGGTGTTTGCTGCCCTGATAGTTTTGCCTTCTCCAGAATGTGATGTAAATGGAATCGTACAGTAGATAATCTTTAAGTCTAACTTCTTTCACTTAGCATAATGCATCTGACAGTCCTTTATGCTGTCGTTGGTATCAGCAGTATCGCTTTTGCACTGACGCGTAGCATTCCACTGAGTAGATGTCCCACACCTTGTGTGCCAGCTGACCAACTGGAGGACACTTGTTTCTAGTTTGGAGGGGGGTAATTATAAAGCCATAAACAAATGTGTGCATATTTGGAGTGAACATAGTTTTTCTTCCTTCTGGGCAAATAGCTTGCAGTGGGAATTCTGCAGTACATGTCAAGTATATATTTAAATTTATAAGAAGCTGCCAAAACTGTTTTCCAGAGCAGCTGGACCATTTTAATTCTACCAGGAAGCATGAGCATTCTGGGCGCTCCACCATCTTGTCAACATGCAGTATTATTAGCTTGTTTTTTAAAATTCTGTTCCTTGAAATGTGGATTTTCTTTTTTTTTTCCATGCCACACAGCTTGCAGGATCCTATTCCCTGACCAGGGATCAAACCCAGGCCCACAGTGGTGAAAGTACAGAGTCCTAACCACTGGACTGCCAGGGAATTCTCATATTATTAGCTTTTGTTTTAGCCATTCTAATAGTTACATAGTGATATCTCATTGTGGTTTTTAATTGGATTTTCCTAATGACCAATTGGAGAAGGCAATGGCACCCCACTCCAGTACTCTTGCCTGGAAAATCCCATGGATGGAGGAGCCTGGTAGGCTGTAGTCCATGGGGTCGCTAAGAGTCAGACACAACTGAGCGACTTCACTTTCACTTTTCATGCCTTGGAGAAGGAAATGGCAACCCACTCCAGTGTTCTTGCCTGGAGAATCCCAGGGACAAGGGAGCTTGGTGGGCTGCTGTCTATGGGGTCATACAGAGTCAGACACGACTGAAGTGACTTAGCAGCAGTAGCAGCAATGACCAATAATGTTAAACATCTTTTCTTGTACTTATTTTCCATCTGTGTATCTTCTTTGGTGGAATGTCTGTTCAAGTATTTGTCCATTTTTAAAATTAGGTTGTTTGTTATCTGTTCATTAGTTGTGAGAGTTATTATTCTACCTGCAAGTCCTTTAAAAAAGATGAACTTTGAAAATATTTTTCCCCAGTCTGTGGCTCACTGTTTCTTTTTCTTAACAGTATCTTTCAATGGGGCCTCTCTGGTGGCTCAGTGATGAAGAATCTGCCCACCAATGCAGGAGATGTGGGTTCAGTCCCTGGATAGGGAAGATTCCCTGTGGAAGGGCATGGCAACACACTTCAGTATTCTTGCCTGGCAAGTTCCATGAACAGAGGAGCCTGGCAGGTTATAGTCCATAGGATCACAAAGAGTCAGACACAACTGAAGCGACTTAGCATGCATGCATGCTGCTGGAGGTTTGTACTTTTGACCACCTTCACCCAATCCCCACTTCCCCTTCCCCTCCACCGTCTCCGACAACCACAAATCTGATCTCTTTTTCCATGAGGTTGTTTGTTGCTTTTGAATTATACTTGATACGCAACACTATGTCAGTTCCTGGTATACAGCATAGTGATTCTATATTTCTATACACTTCAAAATGATCACCATGATAAATCTAATTACCATCTGTCACCATGCAAAGATATTACATAATTATTGACTTATGTTCCCCACACTGTACATTTCATATCCAACGCTAATTTATTTTGTAATTGAAAGTTTATAAGTTTATATCTTTCAGCCTCCACCTATTTCTCTTCTCCTCCATCTCCCCCCTCTGGCAACCACCCATAGATTGTTTTGACTATTCAGGGTCTTGTGTGTTTTCACACAAATTTTAGAATTATTTGTTCTAACTCTGTGGAAAATACCATTGGTATTTTGATAGGGATTGCAATGAATCTTGATAACTTTGGTTTGGTCATTTTAACAATATTAATTCTTCTAAGCTATGAACATGGTATATCTTTCAACTGTGTGCATTTTCCTCTTTTTCTGGATGCTCTTAAGTTGAGTAATTCTTATTATTGTATCTCCACTATTGGTTTTTATTTGTGCCTCACTTTAAAAATATGTGTTTAATAATTGCCCTAGAGTTCAGAATTAAAATCTTTAATTAATTAGATTCTACCTTAAAATACTGTATCTCTTCCCACCTAGCGTAAGAATCTTATGACACCCAATTCCTCCCATATTCTAGGGTATTTTTTCCTACATTTTATTTTTTGCATATTCTGTGATTCTATAATACATTATATACATGACTGCTCTTTTACTTCAGATGGTCAATCATCTTTTATTGAAAATTTTATTGAAGTAATTGTGGATTCACATGCTGCAGTAAGAAATGATACAGAGATTCGTGTCCCTTAACCCTGTTTACTCTAATGGTAACATCTTGCAAGCTGTAGTATAATATCACAACCAGAATCGACACTGATAGTAATACAATCTACTGATCTCATTCTGATTCCCAGCCTTACTTTATGTCTGTGTGTGTGTTTAGCTCCATACAGTTTTGCCACATATAGGTTTACGTATTCGCCACCACGGTCAAGATTCAGAGCAGTTTCATCACCACAAAGATTGCTCACATTATCCTTTCGTAACCACGCCGATTTCTCTACCTCCTCACCCTGTCCCAAACCCCCAAAGACCATAAATCTGTTCTCCGTTTCTAAGACTCTGTTATTTTAAAAACTGTTACATAAACTAGTCATACAGTATGCAACATTTTGTGACTGGCTTATTTCGCTCAGTATAATTCCCTGGAGAGTCATCCAAGTTGTACCATTTTTACTGTAGAATAGTATTTGATGGGTTATGTGTATCACAGTTTATTTAACTATTTTCCTGTTGGAGGACATCAGAGCTGTTCAGTTTGGGGCTATTGTGAATAAAGCTGCTATGAATAGTCATTCACAGGTTATTGTCTAAACATAAGGTTTTTGTTTCTCTGGGATAAATGCGCAAGAGTGCAATTGCTGGTTTGCGTGACAATTGCACGTTTAGTTTTAATAAGAAACCGCAAAACTGTATTCCAGACTGGCATTACCACTTTCCAGTGGTATGTAAATGTATGAGGGATCCTCATTTACCTTTTAAAGTGGTTGAAAATAAGAAAAAAATGTCTTTTATACTTATCTTCATTTTAATCACTTTCAGAGATTTTTATTTCTTAGTAAAGATCCAGGATTCTACCTGGTAACTTTCTTGAGCATTTCATATAATGCAGGTCTGTTGGTACTGAATTCTCTCAGCTTTTGTTTGTCTGAAAAGTCTTTATTTCCCCTTAACTTTTAAAGACATTTACACTGTGTATAAAATTCTGGGTTAACAGATTTTTTTCTTTCAAAATTTTCAAGATATTATTCCATTGTCTTAAGTCTTAATAGTTTCTGACTTACAGTGTGCGGTTATTAATTCTGATTTTTGTTCCTCTGTATGTAACATGTCTTACTTATCTAGCTGCCTTCAATAATTCATCCTTATCTTTGGTTTTTATCAGTTTGATAAAATGATCAAATGTGTCCCTCATATTGATGTGTCCATCATATGATATGGTTTTGCCTTATAAGTTTGTTTGTATATTCATCCTGGTATTTTATTTATCCTGGTTCTCTGAGCTACTTGGATCTTGAGTTTCTTGGTTTGCTGTCTTTTATTATGTGAAAACAACAAACAAACAAATAACAAACACTTGATTATTGTTTCTTTAAACATTTCTTGTGACATGGTCTCTTTTTCTTCTTCTTTTCTTTGGCATTTCATTCAAATGTATGTTTGACTGCTCCATATTGTCCCAAATATCTTGGGTATTCTATTTTCTCTGTCTCCTCTTTCTTGTGTGTGTTTCAGCTTGAATACAGGTATGTCTTGGTGATCTTGTGATTTAGTTCCAGATCACCATAATAATGTGAATATCACATGAATTTTTTGGTTGCCCAGTGAATCTAGAAGTTGTGTCTACAGTATGTGAAAGTGAAAGTGTTAATCACTCAGTCATGTCCGACTCTTGGTGACCCGGTGGACTGAAGCCTTCCAGGCTCCTCTGTCCATGGAATTCTCTAAACAAGAATACTGGAGTGGTTGCCATTTCTTTCTTCAGGGCATCTTCCCAACCCAGGGATTGAACCAAGGTCTTCTGCATTGCAGGCAGATTTTTTACTGTCGAACTACCAGGGACGCGTACTATACTGTAGTCTGTTAAATGTGCAATAACGTTATGTCAAAAACTCAGTGTACACACTACTATATATAAAATAGATAACTAATAAGAACCTACTGTATTACAGAGAGAACTCTACTCAATACTCTGTAATGACCTATATGGGAAAAGAATCTAAACAAGAGTGGATATATATAACTGATTCACTTCACTGTACACCTGAAACTAACACAACATTGTAAATCAACTGTATGCACGCATGCTAAGTCACTTCAGTCGTGTCTGACTGTTTGCGGCCCTATCTACTATAACCCCCCAGGATCCTCTGTCCATGGGATTCTCCAGACAAGAATACTGGACTGGGTTGCCATGCCCTCCTCTGTAAGTCAACTATACTCCAATACAAATTTTTAAAAAACCCTATATACATAATTTTAAAACACTTTGTTGCTTAAAAAATGCTGACCATTATCTGAGGCTTCAGAGAATTGTAATCTTTTTGCATAGTAACATCAGAGATCACGGATCACAGATCACTATAACAAATATAATAATGAAAATTTTAGAAATATTGTAAGAATTACCAAGAAGTGAGAAAATGCTTCTGGGAAAATGATGCTGATAGACTTGCTTGTCTCAGGGTTGCCACAAAACTTCAATTTATAAAAAGAGCAGTGTCTGTGGAGTGCAATAAAGTGAAGCACAGTAGACTGAGGTATGCCTCTAATTTCCATTGATGTATCTTCAAGTTCACTGATTCTCTCCTCACAGGATATGCTGCACATTACAGTTTACACAAATACAAATTTCTTCACAATCTTTAGCTTCCCTTTTAAGATTAAGTGTGTGAATTTATGATTAACAGATCTTGCTGGAAGATAATGCCATCAACATCACCATCTCTGGCCTTCCCCATCTCCAGGCCCTGATAGAACTTTGCTGATTTCAGGGAAAGCAAAAAGAAAACAAATTCAGGAACTGTACCATTTTGCAGTCTCTTACTGCAAAGGCCTGGCTTGAATCAGTGAACTCAGAATATGAATCAGGTCTATTCCACCTACACCCCTTACACTTCTTATTGAACATGCCCACCCACAGACCAAGTAGCAGCAACACAGACAGTCATTTTGTGAAGTACACCCAGTGGTAAGCTAGCTGGTGAGAGCCATTGCTAACTTTTCAGGAATTCTCAAGCTAGATTTTTAAATGGCCATTATTTTAAAATTATATATAAACTTATGCATGGGTGCATGCTTAGTCACTCAAACATGTCCAACTCTTTGCAATCCCATGGACTGTAGCCTCCCAGGCTCCTCTGTCCATGGAATTCTCCAGGCAAGAATAGTAGAATGGGTAGCCATATCCTTCTCCAGAGGATCTTGTCAACCCAGGGATCCAACTCTGGTCTCCTGCATTGCAGACAGATTCTTTACTGGCTGAGCCAACAGGGAAGTCCATATATACATATTGACGTTCAGTAGCTCAACTGTGTCCGTCTCTTTGTGACCCCATGGACTGCAGCATGCCAGGTTTCCCTGTCCTTCAGTACCTCCCAGAGCTTGCTCAAACCCATGTCCATTGAGTAGATGATGCCATCCAACCGTCTCATCTTCTGTTGCCCCCTTCTCCTCCTGCCCTCAATCTTTCCCAGCAGCAGGGTCTTTTCCAATGAGTCGGCTCTTGGCATCAGGTGACCAAAGTACTAGAGCTTCAGCTTCAGCATCAGTCCTTCCAATGAATATTCAGGGTTGATTTCCTTTAGGATTGACTGATCTCCTTACAGTCCAAGGGGCCTCTCAAGAGTCTTCTCCAGCACCACAATTAGAAAACATCAATTCTTCAGCACTCAGCCTTCTTTATGGTCCAACCTTCACATCCATACATGACTACTGGAAAAAACCATAGCTTTGACGATATGGACCTTGGTTGGCAAAGTAATGTCTCTGCTGTTTAATAAGATGTCTAGGTTTGTCATAGCTTTCCTTCCAAGGAGCAAGCATCTTTTAATTTCATGGCTGCAGTCACCATCCACAGTAATTTTATATATATATATATATATATATATATATATATAATCATATATACACATTATATTAAATGTATATACATATGTGTGTGTATATATATATACACATTATATTAAAAACAGAGGTGAGAGCTCAAAACACTATTCATTTTTTATTTTTATTCTTTATTTTTTTCGCCATACCTTGCAGCACGTGAGATCTTAGTTCCCCAACTAGGGACTGAACCCACACTCCCTGCAGTGGAAGCATGGAGTCTTAACCACTGGACCACCAAGGAAGTCTCTCTGTAATGTTATTAATGTCTATTCTATATGTGATAGAATGTGTATATGTGATATGACATGTGTATATGGAATTATGATTTTTGTTTTGCTTTCTAATTTTACAATGGTATGCTACTTAGCACTTCTCAAATCTGTGTTCACTGATATTACATTTGTAGCTTGAAATTAGCCATGTTAGATGTATTAACACCATGAAAATTAGTATAAACTTCTGCTTTGTTTTGTTGATTGTCTAATCCAGGGGTCAGCAAACTTTTTTGGTGAAGAGCCAAAGAGTATTTTAAGCTTTGCAACCACATGCAGTTTCTGTTGCATAGTTTTAATTACAAGCCTTTAAAATGTAAAAATTATGCTTAGATCTCATGCGTGCATGCGTGCTCAGTCATGGCCAACTCTGCAACCCCATGGGCTATAGCCTGCCAGGCTCTTCTGCTCATGGAATTTTTCCAGGCGAGAATACTGGAGTAGGATACCATTTTCCTACTCCAGGGGATCTTCCTGATCCAGAGATCAAACCCGCATCTCTTTTGTCTCCTGCATTAGCAGGAAGATTCTTTACCACTGCACCACTGGGGAAGCCTGTTACTGTACAAAAATGGGCCAAAGGTTGGATTTGGCCCAGGAGTGATAGTTTGCCGACCCCTGGACTAGATTTAAGGAAGCAATAAAATGTTAATAATGCAGATTAACCCAAAATAATGCAGATTAAACTCAAAACTGTCATGTCTGTAGCTGGTACACTGTGGAAAATATGAGAAATTCAGAACTATTCTTTCCAGTACTAAAAACCTATCATTCAATTAATCAAAGAGGTTGCTCATGTCGTGGCTGACTGAGTGCAGTTCTCAAGTGTGTCTTCATTATTTGTTTTGTCTTACTCATTAACATAAACAAAATATAAAACAATATTTAGGTTGGAACTACACTCCTTGGTTAATGACATGGGTGACTTTTTTTGGAATTGAATGATAATCAAGCATTTATCCATAGTTTTGATTTCATGATTTTTGTTGCCAATTATAGAAACTTCTAATGGAATATGGAATTTGAAAGAAATAGCAAGTTATGGGACTTCCCTAACAGTGCAGTGGTTCAGCCTCAGTTCTTCCATTGCAGGGAATACAGGTTCAATCCCTGGTGAGGGAGCCGAAATCCTGCATGACTCACCCTGTGGCCAAAAAATTAGGAAAAAGAAAAAGAAATAGCAAGTCATGCTGAAATTATAGGTAGATGGAATTTCCAAAAAAGGAGTCATGTTTTATGATGATTTGTAAGTCATATACTGTACATATTTTTATCAGTAAAATTTATAATAAAATGACATATGTATATATGCTTACTTTTTTCCCATAGAGCCAATCATTAAGCATTTCTATCACATCAGTGTGTCCCAATGTCTCATGCTGGATGTGTCTTATCACTCCTGGATGAGAGAATCTAGACAGGCGCACAGAGTTCGAGTCAGTTAGATGAAGGTGGGTGACTGAACTGAAATTTCTGGTTCTCAGCCAGTTGAGAGAGAGAAGAGAAGACAGAGAGACAATGAGAGAGAAAAGACTGAAGGTGACAGAAACAATCAAAGGCACCCTGACTCTCCCCTCTAGTCCTGTTTTATTTCCTGTCCCAGATGCCCATGAATTTATCTACTGCATCCTTACCGGAAACCTCTCTTTAAGACAGCTGAATTCCTGCCTCTTCACAACCAAAAGCTCTGCAACCAAGACAGTGAACCACATAAATCTGGACTATATGAGTCCTCTAATCCTGGTCCCTGAGTTTCCCAAATCTGATGACTATTAATCACCGGGAATCTACAAACAATGGTGATAAAGTATTACTTAATGAAAACGGGGGGCATGTATCACTAATAAAATCAGTCAAATAAGCAATATGGGGCTTTAAAAAAAAATAAAAGAAAGTGGCACACATAGTCAGGTAAGTTCTGGGAAACCTAAAGCAACTCATATAGCAATTCAGGGGTAAGGAGTGAAAGGTTGTGTTCAGGCAGTGAGACCACTTGGAAATGGCCAACTTAATTCATATTTAATGTTCTTTTAAAAATATTTATTTATTTGGCTATGCTGGGTCTTAGTTGTGGCATGCAAAATTTTTTAGTTGTGGCATGTGGAATCTTAAGTTGCAGGACATAGAATCTACTTCCCTGACCAGGGATCAAACCCAGGCCCCCTGCATTGGGAGCACAGAGTCTTAGCCAATGGACCACCAGGGAAGTCCCCATATTTAACATTCTTATTATGGAGTCAAAAACTTCTACATTTGATGGACTTTTATTTGTTTGTTTTATTTTTTTCCTAAACAAATCAGAGGTTATAAAGAACAGTTTTGCCCTCTGGCATAATGTAACTCTATGAAAACAAGCAACTGAAGTTCATTTGACTCTTGTAATGGCTGGTGTCACCCTCAGAAGGCCCCTGTGTAGTCTGTCTTCTTCCTGATGGAGAATGGGCTCCAAACCAGGATCTGAATTGCTGCGATGCCCAGTGGGACCAGGCAGATCAAATTAAAGATGGCCTCATGAAGATCTAAGATTGTACTGAGAGGGAAAAAAATATTGAAACACAGTTAGTTTCTCCAGTGGCTTCTTTTCTTATTAACTCAAAGCTATACAACAAGAAGTTTCAGAGAAGTTTTGATACCTATTGAGTCCATTTAAAAAGTAAATGTAATTTTATCAAATAATTTTGATTCTTTCAAATAACTGAATAAGTAAATAATCCCTACCTTCCGGTTGGTTATACCAGGGGAGGCTGATACATACTCCTTTGATCACAATGCCTGCAGAGAAGTGCTGTGGCCACAGTGAAGGGCCCCACACTGGGCGCAGGAGGACAGAGGTGGAGGTGGTACAATGCATACGTGTATCTACATACTCATATCATTTTCGTCTTGAAATCACCATCCAGAGAGTTTCAAAGAGGCAGGAGCTGGGCATTCATTTTTATTACTAAACTGACTTCCCTTCTACACAATTTGAGATTATGAGAGGAAACCAGGCTTAATAATAATATTAAGAAATGACACAACTTTTTCTGCCAAGAACTTCATTAAGCCCAAGATGCCTATGGTTCTCATCATTTATTAAGCCCAATATGCCTATTATATTTAGTAGATCATACTTTTTCATTCAAATCATACACAGCAAAAGAGGCCTCCTGGTTATTTGGGGGCTGATTATATGGTTTGCAGCTTCTCTTTGGTTACTTGGGCTATCTAAAACAGCACCTCATTAATTCAGCCAATTGAGGAGATAAGTGGAAAGGTCAAACTATATGGTACAAGAAAAGGAGGTGGTTTGTTATATTTCATACCAGAATCAGTTGATATTACCAGAACCTATTGATATTACCAGAACCTATGTATCATTCACTCATTTAAAAAATAGGTATTGTGTGATTATTAATGTGCTAGGCATTGGGTTCAGGACTGGTTATCCAATGGTGCAAAACTGAGTTTCTACTTCATGGAGCCCACCTCCCAGTTCTGTAGATAGACCTTAATCAAGTCATCATAAATAAGATTGACTTACCCATGATTACAAATGAAGAAAAAATGCTGAGATGAAAAAAAGCAAAGTATTAGATAGGAGCTCATAGTCAGAGCATTTGCAGGTAGAGTCTGGAGAAGGTTCTCCCAGGGAAGTGGGATTTGAGCTGAGTCCTGAAGAATAAGTAGATATTAACTAGAAGACCTCTGAGTAGAATCATGGGAAAACATCCAAGCATTGCTACCTCCACCTCTAAAGGCCACAAGCAGGAAAGTCTTGGGCGCTCTGGACTGGATTGTGTTTGCTTCCTTTTACTGCTTCACAAAACCACTCTTCACCTTGAGTCCTACTCAATCCAAGAATTGATGACTATGACTTTCCCATTCTTTGCTCCTCTGCTGTTACTTTCTGGGCTCTGAGACAATCACAAAGACGTGGGCCATCAACTGGACTTCCCAACACATGCTGACTGTAGCCTCTAGAAGTAACAGAGGAGCCCATAATGCTGTCAGGATGCAGTTACATTTCTGCTCCACCCAGACTATCGATGGAAAGCTTCATTTCTAGGTGCACATGGTGTTTTGTCTTCCTAGCATTTCTTCCTTTAAGAAAAATCTTCTGCCCTCTTCCACAGTAAGCCTGTTTCAGTCCTGAAGATTCATTGGACGTCGACTACCCTGCTCCCACCCCAATGTCAGGCATACACCGAGACCTGGTCAGAGTCAGGCTATAGCTACTGTCTCAGGAATGCACATGTGACTCATGCAAAGCCTTTCAGGGTCCAGCTCGGAGCTTCTGCTGTGCAACTGGGACAAATGTTTCCTCTAGGATCTGAGTCTGTAAGCCCATGTAAACCTGGGGTTACCTTGCTGCCACGTGGTAAAAGTTTGCACTCAACACAGAGGGAAAGTCACGGGCAGAGAAACAGATTCCTAACATCATTTGAGTACTACTTACACAAAGCCCAGCTCTGTCTGACTTTTCAATTATATGAGCTGGTAAGTTCCTTTTTCATTTGATCTTACTTCCACTGAGTTTCTGTCACTTGCAGCTAAACTGGCCTGAAAATTGTATCTTTACCATTGGCACGTATGTCCAAATTACCATAATTTGGCCTCCGACCACTATAGGGACGGGATTCAGTAATTTCTAATTGGTCATTACTAAGAAAGACACAGGAGGTTTGAAAGACTGATCACAGATTTCGAGAATGAGAAGACAAGGTCATGACGATACTTTTGAACTTGATGTAGATATGTAGAAACATGATGCTTCTCTCCCCACCTTTGAGTACTCACTGAGTGGAACCACAAGACAGACCAGATTGGGGGACTGGGTCAACAGTGGGTGCAAGATGCCAAAAAGTAAGGGAAAATCAGGTTTCACGTTGTTAGTATTGTTGTTCAGTCACTAAGTCATGTCTGCCTCTTTTCAACTCCATGGACTATAGCCAGCCAGGCTCCTCTATCCGTAAGATTTCCCAAGCAAGAATATTGGAGTGGGTTGCCATTTGCTTCACCAAGGGAATCTTCCAGAACCAGGAATTGAACTTGCATCTTCTGCCTTGGCAGATTCTTTACCACTGAAGCCACCAGGGAAGACCAAATTCCACTTTGTCACAGGCTAAATCACACACTTCTTAAACACAGAGAAAAAGAAAGGAAGTGGCCTAATCAAGACCTTTAGTGAACAAAAAAACCACAGAACCATGACCATGAACTGCTAGTCAAGGAATTATACAGTATGTGCTCAAAGCCCAGTGTTTCATGAAAAGACTGGTTTCTGCTTGGCTGAGGCACCTGTGTGCTTTTTATCTGAGTGCTTAACAATAGGACCCATTGTCCCTCTGCATTCTCTAGTTATAGCAGATTCCAGTTTCAGAAATATCAAGAAATTAGATTCCAGCTGATATGGGTTCTCTCTGGGAGATTTCTGATCTTAAAGACAGAATTGTCTTTTTCTCTTTTTTTCCAGGGTGAGAGGAGGCGTAGAGAACATCTGTGATAATCTGCAGGCGCAAAGCCTCCAGTGAGTGTGCTGACAACATTACAGGGAGAGAGCTGTAGGCTGGAAGTTCAAGGGAAGGCAGCAGAATGAACATTTAAATGACTAAGGTAGTTTGATAAATACCATGTTGTAGTCTAACCCCCAATGCTTTCAAGGCTGACACCATTATTACTGAAGCTGCAACCATTTTCATTTCCATATTACTTCACTGAATCACTTGATGCTCTTCAAAAATTTCCTTGATCTTCCTGCTCTTTTCTTAAGATTTCCTCTTTCTTTTAAGATGTTATTCTAATCTGGGAGAGATGCCCATGATTTAGAGAATTTCTTTTCCTCTTTCACATTGCATACCCTCTACTGGGATACGGATGAACTTAGAGAATAGCAAGGAGAGATAAGAAGGGCTTCTTAAGCCAATACAAAGAAATAGAGGGGAACAATAGAATGGGGGGGAAAAAGAGATCTCTTCAAGAAAATTGAAGATTCCAAGGGAATATTTCATGCAAGGATAGCACCATAAAGGATGGAAACAGTAAGGACCTAATAGACGAGGAAGAGATTAAGAAGAGGTGGCAAGAATACACAGAACTATACAAAAAAGGTTTTAATGACCCGGATAACCACAATGGTGTGGTCATTCATCTAGAGTCCAGATATCCTCGAATGTGAAGTCAAATGGGCCTTTAGGAAGCATTACCATGAACAAAGCCAGTGGACATGATGGAATTCTAGCTGAACTATTTCAAATCCTAAATGATGATGCTTTTAAACTGCTGCCCTCAATATGCCAGCAAATTTGGAAAACTCAGCAGTGGCCACAGGACTGGAAAAGATCAGTTTTCATTCCAACTCCAAGGAAGGGCAATTCCAAAGGATGTTCAAACTACCATACAACTGTGCTCATTTCACATGCTAGCAAGGTAATGCTCAAAATCCTTCAAGCTAGGTTTCAACAGTATGTGAGCCAAGAACTTCAGATGTTGAAGCTGGATTTAGAAAAGGCAGAGGAACCAGAGATCAAATTGCCAAGGGAAAGCAAAGGAATTCCAGAAAAACATCTACTTCTGCTTTATTCACTGTACCAAAGCCTTTGACTGTGTGGATCACAACAAACTGGAAAATTCTTAAAGAGATGAGAATATCAAACCACCTTACCTGTCTCCTGAGAAGCCTGTATGCAGGACAAGAAACAACAGTTAGAACCAGATTTGGAACAATGGACTGCTCCAAAATTGGGAAAGGAGCACGTCAAGACTATATTGTCACCCTGCTTATTTAACATATATGCAGAGCTCATCATTCGAAATACCAAGCTGGATGAATCACAAGCTGGAATCAAGGTTGCTGGAAGAAATATCAACAACCTCAGATATGCAGATGATAGCACTCTAATGGCAGAAAGTAAGGAGGAAAGAGCCTCTTGATGAAAATGAAAGAGGAGAGGGGAAAAGCTGGCTTAAAACTCAGCATTCAAAAAACTAAGATCATGACATCTGGTCCTATCCCTTCATGGCAAATTTTTGAAGGGGAAAAAGTTGAAACAAAGACAAATTTTTATTTTCCTGGACTCCAAAGAAGGCTGACGGTGACTGCAGACAGTGACTGCAGCCTTGAAATTAAAAGACACTTTCTCCTTGGAGGGAAAGCTATGACAAACCTGAAAGTGAAAATTATTCTCACAGCCGTGTCCGACTCTTTGCCACCCCATGGACTGTAGCCCACCAGGCTCCTCTCTGTCCATGGAATTCTCCAGGCAAGAATACTGGAGTGGGTTGCCATTTCCTTCTCCAGAGGATCTTCCCGACCCAGGGATCGAACCTGGCTCTCCTGCATTGGAGGCAGATTCTTTACCAACTGAGCTACTAGGGAAACCTAGACAGTGTATTGAAAACAGAGATATCACTTTGCCGACAGCAGTCTGTATAGTCAAAGCTATGGTTTTTCCAGTAGTCATGTACGGATGTGAGAGTTGGACAATAAAGAAGGCTGAGTGCTGAAGAACTGATGCTTTCAAATTGTAGTGCTGAAGAAGACTCTTGGGAAGGAGATCAAACCAGTAAATCCTAAAGGAAATCAACCCTGAATATTCATTACGACTGATGCTGAAGCTGAAGCTCCAGTACTTTGGCCACCTGATGCAAAGAGCTGACTCAGTAGAAAAGACCCTGCTGCTGGGAAAGACTGAGGGCAGGAGGAGAAGGGGACGACAGAAGATGAGATGGTTGGATGGCATCACTGACTCAATGGGCATGAGTTTGAGCAAACTCTGGGAGATAGTGATGGACAGAGAAGCCTGGCATGCTGCCGTTTATGGGGTTGCAAAGAGTCAGACATGACTTAGTGACTCAACAGCAGCAGAGTGACCAGTTGGCCTTTTTATGCTTTCAGAAAGTCAGTTCCAGCCTTAACATTTTTAAATGAATCTCTGGTAGAAAAATAATACTGAAGCTCTGCTTATAATTTCATTCACTCAAATATTTATTGCTCACTTATTGATTTAGGTTCTTACAATGTAGAGTAAATAAATCAATAATGATTCTTACTTTCAACAAAGTTTATGTTCTAGTGGAGGCAAAGAGACGATAAATATATTTATCTTATAATAAGAACCTTTGCTTATGGCAAAATGTTTGCACCCAATTTTCTCTCACAATGACCTACTTTTGAAAGAAAAATATCTACCTGCAGCTTATTACATTCTAAAATATTACTGTCTGGTATCTTAGCTTACTTTCTTAGCTTAGCTTTCCTTGCTAAACAATTTGTAAATTCAGCTCTGTAGGTAAAGGGGTCCACAAAAGTCATCCTGTCACCTCCAAACCTATCACACTGGGGCTCTTCCACATTTGAAAACTAAAGCAAAGTGGGCCTCCTTTCCACTCTCCTTTTCTGCTATCAATATAAGCTCAAAAATGTATACAATTAGAAATGTTGCTTCCCAATTGGATCAATGAAATATGTTGATGGCTAGTAGTGTAGAAATAAACATCTCTTGTTAAAGAAGTTGATATCAAAAGCAGTGTTGTGAGTGCTCCTACAAAGAAGTAGGAGCCCAGGATGGAAAAGCCCAAAGAAACCTAACTATGGTTTCTGTGGCCATACAGTCTCCTTTGAATTAGGGTCCAGAATACCTGAGTCCACGTGAGCTATTACTTCCTCAAGAAGAAATTTCTCCTTTCTAGGGTGATTCATAGGGTCTCAAAGAGTCAGACACAACTGAAGCAGCTTAGCACACTCACAGGGTCAGCCTGATGAGCCCCTTGTAAGAAGAGTGAGGGCATAACACGCAGGGCAGACGTTCTGTGTGCCAGGCCCTGTTTGTCATTTTTCTCTTATTGCTACTGGTTTTCACAATAACCCTGAAGAAGACACTAAGGCTTAGCCAGGTTTATTACATCACCCAACATTCCACAGCTGTTTGGAGCTGAGATTTTTATCTAGATTTAAACTAAAAATCTCTCCAGGGGAAAAAAAAGGTATTTATAATATAAATTTATGATAAGGGAAAAAAACCCTCATTTTTGAAGGAGAAAGTCATATACTCTCTGCAGAAATGAATTCAGAAATTCTTGTGAAGAGACAACCATCTACAACAAATATCAAGAACAAGAAAGAATAGCTTGAGAAGGACTTCCCTGGTGGTCCAGTGGTTAAGAATCTGCCTTCCATTGCAAGGGACGCAGGTTCAATCCCTGGTTGGGTGACTAAGATCCCACATGCCGTGGGGCAGCTAAGCCCATGCACTGCAACTGGAGAAGCCAGTGTGCTGCAGCTACTCAAACGACTGAGCCTGTGTGCTCTAGAGCCCACGCTCCACAGGAGAAGCCCAGGGACCACACGGGGGAAAGTCAAGCACTGCCACAAGAAGCCCTTGAGTCACGACAACAGAAGCCCACGTGCCACAGCCAGAGAAAGCCTGTGCACAACAAAGACCCACTACAGCCAAAAGGTTAAAAAGAGGAACTTGGTGGATCACACCAGTCAGAATGGCTGCTATCCCAAAGTCTACAAGCAGTAAGTGCTGGAGAGGGTGTGGAGAAAAGGGAACCCTCTACGCTGTTGGTGGGAATGCAAACTAGTACAGCCACTATGGAGAACGCTGTGGAGATTCCTTAAAAAACTGGAAATAGAACTGCCAGATGACCCAGCGATCCCACTGTTGGGCATACACATGGAGGAAACCAGAATTGAAAGAGACACGCATACCCCAATGTTCATCGCAGCACTGTTCATAATAGCCAGGACATGGAAGCAACCTAGATGTCCATCAGCAGACGAATGGATAAGAAAGCTGTGGTACATATACACATGGAGTATTACTCAGCCATTAAAAAGAATACATTTTTTTTTTTTTTAGAATACATTTGAATCAGTTTGAATGAGGTGGATGAAACTGGAGCCTCTTATACAGAGTGAAGTAAGCCAGAAAGAAAAACACCAATACAGTATACTAACACATACATATGGAATTTAGAAAGAAGGTAACGATAATCCTGTATGCGAGACAGCAAAAGAGACACAGATGTATAGAACAGTCTTTTGGACTCTGTGGGAGAGGGCGAGGGCGGGATGATATGGGAAAATGGCACTGAAACATGTATAATATCATATATGAAACGAATCACCAGTACAGGTTCGATGCATGATACAGGATGCTCGGGGCTGGTGCACTGGGATGACCCAGAGGGATGGTATGGGGAGGGAGGTGGAAGGGGGGTTCAGGATGGGGAACACGTGTACACCCATGGTGGATTCATGCTGATGTATGGCAAAACCAATACAATATTATAAAGTAATTAGCCTCCAATTAAAATAAATAAATTTATATTTAAAAAAAGGATTTAACTTCTTATACACCTGTTTTTCTTTGCCAGAGGTTGGAGGCTATTGTTAACGTTTCCAACTATAAAGACTAAATGGAAAAAAATAAGATCATAATATTTCTCCAAAGAAAAATCTTTAGTGTTGGTTATATCCTCCTTAGGACATAATCTTGTCCTCAGGCGGTCCCTTTGCAATGAAACATTATGACCCTTATTTATAGAGGAAGAGAAGTAAGCCATAGGGAAAAAAATCAACACAACATTGATAATTCTGTGGCAAAACACAGGATATATATTATTATGATCCTATGAAATTCCAGATAGAAATTTCCTACACAAAAATTTTCACATCACAGCCTCATTTCTGACACTATTAATAAAGTTTTTCAGCTTCAATTAGAATCTTTTGGGCAAAATATTACAAATAATTTAGAATGCTACAAGTGCTCACATGTTCATCACAGTTGGAATATGGACTTACTATAAGAAGCTTGTTAAAAACTGATTATCCCAGGACTTCCCTGGTGGTCCAGTGGCTAAGACTCTGCACTCTCAATGCAGGGGAGCCAGGTGTGATCCCTGGTAAGGGAACTAGATTCCACATGCCGCAAGTAAAAAGTGTTCCTACATGCTGCTTCAAAGATCCCATATGTAGCACGTAATACCTGGTGCAGCCAAATAATAAACATTTCTTAAATTCTAAAAAAAAAAAGACTGATTATCCCAATATTCATTCTAGCAACCCCAACGAACATACATGCTTATATGTGCGTGCATGCTCAGTCATGTCTGACTCTTAGCAACCCCACGACTGTAGCCCACCAGGCTCCTCTTCCATGGGATTATCCTGGCAAGAATACTGGAGTGGGTTGCCATTTCCTTTTCCAGGGGATCTTCCCAAGCCAGGGATCGAACCCACATCTCCTGCAGCTCCTACATTGCCAGGTGGATTCTTTACCACTGAGCCACTTGGGAAGCCCATATCCTTATATGTACACAGTTCATATCCACAACTGTAAGATATTTTGCATATATTTTAATCTTTTGTTCCCAAACAGACAGTGATGGGGAAGGTGAAAGTCATGTCTCACCAAAGTACAAAATTTGAGGCTCTGAACACATGGAGAGTTCTAAATTGCTGAGTATTTCTAGCTCTCCTAGTGATACTATAGCAAGATGCATAAACTCCTCAGAGAAAGGGCTTTTTTTTTTTTTTCCTTTTTAATCCTCTATGCTTCATCAATAGCTTCATAAAGCAAGAATATGTAAAACTTTAATAAATTCACAATAAGCATATTATAACTACAACAGAATCAACAGTATAACATAGTTTTGATACTTTGAGAGAACAAAATCCACCAGAACCAAGTATAATACATAAGACTAGTTCATTTCTACCCTAGGTAACTTAATCTTTAACACTAAATAAGACTACTGATTTCATCCTAATATGAAACAGAAATCAGGAGAGATTCATGCCCAAGGATCTCCAGGCTGTCACTATGGTAAATCTCTATGGCAAGTATTTGTTTTCAAAAAACAGTTTTAAAATTGATTCTAATGATTAACTACATATAGTTAAATACCAAGAATGCTTTTGTTATTTAAAAAACATAGGGTTGAGACGCAGATATAGAGAACAGACTTGTGGCCATAGTGAGGGAAGGAGAGAGTGAGACGAGTGGAGAAAGTAGCATAGACATATATACACTAGCATGTGTCAAACAGATAGCTTGTGAGAAGCTGCTGTGTAACACAGGGAGCCCAGCCAGATGCTTTCTGATGATCTAAGGGTGGGCTGGTGGGAGGGGAGGGAGGCTCAAGAGGGAGGTGGCATATGTATAATTATGGCTGATTTGCCCTGTTGTCTGGCAGAAACCATGACAACACTGTAAAGCAATTTTCCAGCAATTAAAATTTGTTTTTTAAAAAAGCAAGAGTTGAGGTTTTTTTTTTTGTCAGATATTCACCCTGAAGCAACTCATCTTGGTTCTGCTTCTTTGCTAGAGTTGAAGACAGTATTGTTTACTCTGTTATTAAGAGAAAAGTCATTTCCTGAACTTTTGTTGCAAGTATAATTTGGGAAGTATCTATTGTGAGGCTTCCAGAACAAAAGACAAGAAAAAGGAAGGCTGCATATATAATATTTAAAAACACATTTGTATGTATGGCAGATTGATCTAGAAGACTCTATTTGGGTATGTGAAGGATCTTATTTACATTTCCTGTAAAGTGTTTACAGATGACACTGTAATTCAGCAAGGAAATTGACAGACTTTGACCATTGGGAAAATGTATGTTTCTATTGCAGAATATGCAGCAAGCGGCAGGAATTTGGCCAGGGCTAAAAGACAGTGCTACCACATGGAGTCAGCCCAGGGCTGAGCCCCCGAGGGCCAAGTCTGTGCTCCTCCTGCACGGTGTGCGCCTCTTAACCTTGGACTTGGCTCATTGCCCTGGACTTTCCGGTCTGCCTCCCCCACTAACACCATGTGAACTACTAAAAGGAGAAAAGGCAGCATGTCGTACAACTCCTTTATCTCGGCTTCCAGCTCAGTGCTAACATCCAGTAGGTACCCCGCAAATGTTTGCTAATAAAAGCATGCAAGCATAATTAATTGACCAAATGGACAGAGTAGTCCTTTTTCTATAATACACTAGAATTTCACTGTTGTTTATTTTGTATGAAAAGTGTGGACTTTCTTGCAATTTTTAAATAGAAACTGCATGTATAAACTAATCAGTCAATCAATTTCTAATATTACTACATGAAATACCTTATCCCCTATAATTAGAAGAGAATACATGTTGCTTTTCTTGCCTAAGTACCTCTCTTATGAATCTCCAATAATAACAAGTTGAACCATTACATTTACAGGCTACTGCATAGATTTACTAAACTTAGAAAAACAATCTACCCGCTGCAGAACAAACATTTCTCTAACTATAACAAAGAGTCACAGACCATCTTTCAAAATTCACAGTTGGAGAGAATAATATCCCTGAACCAAATAGTTCTGTACACTGTAATAGTAAAATATTAATCAGAAAACTCACTTGCAAGGAGGAAATTTACTTCAAATAGACATTTTTGCTAACTTTGTCACACTGGTGACTCTCATAGCACTCTCTGGTCATCAGCCCATATCCTGCTAAGTATACAGTTGCCTCTGGACTTCAGTCGGACCCTTTCAGATTGGCAATAACTATGTGAGGCCACGAGATGCCAAACGTCAAATTATCAAAGATAAATGATACTTGAGTGCCCTGAACAAGTTGATAACTCTAAAAAATGCTTATGATATCACAAGACTAGCCTGCCAGCGTGTCTGGTTGTCAACATATCTATGCCTGAGTCAACAAAAATTAGTCTCCAGGGCCTCTGTTTTCAAGGAAGTCAGTCTGTAGGTCGTCCACATCGGCTGCACACTAGAACAAGCGAGGGAGCTTTTAGAAGTACTGATGCCCAGGTCTCACCCCCAGAGAGTCCAGTTTCACTGGTCAAAGGTGTCACCTGGGTATCAGGGCTTTTTCAGACTCCAGGCGATTCCAGTGCGCAACGTGCTTGAGAACCATTGCTTTAGACCTTGTGTTTCTCAAAGAAGATTTGGAGGGGCACCAAGTAAGTGCACTCTTTTTCTCTCCATTGCTCTCACATCCACCAGCAAATGAGCTTTGAGTCCTTTCTACCCCAGAGTCTGTTCCTCTCCCCTTTTATTAATAGTCACCATGGTTTTCTTCTGCAACATGGTTTGAGGCTTTTAAGGCTACTGGGATTTCAAGCAGCTTCCCTATTGGAGGTAGAAAACATTCACTTGCTAGATGGAGAAGCTAAGACTGAGAGTTTCTTCAAGTTCTACCAAAAAATGTGTTCCAGAACAGTCCACATACAATTCTTTCATATACGCCACTCATTGCTTAACACACAGTTACCCAATTATCAGTCATGCCTCCAAATCCAAGGATTACTAAATTCTGTTGATTCTGATGCCCTAATCTCTCTAGGGTCGGGCTTCTCCTCACCTTCCACATGAAAGTGCTTTAGCTCAGGCCTTCATCAGCATTTCTCATATAAAACCAACTCTGGCCTTCAAATTATTCTTTCTCTAAGATTTGGCTAACCTCACTTCAAACCATTCTCCACATCTCCAGGGTGATGTATTCAAAGGCAAGTATAACATTATTACCCCTTGGTTTAACAACAATAATAGTTCATTCCTTTAAGGAGCAAATCCACACTTCTCAAACTCTGCTGAACCATGTGCAGTTCCTCCAAGCATGTCACGTGGCCTCTCTGTACTTGCACAGACTCCTGCTACATTTTCACAGTTCATCTGAGATCATTTCCTTGCTACCCAGTCTGAAATATGTGCTCAGATAATGTGTGCTTCCACAGCATCCCACACTTACTTATATCGATAACACCTAACACATAGCATTATGATTTTCACTATCATTAACTGTGAGCTTACTCAGAGAAGGGTCTGCATCTCGTCTCTATGTTCTTTGGGCTCAGCACAGGAGCTGGTATACAGGTAAGTTCAGTAAATATTTGTTGAATGAATGCGCCATCATTTCACATGTCCATGCTTTGCAATATTCATTCTCTTCCCTGGTTACTTCCAGTCTTCATTTATAGTATTAATGTCTTCATTATAGTATTACTGTCTCCTCTGAAATGACTGAAGCATCTTTTCCTGTGTACACCTTTCCCGGACTTGGTTTCTGAAGCAGTGTCTATCACACCCACATTTTAGCCACTGTTATATGTTGTATGTACTTCTAATTATGGCGCCTACCACTCTGTTCTGAAATTGCCTGTCCTTATAATCTATCACCTTTACTAGACTGTAGGCTCCTCAGTGGCAGCAACCTATTTATCTTTGTATCCTGAGCACTTTTTCTATGATAGGTGACCAGTAACTAGGGTTTAATTCCCTCCCCCCTCCAGTCCTTTATAGAATACTTTAAAACAAAATTCAGATTATGTCTTGCCCAGGTTTAAAAGTCTTCAATGACTTCCTTTACCTG
The DNA here is from genome assembly GCF_002263795.3 of Bos taurus. Taxonomy (NCBI): domain Eukaryota; kingdom Metazoa; phylum Chordata; class Mammalia; order Artiodactyla; family Bovidae; genus Bos; species Bos taurus. Next base: position 20,063,777 of record NC_037352.1, on the reverse strand, counting down.
CAGTAGTCTTTCCCAAAGTACGGTGTCTGTACTCCTGGTAGTACATGTGATAATTTGCAGATGATACACAATAGTTCTTTTTATTTTAAGTACTTAAATTTGTTAAGAAAATGAAACCCACCAAATAAATGATTCCATGTATACTTTTTAAGTAATTTAATTTTTATTCAAGTATAGTTGACTTACGATGTTGTGTTAGTTTCAGGTATATAGCAAAATGATTCAGTTTTACATATATATCATGTATACTTTTGCTTATGATTTTTAAGTTTATGATTTAAAATAAATTTAAAGAAAAATGTTAAGTAAATAATAGTACATAGAGTACCCACATAACAGAAGTTTAAAAGTCATCACATTTGGGACACGCTGATGAATATGACTGAGAGACTGTAAAAGCAGCCTCAGCCCCCGACCTTTCCAGTCTCACCTCCCTCCAGCTGCCATCAAGCACAATAATATATCATGTGTTATTAAACTTCAGGTTTCCCATGTCTCACTCCTCTCATTCACCTATTTCTCACAGCAGCCAGAAGGATGCTATTAAACGGTAAGTCCAATCAGGTCATTACGGTGCTCAAAACTCTTCAAGCAAGATGCTTTTATTTTTAGGACATGTAAGCTAAACTATAAGATGTACATAAGCTATAAGATATATGATATGCTACTCCATTTGCAACTTAACCAAATACATGTTATGCATATATACATGCTATATCGCTTTAGTTATGTCTGACTCTATGCAACCCTATGGACTATAACCTGCCAGGCTCCTCTGTCTATTGGATTCTCCAGGCAAGAATACTGGAGTGGGTTGCCATGCCTTTCTCCAGAAATACATATTATATACACATAAACACAGATAAAGCTGATAGGGCACAGTTCAAAACTGTTGAATCTAAGGAGTGGGTGCCTGGATTTTCTCAATATTTTTATTTCAATTTGTGTTTAAAATTTTTCATAATAAAAAGTTATGAAGAAAAACAGGGGAGGGAGATAGGGAGTAAGTTCAAAAGGGAGGGGATATATGTATACCTATGGCTGATTCATGTTTAGGTTTGACAGAAAACAAAATTCTGTGAAGCAATTATCCTCAATTAAAAAATAAATAAATTTTTTTAAAAGTTCTGAAGAAAAACAAAATGACCTGATATATATATATAGGTAAAAGGATGGATACTTTTATCTGTATGTGCTAAAATCGATATAGTAAGATATAGTTGAATTTAGGTGGTGAGTATATGTTTTCACTGTACAACTTTTTCAACCTTTTTGTATATTTGAAAATATTTGTAATAGAGATATGAGGGGTATAAGGAAAACTTTAAAAAATCAATTCCTGTCTGTAGAAAATCCAAAAGAACCAACAACTCAAAACAAAAAAGCAATCTCTGAAACAAACAAGCATTTATAGCAAGGTTGCAAGTTAAAAGGTTAACATACAAAAATCAATTGCTTTCCTGGTTCCCTGGTGGTTCAGAGGGTAAAGAATCTGCCTGCAATGCAGGAGACCTGGGTTCAAACCCTCAGTTGGGAAGATCCCCTGGAGAAGGAAATGGCAACCCACTCCAGTATTCTTGCCTCAAGAATTCCATAGACAGAGGATCCTGGTGGACTACAGTTCATGGAGTCACAAAGAGTCAGACTCTACTGAGTGGCTAACATTTTCACTTTTCACTTTCATACCAGCAATGGAACTTAAAACTAAAAGTACTATACCATTTACATTAGCACCCCCCAAAATGAAATACTTAGATATAAATCTAACAAAATATGAAAGAAATCAAAGATAAACTAAATAAACAGATATTCCATGTTCGTGGATAGGGAAAACTCAGTGCTGTCAAGATGTTAGTTCTTCCTAACTTGATCTATAGGTTCAACACAAGCTGTAACAAAATTCCAGAAGATTATTTTGTGGGTATCAACAAACTGATCATAAGTTTTATATGAAAAAGATGAAAAATAGCCAATGCAGTACTGAAAAGGAATAAAGTCAATGGATTGGTATTACTTGACATCATGACTTATTATAAATCTACAGTAATAAGACACTGTTATGTCTATCAATATATGAGATGATGGATATTCATGAAACTTGTGACAGTCATTTCCTGTTGTATGTAAGACAAATCAGGCTTTGCACCTTAAACTTATTCAGCTGTATGTCAATTATATTTCAGTAAAACTGGAAGAGAAAAAATATACTGTGATATTGACAGAAGAGTAGATAATCAGATCAGTGGAGTAGAGTGGAGAGGCCAGAAATAGTCCCACATAAATACAATCAACTGATCTTTGACAAAGGAGCAAATAAAATGAGGAACAGGTTCAACAAATGATATTAGACATCTACATGCCAAAAATTAACCTAGAAGTAGATCTTTTACCTTTTACAAAAATTAACTCAGAACAGATCACAGGGCTAAACGTAAAATGCAAAACTATTTAAATTCCTTGAAGAATAGAAAATCTATGTGGCAATGACTTTTTAGATACATCATGAAAAGCATAGTACATGAACAAGTCATTGATAGGCTAGACTTCATTAAAATTAAAAAACTTCTGTTTTGCCAAGACACTGTCAAGAGAATGGGAAGACAAGTCATACATGGGAGAAAATATTTGCAAAAGGCATATCAAACAAAGGATTGATACCCAAAACGTACAAAGAGATCTTAAAACTCAGCAATAAGAAAACTAACAACCTGATTTAAATATGGGCCAAAGACCCGAACAGATACCTCACCAAAGACATACAGTTGGCAAATAACTATGTGAAAAGATGTTCCAGATAATGTGTCATTAGCGAGTTGCAGATTAAAATGAGATACCACTATACGCCTATTGGGATGGCCAAAATCCAGAACACTGTCAATACCAAATGTTGATAAGGATGTGGAGAAACAAGAACTCCCGGTTCCTTGCCAGTGAGAAATTAAAATGGTATAGTCACTTTGGAAAACAGGTTGGCAGTTTCTTAGAAAATGAAACATATGTTTATAATATTACCTAGCAATTGTGTTCCTTGGTCTTGACCCAAAGGAGTTGAAAACTTGTGTCCACACAAAAACCTGCGCATGATGTTTATAGCTGCTTTCTTTACAATTGCCAAAACCTGGGAACAACTAAGATGTCTTTCAGTAGGTGAATGAATAAACAAACTAGGGTACATCTACACAGTGGGATATTTATTCAGTGCGAAAAAGAAATTAGGGCTTCCCTGGTGGCTCGGGCAGTAAAAAATCTGCCTGCAATACAGGAGACCCAGGTTCGATCAGCTATCAAACCATGAAAAGAAATGGAGGGATCTTAGATGTGTACTACTAAGTGAAAGAAGCCAATAGGAAAAGTATGATCCCAACTGTATGACATTCTGGAAAAGGCAAAACTATGGAGACAGTAAAAAGATCAGTGGCTATCAGTGTTGGGGGCAAGGAGGGATGGATATACAGATCACAGAGGATTTTTAGGGCAGTAAAACTATTCTGTATAATACTGTAATGGTAGATACATGTCACTGTCCATATGTCATTATTCTATGAGTTATTTGTCAAAATCCATGGAGTATGTAACACCAAGCACAAACTCTAATGTAAACTATGGACCTTGGTGATAAGGATGTAGGCTCGTGGATTATGTACCACTCCGGTTGGGGATGCTGATCGTGGAGGAAGCTGTTTGTGTCGGAGGGCAGAGAATTTATAGGAACTCTGTGTACTTTCTGCCTAATGTTGCTGTGACCCTAAAACTGCTCTAGGACTTCCATGGTGGTGCAGAGTATAAGAATCTGCCTGCCAATGCAGGGGACTCGGAATCGATTCCTAGTCCGGGAAGATTCCACATGCCAAAGAGCAACTGAGCCTGTGCTCCACAACTGCTAAACCAGTGCTCTAGAGCCTGTGAGCCATAACTACTGAAGCTGATGAGGTCTAGGTAATGGCAACCCACTCCAGTGTTCTTGCTTGGAGAATCCCAGGGACGGGGGGAGCCTGGTGGGCTCCCGTCTGTGGAGTCACACAGAGTCGGACACGACTGAAGTGACTTAGCAGCAGCAGCAGAGCCCACATATGGCAATGGCAGAAGCCGGAGCAGCCTAGAGCCTGTGCTCCACAACCAGAGAAGCCACCACAATGAGAAGCCTGTGTACTACAAGGAATAGTAGCCCACGCTCACTGCAACTGGAGAAAGGCCAAACAAAAGCAAAGAAGACCCAGCGCAGCCAATAATAATAATCAAAGTGAAAAGTGAAGTCGCTCAGTCATGACCAACTCTTTTTATCCATGGACTGTAGCCTACCAGGTTCCTCCATCCATGGGATTCTCCAGGCAAGAATACTGGAGTGGGTTGGCATTTCCTTCTCCAGGGGATTTTCCCAACCCAGGGATCAAACCCGGGTCTCCCGCATTGTGGGCAGACGCTTTACCCTCAGAGCCATCAGGGAAGCCCAATAATAATAAAGAATCCTTTTTAAAAAAACTGCTCTAAAAAATGTCAGATAAACGAATAAATCCTCCACTACCTCACCATCACCATTTACCTCGTAGTGAAACCAGAGCAATAAGGAAGGGCTGCAAAGACCAGCGGATTTGGTCTCCACCTGCTCACTCTGCTCCAGCCACACAGGGAGCCTCCTCATCAGGCCGAGTGCCAGGCCTGCTGCACTTCAGCGCTTCTGCACTCACTGTTCTTTCTGCCGGGAACACTCCTACTGGAGAGCACCGCGCTTCCCTCCCACCTTCCTTCAGGTCTTTATTCAAATGTCACCTACTTGGCAGTGAGACTTCCCCATCACCTTATGTAAAAATGCAGCTTTCCCCAAGCCTTCCTGTTCTTCTTGTTTTATTTTTCACCAGAGGACTTCTCACCAACTAACACACTATGTATTTTGCTTAGCTAATTTCTTGTCTGCCTTCCTCACGCTAGAACATAAGCTCTGGGAGGGCAGAGGCTTCTGTTGTTTTGTTCCCTGCTGTTCACTGCCTTATCACGGAGCCTAGGATGTAGCAGGCTCTGGACCATGTTTGTCAACTGAATACATGAATACCTTCGTGAGCATTCTCTCATGCTTCCAAACACTTGCCACGCTGTTTTCTCTGCCTGGAATGACATTCCTCTGGGTTCAGAAGAGAAAATCCACCCAACCTCCAAAATTCAGCTCAAGAAACCTTTCTTTTGCAAAGGGCTCCCTGACTTTAGGCAGATAGAAGTAGGTAGGAACCTCTTCACTGCATTGCCACAGTGTCCTGTTATCACCAAAGGCTGGTGGGGCCTTAGACAGTGTTTTGCAAGCTGTGGGGCTCCATGGAGACTCCTTATTTATCTTGTATCCCCAGCACCTTTGAACCTGGCAGATAACAGCAGGCCCTCAGAAACATTTGTGGAATGGAATGATAAATGAGTGAATGACATAGAAAAGCAATCCGTATGTAGTTTAGTGTGAATTATGTTGACATTTGTAGCATACATAATTTAAAGAATACCCTTAAAGGCTTCCCTGGTAGTTCAGTTGGTAAAGAATCCGCCTGCAGTGCAGGAGACCCTGTTTTGATTCCTGGGTCAGGAAGATCCGCTGGAGAAAGAATAGGCTACCCACTCCAGTATTCTTGGGCTTCCCTTGTGGCTCAGCTAGTAAAGAATCTGCCTGCAATGCGGGAGACCTAGGTTCAATCCCTGGGTTGGGAAGATCTCCTGGAGAAGGGAAAGGCTACCCACTCCAGTATTCTGGCCTGGAGAATTCCATAGACTATACAGTCCATGGGGTCCCAAAGAGTCAGACGCAACTGAGCAACTTTCACTTTACTTCACTTCAAAGGTATCCCTACTGAAGTTTGTTTGACATTAATATTTTTTATTATAATTTACTCACAACCTGTAAGTTAATGACTTATACTGTCCAAAGTCTGAGATCTCACCCAGTCATCAGTGTAAAAGGTTGAGTTTGCATTCATATTTCTATTACATTATTCCAAAGTGTTTTTTTACTCTACCTTTTGTTTGGGTTTCCGTATCCAAACTGGTTTAGCCTTGAGAGTATCACCATGGGAGCTAAAGACTGAGCAGGTTTGGTAAATAAAGCATTGATGCCAAAGACCATGGAGGAAAGGGGTGACCTGGAACAGAAAGAAGTAGCATAAGTCTACATCACACACAAACTACATGGATGTATATATGGAAGTGTATATACACTATGTATGTATATGTATACAAGTATCAAGGACCTTTCAGACTATTAAGTCCTCTTTGAGCCTAAATAGACAATAATAGAAACAATCTATAAAATGCTGACCATCATCTGATAATGCACAGTTGTCATAAACCTGCATTGAACAAGCCTGTTTTTCCAACAGAATTTTCTCACTTTCTGCCTCTGAGTCACATTTTGGTAATTCTTGCCATATATCAAACGTTATCATTATTATTCTATTTGTTACAGTGATCTGTAATCAATGATCTCTGATGTTACTACTGTAGTTTGGACATTTCATTTTTTAGCAAGAAAGAACTTCTAGATTAAGGTATGTACATTTTTAGACACAATGCTATTGCATACTTAAAAAACTACCATATAGTATAAACAACTTTTATATGCATTGGAAAAGCAAGAAATTTGTCACTTGCCTTAGTGCCATATTTGCTTTATTGCACTGGTCTGCAACTGAACCCGCAATACTTCCAGCAACAACATGTATTATTTCACAGAAGCCCCACAATCTTGTGAGGAAGGTATCATCACTTCTGTTGTAGGGCTGGGGGACAGACTAGGTTCTGCACAGACACGCAGCTAGCAACTAATAGACCTGGGATTCACACCGAAGTCTTCCTCCTCAAATTTTCTAAAGGATTACTTTAATACATTCTCAGTGAGAATCCTGCCGTATCATTTTGTGATAATTAAGTTACATCATATAAAATAAATCAAGGGCATTGCCTGAATAAACGGAAATTTTGTCCATGTTTCAACCAATGATGGAAAACTTGCAACTAAGGAAGAAGGAGAGAAGAAACGGGGGAGGTGAAGAAAGGGAAGAAAAAAGAAAAGGAAAGAGAAAAGATGAGGCCAGAGAACTGGAAGAAGATGGATCTGACCATAAGACCTTGAGTTTCACCCCTAGTTCTTCAATCTGTGCTTACATTACCCTGGGAAAGTTAACGCCTCAAGAGTTTTAGCTTTGTAAAAATGAGGATAATTATGATTTCATGATAATATAAGAAGATAACTGTCGGCAGTAGATAACTGATGTAGATAACTGCCTCCACTAGACCATCAGAGTCACAAGGGCAGGGGTTATATCTGCTTTGGCTGTCTAAGTTCTTATCCGACATGATCAGGACAACAGTTGACTGAAGCAAAAAAAAATCATTTTCAGAAGATGAGACATTGACCATTCTATTTCAACTTAACTATATTCATTCTCTTATCTTTTTTTTTTTTTTTGAGTACAGGTCCACAGATGAAAGTGCTGTGCTATCTTTCTGGCACATACACTATCTGTACAACAGGATCTATGGTTTCTACCATCAATTATAGAGAGAACCTACAGTTGTTTACAAGGCATTCTGAATACAGAATACTTTTAGACTTTTCTATTTCCCTAAACATTTAAAGTTCTCAAGATATCAGGTTTGATAGTAATTTTTTTATACTTTATCAAGTCGTTCTAAAGCATTTAACTTAGTTTTCATAGAAGTGCTTAATTTCATACATATATTTCCTAAGTTTATAAAATATAAATGTAACTACATGTAATTATAGGGCTTTCCAGGTGTAGCTAGTGGTAAAGAATCTGACTGCCAATGCAGGAGACATAAGAGACCTGGGATCGATCCCTGGGTGGGGAAGGTCCCCTGGAGGAGGAAATGGCAACCCACTCCAGTATTCTTGCCTGGAAAATTCCATGGACAGAGGAGCCTGGCAGGCTCCAGTCCATAGGGTCACAAAGATCTGGACACGACTGAAGCAACTTAGCACAGCACAAATGGAATTATAATAACAATTGCATCTGACATTAACCAATTTGAAACAAAAAGTACTGACTCTTAGTAAGGATACAACTTATGGGAGCAGAAAAGCATATGTCTCTTCAAGAATAGCCATTCAGTCAGAAGCATCCAGCATGTGCATAGGAGAGTATGTTTTTAAAAGGGATTTGCTACTACAAAACCTGCTGTATTGTATCCTTAGCATTGACCACAGGGCCTGACATACAGGAGGCAATCAATAAATATTTTTTGAGTCAATAATGTCCACCACACACAGCTGGTATGAAACTTGAATGAGCAAAAGCCATACAGTGCTTGTACACACTGGCATTTGGTAAATATTGGTGCCCTTCCCTTTCCAACTGTTTGAGGCATTTTATTCGTTAGTACCCAGTTTCATTCAAAAAGAATTTGAGTGTTAAAAGATGTTTACTGACATTTCTTCCTGTTAATTTATTTTTTTTAAACTGATTTAAGTCTGTCATTTTTCTAGGCATCAGGGACATAGTTCTGAAACATAAGGAGCTCACCTTCTTGCTCATCACTCCAAATATGACTTAGCAACAAACTCTGAAACATGGAAGAAATTATTTAAAGAAGAAATCACCAAGTTGGGTTGGCAAAGCTTCCTTCAATTTAAGTTACATTAAGAGACATTACTTTGTCAACAAAGGTCCATCTAGTCTATGGTTTTTCCAGTAGTCATGTATGGATGTGAGGGTTGGACTGTAAAGAAAGCTGAGCACTGAAGAATTGATGCTTTTGAACTGTGGTGTTGGAGAACATTCTTGAGAGTCCCTTGGACTGCAAGAAGATCCAACCAGTCCATCCTAAGGAAATCAGTCCTGGGTGTTCATTGGAAGGACTGATGTTGAAGCTGACACTCCAATATTTTGGCCACCTGATGCGAAGAGCTGACTCATTTGAAAAGACCCTGATGTTGGGAAAGATTGAAGGCAGGAGGAGAAGGGGACAACAGAGGATGAGATGGTTAGATGGCATCACCGACTCGATGGACATGAGTTTGGGTAAACTTGGGAGTTGGTGATGGACAGGGAGGCCTGGCGTTCATGGGGTCTCAAAGAGTTGGACACAACTGGGCGACTGAACTAAACTGAACAAAAAAAAAGGCCATGCAGTTTCTACAAAGCTAATAAAGACTGTGCTGGTCTTAAAATAATACATTCCTCTCTATTCCATAAAATAGAGCACATATCAGAAAATATGTGCCAATCAAGTGAATTTTATGGCTGATCTAAAGCGTTTATAATAACCATACCGAAGAACAAAACCTCTCATCATCAGCTTACACTTTTTCAAGTAAAAAAAGGATAAGATGGACCTTGATTTTCAATTTCAATTCTTGTGATGCTACAGAGTAAAGGTCACTTTGCCTGATAATCCAGTGCAGTACAGTAAGTCCCCTACGTATGAATGAACTGTGTTCCAAGAATGCATTCATAAGTCCAACAAACCTAGGTACCCAACTAACACAGTTGTTTATATAATACTGTACTATAATCGTTTATAATACCTTTCACACAAATAATACATAAAAAAAACAAACACAAAACATAAAGAAAGCATTTTTAATCTTATAGTACATTACCTTAAAGTACAACAGCTGGCATTGAGTGAACAGACAAGAAGAGTTACTAACTGGAGAAGGGAGAAGAGATGAGACAAGGTAGAGCTGAAGGATTGTCAGCAGTAGGAGGGCAAGCTGAAATTTCACTTAGCCTGAAGTTGATGGAATACATGCACATCTTTGAAAGTTCACAACCTGAAGGTTCGTATGTAGAGGACTTTCTATATTATAAAATAAAGCTAGCTGAGATTTCACTTTGGTTTCTGAGATTTAACCTTGTAGCACCAGCCGTATGAAGCTTTGGGATGAAAAATTACCATGTCCTTTCAAAAACAGGGAAAAGTTGCCTGGGGTGAACAATTATGAATATCTTATTATGTTCTGCTCTCTGATTTCCAGTGCTGCTTCTTATGACCCTCTCTCAGTTACGTGATTTGTAGTGGCAATATAACTGAGATACGGAGATACTAATATGTTCTCCCTCCCTGTGATATCTGTATAGCTAATATTTGAAAAATATACTTACTGCCGATTGAACTTCAGTAAGTCTGCATCGACCATGTCAGCCAGTGGCAAGTTAAATAAGCAAAAAGAAGCTTGCACAATCACCCTAGAAACAATTTTAAAGTACACATATGAAAATTCTATAACTAGGAGACACAAATTTGTTTAAAAATAAAACGACAAAGTTGACATTTGGTTTGCAGAAAAGGAAAAGTGAAATAATATGCTATAAAAATAAAAATATATTAGGTACACACTTCTATCCTCCCAGAATGTATCTATGAATATATAATTCTCTTTTAAAAATAAAATAAATACATTTTGAAAATTTTACTATGCTTTTTACTCATTCTCAGTTGACTACCTGTTCATTAAATCTGCTTAAATTATGGATAGGTTCTAAAGAACAAAACATGCCACGGAAATTCATTACTTTTCTCCTTATTGTTCCTTTTTCCCCTCCTTTCCCCCCCTTTTTTCCCTATAGTTGATCACTGCCTTAATAAATATGAACTTTAGCTTCATGAGTATGGTAATAATGACATGGAGTTTTGGTGTATATTTTAAACAGAATAAATATTTTGTAAACTGTGCAATAAAACAAGAAGTGAGAATCCACTTTCTCACATTCACATTAATATATAATTTAAAAAATTATCTTTGATAACAGAAGTTAAGTACAGGAGATATTTTAGACTTTTTCTCAGTTTAACTTTAAAATCTACTGCTTATGTTTGCTAATTGTTTTTTTTTTTTTTTTGCTAATTGTTTATCATAAGCTAAGGAAAAGTATATTATCTTCTTTTATTTCTTTTGCACAATCTTTGTCCCATGCAAAAAAACAATGAGCTAACTAAAATATTGCATATGTAGTATTTAATAACATAAATTCCAGAGCTTCCCTGGTGGCTCAGTGGTAAAGAATCCTCCTGCCAATGCAGGAGACCAGGGTTCAATCCCTGGTCTGGGAAGATCCCACATGCCACACAGAGCGGCCAAGCCTGTGCACCACAACTATTGAACCTGTACTCTAGAGCCCGGGAGCCACAACGACTGAGTCCCCGCACTGCAACTACTGGAGCCTGAGAGCCCTAGAGCCTGTGCCCTGCAACAGGAGAAACCACCGCAATGAGAGGCCCATGTACAGCAGGTAAGAGTAGCCCCCGCTTGCCGGAACTAGAGAAAAGCCTGCGAAGCAACAAAGACTCAGCACAGCCCCAAATAAATAAATAAATATAAATATATTTATATATATAAATTCCGGAGAAGGCAATGGCACCCCACTCCAGTACTCTTGCCTGGAAAATCCCATGAACGGAGGAGCCTGGTGGGCTGCAGTCCATGGGGTCGCTAAGAGTCAGACATGACTGAGCGACTTTACTTTCACTTTTCAGTTTCATGCATTGGAGAAGGAAATGGCAACCCACTCCAGTGTTCTTGCCTGGAGAATCCCAGGGATGGGGGAGCCTGGTGGGCTGCCGTCTCTGGGGTCACACAGAGTCAGACATGACTGAAGTGACTTAGCAGCAGCAGCAGCAGCATATATAAATTCCAATATATTTTAACTGGAGAAGCATTTAGAAAATCTTCTAGTTCAACATCACACCCAATACAGAAATCTTTTGGTATAAAGAGGGAAATTAAGAACTACTAAGGGACATAAAACATTTTAATTATGACAGAAGAAAGAAAATGGGGGAATGGTTGAAGTAAAAAAAAAAAAGCAAACAAACATTTTCATTCTAAAAATCACTACAAAAATGTCTTTTAAATATGACATAACCAGAGCTACCACTGTAGATTTACAGAATAGTTATCTATCAGATCAGATCAGATCAGTCGCTCAGTCGTGTCCGACTCTTTGCAACCCCATGAATCGCAGCACACCAGGCCTCCCTGTCCCTCACCAACTCCCAGAGTTCACTCAGACTCACGTCCATTGAGTCAGTGATGCCATCCAGCTATCTCATCCTCTGTTGTCCCCTTCTCCTCCTGCCCCCAATCCCTCCCAGCATCAGGGTCTTTTCCAATGAGTCAACTCTTCCCATGAGGTGGCCAAAGTACTGGAGTTTCAGTTTTAGCATCATTCCTTCCAAAGAAATCCCAGGGCTGATCTCCTTCAGAATGGACTGGTTGGATCTCCTCAGGTTTTACAGAGATCAATACTTTGAGTTAATTACTATATTTGCCACTTCTGATTTACTCAAAATGCAGTTAAGTCTTCATGAAAATTTTCTCAAATTGTTCCAATAGGGACCTGGAGTTAGATTTATTAGTTCGTTCACCCCAAACACATTTTCTAAGGACCAACTATTTGCAGGAACTGTAGTAGATGATGGGGCCACAGTAATAAGAAACTAGACTTTATTCGTAATAAAGCTCAGTCCAGTGGGGGCCAAAGACAGTCACAGACAGAAGGATCAATGCTACAGCAGAGATAAGCATGGGGCATCGGGGTCATGTAGGAGGGACACCTCCCCACTCCAGTACTCCTGCCTGGAAAATCCCATGGACGGAGGAGCCTGGAAGGCTGCAGTCCATCGGGTTGCTGAGGGTCGGACACAACTGAGCGACTTCACTTTCACTTTTCACTTTCATGCATTGGAGAAGGAAATGGCAACCCACTCCAGTGTCCTTGCCTGGAGAATCCCAGGGACGGGGGAGCCTGGTGGGCTGCCGTCTATGGGGTCACACAGAGTCAGACATGACTGAAGTGACTTAGCAGCAGCAGCAGCAGGAGGGACACCTAATCCAGGTGAGCAAATTGCGGAAGGCTTTCCAGAAAGCACATCCCTGAGCTGCAGCCTAAAGGAACAGTAGGAGAGAGCCAGGTAAGAATGGTGAAAGCTTTTCAGGCATAGAATGCTGCATGTTAGACATGGAAGTGTTTGAACCTGGCACTGCAAAGTGTTTCTCTAGGGCAGGAGTTCGTTGTAAGCGGAGGAGTAACAAGAAATGAAGATGTCAAGGTAAACAGGGCCAGTATAACAAAGGACCTCATATGTTATCATTTTGCACTATATCCTGAAAGCAGAGAGAAGCCACTTAAAAGATTGTTAAGCAAAGGAATGACACGCTCTTCTAGAAGCAACTGGGGACTAGGGACAAGGGGACCATGTAGGAAGTTATATGGAAATCCAGGTAAGAGATGACGAAGACCTGAGCTAAAGGAATGGCAATGGGAACACAGAAGGGATGGATTCAGGACATATTAAGGAGCTAAAACTACTAATAATTGGTAGCTTATTAGATGTAGGAGACAAGAAAGGGATGACAAAGACAACTTCTCAGTCTCCGACCTGGGCAACTAGATAGATGGTAGAGCCATTTCCCAAGATGGCAAAGACCATCTTTTGGGGATAAGATCTTTATTTGGCAGCAGGATTTACTAAACGATGCACTTTAACAGGTTAGAAAGAGGAACTTAACTTTACTACAAAACTTGGCATTAGAAATCTCTGCAAAAATGAAAACAGAAAGGTGGGCTTCCCTGGTGGCGCGGTGGTTAAGTCTTCACCTTCCAGGGCAGGAGGTGTGGGTTCAATCCCTGATCAGGGAGCTAAGATTCCCATATACTTCCTGGCCAAAAAAACCCAAAACATAAAACAGAAGCAATATTGTAACAAATTCAACAAAGACTATGTTTGGTTAAAAAAGAAAAAAAAAAAGACTCCACATTAAAAAAAAAATCACCCCCAAAATAAGAAGACAGAAAAGTGTAATGACTGCCTAGAAATGAATACTAAACACATTTCAGATCTAAGATGTTTCATTGCTTAAAAGGAAATGGCAAGATCTACGGTAATTTTGGGATTGACACTGGCATTTACTCACATGATAACGGTGAGATACAGAGCCAAAAAGTAATAGTACTGCTGTCCAAGAAGCAACATGACAATGGAGGCTGTTCCTTCTAGGTAGAATGAAAATAAGATAATTTTATAGTAACCAAACTTCCTCAGCCAGGACTGGCTGATAAGTACAAGGCACTGAAATGGAAACAGATGGGCATAACGTTAAGATGGAATCCAGTGAAATAGGTTTACTCTTCCTGACAACAAAACAAACATTCTCAGCAAAAAATAAATTTGCTTCTGTATCATAATATCAGCTGAAACACACAACAATACTATCTATCATGGTTAGAAGTGTTATTATCCATTTATACCCATAAGAGTTGACTAATATACTGCAAAAAAACAGCTATTATTTCCTATAAAATGGACAAAGTGGGAAGTAGTTTCACACATTTTTATTTTCACACTAACAAGAGGAGGTTTAACTAAAACCAACTATGAAAGAACCATCACTGAAACAATGAGCATTGCTTTATTGTAATGTGAAAAGGCCAACTCAAATCCAAAATATATTCAGATTTTAAAATTTGGGATTAAAGCCCAGAATTCACCTCGCACACAGTAGTGAATAGTAAAATAAATATTTTACTATTCTTCTTTGTAAGAATTCCAGATATATCTGAAATGTACTTTTTTATCCTAAAATCAAGCACCAGAAATTAGCAATAGTTTATGATTGTATCGACATTTCTTCTGTTTGTGTTTCCTGTCCAATCTTATATATTTTCATCTTTCTAACAGATTCATGTTGAGAGTTCAATCACATTTTTTACTGCATTTCTTGCTAGCAATGAAAAAGTTTATTGCTCTAGACCAAAAAGTTAGTGCTAAATATACATATGTACATTAACAAAGATTAGAAGATACTCTTTGTTTTCAATAAAAAAGCACATTGTTTAGCCCTGAATCATTTTCAGTACCTAAATGTACATACAATTAGAAGAGAATTTTTAATGATGTAAGTATAATAACAATATTGTTTAACAAATATAAGGGTTTCCCCCTCTGACTAATTTTTTGGTTTACTTCTCTACTTTCAAGAAACAAGAGCGCTTTTTTTCTGGATAGTAAAATGGTGATTGAGAGGATCCATGCCATTTCTCAGAGTTCTATAAGATAAAGTATGTAAAACAGACCAAGTCCCCTTATATTCCTATATGTAATAATAACACTATAAATTTACACAGTTCCACATTTTGAAATGAAGCTTCTTGTTCTCAATCTCCAACCCATAAAATACTACACAAGATATGAGAGTAATACTCTAAGAAACGTGCGACAAAGTGGAAAGTGCAAGATTTTGAAACCAGATTCCCTAGTGTCAACCACAAACGGGCACTTGCCATGGGTGCTGCCATCTGCCTCTAAAAGGATTAAATCAGGTTCTGTGGAAGCTGCTGACCTCCAACACCCCCCGAAAGGTTTAGAGTGGAGAGCAGAAATGAGGCACTCTGTGCTCCCAAGAAACTGGCAGGACAAGTCTTCAGTAGATGGACATTCTCAGGAGCTGACTTTATGAGTCAAATTCTTATATCTCCTCATACCTAGAAGAGCACTAAAATCCTTCACAGTGATGACTGTTTTTTGTGACCAGCAGAAACTTTCTAAATAATAAACATGCTTGATTGCATGTACTCCCCTTTTACCAAAGTCACATACATACTGTCCTCTACCTCTTTGGAGCAGTTTCTCAGAGAGCTACCTGAGTTGTTTTCTCCCGGGCAGCAGTCCTCATATTGCCCAAATAAATTAACTCGCAACTCTCATATGGTGCATTTTTCTTAAAGTCGACACTGGGTTGAAATTCCAGCTCTGCCACTTTACCAGCTTACTTTACCTAGGAAGCATTTCCTCCCTCTGGCACTCCCCCTCTGTCTCTGTCTCTCTCATCATACAAAGTACTTAATAATTGGTAGCTGTTTTAATTCTGTCCAGTGTAAAAATATATGAGCCAATGACGGGTAATATAGCAACAAAAAACAGGCTACTTTTGCTTGTACTAAAATACAGCCTTCTACAGACTGAGGATTTTGGCTCTCCATCCATGTGTTTATTAAGTAGAAGCTCATGAATAATGTGTCCCAGCACAAGTGTTGGCAAACAGATGCCAAAGGAGCTTAAATCAAAACAAAGATAAAGGCAGTGTTGTGTTTACAGTGAACATTTAATAAATATTTGCTGTACTGAGATTTAATAATAAAAGTTAACATTTCTAGAGTGTTTATTTTGTGCCAGGAACTGTTTCAAGAACTTTGCATGCCTTACAAAGTTAATTCATTTAATTCTCATTATAATCTTCAGGCACTATTTTTATTTCCATTTTTACAGAGAAGGAAACTGAAACACAGACAGCTTCAATAACTTGGCCAGGGTCACAGAGCTAATAAGAGGGGAGGCAGATTTCTCCCTGGCAGTCTCCATGCTTCTAACCCATTTACTATTCTGCCTCTTGGAGATGAGTGGGATGTGGAAGAGTCCCAAGCCTATTAAAACAGTTATTACAGAGAAAGAACACTTCCTCATTCTTCTTTCCTTTCATTTATTCAACTCCTTAAAAGAAAACTATGGGGAAAACACTCTGAGAAAATGAAAATGCAGCGCCTAGCCTTCATTACCAGAACCAACAGGCAGCGTTGTTAAAGTGACCTAGCCAAATAAATAACAGCAAATTCCAAAGAGCTGTCTTGTTTTGCCCCCAATAATTTATAGGTGTCACTTTTTGAGAAATCAAGAATAAAATTTAAGGCAATTTTGGATTTCCATTTTATAATGATTTTTTATTGAGATCAACAGAAACACATATGTTAGTATGAAGGTTTGAGAAAAAGAATCATTGAAATCTTTTGGCTATACTTCTCTTAAAATTTAGTAGCCAAGAGAGACTGGAAGAAAATATTGCTGAACATACATCTAAAAAAGCACTTTTACTGACACTACATAATATATCAAATATATAAAGTACTCTTACAATTCAACATTATACAATTCAATTTTAAAAAATTTGAACAAATAATTTATCAAAAAGATATATGTGTGGCAAGTAAGCACATTAAAAGATACTCAACATCATTATCAGTCATCGGAAAATACAAATCAAAACCACAGTAACATACTGCTGCCTCAAGCCTACTAACATGGCCAAAACTAAATGGCCTGATATAGTACTGATGAGAATGTGGAACAATTGGAAAACTTTACATTATTGGGAGGAGTGTAAAATGGTACAACCACTTTGGAAAACCGGTTGTCAGTGTCTTCCATAAACATACACCAACCATGGAGTCCACCCATTCTGCTTCAAGGGGTTTACCCAAGAGAAAGAAAGAAATACGTCCATACAAAGACATGAATGTTCATAGCAGCTTTGTTTATAATAGCCAAAAACTGGAAACAACCCAAATGCCCATCAAAAAGTGAACAGGTAAACAAACTGTTGTATACCCATACAATGGAATATTATTCAGCAATAAAAAGGAGTGAGATATTGATACCACAACAATGCGACAGAAGAATCCAGACCAAACAATAGTACATATTATATTATTCCATGTATATAAAAATCTAGAAAATAGATAGAATTAAAGGGACGGATTACAAAGAGGCACAAAGACAATTTGGAGAGCAATGGGTATGTCCACTACTTTGATTGTGGTGATAGCTTCATGGTGCAGACATAGGTCAAAATGTACCAAGTCACACAGTTTAAATACATGTAATTTACTGAGAGTCAATCACACCTCAGAAAAACCATAACCAAAAAACTACCTTGTTTCAACTCATACATATTTATTTTCTAAAAAATGAAATGTGCTAAAGTTGACTGCAATGGGCGTTTCGTGGTGCCCTAGTGGTGAGGATTTCAGGCTTTCACGGCTGCGATCTGGGTCCAGTCTGGTTGCTGCTGCTGCTGCTGCTGCTGCCGCTGCTGCTAAGTCGCTTCAGTCGTGTCCGACTCTGTGCGACCCCAAAGACGGCAGCCCAACAGGCTCCCCCATCCCTGGGATTCTCCAGGCAAGAACACTGGAGTGGGTTGCCATTTCCTTCTCCAATGCATGAAAGTGAAAAAATAAAGTGAAGTCGCTCAGTCGTGTCCGACTCCTAGCGACCCCATGGACTGCAGCCCACCAGGCCCCTCCGTCCATGGGATTTTCCAGGCAAGAGTACTGGAGTGGGGTGCCACCGCCTTCTCCGCCAGTCTCTGGTTAGGGAACTGAAATCCTGCAAGTTGCACAGCACCACCAAAAAGTTTAAAATTTTTTTAAAAAGTAAAACTGACTGTGGTAATAACTGTACATGTCTGTGAATATATTAAAACCCACTGAATTGTATACTTCAAGTGGATGAACTAATAAGTATGGTATGTGAGTTACACCTGAACGAAGCTGCTTAAAAATACCCATGTGTGTGTGCTCAGTCGCTCAGTCCTGATTTTTGTGACCATATGGACTATAGCTCGCCAGGCTCCTCTGTCCATGGGATTCTCCAGGCAAGAATACTGGAGTGGGGTGCCATTTCCTTATGCAGGGGATCTTCTTCTCAGGGATCTAACCCATGTCTCTTGTGTCTCCTGAACTGGCAGGCAGATTCTTTACCACTGTGACATCTGGGAAGCCTCCAAATACCTATCTACTCTTTAAAAAAAAAAAAAACTTAGGTAAGAGTTTAACAAACTTGTTTTTGCCTGGAGAAGAGGAGATACTATAGGCAAGTACATGATTAAAAGTGAGAATGTATATATAGCCTAGAATCTGACATAACACATAGAGACAAGAATTCAAACAGCTCCCCATTCTGGGTCATTGAACACAGCAACAAACAGCTTGAAAACTCTCAAACTGCCATTAAGGGAGAGTATCATTATATTATTACACACAGTACCTGGGACTATATCGATAAACCAAAACTGATACTCTGTTTGGTAACCTCTGCTAAACAGACCATGACAGAATCTTAACAGGCACAACTTTAAAGGCCTCTGAGCCTCTTTTTTTTCATTTGGAAGGTCTTTCTCTAGAAGGTAGTTGTCAGGATTACACAAGAAAATGGTAGTTAGGATTACACGAGATAATGTATATGATGTACTTGGCATAGTCCATGGCACACAGTAGCACTCAAAAAATGTGAGTTCTCAGTATTATGGTATATACAGTAACCAAACTATAATAAAGACCTTGAGCTAATGGCAGAAAGGCAAATTCTATCCCATATACTTTGCTTAAGAAAGTCTGGCAACACTTAGAACATTTCAGAACTATTTCTATTCCACAGGGCTTAAATCTTTGTAAAAGTTTGTAAATAGTAAAAACTCTTCTATCTAAGTTATTCAACTTACTCTCTGAAAGAGTATAGATGACATATTTTAATTGAGAAAACAGGAAAAATCCATATCATAGGCTAGGTCAAGTCATATTTTTGGAGGATAGATTTAGGTTAAGGGAAGCAATTTTATTCATGAGTTCTCCAAATTGTGTAAAAAACAACCAGCTGATATATTTTTTGAAGGAGGACACACCCTCCACAATAATGGTCATGGCCATGGAATTTTACTAACACTCTGGAATTCTAGGACTTAAGTTTTTTAGCCAAGTGCTTTTGAAACCTGGCTTCAGGAATCCATGATCAAATAACTCTTCTTCCTTCTAACAGTCACAGGAATCTTAAATATCAGGATAAAGCAAAATGACATGCTCACAGGAAGCCATGCATTTTCTTCCATAGCTCTGCAGAGGTTTAAATGAGGAAGCTCAAGAGGACAAAATTCAAAAGCTAAAATAGTAAAAATATCACAGAGCTCCGCTTTTATTGGGTTCTCCTCCTTTTCTTCTTTGCATCTCTTGTTTCCATCATTTTCCTACTGAATCTTATCTAATGTAGGGAATCTGAATCTTTGGGCCTCTTAATAAATCTGAATCATTTTTTCATTACTGATACAATCAGGTTTTTAATTCTCAGCCAGGTAAGTTCTTGTTTAGTTGCTAGGTCATGTCTGACTCTTTTGCGATCCCATGGACTGTAGCCCACCAGGCTCCTCTGTTCATAAGATTTCCTGGGCAAGAGTACTGGAGTGGGTGACCTGAAAATTGCCATTTCCTCCTCCAGGGGAATCTTCCTGACCCAAGGATTGAATCTGCATCTCCTGAAATGGCAGGTGGATCCTCTACCACTGAGCCACCAGGGAAGGCCCTAGCCCAGGTAAGAGTTATATCTTTAATCCCTGTAGGAAGATATATGAAGAATCATCACATACCTGTGGGCAGATAAAGCCTGCCCCATACATGATGCTCCTTATGGAAGAAGGAAGAACATCCGTGGGAATGAGGTTATCAACAAATATCATCATGAAGTTACTGAAGAAGGTTAAATGGAAGACTTGGAAGAAATTCACTATCAGAAAAAGGCGAAAGTTTTTCTGGGTCAAGATTTGTCTCATCAATGAGATGACGGAGGTCCAGGGGAGATCCTGTACAGTTTCTGAGAAAAGGTTTTCCTCGGGGCTTCTTTTAGGTTCTAAGTGACTTATGTGGCACATGCCAGCATAAAGGCTGGCAGTAGCCAAAATGGCAACAACAACAGCGATGACCTGAAAATTGAGCAAAATTTCCATGTTATCAGAGATGAGGCCACAGAAAAGGATACTGGTAGATCCTACCAGTGATGCCACTTGGTTGATTTTAATAAGCTGAAGCCGACTTTCGTATCTAGTGAAAATTTCTGCAAACAGCACACACTGGGCTTGCTGAACAAAGGTAAGTGTGCTATCAAAAGCACATAATGATACCACCAGGTGAAGCCCACTAAGCCAGTCACCTTCATGATAGTATTTCCAGGGGAACCAAGGAAGCAGGAAGGCTGCTGCATACAAAGGGGCGCCATACAAAACAGAACTGTGACGACTGGAACAGCAGTCAGCCTTAGAGTTGTTGTGAAAATACCCCGTCAGGTCGTTAAGAGCATTCCAGATCATTAAAATCATCTAGAAAAGAAATAACACAGGATTATTTTAGTGTAGTTTATACCGATGAAAGTAACTTGAATTTTTAACTAATATGAAGTGACCAAATTTGATCAGTTGGGAAAAAAAAAAAAAAAGTCACTGCTTCCAGAATCAGCAGGAAGTATACATACTGAAATAATAATGACAGCTAATACTACCCCAAAACCAGAGTGCATTCACTTTGTGTTTAGGCAATGAACAAGTTTTTACATGAATTATTTCACTAAATCCTTAAAACAACCCTATGAAGTAGGTACTATTCTTACCGCTTCTTTATGAGGAAACTGAGGGTCAGAGAAGTTAAGTAACTTTCTCGGCTAATAAATGACTGAACCAGGGCCTGAGCCAAGGCAGATGACCCTGGAGTCCGCGCTTTCAATCATTATGCTCCGCTGTCTCCCCACAAGGCATATGGCCATGCCTTTGCAAAGAATGATGGCCTGTTTACAGACCATGGCACAGTTTTACATAATTTCATTAGGAAAGGTTAAAATATTAGCGTTTGCTATCTCAAAATGGAAAAAAACACTTATTAGATCAAGGATGTTGTTGTTAGCAATGAACAAGTAACATTATAAACCATATGGGTTTTTAAGACCATGAACTCTATCCATCCTGACCACCTAATTGGTAATGAGTTACAATACAATTTGTAAATATATGGGCCATTTCAAAACACATGATATCTTAATAATAATTCTTATTTTTCCACATAAGGAATTTTTCCAGATAACCAAAAATGTACCCATTAAACTCCAAGCTGTCACTATTTATTATACTTGGGATATAGTTGCTTTACAATGTTGTGTTAGTTTCTGCTGTACAAGGAAATGTATCAGCTATATGTATACATATATTCCCTCCCTCTTATCCACCTCCATCCCACCCATATAAGTCACCAGAGAGCACTGAGCTGAGTTCCCTGTGCTATACAGCAGGTTCCCATTGGTTATCTGTTTTACACATGGCAGTGCACATCTGTTCAGTTCAGTTCAGTTCAGTCGCTCAGTCGTGTCCGACTCTTTGTGACCCAATGAACTGCAGCACGCCAGGCCTCCCTGTCCATCACCAACTCCCAGAGTTCACTCAAACTCACGTCCATTGAGTTGGTGAAGCCATCCAGCCATCTCATCCTCTATCGTCCCCTTCTCCTCCTGCCCTCAATCCCTCCTAGCATCAGGGTCTTTTCCATTGAGTCAGCTCTTCGCATGAGGTGGCCAAAGTACTGGAGTTTCAGCTTTAGCATCATTCCTTCCAAAGACATCCCAGGGCTGATCTCCTTCAGAATGGACTGGTTGGATCTCCTTGCAGTTCAAGGGACTCTCAAGAGTCTTCTCCAGCACCACAGTTCAAAAGCATCAATTCTTCGGTGCTCAGCTTTCTTCACAATTCAACTCTCACCTCCATACATGACCACTGGAAAAACCATAGCCTTGACTAGACGCACATACGTCAACCTAAATCTTCCGATTCATCCCAACGCCCACCCCCACATCGTGTCTACATGTCTGTTCTCTACATCTGCATCTCTACTCCTGCCCTGCAAAAAGGTTCATTTGTATCATTTTTCTAGATTTAATATATATGCATTAAAGCTGTTATAAGTGACCATCATTTTAAAAGTCTCTTTGCCCTTAAACAGAAGATCTTGGACATGGATAACCTTTTCTTGCTAACTCTTTCAACTTGTGAAGAATCAGCTTTTTGGAAAATCATGAGGCACAACTAGAAGGAGAAGCTTTTCTAAGGTAAAAGAACAACAAGGGCTTCATCTCACCTGTGCTTGATAAAAAGCCACTTCTGAAACCTTGTACAGATGTAAAAAAAGCTTTACATAGTAGAAACTGAAGACAGAATTGAGCATTTCAGTCCCTAATGTTGTTAGAGAGAATGCCCAAGCAATGGGTTTGATGTTTAAAAATGTCATTTTCCATGCAGAGGAATTCTTCTTCCTTTAGTTTAAGAAAAAAAGAAATGGTTAACATTCACTACTTGTGTACAAAAGCTGATTCAGCTCATGGGTGACAAAATTCCACCAGATACTAGTTAACTTTAGTTAAATAAAAGTCCAAAAGCATTAGCTGTGAATATGCAACCAAATTTAACACTTTACTTTCTTAATCCACTTACTCAACAATTTTTGAGATGTTGCCAGGAACACTAGTTTGCATAGAGTGTGGCTTTACTTGAATATATATTTTAATATCTCTTCTAACTTATAAAAGTGAAACGTATCAAAGTGTTTGCTGCTGCTGCTAAGTCGCTTCAGTCGTGTCCGTCTCTGTGCAACCCCATAGATGGTAGCCCACCAGGCTCCCCCATCCCTGGGATTCTCCAGGCAAGAACACTGGAGTGGGTTGCCATTTCCTTCTCCAATGCATGAAAGTGAAAAGTGAAGTCACTCAGTCATGTCCGACCCTCAGCGACCCCATGGACTGCAGCCTACCAGGCTCCTCCGTCCATGGGATTTTCCAGGCAAGAGTACTGAAAAGGGTTGCCATTGCCTTCTCCAATCAAAGAGTTTAGACGCATTTAACTAGTGACCAGGGAGATGTGTTTATGGCATTATTATCTTCCCTACTTGGGAAGGCACAACAGAAATGAAACAATGAGGTGACATCCTTAAGTAGTGTCTGAGAGAAAGAATAGAAGCAAGCCTTTCATCTTAGTATAAAGTTGTCCATTCAGTAGTACAGACTTGCATTGGGAGATTCATTTTTTATCTTCTCTTGTTGATCTTTTGATTCTCTTTTGATCTTATAGCCTATGTAACTTTGGCCCAAAGGACACAGCTAAGAGGGGTATAGAAAGAACCCATTTGATCCTTGCTGTCATGTAAACCTTCCTCTTAAATCTGGCCTATTGTTTTACCCATCCACGGACTTGATTTATCCAACTGGAAAGCAGGGAAAGGTTAACCAAGCAAGAGGTAGGTATAGACTCATCTTGCTTTTTTAATCTTGACTATGGTTTTAAGATAACAACAGAATTTTCCTGTTTTATAATGGTGTGTGCGTGCTAAGTCACTTCAGTCATGTCCGACTCTGTGCAACCCTATGGACTGCAACCTGCCAGGCTCCTTCGCCTGTGGGATTCTCCAGGCAAGAATACTGGAATGGGATCCCTTCTCCGGGGGATCTTCCCAACCCAGGGATGGAACCCATGTCTCTTATGTCTACCTGCATTGGCAGGCGGGTTCTTTAATAGGCACTTCTCCAAAATCTTACTCAAGCAGAAAACACAAATATTCAGATAATTCGAGAGATGCTACTTGCTTAAACAGTCCCTGGGAATTAAGCAGGCACCTCAGTCTATGCTACCCAATTACGTGTGGATGCGGAGAGCAAGTTATAAGGGGGAAGTGGACATTTGGCTCAAATGATCAAATTACCTAAGTCCCTGAGCTTCATCTTGCATCATGTAGATGCAAGAATGATTTTAATTCTATAGGAAGTAGAGAATTATCAAAAAGGGTTAATAATTCCATTTGTAGATCAAGCATTGTCTATAAACAAAATACAGACTATCTGCCCGTTTGTGTACTCAGTTCAGTGCAGTTGCCCAGTCGTGTCTGACTCTTTGAGACCCCACGGACTGCAGCACACCAGGCTTCCCTGTCCATCACCAACTCCCAGAGCCTGCTCAAACTCATGTCCCTTGTACTCACTTGTGTACTAGCTTTCTTAAAATGTCTATAGATTCTGCTGTAATGATAAACAAAAAACATATATATGAACTTCTTTGTTACTATGCATGCTCAAACCTTTAAAAATACAAGTACTAAAATGTGGAGATGAACCAACATTTTTGACTATGGAGGTAATTCTCCAGTTAGAAAAACCTGGGAACTACCGCTGAAGACCTCACTCTCGGGACTTATTTTGGCATAAGTGAGAATGAAGACTGAAGCCGAGGCCACTGGTTACTAAGAGAGCCAAAAACAAGGAGATCAGGAGAACCAAAAGCCAAGATACAAATTTGTTGTTGTTTAGTCACTAAGTTGTGTCCAACTCTTTTGTGATCCCATGGACTGTTGCCTGCCAGGTTCCTCTGTCCATGGGATTTCCCAGGGAAGAACAGTGGAATGGTTTCCATTGCCTTCTCCAGGAGATCTTCTCAACCCAGGGGCCGAACCTGCGTCTCCTGAAGTGTCAGGCGGATTCTTTACCATTGAGCACCAGAGAAGCCCTAAGACACAAAGTTAGCCCACCAAAATCCAGGCACTCTTCTTGTTCTTAGTTTTATTTCAGGCATGCTAAAACAAGAAGCGTGCCACACCTTCTAAACTGATCTATCATT
Organism: Bos taurus; assembly: GCF_002263795.3. Taxonomy (NCBI): domain Eukaryota; kingdom Metazoa; phylum Chordata; class Mammalia; order Artiodactyla; family Bovidae; genus Bos; species Bos taurus. Next base: position 20,038,552 of record NC_037352.1, on the reverse strand, counting down.
AAGTCAGAAGGCAGGTATTTATAAACTCAGAATTTTGCAAGGAATCATAAGCTTGCTTAGCTGAGTTCAAATTTTTTAAAAAGACTTTGAGTTAAGCACCCATCTTGTCTGAAACATAAAGTTAATGTCACGTATATATACACATATATGGACTTCCCTGGTGGCTAAGAAGGTAAAGCCTCTGTCTACAATGCGAGAGACCTGGGTTTGATCCCTGGGTTGGGAAGATTCCCTGGAGAAGGAAATGGCAACCCACTCCAGTGCTCTTGCCTTGAAAATCCCGTGGATGGAGGAGCTTGGTGCAGGCTACTGTCCATGGGGTTGCAAAGAGTCGGGCACGACTGAGCGACTTCACTTCATATGTATATATACGGTGGATACAAAGTTTTGATAACATTATAAAAAATTCCATAGCCTGAACTTCTGTTTATGACCAAAAAAAGTAAAAATCTTTCTTATTTCCATCTGCAAAAAGAACTATTGATATTTTGCTTTAGATTATTTTCATTATAATAAACACTTATTTTAGTAGGTATCAAACTGAAAACCACCACTTACAATCACTTTAAAGTCAACACTACTTAAAACTCTCACTTGACTTACTATAGCAATAAAACACCAAAGAACATGAATAGTAAGTGTATCTTTACAAGCAGGAACAAAGGATTTCTGAACCTGGTTCTTCTTTAATACAAAATGTTTTATATAGAAGAGTTTAAAAGTAGCAGAATGGTGTAATGATTAGGCTGGGAACATGCACTAAATACTGGTAAATTATTAAATGAAAACCCAAAAGCCTTCTTTCAGAATCAACTTGGGTTGTTATTGTTAACCTATTGCTAAACCAAATAATAATGTTGCAGAAGAGGCTGCTTATGATTGCTTCTCAGCTATGACTGCTGCTGCTGCTAAGTCGCTTCAGTCGTGTCCAACTCTGTGCGACCCCATAGACGGCAGCCCACCAGGCTCCCCCGTCCCTGGGATTCTCCAGGCAAGAACACTGGAGTGGGTTGCCATTTACTTCTCCAAGGCATCAAAGTGAAAAATGAAAGTGAAGTCGCTCAGTCGTGTCCGACTCTTCGCGACCCCATGCACTGCAGCCTACCAGGCTCCTCCATGGGATTTTCTAGGCAAGAGTACTGGAGTGGGGTGCCATCGCCTTCTCCTACATGGACTCTAAATAATGATGGGGACCCCTTGAAAGCAGGGCGTTTAGCACTGAAAGCTAACTTGTCTTTTTCAGTGCAATTTTTGTTCAAGCTTTTCCGGGGCGGGGGTGGGGGTGGAGGAGAAGTTCCCCCAGTGTCCTTAAAAAGAACACACTAATACTAAAAGACAAAGTCTGGTGTGTTGGGTTTTGTGTGGACTTTTTTGCCATGTAAAATCATCAGTAACTTTAATTCTTCAGATCGTTCTTTTTTGTTGTTTTGCCATTGTTTTTTGAAGAACGCTAAAGAACATTTCAATAGTCTCCCATTTGATTTGGAGTCAAAATAAGCTTTTGCCATGGAGAAAGGGTTAGCACTTTCAGTTACTAGTGGCTATGAAAGATGAGTTTCTTGAAGGTCAGAGGCACGATTCCGGCCCTTCAGCTTCAACAAATCACCATCAGCAAATCCTAAATCCAATCATCTCTCTTTCCAAAGAGCTTTATCTGTAGTGACTTGTAAATTAAGATAGTTTTAGTTATTTTCTTTTGGCTGTGGACTAGTAATACCTCTACCAGAATAAGGGCAGTTAGGGCAGAATAGTAAACCTAGTTTCTTTCTTAACCTAAGAATAAAAACAGATCAGTAACATTTTACTTGTTAGTGTCCCTGGATTTAGAAGACAAGGATTTGTGAGTTTACCATTCCTCCTTTATCACCTCTGAAACGACTGTTCCTTCTAAGATTATTGGCTGACATTCTACCATAGCTGTCTTCTGTCAGCTGTACCTTTACCATTACATCAAGGCTAAGAACACTGACTTTCTGATCTGTCACCTTAATTTAGAATTTTTGTGTTCTGTCTGCACGAAGATGGTAAAAGCCACAACCTACGAGCAGTATTTATTTTGTTGTGTGCAGAAACCAGCTTTCACTGTCCTGGCCATCAAGGGCGAGGGCTGCATTCTCCTCTCTCCAGGTGTAACGTCATGACTCCAGATGCTTAACTTGTGATCTCTCTTTTTTAAAAAAGTATGCAAAAACGCTTGCAGTTTTTTTCTCAGGAGTCGCTTCAACTGCACCTTCAGGTGGGTCTGAGGCCCACCGTTTCAGGGGCAGTACAAATTCTCAGCAATTTGGAGGTGAGGACTCAGATATCAAGAAGAAAACAGTTAACTGCCCTGAACTTCCGACCGATCCTCGATTTCCCAGCATCAAGCAGAGCAAATCTGGGAGTCAGGACCAGCAAGGGTCGGTGGGGCAGCAGACCTCAGGGTCCCGGCACGCCTCGCGCCTCCCGCCCGCAACCGTCCGCTGCTCGTAGACCGTACTTCTGACCCTCACGCCCACTTAGCCCGTCCACCGGCCAGGCAGCCGGCCACCCACCACAGGGGCAGCGGAGGCCACCACCTCCTCACCCAAGCTCGCCGAATGCACGGCCAGAAGCGTTTCGAAGAGAGGAGAGGGCGGGACCCTCGACCGCACCCCTTGTCCTTTTCCCGCCTTCTTTGTTTCCTTCGGAGTCACCATTGGCTGCCTGCCTCTGATACCGGGCGAACCGCGGGCCTGCGGCGAGACGCGATTGGACGACGTCGCCGCCGCTCGGCCGGCGGTCTGCTCGCGATTGGCCGAGCGGCCGCCGGGGTTTGAATCGCAGCCCCGGTCGGGGAGGGTTCTGCCAAAGTGCCACGTTGGGCCCGGCTGCGGCGTGAGGAGCCGGCTCGGAGAGCCGACTCAGGAGCTCGCGCCGGGGCGCCGGCCGTTGGGGCGGTTGGGCGGCGCGAGAGAACCCAGTCCGCGGCGTGCGCTGCGGGCCGCCGCGCGGCGGCGCCGGAGGCGGTAGCGGGCGGCTGTGGTCCGGCGTCGCGGTGGAGCCTGGGCGGCGGCGCGTCCCGCCCGAGGGCGGCTCTGGCTGAGGGCGGAGGGGCCGGGGGAGAGCCCGGGGCAGCGGCTGAGGCGGGCCGGCGGCGGCGGGGGCCGCTGCCCCCGGAAGAGCCGGCCGAAATGCTGGCGGAAAACCTGGTGGAGGAGTTTGAGATGAAGGAGGACGAGCCGTGGTACGACCACCAGGACCTCCAGCAAGGTGAGGGTGCGGTCGCCAGGCGGGGCCTGGCCAGAGCAGGGCGGCTGCCAGCTCGAGGCTTCACCTCCTGGCCGTGAAACTGTTAAAAAGTTGATTTCGCTCGGGGCCCACCGACGCCAGTATCGGGGAAGATCTGGCGCTCACCTGGCGTTGGGACTGTCGCGTCTGCTGGTCCCGCGCGGGAGGACTCCGCTGCGCGGGCCCGGGCTCTTGCGCGGTAATCAGCATCCCCCATCGTCCCAGCCACTACTGCGTGTCAGGAGCTGACCGGGCTCCAGGCACCGTTTGGAGCTCTCTCCGGGGATTAACTGATTTAATCCCCACGGTGTTCCTCGGAGCGGAGAGGGGTGGCCCCTTACCGGGCTGTCCGCGTCGGGGAGGAACCACAGCCGGTGCTCACAGCCGGCGAGTGTGAGCTGCTGCAGGTGGTGGACCCGGGGTGGCAGTGCCGTGTGGCAGGAATCGCGCACACATTTGATCCTCACAATAACTCCGTTGAGAGAGTAACTCATATTGTTCCCCTTTTCCAAATGGGTAACGCGGATGCTAAAGCGGCCAAGTGACTTCCCTCAAATGTGGAAGCAAGTCGGTTTTTTTTTTTTTTTTTGACTGATTTTTATTGGAGTTTAGTTGATTTACAATACTGTGTTTCTGCCGTAGAGCAAAACATTTTTGAACCCGCACACTCAGAATGAGAAGTCGTCCTAGTCACTGCTCAAACCCCTATCTCTTCTGCTCCACCTGGTTTACAGCTCTTACAGTTGGCGTTAGACGGGGTGAGAGGGGGGCTACTTAGGCGTGGTTTACCAGATGCCAAGTGAATGACTTGAGGGCACTTCTACCTCAGCTGCTTCCTTCACTTTGCCCCCTAGCTTTTTCACAAGAGGCATTCCCATCTTGGCCTGTCCTGGATTTCCTGTCTCCTGAGAAATTTTTTTCAGGCATCTTCTGTTTCAGCAATTCTGTGTAAATCAACTTTTTCATCTCTCAACTGGCATAAAAAGTTACCATCTCATTTAGTTGAATATTAATTGACCATGGTGTTTGTTCATGCTAACCGTTGAACTTAGGGGAGAGAGAATGTAGGCTTAAAAGACTCATACTTTAAAAAGAAAAAAAAAGACTCAGAAAAGAAACATAAGGAACTCTTGGGGGAAGGTGATTTCTTAAATCAATATGTCACAGCCTGTCGCTTAAATCAGATTTTATATAGTCTTTATATAAGTCAAAGTTTATGTAAGTAATTATGCTTACATAGTCTAACCTATTCAGTGGCTGCAGTGCAGTATCTGCCATCATATTCACAGCATCCACAAGGCAGATTTGTCTTACGTTTTAACCTGTTTTCAGAATGCCCCAGAAGGATTGATGGCCTAGTTTGATACTTTCTCCAGAATTTATGAGGCAACCATTTTGCAATTGCAACCTTTCCCTATAAAGAAATGAAGCAGTTTGCCCTATAATCAAAACTATATATTTTTCCTTACTGTATTTAGAAAGTGTAGCTCTGTACAGGTTGTGGTTTTTTTTTTTTTTTAATCTATCTAGCACAATACTTAGCACATAATAGAAACTCAATTTTAACACTTGTTGACCTGAACTGAGGCACTCACACAAGATTATTGTTTTCATGGCTCTCTTCCACCAGGCAAGTTAGTCTATACTGCACTTTCCCCCTGTGGGAGGTTGTTAGGAACAACCACTTGTAATATTTCAACTTACTGAGGAGCAAATGCAACATATTGAGGTTAGACGTGGAACTCTCTAACCTCTGATTGAAATCAAGTCATCAGGTGTGCAAATGCATGAAATCTTGAAGCGCACAGGTCCAAACTTCCTAGTGCCAGTTTCCGTTTGGAGTTTGGTCTGTTCTTTTCAGAGGACTTTTACATCTATTATCACGATGGACTTTGACATAACCCTGTGTGTCATAACCAAGTGTGTGGGGTAGGAATAGATGTGAAATTCCAACAGATACAACTGTGAATTTGGCCTGTGAAAGAATGAAGGCCACAGTGTGAATAAAAGGGTCTCTTTGTCCCATTCTCATTACATTATATGTTCACTCATAAGCTTCTAATGGATCTTTTGTTAATTTTTCAAAAATTGTATTTATTCCGTCCCAGGTGTTCATTGAGGCACTAGGACTACAGTGCCTGTCCACAGGACAGACAGGATCCTGCTCATTTACTAGGGATCTGTTGACTGGAGGTGCTGCCTCCTGGGGCGCCCACTATAGTGCTAGGCAGTGGGTGGGCCCTCACTAGATAATTTTGCTGCTGAGTAAGGTTTGGGAGCAAGTCTGTCCTCTTAGGCTGATAAGCAGATCTAGTGGGATTTTATCAAGTGCAGACACATGTCTGTTCATTTTTTAACATCCTCATTATTAATTTTACTGAGAGCCTTATTGGAACAGAGTTGCTAAAACAGTTTTCTAAGATCCTGCGCTCAGTCATAGAACTACAATTTTTTTTTTTTCTTTAACAATAGAAGCATTACTTAAGTATATTGAATCTCTTTACCAAAGTTTGCTTGGGGCATTCTTTGTAAAAATTAAAATTGTTGAAAGTTTCTAACCTCAGAAGGCAGTGGTCTACCATTCATACCTTGTTAGAAACATGTGAAACTGTGCAGGCAGAAGAAGAAAACCCATTGCTTTTATAAAACACTTTGAAGAGAGTGTCTTTTGTCAGAGGGCTGAGTTGACAAAGTAAGAATACTGACTGTGATCTCTGTGAGTAAGATCCTTTCTGGGACAGCAGGAGCCTTCTCTGTAGGTAATGATGGTGATTGCTTTGAAATGTGCCCCTGAGAACAAGGTGGAAAGACTTCAGAGACTGGGTTTTCTTTTAGACCAGCTGCTGTTGTAATTGTCATTTGGCGAGCTGTGCAAGCTTAGAATAAGGATTTGGGTTTCTACTGTAAAGATCAGCAAATGAAATCTTAGTTTAAATTAAGACTTCTACTTTTTAAGATGAGTACGTTTTCCACATGAGCAACGAATTTGCTGAATCACTGTTTGGAGGGTCATTAAAACTGACACCGTCATTTTTCTTGATGTTTATATTCAGATTTTTTGCTTTCCCAATTATAGTAACATCGGCAACAGGAGTTACACAGAAGCATCACCAGATGACGCATTTGGTTTTGTAATAGGAAAAACTTTCAGCCTTAACGTTATTGAATGAATGCTAGAGACTACAGCTAACATGGGAATATGTCATCCTCTTTAAAGAAAAAAAACTAAAGAAAAATGTAATAGCAGTGAAATGTAAAGATTTCGGAATTCTGGAAGGAAGATCTTTTTTAAAAATCACCTGACTACTAGAGTTAATTTTTTACCTAGGGCATAGGGCTGAGTAGACTATCTGTTTAAAGCTAATAGTTTATATTGTTAAAATAGATTATTGTCACTTGCAAAGACTGATTAGTGGAAGGATATTAAACATGAAGTTATTGAAAGTTGCAGTTCTCAAGCCTGCAGTAAATCTGTGGTATTTTTAGTGTTTGCCTACGCCAGTTCAATAGGATTTAGAAAAGACAACCTCTTAATGAAAATCCTTTTTGTAAAGTGAGATGAACAGGTGTATAAGGCTTCAAAACTATATTGTTTCCTTTTCTTTTGTGTGTTAAGTAAGAATAAAGGACATTGAATATTCTCTCATTCCCTCCACAAATTATTTAGAAAACCTTCTTGGGCTTACTGCCAGCTTTTGGCTCCTTTTGGTAATGGAAGCCAGATGCTACACAACAGGAAATAAACTTCTTTTTTTTTTTTTTTTAAAGACCAAGAAAGACTTTTGTCTTTAAACTAACAGATGAAGTAATATCCTATTATACAGTGTGACTTCACAGATGCTTTCTTGTAGTTGAGACTTGTTTCGCCAGAATTCTATCCTACACATCCAATGAAATATTTAGAAGACTGAGACTTCAGGTTACTGAGCCAGGCTTGGGTTTTGTTTAACTCAAAATAAGGATTGCGATAAGGACAAGTCTCAAATTCTTCTCTGTTGGATGTTTACTGCAAGAGTGCTATACTTGGCGTCTCTTCTGCGGCAGCAGGAACAGGAAAGGTGCTCCCGGCTGACATTAAGTAACATGGGTAGTTTCCTAACTGAAAGAAATAGCTGTAGATGGTCTCAAATTAGTCTTGCTTCTGAAAGAGGTTTTGGCTCAGCTTTTGGTTGCTGGATAAGAATATCTTTGGTAAGTCTCTGGTCTTTCCCAGTGAGGAGTTACTCACCACTTTATAGCAGGCCAGGAGAGACTTAAGTAATGTCTAGGTAATGTTTGCTTTGTCCTTAATAATTCAGCATAGTGGTTCCTTTATGGGGCTGTGTATACACATTACACACGCTATGAGTGTAAAATAATTATTTCTGGAAATCTCAGCTGTACGTAGTTCCTTTTTCATTTACTGAAAACAAGATAGCAACTTGCCTGGGGTTGTATATGCTTTCCCTGGCAGCACAGGCAGTAAAAGCCAAAGAGCTCAACTCTAGTTTCTCATTGTCATCTAGGAAAACAAGCAGACTGAGGTACTCTGTACCTTAGACAAAGATGTGGACATCCCTGTCAAGAAAATTAAAAGTGTGTGGATGTGGATAATGGAGAATCGTGATGAGGGTGAAAGTTAGAATCTGTTGACAGTGGTTTCTCATTTGCTTATTATGACTCACCACGTGGAATTGGTCAGATCACTTCTTAGCATCTTTCTGCTTCTCATTTGAAAATCTGGGTTAACTACCTTGAAAAGATACAAAAAATTAATTTCAAATGTTTGAACAGTTTGTAAAGGGTTTGATGTCTTGTGAATACAAGATATTATTTCATAGACTTGGTATATGAAGTCTTAAGTACATTAATAGACATTGTTAATATTTAAATCACAAGAGAATGTATTTTGACACTGATCTACCAACAGTATACTGTTTTATTTTAAATGGGTGTAAAATGTTTTAAAATGAGCTGGAGTGGTGTTTCGTGGGTTTTGCTGCCTTGTTTTTTTCCTTCTGAGGGAAAACTAACCAACCACAATGTTAATTATGCCCTCAAATGGCCGCTACCAGGTAACAAAAGTTGCTTTCCAGTTACCACTTATTCTAGGTTAAGCTGTAATATTGGTTTAATGAATTAAATGTTAAACCTTGTTTGTCAACCTCTAAAAATTGTTTTAAAATCATATGTGGTGAGGTTCCCTCTTTTGATAATAAGTGTAATAAGTATATTTTTCGACACTGGGTGAAATGACTTTCCAACATACTTAGAATAAAACCTAAACTTTCCTTACCATGGCCGATTTCTGTAGTCTGAACCATACCTACTCCTCCAGCTCCCGTACCACTCTCCCCAGTGAGCTTCTGTCACACTGGCTTTATGTTGGGCTGCTGTTGTTCAGTCACTCAGTCATGTCCAACTCTTTGTGACCCCGTGGACAGCAGCACGCCAGGCTTCCCTGTCCATCACCAACTCCCGAGCTTGCTCAAATTCATGTCCATCAAGTTAGTGATGCCATCCAACCATCTCATCCTCTGTCATTCCCTTCTCCTCGCACCTTCAGTCTTTCCCAGCATTAGGGTCTTTTCAAATGAGTCAGTTCTTCGCATCACGTGGCCAAAGTATTGGAGTTTCAGCTTCAGCATCAGTCATTCTATTGAGTATTCAGGACTAATTTCCTTTAGAATGGACTGGTTGGATATCCTTGCAGACCAAGGGACTCTCAAGAGTCTTCCCTAACACCGTAGTTCAAAACCATCAATTCTTCGGTGCTCAGCTTTCTTTATAGTCCAACTTTCTCATGCATACATGACTACTGGAAAAACCATAGCCTTGACTAGACGGACCTTTGTTGGCAAAGTAATGTCTCTGCTTTTTAGTAAGCTGTCTGGGTTGGTCATAACTTTTTTTCCAAGGAGTAAACGTCTTAATTTCATGGCTGCAGTCACCATCTGCAGTGATTTCGAACCTAAAAAAATAGTCTCTCACTGTTTCCCAATCTATTTGCCATGCAGTGATGGGACCGGATGCCATGATCTTAGTTTTCTGAATGTTGAGCTTTAAGTCAACTTTTTCACTCTCCTTTTTCACTTTCATCAAGACGCTCTTTAGTTCTTCCTCGCTTTCTGTCATAAGGGTGGTGTCTGCATATCTGAGGTTATTGATATTTCTCCCAGCAATCTTGATTCCAGCTTTGTGCTTCATCCAGTCCAGCATTTCTCATGGTGTACTCTGCATATACGTTAAATAAGCAGGGTGACAATATACAGCCTGGACGTACTCCTTTCCCGATTTGGAACCAGTCTACTGTTGCTTCTTGATCTGCATACAGGTTTCTCAAGAGGCAGGTCAGGTGGTCTGGTATTCCCATCTCTTTCAGAATTTTCCAGTTTTTTGTGATCCACACAGTCAAAGGCTTTGGCATAGTCAATAAAGCAAAAGTAGGTGTTTTTCTGGAACTCTCTTGCTTTTTCAGTGATCCAGTGGATGTTGGCAATATGATCCTGGTTCCTCTGCCTTTTCTAAATCCAGCTTGAACATCTGGAATTTCACAGTTCACGTACTGTTGAAGCCTGGCTTGGAGAATTTTGAGCATTACTTTGCTAGCGTGTGAGATGAGTGCAATTGTGCGGTAGTTTGAATATTCTTTGCCATTGCCTTTCTTGTGGAATGCAATGAAAACTGACCTTTTCCAGTCCTGTGGCCACTGCTGAGTTTTCCAAATTTGCTGGCATATTGAGTGCAGCACTTTCACAGCATCGTCTTTTAGGAGTTGAAATAGCTCAACTGGAATTCCATCACCTCCACCAGCTTTGTTCATAGTGATGCTTCCTAAGATCCATTTGACTTTGCACTGCAAGATGTCTGGCTCTAGGTGAGTGATCACACCATCGTGATTATCTGGATCATGAAGATCTTTTTTGTATAGTCCTCTGTGTATTCTGGCCACCTCTGCTTAATATCTTCTGCTTCTGTTAGGTCCACACCATTTCTGTCCTTTATTGAGCTCGTCTTTGCATGAAATGTTCCCTTGGTATCTCTAATTTTCTTGAAGAGATCTCTGGTCTTTCCCATTCTATTGCTTTCCTATATTTCTTTGCATTGATCATTGAGGAAGGCTTTCTTATCTCTCCTTGCTATTCTTTAGAACTCTGTATTCAAATGGATATATCTTTCCTTTTCTCCTTTGCCTTTTGCCTCTTTTCTCAGCTATTTGTAAGGCCTCCTCAGATCACGATTTTGCCTTTTTGCATTTCTTTTTCTTGGGGATGGCCTTGATCACTGCCTCCTGTACAATGTCACGATTCTCCGTCCATAGTTCTTTAGGCACTCTGTCTATCAGATCTAATCCCTTGAATCTGTTTGTTACTTCCACTGTATAATCGTAAGGGATTTGATTTAGGTCATACCTGAATGGCCTAGTGGTTTTCCCTACTTTTTTCTATTTAAGTCTGAATTTGGCAATAAGGAGTTCATGGTCTGAGCCACAGTCAGCTGCTGGTCTTATTTTTGCTGACTGTATAGAGCTTCTCCATCTTTGGCTGCAAAGAATATAATCAATCTGATTTTGGTATTGATTATCTGGTGATACCCATGGGTAGAATCTTCTCTTGTGTTGTTGGAAGAGGGTGTTTGCTATAACCAGTGCATTCTCTTGACAAAACTGTTATTAGCCTTTGCCCTGCTTCATTCTGTACTCCAAGGCCAAATTTGCCTGTTACTCCAGGTATCTCTTGACTTCCTACTTTTGCATTCCAGTCCCCTATCATGAAAAGGACATCTTTTTTTGGTGTTAGTGCTAGAAGGTCTTATAGGTCTTCATAGAACCGTTCAACTTCAGCTTCTTCAGCATTACTGGCCAGGGCATGGACTTGGATTACTGTGATATTGAATGGTTTGCCTTGCAAATAAGCAGAGATCATTCTGTCATTTTTGAGATTGCATCTAAGTACTGCGTTTCAGACTCCTGTTGACTATGAGGGCTACTCCATTTCTTGTAAGGGATTCTTGCCCACAGTAGTAGATATAATGGTAACCTGAGCTAAATTCACCCATTCCAGTCCATTTTATTTCACTGATTCCTAAAATGTCGAATTCCTAAATTGCCATCTCCTGTTTGACCATGTCCAATTTTGATTCATAGACCTAACATTCCATGTTCCTATGCAATATTGCTCTTTACAGCATCAGACTTTACTTCCATCAGCAGTCACATCCACAATTGGGTGTTGTTTTTGCTTTGGTTCCATCTCTTCATTCTTTCTGGAGTTATTTCTCCACTGTTCTTCAGTAGCATGTTGGGCACCTGCCGACCTGGGGGGTTCATCTTTCAGTGTCCTATCTTTCTGCCTTTTCATACTGTTCATGGGGTTCTCAAGGCAAGAATACTGAAGTGTTTTTGCCAGTCCCTTCTCCAGTGGGCCACGTTTTGTCCACTCTATTGTTCCAGTTCTGTTGTTTTCCTCTGTTTCTTTGCATTGATCTCAGAGGAAGGCTTTCTTATCTCTCCTTGCTATTCTTTAGAACTCTCCATTCAGATGTGTTTATCTTTCCTTTTCTCCTTTGCCTTTTGCTTCTCTTCTTTTCTCAGTTATTTGTAAGGCGGCCTAAGGCAAAATGGTTGTCTGAAAATCTGTTTCTTTTTCTTGATGGTTTTGATCACTGCCTCCCGTGTAGTGTTACAAACCTTCATCCTTAGTTCTTCAGGCACTCAGTCTGTCAGATCTAATCCCTTGAATCTATTTGTCACTTCCATTGTATAACTGTAAGGGATTTGATTTAGGTCATACCTGCATGGCCTAGTGATTTTGCCTACTTCAATTTAAGTCTCAATTTGGCAATAATTGTTCATCATCTGAGCCACTGTCAGCTCTTGGTCTTGTTTTTCCTGACTGCATCGAGCTTCTCCATCTTCAGCTGCAAAGAATATAATTAGTCTGATTTTGGTATTGACCATCTAGTGATGTCCATGTGTAAAGTCATCTCTTGTGTTGCTTTAAGACAATGTTTGCTATGTCCAGTGTGTTCTTTTGACACAATTCTGTTAGCCTTTCCCCCTGTTTCATTTTGTACTCCATGACCAAACTTGCCTGTTACTCCAGGTATCTCTTGACTTCCTACTTTTGCATTCCAGTGCCCTATGATGAAAAGGACATCTATTTTGGGTGTTCATTCTAGAAGGTCTTGTAGGTCTTCATAGAACTGTTCAGCTTCTTTGGCATTAGTGGTTGGGGCATAGACTTGGATTACTGTGATATTGAATGGCTTGCCTTGGAAATGAACAGAGATCATTCTGTCGTTTTTGAGACTGCATCCAAGTACTGCATTTCGGACATGAAACTATGAGCCATGTTGGGCCGTACAGTGTGCCAGTTTCTTTCCCGTCTTAGGGCCTCTTCCTGGCGTTTATGTGTTAAGATCTTCCCTCTCAAGCTTTAGCTAAAACGTCTTCTAAGAGAGACTTCCATCATGACCTCCTTTCTAAAGTAGAAAATCCTTTGTGCCTTATCACAAAACCTGGAGGGTTTTTTTTCTTCTCTGTCACATAGCACATCCAATTGATTAACAAATCCTTTTAGCTCTACTTTCAAAACACATCCAGTATTTGACACCTCTACTCATCTCCATCTCTGCCACTCTAGTCTAAGCCACCACAATCGCTCACCCAGTGACTGCAGTATCCCTGTCACCCTGCCGCCACCTTAACCCTTTTGGCCAACTTAACCCAACAGCCTGAGTGGAGCTGATCAAAAGCCTTCACGTGGTTCCATTTCACTCAGTGAAAACCAGCATCTTGATCTCCGTAGTTTGGCTTTAACAGCTGGCCATCCTTGGAAGCCCTCTTTGTCTCCTGCTGCCCCAGCCACAGAACGCACACAGACACACGCAGTGTGCTCAAGCCTCATCGGCTGCAGTCCTTATTATCGCCACTCATGCTTCCTCCCAGGGTCTTTGCTCTTCTTCTGCCTCTGCCTCGAATGCTGGTCTCCTCGGTAGATCTATGTGAGGCACCTATTCAGTCCTTCACATCTGGAGTCTAATATCCCCCTTGTTGCCTGTTCTTAAATTTCAACCTCCCATATCCATACTCTTCCTTCCTTTTTTTTTTTAAAGCATTTTTTTGCTATCTAGTATATATTTTCTCATGCTGTTTCTCCCATGAGAGTATAAGCTCCATGAGGGCAGGGAGTTAGCTGAGTTCATTTGTAGATCCCCAGAATGATGTTTGGTATTATTGAATATATGCATACATGTATGGATGAATAGTGTTTATAACAGTTTTCAAGTTTATTTACTTATTTGCTGTCTGACTTCCCCTGTACATCTGGGAGTGTCAGGAAAGCAGGAACTTGATCCGTTTATTCAGCATTCTAGCCAAATCTTAGCATGGTGTCTAGCAACAAAGCAGCAGTATAGTTTGTGTGGTAACTCAGTCATAGCTCACACTTTCATTGCGCTTATGGCAGTCAGCAACAGTCATTGACTTGTGAATCAATGAATAATAATAACTTTGCCTGTGTACTGCTGCTTAGTTTGTGAAGTACTTCCTTGTGTACTATTTCATTTGATTTTCACAATCATTGACAGGACAGTCATCTCTCTACACAAGAATACTAAATGTAGGGATGTTTAAAGTCACTCTGTTTAAAGCGTTCACTTGGTAAATGGCAGTCAGAACTGAACTCCAGATTTTCCTACTCAGTTCAGTGCATTTTCCACTGTTATCAAAGGACCTCTCCAACTTACTATGCAGAAAAGTGTTTCAGGTACCTATGTTACAACTATTGTCCTTTTTTGTATCAGTGAATTTTTGTTTCTGGGATTGTGTGTAACAAAACTCATGCTGTCGTATATGCACATATGCCTAAAGAGTGTTGAAAAGCGAGGTTTAAAATGGAAATATGGTTCTGTGTTAAATGAAAGTCTGAGCTATGACTGAGTTACCACACAAACTGTTCTGCTGCTTTGCTTATCTAGGTTGGTCATCTTGAAGAAGGAATGAAAAGTAATAGAAAAAATGAGAGAGACCTGTGGTAGTGTTCTTATCACTGATGTCATTTTCCTTTTTTTGGCTTAAGTTTTAGTGCACTGAGAGGGCCAGGGTCTGTCACACACTTGCTTTGACAGTTGTATTCATAGCAGCCAAACTCATGGGACTTGAGGTTTGCCTGTACTTTGGCAGCTAATTATGATCTGAGGTGTCACAATGCTGAATGATCATTCCTAAACAAACGAATACACCTCCATAAAGTGCACCACTATTCTTGACGTCTTGTAAGAGTACATCGAGAGTACCGTACCTGGTAAAAGGCCCCATTGTCACTGAACTTAAGTAGAATCTGGGTTTCCTTCTGTGCCATTCCATCTTCCCCTGGGATCTAACTCAAACTTTATACATTGGGTTGGGTTTTAGTTCATTCTTATTTGAAGCCCTGGTTTATGTAAAATGTTGAAATGAGATCATTTGCACTACCTTAATAAGATTTGCTTGTTGTGCTAGATCTCCAACTTGCTGCTGAGCTTGGGAAGACATTACTGGATCGAAACACAGAGTTGGAGGATTCTCTTCAGCAGATGTACACAACCAATCAGGAGCAGTTACAGGAAATCGAGGTAATTTACTTAATGGGGGAGTTACTTTTGAGGTATTGGCTGTCTCTGCTCTTAAACCAATTGTATTCTACTAAAGTAACACTTGCAATTAAAAGTAATGTTTAATTTATAATGTGGACTTTTTTAGTATAAAGAACCATGGAAAGTGTATAGAGGTTGATTTTTACTGTCTTTAAGCTTTCTCAGTACATAAATCTGCTATGATGAAAGACATTTCTCTCTACCCCCTTGGTGAAGTAAACTTAGAAGTAAATGGTCCAGTATTTACCAATATGTGAAGCAAAGTAAAGCTGTGAATACTATATTTAGTTTTTTATTTTTTTCTTTTAAAAATGAACTATGTAATATTTAAGATTTGCAAAGAGGTACAAGAGAAAAATACAGTGGGTATCCTTATACCCACCAACCAGACTGAGAAAGAAAATTGTCTGTTGAGACTCCCTCTGTAAACCCTGCTTGGCTGCATCCCCTCCCCTTAACCAAACACCATCCTAAATTTGATGAAAATTTTTAAAATTGTAGTACCTGATTTCATAATATGAAAGATGCTAGCTTAAGGCTTTAAAATGGAAGTGCTATCTTGTAAATGGTCCCATTAATGTAGCCCAGCTCTGTGTAGGCCAGGTGACTGTAAAGATGATAGATATGGATATTAACCAAACAGTTGTCCATCAGAACATTGCATGCCCCAAACTACCCTCCCACCTTAAAAAAGTCTTGCGCTTAAATTGTAACTCCTTCCCCTCAAATTGATACAGTAGAACCAGGACTCTTATAAGTCTATGTGCAGGAAAATGTAGAAGACCTTAGAACACAGAAACCATTCGTCATGGTCAGAACTTACTAGGCTCTGATTATATACTGAAGCAGGTGCTAGAAATGCAAAGTAGAATGACATAGCCCTTGACTTCAGCCGAAATTACAGATTTCCGTTTTTGAATATGAATAAACCTGTCGTTAAAACAAAGACAAATTTATCATCTCAGTATTCTTACTTTTACATGGTGATCATAATTAAGATGCATACAGTAGATTCCCCTCCCCCGTCTCAGGATTTATGAATTTAGCCCATGATGTGACAAAATATGCTTTTATAATTCTAGAAAGGTGTACCTTGTAATGGTATTGAAGTCATCAGCTATCATTTTAAGTATATTCTATATCAGAAGAGCATAGAACTTCCCATACCTAAAGTTGAATTTATTACTCATAGAATTGGGCAGAAAACTAACAATGCAGGAAAACCAAGCATTTTTAAACTGTGATATCCAAGTGTCATACATGGTCAAGAAACTCATTCCTGTTTTGTTTCATGGGCTTTGTTTTTCAACTGATTGGAAGATTTCATAGAGTGGTCCCAGGGCATATACCTGAAGATTATCATATACTGTGTGGTACATTAATTTGAATTTGGGTAGAAACATAGTCTTAATACCTTGTATTGGTGTTTTCCATGTAAGCACTTACAAATCACCATAACTGAATACTGTAGTGAATACTTATTTTAGCACATCTGCCAAATACAGATTTAAAAAGTCCAAATATTTGTACAATTAGAGAATGATGCCTATTTGTTACTGTAAGGATTACAAACACAATTGCTTTATGATCTAAGTTTCCTGTCTTTCTACTTTTGTTTTCTGTGGTTATTGAAGATGATTAAACAATTAAAAGAGATCATTGACATTCTGAAAAAAATCCAAAGATCTTTGAGATTCTCCAAATCTATAAATAACACTCCACTAATGTCTTTTGTAAGATTTTTTTTTTCCTTAAAAAATGTCTGTATTCAAGCTTTCACACAGATGTGGTACTGTGGCCCCAGCAGTCACCTCTCCCCAACCCCTGATTCTTATAAGATATTGAAAAGGATAATAGAAATGTAAGTATCCAGGTCAGACCTTAATGATTAAATAAATATACAATGAACTATATGTGTTAATATAAAGCTAATTGAGTAAGTTTAGCCTGGAGTACTTCTAGAAACACTTCCATAGATCTCGTTTCTGTAGTGGAGCACACGGGTCCAGTGGTTCATAGACCAAGTATTGTAGTGTTCAACATTTTACTCTTTATCCAAACCTATTTTTTGAGTAAGAACAAAGATTTCTTCTCTGCCATTATGGTTGACTTTTTTCTTTCTTTCTCTTTATAAATGGCTTCCTGAAAGTCAATAAGGAGTGGGATGAAATGGAGATGAAATGACAATTCTGTCTAAACCCACTTACCAGCCAGGGGCCTCCTACAGACTAGACTTACTGCCTGCTCGATTTATACCTGTGTCCAGGCAGACTTGCAGATCACGACAGACTTCCAAGATCTCTGTCCAATAGTCTATACCACGGGTGGCCTGAACACTCGTAAAAGTAACCAGGCAGCTGAAGAACCTAATTCTCTACTACATGATGACCCATGCAGTGTGTATAGTGTCTCTTATCATTGTACCCTTGGAGAGCCCCCTAAACTTTATAAGGACTCTTCCTTTCATTCAAACCTGATGTCTTTTTTTCTCTTTTAAGTAAACTTTAGAAAAAAATATGCATACAGAAAAAAACACAAATGCTAAGTCAGATAATTTTCATAAACATACCCTTGCAGCCAACACCCAGATGAGAAATGAGAAAGTGGGCTTCCTTGGTGGCTCAATGGTAAAGAATCTGCGTGCCGGTCCGGGAAGATCCCACATACCGTGGAGTAGCCAAGCCCTGTGCCACAGCTATTGAGCCTGCGCTCTAGAGCCCAGATGCCACAACTGCTAAAGCCCACTTGCCTGGAGCTTCTTGTGCTCTGCAACAAGAGAAGCCACCACAATGAGAAACCCATGCATTACTGCTCTCTGCAGCTAGAGAAAAGCCTGTGCAGCAATGAAGACCCAAGACAGCCAAAAATTTAAAAAATAAAACAATTAGAAAAAAAAGAAATAAGGACATTATCAGCTCTTCCAGTCACCACCCCCACTAAGCACCACTCTAATACCCTTGTATTAGTTTAGCCTATCTTTGAACTTTACATAAATGGAGTCACTTGTACAAGTTTTAAACTAACTTTTTAGAATGTTCATTGGAAATTTTCCTGATTGGAAAAGTAATACATGATCATATTTTAAATTTAGAAAATATATTGAAAACCAAAAAGGAACCTCTCTACCAACCCAGAGAAATTTTAAATCAGCCAGAAAATAGTCCTGGAACAAACTACTCAAGAGTGGATGAAGAATGATGAGGAACTGGTGAAAATACTAGGATAAAATCCCCAAAACTGTGACTCATTATGGAAATAGACAACTAGGAAACTGGCAAAGGATATTTTCTCAGTAGAACTACAAGTATGCTCTCAAAAGCTGTTCGTGGGTTTCAAACAGTCCTCATAAAAATTGATCAGTATTTTGTTAGGCATTGTGTCTTTTAAAAAAAAAATAACCTTTGAAACTAATGATTGGCTCCAGAGATGCCTATGTAGCCTGTGTGGCTTTTATTCAGCAACTAATTTTTCAAGATTCCAGAGCAAGTTTTTTTTTTCTTGGCTGAAGAGAAGGAGAGAAGCTTTGGAGAATAATGAGATCTGACACCATCAAACACATTTGGATTCTCTTAAAGTTTCTGACAGTTGTGTGAGCAGCCTACAGCCTTGAGTAAACTGCTGGAAACCTGCTTGGAAACCTGCATTATCCCCACAGGAGTCAAAGGAGTCTGGCCTTAGGGGCCCTTATTTCAAGAGCTCATGTCTTCCTTGAAAATTTTAAAGCATTTTGTGCTTCCCCTACTACATTTATCAATATTCTACTGTGTATTATACTTATTTCTTGATTCGTTCTATTCTCCTTCTCTCCCCGCCCCCCTTACCTAACCATTTTCCACTGCAACTTTGAAGGCTGTTGCTGTGTTTATTCATGGTCTTTCAAACATAGTAGATGATAAATGAGTACTTGTTCAAATCAGTATCTTAACAGAGGACAGATAAGCAGTTTACAAAGCACTTCCAATAATTCCTAAATGTTTCCACCTCTGGAGATTTTGAAAGGAAGTGGAAGGAGCTCTGACCTCAGTGTTAGAAGATTCAGACCTAAACCCTCAATTCCATACCAAATAGCTAGACTTTCAATTCAGTTCAGTCCAGTCACTCAGTCATGTCCGACTCTTTGTGATGCCATGGACTGCAGCACGCCAGACTTCCCTGTCCATCACTAACTCCCGAAGCTGGCTCAAACTCATGTCCATCGTGTCGGTGATGCCATCCAACCATCTCATCCTCTGTCGTCCCCTTCTCCTCCCGCCTTCAGTCTTTCCCAGCATCAGGGTCTTTTCAAATGAGTCAATTCTTCACATCAGGTGGCCAAAGTATTGGAGTTTCAGCTTCAGCATCAGTCCTTCCAATGAATATTCAGGGCTGATCTCCTTTAGGATGGACTGGTTGGACCTCCTTGCAGTCCAAGGGACTCTCAAGAGTCTTCTCCAACACCACAGTTCACAAGCATCAATTCTTTGGCACTCAAGTTTCTTTATAGTTGAACTTGCACATGCATACATGACTACTATGGAAAAACCATAGCTTTAACTAGATGGACCTTTGTTGACAAAGTAATGTCTCTACCTTTTAGTAAGCTGTCTGAGTTCGTCCTGACTTTTCTTCCAAGGAGTAAGTGTCTTTTAATTTCATGGCTGCAGTCACCATCTGCAGTGATTTTGGAGACTAAAAAAATAAAGTCTGTCACTGTTTCCACTGTTTCCCCATCTATTTGCCATGAAGTGATGGGACCAGATGCCATGATCTTAGTTTTCTGAATGCTGAGCTTTAAGCCAACTTTTTCATTCTTCTTTTTCACTTTCATCAAGAGGCTCTTTAGTTCTTCTTTGCTTTCTGCCATAAGGGTGGTGTCATCTGCATATCTGAGGTTATTGATATTTCTCCCAGCAATCTTGATTTCAGCTTGTGCTTCATCCAGTCCAGTGTTTCTCATGATGTACTCTGCATATAAGTGAAATAAGCAGGGTGACAATATACAGCCTTGACATACTCCTTTCCCGGTTCGGAACCAGTCTGTTCTGGTTCCAATCAGACTCCTTTGTTATTCCATGTCCAGGTCTAACTGTTGCTTCTTGACCTGCATGCAGATTTCTTAAGAGGTAGGTCAGATGGTCTGGTATTCCCATCTCTTGATGAATTTTCCACAGTTTGTTGTGATCCACATAGTCAAAGGCTTTGGCATAGTCAGTAAAGCAGAAGTAGATGTTTTTCTGAAACTCTCTTGCTTTTTTGATGTTCCAATGGATGTTGGCAATTTGATATCCTTTTCTAAATCCAGCTTGAACATCTGGAAGTTCACGGTTCACATACTATTGAAGCCTGGCTTAGAGAAGTTTGAACATTACTTTGCTAGCATGTGAGATGAGTGCAATTGTGCAGTAGTTTGAGCATTCTTTGGCTAGATTTTAGGCCAGTGAATTACCTCTCAGATCCTGTTTGCTCTGCTGTGTAATGGTGATAAGAACGCTTGCACGACATTAGCACAGGGCTGTTGTGAGGTGATGAAATGATATATACACTTATATATATGTAAGTGTATATATTTTGGACAGTATGAATTGTTGCCCTGTTGATCCGTGTTTCAAGAATTTTAGTAATGAAAGAATCTTAATTCTGAAAAAAATAAATCCTTTTCAATTACTGGAAAGTAGATCTAAAGTAGAACAAGCAAAGCTTTTTATAATGAGATTATAAGTGGTTTTTATTTTCATATTTCATACTTTTTAACTTTTTCCTAAATTTCCTCCAAGGGAAATGTAATATTTTAATTAGGGAAGAGAGGCTTTTCAAAGGTAGTGGAAAACATTTCTTCAGTGTTACAGAATGTCATTTTGATACTAAGTTCAGAGGAGTTGGGCTGTAATCTTTAATATAAGGATAATCCCAACACTACATAAAAGCCAAATTTCCATTCCATTCCTTATGAGTGTTTGGCTGTGTCTATCTTTTCCAGCATTCCAGGTCAGGTTCTACAGTTGCAGATAGGTGTTAATATAATCCTTCTGGCCTTTTTCAAAAGTTTGCCTCAATTGTAAAGGCAGCCTACTTATAGCTTTTTCCTATAACCTGAACCTTATACTCCTGAAATGCGTATACTCCTTGAGGTGACATTTTGTACATATTCTAAGACGTTTGGGAGACAACCCACGGAACTTAAACTTTGATACTCTTGCCTTTAAGTTGACATTTTGCCTATGATTTTGCTACCCCCATGTTCCCCTTCTGCCACTGTTTTGCTTAAATATCCCCTCATCACTCTCCCCTGTTTAATATGGCAAATACTTGCGTACTCAAGCTCTTTTTGGCACTTGGATTTTAGGATCTCTGCAGTCCAGGCAGATTCATTTGAGGCTGTGATCAAAGATTCTGAATTGAAAAAACCAAAACATAGGAAGCATAGCCATGCCTTTAAATGAAGGGTAGAAAATAAGGGTAGAAATAACCCATTTCCTTGTAGAATTGGAAAAATTTCATTAAATACTAATTTGACGTTTTAGAGGCCAACCTTAAAGCAATGTCTGACTACGTGGATTCTGATTCTCTGGTCTCATATCACTTGTTGCTGAGAGGGCTCAACATTTTTCTTAGAAGTTGCTGACCAGTTTAGGCAGACTCCCTTGTTAGGTAATCTATCACAGAGTCTTGGAGAAGTGAAGGGCTTTTCTGATTAGCTTTGATTTAATAATAATAATAAGATTAAACTCCTACTACATGAAAACAAGCTCCCTGCCAGTCTTCAGATTGTTCTTAAAGCCAAGTCACCTAAAACCAAAATATCACAAGTTCTTCCCAAACGGTTTCATTGTGTTTTCCCACCACCCACAGATTTTTATATATCAAATAAGGGGGACCTACTGTAGTTTTCTAAACAGCCTCTTTGTACTTATTTACATACTGAATTGCTTCCTTTATCCTGGCCACAAATCTAATTTGAACATTGTATCTTTAAAAAGGTTAAATATCTTGGGGCCCATGTAAGAGAGACTTGTTAAAAAAAAGTCTGTTTCAGATTGGTGGAGCATAGCTGTGCCATGGGGAATAAACACAGAGAAATTATCTGTAAATAGAACTGGGGGGAAGAATTAGTAAATAACCAGGGCCTCTTCCCAAAAGGGCTATAGCCAAAGCTCTTCTTAGCCTCTCTGAATGATCCTCTCAACATCCAGCAGTCTGAGTTGTGGTACCAGGCGTGATAAGCTATTGTGAAGAGAGGTCTAGAAATTGTCAGTTACCAATATTTTTTTAGTCCCTATTGTGGATCAAGAATTGTGCTAAATGGACTAGATATATAAGAGGCTTCCCTTCTTCAAGGAGGATTAGAAAGACATGTTAACAAGTAAGCAGTTTGGTGGTTTATTAAGTGCAAAGTGTTTTGAGAGAAATTATTCCATAACATCTTACGGAAAAACCCAAACAAACTTTTTGGCCAACCCAACGATAGCGTCCTTTGGGAGTGGTACCACTTTAAATGGGGTGGCCTAGAAAGGCTTCTGAAGCCTTTATGTTTGCATGGAGGCCTAAAGGATAATTTTTTAAGTCTTAGCCATCTTTATGCTATGGATCCCTTTGGCTTTCTAGTGACTCTTTGATGACCCTCTTAAAATACATAAAATACACAGAATTACAAAGGGAATTGGTTATATTGAAATGACTATAAAAATACTGAAAAAATAAATTTCTGATATATTAACATGTGTTTATTAATACATTAAATATCAAAATCAAATGGTAATCTAAAAATTGTAATTTCAAATAGTGATGAAATGAATCAGGATTTCTGCAACCACTGTCATGTGATAACTGTGGTTTCTGGAGGTGATGAACTCCTAAGGATTCCTCATACTACTGGTGGTTTGTTGCTTCCATTCCTAATTGAAGAAAATGCTAAATTTCAGTTAGAAGTTAGTGAAAATGAAGGTATAACTTTTCTTCCAACCAAGTTCTTGGATCCTCTCAATTCTACCCAGGGACCTCAGGTCAAGAACTGCTGGATTAGATGAAGCCAGCCAGGAAAAGTGAGGCCCTGGGAGAGGGGAGAGGAGGATGACAAAGGCCCTAAAAGGAAGAGCGAGCTTTCCTTAGCGTGAGACAACTCCACAATTTCAAGATAAAGTTAGCCCCTGAGTGTGAAATAAGGACTACAAATGAAACTAGAAAAACCATTAAGAGACAGGCAAATGTTAATGCTGAAACATAACAGATGATATTAAGGCATTGTTGGGGTTTTTAAAGGTATGATTTGAATTGTGGTTAAAATGAAGTCTTATCACTTAGAGATATATAAATATGTATATTTAAGCTGTCTTGGATTTGCTTTAAATTGACTGGGGCTTGGGGGAATAGAAGAGATGAAACAAGACTGTGTACTGACAGTTGTTGAAATTGGATGATGTGATGACGGTTTGTTAGACCATTTTTTCTGCATTTATTGTATGTTTGAAGTTATCCATTTAAAGTTTTTAAAAATGCAGTAGATAAGCCATCTGTAGAGAGTATTTGTGTGGACTGAAAATTTAGGAAGGAGCACTCACAATTAAGTAGTATATGAGGGCTTTCCTGGTGGCTCAGACAGTAAAGAATCCACCTGCAATGCAGAAGACCCAAGTTCGATCTCTGGGTTGGGAAGATCCTCCTGGAGAAGGGCATGGCATCCCACTCCAGTATTCTTGCCTGGAGAATTCCATGGACAGAGGAGCCTGACAGGCTACAGTCCATGGGGTCGAAAAGAGTTGATTTCAAGGAATTATGACTGTAGGAACATGTCACAGTATAACATGATAAAGAATGGTGTTGTGATGCAGTTAAAATACAGCCTAATTTTATTGAATAATTGCAAGTTGTTCATTGTTGATCCAAGTGAATGTTTATGTCTCCTAGACCCATGAGAAAGAGACATTGGTTTGGAGGAGGGGAGGCTTCCAGGATTTTCCATTTCTGAGATCAACATTTTTCTAATAAGTGTGATCCACAGACCACTTACACTAACATCATCTGGGGTTTTTACTAAAAATGCAGAATCCTGGTTCAATCCCAGTCTCATGGACTCAATTTTAGGGGAAAGGGGCCCAGGTTCTTATACTTTTATAAATCCCCTAGATGAATTTTAGCACATGAAAAGTTTGAAAACTTAACTGTAAATAAGAATGAAATAGCTGCTCTTATTGAGCAGTTTTACATTTGCAAGATGGCATGCTGAACCCTTCCCCAGGTGATGAAGAAATTTCACCTTAGAAAAACTGAGTTACTTATAGGAGTCATCCAACTGGAAATGGCAAAGTGGGACTCCAAACCAAATTCCAACCCCACAGCCTGTGCTCTTAGCTACTCTACTGCTGCCTCCCGTCAGGCCATCTCTCTCCTCTGGTCCTCTGTCCACCAAGACTTCCATGGGCACTGGCCTCCCACCTGCTCTTTAGGGGCAGATCCTAAGGAGGATGTGAATAATCCAGTTACTGGGCAGTTATATCTCTTGTTGTAAATTAATAATTAGTGTCTGGTCTATGCTGCCTGCAATGCAGGAGTTGCAGGTTCGATCCCTGGGTCTGGAAGATCCCCTGGAGAAGGAAATGGCAACCCACTCCAGTATTCTTGCCTGGGAAATGCCATGGACAGAGGAGCCTGGTGGGCTACGGTGCAGTGGGTCGCAAAAGAGTCAGACATGACTTAGTGACTAAACACACACTCGCTGTGTATTAGACTTAGATTTTTGTGAATTGTCCCAAAGAATACTTGAAACCTTTGTTGTTTAGTCGCTAAGTCATGTCTGACTCTTTGTGACCCCGTGGACTCAGCACACCAGACTCCTCTGTCCTCCTCTGTCACCCGGAGTTTGCTTAAGTTCGTGTCTATTGAGTCAGTGATGCTATCTTAATGATCTCATACTCTGGTGCTCTCTTCTGCTTTTGCCTTCAGTCTTTCCCAGCATCAGGGTCTTTTCCAATAAGTCTGCTCTTCGCATCAGGTGGCCAAACTATGCTTCAGCTTTAGCATCAGTCCTTCCAATGAATATTCAGGGTTGATTTTCTTTGGGATTGACTGGTTTGATGTCCTTGCAGTCCAAGGGATTCTCAAGAGTCTTTTCCAGCACAATTTGAAAGCATCGATTCTTTGGCGCTCAGCTTTCTTTATGGTCCAACTCTTACATCTGAACAGGACTACTGGAAAAAACCATAGATTGACTATACAGATCTTTGTTGGCAAAGTGATGTCTCTGCTTTTTAATATGCTTTCTAGATTTGTCATAGTTTCCTTCCTCAGTCATGTCCAACTCTTTGTGACCTCATGGACTATAACCCACCAGGCTACTCTTTCCATGGAATTTTCCTGGCAAGAATACTGGAGTGGGTTGCTATTTCTTTCTGCAAGGGATCTTCCCAACCCAGGGATCAAACCCAAGTCTCCCACATCTCCTGCATTGCAGGCAGATTTTTTATTGCTGAGCCACAGGGGAAGCTCTACTTGAGAGCTTATAATTGACATAAAGCAGCCTGCAGCATGTCTGCAGCTGTTAAACACATTTCTATATTGTAAATCTTTTTTCCACTCCAGTGTTCTGAAGAGATTGAACACATTCCCTCAGTGACGGGAACCCACCAGGACATTGCCAGCCAGAGGGAAGGGTTAAGGGCACACCTCTAGGAGAGACTGGTGGGGATTGAGGGAGTGGAGTGAACAGGCTTTCACAGGGGCTATGCCTTGTGCTCATTCCCTCTCATTTAATACTTTCAGTCCTACAAAGTGAAAGTCGCTCAGCTTTGTCTGACTCTTTGAGACTCCATGGACTCTACAGTCCATGGAATTCTCTAGGCCAGAATACTGGAGTGCATAGCCTTTCCCTTCTCCAGGGGATCTTCCCAACCCAGGGATCAAACCCAGGTCTCCCACATTGTATGTGGATTCTTGACCAGCTGAGCCACAAGGGAAGCCCAAGAATACTGGAGTGGGTAGCCTATCCCTGCTCCAGCGGATCTTCCCGATCCAGGTTGAGTCAACCGGGGTCTCCTGCATTGCAGGCGGATTCTTTACCAACTGAGCTATGAGGGAGGCCCCTTCAGTCCTACAAGGTAGGTACTAACTGATCCACAATTCATTTTAAATTCGGAACCTAAAAAGCTCTATAAAAACAAGGTTTTTTTTGCCCAAGTGCAGCAAATTCATTTGACAGCAAACCTTCACCTCAACTTGCATGAGGCTTCCTGTAACCTTCACTCATACTCTCTGAGGAGAGCATTACATCTTGATGATAGGGCTTTGCCCAGCCCTCACTGAGGATGGTATAAAGTGTGTGTTGTCTTCCTAAAATTCAAAGAGTTTTCCCAAGCATTCTCAGCCAAGAGTTTCAGGGGTATGAAAAGATATGAGAATGAAGTGTTTTCTCAACACATTGCTACTGACCTGTGTAAATAGGTTTGAAAAAAGACCTCAAATACTTTTTCAACCCTGCCACACTGGCATTTAAAGAGCCCATTGAAAGTCATGTAGCCTGTTCTTTGAAAGAAGTCCATTAGCTTTGCAAATACTTAACAGATGTGTCTGAAGATCCTCCGGAAAGTATTTTTAAAGTTGTGTCTTCGGTTTGTTACCATTTGGTCATTGGTAATGCTTCAGACTTAGCTTTTGCCTCTTTCTGGTTGTGCCCCCAGAGAAATATTATGACTGTTTCATTTGGAATAGATACAGTGTTTCATGGTCTTCAAGTGGAGTCCAGTGGCAGGGGGAGTCAGGGAGATGTGGGGGGTAGGGAATCAAGGTAATGTGGCAGCGAGGCGTTAAAATTGTGATTATTCTCCTTTATCCTCGGCCAGTTGGAAAGCACCCTTAGCAAAATAAATAATCTGGCAGATTTCTCACAAATAAGGAGGATTATGGTGACAACATTCTCACAGAATTAAAAATATTGTTGAATAATACTAAGTTAAAGTATCTTTTTCTGGTTAAGTCAATATTTTTTTCCCCTATTCTTTGTCCAGAATATCTCACCTAGAAGAAAGAAATCAAATATTTTTCAAGCAAAAATCATCTAAAATCCTCCCTCTTAGGCTTTCCTTATTTCTGTAAAATATATTTTTGCTTAAACTTTGATGATGTGTTCCAAGCTTTTTCTCTTGGGGATTGTCATGTCTTGCCTGGATTTTCCTGTCAAATATTAATTTTATGTGTGTGTTGTGCTTTATAAGAGTAGGCCAGCCTAAAGTGTATTTGGTGAGCTTTAGGGGAATGAAACATAAAGGACGGCCTGTACTCCGCTCCTTTTAAGAAAAGTAGTTCAATTGAGATTTTAAGTTCTTCATTTCGTAAAATAAACTTGTGGTGTTGTGGTATAATGAAAACTATATATTTGACCTTTATCCCCATGTCCTGAATCCCTTGGCATTTCCTGAATGATAGAATGAGACTGGTTGCCAGAGGAGCCGACCACATGATTAGAGGGTTAGAACTTTCAGCCCCGTCGCCAGCCTCTACAGAGGGGTCAGGGACTGGAATCAAGTTTGTTCACCAGTGGCCCATGATTTAATTAATCATGCCTATGCCATGAAGCTTCAGTAAAACTCTGAAAGAAGACTAAGGGGTTTCCAGGGAGGGTGGTGCCTCTGAGAAGAATAAAGCTGTAAGTAAATCCCCTTCCCAAGCTCTCTTGTTGTTTTAGCAGATTATTGAACCTGAGGGGAGGTCATGGGAATTCCCAAATTTATAGCTATTTGGTCGAAAGGACGGGTGGTCCCTAGGACTTACCTCTGGTACCTGAATTGGGGGCAGTTTTGCGGAACCGAGCCCTTATCACTCCAGGTAGTGTCAGAATTGAATTGCAGGATACATTCTGTATTATACCTGCATACTGCAGGTATCCTACGTGTTTAATGTGTAACCTGGTCACGATTATCTCTTCCAGTATCTGACCAAGCAGGTGGAGCTTCTGCGGCAGATGAATGAACAGCACGCAAAGGTTTATGAGCAATTAGATGTCACAGCGAGGGAACTGGAGGAAACAAATCAAAAGCTCGTTGCTGACAGCAAGGCCTCACAGCAAAAGATTCTGAGGTATATTTTTTAGAATCCATTGAAGAAGCCCTAGGGGAAGTCATTTAGTATAAACTAGAATAGAACATGGCTGTAGTGGGTTCAGGTCAGTATGGGGTAAGCTTTAATTTAATTCTCTATGGAGAATAGAGATTAAATAGAAGTCTTTTCCAATTACAAAAGCCCAGTTTGAGTGGTTGCCAGCTAAGCTCTCCTCACTGCTTATGCTTTTAATTTAATATGACAAGCTGCAATTGGCTTCTGTCTGTTCCTCACAGTCTGACTGAAACAATTGAATGCCTGCAAATGAACATTGATCACCTCCAGAGCCAAGTGGAGGAGCTGAAATCATCTAGCCAAAGGAGAAGGAGCCAGGGGAGGCATGACCAGGAGAAATCGGCCCCCAGCTTCTCGTCTTTGAAAGAGCTGTATGACCTCCGCCAGTAAGAGCCCACCTTCCATTTGCAAGCAGGAGAACATCTCGTGTCATTGGCACATTCTGGATCCCAGTAGATTAAAAGTGCCCTTTGAGGAAATGCCACTTGGCTGTCAGGCCGCCAGTGGTTTGAACAAAACCACTTACACATACAAGTGATAGTTGCTGCTGTTGTTGTTGTTTAGTCCAGTTGAAATTTCAGTAAAACAAAATCCAGGCAAGCAGAAGGCTTGTTTTTTTTCTTGCCTGCAGAAAAGCCTTTTACAATTTAGACTTTGGAGATTGAATCTTCATTTAAGAACTATTTCTTGAATACCTGTGGTAAGGCAGGTGCTATGCCAGATGTGAGGAGTGGTGAGCAAAACAGACATAGTTCCTGCCCTCATGGAGCTTTCGGTCTCAGGAAGAGGCAGGTAGCACATAAGTATAGTTACAAGTTGCCCAGGACTCTGACCAGGCGAGAGACCAGCTCATGCATTTGGAGGGCCTCAGCCTGACTGTTCATCAGATCGCCATCAGGCCTAATCAGAATCTCTAGGTGTGAGTAAAAGGCTATTCAGGTGATTCTGATGTATGTTCTTGGTTTAAAATCACTGCAGCAATGGTTCTCAATCTTAGCTGCATATTATGACTCATAGGAAGAGCTTTAAAAAATACAAACCCTCTAGTCCATGTGGCAGACCAGCTAGGTCAGAATCTGTGGGGGTGGGACCCAGGCGTCAACTGTTTTAGGACTGCCCAGGTGATTCTAATCTGCAGCCAAGACTGAGCACCACTGGCTGTTGTGATCTCCTTGAACAGTCTCAATCATACTACTGGTCTTTGGGAATGGATGTTCTGTAGCATTTTTAATGTTTTAAAAAAAATTAATTACAAAAGTTGTGTTTTCTTCCATGTGTTGTCAGTCTCACACATTCATTTTAGCCACTGCTCTAGGGTGGAATAGGCAAAAAATCAGTCATATCACAGCTCCTCAAAAATACGTAGTTGGAAAAAAATCATCAGCCTCCCTCTTTGCATTCTCAGTCGGCCTGTGTAAGAGTCTTTCAATATTTCCCCCAGGCACTTCGTGTACGATCATGTGTTTGCCGAGAAGATCACTTCCTTACCAAGTCAGCAAAGCCCCGATGAGGAAGAAAATGAGCATTTGAAGAAAACAGTGACAATGCTGCAGGCCCAGCTGAGCCTGGAGCGGCAGAAGCGGGTGACCATGGAGGAGGAATACGGGCTGGTGCTGAAGGAGAACAGCGAGCTGGAGCAGCAGCTGGGGGCCACGGACGCCTACCGAGCCCGCGCGCTGGAGCTGGAGGCAGAGGTGGCCGAGATGCGGCAGATGTTGCAGGCGGAGCATCCTTTTGTGAACGGGGTGGAGAAGCTGGTGCCGGACTCTCTGTTTGTCCCTTTCAAAGAGCCCGGCCAGAGCCTGCTGGACGAGATGCTCCTGACGGTGCCCGAAGCGCACAGGAAGCCCCTCAAGCGTAGTAGCAGCGAGACGGTGCTGAGCAGCCTGGCGGGCAGCGACATCGTGAGGGGCCACGAGGAGACCTGCATCCGCCGGGCCCAGGCGGTGAAGCAGAGGGGCATCTCCCTTCTGCACGAGGTGGACACACAGTACAGCGCCCTGAAGGCGAAGTACGAGGAGCTGCTGAAGAAGTGCCAGCAGGAGGAGGACAGCCTGTCCCACAAGGCTGTGCAGACCTCCCGGGCTCCGGCCAAGGACCTGGCTGCCCTGAACGCCCAGCGCACGCCCAGCACCCTCAGCTGGGTCCCAGCCTCTGTCACCCCAGAGCCCATCAGCTCCCCCACCACCTCGACGCCGCCAGAATACAAAGCGCTTTTTAAGGAGATCTTTAGTTGCATCAAGAAAACTAAACAGGAAATAGATGAACAGAGAACCAAATACCGATCTCTCTCCTCTCATTCCTAAGTGAACCACCGGCTCCAGGACTAACTGGCCTGCTTCCTGTTACCTCTCTCTCCCACTCACACAGTTTGTGTCGACCCCAAAGCCTGATGTTGCTCCTGATGTTGGCCTCGTTGCTTTGCTTATTTATTAGCAAATGTATAGAGTGAGGAAGGAAGGTGCTCCCTGGTGGCAGGTGTATAATCCAGTTCGTTTAAGCTCCTCAGGAAATCCCATGACAGACTGGCCTCTGGCTAGCGCGATGATTAGGTTGCAGTTCCTTGAAAAGCCGCAGGGCCAGTGGAGGGAGGGTCTGTGCCCCTGGAGAAGCAGGCCTGGAGTAACTGTAGTATATAGTATATATAATATAGTGTATATTATATAGGGGAAATGGCAGAGGTGAAACAACGCCAATGCAGTTCCTGCTGCCTTCTTGCTTAACTTCTCGAAACTATGTAGAAGTTAGACGGCTGCCACATGAAAAGGTCTTTCACAAACACTTGGATACTGTGAATTCATGAAGAAGAATGTTCAGGAGAAAGCAGGGGTCCCATCCAAAGCAAATGGCATTAACAAATACTCCAAGCCTTTGAGTTCATTACATCTGCTACCAGTGGAACTGTGACTGACGGGTAATCCTAATGTATCTCAGTCCAGCTGAATACCAAATTGAAAGGGCAGGCTCTGGTTGGCCCAGTTAGCTTGTTAGCAGAGCCCTGGAGGGCCTTCTCCCCACATTCAAATGTTTGTACTCAAAAGCTATAGTGGCTAGGATAGGCAAATCATTCTTTTCTTAAATTCACAGTAAAGGGGCAAGATGGAACCCTCACCCCCACTGTGCTGTCTGAGCTGGCTAGCCCACTGGTCTCAAGCTGCTCCTACTCACTTCCTACCATTCCTGTACATGTTTGTGACTTGCTGCAGAAATGCCTATCTGCCACTTTATATTAAACAGTGTTGATGTCCTGACTGTGGAAATACACTTGTTCTCTCACTTGCATACTTTTAATTTAAAACTATTTAAGAAAACTGAGTTCCATTTATTGTATATATTTTTCTAAAAACCAAATAAAATTACCTATGAAAATGAACAAATGGATCAATTCCTTGTTATTTCAATCTTAAGCCATTTCACTGTTATTACCAACTGTTTACTTTTCTTCTTCCAACAGAATCTCTCTGGGAAGAATTGATAGTGATTTTTTTTCCATTTCCATTTTTCCCATTCTTTGGGATTGTGTAGTAGCACAAATTCTGCTCATATTGATGTTCATTAAAATTACTATATGATTTAAAAAATTATATGCTGTATATAATTTTCACTATTTTAGAAATGTCAGACTTGGTTCTAAATTAATAGCATTTTGGCTAGTTGATTCTTAAAATAATTCAGTTATAGGAAAGACACTTTAGAGAGTTCAGATGTTAAAATGAGCATTGAATCTAATTTTGCACAATGGCAAAGCTGGATTAATGGGTAAAACATTATTTCTTCAAACAGTATAAGGAGTTTATAGTGAGTTGGCTCATCTTCCCTGACCTTCTGACCTTCCAGTCCTTGTCCTGTCCAGTTACCAGTTTATTGGTATATCATTCCAAACTATTCTGTGCTTAGACTAGTACATGAATGTGCTTCTATCACCCCATAGTTTAAAGTGAGTGTATCTTGCCTTTTTACTGAACCATGCATCTTTAAACCGTGTATTTTTTTTTTAATTAAGTGTAGTTGATTTGCAGTGTTGTGTTAGCTTCTGGTGTACAGCAAAGTGATTCAGTTATACACGTACATAGTTTTATATTCTTTTCCATTATGGTTTATTACAGGATATTAAATATGGTTCCCTGTGCTATACAGTAGGACCTTGCTGTTGATGCATTCTGTATACAATAGTTTGCATCTGCTACCAAACTCCTTATCAGCCATCCCTCCCCCACCCCCCGCCTCCTTGGCAACCACAAGTCTGTTCTCTGTCTGTGAATCTGTATCGTAGGTAAGGTCCTTTGTGCCATATTTTAGATTTCATGTATAAGGTGATATCATGTCTTTCTCTTTGTGATTTGGTTCATTTAGTATGATCTAGGTTCATCCAGGTTGCTGCAAATAGCATTGTTTCATTCATTTTATGGCTGGCTAGTATTCTGTTGTTTGTATATGTACACCACACCTTCTTTACCCATTCATCTGTTGATAGGCGTTTGTGTCTTGGCTATGGTAAATAGTGTTGCAGTGAACACAGGGTACACGGATCTTTCCAAGTTCGCGTCTTCTCCAGGAGTGGCACTGCTGGATCATATGGCAACTCTGTTTTTAGTTTTTGTGGAGCCTCCATAGTGACGGCACCAGTTTACATTCCCACCACCAATATAGGAAGGTTCCCTTTTCTCCACACCCTCGCTAGCATTTATTTGTCGGCTTTTTAATGGTGGGCATTCTGACCCGTGTGAGGTGGTAGCTTATTGTAGTTCTGATTTGCATTTCTCTAATAATTACCAATGCTGAGCCTCTTTTTCATGTGCTTGTTGCCATACCAATAAACTTTATGACCCGTGCCAAACTAATAGAGGAAAAATGGTATTTTCCTTATTGTTTAGTTTTGCATTTATTAATAAGATTGAATAGCGTTTAATCTGTTCAAAGCCATTTTTGCATTGCCCTTTGCCTATTAAAGAGCTCTAGTATTTAGGAAATTCACTTTTGCAATTAGATATTACATGCTATTTATCTTTTTACCTTGTTACTGGAATTTTGCAAAGTAAGATTTTTGTGTAGTTATATTAATCTTTAAATACTTTATTTCTTTTTGTGCTTGACAGTTTGAACCATCTGAATTTCAAGTTTTCTGGGTTTTTTATTGTGGTAAAAATACACATAATTAAAATCTGAACCACTTTTAAGTGTACAGTTCAAACGTGTTAAATACATTCACATTGCTGTGCAACCATCAGCCACCATCCATCCCCATAATTCTTACTCTTTAAACCTGAAACTCAGACTCCGCCTGCCACTGCAGGTGACATGGGTTCAATCCATGGTCCAGGAAGATTCCACGTGCCTCGGGCAGCTGAGCCAGTGCCGCAGCTGCTGAAACCTGCGCCCTAGCGCCCACATGCCGCGACTACTGGGCCCATGTGCCTAGAGCCCGTGTTCCACAACAGAAGCTACCACAATGAGGAGCCCGTGCACAACTAGAGAGTACCCCTGCTTGCTGTAACTAGAGAAAGTCCATGTGCAGCAGTAAAGACCCAGCACAGCCATTAAAAAAAAAAAAACTCAAATTCTCTACCCATTATACAATAACTCTGGGAGGCAGGATCAAAATGGTGCTGTAGGACCCTGGGATCACCTCCCCGAACAAACTCAAATCAAAACTACATGGGCTTCCCTGGTGACTCAGTGGTAAAGAATCAGCTTACCAATGCAGGAGACACGGGTTCGATCCCTGATCCAAGAAGATCCCACGTGCCAAGGAGCAACTAAGCCTGTGTGCCAACTACTGAGCCCAAGTGCCGTAATTACTGAAGCCCGTGCACCCTAGAGTCTGCTCCACAAGAGAAGCCTGTGCACCGCAACTAGAGAAAAGCCCATGCAACACCAAAGACCCAGCATAGCTAAATGCATTTCTACATACTAACAGTACAAAGGAAATAAACACAATTTGTGTTGACTTTGTATTCTGCTCCATTGCTTAACTCATCCAAACTTTTTTTGTGAAATATTTAGTTTTCTACATACAAGATCATATCATCTGCAAACATATTATTTCCTTTCCAGTTTTTTTCTTGCCTAAGTGCTCTAGCTAGTACTTCCAGTACTATGCTAAACAGAAGTAATTATGGTAGGCATCCTTACCTTGTTCCTGATCTCAGAGGATATGCCCTGGTATCACCCTTGCATACACATGAGAAGCTGAAAGTCACTGTCATGTCCAACTCTTTGCAATATAGTCCATGGAATTCTCCAGGCCAGAATACTGGAGTGGGTAGCCTTTCCCTTCTCCAGGGGATCTTCCCAACCCAGGGATCAAACCCAGGTCTCCTGCATTGTGGGCAGATTCTTTACCAGCTGAGCCACAAGGGAAGCCCAAGAATACTGGAGTGAGTAGCCTATCTCTTCTCCAAGGGATCGTCCTGACCCAGGAATCAAACCAGTCTCCTGGACTGCAGGCAGATCCTTTACCAACTGAGCCATGAAGGAAGCCCTTGCATAGGCATGGTTGACTTAATTCTTTACAAGGTACTGGAATCAACTGCTTATCCTTTTTATTCATATGCTACTTTGTCAGACTTTTAAGATCAATGCTTTGATAAGCATCTGGGGGACCATCACATGCTGTTACATCATAAAGATTTTATATAATTCAACTGTGATAATCCCTGGCCCTTTTCCTCTCTAGTAACTGCTCTGTTGCAATTTCTTTCCAACCACTTTTAGTAATTTATGTTTTAGTTATAAATATCTGATTCCTCTAAACTTTCCCCATCTCATTGTCTATACAAGTGTGTGTCATTTTCCTTCATTGATAGCTATTGGTGTATCTTAATTTACATTTTTACCTCAATTTTTATTTTTAAATATTTCCTTCTCTGTTCTTATTTTCCTAGCTATTTGAATTCAGTGTTTAACTCATTTCTCTTTATTAGTGTTTAAGGCTTTGACTCCTCCAAGCCCCACCAGTTCCAGTCTGCTCAGTCTTTGCTTTACCACAAGGGGCCTCCCCTTGAGTAGAGCTATTATATGATAGCTGGACACACTCCAGAAAGATTTTAGAAGGTTTTTACTCTTCAGCCTCATGTATGTTAACAATTAGAACCAAGAACATAATATACAATCAACCTGTTAAACTTTCATTACCAAATATTGTAGCTCTTTTTTTTGGGGGGGGGGGGCGGGGCGGAGTACATACACAGACGCCATCATGTAAATCTTCAGAGTAGTGTAGCGGCTCTACTGCCCAACAGACCACAGCGAAAGTCTTATTTTAGCGAAATTTCCTGTCTCGCCCAATCTAGCTGAATTCTTTAATTTTTCACAGTCCTCCAAGGGCTGACTACACTGGTCACTATGGGCTAGCCACACATGGCAACTGAGCACTCGAACTGTAGCTACTCCAAACTTCGAGTGTGATAAGTGTAAGATGAAAAGTGAAAGTTGCCCAGTCGTGTCAGACTCTCTGCGACCCCATGGACTACACAGTGTATAAGATACCAGATAGTAAAAACTTGGTACCAAAAAATTTAATATTTTTATTACATGTTGATATTTTAGCTATATTAGGCTATGTAAAATACATAAAAATTTAACAAGTTTCTTTGTACTATCTTTAATATGTATACTAGAAAAATTTACAATTACACATGTGACTGTACAGTCCCACCAGGCAGTGCTGCTGGCTGCCGTCCCCCGATGTACATACAAGGCTCTGAGAGCAGGCAGCACTGCCTTCTTGCAACCATTTGAAGACAGCAGCACCATGATGCCAGGTTAGTGTTAGCATTTATTTTAAAAATACACAAAATATAAATTTTTTACATCAAAGTGTGATGACTTCACTTATACATTGTTCCATACTTACCTCGTTTTATTTGCATCCATATGCAAACATTGAGAATAAATGTATTTGATTCTGATTTTTTTGCTATGGTTCATGTAAACAGTTGAGACTGCGACTTTTAAAGTAGGTTGTTTTAAAAGGTAAGATGGCCACAGGAAACCAACAGTGAAACAATTCGGTTTGGTTTGTTTAATGAAGTTGGCAGAAGTCTTAGCAGGTATGTAATTGAAGACTTAATATTGGCTTCCAGGCATTTTAAATATTAAAAACCTCGAGGTTTTCTTCATCTTGTAAACATAATTCAGATCTTGTTGGCATTAAGTTTGAAAGTAAAATATTAGACCATGATTTTCATCATCCTGCCGGTGACAGTGTACACTCTCTTTATTATGAGAATGAAACCAAATAATAAGCAAAATACATCACGAATTTCAAACTGTACTGCAAAGAAGGTCCCAGCTGGTCTCTTCTGGGAGCCATCTACCTTAAGGTGACCCTGCCACTGGCTGAGTATGATCCCCTCTGTCCATTGGACAGTGCGAGGCCCCAGGCCGAGAGATGGTCAGTTCCTCTTGCTCCGAGTCTTCAGAAGCAACCGAAACTCTACTTCCACCTCTGCTGGCTCTGCCGTCCGTCCTTGGGCTTGGATTCACTGGGTTAGTGATTTGCAACTGTTGTCAAGACTGTACCGTCCCTTTAAGGTACCACATGCCGCCGTAGCTTACACAGCAGTCCTGTGAATAAAGAAACATGTTTTCCAGACATTAGCAGGAAAAGGAGCACATTCTGTGCAGAATATCAAAACTTGATTTGCGATTCATGGAGAGAACACAAACAGGAGATCAAGACCTGCCTGACACTCTGGTCATCACCACCCAGCCTCCGCCATGCGTGGGTCTTGACCCCATCTTTCCCCAGGGGTGTCCTAAGAGTGAGGGACTATAAATGAATGTGCTTTATAAACACAAGATACAAAAGATATGTGAATAAGCTAACCAAAGAAAAGGTGCTTCACAAATTGCCTCAGCATCTATGGACCTGGAATATAAGAATACTAGAATATAGGGACTCTGTCAGCAGTTTTCAGTAAAACTGAACGCTAAATGCTAAAACTAAATGCTTCTGTGAGTATGGTATTTGTGCCACACAGTCAATTCAAAGACATTATGAAAAAAGTGTTAAGTCACTCAGTTGTGTCTGACTCTTCGCAACCCCACGGACTGTAGCCCACCAGGCTCCTCTGTCCGTGGAATCCTCCAGGCAGGAGTACTGGAGTGGGTGGCCATTCCCTACTCCAGGGGATCTTCCTGACACAGGGATCAAACCCAGGTCTCCTGCAGTGTGTGCACATTCTTTACCATCTGAGCCACAGGGAAGCCAATGCCTAATAGGAATTAAGTATTTTTATTTCTTTTTAAATTTGATTTAAAAATTGTTCTACTAAAAGCAAGGAGCACAAGAGTTAGTATGGGGTTACAGGGAAAAAAAAAAGTGGTACACAATTCAAAGGAGGAGTCGGGGCACAGATTCTAATCTAGGCCCTGTCACCGTAAAGGATGATGACCCGTTAGACTATGAATGGAGTTTACATCTTATTCAATTTAGTCCTTTTGCATAAACCCACCAAACCAATGCCAATTATCTGTTGCTGAAGACCCAGCAGACTGGGGAGGGGTGCAGAGGAAGCCTGATTAGTAAACAGAGCCACAGGAAGGGTACCAGACGAGATCCGCTTCCACGCAGTCAGTCTCCGCCTAAGACAGGCAGGAGCCAGCTGTGGGCGGCGTGGTTCTTAGTAGGCTCACGGTCAGAATGGAAGCTCAGAGCCTCTGCATATTATACCAAAAATGGATGTACCTTTAGCACTTTATCCACCTCCTGTTTACTCAGATCCTCTCCACACTCTTGAGTCAGCCGAGCCTGGATCATGTTCCGGCGCACCCGGTAATTTTTGGAAAAAATTTCAAGCAAAACCTGTCGATGCTTTAGTAGCAAAAAAATGTTATTACAGGAATTATCTAAAACAGAAACATCAATAAATAAGAAATCCAGAGCTAAGGACCCAACTCCACACTGTAGTCTGTGATCAAAGTCCTTGCTTAGGACTTCTGTTAAAGACAAACACGTGTGCCCGGTCTGTCATCTCCTGAGAGAGACCTCAATAAAATGAAGAAATAAAGATACACGCACACAAGAACAAAAATGCCAGTGAAGCCATTAGCAGAGGAGCAGTTTTTAGACATACTTTTGTGGGATAGAAAAACAAGAGGGTAACTGAGCGGGCAGGGGAGCCACAACCTTAACTGCGTGAAGGCAGGACAGGATGAGGAGTGAGTGGCTTAAAGTCCTGACGCATAAATAAGACAGGATGCCATGAAAAGCATCATGTCCCAGAGAAAAATAGGAAGGAGAGAGGACTGTCAAATCCCCCAACAAGAACAAAAGGTGTTATATGAGAAAAGATTTGATCCACTATGTCTAACATGTGACCTAACCATTCCAAAAGAATAGAGAAAAAACAGGTAAAGAGATTTCGGAACTTCGTAAGGATGACTCAACCGTCCGGCACAGTAATAACCCACACAAGGGCACATCTGGAGACGCACTGATGCGCTATATGCAGAATAAGAATAAAACCTGAAGCATGGTTTAAGGGAAGGATGTGGATCAAACTGAAAAGCCCGAGAAAAAGAGGGCCAAGGAACTGGACGACAACTCTGAAAGCTTGAATACGATGGAAAAGTATGTTAAATTCAGAGGAAAATGCTTTGCCCTC